>NC_133970.1:41151532-44069032 GCF_031877795.1 Strix aluco | reverse complement strand
TAGTGGTGGTGGTGTTCAAATTAAATTGATGTTCTTTTTCTTCCCCAATGGAATCTGTCTTTTGCCCATGACCATAATGGGCGAGTCATCCCTCTCTGTCCTCATCTCAATCTCCGAGCCTTTTGTTGTATTTTCTCCTCCCCATCCCTGAGGGTGAAGGAGTGAGGGGGGGCTGTGTGGTGCTCAGTTGCCCTCTGGGCTTAAAGCAGGACAACCCATGAATTCTGACAGTGAGACTTGTGTCACTGGAAGATTAAGGAGGAAAAGGTCTGAATCTTTCTACAACTTGTCATGTAAAATATGAGTCTTTACCAAGCCTTGCTAACAACTGAGTTGTCCTGACCTGGTAGTACTAACATTCCATAACTTCTGTGACTTCTATCCCTTCCAAGTATTGAATCCTCATTATGTGTTTGCTTCATTACTTTGTCCTAGATTAATTTTCTGCTACAGACAATAAGGAACAAGAATGATACTCTATTCTGTAATAAGGTTTGCGTGGGTGTTGGGGTTTTTTGCCTCTTACGAATAATTCAGTATTATGGATATTTTGGATTATGTAGATTGCAAAACTGAAGGCTATTTGAAGACAAAGGCTTTAGAATTATGTGGTCTTGATGGTTGCCATCTGCTTTTGACAAACAATGGCTTATTCTTCTTTCAGAACTGATCGAAGTGTATTTGACTTGTTTTAATGACTGATTGAAATCTCTTATGCGTCCTCAGTGGTGCTGCACAGTGCAGTTCACAACATGTTAAAAGCCCTCATGGACCAATAGACGATTGCCTCATGTCTTTAGGAAACGTGTCTAGATATGTACTGCTCTCGTTTTGAGGAGGTAGGAAGAGCCCAGGAAAGAGATTCCACGATAAATGTCTGAGGGCTCTTTTGGTGAAAACAGATCAAATATTCCTAAAACTACATGTTGGAATTAATTTTGAAGCATAAAGAAGCCTAGTCAAAATACAATGTCTCAAATACCTTATCTTCTTTTCAGAGCCATATAGTTGAGATACGCAACTGAACACCTCTGCTATTGTCACAAAATGTTATAGTGTTTTTCAACACTCCTTTAAATGAGAACTTTTTTTAAAACAAGTATTGCTATTCAGTAGTGAAGGGAACTGAGCGTGATTCTTCCATATCATAGGCTACCACTGAATCTTCATTCTTCTGGTGAGTTGAGTGAAATCCTGAAAGACTTCTGTATTATGAGGCTGTCTTGCATCCCAAGAATTGACTTTCATCCAAAAGTTTGTTTTCAGATTTCCTTTATAGACTATTGATTCTGCCAGAACAGAAGCCAGCAGAGATTTTTCTTACCCAAATTACATTACCTTTGTTTAGATTTTTGGTGTTTCAACACTTACTTCATCTCTACATCCTGTTTTCCCATTAGAGAAAACTGCACAACTTTTCAGCATGAAAAAGAGAAAAGCACATATGGGAGACCCAGACTTTAGATACTAAGGTACAACTGAAATCCAAGACAGCTTCCCTCAGAGTACTTCATGTCTTATTCTCAAAATCTTTTGTTTTTAATGCTATGGCAGTGAAGCTAAATCTGGATTGCATATACATGACAAAGAATTTATTAGATTGTTTGAGAGAAATTGCAGGTAATATTCTCAGGCTAGAGCTGCAACTAGAAGACTGGGACTGTGTCGCAGTAGAGATGGACACGACAAACATCAGATTGTGTAAAATGGCTACAAGGGCTACTTTATTGTTCTAACAAGCCTTTTTATAACCTTCTTCAAAGTAGGTGTTCATACAGGATTGGTTTACTTAGTAACTAACAGTTCATGATTGGGTAATAGTTTCTCAGCTTAGTCATCAGGACAGTTCCTCTTATCTTAGTTCTCTAATCTTGTTTCCATGGCACTTCTCGGGACTTTCCGGCCTCTCATGGATACACTGGAATCTCGTCAAGGTTAAATTCTTCTTCAGTTAGACTAGAGGCAGACCTGCTGCCTCCCCCGACAATTTCCCCTTTTTGTATTTGTGCTAGAAATATTGCGAGAGCAGACTTCTGCAGGGCCCTTTGCAGAAGACTGACAAGACAGGGCAACATTAAAAGCACGGTCACAATTATCAAGATCACTACCCCCACAGTTTTGACCAGAGATATCAACCATCCAGAAAGTCCCCAACCTTTAAACATCCTTGTTAGCCAATCTAATCCATCATCTTCTGTTAAATGCTTGACACCATCTTTTAGCTGCTGTATGCTTTTGAAAATAGATTCTGAGTGGTCAGACAAATTCATGCAACACATTCCATCAAAATCTTCACATCCATGTCCTTGTGCTAAAAGCAAAAAGTCAGTAGCAGCTCTATTCTGTAAAGTAGCATGTCTAACACTATCAACATCAGTTAAAAGGCCACTTAAAGCTAAAGAGGTAGCATTAGTCTGTTTGCTAAGCCAGCATCCCAACTTATTTAAAGTTCTTAAGGCATTTGCAACGCCAACTCCTGGTGCCAATATGGAGGCTGTTATGATCTGGCCTGGATTCCAGAATTCAATGTTATCTTGACAAGAACTGCTAAACTGATGAACAGTCCTTTGGACTCGCTTATGTTTTCGAGTCATATTCAGAATCATTGACGCATTTGGTGTTAATAACGTGAGGCGTCCGAGGCTACATGGGCCTCCATTTAGTTTAGATGGAACGCCTCCCCAGGCACGATCTCCGCAGATTAAAAACACACCAGGAGGTAATACAAGAGGAATATCAGAAGACCGTGAGATGTTAGTCGAGGTATAATTGCACCAAGCGGTTGAGTTATGATAAGCAGCATTAGTTGCATTCACATTTTGCCCTCTCCGTGGGGAAGTATCATAAGAGTAATTAAAAAACACACAAGCATCCATTGTGACAGAGCCTAGCAACTCTAGTTCTTGGGGTTCTTGTGTAACCTGTGGAAGGTGACTATATACACCATCCCAATTATCTATACAATTTTTTGGAGAGTTGCAAAGAGAGAAAGGCTGAAGGGTTTGTGGGATTGGCCATGTGTCTACTGGCAATCCCACCAAACAGGTGGAGAATGGATTTTCCGGGTTCGCAGTAGAAAGGCACAAGGTTTCTTGATGTGTCATATTTGCCAAAGTTACCCAGACATTCTGCTTGGGTTGTGGAACTACCCATCCTTCACCCTGATGCAGGTTCCAGCACAGGCCGAACACACCGAGCAGGAACCCAGCGAGGGCCGGCATCTGTAGAGACACAAGCATAACCCCTGCCCCAGGTTAATAGCTCACATGGTCCACTCCACTGGCCAGTAATTAGATCTCTGACATGCACTTTGACGCCCTTTTGCAAATCCTAATAGCTCACATGGTCCACTCCACTGGCCAGTAATTAGATCCCTAACATGCACTTTGACGCCCTTTTGCAAATCCTGTTTTGAAAAAGGAGAAGAGAAATGCTGAAAAAGAGGAGGTAGAGAAGAATTGTCCCCATAATGGAGAAAGTTAAGAACATAAACTGCTTTATCTAAACATGCCTGTGGTGGTTCCCCGATTATTCCCCCTTTTTGTTTTTGAAGCTGCCGCTTCAACGTGCCATGCACACACTCAACAATTGCTTGTCCTGTTGGGGAATGGGGGATTCCTGTAACATGAGTAACACCCCACAAATTAAAAAATGTTTGAACTTTCTGTGAAACATATGCTGGGCCGTTGTCCGGTTTAATTTGGTGTGGCACCCCAAGCATAGAAAAAGCCTTTTGGAAATGTCGAATTACATGTTTTCCTGTTTCTCCATTATGTGCTGTTGCTACTAAGGCATGAGAATAAGTATCAATAAAAACATGAACATATTTCTGTCGGCCAAATTCATTTATATGAGTAACATCAGTTTGCCAAATCTGTAAAGCCTGCATACCTCTGGGGTTAGTACCAAAATACACTGGTGTGTGAGTTCCTTGGCAATCAGGGCAGGCAGCTACAATGGACCGAGCTTCAGTATGAGACAAGCCGAACTGCCGTCGTAAAGCTCGATATCCTTGGTGAAAAAATTGATGTGATAATACAGCTTGTTGCTTTATGTTAGGAACAGTACTCAGAGTCATAGCAGAAACAAGAGCATCCGCTCTGGCATTACCTTCTGTATAAAATCCTGGTAAAGTGGTATGACTACGGATGTGCATGATAAAATAAGGTTCTGTCCATAGTTGAATACTTTTCCAGAGTTCTAAAAGTACATCAAATAACAATTGATTGTCTGACATGGTCAAAACCACTTTGTCTAGTCGGGAAACCAAGTTAGCTACATACGCTGAGTCAGTTACAATATTTACAGGAGTAGAAAAAATAGAAAAAAACAGCCGCCATTGCACGTAGCTCTGCTACTTGTGGAGAACCATTTTGATATACTACTTTGTTGTTCCAGTTGTTTTCATACCATACTACTGCTGCTTTACCTGTTTTTCCTGAGCCATCTGTAAAAACAGTAAGGCCGTTCACTGGTTCTGGTTGGCTTAAATTTTTCTGACCAAATGGTACTTCTCAAGCAAATTTCAGCAGCGGGTGTGATGGCAGGTGATATGATATCTGTCCCTGAAAGCCTGCCATGGCTGCTTGCAGCTCATAATTATTCGCCAGACACCATTCAAAATACCAATTTTGAACAGGTAAAACAATCGTAGCTGGGTCACGCCCTGTTAGTTCTGTACATCGTTTTCTGGCTTTTATGATTACATCAGCAATAAGCTCAAACAGTCCAGGAGCAGTTTTTCGTGGTCGGAATGACAGAAACATCCATTCCAGAATATGTAACGGGTCATCCCACTCAGAATTCCACTGCACTAAAGCACCAAATAGCACAGTTCTGTCAATTAGTACAAAGAGTTGTACCAATTGAGACAGATCTATTCGAGAAACAAATTTCTCGTGTATAGATCGTTCCACCATGTGAATTACATTTAATGCTTCCTCAGTTAATATTCTGGGTTCTGTTGGATCATTGGAATTTTTTAATAATTCCAATAAAGGTTGCGGTTGCGAATTGGTCAGTCCGAGATAGGGCCTAATCCAATTCAGAGATCCCATTAACTTCTGTACATCATTAAGGGTTGTAACTTCAAGGTTAAGTTTCACAGGTTGAGGGATTACCTGCTTACCTGTAACTGTCATTCCTAGATATTTCCAGGGTTCTACTTTCTGTACCTTTTCAGGGGCAATAACTAATTCATATTGTTGTAACGAATCTCTGGTTAAATTCTCCATGTCATTCAACTGCTCCTTGCTGTGTGATGCTAACAGGATGTCATCCATGTAATGGTAACGATAACTGGTTGGGAATCTTTCCCTTACAGGTGACAAAGCTTGTGCCACAAACCATTGACAAATTGTTGGTGAATTTTTCATGCCCTGCGGCAGAACTTTCCATTGATATCTTTTTGCGGTTCTGCATGATTGACAGAAGGCAGAGAATGCAAATTTTTCTCTGTCTTGAGAGGCTAATGGTATTGTAAAAAACCAGTCCTTAAGGTCCATGACAATGATTTCCCAATCTTGAGGGATCATGGCAGGTGAAGGCATGCCTGGTTGCAGAGCCCCCATCGTGGCCATGACAGCATTGACTTGCCACAGGTCATGCAAAAATCGCCATTTTCCTGATTTCTTTTTTATCACAAACACTGGAGTGTTCCATGGGCTCTGAGAGGGTTCAATGTGTCCAGCAGCTAGCTGTTCTGCCACCAATTCTTGTAGGGCTTTTAATTTCTCAATTGGCAGGGGCCACTGATCCACCCACACAGGGTTATTCGTTAACCAAGTTAAAACAAGCGTGGGCTGTCTAACACCCTGCAGCACAGTGGCCCCCGTTAAAAATCCGTGGTAATTCTCACCCCCCATTGTGACAAGCAATCCCTCCCCCATAAATTGAGGGGAGCTGCCATCACATATGGTTTGACGACTGCTTGTTGGCCCTCAGGATTGGTAATCAGAACTGCTGTGGCTGCTGTCCTTGCTCGTGCGGATCCTCCCAGCCCCATTACCCCTGTGTCTGCCACCACCGTGGGACAATTGGCCAATCAATATGACAGATAATAGTTACGTCCGCTCCAGTGTCCAGGAGTCCACAGATTGCAGTAGAAGGAGGAGAACTGTCTCGATTGTAGATGATGCACTTCATGGACGGACGATGCGTCTCAATGGGTTGTGACCAAAAAGCCATCGGCACCCCGGTTGATCCAAAGCTGTCATCCCCACGGAGGCGCTGCTCTGCTTTTGGAACACAACTCAAAAAAGGTGTAAGTTGAGCAATGCAAGTGCCTTTTGGAATCGTCATAGGTGGATAAGGAGTAGAAATCATAGCACAAATTTGTTCAGTAAAATCAGCATCAATAATTCCTACATGCACAATTAATCCATTCAAAGTGCTACTAGATCTTCCAACCAATAGGGCGCTTAGACCTCACAATTCCATCGTCTTTTTCAATGCGGTGAGTCCCACCTGTTGAGACTGTTCTAATATAATAGGGGGCCATGTAGCTTGCAGTTGAGGATTACTAAACAGCCCCTCACCAAGCAAAGCATCCTCTCCAAGGCCTAGCCTCGGGTCATCCTGTGGCAGTCGTAAATTATTCTGTGCAGCCGCACGTGCCATCTGCCTCCAAGTAGATTGAAACACTTGTAATTGCACCAGCTGAAACAGCACTTGTGCGAGATGCGTAACGTCATATGGACACAGCAGATCTGTGCTGATTATTCGAATAAGTTGCATCAACTCGGGAGAATTGATTCCAAATTTCTGTGCTTTATTCTGCAAATCCTGCACCACTTTCCAGCTGATTGGATTGTGCTCATCGTGCTGGTTTGTGCCTGCAGCAGCTTTGTAAACAGGGAATGCACCAGGAGTCTCTGCTGCCATAACTACAGGCTTTGGACATGCCGGGGTTGGAGAGTACGGGCTGAGGTGTTCAACCAGATCCCAGTTGCCAGCTTCAGCAGCATACTTCCTAACTCCCTCCCAAAATCGATCAGGGGATCTTGGGACTACAGTTATTGTGGATGGAGGGAGAGTCCACGGCTGGGCTTTTTTCACTATGGGTTTATCTGTAATATGCAGAGTTCGCATAGCGGCAGTTAAAGCTTCTTCTCCCTCACTTTCATTTTCGCTCTCACTTTCCAGCTCTGTGTTATTCACTGGATTTGCCGTATTTTCCTCCTCGGGAGGGGGGGGGGGGGGGGGGCGATGGGGTCACCCCTTCTGCTGCTGCGCCGCTAGGGGCCACCGCTGCACCTCTAGGTGGGGGGGGCCCTCATCGCCCCACAAAATATTTAATGGCGGAGGAGGAGGAGGTGGGCGAGGGCGTGATCTGCTTTTGCCCGTGAGGGGTTTCCTGCCTGCTATCGCCGACGCTGAGGCATCGGCTTCATTTGCCCCTTGGCCACAATCTCTCCCCTTCCTAACATTTTCTGGCTTCTCATCTTTCTTTTGCTCATCATTCGCCTCACATTCTGCTTTCCATTCCTTCAGGGTCTCGCTTAATAGACGCCATGTGGTTGCCAACTGACATACCTCCTTCTGTCCTTTAGAGACCTCATCCCATAGTTTCCATCCTACTGCTTGCCATGCACTCACACTGAATGCAGTAACTGTTGTGGCTTCAAAGCCTTGCATCTTACTCCATAGCAAAATCTTTTTCAGGCTTTGTTCTGTGGTTTTAACCCCCTTTCTTTTTAATAGGGCTTTCCAGGTAGACAAAATCGTCTCCTCTTCTTTTGTTAATTGTTGCCCCGTAATTACAGTCCCGTTCCCAGTGGCTCACCTTTTTAGGTGTTGAAGTTCAGGTCCGGACCAAGCAGATTCCCTCTGCTCTCAGCTTCATCAGGCTCTGTCTCCGCAGCTCTTCCCACTGCAGAATATGTCGCCTTTAAATGATCACTTCACCTGATCACGTCGGGGTCACCATTTGTCGCAGTAGAGACGGACACGACAAACATCAGATTGTGTAAAATGGCCAAAATGGCTACAATGGCTACTTTATTGTTCTAACAAGCCTTTTTATAACCTTCTTCAAAGTAGGTGTTCATACAGGATTGGTTTACTTAGTAACTAACAGTTCATGATTGGGTAATAGTTTCTCAGCTTAGTCATCAGGACAGTTCCTCTTATCTTAGTTCTTTAATTTTGTTTCCATGGCACTTCTCGGGACTTTCCGGCCTCTCATGGATACACTGGAATCTCATCAAGGTTAAATTCTTCTTCAATCAGACTAGAGGCAGACCCGCTGCCTCCCCCAACAGGACTGTTGTATATCACTGTGGTTGTCTAGAAGAACAAATGGAGCTCTTTCAAGACAGTGCATCTGCTAATATGTGCAATCAGTGCTTTGGATGACCACTCAACAGTTTTTGCAGTACAGATGAAATTCTGGAGGACTTTTTTTTTTTTTAATATAAAAAAGTAAAATTGGCTTCCTAGTATTTTTAAGTATAGAAGATACTGAGTGCTTTGCATTAATAAATTTCTGTTCTATAGAAAACCCATATTCCATCATTTTCTTTGGATATCCATACAAAGTTTCATGCTGCAAGCTTTCAAAAGTCTCTGAAAGTCACTGTTCAATAATGCTTTAGTGTTCTGTCAAATTAGTTTGAGCTACAGTTTTCTTTCAGGTTTCTCTAGTAGTAATTAAGTTTTTATATAAGTGGTATAAGTAACATAAGTGCATCAAAACTGGTGTGCAGCCTACATGGAGGGAAATTTTGCTTTCTGAGTTGTGTCAATTTAGATTTTTAGTTGCATAGAGTGGTTTGCACTAGAAGTAAATTTATTTAACTGAGACGCCTTCAATTTGATTAAAATACAGTTTTTTACTGAAAAATCATCCAGCCTTCTATTTCTGATGTAAAAACAAAAATCTTGGTAATTTATCTATTTTTAATGCAGGATATAATTTGGAAAAATAGTAGTATAGCTGATACTTTTACAGAATTGGGAAGTATGAGACCCTCAAGTATTTTGCTCTGCAGTTCTGGCTAGGGATAAAGTATAAAGTGTTCATAAACAAACATTTTCCCATCTTTTTAAGTGCTTTTCCCCTTGAAAGTACACTTTTTGCAAGGATAACTGGGGAAGGAAGGAGCACAAACCACAAATTGTTATGTCCAACCCTTGCCTTGTAACAATGCAACAGATAGTAGAGATTTATGGGTATTTCAACATGTTACAAACTACACTGAATATGAGATTAAAAGCTCTGTAAGATTCTTAATTAGGGAGATGACAAAGTGTCAAGGATAGCTTTACTGAGAGAAGAGATTGCTAGGATTTTCCTCCCCTGTAGAAGTGTACACTCCATACCGCAGATGGGAAGACAAGAGTGTTGCCTCCTCTAACACCCTTGTCTGTCAGCATCAAGTAACACCTAGCCCTCTGTTGAAATGTTTGCAATCCATCCTTACAGGTAGTATCAGTATCCCTAAGTTAGTAAAAGTAGAGCATCATATGCTCTGAGAAAAAAAAGCTGCCTTAAGAAGAAAATGACATCAGCTGCTGTATTTGCAGACATCTGCAAGGTCACAGGATCGAAGATGTCTATTAACATGTATTGCCTACAAAGTACAACTTATTTCTAAGACCAACCTTGATAGATTTCTGTAGCTTTTAGTTTCAGAGAGCAATTATGACTAGAAAGTACCACAATCATGAACTGCCCTTATTTTTAAATATTACCCTTTTTTACCTGCACAGTGTGAAGAGCTGAATCAGATTGATTTCTTTCCTTAATTGTCTAATCCAAATATTTAATGTTTTTATGCTTTCTTTTGTTGTTTGCTGTTAAACCTGGTATTTTGAAGACTTGAAAGAAAAACTTACCCACTGTATTGGGTTTCCGTGACAAGGTTTTGGTAGCAGGGAAGCTACAGAGGTGGCTTCTGTGAGAAGCTGCCAGAAGCTTCCCCCAGGTTTGATAGAGCCAGTGCCAGCCGGCTCCAAGATGGACCCACTGCTGGGCAAGGCTGAGCCCATCAGTGATGGTGGTAGCACCTCTGGGAGAACATATTTAAGGTGGGGAAAAAAACCCCTGCAGCGAAAACAGCAGCTGGGAGAGAGGAGTGAGAATATGTGAGAGAAACAACTCTGCAGACCCCAAGGTCAGTGAAGAAGGAGGGGGAGGAGGTGCTCCAGGTGCCAGAGCAGAGATTCCCCTGCAGCCCCTGGTGCAGCCCATGGTGAGGCAGCCGTGCCCCTGCAGCCCAGGGAGGGTAACGGTGGAGCAGATCTCCACCTGCAGCCCGGGGAGGGTAACGGTGGAGCAGATCTCCACCTGCAGCCCGGGGAGGGTAACGGTGGAGCAGATCTCCACCTGCAGCCCAAAGAGGACCCCACGCCAGAGCAGGGGAATGTGCCCGAAGGAGGCTGTGACCCCGTGGAGAGCCCGTGCTGGAGCAGGCTCCTGGCAGGACACGTGGACCCGTGGAGAGAGGAGCCCACGCTGGAGCAGGTTTGCTGGCAGCACTTGTGACCCCGTGGGGGACCCACACTGGAGCAGTTCATTCCTGAAGGACTGCACCCCATGGAAAGGACCCCATACTGGAACAGGGGAAGAGTGTAAGCAGTCCTTCCCCTGAGGAGGAAGGAGCAGCAGAGACAACATATGATGAACTGACCACAACCCCCATTCCCCATCCCCCTGTGCCACTCAGGGGAGGAGGTAGAGAAAATCAGGAGTGAAGTTGAGCCCAGGAAGAAGGGGGGGGGGGGGGGGGGGGGGGAAGGTGTTTTAAGATTTTAAGATTTATATTTTATTTCTCATTACTCTGATTTGATTGGTAATAAATGAAACTCATTTCCTCAAGTCGAGTCTGTTTTGCCCGTGACAGTAATTGCTGAATGATCTCCCTGTCTTTATCTCAATCCAGGAGCTTTTTGTTATATTCTGCCCGCCCCCCCCCCCCCCCCCCATCCAGCTGAGGAGGGGGAGTGATAGAGTAGCTTTGGTAGGCACCAGGCATCCCACCACACCCACAAATAGCAGAGTCCATACTCCTAGTGTTCCATTATAGGTGAGCTCCAGTGTGTTCCTGGAATCAAAATGTAGTGGAAGAGGTGCAGAACTGTGATGTATTCTGTCAGCCCAGAAGCCAGCCAGTGAGTTTTGTACCGGCTGCATTTCATTGTTAGACCTTTTCTTTCTCTTTAGCCTTTGTCTTTTAGTATATATAATTTCAAGAGCTTTCTATTTGGAAAAATGATTACATGGAAGTTGATGTGGATGGCATTTCTTGCTTGGGGTCTGATGATATAAAATGAGCAATGGAGCTATTGCTTGGTAATTGTGGTCCATGGTGTTAGAAGTATCTGTGGAGCAGTGAATGAGAAGGGTGAGCTGTTCAGCCATACTTACTTTAGGGGCCATTGAGCTGAGACAGCAACCACAGCTAGCATGTAGAACCAGCGCTATCTGCCTTTCCAGCTCACCACTCTGACCTTGGAATTGCTTGTCCAACAACAAAGTCATCTTGGTTTGGTGTCCCAGGAATCAAAGGCAAATCATTGTTCATAGAAGGATACTGGAAAGTCAAAAAATGGATGGAGGTGATTAAGGACAGAGCTAAATATTTCTCTGATGAAGTTGCTGGAATTACATCAAGGTTGATCTTGGCACACACTTTTTGGAAGTCTGTTAGTGGTGAGAGTGGTGAGAGAAGTAGTGCCAAATTCTGCCTAATCAGCGGGCAGGAAAAATCATTTGGGGTTCGTGGCCTCCAATTCCAGATGACCCAAATCTCATTAAATGGCACAATGACTATTTGTAATGCTTTCTCTATCACCTAGCTTTTTCTATGCACAGGGAAACAAGTCAGGCAGACTGCACCTCATGTCTTAGATGAATTATAAATGGTACAACTGAAGCTCTCTGTCCCTTTGTCTTTGCTGCTGTTCAAGTGTGTGCTAACAGGTGAGCATGTTCAGTGGGGCCAGATGTAGACTGACTTCACAGTGTGGGGACGAGGGGGGGAGTACAAGTCCAAGCTTTTCTTCAGGTGTTGCAGTTGGGTGAAACATTTGTGGACTGATGCACAGGACAGGCTGGCTCACTAGTTGATATCTGTGGCTTTGGTCTTTCCAAGCAGCGTGTACATCCTGCAAGGACATGCTATGGCCGGGCCAAAGGACAGCAAGGGAGACAAAACAACCAGGTAACATATTTGTTTCTGGCCACAACTACACGGCTTGATAGACCATGGGCATAGGTAGCCCCAGGGAAGCTGCTTGTTTCCTCTTTCCCTAGTACCAAATACTTCTCTATTGGACAAACAATGGTGAGGATTAAGGCAAGTTGAGCCCTTTGCAGGGCATGTGACTGAGAGATCTTTAGAGCCCTCCCTGTGTTGGGTTCTCCTATCCCATCCGTGAGCCTGAGTGCTGCCTCTGCCTTTGTTTGAAGTGAAGTGCTCTTTTGTGCACCTCTTGGCTTTCTGCAGATGTTTTAACTTACCAGCAATTCTGGTGATTTTCTGTATGTAAGAATCATGAGGAATTAAACTGCTTATTTAACTGCCATGCTGTGAATTTGTGATTAAATTCAGAAATTATAGCATTTTGGAATTTGGTTATAAAAAATATTCCTTGGCTTGTTCAATGGGTCCTTGATGTCTGGGTTTTCAGCTTGCTGTGTTTATTGCACAATTGACAGCACAACTGCAGAACCCTCTCAGCGCTACAGAAAGCACATACAAGACACTGGGCTCTGGAAACTGTAATTCCAAAAGACTAAATACATCTGGCTTTTGTTTTTTTTCCATGAATCCTTGTGTATTTCCATGAATACTGGGTGAGTAGCGGTTCTCATGGCAGACCTCAGGGATCCCTAACATGAAGACCAGATGTAAGTCTGGAACAGTCTTATTGATTTAGGTCTCTGAATTAGCAAGATACAGGAGCAGATGGTTGAGTTTCTGTGCATGAATAGTCCTTGTGAGGTCAGTGGTACTTCTCACTTCCTTACTGTTATAAATTGAGACCACAATGGACTATAATTCAATCTTTATTAATTATAGCAAGTAGAATATGAGCAAAGACAGCGCTGGACGGCAGGGGAGTCTGCGCTCCGCCAACTGCCGTGCTGAGTAGTTCAAATAGTCCCCTTTTTATACATCTTTACTTCCGTGCTCATGAGGTAGTGGAGGTACTCCGCGCATGCTTCAGTTGTTGTTAGGGGGGTCGTTTCCTGCCTCCTGGTATTTGTTGAGGCTGAAGTAAGAAGTCTTCCCTCTTTGTCTCATAGTTGATCTTTTACTCATATATCCTTATATGGGCCGTCTTGTCCTGTTTCTTGTCGCTTCCTGGAAATCTGGTAGTTATCTTGCATGAGCAGTATCGGGTTAAGTTTGTGTGAGTGATTACAGTTATCTTATCTCACACAGGCGGCGTCCAGTGGTTGTTTGCATGAGTGGTTTCTGTCGTCTAATTTTACATTGAGCTTAACATAAATCTTAATAAACAATACCTTAGTCCACAGTTTCTCACAATCCCCCCTTTTTCTTTTTATCCTATTGTTTATTAGGAGCTACTTTCATCTTCATTCTTGTAAACAATTTCTTTTTCACAATTTCGACATTTATTATAGCACTCACAATAATGATTTTCGCGTGGCATAATACATTCACAATAATTTTCATCTTCATTATTAGATACACTTTCATATTCTACTCTCGAGGTTAAAATAAGCAATTTAGCTGTGTCAAACCGTTCTTTAATAAAATGAAAAATATAGCGTAATATACAAGGCCCAAATATAAGTCCCAGGATCAACATAATAAGCGGTCCTGCTAAAGCCGACAACAAAGTGGTTAGCCAAGGTGAAACATTAAACCAGTTTTCATACCATGACCTGCCCGCTTCACGATCCTTTCTACGTTGGTCTAACCTTTTCCGAAGTTCGGACATGGAGTCTTGGACGACTCCCGTATGGTCAGCAAAAGAACCACATTCTTCACTGAGAGCTACACATAACCCTCCTTCCTTCAAAAATAATAGGTCTAATCCTCTTCTATTTTGTAGTACTACTTCTGATAAAAACTTTACTGAAGTGGCTAAATTTTGGATAGATTGTTCTATTTTCGCTAAATCCTCATCTACAGCCATTTGCAAACCTTGTAATTCCTGACCTTGTACTAGAGAGGCTTGCATTAGATTCCATAAAGGGTCTTTGGATTCTAACAACTTTAAATCCCTAGATAAGGAGAATTCAGTCATGGTACCATTAGCTGTTTTCAAAAAGGAGTCTGGGGAAGGGGTTGCGATGTTCACGGGGACAACCTTTTTTTTTTTTTTTTTTTTTTTTTTTTTTTTAGAGAAAGTGGGTGGATTCAGGACCGGATTTGGTCCTACTGGTAAAGGATCGTGGGGTATCCTTTCTTTTATTATTTTGAAAAAGCTTCCTCTATCTGCTCCAGGTTCCCAATATCTAATTCCCCAGGTACGGCCAATTAACCATGTGTCATCTTCTGGTTGTTTAACTTCAATTTCTATTCTGTCGCATTCTGATGGAGATGATTTCACCCCCCTTACGGATCCCCAGACCCCGGAGCCGTCAGATCCATGTTGTGGTGGAATGCAACCTGGAGGTCCCCAAGTGATACTTATATATTTGTCTCCTTTTGTTGGCCAGTCTGAGGCTATTGTCTCGCAACCCCAATAACCGCAATAAAAATGGCCTGGATAGTTGCAATAACTCTTTCCAGGATTGGAAGCTGGACACACATAGAAGGCTTTGGAGTTGGCTTCCGTCGCCTCCCAGCCTCTCTGGATATCGACCGGAATCATTGAGACTAATTGGACAGTAAAATTCCAATTTCCCGGAGAGGTCTGGTTTTGTATTAGTCTAGATTCCTGTAAGTTATATAGTTTCCAGAGCATTGGTTCATGGGGGTTTCCATTTGCTTGGGTTATTATCAATAACAAAACTAGCGGTACACCAGAAAAAAAAGGTGTCTGTCAATTTTGCCAATTTAAGTATATTTTTATCATCCCTGGGGAAGTTTGGCCATTGTTGCTTTTGTGTCCCATTGTTCTGATTCTTTTCTCCACAGTTTGTTCCTCCTCTGCCTCGCCCGTCGACTCGGTTGCTTCGAGCCACGGGGTGTACCATCTTCTCGGCAGCAAGGGAATTCTTCAGGAGAACAGCTGTTTTGGGCTTTCTGCCTGTTTATATATAGGCTTCCCACTTTACAGCTTTAACTAATGGGATGAGGCAAGGCACAGTTGGTACTTCCCTTCTTACACTTTATAGCCAAGATTTCAGTTACAAAGGGGATTGGTTCATTGGAATAGTAACAATAATATTGAGGGTTTATTCCTTTGGTAAAAATTTCCCACCACTCATGGGATTCTTAAATAATTTCTTGTTTAGACTCTAATTGCTTTGATTTTCACTCAGTGAGAGTTCTTTGGATTTTCCAACACTGTGTGCAAACCCCTATTGAAGGGTATCCACATTCACAGTGAGTCCACCATTTGTCCTGGCATACCATACACTTGGAACAAGCAAACAGATAACAATTGCGGTTCAAATTATTACACTTAATTCGTATATCTAGAGTGTTTATATCAACATATTTTCTATATTCAATATTGTGTGGTTGCATGAGTTTAACAATTTCCTTTAGTACATTTTGTATGCTTCCATATATAATATACGAAGAGAGAAATAATTATTGCAAATATAAACAACAATACACACTTTATACCAAAAGGTAATGCGACAAAATGATCAAGCAAAGTTTTTATCATTACTTTATCTTTTCAGGGTTATCTTGGTGTCACCTGGAGTACTGATTACTTTCCAGTGGGGTCTTGTCACTGGGCCTTTAACGCGACTGGCATGAGTCCATCCACGCTCAGCAGTCCGGACAGCTGTTTCTGTTGTAAGCAAAACAAGATAAGGTCCCTCCCAATTGGGTTTTAGGGTTTCTTCTTTCCATGTTTTAACTAATATCCAGTCCCCCGGTTTGAAAGTGTGAATTTTTAAGTCCAATGGAGGTCGTTGCACAATCAGCCCATGTTCCCAAAGTTTGTTACGATGCTCTGCTAATTGTGAAACATATTCATTAATTACACGATCTCGAATTAAAACATTTGTTTGTGGACTTTCAATTCTATAGGACATTCCATATACCATCTCAAACGCTGATATTCCTATATCTGCTCGGGGTCTGGTTCTGAGTATTAATAGTGCCATGGGTAGGCACTTGATCCATGATAGCTTGGTTTCTATCATTAATTTAGTCAAAATAGTTTTGATTTCTCCATTCATCCTTTCAACTTTTCCCGAACTTTGTGGATGCCATGGCGTATGGTATTCCCACTTAATTCCCAAGTTTTCTGCTAGATCTCTAACAATTTTTGACACAAAATGTGTTCCTCTGTCTGAGTCGATTACATCAGGTACTCCATATCTAGGTATAATGTGTTCAAGTAATACCTTAGTAACCTGGTTAGCAGTTGCCTTGGAGGTAGGAAAAGCCTCAACATAATGTGTTAAATGATCCACCATTACTAATAAATGTTTGTAACGCCCTACTCTGGGTAGTTCAGTAAAATCCACTTGTATGTGTGAGAAAGGTCTGTATGCTGGGGAACGTCCTCCAAGAGGTTTTTGTCTCGTGTTGTTTCGATTAACCTTTTGACAGGTCTCGCAGGCTGCTGTGACTGTCTTTGCTATATTATATACGCCTATACAGGCAAACTGTTGATTGAAATGATCAACTAACGCCTGGGTTCCCCAGTGGGTTTTACTGTGTATTTTTGAAAATATTTCGAGTGCTATGCCCTTCGGCAAGACTTCTCTCCCATCTGGTAATACGTACTTACTATCCCGTTCCTTAGCTCCCATTTGTTCTAGTTTTTCCTTTTCTGCAGACTCAAAACTCAAATTTTTACTAACAGGTACTGGTTGTATAGTCAAAATCGTATTATAATTGCCTGCCACTCGTTTTGCTTCTATATCAGCTGCGTTATTTCCCCTGACTTGATAATTTGTACCTCGCTGGTGTCCCTTTATATGTACAACTGCTATTTTATTCGGCACTTTCAATGCCCCCAGAACTTGCTGAATTAATTCCGGGTGTATCAATTCTTTTCCTTGTGAGTTAATAAATCCGCTTTCCTCCCATATTTTTCCAAAGGTATGTACCATTCCAAACGCATAGCGTGAGTCTGTATATATAGTTCCATCCTTTCCCTTCAGTGACACTAATGCTTTCCACAATGCATACAGCTCACAGGCTTGAGCTGACCAGCTGGCACTCAGGGGGCCTGATTCTATTGTCTTAAATTCTCCTTTTTCCAACTTAACGATGGCATATCCGGACAATCGTTTACCTTCCACTATCCGTGATGACCCATCTATAAATAATACTTCTCCACATTGTAGTTCAACAATTAAATCCCGTCCCAACAGATTAAATTCTGCTTCAGGGACGAGCAAGAGTTCACCCATTCCAAATTTATTTTCAGTTTCGAATATCACATTTTTGATTTTGCTTACTTTAAAGGGTTCTCCTTTTGCCCCTATTACTTGTACTTTTTCAGAGGAAGTTTTACATCCCTCAGGTATTTGCCTAATAGTCGATTTCTCAGCCCCTGTGTCTACTAAAAAGGTGAACTCTTGTTTATGGGGACCTATTTTTAACTTTATCAAGGGCTCATGATGACTCCGGTCCCCTAAAATATAGAGCCCCTGACTCTCCTATTCTGCTTTCAATATTTCCTCATCTCTGATCCTTTCTCTGCAATTCTTCTTTATGTGTCCCTTCTTTCCACAGTAAAAACAACATCTCTGTTCCTTCTTTACTACTGCGTTCTCTTGTTTTATTCCAGCAGATCTGTGTTCACCAGTCCGCCCGTTGCGATCCTCTCTGACAGCTGCTACCATCATTTTTACTTGTCGCTTGCTGCTCTCTTCTTCCCGCCTTACGTAGACTTTCTGAGCTTCCCTCAATAATTCATCCAACCCTCTATTTTGCCAGTCTTCTAGCTTTTCAATCTTTTTTTTTTTTTTTTTTTTTTTTTTTTTTTTTTTCTGATATCTTCCCATGATTTTGCTACAAACTGAGTTTTTAGGAGCGCTTGCCCTAAAGGGTCGTCTGGATTTACCCCAGAGTACAGTTGAAGGACTTTCCTCAGTCGTTCCAGCCACTCAGTAGGGCTCTCATCTTTCTTTTGCATTTCATTAAATGCTTTATTGATATTCTGGCCACGGGGTACTGCTTCTCTAATCCCCTGAATTACTATAGTTCTCAGATCTTGCATATGAGTTCTATGCACTGGATCCTGATTATCCCAGTTAGGTCTTTGGAGTGGCCATTTGATATCTGCTTGGGGTCCCTGGGCATGCTGAACATCCCACAGTCTCATTCCTGCTCGTCTAATCATATCTCTTTCCTCGGTAGTAAATAATTGACCAAGGATAGATTGCATCTCATCCCAAGTATAAAGGTTTGGTCCCAAAAATTGATCTAATCTTTCTGCCACTCCAAGTGGGTCCTCAATCAAGTTTTCCCATCTCGGTTCTTTTAAAATCTCGTAGGTCAGCCGAGTTTAGGGGTACAGAAATATATCCAATCATAGGCTGAGGTCCCCCCATGGGCATTTCCCTTAGAGGATACATCTGAGCTGCCCCTTTTTGACTTCTAGTCATGCGTCTAGGAGGAGGGGAAGACCCTTGTTCCGACTCCGGTGGGGGAGTGGGAGCTCTGGGGACCTCGGGAGGGGCTACGGGAGCAGGAGGAGGAATGTAAGGAGGGGGGGGTTAGAAGGGTTTCGTCTAACTCTTCCTGCTTTTTCTTTTGTTTAGTTTTTACTTCATTCAGTGGGTAAAGTTTAGCTCCCGGTCTTTTTATCCATACTTCCGCATACTGACTCTCCTCTGGGTTAAGGGTTTTTTTTTTTTTTATTATTGACCCAGAGGTTTAATTGCTGTCTTACCCAATCTTCTTCTGACCCATAGACTGGCCAAAAGGTATTTTTAGAAATCTTCTTCCCTCCCCATATCTTAGTACAGTATTCTATCATTTTCTGCTTATCTTTCCCTAGGGTTCCAGGGAAATACCTCCAATTGTCTAAGACATATGCCAAAGGGGTATTCTTAGGTACAGTGTGTACCCTTCCCATGGGAGTCGAAGGCTTGCTGCCCTTCGCCCCCATCTTCTGGAATATCCACAAACATACACTCACTCACTCCCCTTGTTCCTGGCCCAATCCCTCGCGGGAGATGGGAAACGCAGTACTTAAGAGTCCACACTCGCTTGGTTCAGTATATCGAACCTCTCATTCGTTATATTCCAGGAAACCCAGTCCCGCCCGAACGGCAAACCTGCGAGCAAATTCGCAATATACTTACGCGTCCTGCGTCTTCGTCCGGACTCCCGTGCACAGAATTTTTATGGGATCTTACCGGTTTTCTCCTTTGCTCACTATTCTAGAATTTAGGTTCGTCGGTAAGGTTGAGGTAGGCTGTCAGTCGCGGGGCCGCGGATTGCCGCGGGGCGCCTCCCCGGAGGACAGAAGCCCACCGTTCCTTATCCGAGTCACGGCACCAGGAATTGTTATAAATTGAGACCACAATGGACTATAATTCAATCTTTATTAATTATAGCAAGTAGAATATGAGCAAAGACAGCGCTGGACGGCAGGGGAGTCTGCGCTCCGCCAACTGCCGTGCTGAGTAGTTCAAATAGTCCCCTTTTTATACATCTTTACTTCCGTGCTCATGAGGTAGTGGAGGTACTCCGCGCATGCTTCAGTTGTTGTTAGGGGGGTCGTTTCCTGCCTCCTGGTATTTGTTGAGGCTGAAGTAAGAAGTCTTCCCTCTTTGTCTCATAGTTGATCTTTTACTCATATATCCTTATATGGGCTGTCTTGTCCTGTTTCTTGTCGCTTCCTGGAAATCTGGTAGTTATCTTGCATGAGCAGTATCGGGTTAAGTTTGTGTGAGTGATTACAGTTATCTTATCTCACACAGGCGGCGTCCAGTGGTTGTTTGCATGAGTGGTTTCTGTCGTCTAATTTTACATTGAGCTTAACATAAATCTTAATAAACAATACCTTAGTCCACAGTTTCTCACACTTACTTTGCTAAAAGAGGACTTAGAAGCACAGTGGAGTGCACAGCCTGCTCCTTCAGCAGCTGTCAGGAGCTGGGCCATCTGCACAAAGTACATCCTTGGGGGCATCTGCCCAGAGCTTCTGGGAGGGTGACTCCCCACTTCCACCCCTTGCTGCAAAGCTCTACCGACAGGTCCGAGGAGGAAGGAGCCTGTACTGGTCTGCCTGTAGAGATCTGTGGGGGACATAGTGCTCCTTGGAGATTCAGATATGGACATGAGGGAGTTCACTAGGGAGGCTAGGGAGGGAACAGCCAGACTATCTTAAATAGAGAAGCTTTTCATTTAATTTCCTTTGTTTTCTTTTTAACAGCCTAAAATTAAAAGTAGAACAGGAGTGAAAAATAAAACTAACAAATAGCTTCTTGGCAGCTCTGTTTCATTTGCTGATGTTTTGAAAATGTATCAAAGCTCTTTACAGCCTAGTGTTTAAAAACATTCTCCTATTTAAAGGTAGCCTTTGTAAGAGCTTGCTAAAGGAGGTTTTCAGACTATTGCTTGTTTACCAAATAGTTCATTATAGGCTTGCTGCAGAAATGTGAATGGGAAGGATGAGGGAGACTCCCTCCTTAGGTGAAACCCCCTTGGCAGTAACACTATAACCCTCAAGAGAAGTGGGTACAGTATAAGAGCAGTTGCTTTTAAGGTTTGAAAAACAAATTATAACTGGCTACATCAGGAGATCAGTGAAAGTGAAGAGCTATGTCAGAAGTTGAAGACAAGTTATTCTTTTGATTTAGATAATTTTGGGCTACAGAACTACATTAAAGACTAAGATCCCACAATTGCTTGTGTGTGTGCATGCATGCACACTTTTTAAAGTCCTGGTATAGAAACAGATGAATTGTGTCTGTCTCTGCCAAGTGCCATATGTTTACAGCTGAGTTATAAAACACTTTAAAATAGGGGTTTATAATGGAAACACTGGCACATCCTTAAATATGTTGATGCTAATGGGCACACCATAATAAATCCCATAGAGGATTTAAAAGATATATCTGTTGTTCTGGAAAGGGATATACTGGCTTCTGCCTGAGGTGAAGCTTTTCATTTCTGTTCTTCAAACCACTTGAATCTTCAATGGCATCTAAGAAGCCCTGTATTATATCTAATACATCAGATGGTGTCAATATGTTGCAAAATAATGTGTTTGATATCTAAAAGCTTTTCCAATTGCAATATGGAAACCACAACCCATTTCAGAACATGTAATTTTACCTATGTGTGATAGTGCATAAAGGCATTCTAGTTTTTCCCTGGTTTTTATTTCCTGAAATAAATCCCCATATGGAGCAACTGTTCCAGTTTTTTGTATACTGGCTGCAATCACCAAACTCTTGCTTTTGTTAAAATTCCTCCCAAGAGAAACCTACCTTTTTGTAGGTAACTTTATTCTTAATTATTACAAATTTTAATAGGCTTCTGACTTTCCTATAGACAACAGTAGACAGAAGCACACTGTAGCATTGTTATGTGCTAATACCTTTCACTCAAGCTCTTGCAAGTGCTATCAAAGGCGATCCTTCCCTGCCACTAGTGAGAGGCAGCCAGCTCTGGGCTGGAGTGTGGCAGCTGTGCAGCACAGCTGTGCAGCATCATATGGTAGCTCAGGGGCACAAAGATTGCCTGCCATGCTCGAGATGGCAAAGCAGGTTGGTAGCCTGAGTACAGTGACACTTTAGACTTGAGCCGTGGTCCTTGGGATAACATCCTCACTCTGGAAAGCAGTGCAAGCAGAGAATGGGGATGTTAAACACAGGAGTGCTGCTATTCTGTTGGATATTGCTGGAGCCTTTCCCATGGGCAGGCAAGCAGCCCCGTCAGGGAGAACCCGGGGATGGGCTAGGGGGCAGCAGTGCAACCCAAGGCCCCTGGCCTGCTCACCTGCAGCCCCCCTGGCCTGCCACCAGCTGCCCAGCCCAGCCATCAGCTGCCACCCTCATCCAGGGGAGCCAAGAGCCCAGGAGACATAACCCCCTGAAGGTTTGTTGGGGTTTTTTTAAACCTCAGAAGATAAATAGCAATGCCAAATAGAGAGGTCTGCCTGACTCAGGCTGTTGTGCTGGGCGACCTTCGTTTCACCAGCCTGGTCATGTGTAGATTTTGGACTCTTTCCCTCAGGCAACAGCTCCTGGAGGACACGTGTAGGGCTGGCACCCCTGCCTCTGGGACATGGGGAAATTCCCTCAGCGGCAGTAAGGCCTGTGTTTTCAGAGGTACAATCAGGGCTCACTACCACAGGCTTCCCTTTTTCTTGAATGAGGTTTAGTGACAGCACATTTTTTTCTGCGGTTGTTTGTTGTTGTTGTTGTGTTTCCTTGTTGTTTCCCACAGAACAAAATGTCCCCTGGCGGCAGGGTTTCCCAGTGCATTCCAGCAGCCCACTTTGGCCAGAGAAAAGCCTCCTGCCCCAAGTGAACTATGTGGGATGAAACTATGTTGACTGTAAGGTGAAAAAATGTGCAGTATGTCTGAGGAGCCTTAAAGACAAGGCAGGGAGTGTTGCACAGTCAGACTCCGGGGCTGTGCTTTCACAGTAAAGTGAAAAAGGGACCAGGTTGCTTTGGGGTAAAATGCTCAACCAGGTGCTGACAGGAAGATGCTGGAAAATCCCTGTGAAAGAGAAAATGAGGTGACTCACACTGTTTGTGGGGGTGACCAGGGATGTCCTTGCTGTCTTCTGAGCTGTGGTGTGGTCATTACAGCTGGGGTCAGCAGAAAATAAGTAGTCTGCTAGAAGTAGATGATTGACTGCTTTCCCCTCAGTTGGGGGTGCAGTGTCTCACGATTCCTTTCTTATTTTGAGCAAATTCCTTCTGCAAACCTCCTAGAAGCTTCCTAATTTCCAGTGTGCATCAGAAGGCTCAGGGGAGTCAGTTGCCATGTCAGTTGCCATGCAGAGTGGGGAGCAAAGTAACCTTCTTCAAAAACCTCAGTCCAGAGATGTGAGCTGCAGGCGAGGGATGATAATGGCAGGCTTGCAAGTGTGCTCCCCTCCCTCGCCTGTGCCAATGGTGGCAGGGGAACGGTGACAGAGAATGTGGTGTGGGGATCCGCAGACCCCTCCAGGCTTGCAGGTTGGTATGGTACAGCACAGAGCAGGATGAACACAGGTGTCAGCCCACGACAGTGGCAGCTCTATCTTTTCAACACGCCAGGCAGGAGCTCAGCTGCAATATTTCCAGTTACAATTTCACATGTATGTGCACGAAGAATTCCTTGGTGCAAATGTTAGGTGAGAGCACGTAGTCTGCGAAATAACCTACACAGCCATTGCAAAGGCACCAGATTCCCGAAAGTCTGCAGTTCGTGCACGTGGATCTAATATGGTTTCTTCTGCAGAACATTTTAATTCAATATCCTGAAGCTCCATAAGCTTATTTATCCAATTTTTCCTTCCAAAGACTGTTTTCCCTCCATCCTGCCTTCCCTCTGCATCAGTCCCAGAGAGAGATGGCTTTCTCAGTTTAGGGTGCTATTCTTAGGTAAAATGTTACCCCAAGAGGGACCCACAGCATGTGACTCAGGTGGCAACAAAAAGCAAAACCTGTGCAACAAATTCAGTCTTTAAACAAGGCTGCACTTTTATGAATGGTGAGTACTTACTTCAGAACTGCAAATAATGAAGAGAAACCTATTGTTTTTATTAGACTAATCATAAATACAGCAGTGGCTATGTTACCTGAATAAATCACTCATTGTGAGCTGTTTTGTGCCTTTCTGTGATAATTAATAATTCCTGAATTGAAGTTATTGGATAAGGGTAAATGTTTATATTATGCTAGTATCTAAAGACCCAACGTGAGCCCATGTCTTCAGCATAGGCATGAGAATCGGCGCAGAAAGAATCCCTCCATTCAAAACTATATGGCATTTCCTTGGCAACTCCTTTTCTTCCTGAGCCTGTGTGGTGGGTTGACCCTGGCTATCACTCCCCCTCCTCAGCTGGACGGGGGGGAGAAAAATATAATGAAAGGCTCATGGATCGAGATAAGGACAGGGAGAGATCATTCAGCAATTACAATCACGTGCAAAACAGAGTTGACTTGGGGAAATGAGTTTCATTTATTACCAATCAAATCAGAATAAGATAATGAGAAATAAAACCAAATCTTAAAACACCTTCCCCCCATCCCTCCCTTCTTCCCAGGCTTAACTTTACTCCTGATTTCTCTACCTCCTCTCCCCAAGCGGTACAGGGGGATGGGGAATGGGGACTGTGGTCAGTTCATCACACGTTGTCTCTGCCACTCCTTCTTCCTCAGGGGGAGGACTCCTCACACTCTTCCCCTCCTCCAGCGTGGGGTCCCTCTCACGGGAGACAGTCCTCCATGAACTTTGCAACATGGGTCCTTCCCACGGGCTGCAGCTCTTCACAAACTGCTCCAGCGTGGGTCCCTTTGATGGGGTGCAGTCCTTCAGGAACAAACTGCTCCAGCGTGGGTCCCCCACAGGGTCACAGGTCCTGCCAGGAGCCTGCTCCAGCGCGGGCTCTCCATGGGGTCACAGCCTCCTTCAGGCACCCACCTGCTCTGGCGTGGGGTCCTCTATGGGCTGCAGGTGGAGATCTGCTCCACCATTAACCTTCCTGGGCTGCAGGTGGAGATCTGCTCCACCGTTACCCTCCCCGGGCTGCAGGTGGAGATCTGCTCCACCGTTACCCTCCCCGGGCTGCAGGTGGAGATCTGCTCCACCGTTACCCTCCCCGGGCTGCAGGTGGAGATCTGCTCCACCGTTACCCTCCCCGGGCTGCAGGTGGAGATCTGCTCCACCGTTACCCTCCCCGGGCTGCAGGTGGAGATCTGCTCCACCGTTACCCTCCCCGGGCTGCAGGTGGAGATCTGCTCCACCGTTACCCTCCCCGGGCTGCAGGTGGAGATCTGCTCCACCGTTACCCTCCCTGGGCTGCAGGGGCACGGCTGCCTCACCATGGGCTGCACCAGGGGCTGCAGGGGAATCTCTGCTCTGGCACCTGGAGCACCTCCTCCCCCTCCTTCTTCACTGACCTTGGGGTCTGCAGAGTTGTTTCTCTCACATATTCTCACTCTTCTGGCTGCAACTGCTGTTGCACAGTTTTTTTTTCTCCCCCCCTTCTGAAATATGTTATCCCAGAGGCGCTCCCACCATTGCTGATGGGCTCATCCTTGGTCAGTGGCAGGTCCGTCCTGAAGCCAGCTGGCACTGACTCTATCGGACACGGGGGAAGCTTCTGGCATCTTCTCACAGAAGCCACCCCTGTATCCCCCTGCTACCAAAACCTTCCCATGCAAACCCAATACAGCCTCATAACTTCCCAAGAAGGGAGAATGGCTGCTGCTGTGCAATATATTCTGGCTAATCAATCTATGTCTCCACTGTTCAGATAATATCCGTGTGGTAGCATATGAACCTCAGATATAAATTACAATAACATAATTTATGTAGTAATTGGAAGGAAAATTAAGTTATAAATTGGTGATGCTTGTGGGATTGTTTACTATCTTCCACAGAGCAGATCAAAATTGGAGGGATCAGGAGTAGCAGGCTGTTTAGCTTTCTGGCACAGCTGGATTAAAACCAGCTTTATCTGAATAGCATCACCATTAGCACTAGGTTTCTCATCTGTGCATTTTGGTTCCCCAACAGTGGGACACTGGATGAGTTGGATCCTGTTATTAACTTGTCTCAAAGTGCCATGTAAAATTAATAAGCATAGAGAAAGATTGCTTTCAGATCTTGAGAGAATTAGATTGTCAGAGACAACTGGGCTTAAATATGTAATGGGAAGTAAGCTGCATTCAGGGATTTCTATAATAAAGATAATGGAATCCTTAAATACAAGAGGGTCAATGAGCCTTTGTTTTGATCTTATCTACTCTGTAGAAACTGCTCTAAGGATGGCTCTAGTCACAAAACATTGGTATCCCATCATATTAACAGCATGACTTGGGTAATAGTGATAGGAACTACCTGTGCTGTAACTACATTCCTAGACTGTGCCCTTCTGAGGTCCACTGTTAAAATACAGATTGGAAATTTGTTTTAAACATGGTCTGAGCTCAGCAAAACTGATACTTTAGATGAAGCTGTACTGAGTGACTATCTGGTCTTCTAAATAGTTCCTGTTGGGATCACATTAAAATCAATTGCCTCAAATATGGCTTACTTAGTGGAGGTAATTTCTTCAGATGACCTTGGCCAGTCTTTCCTCTATACCTTTCCAGAAATCATATCATAGAATCATAGAATACCAGGTTGGAAGGGACCTCAAGAATCATCTGGTCCAACCTTTCTTGGCAAAAGACTAAGTTTAATCTCTTCTCCTAAACTATGGCAAGTTGCATTCTCCTCTTGGCTCATATCAAAACTGACTGTGGGAATTAACTGCTATTGAGCAGCCTCTTCTGAAAAAGATGGTAATCAAGTGCTATAGTTTGCTTGGTAGGTACTTTTTAATTAGCAAAAAGCAATCAGGTGTTTTGTTTTGTTTTGTTTTTTCCAGAGTAACCCTTTGTAATCTACAGAACACAGCAGAAGGCAGCCAGCCAGAGCAGTGAACACAACAGCCAGTGTAGTGACCTGTTCAGGATTAAACTTTGGGAATTTCTCAGGCTTGACTGCTGACAGGTGCCTTCCAGGTGGCAGGAAATTTGCAACATATGAGAAAACCACCTCAACATGCCTCCTAAAGAGATTGGCTGGAAAGGAAATTTTTCTTCATCATAGGATCTCTCAGCAGATTTGTTACAGGTAAAGCTGGTTAAATTCAGTACTAAATATGACACTGTAAATAAGAAACCTAAGGGGAGTTGAGGAACCCTGTTGTTTAAAAATGTTTTAAAGTCTATTCTCCTGAAACACATATTATCATTCCCTATTCAGAAGTTTTCTGGTTAAAAAAGGTCATGTGCGGAAGAAACTGTTCCAAATAGTTATCCTCACAGGTACCTCTACTCTTCCCCAAAGAGAACTGCAAAGGTAGTGCTACAAGTCACTCCTCAGCAAGCAGAGGTAGGTTTTAGTGATACCTACTGAACCAGGTAATGAAAGATTGGAGAATGCCTATGAGTTATTTCATGCGTTTTTTTCTGATGTGTGTTCAGTTCTTAGGTGATATTTTAGAATTACCTATTTTAAAATAGAGAACAATTGGTGTGATATTCAGCTCATAAGAGTTTCCAGGATGGGACAGATGGGTGTCTCTGTCACTCACAGGTGTTATGCCCACTCCATACATGACACAACAGCCAAGGATCTTGCAGGGAAAGGAGCTTGATTTCACCTGAGAGATTTCTCCCACAGCAGAGTCTACAAAGCCAGCTCCCAAGGCACCCAGGGTTGCATGGCTGGAAGAATATGTAGATGTGCTTTCATAGGATCATAGAATGGTTTGGGTTGGAAGGGACCTTAAAGATCATCTAGTTCCAACTCCCCTGCCATGGGCAGGGACACCTTCCACTAGCCCAGGTTGCTCAAAGCCCCGTCCAACCTGGCCTTGAACCCTTCCAGGGAGGGGGCAGCCACTGTAAGCCAAAACGTCTTGCTAACAATTTTTTTTTTCCCTCTTTGTCTTGCTTTTCATCTTTGCTAAAATTTTTTTACTGAGAATGAAGTAGGTCAATGTCAATGTAGCTTCTGGAATGTGCAGCTGAAGGTTGGTGCTTTTGTGAAGAAGAAAGGGGTTTGAAGATAAGACAGTAATAAGACAGTTGGGGCCTATTCTTGAAGATAACAGGAACAAGGACAGGACAAATTAAAACAAACCAGCTCAAGACACAGCACAGCTGCACAACACCTCCTAAACAGACCTTTGTGAGCATGCGTGAGCACTGAGGTCAACCAGCAGACACGGTGAGGAAGACTACCAATGACCACCAGGGACCCCTCGAGACCACCACCCATTAAGAAAGCGCATGCATAATTAGGATGCAGATATTGTAATTAGTTCCAGGAAATCTAATGCATATGTAACTTATTTCTCGGAAAAGTTATGAATATGTATAAACTCACTGTATATTAGCTGCCGCTTATAGATATGGGGACGCGCTCACCTTTGCGAAGCTATTCACGTGTGCGCCCAGCGCTGCAATAAAGAATGCCTGCTTTCTAAAACTCCAAAACGAGTCTTAGAGAGTTCCTCTGACGGCTTTTATGGTAACACCACAACTTTTCTGGGCAACCTCAGTGCCTCACCACCCTCACAGTAAAGAATTTCTTCCTTATATCTAATCTAAATCTACCCTCTTTCAGTTTAAAACCGTTACCCCTTGTCCTATCCCTACACTCCCTGATGACGAGTCCCTCCCCAGCTTTCCTGTACCCCCCTTTAAGCACTGGAAGGCCGCTATAAGGTCTCCCTGGAGCTTTCTCTTCTCCAGGCTGAACAACCCCAACTCTCTCAGCCTGTCCTCATGAGAGAGGTGTAAGAGACGACTTGTAACTCCCTAAAACAAAGACTGAGAGAAGCAGTTTGAGGGAACCATAAACAACGGCAAGAGACGAGACTTGGTAAAGATGGGGGGGGGGGGGGGGGAGGGGATGATGGGGGCCCTCCGAGCCTTTCCAAGAAATGTCTCAAACACTCACAAGTACCCTAAGATGAAACTGTAGTCATGGGGTGGATAATGTGGAGTCTGGATAGTACAGGTTTTGTGCTTAAGGAGCTGATAAGGCTGCCTGGATAGCACAGGATGCAGCTGGAGGAGGGAGCCCTGTGGAGACAGGACAGTTCTGCTCTGGGGCATCTTGTAAAGTTTCAAGGGCCATCTGTCTGGTGAATGACCTTTGCTTCATTATCCATGAAATGTATATTAAAGTTGACACCCCTGCATATGCTAATGAAGATTAACAAGATCATGCTAGTTACATCATCCCATGAAGTGCCTTACTCCTCCCCATACATGTGATACATAGATATGTAGGTCGACCTGGGGGACGGACCCAAGGAAAGTGTGTATAAATTGAGGAAGGGCAAGAATAACAGCAAGTGAAGAACTGAAGAAGTCAGATGCATCCTTGAAACCTCATCGACGGGACCAACACAAGAACCCGGACTGGTGATCTATATTTCTATCCCCATCTCTATCTCTATCTCTATCTCTATCTCTATCTCTATCTCTATCTCTCTTCTTTTCTTTTTTCCCCTTTTTCCTTGTTACCATTAAGTAACACAAGGCATATCATATCGCTTGTCATAATTTGTTATATACTTAGTAAATTATCATGTATCCAAATAATACGCTGTGAGAAATTAATAAATGTTTATGTCTGGACTTTGAGACTTCTCTCACCATTATCCACTCTGATGGGGATTTAAGACTCTAAGTCACTTGTCTCCCTCGTCTGAGTGGGACATGACAGGAGGTGCTCCAGTCCCCTAATCATCCTCATAAACCTCCTCTGGACTCACTTGAGCAGGTCCATGTCCTTCTTACGTTGGGGGCCCCAGAGCTGGACACAGTACTCCAGGTGGGGTCTCACAAGAGTGGAGTAGAGGGGGAGAAGCCCCTCCCTCGACAGCCCCGGACACGGTTAGCTTTCTGGGCTCCGAGCACATGTTGCTGGCTTATAGTCAATTTTCCATCCACTAATACTCCTAAATCCTTCTCTGCAGGGTGGCTCCCAACCCACTCATGGCCCAGACTGGATTTGTGCTTGGGATTGCCTCGACCCATGTTCAGGACCTTGCACTTGGCCTTGTTGAACTTCATGAAGTTTGCATGGTCCCACCGCTCAAGCCTGTCCAGGTCCCTCTGGATGGCACATTGCTTCCCTCCAGCGTGTCGACTGCACCACACAGCTCGGTGTCATTGGAAAACTTGCTGAGGGTGAGCTCAATCCCACTGTCCATGTCTCCAACAAAGATGTTAAACAGCACTGGTCCCAATGCAACCCCTGAGGAACACCACTCGTCACTGGTCTCCACTTGGATATCGAACTGTTGACTACAACTCTTTGAGTGTGACCATCCAGCCTATTCCTTATCCACCAAGTGGTCACCTGTTTAATCCATGTCTCTCCAATTTAGAGACAAGGATGTCGTGTGGGACAGTGTCAAATGCTTTGCACAAGTCTAGGTAGATGATGTCAGTTGCTCTTCCCTTATCCACCAATGCTGTAACCCCATCATAGAAGACTACCAAATTTGTCATGCACGATTTGCCCTTAGTGAAGCCATGTTGGCTCTCACCAATCACCTCCTTATTTTCCATGTGCCCTAGCATAGTTTCCAGGAGGATCCACTCCATAATCTTGCCAGGCACAGAGGTGAGACTGACCTGTAGTTCCCTGGGTCTTCCTTTTTTCCCTTTTTAAAAATGGGGCTTATGTTTCCCCTTTTCCAGTCAGTGGGAACTTCACCAGACTGACACGACTTCTCAAATATGATGGATAGTGGCTTAGTCACTTCATCTGCCAGTTCCCTCAGGACCTGCGGATGCATCTCATCAGGTCCCATGGACTTGTGCCCCTTCAGGTTCCTTAGATGGTCTCCAACCTGACCTTCTCCTACGGTGGGCAGTTCTTCATTCTCCCAGTCCCTGCCTTTGCCTTCTGCGACTTGGGCGGTGTGGCTGGAGCCCTTGCCAGTGAAGACTGAGGCAAAAAAGTCATTGAGTACCTCAGCCTTCTCCATATCCTGGGTAACCAGGTCTCCCGTTTCGTTCCAGAGAGGGCCCACATTTTCCCTAGTCTTCCTTTTATCACCAACATACCTATAGAAGCTTTTCCTGTTGCCCTTGATGTCCCTGGCCAGATTTAATTCTATCATCAGGGCTCTGGCCTTCCTAACCTTATCCCTGGCTGCTTGGACAGTTTCTCTGTATTCCTCCCAGGCTATCTGTCCTTGCTTCCAGGGCTTTGTTGCACTAATTCATAAATTATGTAAACAGTGCCCAGAAAGACCAAAGCCAGCACAGGATGATGAAACTGGTATTTGGACTGGGGCAGTCTAACTGGCTTAATAACTCATTTTTGCATCATAGCCAGTGTTGAGTGCAAGAGAATAACTCCTCTCTTTGATTCTGTTAATTTATTTGTCTCCTGTTGTTCCAGCCAGTCCTCCCAAAATGCAAGCATCTCCTCCACTTATGCTCTTTTAATATGGAGTGTGAGCAAAAAATTTCATTTATAGCTACCACAAATATAGATTGTAACTTTTTTGGAATGTGCAATTGCAGCTTTTAAAGGCATATTTGCACTAGCTTTAGTTATCTTGGATACCAAGAGTGAAGTCATGCTCTTCAGCACAGACTACACAAAGTAGGCTTGCTAGGTGCTTACTTGGATGATTACTTTGGTGACTAAGTTCAACAGAACAGTAAATAATTATTTCCATTATTTCCATATATTTCTGTACATTTAAGTGGGAAGGAAGAACCTCTACATTCACACTTACAGTAAATGAGCCAAATACAGTGCATACGTATGTATAGCACTGAACGAGAATGATCTTCATATATGAAATCTGAGACATTCACAGTCATTGTGCAGGACATCTGCAAAAATAGACTAAATGCAACGGTTGGAGTCACTGGAGAGCTAGATAGGAATTTTGGGGGGGAAAAAGTCAGCAATGTGTGTTATTCATCATTTGTCATTTGCAGTTGAGCTAATGGAATACACTCTGATACATCTGAAGAAGCTCATGATTTATTGGAAGTACTGAAAGAAGTATAAAGCCAAATAGTAATATAATCCCCTGGGGATGTCTTGCTACAGTCCATTAGAGGCACTGTAAATAGTTGGACTAAGATAAAAATCCTGGCAAACATTTGGCATGAAATGCTTGAGCTATGAAACTAATAATTCTTTGAAGTCAAGAGATTTTAGTCTTGTCCAGCATCATAATACTAAAACCTGCTACCTTTATTTAAAAATCATTCAAACTCACATAAACCAAAGACATTATAATGAGACTTCTAATCTCTTTCACCCTAAACCCATCCTCCTTTTACTGGAGATGCCCTGGATGATGACTGGCATTAGCTACAACACCTCAGCTTTGTGGACCTGTTGTTGCAGCAGGAGAGCCCTATTAATTCACAGTGAACACAGTGGGCATTGTATGAGGTTTGCTTTTGACCTGGGAGAATATTGCCATCATTTATTTTCATTAGCCAGTACAAATAGAACGATTTTGTAGAAAGTGGCCAGATGGAACAAAATAATGGCTTAAAATGGCTTAATGGCTTAATAATAGCTTAAAAAATAGTTATTACATATATGCAATAGTCATTATAGAAATGTAGTGAGCCAATTTGAGTAACCATTTTCTAAATATTACCTATAAACTTAATTTTTGCTTGAAAGCCTAAATGAGCAGCAGTGCAACTTTCTAAACTGGAAATCAGCAAATAATCCTGAGAAGCAGCATTGTTTTAACAAATGATACGTATGCAGCCATTCATGCCTGGACTTGATCCTACCACAACCTGACATGGCATGAACACTCACTGGTTTCTTCCTACTGCTGCATTGCAGGTTACTTGTTTTGCTTTGTAGACCAGGAATTCTATGCATTAGAGCACAGATGGAAACAAGAAGAGGAAGAGGATATAGAGAGAACTAAATCAAGAATTCACCTGTCATGGGTCTAAACACCAGAAAGCACATGCTCTTCAAGTATGCTTTCTATGGTCTTTTAAATAGCACTCAAGCCACTGTAAATAGTTGGGCTCACACAAAAAGAAGTGGTGCTGGAGAGGTAGTTTGTGGCTTTATGTTATGTAACAGCTCCAAAATTCATCTAAATTCTTGTGCTTTGTCTTTGGACAGTGCTTTTCCTCTAAACAATCGCAAATGTGAATTTGTCTTGGAAATAATCAGCAATACACACACGAAAGGCAGCAGATCAGACTTTGTGCATGGTAAACGTGAAAATCCAAAGCTGATAAGTTACCAGTGCAAGTGCAAGTTAGTTCAAGATTCAAATGTCAATAAAGTGCACACAGCAAATAATAGGCAATAGTGCTATAAATGATATCCTAAGGCAGGAGAACAAGAATGACATGTCAGTGTCAAGTACCCCCATGCAGTTATAAAATGGTTGTGTCAAACAGACCAGGGTTAAAATCAACTTTTGTGAGTTGATCTGGCATACAATCCTCTTGCAGTTTAAATACAAAGTTCCTTTCTTTTTTAATAGTCTCATTTTTCTATGTGCAAGAACATATCAATAATATTAGACCTTACCATCACACCCTGTCATTATTTTTGTGGTTTTCCCCTATACCAGACAATTTTAGCAGCTGGTTTCAAGAATGAAAGTGCAACACTTCAGCTGGTTTTAGACACAACGGTTCCAAATTTCTACATAGTGCACAGTGCTGAGTTCACACTCTAGTAGTTCGGCTGTTGAAATCATCAACCATTTAAGCAGAGTTAAAACACAGCTTGTAAATGCTGCTTATAGCCCCAAGAAGACAGATGAAGATCAGGAATGCCTAGTGAGTTTTCCCTAATCGTGCTGCATGGCAGACACATTTGTGTTTTCAAATGTGTGCAGCCGACTAGCCCAAACAGTTCATAAAATGTTCCTCTTTTGTCCACTGCCACTGAAGTCTCTGGCATCCTTCACAAGTACCTCAGCACATACTGACATCTCTCTTCTGTGAGGATAGTATAATGATTTGTCCTGTCTTTTCTAGTCTCATTTTCTTCTTTGATTTTTTTTCTTCCTCAAATGATAGGGAGTATTGTGATGAGTTCCCAGTTGTGCGTCCCCTTTGGATGGTCTCATACACAATCTACATGAAGCTATGTTGTCCATTATATTCTTCATAGTCTTTCAACAGTGAAGGTACATTTCATTATGCATTGCATTCAGCTAGGCTAGCCCTTAGCCTTCATGCTAAAGGAGTTGATGTTCGTGAATCAGCCCAAACTTCCTCTTTCTTGTCCAGCTGTTTTTTCTACTGATGAGCTGAGCAATTTTGATGCAGTTGCCCACAAATTCCACTACCCTGGCCCCTTACAGGGCTATATGCTGTCTACGTTGCCTTTCAGTGCATGTGATAGGGGGAATGTAAACTATTGTAGTTAGAGGACATAAGAAAGAAGGACTTGCGCAAAGATGAGGGGGGGCTCCACACTGAGAAGCACCAGGTGCTGATGATGTTGCTAGGTTACTATCTTTTGGGTCCGAGCAGAGACTTCCTCTAGTCCTTGAGGAGGCATTTGAGGGGGGATGTGTCAGTGATAAATCTCCCAAATTCCAGTACAAACTGACCTGGGAGTTTGGATAAGGAGCAGAGAACAACTGAGGCTGCGCAGGACGGCGAGGTAAAAAGTTCATTGGTGAGGAAGAGGAGATACTTCATCTATACGACCCCTGCCCAGGAATTTAAGACCACTGCCCAGGACCTGAGGAACCCAGGACGCATGCGCAGGAGGAGGAGACCTAATTATCATACGGAGCGGGGATAGATCATAGATATGTATAGGCGTTTTATGAATAAACATTACTTTGTACCATATAAGCAAAGACAAAAGCCACGGGAAGGTGCGCACGCCTGTGGTGGAGCGATCTCCCGTGCGCCCAGCGCTGAATAAGCATACCTGCTTTACAACTACAAAGTTGTAGAGTTCTTTTCTCCGCAAGTCACATGTATGCAAAAGATTTCCTAGGACAGAAAAGCACTAGAAGGTTCTGCAGAGACTGTAAGTGGATACATAGATGGAAGTGTGAAAGCACTGGTTTAATCTCATTAAAATAAACATTTACAGCTTTTCTGACCTTTTCCTGTAAATCACGTCAAGCCCTTCATCAAGTTCAGTGTGATTTAAAATTTAGAGCAACACTTTCTTTAGGCTGTGACATTAAATTCCAGATGTGAGTGAATGTTCAGGCTCAATCTAAAATTTTCCACCAACTTCCAAATCCATAACCTGCAAGCAATTGCAAGAAGGTTGATTTCACATACCTAGTCATTGATCCCAAACAGGGACTCTTTGTATGCAATGGCAGAGGGATGAAGTAGTTTCCCCCTTACTGCTTTGAAATAAAGATAATTTACTAACACGGCAATTTTTAGAGAACCTGCTTTGGGCATGTTTTGTTCAAATCTTTAGTTTACAGGCTATTTTCTTATTTACTCTACTGAAATATTGTCAACATCTGGGTTTGTCATGGTTTAACACCAACTGGCAACTAAGCACCACACAGCTGCTTGCTCACTCCCCTCCCCCCCACCTCCACCCCTGGTGGGATGGGGAGGACAATCGGAAAAAAAAGTAAAACTCATGGGTTGAGAAAAGAACAGTTTAATAATTGAAATAAAAATAAAATAAAATAAAATAATAGTAATGAAAAGGAAGATAACAAAAAGAGAGAGAAATAAAACCCAAGAAAAACAAGTGATGCACAATGCAATTGCTCACCACCCACTGACCGATGCTCAGCCAGTCCCCAAGCAGCAATGTGCCCCTCCCAGCCAACTCCCCCCAGTTTATTTACTGAGCATGATGTCATATGGTATGGAATATTCCTTTGGCCAGTTTGGTCAGCTGTCCTGGCTGTGTCCCCTCCCAACTTCCTGTGCCCCTCCAGCCTTCTCACTGGCAGGGCATAAGAAGCTGAAAAATCCTTGACTTAGTATAAACACTACTTCACAACAACTAAAACCATCAGTGTATTACCAGCATTATTCTCATACTAAATCCAAAACACAACACTACACCAACTACTAGGAAGAAAATTAACTCTAACCCAGCTGAAACCAGGACAGGGTTAAAGAAATATTTCTTATTATCTAAAATTTATACTTCCTCTGCAACATCAAATATTCTGCAGCTGCTCTAGTCTTCACTTAAGGCCATAGACCTGTATCATGTTAAGAACATGATGAAACAACTCTGCAGACACCAAGGTCAGTGAAGGAGGGGAAGAGGTACTCCAGGCGCCGGAGCACAGATTTCCCTGAGGCCTTGGTGAAGACCATGGTGAGGTGCCCCTGCAGCCTATGGAGGTCACCGGTGGAGCAGATCTCCACCTGCAGTCCAGGGAGGACCCCACGCCAGAGCAGGTGGATGTGCCCTGAAGGAGGTGGTGACTCCATGGAGAGCCCATGCTGGAGCAGGCTCCTGGCAGGACCTGTGGCTCCATGGAGAGAAGAGCCCACACTGGAGCAGGTTTGCTGACAGGACTTGTGACCCCATGGGGGACCCACTCTGGAGCAGTCTGTTCCTGAAGGACTGCACCCTGTGGGAAGGACCCACACTAGAGCAGTTTGTGAAGAACTGCAGCCCATGGGAAGGACTCATGTTGGAGAAGTTCATGGAGCACTGTCTCCTGTGGGAGGGACCCCATGCTGGAGCAGGGGAAGAGTGTGAGGAGTCCTCCCCCTGAGGAGGAAGGAGCAGCAGAGACAACATGTGATGAACTGACTGCAACCCCCATTCCCAGTCCCCCTGCACCACTCGTGGGGAGGAGGTAGAGAATTTGGGAGTAAAGTTGAGCCCAGGAAGAAGGAAGGTGGGGGAGGTGTTGTTAAGATTCTTTTTTATTTCTCATTACCTTACTCTGATTTGATTGGTAATAGATTAAATTAATTTCCCTTGGGGAAATTAATGTCCTGGTTTGAGTGAGTGGAAGGGGTTTTTGGTAGCAGGGGCGGGGGCTACAGCGGTGGCCCCCTGTGAGAAGCTTCTCGAAGCTCCCCCAGCTCCAAGCCGGACCCACTTTTGCCCCAAGGCCAGGCCAAATAGCTGCACTTCTGCAATAACATATTTAAGAAGGGGAACCTAGGAGGAGGAGTTGGAGTTGTGAGGAGGAGTTGTGAGGAGAACATCTGTGCAAACACCAAGGTCAGTGGAAGAAAGGAGGAGAAGGGGGCAAGGTGCGCCAGAGTAGACACTCTCCTGTATCCCCTGGTAAAATGGCAGGGCTGTCCCCTCCTGCCACCCATGGAGGTCCACAGTGGAGCAGATACCCATTTGCGGCCTGTGGAGGACCCCACGATGGAACAGGTGACTGTGCCCAAAGAAGGCCAGGACCCTATAGGAAGAAGGCCCCTCTGTTGTAGTTTGGCACTGGGAGGGCTGCAACACGTGGGGGTGACCCACACACCCGTGGGAGTGACTCATGTTGGTTTGTGGAGGACTGTCTCCTGTGAGAGGGGGATCATGCTGGACCAGGGGAAGAATGTCAGAAGTTCCCCACACCAAGGTGGAAGAAGTGGTGGGACTGACCGCACCCCCTATTCCCTGCCCCCTGTGCTGCTGGAGGGGAAGAGGTAGAGATATTAGGAGCAAAGCTGAGCCCATGAAGAAAGGAGGGATGGGGGAAAGGTGTTTTCAAGATGTGGTAATGCTTCTCACGGTCCTACTCTGTCTGCTATGTGTTGTTGTTGTTAGTGTCTGTATTAAATTTTATGTGCTTTTTTTCCTTCCCCTAATGAGTCTGGTGTTTGCCTGTGCCTTAAAGGATGAGGTCATCCCTTCCTGTCCTTATCTCAAGTTCCTGGATCTTTTGCTTCTCTCCTTCCTAGATCTGGGAGGGAAGGGGGGAGTGAGTGGCATCTTTGTTTATTTCCCCTTCTCAGCACTGGGAGGAAGGGCTGAGTGAGTGGCTGCGTGGTGCTCAGTTGCCCTCTGAGCTCAAATCACGACACCAAATCAGTCTGTTTTGCCCATAACAGTAATTTGTGAATGACCTACCTGTCCTCATTTCAACCTATGAGACTTTCTTTGTGTTTTCTCCCACCCTCTCCAGCTGAGGAGGGGGACTGATAGAGTGGCTTGGTGGGCACCTGGCATCCAGCCAAGGTCAACCCACCACAGACAAGCAGCACTGTTCAGCATTACTGTGTTATTAATTTGTAGCCCCAGCTCCAACTCCATCCTCCATTTCTGCCCTGTAATTTGTTTGAGGTCCTACACAAGGACAGATCCTTACCCCAAACTCAGAGGATACTTCTTGCCTAGTCAGCAAATGGCCTTTTCCCACTGTGTTATCTTTCTAAAGGAGCTTTTGAGGGACTGGAGGATAGAAACACTCTTTAGATGGATGCAGCTATTCAGCCTCATTTTGTCCAAGTGCTCATGTTTTTAACACCCCAGTGGTGTAATTCTTGTGTTTGCAGTGTCATTTATGGTCTAGATAGGCATGGTGCACCTTCCCCAGTGACCAGCCACCCTCAGGCCTGTCTCAGGCACCTTGGTTGTTTTGGCTAAGCCTGTGAACCCTGCTACTGCTCTTAGAGTGAGGCAAGCAGGGGTACATCTTATATTAATTCCTTGCTTCTGTGTATGCCATTAAAAGGAATGCAATAATGTAGTGTGTTTATTATTAATCATTTGCTATAGCAGTTTTAGGGGTTTTTTTAGCCTAATCACATCTTTTTATTAGGTCTAGAAAAACATATGGCTGAGCATCACTCCTTAAAAGGGGAGAAATAAGGATGCTTGAGACAGCAAGGCAGGAAGAGAGTTCATGGATTCTTCAAATGGCTATGCTGCTTAGAGATGGACAACTGTTTTGCTGATCGAGGGTGCCAATTAAACTCAGACACCAGAGTGAAAAGAATAGGCGTATTTTACTGTTAATAATTAAAGGGTATAACCAAGTAATACAGAAAATAAGCAATAAGAAAAATACAGAATAGTGCACTTAATTATTACTATATACAGTTAATTATAGAAAATAAGAATAAGCAAGGTAATGCACCTAATCATTACTACATGATGGGGAGAATAGTGATTAAGAGAGATACCTCACCACTTGCATACGTTACCATCATCCAGACCCGCAGGCGCTGGGCAGCCCCGGTTACAGCGAGGATCTGGAGAGCCTGTCCCGGCAAGTGGGAAATCCTACGCGGTGCGTCCACCTGTAGGTGAGGCTTCCAAAGTCGCTGTGAGCGGGTCCAGCCTTATATACCAAAAATCATCAAGTCAGAATGACTTGCACTTTTCTTTGAGCAGAAACATCTGGTTTCATCCTCCTGTTGGATTCCACCCAAAGCCTGGCCAGGGCTCAGGGGGGAGAACCAAGGGAGTTTCTAACAAGGCCAAACACTTGGGTTCTCAGCCTTGAACAAGGCTAAACAAGGGCAGTTGGATACATTCTCATGACACTTCATCCTCACTACTGATTATATTTTGCCTAAGCTACATCTGTCACTAGTGAGCATACATATTTCGTTAATGATCAGATACTAATAATTAACGCTAATGGTAATACAGATTTTACTAATTAGCAGATACTAATAATGGATAACATTGAGTTGTGAGGTTCATCTAGAGGTCAACTTTGTTTCAGGGCCTATTATTCAGGCCCAAGCACTACAGCAACTCAACCCCAAATCTGTGACCTGAGTCCCACCCCCCCACCCCCCACCCCCCATCTGAAGGTTTCAGGAGTTTCGAGTTTTCTTGTGGGTGTTGCCACTTGGCACCTCCTGTAACTTCATGGTTACTGGAAAATCATATTGATTCACTCTGATGGTGGCTCTTGCACATCCTGTGTTTCTTCAGACTTCCCCATTCTCTTTCCTTCTCTTTCCACTTCCTAACCCCTGTTCAGCATTGCATGCTCTATTCTGTGGTCACAAACCATGCTGTGCCAGGCTGCCCTGCACCATGGGGTTTCTCTGCTTGCTCATGGTCAGAAGTCTTTGCTGGAACTGGGCTTTATTACTGAACACCTTACCTAAGCTATAATTCTAGGTAGCAACATAGGAAACTTTCCAAAATCAGGCACATTTTTAAATCCTATGAATTTCATGTGTGAATGAATCATAGGAAGAGTCATTTTCTTCTCATGCTGAATAGGGAACTGCATTAAAATTGGGAAACAAAGTGATTTGTAAAGCAACTTATTTTGTTTCATGTCAAGACATCTACCCTAAGCTTTCTCAACTCCCCTTCTGCCTTTTTTCCTCATTTTAATTTAGAGAAAAAGACACGGTTCTCCTCTCCCATACAAAGAATTAAAAGAAACATCTTGGTTTTGGGTCAAATTAAGCATCTTAATTCACAACCAATTTTCCCCTGCCAAAAAGCAGATAAACTGCTTTAGGTTGACTCATAACAAAAAATGTGTTCTTGGTGTCACCAACAAACCAAATGAATCCGTCAGTTACACAGCTCGAGGGAAAGGCCTGCTTTGAGTCAAGGGCTGGAAAATTAACTTAATGTTACATTTGACTTTATCGATCCTCAGGAAGGGAGGATGCTTCAGTCAGCTACAAATTGGTGATGTCCTCAAGTGCCAAGCCATGTGTGGTAGGGACATGAAGTGTGATGAGATGGCCTTAGGCATAGGCCTGATGTGGACAACAGTACTGGAGTGCCTTTTTACACCGCTATCCATAAGGTCTACCACAGCAACCTCCATTTTCTCTGCCAGGGTGTGGGGAAGCTGTGAGCATGGCTCTCTTCTCCAGAGGCAATGATCATTAAGTCGGTGATGCTCTCAGCTCCACTAATTCTCAGAGAAAATGACCTAAGGTAGCTCATCTGAACCAGTCCTGCCATTTGACAGTGTCATGTTTAGTTATTAGGCTGGAGCCTGATGCTTTACTTTCCAAGTTCTATTAATTTCAGTGTATATTGTTGTTGGCTGTTCTTCTCAATAGCTAGTGGTTTTTGTGTTACAGATGGAAAATAGGCCTGTCTTCAAATGCAAGCCTTGAGGGGCCTGAACTTGAGAACATTAGCATGTGCTTGTGGTGTGCCACCAAGTTCGGGAGGCAATTTAAAATCATCTGCACCTCTGTTTACATGGGCTATGTTCAAGAACTTTCCTAAGTGATGTGAAACAAAGTAGACATGGCAGAAAACTGTGCTGCTCAAGCAGCTTCTCGGCACTGACATCCCCTACTGAGCATGAGAGCATCTAGGCCATCTAATTGTCTTGATGTACACTTGCATCTTTGTGCTGACACATGAGATGTTTCACTGCCAGCAAAGCAGGACAAATGTGCTCAAGCTAATGCATTCGAACATCCTAAGAGAGTGGGAGGTGTCTGGGTGGTAAAGGGGGACCTGGGCTGTGTGTTGTCAAAAAGCTTGAAATGCATTGTAATCACTGTAGTTTCATCAGCAGAAATTGTGACTGTCCTACTGTTCCCAGTTCCTGGAGAAGGGATTTTTTCCCCTGTCCCTGTGACAGGATGAGGAACATTTGGGGATGCATCTTGTGCCCTTCTCTCCCCAGTTTTGGTGGGGCGCTCACCTGGGCTGGGGCCTCGGCCACACTGGCTGCTCTGGGGTAGCCACTCCCTCCCATAGCTCCTTGCTTGGTGGCACCCCCGGAGAAGAGGATCAGTTATTATTATACTGTCATGGTTTAACCCCAGCTGGCAACTAAGCACCACACACCTGCTCGCTCACTCCCCCCTGGTGAGATGGGGAAGAGAATCGGAAGAGTAAAAGTGAGAAAACTCATGGGCTGAAATAAAGACAGTTTAATAGGTAAAGCAAAAGCCGCACAAGCAAGCAAAGCAAAACAAGGAATACATTCACCACTTCCCATTGGCAGGCAGGTGTTCAGCCATCTCCAGGAAAGCAGGGCTCCATCACGTGTGACAGTTACTTGGGAAGACAACAGCCATAACTCTGAACGTCCCCCCCCTTTCCTTCTTCTTCCCCCAGCTTTCTATGCTGAGCATGTTGTCATATGGTCTGGAACATCCCTTTGGTCAGTTGGGCTCAGCTGTCCCGGCCCGTGTCCCCTCCCAACTTCTTGCACACCCCCAGCCTACTCGCTGTTGGGGTGGTGTGAGAAGCAGAAAAGGCCTTGACTGTGTAAGCACTGCTCAGCAGTAACTAAAACATCCCTGTGTTATCAACACTATTTTTAGCACAAATCCAAAACATAGCCCTATATTATAACTCTATCTCATCCAAAACCAGCACATATGCTCATGTTATGCAGCAATTTTAGGATTTGTATGAATACCAGTTAACCCTTGTAACATCTGAATGATGTCAGTAAGTGTGTATTTAAGCAAGGAAACACAACTTGCTTCACTGGCTCTTGGGAGATAAGGGAAGATCCAGAGCTGGAGGGCAGCACGATCGAGGGGTGACTCATCTCATTGCCTTTGAGAAGGAAATGAGACAAATTGAGCCTTTCCCTACATGAGACTTCACTTTCTTCTGAAGGACAATAGGAGAAGAGAAACCTAAAGTGCAGAAGAAAGGATGTAAAACAGGAAGCAGGAAAAAAGGATGGAGTAAGAAAGAGCGACAGAAAGAAGGACTAACTCCCACAAAGCAGACGTGTGTCTATGAAAACAAACCCACCAAATGACAGTGAGATACACAGAGATATCTCTTGAGAGATGAATTTGCTCTTGTTTCCATACTAAAGCACGAGGTTCCTGAAAAAAAAAAAGAGATAACTCACACTTCTGAACTCTCTTGCAATAATCGCAGGTGTAACCTGTAGCAATAGGAGTTTAAAAAGCACCACATATGTAGGGAGTGGCGTTCAGAAGATCTCGCGATGTACGGAAGGAATAGCTGTAGCCCTCCCTTGTTACGAGGTAAGGTGATGGATAGGCTTGTAATGTTAAGGGCACACCCACGAAGGAGGTACTTGGTGAACGTATATAGGTGAGATACACAGTTTAATAAACGGACATTTTGTATCCATCATATTGGTGTTTGTACTGATGTCCCCGTGAAGGTCTTAACCTCCTGCAGCATTAGTCTGTGATCTGAGCGCCACTGATATGTGGATTGGCAGGTTTAATGAGGCAGGCTAATTGTGGCGATGCAGTATTAGTCTCTGCGACCTGAGCGCCACTGACACGTGGAGAGGCAGGTTTAAAGAGGCAGAGCTAACTGCAACAAATGGTGACCGCGACGTGATTTACGACATGATTTTGGGAAGAGATAAGCTGTGACAGTCGGTGGTGCACAGCAGGAGGTGAGGAGCTCTACGCAGGACGGGAGACTCCGCGGCGCGCCATAGATGTCACAGTTAAGATACTGAAAAGATGGGGTAGACAAAATAAGACTTCTATGAAGTCGAGAACATTAAAAGCAATGCTACAAAGATTGATAAGGCTCGGCGTTTTAGCAGAGCCGATAGACTGTATGAAGCCAGAGCTCTGGCCGCGAATAGAGGTGGAGTTAGCAGAGCAGGCGAAGTTAGGAAAGCCGGAGCATTTAATGGCTTGGGGGCAGGCAAATGCGATGATGAAAGCTACCCCGGAGGAGCACTCAGCGAGCTCCGACGATGGGGCGGACCCCCGGAGGAGCACTCAGCGAGCTCCGACAATGGGGAGGGGGAAACCGAGGTGCGTAGGGGAGAACTAGCAGAAAAATGGAAGGCGGACATGCAGCGTTGGGGGGCGGAGATGTGGGAGGCATTGGCCTGTCAACCTTGCACAGCCTGTGAGAAAGTGCTAGGCTTTGATGAAAAACAGGCCTTGGAAGAAAGATAAGAGGCTGTTGAGCTATGCCAAGGTGGCAGGGAAAAACAAGACAGCTGCAACACTGAACTGTGGAAAAGTACTGAACTGTGAGAAGATGCTACTGCAAGAACAGCGCGTGAACGAGAGGGTGATTGGCCTGCAAGCGCAGAGTTGGCGGCGGTGGCCCCGGGCCTTCCCGAGCCCCCCCCTCCAACGCCAGAAGCGGCAGTTTTTACAGAAGGTGCTGATGCTGGAATGCGACGTCCCTTGTCTGCCAAGACCACATAATCAATAAGCAATGGCTTTATATATTCTTAACAGTGTTTTGATGTTTGCAGCGTTTATCATTTTATGTTGTGTGAGTAATAAGTGTAAGAGACCTCCTTGTGTGATTGTTTTGCGTGCATGAGACGCAGCCCAGCTGCAGCTGCGGAGTGTGGAGTTCTCTGACAGAGCACCTTAGTGCCCGCCTGCTGGGTCACTGGTGCTGCCTGTTTGTTCGGGCTCAGTGTTTGAAGTGTCACAGGTGAAATATCTCCTCTAGCGGGAGGCAGTAATTCTGTATTAATTGTTGTCTTGAATTTAGGTGCATACTCTGTGGGTAGTGCACCCTTGTACCATCTATCTGAGAAGGGTATTGTCATAAAAATCATCTACAACCTTACAGGGGTTGTTCGTTTCACCAGAGGTCAAACTTACTCAGCTTGTTTATTTTACTACAGCTGGGGTGACTCAGGATTTGGACCAGCACGTACTCCTCAAACATTTTGAGCTCAGACAGGGAGACAAAGTCGACCTCTGATAAAAAGTAACCTCACTAAAGGCGAAGAATCTGTTGAACTGACAGGCATTTTACATACTGGTGCAGATGTGACTGTAATATCTGTGAGCTTCGGTAACTCGAGTGCTTTTCGGGGTTGGTGGTCATGTTGTAACATTTCAAAGCAAAGATCTTATTCATGTAAGGAGCCCAGTAAACTGGGTAGCAAATATTCATGCATTTATATTGGAAACCCCTGCTACATCATGGGGTCGTGACTGTATGGCTCGATGGGGAACTCAAATTGGATCAAATTTGTCTTAATTGCCACTGCAGCACAGCCCACCCCTAAACCCACCCTGAGACTAACCTGGAAAACAGAATCACCTGTGTGGGTGGGTCAGTGGCCCTCACCAATGGAACAGTTGTGCCACCTTAATGATTTAGTTCAGGAACAATTAAGTGCAGGACATCTCGTACCCACCACCAGTCCTTGGAACTCCCTGGTGTTTGTTATTTTAAAGAAAAGTGGTAAATGGTGACTTTTACATGATCTCCGACACATTAATGATGCCATGGAGGATATGGGTACGTTACAGCCAGGAATGCCCTCCCCAATAATGATTTCCTGAAACTGGCATCTTGTAATAATTGATCTAAAGGATTGGTATTTACCATTCCCTTGCATCCGGATGATGCACCTAAATTTGCCTTTTCTGTTCCCAGTATTAATGTCAGTGAACCTGCAAGACGGTACCACTGGGTTGTTTTGCCACAAGGCATGAAAAACAGCCCCACGATGTGTCAGTGGTTTGTTGCAAAGGCTTTGAGCCCTGTTAGAATGCAGGTCCCCCAGACTGTTTTATGTATCATTATATGGATGACATCCTTATAGCAGCAGAAACACAGGAGATCATGGAAAAGGCTCTTGCTTTACCCAAGGACTCAGCATCTCAAATGGGGTGACAAATAGCACCTGAAAAGGTACAGAGGTCATCACCGTGGCAGTACCTGGGGTGGAGAATTTGTGAACAGACCATTGTCCCACAACAGGTTAAACTTAAAACTGATGTTAAGACTTTAAATGATTTACAGAAACTGTTACGAGCTATAAAATGGATACAGCTGTTGTTGGGCCTAACTAATGATGATCTGCATAGCTTGTTTGATATTTTGCGAGGAGATCCTTCACTGACATCACCCAGCGTACTTACAGAGAAAGTGAAACAAGATCTCCATCAAGTAGCTAATGCCATCTCAGAAAGACAAACATTGTGATGTGTGCCCGGCCGTCCGTATCAACTGATATTGTTTAATCCTTCAGGGCAGCCCTATGCTCTGCTGTTTCAATGGGATGAAACACTTAGTGACCCTCTTGTTATTATTGAATGGATTTTTTTTTGTCACACCAAATGCACAAGATGGTCACTACTCATCCAGAAATGTTTGCCAAACTGATCATGAAAGGTGCCACCAATATTGCGTCACTTCTCGTCGCAGATACCAGATCAACAAGAAGTCCAGGGCAGGGTTCAAGTCCTGGAAAGTGGTAATTGGGAAGGACCATATCCTTTAATAACCTGAGGAAGAGGTTATGCTTGTATTTTCACAGGTCACAGTCCCGGTGGTTACCAGCAAGCTGTGTGCAACCACACCTGAGGCGTGAGAGGCAGCTTTTGGTGGACACTCAGGAGCCAGCGGTGGGTGCTATGGATGCCCCTGTGCCAACAGTTCACGATCTCTTCAGCTGATCATTTAAGCAGAATGTATGGGTAATGCTTGCTGCTGCAATAGGACAAAATATCTCTGTCCTTAATCACACTATGGTTGCCAACCTTTTTAAGAAAAAATACTAACAGTAATTGTAACTCCTTGATGAAATATATAAACTTCTTAGTTACCAGTAAAAGATGTAGCTTAGACAAAATGTAGTTATTAATAAGGATGAAATGCTATAAGAATGTGTGTATTTAAGTTCCTTGTTTAGCAGTATCAAGAAGCAGGACCCCAAGTGTTTAACCTTACTAGAAACTCCCTTGGTTTTCCCCCTTGAGTGGTGGCCAGGCTCTGGGTGGAACCCAACAGGAGGATGAGAGCAGATGTTTCCGCTCAAAGAAAGTTGCCAGTTATTTTGGCCTGCTGATTTAGATATATGAGGCTGGACCTGCTTGCAGCGATGTTGGATGCCTCACCTATGGATGGACGCATCGCGTAGGATTTCCGGTTTGCGAGGAAGGGCACTCTAAATTCTCGCTGCATCCAGGGTTCCCCAGCAATTGCGGATCTGAATGTTAGTACCCCATTAAGTGAGTGTGCTATTCTGTATTTTCCTTATTGTTTATTTTTGTAGTATTTAGTCATATCCCTGAAAGTAGTGAAATTAGCCTACTCTTTTAACTAGTAACTGTAACTGCTGTATTGTTTCTAGCCTTCTGTGGAACTATTTTGAGTATGCTGCATTTTTTGAAGTTTCCCTAACCCTTAATTCATAAAGTCTTGAAATAAGTGTTGCAGGTGCTGCTGCAAAACCAAGAAAAGAGGATGTGGACTCAGACTAACAAATCTGTACAATGGTTAGAGGCCAAAGCAGTCCAAATGGCACTCCAGCAAGAGGCAGAGAATCCTGTTAATATTGTTACAGACTCTTTATATGTTTATAAACTTGTACACAAAATGACAACAGTAGGATTTGTGCAGACGGAAGTGTCGACCTTACTTTATGAAGCTCTACAACAGCGCATAGGGCAGGCCTTTATTACACATGTGAATAGTCACCAATCCCTACCAGGTCCGATTGTAGAAGGCAATCATAAGGCTGACCAAGCGGCACGGGGTGTGTGGTCATTGGGCGCCGCAAAGAGTTTACATGCCTTTTTACACCTTGGAGCAAAAGCCTTAGCAAAAACATGTCATGTTTCTCTGTCACAAGCAAAAAACATAGTGGCACTTTGTCCCTACTGTCAAAAAGGCCAACTGTGGGAGGCAGGTGTCAATCCACAGGGTCTCTCTTCCAAACTGATGTAACAACATGTGAATTGTTAAAACCAAATAAGTATCTCATAGTAACCATTGACACCTTTAGCTCTACAATATTAGCCACAATGGCTCGTAAGCAAACAGCCAGACACACTATTGTTCATTGGGAGGGCGTTATCGCCTTGTTAGGGAAGCCACAAGAGATCAAAACAGATAACGGCCCTTGTTTTGTTGCTAGACGCACAAAAGAATGGTGTGCATTGTGGGACATCAAATTAGTACACGGCCTTCCTTATAACAGTCAAGGACAAGCGATAGTGGAACGTGCACATCGCACCCTGAAAGCAAAGCTCCAACAGCTTGGGGAGGGGGAAGGTCATAGAGGGACAATACCCATAGACCGCCAACAGGCTCTTTTGTCACGCGCTTTGTATACCTTAAATCATTCTGTTCGAGGCGATGAGTCTACACCTCCCCTGTGGAAACACCTTATACCAGCCCAGGCGACGAAAAACTATCCTTTGGTCCAGATCAGGGAACCGGGTGCGATAGCTGGGGAGTCGGGGTGGTCACTGAGGGTGTTTGGGCGTGGGTACGCAGCAGTGGAAAAGGACGGCCTAATCAAATGGATACCCGCACGGTGTGTAAAACCTGATCTAATATAAGATGGAGTTTTGTGTTACAGCGTTGGTGGTGGATCACCCTCCTTGGTTGCGTGTTGCCAACTCATGCAGGATATTGGAGAGAGTGGGCACGAGCACATCACCGCGAAGACGTCTGTTTTCCTCTGGATACAGGGGCAGAATCTTGCTATGTCTTCATCACAGCCACCTTTGTAAAACCAGAATGGTTTGGGTGGCTTGACAACGTGTGGACTTAGATTACTAATTAGCTTAGTTGGGATTGGCTCATTTGGGGAATTATTAGAATATGGGGTGTGCTTCTTGCTACTTGTATCGCCTTTACATGTATTAGTGTCGTAGTTTGTAGATTGTTTAAGAAGGTTAATGTTTTGTTCTTAGATCGACATATGGGTCTTGCTCATCACCACTTGGAACAGCACAATAATGACAATCAATCAGGAATAACGATGTTATAAAGCATGGGGAGGGGGAAGTGTAGGGAGTGGCGCTCGGAAGATCTCGTGATGTATGGAAGGAATAGCTGTAGCCCTCCCTTGTTACGAGGTAAGGTGATGGATAGGCTTGTAATGTTAAGGGCACACCCACGAAGGAGGTGCTTGGTGAACGTATATAGGTGAGATACACAGTTTAATAAACGGACATTTTGTATCCATCATATTGGTGTTTGTACTGATGTCCCCGTGAAGGTCTTAACCTCCTGCAGCATTAGTCTGCGATCTGAGCGCCACTGACATGTGGATTGGCAGGTTTAATGAGGCAGGCTAATTGTGGTGTTGCAGTATTAGTCTCTGCGACCTGAGCGCCACTGACACGTGGAGAGGCAGGTTCAAAGAGGCAGAGCTAACAGCAACACTCCCTGGTGCCTGAATCATAGCTGTACCCTGAGTGCTCTCTATCCCCTCTGGACCCAGAGTGTAGCAACTGCCTTGGTGCTCAGTGAGCAGGCCTTGCTACTTCAAAGATGTTTTTCACTATGCTAGCGCTACCCTCTGCCATTGCCTTTGCTGTGGTTGAGAGGGTTTCTCCAGAAAAAGGCTTCAGGTCTGTTTTGCTGATCAGGGATATCAATTAAACTCAGACACCAGAGTGAAAAGAGCAGGCGTATTTTACTAGAAATAACTAAATAATATAACAGAATAATACAGAAAACATACAGTAAGAAAAGACAGAATAGTGCACTTAAACAAACAGGAAAATACAGGGTAATGCATCAAATCATTACTACCTGAGAGAGAGAGAATAGTGATTAAGAAAGATCCATCACCACTTGCACACTTTACCACCATCCAGATCCGCAGTCGCTGGGCAGCCCCGGTTACAGCGAGGATTTGGAGAGCCTGTCCCGGCAAGTGGGAAATCCTACGCGGTGCGTCCACCCGTAGGTGAGGCTTCCGAAGTCGCTGTGAGCGGGCCCAGCCTTATATACCTAAAAATCAGTAAGCCAGAATAGCTGGCACCTTTGTTTTAAGCGGAAACATCTGGTTTTCATCTCACGTTAGGTTCCCCCCAGAGCCTGGCCAGGGCTTAAGGGAGAAGCTAAGGGAGTTTCCCTGCTTTTCTAGTTAATTTATGAGCAAGGTCACAAGGCCAGACAACTGTTTCTGTGGCCTTGTTATCTTGCTCACACATAAAGAAATATAAGGATACATTCAAGATAGACATGTTTTATGATGTTTAAGCTACATCTTCTATGCATATTTCACTAATGACTACATACAGAGTTAGCAGTTTCAGTTCAGGGCCTGTTGCTCAGGCTTCAGTACTCCCACCTTTTACATCAGAATAGTTGGTTTGCTATAACTTAGTATAATACCTATTGTTATAGACTATCTTGCCAAAATGATGCAAGTTAGGACAAATTAAATTTCAATTATTTATTTTAGCAAGCGGCAATAAGCAAAACAGCGCTGGGCGGCCGGGGAGTCCCTGCTCCACCAACGGCGCGCACCCACTTCCCGAGGGTCCGTCTTTTTTATATCCTCCGCCTTCCGGTATCGGGTCTCTCTGAGAGGTGTATCCTATGTCTGCGCACTTTGCAGCTAGGGGGTCGCTCCATCCGGGTCTTCCTCACGTCACCAGCTTCTCGTATTTCCTACTTTCCTGAGAGTGGCTCACAAAGTCTTTGTTTATATCTTACAGAATATAGACACTACCCCCTTTTTTTTCTTCTTCTTCTCCCCTTTGTCTTTCTCCCCTTTGTCCTTCTTCCCTTTCTCCCTCTTTTCAGTCTTTTGCATAGTAGGAGTCCTTGCTTCAGCATTTCAACTTAGATAAGCACTTACAGTCAGTTAGTCGTTACACAGTGTAATAGTTAAGATTAAGCTTAGGCCAACATAGTTTATGGAATAACATGTCACGAGCTCCCAGTATCTTCAATGGAATTTGATGAACAAACAGTTTACTGTCTATCACAATCCCCCCTTTTTCTTTTTATCATTTTGTTCATCAAATCGTTGCAATTCTTGTTGACTTAACAGGAGAGTTTTTTTCAATTTAAAGTCATCATCTAATTGATTGGTTTTGGCTTTAATGAGTATTGGACGGGTGACAGATATCAGATATGTTACCCGTTGCATCATTCTCCAAGTTATGACATATAATATTATTGACAAAGTCAAACTGATTAAGATTAATATCAAGAGAACCACAATGGGGTGACACAACTTGTTCAAGATGCCTGTAGCAGTAGGTGACCATCCAAAAAGGGTGTCCCACCAATTATGTTCTGCATTCTTTTTTGCTCTTTCCAAGACTCGGTGTATTTCTTCCACATTGTGATGAACAGTTATTAGAGTTTTCTGTCCGTTTTCTCTAACTTTCTCTAAAATTCTAACTAAGTCTTTGTGTTGAAGTAACTGCTTAACCAAAGTGAGATTCATTCCAATGGGTGTAGGTTGTAGATTATGTATTAATGTATAATTGGATTGCAGGAGTTGGTAAGACGTGACCGGGGCTAAATAGGAAAAGTCACATCCAATTACCTTTGTGAAATTGCAAACACAGAGATTTGAATAATTTTTTGTCTCTATTATGATCTTGTCTACGGTTAAGAATTCACAAACCGTCCTCAAACATACACAACCTTCGCCAATATATATAAGTACTGTTTTAGGATTTTCATTGGGATGGACCTCAAAGTGACAAATATTTTGTTCGGTATCTAAACAAATATCTTGTGCCTCAATTGCATTGCCTTCACAAATGAATCCTTGTTGTTCCCGTACAATGCAGGACTCTAGATTGACAGTTTGCCATTTTCCGTTTACCTTTCGGGCCCATACTCTATGCTCAGAAGGATAGAGTATGGTCCCGTTGTGATTCAGCCCTAATGCAATGATAGGATAAATTTGGTATATGGTGGCATTGTAAATAGTGAGTATAAAGGTAGTAGCTGTGTTTGTGATGGGGTCATAGGTAAAGTTTACCAGGTTCCACCAGGATTGGAGTTTCTTTTCAAAATTAGTAGCACTGTCCCAAATTATTCTCCGAATTTCAGTAGGAAGAATACCTTCTTCACCTTCTCTTATAATTGAGGCAGTTATCGACTGCATCCATATTTGAGCCTGGATGCAGCTGAGAGCTAAAGAGAGGTTATTTTGGAGCACACTGAGTGCATCTGTAATCAATTCATGATCCTTTATATTTACCTTTTCCCCTTTTGGTAATATATTCGACAACAGCCACTGGTTAGCCCCCAAAGCCAATAAGGAAGATCGCAAAGGCCTTTGTATATTAGTTAAATCACTAATTGAGGTAGCCAATTTGTTCATTATCACCTCCGAATCAATACTATTTAAAACTCCCAATCCTGTTCCCAAAGCACCGGTTAAGTCTCTCTGCGTTCTTTTTGTGTGAGGAGTTTGTTTTTGTAGCCAGGTTGTCCATCCCTCGTAAGAAGTCTTTAGGAAAGGTGAACATGCTGGCTGAATATTTGAAACATTATTTTGCATTAACAATTCAACTTGTTTGAGAGACCACGCCGGGTTAAACAGCATTTGTTGTTGACCTGTATTTCTAATTGCATATGGTCCAATTTTAAAAATTCTTGGGCTAAGCACGACTGTTGGTTGTGTTGGAACAGTATGAGTAGTCTGAGTAGTCTCTTTGGGAGTGTGGGTTGTGGTTGTTGTAGTTTCCTCCTGTATATTCAATGGAAATCGGAAAGATATAGCTTGATCTCCTGACCTGGTCTCTCCCAAACAAACTATGGACACCGGTTGGGTTGCAGTAAATGCATACCAACAGGCTTCCGACTCACAACGGGTTTGAGCTATTTTAGATTCCGTTTTGTCTCTGATAACGATTTGAGTAAAAGGGGGCTGACGGACGGTTTGAATTAAAGGGTGCCGACTTATTATCACATTTACATTGAATACTCTGCAGCCTATCTGTATCTCATCTCCTTTTTTAGCTGTCCAGGTATGGGATGAATTCTCCCATTTATATGTTTGGAGTGTTAGGTTATTGCTTAGTATGGCAGTTGCTAACTCTGTCCCATACAAATCTGCATCCATACTTCCTGTATGTCCATAATAAGCATCTGTCCAAGGCCATATAATTTGATTAGTTAGGGTATGTTCAAAAGGTTGGTGGGATTGGTCAGTCGTTCTAGCCCATCCTGGTAGTGTATTCATTGTAGCTAATATACCTAGCCAGACTATCCAATAGCTCCAATAGAAGGCTGACAGGATTCTATAGATTTGCATATTTTTTCTTAGTCTCTTTTGTATCGGGGTGTCTGACACTCTCGTCTGGCCCTTCTCCCTCAGAGGTCCTTTTTTCTTCAGAGTAGGGCAGTAAAGTTTTCCCCACTTTGATACGTCTCTGCCTCCTCTGCCTACTCTGTTGCTTAGAGCAGCAGGGTGTTCCATCTTCTCGGCAGCAGCCGTATTCTTCAGGGGTACGTTTGCCTCTACTCCGGGACACATAGGTCTCCCAGTTTTTATCTTTGACCTCGGGTTCACGACAGGGGACCCAGGGGATCTGCTTTCTACAGATCACCCTTAGGATCTGAGAGTGCTATTGAGTAGGCCAATTAGAGTGAGTGCACTCTCTTTCAGGATTTATCCCTTTAGTAAATATTTTCTACCAAGTTTTAGAATCTTCAATTATTTTCCTGTTTTTACTCCAGTTTTAGGGCCTGATTAGTTAATCTCCGTTCTCGTTAATAACACTGATTACAACTAGACCGAAGATTTATTCCATGTGCATTATGAATCCCCCAGCCTTCTTTACATACATTACACTTTACACTTTATGCATATAAAAGGAAAACAAATATAAGTTTCAATTGGACAAAAATATCAGGGTCTCACTCATCGAGTCCTTCGTAGGTTCTTATCTCACAATGTGTAGAGAGTTCTTTCAGGTTTTCCGAAGGGTGACTCGTAGATCCCCAGGAGGGCTGGTCACTTTCCAGGCCGGATCCTGTATAGGTCCCTTTACTCGGCTTGCGTGTGTCCACCCCTTCTCAGCAGTCCGAACAGCAGTTTCTGTAGTGATAAGAGCAACATAGGGTCCTTCCCAACGGGGGGTCAAAGAAGATTCTTTCCATGATTTGATTAGTACTTTATCTCCTGGTTGGATTTGATGCATGCCCACATCCAATGGAGGCCTTTGTACTACCATCCCCCGAGCCTGCAGTTGTTTTCTCCTTGCCATTAGCTGTATCAGGTAGGATTTTATCTTTAATTCTTCAAGTTGGGGGTGATCCGGTGGCATTTCTAAATCATAAGGCATCCCATATAGCATTTCAAAGGGAGAAATGCCTACATCAGTTCGGGGCTGAGTTCTGATATTTAACAAGGCTAAAGGGAGACACTTTACCCATGACATTTTAGTTTCTAACATTAGTTTGGTAAGTTGTTTTTTTATTTCTCCGTTCATACGTTCAACTTTTCCTGAGCTCTGCGAGTGCCACGGAGTGTGGTATTGCCACTGTGTACCCAGGGCAGCCAAAGTCTCTTTGGCTACTCTGGATACAAAGTGTGGACCCCTATCTGAGTCTATTGCTTCTATTGCTCCATACCGAGGTATAATTTCTTCAAGTAATATCCTTGTTACTGTGTGAGCTGTGGCTCGGGCTGTGGGAAAGGCTTCTACGAATTGAGTTAAATGATCTATAATTACTAATAGGTATTTATACCTCCCCACCTTTGGTAATTCAGTAAAGTCTATTTGTATTCTTGCAAAAGGTCTATGAGCCAATTCTCGCCCCCCATATACTCGTTTTCTTATTTGATGTTTATTTACTTTTTGACAAACGAGACATTCTCCTATCACTCGTTTGGCTATATCATATATCCCAATGCACATGTATTTAGTTGCAAATTGATCCACTAATGTCTGAGTTCCCCAATGAGTGTTTTTATGGAATTGTTGCATTATCTTGGTAGCTATGGGTTTTGGGAGAACTTCTCGGCCGTCCGGGAGTTCCCATTTTCCATTAGCTTTCTGTTTAATCCCCATTTGATTTAATTTTGCTTGTTCTTGAACAGTAAAACTTAAAAGTTCATAGGATTTTCCATGAAAAAAGCACCACTTAAACCCTGGTCTTTCACATACACATTCTATACCGTCTACTCCGTATTCTTTCCAGCAACCATAACAGGGGAGGTAATTATCTCCACAATTAACACACCGCTTTCTGTCTTCTATCGGATCATCCAAGTCCAGTGCTGATAGCGCTGCTCTCTTTGCCTCTTGATCAGCAAGGTTATTCCCCCGTACTAAAGGATTTAGCCCCCTCTGGTGTCCTTTTACGTGTACTACCGCAATTTTGCTGGGCCCTCGTATAGCTTGCAAAATTTGTGATATTAATTCCTGATGTACTAGGCCTTTCCCCCGAGAATTGATTAAACCTCTTTCTTCCCATATTTTCCCAAAGGTATGTACTATTCCGAAGGCATATCTAGAATCGGTGTATATAGTTCCCACTTTTCCATTTAGTAATTGTAAAGCCTTTAATACTGCATATAATTCACATGTCTGTGCTGACCAGCTGGGACTCAAGGGTCCTGATTCTATCACCTTAAAAGTTTTTCCATCAATTATGGCATACCCTGATTTTCTTTTCCCTTCTACCACTCGAGAGGATCCATCTACAAATAATTTTTCTCCTTTCCCTAATTCCTCTTCTTCCAAATCTGGTCTTATCTTAGTCTGCTCCTCGATGTTACGGAGGCAATCATGAAAAAGATCTTGACTAGGTTCTCCATACAAAAATTGGGCTGGATTTTGTAACGATGTTGTTTCAAGGGTCAGGTGGGGGGACGTAATGAGGATTGCCTCATATTTTACCAGTCTAGTATCGGTTATCCATTTTTCTGCTTTTTGTTGTAACACACCTCTAATATTATGGGGTGATAGTATTCTTAATTCACTACCAAAAGTTATTTTATGCGCTTCCTCAACTAACAAAGCAGCTGCCACCACAACTTGTAGGCACGTAGGCCATCCCCGACTTACGGGGTCCAGTAATTTTGAGATATATGCTACTGGTTTCTTTTTTCCTGCCCATTCCTGGGCTAATACTCCAAATGCAGTTCCTTCCTCTGTGTTGACAAATAAGAAAAATGGTCTTTTTAGGTCGGGCAAGCTCAGAACAGGAGCATTTACTAATTCAGTTTTTAGTTCTTTTAACCGTTGATCATCTTCCTGAGTCCATTTTAATAATCCATTTTTAGTTATCTTGGTGTATAAAAACTTTACCTTTCCACTATACCCTTCGATCCACTGCTTACAATATCCAAATAGCCCTAATAGCTGCCGGACTTGTTTTTTAGTTTTTGGACTTGGTAGGGAAAGTATCCCTTTCACCCTTTCTGGATCCAATTTCTTAGTTCCTTGACTTAATCGATGCCCTAGGTATTTAACTTCCTTTTCAACAAATTGCAATTTGGATTTTGACACTTTCAGTCCCTTTAAGCTCAGGAAATTTAACAACTTGATGCTTTCTTCCCGAACCCTTTCCTCATCCTCCCCTGTTATTAAAAGATCATCTACATACTGGACTAGGGTAAGGGTATCTCCTATCTGGTAATCCTGCAAAATTTGTTCTAAAGCTTGCCCAAACAGGTTTGGGGATTCAGTGAAACCTTGGGGTAGGACTGTCCACCGGAGTTGAGTTTTCCTGTGGGTGTCTGGGTCCTCCCACTCAAAAGCAAAATAGTTTCTACACTCCTCTTTTAAGGGACATGCCCAGAAAGCGTCCTTCAAGTCTATTACACTGTACCACCGGTCGTTCGGGCCTAATTGACTTAAGAGAGTGTGTGGGTTAGCTACTACAGGGAATCTAGTTACAGTCCTTTTGTTAATTTCCCTTAGGTCATGGACTAATCTGTACCCCCCATCCGCCTTCTTGACAGGTAAAATGGGAGTATTAAAAGGGGACATGCAGGGTTCCAATAATCCCTGCTTTATTAATCTCTGAATTTCTGGTTTTAATCCTTGCCTTCCCTCCAGAGGTATGGGATATTGCTTAATCCTCACCGGTACTTCAGGATCCCGGATGGTTACCATAAAAGGTTCAACATTCAATTTTCCCACCGTATCCGGAGTGTACCATACTTCAGGGTTGATTTTAGTCTCATCTTCAACCCGTAGGGGGCATAGTTTGATTTCAAGTTTGTGTTCTGTTACTTCCAAACTAATTCCTAATTCAATCATTAGATCTCTCCCCAGTAGGTTATAATCTGCCTCAGGTACTAACAATAAGGATCCCACCCCCACTTTAGAATCTGTTTCAAGGAGTACATCTTTAATTACCGGTACTCCGAATGGTTCTCCTTTCGCCCCAACTACTTGTACTTTTTCTGATGAAATCTTACATCCTTGGGGCAATGATTGAACAGTAGATCTCTCCGCTCCTGAATCTACTAAAAATTCTACCTCCTGTTGCTGAGGACCTACTTTTAACTTTATCAAGGGCTCAGTTCGTTCTCGGGTCCCCAGCAAATAGAGCCCCTGACACCCCTAATCTTCTTTAAACATTCTCTCATCCATCATTCTCCTTCTGCAGCTCTTCTTTGTGTGACCTTTTCTTCCGCAATAAAAGCAGACAATACTCCCTTTTTCTCTCTCTCTCTCCGGTTCCTTTGATCTATAGCCTGTTCTTTGACCTTCTTGTTTTCTCCCAGCACTGTTCACTCTCTGTCCTTCCCTTATCGCAGCTACCATCATTCTGGTATGTTTCTTTTGAGTCTCGTCCTCCCTTCGGACATAGACTTTCTGTGCTTCTCTCAGTAATTCATCCAACCCCCGATCCTGCCAATCTTCTATTTTTTCTAGCTTCTTTCTAATATCTATCCATGCTTTTGCCACAAATTGTGTCTTTAACAATGCCTGTCCCACTGGGGTATTAGGGTCTAGTCCTGAGTAAAGCTGAAGATTTTTCCTCAGTCTCTCTAACCACTCAGTAGGAGTTTCATCCTTTTTCTGATGTTCACTAAAGGCTTTGTTTATATTTTGTCCTCTAGGGACTGATTCTCTTATACCCTGGATTACAATCGTCCTCAGGTCTTGCATATGACCTCTATCGATTTCATTTTGATTATTCCAATTAGGTCGATTTAGAGGCCATTTTACATCTGCTGCCGGACCTTGCTGATGCTGTTGATCCCAAATTCTCATTCCTGCTCTCCTGATCATATCCCTTTCTTCAACAGTAAATAGTATAGCCATTATGGCTTGTATTTCATCCCAGGTATAGATGTTTGGTCCTAAAAACTGATCCACCCGCTCCGCCACACCTAAGGGATCCTCCAATAGATTCCCCATCTCTTTTTTAAATTCTCTGACGTCCCCTGAATTAAGAGGGACAGTCACATATCCCATGCCAGGCTGGGGTCCTCCCATCGCAACCTCCCTTAGGGGGTACAAGCCACTATCACCCCACCCCATTCTAGTTTGACTACGGGTTATTCGTCTCGGTTCTTTCGGGGATTCAGGTGGGGAGTCTGAATTCTCTGGGTCCTCCGGCGCAGTCGGAGGAGGTGAAGGCGCCGGAGGTGGGAGTGGAGGTATGTAAGGAGGAGGAGAGGTGGGAGGTTCGTCCTCATCACGTACCTTCTTTTTCTTAACTTTTTCTTTTAGAGGATATAGATTTATTCGGGTATCTGATGCTATCCATACCTGTGCATATTCATTCTCCTCTAAATTAAAGGGTTCCCTTGAGTTGACATAAATGTTTAGGGCTTGGTAGACCCATTCTTCAAAGGACCCAAAAACAGGCCAATAGAGATGGTCGCCTCTGATTTGTTTCCCTCCCCAAACTTCCATACAATAATAAATCATTTTTGCTTTGTCCTTACCCCGCCTAGAGGGGTAATCTTCCCAATGGTTTAACATCAAGCCTAAAGGGCTATCTGGTGGTATTTGGGGGTACCTCACCTCGGGTCCCAAATCACCCATGGGATCAGAAGGCTTGCTTTTCTTCTGTCCCATCTTCCGGAGCGCCTTCACACACTCACACAATTCGCTTCCCCCTTTTCGTGACCCAGTCCCTCGCGGGATATGGGAACTGCACTACCGAGGGGTCCGCACTCGCTTCGCTCTGCTGGGCGTCTCACACACCACGCTCCGGGAAACCCAACCCCAACCGAACGGTAACCGGCCTATACTCACGCAACCCTGCGTCTTCGTCCGGGGCTTCGTGCACAAAGATTACGGGGTTACCGGTATTTTTTTTTTTGCTTGTTGCCGAGTTTTGGAGTTCGTCGGTAGAGGGCGTGATGTGATAGCACTCAGCCGGGGCTGCTGAACTCAGCGGGGCGCGCCTCCCCGTATGGGGCTTCCCACCAGATTGCCTCTATCCGAGTCACGGCACCAATTTTGTTATAGACTATCTTGCCAAAATGATGCAAGTTAGGACAAATTAAATTTCAATTATTTATTTTAGCAAGCGGCAATAAGCAAAACAGCGCTGGGCGGCCGGGGAGTCCCTGCTCCACCAAGGGCGCGCACCCACTTCCCGAGGGTCCGTCTTTTTTATATCCTCCGCCTTCCGTTATCGGGTCTCTCTGAGAGGTGTATCCTGCGTCTGCGCACTTTGCAGCTAGGGGGTCGCTTCATCCGGGTCTTCCTCACGTCACCAGCTTCTCGTATTTCCTACTTTCCTGAGAGTGGCTCACAAAGTCTTTGTTTATATCTTACAGAATATAGACACTACCCCCTTTTTTTTCTTCTTCTTCTTCCCTTTGTCTTTCTCCCCTTTGTCCTTCTTCCCTTTCTCCCTCTTTTCAGTCTTTTGCCTAGTAGGAGTCCTTGCTTCAGCATTTCAACTTAGATAAGCACTTACAGTCAGTTAGTCGTTACACAGTGTAATAGTTAAGATTAAGCTTAGGCCAACATAGTTTATGGAATAACATGTCACGAGCTCCCAGTATCTTCAATGGAATTTGATGAACAAACAGTTTACTGTCTATCACACCTATTAGCACAATGGTTATCAGTTATAAAACGTACAGGATTCATCTATAGGTCAACTCTGGCTTGGGCCTATTGTCCAAGCCTTAGCACTTCAAGGTCACAGCTACCTTCTCCCACCAGCTGCCAGGCTACGAGGTTACAAAATCAGGTTTTCTTGAGTTTTTTTTTTCTTTTTCACCACCACCCCCTCCCAGCTTCAGGATCATTCAGTAATCATTTTGACTGTTGAAAGGGAAAAGTTCAAAATGAAGGGTGAGAGGTGTCTATACCTGGAGGACTCAGCTAGGGAAGGATGCCTTCAGGCTGAGAAGGAAGCTGAACACAGGTTTCCCATTTCCTAGATAAGTATTCTGCCCACTAGGCTAAGAGCTGACTTTATTTATTTATTCATTTACATTTACAGTTTTGTTACACATTTTATTGGCTGCACATGTGAACACACAAAATTTATTCTCTTAGGAATGTGCAAAGGAATTGGAAATGTTATAGGTATTGGTGAAGAAGTACATATGTTGTGGTGGTGCAATTCTTACACACCCCCCCACACCCCCCCCTTTGTTGGGCTGCTTGGTGCTAGGTGCGATTCCACCCACATCCCCCGAGCTATACACCAGTCTGTGGAGATAAGGACTGACAATGTTAACGAGCCTGGCTCCTGCCCCTCCCGATTGCTCGGAAATGGTTAAAATGGCCCATCAACTCCTAAGGGCCTGGCACACCTGTGCCTGGGATGGGGTCAAATGGGAACAATAACAGAGTTGCACGTTTATCAAGTTCTTGTGCAACTGCTGAACAGCACCAGAAGGGATCTGACAAAAGTCAATTATCTTGGACCCTATAAACTGCGACCACCAGGGAGACCCTTTGAGCTCTCCTGGATCGCAGCGGGCCTGTGACCAGCACCTCCCCTGAGCTGGGACGCCTCTCAGGTACCAAACCCTTAAGGTGTCGTCTGCTCCAGACGGAAGGCCAGGGCGAAGTCCACCCGCTCGAGTCTCAATTATCGCCCGTTGAGGAATGCCAAGGCATTGGGAGGATTTGCTCTAAACTCGAGAGGGAAATTTTCTTTGAGCTAGCTTCTCTTTACTCTGTGTGTGTGTGTGGGTATGTACCCTTGTTTCTGTGTGTGTATGTCCGTTCTGTGTTCATTCTACTGAATCCAAACACCTTTGTTTCTGTGTGTTTGTCTGTTTTGTTATGTGCATGCATGTGTATGTATATATATAGGTACCGTTAAGTAAGTTAGTGTGAATCTTGTCATTTTAGAATCTGAATAAGTCGCTCTTCTTTCTTTTAGTATCTCTGAATTATTTTATAATAATAAATTGCTGTTAGTTATTAATAAACCTAGATTTCTTACTAAATATTACCGTGTCAATACTTTCATCTGCGACAACATATGACTGATTATTCTAATTTTTAAAACATGCAACTTGAAGACCCTTCTTGGGCTGGAAGGGGGGGCTATAGGGAGAGCAGAAAAAATACTGGTTGGCTTCAGTGACCAATCACACAGTCCAACTAATGAACAAGCAATAACTGTGGTGCACCATTCACAAGTAAGTACACAGTCTGCAAGATGTTCCTATGCATTATTCAGTAAATAATTCTAAATAATTAAAACACTGAAATATGTGTGTAGATGTAATACAAGGGACCAAATTAAATTCATTGTTCAATAGGAGAAGCTGACCCAGCTCTAGTGAAGAACAGCAGCAGCTGTTCAGAAAACCTGTGGGTCTATGTAACATGAATTTACTGTGTGCTAGCAACAGTAATTCAAGTCCAGTAATCTGTGGCTGGTAGATATCATTCCAAGTGACGAAGCAGTTGCTATACTATGTAAACTTCACCCAGAGGCTACACCTTCACTGCAAAGTCACCTTCTAAGTCATTTTCATTTTCCACATTGACTCATCTGGAGCTGACTGAAGTCAGCTGAGAACCAGCTGTGGTGCTGGGCACCACCTGTGTGGCACTGATCAGGGGTTTGCAGCACATGGTGATCCCAGCCACAGCTGATGAGCTGTGGGTATTCAAACTCTAGCCTATCCCCCCACTTCACATTACATATGCCTTGAGACTTTTGTGTGTAGATTAGCCTTGGCAACACAGAGGTTATAATCAGATTCAGTTCTTTCAGGGAAGATAAGCACTTATTTATATCAACTTGGGGATGTTACAGCTTTGCATGCATTTAGTTGTTTTATTCTGAACTCTAGCACATATTCAAATAGAGCAGAACGATAACTCTTTCTTCCCTTAAGGTACCATCAAAGTAATCATATGGGTAAAAAAACCCCGAACCACGGAGGTAAAAATAGCTCATGACCAACACCTTGGAATTTTATTTCCCAAGTTATGATCTAGGGGAGAGGGGCTAAAGCTTGTAGCTGTTGTAGCAAATTTCCCTGTTGTTTTTGAAATGTTGCTACTTGATGCAAGGCAAAACCTTAGGAAAGTTACTGAAGAGCAGTGGGGAATAATAGCAGACATATTTAAACAAGAAAACTAGATCATGGTAAGACATTTTGCCAAGCCATAACTTGTCATAAAGCCAAACAAAGGTGAGTAAATTGTAGTAAAAAGTTGCACATGCTTTTATTGATTTTTTTAATTGCATTTTTAATTTTGTCCATGCAGCCAATCTGTTGCTGGCTTGCAATTAAGACCTGACAGCAGGAGAAAGAACAGTAACAAGAAATTGAATCAGTCATTTGTTTGAAAGTAAGCTGAAAGCAACAGCACGAAGAGAAAGGAATAATTTGTGAAAGATTACTGTTCTTACTGTTATATTTCCAACATTCAACTCCTTAGCTTTAATAGTGCTTAAAATACCAGTCACAATCTGTGGTTGTGAAGGAAAATATGCAATGTTTTCTGATGATTGAGTGGTTTATTCTGAAGGCACCACAGGAGAAGAATGTCTTGGGGCTTCAGCAAGTTTTAAATGTTGTACAAGAAGTCAGAAAGAAATTGAGATCTAAAAGATGCAGTAAATGGATTTGCAAGTTTTATTGACTACTCTGCTGAGTTACTGTTTCCAAAAAGCTCTGAAGTCCAGGTCTGTACTAAAGGCTTTCCTTTCAGATATTCAGCCTGCACAGTCTGCTGGCATTCAGCATTGATATGTGCTTTTATTTTTATTCGAAAAATACAAGAGGCAGGTTGATGAAGTTTTGTTTTTCTCAGAGTTTGGTGATCTGAAATCATAAATGTTTTGGAGTATCTGAGTTCTCTTTGTGCAAATCCCCAAAGTTTTGGGGTGCTGTGATAGAACATGAACCACACTTTATTTTACTTTAGTCTTTACAGAGATCCAAAGTAGTGTGGCTGTATGGACGTTAGCAACATAGGCTTTATTCAAAACACTTCAGAAATCTGGATCAGGTTGTGTTTTTACTAGAACCACAAAGTTGGATGGGAAAGGCTGGATGATTTTGCCTCCCCCCCACAAACCTCTGACTTTTTACCACTGTGAGAGACCTCAGCTATTATCCAAATGCATGTTGTCACAGGCTGCAGTGCTATTGGGCAAATTTTTACATCCATACCTGTAAGAGGCATGCCAAAATGAAGAACTGGCCTCCAAGTAGCTTGATGAAGAAGATGAGTCTTTAAACTGTATTCTGATTTGGTATTATAGAGTAGGTATGAACTCCACCTTTGGGGTTTGGGAGTGAAACAGTTTTAGCCAGTATTATCTTGTTTGAGGAGCTATAGCTGTGGAAAGGGAGTTTGGATTATTATGGAGGGAGAAAGAGGTCTGAGGGGAGCAGCTTGGGATTTTGGAAATACCTATACTTCTGCCTTTAATTGTAGGGCTCTAAGGAATTTGTGCCAGAGCTCCCATGGCCAGTGTAGGGAGTGGCGCTCGGAAGATCTCGCGATGTACGGAAGGAATAGCTGTAGCCCTCCCTTGTTACGAGGTAAGGTGATGGATAGGCTTGTAATGTTAAGGGCACACCCACGAAGGAGGTACTTGGTGAACGTATATAGGTGAGATACACAGTTTAATAAACGGACATTTTGTATCCATCATATTGGTGTTTGTACTGATGTCCCCGTGAAGGTCTTAACTTCCTGCAGCATTAGTCTGCGATCTGAGCGCCACTAACACGTGGAGAGGCAGGTTTAATGAGGCAGAGCTAACTGCAACAGGCCAGTTCTGGAGAGTTCCCAGCTGCTCTATCACTAAAATCACACCTCTTGGAAAATGTGGTATCCCTAGCAGGCCTGGCAGTTCTCCTTGCTTGGAGCAGCTCAGCCTGGGACTGAACAGAGCTACAACAGCACTCTTCAAGAAAGCCACAGAAAATCAGAAAGGACCCATGAGTCCTCTAGAAAGGCACAGAAAAATATCTCATCCCTCTACCCCCAAAGTTTGTTTCCTAACCAAAAGTGTTGTTTCGCAACATCTCAGAATTAGGTTCCTCTTTGGAGGAGATGAATAATTTTAAGCTTGAGGGGGAAAAAAAAATTTAAAGTTATTCTGGTTTATTTAAGGAAAATTACAAAGGCATGGTCTTTCCTTTTCTTTGTACCTTCAACATGGAGAGAGACTGGCAGAGTTCAAGGCTAAGCACAATTTTATCTGCATTTTAGCTTGTTGAAGGACAGCCATTAATGAAACTTTGAAGGTCATTCTGTCAGGGTTAGCAACTATAGAAATGTTAGACTAGATAGGGAATCCTTAATATGAAACCCCCCCCCCAAAGTCTACTTTCATTTTTAAAAACATTTTTTCATCAAATACACATCAAAACAAGGTGTATAAAGAACAGAGAAATGTCTCTTTTCTAAAAGGCAAAAGTTGTAAAAATTTTTGTCCCATTTGTAACTGTATTCTATCTTTTAGTTCAAAACAGCTATGATATATATTGGAAACAAGGGAAAACAAGAGTGAAACTTCAGAACAGTGCAACATTTCATTGTTTTTTAAAGCTGAAGCAATCAAAACTTTTTTCTCTATTTTTTCTCAGCACCATCCTTTTTCTCACCAGAAAAATATCACTGTCAAATTTGGAACAGGCTGTCCTCATTCCTAAGGGTATTTCTTCACTACATCTCTAGCTTTGAATATATCTCTGCTGGCTTTGATTGGATGAAACAAGCAGAGTGACTGCAGCAACCGGGAGCTCTAACCAGGTTAGCTGTAACGATCACCATGTGAACCCACACTCTTGGTCAGGCTTTCTGCCTGTGTTGAGCTTCATTGTGGTATAACATCCTGCTGGCTATACCCAAGTCAAACTACTGTCAAACTGCCTTGCCCACATACATCTACACAAGCAGCTAGTCTCAGCACTGATTGCGACAGTAACATACCCGCAGTGCTGGCACGTTTCTAGATCAGGATTGTATCACCACAACAATTCACACCACAGAATCATCTAGGTTGGAAGGGACCTTGAAGATCATCTAGTCCAACCGTTAACCTAGCACTGACAGTTCCCAACTACACCATATCCCTAAGTGCTATGTCAACCCTACTCTTGAACACCTCCAGGGATGGGGACTCCACCACCTCCCTGGGCAGCCCATTCCAACGCCCAACAACCCGTTCTGTAAAGAAATGCTTCCTAATATCTAATCTAAACCTTCCCTGGCACAACTTGAGGCCATTACCTCTTGTCCTATCACTTATTACTTGGTTGAACAGGCTCATCCCCAGCTCTCTGCAACCTCCTTTCAGGTAGTTGTAGAGGGCGATGAGGTCTCCCCTCAGCCTCCTCTTCTCCAGACTAAACAACCCTGGTTCCCTCAGCTGCTCCTCGTACGACATGTGCTCCAGACCCTTCACCAGCTTCGTTGCCCTTCTCTGGACACGCTCGAGTCATTCAATGGCCTTTTTGGAGTGAGGGGCCCAAAATTGAACACAGTCATCGAGGGGCGGCCTCACCAGTGCTGAGTACAGGGGTCAGATCCCTTCCCTGTCCCTGCTGGCCACGCTAGTGCTGATACAAGCCAGGATGCCATTGGCCTTCTTGGCCACCTGGGCACACTGCTGGCTCCTGTTCAGCTGGCTGTCAATCAACACCCCCAGGTCCCTCTCTGACTGGCAGCTCTCCAGCCACTCCTCCCCAAGCCTGTAGCCCTGCTGGGGGTTGTTGTGGCCCAAGTGCAGCACCCGGCATTTGGCCTTAGTGAAACTCCTCCAGTTGGCCTCAGCCCATCGCTCCAGCCTGGCCAGGTCTCTCTGCAGAGCCTCCCTACCCTTGAGCAGATCAACACTCCCACCCAACTGGGTGTCATCTGCAAACTTACTGAGGGTGCACTCGATCCCCTCATTTAGATCATCAATAAAGATGTTAAACAGGAGAGGCCCCAAAACCGAGCCCTGGGGGACACCACTTGTGACCGGCCACCAACTGGATTTAACTCCGTTCACCACAACTCTTTGGGCCCGGCCATCCAGCCAGTTTTTTACCCAGCAAAGCGTGTGATCATCCAAGCCTCGAGCAGCCAGTTTTGCCAGGAGAATGCTGTGGGAAACATTGTCAAAGGCCTTACTGAAGTCAAGGTAAACTACATCCACAGCCTTTCCCTCATCCAATAAGCAGGTCGCCCTGTCATAGAAGGAGATCAGGTTTGTCAAGCAGGACCTGCCTTTCATAAACCCATGCTGACTGGGCCTGTTCATCTGGTTGACCTGCAGTTTGGAGGGGAAAATTTGTGAATCAGTTACTGCGGAATACTAATTTTCAAAGATTTGTTATCAGCAGTGTGGGAACAGCACCTTGAATAATTTAGATGAAGATTAGAAAAATATTTCCTGCCCGTGAAATTAGAACAATATGCCAAGAATGTGTGTGAAGCCCATAATTTGGTGCTTTTCAACTCCAAACTGTGTCAGCTCACACACATGGGAATACATTTTCCTGTAGTATTTTCAGTGGCACATGTAATAGAAAACAGTGCACTTCGTGTCCGTGTACATGTGGATACAGAGATAATATATACATTTTAGTGGTTAATTATAGACTAATTAATTTTTGTCTGATAGAAATCTAATCTATTCTGTGAAGATAACCATTGTGTAACAGGAGAAAATACGAGCACTGGATGAAGAATGCTAAACAATTAAACCTTGAATGCACAAATCTCATTACTGGATTCTTTTTGTGTCAGACCTGTTATATTTCACTCTGCTGTCAATGACTAGGGTTCCCACTGATACAGCTATCACATAATTATGAAAAACAGGACATGCACAGCAATAACTACAAGGGCCCAGAAAGGAAATTACAGTACTCTGACCGTTTCCCACATATACAAAGACTTGCTCCAAGACAACAGATTTATGGCTCAGGAATGGCTGGTGCTCCTGTGAGACTCTGAGAAGGTAGTCCAGTGCCTGCGAAGATTGGTCTGTCTCGTTCATAAGCTCAGGTTCATGCTGGTAACAAGAGTTAGGATTCAGGTGCAGAGGAACAACTCAATTGGCAGTAGCATCTGGAGAGCGTGTAGGATGGCCTTCCCGCAGGGAAGCTCATCGGTCCCTGGCTGTAGAGCACAGCAGACACCAGGAACCCCCCATTCTTGGTACCTGGCATGCAGGAGCCATGGGTTTGGATGTATTGGTCCAGACTTGAAACAACATCTGGAGGAAACATAACAGTCTATGTTATGCAGAGGAGGAGACTAGACAGCTCAAAAGTCCTCCTACTTTTAGAGTGTATGACGATTTGCTCTGATTTTTTTCCATGTTAGGCTTTGAGACACATCAAATCAAGAAAGAAGCAATGAAACTGTGCTGGGGAGAGTGCTGATGCTGACATGTTTTGCAACAGCAATCCCTTGTAAACTAATGAAGGCTCCACTTGGCACCTCAGGGTATATGGCAGGCAGCATGCTGCTGTGTAGCAGTCATACAGCTATATCTAATGACACCAAACCCCTGACTTGGGTATCTGCTTAACCCATGACAGCAAACGTGCAGCAGGTGGGTCTCCAGGCAGATGGGCTCCTTGCCTGGTTTGTTAAGCAAAGAGACAGACAGCATGTACCCGCCACTGTCATCTGGAAGGGAGAAACTGATCTTGGAGGGAAGCCGACTCTCAGTAGCCCAAAGTACAGCTAGTACAGCCATGCCTGTCTAGATACAGGTGCCAAAAGAGCTCCCACTCTTTCCAACTTGGCTTTCACGTGTGATGAAAGTATGTGTGCAGTGTCACTGAAGGAACAGCCATGGGTCCCGGCAGGCATCAGGAAATGTCTGTGCCTCTGGGGCACTTGGGCTGAACATCAGTCCATGTCTGCAAAGGCCTCATAGACCAACAAATGTGAGCTTCTGTAGCCTCTGTGTTTGATTTGATTCCTGTGCACCCATGTTGCCCAAAGCCTCTGTGGCAGGTGCTGCAGTGTAATGTTGACATGAGGCCCCTTCCTTCAAGTGGAGAAAGGGTAGATGCCAACAACTCAGGTACTCTGCTTCAGGTACAGCCACTGCTAGGGCTGTGGCTGATGGCAAATCTCAATGTAGCTCTTGTCCCAAGGGTACATGCAGCAAGAGACACAGCCAGGGTTTGCTGGCAGGTAGTAAGAGCCTGGGTGCTGCAAGTAGAGCTGATACAAGATGGTGCAGCTGGTGCAGGTGGGACTTTGCCGTGTTTCCTTGCCTAGAGTACCCTGTCCTCCTAGCACTGCTGGGCTCTGCCTTGTCCCTCACAGGTTGCTGTTTGAAGGATACAGCGATACCGTCAAGAAAAAGATATGTGCAGAAGAAGGCCCTAAGCAGGCTGATCCTGGACTCATTTTTATACTATCTGTAAAAGTTCCCAGATTTCAAGCTTCCTTACCTTCACCTTTGCTTTACCACTGCGAGGAGCTCTGTCCCTCCCTCCTCCCACTATGCTCTGAGCAGGCAGGATTACTTCACTGACCCGGGATGGATGAGAAATTTTGACACTGGTAAGTGAGATCCTAAGCTTGCCTTTTCCAGGGCTACTTCATTCCTAGTGGGCTCATAACTTTTTGAGAATTTAACTTCCCAGCTGAATGTGGCTTAATGTCTTTAGCAGCAGGCATTCTTCAGGGTTTTTTTTTAAAATATATATTTGAAATATAAATCTGAGAAGACAGAAAGCCTAGGTATAGATTTTTGGCATTTTTCTTTCTATTGCATAGGAGAAAGATGTTTTTCCCTAGATCTTGTATATGCTAAATGACTTTGATTACACAGTAAAAATATAAATTCCAAGCTGTGATAATAGCCATCAGTTTGGTCACAAAATGCTGCTCGGGTGGGGGACTTAGGGAGGAATGGAATGCATGTTAATGCAGCAGAGGAGGAGGTATGGGAGCTATGTGCTGGTAGAAATGCTGCAAACGGGAATAAAAAGGAGTGTAAAAATACAGTCAGACATCTAGGCTTTCTCATGCTCTCTTGTTATTTTCGTGAAGACATTCTTTGTCCAAATGATGAATGAGAAATTACAGTGGGCTGGGTGGTGGCTGCTGAAGGTGTAGGAAGCATTGCTGGTACTAAAGGGAATTGGAGGATATCAGAGGAAGGAGCAGATGAAATTGTGGATGGAAAGATGTGGTATGGGATTTGCTGCTGCATACACAGGGTCACTCACCAGGGAACAAACATTTCTGCTATAAGGCTGTTGGCTGGCAACAGAAGAGTCCTGAGACATTCTACTGAGCGTAAAGTAGCTATAAATATAACGGGCCTGTGAAAAAAAAGACCCTCCCACTATGCTGGACATCTTCCCCGACGTGTTGTAACATGAACCCGTGGAGAAGAAGAAACGTCAACAGGTCGTATCACCTTCCCTATGTATGCATTAGTTATTATCTATGTGATTGTATTTCGTGAAATGGTTAAAACAAGTTTGTGTACGGGCTTTGGCCTATTTAATAAACTGTCACCGATAAACATCCACCTGGGTCTGACTCCAGTGCAGTGGTTGTAACTGGTGCATGACAGGATGCTGAATGGGGATTTCACCCACTGAAGCAGACACTATGGAAATAATGCAGTGAGCTGCCAGTGCTCCCAGTCCCACATCGTGGGAACTGCTTCTTGCTTTTGGAGCGCTCCCCCCCCTAGACTGTGAGTTCTCCACAGATAATTGGGAGGTGAGTTTCTGCAAATCATCGAGGAACTTGCTGTTGTCTTTCTTACAAATAATAATAATTTAAAAGTTGCTAGCCACTCTATCCTTCATATTCCTCCCAAGTCCAAACTGGAAATATTCACAAAGGTAAATGGCTTTTTTTTCCAAAGGGACTAATGCTCAGGAGAGGCAGCCGTGCTGGGGCACACCCACCCTAAGCCTGCCTGAGTGCAGCTGGGCAGCAGCCATGCTCGGGAATTGCATCAGGTGGCTTTTCCATTCTTCCTGTGGCTCGTGTGACTTTTCACATGAATATCAAGTGAGGCATGTTGTGCAGTCACGTTGCTGTAAATATACAAGCAGACTGAAATGAGGTGACTAACATGGTTGCTTGGCAAATATTCATTACTTCTTGACAGGTAATCTTAGAGTGAATGCAAGCGTCTCAGTTAAAGTCACAGGATGTTGAAAGCAGAAATAGCACAGATGGGTTCAACACCCTCAAGTGTTGCAGTAAATGCAGATTGGGTGCATCTCCAGGTTGCATGGGCAAACCTTTAACCGCAGCTGATTTTTCTGGTGAGTAGACTTGGCAGTGACACATAACTAGCAAATCATTTTTTCCTTGTTAAATTTATTAATTGGGTCTATAAACCAACATTACAACCCTGGTTGCCCTTCTCATGCTCAAGGGAAGAGAGGGACTAGGCACCATGCTTGGAAGAGTCACCTCGGTGTCATGGCATCTCTGGAAACTCTCCCTCTTTTCAGCATCCCAGTGCAAACAGCAGCACCCACTTCACGTTAGCTGCCATGGGGTCCCAGTGGCTGGTCTGCTGTGCACAGCTAGTCCCTGGGTGTAACACAATGAGCCTTCATCCTGAGAGGACCCCCAGCCTCTCTGGATGGATGCAAAGGAGCATCTTGAGTGTCCTCTTTTCAACTGTTACTGTCAAGGAGAAGTCCCAGGCTGAGGAATGCTGGAGGTATTATCAAGCAGATGGGAGGAAAGAGCAGGGTTAATAAGACAGCCCAACTAAGAAATAAAGATGAATGTGCTATTCTATAAGGATGTATATTCTATAGGAACCATTGTCATATTCCCTTCTAATGGAATCAAGCACAAAATTCAACAAGCTTTTAAAATTCTATTTATCTGCAAAAAATGAGCTAGTAATATGAAATTCCTCCCACATACTCCTACTGTAATTTTTCTCTAAAATCTATTTATCTTAGTAATGACCTTATGAGCATGAACAGAATGTGGCAAACATTTCTCAGTGTAAGACTGTGTCTAAAAAAAGTTGTTATAGCTGAAAAGGTATAATTTCCACACACCATTCAGGTTATATACTGTGATAAAAAGTACAGATGCCAGAAAACATGTTACTTTCTGGTTTATACTTTACTTAAAATGACTTCTCTCTGTTAATTTTGATCTAGTACTTCAAGTTACCGAGTGCTCTCAGCCCCCACGGACATCAGTCTAGGTAAAGCAAAAGCTGCTCACACAAGCAAAGCAAAACAAGGAATTCATTCACCACTTCCCATCGGCAGGCAGGTGTTCAGCCATCTCCAGGGAAAGCAGGGCTCCATCACATGTGACAGTTACTTGGGAAGACAAATGCCATAACTCCAAATGTCCCCCCCTTTCCTTCTTCTTCCCCCAGCTTTCTATGCTGAGCATGACGCCATATGGTCTGGGACATCCCTTTGGTCAGTTGGGCTCAGCTGTCCCGGCCTGTGTCCCCTCCCCACTTCTTGTGCACCCCCAGCCTACTCGCTGTTGGGGTGGTGTGAGAAGCAGAAAGGCCTTGACTCTGTGTTAGCACTGCTCAGCAGTAACTAAAACATCCCTGAGTTATCAACACTGTTTTCAGCACAAAACCAAAGCCCCATACTAGCTGCTATGAAGAAAATTAACTCTATCCCAGCCAAAACCAGCACACAAACTATGAAAAGTTTAGTTATATAAATCCCAAGGAGAAAGGGATGGGATACTGGGCTTTCTTTGCAGTAGAGAAAGAAGCGCGAGACTAGGGAAGTATGACTTCAAACTTAAATAGTTTGCTGTATTTTCAATAGAAATATGACATTGAGCAGCGAGGTAAGAACACGATGTCTAATGGAAATGAAGATTTTGGAACAGAGCTCACTACTGTCGCTGTTGAGACGGACACGACAAACACCGAATTGTGCAAAATGGCTACTTTATTGTTCTAAGAAGCCTTTTTATAACTTTATTAAGAGTATGTGTCCATATATGATTGGTTTAATTAGAGACTAACAGTTCATGATTGGATGACCTCTTCTCTGTTGCAACCTCGATAACCTTCCTCCTCTCCTTGCAGTCAGGCAGTTCTGGTCTGGTAGTTCCTTACTCTTGTTTACTCAGCTCTTCTCGGGACTTTCAAGCCTCTTAAGGGTACACGGTTCTCTGCTCAAGGTCAATACCAAACTTACATTCTGATCCCTCGGACCAGCCGAGGTCTCCCATAATTCCCCCTTTTTGTATTTGTGCTACAAAAATTGCCTGTGCCGTCCACTGCAGGGCCCTTTGCAACAGAGACACAAGACATGGCAACATTAATAACACAACTACAATGACGAACAAAAGCAACAACCCAGTTTTTATCAAAGATAACAACCACCCTGATAGTCCCCATCCTTTAAACAAGTCATTCAACCAATCCCGTCCATCATTTGCCTGTAACTTCTTCACTCCTTCTTTCAGAAGCTGGATACTTTTATGTATTGATTCCAAGTGATCTGACAAATTCATACAACACATTCCCTCAAAGTCTTCACAACCATGTCCTTGGGCAATTAACAAAAAAATCTATTGCAGCTCTATTTTGTAATGTAGCATGCCTAACACTATCAACATCAGTCAACAAGCCATAACAGGCCAAATACAACGGGCAGGGTACCAACGCGGCCCATGTTCTGTGGAGACACAAGCATAACCCCTGCCCCAGGTGACTATGTTATAAGGCTGAGACCATTGCCCCGTCTGTAAATCCTTAACACGCACCAAGGCAGTTCCCTGTACCTCCTGAGTTGAAGAAAAAGAGGCAAAATGTCTCTCAATGGGAGGGACCAACCCTTGCTCGGGCATGGTAAAAAAGTTTAATACATAAATGGCCTTTGCCAACCGGGCCTCTGGGGGCTCCCCTTCCATTCCCCCTTTTTGTTTTTGAAGCAGGCATTTTAGGGTACCATGGGCACGTTCAACAATTGCCTGTCCCCTAGGGGAATGTGGGATGCCAGTAATATGTTGAATCCCCCATCCATGTAGAAATTCCCGAACCGGTCTGGAGACATATGCAGGGCTGTTGTCGGTTTTTACTGTTTCAGGGACACCCAAAACAGAAAACGCCTTTTGCCAGTGTCAAATGGCATCTCTGGCTTTTTCCCCTGTATGTGCGGAAGCAAACATTGCATGTGAAAAAGTATCAATGGAAACATGTACATACTTCAACCTTCCAAATTCTGCAACGTGTGTAACGTCTGTTTGCCAGATTTGCAATGCCTGTAACCCTCTGGGGTTCACCCCATAAGAATACGGCACTTGCTGTCCCCGACAATCAGGACATGATGCTACAATGGCTCTTGCCTCTGTAGCTGTAAGATGAAACTGTCTGTAATGCTCTGGCACCTTGATGAAAAAATTGATGTGATGATTGGGCTTGTTGCAGAGTATTTGGCACCACGGCTACAGACACAAGCCTGTCAGCCTGTGCATTCCCTTCTGCTAAAAATCCTGGTAGGGTACTGTGACTACGAATGTGCAACACATAATAGGGATTCTCAGGTTTTTGGATCAATTCCCACAAGAACCGTAACAAATTAAACAATTTTTCATTGTCCACCTTTTTGATGATTGTTTTTTCTAACCGCTGAACCAATCCTGCAACATAAGCAGACTCTGTAACCAAATTAAAAGGTTCTGTAAATCTGTGGAAGGCCTCGGTTACCACTCTAAGTTCTACAATCTGCGGCGACCCTTGGTGTTCTGTGACAATATTGTGCCACTCACTATTCATAAACCATGTTACAGCTGCCTTTCCTGTTTTTCCTGATCCATCTGTAAACACAGTTAACCCCTCCACTGGCTTCGTGGAATGTAGCCATTTGTTCCCAATTTAAATTTTGTGCACCAGTTTCAACATTGGGTGGCTGGGGAGGTGATATTTTATTTGTCCTTGAAAATCTGCCAATGCGGATTGTAGTACCATGTTATTTGCTAGGCACCACTCAAAATATTCAGCTTGAATTGGAATAACAATGGTTGCTGGATCCCGTCCCACAAGTTCAAGGCAACGGGTCCGTGTTTTAATTATCAAGTGAGCCACCAATTCAAAAATACCAGGTGCTGTCTTTTTGAATCGATAGGGTAAAAACGTCCTTTCCAGCACATGTAAAGGATCCGCCCAGGTTTCATTCCATTGACAAAGTAATGCATACGGAATCGTGTGATCTGTTAAAACAAAAACTTGCACAACTTCTGTTAGTTCCAGGCGATAAACATATTTGTTCTGTATTGCTTTTTCTACCTCATCGAGTTCCTGATGTGCTTCCTTGGTTAACCGTCTCGGTGCACAAATATCGGAATCCCCTTTCAGTAATTCCATTAGGGGGCTCAGTTGAGAAGATGTCAATCCTAAATAGGGCCTAACCCAATTAATTGCTCCCAATAGCTTTTGGATGTCACTGAGATTTTTTACTTCCCTATTCAGCGTTACTGGCTGTGGAGCTACAGTCTGATCCAATATTTTTGCACCTAGGTATAACCAAGGACTTGTACGTTGAACCTTTTCTGGAGCCACAACCAACCCATATTGTTTAAGATGACATAATGCTGATCGTTCCATGTCATCCAACTGGGTCGGGTCAGATACTGCAAGAAGAATATCATCCATATAGTGATAACAATAAGAATCAGGGTATTGTTCTCGCAGGCCTGAGAGTGCCTGAGCTACAAACCATTGACAAATTGTGGGAGAATTTTTCATGCCTTGAGGTAACACTTTCCACTGATAGTGTTTCATGGGCTCTGTGTGGTTGATGACAGGAACCAAAAAAGCAAATTTGTTTCTATCTTGTTCTGCTAATGGAATGGTAAAAAAAAACCCAAACAAACAGTCTTTCAGATCCACAACTAAGATATTCCACCCTGCTGGGATCATAGTAGGTGACGGTAGTCCTGGTTGCAATGTGCCCATACTAGCCATAACAGCATTGATTTGTCGTAAATCATGTAACAATCACCATTTTCCTGATTTCTTTTTTATTACAAACACAGGTGTATTCCAGGGACTGTGAGAGGGTTCAATATGACCAGCCTGTAGTTGTTCTTTTACCGAGTCCTGGAGGGCGTCTAACTTCTCTGGGTTGAGGGGCCACTGATTTACCCAAATAGGTGTATCAGTCAGCCATGTTAAAGCCAGGGTAGGTTGTCGTACGCCCTCAAGCACAGTGGCCCCTGTTAAAAATCCATTGTAATCCTCACACCCCATGCTCCCAGGACATCTCTTCCCCATAAATTCAGAGGAGCAGCAGTAACATATGGTCGTACTGTGGCAACCTGTCCTTCAGGATTCCAAATTGTTACAGGTTTAGCCGCCATTAAGCTTTGGGTCGTGCCTCCCAGCCCCAATACCCCGGTGTCCATCATAACAATGGGCCAACTCTGAGGCCAATGGAGTTGGAAGACTATGGTAACATCAGCCCCCGTGTCTAATAGCCCAGATACCTTCACCTGTGAGGGGGTGGTGCCATCCATCGTGAGGATGCAAGTCATTTGAGGCCATTTGTCTGAGATGTTTTGTGTCCACATGACTTGAGGGACGCCAGTAGATCCAAATCCACCATCTCCACACTCTGTTGGATGTGACCTGGGAACACAACTCTTAAAAGGGACAAGCTGAGCAATACGAGTACCTTTTGGAATTGTCAAGGGTGGCGTTGGAGTAGAAACCATAGCACTTATCTGTCCAGTATAATCAGCATCAATAACACCAACATGTACACTGATACCTTGTAAGGTACCACGTGAACATCCTATTAACAATGCACTCAGACCTCTACCAATTGGTCCATGCGCCGCAAGGGGCACCTTTTGCACAGAATGCGATGATATAGTTACTTGCTTGGCGATGGATACATCCATTCCTGCTGCCCCCATGGTTTGTCCTGCGAGTTGTTCGCAGAGGATAGGTTTGATGGAAATTGCTGGGGCATTGAAGGGAATACTTGTGTTGGCACGCGTCCCTTCGCGCTCGACTTCCCGTTTCCTGACAATAGTTGTCCATTAATATGGTATTTAGATTTATACTGTTTCACGAAATGTCCCATTTTTCTGCATCGGTGACAAGGCGTTACTATGGGACCAGATGTTTTTATCCCTTTCTTCTCAGGACAATTGGCTTTTAAATGTCCTGTGTGACCGCAGTGATAACATTTTTGTTCTTTTACTCGGACAGCTGCCATAGCACTGGCTAAGGCTGCCATCTTATGTTCCACTGACCCAAACTTAGCACAAGCAGTAACCATGGCTTCCAGGGTTGGATCCCCTGGCAATGCCTCAATTATCTTTCTAGAATCTTCATTAGCATTATCCCTAGCTAACTGTGTTGTTAATGTCAATCTTAAATTGGCATCATAGACCTGTTTCTCTATGGCTGCTTGTAATTTCTCCACAAATGGCAGAAATGGTTCTTTTGGCCCTTGTCTGGTTCCACTGCTAATAATTAAAGCATATGACTAAGTATTACAAAACAAGGAAGATACAGAATAGCACACTTAATGGGGTACTAATATTCAGATCCGCAATTGCTGGGGAACCCTGGTTGCAGCGAGGATTTGGAGTACCTTTCCTTGCAAGTTGGAAATCCTATGCGATGCGTCCATCCGTAGGTGAGGCATCCAAAGTCGCTGCAAGCAGGTCCAGCCTCTAAATCAAGAGGCCAAAATAACTGGCAATTTTCTTTGAGCGGAAACATCTGATTTCATCCTCCTGTTGGGTTCCACCCAGAGCCTGGCCACCACTCAAGGGGGGAAACCAAGGGAGTTTCTAATAAGGTTAAACACTTGGGTTCTTAATTCTTAATATTGCTAAACAAAGGAAGTTGAATACACAATACAGATTTTACTAATCAAAGCAAAATGATTTCTGTTTAAGAAAATTACAACAATTGCTAAATCATAAAAGTCATAAATCAAAGGCAAAACCATAAATCCTATACCATAAGCCATTTGCCGTTGATCATTTACCACAGATCCACACCTGATCGATATCGACTAAATTATAGAGAACTCCACACTCCGCAGCTGCAGCTGGGCTGCATCTCACACACGCAAAACAATCACACAAAGGGGCCCCTTACACTTATTACTCACACAACATAAAATGACAAATACTACAAACATCAAAACACCATTAAGAGTATATAAAGCCATTGCCAGTTGATTATGTGGTGTGTCCAGAAAATTCCCCCTTCTTTGTTTTAAAATCAAGGCCTTTAGTGTACTGACCATCAGAAAGGTTTAAAGTGTCTTTTTAGAATGAACAAGGGACGCCGCATCACAGTGTCGGCACCTTCTGTAAAAACTGCCGCTTTTGGTGTTCGGGAGGAGGCGGGACGGACGGACACACACCGGGGGCGTGGTGCCAGACTCGGCTGCAGGTGGTCAGTCAATGGCGGGGGGGGGCTCAGGGAGGCCTGGGGCTGCCGCCGCCAACTCCGCGCTTGCAGGTGGGGGGTGCGAATGCTGAGTACAGCCATGAGTATGCCTCCAGTATAGCTGTTGTGAGTTTTTAAGTCCGTCCTCATTAATGCTTTTCTGTAGTTCTTTAATAACAGAAAAATGAAGTCCTCCCCAATGTGACTGACGTCTCCAGTCTCTTCAATGGTGTGGGATACAAAAAGGGGTTGGTAGACACCACAGGGGTTTTTTTCATTTTCTTCATCAGAGGGAGGTGGTGCGTTCTGAGGGAGGGGTGGAGCAGAGGGCTCCACGACAGGAGGCAAAGGGGGGGCTGCTGAGGGGCTTTCTGCTCATTTGGTCTTCGTGGAGGAAACAACTCATCTTGTGCTTCCGCATCAGAGTCCTCATACAATCCCTTCGCCCTCAGCCATGGTCTACGTCTAGGACGGGCTCCCCCCACTAGGTCCATATCTTGACCTCTTGCTGCCAAGACCCGGACCATGGACGCCCCTGGATTATAAGGGGTTTCCCCTGAGCTTTCTTTCTCTGCCTTAAAGTCCTTTAAAGTCTCTTTTAACAACCTCCGGGTTGTAAGGAGGTCGATCGCAGTCTTATTACCCTGAGAAGCACTCTCAAGCAATTTCTGTCCCAATTCTTCCCATTTGCTCACGCTGAATGCAGTGGCAGTGCTAGCTTCATATCCTTGCGCTTTGCTCCACAGCAACATTTTTCGGAGCACTACGTCATCCACTTTGACTCCCCTGCGCTGAAGCAGCAACTTCCACATTGTCATAATCACACTGACGTGCGGAGTAACGACTTTACAACCAGTAAGGTTATAAAGAAGGTATGTTTATTCAGCGCTGGGTGCACGGGGGATCGCTCCTCCACAAACGTGCACATTTTGGAGCGAAAAGCAGCTCCTTTCTATAGTGTAAAGTGTTTACATATTCATGATAATCCCGAGAATAGGGAGAGATATTACAATTAGTTTTGAGAAATCATTATCATAAATTCCACCCCAAGTCCCTCCCCGTTGCGCCTGCGCAGTGGCTCCTGGTGGTCTTGGGTGGGGGTCTTCAGGATGAAGATTGAAGATGCCTCCTCTTCCTCTCGTGACTTTTCACCCAATTAGGTCTCTTCAGCATGTCAATTTAGCATTCTTTGAATTCCCCTTTCTTATCTTGGGACTCAGTAGTTGCAGCTCCTCCCTTATCTCAAGAGCCCATCCTGCTGAGAGCCCACCCTGCTGAGAGGCCTGCATCTATTTTGTTAAGATTTCTCACTTCAATACCCTCCTCCTTAGAAAGGCTAGCACCCATCGTTTTGTTCCCAGCTGCTCACCTGCACGGTGTCAAATTTAAAAGGTTGTTCAGACTATGCAGCTCTCCCCGCCGCTACGCTTGACCGGGCTCCGTCTCCGCAGCTCTTCCCCACCGCAATTATTTATTTCCTTGGTGTTGGGATCACGTCAGGGTCACCATTTGTCGCTGTTGAGACTGACACGACAAACACCGAATTGTGCAAAATGGCTACTTTATTGTTCTAAGAAGCCTTTTTATAACTTTATTAAGAGTATGTGTCCATATATGATTGGTTTAATTAGAGACTAACAGTTCATGATTGGATGACCTCTTCTCTGTTGCAACCTCGATAACCTTCCTCCTCTCCTTGCAGTCAGGCAGTTCTGGTCTGGTAGTTCCTTACTCTTGTTTACTCAGCTCTTCTTGGGACTTTCAAACCTCTTAAGGGTACACGGTTCTCTGCTCAAGGTCAATACCAAACTTACATTCTGATCCCTCGGACCAGCCGAGGTCTCCCATAACTACAGCTGGGATTGAAATAAAACTTAAAGAACTTAACGTATTCAAGCTGGGGGGGAGCAGGGGCAGACAATCATCACCCACAGCAGTAAAAGACCTGTCATGTGAAACTGCAGGTCCAGGAGCAAGGACTTTTTATAAATCTTTCAAGTTAAATGAATGCTGCATGACTGCAGAATAGCATACATGGACTCTGTATCTGAGGACAGAAGAAAAAGGACTTGAACAACAAGACTGTTAGACTCACTTCAGTATTATGTAAGTGTTTAGACAGAAGACAGTACAACAGAAACTTTGGAAAGGTAAATCATGACAGGGCAACTTATCCTGTTTTACTAAAGCATTTGATTTTTCTAAAAAGGAGTTTGATTAATTCTAAACTGTATCTCAGTAAAACATATTCTTTAATTACTATTTAATATTGTGGTGGTGCAATTCTTACACACACCCCCCCCACCACCACCCCCCCCACCCCCCCCCCCCCCGCCCGTCTTTGTTGGGCTGCTTGGTGCTAGGTGCGATTCCACCCACATCCCCCGAGCTATACACCAGTCTGTGGAGATAAGGACTGACAATGTTAACGAGCCTGGCTCCTGCCCCTCCCGATTGCTCGGAAATGGTTAAAATGGCCCATCAACTCCTAAGGGCCTGGCACACCTGTGCCTGGGATGGGGTCAAATGGGAACAATAACAGAGTCGCACATTAATCAAATTCTTGTGTAACTGCTGGAAAGCACCAGAAGGTATTTGACAAAAGTCAATTATCTTGGACCCTATAAATGGCGACCACCAGGGAGACCCTTTGAGCTCTCCTGGATCGCAGCGGGCCTGTGACCAGCACCTCCCCTGAGCTGGGACGCCTCTCAGGTACCAAACCCTTAAGGTGTCATCTGCTCCAGACGGAAGGCCAGGGCGAAGTCCCCCGCTCGAGTCTCAATTATCGCCCGTTGAGGAATGCCAAGGCATTGGGAGGATTTGCTCTAAACTCGAGAGGGAAATTTTCTTTGAGCTAGCTTCTCTTTACTCTGTGTGTGTGTGTGTGTGTGTGTGTGTACGTACCCTTGTTTCTGTGTGTGTATGTCCGTTCTGTGTTCATTCTACTGAATCCAAACACCTTTGTTTCTGTATGTTTGTCTGTTTTGTTATGTGCATGCATGTGTATGTATATATATAGGTACCGTTAAGTAAGTTAGTGTGAATCTTGTCATTTTAGAATCTGAATAAGTCGCTCTTCTTTCTTTTAGTATCTCTGAATTATTTTATAATAATAAATTGCTGTTAGTTATTAATAAACCTAGATTTCTTACTAAATATTACCGTGTCAATATTTTCATCCGTGACAAATATTGTGCCACATGAGAAACTATTAGTTAGAATAGTGAAAAAAGGAGTGAGTCAAATTTTCAGATATGCATTAAACTAGCCAAAACAGAGTGTGGTGGTTTGACCTTGGCTAAATGCCAGGTACCCACCAAGTCGCTCTATCACTCCCCCCCCCTTCCCCTTTTTTCTCAACAGGGCAAAGACGGGAAAGAAAATAACCAACCCTTCTGGGTAAAACAAAAGCAGTTTTAATATAAGGAAAGCGAAGCAAAGGTCCGCGCGCGGAAGCAAAAAACAGAAAACAGATTTATTCTCTACTTCCCATGAACAGGCGATGTCGGGCCTTCTCAGGAAGCAGGGCTCCCATACACGTAGTGGCTGCCTCGGAGGACCAAGGGTGACCCCACCCCCTTCCTCCTTTCTCCCAGCTTTATACTGAGCAGCCGTCAGATGGTCTGGAATATCCCTTTGGTCAGTTGGGGTCAGCTGTCCTGGTTGTGTCCCCTCCCAAGATCTTGCCCACCCCGTCCCACTGTGGGAGGGGGGGAAATGTCAGAAAGAGCCTTGGTGCTGTGTAAGCACCACTCAGCAGTAGCCACACCACCCGTGTGCTATCAACACCCTGCCAGCTCCCAACATCAAACACAGCACCGTGAGGGCTGCTACAGGGGAAAACCAATTCCGGCTCAGCCAGACCCGGTACAGAGAGATAAAACAACATATCTCTGAAAGAAAACTACAGGTGCAGAGATCCACCAATGCAGCCTCTTATCAATATGTTTCCGAGCAGATATTAGTTCATTCTTTTACACAGAAAGCAGGACTGTGGAAAGAGTGTCAATCAGAGCATCATAGAGGAAAAAATCTGAAAGAAACTGATATTGAGACTACAAAACAGGATTAAATTTAACCATCCAAATGCAAGATCAGGAACTTGGAAATTATACAAATTTCTGCTAAAAACAGGAGCTCATCAGCTGGAAAGGGTATAACAGGAGAAAGATTTAGATACCCTGATGTCTCAGGATGACAGTATGCTACTACTACTGTGTGGCCACACGAGAAAAGCAAATGCAAACTGAGGATGCCATGAGACAAGGCCTTGGGGAGAAAACATCCACACACAGTTCTGTCTGCTGTGTTTCAAGGAACATGAGTTAAAATAGAAACGGATACGAGGAAAGACAACTGGCAACGCTAGGGGATGGGAAACCCTTTTGGGAGTGGAGACAAATACAGCTTTACTACTTTAGCAAATAAAGGTTAGAAGGGACTAGAGCTGCCATTTATAAATACTGGGGAAGGAGAGGTGCTATTTAAGCTAAATGACAGTGTTAGAAGGAGAGCAAAGGATATCAAATGGCCATAAATACCCACAGGCTGAAAATCAGAAGGGGGTTTCTAGTCATCCAAGAAGTGACCTTCTACAGCAAACTTCCAATAGAAATACTGCGAGCAAGAAATCTAACCAGTTCTAAGATGGATCAGGACAAATTTGTGAAAGGGATTGATATAGTGTATTTCACATTTGCTAGTAGCCATGGTTAATGATTATGCTAGTAGCTATAGTTACCACACATATGGAGAGCGATAAGAAATAGGTAGAACATCCTGGACCATAAAGACAATGTCTGGGATTGTGTTGAGGATGAGTTATTTGACAGACTGGCAAAGTGAATATTCAATTACTCAACTTGGCAATGAAACTAACTTTTGAGTGTCCTGAAAGTGAACTACCTTCATTATAATACTAAAAAACACACCCACAGGTCAAAAAGACCCCTGCCCATGGTAAGACCCTTCCCCTGAGCATGCGTAGTAGTAGAAGCATTATGTATGCCATATTATAATTGTATGTTAATCACAAACCAATCAGTATCTAATAGGCATGTTTGGAAAAGTACTAACCTCTGATTTTTGTGTATAAAACGAGCACAAAAACCTGCTGTTGGTGTGCTCGATTTGTGGAAAAGTCCACCGAGCACCCAGGCCTGAATAAATACAGTATCTCTCCTGAGCATGTTAAGATTGGGTTATTGCACGCTGGGCACGAATCCGCTTTTCGGATAACAGGATGGTATGCGATATGTTTGTGAGGCCACGGGACTAAATTCAGAGTCCTAGGAGGTGCTGTGCAGCCTCCCATCTTCCATTGTGAAGGATACAGAGAAGCAGAGTGCGGAGCAAGGTCCTGTGAGCTGCCACGTGCTGTTAACTCCCCATGAACTGACACACCCACAGTCAGCAGACAGTAGCTTCTAACCTACACTGTACAATGTGCTAATACAAGGAATTTCCATTTTCCAGTTAGAGTTAATTTCTTAGTGGAGTTACAAAGCATATTACAAAGGCTGATTAAGTGTCAGTAATGTTTTTTTCTGATTTATACCTTCCCAGAGTCCCTAACAAACCTTTGTGATTGTGTTTACACATGCATGCATGCAAACACACAAACACTAAAATTTTCTGCACTGAAAAAATGAAACCGCTTCAACTAAATCACAGTTTGGTATGGATGCAAACTTTACAGCAATTGATATTGGTGTCTTGATGCTTTCCTGTTTAAAGCCCAGGGCATCCTGACCTGGCCCTCACCTCTAATGCATTCACCTTCTGTCAGACAGCATGGCTTCCCTGTCACTGTGCTGCGGTTCTGCTGTACAGCCCTGGCATGAGGCTGTGCTTCTTCCAGCCCAGGATGAGGAAGGTGACAGCTCAGGAGACTGGTAATGTCTCTTTCACAGTTGAAGCACAGCTGGGGTTGGATGTGATGTCTGCACACGGTGACGACAAACATGATGGTCTGTGTGCACTGATGAGAAGATGTGAGAGACGACTTGTAAAAATAGGTTCTGAAAGAAACAGGCCTGTGAGAAACAAAGATTGAGAAAAACAGCCTGAGAAAGAGATAAAGGACAGCATGGGGAGTGGAGGCCCTCCGAGCTAAGGAATGTCTCAAACACTCGCAAGTAATGAAACTATAGTCCCAGGGTGGATGGTGTGGAGGTCGAAGCTGATAAGGAAGCCCCAATAACACAAGATGCAGCTGGAGGGGGGCGCCCTGTGGAGACAGGACGGCTCTGCTCTGGGGCACCTGGCCAAATTTCAAGGGCCATCTGTCCGGTGAATGACCTTTGCTTCATTATCCACGAAATGCATATTAAAGTTAACACCCCTCAATATGCTAACGAGGGCTAACATGATCATGCTAATTACATCATCCCATGAAACACCTCACCCCTCCCCGTACATGGGATACGTAGGTATGTGGGTCGACCTAGGGGACGGACCCAAGGAAAGAGTGTATAAATCAAGAGGAAGGAAGTAGGTGGGGGGGCCCAAGGGTGTGCAGTGAAGCGAAGAAGACGGATGCCAGCGAAAAAGATGGCTGCCTCCTGTGCCTCCTGGAACCCTCGTCGGCGGGATCAGCGCAGAAACCCAGACTGGTGATCTGTATTTCCCCATTCCCTCTATCTCCCTCTTTTCCCTTTCCCATTAAGCAATGCAAGGCATATTGTATTGCTTGCCACAACTCGTTATATACTTAGCCAATTATCGTGTGTTCAATTAGTACATTGTGGGTAGTTAATAAATGTTTGGACTTGGAGACTTGTTGTCCGCTCCATTGGGGATTTGCGAATCTGAGTCACTTGTCCCCCTCGTCTGAGCGGGACGTGACATTGCCCCACGTTGGGCGCCAAAAAAGACTGTGGTGGTTTGACCTTGGCTAAATGCCAGGTACCCACCAAGTCGCTCTATCACTTCCCCCCCCTTCCCCTTTTTTTTTTCTCAACAGGGCAAAGAGGGGAAAGAAAATAAGATAGGAAAAAAACCCAACCCTTGTGGGTAAAACAACAGCAGTTTTAATATAAGCAAAGCAAAGCAAAGGTCCGCGCGCGGAAGCAAAAAAAAGCAAACAGATTTATTCTCTACTTCCCATGAACAGGCGATGTCGGGCCTTCTCAGGAAGCAGGGCTCCCATACGCGGAGGGGTTGCCTCGGAGGACCAAGGGTGACCCCACCCCCTTCCTCCTTTCTCCCAGCTTTATACTGAGCAGCCGTCAGATGGTCTGGAATATCCCTTTGGTCAGTTGGGGTCAGCTGTCCTGGTTGTGTCCCCTCCCAAGATCTTGCCCACCCCGTCCCACTGTGGGAGGGGGGGAAATGTCAGAAAGAGCCTTGGTGCTGTGTAAGCACCACTCAGCAGTAGCCACACCACCCGTGTGCTATCAACACCCTGCCAGCTCCCAACATCAAACACAGCACCGTGAGGGCTGCTACAGGGGAAAACCAATTCCGGCTCAGCCAGACCCGGTACAGAGAGATAAAACAACATATCTCTGAAAGAAAACTACAGGTGCAGAGATCCACCAATGCAGCCTCTTATCAATATGTTTCCGAGCAGATATTAGTTCATTCTTTTACACAGAAAGCAGGACTGTGGAAAGAGTGTCAATCAGAGCATCATAGAGGAAAAAATCTGAAAGAAACTGATATTGAGACTACAAAACAGGATTAAATTTAACCATCCAAATGCAAGATCAGGAACTTGGAAATTATACAAATTTCTGCTAAAAACAGGAGCTCATCAGCTGGAAAGGGTATAACAGGAGAAAGATTTAGATACCCTGATGTCTCAGGATGACAGTATGCTACTACTACTGTGTGGCCACACGAGAAAAGCAAATGCAAACTGAGGATGCCATGAGACAAGGCCTTGGGGAGAAAACATCCACACACAGTTCTGTCTGCTGTGTTTCAAGGAACATGAGTTAAAATAGAAACGGATACGAGGAAAGACAACTGGCAACGCTAGGGGATGGGAAACCCTTTTGGGAGTGGAGACAAATACAGCTTTACTACTTTAGCAAATAAAGGTTAGAAGGGACTAGAGCTGCCATTTATAAATACTGGGGAAGGAGAGGTGCTATTTAAGCTAAATGACAGTGTTAGAAGGAGAGCAAAGGATATCAAATGGCCATAAATACCCACAGGCTGAAAATCAGAAGGGGGTTTCTAGTCATCCAAGAAGTGACCTTCTACAGCAAACTTCCAATAGAAATACTGCGAGCAAGAAATCTAACCAGTTCTAAGATGGATCAGGACAAATTTGTGAAAGGGATTGATATAGTGTATTTCACATTTGCTAGTAGCCATGGTTAATGATTATGCTAGTAGCTATAGTTACCACACATATGGAGAGCGATAAGAAATAGGTAGAACATCCTGGACCATAAAGACAATGTCTGGGATTGTGTTGAGGATGAGTTATTTGACAGACTGGCAAAGTGAATATTCAATTACTCAACTTGGCAATGAAACTAACTTTTGAGTGTCCTGAAAGTGAACTACCTTCATTATAATACTAAAAAACACACCCACAGGTCAAAAAGACCCCTGCCCATGGTAAGACCCTTCCCCTGAGCATGCGTAGTAGTAGAAGCATTATGTATGCCATATTATAATTGTATGTTAATCACAAACCAATCAGTATCTAATAGGCATGTTTGGAAAAGTACTAACCTCTGATTTTTGTGTATAAAACGAGCACAAAAACCTGCTGTTGGTGTGCTCGATTTGTGGAAAAGTCCACCGAGCACCCAGGCCTGAATAAATACAGTATCTCTCCTGAGCATGTTAAGATTGGGTTATTGCACGCTGGGCACGAATCCGCTTTTCGGATAACAGGATGGTATGCGATATGTTTGTGAGGCCACGGGACTAAATTCAGAGTCCTAGGAGGTGCTGTGCAGCCTCCCATCTTCCATTGTGAAGGATACAGAGAAGCAGAGTGCGGAGCAAGGTCCTGTGAGCTGCCACGTGCTGTTAACTCCCCATGAACTGACACACCCACAGTCAGCAGACAGTAGCTTCTAACCTACACTGTACAATGTGCTAATACAAGGAATTTCCATTTTCCAGTTAGAGTTAATTTCTTAGTGGAGTTACAAAGCATATTACAAAGGCTGATTAAGTGTCAGTAATGTTTTTTTCTGATTTATACCTTCCCAGAGTCCCTAACAAACCTTTGTGATTGTGTTTACACATGCATGCATGCAAACACACAAACACTAAAATTTTCTGCACTGAAAAAATGAAACCGCTTCAACTAAATCACAGTTTGGTATGGATGCAAACTTTACAGCAATTGATATTGGTGTCTTGATGCTTTCCTGTTTAAAGCCCAGGGCATCCTGACCTGGCCCTCACCTCTAATGCATTCACCTTCTGTCAGACAGCATGGCTTCCCTGTCACTGTGCTGCGGTTCTGCTGTACAGCCCTGGCATGAGGCTGTGCTTCTTCCAGCCCAGGATGAGGAAGGTGACAGCTCAGGAGACTGGTAATGTCTCTTTCACAGTTGAAGCACAGCTGGGGTTGGATGTGATGTCTGCACACGGTGACGACAAACATGATGGTCTGTGTGCACTGATGAGAAGATGTGAGAGACGACTTGTAAAAATAGGTTCTGAAAGAAACAGGCCTGTGAGAAACAAAGATTGAGAAAAACAGCCTGAGAAAGAGATAAAGGACAGCATGGGGAGTGGAGGCCCTCCGAGCTAAGGAATGTCTCAAACACTCGCAAGTAATGAAACTATAGTCCCAGGGTGGATGGTGTGGAGGTCGAAGCTGATAAGGAAGCCCCAATAACACAAGATGCAGCTGGAGGGGGGCGCCCTGTGGAGACAGGACGGCTCTGCTCTGGGGCACCTGGCCAAATTTCAAGGGCCATCTGTCCGGTGAATGACCTTTGCTTCATTATCCACGAAATGCATATTAAAGTTAACACCCCTCAATATGCTAACGAGGGCTAACATGATCATGCTAATTACATCATCCCATGAAACACCTCACCCCTCCCCGTACATGGGATACGTAGGTATGTGGGTCGACCTAGGGGACGGACCCAAGGAAAGAGTGTATAAATCAAGAGGAAGGAAGTAGGTGGGGGGGCCCAAGGGTGTGCAGTGAAGCGAAGAAGACGGATGCCAGCGAAAAAGATGGCTGCCTCCTGTGCCTCCTGGAACCCTCGTCGGCGGGATCAGCGCAGAAACCCAGACTGGTGATCTGTATTTCCCCATTCCCTCTATCTCCCTCTTTTCCCTTTCCCATTAAGCAATGCAAGGCATATTGTATTGCTTGCCACAACTCGTTATATACTTAGCCAATTATCGTGTGTTCAATTAGTACATTGTGGGTAGTTAATAAATGTTTGGACTTGGAGACTTGTTGTCCGCTCCATTGGGGATTTGCGAATCTGAGTCACTTGTCCCCCTCGTCTGAGCGGGACGTGACATTGCCCCACGTTGGGCGCCAAAAAAGACTGTGGTGGTTTGACCTTGGCTAAATGCCAGGTACCCACCAAGTCGCTCTATCACTTCCCCCCCCTTCCCCTTTTTTTTTTCTCAACAGGGCAAAGAGGGGAAAGAAAATAAGATAGGAAAAAAACCCAACCCTTGTGGGTAAAACAACAGCAGTTTTAATATAAGCAAAGCAAAGCAAAGGTCCGCGCGCGGAAGCAAAAAAAAGCAAACAGATTTATTCTCTACTTCCCATGAACAGGCGATGTCGGGCCTTCTCAGGAAGCAGGGCTCCCATACGCGGAGGGGTTGCCTCGGAGGACCAAGGGTGACCCCACCCCCTTCCTCCTTTCTCCCAGCTTTATACTGAGCAGCCGTCAGATGGTCTGGAATATCCCTTTGGTCAGTTGGGGTCAGCTGTCCTGGTTGTGTCCCCTCCCAAGATCTTGCCCACCCCGTCCCACTGTGGGAGGGGGGGAAATGTCAGAAAGAGCCTTGGTGCTGTGTAAGCACCACTCAGCAGTAGCCACACCACCCGTGTGCTATCAACACCCTGCCAGCTCCCAACATCAAACACAGCACCGTGAGGGCTGCTACAGGGGAAAACCAATTCCGGCTCAGCCAGACCCGGTACAGAGAGATAAAACAACATATCTCTGAAAGAAAACTACAGGTGCAGAGATCCACCAATGCAGCCTCTTATCAATATGTTTCCGAGCAGATATTAGTTCATTCTTTTACACAGAAAGCAGGACTGTGGAAAGAGTGTCAATCAGAGCATCATAGAGGAAAAAATCTGAAAGAAACTGATATTGAGACTACAAAACAGGATTAAATTTAACCATCCAAATGCAAGATCAGGAACTTGGAAATTATACAAATTTCTGCTAAAAACAGGAGCTCATCAGCTGGAAAGGGTATAACAGGAGAAAGATTTAGATACCCTGATGTCTCAGGATGACAGTATGCTACTACTACTGTGTGGCCACACGAGAAAAGCAAATGCAAACTGAGGATGCCATGAGACAAGGCCTTGGGGAGAAAACATCCACACACAGTTCTGTCTGCTGTGTTTCAAGGAACATGAGTTAAAATAGAAACGGATACGAGGAAAGACAACTGGCAACGCTAGGGGATGGGAAACCCTTTTGGGAGTGGAGACAAATACAGCTTTACTACTTTAGCAAATAAAGGTTAGAAGGGACTAGAGCTGCCATTTATAAATACTGGGGAAGGAGAGGTGCTATTTAAGCTAAATGACAGTGTTAGAAGGAGAGCAAAGGATATCAAATGGCCATAAATACCCACAGGCTGAAAATCAGAAGGGGGTTTCTAGTCATCCAAGAAGTGACCTTCTACAGCAAACTTCCAATAGAAATACTGCGAGCAAGAAATCTAACCAGTTCTAAGATGGATCAGGACAAATTTGTGAAAGGGATTGATATAGTGTATTTCACATTTGCTAGTAGCCATGGTTAATGATTATGCTAGTAGCTATAGTTACCACACATATGGAGAGCGATAAGAAATAGGTAGAACATCCTGGACCATAAAGACAATGTCTGGGATTGTGTTGAGGATGAGTTATTTGACAGACTGGCAAAGTGAATATTCAATTACTCAACTTGGCAATGAAACTAACTTTTGAGTGTCCTGAAAGTGAACTACCTTCATTATAATACTAAAAAACACACCCACAGGTCAAAAAGACCCCTGCCCATGGTAAGACCCTTCCCCTGAGCATGCGTAGTAGTAGAAGCATTATGTATGCCATATTATAATTGTATGTTAATCACAAACCAATCAGTATCTAATAGGCATGTTTGGAAAAGTACTAACCTCTGATTTTTGTGTATAAAACGAGCACAAAAACCTGCTGTTGGTGTGCTCGATTTGTGGAAAAGTCCACCGAGCACCCAGGCCTGAATAAATACAGTATCTCTCCTGAGCATGTTAAGATTGGGTTATTGCACGCTGGGCACGAATCCGCTTTTCGGATAACAGGATGGTATGCGATATGTTTGTGAGGCCACGGGACTAAATTCAGAGTCCTAGGAGGTGCTGTGCAGCCTCCCATCTTCCATTGTGAAGGATACAGAGAAGCAGAGTGCGGAGCAAGGTCCTGTGAGCTGCCACGTGCTGTTAACTCCCCATGAACTGACACACCCACAGTCAGCAGACAGTAGCTTCTAACCTACACTGTACAATGTGCTAATACAAGGAATTTCCATTTTCCAGTTAGAGTTAATTTCTTAGTGGAGTTACAAAGCATATTACAAAGGCTGATTAAGTGTCAGTAATGTTTTTTTCTGATTTATACCTTCCCAGAGTCCCTAACAAACCTTTGTGATTGTGTTTACACATGCATGCATGCAAACACACAAACACTAAAATTTTCTGCACTGAAAAAATGAAACCGCTTCAACTAAATCACAGTTTGGTATGGATGCAAACTTTACAGCAATTGATATTGGTGTCTTGATGCTTTCCTGTTTAAAGCCCAGGGCATCCTGACCTGGCCCTCACCTCTAATGCATTCACCTTCTGTCAGACAGCATGGCTTCCCTGTCACTGTGCTGCGGTTCTGCTGTACAGCCCTGGCATGAGGCTGTGCTTCTTCCAGCCCAGGATGAGGAAGGTGACAGCTCAGGAGACTGGTAATGTCTCTTTCACAGTTGAAGCACAGCTGGGGTTGGATGTGATGTCTGCACACGGTGACGACAAACATGATGGTCTGTGTGCACTGATGAGAAGATGTGAGAGACGACTTGTAAAAATAGGTTCTGAAAGAAACAGGCCTGTGAGAAACAAAGATTGAGAAAAACAGCCTGAGAAAGAGATAAAGGACAGCATGGGGAGTGGAGGCCCTCCGAGCTAAGGAATGTCTCAAACACTCGCAAGTAATGAAACTATAGTCCCAGGGTGGATGGTGTGGAGGTCGAAGCTGATAAGGAAGCCCCAATAACACAAGATGCAGCTGGAGGGGGGCGCCCTGTGGAGACAGGACGGCTCTGCTCTGGGGCACCTGGCCAAATTTCAAGGGCCATCTGTCCGGTGAATGACCTTTGCTTCATTATCCACGAAATGCATATTAAAGTTAACACCCCTCAATATGCTAACGAGGGCTAACATGATCATGCTAATTACATCATCCCATGAAACACCTCACCCCTCCCCGTACATGGGATACGTAGGTATGTGGGTCGACCTAGGGGACGGACCCAAGGAAAGAGTGTATAAATCAAGAGGAAGGAAGTAGGTGGGGGGGCCCAAGGGTGTGCAGTGAAGCGAAGAAGACGGATGCCAGCGAAAAAGATGGCTGCCTCCTGTGCCTCCTGGAACCCTCGTCGGCGGGATCAGCGCAGAAACCCAGACTGGTGATCTGTATTTCCCCATTCCCTCTATCTCCCTCTTTTCCCTTTCCCATTAAGCAATGCAAGGCATATTGTATTGCTTGCCACAACTCGTTATATACTTAGCCAATTATCGTGTGTTCAATTAGTACATTGTGGGTAGTTAATAAATGTTTGGACTTGGAGACTTGTTGTCCGCTCCATTGGGGATTTGCGAATCTGAGTCACTTGTCCCCCTCGTCTGAGCGGGACGTGACATTGCCCCACGTTGGGCGCCAAAAAAGACTGTGGTGGTTTGACCTTGGCTAAATGCCAGGTACCCACCAAGTCGCTCTATCACTTCCCCCCCCTTCCCCTTTTTTTTTTCTCAACAGGGCAAAGAGGGGAAAGAAAATAAGATAGGAAAAAAACCCAACCCTTGTGGGTAAAACAAAAGCAGTTTTAATATAAGCAAAGCAAAGCAAAGGTCCGCGCGCGGAAGCAAAAAAAAGCAAACAGATTTATTCTCTACTTCCCATGAACAGGCGATGTCGGGCCTTCTCAGGAAGCAGGGCTCCCATACGCGGAGGGGTTGCCTCGGAGGACCAAGGGTGACCCCACCCCCTTCCTCCTTTCTCCCAGCTTTATACTGAGCAGCCGTCAGATGGTCTGGAATATCCCTTTGGTCAGTTGGGGTCAGCTGTCCTGGTTGTGTCCCCTCCCAAGATCTTGCCCACCCCGTCCCACTGTGGGAGGGGGGGAAATGTCAGAAAGAGCCTTGGTGCTGTGTAAGCACCACTCAGCAGTAGCCACACCACCCGTGTGCTATCAACACCCTGCCAGCTCCCAACATCAAACACAGCACCGTGAGGGCTGCTACAGGGGAAAACCAATTCCGGCTCAGCCAGACCCGGTACAGAGAGATAAAACAACATATCTCTGAAAGAAAACTACAGGTGCAGAGATTCACCAATGCAGCCTCTTATCAATATGTTTCCGAGCAGATATTAGTTCATTCTTTTACACAGAAAGCAGGACTGTGGAAAGAGTGTCAATCAGAGCATCATAGAGGAAAAAATCTGAAAGAAACTGATATTGAGACTACAAAACAGGATTAAATTTAACCATCCAAATGCAAGATCAGGAACTTGGAAATTATACAAATTTCTGCTAAAAACAGGAGCTCATCAGCTGGAAAGGGTATAACAGGAGAAAGATTTAGATACCCTGATGTCTCAGGATGACAGTATGCTACTACTACTGTGTGGCCACACGAGAAAAGCAAATGCAAACTGAGGATGCCATGAGACAAGGCCTTGGGGAGAAAACATCCACACACAGTTCTGTCTGCTGTGTTTCAAGGAACATGAGTTAAAATAGAAACGGATACGAGGAAAGACAACTGGCAACGCTAGGGGATGGGAAACCCTTTTGGGAGTGGAGACAAATACAGCTTTACTACTTTAGCAAATAAAGGTTAGAAGGGACTAGAGCTGCCATTTATAAATACTGGGGAAGGAGAGGTGCTATTTAAGCTAAATGACAGTGTTAGAAGGAGAGCAAAGGATATCAAATGGCCATAAATACCCACAGGCTGAAAATCAGAAGGGGGTTTCTAGTCATCCAAGAAGTGACCTTCTACAGCAAACTTCCAATAGAAATACTGCGAGCAAGAAATCTAACCAGTTCTAAGATGGATCAGGACAAATTTGTGAAAGGGATTGATATAGTGTATTTCACATTTGCTAGTAGCCATGGTTAATGATTATGCTAGTAGCTATAGTTACCACACATATGGAGAGCGATAAGAAATAGGTAGAACATCCTGGACCATAAAGACAATGTCTGGGATTGTGTTGAGGATGAGTTATTTGACAGACTGGCAAAGTGAATATTCAATTACTCAACTTGGCAATGAAACTAACTTTTGAGTGTCCTGAAAGTGAACTACCTTCATTATAATACTAAAAAACACACCCACAGGTCAAAAAGACCCCTGCCCATGGTAAGACCCTTCCCCTGAGCATGCGTAGTAGTAGAAGCATTATGTATGCCATATTATAATTGTATGTTAATCACAAACCAATCAGTATCTAATAGGCATGTTTGGAAAAGTACTAACCTCTGATTTTTGTGTATAAAACGAGCACAAAAACCTGCTGTTGGTGTGCTCGATTTGTGGAAAAGTCCACCGAGCACCCAGGCCTGAATAAATACAGTATCTCTCCTGAGCATGTTAAGATTGGGTTATTGCACGCTGGGCACGAATCCGCTTTTCGGATAACAGGATGGTATGCGATATGTTTGTGAGGCCACGGGACTAAATTCAGAGTCCTAGGAGGTGCTGTGCAGCCTCCCATCTTCCATTGTGAAGGATACAGAGAAGCAGAGTGCGGAGCAAGGTCCTGTGAGCTGCCACGTGCTGTTAACTCCCCATGAACTGACACACCCACAGTCAGCAGACAGTAGCTTCTAACCTACACTGTACAATGTGCTAATACAAGGAATTTCCATTTTCCAGTTAGAGTTAATTTCTTAGTGGAGTTACAAAGCATATTACAAAGGCTGATTAAGTGTCAGTAATGTTTTTTTCTGATTTATACCTTCCCAGAGTCCCTAACAAACCTTTGTGATTGTGTTTACACATGCATGCATGCAAACACACAAACACTAAAATTTTCTGCACTGAAAAAATGAAACCGCTTCAACTAAATCACAGTTTGGTATGGATGCAAACTTTACAGCAATTGATATTGGTGTCTTGATGCTTTCCTGTTTAAAGCCCAGGGCATCCTGACCTGGCCCTCACCTCTAATGCATTCACCTTCTGTCAGACAGCATGGCTTCCCTGTCACTGTGCTGCGGTTCTGCTGTACAGCCCTGGCATGAGGCTGTGCTTCTTCCAGCCCAGGATGAGGAAGGTGACAGCTCAGGAGACTGGTAATGTCTCTTTCACAGTTGAAGCACAGCTGGGGTTGGATGTGATGTCTGCACACGGTGACGACAAACATGATGGTCTGTGTGCACTGATGAGAAGATGTGAGAGACGACTTGTAAAAATAGGTTCTGAAAGAAACAGGCCTGTGAGAAACAAAGATTGAGAAAAACAGCCTGAGAAAGAGATAAAGGACAGCATGGGGAGTGGAGGCCCTCCGAGCTAAGGAATGTCTCAAACACTCGCAAGTAATGAAACTATAGTCCCAGGGTGGATGGTGTGGAGGTCGAAGCTGATAAGGAAGCCCCAATAACACAAGATGCAGCTGGAGGGGGGCGCCCTGTGGAGACAGGACGGCTCTGCTCTGGGGCACCTGGCCAAATTTCAAGGGCCATCTGTCCGGTGAATGACCTTTGCTTCATTATCCACGAAATGCATATTAAAGTTAACACCCCTCAATATGCTAACGAGGGCTAACATGATCATGCTAATTACATCATCCCATGAAACACCTCACCCCTCCCCGTACATGGGATACGTAGGTATGTGGGTCGACCTAGGGGACGGACCCAAGGAAAGAGTGTATAAATCAAGAGGAAGGAAGTAGGTGGGGGGGCCCAAGGGTGTGCAGTGAAGCGAAGAAGACGGATGCCAGCGAAAAAGATGGCTGCCTCCTGTGCCTCCTGGAACCCTCGTCGGCGGGATCAGCGCAGAAACCCAGACTGGTGATCTGTATTTCCCCATTCCCTCTATCTCCCTCTTTTCCCTTTCCCATTAAGCAATGCAAGGCATATTGTATTGCTTGCCACAACTCGTTATATACTTAGCCAATTATCGTGTGTTCAATTAGTACATTGTGGGTAGTTAATAAATGTTTGGACTTGGAGACTTGTTGTCCGCTCCATTGGGGATTTGCGAATCTGAGTCACTTGTCCCCCTCGTCTGAGCGGGACGTGACATTGCCCCACGTTGGGCGCCAAAAAAGACTGTGGTGGTTTGACCTTGGCTAAATGCCAGGTACCCACCAAGTCGCTCTATCACTTCCCCCCCCTTCCCCTTTTTTTTTTCTCAACAGGGCAAAGAGGGGAAAGAAAATAAGATAGGAAAAAAACCCAACCCTTGTGGGTAAAACAAAAGCAGTTTTAATATAAGCAAAGCAAAGCAAAGGTCCGCGCGCGGAAGCAAAAAAAAGCAAACAGATTTATTCTCTACTTCCCATGAACAGGCGATGTCGGGCCTTCTCAGGAAGCAGGGCTCCCATACGCGGAGGGGTTGCCTCGGAGGACCAAGGGTGACCCCACCCCCTTCCTCCTTTCTCCCAGCTTTATACTGAGCAGCCGTCAGATGGTCTGGAATATCCCTTTGGTCAGTTGGGGTCAGCTGTCCTGGTTGTGTCCCCTCCCAAGATCTTGCCCACCCCGTCCCACTGTGGGAGGGGGGGAAATGTCAGAAAGAGCCTTGGTGCTGTGTAAGCACCACTCAGCAGTAGCCACACCACCCGTGTGCTATCAACACCCTGCCAGCTCCCAACATCAAACACAGCACCGTGAGGGCTGCTACAGGGGAAAACCAATTCCGGCTCAGCCAGACCCGGTACAGAGAGATAAAACAACATATCTCTGAAAGAAAACTACAGGTGCAGAGATTCACCAATGCAGCCTCTTATCAATATGTTTCCGAGCAGATATTAGTTCATTCTTTTACACAGAAAGCAGGACTGTGGAAAGAGTGTCAATCAGAGCATCATAGAGGAAAAAATCTGAAAGAAACTGATATTGAGACTACAAAACAGGATTAAATTTAACCATCCAAATGCAAGATCAGGAACTTGGAAATTATACAAATTTCTGCTAAAAACAGGAGCTCATCAGCTGGAAAGGGTATAACAGGAGAAAGATTTAGATACCCTGATGTCTCAGGATGACAGTATGCTACTACTACTGTGTGGCCACACGAGAAAAGCAAATGCAAACTGAGGATGCCATGAGACAAGGCCTTGGGGAGAAAACATCCACACACAGTTCTGTCTGCTGTGTTTCAAGGAACATGAGTTAAAATAGAAACGGATACGAGGAAAGACAACTGGCAACGCTAGGGGATGGGAAACCCTTTTGGGAGTGGAGACAAATACAGCTTTACTACTTTAGCAAATAAAGGTTAGAAGGGACTAGAGCTGCCATTTATAAATACTGGGGAAGGAGAGGTGCTATTTAAGCTAAATGACAGTGTTAGAAGGAGAGCAAAGGATATCAAATGGCCATAAATACCCACAGGCTGAAAATCAGAAGGGGGTTTCTAGTCATCCAAGAAGTGACCTTCTACAGCAAACTTCCAATAGAAATACTGCGAGCAAGAAATCTAACCAGTTCTAAGATGGATCAGGACAAATTTGTGAAAGGGATTGATATAGTGTATTTCACATTTGCTAGTAGCCATGGTTAATGATTATGCTAGTAGCTATAGTTACCACACATATGGAGAGCGATAAGAAATAGGTAGAACATCCTGGACCATAAAGACAATGTCTGGGATTGTGTTGAGGATGAGTTATTTGACAGACTGGCAAAGTGAATATTCAATTACTCAACTTGGCAATGAAACTAACTTTTGAGTGTCCTGAAAGTGAACTACCTTCATTATAATACTAAAAAACACACCCACAGGTCAAAAAGACCCCTGCCCATGGTAAGACCCTTCCCCTGAGCATGCGTAGTAGTAGAAGCATTATGTATGCCATATTATAATTGTATGTTAATCACAAACCAATCAGTATCTAATAGGCATGTTTGGAAAAGTACTAACCTCTGATTTTTGTGTATAAAACGAGCACAAAAACCTGCTGTTGGTGTGCTCGATTTGTGGAAAAGTCCACCGAGCACCCAGGCCTGAATAAATACAGTATCTCTCCTGAGCATGTTAAGATTGGGTTATTGCACGCTGGGCACGAATCCGCTTTTCGGATAACAGGATGGTATGCGATATGTTTGTGAGGCCACGGGACTAAATTCAGAGTCCTAGGAGGTGCTGTGCAGCCTCCCATCTTCCATTGTGAAGGATACAGAGAAGCAGAGTGCGGAGCAAGGTCCTGTGAGCTGCCACGTGCTGTTAACTCCCCATGAACTGACACACCCACAGTCAGCAGACAGTAGCTTCTAACCTACACTGTACAATGTGCTAATACAAGGAATTTCCATTTTCCAGTTAGAGTTAATTTCTTAGTGGAGTTACAAAGCATATTACAAAGGCTGATTAAGTGTCAGTAATGTTTTTTTCTGATTTATACCTTCCCAGAGTCCCTAACAAACCTTTGTGATTGTGTTTACACATGCATGCATGCAAACACACAAACACTAAAATTTTCTGCACTGAAAAAATGAAACCGCTTCAACTAAATCACAGTTTGGTATGGATGCAAACTTTACAGCAATTGATATTGGTGTCTTGATGCTTTCCTGTTTAAAGCCCAGGGCATCCTGACCTGGCCCTCACCTCTAATGCATTCACCTTCTGTCAGACAGCATGGCTTCCCTGTCACTGTGCTGCGGTTCTGCTGTACAGCCCTGGCATGAGGCTGTGCTTCTTCCAGCCCAGGATGAGGAAGGTGACAGCTCAGGAGACTGGTAATGTCTCTTTCACAGTTGAAGCACAGCTGGGGTTGGATGTGATGTCTGCACACGGTGACGACAAACATGATGGTCTGTGTGCACTGATGAGAAGATGTGAGAGACGACTTGTAAAAATAGGTTCTGAAAGAAACAGGCCTGTGAGAAACAAAGATTGAGAAAAACAGCCTGAGAAAGAGATAAAGGACAGCATGGGGAGTGGAGGCCCTCCGAGCTAAGGAATGTCTCAAACACTCGCAAGTAATGAAACTATAGTCCCAGGGTGGATGGTGTGGAGGTCGAAGCTGATAAGGAAGCCCCAATAACACAAGATGCAGCTGGAGGGGGGCGCCCTGTGGAGACAGGACGGCTCTGCTCTGGGGCACCTGGCCAAATTTCAAGGGCCATCTGTCCAGTGAGTGACCTTTGCTTCATTATCCACGAAATGCATATTAAAGTTAACACCCCTCAATATGCTAATGAGGGCTAACGAGATCATGCTAATTACATCATCCCATGAAGCACCTTACCCCTCCCCGTACATGGGATACGTAGGTATGTGGGTCGACCTAGGGGACGGACCCAAGGAAAGGGTGTATAAATCGAGGGGGGGGCAAGGAGGGGGGGATGGGTCTGGAGACTGAAGTGAAGCGAAGAAGACAGCTGCCTCCTGGAACCCTCGCTGGTGGAATCGACGTGGAAACCCAGACCGGTGATCTGGATTTCCCTATTGCCTCTATCTCCCTCCTTTCCTTTTTCCCCTTTTCCTTCACTACCATTAAGCAATGCAAGGCATACTGTATTGCTTGCCACAACTCGTTATATACTTAGCCAATTATCGTGTATCCAATTAGTACACTGTGGGAAGTTAATAAATGTCTGGACTTTGAGACTTGTCTCACTGTTGTCCACTCTGTTGGGGATTTATGAATCTGAGTCACTTGTCTCCCTCGTCTGAGCGGGACGTGACAGAAGCATCAACTGTCCCACCTTTGGTGACACATTAGCAGAGGTGGAGGGTTAAGCGGACATGGAGATTGAACCACCAGTCCCAGATCACCGCTGAAGCAAGTGCACTGGAGGGAGCTGCACTTGCAGAGGTTGCCTTTTGCCTACTCTGCTGCTAAACAGAGGTATCTACAGCTATACATTCAGCACATTGCCTCAATTCACTTAAATAATTAAACATCCTGTTAGTGCATACAGCATACAGTGAGAACAACCCCACCCCCCCTTTCCACATACACAAAACTTTCAATTCTTCTCCTGACATGGAAGTCTCTTGCCATCTAGTTTGATGTAGTTAAATTGACATATCTTGTTAAATCTTACCTAGTGGCTGACATTAAATTGGAATGTACTAAAGAGATAATGTCTAGCAATATTGTTTCCTCGATTCGCACAATGACTTATTTAAAAACTATATTAACTGATTCTGCAAACCTGCAACTTTCAATTGCCAGAACATTTCTGTACTTTAATTCTTCAGAGGAAAAATTGTCACTTGCATAATGCAAGTCACTTGCATAACAGTTCCTCACACTGTGAATTTTCACAAGTTACTCTTATCAAGAAAATATGATAAATCTATTAAGGATGCAATTTCTCATGTAATGATCCAAACTCAGCTTTAGTTAAATTGGTCCAGACTTTTACAAATAATGGCTTTCACTTATAAATATAAAATAAATTGTTCCTGTCATTTTCTTTTCTTTAAGGTTAAGATTTTTAAGAGAGCGTAAGGGAGTCAGACACCTCAGTATGACATTCCATAGGACTGAACTATCTAATTTATAAGCCCCACTGAAAAATCCCATTCTGGATCTGTACACTGGAAATTCTCGTATTTAAAAAAAAAAGTCTTATTGTTTTTCTCCATGTATATGTACAAGCAAGCATGTACACACACTCACACACATGCACAAAGATAGACAGACACGACACAGAATTTAGTATTGTGCTAATTAAATCTACTAGTATCACTAAGATGGGAGGCATCATTAATACAGATGAGGATCACAACATCATCTTGGAAGCACTGGATGATCTTGGGGATGACCACAATACAATTAGGATTAAACTAATAGTCAGAATGAAGGTCATTTGCTGAGAGACCAATGACAGAAATTTTGGGCAGAAAACATAAGGTCTCGTTGGCTGGGAACAAAACACCAGAGGAAAAGAAAGGTCCTTTTGTTATCAGAAAATCAGTGGTTGAATCTGAACCACCAGCAAGGTGCATTACTTTGTGACATGTTGCGGGAAGGAGCTCAATGTCTTTAGCCGAGCAAATGAAGGCTAAGGGAGATTGTCACCCATGTTTGCAAACAGTGGGATAGGGAAATGCTATTTGAGCAAAGGGACAATGCCGGAGCAGGAACATATGTATATAAGACTGACAGGAATACATATAAGATGGAAATAAAAGGACTCTTCCCCAGGGGAACCAGGTGGTTAAACAACCTTCTCATAAGAATAATGGGGGCAAGAAACCAAATATTTCAAGATGGAGCTATTATACCAAAAGATCAACCACACTACAATTTAGCAACATTATGCAACATTGACGACTGGTGTTCAAGAGAGATCTAAGACCAGTATAATAAAGGTATTGTACATCAGAAAGAAGCCGTAAAGATAAAATAATAAAACTCTTTATTTTTATAACCTGAGGAAGGTTACCCAAAGGTTTATTCTTGAGTTTTAATTTGAAAAAGATAGTTGGGACTTTCTCATTATTAGATCCTCTTCTGTTGAGCCTCCTCTATAAAGTCTATTGGTGTCTTTTAGGAACTGGTTGTTTTATTAACTCCAATGTTTTACTTTTCTAGCTTCCAGTCAGTCTTCTGTCCAGATAGAACAGGAGAGTTAGGAACTGGAAATCAGTATCTAAGCTGTGTTATTTTAAATTATTATTTTCAGGAACAACAAGTCCATAATACGATGGGTGAACAATTGGCTGATGGGTCGGGCTTAAAGAGTTATAGTAAATGGGGTTACATCAAACTGATGGCCAGTCACCAGTGGGGTTCTGCAGGGCTCAACTTTAGGGCCAGTTTTCTTTAATGTTTTTATAAATGATCTGGATGCAGGACTCAAATGTTCATTAAGAAAGTTTGCCGATGATACTAAACTAGGAGAAGCTGTGGACCCCCTCGAGGGTAGAAAGGCTGGATAGACTAGAGAGCTGGTGTCCTGGTTTCGGCCAGGATAGAGTTAACTTTCCTTGGGCTGAGAGGGAGCACAGCTGGAGGGCCGGGTCCCAATCGATCATTGGATCATTCCATGTCATGTGACGTCATGCTCAGCATAAAGGTGGATGCGTGCTCTCTCACGTGCGTTTCTTTGTTTTCGGTTTTGAGATCGGTGGGGCAGAGGTCTCTGATGCGGTTGGATCGCTGCTGGGGACGGGCTCTGTACCAGTCGCCGCTCGGTGAGCCACTACTGCATTTTACCCGTTTTGGACTACTGTTGTTAATGTTGGTTTTGTTAGTATTACTACATTATTTTTTATTCAACCTATAAATTTCTTCTTTTGTCCCTCCCCTATTTCGCCGGGGGGGGGGCGGTGGGGGGAAGTAAACAACTGGCCACGTGGCGATTTGCTACCAGCTGAGTTCAAACCTCAACAGTTTTTGGTGCCAAACGTGGGGCACGAAGTTTGAGATAATGACAGAACACGTAATAATGTTGATTGCTTGGCTCCTTAAGATTTTATCACCTCATTTGGAATATGTATTTCCCATGCTGTTGCTCATGGTCCGTGAGAGCTGGGTTAAGTTTTTTTTTTTTTTTTTTTTTCTGTACTATGTGATGCTGATCTATGATGGGGTGCTGTCATTGGCCCAGGGGCTATTTACAATTGTGTTTGAGAAATTCAGGAATTTCAGATACCTTTGGAATGTTGATATTAACATGGTCATCTTACCGTTAGGAGCTAGTGTGTTCCTGCATATGGTTCAGGCTTTGTTCAGGGTAAGCAAATATTTAAGAGTATCCCTTGGAAATCTACCCCAAGGTTGGAGAATTATGAGTGGCTGGGGGTGTGGAGTAGCCTGGGCAAGTGCCTAGGACAGTGAGCACCTCCAGTGTATTGGAAGTTCACTCCTGCACAGGTGCAGAATCCTGAAGAACTAGTGAAATATTTGGGAAAAGTATGTTGTCACCCGGGTAATTCCAGGGAGGCACAGCTCACTGCAACATGCTGGGGCCTTGTCCATCCCCTACCGAGTGCTATTAAACACTGTTCAGCACCCTCAAGAGGAAGAGAAGGGCTCTGGATTTGTTAAAAAAGTAAGAGAAACTGCAGCCATTACAACCCCGACCACAGGCGCTGCAGCTGAACCAGAGAACCAACCCATGACGTTTCAGTTGCTCCCATACATAAGAAGAAATACACAAGAAAACCCCCTCGCAGTGTACAGGGTGAGGATGAACCAGGCCCATCACGAGAACAGGAGGAGGAGGCGGAACCAGTGATAGTCACCGGATCCTTATCCCTGAGTGAGTTGCGAGACATGCAAAAAGTTTTCAGCCGCCATCCAGGTGAGCACCTCGTTACCTGGCTGCTCCGGTGCTGGGATAGCAGGGCCAGTAGCGTGGAATTAGAGGGTAGGGAGGCCAGGCAGCTGGGATCCCTGTGTAGGGAAGGGGGCATTGACAAAGCCATTGGAAAGGAGACACAAACCCTCAGTCTCTGGAGGCGACTCCTGTCAAGTGTGAGGGAGAGGTATCCCTTCAAGGAAGATGTTACATGTCATCAAATTAAGTGGACCACTATGGAGAGAGGTATCCAGCACTTGAGGGAATTAGCCATGCGGGAGATGGTTTACCATGACCCAGATAATGGGCGGCTACCCACAGATCCAGATGAAGTCCGATGCACCCGGCCCATGTGGAGGACTTTTGTACGGAGCACACCCTCATCATATGCCAGTGCATCAGCAGTAACGGACTGGAGAGACGAAGAGGGACCAGCAGTGGATGAACTGGCTCGCCGACTATGACAATATGAAGAAAGTCTCTCTTCCTCCCTCATCATGGCTGTTGAGAATTATCTCAATATTTCCAGCAATTTAAAGAGAACATGTCCTACTCCCCACCTGCACGGACTAGGATCTCGGCTATTAGGAGCAGTCGTTTCCCTACTCGAGAGAACCAGTACACACCATGGGGGAAGCTGTGGCATTGCCTGCGTGACTATGGAGAAGACATGAAGAAATGGGATGGAAAACTGACCTACCTTCTAGAAGAGCGGGTATGTGAGCTGGAAGGAAGAAAAACTACAAAACAGGGTTCGTTTAGGAGAAATGCTGCTCCAGTTTCCAGTAATCAAGTGCCCAAACAGAGCAGAAAGGTCGACTTTGCTCACGATCCTAGGAGAAGAACTTCTGATTTGTATTTGCAAGAAGTGGGTGACCAAGATGAGACTGAAACCCGTGCATACCACACTAACCCATTTGTCATTAGCGGGCATTATGACCAACATTAGAGGGGCCCTGACTCCAGCCAGGTGGAGGACAAGGACAGTCGAGTTTATTGGCCCATGTGGATCTGATGGCCTGGCACGTCTGACCCCCAGCAGTATAAGGCTCTAGTGGACACTGGTGCGCAATGCACCATAATGCCATCAAATTTTAAAGGGGCAGAACCCATTTGTATTTCAGGAGTGACAGGGGGGTCTCAACAGCTGACTGTATTGGAGGCCAAGGTGAGCCGAAGTGGAAAAGAGTGGGAAAAACACCCCATTGTGAGTGGCCCAGACGCTCCATGTATTCTTGGCATAGATTATCTCAGGAGATGGTATTTTAAGGACCCAAAAGGGTATCGGTGGGCTTTTGGTATAGCTGCCTTGGAAACAGAAGGAATTAAACAGCTGTCTGTGTTACCTGGTCTCTCAGAGGATCCTTCTGTTGTGGCATTGCTGAGGGTTGAAGAACAACGGGTGTCAATTGCCCCTACAACCGTGCACCGACGGCAATATCACACCAATCGAGACGCTGTAATCCCTATCCATAGACTGATTCGTCAGCTAGAGAGCCAAGGAGTCATCAGCAAGAGGCACTCCCCTTTTAACAGCCCCATATGGCCAGTGCGAAAGTCTAATGGAGAGTGGAGATCGACAGTGGACTATCGCGGCCTGAATGAAGTCACGCCACCGCTGAGTGCTGCCGTGCCAGACATGTTGGAACTGCAATATGAACTAGAGTCGAAGGCAGCCAAGTGGTACGCCACGATTGATATTGCCAACGCATTTTTCTCCATCCCTCTGGCAGCAGAATGCAGGCCACAGTTTGCTTTTACCTGGAGGGGTGTCCAATACACCTGGAATCGGCTGCCCCAGGGGTGGAAACTATGTCCTGGTTTAACCAGGATAGGGTTAAGTTTCCCCAGCAGTGGGGGGGAGCTCTAGCCGGGTTATTCAGATACCATGCAGACGTCACATCCTGGCAGGTCACATTTTTTCCTGGCGCGGGAGTGCGGTGCACTCGTGGTTTTGTACATCGTGCTTCAAACTGCTGTATTTGGTAGCTATTTTGCTCTGTTCATTGCTATCACTATTACTGTTATTGTTATTGTTGTTGTTTGTTGTGTTGCTATTGCACTGTTGTATTAAACCTTTCCTTATTTCAGTCTTGGGGCTTCGTATTTCACTCCCTTTGTGGGGGAGGGGTAGCGGCCGCATGGTCTCAGACCCTGGCAGGGGCTAAACCACCACAGATATTGCCAACGCATTTTTCTCCATCCCTCTGGCAGCAGAGTGCAGGCCACAGTTTGCTTTTACCTGGAGGGGTGTCCAATACACCTGGAATCGGCTGCCCCAGGGGTGGAAACACAGCCCCACCATTTGCCATGGACTGATCCATGCTGCACTGGAACAGGGGGAAGCCCTGGGACACTTATAGTACATTGATGACATCATCGTATGGGGAAACACAGCAGAAGATTTTGAGAAAGGGGAGAAAATAATCCAAATCGTTCTGAGAGCCGGTTTTGCCATAAAGCGTGGTAAGGTCAAGGGACCTGCACAGGAGATTCAGTTTTTAGGAGTAAAATGGGAAGATGGACGTTGTCAGATGCCAATGGAGGTGATTAATAAAATAACAGCTATGTCCCCACCGACTAACAGAGAGGAAACACGAGCTTTCTTGGGTGTTGTGGGTTTCTGGAGACTGCACATTCCAAATTACAGTCAGATTGTCAGCCCTCTCTATCAAGTGACTCGGAAAAAGAATGATTTTATATGGGGCCCGGAGCAGCGACAGGCTTTTGAGCAAATTAAGCAGGAAATGGTTCATGCAGTAGCCCTCGGGCCAGTTCAGACAGGACAAGATGTTAAAAATGTGCTCTACACTGCAGCCGGGAAGAATGGCCCTACCTGGAGTCTCTGGCAGAGAGCACCAGGGGAGACTCGGGGTCGACCCCTGGGGTTTTGGAGTCAGGGATACAGAGAATCTGAGGCCTGCTATGCTCCAACGAGAAGCGATGGGCCCTGTTTACTGATGGGTCCTGTCACATTGTGGGGAAACATCGAAGGTGGAAAGCAGCTCTGTGGAGCCCCACACGATGGGTCGCTGAAGCTGCTGAAGGAGAAGGTGAATCGAGTCAGTTCACAGAGGTGAAAGCCATCCAGCTGGCCTTGGATATCGCTGAGCGAGAAAAGTGACCGGTGCTCTGTCTCTACACTGACTCATGGATGGTGGCAAATGCCCTGTGGGGGTGGTTACAGCAATGGAAATGGAGCTGTTATTGATTTACCAATAAGTAGAAGAAATTGTGTTTGATTTAATAGAAATATAAAATCATAAGAAATATTTAGTAAAATTTTTTGTTTGTTGTGGTTTGTGTTGGCAACCGATTGCTGCTTTAGAGTTACCTATACAGTCCCATACCAAGGCCAAAGAGATTGGTCATAATCATTTAGTAGAAACGTTTGGAACCTAGGTAACCAAATACAAACTGATCTGTAAGTTGATTTATAATATATAGATAGGACCAGGAGAATACAAGTAGTTGTCAAAGTCTAGGATTAATAGAAACTTGGGGAAACAACAGTAACAGCTTACAAGTACTTGCCAAGGAAACTGTGTTTGTGTATGAAGCTGTGTCCTTGGGAATTGTGTTTGTGTATGAAACTGTGTCCTTGGGAATTGTATATGAAAAGTTCTATATAAGATGAGTGATTTTAGTGCTTGGCGCGCGTTGTTGGTGAGAATACTCCCCTGCGTGCCCGGCCGTCAATAAAGAAGTGTCTGCTTATCTGCATCAAATTGGTGTTGATAAGTTCTTTATTCCGGATTTTCGGTAACAGTTTCTGGCGACCCAGGTGGGACCTCGCTGAGAGAGACCGGAGGAATCGGGGACCTGATCGGTTCCAGCCGGCACCGAGGATTTCTCGGGGATACCCATCAATCCCCGATCCGTAAGGCTCCTCGCGACGTTCCCTGGATTTTGGTAAGACACTTCTTTTTGTATTAGGAGTGGGTTAGAGTCCCACCCTTGGAGAGTGGGTTAGAGTCCCACTTAGGAGTGGGTTAGAGTCCCACCCTTGGAAAGTGGGTTAGAGTCCCACTTAGGAGTGGGTCAGAGTCCCACACAGTGGGTTAGAGTCCCACTGTATAAGCCTGCCTGTCAGACGCGGCGAAAGCTGCGCAGGGTTGGGCTAGAGGATCCTCGTGTATTGGAAGCCTAGGCGTCTGCCCGTAAGACATAAGCGAAAGCTATTGCAGGGTTGGACAATTGTGGATTGGGAAACAAGAGAACCTATATGCTATAGCGTTCTCAAAGGAAGTGTCTCTAACAAGAAGTTAGAAGTTTTACATGTGTTATGTTGTAAAACTGTTTTGGAGAGTATTGTATAAGAATTTAAGAATTGTATAATATTGTGTTATATACCTTTGTATATAGTAACAGTTGTGGAAAGGTGTGAGTGTGCTTGTAAGTGTGAGACGTGCAATTGAGCACGAAGCGAGTGCGGAGCTCGGATCCGTGTTTCTGTTACTCTGCGAGGGGTGCAGCCGGAGAAGAACAAAGCGACAGATTTGAGTGATTGATTGTGTATTGTACTGCAAAGTGATTTATTATGGCATCTAAGCTGACTCATTTGTTTAAAAGTAAAAGTATGGGTAATCTGACTGCAAATGACAAAGTTCCGAAAACTTCTCCGTTAGGATGTTTGTTAGCACATTGGGGAGATTTGCATGATGATTTGCGAAAGAGTCAGATAATTGAATATTGCAATCAGTGGTGGCCTCTGTATATTTTGGAAGATCAGGAAAAATGGCCTGTGAATGGGACACTGAATTATAACACCATTCTGCAGTTAATGCTGTTCTGTAGGAGGGAAGGGAAATGGAGTGAAGTGCCATATGTTGATTTATTTTTCTATTTAAGACAGAGGAAAGATTGGCAGAAAGAATGTAAGTTGATTAGTAGGGATAATTTAGTAATGGCTATGACTTCTGACGATAAAAATGTGAAAAGTGTTGTTCAACATGTGAGTTGGGAAAAGATTGTTTAAAGAAAAGAATTGCTTTTATTGAAAAGGATGAAGGGCCAGAATTAGATATATCCCCTCCATGGAGAGAAAGGCATCGGGGGCGAGAATATAGGGAACAGGTAGAGGAACCAGAGAGTAGTGGAAGAGAGGATGTGGAGGAAGGGCCGTCTGAGATTGTAATTCATACTCCTGTCTCCCGAAGAACTCGGCAGCAGGTGCAAACAATGGCTCCTCTTCGGCAGGGCGTTGGTAATGATGGGCCAGTGGATGTGAAAGTGCCTTTTTCAGTTACGGATTTGATGGCTTAGAAGCAGGCAGCAGGGATATATAGAGAAGATCCTGAAAGAGTAGGCAGAGTGGTAGATACTATAATCAGAACGCAGAATCCGGATTGGAGTGATTTACAGGTGATCTTGGATAATTTACTGGATGATCCAGAAAAACAGATGGTATTAAAGGCTGGCAAAGCACAGGTAGAAGTGGCTGTATTGAGTGGGACAACAGGTGGAACAGTAGAGCAGAATTTTCCATCTGGGGATCCGCAGTGGGATCCAAATAATGTAGAGCACAGAGAAAGACTGCATCGATACCAGAAATGGATTTTGCATGGAGTTAAACATGCCATGCCTAAGTCTCTGAATTGGTCTAAATTATATGAGGTGAGACAAGATAAGAATGAATCTCCCTCAGCGTTTCTGGAGAGATTGAAGGAAGCAGCCCGAAAATATACTGACTTAAGAGTAGAAACAGAGGCGGCTCAGATACAATTGGCTTTGATTTTTATGGGACAATCGGCATCAGATATAAGAAAGAAACTCCAGAAACTTGAAGGAGAGGATTCAAGGAGTTTGAATAAAATGCTAGAAGCAGCATGGAAAGTATATAACAACAGGGAAAAAGAGGAAAAGGAAGACCAGAGAAAGTAGATTGTTAACTGTAATGACAGAGACAGCAGGCAGAGGAAGAGGACGAGGAATTGGTGGAAGGGGAGGATTTATGAATTATGGTAATCAAAACTTTAATACCCCCTTAGGAGTGAATCAGTGTGCCTTTTGTAAACAAGAAGGACACTGGAAGAGAGACTGCCCAAGAAACAGGAATGCTCAGCAAGAAATAGCCAAATTGATGGTTTTAGATGACTGAAGGGGACCGGAGGGGAACCCAGCTGAGCCTCTGGTTGTAATTAAGCTGGGAGATAAAGAAGTTGAATTTTTAGTGGATACGGGAGCAACATTTTCGGTATTGAATACTTGTAAAGGAAAAATTGGAACAAAACCAGCAAACATAATAGGAGCAACAGGGAAGGAGGAAAATAGGCCATTCCTGCAACCCCTGGATTTAAAATTTGGAAATAAAATAATTACACATGAATTTTTGTATGTACCAGAATGTCCGATACCCTTGTTAGGAAGGGATTTGTTATCCAAATTAAATGCACAGATTGTTTTTGAAGAAGGAGAACTTTTCTTGAAAATACCTGAATCAAAAACAGGAGAAATCCTGATGATACAGGAAAAAGTGAAAGAGCAGGAAATTCCACCAGAGGTGGATTCTGCAGTGATTCCTACAGTATGGGAAACAGGTATTCCTGGCAAATCAAAATTGGCAGAGCCTGTGAAAATAGATTTAAAAGAAGGTGCAGGGACAGTAAAAATTAAGCAATATCCAATCAAACCAGAAGTCAGACAGGAGCTGAAGAAATTGATTGATAAATTTTTGGAGTACAAAATTTTAGAAGAATGTGAATCTGAGTATAATACTCCTATTTTACCAGTTAGAAAACCCTCAGGTGAATATAGATTGGTGCGAGACTTGAGAGCAGTAAATCAAATAGTCAAGGACATATATCCTGTGGTGGCAAATCCTTATACATTGTTAACAGCGTTAAAGGAGACTCATCAGTGGTTTACAGTGCTTGATTTAAAAGATGCTTTCTTTGGTATACCTTTGGAAAAGGAAAGCAGAAAATTGTTTGCTTTTGAGTGGGAAAATCCACAAACAGGACGAAAAATGCAGTTGACATGGACAAGACTACCCCAAGGATTTAAAAATAGCCCAACGATTTTTGGAAATCAGCTGGCAAAAGAGCTTGAAATCTGGAAACGGGATAAACCAAGGCCTGGACATTTACTTTTACAATATGTGGATGACATACTGATTGCCACAGAAGAAAGATTTACCTGCATACAGGTAACAACAGACCTTTTAAATTTTCTGGGACTGAATGGGTACAAGGTATCTCGGAAGAAAGCCCAAATAGCCTGCCAGACTGTGATTTATCTGGGCTTTGAAATTTCAAAAGGGCAGCGACAATTAGGAAAAGATCGCAAAGAAACTATTTGTAGTATACCTGAGCCGAAAAATATTCATGAACTCAGAGCGTTCTTGGGAACGGCAGGGTGGTGTCGCCTTTGGATCATGAACTACGGTCTGATAGCTAAGCCGTTGTATGAGCCCAGGAAAACTTTCCTTTCGTATGGGGCCCACAACAGCAAAAGGCTTTTATGGAATTAAAACGCGCCTTAATGTCTGCACCTGCTTTAGGACTTCCGAATTTAACCAAAGATTTTCAGTTGTTTGTCCATGAGAAACAACGTCTGGCGTTGGGTGTGCTGACTCAGCGGATAGGAAGCTGGAAACGACCGGTCGGATACTTTTCCAAACAACTGGACACAGTGAGTAAAGGGTGGCCAAACTGCCTTCGAGCAGTGGCTGCAACAGTGATGCTCATACAAGAAGCTCGGAAATTGACTTTGGGAAGAACAATAACAGTCTATGTCCCACACATGGTGATAACTGTTTTAGAACAAAAGGGGGGACATTGGCTGTCTCCGAGCCGGATGATGAAGTACCAGGTAATACTGACTGAACAAGATGATGTGATTCTAAAAACAACTAACCTGGTAAATCCTGCAGTGTTTTTAAGTTCCATACAGGAAGAAGGACAACTGGAGCATGACTGCTTGGCTACCATTGAGTACGTTTATTCCAGTCGAGACGATTTGAAGGACGTACCATTGGAGCGACCAGACTGGGAACTGTATACAGATGGCAGCAGCTTTATGGAGCAAGGGGTCCGATACGCTGGATATGCGGTAACAACAGACACCACAGTTAGAGAAGCAAAGGCATTGACGGGTACCACATCAGCTCAGAAAGCAGAACTCATTGCTTTAATTCGAGCCTTAGAACTAAGTGAAAAGAAGAAAGTAAATATTTGGACAGACTCAAAGTATGCTTTTGGGGTAGTACATGTCCATGGAGCTTTGTGGAAAGAAAGAGGATTATTGTCCTCCCAGGGATCAAATATTAAGCATCAAAATGAAATTTTACAATTGTTACAAGCAGTTCAAAAACCAGATCAAGTAGCAATCATGCACTGTAAAGCACATCAAATTGGGAACACAAAAGAAATTGTTGGAAATAATTTGGCTGACCGAATGGCAAAGAAAATAGCAAAGGAACGAGCATTCCAAATGGCATTAATTCCCTCCAAGACAGTAACCCTTCCTAGAGAAAAGCCAAAATACTCGGTGGAAGATGAGAAACTAGGTCAATTTCTGAATGCCAAGAAAAATTTAGCTGGATGGTGGATAACTCCTCATGGACGAGTAGTAGTTCCACCTTTATTAATGAGAGAAATAATGCAAACCAAACATCAAGAATGTCATTGGGGAGCAGAGGCTCTAGTAACATCTTTACAAAAACAAGTTATATCAGTAAAGATGATGGACATGGCTAAATTAATAACTGCAAAATGCGAAGTATGTTTGAAAAATAATCCAGTGATCAAGAGAAGAGTTCAAATGGGTAGGTTAAAATCTGGTACGGAACCTGGAGATTATTGGCAAGTAGATTTTTCAGAATTACCTAGACAAAATGGGTATCGATACATCCTGGTGGGGGTTGATACTTTTACAGGATGGCCAGAAGCTTTTCCCTGCCGCACCACACAAGCAAAAGAAGTAGTAAAGTGGTTACTACGAGAAATAATTCCAAGATTTGGAGTTCCTATTGGAATTTCCTCTGACAGAGGTCCACACTTTGTTGCAGAAGTAGTCCAAAATATTAGCAAAATTTTGGGTATCACTTGGGACTTACATACCTCATGGAGGCCACAATCCAGTGGAAAAGTAGAAATAATGAATCAAACTTTAAAGAGACAAATAAGCAAAATCTGTCAAGAAACTAATTTAAAATGGCCTCAAGCGCTTCCATTGGCATTGTTACGAATTAGAGTACAACCAAAGAGTGGAACCTCAGTCAGTCCTTATGAATTATTGTATAGGAAACCTTATGAATCCCCAGAACCAAATCCAAACGTGCATGTGAAAGGGAAACAAGATATGTATAACTATTTACTTTCTTTAGGAAAAACTTTGACTGCAATTCGGAGCGCAATACTGTGGAACAGACCATTATCCCTTGAAAATCCTGTGCATGACTTTCAACCAGGAGACTATGTCTATGTGAAGACGTGGACTTCCGAACCTCTGCAAGAACGCTGGAAGGGACTGTTAACCACCTTTACGGCTATCAAGATTGCAGAATCAGATGCTTGGATACACTATACCCGGGTGAAGAAGGCGCCCACTCCATGGAAGATTATTAGCCGTGACCCAAAGACTTTAAAACTGACTCTGAAACATGTCTAATTTTTCATATCAGTTTGTGATTATTCTCCTTGTGTTAGCTAAGCAGGTGATATTGGTGTGGACTGATTCAGTGGTGAGAAACAAAAGACAACAAGACACAGAACAACTGATCAACATTCCCAAAGAAATGTCTGAAGAAAATTTGATGTTAGGATTGATTAAGGGATTTGCCAATTTGCAGAATGTTACACAGATTACTGCTTGTTTACCAATACCAAGAGCAGTAGGTGAATCTATTCCTTGGGGAATTTCAACTGTGAATCTGACCAACCTGGAACATAAGAACTCCCTGGTGTTTTACTTGGGACAGTACTTGGATTAAAGGTGTACTCGCAATTCTTCCTTCAGTAGTAGATAAAGGTACTACACGAATAGAAAAGGAACATGTAGTACCATGGTGGAAGTGTGAAAAGGTGTATGATTGCAGCAACGCAGACTCAATAATTCAAAGAATTTCTCCCTTAGCAACTACTTTGAAATTTGGTTGTTACTGTTGAGGTTTTCTAATAACCTCACTCTGACAAGCATATTCACGCCCAGGAGAGGATACTTTTTCAGTTGTAAGAAATCTACCATTCAAAGTCCAGGACATTTGGTTTGGGCATTAAGTGATGGAACCTGGACAACTCACTTGCCAGTAGATGGTAAGGTGAAACAAGTTACTTTAGGCATGCCGACATTGTGTCCAATTTGGAAGAAATCGCCATTCAAAGGACCCTTAGAAGATTTAAGATTAAAACGAACCAAGAGGTCTGAAACAGATGATGACACATGGAATGAACCATCAACAGGAGTGAAAATTGGCTGGGCTTTAGAGTCCCTTTGAACCCAATAGCTTCATATAGAAACAGAGAATGGCTCTATCAGTTAACAGGACAAGTAGAAAAATTGGCCAACGTCACAAGGAAAGGATTTAAAGAATTAAACATTCAATTACAGGCAACTTCCCGAATGACACTTCAGAATAGGATGGCATTGGACATGCTTCTGTTAAAGGAGCATGGAGTGTGCGGATATCTCAAGGATAGCCCAGCTCATTGCTGCATTCATATTCCTAATGTGACTCAGGATGTAGAACATGATCTAGATCTCTTAGGCAAAATTAAAAAAGAAACAGAAACGATTCGAGAAAATATGTCCGAAGATTGGTTGGGAAAGATTTTAGTGGATTAGGATGGAACCTGAGCTCTTGGCTGAAATCCCTAATCAAGACCTTGTTTTTGCTGTTAATTGTCTTTGTGATGATCATGTTAATTTATGCTTGTCTTAAAAGACAGTTTATTAATAGACTTGCAGCGCACCGAAGGATTATGAGAGAAGTACCACATGTGCCACCTGAATACAGTCCACCACCAAAATATGGTGAAACTAATACTAACTTTGAAAATGAAAATGAATAAAATGTGAAAGTATTGAAATCATTTTCAACACTTTCAAAGGGGGGAAATGTTATTGATTTACCAATAAGTAGAAGAAATTGTGTTTGATTTAATAGAAATATAAAATCATAAGAAATATTTAGTAAAATTTTTTGTTTGTTGTGGTTTGTGTTGGCAACCGATTGCTGCTTTAGAGTTACCTATACAGTCCCATACCAAGGCCAAAGAGATTGGTCATAATCATTTAGTAGAAACGTTTGGAACCTAGGTAACCAAATACAAACTGATCTGTAAGTTGATTTATAATATATAGATAGGACCAGGAGATTACAAGTAGTTGTCAAAGTCTAGGATTAATAGAAACTTGGGGAAACAACCGTAACAGCTTACAAGTACTTGCCAAGGAAACTGTGTTTGTGTATGAAGCTGTGTCCTTGGGAATTGTGTTTGTGTATGAAACTGTGTCCTTGGGAATTGTATATGAAAAGTTCTATATAAGATGAGTGATTTTAGTGCTTGGCGCGCGTTGTTGGTGAGAATACTCCCCTGCGTGCCCGGCCGTCAATAAAGAAGTGTCTGCTTATCTGCATCAAATTGGTGTTGATAAGTTCTTTATTCCGGATTTTCGGTAACAGAGCAACTGGCAGCACAGAGGCAAACCCATCTGGGCTGCTGAATTATGGCAAGATATTGCTGCTCGGGTATAGAATCTGGTTGTGAAAGTACGCCATGTAAACGCTCACATACCCAAGAGCTGGGCCACTGAAGAACATCAGAACAACCAACAGGTGGATCAAGATGCTAAGGTTAAGGTGGCTCAAGTAGATCTGGACTGGCAACATAAGGTTGAACAATTTATGGCTCGCTGGGCCCATGACTCCTCAGGCCATCAGGGAAGAGATGCAACGTATAGATGGGCTCGTGACCAAGGGGTGGACTTAACCATGGATGTTATTGCACAGGTAATCCATGAATGTGAGACATGTGCTACGATCAAGCAAGCCAAACGGTTAAAGCTCATTTGGTATGGAGGATGATGGTCAAAATATAAATATGGGGAGGCCTGGCAGATTGATTATATCACGCTCCCACAAACTCGGCATGGCAAACACTCTGTGCTTACAATGGTGGAAGTAGCCACTGGTTGGTTGGAAACTTATGCCGTGCCCCATGCCACTGCCCGGAACACCATTTTAGGCCTTGAGGAGAAAGTCTTACGGCGGCATGGCACGCCAGAAAGGATTGAGTCAGATAATGGGACACATTTCCGAAACAACCTCATAGACGCCTGGGCCAAAGAACATGGCATTGAGTGGATATATCACATTCCCTACCAGGCACCAGCCTCTGGGAAAATTGAGTGATACAGTGGGTTGCTGAAAACGACACTGAGAGCAATGGGGGGTGGGACTTTCAAACACTGGGACGTGCATTTAGCAAAAGCCACCTGGTTAGTCAATCCCAGAGGATCTGCCAAGCAAGCTGGCCCTGCTCAATCAAACCTCCTACATACCGTGGATGGGGATAAAGCCCCCGTAGTGCGCATTAGGAATATGTTGGGGAAGACCGTCTGGGTTACTCCTGCATCGGGTAAAGGTAAACCCATGTGTGGGATCACTTTTGCCCAAGGACCTGGGTGCACTTGGTGGGTAATGCAGGAGGACAGAGAAGTCCGATGTGTGCCTCAAGGGGATTTGATTTTAGGTGAAAATAGCCAATGAATCAAACGGTCAAATAACCCTGTCATTGCAATTGGTTTCTCGCAACATCCTCCTGCCACATCCAAAGCCTCCTGCTCCACCGACTGAGCCAACTCCACCTCATTCCTCCGGCCTTATAGACTGTCATGACAGATGGAACCCAAAGTTTTCGACTAAATGAACTCAGTAGACATTTTGGAAGGATCACCCATAGACTGAGGGAATGGTATCTGTGAGACCCGGGAAAGGAGAGGTGATTCCGTAGAATGTATTTGGAACCTGAGCATAATGTAAATGGTATGGAATAAGGGGTGGAGACTGTCCTGGTTTTGGCCAGGATAGAGTTAACTTTCCTTGGGCTGAGAGGGAGAACAGTTGGAGGGCCAGGTCCCAATCGATCATTGGATCATTCCATGTCATGTGACGTCATGCTCAGCATAAAGGTGGATGCGTGCTCTCTCACGCGCATTTCTTTGTTTCAGTTTCCAGATCAGCTGGGCAGAGTTCTCTGGTGTGGTCGGATCGCTGCTGGGGTCGGGCTCTGTACCAGTCACCGCTCGGTGAGCCACTACTGCATTTTACCCATTTTGGACTACTATTGTTACTGGTGTTTATGTTAGTATTACTAAATTTTTTTAATTCAACCTACAAATTTCTTCTTTTGTCCCTCCCCTATTTTAACAGAGGGGAGGGGTGGGGAGGAGGGAAGTAAACAACTGGTCACGTGGCGATTTGCTACCGGCTGAGTTCAAACCACAACAGCTGGGAAATCACCAACTTTATGAAATGCAATAAGAACAAAATTCTGCTCTTATAATAAGAGCAACATTCCACACCTGGGACAGGGTAATCCTGGTTATACATACAAACTGGGGGATGAGAGGCTGGAGAGCAGCCCAGTGGAAAGAGATCTGGGGATTTGGGTTGATGGCAAGTTGGATATGAGTCACCAGGGTGCCCTGGCAGCCAAAAGGGCCAACTGTGTTCTGGGGTGCATCAGGCACAGCATAGCTAGCCAGTTGAGGGAGGGGATTGTCCCATTCTACACCGCACTGGTGCGGCCCCACCTTGAGTATTGTCTGCAGTTCTGGGTGCCTCAATATAAGAAGGACATCACACTCTTAGAGTGTGTCCAGAGGAGGGTGACCAAGATGGTGAAAGGCTTTGAGGGCAAGGCTTATGAGGAGCAGCTGAGGACATTTGGTTTGTTCAGCTTGGAGAAGAGAAGGCTGAGGGGTGATCTCATCGCAGTCTACAACTTCCTCAAGGGGGGCAGAGGAGGGGGAGGTGCTGATCTCCTCTCTGGTGACCAGCGATAGGACACGAGGAAATGGTATGAAGCTGCATCAGGGGAAGTTTAGATTGGACATTAGGAAAGGGTTCTTCACTGAGAGGGTGGTCGGTCACTGGAACAGGCTCCCCAGGAAAGTGGTGATGGCACCAAGCCTGTCAGAGTTCAAGGAGCATCTGGATGGCGCTCTTAGTCATATGGCTTAGTGTTAGGTAGTCCTGCGAGGAGCAGGGAGTTGGACTCAATGATCCTTATGGGTCCCTTCTTACTCGAGATATTCTATGAGTCTATGTAAGTAGCTTTTCATATTCTATGCATCAGATATTAAAAACAGATCCCATGAATTTTACTCCTCCGTTTTTCCTAGTAGTATATCTAATGCTTGTCTGCGCATGACGTTTTCATTCTTAGGGACTGATTCCATGACTTCGTATGTCCTAACTGGCTCAGACCCATTTTGTCCTTTTTTCTCTCTTCTCTTTTCTTTTGAATTGTGGTGGGTTGACCTTGGCTGGATGCCAAGTGCCCACCAAAGCCACTCTATCACTCCCCTTCCTCAGCTGGACAGGGGAGAGAAATTATAACGAAAGGCTCGTGGGTCGAGATAAGGACAGGGAGAGGTCACTCACCAATTACTGTCCCGGGCTCAACTTCACTCCCGATTTCTCTATCTCCTCCTCCCCCCGAGCAGTACAGGGGAAGGAGGAATGGGGGTTGTGGTCCGTTCATCACACATCACTGCCGCTCCTTCCTCCTCACACTCTTCCCCTGCTCCAGTGTGGGGTCTGTCCCATGGGAGACAGTCCTTCATGAACTTTTTCAACGTGAGTCCTTCCAACAAGCTGCAGTTCTTCATGAACTGCTCCAGTGTGGGTCCTTTCCACGTGTCCTTTCTATGGGGTGCAGTGCTATTATAAATAGGACTATATAAAAGACCTAAATAAATTTTGGTCCCAGGTATTAAGTCACGGCTCAAGAAGTCCAGTGGATGTTTCATCCAATAAAATTCTTACCTGTTCTCTAGGTATGGTTTTCAATTAGCTCTAATTTTTTAAAAATTCCATTTCCGGAAATTGTGTCTGATTTTTCACAGATTTTGTAGATAGGCTAGACCTGGAGTTAGGAAAATCTGTCAGTGTTGAGATCAGTAAGGCCAGGGGAGGAAGGAATATAATTAGGCTTATAATGGTAATCCTGCTTGTTTATGAAGTAGCTGCTGCTGCTATGTGACATCTTTCTCCTCTCTCTAAGCACACAAGTCCACCAGCAAGCAGCCCATAGAAAGTGCACAGGATGCACAGCCATGCAGAATAACTGCCTACCAAGTCCCTCTGAGCTCTTTTGCAGCCGGCTTAAAGCTGCACCAGTCTCCCCCAGCCTCTTCAACAGTTTCTGCCACTGACCCCAAGGGAGATGTTTCTCATAATTTACCACCTCCCCAGAGGAGGCCACCTAGATGTGAGGCTGACTTTGTCCTGCTGAGCAGCAAGCCCACAGGTCTTACTTACACAGGTCCTCTGATGCTTTCATGAAGAACCTGTATTTTGCCAGCTGGTCTCTATGTTTATTTGATGAAGCTTTCCCAAGAATAGTTCCTTGCATTTTACATTACTCTTTCAGAGTATCTTCCCCAGTTGTCAGGATAAATTTTAATTTTAGCTTTATCTTTCAAATTATCTGTGGTCAGTCCCAATGAGGTGCCTTTTGAAAATTTAATAAGCATACTTTATTTTCCCCCATATAGCTTGATGTTGAAAATATTGAAGAGAACTGGACCAAGGACTGACCCTGCAGAACCTCATCACCTACAACTTGTTTTACTAGTACATCCTGGCTATTTCTTGTCACCCAGATAATATTGGCCCCATCTTAGAGGCTGACCCATCCAGGCCATTCTTACTTAGTCACATTAGGAAAAAGTCATATGAAAGAGCATGAAAATCTCCCTAAATTCGAAATATTGCATCACTCCTGTTTCTCTGTCTGAAAACTGTTTATCAAATGGTGTTAGACTGACTGGTGTTGTTTATTCTTGGTAAAACTATGCTTGCTTCTACTCACCTTCTTGTTTTCTCCTAGATGTTTAAAAATGTTTTGTGTTAATTGTTTCAACATTTTCCAGGAACTAAGAATAACCTGGGAGCTGTATAATTCTGAACTACTCTTTATTTTGCTCCACTTCATAAAGATAGGCACTTTGTTCTTTCCCACTCTCTGACATCTTACTTTTCCAGAGCAGGCTGTTAAAGATACTACTAACAACACTGAGACTTCATCCAATAGCCCTTGTATTACCCCCTGAGTGAGTGTCATTAAGCCCAGCAAGTGTGAAAACATCTGACTTGCCTGCAAAACAACATCTGATTTACCTGCAGCATCCCTGAGCATCATGGCAGTTCTTCATAGGGTGAAGCCTGGTGAAGTTATATTGGCTGAGGAAAACAGCATCCTGCAACAGTCAGCATCAGTTTGCTCTGGTGATTGACAAATTGTCCTACACAGGAGCCCTCCAATACTAACACTATCTGTAGTTTGATTATGATTAATAGATATTATGATAGGCCTGTGAAAAATGCTGTTTGATTACTTTTACATGAAAGCACTACAAAAATGTCTCAGTTCAAAGTATCAAAATATGAGTTGAGAAACTGGCAGATAAATTATTAGAATACAGTCTTTGCACTGATAAATTTTTGAACTTTCCTTGAACTTGTATATCAAGAATAGGCAGTTTTTCCAAGAGGAAAATTCACTAGACAACCTACAATTTTTCTTTCACATATTTAAGGAAAATGTTCAGTCTGGTAAGGAAATAATAGCAATTTATGTCTTTGATAATTGAGAAAGATTATAGTTCTATACACAGAAAGAAGCAGCCATCACCTGCTCTCTGAGTCACAGTCCTATTAAAGAGGTAGATGACACCTTAACCAGACAAAAAACTCAATATTTTGGGTTAGGAGACCAAGGAAGCTTCCATCTCCCTGTGAAATGAAAACATCACTATCAGCCTCTTGCTCTCTTGCTCCTGCCTTAAGACTTGGCACAAAATTATTAAAACCTTCTTCTTCCTCATGTCTTTTTCCCTAAAATGAGTCATTTCCCCTTCTGCATGCAAAAGCAGGCTCTAGGGACAGCTGTCCTAATAGTTACAAACCCGCCTTCTTCAGGCTGGGCAAATTTGCAATTCTCTGTCCACATCCTGCTCTAAACAAACTGCTATAAACTAAAGGTTTATATATAATTCATGCTACAGGCGAATTTTTAACTACTGACCCTGCTGTGAAGGAAGACTGAATCCATTAAGAAGCATCATTTGCCATCAGTGCACAGGTCACAAACTGTAAGATTTCCTGACCAGGTTTGTTTCATCCTACTTGTGGTGGGTTGACCTTAGCTAGCCACCAGGTACCCACTAAGCCACTTGATTTGCGGAAACAGACTCTACAACTTGAATAGAGTTCTAAAGCAGGTATGTTTACTCCGGCGTCGGGGTGCAAGGGGATTTCTCCACAAAGCTTGCACACCCATCGCACATTTTACCAAAAACTTATAGAGTGTGGATATACATATTCATTGGATTACATAACACAAACATACATATGCATGAGTAATATAAGTAACATATGCATAACTAAGGCTGGGTCCTTACACCCTGGTAGCATTGCTGACTGTTGCTGTTGCTGAACTGAGGTCTTCATCTGTTTGTCCATAGCAGTGACTCACAGGTGACTGACTTTGGAAAATTATACTCTGGGTCTATTTTCTGAATATCTGCATTTAATTACTGATATCTCCACACAGCACTATTTGTGAGCACAATGCATGAGCTCTGTTGGGTACTGAAATCAGTATATTCATTGCAGATGTGCCCTGTAGACATGCCCTTAGCATCTGAAAAATAATGTATGTGTAGGACAGACCATTTCCCCTCTTACATTTCAGATAGCAACACTGAGTTTCACCTGCCAAACTGCTGCCCCGTGTTCACCTTGCCTGTCTCAGCATGGGAATTTCCTCTAAATCTATTCAGTGTTTGATTAACATTAATGTGAGGGTTATTGAAAGAGCTCTAACTCAACTTCACAGCTTCTTTTTTGATATTTTCAGATAAATTTTCCAGTTTCAGTGTGGTTGGCTTTGTTCAGCTCAGCCATTTCAGCTTTAAGTCTTCTGGCACTGCTGGGTGCCTTCCATTGAACCAGGTGACTTGCTCCTTTAGAATTTATCACTTTGCTTCAGCATCAAGTTTTCTGGGACACCTCTACCTCTGACAGCACCTCATTCTTAAAATCAAATACATTTTCTGAGCAAGAAACCCATGCTTTTTTAAATTATTATTTTAGTGGAAGATGGAATAAGGAAAATTTGGTAGATGAATTTTGCCTATCCAGTTTTCAGATACCACCAGCTTTCACACATATGAAGACTGAGCTCTGCTGTCATCTTGTCCAGTACTGTTTTTCAGCAGGGTAGGAACACTCATAGCAAATTAGTAACCTAAGCATTGCTGGGCTTTTATAGACACTATGGAAAAGGGGAGGTAAGTGAGATATGAGGATAATACTGAGAGTGTCTTGCAGAAGTTTACAGGGACCTTCCTCAAAGTGTCATGGGAAACACGGGAGTAAAAAAAAATTATATTAACCAGCAAATAGGATGAATAGCAGAGAATTATAATAAGATGGGAAGTCATCTAGTCCAGTCACTTCCAAAACTAGTGTAGTAACCTGACAGCATGTCTTACTTTGCACCTTTGTAAGTGCCTGGGCAATCAGACAGGGATCACACAGGAAGGTGTGTATACTTCAGATATCATTTGTTATTAATTTCATGATTTTACGACTTTAAAAATATGTGCATATGCATTTGTTAACATTTCTGTGGGAGCAGAACTGAGCTTTATGGGAAGAAGTGTCCTTTGATGAGAAGCAGAGGTCCATCAGGTTGGTTCAGAGAGAGAGCTGCCAGCAGATAGGAACACCTGGATAAAGGCAACACCTGGATGAAAAGGTGGCATCACCTCTCTCCCCACTACAACCCAGGAACAAATTTAGCACTGGGCACTGCGTATAAAGATACTACAGACCACTTGCATCTGTGCTGATATGACATGGGGTTGGGGGGGGGGGGGTCCATCTACATTTGCATGGATGGTTTGGAGCAGCAGTGTGCTTGAGAGATGACTCCCACCCAGGCTGTCCCTAGTTCAAAATAAAACCTCTAAAACACCTATCCTGCAGCATTTGGGCATCAACTGCTTTGATCTATTGAACTTCTTGACTTCTTATTATGTAGACAGGAAGAAAAGGTGGCTTGAATCAACCTTATCTCAAGGACTGATCCAGGTTTGTAATCCCACAGTGCCTATAGCCTAGAAAACAAGCAAGCCTCACACAAAATTCAAGACTCCCTATGCACCCAGCCTCCTTCACTTCTGAATAACCAAGTGTTCAAAATAAATAAGCAGCATGGCCTCAAGTCCCAGGTTTTGCAGGACTGCATGAGCCAACCATCTCTCCTTTCAGCAGCAACTCAGTTAAAAAGAATTTGCACAAATTAAATATTTGTGGCAAAACACGGCAGATAAAGCTATGATCCAATGAGAGAGAAGGACTTTAAATCTGAAAGCAGATATCTCAGAGTATGTAGGTAAGCAGAAAAAGGCATCACTTTGAAATGTCTACTATCCATATTGCTGCAACCCTCACAAGTGCTTCAGAGATAAGATAAACTACCAGTTAAGATCTCAATGTTAGATGGAAACCAATTACACAGTTTTTACAGTAAATAAGACAGTACACAACAGAGGCAGGAACAGACCCATGTTAATTGCCACCCCATCCAGGTGCATATGAGAAGCACTGGAACTGAGTTTTGGCAATTTCCTACCAATGGAGTCTGACATCAGCTGATGAGCAGCAGAATACTGGAGAGCAGTCCTGTCCTCCACAGGAGCAGAGAAATGGGATCCACTGTCACTCTGACTTATTGCTCCTTTGTCTTCTTCCAAAAAAGCCTTTTTACCCTTCTGCTGTGCTCCATCTATGCTGCTTTGTTGAGGGTCAAAAGTACTGAAAACACTGAATTAAAGGAAAGACGTATGTGGGTCTCATTCATTTTTGTCATAGGTCTTTCAGTATTTCTGCCAAGGAGATATTTCTGGGCACTGGCCACATCACGGGGTAATTGCTTTGGTGGAAGAATAGATGCAATATCAAGGAGGCTGTCAGAGTTTGTGGTCTGCACACTCTTGCCTTGAGGATTTGTTTCTGCCCACCCATCCAATCCACAGACTGAGACAATCCTGAGAGGAGAAGAGTGACTGCAGATTTGCATCCCTCGTATCATGACAATCAATTAGTAAATAAATAATCTAAAACAAACTTATCAGGAAAGGCTATTGATTTGTGGAAACAGACTCTACAACTCAGAGAGTTCTAAAGCAGGTATGTTTACTCCGGCACCAGGGTGCAAGGGGATTTCTCCACAAAGCTTGCACACCCACCGCACATTTTACCAAAAACTTATCGAGTGTGGCTATACATATTCATTGGATTACATAACACAAACATACATATGCATGAGTAAGGCTGGGTTAGTTCTAGAGGCTGATGTCAGCAGTTTATGTTCTCTTTGCACCTGTGCATTGCCTCCTGGGGGGCGTCTTCGGGGGGCTTTGGGAGGAAGGCTCACAGTCCTCCTCACCTTGTTTTTTCCCCGGAGCATGCGCAGATTCTCTTGGCCAATTTCTTGAATAACAAGAGTGTTTTCAGCCGGTTTACTCATTCTCTCTTATCTAAAAGTACCAGTGTATCCATTTCTACCGTCCATATATTACCAAGACTAAACTAGTTAGAGCACATCTGCTTTCCAAGGACAAAACATATTTTTTTTGCTGAGCACTGCAGTTCTTGGTAGGTTTCCACAGTAAACTTCTTTGTTTTGATGAACACAGTAGCAGTAGTCCTTGGTAAAATTCCACAGAACAGTGAGGGCAAGCCGGATTATTAAGCAATATTCAGAAATCATTATAAGTTGCTATAAGTAAATAAATTGCAAAGCAGGTGATCATTTCCTTGTATCAATTCCCCCCTTTTCTTTTTCCTAAGCAAATTCTTTTGCTATATCAAAGCAGGAATTTAAGTATATATCTAACAATTGATCTTACCTAGAATTAGGGAGATATTCTGTGTTAATGTATAATGTGTATTAGAGTCCCATGTACTTACGATCCCTCCCCACAGTTCGATCATGTTGATAATTAATGTCCATCCTTTTGTTGGATTCGGAGCCTCAGGGGTCTAGTTAATTTTGATTCCCATTGCTGTTTCGGGGCTCCTTTAACTTGCGTGTGATGTATCCACAATAATCGTTCTTTAATCTTGATGGCTGTATGTGAAGTTAGCAGCACCTGAAACGGAACTTCCCCATTTTGGTTCCAGAGGTGAATCTGAAAAAGATCTGATATATACATAATCACCAGGTTTAATGTTGTGTACAGGCTTGTCCAGACCTCGAGCCCTGGTCCCCAGGACCAATTTCTCTATTTCTCGCAGCTGCTTTTGTAGACTTATAACATAATCTGTTAGTATTTCATCTCCAACCTGGGTTGATATTCCTGCCTGTATCATATATGGTCTCCTATATACTATTTCAAAAGGACTTAATCCCTCCTTAGTTCTGGGTTTGGTTCTGATCCTTAGAAGGGCTAAGGGCAATGCTTGGGGCCAGGACAATCCAGCTTCCTGGCCTAGTTTTACTATTTGTTGTTTAATTAAATGATTCATTTTTCTACTCAACCACTGGCTTGTGGATTATAGGGGGTATGTAATTGCCAGTCTATTCCTAAAAGTTTACTAACCTGCTGGACAATTTTTGCCACAAAATGTGATCCCCAATCTGATGACATTGTTGCTGGAACCCCAAACCTTGGTATTATTTCTTGTAACAATAACTTAGTTACTTCTCTGGCTTTATTAGTTCGTCAAGGGAATGCTTCTGGGCCCCTGGAAAAGGTATCTGTCAGGACCAAAAGGTACCGAAACCCCCCTTTTCTTGGGAGTTCAGAAAAATCAATCTGCCATTGTTGCCCTGGGTAATTTCCTTTCCCTATCCGCCCGGGTTGGGTCTTCAGTCCTGTTTTAGGATTATTTTGTAAACAGATTTCACATTGCTGTGTCATCTGCTTGATGGTGGTATATAGATTTCGGGCAACTATACGTTGATTTAGATACTTATATAAGCCCTCTACCCCGCAATGGGATTTTTTTTTTTTTTTTTATGCTCTGCCATTACTGAAGCCCATAATAGTGCAGATGGTACTGTTATTTTACCTTGAGGAGTCTTTGCTCACCTGTCCTCTTCTCTGCTTCCCCCTAGATCTTCAGTAAGTTTTTGATCCTGCCTAGAATATTGAGGCTTACAATCAATTTGTATTTTACCATCTGGAACCAAATACTGCACTTCTACTTCACAGAATCACAGAATCATCTAGGTTGGAAAGGACCCTGAAGATCATCTATTCCAACCGTTAACCTAGCACTGACATATCCCAATTATACCATATCCCTAAGTGCTATGTCAACCCGCCTCTTGAACACCTCCAGGGATGGGGACTCCACCACCTCCCTGGGCAGCCTTCACCTTTCTCAGCCACTCTTTTGACCTCACGATCTGCCATAGCGTTGCCAAATTCATGGGTGGAACTTCCTCTCTGGTGAGCCTTACAATGCATTATAGCCACCTTTTCAGGTAGGTGCACTGCTTCCAGGAGTTTGAGGATTTCTTTGGCATGCTTTATATGTTTTCCCCGTGCAGACAGGAGTCCTCTTTCTTTCCACACTGCCCCATGAGCATGGACCACTCCGAAAGCGTATTTAGAGTCCGTCCATATATTAATTTTCATACCCTTGGCCATTTCCAGTGCCCAAGTTAAAGCTATTATTTCTGCCTTTTGTGCCGAGGTATTTGGAGGAAGGGCTTTAGATTCTATTACCTGATCTTTGGTGGTTATAGCGTATCCTGCCTTGCGGATACCTTGTTGGACAAAACAGCTCTCATCTGTATACCAGGATTCATCAGCTTCCTCAAATGGCTCCTCTTTGAGGCCTGGCTGGATGGAATAGACTGCTTCAATCGTTTCCAGGCAGTCGTGTGTCACTGGTTCTCCTGTGGTTCCACTGAGAAAAGAAGCTGGGTTGACAATATTAGTAACTTCTATTTCTATATCATCCTGTTCCACTAGGAGGGCTTGGTATTTCAGGTACCTTTGGGGTGAAAGCCAGTGTCCTCCTTTCATGTCTAGTACTGCAGACACTGTGTGGGATACTAGTACTGTGATTTTCTGGCCCAATGTGAATTTTCGTGCTTCCGGGATATTTAGAACTACTGCTGCTACTGCCCTCAGGCAGCTAGGCCATCCCTTGCTTACTTCATCAAGTTGTTTAGAGAAGTATGCCACTGCCCTTCTATCTGGTCCCAAATTTTGGGCCAGGACCCCTAGGGCTGTTCCCTGTTTCTCGTGGGAGAATAACCAGAAAGGCTTAGTGATGTCTGGTAAACCCAAAGCAGGGGCACCCATCAGCTTTCTTTTCAGCCGACAGAATGCTCTGTCTGCCTCTCTATTCCAAGTGAGGTTTTTTGGATTTGATTTTAATAGTTCATAAAGGGGTTTTACCATGAGTCCATAGTTATATATTCACAGGCGACACCATCCGGTCATTCCTAGGAACGTGCGGAGCTCTTTAGCTGTCTGTGGTCAAGGGGTCTGACAGATGGCCTCCTTCCTTGCAGTCCCTAGGGTCCGTTGACCAGCCGTGACCTCGTATCCCAGGTAAGTTACTTGCTGCTGAGCTACCTGGGCTTTCTGTGGAGAGACTCGATAGCCATTAAGTCCCCAAAAAATTTAATAAACTAATAGTCCACATTATGCACATTTCTTTTGTCTCTGTGGCTATTAATAAATCCTCTACATACTGCAGAACTTTCCCAATTCCATGCGGTCGCTCCCATTGCTCCAGGTCTTTAGCTAGTTGGTTTCCAAAAAGAGTGGGGCTGTTTTTAAACCCCTGGGGTAGCACAGTCCATGTTAATTGTATCTTCCTTCCCGATTCCATGTTTTCTCATTCAAATGCAAACAATAACTGACTTTCGGAGCTCAAAGGCAAGCAAAAGAAGGCGTCTTTTAGGTCCAGTACGGTAAACCAAGCCAATTCAGGCACTAATCTAATTAATAATGTATATGGGTTTGCTACAACAGGATGCAGATCGCCTCCTCTCTTATTGCTATATACTCTCTATGCTCTGTCCAACAAGGTCTCCAAACTGCTACTCTCTGGCAGTTTCAGCTTCTGCAACTTCTTTTGAATGTCATGTGCTGATTGCCCTATAAATAATGACACTAACTGTTGTATTCCCACCTCTGATCCTGGATCTAAGGGTGTGTCACCTCACGGTATCCCGCAGCCTATCCAGGAATTCTGATGGAGTATCTTTAGGTCCCTGCCGAATGGCGTATAGGGCCGCACAGGTAATTGCTTTTGGTATAGCCCGCTCCATGCCCCTTACAATCCAATCTCTATGTGCATTTAGCAATCTCATATGGGCTCCTCTGTTGGGGTCCCAGCATGGGTTCTGTAAGGGGAAGTGATCTTTTATATCTTCTCCTGTACTTTTGGGGTGATCAGTAGCCAGATCCTGGGCTGTTTTTAATATTAATTGTTTTTTCAGTTTCTGTCATGTGATCCAATAATAACTGTATATCACCCCAATCCGGATCATGTTGTTTTATTAGAAACTGAAAATGCTTGGTCACCCCAACAGAGTCGCTTCGATACCCCTTCGCTGCACTTTTCCAAGTTGCAAGATCAAAGGAAGTGAACGGCACTTTTATTCTGACAGGGCCCCCCCATCCGGCCCTACGGCCTCTCTCAGAGGAGCCGGCACCACCGCTCGCTTCTCCCGTCCCCGTCTCCGATACGGGGCTGTGAGGCGGGGAGCCTGGCTCTGGCTCCTCCAAACTTTCACTCTCCTCCTGTCGGCTTCCTACCGGTGGTTTATAGTACTCAGGTAAATCCTTTATTTCGGCCCCTTTCTCTTTCCCTTCCTTCTTATTTTCTTTTTCCGGTGCCAGCACTAGTGGATCTCGTGGGGGTGCCAGGCCACAGTCTGTTTGATATTCAGGATGGTCTCGGAGGGTGAAAAACATGTCTGCATAGGAGACTTCATCCCACTTCCCTCCTTAAAACAGCATCACTTGTAGCAGGGTGTTATAATTCAAGGACCCATTAAGGGGCCATTTTCCCCTCATCCAATTTATGTAGGGGCCACCACTGATTGCAATATTTTATTAGTGTCTTTTTATTCACCCTTGCGCCTGGAGGTCCCCCTATCTTCTTCCAGCGTTTTAAAATACAGCCTAGGGGACACTTTTTGATTATTCCCCCACTCTGGCCGCTTCCCATCTCGTCTACTTTACCTTAAAACGCTACCCGATTAAGCTGACAATATCCCCCCCAGGCAGATGGTACAAGGGTGCACTCTCCCCACAGAGTACGCACCTAAATTCAAGACAACAATGAACACAGAGTTACTGCCTCCCGCTAGAGGAGATATTTCACCTGTGACACTTCAAACACTGAGCCCGAACAAACAGGCAGCACCAGTGACCCAGCGGGCGGGCACTAGGGCGCTCTGTACTAAGGAATGTTCCCTCGTCCTGCACTACCCCCCACTGGTACAGAGTCTGCCCTGCGCTTCGTTCCTCTGCGGCCGCTTCCCTCGCGGGATAACGGAACTGCGGGTCAGAGAACTCCGCACTCCGCAGCTGCAGCTGGGCTGCGTCTCACACCCGCAGAACAGTCACACACCCACACAAAGGGGCCCCTCACACTTATTACTCACACAACATAAAATGGCAAATACTACAAACATCAAAACACCAATTACGACAATGGCTAGATCATAAAAGTCATAAATCAAAGCCAAAAGCATAAATCATATACCATGAGCCATTTGCCATTTATCATTTACCACAGATCCACACCTGATCGATATTGACTAAATTATTATAAATGGTACCAGATTTTACATTTGATGGTAACACGGCAATGCCACACCACTCCCGTACCCCCGTACTAGGAGTACCCAAGTCGACCTAGGGTTCCAATGTGGTCAGAGTGTTGAAACCACCCACCCATGGGCCCACCACAACTTGGGGACTCACATCCCAACCCCAGGGGCGAGCACAAAGGCTCTTTACTTCGCGTAGGACGTCTCCTCATGACTTACAGGTCCCCCGTTCTCCAACATACCTGATCCGCTGATAGATGGTCCTTGTCTGCCCCTGCCGAGATCGGGAGAGCGAGGGAGGTTCTCCGAGAAAGAAACCTCGGGGCGCGCCTAGAACGTCCCCCTCTCAGCTGGTCCTGCAGCCGGACAGAGAGGGTCCCATCTGGGGTGCCAACTGACGTGTGGAAAACAGACTCTACAACTCGAATAGAGTTATACAGCAGGTATGTTTACTCCGGCGCCGGGGTGCAAGGGGATTTCTCCACAAAGCTTGCACACCAACAGCACATTTTACCAAAAACTTATCGAGTGTGGATATACATATTCATTGGATTACATAACACAGACATACATATGCATGAGCAAGGCTGGGTCAGTTCTAGAGGCTGGTGTCAGCAGTTTATGTTCTCTTTGCGCCTGCGCATTGCCTCCTGGGGGGCGTCTTCGGGGGGCTTTGGGAGGAAGGCTCGTAGTCTTTCTCACCTTGTACTTTTCCCCGGAGCATGCGCAGATTCTCTTGGCCAATTTCTTGAATAACAAGAGTGTTTTCAGCCGGTTTACTCATTCTCTCTTATCTAAAAGTACCAGTGTATCCATTTCTACCGTCCATATATGGCTATCGTATTCATTACCAAGACTAAACTAGTTAGAGCACATCTGCTTTCCAAGGACAAAAACATATTTTTGCCGAACATAGTAATTCTTGGTAAGTTTCCACAGAAAACTGCTTTGTTTTGATGAACACAGTACCTGTAGCCCTTGGTAAGCTTCTGCAGAACAGTCAGGGCAAGCAGGTTTATTAATCAATATTCAGAAATCATTATAAGTTGCTATAAGTAAATAAGTTGCAAAGCAGGTGATCATTTCCTTGTATCACACTCTATCACTCCCCCTCCTCATTTGGACAGGGGAGAGAAAGTATGACAAAAGGCTCGTGGGTGGAGATAAGGGCAGGGAGATCACTCAGCAATTATCATCATGGGCAAAACAGACTCGCCTCGAGGAAATTAATTTAATTTATCGCCGATTAATGGAAGAGTAGGTTAATGAAAAATAAGAACAAATGTAAAAAAACCTTCCCCCCACCCCTCCCTTCTTGCCAGGCTCAACTTCACTCCCAAATTCTCTACCTCCTCTCCCCGAGTGGGAATGGGGGTTGTGGTCAGTTCATCATACACTGTCTCTGCAGCTCTTTCCTCCTCATGCTCTTCCCCTGCTCCAGCATGGGGTCCCACCCATTGGGCTGCAGTTCTTCACGAACTGCTCCAGCGTGGGTCCTTTCCACAGGGTGCAGTCCTTCAGGAACAAACTGCTCCAGCGTGGGTCCCCCACGGGGTCACAAGTGCTGCCAGCAAACCTGCTCCAGCGTGGGCTCTTCACAGAGTCACAGCCTCCTTCAGGGCACATCCACCTGCTCCACCGTTACCCTCCCTGGGCTGCAGGGGCACAGCTGCCTCACCATGGGCTGCACCAGGGGCTGCAGGGGAATCTCTGCTCTGGTGCCTGGAGCACCTCCTCCCCCTCCTTCTTCACTGGCCTTGGTGTCTACAGAGTTGTTTCTCTCACATATTCTCACCCCTCTCTCTCTTCCGGCTGCTGTTGCGCATCAGTTTTTCCCCCCTTCTTAAATATGTTATCACAGATGCTCTACCACCGTCGCTGATTGACTCAGCCTCTGCCAGCGGTGGGTCCGTCTTGGAGCCGGCTGGCACTGGCTTGATACAGAGAAATGACCATTTTCCTTGCAAATTATTTACTTATAGCAACATATGATGATTTCTGAATGTTGCTTAAGAATCCTGCTTGCCCAGACTGTTCTGTGGATTCAGTGTAGCATAGCAGACAGTTAGTGGATTGGCTATGATAAGAAAGTAGCAGGTAGCCCTGGGGTATGAAGTAAAAAGATAACTCACTGATAGCAGCCTCAAAGCCCTCAATGGGCACTTGGGCAAACTAAGATAAGGGGAACTCGAACAAAAGGACACAGAGATACAATCCAGGGAGGATGATCTCGCCGATTTAGGAAGAAGACACCTGGACTTTACCTCACAGCGCATGCCCTGGAAAGAGCGGACACCGTGAAGAAGACCACGTACTTCTTCCCTTGACCACCGAAGACCCTCACCCTATTTCTACTACGCATGCTCAGACTATGTAAATGAGTTCTGAGAAATAATTATAATAATCACGCCTATTCCCCGAACTAATTGTAATAACCCGGCCTTTCCTAATGAATATGTACGTTTTGGTGTAATAAATATTTGACTACTTGCCGAGACGGTGTGCAAGCTTTGTGGAGAAATCCCCTTGCACCCCGGCCGGAATAAACATACCTGCTTTATAACTCTATCCGAGTTGTAGAGTCTGTTTCCGCGCGTCAGGCTCTATCGGACATGGGGGCAGCTTCTAGCAGCTTCTCACAGAAAACACCCCTGTAGCACCCCCTGCTACCAAAACCTTGCCATGCAAACCCAATACAGCCTTCCCAATCAAGTTATTACATTCCTGTTATTTTTATATGATTTAGACGCGTTGTTTAAGGTGCATGTAGGTAGAATGACAGGGAGGTCCTTGTTAAAGGAAATTGGAATAAATAATAAATACAACATTAGGAAAATAACTCCGGGGCAGAAGGAAGCTGTAGGAGCAAATGCAGTGAACTGCTGCCTGCCAGCTTATTTCAACCCTTTCTGCCTGTGGAAATCAAATAGCAATGCCGCAGTGGAAGCAGAACCATAGCTCTCCATCTACAGCACTGCAGGCATAAGTTTGGCTACTGGTGACTCCACCATGGACATACATACTCTAAAATAGTGGTTGATCATGCATCATTGCAGTGATTTTAAACATATGCAATATCAAATTTCCCTGCTGCAGCAGTAGGCAGGCAGGGGCCAGGACTGGAGTCAGGCAGGGCTCCCGGCTCACCCCTGTCATGTGGTGATCCCTGACACATGCCAGATCCCCCCTCCTTCCTATGCATGCGTGGTTGTTGGAGATCATTTGGCTCGTGGGTGGAGACCTTTGCTCCCTCCTCACAGTTCCCTGAGATTCCAGACAGCTGCTTTGGTGCCATAATTTAACCAATGCCGCTATGGAAAGTCAGCAAGGGGTTTTGCACAGGAGTCAGGGATGGTGGGATTTATTGTGCTTATTGTAGAGAAGGGCATCGGAAACATGAATGTCCTAGGATGAGAGGTCGTCAGCAAGAGGCAGCAAGAGTAATGATCCTAGATGAATGAAGGGGACTGGAGGGGAACCCAGATGAACCTCTGCTTGTAATTGAGCTGGGAGAAAAGGTTAAATTTCTAGTAGATACGGGAGCAACATTTTCAGTTTTGAATACTTGTAAAAGGAAATTAGGAGCCAAAACAGCAAATATAAAAGGAGAGACAGGGAAGGAAGAAAATAGGCCATTCCTTCAAGCCCTGGATTTGAAATTTGGAAATAAAATAATTCCACATGAATTCTTGTATGTACCAGAATGTCTGGTACCTTTGTTAGGAAGAGACTTATCGTCTAAACTAAATGCTCAGATTGTTTTTGAAGAAGGGGAACTTTTTCTAAAAATACCTGAGTTCAAGGCAGGAGAAATCATGATGATACAGGAAAGAATAAAAGAAGAAGAAATTCCACAGGAAGTAGATTTAGCAGTAATCCCTACAATATGGAAAACAAATCTGGCAAATCAAAATTAGCACTGCCTGTGAAAATAGAATTGAAGGAGGGTGCAAAACCAGTAAGGATTAAACAGTACCTGGTTAAACCAGAAGTTAGATGGGGAATTAAGAAACTGATTGACAAATTTTTGGAGTATAAAATTCTTGAGGAATGTGAATGTGAATATAATGCTTCAATTTTACTGGTTAGGAAACCTTCGGGTGAATATAGGTTAGTAACAAGATTTAAGAGCAGTGAATCAGATAGTTAAAGACATTTATTCTGTAGTGGCAAATCCATATATATTGTTGACAGCATTAAAAGAGCCCCATCAGTGGTTTACAGTGCTTGATTTGAAGGATGCTTTCTTTTGTACACTTCTGGAGAAGGAAAGCAGAAAGAAAATTGTTTGCCTTTAAGTGGGAAAGTCCACAAACAGGACGAAAAATACAATTGACATGGACAAGACTACCACAAGGATTTAAAAATAGCCCCACCATTTTTGTATATCATCTGGCGAAGGAACTTGAAGTATAGAAACAGGATGATTCACAGCCAAAGCCCCGGAGTTATTTTCCTAATGTATTTATTATTTATTCCAATTTCCTTTAACAAGGACCTCCCTGTCATTCTACCTACATGCACCTTAAACAACGCGTCTAAATCATATAAAAATAACAGGAATGTAATAATTTGATTGGGAAGGCTGTATTGGGTTTGCATGGCAAGGTTTTGGTAGCAGGGGGTGCTACAGGGGTGTTTTCTGTGAGAAGCTGCTAGAAGCTGCCCCCATGTCCGATAGAGCCTGACGCGCGGAAACAGACTCTACAACTCGGATAGAGTTATAAAGCAGGTATGTTTATTCCGGCCGGGGTGCAAGGGGATTTCTCCACAAAGCTTGCACACCGTCTCGGCAAGTAGTCAAATATTTATTACACCAAAACGTACATATTCATTAGGAAAGGCCGGGTTATTACAATTAGTTCGGGGAATAGGCGTGATTATTATAATTATTTCTCAGAACTCATTTACATAGTCTGAGCATGCGTAGTAGAAATAGGGTGAGGGTCTTCGGTGGTCAAGGGAAGAAGTACGTGGTCTTCTTCACGGTGTCCGCTCTTTCCAGGGCATGCGCTGTGAGGTAAAGTCCAGGTGTCTTCTTCCTAAATCGGCGAGATCATCCTCCCTGGATTGTATCTCTGTGTCCTTTTGTTCGAGTTCCCCTTATCTTAGTTTGCCCAAGTGCCCATTGAGGGCTTTGAGGCTGCTATCAGTGAGTTATCTTTTTACTTCATACCCCAGGGCTACCTGCTACTTTCTTATCATAGCCAATCCACTAACTGTCTGCTATGCTACACTGAATCCACAGAACAGTCTGGGCAAGCAGGATTCTTAAGCAACATTCAGAAATCATCATATGTTGCTATAAGTAAATAATTTGCAAGGAAAATGGTCATTTCTCTGTATCAAGCCAGTGCCAGCCGGCTCCAAGACGGACCCACCGCTGGCAGAGGCTGAGTCAATCAGCGACGGTGGTAGAGCATCTGTGATAACATATTTAAGAAGGGGGGAAAAACTGATGCGCAACAGCAGCCGGAAGAGAGAGAGGGGTGAGAATATGTGAGAGAAACAACTCTGTAGACACCAAGGCCAGTGAAGAAGGAGGGGGAGGAGGTGCTCCAGGCACCAGAGCAGAGATTCCCCTGCAGCCCCTGGTGCAGCCCATGGTGAGGCAGCTGTGCCCCTGCAGCCCAGGGAGGGTAACGGTGGAGCAGGTGGATGTGCCCTGAAGGAGGCTGTGACTCTGTGAAGAGCCCACGCTGGAGCAGGTTTGCTGGCAGCACTTGTGACCCCGTGGGGGACCCACGCTGGAGCAGTTTGTTCCTGAAGGACTGCACCCTGTGGAAAGGACCCACGCTGGAGCAGTTCGTGAAGAACTGCAGCCCAATGGGTGGGACCCCATGCTGGAGCAGGGGAAGAGCATGAGGAGGAAAGAGCTGCAGAGACAGTGTATGATGAACTGACCACAACCCCCATTCCCACTCGGGGAGAGGAGGTAGAGAATTTGGGAGTGAAGTTGAGCCTGGCAAGAAGGGAGGGGTGGGGGGAAGGTTTTTTTACATTTGTTCTTATTTTTCATTAACCTACTCTTCCATTAATCGGCGATAAATTAAATTAATTTCCTCGAGGCGAGTCTGTTTTGCCCATGATGATAATTGCTGAGTGATCTCCCTGCCCTTATCTCCACCCACGAGCCTTTTGTCATACTTTCTCTCCCCTGTCCAAATGAGGAGGGGGAGTGATAGAGTGTGATACAAGGAAATGATCACCTGCTTTGCAACTTATTTACTTATAGCAACTTATAATGATTTCTGAATATTGATTAATAAACCTGCTTGCCCTGACTGTTCTGCAGAAGCTTACCAAGGGCTACAGGTACTGTGTTCATCAAAACAAAGCAGTTTTCTGTGGAAACTTACCAAGAATTACTATGTTCGGCAAAAATATGTTTTTGTCCTTGGAAAGCAGATGTGCTCTAACTAGTTTAGTCTTGGTAATGAATACGATAGCCATATATGGACGGTAGAAATGGATACACTGGTACTTTTAGATAAGAGAGAATGAGTAAACCGGCTGAAAACACTCTTGTTATTCAAGAAATTGGCCAAGAGAATCTGCGCATGCTCCGGGGAAAAGTACAAGGTGAGAAAGACTACGAGCCTTCCTCCCAAAGCCCCCCGAAGACGCCCCCCAGGAGGCAATGCGCAGGCGCAAAGAGAACATAAACTGCTGACACCAGCCTCTAGAACTGACCCAGCCTTGCTCATGCATATGTATGTCTGTGTTATGTAATCCAATGAATATGTATATCCACACTCGATAAGTTTTTGGTAAAATGTGCTGTTGGTGTGCAAGCTTTGTGGAGAAATCCCCTTGCACCCCGGCGCCGGAGTAAACATACCTGCTGTATAACTCTATTCGAGTTGTAGAGTCTGTTTTCCACACGTCAGTTGGCACCCCAGATGGGACCCTCTCTGTCCGGCTGCAGGACCAGCTGAGAGGGGGACGTTCTAGGCGCGCCCCGAGGTTTCTTTCTCGGAGAACCTCCCTCGCTCTCCCGATCTCGGCAGGGGCAGACAAGGACCATCTATCAGCGGATCAGGTATGTTGGAGAACGGGGGACCTGTAAGTCATGAGGAGACGTCCTACGCGAAGTAAAGAGCCTTTGTGCTCGCCCCTGGGGTTGGGATGTGAGTCCCCAAGTTGTGGTGGGCCCATGGGTGGGTGGTTTCAACACTCTGACCACATTGGAACCCTAGGTCGACTTGGGTACTCCTAGTACGGGGGTACGGGAGTGGTGTGGCATTGCCGTGTTACCATCAAATGTAAAATCTGGTACCATTTATAATAATTTAGTCAATATCGATCAGGTGTGGATCTGTGGTAAATGATAAATGGCAAATGGCTCATGGTATATGATTTATGCTTTTGGCTTTGATTTATGACTTTTATGATCTAGCCATTGTCGTAATTGGTGTTTTGATGTTTGTAGTATTTGCCATTTTATGTTGTGTGAGTAATAAGTGTGAGGGGCCCCTTTGTGTGGGTGTGTGACTGTTCTGCGGGTGTGAGACGCAGCCCAGCTGCAGCTGCGGAGTGCGGAGTTCTCTGACCCGCAGTTCCGTTATCCCGCGAGGGAAGCGGCCGCAGAGGAACGAAGCGCAGGGCAGACTCTGTACCAGTGGGGGGTAGTGCAGGACGAGGGAACATTCCTTAGTACAGAGCGCCCTAGTGCCCGCCCGCTGGGTCACTGGTGCTGCCTGTTTGTTCGGGCTCAGTGTTTGAAGTGTCACAGGTGAAATATCTCCTCTAGCGGGAGGCAGTAACTCTGTGTTCATTGTTGTCTTGAATTTAGGTGCGTACTCTGTGGGGAGAGTGCACCCTTGTACCATCTGCCTGGGGGGGATATTGTCAGCTTAATCGGGTAGCGTTTTAAGGTAAAGTAGACGAGATGGGAAGCGGCCAGAGTGGGGGAATAATCAAAAAGTGTCCCCTAGGCTGTATTTTAAAACGCTGGAAGAAGATAGGGGGACCTCCAGGCGCAAGGGTGAATAAAAAGACACTAATAAAATATTGCAATCAGTGGTGGCCCCTACATAAATTGGATGAGGGGAAAATGGCCCCTTAATGGGTCCTTGAATTATAACACCCTGCTACAAGTGATGCTGTTTTAAGGAGGGAAGTGGGATGAAGTCTCCTATGCAGACATGTTTTTCACCCTCCGAGACCATCCTGAATATCAAACAGACTGTGGCCTGGCACCCCCACGAGATCCACTAGTGCTGGCACCGGAAAAAGAAAATAAGAAGGAAGGGAAAGAGAAAGGGGCCGAAATAAAGGATTTACCTGAGTACTATAAACCACCGGTAGGAAGCCGACAGGAGGAGAGTGAAAGTTTGGAGGAGCCAGAGCCAGGCTCCCCGCCTCACAGCCCCGTATCGGAGACGGGGACGGGAGAAGCGAGCGGTGGTGCCGGCTCCTCTGAGAGAGGCCGTAGGGCCGGATGGGGGGGCCCTGTCAGAATAAAAGTGCCGTTCACTTCCTTTGATCTTGCAACTTGGAAAAGTGCAGCGAAGGGGTATCGAAGCGACTCTGTTGGGGTGACCAAGCATTTTCAGTTTCTAATAAAACAACATGATCCGGATTGGGGTGATATACAGTTATTATTGGATCACATGACAGAAACTGAAAAAACAATTAATATTAAAAACAGCCCAGGATCTGGCTACTGATCACCCCAAAAGTACAGGAGAAGATATAAAAGATCACTTCCCCTTACAGAACCCATGCTGGGACCCCAACAGAGGAGCCCATATGAGATTGCTAAATGCACATAGAGATTGGATTGTAAGGGGCATGGAGCGGGCTATACCAAAAGCAATTACCTGTGCGGCCCTATACGCCATTCGGCAGGGACCTAAAGATACTCCATCAGAATTCCTGGATAGGCTGCGGGATACCGTGAGGTGACACACCCTTAGATCCAGGATCAGAGGTGGGAATACAACAGTTAGTGTCATTATTTATAGGGCAATCAGCACATGACATTCAAAAGAAGTTGCAGAAGCTGAAACTGCCAGAGAGTAGCAGTTTGGAGACCTTGTTGGACAGAGCATAGAGAGTATATAGCAATAAGAGAGGAGGCGATCTGCATCCTGTTGTAGCAAACCCATATACATTATTAATTAGATTAGTGCCTGAATTGGCTTGGTTTACCGTACTGGACCTAAAAGACGCCTTCTTTTGCTTGCCTTTGAGCTCCGAAAGTCAGTTATTGTTTGCATTTGAATGAGAAAACATGGAATCGGGAAGGAAGATACAATTAACATGGACTGTGCTACCCCAGGGGTTTAAAAACAGCCCCACTCTTTTTGGAAACCAACTAGCTAAAGACCTGGAGCAATGGGAGCGACCGCATGGAATTGGGAAAGTTCTGCAGTATGTAGAGGATTTATTAATAGCCACAGAGACAAAAGAAATGTGCATAATGTGGACTATTAGTTTATTAAATTTTTTGGGGACTTAATGGCTATCGAGTCTCTCCACAGAAAGCCCAGGTAGCTCAGCAGCAAGTAACTTACCTGGGATACGAGGTCACGGCTGGTCAACGGACCCTAGGGACTGCAAGGAAGGAGGCCATCTGTCAGACCCCTTGACCACAGACAGCTAAAGAGCTCCGCACGTTCCTAGGAATGACCGGATGGTGTCGCCTGTGAATATATAACTATGGACTCATGGTAAAACCCCTTTATGAACTATTAAAATCAAATCCAAAAAACCTCACTTGGAATAGAGAGGCAGACAGAGCATTCTGTCGGCTGAAAAGAAAGCTGATGGGTGCCCCTGCTTTGGGTTTACCAGACATCACTAAGCCTTTCTGGTTATTCTCCCACGAGAAACAGGGAACAGCCCTAGGGGTCCTGGCCCAAAATTTGGGACCAGATAGAAGGGCAGTGGCATACTTCTCTAAACAACTTGATGAAGTAAGCAAGGGATGGCCTAGCTGCCTGAGGGCAGTAGCAGCAGTAGTTCTAAATATCCCGGAAGCACGAAAATTCACATTGGGCCAGAAAATCACAGTACTAGTATCCCACACAGTGTCTGCAGTACTAGACATGAAAGGAGGACACTGGCTTTCACCCCAAAGGTACCTGAAATACCAAGCCCTCCTAGTGGAACAGGATGATATAGAAATAGAAGTTACTAATATTGTCAACCCAGCTTCTTTTCTCAGTGGAACCACAGGAGAACCAGTGACACACGACTGCCTGGAAACGATTGAAGCAGTCTATTCCATCCAGCCAGGCCTCAAAGAGGAGCCATTTGAGGAAGCTGATGAATCCTGGTATACAGATGAGAGCTGTTTTGTCCAACAAGGTATCCGCAAGGCAGGATACGCTATAACCACCAAAGATCAGGTAATAGAATCTAAAGCCCTTCCTCCAAATACCTCGGCACAAAAGGCAGAAATAATAGCTTTAACTTGGGCACTGGAAATGGCCAAGGGTATGAAAATTAATATATGGACGGACTCTAAATACGCTTTCGGAGTGGTCCATGCTCATGGGGCAGTGTGGAAAGAAAGAGGACTCCTGTCTGCACGGGGAAAACATATAAAGCATGCCAAAGAAATCCTCAAACTCCTGGAAGCAGTGCACCTACCTGAAAAGGTGGCTATAATGCATTGTAAGGCTCACCAGAGAGGAAGTTCCACCCATGAATTTGGCAACGCTATGGCAGATCGTGAGGTCAAAAGAGTGGCTGAGAAAGGTGAAATAGAAGTGCAGTCTTTGGTCCCGAATGGTAAAATCTAAATTAATAGTGAGCCTCAATATTCTAGGGATGACCAAAAACTTATTGAAGATCTAAAGGGAAGCAGAGAAGAGGGCAAGTGGGCAAAGACTCCTGAAGGTAAAATAATAGTACCATCTGCACTATTATGGGCTATAGTAATGGCAGAACATAGAAAATCCCACTGGGATTATATGGCCTTATATAAATATCTGAATCAGCAAATAGTTGCTCGAAATCTGTATACCACCATCAAACAGGTGACCCAGCAATGTGAGATCTGTTTACAAAACAATCCTAAAACAGGACCAAAGGCCCAACCTGGGTGGATAAGGAAAGGAAATTACCCAGGGCAACAATGGCAAATTGATTTTTCTGAACTCCCAAGAAAAGGGGAGTTTCAGTACCTTTTGGTCCTGACAGATACCTTTTCCGGGTGGCCAGAAGCATTCCCTTGACGAACTAATAAGGCCAGAGAAGTAACAAAGGTATTGTTACAAGAAATAATACCAAGGTTTGGGGTTCCAGCAACAATATCCTTAGATCGGGGATCACATTTTGTGGCAAAAATTGTCCAGCAGGTTAGTAAACTTTTAGGAATAGACTGGCAATTACATACCCCGTATAATGCACAAGCCGGTGGTCAAGTAGAAAAGATGAATCATTTAATCAAACAACAAATAGTAAAACTAGGCCAGGAAGCTGGATTGTCCTGGCCCCAAGCATTGCCCTTAGCCCTTCTAAGAATCAGAACCAAACCCAGAACTAAGGAGGGATTAAGTCCTTTTGAAATAGTATATGGGAGACCATATATGATACAGGCAGGAACATCAACCCAGGTTGGAGATGAAATACTAACAGATTATGTTATAAGTCTACAAAAGCATCTGCGAGAAATAGAGACATTGGTCCTGGGGACCAGGGCTCGAGGTCTGGACGGGGCTGTACACAACATTAAACCTGGTGATTATGTATATATCAGATCTTTTTCAGATTCACCTCTGGAACCAAAATGGGAAGGTCCATGTCAGGTGTTATTAACTTCCCATACAGCAATCAAGATTAAGGAACAGACATCGTGGATACACCACACCAGGTTGAAGAAGGCCCCTAAGCCAAAATGGGAATCAACACCTGTGGGACCACTAAAGCTTCGCATCCAAAAATGGTGATATGGGTATGGGGGCTTATAACTTGGCTGAACTGTAATTTAACAAGTGCTTGGGAATGGCCTTGGACAGATGTTTATTTTGGACATACAGGCATTATGGGAAAGAATTTATTGGGGATGAATTTGGCAACCGTTATAATATATGACAACATGACATTTCAACCAGACAAATGGGAAAAGACGAATTCGATCCATACCTGGACAATTAAAAGAGGAAAAGAGGTACAGATCGGTTGTAGAATCTTCAATGCAAGTGATGTAAAAGATCCGCCTCCCCTGACTCAAATTACTATCAAGAAAATTTCCAATGGGAGAATGGGATCCAGAATAGGCCAAACCCATTGTGTGGCTGAGGTTTGTTGGTATGTATTCACTGCAATCCAACCAGTGTCCATTATTTGTTTAGGAGGAACCAAACTGGGGGACCGAGGAGTATCTTTCAAATTCAGATTAAATATAACGCAGGAGGAAACCACAACCACTCCTGTTTATACTGTTCCAACTCAGATTACTAATTCAAACCACATAGAACTTAAACGATTGAGAGCACCATATGTGTATCCGATAGGCCCATATGTAATTAAGAATGTTGGTCAACAACAGTTAATATCTAATCCAACATGGTCTCTTAAGCGAGTTGAGCTACTGATGCAAAGCAATATTTCAGAGATCCAGCCAGCCTGTTCATCTTTCTTAAAGACCTCTTACGAAGGATGGACAACCTGGATGCAAAGACAAGCACTTCATACAGGGCGAACAAAAAGAGACCTAAATGGTGCTCTAGGGACAGGATTGGGAGTTTTAACTAGTATTGATTTGGAAATAATAATGAACAAACTCGCTACAGTAACCAGTGACCTGAACAAAATACAATATCCTCTAAAATCCTCCCTCCTAACTTTGGGCAACAATCAGTGGCTTATGGCAAGTGCATTTCCACAATGGGAGAACCTAAATGAAAAGGATAATAAGATAATTGTAGATGCATTAGACACAATTCAAACTAACGTTTCTACAGCCCTTAGTTGTGTCCAAGCTCAATTATGGATACAATCAACAGCAGCTGCAATCATCAGGGAAGGTGAGGACGGAATCCTGCCAAGAGAATTCCGAAAGGTAATATGGGATAATGCAACAGAATTTGAAAGAAGATTTCAATCATGGTGGCACTTAGTTAATTTTACCTTTGACCCCCTTAAGAACACAGCCACAGCTTTTGTATTAACGATATATCAAGTTCGGGTATATAAAACATATCCGATTGTTACATTAGGATTGAATCGTCATGAAACTGTGATTTATCCCTTTAGAGCACAGGGTATGGGCTATAAAAAATAAGAAGAAATGGCAAAGCTATTATTATTTGAATCACCCCAAATATTACCATGCCTGTCTTTGGGAGATACAAATAATTTTCTAATTTGAACTATGTTGGGGGGGTTTGGCAATTGCATTAGCATAATTTCAACACGTTCTCCCAGTTTTTGTTGCTTTAACTGAGATTCCTTGAGTTGTTTTTGCAGTTGTTCTATTTTACTTGATAACAGCAACTTGGTAGATTTGCACCCCTCAATCTCATCCTCTAAGTCTTGTATTTTATGGGTAAGTTTTCCTCTTTCCTGATAAGCAGCTTCTAGGCACACTTCCAACATTTTACAGATTATATCTTTATACTTTCCAACTTTAGTTGAACCTCTAGCATCAGTGAAGTGATTTTCTGCCGCTTCCTAGTTATGCCGATTATGACAAGTCCAATCCTCTGGGCAGGTGAGATTTGGTTGGATACCATGTTTTTGTAAGTATTTGGTGATTTTTCTTGTCATTCTGCTAACTATGCCAATTTGTTGCGGATGAAAATATTTGACATGGTTATGGTTTAGTAGCAATTCAAGATTTATTAATGGTGTGAGGTGGATCAAAAGGTTGCATTTTAACAACACTTAATGATTGACCAATTTAAAGTTTAACAAGGTGATTTGGTGGGATATGTTATAATTAAAACATCAACTTAATTACAGATTCGAGAATGACAAGATTCACACTTGCTACAAAGTACCCTAAATCAAAGTGTATATATATGTACATATGTATAAACACAAAACATATGCACAAACAGACAGCATTCTCCTGGCGAAACTGGCTGCTCGTGGCTTGGATGGGCACATGCTTCACTGGGTCAAGCACTGGCTGGATGGCCGGGCCCAAAGAGTTGTGGTGAATGGAGTTAAATCCAGTTGGCGGCCGGTCACGAGTGGTGTCCCCCAGGGCTCGGTTTTGGGGCCACTCCTGTTTAACATCTTTATTGATGATCTAAATGAGGGGATCGAGTGCACCCTCAGTAAGTTTGCAGATGACACCAAGTTGGGTGGGAGTGTTGATCTGCTCGAGGGTAAGGAGGCTCTGCAGAGAGACCTGGACAGGCTGGAGCCATGGGCTGAGGCCAACTGGAGGAATTTTTATAAGGCCAAATGCCGGGTGCTGCACTTGGGCCACAACAACCCCCAGCAGCGCTACAGGCTTGGGGAGGAGTGGCTGGAGAGCTGCCAGTCAGAGAGGGACCTGGGGGGGTTGATTGACAGCCGGCTGAACAGGAGCCAGCAGTGTGCCCAGGTGGCCAAGAAGGCCAATGGCATCCTGGCCTGTATCAGCACTAGCGTGGCCAGCAGGGACAGGGAAGGGATCTTACCCCTGTACTCAGCACTGGTGAGGCTGCACCTCGATTCCTGTGTTCAGTTTTGGGCCCCTCACTACAAAAAGGCCATTGAATGACTCGAGCGTGTCCAGAGAAGGGCAACAAAGCTGGTGAAGGGTCTGGAGCACATGTCGTACGAGGAGCGGCTGAGGGAACTGGGGTTGTTTAGTCTGGAGAAGAGGAGGCTGAGGGGAGACCTCATCGCCATCTACAACTACCTGAAAGGAGGTTGTAGAGAGCTGGGGATGAGCCTCTTTAACCAAGTAATAAGCGATAGGACAAGAGGTAATGGCCTCAAGTTGTGCCAGGGAAGGTTTAGACTGGATATTAGGAAGCATTTCTTTACAGAAGGGGTTGTTAGGCATTGGAATGGGCTGCCCAGGGCGGAGTCCCCATCCCTGGAGGTGTTTAAGAGTCGACATAGTGCTGAGGGATATGGTGTAGTTGGGAACTGTCAATGTTAGGTTAATGGTTGGACTGGATGATCTTCAAGGTCTTTTCCAACCTAGACGATTCTGTGATTCTGTGATTCTGTGAAATATTTGGATCCAGTGAAATATGTAGACACCCACACTCGTGAAGGCAAATGTGTGTATTCAAGCACATAGATAGGTAGAGAGGTGGATGGAAGAGGCTAGCCTATGTTACGGAGGCTTCCAAATAAGCAACCCACCACCAATTTAAAAAAATAAATAAATTTATTTTTTTCATAAAACCACCAGTCAGCTCTCCGTAGATTACAGATCCGGATGTCCACAAGAGGAGAACAGAATAACTTTCTGGGGTTTAACAATAACCTGAAATACTTTACAAAGCCCCACTCCCCGGGGGTTTAACGACAACCCCAAATGAAAACTTCACTTCCTGGGAACCCGAAACGTAAAACAAAGCCTCACACCCCAGGGGTTTAACGACAACCCCAAACGAAAACTTCACTTCGTGGGTTTAACGAGAACCCAAGACGAAAAACAAAGCTTCACAGCCTAGGGGTTTAACGACAACCCCAAACGAAAACAAAACTTCACTACCTAGGGTTTAACGACAACCCAAAACGCTCTATCACTCACTTAGAAAGTGAGGGCTCTCAACCTCGAGGACCTGCTCAGGGCAGCGTCCCGACTCAAAGTACCTCGAGGAGTTTCCTTGGGCAGCGTCCTGACCCAAGGGGAGAGTCCTGACCGCAGCATACAGCTCCAGGGGACGAGCTCAAAATGGCTCCCCCAAGGGACTCCATTTATACCCAGACCGAATCTGACCTGTAGTCAATAGCAGCTCCCATTGGTCAAAGGTCTCAACTACCGCGAGACCCTGAAAACAAAGACAGCCAAAAGCTGCCACGTTTCAACAACCAGGAAGCTCTGTTTTCACTGGGCGGATGCACCTGCCACAGCCTATAGCTAAAACTTCCCTCTTCTGAGTTTAGAGCAAATACTCACAATGCATCGGCATTCCTCAACAGGCAATAATTGAGCCTCAAGAAGTCTGACTTCGCCCTGGCCTTCCATCAGCTTTGTCAGCAGATGTTCTTTAAACCTCGAGGAGTCTGTGCCTGAGAGGCGTCCCAGCTCAAGGGAGATGCTGGTCACAGCCCGCTGCAATCCAGGAGAGCTCAAAGAGTCTCGATTAGGGTTGCTATTTATAGGGTCTGAGATAATTGACTTTTGTCAAGTACTTTTCCATTTCAGCTCAACTCAGATGAGGAAATACTCTGGTACTTTCCACCAGTTGCACAGGCCCAGAACTTGCTAGATCTTGGAGTTCTGGTATCACCCCCTTTGGGCCACGACCCAGGTACAGATGTACCAGGCTGTCAGGAGGTGATTGATTGTCATTACCGTTCCCAAGTGGTAGGGGAGGCAGGAGCCAAGTGTGCTAAGGGGGTGCCTTAATGCTCTGGTCCACTGCCTTTTGCAGTCCATCTTGGGTTGGTATGTAGCCGGGGGAGGGGAAAATTGCACCAAGCACTGAGCGGCCCAAGAGAGGGGGGAAGTTGCACCACCACACCTGTTTGTACGGTGCTACTGGACAACAGGTGCCAGCAACTGCTGGAATTAACAAAGACCCCCCCCAAAGCAGTACATCACCCATTCCCGTGCTATCTGATGTTCCTTTTGATGGACCTTTTCATGATTCTTTTGATTTGTTATTTGAAAAGCAGGGATTAAATGAGAAAATAAGAGACAGCCATGCATACCCAAGGAATTAAAGAGGGACTAAAAGCGTATAAGAGCCAGGGGAGCTGGACATGGTGGCCAGCAGACTACTGATCTTTTTATTCTTTTATTTTGAGGGAAACAAAACCCAGGAAGATCTAAATTTGCAACTAAAAGACCAAAAACATTAAACAGAAATAACACATATCAAATGCATACTGATCCACCAGCCACAATATGGAAAGCAAATAGTACAGGACTAGGAATGTGTGACATTACAGCATTTTTCTATGAACTGTCTATATACCAGAAGTATATGGGTAAAAAAAGGAAAAAAGGCAAAAAGAAACATAACACCACAACAAAACACTGAGCTCAGCAACCTGAGAGGACAGTCCTGGTCACAGTTAACCAATTTAAAACTAGTCATCCATATTTCTGTAGCTAGATGTAAATCAAGGGGCTCCAAACAGCCTGACCTCATAAAAACAGGGTGGAGGAAAACAATCCTTTCAACATGGGCTCAACAATGCACTGTAAAATAATAACACCTGATGTGAATAATGTCCTTCCTGCAGCCCTGTCTCCCTGCAATACAGCTCTGCCTTGGCACTTCACTCCACATGAGGCAATTACTAGAGGCTTTACTTTGCTCCAACTTGTTTCTGATGAGCACCTAGAAAAGAAACAGACTTGTGATTTTGTCTGCTTTTCCATAATACTCCAGATCACAAAGGTTTCTCAGTTTCAGGGGGTTCTTCTTACTGTCTACTCAGAAATAAGTAGCTATATGTCTTTTTTCTCTTCCCAAAATTTTATACAGACTGCTGGTCAGGGCAAGGTGAGGATTTTGATGGGGTAGTAGAGCTAAGAGGTAGAGTTTCCAAGGCCTAGAGATCATTTGCTTTTTGAAGACATTTTTGTCAGAACTAACTTATTGCTAGGGTGACTTTTAGGTTGTTGTTTCACAGCAGAGATGCCAGGTATGTCTACGTGGATATGCTGTATAGCTCCTGAGCATGTTTTTTTGTTTTCAGATATGCTAAATTTGTGTCCAGACTGATACAAGGAAATGATCACCTACTTTGCAACTTATTTACTTATAGAAACTTATAATGATTTTGGAATATTGCTTAATAATCCTGTTTGCCCTGACTGTTCTGTGGAAGCTTACCAAGGGCTAATGTGTTCATCAAAACAAAACAGTTTTCTGTGGAAACTTACCAAGACTTACTATGTTCAGCAAAAATAAGAGCCATGTCCTTGGAAAGCAGATGTGCTCTAGCAAGTTTATGGATAGATAGTCATATATGGGCAGTAGAAATTAATAAACTGGTGCTTTTAGATAAGATAGAGGTGGTAAACCAGTGGGAACCACTCTTGTTATTCAAGAAATTGGCCAAGAGAATCTGCACATGCTCCGAGGAAAAGTACAAGGTGAGAAAGACTACGAGCCTTCCTCCAAAAGCCCCCTGGAGACACCCCCCAGGAGACAATGCGCAGGTGCAAAGAGAACATAAACTGCTGACACCAGCCTTTTGAACTAACCCAGCCTTACTGTGGTGGTTTGACCTTGGCTAAATGCCAGGTACCCACCAAGTTGCTCTATCACTTCCCCCCCTTCCCCTTTTTTTCTCAACAGGGCAAAGAGGGGAAAGAAAATAAGATAGGAAAAAAACCCAACCCTTGTGGGTAAAACAAAAGCAGTTTTAATATAAGCAAAGCGAAGCAAAGGTCCGCTTGCAGAAGCAAAAAAAAGCAAACAGATTTATTCTCTACTTCCCATGAACAGGCGATGTCGGGCCTTCTCAGGAAGCAGGGCTCCCATACGCGGAGGGGTTGCCTCGGAGGACCAAGGGTGACCCCACCCCCTTCCTCCTTTCTCCCAGCTTTATACTGAGCAGACGTCAGATGGTCTGGAATATCCCTTTGGTCAGTTGGGGTCAGCTGTCCTGGTTGTGTCCCCTCCCAAGATCTTGCCCACCCCGTCCCACTGTGGGGGGGAAATGTCAGAAAGAGCCTTGGTGCTGTGTAAGCACCACTCAGCAGTAGCCACACCACCAGGGTGCTATCAACACCCTGCCAGCTCCCAACATCAAACACAGCACCGTGAGGGCTGCTAGAGGGGAAAACCAATTCTGGCTCAGCCAGACTCGTTACACTTACTCATGCATATGTATGTTTGTGTTATGTAATCCAATGAATATGTATATCCACACTATAAGTTTTTGGTAAAATGTGTTGTGGGGGTGCAAGCTTTGTGGAGAAATTCCCTTCCACCCCGGTGCCGGAGTAAACATGCCTGCTTTATAACTCTCTCTGAGTTGTAGAGTCTGTTTTCCACAAGTCAAAACCATATGGCTCTTTCCATCTTATGCCCAACCACAAGGCAAGAGTTTTCTCTAGTGCTAACAGCAAATGTAGGTTCTTGATATGTGCAGTGCAAATAAAGCCTAATAAAGACTCTCCACCAAGACAAAGGAAAGCGACTCTCCAACTATTATACTTAATCAACTTTCCTAACTGCTTCAAGCAATTCAGTCAGAAGACTTTTGGACTAAATCAACATGAAGGAATCCTTCCACCTGTCTTATTATATGTTTCTCATATTACATCTCAGAGATACTAGAAGGCAAACTATACCTTGACAGGGTCTCCAGGAAGGAAATTTTTCCTGCTCCTCCTCACGTGCCAGTGCAGTGAGACTGCATGAGGAGCTGCTGTTTGCTGTCAAATTTTTTATGCATCCCTTTGCATTTTTAGATTCTGCTTTAAATATGTAGCTTCTGCTTCTCAGTAGAGGTGGAGGTAGAGGTAGGCAGAACAAAGAGGGCTTTGGTTTGGTCTGGAAGTCTGGTTCATCTTTAAAGCTGGGCAAGGTAGCACTGCAAAGGGGGCCTGGTGGAGCGAGTGAACGAATCTGGCTTTTGGAGTAGGTGTTCACATGAGTTTTGTGTGTTTAGGAGATGCTCCTGTGCAAGACTTGAGTCCTGATTATTTTTTGCACCCTTCTGGCACAATGTGGACTGCCAGGGTGTCTGCTCTTGACCGCTTGCTCCTTGCACCCAGAAAGCCAAAGCTCAAGCTGTGAAATTAAACCAGGAGCTTAAAGGTGTGGACAGAAGGTTTGTTAAGACACTTTCCAGCATATGAGTGTGGGCTGATCTGTCAGTGTAGAAATAGCCAGAATTATTTACATCTCATCCAGGGAAAGGATTGCTACAATATATATATTTATGCCTGGCAGCTATATTGATTTGCATCTGTTGAAATTGCTCCCTGGGCATTTGGCCACACCAGGGTCACTGAAGACGTGGCTCCCCAGGAATGCATCTGTGGTCACTGATGGGACCAGTGGGGAGGATGGCATATGCCTTCTCCTCATGCTCTTCCACCTTTCAAGTGGGGCCCCATATGTCTGTTCAGTGTCTGGGGGCTTTGGACAGTTGAATGATGTTTGAAAAGTGTTTGTAAATGCTTGAAATGAATGATCAAGTTGTTGAGATGTATGAGGTTTTCACAGGTGTGCCCTACTTGGGCGAACATTTTTCAAGTGAGCAGTTCATCTGTGTGCACAGAACTGTGTGCAAAATCTGGATTAAGGTCTGGACATGGTATGCTTCATAGTCTCTCTTGAAGATTTTTCTCTCCAATGGCTTCTGATTTCTTTGGTTTATCATTCATTGCATGCATATGGAAAAATGTATGTCTAAAAAGGTGATGGTCTGGAGGTTTTGGCTTATCAGTTATTTAATGATTTATTTACCCAGAATTGGAATTATAAAAATGGAAATACACTAATACCTCATATCCTCATTATTACACACCCCGCCACCACCATTACCGAGGGAGAAAGACAAAAGGAATCTCACTCCCGCAATCCCATCTCTAGACACCTCCCTTGTTCTAGTCAGCTTCATCTCTTAACCCTTTTCCCATCATTCCTAGGAATGAGTAACTTGCAACACTGGTATGTATTTTACCACATTTACTAATAATTGTAAATTATATTATAACTTGTGTATGTTTTCTTTAGACTCAGAGATTATAATATCTTACCCTTCCAAAAGCAAGCCAACACTCTACTCTTTCCTGACATATGCTTTCTTTTATCATTTTATTATATAAGAGATATATTTAGCTATGTCTTTTCTGTTTGTTTGTTTCTCCAATTAAATCATATTTATGTTCCACATTCCCAGGGTTTTCTCTCCTACTTCTGAGTGGGAAGAAATGGGCCATTACAAAAACATGATCTCTTTGATTAGTTGTGAGAACCAGAGCTAGAGTATATGTTTGGATTGAGACGTAAGACTTGGTATTACGCATTCAAGAGGAGGACCCTTTAGATACACTAACACATCAGTCCTTGTTGCTGCTTTTAACCTCTGGGGAGATATTAGCTATGTTATGCCTTAGTCAGAAGTACCAGATCTGCCGGGAAACTCAGCATTTATCTATGCAGTATTTAGATGGCTGCATTATTCATTAATTGCTCAGGATCAAGAGCCTGAGTAAGCTTGCCCACTCACTGTCTCAGCCCTAGCTCATCAAATCTGTGTGACACAAATATCTCTGTTCCCTGTCTCAACCAGGTGCTGTTGGAGCCTTTCAAGATTCAAGTCCCCACACTTACCTCTTCCAATTAAACACATAATCAATAATAGTTAACAATCATTCTGATACAACATTTCAAATTCTTATAACCTGTATTATGTATTAACCAAACTAACTAGAGATGCTAGCCCCTGCATAGTGGTAAACCTATTGGTCCTGTCCAAACCATTCTCCTGTTCTCAGCTGTCTTGAGCAAGAATGACTGAAGTTTGTGTGACACCTTTCCTTGACAAAACCACTTAATTCAGTATCCCTTTTCTATGTGGCTTCTGGGATTGGGAGAATGGTTCAGCTATGCTCAGCAGTTTGTCTCCATTTTAGGAGACACCATCACACAACAGCAGCTCTTCCTACTGTCTGCAGTCAGAGTTTCAAACAGCATTGTTTGTCTCAAATGGACATAATTTCTTGGATCCCAAATCATCATTGTTTTCTTTTAGGTTTTTTGTTTTGTTTTGTTTTCTCTCTTCTGTCTTTTTGTATATCTGCAAATCTCCAGTGAAGCTAAGATTACCTTCTAGCAACGCAAGCATTCTGTTTTTTCAGGGTTTTGTTGACTAGAATGGTAGTATGGGACAACTTGTATTTCCTTGATAATGTTCTATAATAGAAGCAGTAAATAATCATGAAAAGCAAATATAAGTTTAATATTTTGGTACTGTTTTCCACCAAACCGAATGAAAGATAATAGGGACTAGTGATTACCTTGTCTAAACAAGGGCTTCCTTGCTTGAAAGTCCTGCTCTACAAACATAAGCAACCTTTTTCAGACATTATAATGTCAAGGTTTCTATGTCTAGTAATAATAGCTGTGATATGCATGATCACATCTTTAGTTATATTGCCTTTTATGGTGGAAACACTCATCTGTGGCATGTCTATGTTATTTAGCTTTTTCCAAGAGACATAAACACATCTACAGCAACTCCACTTTTCATGTACCACCAACCAGTCTGGTCTCATTTCCAGCTGTATCTTTGGCAGTCGGAATCCATATTTAATTTGAAATTTTTTTTAAGCTGATTGATACATATATGAAATCTTTCTCTGGATTTTGTTCTACTGCTATTGTCAAATACTCTACCAAGTGCTTTTGCAAAAGCCAGATCTCTCCCAGGATTGCATTCAAACAACAAATCATAAATCTTCAGAGAAAATGAAATCCCTTTAGTCTTGAATAACATTTGTGAAGTTCATTTTGGTCGTCATGATGAATGTTATATGATCACGCTCCACTGACATTGGCCTCTCAGAAATAAAGTTCAGAAACCTTTTACACATGAGGACTAATCATCCTTGTCTATATAAGTTTACTGACTTCTAGTTTTTATTGATACCTATGGCATATACATTAAAACTATCTAGATATGACCTTACAGATGTATGAGCACAGCACCAGCGTGCTCTTTGGAAGCATCTGTGAATAAGAAAGACTTTAGCTCAGAGTGGGATCTCAGTGTTGCAAACACTTGTTAAGGTTTGCCGCCATGCCTATCTGATATCCTTGATCAAAAAATCCTCGTTCAAAAAAATGACTACCCTATAAGTGTTCAATTGTATCAGTCACCTTTGCTGCCTGTGCTTTCCTTGCCATGCTCACATCACAGTTTCTAGCACTGTGGGCACATGTTCCCATCCTGTTATTACTGAATGATCCATCTGAGATCAGTTTGACAAGGAGGGCAGCGCAGCCCTGGGACAGGTTACTGACAGATACTGGTGAAATTCCATCCTTGCAGGTTTTCAAGATCGGAGTAGATAAAGCCACAGCTGAACTGATCTGATGCTGGTGAAAGTCCTGCTTTGAGCAGAAGGCTGGATTAGATGTCTCCTCTCAGCCAGCATTTCTGTGTCTAGTGTAAATTAATGGTCCATTCACCCTGAGCTGTGATACCGGCAAATGCTTTGCAGAGTTGTCATTCTCTCTATCTAAGCAGAGCACTATGCAAATCCTTGGAAATTTTTTAAAGCTGTATAACCCATTGTAATGCCTCCATTTTTAAATGCTGGGCACTGTCTTGACTTGTGTACTTTGCCATAGTGTATTCAGCTCAATGCTAGTTTTTATCAATTTCAGCTTTGATCCTGGTGACTCTTTCTGCCACTTGTCTATTTTCATGCTGGTTTGGACCTCCTGATGCTCACAGTGTACAGCACTCTCTGCTTTCCCTCAGCTTCAGATAGAAGCAGCCAACTACATTTGCCTGGAAAATTCTAACTGTCTTGTCAAAAGTTATTTCTGGGTCCTCTGGTTGTTCCTCAGAGTGTCTGGCAAAAGGACCTCATCCCTAATCAGGGACACAGTTAACCCCTCCAGACCGACAGCGGGATTGCCCCCTTGAGGTTCTATCATTCAGAAGATTTCTGTTTTCTCCTTTTTTTCCTGTTGTCTCTATTTAAAACATATAAACTGTATGCTGAAGAGTCTTATGAAAGCCAATACATTTATACAGAGTGCAGTATTCCTCAAATTTATGTATGAGTTTCATAGTTAGCCCTCTGTAAGGAGCTGAAGGAAGTAATGCCTGTGGCAGGTGCGTCTGTCCAATGAAAGCAGAGCTTCTTGGCTGCTGAAGTGTAGCAGCTCCTGACTGCCTTTGTTCTCAGGGCTTCACGGTAATTGGGGCCTTTGCCTGAGAGCCCTCACTTTAAGGTGAGTGATAAAGCGTTTTGGGTTGCCGTTAAACCCTAGGGAGTGGGGCTTTGTTCTGCGTTTTGGGTTGCCGTTAAACCCTAAAAAGTTGTTCTGTTCTCCTCTCACAGACATTCAAACCTGTAATTTACGGAGAGATAGTTAACTGCGTTAACAATTAATTTTTTATTTTTGGTGGTTGGTTGTTTATTTGAGAGCATCTGTAGCGATTGGTGTAGTTGGCAGGATGTCGATAGAAGAGTTATTACAGAAATATAGTTGTGCCCCTTCTCCCCCAGATGTACAATGGGTGAAGGAGAGGTGGTTTGATCTGGTGGAAGTTGCGAGAAAACCGGAACAAAGCCGGGGAAGTTGGTGGAATAGCGGAAGAGAAGGACAAATGTCCGCCATATTAGGTGCCTGCTTGATTCAGGTGCAGGATTACTTTGTAGCAGTGGAGAGAGATGCCTTAGAGGAGTGGTTGGAAATCGATCGATTAAAGACAGAATTATTATGGGAAAAAGAGAGAAGGTGGTTATTAGAAAAAAAAATTGAATTTATGCTGGCACGAGCAAAAAAGCCCCCTAGTGTTGTTCAGATTCGAAAGTTAATTACCAGTGTAGATCTTGAGGAGTGGGATGGAGATATTTGGGGACAGTCTGATGAAGGTGGCTCGGAGGAAATAAAGGAATTGGAGGAAAGACATGTGCGACCTCTCATTAAAACAGAAAGGCATACAGGTCCACAAGGTGGGAACCCCCGAACCTCTGTCCGTACAACCCCCTGGATGGGATGCGAGCTTAGTGAGCTTCAGGTTAAATATTCGCATAAACCAGGCGAAACTGAAACTGAGTATTTGTGGAGAGTTTCTTTAACGGGGGGGGGGGGATCGAATTCTGTTGAGTGATGACGAGGCAGGAGGTTTCTGGGGTCCCAGAGTGTTTTCAAGTGATGGACCAGCGGGTAACCAGTCGATACCATCTCGAGTGGCTTACTGGGCTGGGGGTGTGGACCCGAAGGAGAGGGGGGAACCTGTTACCATTAAAGTAAAGGGACTGTCGGAGCTGGCGGGGGCAGTACAAAAGGCAGCTGGCATTCAGGCGGTGGGTGAGAGGGGGCGGTGCAGAATCCCGCTTGCGGCGCCGGTGGATCCCAGCCACCTTAGAGCTCTCATCAGAGGGCTCCCGGATGCCTTAAAGATCCACGTCCAGTCCCTCAGAGAAAGGGTGCAAAGAGCTATTGAATGCGACCAGCGAAACCCCCCGCCCTTCGCGTGTTAACGTGGGCAGAAGTGTGACAGGATCTGGTTACTTATGGGTGAGAAATGGGCTGGACTGACGCAGGTGGGGGCGAAGATGGAAGCCGGAGGGTTCGGCAAAGTCAGTCGGAAACTCCCTCCCCCCCCCGAGCAGCCTCCTCGTAGAGAGTTTAAACCGCCCCGGGATAAGTCAGGTCGGGTTTACGATTCAGGAAGGAATCCTCTTTGGCGGAAGGCCTTGGCACTGGGGGTACCCGGGCAATATTACATGGGCAATCTACTGGTAACATCTCGAAGTTGGTGCAATTGCTGGAGGGCAGAACTCGAGAACAAAGGAAAAATATTCGGGTTTGATGTTTTGGCAGGCAAACAGTGGTGTTTACCACACGGCAGCGTGGAGTTTTGGAGTTAGGGGGACGGAAGTTCCCTGTGTCTCTCAATATCCACTGCCAACTGCTGCCAAACAGGGTATTTTTGAGGTGATTCATGATACTGGAAAAATTATAAATCTTACATATTCCCCTTAGAATTCTCCGGTGTGGCTTATGGGCGGCTGAATGCCCATCCAGGCCTTTGTCAGCTGCAGGGCCGGGCTGGGCTGGGCACAACCCTGCAGGAGCCGCCCGCCAGCTCTGGGAACGGCTCTTTGTGGTGCCTTTGTCAGAAGCAGAGATGGCTTTGCTTCCCCGTGGGACGGCGGGCAGTTTACATTTGCATGTCTTTCCCCGACAATTGCTTGCTATGGACTGGCTCAAAAACTCGCTAAAACCATGCCCGGAGAAGGGGTTAAGAGCTCTGGAACCCCGCCCCCCCTCCTGTGGGAGTCCCGCAGTTTCTCACTGCGAGGAAGCGCTGTGTGCAGTGAGATCATTATTGCCACCCACGGCAGATAGAGAAGGAAACGCCCAAATCAATTTAATGAGGTAACAGGAGCCACTTTACTGCCGGGGTGGTCCGGGAGTGGGCACACAAGGCATCAAGTGGGTGTTTCATACACCATATTACCCTCAAGCTAATGGCATGGTTGAGCGAATTAATGGCTTGATCAAGAGACATGCCAATGTTTCATGACCTAACTGGGATATAAGGTTGGCACAAGCGGTTTTTATTGGTAATAACCGCTAGGGACATTATGTGAACCCAAAAATACGAGCATTTTGTCCTATGGGATTATCAGGTAATGATGCTTCTATATTTGACAATCATAAGGGCCAGTTGCCCCTGAAAATATATGCAGGCCAACCTGTCATGGTGAAGTTGCCCTCAGTTGGCATTGTGCCTATGACCTTGGTAATGTTATAAATTTAGAAGCGAAGCCAGAATATAATTATATAATTTATTGGAATAAGAACAAGCAAAACAGCGCTGGGTACTCCGGGGAGCCAGAGACATTCCGCTCCGCAACCGACGCACGCTATACAAAGCAATACCACTTCCTTTATAGTCTATCCTAATACATATTCACAAAATGGGCGTATTTCTCCCAAAAAGTTTCCACCTCTAGTCCGCGCCGGCGTAGTAGAGCTTCTTGAACCTTCTCGAATCTTCTGGTGTGGTCGGGGGATTCAATACAGGGGTCTTTCTGGTATTTTTCCACTCACCCTTTGCCCATGCACAATAACAGTCCTCATAACATAGTCTGTGGTTACAAAAAAAAACTTCCAACCAATTTAACAACGAAACCACGGCAACTTCCCTTTAACATATATACATTACAAAATGCTTGCAGCACATTTGTTTCCTGCATGTCTACACTAGAGGTCACTCTATTTCACAGCACAAATCACTATTACATTCCTCACAATCCCTCGCCTTTTGTTTTATCAAATTGATTCGTGTTTGGGCTTCAAAACATGCCAGAGTTTGTTGGATGAGGTTTGGTTGTTTTGCTTTCTTTATTTTAACTATCATTAGTGGGTGTATCTTTTCCCCTTTAGCCATTTCAGGATCCACTGGCATTGCTGAGATTTGCATTCCTTGAACTACCGAGTGAATCAACCAAATAAAACATGGAATCATACATGGTAATACCAAGAGTCCTGTAAAAGAACAGAGTATTATAAAACCAATTTTCTTCCACCAACTTCTACCAAATAAGTTTTCCCACCAAGTTCCTTGTAACATAGAGTTCCATTTTTGGACTGGTACATGAGCTATTTGCTTTATTTCTTCTGCAAGGTCCATTACAACTTTTCCATTGTCATCAATTTCTAGACAGCATTCTGAATGATTAAATTTCCCACAGACCCCTCCTTCTGCTGCCAATAAATAATCTAAAGTTAATTGGTTTTGATAGACTGCAGCTCTGGTCTGGGTTAATTGTTTAGCTACAAGTTTTAAAGATTCAGCAGTTTTGTTTGTAATTATCTCTATTACTGCTTGAAGCCTGATAATTCGATTTAACATATAAATAGGAGTTCTATATCCCCAGGATCCATCCTGGGCCCAATTTGTAGGTCCATATTCCTGGATTATTCATTCTGGTGGCCATTCGTCTTGACCCCAAGTCTGATGTCCCCCAATTTTTAATTCTCTTTTATCACGATGTTTTCCTTGTTCCTCGTAAAGAGGAACTCCTAACAGGTTACCTTGTTCTCTTGATAAGAGAAAGAATTCTGGTTGTATTACACCAATTGTACCGCTCCTATACCAGAAATTAGGTAATTCACTATATGCTCTTTTTCCACATATCCAGAACATCCCATCTAAGGCTTTCCAATTAAAATTAATTTCTCTAGGGTTTTCCCAATATCTATAAAGGGTCTTGATTCCTGTAAAAGGGTTAGCCCTGGTTTTGTTGCACCAGAATAATCCAGTATCTAAATCTGGGGTACAATTTGTTGCATAACTTTGAGTCCAATATCCTTGTGGTTTCGTTGGCCACCAACTGATACGTGTCTGATTTACAATCATGGTTCTCTTACATCGCGTTTTTTCTATCCCTTTTCTGAAGATGGGGGTTCTAGATCTAGTAATACAGTCTTCTCCGATGACGAGATTATTGAGTAACCATCTGTTAGGTCTAATTTCCTGTTCAGAGAGGTCAGTCTTGTTCCATTGTAATATTTGTTTTACACTTACTCCTTCACCTCTCCATGGCCATTGTTCACCCAATAAGGATTCCCCGCATATCCAACATTTAGTTACATTTAACATGTTTATGATAGTCTGCATTAGATCCACAAATAGATTTTTTCCTCCTGCTGGGTATTCAATATCATTTAGTTTTAATCGCAATTGTTCATATATGTTATATTTTACATCAAGAGTTGGGGTATCTTTTTCTTTTTCCTTTAAAATTTTTGTAAAATTTTGGACCAAAATCTGTTTTTGTCTAAAAGTTAATACTCCTTTGGCCTTTGTATCTTCACAAATAACTGGATCAGGGGGGCAATTGTCATGTGGGTCCCCTGTATAACGTCGTATACGGATTCTTATAACTAAATGCATATTTTTCCATTGACACAGTGTACTGCTCCGACCATCATAACACTTAGGAGGAGGTCCTTCTGAAACAACTAGATATTCCGCTGTGGTTTGAGTCCCAGCGTCCCAAAATCGGAGAATACAATGTGTACATGGATTAGTAATATTTCAATTTTCTTCAGTCATTATAAGGCCAATACATATAGTTAGGAGAAAAACCCAACTACCATGGTGAGGTTCGGTATGGCACATTTTTCTGTTTGCCCCTGGACCCATTGGGTTGCTACTAATGGTCAGGTATTTTTCTTTTATCTTCTCAACAGCAAAAATGGAGGCCAATCCGGTCTTGCCCTCACTTGGCTTTATCTTTAATCTTTTTCTCCCACTTTCTTTTACCTTTTCCCAATTTCTTTGTTTAACTGTATAAAATGACTTATGCCTTTATGCCAAATAGCCTAAAAATTGAGAATCATATTTTTCATGATATTCAATTTTAACCACCATATTTAGAGTCCTTTTTGTTCCTTTTGATTCTCTCTTGTTACAGTTTCTACAGAGAGGATTTTTAGGTTTCAATGCTCGCTCTAGATATAGACCACAACTCTTTATAAGATAAATATTCAATACATACCCAGGGTTCATATAAACAGTTCAAAGTCTTACAATCAATTTCTCTGAGGACTATGCAACAAATACTTCGATCATGTTTTTGCCATAAGATTTCATTACAATTTATAAAGTGTCCTTTTATATTATTCAGTCTGTTTTAATAAGTTCAGGTTTTTTAGATTAATTCCGCCGCATTCGGAATTTTAGATCTCCAGGTGCTGACTCGATCTTCCAATTGGATTCATTTGTGACCGGTCATTTTACCCTAGAAACATGAGTCCATCCTCTTACAGTAGTCCTCACAGCAGTTTCCGTGGTTAATAATACTAAAAATGGTCCTTCCCATCTAGGGGAGACACTTTCCTCCTTCTAGGCCTTAATCATTATCTTATCTCCTGGTTGTATTTTGTGTATTGTAAACCCCAAAGGGGTTGTCTGGGCTAATATTCCCTTTATTCTTAATTCTTTCAGGTTTTCCCCAATGGTTTTGATATATTGATGGATTGTCATGTCTTCTATTAATAGATGCCCTAAGGGCATACCTTGGGAACATGGTAGCCCATACAGCATTTCAAAAGGTGAGATGCCTGTTTCTGAATTTGGCATAGTCCTGATATTAAGTAAGGCTAAAGGCAAGCATTTAATCCATGAAAATTTAGTTTCTATCATTAATTTAGACAACTGTTGTTTCAAGGTTTGATTCATTCGTTCTACTCGTCCGGAACTTTGTGGATGCCATGGAGTGTGATATTCCCAAGTGATACCCAGAACTTCTGTAATTAACCTTATGATTTTAGATGTAAAATGAGTACCTTGATCTGAATCGAACACTTTTATAATTCCAAATTGTGGTATAATTTGTTCTAATAGTACTTTGGCTACTGAATGAGCAGTCGCTCTGGTGGTCGGAAAAGCTTCTACCCAGTGAGTTAACTGATCTACCATTACCAACAAATATTTACATCTCCCAACTTTTGGTAATTCTGTAAAATCTACTTGGATCCTTTCAAAAGGTCAGTAGGCCGTTTTCCTTCCACCAGCTGCGGTCTGTCTCATAGCCTTTTTATTAATCTGTTGACATGTCAAGCAACTGCAAGTAGCTTGTTTTGCGATTTCATATATTCCAATACAACCGTAATATCTTAAAAAATGATTACTCAGAGCTTTAGTACCCCAATGAGTGCTTTGATGTAGTCTATTTATTATTCTTCTAGCATATCCTTTGGGTAATATTTCCCTATTGTCTGGGAGTATCTATTTTCCATTCACCATAGTGGCCCCTAATTTCTGAATCTCTGTTAACTCCTGAGGGCTATATATCTTTTCTTCATAATCTACTTTTTGTTCAATTACATATAATTTTATCGGTTCCCTCAAGGCTGCTTTCTTTGTCTCTTCATCCGCTAAATTATTACCTCTGATTTGATATCCTGTTCCCTTTTGATGTCCTTTTATGTGTACTATTGCAATTTCTTCAGGACCTCTTAATGCTTGCAACACCTGAACTATCAATTCTTGATGTACCAAATCTTTCCCTTGAGTATTAATCATTCCCCTCTCTTCCCAGATTTTTCCGAAGGTGTGAACCACCCCAAAAGCATATTTAGAATCTGTATATATAGTGTCTTTTGAACCTTTTAAAATCTTGAGGGCTCGATATAGAGCATACAATTCGCATGCTTGAGCTGACTATGTAGGACTAAGGGAGCCTGATTCCTTAACCACCATTTTGGTTCCATCAACTATTGCATACCCCAATTTCCGTTTCCTGTTTACAACTCTAGAGGATCCATCTATGAACAACTTTTTGCCTTCAGATAATTCAGTCTCTTCTAAGTCAGGCCTTATTTTTGTCTGCAATTCTATTACTTCAATACAATCATGGTTTAATTCGCCTATAGGGTCCCCATATAAAAATTGGGCAGGGTTTTGAGCATTAGGTATTCTTAGTTCTAACCCCAGTGCTTCCATTAGGACAGTTTCATATTTTAATAGCCGACTATCAGTGAGCCATTTTTCAGCTTTTTGTTGTAATACCCCGCGCACATCATGAGGGGAAAATACTGTGGGTGCGGCTCCAAAAGTCACCTTTCGAGCCTCTTCAATTAATAAGGCTGCTGCCACCAAAGATTGTAAGCATGTCGGCCATCCCCTACTTACGGGGTCTAACAATTTTGAAAAATATCCAATCGGTTTTTTATCTCCAGCCCAATCTTGGGTCAAAACCCCATAAGCGGTTTGATTTGAAGTAGTTACAAATAATTGAAAAGGTCTTCTGATGTCTGGTAAACTCAATACTGGAGGCTCAACCAGTGTTTCTTTTAATTTCTGAAATCTATTCTCATCCTCATGAGTCCATTTCAATCTGTCAGATACTAGTTTTTCATATAAAAATTTTACCTTTTCACTATATCCCTCTATCCATTGTCTACAATAACATAATAATCCTAATACTTGACGATTTTCCTTCTTGGTCTTAGGTGGTGATAAAGACAAAATTCCTGATATTCTTTCAGGATCTAACTTTTTTTCCCTTGGCTAAGCCAATGTCCTAAATACTTCATTTTCCACAAACTGCAGCTTGGATTTTGAAACCTTCAATTCCTTTTCCCCTTAGAAGTTCAATAATTCTATAGTTCCCATCCTAACATCATCTTCGGTTTGTCCAGCTATCAATAAATTGTCCACATATTGTAAAAGTTTTATTTCTGAGGACGGCTTGAATGTTAACAATAATTTTTCTAATGCTTGTCCAAAGAGGTTAGGCGATTCGGTAAATCCTTGGGGAAGTACTGTCCATCTAAGTTGCTGCTTTCTATTATTGGACAGGTCCTCCCATTCAAATGCAAAATAATCTCTGCTTCCCTCATCCAGGGGGCATGACCAAAATGCGTCCTTTAAATCAATCACACTATACCAGATATAATTTGGTGATAGCTGGTTAAGTAACATATAAGGGTTTGCTACCACGGGGAAACAGGCCACGGTTCATTGATTTACAGCCCTCAAATCTTGTACCAATCTATAAGACCCGTCTGATTTTAAAACTGGTAAAATAGGTGTATTATGTGAAGACATATAAGGCTCCAAGTTACCTTTACTTAATAATTCATCTATTATTGGTTTCAACCCCTCTCGACTTTTCAGGGGAATGGGGTATTATTTCATCTGAATCGTTGTTTCTGGGTCAATTATGTCAATTTTAATAGGTTTTATTTCAAGTTTCCCAATCTCTCCTTTTGTGTACCAAACTTTGGGATTTATCTGTTGTTCATCTTTTTCAGTTAATGCACAAATTTTTATCTCTTTCCCCTGTACTATTATTTTCAATTTTAACTTTGTAATCAAGTCTCTTCCCAAGAGGTTATTTTCAGCCTCTGGTAACAACAATAAGTCCCCTATAACTATTTGGTGTTGAGATTCCACCTCAACATTTTCGACAACCGGTACTTTAAATGGTTCTCCTTTAGCTCCTATTACTAGGGCAGTTTTCTTCCCTATCTCACACCCCCTTGGAATATTCCTCACAGTTGATTTCTCAGCACCTGTATCCACTAAAAATTCAAATTCCTCCCCCTGGGGACCTAATTTCAATTTTATCAAGGGCTCCTTTGGTGTCTGTGTCCCCAGGAAATAGAGCCCCTGACACCCCTATTCTTCCTTAAACATCTTTTCATCCCGCTCCTGTTTTCTACAATTCCGCTTCAAGTGTCCCTTCTTTCCACAATAATAGCATACCGGTCTGTTTTCTTTAACTACTGTCCCTCTCTTTTCACCACCCGAAGCTCCGGATAATTCATTGGAACAAGATTTCAGAAGCTTCTCTTCTCTCCTCTGGGTCTCTCTGACTGCCGCAACAAATATTTTTGCTTTCGCTTTCTGCTTCTCCTCATCCCTTCTAACATACACCTTCTGCGCTTCTCTTAACAATTCCTGTAGACCCTGGTCTTGCCAATTATCTAATTTTTCTAATTTCTTCCTAATATCTCCCCATGATTTGGCCACGAATTGAGTTTTTAATAAAGTGTCCCCCACCGGGGATGTAGGGTCTACTCCTGAATACATTTGTAAATTTTTTCTCAACCTTTCTAGCCAATCAGTTGGTGATTCATCTCTCCCTTGGTGCTCACTAAAAGCTCTATTAATGTTTTGCCCTCGCAGAACCGCTTCTCTAATTCCGGCCACTATTAAATTTCTAAGGTCCCTCATATTCTGTCTACCCTGTTCTTGCTGATGATCCCAATTAGGGCAGACATTGGGCCATTTCTGATCACCCGGTGGTCCCGCTTGGTTCTGCTGTTCCCATAAATGCATTCCAGCTTGTCTAATCATTTGTCTTTCCTCGGTTGTAAAGAGGATTCCCATAACTGATTGCATTTCATCCCAGGTATAGGTGTTAGGTCCCAGGAATTGATCAAGTCTTTCAGATACCCCCAGGGGGTCATCTAAAAGTTTTCCCATTTCTTTTTTGAATGTTCTTACGTCTCCGGTGTTAAGGGGGACGTTTACAAACCCTATTCCTCCTACACCCCCTCCCATAGGTACTTCCCGTAAGGGGTACAGATTACCTCCCCAAATCTCTGCCCCACTATCTTCTAATTGTTTCTGTTTTTCTTGGTTACGGGTTCTACTAGCTGGTGGAGGGGAAGGAGCGCTAGGTTTCGGTTCCTCATCCTCTGAGCTTCCCTCATATGGAGGAGGAAGATTTTCTAAAGGTTCCCATTCTTTGTCTTTAGAGATTTTTTTTACTGTTTTCTTATCTTTTAATACTAGGATTTTTGATATTACTTGGGAACCTTTCCACATGTGTGCATAGTCACTTTCTTCCTCATTGAAGGGTTTTTTGTTATTTACATATAAATTTAATGCCTGACATGTCCAATCATTATTAGATCAGAATTTTGGCCAAAATAAATAATCGGATCTAATAGGTTTTTTGGTCCATTCGACCATGCAATATTGGATCATCTTTTTCTTACTTTCCCCTTTTGTTTCTGACCAATCAGACCAGTTTCTTAACATACATCCCAGGGGACTGTCCTGAGGAATATCTGCTAAATCGCTCCCTTTCTTAACCTTGGAACCTCTCCGTGGGTTCCCCGAGCCGCGGGATTTACTCCCTTTTTGCCCCATGGTCCTGGGATAAATCTAATCCCGTATCCTTTGCCTGAGTCCTTTCAAACTCTTCTCTCGCTTCGCCTCTTCACCAGCCAGACCCCTCGCGGGACTCTGGAACCACGGTTAGAAAGGCTCCGCACTCGCTTCGTGACGCTGTCACATCTCAGTCACACCATGCTCACTCAGGCAGAAATCCTCCCCCACCAAGCGATACTCACAGTCCGAGGTCTTCGCCTGGATCTTCATGCGCACAAGTAATTACAGGGAAATCTCTGGGAGCTCTTTTTGAGATCTCAATTTTTCTGTTGCTTGTTCTTATTGCCTTTAGTTCGAGATACTGCCAGTCTGAGAGAGCAATGGAGTCCAGGTGCCACATAAAAGATGGGGCACCTCCCCTGAAAACCAATACTCCACAGGTCCCGCAGTATCACGTCGGGGTCACCGAATTGTTATAAATTTAGAAGCGAAGCCAGAATATAATTATATAATTTATTGGAATAAGAACAAGCAAAACAGCGCTGGGTACTCCGGGGAGCCGGAGACGTTCCGCTCCGCAACCGACGCACGCTATACAAAGCAATACCACTTCCTTTATAGTCTATCCTAATACATATTCACAAAATGGGCGTACTTCTCCCAAAAAGTTTCCACCTCTAGTCCGCGCAGGCGTAGTAGAGCTTCTTGAACCTTCTCGAATCTTCTGGTGTGGTCGGGGGATTCAATACAGGGGTCTTTCTGGTATTTTTCCACTCACCCTTTGCCCATGCACAATAACAGTCCTCATAACATAGTCTGTGGTTACAAAAAAAACCTTCCAACCAATTTAACAACGAAACCACGGCAACTTCCCTTTAACATATATACATTACAAAATGCTTGCAGCACATTTGTTTCCTGCATGTCTACACTAAAGGTCACTATTTCACAGCACAAATCACTATTACATTCCTCACAGTAAAATCTAGGGGGTTTGCACACTCCATACTATCCTCAGGCTAATGGGCATAGTTGACATGCCTGGGAGGCCTTAGATAAAGGTGGAAAAATCCACCGAATCAGTGCCTGATGGATAATCCCTGATTTTTAACTTGATGCCCGGGTTCTGATCCGAGGCCTAGTTCTGGTTTTTTTGTTAGGATCTTGAAGGAACAGATGACTTCGACATCCTGCTCGGCCATGGGGATCCGTATGGACAATCAAGACTTGGATGACAACGTGGTGACGAATGAATCTTGTGAAATTGGCAGCGTTCAGAAGAATGTGATTGAACTTGGTGCTGTTGTGTTAATGTCACTTTAGGTCAAAAAATGAAGAAAGTGGCAAGAGACTTGAGGCAATTGTTGCTATATTAAGCATTAATTGGATATGTTTGAATCTTCCTTGTTGGAATGGTTAATCAGATTCCTTCAATTTTGAGTGTAATACATTGTATCGTTGGATGTGGGAGGCATTGGCCTGCCAGCCTTGCACAGCCTGTGAGAAAGAGCTAGGCTTTGATGAAAAACAGGCCTTGGAAGAAAGATAAGAGGCTGCTGAGCTATGCCAAGGTGGCAGGGAAAAACAACGGACAGCTGCAACACTAAACTGTGGAAAAGTACTGAACTGTGAGAAGGTACTGCCCGAGAACAGTGCGTGAACGAGAGGGTGATTGGTCTGCACAGGGCGTGTTAGAGTGATCTTATGCTGATAGGAGAAAAGGTTGATAGCTGTCTAATTGCTGATTTGTTAACTATGAAGTAAGAGCTTTACTGACAGCATCCGAGAGCATAAGTATGTACCGTTGTAACAATAAACTCTCTCTTTCTGTCTGGATTTCATGGAGAGTCCGTGCCTCAGTTGCCACAGTTGGAGGGTTGTTTTTTTTAAGATTTGATTGTATAATCATCTAGGGATGACAATACACGAGTATGGAGACTCACCATGACCGCACTCCCTTTTAACCTTGGAGGCAAGAGGTGACTGCACCACCACTTCAAGGAAACCAGCCCAATCATGACTGTAGTCACGGGGTGGATTGTGGCAGGTGCATCCGCCCAATGAAAGCAGAGCTTCTTGGCTGCTGAAGTGTAGCAGCTCCCGACTGCCTTTGTTCTCAGGGCTTTGTGGTAATTGGGGCCTTTGGCCAATGGGAGCCACTATTGACTACAGGTCAGATTCGGCCTGGGTATAAATGGAGTCCCCTGGGGGAGCCATTTGGACCTCGTCCCCTGGAGCAGCACACTGCGGTCGAGGAGTCTCCCCTTGGGTCAGGATGCTGCCCAAGGAAACTCCTCAAGGTGCCTTGGGTCAGGACACTGCCCTGAGCAGGTCCTCGAGGTTGAGAGCCCTCACTTATCAGGTGAGTGATAAAGCATTTTGGGTTGCCGTTAAACCCTAAAAAGTTGTTCTGTTCTCCTCTCACAGACAATCGAACCTGTAATTTACGGAGAGATAGTTAACTGTGTTAATTAATTTTTTATTTTTGGTGGTTGGTTGTTTATTTGAGAGCATCTATAACAATGCCTCAAACATTCATCTACACAGAAAACCTCAACGACAAGCTGTGGCCTTTGTGATTAGTCTAAGGAATGTCACCCAAGGACACAGGAGTGTATGGAAGGATGCACCCCCCACTCCCTTGCAGTTGTATTGACAAACTCCTTAGATAAGCCTCAAAGGGGGGAAATGTGGACTGAGTGAAACCAAATATTTCTCATCAAGCACAAGGACCACTAATCATTGGCTCCATTGTGTAAGCCCAAAGAGGTGACAAGAACTGATAAGAGCTGAGTATTTCTGCCCCAGAAGCCAGATGGTTGATCAAAAAGCATGAAGTCATCAAAAACCTGTGGGAGCAGAGGAAAAACCAAAGGTGGGCAGGGTGAGTACGACCACGGACTCAATTGGACAAGGGGGTTTGCACACCCTATTTCCCCCTCAATGCATGTGCAGAACTGTCCTGGTTTAACCAGGATAGGGTTAAGTTTCCCCAGCAGTGGGGGACGAGGCTCTAGCCGGGTTATTCATATGCCATGCTGACTTCACGTCCAGGTGCCAGAGCGCGGGAAGAATCGGTGATCGCGTGGGGTTCGCGCCACCGGGTTTTCTCTCACTGCTATATTGGTAGATATTTTGCCCTGTTTATTGTTATTACTATTATTCTTATTGTTATTGTTGTTGTTTGTTGTGTTGCTATTGCACTGCTGTATTAAACCTCTCCTTATCTCAGCCCCGGGCTTTGTATTTCACTCCCTTTGTGGGGGAGGGGCAGCGGCCGCGTGGTCTCAGACCCCGGCAGGGGCTAAACCATTACAAGAACCCCTGCTCCACCTTTTCCTTGTCTCTCATGGAAATGAGTCTGTGGAATACCTGCCTCTCTTTGTCTAGTATGCTAATCAGCTGATAAGATGAATTTTAAAAGGTGACAGAAATCTTTGCTGTGTGTACACCCACCACCCAAGATTATCTGACCTGAGACAACACTGGATCCAGGGGTGGTGATCCAGATTTCTTTGACTCTCTTTCTCTTCTTTCCCTTTCCTTCCCCTTTTCCTTTCCCTTTTCCTTTCCCTTTTCCCTTTTCCCCTTTCCCCTTTCCACCTTTCCCCCTTTCCCCCTTTCCCTCCAATCCGGGTTGTGACACCCTCTCCATGAGTTAACTGAAAACTATTAAGAACATCAATAGTCTGAGAACCACTGATTGACATAAATAAAGCTGCTTTCTGTTGATCTGCCCCCTTGTTGGTGGTTACAGCTTTCAGAGACAGGGAAAAGTCCTGTCTAAACCATCTCCAGTTATCCTTGCCACATCCAGCAATGTCATGATGCTGCTGTTAACTGCTCTCTTCTGACACTCAGGAATTTTTCTGAGGTTCATTTTGTAGGTAGTGGCAGGTATTGTTCAGCAACTGTACAGAATCAAAGTATCTATAAACTTGTGCTTCGTTTGGCACAGGAGCTGGTCCCACTGGTGCATTTCAGAGCCCCTTGGAGGTACTTCTTCCCATGGGGAAATACCCCAGAGAGTCAGACGATAGCTGAGCTTGCCCTTTTGCCAACTCTGCAATAGCTTTTCTCAAGAAAAGGAGGTTAGGGACAAGCCGATGACTGGCAAGGTCCCCTGACAGCCAGGCTCCTGAGGCAAGAAGGGATAAGACTTGTGTGTCCTCTATGCTTCAGAAGGTCCCCTTATGAAACCTGGCTTCAACTTATGCTTAGTTACTTGTCTGAGTACCCCTGTTATTATGGCTGCAAAAATACTGTGTAAAGTCATGTTTTACGTTTAATACGATTTAAACTTATTTTTTGTTGCAGGGGTTGTGTGTTGGGCTTTTTTTTTTTCTATTTAGATGTTGGATTATGTTGTCAAATTAGCTCTGAAAATAATCTCTTGAATTTGTTTGGCTTTTCTGGTAGAAATGTCTCTTCATAATGAAGTTTTAATTGCTTTATGCTATCCTTATTTCAATCAAGTATTTTTTAAAATCCTTTTGGCCCTGAAATTTACTCTATAGGTCTTATCTTGGTGCATCTCAGTTCCTAGATTTTTCCTTATTCAAATCACCATATTTGCTTCTTGCTGGCCAAATAACTAGAAGATATTTCCTTTGATTCATTACCCATCCGAATGCCAGGAGTCTCCCTATACCAGCATACAGTGCATGTTAATAAGACAGTGTACACTAATGACAGCATTAGTGTATGCTGTCCTGCAGCCTCTGATGGCAGCTGGACTTTATAAAAACTGCATTATCACTTAGTGAAATGTGTCACCAAGAAAAGGAAATGGGCCCACAAGCAGTGAGACTGCAAAGTCCATAGTTCCTCTGCTCCTTTTTGTTTATACAAGACAAGAATTAATTTTGCATAGTGGTATACTTAGATCCGGATCAATCCGCTACAGTGTTGAGCAAGCACACTTTCATTACTCCATCATCCATTTTTCTTCCAAAGATATTTTTTAAAGCCTTGAAAGCATAAAGTATCAAACCATTGAAATTCTATCAAATGATAAAACACATGGGCCTGATTCATTGCCCGTGTCACATAAATGATCTATTGAAATACATCAGAGATCATCTTGGGTCCTTGTGTCATTATGATGATTACATACTAGTTTTACCAGAACTAAAAAAAAATTGGATGTCTAAACTATATTTTTATAAAACATAACTGCTTTACCCATTTTTATGTGTCCTTTAGCTTGCAGTATACTATAGAGTAGCCAGGAAAAAATATAAAAGATGCATTTTATACATAAGCAAGATGTTCTGCCTACACTTGGGTACATGTTATGTTAACATTCTTTTCTTAATGTTTGGCAACATATTTGCATCTGTACCTAAGGTTCTTCATTAGAATAGGAAAAGGTCCTATATAAATCAATGAATAAAATAAATACTTCAGGGTTTATTTTATTTTATTTTATTTTATTTTATTTTATTTTATTTTTTGAGGCATACTTTAACTAGACATGTGATAACAAGCACATATGCAAGAGCATATTGAGACTTTACCATTAATATTTTAAGGAATGAAAGGAATACTGGAATAGCCAAAATGTCATATATGCATATTATGCATACATCATAGTGTCTATACATGTATATATAACTTTAATTAAATATTTGAAGAAATTGCAGAAATCATCTCATTTTATGATAGCATTGATTGGTTATTTTACTTGATGGTTATTTAAAACTGAATAATGCCCCCAAATAATTACATTTAAAAATAATATATCTGGTCATGGAAGATGTATTCCAAAATAATTTTCTTTTTCACTTGGCAAAGATTAAATAACAAAGTCTATATTCTTTATTGCTGAGTCCTACTATTAAACCAACTACATATAAGCAGTGCTGATTGCAATATAAAGAATTATTCTCCTGGGTCCTACTTGTATTCATTCTCATTCTACACTTTAAAAACCCATTCATCAATTACTCTGCAGTGGCATCAGAGCTTAGCATGTGCATATCATCTTTCACTCATATTCCAGTGCAGTCTTCTGGAGCGGAAGAGAGAGACTGCAAGTGTGTGTAGCATGTGTGACTCCCCTGCCATACACACACACATAGATCTGTGTATACATTCATAGCACATCGTATGTAATTGCCAAGAAGCCCTTTGCAAGGGGTAGATATAATAGCCTTCTATCTCCAGAATCTTTTGCAATGTTTAGAGTCTTAAACCAAACCAATCTTGTAAACAGCTAGGTGAGCATCAGAGCCAGGAATTTTTTGATGTGCAGCATAAGTGAAATGCTGCATAATATAAAATGGTGGCACTCTTAATCCTGTAGCACTAGTGATTCCCAGCCCCCTCCGCTATTGATACCAACACCATTGTCTCTGGATTTAAACTTCATCAGTATGCAAATGGAGTGTCTCTATGATGGGTGGTAACTTGGTTGGATGCACTTTCTACATTTCTGGCAAATGAGTATAATTATTTTCAGAGCTGCGGGCAACTCATACATGTTTTATCCTCCATCTGGACCTGCATGCTACACAATAGTGATAAAAGATGATTTCCCCCCTTGGATGTTCATAGGCCATCATCGACACCATCCTGATGAAATGGTCATATATCCCCTAGCACTTCTATATCTGCTACATCTGGACAATAAAATTATTTCCCTATAGTACTAAAACACTTCAAATATTCAAGTCCTCTGTGCATATATTTGTGTTTTGAAGCATTCAGCGTTAATGTAATGTAGTAATTTATAAACTGACAAACTATGAAGAAATCTCATGAGGTCTGCAAAGCAGCAGCAAAGAAAGCAAAAGCTTTTTGTGCTCTTTAATAATAATCTTATCAAGTGTTGGAGGCAGGCTTTAGTCTCCCATTGTTAGTGCTTTTCACTCCTGGGCTTAGTTACTCTATGCTGAAGCTGAGATGCTTCGAATCAAACTATTGTCATGATTGCAGCTCACGACAAACTGTATCATCATTGCTTGAGCAAAAAGGGGAAAGATGAACTTCCATTGCTGATGATTTAAAAGGGAAAAAGATGAAGGCAAAAAGGCTAAAATAGAATTTACCAAAATTAAACATTCACATCCATAATAGAAAATAAAGTCTGTCCAATCAAGAAGAATCAATATCTGCAAAGCTGATATTGCTCACAAGAAAGAGGAGAAGAAAAGAAAGATCAGCTTCCTTTGTTTCTTTGTTATAAAATCATTTTAATGATTAAAATCCATGACTGTGATCTCCCTTAGTAAGTGCAGGCTGTCCTTACAGGCTCATCATTGATCCCTAAATATCTAGACATCGGGATTCTCATTGCCTGTACCAACTGAGGTGAAGGACATCCTGCTCACTTTTACTGCAGGAGCCTGATTCCCCCCCATATAAATTAATGACTAATTTTGCCGGAACCCTGGAGAGGACTCAGTGTCTTCTGCTGCCCCTGTCCATCTGGCACAGACACGTCCAACAGGTGGGCTTGCCTGGCATGGGGGAAGTGGGGTGCTGCACCCCTCATGGCAGCCCTGTGTTTGGCCATGCCACCCACACGCTATAGCCAAGCACAGGGGCTGCCAGCTCATCGGGGTTGTGCCAGGGTCTCCATGGCAACAGTATAATAGATTTGCCCTTATTCAATCCCAGAGGCCACATTGAAGTGTGATGCAAAATTTGCTGGAGCCTGAATTCCTTTCAAATCATGGCTCGTGTGTCAGGAAACAAGTCAATGTGCAGACAGCAGTAAACACAGGGTTGGAAAGAAACCTTTACTTTCCCATGCTGAGTGCTCATGGTGACATTCAAAAGCTGAGACCCCTCTGAACCCCATTTCTGTCTCATTTCCTGGTTATTAAATCACTCTTTAAATGGGGGCGGGGGTAGCAATGGGCTATGGAGAGCCATGACAGGCAGAGGGCAGGTGGACCCCAGCCCCCAAAACCACTGCGCCCTAGAGGAAAGCGAGTGCCATCCCCAGGGCATGGAGCATCTCCTGCAGGGCCAGGTCTGCCCCAGCATCACCCTTGGTGCTGCAAAGCATGGGCAAGCACAGCTTGGAAGTGAAACCATCCCCTCTGCAAAGTTTATCTTAGTCATTAACTAAAGTGCAATGAGTTTAATGGTTTGCTTGGCTGTGGTAATGAGAATGAAACATCCTGCAGTCCTAAGGTCTGTGAACTCTGGCAAGGCATGGGCTTCTCTACATCACCAGTACAGCTGCTCTCCCTGTCACACCAAGAATATATCTTTTATTTCAAAATCTCATGCTAATACAGTAGGTAACAGTTCCACAGGCTCGTTCCTGATTTTTTCCCCCTGCAATTGCTCCAGTCAGGGAAGCCATCTCCATGTTGGTGGAGGCCAGCCAGCCCTGACTTGGAGCTGTGGAGACAAGGAAGCATCCCTGGACAAGAGACAGTGCTGTTATTGCTGAGACCCAAACACACGTGTAAGAAACTTTCCAGTCCTACAACTAGACCTCGCTTAATCATCTTCAGCATCTTTCCGGACAGGGGCCCCAGGCACCTTCTGCACCTGCCCCTTACTCATGGGACGCACCCCGACAGAAACCTGCCCTGAAGGAAGGCTGAAGGTTAGCATGGTGGCAGAGCATCCCATGCTGGTACATCATGCTGTGTCCTCTGTAAACCAACAAATGGTATCACAGCCCTTCTTGGATGGTTTCTGTTGGGACTGGACTGCTTGAGGCATTTGCTGGCACACTGGGTGGTCAGGCTCTCTATGGTGACACAGAAGAGCTGGCAAGGGACAACCATCACATTTCTTGGACTTTTTCCATAGCTGATTGTTTTTTTCTCATTTTGCTCAGCTCCCTGCAGGCACAGCTGTTCTGGGATCTGTGCCATTTGCAGGATGAAGACCCTCTGGCAAAGGCCTTGTGGTGTCCAGGTCATGGGTTGCAGCTGCTCTGCTGGTTGCCATGTGTTTGTCGTGCACCCCTCCACTGGGGCGCATTGGCGACCCCGCAGCAGCCCACCCTGGCCCTCCCCCTGGCCCTCCTTGCTCCCCTTTGCCAAGGACCAGTGCAGTAGGCTGCTTCTCACCCATGGCTTCCTGTCAGGGCTCGTGGGGTGTAGAGAGAGACAGCAAGAGCTTATGAAATGCAGATTATTAATTTTAAATATGCTTTTATTTCTTTGTCTGGTAAGATGGTTTCTTTTCTCTTTTATTGGTTGCTTGTCTTCCCTAGCTTGTATGCTGAAATTTGCACTTCATTTTCACTTCAATCCCAGCCTAATATTAATGCAGGCAGTTATGTAAGAATGTGAAAAAAAGAAATCCAATCCTTATGCTCCATGAACCCACTGGTGATGGATTAATTATAACATATTTTTTCCTTATAGATTATGAAAATAGTTCTTGCATGTCTGAAGACACACGGTATTATCCAAAGCACTATATTCAGACATGTAAGCTAAGTTGCCTCTGCTGTACTCTGAGTAAACAGGATCCAGCTAATGATGTTTCATGTAAATGAGGCACATGTTAGATTGATAGTATTCAGGTCTGTTTATCTAGTTATGATTTTCCTTTTCAAGAGCCTTTCAGTCTGCAGTTTCCCTGTACAAATGTCCCTTGCACTGGGTATCTGGGAGATGGGGGAAGGTCTAAAGAAGTTCAAGATTTTACAGTTCAGTTGAATACTGAGGAAAATGGATACCAAGGTCAGGTTAAGAATAAAGAAATCAATTCCAAGGGCAGCAGCACAATGGAAAAGGCCTAGGTTCCAGCAAAATATTTTCTTTATCATTGTTCTTATATATAAAAAAAAGGCAGTTGTAATAGAAGGTGACAATGGAGGTAAAATGTTATGGAAACCAAAGGTAGCAAAATTTTGCCAGTGATTTATTGTATATGTATTTTCATTGCTCCTATCCCACTGTTCAGCTTCTCAGCACAAAACTATGGCATGTCAGACCCTGGTAATGGATTCCTTCCAACAGATCCCTGCCAATTCTACTCTGTACTGGTTTTGGCTGGGATAGAGTTAATTTTCTTCATAGTAGTTAGTATGGGGCTATGTTTTGGATTTATGCTGAAAATAGTGTTGATAACTCAGGGATGTTTTAGTGACTGCTGAGCAGTGCTTACACACAGTCAAGGTTGTGGGAGAGAGGCAAGTCGACATCGGCCTGTCAGCTCTGCACAGCCCCTGAGAAGCAGCAAGGCTTTGATGAGAAACAGGCCTTGGGAAAAAGATCAGAAACTGCCGAGTTGTGCCAAGGTGGCAGGGAAAAACAACGGCCAGCTGCAACACTGAGCTGTGGGAAAGCGCTGAGCTGTGAGAAGTTACCACTGCGTGAACAGCGCGTGAACAAGAGGGTGATTGGTCTGCACAGCATGTTAGAGGGGTCTGATGCTGGTAGGAGAAAAGGTTGATAGCTGTCTAATTGCTGATTTGCTAATGATGAAGTAAGAGCTTTAACCAGAGCATAACTATGTACTATTGGAAAAATAAACGGTCTGTCTGCATGAAGAAAAAAAACCTCTCTGACTCGTTATTCTGGCCACTACACAAGGTCTTTTCTGCCCCTCACACCACCCCACCAGTGAGTAGGCTGGGGGTGCACAAGAAGTTGGGAGGGGACACAGCCGGGACAGCTGAGCCCAACTGACCAAAGGGATATTCCATACTGTACGACATGATGCTTAGCATATAAAGCTGGGGGAAGAAGAAGGAAGGGAGGGATGTTTGCAGTGATGGCGTTTGTCTTCCCAAGTAACTGTTACGTGTGATGGAGCCCTGCTTTCCTGGAGATGGCTGAACACCTGCCTGCTGATGGGAAGTGGTGAACGTATTCCTTGTTTTGCTTTGCTTTGCTTGTGTGTGCAGCTTTTGCTTTCCCTATTATCTCAACCCACAAGTTTTTTTAGATCTACCCTTCCAATTTTCTCCCCCATCCCATTGTGGGGGGAGTGTGCAAGAGGTGGTTCTTAGTTGCCAGCTGGGGTTAAATCATGACATGGTCATTCATCCAGATATATATGCTGGCTCAGGAGCAAAAGGCTGCATCAACATCCCGCCATGAATGCTTTCAGGAGTAAGTTTATTTCATGCTTTAGTTTTAAAATAAATATATAATGCAGTACTGTATATCAAACTAAATCCTACGTAATCCTGCAGATGTGACCCATTCTGTTTCATCTGTGGTACCAAGGAACAGGAGGATAACAGCACAGAATTAAAAGGTTTTCTATTGTGGTTCTCCACTAATTATTACAATATTTTCAAGACACTACCACAAAGTGTCACAAGGAATGTATTTATATTCAGATAGATTTCACATTGTGTTAAATATAGGCAGCTTCACTTAAATGACATGGATATCTACAATATGCTCAAAAAAGCCTGTGGTGGGTTGACCTTGGCTGGACACCAGGTGCCCACCAAGCCGCTCTATCACTCCCCCTCCTCAACTGGACAGGAGGAGAAAAATATGATGAAAAGTTTGTGGGGTGATGACATGGTTTAAGCGCAGAGGGCAACTGAGCACCACGCAGCCACTCGCTCACTACTTTCCCCCCAGTGGGATGGGGAGGAGGAAATATGACAAAAGGTTTGGGGATCAAGACAAGGACAGGGAGGGATGTCTCACTCATTATGGTCACCAGCAAAAGACAGACTCGATTGGGGAAGAAAGAACATCAATTTAATTTGAACACCCCACCCCTTCCTTCTTCCCGGGCTCAGCTTTGCTCCCAATTTCTCTACCTCCTCTCCCCCCCCCCCCAACCCCCCCCCCCCCCCGAGCGGCGCAGGGGGCAGGGGATGGGGGTTGCGGTCAGTTCATCACTCGTTTTCTCTGCTGCTCCTTCCTCCTCAGGGGGAGGACTCCTCACACTCTTCCCCTGCTCCAGTGTGGGGTCCCTCTCAAGGAAGACACTCCTCCATGAACTTCTCTGACGTGGGTCCTTCCCACAAGATCCAGTTCTTCGTGAACTGCTCCAGCATGGGTCCCTTCCGTGGGCTGCAGTCCTCCCAGCAACAGACTGCTCCAGCACAGGCTTCCCTCAGAGTCCCAGCCTTCCTCAGGCACAGCCTCCTGCTCTGGCGTGGGGTCCTCCACGGGCTGCAGGTGGGCATCTGCTCCACTGGTGACCTCCCTGGGCTGCAGGGGCACAGCCTGCCCTCTCACCATGGGCTGCAGGGGGGGTCACTGCTCTGGTGCACCTCCCCCCCTCCTCCTTCTTTCTTCAACCGACCTTGGTGTTTGCAGAGGTATTTCCCTCACAACTCCTCCTCCTCTCAGGTTCCCCTTCTTAAATATGTTATCACAGAGGTGCAGCCACCATCGCTAATTGGCTCAGCCTTGGCCAGAGGTGGGTCCAATTTGGAGTCGGGGGAGCTTCAAGAAGCTTCTCACAGGAGCCACCTCTGTAGCTCCCTGCCCTGCTACCAAAACCCTACCACACACAAACCCAGTACAGTCGAGATAAGGACAGGGAGAGATAACTCACCAGTTACCATAACAGGCAAAACAGACTCCACTCAGGGAAATTAATTTAATTTATTGCCAATAAAAAGTCAGAGCAGGATAATGAGAAATAAAAACAAATCTTAAAACACCTTCCCCCCACCCCTCCCTTCTTCCCAGGTTCAATTTCACTCCCGATTTCTCTACCTCCTCCACCTGAGCGGCACAAGGGGGATGGGGAATGGGGGTTGTGGTCAGTTCATTACATGTTGTCTCTGCTGCTCCTTCCTCCTCTCACTCTTCCCCTGCTCCAGTGTGGGGTCCTCTATGGGCTGCAGGTGGAGATCTGCTCCACCGTTACCCTCCCTGGGCTGCAGGGGCACGGCTGCCTCACCATGGGCTGCACCAGGGGCTGCAGGGGAATCTCTGCTCTGGCACCTGGAGCACCTCCTCCCCCTCCTTCTTCACTGACCTTGGGGTCTGCAGAGCTGTTTCTCTCACATATTCTCACTCCTGTCTTGCCTGCTGTTGCACAGCAGCTTTTTCCCCCTTCTTAAATATGTTATCCCAGAGGTGCTACCACCATCGCTGATTGGCTCAGCCTTGGCCAGCAGCAGGTCTGTCTTGGAGCTGGCTGGCATTGGCTTTATCAGACATGATGGAAGCTTTTGGCATCTTCTCACAGAAGCCACCACTGAAGCTCCCCCACTACCAAAACCTTGCCATGCAAACTTAATGCATGCAACAGTGTAGAATAAATTATGTAATTTTTTTTTTTTCATATCAAGTTACTGTGGAGTTTTTCTAATCTATAAAGACAAATTGTAATGGGTAAGCAGTGGTTTGGGACATCTGTAGGACAGTCTACAGAGTCTAAATTAATTTGCACAAGTCATTTGCAGACCGGCTCATTTCACTTAAAGAAGCACAGGAACACTTTCAACTAGCTAAAATTTATTCATGAAGCAGAAGTGGGTTTTTTAGAAAAAGGTAGAGCTTCCCAGGCATTAGATCAAAGGTGAATATAAAAGCAATGTCACCAAACTGGGCAAGGACCCTCCCAGTTGCCCATGGGTATTATTTTGCCACAGCTTCTTTCAGCTTGGCTTTAAGTTGGTTGGCTTAGCAACACAAAAGCACTGTGGTTTTGGTGGTTGTTTCAGGTCATACAAAAGTTTTCTTTTAAAACACGCTTATAGAAAAAAGCAATAGGATGTGCTTAGCAGGGGTGGGACCACAAAGGTCTTCTGGAAATCACTCCAGAAAGCTAGAGGATGAGGTTTCATGGTGCAGGTCTGATCCAGCAGGATCAGGGCAGCCTTGCACCCTGCCAGGCCTGGGCTGGGGCTTGGGCATCACACCTTCTCCTGCCCTGAAGTCATTCAGAGCCCCACACCTCTGAGGGCTATCCCCCACTCTTGACCTCTGCAGCTGCACTTGAACATAATTCCCTCATGTTTCTGTGGGGAAAAAAGCCTCAGCAAAACCCCAATGCTTTAGGAGCCGTTCCTGTTGTAATGTGAGAGATCTCATCTGTAGAACCTGTGAATGGGCTAAAACCCTCTCTATGGATTACTTGTATCAACCAAACTGGTTTCAGAGACAAACTATCAATCTTTATTCTTATGTGTACAGAAAACATTAACAGGGCTCAAATTCAAAAGTATAATTTTATTATATAATTTAAAAGTCTGTTTGCAGAATTCTTCGGATGGCATCATTCTCTCAAGGGCATTCCCTAAACTGATTTAACAGTTCTACATTGGGTATAATATTCTCTATGAACTAGGTGTTTTTCACAAGTTCCAGAATTACATAAAGTCTAAAGACTTTCAGTACTACATAAAAAAAATCAAAACTCAATCTTAAAGATAATTGACTTAATTTTTCTGTCTAACCCCCATTACGGAAAGACTATATACCCTAATGCAAGACCATTTATGATTACAGAGCTCTGCTGAAAACTATTTACCACTTTACCACTGTATGTTCCTGAAGTCCTCTGCTCCTAATTCTATTTTGAACTCTGCTAAATCTGGCTCATTTCTGCATGGTGGCAACAAGTTTTGTAATCTGGTTTATGTGAAAAAGCAATTATTTCATTTTTAACATGACATCTTTAGCTTAATTAAATATGGCTTTATTAATGCACCTTTTCCGTACCATTCATTATTTGACATACTTTTATTGTGTCCCTTTCTCTTTTGTGCTCTGCATGCAGGATCAATCTGCACTGAGAAGTTCAAGTGAAGCCGTTTCCTGAGGCTGGAGCCACACATGTTCTTCACTTGGGCTCATGTTCACACTGACCTCAATGCCAGTGCTCACTCAGGGGACAGAGCTCAGCATCCTTTTGACCTTGGGATGTTCCTTGCAGGGCAAAACACATACATAAGTGCTCCTGGTCTTTTCCACACTTCATGAAATGAGAGCTTTTCCATCCCTCTAGACCTTTCTTGTCTCTGAAGTTGTCATGCTCAGCATAAAGGTGGATGCGTGCTCTCTCACGCGCATTTCTTTGTTTCAGTTTCCAGATCAGCTGGGCAGAGTTCTCTGGTGTGGTCGGATCGCTGCTGGGGTCGGGCTCTGTACCAGTCACCGCTCGGTGAGCCACTACTGCATTTTACCCATTTTGGACTACTATTGTTACTGGTGTTTATGTTAGTATTACTAAATTTTTTTAATTCAACCTACAAATTTCTTCTTTTGTCCCTCCCCTATTTTAACAGAGGGGAGGGGTGGGGAGGAGGGAAGTAAACAACTGGTCACGTGGCGATTTGCTACCGGCTGAGTTCAAACCACAACAGCTGGGAAATCACCAACTTTATGAAATGCAATAAGAACAAAATTCTGCTCTTATAATAAGAGCAACATTCCACACCTGGGACAGGGTAATCCTGGTTATACATACAAACTGGGGGATGAGAGGCTGGAGAGCAGCCCAGTGGAAAGAGATCTGGGGATTTGGGTTGATGGCAAGTTGGATATGAGTCACCAGGGTGCCCTGGCAGCCAAAAGGGCCAACTGTGTTCTGGGGTGCATCAGGCACAGCATAGCTAGCCAGTTGAGGGAGGGGATTGTCCCATTCTACACCGCACTGGTGCGGCCCCACCTTGAGTATTGTCTGCAGTTCTGGGTGCCTCAATATAAGAAGGACATCACACTCTTAGAGTGTGTCCAGAGGAGGGTGACCAAGATGGTGAAAGGCTTTGAGGGCAAGGCTTATGAGGAGCAGCTGAGGACATTTGGTTTGTTCAGCTTGGAGAAGAGAAGGCTGAGGGGTGATCTCATCGCAGTCTACAACTTCCTCAAGGGGGGCAGAGGAGGGGGAGGTGCTGATCTCCTCTCTGGTGACCAGCGATAGGACACGAGGAAATGGTATGAAGCTGCATCAGGGGAAGTTTAGATTGGACATTAGGAAAGGGTTCTTCACTGAGAGGGTGGTCGGTCACTGGAACAGGCTCCCCAGGAAAGTGGTGATGGCACCAAGCCTGTCAGAGTTCAAGGAGCATCTGGATGGCGCTCTTAGTCATATGGCTTAGTGTTAGGTAGTCCTGCGAGGAGCAGGGAGTTGGACTCAATGATCCTTATGGGTCCCTTCTTACTCGAGATATTCTATGAGTCTATGTAAGTAGCTTTTCATATTCTATGCATCAGATATTAAAAACAGATCCCATGAATTTTACTCCTCCGTTTTTCCTAGTAGTATATCTAATGCTTGTCTGCGCATGACGTTTTCATTCTTAGGGACTGATTCCATGACTTCGTATGTCCTAACTGGCTCAGACCCATTTTGTCCTTTTTTCTCTCTTCTCTTTTCTTTTGAATTGTGGTGGGTTGACCTTGGCTGGATGCCAAGTGCCCACCAAAGCCACTCTATCACTCCCCTTCCTCAGCTGGACAGGGGAGAGAAATTATAACGAAAGGCTCGTGGGTCGAGATAAGGACAGGGAGAGGTCACTCACCAATTACTGTCCCGGGCTCAACTTCACTCCCGATTTCTCTATCTCCTCCTCCCCCCGAGCAGTACAGGGGAAGGAGGAATGGGGGTTGTGGTCCGTTCATCACACATCACTGCCGCTCCTTCCTCCTCACACTCTTCCCCTGCTCCAGTGTGGGGTCTGTCCCATGGGAGACAGTCCTTCATGAACTTTTTCAACGTGAGTCCTTCCAACAAGCTGCAGTTCTTCATGAACTGCTCCAGTGTGGGTCCTTTCCACGTGTCCTTTCTATGGGGTGCAGTGCTATTATAAATAGGACTATATAAAAGACCTAAATAAATTTTGGTCCCAGGTATTAAGTCACGGCTCAAGAAGTCCAGTGGATGTTTCATCCAATAAAATTCTTACCTGTTCTCTAGGTATGGTTTTCAATTAGCTCTAATTTTTTAAAAATTCCATTTCCGGAAATTGTGTCTGATTTTTCACAGATTTTGTAGATAGGCTAGACCTGGAGTTAGGAAAATCTGTCAGTGTTGAGATCAGTAAGGCCAGGGGAGGAAGGAATATAATTAGGCTTATAATGGTAATCCTGCTTGTTTATGAAGTAGCTGCTGCTGCTATGTGACATCTTTCTCCTCTCTCTAAGCACACAAGTCCACCAGCAAGCAGCCCATAGAAAGTGCACAGGATGCACAGCCATGCAGAATAACTGCCTACCAAGTCCCTCTGAGCTCTTTTGCAGCCGGCTTAAAGCTGCACCAGTCTCCCCCAGCCTCTTCAACAGTTTCTGCCACTGACCCCAAGGGAGATGTTTCTCATAATTTACCACCTCCCCAGAGGAGGCCACCTAGATGTGAGGCTGACTTTGTCCTGCTGAGCAGCAAGCCCACAGGTCTTACTTACACAGGTCCTCTGATGCTTTCATGAAGAACCTGTATTTTGCCAGCTGGTCTCTATGTTTATTTGATGAAGCTTTCCCAAGAATAGTTCCTTGCATTTTACATTACTCTTTCAGAGTATCTTCCCCAGTTGTCAGGATAAATTTTAATTTTAGCTTTATCTTTCAAATTATCTGTGGTCAGTCCCAATGAGGTGCCTTTTGAAAATTTAATAAGCATACTTTATTTTCCCCCATATAGCTTGATGTTGAAAATATTGAAGAGAACTGGACCAAGGACTGACCCTGCAGAACCTCATCACCTACAACTTGTTTTACTAGTACATCCTGGCTATTTCTTGTCACCCAGATAATATTGGCCCCATCTTAGAGGCTGACCCATCCAGGCCATTCTTACTTAGTCACATTAGGAAAAAGTCATATGAAAGAGCATGAAAATCTCCCTAAATTCGAAATATTGCATCACTCCTGTTTCTCTGTCTGAAAACTGTTTATCAAATGGTGTTAGACTGACTGGTGTTGTTTATTCTTGGTAAAACTATGCTTGCTTCTACTCACCTTCTTGTTTTCTCCTAGATGTTTAAAAATGTTTTGTGTTAATTGTTTCAACATTTTCCAGGAACTAAGAATAACCTGGGAGCTGTATAATTCTGAACTACTCTTTATTTTGCTCCACTTCATAAAGATAGGCACTTTGTTCTTTCCCACTCTCTGACATCTTACTTTTCCAGAGCAGGCTGTTAAAGATACTACTAACAACACTGAGACTTCATCCAATAGCCCTTGTATTACCCCCTGAGTGAGTGTCATTAAGCCCAGCAAGTGTGAAAACATCTGACTTGCCTGCAAAACAACATCTGATTTACCTGCAGCATCCCTGAGCATCATGGCAGTTCTTCATAGGGTGAAGCCTGGTGAAGTTATATTGGCTGAGGAAAACAGCATCCTGCAACAGTCAGCATCAGTTTGCTCTGGTGATTGACAAATTGTCCTACACAGGAGCCCTCCAATACTAACACTATCTGTAGTTTGATTATGATTAATAGATATTATGATAGGCCTGTGAAAAATGCTGTTTGATTACTTTTACATGAAAGCACTACAAAAATGTCTCAGTTCAAAGTATCAAAATATGAGTTGAGAAACTGGCAGATAAATTATTAGAATACAGTCTTTGCACTGATAAATTTTTGAACTTTCCTTGAACTTGTATATCAAGAATAGGCAGTTTTTCCAAGAGGAAAATTCACTAGACAACCTACAATTTTTCTTTCACATATTTAAGGAAAATGTTCAGTCTGGTAAGGAAATAATAGCAATTTATGTCTTTGATAATTGAGAAAGATTATAGTTCTATACACAGAAAGAAGCAGCCATCACCTGCTCTCTGAGTCACAGTCCTATTAAAGAGGTAGATGACACCTTAACCAGACAAAAAACTCAATATTTTGGGTTAGGAGACCAAGGAAGCTTCCATCTCCCTGTGAAATGAAAACATCACTATCAGCCTCTTGCTCTCTTGCTCCTGCCTTAAGACTTGGCACAAAATTATTAAAACCTTCTTCTTCCTCATGTCTTTTTCCCTAAAATGAGTCATTTCCCCTTCTGCATGCAAAAGCAGGCTCTAGGGACAGCTGTCCTAATAGTTACAAACCCGCCTTCTTCAGGCTGGGCAAATTTGCAATTCTCTGTCCACATCCTGCTCTAAACAAACTGCTATAAACTAAAGGTTTATATATAATTCATGCTACAGGCGAATTTTTAACTACTGACCCTGCTGTGAAGGAAGACTGAATCCATTAAGAAGCATCATTTGCCATCAGTGCACAGGTCACAAACTGTAAGATTTCCTGACCAGGTTTGTTTCATCCTACTTGTGGTGGGTTGACCTTAGCTAGCCACCAGGTACCCACTAAGCCACTTGATTTGCGGAAACAGACTCTACAACTTGAATAGAGTTCTAAAGCAGGTATGTTTACTCCGGCGTCGGGGTGCAAGGGGATTTCTCCACAAAGCTTGCACACCCATCGCACATTTTACCAAAAACTTATAGAGTGTGGATATACATATTCATTGGATTACATAACACAAACATACATATGCATGAGTAATATAAGTAACATATGCATAACTAAGGCTGGGTCCTTACACCCTGGTAGCATTGCTGACTGTTGCTGTTGCTGAACTGAGGTCTTCATCTGTTTGTCCATAGCAGTGACTCACAGGTGACTGACTTTGGAAAATTATACTCTGGGTCTATTTTCTGAATATCTGCATTTAATTACTGATATCTCCACACAGCACTATTTGTGAGCACAATGCATGAGCTCTGTTGGGTACTGAAATCAGTATATTCATTGCAGATGTGCCCTGTAGACATGCCCTTAGCATCTGAAAAATAATGTATGTGTAGGACAGACCATTTCCCCTCTTACATTTCAGATAGCAACACTGAGTTTCACCTGCCAAACTGCTGCCCCGTGTTCACCTTGCCTGTCTCAGCATGGGAATTTCCTCTAAATCTATTCAGTGTTTGATTAACATTAATGTGAGGGTTATTGAAAGAGCTCTAACTCAACTTCACAGCTTCTTTTTTGATATTTTCAGATAAATTTTCCAGTTTCAGTGTGGTTGGCTTTGTTCAGCTCAGCCATTTCAGCTTTAAGTCTTCTGGCACTGCTGGGTGCCTTCCATTGAACCAGGTGACTTGCTCCTTTAGAATTTATCACTTTGCTTCAGCATCAAGTTTTCTGGGACACCTCTACCTCTGACAGCACCTCATTCTTAAAATCAAATACATTTTCTGAGCAAGAAACCCATGCTTTTTTAAATTATTATTTTAGTGGAAGATGGAATAAGGAAAATTTGGTAGATGAATTTTGCCTATCCAGTTTTCAGATACCACCAGCTTTCACACATATGAAGACTGAGCTCTGCTGTCATCTTGTCCAGTACTGTTTTTCAGCAGGGTAGGAACACTCATAGCAAATTAGTAACCTAAGCATTGCTGGGCTTTTATAGACACTATGGAAAAGGGGAGGTAAGTGAGATATGAGGATAATACTGAGAGTGTCTTGCAGAAGTTTACAGGGACCTTCCTCAAAGTGTCATGGGAAACACGGGAGTAAAAAAAAATTATATTAACCAGCAAATAGGATGAATAGCAGAGAATTATAATAAGATGGGAAGTCATCTAGTCCAGTCACTTCCAAAACTAGTGTAGTAACCTGACAGCATGTCTTACTTTGCACCTTTGTAAGTGCCTGGGCAATCAGACAGGGATCACACAGGAAGGTGTGTATACTTCAGATATCATTTGTTATTAATTTCATGATTTTACGACTTTAAAAATATGTGCATATGCATTTGTTAACATTTCTGTGGGAGCAGAACTGAGCTTTATGGGAAGAAGTGTCCTTTGATGAGAAGCAGAGGTCCATCAGGTTGGTTCAGAGAGAGAGCTGCCAGCAGATAGGAACACCTGGATAAAGGCAACACCTGGATGAAAAGGTGGCATCACCTCTCTCCCCACTACAACCCAGGAACAAATTTAGCACTGGGCACTGCGTATAAAGATACTACAGACCACTTGCATCTGTGCTGATATGACATGGGGTTGGGGGGGGGGGGGTCCATCTACATTTGCATGGATGGTTTGGAGCAGCAGTGTGCTTGAGAGATGACTCCCACCCAGGCTGTCCCTAGTTCAAAATAAAACCTCTAAAACACCTATCCTGCAGCATTTGGGCATCAACTGCTTTGATCTATTGAACTTCTTGACTTCTTATTATGTAGACAGGAAGAAAAGGTGGCTTGAATCAACCTTATCTCAAGGACTGATCCAGGTTTGTAATCCCACAGTGCCTATAGCCTAGAAAACAAGCAAGCCTCACACAAAATTCAAGACTCCCTATGCACCCAGCCTCCTTCACTTCTGAATAACCAAGTGTTCAAAATAAATAAGCAGCATGGCCTCAAGTCCCAGGTTTTGCAGGACTGCATGAGCCAACCATCTCTCCTTTCAGCAGCAACTCAGTTAAAAAGAATTTGCACAAATTAAATATTTGTGGCAAAACACGGCAGATAAAGCTATGATCCAATGAGAGAGAAGGACTTTAAATCTGAAAGCAGATATCTCAGAGTATGTAGGTAAGCAGAAAAAGGCATCACTTTGAAATGTCTACTATCCATATTGCTGCAACCCTCACAAGTGCTTCAGAGATAAGATAAACTACCAGTTAAGATCTCAATGTTAGATGGAAACCAATTACACAGTTTTTACAGTAAATAAGACAGTACACAACAGAGGCAGGAACAGACCCATGTTAATTGCCACCCCATCCAGGTGCATATGAGAAGCACTGGAACTGAGTTTTGGCAATTTCCTACCAATGGAGTCTGACATCAGCTGATGAGCAGCAGAATACTGGAGAGCAGTCCTGTCCTCCACAGGAGCAGAGAAATGGGATCCACTGTCACTCTGACTTATTGCTCCTTTGTCTTCTTCCAAAAAAGCCTTTTTACCCTTCTGCTGTGCTCCATCTATGCTGCTTTGTTGAGGGTCAAAAGTACTGAAAACACTGAATTAAAGGAAAGACGTATGTGGGTCTCATTCATTTTTGTCATAGGTCTTTCAGTATTTCTGCCAAGGAGATATTTCTGGGCACTGGCCACATCACGGGGTAATTGCTTTGGTGGAAGAATAGATGCAATATCAAGGAGGCTGTCAGAGTTTGTGGTCTGCACACTCTTGCCTTGAGGATTTGTTTCTGCCCACCCATCCAATCCACAGACTGAGACAATCCTGAGAGGAGAAGAGTGACTGCAGATTTGCATCCCTCGTATCATGACAATCAATTAGTAAATAAATAATCTAAAACAAACTTATCAGGAAAGGCTATTGATTTGTGGAAACAGACTCTACAACTCAGAGAGTTCTAAAGCAGGTATGTTTACTCCGGCACCAGGGTGCAAGGGGATTTCTCCACAAAGCTTGCACACCCACCGCACATTTTACCAAAAACTTATCGAGTGTGGCTATACATATTCATTGGATTACATAACACAAACATACATATGCATGAGTAAGGCTGGGTTAGTTCTAGAGGCTGATGTCAGCAGTTTATGTTCTCTTTGCACCTGTGCATTGCCTCCTGGGGGGCGTCTTCGGGGGGCTTTGGGAGGAAGGCTCACAGTCCTCCTCACCTTGTTTTTTCCCCGGAGCATGCGCAGATTCTCTTGGCCAATTTCTTGAATAACAAGAGTGTTTTCAGCCGGTTTACTCATTCTCTCTTATCTAAAAGTACCAGTGTATCCATTTCTACCGTCCATATATTACCAAGACTAAACTAGTTAGAGCACATCTGCTTTCCAAGGACAAAACATATTTTTTTTGCTGAGCACTGCAGTTCTTGGTAGGTTTCCACAGTAAACTTCTTTGTTTTGATGAACACAGTAGCAGTAGTCCTTGGTAAAATTCCACAGAACAGTGAGGGCAAGCCGGATTATTAAGCAATATTCAGAAATCATTATAAGTTGCTATAAGTAAATAAATTGCAAAGCAGGTGATCATTTCCTTGTATCAATTCCCCCCTTTTCTTTTTCCTAAGCAAATTCTTTTGCTATATCAAAGCAGGAATTTAAGTATATATCTAACAATTGATCTTACCTAGAATTAGGGAGATATTCTGTGTTAATGTATAATGTGTATTAGAGTCCCATGTACTTACGATCCCTCCCCACAGTTCGATCATGTTGATAATTAATGTCCATCCTTTTGTTGGATTCGGAGCCTCAGGGGTCTAGTTAATTTTGATTCCCATTGCTGTTTCGGGGCTCCTTTAACTTGCGTGTGATGTATCCACAATAATCGTTCTTTAATCTTGATGGCTGTATGTGAAGTTAGCAGCACCTGAAACGGAACTTCCCCATTTTGGTTCCAGAGGTGAATCTGAAAAAGATCTGATATATACATAATCACCAGGTTTAATGTTGTGTACAGGCTTGTCCAGACCTCGAGCCCTGGTCCCCAGGACCAATTTCTCTATTTCTCGCAGCTGCTTTTGTAGACTTATAACATAATCTGTTAGTATTTCATCTCCAACCTGGGTTGATATTCCTGCCTGTATCATATATGGTCTCCTATATACTATTTCAAAAGGACTTAATCCCTCCTTAGTTCTGGGTTTGGTTCTGATCCTTAGAAGGGCTAAGGGCAATGCTTGGGGCCAGGACAATCCAGCTTCCTGGCCTAGTTTTACTATTTGTTGTTTAATTAAATGATTCATTTTTCTACTCAACCACTGGCTTGTGGATTATAGGGGGTATGTAATTGCCAGTCTATTCCTAAAAGTTTACTAACCTGCTGGACAATTTTTGCCACAAAATGTGATCCCCAATCTGATGACATTGTTGCTGGAACCCCAAACCTTGGTATTATTTCTTGTAACAATAACTTAGTTACTTCTCTGGCTTTATTAGTTCGTCAAGGGAATGCTTCTGGGCCCCTGGAAAAGGTATCTGTCAGGACCAAAAGGTACCGAAACCCCCCTTTTCTTGGGAGTTCAGAAAAATCAATCTGCCATTGTTGCCCTGGGTAATTTCCTTTCCCTATCCGCCCGGGTTGGGTCTTCAGTCCTGTTTTAGGATTATTTTGTAAACAGATTTCACATTGCTGTGTCATCTGCTTGATGGTGGTATATAGATTTCGGGCAACTATACGTTGATTTAGATACTTATATAAGCCCTCTACCCCGCAATGGGATTTTTTTTTTTTTTTTTATGCTCTGCCATTACTGAAGCCCATAATAGTGCAGATGGTACTGTTATTTTACCTTGAGGAGTCTTTGCTCACCTGTCCTCTTCTCTGCTTCCCCCTAGATCTTCAGTAAGTTTTTGATCCTGCCTAGAATATTGAGGCTTACAATCAATTTGTATTTTACCATCTGGAACCAAATACTGCACTTCTACTTCACAGAATCACAGAATCATCTAGGTTGGAAAGGACCCTGAAGATCATCTATTCCAACCGTTAACCTAGCACTGACATATCCCAATTATACCATATCCCTAAGTGCTATGTCAACCCGCCTCTTGAACACCTCCAGGGATGGGGACTCCACCACCTCCCTGGGCAGCCTTCACCTTTCTCAGCCACTCTTTTGACCTCACGATCTGCCATAGCGTTGCCAAATTCATGGGTGGAACTTCCTCTCTGGTGAGCCTTACAATGCATTATAGCCACCTTTTCAGGTAGGTGCACTGCTTCCAGGAGTTTGAGGATTTCTTTGGCATGCTTTATATGTTTTCCCCGTGCAGACAGGAGTCCTCTTTCTTTCCACACTGCCCCATGAGCATGGACCACTCCGAAAGCGTATTTAGAGTCCGTCCATATATTAATTTTCATACCCTTGGCCATTTCCAGTGCCCAAGTTAAAGCTATTATTTCTGCCTTTTGTGCCGAGGTATTTGGAGGAAGGGCTTTAGATTCTATTACCTGATCTTTGGTGGTTATAGCGTATCCTGCCTTGCGGATACCTTGTTGGACAAAACAGCTCTCATCTGTATACCAGGATTCATCAGCTTCCTCAAATGGCTCCTCTTTGAGGCCTGGCTGGATGGAATAGACTGCTTCAATCGTTTCCAGGCAGTCGTGTGTCACTGGTTCTCCTGTGGTTCCACTGAGAAAAGAAGCTGGGTTGACAATATTAGTAACTTCTATTTCTATATCATCCTGTTCCACTAGGAGGGCTTGGTATTTCAGGTACCTTTGGGGTGAAAGCCAGTGTCCTCCTTTCATGTCTAGTACTGCAGACACTGTGTGGGATACTAGTACTGTGATTTTCTGGCCCAATGTGAATTTTCGTGCTTCCGGGATATTTAGAACTACTGCTGCTACTGCCCTCAGGCAGCTAGGCCATCCCTTGCTTACTTCATCAAGTTGTTTAGAGAAGTATGCCACTGCCCTTCTATCTGGTCCCAAATTTTGGGCCAGGACCCCTAGGGCTGTTCCCTGTTTCTCGTGGGAGAATAACCAGAAAGGCTTAGTGATGTCTGGTAAACCCAAAGCAGGGGCACCCATCAGCTTTCTTTTCAGCCGACAGAATGCTCTGTCTGCCTCTCTATTCCAAGTGAGGTTTTTTGGATTTGATTTTAATAGTTCATAAAGGGGTTTTACCATGAGTCCATAGTTATATATTCACAGGCGACACCATCCGGTCATTCCTAGGAACGTGCGGAGCTCTTTAGCTGTCTGTGGTCAAGGGGTCTGACAGATGGCCTCCTTCCTTGCAGTCCCTAGGGTCCGTTGACCAGCCGTGACCTCGTATCCCAGGTAAGTTACTTGCTGCTGAGCTACCTGGGCTTTCTGTGGAGAGACTCGATAGCCATTAAGTCCCCAAAAAATTTAATAAACTAATAGTCCACATTATGCACATTTCTTTTGTCTCTGTGGCTATTAATAAATCCTCTACATACTGCAGAACTTTCCCAATTCCATGCGGTCGCTCCCATTGCTCCAGGTCTTTAGCTAGTTGGTTTCCAAAAAGAGTGGGGCTGTTTTTAAACCCCTGGGGTAGCACAGTCCATGTTAATTGTATCTTCCTTCCCGATTCCATGTTTTCTCATTCAAATGCAAACAATAACTGACTTTCGGAGCTCAAAGGCAAGCAAAAGAAGGCGTCTTTTAGGTCCAGTACGGTAAACCAAGCCAATTCAGGCACTAATCTAATTAATAATGTATATGGGTTTGCTACAACAGGATGCAGATCGCCTCCTCTCTTATTGCTATATACTCTCTATGCTCTGTCCAACAAGGTCTCCAAACTGCTACTCTCTGGCAGTTTCAGCTTCTGCAACTTCTTTTGAATGTCATGTGCTGATTGCCCTATAAATAATGACACTAACTGTTGTATTCCCACCTCTGATCCTGGATCTAAGGGTGTGTCACCTCACGGTATCCCGCAGCCTATCCAGGAATTCTGATGGAGTATCTTTAGGTCCCTGCCGAATGGCGTATAGGGCCGCACAGGTAATTGCTTTTGGTATAGCCCGCTCCATGCCCCTTACAATCCAATCTCTATGTGCATTTAGCAATCTCATATGGGCTCCTCTGTTGGGGTCCCAGCATGGGTTCTGTAAGGGGAAGTGATCTTTTATATCTTCTCCTGTACTTTTGGGGTGATCAGTAGCCAGATCCTGGGCTGTTTTTAATATTAATTGTTTTTTCAGTTTCTGTCATGTGATCCAATAATAACTGTATATCACCCCAATCCGGATCATGTTGTTTTATTAGAAACTGAAAATGCTTGGTCACCCCAACAGAGTCGCTTCGATACCCCTTCGCTGCACTTTTCCAAGTTGCAAGATCAAAGGAAGTGAACGGCACTTTTATTCTGACAGGGCCCCCCCATCCGGCCCTACGGCCTCTCTCAGAGGAGCCGGCACCACCGCTCGCTTCTCCCGTCCCCGTCTCCGATACGGGGCTGTGAGGCGGGGAGCCTGGCTCTGGCTCCTCCAAACTTTCACTCTCCTCCTGTCGGCTTCCTACCGGTGGTTTATAGTACTCAGGTAAATCCTTTATTTCGGCCCCTTTCTCTTTCCCTTCCTTCTTATTTTCTTTTTCCGGTGCCAGCACTAGTGGATCTCGTGGGGGTGCCAGGCCACAGTCTGTTTGATATTCAGGATGGTCTCGGAGGGTGAAAAACATGTCTGCATAGGAGACTTCATCCCACTTCCCTCCTTAAAACAGCATCACTTGTAGCAGGGTGTTATAATTCAAGGACCCATTAAGGGGCCATTTTCCCCTCATCCAATTTATGTAGGGGCCACCACTGATTGCAATATTTTATTAGTGTCTTTTTATTCACCCTTGCGCCTGGAGGTCCCCCTATCTTCTTCCAGCGTTTTAAAATACAGCCTAGGGGACACTTTTTGATTATTCCCCCACTCTGGCCGCTTCCCATCTCGTCTACTTTACCTTAAAACGCTACCCGATTAAGCTGACAATATCCCCCCCAGGCAGATGGTACAAGGGTGCACTCTCCCCACAGAGTACGCACCTAAATTCAAGACAACAATGAACACAGAGTTACTGCCTCCCGCTAGAGGAGATATTTCACCTGTGACACTTCAAACACTGAGCCCGAACAAACAGGCAGCACCAGTGACCCAGCGGGCGGGCACTAGGGCGCTCTGTACTAAGGAATGTTCCCTCGTCCTGCACTACCCCCCACTGGTACAGAGTCTGCCCTGCGCTTCGTTCCTCTGCGGCCGCTTCCCTCGCGGGATAACGGAACTGCGGGTCAGAGAACTCCGCACTCCGCAGCTGCAGCTGGGCTGCGTCTCACACCCGCAGAACAGTCACACACCCACACAAAGGGGCCCCTCACACTTATTACTCACACAACATAAAATGGCAAATACTACAAACATCAAAACACCAATTACGACAATGGCTAGATCATAAAAGTCATAAATCAAAGCCAAAAGCATAAATCATATACCATGAGCCATTTGCCATTTATCATTTACCACAGATCCACACCTGATCGATATTGACTAAATTATTATAAATGGTACCAGATTTTACATTTGATGGTAACACGGCAATGCCACACCACTCCCGTACCCCCGTACTAGGAGTACCCAAGTCGACCTAGGGTTCCAATGTGGTCAGAGTGTTGAAACCACCCACCCATGGGCCCACCACAACTTGGGGACTCACATCCCAACCCCAGGGGCGAGCACAAAGGCTCTTTACTTCGCGTAGGACGTCTCCTCATGACTTACAGGTCCCCCGTTCTCCAACATACCTGATCCGCTGATAGATGGTCCTTGTCTGCCCCTGCCGAGATCGGGAGAGCGAGGGAGGTTCTCCGAGAAAGAAACCTCGGGGCGCGCCTAGAACGTCCCCCTCTCAGCTGGTCCTGCAGCCGGACAGAGAGGGTCCCATCTGGGGTGCCAACTGACGTGTGGAAAACAGACTCTACAACTCGAATAGAGTTATACAGCAGGTATGTTTACTCCGGCGCCGGGGTGCAAGGGGATTTCTCCACAAAGCTTGCACACCAACAGCACATTTTACCAAAAACTTATCGAGTGTGGATATACATATTCATTGGATTACATAACACAGACATACATATGCATGAGCAAGGCTGGGTCAGTTCTAGAGGCTGGTGTCAGCAGTTTATGTTCTCTTTGCGCCTGCGCATTGCCTCCTGGGGGGCGTCTTCGGGGGGCTTTGGGAGGAAGGCTCGTAGTCTTTCTCACCTTGTACTTTTCCCCGGAGCATGCGCAGATTCTCTTGGCCAATTTCTTGAATAACAAGAGTGTTTTCAGCCGGTTTACTCATTCTCTCTTATCTAAAAGTACCAGTGTATCCATTTCTACCGTCCATATATGGCTATCGTATTCATTACCAAGACTAAACTAGTTAGAGCACATCTGCTTTCCAAGGACAAAAACATATTTTTGCCGAACATAGTAATTCTTGGTAAGTTTCCACAGAAAACTGCTTTGTTTTGATGAACACAGTACCTGTAGCCCTTGGTAAGCTTCTGCAGAACAGTCAGGGCAAGCAGGTTTATTAATCAATATTCAGAAATCATTATAAGTTGCTATAAGTAAATAAGTTGCAAAGCAGGTGATCATTTCCTTGTATCACACTCTATCACTCCCCCTCCTCATTTGGACAGGGGAGAGAAAGTATGACAAAAGGCTCGTGGGTGGAGATAAGGGCAGGGAGATCACTCAGCAATTATCATCATGGGCAAAACAGACTCGCCTCGAGGAAATTAATTTAATTTATCGCCGATTAATGGAAGAGTAGGTTAATGAAAAATAAGAACAAATGTAAAAAAACCTTCCCCCCACCCCTCCCTTCTTGCCAGGCTCAACTTCACTCCCAAATTCTCTACCTCCTCTCCCCGAGTGGGAATGGGGGTTGTGGTCAGTTCATCATACACTGTCTCTGCAGCTCTTTCCTCCTCATGCTCTTCCCCTGCTCCAGCATGGGGTCCCACCCATTGGGCTGCAGTTCTTCACGAACTGCTCCAGCGTGGGTCCTTTCCACAGGGTGCAGTCCTTCAGGAACAAACTGCTCCAGCGTGGGTCCCCCACGGGGTCACAAGTGCTGCCAGCAAACCTGCTCCAGCGTGGGCTCTTCACAGAGTCACAGCCTCCTTCAGGGCACATCCACCTGCTCCACCGTTACCCTCCCTGGGCTGCAGGGGCACAGCTGCCTCACCATGGGCTGCACCAGGGGCTGCAGGGGAATCTCTGCTCTGGTGCCTGGAGCACCTCCTCCCCCTCCTTCTTCACTGGCCTTGGTGTCTACAGAGTTGTTTCTCTCACATATTCTCACCCCTCTCTCTCTTCCGGCTGCTGTTGCGCATCAGTTTTTCCCCCCTTCTTAAATATGTTATCACAGATGCTCTACCACCGTCGCTGATTGACTCAGCCTCTGCCAGCGGTGGGTCCGTCTTGGAGCCGGCTGGCACTGGCTTGATACAGAGAAATGACCATTTTCCTTGCAAATTATTTACTTATAGCAACATATGATGATTTCTGAATGTTGCTTAAGAATCCTGCTTGCCCAGACTGTTCTGTGGATTCAGTGTAGCATAGCAGACAGTTAGTGGATTGGCTATGATAAGAAAGTAGCAGGTAGCCCTGGGGTATGAAGTAAAAAGATAACTCACTGATAGCAGCCTCAAAGCCCTCAATGGGCACTTGGGCAAACTAAGATAAGGGGAACTCGAACAAAAGGACACAGAGATACAATCCAGGGAGGATGATCTCGCCGATTTAGGAAGAAGACACCTGGACTTTACCTCACAGCGCATGCCCTGGAAAGAGCGGACACCGTGAAGAAGACCACGTACTTCTTCCCTTGACCACCGAAGACCCTCACCCTATTTCTACTACGCATGCTCAGACTATGTAAATGAGTTCTGAGAAATAATTATAATAATCACGCCTATTCCCCGAACTAATTGTAATAACCCGGCCTTTCCTAATGAATATGTACGTTTTGGTGTAATAAATATTTGACTACTTGCCGAGACGGTGTGCAAGCTTTGTGGAGAAATCCCCTTGCACCCCGGCCGGAATAAACATACCTGCTTTATAACTCTATCCGAGTTGTAGAGTCTGTTTCCGCGCGTCAGGCTCTATCGGACATGGGGGCAGCTTCTAGCAGCTTCTCACAGAAAACACCCCTGTAGCACCCCCTGCTACCAAAACCTTGCCATGCAAACCCAATACAGCCTTCCCAATCAAGTTATTACATTCCTGTTATTTTTATATGATTTAGACGCGTTGTTTAAGGTGCATGTAGGTAGAATGACAGGGAGGTCCTTGTTAAAGGAAATTGGAATAAATAATAAATACAACATTAGGAAAATAACTCCGGGGCAGAAGGAAGCTGTAGGAGCAAATGCAGTGAACTGCTGCCTGCCAGCTTATTTCAACCCTTTCTGCCTGTGGAAATCAAATAGCAATGCCGCAGTGGAAGCAGAACCATAGCTCTCCATCTACAGCACTGCAGGCATAAGTTTGGCTACTGGTGACTCCACCATGGACATACATACTCTAAAATAGTGGTTGATCATGCATCATTGCAGTGATTTTAAACATATGCAATATCAAATTTCCCTGCTGCAGCAGTAGGCAGGCAGGGGCCAGGACTGGAGTCAGGCAGGGCTCCCGGCTCACCCCTGTCATGTGGTGATCCCTGACACATGCCAGATCCCCCCTCCTTCCTATGCATGCGTGGTTGTTGGAGATCATTTGGCTCGTGGGTGGAGACCTTTGCTCCCTCCTCACAGTTCCCTGAGATTCCAGACAGCTGCTTTGGTGCCATAATTTAACCAATGCCGCTATGGAAAGTCAGCAAGGGGTTTTGCACAGGAGTCAGGGATGGTGGGATTTATTGTGCTTATTGTAGAGAAGGGCATCGGAAACATGAATGTCCTAGGATGAGAGGTCGTCAGCAAGAGGCAGCAAGAGTAATGATCCTAGATGAATGAAGGGGACTGGAGGGGAACCCAGATGAACCTCTGCTTGTAATTGAGCTGGGAGAAAAGGTTAAATTTCTAGTAGATACGGGAGCAACATTTTCAGTTTTGAATACTTGTAAAAGGAAATTAGGAGCCAAAACAGCAAATATAAAAGGAGAGACAGGGAAGGAAGAAAATAGGCCATTCCTTCAAGCCCTGGATTTGAAATTTGGAAATAAAATAATTCCACATGAATTCTTGTATGTACCAGAATGTCTGGTACCTTTGTTAGGAAGAGACTTATCGTCTAAACTAAATGCTCAGATTGTTTTTGAAGAAGGGGAACTTTTTCTAAAAATACCTGAGTTCAAGGCAGGAGAAATCATGATGATACAGGAAAGAATAAAAGAAGAAGAAATTCCACAGGAAGTAGATTTAGCAGTAATCCCTACAATATGGAAAACAAATCTGGCAAATCAAAATTAGCACTGCCTGTGAAAATAGAATTGAAGGAGGGTGCAAAACCAGTAAGGATTAAACAGTACCTGGTTAAACCAGAAGTTAGATGGGGAATTAAGAAACTGATTGACAAATTTTTGGAGTATAAAATTCTTGAGGAATGTGAATGTGAATATAATGCTTCAATTTTACTGGTTAGGAAACCTTCGGGTGAATATAGGTTAGTAACAAGATTTAAGAGCAGTGAATCAGATAGTTAAAGACATTTATTCTGTAGTGGCAAATCCATATATATTGTTGACAGCATTAAAAGAGCCCCATCAGTGGTTTACAGTGCTTGATTTGAAGGATGCTTTCTTTTGTACACTTCTGGAGAAGGAAAGCAGAAAGAAAATTGTTTGCCTTTAAGTGGGAAAGTCCACAAACAGGACGAAAAATACAATTGACATGGACAAGACTACCACAAGGATTTAAAAATAGCCCCACCATTTTTGTATATCATCTGGCGAAGGAACTTGAAGTATAGAAACAGGATGATTCACAGCCAAAGCCTGGACACTTACTTTTGCAATATGTGGATGACATACTGATTGCTACAGAAGAAAGATCCACCTGCATAAAGGTAACAATAGAACTTTTAAATTTTCTTGGACTAAACAGGTACAAGGTATCCAGAAATAAAGCCCAAATAGCAAGCCAGACCGTAATATATCTGGGCTTTGAGATTTCAAAAGGACAGCGGCAATTAGGAACAGACTGTAAGCAAGCCATTTGTGGCATACCGGAGCCGAAAAATGTTCATGAACTAAGGGCCTTTTTGGGAATGGCCATGTGGTGTCGCCTTTGGATAATGAATTACGGTCTAATAGCTAAGCCATTGTATGAAGTTCCAAAGAACTTTCCCTTTGTATGGGCCCACATCAGCAACAGGCCTTTAAAGATTTAAAATGAGCTCTAATGTCTGCACCTGCCCTGGGACTTCCAGATTTAACCAAAGATTTCCAATTGTTCGTTTATGAAAGACAACATCTTGCACTAGGTGCACTGACCCAGAGAATGGGGAGTTGGAAGAGACCAGTTGGATACTTTTCCAAACAGCTGGACACTGTGAATAAAGGATGGCCTACTTGCCTTCAAGCAGTTGCTGCTACAGTAATGCTTATTCAAGAGGCCCAGGAATTGACTTTAGGAAGAACAATAACAATATATGTCCCACATATGGTGACAACTGGTTTAGAACAAAAGGGGGGACATTGGTTGTCCCCGAGCAGAATGATGAAGTGCCAGGTGGTCCTGACTGAACAAGATGATGTGGTTTTAAAAACAACTAGCCTAGTAAACCCTGGAGTTTTTCTAAGTTCTTCACAGGAAGAAGGGCAGCTGGAGCACGACTGCCTGACTACCACTGAACATGTGTACTCCAGTCAAGAGGATTTGAAGGACACACGGCTGGAAGATCCCGACTGGGAGTTATACACAGACGGCAGCAACTTTGTGGAACATGGAGTTCAATACTCTGGATATGCTGTAACAACAGACAACTCCATCATAGAGGCAAATGCGTTGTCTAGCACCACTTCAGCTCAAAACTCATTGCTTTAACTAGAGCTCTTGAATTAAGTGAAAAAAAGAGAGTAAATATTTGGACTGACTCAAAGTATGCTTTTGGGGTAGTGCATGTCCATGGGATTTTCTGGAAAGAATGAGGATTGTTGTCCTCTCAGGGATCAAATATTAAGCATCAGAATGAGATTTTGCAATTACTGCAAGTAGTTCAGAAACCCACTCAGGTGGCAATCATGCACTGTAAAGCACATCAAGTTGGGAATACAAAAGAAATTGGAGGAAATAACTTAGCAGATAGGGCTGCCACAAAAGCAGCGAAAGAAACGACGTTACAAATGGCATTGATTCCAGCCAAAACAGTAGTTCTCCCAAGGGAGAAACCTAAATATTCAGAAGATGATGATAAATGTGGGCAATTATTGAATGCTAGGAAAAATTTAGCTGCATGGTGGGTGACATCCAAGGGACAAGTGATGGTTCCGCCTCTTCTAATGAGAGAAATAATTCAGGTAAAACATCAGCAATGTCATTGGGGCGTAGAGGCTTTGATAACCCTTTTAAAAAGACAATTAGTATCAGTTAAGATGCCAGGAATTGCCAAAATGATAACTGCAATATGTGAAGTGTATTTGAAAAATAATCCAGTAGTGAAGAAAAGGGTTCAAATGAGTAAACTCAAATCTGGAACAGAACCAGGACACTATTGGCAAGTACACTTTTCAGAGTTGCCTAGACAAAAGGGGTATCAGTACATTCTGGTGGGGGTTGATACTTTTACAGGATGGCCAGAAGCCTTTCCTTGTCCTACCACTCAGGCAAAAGAGGTTGTAAAATGGTTACTACAAGAAATAATCCCGAGATTTGGAGTCCCTTTTGGGATCTCTTCAGATAGAGGCCCACACTTTGTTGCTGAAGTAGTACAAAGTACCTGTAAAACTCTGGGAATTGCTTGGGATTTACATACACCATGGAGGCCACAATCCAGCGGAAAGGTAGAAAGAATGAATCAGACCCTAAAAAGGCAAATTAGCAAAATATGTCAAGAAACTAATTTAAAGTGGCCTCAGACACTTCTATTGGCATTGTTGCGAATCAGGGTACAACCAAAAAGTGGCACATCAGTTAGTCCTTATGAATTACTATATGGGAAACCATATGAATCTCCAGAACCAAATCCAAAGATGCATGTAAAAGGAAAACAAGATGTGTATAGATATTTACTTTCCTTAGGAAAAACCCTGACTATAATCTGAAATGCAGTAGTGTGGAACTGACCTCTATCCCTGGAAAATCCAGTACATGACTTTCAACTGGAGACTACGCCTATGTGAAGACATGGACTTCTGAACCCTTGCAAGAACGCTGGAAAGGACCCTTTCAAATACTACTGACTACCTTTACAGCCATCAAAATTGCAGAATTGGATGCATGGATACACTACACTAGAGTAAAGAAGGCACCTCCAGAAACCTGGAAGTCTGACAGTCGGACCTTTAAAACTGAAAATCTATAAAACTTAAGTTGAATGTATTGTACTTGGGAGAATAATTGTGGAAAACTTATAGTTTTGGGATTTTTATTAGGTATCCTCTCTGGAATAATTGTTCTATTGTTCATAATATGTTTTAAGCTGGTTTTTTTGAAAGACTAACTTTTTTGAAGAAAAGAACAAAAAGGGCAAGAATTGAGAATCTTAGAAATGGTTGTATAGAATAATGTGAAATTGTAGATCTCAACATGAAGGGAATCGTTTTAGGTTATATACTTATTTTTTGTTTGTTAGTAGGGTCATTAGAAAATAATGTGATTTTGCAATTGATACAGGGGTTTGCAAAGGTACAAAATTTGACATCCATTACAGCTTGCCTTCCGATACCAAAATCAGCCAAAGATCCTCTTCCGTGGGGAATCCTCACCATGAATTTAACGATAGCATGGGAAAAGATGTGGAAAGGAAACTTAAGCAAATTAACTTGGATAGGGACAGAAGGAAATTATTCCTTAAATTTTGATAGAAGAAATTAAACTGTCTTCAGGTGTAACATTACAAAACCTGCCACCTCTTGGGCAAAGGAAGCTATATACCGTCCGTCTGGAGAGGCCTGTACTAATACCCCATGGGGCTGCCAACTCCCAAGGGTTTGGCAACAACCCCAAAAAGGAACTTGGGATCATATTCAAAATGTAGGATGGTGTTTAGAGTTTGAAGGAACACCTGGGCCCTTAACAGATCCTCCTTGAGTGAGTACAATTTATGACAATTTGGAATAAGTTCAGTAAAAAGATAGAACGATACACCCTAAATGGAACTGTACAAAAAAAAAATATAACCACAATTCATCAGATGCAGAAATTCAACATCTCTACCCAGTAGCCAAGGCTCTAAGATGGGGATGTTCCTATAGAAATTATAGTAATTCTCTGAATGATATTTGGTCGCATTTGAATAATGATAGGAGAACATGGCCAGGGATCGACTGTGTCAGAGGACAAATAGAAAGTTTAGGATTGATGGTATGGGTAAGCAGTGATGGAAGATGGAATACCCATATGCCAGTGAAAACTCAAAACCAATGAACTTTAGGATTATTAACATTATGCCCTCTTTGGAGAAGATCCCCCTTTCGATCTTCATGGTGGACTCAAGTAAAAAGAGAAGAGGACACCTGGCAATCCCCAAGTACCGGAAACAAAGTAGGATGGGTGTTAAAATCAATCTTTTTACCAGGACTATCAGCACTACAAAACAATTTTATATTGCATAACCTTTCAATACAAGTAGAGATATTGGCAAATGCTACTCGCACAGGTTTGGCTGAATTAAATACTCAAGTTCAGGCAAACAGTAAATGGCATTACAGAACAGATTGGCCTTGGATCTATTGTTACTTAAGGAACACGGAGTATGTGGATACTTAGGACTAATAAATGACACCTGCTGCATCTATATACCAAATGTGACAAAGAATTTAAATTTGCAATTGGATAGGATCAAAAATGTGGCACAAAGTAGTAAAGAATTAAGAACTGGATTAGAAAATTCATGGTTAAACAAAATCTTCCATGGACTAGGATTTTCCCTGACAGGATGGCTAGCAAGCCTTTTGCAAACACTAATTGTAATTGTAATTTCAAATTTGGAAAAAGCATAAATCATATACCATGAGCCATTTGCCGTTTATCATTTACCACAGATCCACACCTGATCGATATTGACTAAATTATTATAAATGGTACCAGATTTTACATTTGATGGTAACACGGCAATGCCACCTCACTCACACAACTCACTCCACTCCTGTACCCCCGTACTAGGAGTACCCAGGTCGACCCAGGATACCAATGCGGTCAGAGTGTTGAAACCACCCACCCACGGGTCCACTGCCACTTGGGGACTCGCACCCCAACCCCAGGGGCGAGCACAGAGGCTCTTTAGCTCGCGTAGGACGTCTCCTCACGACTTACAGGTCTCCCCCTTCTCCAACATACCTGATCCACCGATAGATGGTCCTTGTCTGCCCCTGCCGAGATCGGGAGAGCGAGGGAGGTTCTCCGAGAAAGAAACCTCAGGGCGCGCCTAGAACGTCCCCCTCTCAGCTGGTCCTGCAGCCAGACAGAGAGGGTCCCGTCTGGGTCGCCAAACTGATTTGCGGAAAAAAGACTCTACAACTCGAAATAGTTCTAAAGCAGGTATGTTTACTCTGGTGCCAGGGTGCAAGGGGATTTCTCCACAAAGCTTGCACACCAACAGCACATTTTACCAAAAACCTATCGAGTGTGGCTATACATATTAATTGATTACATAACACAAACATACATATGCATGAGTAAGGCTGGGTTAGTTCTAGAGGCTGGTGTCAGCAGTTTATGTTCTCTTTGCGCCTGCGCATTGCCTCCTGGGGGGCGTCTTCGGGGGGCTTTGGGAGGAAGGCTCACAGTCCTCCTCACCTTGTTTTTTCCCCGGAGCATGTGCAGATTGTCTTGGCCAATTTCTTGAACAACAAAAATGTTTTTTGGCTGGTGTACTCATCCTATCTCATTTAAGGGAACCAATGAAACTTCTACCATCCGTATATAACTAATTTTACTCATTAGTGAGACCCAACTAGTTAGAGCACATCTGCTTTCCAAGGACAAGAAACATATTTTTGCCAAACATAGTAATTCTTGGTAAGTTTCCACAGTAAACTGCTTTGTTTTGATGAACACAGTAGTCCTTGGTAAAATTCCACAGAACAGTCTGGGCAAGCAGGATTCTTAGCAATATTCAAAAATACTATAAGTAATACTATAAGTTGCTATAAGTAAGTAAATAAGTTGCTAAGCAGTTTGGTATAAGTAAATAAGTCTTAAAACAATTAATCATTTCTCTGTATCAAGCCCACGGGAAGGACTCATGTCTGAGAAAGTTTGTGGAGGACTGTCTCCTGTGAGAGGGACCCCACGCTGGAGCAGGGGAGAATGCTAGGAGTGCTCCCCCTGAGGAGAAAGGAGCAGTGGAACTGACCACACCCCCCATTCCCTGCCCTCCCTTACCGCTTTGGGGAGGAGGTAGAGAAATAGGGAGCAAAGCTGAGCCCGGGAAGAAGGGAGGGGTGGGGGGAAGGTGTTTTTAAGATGTGGTTATACTTCTTGCACAGGGACCCATGCACCTCTGTGTGCATATCAGCCTTCACCCCTCAGTGCTGGCTGCTTGTTGCTGTCTGGACTGATGGCTTTGCCAGATCCATCACTCCCATGCTCAAAAACCAGGTGCCCCACTTCTTGTGTGGTTGGTTCTGAGTGTTGGCCAACAACAAAGATATCTTTACACCAAGGGCTACAAGTTAAGCAACACATGGCTCTGTTGAGTTGACTGATCTAGTTGGTCACATGCCAAGAGACCCACTTGCAATGTGCTTTTCTATCTCATTTTCCTTACACACCAAATCTATTTGTCTGAAACGTCCTTTCTCCGCCATCAGCCAGACTCCCCTGATGACATCTACCACTACCCTCCTTTGTCCAATGAGCTGCTCACCCAGGATTTCTTTCAAACCACCTTACACAGTATTCCTTGAAAAGATGACACAGATGTCACCAGAGATAAGTTTCCACTGAGAAATTCTGACATCCAAATGAGTTTAAAATTTCTTCTTTCTCCGCTGCTGTCTTGGTGACTGTGCAAGTTGTGACTGAAGCAATAATTGACAGGTTTTGGCAAGCGCAGCTTTTAAGTAACTGTTGAGGAAACTGATGCCCAGAATAACTATATAAAACAGTAAATATAAAACAGCTTGAAGAGGAATTGAATGAGTCACATTCTTATATTTTATACTGAGATAAAAAATGTCCATTTTTGCAGACTTTTTCCATCTTACGGAGAGGGAACATGCAGATCCTTGCATGTCATATTCTGCTATCAGTTAATGGGGAAATCAGCTGTCTTCAGTGGGAATATATGGGTAAAACTGAGGGCAGTATTTAGGCCTATATCTCCAATCTCACTGAAAAATGTGTTAATTTAAAAAATAAAACAAGGCTCTGGGAATTTTTCGGGATTCTATTAATTAATTTCAAAAGTTCCATTAGTTTGATGGAAGAAAGGCCATAAACTATAATCATCTGCCAGCTGGTGACTCGTGATTTGAAGTAGCTTTAGGGATACAGTCTCAGCCTCTGGCTCCTTTCCTTTACTGAGGCAGCACAGAGCAACCAGAGAGTCTAAAGTAGCCATATCAGCTTGGATGTTCTCCACCAGTTTCCCACTCCTGTCCTCATCTCTCAATGGAAAGGGCACACCAGATCTCCCTGGTGGGTACTTCAGCACTGGGTCAGCATGGCAAGACACATCTTTTAGGAAAGTCCATAGTCTGATATAAGCTATGTCACGCTGCTTTGGCCCCAGGAAAGGTGGGAAAGAGGAACATGAGCTCTTCTGTGTCTGCTCAGCTGCCCAGAGCTGCCCATCTTCCTTTGGCTGGGAACCCAATCCCACAAGGATTTCTTCCGAAGTGCCACCCTGAGAATAGCATCACTGTCTGACAGGTTTGTCACATCCCACTGCCTCTCAGATGCAATTTTCTCAGTGTACAAGTAAAACCTGTCTTCCCTCAGTCCTGGTCTTGAAGACTCAAGTGAATTTGACAGCCAGTCTGGGCTCTTGTTTTCTTCGTTCTGGTAATGACATGTGAAAGTGGAAGTTCAAAAGTTTCCACAGAAATGCTGTCTTACATATTTTGCTTTTCTCCTTCATTTAGACATAGCCAAACATGGGAGTTTACTGAGAAGCTGACTGTACACTGGGAGTCACCAGCATCAGGGACCAGGACTTTGGAGGTTCATGAACAAGGGAGGAGGGAGCTGCAGCCAGTGCTGCTCCTGGTCCTACTCCTGCTGAAACCAATAGCCAAGCCACTGCCGTGCCAGGACCAGAGCTGAGAGGAGATGGGGACAGTTGGGATGGGGAGATGAGATAGATAAACTGACACTGGTGGTAGGATATGAGACATGAAGCAGCAAAGGGTAGTAGCAGAAAAGGACAGGGTCTGCTCACAGCTGTAGAGGAGGAAGGGGAGTCCTGAAGCTGTGTGGGACCTTGCAAAACTTTGGGAGGGTGTAGAGAGTGGACAGCATAATGAGGGATGCCAGCATGCCGGCAGCAGTGGACCCCGAGAGAATGGATTTTGGAGGCAAGACTAGTAGTGGCAGGTGAAAGTTGAAGTAGGCATAGGTTATGTTCAGCTTCATGCATCCCAAACTTAGCTTCAGCTCAGCTATAGACAGGAATAAACTTTGGCAGCTGTTGGGGTCACCATTAGCTGGGGTCCTTATTTCTCCATGCGGGAACAGAAACGACGCAACACCAATGTGATGATCAGGTCGTCCATCTTTTTTTTTTTATTCCTTTTCTGGTTACATTTATATTCTACTAAGTTCCGTACACGCACTCATCTATCTTCTAATAGGCTACAGGTCATCTGCACGCGCTGTTCACGCGCCTCTACAAGCATTTGCATTGGTTAATTGCAATTAGCACATAAAGCCCAAAACTTGCCAAAACTCCCTTATCTCATACCCTGTTTTGCTCAGACTTGTGTGCTTTTGCTGACCACAGGTGTTTCTCACTTATCTGCTATCTTGTGTGTTTTTGCCAGCCTTATTTTGCTGGCCTTGTCTTCGTCCTTGCATTCTTCTGTCTGCACTAACTTTCTCCCAGCGCGGCCCAGACTCCTACAGGCAGCATATTATTTTATTCTAAAATAGGCCATCTTTACCCAAGTGTCACCATTATCTAAAATATATCTGATACATCTTGGAAAATCTTTGCACTTAAGAAGTTAAGATGAGTTGTACTCTTAAAAATTAAGAATAGCTTAGATATATCTCAGCTTTCCAGATAAAGAGGACTTCTGGCTGTTAGCCATGAGCTAGCAACATTTACCTCTAGATTCAGGAGTTTTCAAGTCACCAGCTATGGAGTGCCCACTTAGTTTAATGAGTTATACAGAGGGCACAGAGCCAGTTTAGTGACGTGCCACCACCACTCAATAAATAAAATTAAAAAATAATAAAATAAAAATATTTTATTTACATTTATCTTTTAAATCCCCACTTAATCAATAACAATGAACATAGTGACTATCTAAGGAATTACATATGAGTCCATTCATTTTAATGCTTGTCAGCTAACTCTGAAACAATAGCACCAAAGCCAATTCATCAAGTATATGGGTGTACCTCACTTAGGCAACTTGATAAGAGAATGGCCAGAACAGAAAGAGGTGCACCAATTTCACTAAGACCCATTAAATAATGAAGATACACATAATACTGCCCTTCTCCTCTTGGAGACTTCAGAGGAGGTATGTCACTGCCTTCCAAGATAACATTGCCCCAATAAAATCAATATGTCTTTGTCTCCTACATCATGCATTAGTATCTAGGCACTTTAAGTTATATGTCTCCCTTGAAATCAGTGAAGGAACAATGACACTGGACTGAGGAGAATCAGCCCCCTAAAATGGTTGTGGTTGTAGAAAACATAAGAGAAATCCTGGTGTGGAAAGAACAATTAAAAAATATTTCAGCTCACTCTAGTCTGGACCGAGTCCATTGCTCTTCCCCATCTTTATGCCATTTCCCTGCCCAGAAATCCTTCAGAGCCACAGGCTGATCATTGGAGTTATAAATGATCAGCATAGAGGACAAAAGGCTCCTGTTCAAGATAATTAGCTCCAGCTGGCTCAGACCAAAGCCTCTTAAAAGTATAGCTCCCGACATCCTTCTTCAGCCACAACTAACAGTAATAATTAATAGAAAACCTTATAGGCAATGCCTCATTTCAAATACTTATCAGCCCCATCCACCTGATTTGCAGTGTGCCCTGCATCACTGCATTGGTCTGCAATGGTGGGGTGCTGGGTGCATCCACCTGCTCTGCTGTCATGGCTGCTTGTCGGATGCCTTCTGAATTCCACTTCTCTTTTGGAGCATGGACTTGCTGCTAAGTTTGGTGTGATATATTTCCCTTGGAGTGATAATTTCATATTGCCTACAAGGCTACATCTTGTGATAGTACTGCTGTCTTCAAACCTTGTTTCCCATTCTAGATGCTGGCAGAGTAATTTTGTAAAGTGGAGAGAAATATTGGGATCTCAACTGTCGCGGATGAAAATATTAACACGGTAATGATTTAGCAGCAAATCAAGATTTATTAATGACTAGCAGCACTTAATCATTAACCAATTTACAGGTTTACAAAATAATTCAGTAAAATATGTTATAATTAAAATAGTGACTTAACTACAGAAACAAAGATGACAAGATTCACACTAACTTACTATATGGTACTGTTATAAAAAGCACTAGATTTAAATGTAGTAGAAATAGAATGCTAGAAGGTTGTGTGATGTAAAACTTAATTGTAGAAACTAGATGAGCATTAGGAACCATATTTGTTGGTTATAATATTTTGTTAGGTCTTATGAAATTAAGGAAAATTGTTACGCACCAACAATGCAGCTTGAAATCCCCTTACCTTTACCATCTCGATTTAAGGATCAAGAAATTGAATGAATAAAAGTGATTAATGGTAGTAATGGAGATCAGTAATGGAGATAGGTAATGATGAATATATATATATATAATCAAATCAGACTGATCAATAGTAAAATAAAATAAAAAAGAGATAATTTAGTTTAAGTAAAAATTGTAACCTAATAATCTTCTATATGTAGTGGTTAGTGGAAAATTTAAATTACAAAATACTTGTAATAGATTAACTTAGTGGTTAAGAAGAGAATAGAAAAATAAATCTTAATGACAGGTACTGGCTAAGATGACCTGACAGAAGTAAGAATTGTTCTGGACAGAACTGGTACAAGTAAAGCAAGAAGATGGGAATTAGCTAAGTAGAAATAGAGCATGTGCAAGGATAAGGGTCAACCAGTGAACATCGTGATAAAGACTATCGGAGACCACCAGAGGACCCCTGAATCACAGAATCACAGAATCATCTAGGTTGGAAAGGACCTAGAAGATCATCTAGTCCAACCGTTAACCGAGCACTGACAGATCCCAACTACACCATATCCCTAAGCGCTATGTCAACCCGCCTCTTGAACACCTCCAGGGATGGGGACTCCACCACTGCCCTAGGCAGCCCATTCCAATGCCTAACAATCCGTTCTGTAAAGAAATGCTTCCTAATATATAGTCTAAACCTTCCCTGGCGCAACTTGAGGCCATTACCTCTTGTCCTATCACTTATTACTTGGTTAAAGAGGCTCATCCCCGGCCCTCTGCAACCTCCTTTCAGGTAGTTGTAGAGGGCAATGAGGTCTCCCCTCAGCCTCCTCTTTTCCAGACTAAACCCCCCCAGTTCCCTCAGCCGCTCCCCATCTGACCTGTGCTCCAGACCCTTCACCAGCTTCGTTGCCCTTCTCTGGACACGCTCGAGTCATTCAATGGCCTTTTTGTAGTGAGGGGCCCAAAACTGAACCCACTCATCGAGGGGCGGCCTCACCAGTGCCGAGTACAGGGGCAAGATCCCTTCCCTGTCCCTGCTGGCCACGCTATTGCTGATGCAAGCCAGGATACCATTGGCCTTCTTGGCCACCTGGGCACACTGCTGGCTCCTGTTCAGCTGGCTGTCAATCAACACCCCCAGGTCCCTCTCTGACTGGCAGCTCTCCAGCCACTCCTCCCCAAGCCTGTAGCCCTGCTGGGGGTTGTTGTGGCCCAAGTGCAGCACCCGGCATTTGGCCTTATTGAAACTCCTCCAGTTGGCCTCAGCCCATCGCTCCAGCCTGGCCAGGTCTCTCTGCAGAGCCTCCCTACCCTCGAGCAGATCAACACTCCCACCCAACTGGGTGTCATCTGCAAACTGACTGAGGGTGCACTCGATCCCCTCGTCTAGGTCATCAATAAAGATGTTACACAGGAGTGGCCCCAAAATCGAGCCCTGGGGGACACCACTCGTGACCGGCCACCAACTGGATTTAACTCCGTTCACCACAACTCTTTGGGCCCGGCCATCCAGCCAGTTTTTTCCCCAGCAAAGCGTGCGATCATCCAAGCCTCGAGCAGCCAGTTTTGCCAGGAGAATGCTTTGGGAAACGGTGTCAAAGGCCTTACTGAAGTCGAGGTAAACAACATCCACAGCCTTTCCCTCATCCAATAAGCAGGTCACCCTGTCATAGAAGGAGATCAGGTTTGTCAAGCAGGACCTGCCTTTCATAAACCCATGCTGACTGGGCCTGATCACCTGGTTGTCCTGCATGTGTTGTATGGTGGTACTCTGGATGAGCTGCTCCATCAGCTTCCCGGGCACCGATGTCAAGCTGACAGGCCTGTAATTTCCTGGATCATCCTTCGGACTCTTCTTATAGATGGGCGTCACATTGGCCGATTTCCAATCTGTCGAGACCTCCCCGGTCAGCCAGGACTGCTGGTAAATGATGGAAAGTGGCTTGGCGAGCACCCAGCCAGCTCCTTCAGCACCCTCGGGTGTATCCCATCAGGTCTCATAGACTTGTGTGTGTCTATGTGATGCAGTAGGTCACTGACTGTCTCCTCCTGGATTGCGAGGGGGTCGTTCTCCCAGTCTCTGTCCTGTGGCTGAGGAGGCTGGATTCCCTCAGTACAACTGGTCTTGTTATTAAAGACTGAGGCAAAGAAGGCATTAAGCACCTCAGCCTTCTCCTCATCACTTGTTACCATGTTTCCTCCTGCGTCTAGCAGGGGATGGAGGCTCTCCCTGGTCTTTCTTTTACTACTGACATACTTATAGAAACATTTCTTGTTATCCTTGATTGCTGAAGCCAGGGTAATTTCCAGCTGGGCTTTAGACCTCCTGATTTCCGCCCTGCATAGCCTCACAGCCTCTTTGTAATCACTGTGAGTGGCTAACCCCTTCTTCCAAAAGCTGTAAACTCTGCTTTTCTCCCTGAGTTGCAGCCAAAGCTCCCTGTTCAGCAAGGGTGGTCTTCTCTGTCGCTGGCTTCTCTTACAGCACCTGGGGACTGCCTGCTCCTGAGCCATTAAGCTTTCCTTCTTAAGGAGTGTCCAGCCTTCCTGGACCCCTATACCCTTCAGGATCGTCTCCCAAGGGTTTCTTTCAAGCAGGTGCCTAAACAAGACAAAGTCAGCCCTTTTGAAGTCCAGGATGTCAGTTCTGCTTAGCCCTCCCCTGGCCTCTCTAAGAATAGAGAACTCTATTATTTCATGATCGCTGTGCCCTAGTCGTCCTCCAACCACCACCTCATCCACCAGTCCTTCTCTGTTCACAAAGAGGAGATCCAGCAGGGCACCTTCTCTGGTCGGTTCCCTCACCAGCTGTGTCAGGAAGTTGTCTCCCACACATTCCAGGCATCTCTGGGACTGGTCCCGCTCTGCTGTGTTGTATTTCCAGCAGATGTCTGGGAAGTTGAAGTCTCCCACAAGAACAAGGGCAAGCGATCGTGAGATTTCACCCAAGTGCCTATAGAATATTTCATCCACCTCTCTGTCCTGGGTGGGTGGCCTATAGTAGACTCCTACTACAACATCTGCCCTGTTGGTCTTCCCCCTGATTCTAACACAAAGACACTCTACCCTGTCTTCACTGCACTTGTACTCAAAGCAATCATAACAGTCCCTAACATACAGCTCCACCCCACCACCTCTCCTTCCTTTCCTGTCCCTCCTAAAGAGCTTGTAGCCATCAATTGGCGCACTCCAGTCATGGGAGACATCCCACCATGTTTCTGTGATAGCCACGACATCATAATTTTCCTGTTTCATCATGGCTTCAAGCTCCTCCTGTTTGTTACCCATGCTGTGTGCATTGGTATACATGCACTTCAGATGGGCTGATGTTTTGCCCCCTCCCCCTTCAAATCTAATTTAAAGCTCAGTCAATGAGCCCAGCTAACTCCTGCCCCAAGATCCTCTTCCCCCTCTGGGACAGGTGCATTCCATCTAATGCCAAATGTCTGGTGCCCTGTATACCAACCCATGATTGAAAAATCCAAAGCCCTGCCGTTAACACCAGTCTTGGAGCCACAAGTTCATCTGTTGAGGTCTCCAGTATTCTTCTTCATCCATCCCCCCAAGTGAAGGGATGGAGGAGAACACAATTTGTGCCCCCGACCCCTTAATCACTTTCCCCAAGGACCTGAAATCTCTCTTCATTGCTTTAGGACTTCTCCTAGTAATGTCGTCACTACCTGCCTGAAAAACCAGGAGAGGGTAGTAGTCCTTGGGTCTCACTAGAGTGGGGAGTTTTGCCTTGAGGTCCTTGACGCGGGCCCCAGGGAGGCAGCAGACTTCCCTATGAAACGGGTCCGGTCTGCATATGGGGCCTTCGATACCCCTCAGAATGGAGTCCCCCACTACAATGACTCTTCTGGGGTTCTTTTTAGAACTGGTTTTAATACCTGGTCTAGAATGACCCTGCCTTGGTGGACCTTGGTCTTCCTCCTTGTTTGTCTCATTTCCTTCCTCCTTCTCTTCCTCACTCAAAAGTTCCAGGGCCCAGAATCTATTGTGAAGGGACACCATGGAGGGTGAGGGAGGTCGGGAGAGGATTTTCCTGCCTCCCCAAGCAGGGACCTGTTTCCAGCCTCCCCCATCTCTTAGATCCCCTCCTTCTGCCTGGTAGCAAGAGGATGAGGGATTACCTTCCTCCTTTGGAGCCTCCATTTGCTCCTGGTGCTTTAGGGGTGCTAGGGTGTTACTCCACCAATCAAGTTCCCTTTCACACTCCCTAATACTTCTTAATCTTTTGACCTCTTCTTTGAGTTCCGCCACCAGGCTGAGCAGGTCATCCAGCTGATCACAGCGCACACAGGTGTTATCACCGGTGCCTTGTGACAGGCCTGACAGTCTCAGACACTCCCTGCAGCCCGGGACCTGGATAGCTGCATGTTTGCGTGGCAGCTCCGTCTGGGTCGCCACGTTCTTTCTGGTGGTGGTTTTGACCCGAGTGGAGACCATGGTTCAGTCTACTCGTGGAGGACGATGAGATGGAACTAGCTAAGTTCTAGACCCCGGAGATAGACTGTGCCCTGTCCGCTTGCCCTGCCTGCGCGAACTGCCAGGCAAACTGACGAGCAAACTGACACGCCACACCCTGTTTGCCCACCCTGGTCGCCGTGCTCCTGGTCGCTCGTGGTCCCTGGGGGCTGCTCTTGTACGTGAGGGGCGTGGGGTGTCATCACTCCAGTCTCCGCCCACTCTGACTCCCCGCCGCCCTCGTTAGCGGCAGCTCACTCTTCCCGCTCAGGGGGGAGGCGACTTGAGGCTCTCCCTCTTCCCTGGGCTTCTGCCTTCACGGCTTGCGGTTTTGCTGTGGGTTTTTGATGCTTTCAGGAGGGTCCCCTGCCGCTATTCTCCTCCTCGGAGCCCCTCTCCTCAGCAACATATAGATGTTACCCAAAACATGGCCCTGTGTCAACTGCATTGTTGCAAATACTGTTCAGGGAACTGTAATGGTCCCTGCAGGCTCTCACAAGTTCCCAGCCACCACAGAAATCACAGCAGGTGAAAAGGTGAGTGAGAAATGTTTTTGCCCCTCATTTCTTCCATATTTTTTGGAACCACCTCATTGCTGCTTTTCATCAATGCTGTGATGTTAATCTCTGATCCTGGCCAGCCTGAGGTCAGCCAGTTTGTATATGTATATTATTTATTTTTATTCATACTGTTTCTATTTATATTTATAAATAAAAACTATTTAAGGGATGTTAATATGGATTTTCTTATATGTTTTTTTTACTAGGTATGTGCTGACAAGTCAAAGAACAAAAAAACTTCAACACCTCCCCACATTTTAAACATAGAGGAAAAGTACTATTAAGAACAAATGAGAAATCAGCATTTTGTCAGAACTGAAATGTTTGCTAATAAACTGAACATTTTTTCCCATAGGCCACGTAACTTACTAATATTTTTCAAATTACTGTATTCACTCTGTGACAAACATGCTTATTTTCCATATTTACTCTAAATGCATTATTGCAAGAATGAAATTTCTGTGATTTCACTGCTAAATTACAGATACCAGAGTAGAGAAATTTGGGATTGTATTCCTTTGGGCATGTAGATAGCTTTTAGACTGCCATTTTAAACTTTTCTTGGCAAGAAATGGAATTTTCTAATGTGTGCTTGTTATTTCAGAGTCAATGGAATATGTGTTCCCTGACAACTTAGATGTTTTGGAATATCCCATCCAAGAATAAATTTAAGAACTTCTTATAGTCACAGATTTCCTTAGGGTATTATAGTCATTGAGTTTCTGTGCAGTATGTGAAGGGATTTGTATAAATGTTTTACAAGCTGAAATAGCTTCATTTTAGCAACTATTTATGAACTATGAAGTCAACAATTAAAGTGTATGTATGAGATTAAGAATAGAAATGGATATGAGTCACAAGTTCTTCTGATGTGGAGAAGGACAGCAATAATTTAGATGAGATACCTCTTGGGAAGATCAAAAAAAAATCCCATTAGCTTTAAAGAATATTTTGTTTTCCTATGATTCTGTGATTTAACTAATTCTGCTTCCAATCCATAGATTATTAAAAAATACATCTCAAATTATTTCTCTACCACAGAAGTGAAATGCCATTGATGCAAACCTTCACAGCTGAAAGGAAAATGGGATCCATTAACTTGATATTTAAATGGTGTTCAGCATTTTATTAGACATTTTGAAGTTTTTGCTGACCTTACCCAGGAAGTTTTTATGCAGTCCCTCAGCTGAAGCACAGTGCATCCTAAAATGGCCTTCGATAAAAACTGTATGGACTCAACCTTTTAAAATCTATGTGATATGGCATGAAAAAGATGTTTTTCTACATAATAGATAAAAGTCTTCACACACTGTCCTGGTTTCAGCTGGGATAGAGTTAATTTTTCTTCTTAGTAGCTAGAATAGTGCTGTGGTTTGGATTCAGTATGGGATTTGGTATGAGAAGAATGTTGATAACACACTGATGTTTTCAGTTGTTACTAAGAGATCAAGGACTTTCTAACTCCCCATGTCCTGCCCGTGTGCAGGTGCACAAGAAGCTGGGAGGGAGCAGAGCCAGAGCACCGGACCCAAATTATCCAATGAAATATTCCATATCATACAACATCATGCTCAGTGTATAGAGGCAGGTCGGCCGTGAAGGAGAGGGTTTTCTCTCTTTCCGCGATTGTGGTTTCGGTATTTTGGCTTCTCTAGGATCACTAGCAGGTAACGAGCTGGGTATCGGTCAGCGGGTGGTGAGCACTCTCATTGTACATTACCCATTTGGACTTTCTATTATTGTTATTATTGTTTTATTTTATTTCAATTATTAAACTGCTTTTATCTTAACCTACAAGTCTCCCTACCTTTACCCCTCCAATTCCTCTCCCATCCCCCTGGGTGTGGGAGGGTGAGTCAGCGGCTGCATGGTGTTTGGCTGCTGGCTGGCTTTAAACCACGACAGTCCTTTTTGGCGCCCAACGTGGGGCTGAAAGGGTTGAGATAACAACAGATGTGATCAGTGTGTTATAATGAATTTGTTATAAACATTCATTATATTGGTTTATTAGACACTTGTCATAATGTCAATCTATTGGCTTCTAGAGTTGTGGCTTTCATTCTCACAGTTGTGCTATGCATCACCTCACTTGCCATATATAGTCCCCATGCTGCTGCTTACCACCCATGGGAGTTGGATTAAGATTTTCGCTTTGTTGTACTATGTAGCTCTGATTTATGGCAAAATGAAGTTGTTGGTCCTGAGACTAGTCCGGTATTTGTACTCAGCGTTGTCGTCGCCTCTGTACTTCGGGGATCATCTAGTGGAATGGGTTAACAATTACACCCTTTACCTTTTCTCCTCGGAGAGCCAATCCATGGGGCAGACACCTTAATTCACCTTCCCCTTCTCCTCCAGGCTACTTAAATAGCGTTTGAGAATTTTGGGAATTTTTAATATCCTTGGAATGTTGACATTAACATGGTCATCTTACTGCTAGGAGCCAGCGTGTTCCTGCACGTGGTTCAGATTTTGTTAAGTGTTAAGCAACTACTTAAGAGTATCACCCAGAGATCTACCCCAAGGCTGGAGAGTTATGAGTGGCAGGGGGGGTGGAATAGAATGGGCAAGTATCTAGGACAACGGGCACCTCCAGTGTTTTGGAACTTTACTCCCAAAGAGGTGCAGAATCCTGAAAAACTAGTAAACTATTTGGAAAAAGTATGCTGTCACCCTGGCAATTCCAGAGAGACAGAGATCACTGCAATGTGCTGGGGCCTGGCCCATCCCTACTGAGCCCTCTTCAACACTATTCAGTACCTTCAAAGGGAAGAGAAGGTCTCTGGATTTGATAACAAAATGACAGGCACTGCAGCCACTTCAACCCCAACAACAGGCACTGCAGCTGAACCAGAGAACCAACCCATGACAGTGTCAGTTGCTCTCAGACATAAGAAGAAATACACAAGAAAACCCCCTCGCAGTGTAAGGGATGATGATGAACCAGGGCCATCATGGGAACAGGAGGAAGAGGCAGAACCAGAGATAATCACCCGATCCTTATCCCTGAGTGAGTTGTGAGACATGCAAAAAGATTTCAGCTGCCATCCAGGTGAGCACCTCATTACCTGGCTGCTCCCATGCTAGGATAGTGGAGCCAGTAGCGTGGAATTAGAGAGTAGGGGGGCCAGGCAGCTGGGATACCTGTGTAGGGAAGGGGGCATCGACAAGGCCATTGGAAGAAGGACAAAAATCCTCAGTCTCTGGAGGTGACTCCTGTCAAGTATGAGGGAGAGGTATCCCTTCAAGGAAGACTTTGCATGTCGACCAAGTAAGTGGACCACTATGCAGAGAGGTATCCAATACTTGAGGGAATTAGCCATGCAGGAGATGGTTTATTATGACCCAGATAATGCACGGCTACCCACAGATCCAGATGAAGTCCAATGCACCCGGCCCGTGTGGAGGACTTTTGTACGGAGCACACCCTCATCATATGCCAGTGCATCAGCAGTAACGGACTGGAGAGACGAAGAGGGACCAGCAGTGGATGAACTGGCTCGCTGACTCCAGCAATATGAAGAAAGTCTCTCTTCCTCCCTTGTTGCAGCTGTGGAGAGGTTGCCAGACACACTAGCAGAGAAACTGTCTCAAGAGTTCCAGCGATTTGAGGATAAGTTCCGCCCCCAACCTGTACAGACAAATACCTCACCTAATAGGAGCAAGCATTACCCTACTCAAGAGAACCAGTATACGCCACAGGGGAAGCTGTGGTATCGCCTGCAAGACCATGGAGAAGAAATAAGGCAATGGGATGGAAAACTGACCTACCTCCTAGAAGAGCGGGTACATGAGTTGGAAGGAAGAACAACTACAAATAGGGGTTCCTTTGTTATCGATTTACCAATAAGTAGAAGAAATTGTGTTTGATTTAATAGAAATATAAAATCATAAGAAATATTTAGTAAAATTTTTATTTGTTGTGGTTTGTATTAGCAACCGATTGCTGCTTTAAAATCCCCTATACAGTCCCATACCAAGGCCGAAGAGATTGGTCATAACCATTTAGTAGAAACGTTTGGAACCTAGGTAACCAAATGCAAACTGATCTGTCAGTTGATTTATAATATATATATATATAGGACCAGGAGAATACAAGTAGTTGTCAAAGTCTAGGATTAATAGAAACTTGGGGAAACAACAGTAACAGCTTACAAGTACTTGCCAAGGAAACTGTGTTTGTGTATGAAACTGTGTCCTTGGAAATTGTATATGAAAAAGTTCTATATAAGATGAGTGATTTTAGTGCTTGGCGCGCGTTGTTGGTGAGAACACTCCCCTGCGCGCCCGGCCGTCAATAAAGAAGTGTCTGCTTATCTGCATCAAATTGGTGTTGATAAGTTCTTTATTCCGGATTTTCGGCAACACCTTCAGGAGAAATGCTGCTTGGGTTTCCAGTAATCAGTTGCCCAAACAGAGCACAAGGGTTGACTTTGCTCCCAAACCTATGAGAAGAACTTCTGATTCATATTCATGAGAAGTGAGCAACCAAGATGAGTCTGTGACCTGCACATACCACACTAACCCATTTGTTGATAGCAGATACTATGACCAACATCGGAGAGGCTCTGCCTCCAGCCGGGTGGAGGACAGGGACAACCGAGTTTATTGGACTGTGTGGATCCGATGGCCTGGCACATCTGACCCCCAGCAGTATAAGGCTCTAGTGGACACTGGTGCCCAATGCACCCTAATGATGTCAAATCTTAAAGGGGCAGGCAGAACCCATTTGTATTTCAGGAGTGACAGGGGGGTTCTCAACAGCTGACTCTGTAGGAGGCTGAGGTGAGCCTAACTGGGAATGAGTGGGAAACGCACCCCATTGTGACTGGCCCAGATGCTCTGTGCATTCTTGGCATAGATTATCTCAGGAGAGGGTATTTCAAGGACCCAAAAGGGTATTGGTGTGCTTTTGGTATAGCTGCCTTGGAGACAGAGGAAATCAAGCAGCTGTCTGCTTTGCCCAGTCTCTCAGAGGACCAATCTGTTGTGGGGTTGATGAGGGTCAAAGAACAAAAGGTGCCAATTGCCACTACAACAATGCACTGATGGCAATATGACACCAACCAAGACTCCATAATTCCTGTATTTCTCCGTATTCCTGTGAACTGATTTGTTGGCTAGAGAGCCAAGGAGTCATCAGCAAGACTCACTCACCCTTAAACAGCCCCATACGGCCAGGGAAAAAGCCTAATGGAGAGTGGAGATTAACAGTAGACTATCGTGGCCTGAATGAAGTCACACCACCGCTGAGTGCTGCCGTGCCAGACATGTTAGTGCTTTGGTATGAACTAGAGTCGAAGGCAGCCAAGTGGTACGCCACGACTGATATTGCCAACGCATTTTTCTCCATCCCTCTGGCAGCAGAATGTAGGCCACAGTTTGCTTTTACCTGGAGGGGTGTCCAATACACCTGGAATCGACTGCCCCAGGGGTGGAAACACAGCCCCACCATCTGCCATGGATTGATCCATGCTGCACTGGAACAGGAGGAAGCCCCGGAACACTTACAGTACATTGATGACATCATTGTATGGGGTGATACAGCAGAAGAAGTTTTTGAGAAAGGGGAGAAAATAATCCAAATCCTTCTGAGAGCCGAGTTTGCCATAAAGCAAAGAAAGGTCAAGGGACCTGCACAGGAGATTCAGTTTTTAGGAATAAAATGGCAAGATGGACGTTGTCAGATTCCAATGGAGGTGATTAATAAAATAACAGCTATGTCCCCACCAACTAGCAAAAAGGAAACACAAGCTTTCTTAGGCGTTGTGGGTTTCTGGAGACTGCATATTCCATATTACATTCAGATTGCAAGCCCTCTCTATCGAGTGACCCGGAAAAATAATGATTTTCCATGCATCCCTGAGCAAAGACAAGCCTTTCAACAAATTAAACAGGAAATAGTTCATGCAGTAGCCCTCGGGCCAGTTCAGACAGGACAAGATGTTAAAAATGTGTTCTACACTGCAGCCGGGAAGAATGGCCCTACCTGGAGTCTCTGGCAGAGAGCACCAGGGGAGACTCGGGGTCGACCCCTGGGGTTTTGGAGTCGGGGATACAGAGGATCCAAGGCCCACTATACTCCAACCAAAAAGGAGATACTGGCAGCATATGAAGGGGTCCGAGCTGCTTCAGAGGTGATCGGGACTGAAGCACAGCTCCTCCTGGCGCCCCGACTGCCAGTGCTGGGCTGGATGTTCAAAGGGAGGGTCCCCTCTACACACCATGCAGCCGATGCCACGTGGAGGAAGTGGGTCACACTGATCACACAGGAGGCTCAAATAGGGAGCCCCAGCCACCCAGGAATACTGGAAGTGATCACAAATTGGCCAGAAGGCAAAGATTTTGGAATGTCACCAGAGGAAGAAGTGATGTGTGCTGAAGGGGCCCCACCATATAATAAACTGCCAGATAGTGAGAAGCAATATGCCCTGTTTAATGAGGGGTTCTGTCGTATTGTAGGAAAACATCGAAGGTGGAAAGCAGCTGTGTGGAGCCCCACACGATGGGTAGCAGAAGCTGCTGAAGGAGAAGGTGAACCGAATCATTTTGCAGAGGTGAAAGCCATCCAGTTGGCCCTAGATATTGCTGAGCAAGAAAGGTGGCCAGTGCTCTATCTCTATACTGACTCATGGATGGTGGCAAATGTGCTGTGGGGGTGGTCACAGCAGTGGAAACAGAGTAACTGGCAGCGCAGAGGCAAACGCATCTGGGCTGCTGAATTATGGCAAGATATTGCTGCTTGGGTAAAAAACTTGGTTGTGAAAGTATGCCGTGTAGATGCTGATGTACCCAAGAGAGGGCCACTGAAGAACATCAAAACAACCAACAGGTGGATCAGGCTGCTAAGATTAAGGTGATCAAGTGCATCTGGACTGGCAACATAAGGGTGAATTATTATACTGCTTGACAGAATCCCTTGGGGGATGGTCCTGAAGGGTATAGGGGTCCAGGAAGGCTGGGCGCTCTTTAAGAAGGAAAGCTTAATGGCACAGGAGCAGGCTGTCCCCAGGTGCTGTAAGAGAAGCCAGCGACAGAGAAGACCACCCTGGCTGAACAGGGAGCTTTGGCTGCAACTCAGGGAGAAAAGCAGAGTTTACAGCTTTTGGAAGAAGGGGTTAGCCACTCACAGTGATTACAAAGAGGCTGTGAGGCTATGCAGGGCAGAAATCAGGAGGTCTAAAGCCCAGCTGGAAATTAATCTGGCTTCAGCAATGTAGGACAACAAGAAATGTTTCTATGTCAGAAGTAAAAGAAAGACCAGGGAGAGCCTCCATCCCCTGCTAGACGCAGGAGGAAACATGGTAACAAGTGATGAGGAGAAGGCTGAGGTGCTTAATGCCTTCTTTGCCTCAGTCTTTAATAACAAGACCAGTTGTACTGAGGGAATCCAGCCTCCTCAGCCACAGGACAGAGACTGGGAGAACGACCCCCCCACAATCCAGGAGGAGACAGTCAGTGACCTGCTGCATCACATAGACACACACAAGTCTATGGGACCAGATGGGATACACCCGAGGGTGCTGAAGGAGCTGGCTGGGGTGCTCGCCAAGCCGCTTTCCATCATTTACCAGCAGTCCTGGCTGACCGGGGAGGTCCCGACAGATTGGAAATCGGCCAATGTGACGCCCATCTATAAGAAGGGTCGGAAGGATGATCCGGGAAATTACAGGCCTGTCAGCTTGACTTCGGTGCCCGGGAAGCTGATGGAGCAGCTCATCCAGAGTACCATCACACAACACATGCAGGACAACCAGATGATCAGGCCCAGTCAGCATGGGTTTATGAAAGGCAGGTCCTGCTTGACAAACTTGATCTCGTTCTATGACAGGGCGACCTGCTTATTGGATGAGGGAAAGGCTGTGGATGTTGTCTACCTTGACTTTAGTAAGGCCTTTGACACTGTTTCCCACAGCATTCTCCTGGCGAAACTGGCTGCTCGTGGCTTGGATGGGCACACGCTTCGCCCTCACTGAGGGGGCTCCCCATGCCACACAGGAGGGGACCGTGTGATTGCGATGTGGGATGGGTGTTACATGCCGTGGAGTTGCAAAGACGAGGTGGCCTCACCCATGACCCCAAACTCCAGCATTATCATCCAAGCACTTCTTTTCCCATAACCATGGGCACAACTGCAACTGCAGCAGAGCCGCAAGCCCTCCAGTGAAGGTCCTTACTGCAGAGTTGCTCTGCCAAAACCACACCGCAGTTTATGGTGGATTGCCGGAGGATGTGTTCTCGCTGGACAGCTTGTGCAGGTAGGTCATGCTCAGAGGATTCATCAGTCAAGCAGTGTGTGTAGAGAAAAGTTAGAAGTATAAAGACAGGCAGAGAGGTATTTTCAGATTGAACAGTGAATGAAGATGCAAAGCAAATGAGCAGACGAAAGAGACCCGATTTCAGCTGAAGTCTCAGTTAGCCAGCCTGCTTGGAACAAGGCTTTTCCTGAGCCGCTGCAATACAGGATCAGGCTGTCTGGGTTGAATATACTGACCTGAGAGTTTTCACATTTTCAACCAATGCATTAATAGCAATGGAATGACACAAAAAAGCTTGCAGCCTCACGCTGAGTTTTGAATTGAGAGCAGCAGCAGGTTCAGCAATGATGGGAGCCTAATTCCTGAGTTTTGGTGGGGGGACCAATGGCACAGAGAGAAGTAACACTCCAGCACCCCACGGCCAGCTTTCTGGGAGGACCTGAGGCAGGCTTAGGCTAAGACCCTGCAGGCAGTTGCAAAGCCATTAACTTCTGAATTAAAATGATGGGTGGCACCTTCTGGAGCAGACAAAAGGTGCAGGATGGGAGATGCTGGGAATGAAATAGAGTGTAGAAGAGACAGAAAAAGAGAGCTTCAGCAGCAGGGAAAATGAGCCTATTCCTTAAAAACATGGAGTGGTGGCTGAAAGAGACATAGATCATGTTGTTTTCCCAGAAACAGTATAATTTTACACAGAACTGCTACATAAAACCCTATGGAGACAAAGCAGGGATATGGCGAGTGCTGCAGCTAGTCAGTCAGCCCCAAGGGTGGGTGCAGTATCAACCACAGTTAGTTACTTGGACATATGTCTGTACTATGGAAAAAAGGTCTTTTTACCATCAGATTCCTCTTCAGGCCAAATAACCTCATTTGAAATGCCCCTTAGCAGCAAATGCAGAGGCAGTTTAACATGGCATTGGCTAACCAGGATGTCTTTCCCTCAACTTACAGCCTCTCCACATTGACACAGAGGAACAGGAAAGAAACTCAGGGAGCACATTTCTGAGGGATGTTCTCTGATCCTTCCTTTTCCTCTGTTATATAATCCCAAGTGACATGTTTCAGCATTTTCAGCCATAAATTCTTAAAACAGATTCTATGAGAAATCTGCATAAGCTAAGAACATGTTCCCTTTTCCACTCTTCAAAGTTAGAAAAAAACGCAAAACAAACAAACCGGAATGGTTCCTCTTCAGAGAAACAGACTCAGTGAAGTAAATTACTTTTACAGCGTTTTCTTAAATTGTTAAACTATTAACAAGAACAGAAATTGGAAAGTAGCACCTTTAAGAAAAAAAGCCTTCGGTGTGTTAAAATAATGGGAGCTATAATTTTTAGAGCTGTATACAGTACAGTATGTACAGAAAAGTAATAGTTCTCTAGTTCTCTCCATTAATTTTTATATCATTCTCCTTGGTTCGTGTCCTGGTTTAACCAGGATAGGGTTAAGTTTCCCCAGCAGTGGGGGGGAGCTCTAGCCGGGTTATTCAGATACCATGCCGACATCACATCCTGGCAGGTCACATTTCCTGGCGGGAGCGCGGTGCACTCGTGGTTTTGTACATCGTGCTTCAAACTGCTGTATTTGGTAGCTATTTTGCTCTGTTAATTGCTATCACTATTACTGTTATTGTTATTGTTGTTGTTTGTTGTGTTGCTATTGCACTGTTGTATTAAACCTTTCCTTATTTCGGTCTCGGGGCTTTGTATTTCACTCCCTTTGTGGGGGAGGGGCAGCGGCTGCGTGGTCTCAGACCCCGGCAGGGGCTAAACCATCACAGTTAGTCTAGGTGCTATTTTTCAGGTTGCATCCTTTGTATGGAAGCTATAATGTTGCCTGCTGTGCAAGAGAAAGAGGTGAGAAAAGAGAGAAATAAAGTCAGTAGGGGCCAAATCATGCTCCCACAAAATTAATGGAAGTTTGTTCCATTTTCTTCAATAGAAGAAAAACACTGAAACACAAAACCTAGTAATTTTGCCTTCTGTAAATGTTGAGAAAAATCAAGCACAACACATGGTTTGGGGATGGAAGGCTGTGTGAGAGACGACTTGTAAAAACAGGCCTGCAAGAAACACGGACTGAGAAAAACAGCCTGAGAAAAAGATAAAAGTTAGCAGGGGCAGTGGAGGCCCCCCGAGCTAAGGAATGCCTCAAACACTCACAAGATGAAACTATAGTCCCAGGGTGGATGGTGTGGAGGTCGAAGCTGATAAGGCTGCCCCAATAACACAAGATGGGACTGGAGGAGGGAGCCCTGTGGAGACAGGACAGCTCTGCTCTGGGGCACCTGGACAAAACTTCAAGGGCCATCTGTCCGGTGAATGACCTTTGCTTCATTATCCACGGAATGCATATTAAAGTTAACACCCCTCAATATGCTAACGAGGGCTGACATGATCATGCTAATTACATCATCCCATGAAACACCTCACCCCTCCCCGTACATGGGATACGTAGGTATGTGGGTCGACCTAGGGGATGGACCCAAGGAAAGTGGGTATAAATTGAGGGGGGGGAAAGAAGGGGTGGGTCTGGAGAGTGAAGTGAAGTGAAGTGAAGTGAAGTGAAGTGAAGTGAAGTGAAGTGAAGTGAAGTGAAGAAGATGGATGCCTCCTGGAACCCTCACTGGAGGGATCAATGCAGGAACCCAGACTGGTGATCTCTATTCCTCTATTCCCTCCATCTCCATCCTTTCCTTTTTCCCTTTTTCCTTCACTACCATTAAGCAATGCAAGGCATACTGTATTGCTTGCCACAACTTGTTATATACTTAGCCAATTATCATGTATCCAATTAGTACATTGTGGGTAGTTAATAAATGTTTGGACTTGGAGACTTGTCTCAACATTGTCCACTCCGTTGGGGATTTACGAATCTGAGTCACTTGTCTCCCTCATCTGAGCGGGACGTGACAGGCTGCTTGCTCATATGTCTCTATTAATGTAACAAATTTCATTTAAAAATGGTTTTTCAAAACATTAGATAATGATCTTGTGATCATTTCCCCTTCTGTCTGTAATTGTATAGCCTCGTCAAAAGGGAATTGGCATAGCAAGTTGTGGGCAAAACCTGAAGTTCCTGAATTCAGGCTCTCTGGAGTAATAGGCATAAGAAAAAAGTGTATTTTACCACTGAGAAAGATTTTGTTTATTTGCACTCAAATAGCTTAACCTGCTAGTGCTAAACCTTTAATGATCTAGTTCTCAACAGAAAAAAAATACAACAAAGAACAAAACAACAAGAAAAATTTAAGTTACTTCTCCATTTCTTATAAAAAATGCTAATGGTTGAAAAGTACACATCTGAAGATATTTGCAAAGCGGGAGGCAGAAGAGATCTTTTAATTGACTCTGGTAGTCTTTGTAGCAAGTATCAGACTAAAACCATGAAGTCCTAACACTTAGGAAACTCCTCTGCCACACATATCTTTAAATATACAAGTCATCCCAGTGGCTTAGATGGAATCACTTTTACACGTGAACCTCAGCTGCATGTGACTGTGTCACAGCTTTTCCTGCAGCAGCCCCCTCTTCTCCCAGCCCAGGCCCTCATCTGCTTGGCCATGGGTCTCTGCAAAAGTATCACCTACACACACGCCATGTGTGGTGGTGCAATTCTTACCCCTCCCCGCCCCTCCTTTTGGGCTGCTTGGTGCTACGTGTGATTCCACCCACCTCCCCCAAGCTATACACCAATCTGTGGAGATAAGGACTGCTAACGTTAAGGTGCCCCCTTAACGAGCCTGGCTCCTGCCCCTCCCGATTGCTCAGAAGCAGTTATAACAGCCCATCATCTCCTAAGGGCCTGGCACACCTGTGCCTGGGATGGGGTCAAATGGGAACAATAACAGAGTTGCACATTCATCAAGTTCTTGTGCAACTGCTGGAAGGCACCAGAATACTTTGTTGTTCGAGCTGGGCGTGAGCAAAAGGTATCTGACAAAAGTCAATTATCTTGGATGTTATAAGTAAATTCTCAAATTGATGTGAGACAGGGCCAATAAAAATTCCAATTGTTTATTTAGCAAGCGACAACAAGCAAAACAGCGCTGGGCAGCCGGGGAGTTCAACTCCACCAACGGCGCGCCCCTTCGAAGTTTTTTCGTCTTGCTTATGTGTTACAAAGTGATGTATATTAATGAAACTCTCATATATATTCATAATCTATCCCCGTCTACCCCCGCTTCATATTTTAATGAGGTTTCCTCCTACTTGCGTCTGTGCAGTAAACTTCAACAGTTCTGGGCGGTGGTCGCAGAGTCCTGAATAGTGGTTGTAGAGATGAAGTATCTCCTCTTCCTCGCCGTTAAACTTTTCACCCCAAGGTTCTGCGCAGCCTCTGTAGTTCTCTGACATGTCTCTGCATGCCTCTTGTCTCTACATGTCTCTGTTAAAGCTCTGGTAAGGCCGCACCACTATATCTTCTACCTACCCCCTACACAGCCTTGATTTATTACGTTAGTTCAGCTAAGCGCTTGCTGTTAGTCGGTTAGTTTTATACAATGTAGCAATATTAGCTTTACATAGCTCAGGTGGTGATTTACTTTTCCATTGTTTTAACTGAATTTGATGAATAAATAGTTTACTATCTATCACATTGGACCCTATAAATGGCGACCACCAGGGAGACCCTTTGAGCTCTCCTGGATCGCAGCGGGCCTGTGACCAGCATCTCCCCTGAGCTGGGACGCCTCTCAGGTACCAAACCCTTAAGGTGTCGTCTGCTCCAGACGGAAGGCCAGGGCGAAGTCCACCCGCTCAAGTCTCAATTATCGCCCGTTGAGGAATGCCAAGGCATTGGGAGGATTTGCTCTAAACTCGAGAGGAGGGAAATTTTCTTTGAGCTAGCTTCTCTTTCACCCATTCTTTCTCTGTTTATTGGTGTGTGGGTACATACTTCATTCTACTGGATCCAGATACTTTTGTTTCTGTGTGTGTGTTTGTACGTTTTGTGTTCATTCTACTGGATCCAAATACTTTTGTCTCTGTGTGTGTGTTTATACGTTTTGTGTATGCGCATGTATGTATGTATAAATTAAGGTACCGTTAAGTAAGTTAGTGTGACTCTTGTCATTTTAGAATCTGTGAATAAGTCGCTTTCCTTTCTTTCAGCATTTCTGAATTATTTTGTAATAATAATAAATTGCTGTTAGTTATTAATAAATCTAGATTTCTTACTAAATCATTACTGTGTCAATACTTTAATCCGCGACACCATGCCAGCATTTCAATACAATCAAATAAGAGATGCTAAAGAGTGAACCAGTTTTTATGCTGGTTAAAACCTGTCAAGAAAAGAAGTTGACCCAGTTATATTTAATCAGTGCTACAGCAGACATTGCAGGAGCTGCTAGCGAAACTCTGAATGATTAGAAAGAATCAGGAAAAGAAAAAATAAATAAGATGATAATTACACTATATCAACCAAACATGGAATGATCAGTTTTTGCAACTCAGTTGCAAAATCCAGGCAAAAGTGGTGACCCACATTTGCAAGCGCTTCTGTAAACTGGAGCGATTATTCACCTCAACTAGCATATTTTACATAAGCAAATTCAAAGGATATTAAAATAACTGACATAAGTGAGGCAAAACTGAGATAGATAAGGTTGTAAAATATGTGAGCAAGCAACAGAGGTAGCAGAAAAATACTGATTGGCACCACTGGCATTCAAGTGGCTCTTTGATTTTAAATTAGAGGGGTGCAAAATTTAAATTTGTTAACCACAAATGCCTTAGATAATTGAGTGAGCATCCTACACAAAAGGAATATTTAGAGCTGTCCCCCAGGCTGCCCAGAGAAGCTGTGGCTGCCCCCTCCCTGGCAGGGTTCAAGGCCAGGTTGGACGGGGCTTTGAGCAACCTGATCTTAGTGGAAGGTGTCCCTGTCCATGGCAGGGGGGTTGGAACTAGATGATCTTTAAGGTCCCTTTCAACCCAAACCATTCTATGATTCTATGAATTCACTGTTTTGCTTTGCCTCCATGCACAGCTTTTGCTTTACCTATTAAACTGTCTTTATCTTGACTCACAAGTTTTCTCACTTGTACTCTTCCAATTATCTCCCCCATCCCACCAGAGGGGAGTGAGCAAGCGGCTGTGCAGTGCTTAGTTGCTGGCTGGGGTTAAACCATGACAGTCCTTTTTGGTGTCCTACATGGGGCACGAAGCATTTGAGATAACAACAGATTTGATTGGAATGTGCTAGATAGAATTTATAGCTGTTATTGCTGTTTAGCTATTAATTGACAGGCTCCTGTACTTGCCATGGGGCTTGATTGCCTTACTCTATATTAGAGTCTAGTGCTCATTAATGGCTGCTTTTTGCTTTTACTGCTTGCTGTGCTGCTTATCATCTTACTCTGCTGTGCCTTGGAACATTTTGATAACAACAATGGTGATGCACCTGGGCTGGCAGATGGCCAAGGCATCACTGCTGTTTCTGTGCTGCTGTACTGAACAGGCTGCAACTCCATTGTGAACTCGAGTTGAAGGTACTGTGACCTGTGGATGAGTCCACGCAGGAGCAGGACAACCTGAAGCGTTTGTGGCCATGGTTATGTCTGTGCCGCAGCAGGTATATCTCTTAAGGGATTGTGGCCCAATGATAAGTCCACTCTGGAGAAGGTACACATCGAAGCATCTGTGGCTGTGCACGAGGTCATGCTGGAGCACCTCAAAGCATGTGGCCGTGGATAAGCCCACAACAGAGCAGGTACACTCCTGGAGGCACTGCAGCCATGGGTAAGGCCATGTTGGAGCAGGTTCACTCCTGAAGGGACTGTGGCTGTGGGTAAGGCCACGCTGGAGCAGGTACATCTCTGAAGGCATTGTGGCCCATGGAGAAGGCCACGCTGGAGCAGGTGCACCTCAAAGCGACTGTGGCTGTGGATAAGTCCATGCCACAGCAGGTATACCCCTGGAGAGACTGTGGCTCATAGATAAGGCTCCCCTTGGAGCATTTACACCCCTAAGGGACTGCAGCCTGTGGATAAGTCTAAGCCAGAGCAGGGGCAAGGGGAGTTCATTGCAATGTTAAACCCTATAACCTGGCCCAAAGGGACCAGGGGTGGAGATTGTAATGGAAATACCTTTAAATTGTTGTAACCCGGGATTTGAGTTGCATGTTATGGGAATTACTATATCAGGAACCACCCAAATCAGTGGAGGACAAGCTTTACAAGAAGCAGTGCAAGTACAGCAGTGACATGAGCTGAGCTGGCTTTGGTGCCCAGTAACTCCATGCAACATACCACCTCTCCTGTCCTGAGTGACCACCATAACAGATGGAGCCCAAAGTCATGGACTAAATGATCTCAGCGGACATTTTGTGGACATTTGTGGACATTTATGGTCATTTTACAGACATTACACAGGGGTGGTCCATAGACTAAGGGAACTATATCTGTGTATTGTATCTGTCCTGGTTTAAGCCCAGAGGGAAACTGAACACCACACAGCTGCTCACCCACTCCTTCCCCCTCAGGGATGGGGAGGAGGAAATAAAACAAAAGGTTCAGAGATCGAGACAAGAACAGGGAGGGATGACTCACCCATTATGGTCACAGGCAAAAGACAGATTCCTTAGGGGAAGAAAAAGAACATCAATTTAATTTGACCACCACCACCACTAATTTACCAACCAACCAGAGTAGGACAGTGAGAAATACAACCACATCTTACAAACACATTCCCCCCACCCCTCCCTTCTTCCCAGGCTCATCTTTGCTCCCGATTTCTCTACCTCCTCCCTCTGAGCAGTGCAGGGGGACAGGGGATGAGGGTTGCAGGCAGTTCATCACCCGTTCTCTCTGCAACTCCTTCCTCCTCAGGGGGAGGACTCCTCACACTCTTCCCCTGATCCAGCATGGGGTCCCTCTCACGGAAGACAGTCCTTCATGAACTTCATCTAATGTGAGTCCTTTCCACTGGCTGCAGCTCTTCATGAACTGCTCCAGAATGGGTCCCTCCCGCAGGTTGCAATCCTCCCAGCGCCAAACTGCTCCAGCACAGGCTCCCCTCAACATCACGGCCTTCTTCGGGCACAGCCACCTGCTCCAGCGTGGGGTCCTCCAAGGGCTGCAGGTGGGCATCTGCTCCACTGGTGACCTCCCTGGGCTGCAGGGGCACAGCCTGCCCTTTTACCATGGGCTGCAGGGGAATCACTGCTCTGTCGTATCTCCACCTCCCTCCTTTCTTCCACTGACCTTGGTGTTTGCATTGGTATCTCCCTCACAACTTCTCTTCCTCCTCCCAGGTTCACCTTCTTAAATATGTTATCACAGAGGTGCAATCACCATCACTAATTGGCTCAGCCTTGGCCAGAGGTGGGTCTGACTTGGAATCAGGGGAGCTTTGAGAAGCTTCTCACAGGAGCCACCACTGTAGCCCCTCCCCCACTACCAAAACCCAGCCACACACAAACCCAACACAGTATCAAATGATGGGAAGGGGAGTGGTGGTTAATGAGGTTGTATTGGATAGTATGGGACCTGAGCATGAGGCAAATGGTATGGAATAAGAGGTGGAGAACATGCTGCTTTTCACTGGGATAGAGTTAATTTTCTTCATAGTAGCTGGTGTGGGGCTATGTTTTGGATTTGTGCTGAAAACAGTGTTGATAACACAGTGATATTTTCATTATTGCTGAGCAGTGCTTACATGGAGTCAAGGCCTTTTCTGCTTCTCACACCACCCACCAGTGAGTAGACTGGGGGTGCACAAGAAGTTGGGAGGGGACACAGCTGGGACAGCTGAGCCCAACTGACCAAAGGGATATTCCAGACCATATGGCGTCATGCTCAGCAATAAAAAGCTGGGGGAAGAAGAAGGAAAGGGGGGGGACGTTCTGAGTTATGGCTTTTGTCTTCCCAAGTAACCATTATGCGTGATGGAGCCCTGCTTTCCTGGAGATGGCTGAACACCTGCCTGCTGATGGGAAGTGGTGAATGAATTCCTTGTTTTGCTTTGCTTGCATGCACGGCTTTTGCTTTACCTATTAAACTGTCTTTATCTCAACCCATGAGTTTTCTCACTTTTACTCTTCCGATTCTCTTCTCCATCCCACTGGGGGGGAGTGAGTGAGCAGCTGTGTGGGGCTTAGTTGCTGGCTGAGGTTAAACCATGACAATGTAATAACAAGCAGTGCTACATGAGCTTCTGACTGAGCATGTCAAAGACTTTCTGGCTGTATCTTGGACTTGTCTTAAATGACATTTGCCCACATTACACTGTACTGACTTATCCTAACTGGTGCAAACCTCTGCACAGGCACTGCACCTCAGAACACATGCTGCAGTTTAGGCTACACAGAAGATGAAATTAGGACATACTCTCACAAACCTGCACAGAGCAGTTTTAAGTACTGCCCTCCAGCTGTTTGTTACTCCTCTGTAGTATAAGGACTACAGCTGAAGTAGGTGCTGAACTGAAACAAGCACCTCCATACAGAGGGATATTCCACCAGCTGAACCACAGTGTTTAAACGACATTATTATCGACGTTGTTGTAAGGCTGTAGGTAGACAAGACTCGATGCATGCATTGGCAAAATCTGAACTATTAACATTTAGAATGTCTCCACATATGCCAAGCCCAGATAATGGTATTTAAATGTGCTACATTTATACTTGCTGGTGGCAAGGGATAGCTTTGTGATTTGAACAGTCCTTTAGTATTTTTTTTCTCAGAGGCTGTATGTAACATGGCATTATTTCATATTGTCTTTCACACAAATTACATTGTCTTTAATTTGTTGCACCTTCTTTACCCTGTGGGTACTGGGAGATCCCCATGTTGTGCTTAATTGCCACTCAAAAACCTTGAGGGCTCAGTGCTACTGCCCTGGCTCCTAAGGGGCTGCTAGTCACCTGGCTGCCCCAGCCAGGACCTCCATGAAGCCTGGCCCATAGTTCCTCTATGCCAGGGAGCTTCATACCCCCTCAGAGAGGAGCAGCCTTTCCTCTTCCATCTTGCTGTCTCAGGGAAACTGCAAGCAAATGGTGCAGTGAACCTCCAGAAAGAGCTCTCACAAGCCCAGTCTGTAAAACGGAAGGAGTTATGTCTGAAGTCCAGCTGCCCACTACACAGGATGTTTGGTGGGATTTGTGAGGAAGCTAGCTGTTGTCCCAAGGAAAAGCATACTGGAGCATCCTCTTTGTCCTTGGTCCCTGCTACAGTTGGAGATTTGAGGTATATCTGTAAAGCTTTTGTTCAGCTGGATAGGCTGGGTGTAGACTGACAGTGTGCTTATGGGATAGACTTCTATTTATTATGGTATAGAATGATATCAACGTGTGGAGAGTCCCAGATATATTTTGAGCAGGTGACTCTCACCATATTCTGAGTATTGCTGGAACAGTTGAAGCTCAAATTCAAATGTTACCTGAGAGTAACATTTGTTCTTTCCTGACAGCAACCAAATATGTGGGGCAGGGCTGGCTGGATAGACATGTAGTGAGATGGTTCTCATGGAAACCAGGTGAAAAAAATAGCTTAGAAAATAGATGAATGTGACACTGGAGGAAACTGAATAATAGACAGGTAGATGCTAATTTCCAATCAAAATTTAATTGATATAAACAGCTGTTTTTCCACCACAGTTACTAGGAATGAGTCAGGATGCACAACAGCTTTTCTGACAGACACAAAGTGAGACAGTGTTAGTGCACCAGGTGCAGACAGCAAAACCAAAAGACACTGAATAGTCAGGCAAGCTGGGAAGACCAGAAATGGGGAGGCAGGCTGGCATGCTGAAGAGGTCTGGGTATAGAGAGTCAACTGTGGAGAATAGGGGGGTCCAAAGACAAAAAGACAGAGCAGCTGTGTGGGAGAGAGGCAAGTCGACATCGGCCTGTCAGCCCTGTGCAGCCCCTGAGAAGCAGCAAGGCTTTGATGAGAAACAGGCCTTGGGAAAAAGATCAGAAACTGCCGAGTTGTGCCAAGGTGGCAGGGAAAAACAACGGCCAGCTGCAACACTGAGCTGTGGGAAAGTGCTGAGCTGTGAGAAGTTACCGCCGCGTGAACAGCGCGTGAACGAGAGGGTGATTGGTCTGCACAGCGCGTGTTAGAGTGGTCTGATGCTGATAGGAGAAAAGGTTGATAGCTGTCTAATTGCTGATTTGCTAATTATGAAGTAAGAGCTTTAACCAGAGCATAAGTATGTACTATTGTAAGAATAAATGCCCCTGACCTGCAGAAAGAAAAAAGAACACTCTGACTCGTTATTTTGGCTGCTACACAGCTGGAGAGAACAGGACAAAAATAATACACTCCACAGACATAAAGTGAGTTGGGCAGTGCAGTAAGGCTTAATACAGCAATGAGCAAATCAGCTTAGGCCACTAAAGGCCTTCAGAGCCTCAGACAATATCTGAAACCTGCCTGGAACAGTGCTTCCATTAAAGATTAGTTAGGGTAAGGAGCCCTGACCTTTAAGATTTCCTGACCTTTAAATCTCTTTAAGATTTACACAGCCTCAGCACTTACCAGTAGTGAGAAATGCATGGCAAATAGTGAGCACTGAGTGAAGGAGGTCTCAGAGTTAACTCCAGAGCTTCTTGCAACAAAATTTTGTGGGAGAAGGTGCAAGCCAAGCACACCGGCTCAGAGAAATGGAGGCCAGGGTGGAGGAGCTGGAAGGAAAGAGGCATACAGCAGGTATGAATACTTCTTGAATTAGCCCACCTACATGTAAGCAAACCAGACCCCTGGGCATGGCCTTATATGTGAAGAGGCAGACTGGCAATGCCTTTGTCAGGATAGGAACAGAAGATGGGACTTGAAGACAACTCAAAGCTGGACACTGTTCATAAGGAGCCTCCACATCATGCTTTAAGGGAGAAGCTTGCCAATGCTCCTGAGAAGCGATGGGACTGCAGTTAAATCCACCACTGTTTTGAAACTTATGCTCAGACTGGGTTCTTATTTCTGCTACAAGGTGCCTTCCAGCCCTTCATTCATGGTTTATTTCTGAACTACCCAAGAGCAGATCTGAGACAGACCGCTCAGAATCTGTTCCTCCAAGAGAAAAGAGGAGGTCTGTTGATGAGGTTAAGCCACAGAGGACTGGAAGTGCCTTTGTTGGTGTAGCTCTGTTCCCCAGCAAAATAATTTATTTCAGCAAGGGCCTTTTTGTGAAGGTCTAACCACATCTAAGCTAGAGCTTTTGCTGCCACAGCAATGTAATTTCAAGAAATCACCTCCCTAACCCACACTGTGATACCAGCCAGCGTCTAGGGTCAACTGGGGCTTGTGCAATACATTTGCCATGATTCTGGCTTTCCTCAGAGGGAGCAAGAGGAAGGGAACATCTGTGTCCCCATCTCCCTGGATGTCTGTAGCAGCTGCAGCAGTCTGTGGGTCTGCCCAGGCTTGCAGGCAGAGAAAAAGTTGGGATTGTGGACTCTGCAAGAGTGCACCATATAGAATGGAATAGCAGATATCTCACATCCCTCTTTCTGTTTGCTTATACCCAGGCAGAGCTAACCACAATCCATCCCCAAGTTACAAAATATTACTAAGGCAAAAATGAATGGCATTTCTTAGCCAATGTAATTAGATTTCAGCAGCCTCAGCCCATAGGACAGTACTATCTACTCTTCAGAATATTAAGTCAAATAACTGGAATTAACAAACAACACTGGAAAAAGTCTTGCTTGAAATAATATATATTAATGCAGTAGTATAATAAATAATAAATACTGTTAATACTGCTGTAAATAATGTATCATAGAATCATAGAATGGTTTGGGTTGGAAGGGACCTCAAAGATCGTCTAGTTCCAACCCCCCTGCTATGGCAGGGACACCTCCCACTAGATCAGGTTGCTCAAGGCTCCATCCAACCTGGCTCTGAACACTTCCAGGGATGAAGCATCCACAACCTCCTTGGGCAACCTGTTCCAGTGCCTCACCACCCTCACAGTAAAAAAACTTCTTCCTTATATTTAGTCTAAACCTCCCCTCCCTCAGCTTCCACCCATTACCCCTCGTTCTATCATTACAGTCCCTTGTAAAAAGTCCCTCCCCAGCCTCCTTGTAGGCCCCCTTCAGGTACTGGAAGGCCACTATGAGGTTTCCCCGGAGCCTCCTCTTTTCCAGGCTGAACAAGCCCAACTCTCTCAGTCTGTCCTCATAGGAGAGGTGTTCCAGCCCTCTGATCATCTTGGTAGCCCTCCTCTGGACTCATTCTAACAGTTCTATATCCTTCTTGTGTTGGGGGCTCCAGAGCTGGACACAGTATTCCAGGTGGGGTCTCATGACGGCAGAGTAGAGGGGTAGAATCACAGAATCATTCAGGTTGGAAAAGACCCTTTGGATCATCAAGTCCAACCATCAGCCCTACTCTACAAGTTCTCCCCTACACCATATCCCCCAGCATCTCATCTAAACGACCCTTAAACACATCCAGGGATGGGGACTCCACCACCTCCCTGGGCAGCCTATTCCACTGTCTGACCACTCTTTCCATGAAAATTTTTTTCCTAATGTCCAGTCTAAACCTCCCCTGTTGCAGTTTAAAGCCATTCCCCCTTGTTCTGTCACTAATCACCTGTGAGAAGAGACCAGCACCAACCTCTCTACAATGTCCTTTCAGGGAGCTGTAGAGAGTGATGAGGTCTCCCCTCACCTTCTCCTCCTCACACTGAACAGTCCCAGCTCCTTCCATCGCTCCTCACAGGATTTATTCTCCAGGCCCTTCCCCAGCTTCGTTGCCCTCCTCTGCACTCGCTCCAGCACCTCGATATCCCCCTTGTATTGAGGTGCCCAAAACTGGACACAATACTCAAGGTGTGGCCTCACCAGTGCAGAGCACAGGGGGACTATCACCTCCCTACTTCTGCTGGTCACACTATTTCTAATACAAGCCAGGATGCCGTTGGCTTTCTTGGCCACCTGGGCACACTGTCAGCTCATGTTCAGCTGCTTTTCAATTAGAACCCCCAGATCCTTCTCTTCCACACAGCTCTCCAGCCACACCTCCCCAAGCCTGTAGCGATGCACGGGGTTGTTGTGGCCCAAGTGCAGGACCTGGCACTTGGCCTTGTTGAAGCTCATCCCGTTAATGTTGGCCCACCGATCCAATCTATCCAAGTGTCTCTGTAGAACCTCCCTATCTTCATGCAGATCGACACTCCTGCTTAACTTGGTGTCATCTGCGAACTTACTGATGATACACTCTATGTCCTTATCAAGATCATCAATAAAGATGTTGAACAGAAATGGTCCCAACACCGAGCCCTGAGGAACACCACTTGTGACCGGCCACCAGCTGGATTTGGCTCCATTGACCACCACTCTCTGGGACCGTCCATCCAGCCAGTGCTTGACCCAGCAGACCGTTCGCTCATCCAGGACATGGGCAGCCAGTTTTTCTATGAGAATTCTATGGGGAACTGTGTCAAATGCTTTTCAAAAATCCAGGTAGATAATATCCACAGCTTTTCCCTCGTCCAATAGTCGGGTCATCTTGTCATAGAAGGAGATCAGGTTTGTCAGGCAGGACCTGCCTTTCATAAACCCATGCTGACTGGGCCTGATCCCCTGGTTGTCCATTATATGACTTGTAATGGCACTCAAGATGACCTGCTCCATGACCTTCCCTGGCACCAAGGTAAGACTGACAGCTCTATAGTTTCCTGGATCCTCCTTCCTGCCCTCTTGTAGAGGTCACATTTACCACCCTCCAGTCCAATGGGACCTCCCCAGTTAGCCATGACTTCAGGTAAATCATGGAAAGCGGCTTGGTGAGCACATCTGCCAACTCCCTCAGCACCCCTGGGTGTAACCCATCCGGTCCCACAGACTTGTGTGCATTCAAGTGGTGTAGCAGGTCTCTGACCACCTCCTCTTCAACTGTGCTGACCTCAGACTGCTTCCCCTCCCCATCTCCCAGCTCATGAGGCTGGGTGTCCAGGGAACAGCCAGTTCCACTGCTAAAGACTGAGGCAAAGTAGGCGTTGAGCACCTCAGCCTTTTCCTCATCCTTAGTTACCATGTTTCCCTCTGCATCCAGTAAAGGAGGGAGATTTTCCCTAATCCTCCTTTTGCTGTTAACGAATTTATAGAAACATTTTTTGTTATCCTTAACAGCTGCAGCCAAGTTGAGCTCTAGCTGCGCTTTGGCTCTCCTAATGTTCTCCCTGCATAGCTTCACTACATCTTTATAGTCTTCATGAGAGGCCTGGCCCCTCTTCCAAAGGCAATAGATTCTCCTTTTGTTCTTGAGATCCAGCCAAAGGTCCCTGTTTAGCCAGGCTGGTCTCCTTCCCCACCTGCTTGTTTTTCAGCACACGGGAACAGCCCGCTCCTGTGCCTTTAAGACTTCTCTCTTGAAGTATGTCCAGCCTTCCTGGACTCCCATTTCCTTCAAGGCAGCCTCCCAAGGGATTTTGTTAACCAGTCTCTTGAACAGGTCAAAGTCTGCCCTCCGGAAGTCTAAGGTGGCAGTTTTACTGACCCCTCTCTTTGTTTCTCCAAGGATCAAAAACTCAATCATCTCATGATCACTGCACCCCAGACGGCCTCCAACCTTTACCTCCCCCACAAGCTCTTCCCTGTTCACAAGAAGCAGGTCCAGGAGGGCACCTTCCCTGGTCGGCTCACTCACCAGCTGTGTGAGGAAGTTATCCTCCACACATTCCAGGAACCTCCTGGACTGTTCCCTCTCTGCTGTGCTGTGATCCCAGCAGATATCCGGGAGGTTAAAGTCCCCCACAAGAACAACAGCAAGTGACCACGAGATTTCTCCCAACTGTTTGTAGAAAGCTTCATCCCCCTCACTGCTTTGGTTGGGAGGTCTATAGCAGACTCCCACCGCAAGATCTGCTTTATTGGTCCTTAACCTAATCCAAACACTCTCAACCCCGTTATCACTGTACTTGATTTCTGAGCTCTCACAGCATTCTCTTACATACAGGGCCACTCCGCCACCTCTCCTTCCCTGTCTGTCCCTCCTGAAGAGCTTGTAGCCATCGATGGCAGCACTCCAGTCATGTGAGGCATCCCACCACGTGTCTGTGATAGCTACTATGTCATAGTTCTCATGCTGCATCATGGCTTCAAGCTCCCCCTGTTTGTTGCTCATACTGTTAGCATTGGTATAGATGCACTTGAGATGAGCTAATGAATCCAACACCTTTTTGTGAGTGTGGGCCCCATTCCCTACCAGACCCTTCTCAGGTGCTTCCACAGTTCCTAAACATCTTTCCCTTCTCTCAAATGAAGTGACAGAGGGAGAACCCTCACCAGTCCACCATCCTTCAAGCTTTGGAACGCTTCCCTTAAGCTTATTCCTAACATGCCCAATTATCTCCCCCTCCCCCCTCATATCTAGTTTAAAGCCCTGTCAATAAGCCCTGCTAACTCCTGCCCCAGAATCCTTCTCCCCCTCTGGGACAGCTGCATCCCACCTGTCTCATTTGTCACCAGCAGACCAGGTGCCTTATAAACCTTGCCATGATCAAAGAACCCAAAATTCCGACAGTGGTACCAGTCTCTGAGCCACGTGTTAATCAGATATGTTTTCCACCCTCTCTCAGTTGTTTTCCCTTCCACTTGAGGGATTGATGAAAACATGACCTGAGCTCCCGAGCCTTCAATTAGCCACCCCAGTGCCTTGAAGTCCTTTTTGAGTGACTTAAGACTTCTCTCTGCCACCTCATCATTACCTGCCTGGATAACCAGCAAAGGGTAGTAATCAGAGGGCTGCACCAGAGCAGTGACCTTCCTTTTAATATTTCTAACCCAAGCCCCAGGGAAGCAGCAGAGCTCTCTATGGTATGGGTCTGGTCGACATATGGGCCCCTCCGTACCCCTCAGAAGAGAGTCACCCACTACAATTACCCTCATTTCCTTCTTAATTGAAGAAGTTGCAAGTCGTGGGGCTGAGGGACAAGCTGTGGATGACTCACTAGATGGGTCCTCGTTTCCATCTCCATTTAGCTGGTCATCTAGTTCCAAAGCCTCATACCTGTTGTAGAATCACAACTGGGATGGTGAGGGGGGCCAAGAAGGTTTTCGCTTGCCTTTCCAAGGAAGGACCTGTCTCCATTCCCCCCTGTCCCCCACATGCCCTCCTTCTGCCTGGTGACAGGAGGGGAGGGAGTCATGTATTTCTTGTAGAGCCTCTATCTGCTGCCTTTGTCTCAGAGTGTGGCTCCACCAGTCAATCTCGTTTTCACACTCTTTGATCGTTCTCAACCTTTCTACCTCCTCCCTCAGTTCAACCACCTGCCTGAGCAGATCATTATTTACTTGATCACACCGCACACAAACAATGTCTCTGACTCCCTCCGGTTCAAGTGCCAGGCTCAGGCACTCTCGGCAGGCAGAGACCTGCACAGCCGCCTGTTTGTGCGGGACCTCTCTCTGGGTTCCCACATTCCTCATCACTCTGCCTCTTGGCTGTGTTATGACCATGGTCTTCTCTCTGGCCAGGAGGGAACCAATCCCTGGGTGCTGTTTCCCACACGCTGTGCTCTCACATCCCTGCAGTGCTGGTCCTTCCCTCCCCTCTCTCTGGCACTGGTCAATTGCTTGCAGGGATAGAACATAGCTTGTCCAGTGGCAGAGACTCAGCCCTGCTCTACAAGCTGCCTCAGAGCACTCATAGTCAAGTACTATCCAATCACCCTGAGTTCTGTGCGCAGTGACTAGTTGCTGCTCTCCCACAGGGTTCTTATCACCTGATCAACGGTGGGTGGTGCTGGTTCCGCCCATGCTAACTCGGTAGCCCACGCTGCTCATTACCGAGGGGTGGGTGTGAGCTGGTCTCCTCGGCGAGTGACCGTTGGTGTGGTTACACCTCGTTCAGAACAGGCGCCACCGGCACTTTGCTCCGCCCTCTGCCCATGCCGCCTCAGCTGCCCGCCCACCGGCTTGCCAGCCTCCTTAGAGCCAGCTAGCCACCTTCTTGGCTCCAAAAGATTCAAAAGCCCCCCAAAAAAGCTCCTTGCCGGTCCCTTTTGCCGCGATTCCCCCCAGTGCGGGCTTACCTACACTGGAGCTGGTCTCCTCGGCGAGAATCACCTCCCTCAACCTACTGGCCACACTTCTTTTGATGCAGCCCAGAATCTGGTTGGCTTTTTGGGCTGCAAACGCACACTGTTGGCTCATGTTGATCTTATCATCCACCAACACGCCCAAGTCCTTCTCCCCAGGACTGTTCTCAATCCACTCACAGCCCAGCCTGTATCTGTGCTTGGGATTGCCCTGGCCCAGGTGCAGGACCTTACACTTGGCCTTGTTGAACTTCATGAGTTTGGCCTGGGCCCACGTCTCCAGCCTGTCCAGGTCCCTCTGGATGGCACATCCCTTCCCTCCAGCGTGTCAACCACACCACACAGCTTGGTGTCACCAGCAAACTTGACGAGGGTGCACTCAATCCCACTGTCCATATTGCCAACAAAGATATTAAACAGTACCGGTCCCAGTACCAATCCTTGAGGGACTCCACTTGTCACCGGTCTCCACTTGGACATTGAACCATTGACCGCAACCCTTTGAGTGCGGCCTTCCAACCAATTCCTTATCCACCAAGTGGTCCATCCATCAAATCCATGTCTTTCCAACTTGGAGACCAGGATGTCATGCGGGACAGTGTCAAAGGCCCTGCACAAGTCCAGGTAAATGACAGCAGTTGCTCTTCCCTTATCTACTGATGCTGTCACTCCATCATAAAAGGCCACCAAATTTGTCAGGCAGGATTTTCCCTTGGTGAAGCCATGTTGGTTACCACCAATCACCTCCACATTATCCATGTGCCCTAGCAGAGCTGTTTTGCTGATCAGGGATATCAATTAAACTCAGACACCAGAGTGAAAAGAGCAGGCGTATTTTACTAGAAATAACTAAATAATATAACAGAATAATACAGAAAACATACAGTAAGAAAAGACAGAACAGTGCACTTAAACAAACAAGAAAATACAGGGTAATGCATCAAATCATTACTACCTGAGAGAGAGAGAATAGTGATTAAGAAAGATCCATCACCACTTGCATACTTTACCACCATCCAGATCCGCAGTCGCTGGGGAGCCCCGGTTACAGCGAGGATTTGGAGAACCTTTCCCTGCAAGTGGGAAATCCTACGCGGTGCGTCCACCCGTAGGTGAGGCTTCCAAAGTCGCTGTGAGCGGGCCCAGCCTTATATGCCTAAAAATAAGTAAGCCAGAATAGCTGGCACCTTTGTTTTAAGCGGAAACATCTGGTTTTCATCTCACATTAGGTTCCCCCCAGAACCTGGCCAGGGCTTAAGGGAGAAGCTAAGGGAGTTTCCCTGCTTTTCTAGTTAATTTATGAGCAAGGTCACAAGGCCAGACAACTGTTTCTGTGGCCTTGTTATCTTGCTCACACATAAAGAAATATAAGGATACATTCAAGATAGACATGTTTTATGATGTTTAAGCTACATCTTCTATGCATATTTCACTAATGACTACATACAGAGTTAGCAGTTTCAGTTCAGGGCCTGTTGCTCAGGCTTCAGTACTCCCACCTTTTACATCAGAATAGTTGGTTTGCTATAACTTAGTATAATACCTATTAGCACAATGGTTATCAGTTATAAAATGTACAGGATTCATCTATAGGTCAACTCTGGCTTGGGCTTATTGTCCAAGCCTTAGCACTTCATTCGGTCCTTTGACCTATAGGTGAATCATGGCTCTCAAACCATCTCTATAGTTAGTGACATTAGTTTTCATTCATCAGTTGATGATGTTTTGTCAGGCATGTCCCGATCCAATATCAGGGAGGGTTCTTAAACGATCTCAGTAGTGATCTTAAGACACAAACGAGGTTAGATACCATGCAACCTTGTAAACTCTATTTCCTGTAACAAGCAATAATAGCGATAGGACAGAGGGAAGAAGAAAGAAAAAGTCAGAATACCTAAGCAAGCAAACAGAAGAGATGCAGCAAAATCAGTTACCACCACGAATCCAGTGATGTCCTGTTGGTTCAGTCTCTCCTGAAATCTCAGTTCTGAGCCCTGAGAGAGGAGTACGCAGTCTTTTTATTGTCCAAGTCCCCACAATTTCTCCAAAGAGTCCGCCCATTTCCACGGAGCTCATTGTCATACGTGCCGCTCCGTGTTCCTCCAGGTGCGCATGTCCAGGTGTTCTCAGTGGTCGTGCTGGAGGAGGGGTGTCTGCCTGTGGCATCTACAGCTTCCGCACGCCTTCCTCACCCTGATTTCTTCTCCACCTGGCTCGTGCGCAAGCGCAGCTTGGCAGACACTGCCAAGGATGATGTTGTTCTGGCTTCAGGCAGATATGGTGGTTTCTTTGGGGACAATTCATCTCCTTCAGAGCGTACTCCTTCATGGCGACAGGATGTTGAGGCCAGGTAGTGGTAGTGGTGTGGCAGCAATGTCGAGGCAATACAGTCTCTCACACTGCCCCATGGCTTGACATTGCTGTCCTCGTGGTGGCACAAAGGATAGAGATATAAAGAGAGAGAGAAAGAAAGGACAGAAATAGCGTGCAACATGACAACTAACGATATTTCTGACTAACATATAACTAATAACATCTTTAACAGATATATAAATTTTCCATTAATAAACATGTAACTAACAATATCTTTAACAAATATAAATATCTTCAGTTAACAAGCATATAGCTAACAACATCTCTAACAAACATGTCATGCTCAAAATTAACTAACTCTACAAAACCAAAACATTCTACAAACCGATTTTAAGGTTGCAAGGAATCAGTAGAAGAACACAATGGCAGTTTACATGATTGACATTCACAGGGACAAAAAAGTTGTATTATAAGAACAAATAAGAAAATGATTATCAAGGCTAAGGCTATAAAGTGAATTGAAATTATTACTAACATATTATCCATTATTTTTCCGTGGTTCTGGTAATATATCACTGAGTGTTTGTGGCTCTGGTAGTCCATGCGGTTTGTTGCCCTGCTCTGCCGAAGTTGGGGTCAGCATACGCAGCAGGAAAATCGCTTTCCACGCCCCTTTATCCTAAAGCGCATGTGTCATCTGGGCCTAGAAACTTCTATCCCAGATTTAAACAAAGGTAAATGAGCGATAACACTACAAATAACAAATAAAACAATATTAACACTGACAATGGTTAACAACATCCTAACCAAACATATAATAAAGGTAACAGTGACAATAACAATGTCAATTAACAATATTTTAACCAAACATATTTAACTAAAATGTGTCGCACGCTGGGCCTAATGGATGTACTCCCGGTCCTTGGGGACTGGGGGAAGAAGGTGGTTGTCTGCATGAACAAGTACAATTACAGGATGTTTTACATGGACACTTATAAGACCAACACATACATATCACAAGGGAAAATATTCTGGTTGTTGTTGTCAATTGTGGAGCTGAAGATGGTCTGGCTCGCTGGAGCTGGGGTCTGCCTTTGCAGCAGGAAAATGAATTTCCATGCCCCCAGCCCAGAGTGCATGTGTGGTTTAGGTCTTGGTATTTCCATCTTGCCTTCATGGGCCCAGTAATGACTTTTTAAAGCCCAGGCCCCATTAGCAAAGGGCCCTTCCCCTGATTTGGTGTCTGTTGTTTGCTCATAATACTGGTAACAGAATGACTTAAACCCACAAATTCGTTTTCCTCCCATTCTTGGTTAACACTTAGGAAGCCGGTGCTTCCCCCAGAACCAAGGGAGAGGGGAACAGTCACCCAAAGCAATTTTTGCAATGATAGACAATACATCCTAGAAATATTAATAAGACAATGAACATCAACACTATACAAAAATTTAAATTCACATAAGGATCCCCCGTCATGACTCAGGATATCTTTCTCCGGGGGGTTTACCTGCAAGAAAAAGGAAAGAAAAGCTTCTCGGTTCATTTTGAGAACCGGAAGTGGGTTATAATTAGAAAGATGGGATAATCCACCTTGTATTAATTTTGTGCTCCTTTCCATGAGCATGTTTGGCTTTCCAGGTGTACTTGTTTATTGGGGTATCCAATACCAATAGTACTGCTCCCACCATGGGGAGTTTGACTAAGACAGGTTGTCCTGGAAAATAAGATGGATTTCTGGGGTGGTCAGGGCCATGTGGGGCTGGCTTGATGCCCGCAATGCTACTGAATTCCCAGAAATTTCACTGTCTCAGACGGTCCTTGGATTTTTGCAGAGTTAATTTCCCAACCCTTCTGTTTCATATGATCTACCACTAATTCAAGAACGTCTTGTATTTCCTCCTCATCATTTCCTTGAATCAAAATATCATCAATATAGTGGCTTAATTGTGTGTGAGGAGGCAGCTGTATTTCATCTAAGTGTTCAGCTATAATTCTATAACAGACAGTGGGGCTCTGCAACCATCCTTGTGAAAGCAAATGCTTTTCTGCAATTGGGATAGTAAAAAAAAAAAAAAGCACTAGTTAAATCTATTACAGCGTACCAAGTTCCTGGATGTTTCTGAACTTCTTCTATTAAAGTGACAGTGTCTGGCACAGCTGCTGCAAGCGGTGCAGTATGTTTGTTTACTTCTCTAAAATCCACTGTCATTCTCTAGGATCCATCACTTTTCTTGACAGGCCACACCAGATTGCCACCTCAAAACTTCTACATCTAATAAATCTCTAATTGTCTGTGATATCTCTTCATGTCCTCCCAGAATTCTATATTGCCTCATTGTAACTAACTTAGTTGCAGCCAGGATCTGCTCAGGAGGCATTTTTTTTTTACTTTGCTGACCGTAACAGGTCTGGTACTAATACAGGGTTTAACTCCAAATCGATACTGACTATCAGAAAGATTTAAAGTTAGGGGTTTTTTTTTTTAGAATGTCTATATTAATTTAATATTCAGGAATGGGGACAATCATGACTGAATATAATTTGGGAGGTTTCCTGTTTTCATTTCCATTTGTGTTTGTACAGTTTTAATTTATTTTCCTCCCAGACCTATAATAATTACAGGTTGTCTTTTAAATTTCCTGGGATTCCCATATATTAAGGAGGCCTCTGCTCCAGTCTCAATTAGGGTATTTACAGTTTGTGGGGACCAGTTGTCCTCAATAAAAAACAAACAAACAACAACAAAAGGAAAAGAAAAAAAAAAAACAACCAAAAAAAAAACCCCCAAAACTTTAAGTTCTACATGGGGCCATCGGTCCTTCTGCACTCACTGCCCTGGAACTTGGCCATTAATTCATATGTGCTGATTATAATATTGATTCACCTCACTTGCCTCCTGCAAAGGGTACAAGTCAGAAAATGCTGCCCAATCCTCTTTCACCCCCGGAACCAGTGATCCACTCACGGGGGGCCCTCCGTGGGCAGATGGAGGGTCCCGTTGAGGTTCGAGAAGGGGCGCCGTAGGCTGAGTTGTCCCTGGATTCTTAGTTTTAGCACTCTGCACTCTCTTGCTAGGTTTATTCAGCCCTCTCTGTGTATATATTCGCCACGGCTCGTTAGTTGGAACACCATAAAATTTTTCATGAGACATGCTGTCTTTTAACAAAGCCGTAAACATTTCCTTACGAGAAATCCTGTTTTCACTGCCTTTAGGGCTGTCTCGAGTATCTCGATTCCCTGCACTCCCTCGGGGGCCCCACTCTTCAAGGTCACGTAACTGTTGCACTTTTTCTATTACTTTATCGAGGGGATCCCCCATTTCATTAATGCAAAGGGGCATAATTACATTTTTATATGCCAGTGGAACGGTTTGAATCACTCTGTTTCTCATAGTGACCGACAAAGGATGCCACATCATAAAGTCAGCGTCTCCTACAAAAATAGCTGCTTTCATCCCTTCCTCTTTCATTCGCTGTATACAATCTCGCAAAGTATACCACTGACGGTCAGATGCCAGCCAATCATTCTCTGTAGGATATTTGGTATTACATCCCAGAGCAGCCAGTGTTAACAAATTAATATCCTGAGTGTTGTTTTGAAATGCATCCTGCACAAAAGCATTTGAACTTAAAATCAAAAACTTTTTAGAATCTCCTGCGTCTAGGGTTACCCCTGCCACTCCCTGATCCTGCAAACGCACCATCCAAGAGAGCAAGGATTCCCCCGGTCTCTGCTTAAATCTTTCAATTATATCATTTACTTCATACTGTGTATAATCCTCTATCATATCCTTCCTCACAGGTTGCCCAATATTAGGATCTCTACCGGGATCCCACTGCACACCCACTTCTGCAATCACTGCATGAACTTTCTTACACTTTCTCCTTTTCCTATACTCATATTGTGCTACTCGCACCGCAGCTTTCTCCACCACTGTCTGACAAGTATCCAGCTTATCAGCAAACACCTTATTCTGGCATTGCAACATCACTATTTGACTCTGCAAATCACATATCTGTCGCTCCATCTGGGAGCGCTCTAACAACAGCCTCTCTTTACTCTGGTGTTGTTTTCTACATGCAGTTAACAAAATCCACCCTCGTTTACTTGAATTTGTAGTTTCTTTTCCTTTTTCAATAGGTACTTTTTCATACAATTTAAAACATCCAATGGTCACTTTAAATAATGGCATTTTTGTCGGATCCCACTTCTGACACCAATTTATGTTTTGCTGATCAGGGATATCAATTAAACTCAGACACCAGAGTGAAAAGAGCAGGCGTATTTTACTAGAAATAACTAAATAATATAACAGAATAATACAGAAAACATACAGTAAGAAAAGACAGAATAGTGCACTTAAATAGGAAAATACAGGGTAATGCATCAAATCATTACTACCTGAGAGAGAGAGAATAGTGATTAAGAAAGATCCATCACCACTTGCATACTTTACCACCATCCAGATCCGCAGTGGCTGGGCAGCCCCGGTTACAGCGAGGATTTGGAGAGCCTGTCCCGGCAAGTGGGAAATCCTACGCGGTGCGTCCACCCGTAGGTGAGGCTTCCAAAGTCGCTGTGAGCGGGTCCAGCCTTATATACCTAAAAATCAATAAGCCAGAATAGCTGGCACCTTTGTTTTAAGCGGAAATATCTGGTTTTCATCTCACATTAGGTTCCCCCCAGAGCCTGGCCAGGGCTTAAGGGAGAAGCTAAGGGAGTTTCCCTGCTTTTCTAGTTAATTTATGAGCAAGGTCACAAGGCCAGACAACTGTTTCTGTGGCCTTGTTATCTTGCTCACACATAAAGAAATATAAGGATACATTCAAGATAGACATGTTTTATGATGTTTAAGCTACATCTTCTATGCATATTTCACTAATGACTACATACAGAGTTAGCAGTTTCAGTTCAGGGCCTGTTGCTCAGGCTTCAGTACTCCCACCTTTTACATCAGAATAGTTGGTTTGCTATAACTTAGTATAATACCTATTAGCACAATGGTTATCAGTTATAAAATGTACAGGATTCATCTATAGGTCAACTCTGGCTTGGGCTTATTGTCCAAGCCTTAGCACTTCAGAGCCTTCAGCAGGATCTGCTCCATGATCTTGCCAGGCACAGAGGTAAGACTGACTGGCCTGTAGTTGCCCGAATCTTCCTTTTTTCCCTTTTTAAAAATGGGGGCGATGTTTCCCCTTTTCCAGTCAGTGGGCACTTCACCAGACTGTCATGACCTCTCCAATATGGAGAGTGGCCTAGCAACTTCATCTGCCAGTTCCTTCAGGATCTGTGGATGGATCTCATCAGGCCCCATAGATTTGTACACCTTCAGGTTCTTTAGATGCTCTCAAACCTGATCTTCACTGACAGTGGGCGGATTATCCTTCTCCCAGTCCTCCCCACCTTCAACTTCTACATCTTGGGCAGTGTGGCTGAAGCCCTTGCCGGTAAAGACTGAGGCAAAGAAATCATTGAGAACCTCAGCCTTCTCCATATCCTCCGTGACCAGTTCTCCTGTTCCCTTCCGGAGAGGACCCACATCTTCCCTAGACTTCCTTTTATCATTTACATGCCTAAAAAAGTTTTTCTTATTCCCCTTGACGTCCCGGGCTAGATTTAATTCTATCTGGGCTTTTGCTTTCATAACCTGATCCCTAGCTACTCGGACAACTTCTTTATATTCTTCCCAATCTGCCTGTCATTCTTCCCACTTTCTGTAAATGTTCTTTTTATCTCTAAGATTGTCCAGGAGAGCTTCTTGTCCATCCACGCAGGTCTCCTAGCATTCTTACCTGACTTCCTCTTTGTTTGGAATGCATTGTTCCTGGGCTTGGAGGAGGTGGTCCTTGAATACGGACCAGCATTCTCGGGCCCCTGTCCCCTTCAGGGCATCATCCCATGGTACTTTACTAAGCAGATCCCTGAAAAGGTCAGTCTGCTCTCTTGAAGTCCAGGGTGGTGAGCTTACTGCGCACTCTCCTTGATGCCCTGAGGATCATGAATTCTAACATTTCATGGTCGCTGCAGCCAAGGCTTCCCTTCAGCTTCACATTATCCACCAGCCCCTCCTTGTTGGTGAGAACAAGGTCCAGCATGGCACCCCTTCTCGTCGGCTCCTCTACCACCTGGAGAAGGAAGTTGTCGTCAATGCATTCCAGGAACCTCCTGGATTGCTGGCGCCCTGCTGTGCCGTCCTTCCAACAGATATCTGGGTGATTGAAGTCTCCCATAAGGACCAGGGCTTGTGAATGTGAAGCCTCTCCTATCTGTCTATAGAGGGCCTCATCTACTCGGTCATCCTGGTCAGGTGGCCTGTAGCAGACCCCCACTATGATATCACCTTCCCCTGCCTTTCCTTTAACCTTGACCCATAAGCTCTCAGTTTGTTCCTCATTCATCCCCAGGCCAAGCTCCATGGATTCCAGCTGGTCATTAACATAAAGGGCAACACCCGCTCCTCTTCTTCCCTGTTTATTTTTCCTTAAGAGCCTATACCCATCTATACCTACACTCCAGTTATAGGAGCCATCCCACCGCATCTCAGTGATACCTATAACATCATAACCTTGTAGATGTGCACACATCTCTAACTCCTCTTGCTTATTCCCCATTCTCCGTGCATTTGCATAGAGGCATTTAAGTGTGGCCCCCATTGAAGCCAGCTTGCCGGCTGGAATACATTCTACCTGGAATCCATTATCTTGCACTTCATGTGCTCTCTCACTGGCCTGCGAACGACCCCGGGAGCCAGGGTATCTATTTCCAGCATTGGCCTCAAAGTGGGATGGAATGAGGATCCCCTCCCCTGACAAAACTAGTTTAAAGCCCTCCTTACTAGGTTGGCTAGTCTCTGTTCAAATATGTTCTCCCCTTTAACTGAAAGATGCACCCCATCAGCCCCCAAAAGACCAGGTTTCTCGAAGTGAGACCCATGGTCCAAGTACCCAAAACCCTGGTTGTGGCACCACTCCTGGAGCTAGTCACTGATTTTTCTTAATTTTGTTTTCTCTTTCAAGCCCCCAACCTTTGACTGGGAGGATTGATGAGAAGACTACCTGGGCCCCTGAATGCTTCACTGCCTCTCCTAGGGCTCTGTAGTCCCTCTTGATGTTTTTTAGTTTACCTATGGCTGCATCCCTGGTACCCATGTGAAACAGTAGCAGCAGGTAGTAATCCGTGGGAAGCACCAGGTTTGGTAATCTTACCATTATATCCTTTATCCTAGCCCCCAGTAAGCAGCAAACTTCTCTAGATAGTGGGTCTGGTCGGCAAATGGATGCCTCAGTACCCCTCAAAAGAGAGTCTCCAACTACTGTTACCCGCCACTTTTTCTTGATCGCACTTGTTGTTATTCTAGGACCTGACCTGGCCGTCTTCCCCTGCTCTAAGGTGTCTATCTCCTTCTTTTCTCCCTTATCCTTCTGCAGAGTCATAAAGCAGTTCTGCAAGGGCACTTCAGGCTTTGAGGGAGGGTTCTTCCTTCTCCTCCTCCTGGATCTTGCCTTCACAAGTTCCCATTCTTCTGTATTGTCAGCTTCACCAGTGTTTGGTTGTGCCAGTGGAACTTTTGGCTCTTTGTCCAGAGTCTGTGATTCCACTACTACATACTCCTGGACCCAGTTGTTGATCTCCTTTTCTGCCTCCCTGATTTCACGCAGCCTTGTGATTGTCTGCTATAACTCTGCTACCTGCTTCAAGAGGTCCTCCACCTGAGTGCACCTTTTGCAGATGGGGTTGCCACCCATCCCTTCCCCACAAGGAAGGTCTAAACACTTCCAACAGGCTGAGGATTTGTGTAATATGTAACATGCTAGATTTGTGTAATAAATAATACATAAATATGTAATCATCCTTTGAAATAATATAAAATTAGCAATTGTGAAGTGAACTTAACCTATTAACATGCTTCAGGAGAAGAAGCCTACAAGTTATTTAGAGCCTGAATCACTGCGGCACTGTAATAGCTTAGCCAAGAGTAACACCAGCAGCACCACATGAGAATGCAAAGGAGCAGAGAGCTGCCTGTTGCCTCACAAAGCAAATAGTAATGCACTTCTCAATTTTATGTTCAGGGCTAAAGGTCAGTTGATCTACTGGGTGTGCCATGTTTTTTTCTTTAAAAAAGTCAATTTATTGCTGACTCAAGGCCTTGAGCAAGTTGTTTTCCAACAACTAAGATGAAATAAAGCAACACAGGCAGTCAGCAGATTTAAGAGAATATAAAGATCATTCCTGTGGTAGAGCAACATAGAAATACCCTGGGCTCCAGCAGGAAGCCATGTTTTAGCTCTGTTCCCAGAGTCCTCATAACACTTTTAATCTCCAAGCACCTTACAAACTTGGGCCAATTAATATGCATGCAGTCCCTTTGACATCAGCCTGCTTTATTTGCTCTGGTTTCCAGAGGGAGAAACTGGTATGCAAATTTCTGGGGCAGATTGCTAAAGATTTCCACTCTGCTTTAGAGTGTGTTAGTATATATAGACTAGTTAGCAATGCCATTGTATCCATGGCCAGACTTTCTGAAGAACATCAAAATACTTTGTACATTTTGGCAAGTTGTGCTACACATTTCAGGGCTAAATGACAGGGGAGCTCTAATGAGAATAGTCTCTGTATGATTCACTCAAAGCGACAAGACATTGGTTACTAGAAGAAAAGTATCCGCACAGCTTAAAGCAACCATAAGTAGCTTTCAAAACTGACCTATGAATTTTCAAATGCATCTAGGCACTAAAAGTTGCACGTGTGTACCTGGCAGTATTTTCACAAGCACGTAAGCTAAGAAAGTAGCTAATTCCTATCCCTTAGGCACAGCTGTTAATTGTGGAAAGTACCTGTGAGAAGCTCAGCAGCTAACCTTCTGAAAATACCACTCATCATCAAAAGCTGGATCTAAAACACACACTACTCTCTTAAAAGAGCAGTGGAGTCTGTGACTTCCAGCTCCCCTAAGCAACAAAGGGAATGGAAATCTCCAGTATTGCTTCAGGATGTTTACTTTCCAGCCATGGAAAGAAGCAATGTCATTTATAAAATCGTGCAGGCAGTAATAAGGTGATTTCAGAACTGTTATTCACTAAATCCCATAACGCTAGAACCAGGGAGCACTAGAAGACAAAGATCATTTTAAAGCAGATGAAAGAAAATACTTCTCTACACAGTCAACAGTGAACATCTGGGAGTTGTTGCTACAAGAAGTGACAGAAGTGGACAGTACTGGCAGGCCCCATGTGTGGTCAGGTAAATTTATGGACAACAAATCCTTAAAGAGATACTAAAAGAACTGTGTAGGGAGGTGCCCTCTGGTGTCCCTACCACCACAGCTCTGGCTGCTGAGGCAGTGTGTAGAAACATGCACACAGATACAGGTGTTGGCCATACAGGTCATGGCCAGGCTCACAAGCTCTCCCCACATAGTATCTACTGTTTGCAACATAAAAGACGTAATATGGAGAGGGATGGATTGTCTCTTGGACCCAGGAGGACATTTCTTATGCCCTTGTGTCATGGTGCAAGGGAGATCAGATGAGGAAGCACCAGAATACCCACCTGCAAGAAGGAAGCAGCTATTGCTGGGTATATGTGATACAACCCCTCATTCAGTCAGATTGGCAGCATTTGATGCCTAAATCCAGATCAGGAATGTAGCCAGTATTAGAGAGAACTGCAGCATCAGAAAGCAAGTCTTGATGGCTGAGGAGAGAGTGCAAGCCCTGCTAGGGAGGGAGCAAATCCTTGTGCTGATGCTAGCTGCCAGAGCAGCTCAGCACCCCACAGGTCTGACAGGAAGCCCTCACTACAAAGCAAGCTCTTCCCTCTCAGCCCAAATTCCTGTGAGTAGAAAGGGCATCTCAGCTCTACCCTAGCAGAGGATGCATTTCACCTTACTCTTAAGGAGCTTGAGTAGTCCAGATGCAGTCAGAGTTCCCTCTGAAGGGAGCCAGACTTAAACTCTTCCCACCAAACACTCAGCTCTGACTTTCATGAGCTGAAAAGCTTTTGATTGGTTAGAACTCAGCCAGCTTCAGTTGGCTCTAATCAGCTTTGGCTGCCTAATGTCAATAAAGAGCATTACTCAGGTTTCCTTACTTTGCCTATAGGCCACACTCAATTAAAACTGATGAGTTTTTATTCCATATGAGGGAAAACCAGGCCCCTAATTCTACGGTTCAGTGACAATTACATAGTGTGTCAAGGATGTCCCATCTAAAGAAACACATGATCCGCAGATTGCTTTCTTGGAAGCTCCTCTTAGGTATGATTCAGGCAGCCATGCCTGCAGGGCAATAAAATGGAGTTTTTCCCTCTGTAACTATTCCCATTAGGATTTGAGATTGCTCACTCTCTCACTGCTGGATTTTGTAATCTCTGCCTAGTCACCTACCATTTCATCAGCTCCAGAATGCAGAAACAAAACCAAATAATTTGTCCTCCTCTCATTCTAGTGTCTGAAGCAGCACAGCATCTTGGAAGGCTGCAGCAGGCAGGGAAAGGTTCATCATGATCACCTCTGTTGCTGTCTCAGCAAGCACCTGCCTTCTCACCACAACCCCAAATATTCTGATAGTCAGGAGCTAAATTGTCTCCTGGAAAGACTCCTTTAGAAAAGTCCAACAGACAGAAACCTGGCAGTGGGATGAAGGACTAAGTGCTGCAGTATGACATTCATTGAAGGCTGGCCTGGCAGTTGGGACACCACTCAGAGACAGTGACAGAAGTCACAGCAACAGGCAAATACCCTAAAAAAGGATGTATCTCTGGAGGCCAGGAGTGCTTGTGGAGTTGGGGAAGAAGCAAGAGGGAGAGAAGACCCTTCGGTCAAAAAATCTCTCCAACGTGATCTTGAGAGGAGGGAATAAGGCACAGTTTCAAAGAAAGATGCCAGAAGAATTGAAGTTTGTAAGCTGGGTGGTCAGATCTTGACGAATTTGAACCAGCTTGTCCCGATACAATGTCAGGGGAGGTTTCGATATGATCCCAAGAGCGAGATTAAGACACAAACGAGGTCAAATGCCGTACACCCAAAACAGGTTTTTATTATTAAAAAAGTGAAGAGGAGTAGCGATAGGACAGAATGGAAGGAAAAGGCAGAAATAAAGCAAGGATGCGGGATAGGGCTGCAAGAATAGTCACCACCATGGATCCAGCAGCGTCCCGTTGGTCCTCAGTCTTCAGTTCTTCGGTGGTGGGTGCACACGGATATGGCTTTGATGGTGGATGCACACAACAAACTTTTCTGCTGCCTTTTTAAGTTCATCGTATCCGCTGATTAGCATATCTGCCCACCTTTAGTTTTTTTTTCTCTGGTCCAACAGGTTTTGTTGCATCTGGCTTCAGGGCAGGAACGTTTGCCTCTTGTCAGTTCATTAGCAATGCATGCATGGCGTCTGGCCTACACAATAGAGCCACAAATGGCTACAGGATGGGGCCAGTTCAGTACACATCTGCCCCTTTGAGGCTTATCTAAAGGGTCCAGACAATGCAGCCACAAGGAAGTGGGGGGGTGCATCCTTCAATACACTCCCGCTTCTCTGGGCGACATCCCCCAGACCAATTCACAGGCCGCAGCAGCTTCTCTTGGAGGTTTGCACAGACACAAGCAAGCTTTGAGACAGTCATAGGACATTTCAGTCTCTCACACCACCCCGTGGCTCAAAGATTGCTTTAGGACCCATGGTGGCTTTAGGAAAGGAGAGTTTTTTAGAAAAGGCCAGAAAAGAGCATTTTATAATTCATCCAATGAAATATAAAATATGAGTTCATCCAATGTATAGCAAGAAGAAGAAGCATTAACATGATAAAATCACATAGCAGAAGAAAACTGGGAAAAACATCTGTCCATACAATTTTCACAATTGAAGGTTTTGGCTGGTACACCACATGGACATATTTAACATTGTCCAGTGATGAGGTGGCTATAAATTGCATGTTGGTCACAATGTGTTGAATTAATTGAATAAAGCAGAGAATAATGTGGCAAAAACAGTAATAAGGCCAAACCATGCAACAAATAAACCAATATTAATACTAACAATGGTTAACAATATTCTAACCAAACATATAATAAAGGTAACAATAACAGTACAATTAACATTATTTTAACCTAACATGTTTAACCAACATGTGTCCCAGGCTGGACCTAAGGACATGCTCCCAGCCCTTGGGGATTGGGGGGAGAAGGTGGTTGTCCACGAAGAAGGTGGTTGTCCATGAAAACAAGTACAACTGTGAAACAGGTTACATGGACACTTACAAGACCAGCACATACATATCACAAGGGAAAGCATAACAAGAGCTACCAGAGTAACTGCCACAGAATTAAGTATCAAAAGGGTATACATTTCTGGTTGTTGTTGTCAATTGTGGAGCTGAAGATGGTGGTCTGGCTCGCTGGAGCTGGGGTCTGCCTATGCAGCAGGAAAATCTATTTCCACGCTCCCAGTCCAGAGTGCATGTGTAGTTTAGACCTGAGTACTTTCATTTCGCCTTCATGGGTAGCTCACTGCTATGTTTACTCCCAATAAGGTAGTGGGTTGTTATACCACCCTGTGACTGGAGTGGTGGCCATTGTAAGTGAGAAAGAACACATGCATTTATACAACCTGTATGATAGATGGTGCCTTTTTACGTATGGCACGAATCTGTTTAACGCCATCGGGTGAAAGCGGTAGAGACAAATTGCATGTTCGATACAATGCTTTGAATGAATTGTATAAAACATGGAATCAAACAAGGTAAAAACACTACCATAGCCAAGCCACATAACATATAAAACAAGATACGCTTAACCCACAGAGTACCTGGAAGCCATGAGAAGGGATCAAATTCCCAACCTTTCCAGGTCTGAACAGGGACGTGGGCTAGTTTCCTAATCCCAGAAGTTATTTGTTTGACCACCTGACCATTGTCATCAATTTTTAAACAACAGTTTGAACCGTTTAATTTACCACAAACACCCCCTTCTTCAGCTAACGGGTAATCGAGAACCATACGATGTTGGAATATTGCAGTTCGCATTTGCGTGGCCTGGTCTGCTAATAGATCCAGGGCACGAGCGGTCTCATTGGTGATAATTTCCAAAACAGCTTGTAATCAAATAATGCGATTCAAATTATAAATAGGTTCTCGAGCACCGCTAATCACTTCATTGGGGTTCCAGGTGGCAGGCCCACTGAAACACCTGCACTAGATGGTTTTTATCTGTACTATTGGCATGTAGACAATTTCCAAACAGCGCATCAAAGAACTGATCTCGCATTACTGCTTTACAACCTTCCCCTGTAGGTTCTTGGTATGAACATTTTACCCAACTATTGTGAGTTTTACATGTGTTCAGTTCCATCTCCCTTGGTATTTAGAACAATCATAAGGTCTGCAATAGGGGTCATAACAATCGAAGCCTGGGGATAAAGCCCATTCACAAACACTCTCCCCGACTCGTACTCCTCTCTCTTTTGTCCGGTTAAGGCAATGAATACCTTTTCCAGGAAAATGGAGTTGCCAGGGATCAGCATCCTCAGTCCAGAATCTCGTCCCATTATGGACTGTACTCAAATTGCTGACCCACCATTCTTGGTTAGGACTTAGAGAGCCAAAGCCTCCCCAGGAACTGAGGGAGAGGAGAACGGTCACCCAAAGCAGTTTCTGCGATGATAGACAATACATCCTAAAAATATTAATAAGACAATGAACATTAATACCATACAAGAATTTAAATTTACATAAGGATCCCCTGTCGTGGGTCAGGATATTGTTCTCCATGGGGTTTTACCTGCAAGAAGAAAGAAAAGCGTTCTCGGTTCGTTTTGAGAACCGGAAGCGGGTTATAATTAGAAAGATGGAATAATCCACCTTGTATTAATTTTGCACTCCTTTCCATGGGCATCTTTAGCTCTAATAGCCGAAATCTGAGCTCTAGTATCTACTAAAAATGTAACTGGGACTTGTTTTGGTCCCACGACCCCTGTGATCAATAAATCACCCTGGCGGCCGGTTTTGGTGAGCTGTCTAATGTAAATCCAGCCTTCACCCCCCCGCTCACCATTGGAGGGTGAAGGACCTTCTCACCGAGTCTCGGGAAGCATTTGTCCCTGATGATTCAATCCACGAGGGTGCGCTGGAAGTAACATTTATCTGCAGACAAGCTGCCTTCTGCACACTCTCCAGCAATTGATCAATAGTCCCCGTAACTGTAAGGGGTTCCCCCCTTTCCAAGGGGTTCAGCCCTCCGGCCCAATACACAGCCCTCTGAGTCAATGACCATGGGGCCCAGCGATTACCGGTGGTTAGAAACACACCCAGACCCCAATATCCTTCTGCTTCCTTCTCTGACAACAAAATTCCATCCCCCCCTGACAGAGACACTCTCCACACATACTCTGTCTCCGATTCCTTCGCAGTCCTTGCAAAATCTTTTCTCAACGTTGCTAATTCAGTTGCTGTAAATGGGACTTCTTTGGTGACCACCTGAGGATGGTCGTTATCATCCTCATACACATACTCTGTTTTAACCAGTGGGTACATATGGGCAGGGCTTTCTACAGTTTCCTTTGCCTTCTGCAAATCTCCTTGGGGATAGATTTGCTGTATCCCCCTCTCTGAAAGTTTCATCTCTACCTCCGCCTGTGTACCCGCCTCCCTCAAAAGTTGGTTCCTCAGTTCCTCCTTTAATATTGCATTTTGGTTCCTTTCCTCCTCCAGCAACTCTTTATTTTCTGTCAACTGCTCCTGCAGGGTCTTTATTGCCATTTGCAGGGAGTCAATTACAGTATCAGCCTGACAAAGCCTCTGCTTTCTATCTTCCACCGCCACTGCCAGACTCGCTCCCAATACTGCACAAATTATAGCTTTTCCTTTCCCCAATCCAACCTTAGTTACCTTCTGCAACACCCTTATCCTATCCACCACACTCTGCGGTTGAAACCAGTGTGTTTTCGCCCAATCTTGTCCCTGGAGCTAGGGGCGAGATTGGCGCACCTCCAAAAAGTCATATAAGTTATCTATCCCTTCCATCAGCGAGGGGACATAATCACAAGCATCGGCTGCCTTCTGGGCGGCCATTCTTTTTTCCTTTTCTTTTTCCTAACACAAAGGGGTCATTGTCCTGAGAGGACCACACATTAATATCCAAATTTCCCCTTTTCTCTCTCAGGAGGCCACACCTTAATTAACACAACAAAAAAACAAAACAAAACAAAATTACTATCCACTCTTTCTCCTATTCACTCTTAGGAGGTCGCACCTTAATTAGATGCTTTCTGTTCCCTGAGAACCCTGTTCATGTCTAAAGCAGGGAAGCGGTCCTCTCAGGGAGGCAGCACATAAGTTCCAAGCACAACACGAACCCGCCCCCTTATGTTCCTGAGAGGTCCCACTTAACACAGCCAGGCAATACGGCACTCTGGTCCCTAGGGATCCTGTCCGTGACGCCAATTTAATGTCCCGATCCAATGTCGGGGGAGGTTTCGATACAATCCCAAGAGCGAGATTAAGACACAAACGAGGTCAAATGCCGTGTGAGAAACGCTCAGTTGCCAATTATCAGTGGCTCGGACAGGATGCGGTGTGAAGCACTCTTTATTACGTTCTTGCAAGACCAGGCGCCCCATCAGGTGGACGCACCTAACAGCCATCGTGCAATGGTTTATATCCCTTTCTCCCCAACTGCCAGTTCCCTCCCCTGATTCCTCATTGGCTGAGTACTACAGGGTGTACAGACTTCCCGAACCGCCTACCGATACGCCCCTTCATGTATGTGTTCATACATCGCATGTTCATGGAAATGAACCTTGGCTTTCTCCAGGGAGGAGAAGTTAATATGCATGAGCTCATCACGCAAGCGTACTAAGATGGAAAAGTTCGAAATTCAGGTTCCCCAAGTCTTTCGGTATCTGCATCCATCTAAAGCCAGTTCCAAGTGCTGGGTCATCACAGTTGACAAAAAGACCGCTTGTCTTCTAGCCCTAGGCCAGAGATTTCAATGGTTGTGAATTGCTCTTGTTGATTGCTTTGGTGAATCGCTCCTGCCCTTCCCATCAGGCTTATTATGCGAAAACAACATTCTTTCCCTTACAAGCTGTATACCCAAAACAGGTTTTTATTATTAAAGAAGTGAAGAGGGGTAGCAATAGGACAGAATGGAAGGAAAAGGCAGAAATAAAGCAAGGATGCAGGATAGGGCTGCAAGAATAGTCACCACCATGGATCCAGCGATGTCCTGTTGGTCCTCAGTCTTCAGTTCTTCGGTGGTGGGTGCACACAGATCTGGCTTTGATGGTGGATGCACACAACAAACTTTTCTGCTGCCTTTTTAAGTTCATCGTATCCGCTGATTAGCATATCTGCCCACCTTTAGTTTTTTTTTCTCTGGTCCAACAGGTTTTGTTGCATCTGGCTTCAGGGCAGGAACGTTTGCCTCTTGTCAGTTCATTAGCAATGCATGCATGGCGTCTGGCCTACACAATAGAGCCACAAATGGCTACAGGATGGGGCCAGTTCAGTACACATCTGCCCCTTTGAGGCTTATCTAAAGGGTCCAGACAATGCAGCCACAAGGAAGTGGGGGGGTGCATCCTTCAATACACTCCCGCTTCTCTGGGCGACATCCCCCAGACCAATTCACAGGCCGCAGCAGCTTCTCTTGGAGGTTTGCACAGACACAAGCAAGCTTTGAGACAGTCATAGGACATTTCAGTCTCTCACACAGCTCCACCTGAATCAGCTTTGCTAAGTTTGGTCAATAGTTCCTGAGGGAAGCAGTTAATAAGCTGCTGATTTCCAGCAGCTCCAGATCCTCTCTATATCAGATCCCATGCACTGAGAAGGTCAGATGGGGATTTGTATGCTTGTCATGAGTAAAAACAAACTACATGCGAATTTTAGACACTGGCTTTCTTCCACTCCCCGCTACCCAACATCATGATCACTGACACTGTCCCCACAAAAAGCAGGGGCTGTGGCCAGGAGTGCATGCCATCAGCGCCCCTCAGCACATCATCCCCTCCCTGGCGGCTGCCAGCCCTAGCCCCAAGACAGGAGGTGGTGGTGGCACGCAGAGGATGAGAGCGCTCCGCTGATACAGAGAAATGATTACTTGTTTTGAGATTTATTTACTTATAGCAAACTGCTTAGCAACTTATTTACTTACTTCTAGCAACTTATAGTATTACTTATAGTATTTTTGAATATTGCTAAGAATCCTGCTTGCCCAGACTGTTCTGTGGAATTTTACCAAGGACTACTGTGTTCATCAAAACAAAGCAGTTTACTGTGGAAATCTACCAAGAACTGCAGCGTTCAGCAAAATATCATGCTTTTGTCCTTGGGAAACAGATGTGCTCTAACTACTTGGGTCTTGGTAATGAGTAAAGATAGTCATATACGGACGGTAGAAGTGCCATTGGTTCTCTTAGATAAGATAGAATGAATAAACCAGCTGAAAAACACTCTTGTTATTCAAGAAATTGGCCAAGAGAATCTGCGCATGCTCCGGGGAAAAGTACAAGGTGAGAAAGACTACGAGCCTTCCTCCCAAAGACCCCCGAAGATGACCACCAGGAGGCAATGCGCAGGTGCAAAGAGAACATAAACTGTTGACACCAGCCTCTAGAGCTAACCCAGCCTTACTCATGCATATGTATGTTTGTGTTATGTAATCCAATGAATATGTATAGCCACACTCGATAAGTTTTTGGTAAAATGTGCAGTGAGTGTGCAAGCTTTGTGGAGAAATCCCCTTGCACCCCGGTGCCGGAGTAAACATACCTGCTTTAGAACTCTATTCGAGTTGTAGAGTCTGTTTTCTGCAAGTCACCGCAAGCCAACCTGTGCTGGGCTGGCAGCAGGGGTTATTGCAGCCAAACACTGTCCTGCAGGCATGCTGTAGCCATTGTGCCTCAACAGATATAACCATGACTTCCCCAAGGGCTAGTGCACAGCATGGGCAAGGCTCAGGACTCCTGCTTTTCAGGCTTTCAGAGGTCAGTCATAAATTACCTCAGCTGCTTAAGGTAAACCCTAGACCTACTGAAGTCAGTGAGAGCTTTGCCACTAAATGAACTGGGCTGAGACATCCCCTAATGAATGTGTATGTTTTGCAAGCTAAATCAAACCACTTTTTTTCTGAACTGAAGACTTCTGAGTGTATTTTGAAAGGGAGTCATCTTTGCAGAGAGAAGGCAAGAACGGAAAAGGAAACTTTGATATTTGTTTCATTCAGGTATCTGTGCAAAATTATAATTAAATTTTATGAAGTCCATAGGAAATAACTGTGGCAGGTGCATCCGCCCAGTGAAAGCAGATCTTCATGGCTGCTGAGGTGTGGCAGCTTCTGGCTGTCTTTGTTTTCAAGGTCTCACGGTAGTTGAGATCTTTGACCAATGGGAGCCACTATTGACTACAGGTCAGATTTGGCCTGGGTATAAATGGAGTCCCCTGGGGGAGCCATTTTGAGCTCGTCCCTTGGAGCAGCACGCTGCGGTTGAGGACTCTCCCCTTGGGTCGGGACACTGCTGAAGGAAACTCCTCAAGGTGCCTTTGGTCGGGACACTGCCCTGAGCAGGTCCTCAAGGTTGAGAGCCCTCACTTATCAGGTGAGTGATAGAGCGTTTTGGGTTGTCATTAAACCCTGGGTAGTGAAGTTTTGTTTTGCGTTTGGGGTTGCCATTAAACCCCTAGGGTGTGAGGCTTTGTTTTACGTTTCCGGTTCCCGTTAAACCCCAGGAAGTGAAGCTTTGTTTTGCGTTTGGGATTGCTGTTAAACCCCTAGGGAGTGGGGCTTTGTAAAGTGTTTTGGGTTGCTGTTAAACCCCAGAAAGTTGTTCTGTTCTCCTCTCACAGACATTCAAACCTGTAATTTATGGAGAGCTATTTAACTGTGTTAATAATTAATTTTTCATTTTAGTGGTTCCTTGTTTATTTGAGAGCCTCCGTAACAATTGGCGTAGTCGGCAGGATGTCGATAGAGGAGTTATTACAGAAATATAGTTGTGCCCCTTCTCCCCCAGATGTACAATGGGTGAAGGAGAGGTGGTTTGATCTGGTGGAAGTTGCGAGAAAGTTGGAACAAAGCCAGGGAAGTTGGTGGAATAGCGGAAGTGAAGGACAAATGTCCGCCATATTAGGTGCCTGCTTGATTCAGGCGCAGGATTACTTTGTAGTAGTGGAGAGAGAGGCCTTAGAGGAGCGGTTGGAAATCGATCACTTAAAGACAGAATTATTACAAGAAAGAGAGGAAAGATGGTTATTAGAAAAAAAAATTGAATTTATGCTGCACGAGCAAAAAAGCCCCCTAGTGTTGTTCAGATTCGAAAGTTAATTACCAGTGTAGATCTTGAGGAGTGGGATGGAGATATTTGGGGAGAGTGTGATGAAAGTGTCTCGGAGGAAATAAAGGAATTGGAGGAAAGACATGTGCGACCTCTCATTAAAACAGAAAGGCATACAGGTCCACAAGGTGGGAACCCCCGAACCACCGTTCGCACAACCCCCTGAACGGGACCCGAGTTTAGTGAGCTTCAGGTTAAATATTCGCATAAACCAGGCGAAACTGAAACCGAGTATTTGTGGAGAGTTTCTTTGACGGGGGGGGGGGATCGAATTCTGTTGAGTGATGCCGAGGCAGGAGGTTTCTGGGGTCGCGGAGTGTTTTTAAATGACGGACCAGCAGGTAACCAGTCGATACCATCTCGAGTGGCTTACTGGGCTGGGGGTGTGGACCCGAAGGAGAGGGGGGAGCCTGTTACCATTAAAGTAAAGGGACTGTTGGAGCTGGCAGGAGTACAAAAGGCGGCTGGCATTCAGGCGGTGGGTGAGAGGGGGCGGTGCGGAATCCCGCTTGCGGCGCCGGTGGATCCCAGCCACCTTAGAGCTCTCATCAGAGGGCTCCCGGATGCCTTAAAGATCCACGTCCAGTCCCTCAGAGAAAGTGTGCAAAGAGCTATTGAATGCGACCAGCGAAACCCCCCGCCCTTCGCGTGTTAACGTGGGCAGAAGTGTGACAGGATCTGGTTACTTATGGGTGAGAAATGGGCTGGACTGACGCAGGTGGGGGCGAAGATGGAAGCCGGAGGGTTCGGCAAAGTCAGTCGGAAACTCCCTCCCCCCCCCCCGAGCAGCCTCCTCGTAGAGAGTTTAAACCGCCCCGGGATAAGTCAGGTCGGGTTTACGATTCAGGAAGGAATCCTCTTTGGCGGAAGGCCTTGGCACTGGGGGTACCCGGGCAATATTACATGGGCAATCTACTGGTAACATCTCGAAGTTGGTGCAATTGCTGGAGGGCAGAACTCAAGAACAAAGGAAAAATATTCGGGTTTGATGTTTTGGCAGGCAAACAGTGGTGTTTACCACACGGCAGCGTGGAGTTTTGGAGTTAGGGGGACGGAAGTTCCCTGTGTCTCTCAATATCCACTGCCAACTGCTGCCAAACAGGGTATTTTTGAGGTGATTCATGATACTGGAAAAAGATTATAAATCGTACACATTCCCCTTAGAATTCTCCGGTGTGGCCAGTCGGCAAACCAAACAAAAGGTGGCAATTAACAGCTGATTATGGGCGACTGAATGCCCATCCAGGCCTTTGTCAGCTGCAGGGCTGGGCTGGGCTGGGCACAACCCTGCAGGAGCCGCCCGCCAGCTCTGGGAACGGCTCTTTGTGGTGCCTTTGTCAGAAGCAGAGATGGCTTTGCTTCCCCGTGGGACGGCGGGCAGTTTACATTTGCATGTCTTTCCCCGACAATTGCTTGCTATGGACTGGCTCAAAAACTCGCTAAAACCATGCCGGAGAAGGGGTTAAGAGCTCTGGAACCCCGCCCCCCCTCCTGTGGGAGTCCCGCAGTTTCTCACTGCGAGGAAGCGCTGTGTGCAGTGAGATCATTATTGCCACCCACGGCAGATAGAGAAGGAAACGCCCAAATCAATTTAATGAGGTAACAGGAGCCACTTTACTGCCGGGGTGGTCCGGGAGTGGGCACACAAGGCATCAAGTGGGTGTTTCATACACCATATTACCCTCAAGCTAATGGCATGGTTGAGCGAATTAATGGCTTGATCAAGAGACATGCCAATGTTTCATGACCTAACTGGGATATAAGGTTGGCACAAGCGGTTTTTATTGGTAATAACCGCTAGGGACATTATGTGAACCCAAAAATACGAGCATTTTGTCCTACGGGATTATCAGGTAATGATGCTTCTATATTTGACAATCATAAGGGCCAGTTGCCCCTGAAAATATATGCAGGCCAACCTGTCATGGTGAAGTTGCCCTCAGTTGGCATTGTGCCTATGACCTTGGTAAAATCAAGGGGGTTTGCACACCCCATACTATCCTCAGGCTAATGGGCATTGTCGACATGCTTGGGAAACCTTAGGAAAAGGTGGAAAAACTCACCATATTAGTGCCCAATAGATAATTACTGTGATAGACAGTAAACTGTTTGTTCATCAAATTCCATTAAAGATACTGGGAGCTCGTGACATGTTATTCCATAAACTATGTAAGCCTAAGCTTAATCTTAACTATTACATTGTGTAACGACTAACTGACTGCAAGTGCTTATCTAAGTTGAAATGCTGAAGCAAGGACTCCTATTGTGCAAAAGACTGAAAAGAGGGAGAAGGGAAGAAGGACAAAGGGAAGAAGGACAAAGGGGTAATGCCTGTACTCTGTAAGATATAAACAAAAGCTTTGTGAGCCACTCTCAGGAAAGCAGGAAATACGAGGAGTTGGTGACGCGAGGAAGACCCGGATGGAGCGACCCCCTAGCTGCAAAGTGCGCAGACGCAGGGTACGCCTCTCAGAGAGACCCGGATACCGGAAGGCGGAGGATATAAAAAAGACGGACCCTCGGGAAGTGAGTGCGCGCCGTTGGTGGAGCAAGGACTCCCCGGCCGCCCAGCGCTGTTTTGCTTGTTGCCGCTTGCTAAGTAAACAATTGGAATTTTGATTGGCTCTGACTCACACCAATTTGAGAAATCTACTTATAACAATTACTAATTTTTAACTTGATGCCCGGGTTCTGATCCGAGGCCTAGTTCTGTTTTTTTTGTTAGGATCTTGAAGGAACAGATGACTTCGACATCCTGCTTGGCCATGGGGATCCATATGGACAATCAAGACTTGGATGACAACGTGGTGGCGAATGAATCTTGTGAAATTGGCAGCGTTCAGAAGAATGTGATTGAACTTGGTGCTATTGTGTTGAGATGAGGAGCTAGGAAATTAAAATAGGATATAGAAATTAGGCACTCAAGAAATGAAGGTATAACTTAGTTTAGAGATAAAGATGGAAGACTTAGAGATCAGGCTAGGGGCTAGAGGCCCATTAGTTAAAAGATAACTAAGATTGAATAGGATAATAGATCATAGTCGATGGGCCAGAGAGCAGAACAATATGGAAACCTTGATTAATGGAAGGTTGCTGTGAGGGAACGCTTCCTGATGGAATAGGGAGACAGCCCTAAAAACTGGTCAAAACCAACCCTATGGTCCGGCCTGAGTCCAGGAGGCGACAGAGACTGCGCAAGGAACGGAGGTAAAAAGTTCAACAGTGAGGAAGAGGAGCTACTTCATCTCTGCGACCCCAGCCCACGACCACCAGGACACACTGCGCAGACGCGACTAGGAGGAGACTGGGGCAGAACATATGAAAAAGACTTTCAGGCTCATTATAATACGAAGCGGGGATAGGTCATGCATATGTATAGGCGTATTATGAATATGTGATGCTTTGTAGCATAAAGCCAAGACAAGGTGCCACGAGAGGGGCGCACGTTTGTGGTGGAGCGATCCCCCGTGCGTCTCAGCGCTGAATAAACATACCTACTTCATAACCTTATAGGTTGGGGAGTCGTGTTTCCGCAAGTCATTTTGGCACCCCAGATGGGACGTGCTTTGCTCGGCTGCAGGATAGACTGAGGAGCGGACATCCTAGGCACGCCCTGAGTCCTTTCTCGGGTGCCCCCCCAGCCACTCACTGCGGGGGCAAACAACGACCATCTTCAGCTGCGGACAAACGGTATGTTTAACGAGGGAAGCCAATAAGTCGTACGCTTCGCTGGGGCTGCTGATAAATCACGCAGAGACGTCTGGCGTACAGCATAGTCCCCGTATGGGAGGAGGGTACCCTGTATGTTGGTAAAGGGGATTCGCTGACCGCTAGAGCGGCCGCTAGCGATCTTGGGAGTAGATTGAGTGAATCCGAGGTTACCGCTGCATCCCAGTTTTGGGAGCCAGGATGGACCTGCTAATGACTGTGTAAGAAGCAGGACAAGGGTAAGCGGAACCTCTTGAGTGGTTCTGGTAAAACATTAACAGCTGTTGGAAGGATATCAACTGGCATGTAGTAACTGTGTATTTAATTTGTGAAATGCCTAGGAATTTTATGTATGTTTAGGAAACCGTATTACCACCTAAAAACGTTTGTATGGTATGCCCGGTACCGAGATATAACATCAGCAAATTGTGGATCCAAGAGTAAACAACCATAACCCAGATAAGTCGCTTTGCGCTGCATTACTTGGGCCTTTTTCTTAGACACTCGGTATCCCTGAAGCCCCAAAAAATTTAGCAGGCTTACCGTCCAAGTCATGCAAGCGTCTTTTGTCTTGGTGACAATCAAGATATCATCCACGTATTGTAACAGTTTCCCTTCCTCAGGCGGGGTTGGGGCTTCCCACGACTCGAGGTCTTTTGCGAGTTGATTGCCAAATATAGTAGGGCTGTTTTTAAACCCCTGTGGTAACACCGTCCAAGTCAGCTGGGTTTTACGTCCGCTTTTAGGATTTTCCCATTCGAATGCAAATAATTTCTGGCTGGCTTCGTGGAGAGGGAGGCAAAAGAAAGCATCCTTGAGGTGTAAAACAGTAAACCAGGTTAGTTCAGGTGTCAATACAGTCAATAAAGTGTATAGATTTGCCACCACCGGGTAGAGGTCTTCAGTTATCTTATTCACTGCCCGCAGGTCCTGAACCACCTGATATGACCCGTCAGGTTTACGGACAGGTAATATGGGAGCATTAAAATTAGACTCACATTCTTTCAGTAATCCTAGTTGTAGGAACTTCTCTATAACTGGCTGAATCCCTTCCTGATCCTCTCTCTTCAGAGGATATTGTTTGATTCTTACCGGCTGTTGTCCTTCTTTAAGTCTGACCTCAACAGGTGGGGCATTCTTTGCTTTCCCGGGCACATCAGTGGCCCATACTCCGGGATATACCTGGTCAATAATTTCTTTGCTGATTCTTCCTTCTGTGGGAACACTAGTTAGGGATAAGCTCATTATTTGTATAAACTCTTGGTCATTTACCTCCAGAGTAATCTCTCCTTCTTTAAATTTAATTATTGCACCCAATTGTTCTAATAAATCTCTCCCCAGAAGTGCCTTTGGGGAGTTAGACATATATAAAAATTTGTGTATGCCCCATTGTTTTCCTAATTTATACCTTAGGGGTTTGCAAAAATACGCCTTTTCACTTTGGCCAGTCGCCCCCTTTACCATAATATAGTCGTCTTCTAAGGGCATTAGGTCTTGGTTTAAAACTGAGTATGTCGCTCCAGTGTCCACTAAAAATTCTACCTTCTTTTGTTCTTTCCCTAGCTTTATTGTAACCAGCGGATCCGCTAGGGTAGATTCCTCAGGTCCCCGTCAGTCCTCTTTCATATGGGCCACTGCCCTTCCTTTCTGATTACTTTGTCCCCTTTCCTTGACTTTCCATTTTTCCGGACGCTCATTTTTCCAGTGCCCAAACCGTTTGCATATTGCACATTGATTTTTTCTTAATTGAGGCAGTCCTCGCCTAGGTTTCCTTTCTTCTTCTTCCCTAACAACTGCCAGTACCCTTCTCTGTCCTCACTTATAATCCTCTTTTCTATTTCTGAACACTCTCCATGCTTCATCCAGTAATACTTCCAGGTTTCTACTTTCTGTGGAACGCAGCTTCTGAAACTTGCGTCTAATGTCCCCTGTAGATTGTCCTAAAAACAGAGAAACTAACTGTTGTATTCCTACCTCTGACCCCGGATCCAATGGTGTGTTGCGACGCATTACGTCCCTCAGTCGATCCAGGAATTCTGATGGTGACTCAGAAGGACCTTGTTTAATTTCATATAATATTGACCAATTTATTGTTTTGGGAATAGCCCTCTCCATTCCTTTTACAATCCACTCCTGGTATGCCTTCAATCTTTCCATATGTGCAGACCTGTTTGCCTCCCATTTTGGATCTTGGAGGGGGAGATATTCTTTAACGTCTCCTCCCGTAGTTTTATAATAATCCTCAGCCAAATTCCCTGCAGTTTTTAAAACTAGTTGCTTTTCCGTCTCAGTCAAATGATCTAACAATAGCTGTATATCATTCCAATCGGGATTATGTTGTTTTACAATAAACTGAAAGTATCTGGTCACGCTTGTCGGATCGTTACGGTAATCCCTGGCAACCTTTTTCCATGCCTCTAAATCGGTAGTAGAGAAAGGTACCTTAATTAACATTGTCCCTCCGTTAGGTCCCACTGCCTCTCGGAGAAGTGCCTGCAAGACCATTGGAGCAGACTTTTTCCTGGTGTGGGAGGATACTGGACTACCCGGGGGAGTGGAGGGTCCATCCGAGTCCTCATCCTGTTCCTGTGGTCGAGGGGGAGGCTTGAACAAATCGATTAGATCCTGCTCTGGTGCCTGATGAATCTTATCTGCTCTAGTGCATCTTTGCCCAATACTGCACGCTGAGCAACACTGTTTCAGTTTGCCTTTAAATTCCTTTTTATTATCTTGTTCAAGGGCGAGTACCAAAGGGTCCTGCGGAGGTACAATCCCGCAATCCCTTTGCCACTCTGGATGATTTTGGAGAGTGAAAAACATGTCTGCATATGATACCTCATCCCACTTCCCTTCTCTCCTCAAAACCAACATTAGTTGTAAAAGGGTGTTATAATTGAGAGTCCCATTAAACGGCCACTTGGCTTCATTCTCTAATTTATATAGTGGCCACCATTGATTACAATATTTAACAAGATTTCTTTTGCTTTCTGTGTTTCCTGTCCCAGCAATATCTTACCACTGGGCCAATATGCATCCCAGAGGGCTGCTCTTTATAACTCCCCCTTGTGCGTTCCCCATTTTTTAAAATTATTTTCTTTTTAATTTCCACTTAAAGCGTTTCTTACACTGTATTTTAACTCTGTCCCAGTTCTTTTCCCATACGTCCCAAAGCTCTGGAATTAAGCTACTCTTACCACGTACAAATTTTATTATTGTTGACTCCTGTCTAGCCCTTTCTCAATTATAAAGATTCGGAAGTGCCGTTTCGGGTAAGCGTTTAGGGCATTCAGGCCTTCGCCTATCAGATGCACAATACCACCTTTGTTTACAGAGCTTACACTCCAGCAATACCCAGGCTTGATGGTAACCCCCTCTATTATAAAAGTTATAAGGTATCAATCCACAAACAAAACAAGGAATTCTGTCTTCAATCGGGGGAAGAGCGATTTCAGAGGGTTGTTCCCAATCTAATGCTACAGGTCTCGCTAGAGGGGTTACATATAATCCCTCCAATCGATATAGACCGTTTTCCCTTCTTATCCACTCACTCTCATCATTCAAATAATCACTGGGTTCCAGCCCAAACCACCGGAGGAGAGACTCACTATTCCTTCTCCTCCTACTCATTCATTCATTCCTGCATGCTTCAGAGGCATTCAACACAAAGATTGGATTACAAGAAAAACCTCGGGCTTGTATATGGGGGCACCAAAAATTAATCACAGGCTCAAATAACACTTTTTACAATCTGACATACACTTCATTTGCTTCGTTCATCTCCGGCCGCTCTCCTCGCGGAGAACACGGAACCGCCGATCAGAACTCCACACTCGCTTCGCAGCTGTGCTGCGTCTCATACACACACACAGGTACTCATTCACTCGTCTAAAAGCTAGCTTAATATAATGTTGGTTATAACTGATCTGAGTTGTTTACTCTTGGATCCACAATTTGCTGATGTTATATCTCGGTACCGGGCATACCATACAAACGTTTTTAGGTGGTAATACGGTTTCCTAAACATACATAAAATTCCTAGGCATTTCACAAATTAAATACACAGTTACTACATGCCAGTTGATATCCTTCCAACAGCTGTTAATGTTTTACCAGAACCACTCAAGAGGTTCCGCTTACCCTTGTCCTGCTTCTTACACAGTCATTAGCAGGTCCATCCTGGCTCCCAAAACTGGGATGCAGCGGTAACCTCGGATTCACTCAATCTACTCCCAAGATCGCTAGCGGCCGCTCTAGCGGTCAGCGAATCCCCTTTACCAACATACAGGGTACCCTCCTCCCATACGGGGACTATGCTGTACGCCAGACGTCTCTGCGTGATTTATCAGCAGCCCCAGCGAAGCGTACGACTTATTGGCTTCCCTCGTTAAACATACCGTTTGTCCGCAGCTGAAGATGGTCGTTGTTTGCCCCCGCAGTGAGTGGCTGGGGGGGCACCCGAGAAAGGACTCAGGGCGTGCCTAGGATGTCCGCTCCTCAGTCTATCCTGCAGCCGAGCAAAGCACGTCCCATCTGGGGTGCCAAAATGACTTGCGGAAACACGACTCCCCAACCTATAAGGTTATGAAGTAGGTATGTTTATTCAGCGCTGAGACGCACGGGGGATCGCTCCACCACAAACGTGCGCCCCTCTCGTGGCACCTTGTCTTGGCTTTATGCTACAAAGCATCACATATTCATAATACGCCTATACATATGCATGACCTATCCCCGCTTCGTATTATAATGAGCCTGAAAGTCTTTTTCATATGTTCTGCCCCAGTCTCCTCCTAGTCGCGTCTGCGCAGTGTGTCCTGGTGGTCGTGGGCTGGGGTCGCAGAGATGAAGTAGCTCCTCTTCCTCACTGTTGAACTTTTTACCTCCGTTCCTTGCGCAGTCTCTGTCGCCTCCTGGACTCAGGCCGGACCATAGGGTTGGTTTTGACCAGTTTTTAGGGCTGTCTCCCTATTCCATCAGGAAGCGTTCCCTCACAGCAACCTTCCATTAATCAAGGTTTCCATATTGTTCTGCTCTCTGGCCCATCGACTATGATCTATTATCCTATTCAATCTTAGTTATCTTTTAACTAATGGGCCTCTAGCCCCTAGCCTGATCTCTAAGTCTTCCATCTTTATCTCTAAACTAAGTTATACCTTCATTTCTTGAGTGCCTAATTTCTATATCCTATTTTAATTTCCTAGCTCCTCATCTCAACACAATAGCACCAAGTTCAATCACATTCTTCTGAACGCTGCCAATTTCACAAGATTCATTCGCCACCATGTTGTCATCCAAGTCTTGATTGTCCATATGGATCCCCATGGCCAAGCAGGATGTCGAAGTCATCTGTTCCTTCAAGATCCTAACAAAAAAAACAGAACTAGGCCTCGGATCAGAACCCGGGCATCAAGTTAAAAATTAGTAATTGTTATAAGTAGATTTCTCAAATTGGTGTGAGTCAGAGCCAATCAAAATTCCAATTGTTTACTTAGCAAGCGGCAACAAGCAAAACAGCGCTGGGCGGCCGGGGAGTCCTTGCTCCACCAACGGCGCGCACTCACTTCCCGAGGGTCCGTCTTTTTTATATCCTCCGCCTTCCGGTATCCGGGTCTCTCTGAGAGGCGTACCCTGCGTCTGCGCACTTTGCAGCTAGGGGGTCGCTCCATCCGGGTCTTCCTCGCGTCACCAACTCCTCGTATTTCCTGCTTTCCTGAGAGTGGCTCACAAAGCTTTTGTTTATATCTTACAGAGTACAGGCATTACCCCTTTGTCCTTCTTCCCTTTGTCCTTCTTCCCTTCTCCCTCTTTTCAGTCTTTTGCACAATAGGAGTCCTTGCTTCAGCATTTCAACTTAGATAAGCACTTGCAGTCAGTTAGTCGTTACACAATGTAATAGTTAAGATTAAGCTTAGGCTTACATAGTTTATGGAATAACATGTCACGAGCTCCCAGTATCTTTAATGGAATTTGATGAACAAACAGTTTACTGTCTATCACAGTAATTATCTATTGGGCACTAATATGGTGAGTTTTTCCACCTTTTCCTAAGGTTTCCCAAGCATGTCGACAATGCCCATTAGCCTGAGGATAGTATGGGGTGTGCAAACCCCCTTGATTTTACCAAGGTCATAGGCACAATGCCAACTGAGGGCAACTTCACCATGACAGGTTGGCCTGCATATATTTTCAGGGGCAACTGGCCCTTATGATTGTCAAATATAGAAGCATCATTACCTGATAATCCCGTAGGACAAAATGCTCGTATTTTTGGGTTCACATAATGTCCCTAGCGGTTATTACCAATAAAAACCGCTTGTGCCAACCTTATATCCCAGTTAGGTCATGAAACATTGGCATGTCTCTTGATCAAGCCATTAATTCGCTCAACCATGCCATTAGCTTGAGGGTAATATGGTGTATGAAACACCCACTTGATGCCTTGTGTGCCCACTCCCGGACCACCCCGGCAGTAAAGTGGCTCCTGTTACCTCATTAAATTGATTTGGGCGTTTCCTTCTCTATCTGCCGTGGGTGGCAATAATGATCTCACTGCACACAGCGCTTCCTCGCAGTGAGAAACTGCGGGACTCCCACAGGAGGGGGGGCGGGGTTCCAGAGCTCTTAACCCCTTCTCCGGCATGGTTTTAGCGAGTTTTTGAGCCAGTCCATAGCAAGCAATTGTCGGGGAAAGACATGCAAATGTAAACTGCCCGCCGTCCCACGGGGAAGCAAAGCCATCTCTGCTTCTGACAAAGGCACCACAAAGAGCCGTTCCCAGAGCTGGCGGGCGGCTCCTGCAGGGTTGTGCCCAGCCCAGCCCAGCCCTGCAGCTGACAAAGGCCTGGATGGGCATTCAGTCGCCCATAATCAGCTGTTAATTGCCACCTTTTGTTTGGTTTGCCGACTGGCCACACCGGAGAATTCTAAGGGGAATGTGTACGATTTATAATCTTTTTCCAGTATCATGAATCACCTCAAAAATACCCTGTTTGGCAGCAGTTGGCAGTGGATATTGAGAGACACAGGGAACTTCCGTCCCCCTAACTCCAAAACTCCACGCTGCCGTGTGGTAAACACCACTGTTTGCCTGCCAAAACATCAAACCCGAATATTTTTCCTTTGTTCTTGAGTTCTGCCCTCCAGCAATTGCACCAACTTCGAGATGTTACCAGTAGATTGCCCATGTAATATTGCCCGGGTACCCCCAGTGCCAAGGCCTTCCGCCAAAGAGGATTCCTTCCTGAATCGTAAACCCGACCTGACTTATCCCGGGGCGGTTTAAACTCTCTACGAGGAGGCTGCTCGGGGGGGGGGGAGGGAGTTTCCGACTGACTTTGCCGAACCCTCCGGCTTCCATCTTCGCCCCCACCTGCGTCAGTCCAGCCCATTTCTCACCCATAAGTAACCAGATCCTGTCACACTTCTGCCCACGTTAACACGCGAAGGGCGGGGGGTTTCGCTGGTCGCATTCAATAGCTCTTTGCACACTTTCTCTGAGGGACTGGACGTGGATCTTTAAGGCATCCGGGAGCCCTCTGATGAGAGCTCTAAGGTGGCTGGGATCCACCGGCGCCGCAAGCGGGATTCCGCACCGCCCCCTCTCACCCACCGCCTGAATGCCAGCCGCCTTTTGTACTCCTGCCAGCTCCAACAGTCCCTTTACTTTAATGGTAACAGGCTCCCCCCTCTCCTTCGGGTCCACACCCCCAGCCCAGTAAGCCACTCGAGATGGTATCGACTGGTTACCCGCTGGTCCGTCATTTAAAAACACTCCGCTGTTATAGACTATCTTGCCAAAATGATGCAAGTTAGGACAAATTAAATTTCAATTATTTATTTTAGCAAGCGGCAATAAGCAAAACAGCGCTGGGCGGCCGGGGAGTCCCTGCTCCACCAACGGCGCGCACCCACTTCCCGAGGGTCCGTCTTTTTTATATCCTCCGCCTTCCGGTATCGGGTCTCTCTGAGAGGTGTATCCTGCGTCTGCGCACTTTGCAGCTAGGGGGTCGCTCCATCCGGGTCTTCCTCACGTCACCAGCTTCTCGTATTTCCTACTTTCCTGAGAGTGGCTCACAAAGTCTTTGTTTATATCTTACAGAATATAGACACTACCCCCTTTTTTTTCTTCTTCTTCTTCCCTTTGTCTTTCTCCCCTTTGTCCTTCTTCCCTTTCTCCCTCTTTTCAGTCTTTTGCCTAGTAGGAGTCCTTGCTTCAGCATTTCAACTTAGATAAGCACTTACAGTCAGTTAGTCGTTACACAGTGTAATAGTTAAGATTAAGCTTAGGCCAACATAGTTTATGGAATAACATGTCACGAGCTCCCAGTATCTTCAATGGAATTTGATGAACAAACAGTTTACTGTCTATCACAATCCCCCCTTTTTCTTTTTATCATTTTGTTCATCAAATCGTTGCAATTCTTGTTGACTTAACAGGAGAGTTTTTTTCAATTTAAAGTCATCATCTAATTGATTGTTTTTGGCTTTAATGAGTATTGGACGGGTGACAGACATCAGATATGTTACCCGTTGCATCATTCTCCAAGTTATGACATATAATATTATTGACAAAGTCAAACTGATTAAGATTAATATCAAGAGAACCACAATGGGGTGACACAACTTGTTCAAGATGCCTGTAGCAGTAGGTGACCATCCAAAAAGGGTGTCCCACCAGTTATGTTCTGCATTCTTTTTTGCTCTTTCCAAGACTCGGTGTATTTCTTCCACATTGTGATGAACAGTTATTAGAGTTTTCTGTCCGTTTTCTCTAACTTTCTCTAAAATTCTAACTAAGTCTTTGTGTTGAAGTAACTGCTTAACCAAAGTGAGGTTCATTCCAATGGGTGTAGGTTGTAGATTATGTATTAATGTATAATTGGATTGCAGGAGTTGGTAAGACGTGACCGGGGCTAAATAGGAAAAGTCACATCCGATTACCTTTGTGAAGTTGCAAACACAGAGATTTGAATAATTTTTTGTCTCTATTATGATCTTGTCTACGGTTAAGAATTCACAAACCGTTCTCAAACATACACAACTTTCGCCAATATATATAAGTACTGTTTTAGGATTTTCATTGGGATGGACCTCAAAGTGACAAATATTTTGTTCGGTATCTAAACAAATATCTTGTGCCTCAATTGCATTGTCTTCACAAATGAATCCTTGTTGTTCCCGTACAATGCAGGACTCTAGATTGACAGTTTGCCATTTTTCGTTTACCTTTCGGGCCCATACTCTATGCTCAGAAGGATAGAGTATGGTTCCGTTGTGATTCAGCCCTAATGCAATGATAGGATAAATTTGGTATATGGTGGCATTGTAAATAGTGAGTATAAAGGTAGTAGCTGTGTTTGTGATGGGGTCATAGGTAAAGTTTACCAGGTTCCACCAGGATTGGAGTTTCTTTTCAAAATTAGTAGCACTGTCCCAAATTATTCTTCGAATTTCAGTAGGAAGAATACCTTCTTCACCTTCTCTTATAATTGAGGCAGCTATCGACTGCATCCATATTTGAGCCTGGATGCAGCTGAGAGCTAAAGAGAGGTTATTTTGGAGCACACTGAGTGCATCTGTAATCAATTCATGATCCTTTATATTTACCTTTTCCCCTTTTGGTAATATATTCGACAACAGCCACTGGTTAGCCCCCAAAGCCAATAAGGAAGATCGCAAAGGCCTTTGTATATTAGTTAAATCACTAATTGAGGTAGCCAATTTGTTCATTATCACCTCCGAATCAATACTATTTAAAACTCCCAATCCTGTTCCCAAAGCACCGGTTAAGTCTCTCTGCGTTCTTTTTGTGTGAGGAGTTTGTTTTTGCAGCCAGGTTGTCCATCCCTCGTAAGAAGTCTTTAGGAAAGGTGAACATGCTGGCTGAATATTTGAAACATTATTTTGCATTAACAATTCAACTTGTTTGAGAGACCACGCCGGGTTAAACAGCATTTGTTGTTTACCTGTATTTCTAATTGCATATGGTCCAATTTTAAAAATTCTTGGGCTAAGTACGACTGTTGGTTGTGTTGGAACAGTATGAGTAGTCTGAGTAGTCTCTTTGGGAGCGTGGGTTGTGGTTGTTATAGTTTCCTCCTGTATATTCAATGGAAATCGGAAAGATATAGCTTGATTTCCTGACCTGGTCCCTCCCAAACAAACTATGGACACCGGTTGGGTTGCAGTAAATGCATACCAACAGGTTTCCGACTCACAACGGGTTTGAGCTATTTTAGATTCCGTTTTGTCTCTGATAACGATTTGAGTAAAAGGGGGCTGACGGACGGTTTGAATTAAAGGGTGCCGACTTATTATCACATTTATATTGAATACTCTGTAGCCTATCTGTATCTCATCTCCTTTTTTAGCTGTCCAGGTATGGGATGAATTCTCCCATTTATATGTTTGGAGTGTTAGGTTATTGCTTAGTATGGCAGTTGCTAACTCTGTCCCATACAAATCTGCATCCATACTTCCTGTATGTCCATAATAAGCATCTGTCCAAGGCCATATAATTTGATTAGTTAGGGTATGTTCAAAAGGTTGGTGGGATTGGTTAGTCGTTCTAGCCCATCCTGGTAGTGTATTCATTGTAGCTAATACACCTAGCCAGACTATCCAATAGCTCCAATAGAAGGCTGACGGGATTCTATAGATTTGCATATTTTTTCTTAGTCTCTTTTGTATCGGGGTGTCTGACACTCTCGTCTGGTCCTTCTCCCTCAGAGGTCCTTTTTTCTTCAGAGTAGGGCAGTAAAGTTTTCCCCACTTTGATACGTCTCTGCCTCCTCTGCCTACTCTGTTGCTTAGAGCAGCAGGGTGTTCCATCTTCTCGGCAGCAGCCGTATTCTTCAGGGGTACGTTTGCCTCTACTCCGGGACACATAGGTCTCCCAGTTTTTATCTTTGACCTCGGGTTCACGACAGGGGACCCAGAGGATGTGCTTTCTACAGATCACCCTTAGGATCTGAGAGTGCTATTGAGTAGACCAATTAGAGTGAGTGCACTCTCTTTAGTAAATATTTTCTACCAAGTTTTAGAATCTCCAGTTTTAGGGTCTGATTAGTTAATCGCTGTTCTTGTTAATAACACTGATTACAACTAGACCGAAGATTTATTCCATGTGCATTATGAATCTCCCAGCCTTCTTTACATACATTACACTTTACACTTTATGCATATAAAAGGAAAACAAATATAAGTTTCAATTGGACAAAAATATCAGGGTTTCACTCATCGAGTCCTTCGTAGGTTCTTATCTCACAATGTGTAGAGAGTTCTTTCAGGTTTTCCGAAGGGTGACTCGTAGATCCCCAGGAGGGCTGGTCACTTTCCAGGCCGGATCCTGTATAGGTCCCTTTACTCGGCTTGCGTGTGTCCACCCCTTCTCAGCAGTCCGAACAGCAGTTTCTGTAGTGATAAGAGTAACATAGGGTCCTTCCCAACAGGGGGTCAAAGAAGATTCTTTCCATGATTTGATTAGTACTTTATTTCCTGGTTGGATTTGATGCATGGCCACATCCAATGGAGGCCTTTGTACTACTATCCCCCGAGCCTGTAGTTGTTTTCTCCTTGCCATTAGCTGTATCAGGTAGGACTTTATCTTTAATTCTTCAAGTTGGGGGTGATCCGGTGGCATTTCTAAATCATAGGGCATCCCATATAGCATTTCAAAGGGAGAAATGCCTACATCAGTTCGGGGCTGAGTTCTGATATTTAACAAGGCTAAAGGGAGACACTTTACCCATGACATTTTAGTTTCTAACATTAGTTTGGTAAGTTGTTTTTTTATTTCTCCGTTCATACGTTCAACTTTCCCTGAGCTCTGCGGGTGCCACGGAGTATGGTATTGCCACTGTGTACCCAGGGCAGCCAAAGTCTCTTTGGCTACTCTGGATACAAAGTGTGGACCTCTATCTGAGTCTATTGCTTCTATTGCTCCATACCGAGGTATAATTTCTTCAAGTAATATCCTTGTTACTGTGTGAGCTGTGGTTCGGGCTGTGGGAAAGGCTTCTACGAATTGAGTTAAATGATCTATAATTACTAATAGGTATTTATACCTCCCCACCTTTGGTAATTCAGTAAAGTCTATTTGTATTCTTGCAAAAGGTCTATGAGCCAATTCTCGCCCCCCATATACTCGTTTTCTTATTTGATGTTTATTTACTTTTTGACAAACGAGACATTCTCCTATCACTCCTTTGGCTATATCATATATCCCAATGCACATGTATTTAGTTGCAAATTGATCCACTAATGCCTGAGTTCCCCAATGAGTGTTTTTATGGAATTGCTGCATTATCTTGGTAGCTATGGGTTTTGGGAGAACTTCTCGGCCGTCCGGGAGTTCCCATTTTCCATTAGCTTTCTGTTTAATCCCCATTTGATTTAATTTTGCTTGTTCTTGAACAGTAAAACTTAAAAGTTCATAGGATTTTCCATGGAAAAAGCACCACTTAAACCCTGGTCTTTCACATACACATTCTATACCGTCTACTCCGTATTCTTTCCAGCAACCATAACAGGGGAGGTAATTATCTCCACAATTAACACACCGCTTTCTGTCCTCTATCGGATCATCCAAGTCCAGTGCTGATAGCGCTGCTCTCTTTGCCTCTTGATCAGCAAGGTTATTCCCCCGTACTAAAGGATTTAGCCCCCTCTGGTGTCCTTTTACGTGTACTACCGCAATTTCGCTGGGTCCTCGTATAGCTTGCAAAATTTGTGATATTAACTCCTGATGTATTAGGTTCTTCCCCCGAGAATTGATTAAACCTCTTTTTTCCCATATTTTCCCAAAGGTATGTACTATTCCGAAGGCATATCTAGAATCAGTGTATATAGTTCCCACTTTTCCATTTAGTAATTGTAAAGCCTTTAATACTGCATATAATTCACATGCCTGTGCTGACCAGCTGGGACTCAAGGGTCCTGATTCTATCACCTTAAAAGTTTTTCCATCAATTATGGCATACCCTGATTTTCTTTTCCCTTCTACCACTCGAGAGGATCCATCTACAAATAATTTTTCTCCTTTCCCTAATTCCTCCTCTTCCAAATCTGGTCTTATCTTAGTCTGCTCCTCGATGTTACGGAGGCAATCATGAAAAAGATCTTGACTAGGTTCTCCATACAAAAATTGGGCTGGATTTTGTAACGATGTTGTTTCAAGGGTCAGGTGGGGGGACGTAATGAGGATTGCCTCATATTTTACTAGTCTAGCATCGGTTATCCATTTTTCTGCTTTTTGCTGTAACACACCTCTAATATTATGGGGTGATAGTACCCTTAATTCACTACCAAAAGTTATTTTATGCGCTTCCTCAACTAACAAAGCAGCTGCCACCACAACTTGTAGGCACGTAGGCCATCCCCGACTTACGGGGTCCAGTAATTTTGAGATATATGCTACTGGTTTCTTTTTTCCTGCCCATTCCTAGGCTAATACTCCAAATGCAGTTCCTTCCTCTGTGTTGACAAATAAGAAAAATGGTCTTTTTAGGTCGGGCAAGCTCAGAACAGGAGCATTTACTAATTCAGTTTTTAGTTCTTTTAACCGTTGATCATCTTCCTGAGTCCATTTTAATAATCCATTTTTAGTTATTTTGGTGTATAAAAACTTTACTTTTCCACTATACCCTTCGATCCACTGCTTACAATATCCAAATAGCCCTAATAGCTGCTGGACTTGTTTTTTAGTTTTTGGACTTGGTAGGGAAAGTATCCCTTTCACCCTTTCTGGATCCAATTTCTTAGTTCCTTGACTTAATCGATGCCCTAGGTATTTAACTTCCTTTTCAACAAATTGCAATTTGGATTTTGACACTTTCAGTCCCTTTAAGCTCAGGAAATTTAACAACTTGATGCTTTCTTCCCGAACCCTTTCCTCATCCTCCCCTGTTATTAAAAGATCATCTACATACTGGACTAGGGTAAGGGTATCTCCTATCTGGTAATCCTGCAAAATTTGTTCTAAAGCTTGCCCAAACAGGTTTGGGGATTCAGTGAAACCTTGGGGTAGGACTGTCCACCGGAGTTGAGTTTTCCTGTGGGTGTCTGGGTCCTCCCACTCAAAAGCAAAATAGTTTCTACACTCCTCTTTTAAGGGACATGCCCAGAAAGCGTCCTTCAAGTCTATTACACTGTACCACCGGTCGTTCGGGCCTAATTGACTTAAGAGAGTGTGTGGGTTAGCTACTACAGGGAATCTAGTTACAGTCCTTTTGTTAATTTCCCTTAGGTCATGGACTAATCTGTACCCCCCATCCGCCTTCTTGACAGGTAAAATGGGAGTATTAAAAGGGGACATGCAGGGTTCCAATAATCCCTGCTTTATTAATCTCTGAATTTCTGGTTTTAATCCTTGCCTTCCCTCCAGAGGTATGGGATATTGCTTAATCCTCACCGGTACTTCAGGATCCCGGATGGTTACCATAAAAGGTTCAACATTCAATTTTCCCACCGTATCCGGAGTGTACCATACTTCAGGGTTGATTTTAGTCTCATCTTCAACCCGTAGGGGGCATAGTTTGATTTCAAGTTTGTGTTCTGTTACTTCCAAACTAATTCCTAATTCAATCATTAGATCTCTCCCCAGTAGGTTATAATCTGCCTCAGGTACTAACAATAAGGATCCCACCCCCACTTTAGAATCTGTTTCAAGGAGTACATCTTTAATTACCGGTACTCCGAATGGTTCTCCTTTCGCCCCAACTACTTGTACTTTTTCTGATGAAATCTTACATCCTTGGGGCAATGATTGAACAGTAGATCTCTCCGCTCCTGAATCTACTAAAAATTCTACCTCCTGTTGCTGAGGACCTACTTTTAACTTTATCAAGGGCTCAGTTCGTTCTCGGGTCCCCAGCAAATAGAGCCCCTGACACCCCTAATCTTCTTTAAACATTCTCTCATCCATCATTCTCCTTCTGCAGCTCTTCTTTGTGTGACCTTTTCTTCCGCAATAAAAGCAGACAATACTCCCTTTTTCTCTCTCTCTCTCCGGTTCCTTTGATCTATAGCCTGTTCTTTGACCTTCTTGTTTTCTCCCAGCACTGTTCACTCTCTGTCCTTCCCTTATCGCAGCTACCATCATTCTGGTATGTTTCTTTTGAGTCTCGTCCTCCCTTCGGACATAGACTTTCTGTGCTTCTCTCAGTAATTCATCCAACCCCCGATCCTGCCAATCTTCTATTTTTTCTAGCTTCTTTCTAATATCTATCCATGCTTTTGCCACAAATTGTGTCTTTAACAATGCCTGTCCCACTGGGGTATTAGGGTCTAGTCCTGAGTAAAGCTGAAGATTTTTCCTCAGTCTCTCTAATCACTCAGTAGGAGTTTCATCCTTTTTCTGATGTTCACTAAAGGCTTTGTTTATATTTTGTCCTCTAGGGACTGATTCCCTTATACCCTGGATTACAATCGTCCTCAGGTCTTGCATATGACCTCTATCGATTTCATTTTGATTATTCCAATTAGGTCGATTTAGAGGCCATTTTACATCTGCTGCCGGACCTTGCTGATGCTGTTGATCCCAAATTCTCATTCCTGCTCTCCTGATCATATCCCTTTCTTCAACAGTGAATAGTATAGCCATTATGGCTTGTATTTCATCCCAGGTATAGATGTTTGGTCCTAAAAACTGATCCACCCGCTCCGCCACACCTAAGGGATCCTCCAATAGATTCCCCATCTCTTTTTTAAATTCTCTGACGTCCCCTGAATTAAGAGGGACAGTCACATATCCCATGCCAGGCTGGGGTCCCCCCATCGCAACCTCCCTTAGGGGGTACAAGCCACTATCACCCCACCCCATTCTAGTTTGACTACGGGTTATTCGTCTCGGTTCTTTCGGGGATTCAGGTGGGGAGTCTGAATTCTCTGGGTCCTCCGGCGCAGTCGGAGGAGGTGAAGGCGCCGGAGGTGGGGGTGGAGGTATGTAAGGAGGAGGAGAGGTGGGAGGTTCGTCCTCATCACGTACCTTCTTTTTCTTAACTTTCTCTTTTAGAGGATATAGATTTATTCGGGTATCTGATGCTATCCATACCTGTGCATATTCACTCTCCTCTAAATTAAAGGGTTCCCTTGAGTTGACATAAATGTTTAGGGCTTGGCAGACCCATTCTTCAAAGGACCCAAAAACAGGCCAATAGAGATGATTGTCTCTGATTTGTTTCCCTCCCCAAACTTCCATACAATAATAAATCATTTTTGCTTTGTCCTTACCCCGCCTAGAGGGGTAATCTTCCCAATGGTTTAACATCAAGCCTAAAGGGCTATCTGGTGGTATTTGGGGGTACCTCACCTCGGGTCCCAAATCACCCATGGGATCAGAAGGCTTGCTTTTCTTCTGTCCCATCTTCCGGAGCGCCTTCACACACTCACACAATTCGCTTCCCCCTTTTCGTGACCCAGTCCCTCGCGGGATATGGGAACTGCACTACCGAGGGGTCCGCACTCGCTTCGCCCTGCTGGGCGTCTCACATACCACACTCCGGGAAACCCAACCCCAACCGAACGGTAACCGGCCTATACTCACGCAACCCTGCGTCTTCGTCCGGGGCTTCGTGCACAAAGATTACGGGGTTACCGGTATTTTTTTTGCTTGTTGCCGAGTTTTGGAGTTCGTCGGTAGAGGGCGTGATGTGATAGCACTCAGCCGGGGCCGCTGAACTCAGCGGGGCGCGCCTCCCCGTATGGGGCTTCCCACCAGATTGCCTCTATCCGAGTCACGGCACCAATTTTGTTATAGACTATCTTGCCAAAATGATGCAAGTTAGGACAAATTAAATTTCAATTATTTATTTTAGCAAGCGGCAATAAGCAAAACAGCGCTGGGCGGCCGGGGAGTCCCTGCTCCACCAACGGCGCGCACCCACTTCCCGAGGGTCCGTCTTTTTTATATCCTCCGCCTTCCGGTATCGGGTCTCTCTGAGAGGTGTATCCTGCGTCTGCGCACTTTGCAGCTAGGGGGTCGCTCCATCCGGGTCTTCCTCACGTCACCAGCTTCTCGTATTTCCTACTTTCCTGAGAGTGGCTCACAAAGTCTTTGTTTATATCTTACAGAATATAGACACTACCCCCTTTTTTTTCTTCTTCTTCTTCCCTTTGTCTTTCTCCCCTTTGTCCTTCTTCCCTTTCTCCCTCTTTTCAGTCTTTTGCCTAGTAGGAGTCCTTGCTTCAGCATTTCAACTTAGATAAGCACTTACAGTCAGTTAGTCGTTACACAGTGTAATAGTTAAGATTAAGCTTAGGCCAACATAGTTTATGGAATAACATGTCACGAGCTCCCAGTATCTTCAATGGAATTTGATGAACAAACAGTTTACTGTCTATCACATCCGCGACCCCAGAAACCTCCTGCCTCGGCATCACTCAACAGAATTCGATCCCCCCCCCCCATCAAAGAAACTCTCCACAAATACTCGGTTTCAGTTTCGCCTGGTTTATGCGAATATTTAACCTGAAGCTCACTAAACTCGGGTCCCGTTCAGGGGGTTGTGCGAATGGTGGTTCGGGGGTTCCCACCTTGTGGACCTGTATGCCTTTCTGTTTTAATGAGAGGTCGCACATGTCTTTCCTCCAATTCCTTTATTTCCTCCGAGACACTTTCATCACACTCTCCCCAAATATCTCCATCCCACTCCTCAAGATCTACACTGGTAATTAACTTTCGAATCTGAACAACACTAGGGGGCTTTTTTGCTCGTGCAGCATAAATTCAATTTTTTTTTCTAATAACCATCTTTCCTCTCTTTCTTGTAATAATTCTGTCTTTAAGTGATCGATTTCCAACCGCTCCTCTAAGGCCTCTCTCTCCACTACTACAAAGTAATCCTGCGCCTGAATCAAGCAGGCACCTAATATGGCGGACATTTGTCCTTCACTTCCGCTATTCCACCAACTTCCCTGGCTTTGTTCCAACTTTCTCGCAACTTCCACCAGATCAAACCACCTCTCCTTCACCCATTGTACATCTGGGGGAGAAGGGGCACAACTATATTTCTGTAATAACTCCTCTATCGACATCCTGCCGACTACGCCAATTGTTACGGAGGCTCTCAAATAAACAAGGAACCACTAAAATGAAAAATTAATTATTAACACAGTTAACTAGCTCTCCGTAAATTACAGGTTTGAATGTCTGTGAGAGGAGAACAGAACAACTTTCTAGGGTTTAACGGAAAAACAAAGAACTCTACGGGTTTAACGGCAACCCAAAACACAGAATCACAGAATCACAGAATCATCTAGGTTGGAAAGGACCTTGAAGATCATCTAGTCCAACCGTTAACCTAGCATTGGCAGTTTCCAACTACACCATATCCCTCAGTGCTATGTCGACCCTACTCTTAAACACCTCCAGGTATGGGGACTCAACCACCTCCCTGGGCAGCCCATTCCAACGCCTAACAACCCCTTCTGTAAAGAAATACTTCCTAATATCCAGTCTGAACCTTCCCTGGCGCAACTTGAGGCCATTCCCTCTTGTCCTATCACTCATTACTTGGTTAAAGAGGCTCATCCCCCCCTCTCTGCAACCTCCTTTCAGGGAGTTGTAGAGGGCGATGAGGTCTCCCCTCAGCCTCCTCTTCTCCAGACTGAACAACCCCAGTTCCCTCAGCCGCTCCCCATCAGACCTGTGCTCCAGACCCTGCACCAGCTCCGTTGCCCTTCTCTGGACACGCTCGAGTCATTCAATGGCCTTTTTGTAGTGAGGGGCCCAAAACTGAACACAGTAATCAAGGTGCGGCCTTAGCAGTGCCGAGTACAGGGGCAAGATCACTTCCCTGTCCCTGCTGGCCACGCTATTTCTGATACAGGCCAGAATGCCATTGGCCTTCTTGGCCACCTGGGCACACTGCTGGCTCCTGTTCAGCCGGCTGTCAATCAACCCCCCCAGGTCCCTCTCTGACTGGCAGCTCTCCAGCCACTCCTCCCCAAGCCTGTAGCGCTGCTGGGGGTTGTTGTGGCTCAAGTGCAGCACCCAGCATTTGGCCATATTGAAACTCCTCCAGTTGGCCTCAGCCCATCGCTCCAGCCTGGCCAGGTCTCTCTGCAGAGCCTCCCTACCCTCGAGCAGATCAACACTCCCACCCAACTTGGTGTCATCTGCAAACTTACTGAGGGTGCACTCGATCCCCTCGTCTAGATCATCAATAAAGATGTTAAACAGGAGTGGCCCCAAAACCGAGCCCTGGGGGACACCACTCGTGACCGGCCGCCAACTGGATTTAACTCCATTCACCACAATTCTTTGGGCCCGGCCATCCAGACAGTTTTTTACCCAGCAAAGCGTGCGATCATCCAAGCCTCGAGCAGCCAGTTTCACCAGGAGAATGCTGTGGGAAATGTTGTCAAAGGCCTTACTGAATTCGAGGTAAACTACATCCACAGCCTTTCCCTCATCCAATAAGCCAGCTCCTTCAGCACCCTCAGGTGTATCCCATCCAGTCCCATAGACTTGTGTGTGTCTACGTGATGCAGTAGGTCACTGACTGTCTCCTCCTGGATTGCGAGGGGGTCGTTCTCCCAGTCTCTGTCCTCTGGCTGAGGAGGCTGGGTTCCCTCAATATAACTAGTCTTGTTATTAAAGACTGAGGCAAATAAGGCATTAAGGACCTCAGCCTTCTCCTTATCACTTGTTACCATGTTTCCTCCCGCATCCAGCAGGGGATGGTGGCTCTCCCTGGTCTTTCTTTTGCTGTTGACATACTTATAGAAACATTTCTTGTTATCCTTGATTGCTGAAGCCAGGGTAATTTCCAGCTGGGCTTTAGACAGAACAAAGCCCCACTCCCTAGGGTTTAACGGCAACCCAAAATGCTTTATCACTCACCTGATAAGTGACGGCTCTCAACCTCGAGGACCTGCTCAGGGCAGCGTCCCGACCCAAGGCACCTCGAGGAGTTTCCTTGGGCAGCGTCCTGACACAAGGGGAGAGTCCTCGACCGCAGCTGCTGCTCCAGGGGACGAGCTCAAAATGGCTCCCCCAAGGGGACTCCATTTATACCCAGGCCAAATCTGACCTGTAGTCAATAGCGGCTCCCATTGGCCAAAGGCCCCAGCTACCGCGAAGCCCTGAGAACAAAGGCAGTCAGGAGCTGCTGCACTTCAGCAGCCAAGAAGCTCTGCTTTCATTGGGCGGATGCACCTGCCACAGTAATTAGCATAATCATGTTAGACCTCCTTAGCATATTGACGGGTGTTAACTTTAATGTGCATTTCGTGGATAATGAAGCAAAGGTCATTCACCGGACAGATGGCCCTTGAAATTTGTCCAGGTGCCCCAGAGCAGAGCCGTCCTGTCTCCACAGGGCTCCCTCCTCCAGCTGCATCTTGTGTTATTGGGGCAGCCTTATCAGCTTCGACCTCCACACCATCCACCCTGGGACTCATAGTTTTGTCTTGCGAGTGTTTGAGGCATTTCTTCGATCAGCCTCAACTTTTTCTTTCTCAGGCTGTTTTTCTTAGTTTCTCGCAGGCCTGGTTTCTCGTCTCTCACAACATTTCATTAAATATTACTTGTATCCCACTAACAATGCATTTGACATGGTACAAAAAGGTAGGCTCATGTTGCAACAGAAGCTAAAGATAGCCAAGCTAGTTTTAAGCAGGTTCACTTGCATTCCAGAAACAGTCTAGTCACAGCAAATTTAGAGCTTTGATAATTTATCCCATCTTCTCTCAGAGTTTTGACAGTCTTTCAGACACCTGCCCCAGCAGGTAACACTAACCCAAATAGCCTATACATTTACTGCAGCCTCTAGTCAATGTACCTTAAAAAACACTATAGCCTAAGTAGTTTAACACAGATAAGATCAGACTATGGGTCTGGGTCTCTCACAGGATATTAAGCTTTTTGTTTTTAATTGTCATGAAGTACTTACAGTCACCACAGAAGATGTCAAATTTTAACGTGGAATATAGATGAGGAGAGAGTGCTAGCTTTGCCAGAGACATGGTCCAGCATCATATCTTTTGTCAGAAATGGGTATTAGCATAATGGCAGCACATCTGATGCTGTCCAAAAAGACTTTGCTTCTTCCTTAAAATTTCCATTGATGAGGACTTTTCACATCTTGAAAGGATCCACTGCCAGTTTCCCAGGGAAAGAGATCTGTATATAAATCATTTTCAAAAACTTCTCTAGGATGGACTGTTGGTCCTCTGGAGAAGTTCTCACTCTTGTAAACATGACCGACACTACTATTCCAAAAGCATTATAGTTTGGTTAGCATGGTTTTGTCCTAAATTTTAATCCAGGAGGTCAATTTAAATCTGACACTCGATGCCATCTAGATTCTGCCTTTCTTATAAGTGTATGCTAAACAATGAAGGTTTTGCAAACAAGGCTTACTGTCCAACTATTCACTAACTAGCAATTGATCTATTACAATGTATACATACTCTGCAAGTAAACAAAAGCCAAATAAAATTATGCCCAGAAGAAAGACCATACATTATTCCTTAAAATAAGAGTCACATCATTGTTTATTTCTGAGACAATTTTTATTTCCTGGGTTCAGGAAAATTATTTACAGGCATATGGAACAGGAAAAACTGCTTAACATCCTTATTGCTGTAGTCATGTATGACTATAAGGAAATTAAACACCTAATCCTGTTAGATCAAAAAATTGTTGCCTATTTCCCATGAAGAAAACAAGAAAGACTTAGAACAGCACCTTCCAAACAGGCAACAACTCAATCCTGCACTATTTAACCCAACATAGACAATAGCAATGTTCAAATAAAAGTTACTCAGCTAAAGTGCTGATAATAAAGATATGGCATAGATCAGTGAGACTTTGGAAAAATACCTACATAACCAGCCAGTAAGGATGGGGATGGGATGGGAGTGGGGGAAAAAAAACCAAAAAACCTCTGAGTTTAAAAATGCATTTACTATAGATAAAATGTGAATAACAAGTTAAAAAAATGAAAACAGCACAGGCTTTGGGTTTTGTTTTTTAAATGCCTGCATATGCCTCCTCTCTCATAATTATAAGTCTTTGCTATTTTCTGAAGACTGCTACCTCCCTAGTCTAGGACTCTGCCCTGCACATATCTGTCAACTACCCAGAAAACTAAGATGACAAAAAATTAAGACAAAAATTTGTCTAGAAGCTGTCTCTTTGAACAGGAAAAAAATACGCACATACCTGGGTTGTAAGGCTCATTGATACTCCAAGTTGTAATTTCTGAAACTGGTGATGGAACAAATATTCTAATAATAATGCAACTAGTAACAGAAGAAAACACCAGGATAAATAACCCAATGTCGTGGTTTAAGCCCAGAGGGAAACTGAGCACCACGCAGCCACTCTCTCACTCCTTCCTGTGGGACAGAAGCTCAGGGATGGGGAAGAGAAAATAAAACAAAAGGCTTGGGGATCGAGACAAGAAGAGGTAGGGATGACTCACCCATTATGGTCATGGGCAAAAGACAGACTCAATTTGGGGAAGAAAACAGAACATCAATTTAATTTGAACATCACACCACTACCATTTAATTTTCCAATCAGAGTAGGACAGTGAGAAATACAGCCACATCTTAAAAACACCTTCCCCCCACCCCTCCCTTCTTCCGAGGTTCAACTTCATTCCTGATTTTCTCTACCTTCCCACCCCGAGCGGCGCAGGGGGGCAGGGGATGGGGGTTGCAGTCAGTTCATCACCCGTTGTCTCTGCCACTCCTTCCTCCTCACACTCTTCCCCTGCTCCAGTGTGGGGTCTCTCTCACAGGAGACAGTCCTCCATGAACTTCCTCCGATGGGAGTCTTTCTCATGGGCTGCAGCTCTTCCTGAACTGTGGGTCCCTCCCACAGGCTGCAATTCTCCCAGCAACAGACTGCTCCAGAATGGGCTTCCCTCAGAGTCCCAGCCTTCCTTGGGCACAGCCCCCTGCTCCAGCGTTGGGTCCTCCATGGGCTGCAGGTGGGCATCTGCTCCACCAGTAACCTCCATGGGCTGCAGGGGCACAGCCTGCCCTCTCACCACGGGCTGCAGGGGAGTCTCTGCTCTGGTGCAACTTCCCCCTCCTCCTCCTTTCTTCCACTGACCTTGGTGTTTGCAGAGGTATTCCCCTCACTCCTCCTCCTCCCACTGCAGGTTCTCCTTCCTAAATATGTTATCACAGAGGCGCAGCCACCATCACTAATTGGCTCGGCCTAGGCCAGAGGTGGGTCCAATTTAGCACTGGGGAAGCTTCTAGCAGCTTTCACAGGAGCCACCCCTGTAGCCCCTCCCCTGCTACCAAAACCCCGCCACACACAAACCCAATACAGGGAGACTGATATCAGCATGGGTCGGTTCTTTGGTTCAACTGCAGTGCCTGTCACCAGGGTTGGAGTGGCTGCAGTGCCTGTCAATTTGTTGTCAGATCCAGAAACCTTCTCTTCCCCTTGAGGGTACTGAATAGTGTTGAAGAAGGCTCAGTAGGGATGGGCCAGGCCCCAGCACATTGCAGTGATCTCTGTCTCTCTGGAATTGCCAGGGTGACAGCATACTTTTTGCAAGTATTTTACTAGTTTTTCAGGATTCTGCATTTGTTCAGGGGTGAAGTTCCAAAACACTGGAGGTGCCCACTGTTCTAGGTACTTGCCCAGGCTACACCCCCAGCCACTCATAACTCTCCAGCCTTGGGGTAGATCTCCAAGTGATACTCTTAAATAGTTGCTTAACCCTGAACAAAACCTGAACCACAGGCAGGGACATGCTGGCTGCTAGCATAAGAAAAACCATGTTAGTTTCAACATTACAAGGATGTTCAAAATTTTCAAGATTGTTAAATGCAATTTAAGTAGCCTGGAGGAGAAGGGGAAGGTGAATTAAGGTGTCTGCCCCATGGGTTGACTCTCCGATAAGAAAAGGTAAAGGGTGTAATTGTTAACCCATTCCACTAGATGACCCCCAAAACACAGAGGTGATGACAATGCTGAGTACAAATACTGCACTAGTCTCAGGACCGATAACTTTATCATCTCAAGTTCCTGGATCTTTTGCTTCTCTCCTTCCTAGATCTGGGAGGGAAGGGGGGAGTGAGTGGCATCTTTGTTTATTTCCCCTTCTCAGCACTGGGAGGAAGGGCTGAGTGAGTGGCTGCGTGGTGCTCAGTTGCCCTCTGAGCTCAAATCACGACACCAAATCAGTCTGTTTTGCCCATAACAGTAATTTGTGAATGACCTACCTGTCCTCATTTCAACCTATGAGACTTTCTTTGTGTTTTCTCCCACCCTCTCCAGCTGAGGAGGGGGACTGATAGAGTGGCTTGGTGGGCACCTGGCATCCAGCCAAGGTCAACCCACCACAGACAAGCAGCACTGTTCAGCATTACTGTGTTATTAATTTGTAGCCCCAGCTCCAACTCCATCCTCCATTTCTGCCCTGTAATTTGTTTGAGGTCCTACACAAGGACAGATCCTTACCCCAAACTCAGAGGATACTTCTTGCCTAGTCAGCAAATGGCCTTTTCCCACTGTGTTATCTTTCTAAAGGAGCTTTTGAGGGACTGGAGGATAGAAACACTCTTTAGATGGATGCAGCTATTCAGCCTCATTTTGTCCAAGTGCTCATGTTTTTAACACCCCAGTGGTGTAATTCTTGTGTTTGCAGTGTCATTTATGGTCTAGATAGGCATGGTGCACCTTCCCCAGTGACCAGCCACCCTCAGGCCTGTCTCAGGCACCTTGGTTGTTTTGGCTAAGCCTGTGAACCCTGCTACTGCTCTTAGAGTGAGGCAAGCAGGGGTACATCTTATATTAATTCCTTGCTTCTGTGTATGCCATTAAAAGGAATGCAATAATGTAGTGTGTTTATTATTAATCATTTGCTATAGCAGTTTTAGGGGTTTTTTTAGCCTAATCACATCTTTTTATTAGGTCTAGAAAAACATATGGCTGAGCATCACTCCTTAAAAGGGGAGAAATAAGGATGCTTGAGACAGCAAGGCAGGAAGAGAGTTCATGGATTCTTCAAATGGCTATGCTGCTTAGAGATGGACAACTGTTTTGCTGATCGAGGGTGCCAATTAAACTCAGACACCAGAGTGAAAAGAATAGGCGTATTTTACTGTTAATAATTAAAGGGTATAACCAAGTAATACAGAAAATAAGCAATAAGAAAAATACAGAATAGTGCACTTAATTATTACTATATACAGTTAATTATAGAAAATAAGAATAAGCAAGGTAATGCACCTAATCATTACTACATGATGGGGAGAATAGTGATTAAGAGAGATACCTCACCACTTGCATACGTTACCATCATCCAGACCCGCAGGCGCTGGGCAGCCCCGGTTACAGCGAGGATCTGGAGAGCCTGTCCCGGCAAGTGGGAAATCCTACGCGGTGCGTCCACCTGTAGGTGAGGCTTCCAAAGTCGCTGTGAGCGGGTCCAGCCTTATATACCAAAAATCATCAAGTCAGAATGACTTGCACTTTTCTTTGAGCAGAAACATCTGGTTTCATCCTCCTGTTGGATTCCACCCAAAGCCTGGCCAGGGCTCAGGGGGGAGAACCAAGGGAGTTTCTAACAAGGCCAAACACTTGGGTTCTCAGCCTTGAACAAGGCTAAACAAGGGCAGTTGGATACATTCTCATGACACTTCATCCTCACTACTGATTATATTTTGCCTAAGCTACATCTGTCACTAGTGAGCATACATATTTCGTTAATGATCAGATACTAATAATTAACGCTAATGGTAATACAGATTTTACTAATTAGCAGATACTAATAATGGATAACATTGAGTTGTGAGGTTCATCTAGAGGTCAACTTTGTTTCAGGGCCTATTATTCAGGCCCAAGCACTACAGCAACTCAACCCCAAATCTGTGACCTGAGTCCCACCCCCCCACCCCCCACCCCCCATCTGAAGGTTTCAGGAGTTTCGAGTTTTCTTGTGGGTGTTGCCACTTGGCACCTCCTGTAACTTCATGGTTACTGGAAAATCATATTGATTCACTCTGATGGTGGCTCTTGCACATCCTGTGTTTCTTCAGACTTCCCCATTCTCTTTCCTTCTCTTTCCACTTCCTAACCCCTGTTCAGCATTGCATGCTCTATTCTGTGGTCACAAACCATGCTGTGCCAGGCTGCCCTGCACCATGGGGTTTCTCTGCTTGCTCATGGTCAGAAGTCTTTGCTGGAACTGGGCTTTATTACTGAACACCTTACCTAAGCTATAATTCTAGGTAGCAACATAGGAAACTTTCCAAAATCAGGCACATTTTTAAATCCTATGAATTTCATGTGTGAATGAATCATAGGAAGAGTCATTTTCTTCTCATGCTGAATAGGGAACTGCATTAAAATTGGGAAACAAAGTGATTTGTAAAGCAACTTATTTTGTTTCATGTCAAGACATCTACCCTAAGCTTTCTCAACTCCCCTTCTGCCTTTTTTCCTCATTTTAATTTAGAGAAAAAGACACGGTTCTCCTCTCCCATACAAAGAATTAAAAGAAACATCTTGGTTTTGGGTCAAATTAAGCATCTTAATTCACAACCAATTTTCCCCTGCCAAAAAGCAGATAAACTGCTTTAGGTTGACTCATAACAAAAAATGTGTTCTTGGTGTCACCAACAAACCAAATGAATCCGTCAGTTACACAGCTCGAGGGAAAGGCCTGCTTTGAGTCAAGGGCTGGAAAATTAACTTAATGTTACATTTGACTTTATCGATCCTCAGGAAGGGAGGATGCTTCAGTCAGCTACAAATTGGTGATGTCCTCAAGTGCCAAGCCATGTGTGGTAGGGACATGAAGTGTGATGAGATGGCCTTAGGCATAGGCCTGATGTGGACAACAGTACTGGAGTGCCTTTTTACACCGCTATCCATAAGGTCTACCACAGCAACCTCCATTTTCTCTGCCAGGGTGTGGGGAAGCTGTGAGCATGGCTCTCTTCTCCAGAGGCAATGATCATTAAGTCGGTGATGCTCTCAGCTCCACTAATTCTCAGAGAAAATGACCTAAGGTAGCTCATCTGAACCAGTCCTGCCATTTGACAGTGTCATGTTTAGTTATTAGGCTGGAGCCTGATGCTTTACTTTCCAAGTTCTATTAATTTCAGTGTATATTGTTGTTGGCTGTTCTTCTCAATAGCTAGTGGTTTTTGTGTTACAGATGGAAAATAGGCCTGTCTTCAAATGCAAGCCTTGAGGGGCCTGAACTTGAGAACATTAGCATGTGCTTGTGGTGTGCCACCAAGTTCGGGAGGCAATTTAAAATCATCTGCACCTCTGTTTACATGGGCTATGTTCAAGAACTTTCCTAAGTGATGTGAAACAAAGTAGACATGGCAGAAAACTGTGCTGCTCAAGCAGCTTCTCGGCACTGACATCCCCTACTGAGCATGAGAGCATCTAGGCCATCTAATTGTCTTGATGTACACTTGCATCTTTGTGCTGACACATGAGATGTTTCACTGCCAGCAAAGCAGGACAAATGTGCTCAAGCTAATGCATTCGAACATCCTAAGAGAGTGGGAGGTGTCTGGGTGGTAAAGGGGGACCTGGGCTGTGTGTTGTCAAAAAGCTTGAAATGCATTGTAATCACTGTAGTTTCATCAGCAGAAATTGTGACTGTCCTACTGTTCCCAGTTCCTGGAGAAGGGATTTTTTCCCCTGTCCCTGTGACAGGATGAGGAACATTTGGGGATGCATCTTGTGCCCTTCTCTCCCCAGTTTTGGTGGGGCGCTCACCTGGGCTGGGGCCTCGGCCACACTGGCTGCTCTGGGGTAGCCACTCCCTCCCATAGCTCCTTGCTTGGTGGCACCCCCGGAGAAGAGGATCAGTTATTATTATACTGTCATGGTTTAACCCCAGCTGGCAACTAAGCACCACACACCTGCTCGCTCACTCCCCCCTGGTGAGATGGGGAAGAGAATCGGAAGAGTAAAAGTGAGAAAACTCATGGGCTGAAATAAAGACAGTTTAATAGGTAAAGCAAAAGCCGCACAAGCAAGCAAAGCAAAACAAGGAATACATTCACCACTTCCCATTGGCAGGCAGGTGTTCAGCCATCTCCAGGAAAGCAGGGCTCCATCACGTGTGACAGTTACTTGGGAAGACAACAGCCATAACTCTGAACGTCCCCCCCCTTTCCTTCTTCTTCCCCCAGCTTTCTATGCTGAGCATGTTGTCATATGGTCTGGAACATCCCTTTGGTCAGTTGGGCTCAGCTGTCCCGGCCCGTGTCCCCTCCCAACTTCTTGCACACCCCCAGCCTACTCGCTGTTGGGGTGGTGTGAGAAGCAGAAAAGGCCTTGACTGTGTAAGCACTGCTCAGCAGTAACTAAAACATCCCTGTGTTATCAACACTATTTTTAGCACAAATCCAAAACATAGCCCTATATTATAACTCTATCTCATCCAAAACCAGCACATATGCTCATGTTATGCAGCAATTTTAGGATTTGTATGAATACCAGTTAACCCTTGTAACATCTGAATGATGTCAGTAAGTGTGTATTTAAGCAAGGAAACACAACTTGCTTCACTGGCTCTTGGGAGATAAGGGAAGATCCAGAGCTGGAGGGCAGCACGATCGAGGGGTGACTCATCTCATTGCCTTTGAGAAGGAAATGAGACAAATTGAGCCTTTCCCTACATGAGACTTCACTTTCTTCTGAAGGACAATAGGAGAAGAGAAACCTAAAGTGCAGAAGAAAGGATGTAAAACAGGAAGCAGGAAAAAAGGATGGAGTAAGAAAGAGCGACAGAAAGAAGGACTAACTCCCACAAAGCAGACGTGTGTCTATGAAAACAAACCCACCAAATGACAGTGAGATACACAGAGATATCTCTTGAGAGATGAATTTGCTCTTGTTTCCATACTAAAGCACGAGGTTCCTGAAAAAAAAAAAGAGATAACTCACACTTCTGAACTCTCTTGCAATAATCGCAGGTGTAACCTGTAGCAATAGGAGTTTAAAAAGCACCACATATGTAGGGAGTGGCGTTCAGAAGATCTCGCGATGTACGGAAGGAATAGCTGTAGCCCTCCCTTGTTACGAGGTAAGGTGATGGATAGGCTTGTAATGTTAAGGGCACACCCACGAAGGAGGTACTTGGTGAACGTATATAGGTGAGATACACAGTTTAATAAACGGACATTTTGTATCCATCATATTGGTGTTTGTACTGATGTCCCCGTGAAGGTCTTAACCTCCTGCAGCATTAGTCTGTGATCTGAGCGCCACTGATATGTGGATTGGCAGGTTTAATGAGGCAGGCTAATTGTGGCGATGCAGTATTAGTCTCTGCGACCTGAGCGCCACTGACACGTGGAGAGGCAGGTTTAAAGAGGCAGAGCTAACTGCAACAAATGGTGACCGCGACGTGATTTACGACATGATTTTGGGAAGAGATAAGCTGTGACAGTCGGTGGTGCACAGCAGGAGGTGAGGAGCTCTACGCAGGACGGGAGACTCCGCGGCGCGCCATAGATGTCACAGTTAAGATACTGAAAAGATGGGGTAGACAAAATAAGACTTCTATGAAGTCGAGAACATTAAAAGCAATGCTACAAAGATTGATAAGGCTCGGCGTTTTAGCAGAGCCGATAGACTGTATGAAGCCAGAGCTCTGGCTGCGAATAGAGGTGGAGTTAGCAGAGCAGGCGAAGTTAGGAAAGCCGGAGCATTTAATGGCTTGGGGGCAGGCAAATGCGATGATGAAAGCTACCCCGGAGGAGCACTCAGCGAGCTCCGACGATGGGGCGGACCCCCGGAGGAGCACTCAGCGAGCTCCGACAATGGGGAGGGGGAAACCGAGGTGCGTAGGGGAGAACTAGCAGAAAAATGGAAGGCGGACATGCAGCGTTGGGGGGCGGAGATGTGGGAGGCATTGGCCTGTCAACCTTGCACAGCCTGTGAGAAAGTGCTAGGCTTTGATGAAAAACAGGCCTTGGAAGAAAGATAAGAGGCTGTTGAGCTATGCCAAGGTGGCAGGGAAAAACAAGACAGCTGCAACACTGAACTGTGGAAAAGTACTGAACTGTGAGAAGATGCTACCGCAAGAACAGCGCGTGAACGAGAGGGTGATTGGCCTGCAAGCGCAGAGTTGGCGGCGGTGGCCCCGGGCCTTCCCGAGCCCCCCCCTCCAACGCCAGAAGCGGCAGTTTTTACAGAAGGTGCTGATGCTGGAATGCGACGTCCCTTGTCTGCCAAGACCACATAATCAATAAGCAATGGCTTTATATATTCTTAACAGTGTTTTGATGTTTGCAGCGTTTATCATTTTATGTTGTGTGAGTAATAAGTGTAAGAGACCTCCTTGTGTGATTGTTTTGCGTGCATGAGACGCAGCCCAGCTGCAGCTGCGGAGTGTGGAGTTCTCTGACAGAGCACCTTAGTGCCCGCCTGCTGGGTCACTGGTGCTGCCTGTTTGTTCGGGCTGAGTGTTTGAAGTGTCACAGGTGAAATATCTCCTCTAGCGGGAGGCAGTAATTCTGTATTAATTGTTGTCTTGAATTTAGGTGCATACTCTGTGGGTAGTGCACCCTTGTACAATCTATCTGAGAAGGGTATTGTCATAAAAATCATCTACAACCTTACAGGGGTTGTTCGTTTTACCAGAGGTCAGACTTACTCAGCTTGTTTATTTTACTACAGCTGGGGTGACTCAGGATTTGGACCAGCACGTACTCCTCAAACATTTTGAGCTCAGACAGGGAGACAAAGTCGACCTCTGATAAAAAGTAACCTCACTAAAGGCGAAGAATCTGTTGAACTGACAGGCATTTTACATACTGGTGCAGATGTGACTGTAATATCTGTGAGCTTCGGTAACTCGAGTGCTTTTCGGGGTTGGTGGTCATGTTGTAACATTTCAAAGCAAAGATCTTATTCATGTAAGGGGCCCAGTAAACTGGGTAGCAAATATTCATGCATTTATATTGGAAACCCCTGCTACATCATGGGGTCGTGACTGTATGGCTCGATGGGGAACTCAAATTGGATCAAATTTGTCTTAATTGCCACTGCAGCACAGCCCACCCCTAAACCCACCCTGAGACTAACCTGGAAAACAGAATCACCTGTGTGGGTGGGTCAGTGGCCCTCACCAATGGAACAGTTGTGCCACCTTAATGATTTAGTTCAGGAACAATTAAGTGCAGGACATCTCGTACCCACCACCAGTCCTTGGAACTCCCCGGTGTTTGTTATTTTAAAGAAAAGTGGTAAATGGTGACTTTTACATGATCTCCGACACATTAATGATGCCATGGAGGATATGGGTACGTTACAGCCAGGAATGCCCTCCCCAATAATGATTTCCTGAAACTGGCATCTTGTAATAATTGATCTAAAGGATTGGTATTTACCATTCCCTTGCATCCGGATGATGCACCTAAATTTGCCTTTTCTGTTCCCAGTATTAATGTCAGTGAACCTGCAAGACGGTACCACTGGGTTGTTTTGCCACAAGGCATGAAAAACAGCCCCACGATGTGTCAGTGGTTTGTTGCAAAGGCTTTGAGCCCTGTTAGAATGCAGGTCCCCCAGACTGTTTTATGTATCATTATATGGATGACATCCTTAGAGCAGCAGAAACACAGGAGATCATGGAAAAGGCTCTTGCTTTACCCAAGGACTCAGCATCTCAAATGGGGTGACAAATAGCACCTGAAAAGGTACAGAGGTCATCACCGTGGCAGTACCTGGGGTGGAGAATTTGTGAACAGACCATTGTCCCACAACAGGTTAAACTTAAAACTGATGTTAAGACTTTAAATGATTTACAGAAACTGTTACGAGCTATAAAATGGATACAGCTGTTGTTGGGCCTAACTAATGATGATCTGCATAGCTTGTTTGATATTTTGCGAGGAGATCCTTCACTGACATCACCCAGCGTACTTACAGAGAAAGTGAAACAAGATCTCCATCAAGTAGCTAATGCCATCTCAGAAAGACAAACATTGTGATGTGTGCCCGGCCGTCCGTATCAACTGATATTGTTTAATCCTTCAGGGCAGCCCTATGCTCTGCTGTTTCAATGGGATGAAACACTTAGTGACCCTCTTGTTATTATTGAATGGATTTTTTTTTGTCACACCAAATGCACAAGATGGTCACTACTCATCCAGAAATGTTTGCCAAACTGATCATGAAAGGTGCCACCAATATTGCGTCACTTCTCGTCGCAGATACCAGATCAACAAGAAGTCCAGGGCAGGGTTCAAGTCCTGGAAAGTGGTAATTGGGAAGGACCATATCCTTTAATAACCTGGGGAAGAGGTTATGCTTGTATTTTCACAGGTCACAGTCCCGGTGGTTACCAGCAAGCTGTGTGCAACCACACCTGAGGCGTGAGAGGCAGCTTTTGGTGGACACTCAGGAGCCAGCGGTGGGTGCTATGGATGCCCCTGTGCCAACAGTTCACGATCTCTTCAGCTGATCATTTAAGCAGAATGTATGGGTAATGCTTGCTGCTGCAATAGGACAAAATATCTCTGTCCTTAATCACACTATGGTTGCCAACCTTTTTAAGAAAAAATACTAACAGTAATTGTAACTCCTTGATGAAATATATAAACTTCTTAGTTACCAGTAAAAGATGTAGCTTAGACAAAATGTAGTTATTAATAAGGATGAAATGCTATAAGAATGTGTGTATTTAAGTTCCTTGTTTAGCAGTATCAAGAAGCAGGACCCCAAGTGTTTAACCTTACTAGAAACTCCCTTGGTTTTCCCCCTTGAGTGGTGGCCAGGCTCTGGGTGGAACCCAACAGGAGGATGAGAGCAGATGTTTCCGCTCAAAGAAAGTTGCCAGTTATTTTGGCCTGCTGATTTAGATATATGAGGCTGGACCTGCTTGCAGCGATGTTGGATGCCTCACCTACGGATGGACGCATCGCGTAGGATTTCCGGTTTGCGAGGAAGGGCACTCTAAATCCTCGCTGCATCCAGGGTTCCCCAGCAATTGCGGATCTGAATGTTAGCACCCCATTAAGGAAGTGTGCTATTCCGTATTTTCCTTATTGTTTATGTTTGTAGTATTTAGTCATATCCCTCAAAGTAGTGAAATTAGCCTACTCTTTTAACTAGTAACTGTAACTGCTGTATTGTTTCTAGCCTTCTGTGGAACTATTTTGAGTATGCTGCATTTTTTGAAGTTTCCCTAACCCTTAATTCATAAAGTCTTGAAATAAGTGTTGCAGGTGCTGCTGCAAAACCAAGAAAAGAGGATGTGGACTCAGACTAACAAATCTGTACAATGGTTAGAGGCCAAAGCAGTCCAAATGGCACTCCAGCAAGAGGCAGAGAATCCTGTTAATATTGTTACAGACTCTTTATATGTTTATAAACTTGTACACAAAATGGCAACAGTAGGATTTGTGCAGACGGAAGTGTCGACCTTACTTTATGAAGCTCTACAACAGCGCATAGGGCAGGCCTTTATTACACATGTGAATAGTCACCAATCCCTACCAGGTCCGATTGTAGAAGGCAATCATAATGCTGACCAAGCGGCACGGGGTGTGTGGTCATTGGGCGCCGCAAAGAGTTTACATGCCTTTTTACACCTTGGAGCAAAAGCCTTAGCGAAAACATGTCATATTTCTCTGTCACAAGCAAAAAACATAGTGGCACTTTGTCCCTACTGTCAAAAAGGCCAACTGTGGGAGGCAGGTGTCAATCCACAGGGTCTCTCTTCCAAACTGATGTAACAACATGTGAATTGTTAAAACCAAATAAGTATCTCATAGTAACCATTGACACCTTTAGCTCTACAATATTAGCCACAATGGCTCGTAAGCAAACAGCCAGACACACTATTGTTCATTGGGAGGGCGTTATCGCCTTGTTAGGGAAGCCACAAGAGATCAAAACAGATAACGGCCCTTGTTTTGTTGCTAGACGCACAAAAGAATGGTGTGCATTGTGGGACATCAAATTAGTACACGGCCTTCCTTATAACAGTCAAGGACAAGCGATAGTGGAACGAGCACATCACCACGAAGACGTCTGTTTTCCTCTGGATACAGGGGCAGAATCTTGCTATGTCTTCATCACAGCCACCTTTGTAAAACCAGAATGGTTTGGGTGGCTTGACAACATGTGGACTTAGATTACTAATTAGCTTAGTTGGGATTGGCTCATTTGGGGAATTATTAGAATATGGGGTGTGCTTCTTGCTGTCTGTATTGCCTTTACATGTATTAGTGTCGTAGTTTGTAGATTGTTTAAGAAGGTTAATGTTTTGTTCTTAGATCGACATATGGGTCTTGCTCATCACCACTTGGAACAGCGCAATAATGACAATCAATCAGGAATAACGATGTTATAAAGCATGGGGAGGGGGAAGTGTAGGGAGTGGCGCTCGGAAGATCTCGCGATGTACGGAAGGAATAGCTGTAGCCCTCCCTTGTTACGAGGTAAGGTGATGGATAGGCTTGTAATGTTAAGGGCACACCCACGAAGGAGGTACTTGGTGAATGTATATAGGTAAGATACACAGTTTAATAAACGGACATTTTGTATCCACCACATTGGTGTCTGTGCTGATGTCCCCGTGAAGGTCTTAACCTCCTGCAGCATTAGTCTCTGCTATCTGAGCGCCACTAACACATGGAGAGGCAGGTTTAAAGAGGCAGGCTAATTGTGGCAACTAGAAGCTAAAGCACTAAGTGCAACTATTGTAGCCAATAAGTACGTATAAAAGTTTCTATGAAAAAGCATTTACGCTGATGCCAGTGAAAGAAAAGAAAAGAAGAAAGACTGCCTTTGGACAGCAACCTTCAGACTTGCATAGCTTCTAATAACCATAATACAAGTGTTTGATACAGAGTTTACAACCACTGAACGAACAAGCTGTGATACTTATAAACTCTACAATCAAATAAATTTCCAGGTACATCAAAGACTTGTAGGTTCCTAAACTCTATTTTAATTTTTAGAAGTAAAATTATATATTGTTACTTTACTGCACTTTCCCAATTTAATCTAAAATGTAAACTCTCAGAAATAATGACATTCATAGAGATTCTCATTACTGCAAAGTTATTCAATTAATCTCATTAGAATTCTAACTCAGTCCTTTCTGGTTTGAGCAGCTAAGACATATGATCCCTGTGCTTTTATATTAAGATGTCACACAAGCTCATTCATTCTTAAATATTTCAGTATACTAAGAAACTGTACTGATAACAAGACTACATGACTTGTGTTTCACCATATTAAAGCACAACTCTGCATTGTCCAGCTACAGAGAACCCCCTTATCAGTTTCTGGAACATTTAGGTGTCTACTGGCCTCAAAATTTATTTTTGCTGGCCTTGATTAGCTTGCAAGACATAGGATGGCATAGATGCAGACCATTAACTATGAGGAAAAGGCTTCTGAATATAACTCAGTGGGTATAGCTGCCTTGCTATGCATTGGGAATTGCATGCATAAATCTCTAGCACCAATATGAAAGAAAACACCTAAACATTAAACCTTCCCGTAGTCTTAAGATGTGCAGATATTTTGAAACAGAGGTGTTAAGAGAGTTACAGTCTCTCAAGGATGATAATAACGATACTGTTTCTGCCAAAAAAGAAGATATTTCAAAAATATTTAACCTTCCCCCCCCTCCAGATCCTTCCATGGAAACATAAATGGACAAAAATATACAAAACCTTCTAAACAAAATATAAATCTGTTTAATTACGTTATACCATTTGTCTCAATGTCATTTCTTACTAATTGTTTTGACAACATGGACTTGTTTTTGTGAATGCATGTTTGCTTTTTAAGTGATCAATGAGAGTTGTTACTCAGAAAAAATAAATTCAGATCTTACACATCCTCTCTGACATCTGCATGTCTATGAATGAGAGGGAGAATGTGCATGCCAGAGATGAGATTTTTACCCCTAATAAAGACAACCTACTTTTGCACATTTTGATATCATTAATTTTCTATCCTGGGTGATTTATTATAAAATCAAATTACCTGTATGATAAACCTTCTGTAATTACCAGTAAGAGTCTTATTTTTGAGTTTTAAGGACACCTTTGATTTGTAGTTGCATTTTACATACTGCACAGATGACTAAACATATATTTAAATATCAAATCAATTAAACTGAGAAAACATTCCCTTCTGGCTGCCTATATTTTTCTTTAATCCTGGTCAGTGTAGGACCTTATTACAAGTCATTTGCTACTATAAGGCTGAGGAAAAAATGCTAGCCTCACAATTTTTGTCATTTTTCCCCCTTTCCCTGCAGGCTGCTACTGTTGATGGCCTTTATGGAAATACAAATTCAATCAGCAGATGCAAATTTCATGAGACATTGTCCTGGTTTGAGTGAGTGGCAGGGGCTTTTTGGTAGCAGGGGAGGGGGGCTACAGCGGTGGCCCCCTGAGAAGCTTCTCGAAGCTCCCCCGGCTCCAAGTCAGACCTGCATTTGCACCAAGGCCAGGCCAATTAGCTGCACCTCTGCGATAACATATTTAAGAAGGGGAATCTGGGAGGAGTTGTGAGGAGAAGTTGCAAGGAGAACATCTGTGTGAACACTGAGGTTGGTGGAAGAAAGTAGAAGGGGGGGAGGTGTGCCAGAGCAGACACTCCCCTGTATAAGGAGGAAAATTAGCTCTATACCAGCCGAACCAGGACACACACCAATCTATTCTCTAATGTCAGTCATTTTATATAGTGAAGCAGATGTTCTGTAACACAGAACTACAGTTTCTGCTGGAGTAAATAGCAAGAATAGTAATTAGTGAATGTATTAGAATAGCTTTCATTATAACAGTTTCTTCAATATTGCATTATTTGGTTACATTTATCTGTGGAGTCTGCCAGAAACGAAGAGATGCATAAGAAAATCTGGTTCTATTTCTCAAAATATGCAGAGTACTACTGATAGAGCTCACTGTAATACATGTGAAGGACAGGCACCAAGAATCCATCCTAACTGTATTAATCCACCATCACCGGGTGCTTTTTTTCAATGTTTTGTTTTTTCTAGCATTATTTCAAAACCTCACCTCTATTTCTCAAAAATAATTACTTCCATTGCATCCATAACTTTCAAGCTCTAGGCCACGATGCTTTATTGAAGTGCAGCATGTTGAAGCACTTCCAATGGGAGCTGATTAAATTTCCATCTAACACACTAAAGTGCAGAATTTCTTTGTGGACTCAGACATGTTAACTTTCAGGCTTCCTACCAAAACTGAAAACACTAAAGTACTTTAAAACTTAGGTGTCATGTTCTAATTTCTCAGGACAATGACTCAGATTTGCTGCTTCCCAGGTCAGGATTAAGGTGAAATGACACCAAGGATTCTTCAATTCACACAACTCAATTTTTATTTGCTCACAACAGATAATTGGCATGAAACTTTGTCAGTAATCTTTGCAACCTCTGCAACAGGCATTAAACTTACACCGACTAGTGGCAGATCTTATACCCCGATAAGCCTTAAACAGGCCCAAACAAGCCTTGCCTTATATGTGGGGATACAGGATAAGAACGGGAGAGAAAAAGGGAGAGAGGAAAAGAGAGCGAGAAAGACAAAAAGGAAGATTTCACCAGTCCTGGTTCCAGCATTGGTCCAGCCACCCCAAGGGTCCAGTTCTGGAGTTCTGGCTTTGACTTGTGTCCTTTTATAACTCCTTGCCCCTCCTCCAGGTGGGCACTTGGACTCATTAGGCTAATTAGGCATCATGCGCAGTTTATGCTTCTAGAATTCTCCTTGCTTTTGGTACATGCGCAGTTTGTACCTTCATATTCTTCTGGAAATAAGTCGGTGGGTTTGGGGGTCGTTGGGGAGTTACTACCCCCTCCCTGCAGGTGTGACCGTTGTTTGACCTTTCCTTTCGGCACATGAATCGTGAAAACAGCTTCTCTATTGGCTCTTTACAGAGTCGCTCAAGATAGGGAAGTTCAGCCTCGCGGGACCTCCTCCTCTTGCCCCCATCTTCCTGCCATTACCTGCACAGCCCTGTCATTTCCATAGAAACCATTTCCTTTGCCAAAGTTCTTTATCGGATGTTTGAGACACTCATTGGACCATCTCATTAGGCAAGAAAATGAAAATTGAAAACAGTGTTAATAGGCAACACAGAGCTGCACAACAGAAAACTCACTGTAGTACAAGACCAACAAATGCAATTCTACAAAATCTAAGATGTGCTACATATTTCTTCAGTGTCATCTTCTGGCACCATAGTTACAGTTACTAAACAAGTGTGATTTCTTTTTTCCTTTCCATATAACTTTGAAAGTCATTAGCATATCAATTACATATGTATGTTTAACAAGAACAGTAAACTTATGCACTCAGAAAGAGCCCTAATCCTGAGCAAAACAGTTTTAGAATTTTATGTTATGTGAAAACTTGTATTAGGAGGGGAATTCAGTCATCTGCAGATATAAAAATATGCATCAATTAGTAACGTCACAAGTCAGATAAACCGAGGATGACACTAAACTTACATTTTTTCAAGATGTCAGAAGTATTATAAATAAACAAAACCTGTAATTTTTATGGCATTAAAGTACACCACCTGCAGATTGTATTGCCCTCCTTCCAGATGCCCCCAAAATCACATATTTATCATTGAAAAACTCGACTTCTGACTCGACACTGAAGATATGTTTCTGGGCTCAAAAGTCAGTCTGTTTATGTTTTCTGAAAATATATTGGTTGTTTTAATAAAAATATTGCTTTCTATCTACAAACCTTGTCTTGCTCATCTCTTAACAATCATGGCTTCACCGCAATATTTTCCTTGGCTTTTCTACTCAAAGGGCAATAATATTAGACAGTTGATTTAGCTTTGCTTTTAATTGAATAATACCTCCCCCCACCCATGCACAGAAGTTCATGAATATTTCCTTTTTCTCACCTTCTTCCTAAGGCAACTGGAAAAGTTTGTAAATGGCAAGAGATCTGTGGTGGTGCAATTTTTACACCACCACACCCCCTCCCCCCCCGCCCCTCTTTGTTGGGCTGCTTGGTGCTAGGTGCGATTCCACCCACATCCCCTGAGCTATACACCAGTCTGTGGAGATAAGGACTGCTAACATTAAGGAGCCTGGCTCCTGCCCCTCCCGATTGCTCGGAAATGGTTAAAATGGCCCATCAACTCCTAAGGGCCTGGCACACCTGTGCCTGGGATGGGGTCAAATGGGAACAATAACAGAGTCGCACATTTGGCAAATTCTTGTGTAACTGCTGGAAGGCACCAGAAGGTATCTGACAAAAGTCAATTATCTTGGACCCTATAAATGGCGACCACCAGGGAGACCCTTTGAGCTCTCCTGGATCGCAGCGGGCCTGTGACCAGCACCTCCCCTGAGCTGGGACGCCTCTCAGGTACCAAACCCTTAAGGTATCATCTGCTCCAGACGGAAGGCCAGGGCGAAGTCCCCAGCTCGAGTCTCGATTATCGCCCGTTGAGGAATGCCAAGGCATTGGGAGGATTTGCTCTAAACTCGAGAGGAGGGAAATTTTCTTTGAGCTAGCTTATCTTTCACCCGTTATTTCTGTTTAGTGGGGGGGGGGGAGTGGGGGGGGGGGGTGTACGTACCCTTGTTTCTGCGTGTGTTTGTCCATTTTGTGTTTATTCTACTGAATCCAAACACCTTTGTTTCTGTGTGTTTGTCTGTTTTGTGTATGCGCATGTATGTATGTATAAATTAAGGTACTGTTAAGTAAGTTAGTGTGAATCTTGTCATTTTAGAATCTGTGAATAAGTCGCTTTTCTTTCTTTCAGTATTTCTGAATTATTTTGTAATAATAAATTGCTGTTAGTTATTAATAAACCTAGATTTCTTACTAAATCATTACCGTGTCAATACTTTCATCCGCGACAAGATCTAACAAGGTTTTGCTTAGAAAGTTTGGTAGCACTACCACCTTGTGAAGCTGGTTTTTATTTTAAAATACAGCATAATCATTGACAGTATTAGAAGGGGGAAAAGCCAAAAGTGAAGTGACAATGAAATGAATAATAAAAATAAACAAAAGGGCTTGATTTCACTCTCTGTTTTTGTAACTGTCAATTACTTTCTCATCAAAGGTATTTTGTAACATGACAATCTCTAAGTAAGGTAATCATTTCACTTACAAAACTCTAAAAGTATCTTCTTGAAAATTGACATGAAGTTTAACCAAGCCTTATAATGCAAATAATAGTTTTCAAACCATAAAATATACCATGGTTAAAACTGTATTACTTGCAGGATTATCAGTTAATTCACCATCTGGCATAAAAGATATGCCCTCTCTGGGAACATTAACTTTCAAACTTTCTACATGGTCTCCATCGTTTATGGCATGTTAACAAGGAAACACAGGAGCAATACACAGAGAACAGCTTAACACTGCAACAGCAGCAAGTTGTCCAGTGGGATATCATTGTACTTGAATGCTCTCAGGAAGAGAGCATTTCCCTTCTGCTCCAACTTCCTTCAATGGTCTGTCCTTTTCTGTTATCCATGGGGGAGGAGGAAACAGAATGCGAGTGCTTCCATCAGCTGCTAGATCCATAGAAAAAAATTGTCATATTAACCAAGTAAAGCCCTAGTGAAATTAAAAAGCAAATGGAAATGCTTATTTTATTCCTCGGGCAAAAACTGAAACATTTCTAGAATTCTATAAGCATTGCTTGCATAATATCATATATAATAACATTGCATCACCCCCAATATCCACAAGATTTATCTTTTAAAAGAAAACATGGTCAAATTCCAGTCTCTCAAAAATAGTTCTTAGTATAATACTAATTTGTGTGCATGTTTCTGGTAAAGTTTTCATTCCAGAATTGTTGCACCCTTCACAAAACTTCCCTGCCTGAAGTGCACAACCCTCATAGAATTTGGCAGCCAACAACACACACAGAGATGTTAAAGGCTCTCTAAATTTAATTGCTCTTGTAATATGCATCACAAACAGCAGGCTCAGAGTATTGCCCTGATGAAAAAGTATAGAAAGGAGAGCACTGAACAGGAAAACAGGAATGTCAGACTTCCTTGTATGGATTCTTCCATCCAAGGCTTTCCACACATTGAGAAGCAAAAGAGGGAAGGATGGGTGCATTGGGTTTGAGTGGCAAGGTTTTGGTAGCAGGGGGATATAGGGGTGGCTTCTGTGAGAAGCTGCCAGAAGCTTCCCCCATGTCCGATAGAGCCAGTGCCAGCCGGCTCCAAGACCCGCCACTGGCCAAGGCTGAGCCCATCAGCAACAGTGGGAGCGCTTCTGGGGTGACATATTTCAGAAGGGGGAAAAAAACCAACTGTGCAACAGCAGTTGCAGCAGAAGAGTGAGAATATGTGAGAGAAACAACTCTGCAGACCCCAAGGTCAGTGAAGAAGGAGGGGGAGGAGGTGCTCCAGGTGCCAGAGCAGAGATTCCCCTGCAGCCCCTGGTGCAGCCCATGGTGAGGCAGCCGTGCCCCTGCAGCCCAGGGAGGGTAACGGTGGAGCAAATCTCCACCTGAAGCCTGTGGGGGACCCCATGCCAGAGCAGGTGGATGCACCTGAAGGAGGCTGTGACCCCATGGGAAGCCCACACTGGAGCAGATTTTCTGGCAGGACCTGTGACCCTAGGGGGGACCCACACTGGAACAGTCTGTTCCTAAAGGACTGCACCCCATGGAGAGGACCCACACTGGAGCAGTTTGTGAAGAACTGCAGCCTGTGGAAAGGACACATATTGGAGAAGTTCATGGAGAACTGTATCCTGTGGGAGAGACCCCATGCTGGAACAGGGAAAGAGTAAGGAGGAAGGAGCAGCAGAGACAACATGTGATGAATTGACCGCAACCCCCATTCCCCATCCCCCTGCACCACTCAGGGGGGAGGACATAGAGAAATAGGGAGTGAAGTTGAGCCCGGGAAGAAGGGAGGGGTGGGGGGAAGGTGTTTTAAGATTTGTGCTTTTTTTCTCATTATCCTACTCTGACTTTTGATTGACAATAAATTAAATTAATTTCCTCGAGACGAGTCTGTTTTGCCCGTGATGATAATTGCTGAGTGATCTCCCTGCCCTAATCTCAACCCACGAGCCTTTCTCATCTTTTCTCCCCCCTGTCCAGCTGAGGAGGGGGAGTGATAGAGCAGCTTGGTGGGCACCTGGTGGCCAGCCAAGGTCAACCCACCACACTATCCTTCTGTCTCAATGACTGTGTGAGTCACCACAGGCAGGGCGCAGAAACAACCACAAAACCACAGGTGAAATGAAAAGAGTAAATTTATTTTTGTTACATCACCAACTGGGGGATCCCCGAAGAAGCACTCAGGCAGAGGCACACAAGTGGGGATGCAGGCACTGCAGAGCTCAGTCCTTGCTAAAGGATCGCTGAACCTGCTGTTTGCACCTGTTTTTCAGGGAGTCATGCAGGCACAGTTTACCACTGTGCTTTGATCTTTCCCACAGCAGGGCAGGAATCTCAAGAATGTTCGATAAGGTGTCTCTGAGTCTCTCACAGGCCTGTGTTATCTAAACGCAGATGTTCTACTTGCCAAACACACAAGACTAAACAACAATTAGTATGATATATGTGTTTTTCAACACCCCAGCTGCAAGTCACTTGAGCATGTTTACAATCCTCCTGGCCAATCTTCCATTATTTTTTTTCCCACATTCCAACCCCTCGCTCAAGGGACCACTTCTGCTGGGACTGGCAAAGCTGGAGGTATTCATTTGGGCCTGCGGGGTGTAGGGCAGGGTAATGACCAAGCAGGTACTGAGAGATGCAAGACTATGGTTTGCAACTCATAAGCATAATACACTTACAAATAAAAGGAGCAATATTTGCCAATAGTTTTAAACTAAATGGATGGGAGAAATAGTGCTAAAATAGCAAGGAAGACAATAGAAAACTACAGAGATGGCTCTTTGCCCAGTACTATAGCAAATTTTGAAGCAGTTTTACAGCAGAGTGTTTTCCTGTTGCAAGATCAATAATTTCAAATAACTGTATATAAACAAATACATTTATCCATCTAGCAACTTAACTTCATTTTTCTCCTAAAATAATTCTTTTGTGTTCTTCCAGTTTTAGAAAAGAGGCGTTTCTTTTCAGGATTTGCTTGGTAGAATATGAGAGAAACAAAACAGGTCTCTACAGGTTATGAAACTGCAGTAAGAGGAAAATGAATTTTTTTTTTTAAAAAAAACACAACTTAGAAAATCTCAAACACTTGAAGGGAGAAAGATACAGTAAAGATAAAGTACAGTGGTCCCCAGGTGCTGTAAGAGAAGCCGGCGACAGAGAAGACCACCCTGGCTGAACAGGGAGCTTTGGCTGGAACTCAGGGAGAAAAGGAAAGTTTACAGCCTTTGGAAGAAGGGGTTAGCCACTCACAGTGATTACAAAGAGGCTGTGAGGCTATGCAGGGCGGAAATCAGGAGGTCTAAAGCCCAGCTGGAAATTAATCTGGCTTCAGTAGTCAAGGATAACAAGAAATGTTTCTATAAGTACATCAACAGCAAAAGAAAGACCAGGGAGAGCCTCCATCCCCTGCTAGATGCAGGAGGAAACATGGTAACAAGTGATGAGGAGAAGGCTGAGGTGCTTAACGCCTTCTTTGCCTCAGTCTTTAATAACAAGACCAGTTGTACTGAGGGAATCCAGCCTCCTCAGCCACAGGACAGAGACTGGGAGAACGACCCCCTCGCAATCCAGGAGGAGACAGTCAGTGACCTACTGCATCACATAGACATACACAAGTCTATGGGACCGGATGGGATACACCCGAGGGTGCTGAAGGAGCTGGCTGGGTGCTCGCCAAGCCGCTTTCCATCATTTACCAGCAGTCCTGGCTGACCGGGGAGGTCCCGACAGATTGGAAATCGGCCAATGTGACGCCCATCTATAAGAAGGGTCGGAAGGATGATCCGGGAAATTACAGGCCTGTCAGCTTGACGTCGGTGCCCGGGAAGCTGATGGAGCAGCTCATCCTGAGTACCATCACATAACACATGCGGGACAACCAGGTGATCAGGCCCAGTCAGCATGGGTTTATGAAAGGCAGGTCCTGCTTGACAAACCTGATCTCGTTCTATGACAGGGTGACCTGCTTAATGGATGAGGGAAAGGCTGTGGATGTTGTTTACCTTGACTTTTGTAAGGCCTTTGACAACATTTCCCACAGCATTCTCCTGGCGAAACTGGCTGCTCAAGGCTTGGATGAGCACACGCTTTGCTGGGTAAAAAACTGGCTGGATGGCCGGGCCCAGAGAGTGGTGGTGAACGGAGTTAAATCCAGTTGGCGGACAGTCACGAGTGGTGTCCCCCAGGGCTCGGTTTTGGGGCCACTCCTGTTTAACATCTTTATTGATGATCTAGATGAGGGGATCGAATGCACCCTCAGTAAGTTTGCAGACGACACCAAGTTGGGTGGGAGTGTTGATCTGCTCGAGGGTAGGGAGGCTCTGCAGAGAGACCTGGCCAGGCTGGAGCGATGGGCTGAGGCCAACTGGAGGAGTTTCAATAAGGCCAAATGCCGGATGCTGCACTTGGGCCACAACAACCCCCAGCAGCGCTACAGGCTTGGGGAGGAGTGGCTGGAGAGCTGCCAGTCAGAGAGGGACCTGGGGGGGTTGATTGACAGCCGGCTGAACAGGAGCCAGCAGTGTGCCCAGGTGGCCAAGAAGGCCAATGGCATCCTGGATTGTATCAGAAATAGCGTGGCCATCAGGGACAGGGAAGGGATCTTGCCCCTGTACTTGGCACTGGTGAGGCCTCACCTTGATTACTGTGTTCAGTTTTGGGCCCCTCACTCCAAAAAGGCCATTGAATGACTCGAGCGTGTCCAGAGAAGGGTAACGAAGCTGGTGAAGGGTCTGGAGCACAGGTCTGATGGGGAGCGGCTGAGGGAACTGGGGTTGTTTAGTGTGGAGAAGAGGAGGCTGAGGGGAGACCTCATCGCCCTCTACAACTACCTGAAAGGAGGTTGCAGAGAGTGGGGGATGAGCCTCTTTAACCAAGTAATAAGTGATAGGACAAGAGGGAATGGCCTCAAGCTATGCCAGGGAAGGGTTAGACTGGATATTAGGAAGTATTTCTTTACAGAAGGGGTTGTTGGGCGTTGGAATGGGCTACCCAGTGCAGTGGTGGAGTCCCCATCCCTGGAGGGGTTTAAGAGTCGGGTTGACATGGCGCTTGGGGATATGGTGGAGTTGAGAATGGTCAGTGTTAGGTTAATGGTTGGACTAGATGATCTTCAAGGTCTTTTCCAACCTAGATGATTCTGTGATTCTGTGAATCATTGTCCTGGTTTCAGCTGGGATAGAGCTAATTTTTTTCCTTCTTAGTAGCTAGAATAGTGCTGTATTTTGGATTGAGTATGGGATTTGATATGAGAAGAATGTTGATAATACACTGATGTTTTCATTTGTTGCTAAGAAATCAAGGACTTTTCAACTTCCCATGTCCTGCCTGTGTGCAGGTGCAGAAGAAGCTGGGAGGGAGAATAGCCAAAGCAGTGGACCCAAATAGAATATTCCATATCATATAACGTCATGCTCAGTATATAGATGAGGGTTGATCAGGAAGCTCACTCTCAATTCCAGGATTGTGGTTTCAGGATTTTCTCTTCTCTGCAATTGCTAGCCAAGAACGGGCTGGGCATCGGTCAGCAGGTAGTGAGCAATCACATTGTGCATTACTTGTTTGTGTTTTCTATTATTATTATTATTTTCATTTTATTTTATTTTCATTATCAAATTGTTTTTATCTCAACCTATGAGTCTCCTTACCCTTACCCCTCCAACTCTCTCTCTCCCCCATTCCCTGGGTGTGGGGGAGGGTGAGCGAGAAGCTGTGTGGTGTTTGGCTGCTGGCTGGGTTTAAACCACAACAGTCAGTTGGGTGGAATCCAACAGGAGGATGAAGCCAGATGTTTCTGCTCAAAGAAAAGTGCAAGTCATTCTGACTTGATGACTTTTGGTATATAAGGCTGGACCCGCTCACAGCGACTTTGGAAGCCTCACCTACAGGTGGACGCACCGCGTAGGATTTCCCACTTGCCGGGACAGGCTCTCCAGATCCTCGCTGTAACCGGGGCTGCCCAGCGCCTGCGGGTCTGGATGTTGGTAACGTATGCAAGTGGTGATGGATCTTTCTTAATCGCTATTCTCCCCATCTTGTAGTAATGATTAGGTGCATTACCTTCCTTATTCTTATTTTCTATAATTAACTGTATGTAGTAATAATTAAGTCTGCTATTCTGTATTTTTCTAATTGCTTATTCTCTGTATTACTTGCTTATATCCTTTAATTATTAACAATAAAATAAGCTTACTCTTTTCACTCTGGTGTCTGAGTTTAATTGGCATCCTCGATCAGCAAAAGAGGGTTGTGGTCAGTTCATCACCCGTTGTTTCTGCCGCTCCTTCCTCCTCAGGGGGAGGACTCCTCACACTCTTCCCCTGCTACAGCGTGGGCACCCTCCCACAGGAGACAGTCCTCCATGAACTGCTCCATCATGGATCCCCCATGGGGTCACAGCTCCACCGTTAACCTCCCTGGGCTGCAGGGGCACGGCTGCCTCACCATGGGCTGCACCAGGGGCTGCAGGGGAATCTCTGCTCTGGCACCTGGAGCACCTCCTCCCCCTCCGTCTTCACTGACCTTGGAGTTTGCATAGCTGTTTCTCTCACATATTCTCTCTCCTCTCCCACTGAAGTTACTGTTGCACAGGTTTTTTTCCCCTCTTCTTAAATGTGTGTCCTGGTTTAACCAGGATAGGGTTAAGTTTCCCCAGCAGGGGGGGGGGAGCTCTAGCCGGGTTATTCAGATACCATGCGGACGTCACATCCTGGCGTGGGAGCGCGGGGCGCGTGGTTTTATACATCTGCTCCTCTCACTCCTGTATTGGTAGATATACTTTGCTCTGTTCATTGTTATCACTGTTATTCTTATTGTTGCTGTTTGTTGTGTTGCTATTGCACTGTTGTATTAAACCTCTCCTTATCTCAGTCTCGGGGCTTTGTATTTCACTCCCTTTGTGGGGGAGGGGCAGCGGCCGCGTGGTGTCAAGACCCCAGCAGGGGCTAAACCATCACAACTTTGGCACTCCAACATGGGGCTGGAGAAGACTGAGATAAGGACAAAAGAAGAAGGTGTGTTAGAGCAATCTGTTAGGTGTAATTTTTTCTGTTTTTATTTGCATTTGTTTGATAAGGAACGTTTGCAATGCTGACCAATTTGCTTGCGTGGTGGGGCTGGATTAATCCTTATATCCACTGTGTGTTCCCAGTGCTGGTGTTTGTTCTCGGTGGAAAATGTATCAAGGGTCTTGTTCTGCTCTACTGGTTACTGTCTGCTTATAATGGGCTCGTTTCGCTGCTTGTGGGGGTGAACCGGTACCTGTTTGCTGCCTGGGCTTTTGTTTGGGGTCTCACCCCCTCTATGGGTGAGCCAGGGGAAGAGATCCTCTCGGTTTTTGAGAGTTTCAGCTATCCCTGGAGCACCCAGGCCAGTGTGCTTGCGGCTCTGTGCTTTCTGAATGTCTGCCTGATCTTGTTTTGGGCCACGTGGTACTTCTCCAACAATAGCACCACCCGGAAACCTGCCCCGGGGGCAGATAGCTATAAATGGCAAGGTGTGTGGGAAAAGATGGGCAAGTGCCTGAGTCAGTGGTCACCCCCAATGCTTTGGGATCTCACTCCCGAACAAGTGCAGAGTCCTGATAAACTGGTGGAGGGTTTGGAAAAGGTGTGCTGCCAATCTGACAAACCCCGGGAGATGCAACTCGCTGCGATGTGCTGGGGGCTTGCCCATGCTTACCGCATTGTCCTTAACACTGATCACTGCCCTCAAGGGGGAGAAAGGGCTGCAGGGTCTGAAAGTGAACCTGCTGGTGCAGCAGCTGGGCCAGGGGGACAGGCACTGCCAGTACCAGTCGCCCTGATACAGAAAACCAAATATACCAAAAAATCCCCTCGCAGTGCACAGGGTGATAATGAACCAGGCCCATCACGAGAGCAGGAGGAAGAGCCGGAGGTAACCGTCCGATCTCTATCCCTCAGTGAGTTGCGAGATATGCGGAAGGATTTCGACCGCAGTCCAGGCGAGCAAAATTGCACCTGGCTTCTCTGGTGCTGGGATAGTGGAGCTGCTGGTTTGGAATTGGAGGGGAGAGAGGCCAAGCAGGTGGGACCTTTAGCCAAGCAGGCTGGTATTGACAAGGCAATAGGGAAACAGGCTCAAATACTCAGCCTTTGGAGGCAACTCCTGCTCTCTGTGAGGGAGAGGTACCCCTACAAGGATGATGCTCTATGTCGGTTAGGCAAGTGGACCGACATGGAGAAAGGCATTCAGAACCTCAGGGAAATGGCTGTGTTTGACATGGTCTATGGTGATCTGAATGATGAGCAGTCACCAATGGATCCAGATCAGGCCCCTTGCACACAGCTGATGTGGCAGAAGTTCCTGCAAAGTGGACCAGAGGCACATTCCAAAGCATTAGCAGTAGCGTCCTGGTGGCGAGACACCCAGACTCAGACAGTAGATGAAGTGATTATCCAGCTCCGGCAATATGAGGGAAGTCTCCCTTCCTCCTAACATGCTTTGGTTTCAGCCATAGAGGAACTGTCTCAGAGGCTCCAGAAAGTGGAACAGGACATGTCCTATGTTCCACCTGCATGGGCCAATGTCTCAGCTATTAGAAGCAGGCGCTTCCCCACCCAAGAGAAGGGCAGTGGAAGACACACACCACGGGGCACCCTGTGCTTCTTCCTCCGCGACAATGGGGAAAACATGAGAAGGTGGCATGGACAGCCCACTTCCGCCCTAGCTGCACGAGTACAGCAACTGAAAGGGAAGACCACCATGAAAGGGGAGTCTTCCAAGAGAGACGCAGCTCCAGTGTCTAGTCAGAAATCCCCCAGACAGAATAGAATGGCCAACAGTATGCTTGACCCTCTTGAGGGGACCAGGAAGTCATTCCTGCAGGAGTCACTCTTAGATCAAGTGAGTGATGGTGAGCAGGATTAGAGGGGCCCTGCCTCCAGCCAGGTGGAGGAAAGGGATAATTGGATTTACTAGGAGGTGTGGATCCGATGGCCTGGCACATCAGACCCACAAGAATATAAGGCCTTGGTAGACACTGGCGCACAGTGCACCCTGATGCCATCAAGCCACAGTGGGGTCGAATCCATCTGCATCTCCGGAGTGACAGGGGGGTCCCAACAGCTGACCCTATTAGAGGCTGAAGTAAGCTTAACTGGGAAGGACTGGCATAAGCACCCCATTGTGACTGGCCCAGGTGCCCCGTGCATCCTAGGTATAGACTACCTCAGGAGAGGGTACTTTAAAGACCCAAAAGGGTACCGGTGGGCCTTTGGTATAGCTGCCCTGGAGGAGGTGGAGCAATTGTCCACCTTACCTGGCCTCTCAGAGGACCCCTCGGTGGTGGGGTTGCTTAAGGTTGAAGAGCAGCGAGCACCAATTGTCACCAAGACGGTGCACCGGCGGCAGTACCGCACTAACCGAGATTCCCTGGTCCCCATCCATCAGCTGATCCGTCGACTAGAAAGCCAGAAGGTGATCAACAAGACTCACTCACCTTTCAACAGCCCTATATGGCCAGTGAGAAAACCTAATGGCGAATGGAGACTGACCGTGGACTACCGTGGCCTGAATGAAGTTACGCCAGCAATGAGTGCTGCAGTGCCGGACATGCTAGAGCTCCAGTATGAGCTGGAGTCGAAGGCAGCCAAGTGGTACGCCACGATTGACATCGCTAACGCGTTCTTCTCCATCCCAATAGCACCAGAGTGCAGGCCACAGTTTGCGTTCCCTTGGAGGGGTATCCAGTACACCTGTTATCGATTGCCCCAGGGGTGGAAACACAGCTCCACCATTTGCCATAGACTGGTCCATACTGCACTGGAGAAAGGTGGGGCTCCAGAACACCTGCAGTTCATTGATGATATCATTTTATGGGGGGACACAGCTGAGGAAGTCTTTGAGAAAGGAAAGAAGGTAATTGAAATCCTCCTGAAGGCTGGTTTTGCCATCAAGCAACAGAAAGTTAAGGGGCCTGGAAGGGAGATTCAGTTCCTAGGAATAAAATGGCAAGATGGGAGTCGCCACATCCCAATGGAGGTGATAAACAAGATAACAGCCATGGCCCCACCAACCACTAAAAAGGAGACTCAGTCTTTCCTGGGCGCTGTGGGGTTCTGGAGGATGCACATCCCAAACTACAGCCTGATTGTGAGCCCTCTCTACCACGTAACCCGCAAGAAGAACGATTTTAAATGGGGCCCTGAGCAACAACAAGCCTTTGAACAAATTAAGCAGGAGATTACCCAGGCAGTGGCTCTCGGGCCAGTCCGGGCAGGGCAGGAGATTAAGAACGTGCTCTACACCCCAGCCGGGGAGAATGGCCCCTCCTGGAGCCTTTGGCAGAGAGCAGATGGGGAATCCCGAGGCCGACCTCTAGGCTTTTGGAGCCGGGGATACAAAGGCTCTGAAGCTAACTATACCCTGACTGAGAAGGAGATACTGGCAGCGTACGAAGGAATTTGAGCTGCCTCAGAAGTGGTCGGCACTGAGGCACAGCTCCTCCTGGCACCCCGACTGCCGGTGCTGGGATGGATGTTCAAAGGAAAGGCTCCCTCCACACATCATGCAACAGATGCCACGTGGAGTAAATGGGTTGCGTTGATAACACAACGGGCTCGAATAGGGAACCTCGACCCCCCAGGATTAGTAGAAATGATCATGAACTGGCCAGAGAGCAAAGATGCTGGGATGTCACCAGAACAAGAGGTGAAACGTGCCGAGGAGGCCCCACCATATAACGAGCTGCCAGAGGAAGAAAAACAATATGCCCTGTTCACTGATGGGTCTTGCCGCATTGTAGGAAAACATCGACAATGGAAGGCTGTGGTGTGGCATCCCACACGAGAAACCACTGAAACTGTTGAGGGACAATGGGACTCACTTCCGAAATAACCTCATAGATGCCTGGGCAGAAGAACACGGCATCGAGTGGGTCTACCACATCCCCTACCACGCACCAGCCTCCGGGAAGATCGAGCGCTACAATGGACTGTTAAAAACTACCTTGAGAGCAATGGGGGGTGGAACCTTCAAACACTGGGACACACATCTGACAAAGGCCACTTGGTTAGTGAACACAAGAGGATCTGCCAATCGAGCTGGCCCGGCTCAGTCAAAACTTCCACGTGTTGTAGACGGGGATAAAGTCCCTGTGGTGCGCATGAGGGACCTGCTGGGAAAAATGGCCTGGGTTAGTCCTGCGCCGGGCAAAGGCAAACCCATCCACGGGATTGTTTTTGCTCAAGGACCTGGGTGCACCTGGTGGGTGATGCAGAAGGATGGAGAGGTCCGATGCGTACCACAAGGGGACTTGATTGTGGGTGAAAACACACCGTGAGTTATACTGTGCTTTTGTTAATTTTTCTTTGTTAATGCTAATTGCTAAGTGGCAGCTGGATGTGACGCACATGGTATAGAATAAAGGGGTGGATTATGTCCTGGTTTAACCAGGATAGGGTTAAGTTTCCCCAGCAGTGGGGGGGGAGCTCTAGCCGGGTTATTCAGATACCATGCGGACATCACATCCTGGCGCGACACATCCTGGTGCGGGAGCGCGGGGCACGTGGTTTTATACATCTGCTTCTCTCACTCCTGTATTGGGAGATATTTTGCTCTGTTCATTGTTATCACTGTTATTCTTATTGTTGCTGTTTGTTGTGTTGCTGTTGCTCTGTTGTATTAAACCTCTCCTTATCTCAGTCTCCGGGCTTTGTATTTCACTCCCTTTGTGGGGGAGGGGCAGCGGCCGCGTGGTCTCAGACCCCGGCAGGGGCTAAACCATCACAATGTGTTATCAGAGGCACTACCACCATCACCAATTGGCTTGGCCTTGGCCAGCAGCAGCAGGTCCATCTTGGAGCCGGCTGGCACTGGCTCTGTTGGACATGGTGGAAGCTTCTGGAATCTTCTCACAGAAGCCACCCCTGTAGCCCCCCTGCTACCTAAACCTTGCCACACAAACCCAATACACCTGTGTTCCAATTCTGCAGGACACAAGGCAATTCTGGTTTGGAAATTGCTTAAAGAATAAGTTCTTGTTAGAGGCTCTTTGAGGCTATTTCTGAATAGACTCTGAACTGAGCCTGCTGAGGGTTGAGTAGTTTAGAACTTTAGAGGAGATAATTCCTGATCGTAGACTGTTATTTACCCAGTGTTTCTCATCTAGAATGTAGGCCCACTATTGCAAAAACAAGAACTTTCTAAAGTTTTCCTTGTTCCACTGGGAATCTGCACACTGAACTTTTCCTGGTTTCATATGATCCACACTGTCCTCTGACAAAAACTGGCATTTGAGAGTAACTGAACAGTACCAGCTTCTAGATATATTTAGATGCTTGTGTGGAAGGTTGTCTCCTCTACTTGAAACTTGTCCAGGATGAAGAAATGGCAGTGACCTTGCTATACATAGAATTAATTCTCTACTTTGCTTTGGTAGAAAAAAATGGGATATCCTGATAATGGGGGGAAAATACTCATGTAGAATGAACTGGGAATAGCATACAGCCCTGAGAAATGAAGCCAGGCTGAGTGGCATGTGGCTACTGCTAAGCCCGGCCAGATGAAAAATGATTCCTTCAGAGCTACTCCAGAGTTTTTTAGTTCATTCCTCAGCCCTCTGGATTATGGGAGAATTGATTGCTCTGCTGCAGTGCTGAACACAGTCCAGTGTTGCGCACTTATATTTACTGCACCAGGGTAATTAGTTCCGTGAGTCCAGAATTATTTATTTTTTTGCACAGTGCATACAAATGCCTCTGCAGGAGTAAGTTCACACTGAGCCAGGCTTGATTTCCTGGCACTGCAGATACTGATGATTTTTAGCTTGACCCCCTGAAGAATAAGTCTACAAAATCTGTTAATTTTTACCACTGTGTCAAAATAATGTGTTGTTCTAGGATATAGCTTGGAGATAAGCAATCCAGGAGTTATTAAACTAAGCTCAACAGTTGCTCAACAGCTCTTGCTTAGTATTGTCAGTACTGGCTTCAGGATGACTCTAAAGACATCTTCTGTGCTTTCTAGTAACCCAAGTAAGCAGGTAGCTTTATTAGCTTAGGTGTAGTGCCAGATCTATACAGAAGATATGGATCTGCATTTATACAGTGATACCCCTGCAATAGTTAACACTTTGGAGGCCAGGATACATGAAAGAACAATGCAAAGATAAGAGCTGAAGTGAAGAAATTTTGTGAGCCCTTCACTAGCTGCAGATGCAGACAGTTGGACTATTTTCACATGTCTGGCTTGGATGGAGTTAATTTTCTTCATAGTAGCTTGTATGGTGCTATGTTTTGGATTTCTGACCAAGCAGTCTTGATAACAAACTGATGTTTTAGCTGTTGCTGAACAGTGCTTGCATAGTGTCAAGGCATTCTCCATTCCTCACTCTGCCCCCTCAGTGAGTAGGTTGGGGGGTGGACAAGAGGCTGGGAGGGAACACAGCTGGAATACCTGACCCAAATTGACCAAAGACATATTCCATACCATATAGTGTCATGTTCAGCAATAAAACTGAGCAGGGTGAGTTTTCCAGGAGCTGACATTTCTTGGGGTCTGGCTGGACATTGGTTGGCCTATAGCGAGTGATTACTTTTGCATCACTTGTTTCTTTTTTTTTTTTTTTTTTTTTTGTGGGTTGTTTTGGTTTGTTTCCTCTTACTTATTAAACTGTCTATCTCAACTCAAGAGTTTTATCACTTTTACCATTTAGATTCTTCCCCCCATCCCACTGGGAGAGGGGGGGAGTGAGCAAGCAACTGTGGTGGTGCTTAGCTGCCTACTAGGGTTAACCCACAACAGCATGATACTTTTGAGTGAGAGCATGGCATTGGGCCCTGAAGCTGGATCCACATGGATCCAGCTCAGATATGAGTACTCTAGCAGGTACGTGGGACTACCTGTATTGTTCAGAGCCTGGTCAGTTGAATCATATCCTGGAGCTCTCAAGATTGGCCCTGGTGTCCCTTCTTTTCACCACTGTTAATGTATTACTAATAATATTACATTTTGTTACTATGCATAGTTGAGTTGAAAGTTTAATGATGTTGTTCTTCTTTAACTTCTGAATGCAAAAATAATTAACTCTCAGTAACACAGTCCACTGCTATATGGTGACTTCGATATACCTGAATTTCCAATAACTGTGTAGCTGTAATTATTGGCTAATAATAATGAAGTTTTAGGACTGTATATGTTATTGTATTTTTCAGTGGATCCAATTCTAAGACAGTGGGATACAAAAACCTTGAATGGTTTGTAGTGTTAGGCCCTCACTTTGAACAATTAGATATTTAACCATTAGAATTTGAAAATTTCAAAAGATATTGGTGCCTTTTATGCCTCAGACTGAGTGTCTTAACTTGAGGTACGCTATAGATACCATACTTTGAAAAGGTAAATGATCTGTGGCTTCATGAAATGAGGGCTTCTCAAAGTAATTTACATTGGTTGATTGAAAATTGAGGCACCAAAGTAACTAGTTCTTCTTGAAAACTTACGTAGAACTTAAAAAAAAAAGTTTAAACTATATTTTCAACTTGTCATCAAGTATCAAGACAATTATATGACAGTTTTCAAAACTAAACAACTCAATATTTTCCTTCATTTTAGGAGCCATGCTGATGTACATACATTCAGTGTGGAGACGGTCCAGTGGTATCCTCATGACACTGGCATGTTTATGTTAGAATCATAGAATCATAGAATAGTTTGGGTTGGAAGGGACCTTAAAGCTCATCTAGTTCGAACCACCCTCCCATGGGCAGGGATGCCTTCCACTAGATTAGGTTGCTCAAAGCCCCGTCCAACCTGGCCTTGAACCCTTCCAGGGAGGGGGCAGCCACAGCTTCTCTGGGCAACCTGTGCCAGGGCCTCACCACCCTCACAGGGAAGAATTTCTTCCTTATATCTAATCTAAATCTACCCTCTTTCAGTTTAAAGCCGTTACCCCTTGTCCTATCCCTACACTCCCTGAGAAAGAGCCCCTCCCCAGCTTTCCTGTAGCCCCCTTTAAGTACTGGAAGGCCGCTATAAGGTCTCCCTGGAGCCTTCTCTTCTCCAGGCTGAACAACCCCAACTCTCTCAGCCTGTCCTCATAAGGGAGGTGCTCCAGACCCCTGATCGTCTTCATGGCTGTCGTGGCTTGAGCCCAGAGGGCAACTGAGTACCACACAGCTGTTCACTCACCCCTTCCACCCCAGCGCTGGGAAGGAGAAAAAAGAATCAAAAGGCTCAGGAATCAAGATAAGGAGAGAGAGGGTTCGCTCACCCATTATGGTCACAGGCAAAAGACAGGCTTGTTAGGGAAAGAAAACAAGAACACTTTAATTCAAACACTAACAAAACCAACATCTAACAGACAGAATGGGAGAGTGAGAAGTGTTACCATATCTTGAAACACCTCCTCCCCACCCCTCCCTTCTTCCTGGGTTCAGCTTTGTTTCCGATATCTCTACCTCCTCTCCCAGCGGCACAGGGGGGCAGGGAATAGGGGGTGCAGTCAGTCTACCACTTCTTCCTTCAAAGGGGGGGGGGGAGCACTCTTCTGCATTCTTCCCCCTGATATAGTATACTTCATATTTACTAAATTTCATGGTTAATGATTATGCTAGTAGCTATAGCTACTGCACACCTGGGGATAATCATAAGATTGGTCAGGTGAGACATTGAAATTTATAAAGAATAGGCTTTGTTCTCCATAACCTAGAAAATAAGTAGAATGTCCTGGACCATAAAGACAATGTATAGAATTGTGTTGAGGATGAGTTATTTGACAACTTGACAAAGTGATTAATCAATCAGTTAACTTGGCAATGAAACCAACTTTTGGGTGTCCTTAAAGTGAACTGCCTTCATTATAATACTAAAACCACACCCACAGGTCAAAGAGACCCCTGCCCAGGTTAAGACCCTTCCCCTGAGCATGCGTAATAGTAGAAGCATTATGTATGCCGTATTATAGTTGTATGTTAATCACTAACCAATCAGTATCTAATAGGAGTGTTATGGAAAAGTACTAACTTCTGGTTTTTGTGTATAAAAGGAGCATAAAAACCTGCTGTTGGGGTGCTTGATTTGTGGAAAAGTCCACCGAGCACCCAGGCCTGAATAAATACAGTATCTCTCCTGAGTGTGTTAGGATTGGTTCATTGCACACCGGGCACGAATCCACTTTTCGAGTAACACCCTGTCCCGATCCAATGTCGGGGGAGGTTTCGATATGATCCCAAGAGTGAGATTAAGACACAAACGAGGTCAAATGCCATAGACCCAAAACAGTTTTTTATTATTAAAGAAGTGAAGAGGGGTAATGATAGGACAGAATGGAAGGAAAAGACAGAAATAAAGCAAGCATGTGGGATAGACTCACAAGAATAGTCACCACCATGGATCCAGCAGCGTCCCATTGGTCCTCAGTCTTCAGTTCTTCGGTGGTGGGTGCACACACAGCAAAGTTTTCTGTTGCCTTTTTAAGTTCCTCGTATCCGCTGATTAGCATATCTGCCCACCTTTAGTTTTCTTCTCTGGTCCCACAGGTTTTTGCTGCATCCAGCTTCTGGGGCAGAACTGCTCGCCTCTTATCAGTTCATTAGCAATGCATGCATGGTGTCTGGCGTACACAATAGAGCCACAAATGGCTACATGATGGGGCCAGTGATAAATAGTTGGTTTAGCTCAGTCCATGTCTGGCCCTTTGAAGCTTATCTAAGGAGTTTGACAATGCAACTGCAAAGGAGGGGGGGGTGGGGGGTGGGGGGGTGGGGAGTGCATCCTTTGATACACTCCCGCTTCCTTGGGTGACATCCCTTAGACTAATCCAAAGGCCACAGCTTGTACTTGAGGTTTGCACAGACACAAGCAAGCTTTGAGACAGTCATATGACATTTCAGTCTCTCACACACCCCTGCTCCACATGGTGTCCCTCTTACAGGAGACAGTCCTCCACAAACTTTCTCCATCATGAGTCCTCCCCACAGGATGCATTCTTCTCAAGATGCTCCAGCGTGGGTCACCACATGTTGCAGTCCTCCCAGCGCTGAACTACAACAGTGGGGGCTTCTTCCCATAGAGTCCCGAGGGTCCTGCACAGGCCGCAGGCGAATCTCTGCTCCTCCAGTGACCTCCAGGCATGGCGGGGGGGGGGGAGTGGGGGTGGCCCTGCCATCACAATGGGATAAAGGGGGAGTCTCTACTCCGGCACACCTCTCCCCCTTCCTCCTCCTTCCTTCCATTGACCTTGGTGTTATCATAGGTGTCCTTCTTGTAACTTGTCTTCAAAGTCCCCCACTCCCTCTCCTGTTCCCCTTCTTAAATACGTTATCACAGAGGCACAGCCACCATCACTAATTGGCTTGGCCTTGGCCAGAGGCGGGTCCAACTTGGAGCTGGAGGAGCTTTTGAGAAGTTTCTCACAGGGGGCCACTGCTGTAGCCCCCTCCCCCACTACCAAAAACCCCGCCACACAAACCCAGCACAGTGGCCCCAGAGCTGGACACAGTACTCCAGGTGGGGTCTCATGAGAGTGGAGTAGAGGGGCAGAATCACCTCCCTTGACCTGTTAACCACACTTGATGCAGCCCAGGATACAGTTGGCTTTCTGGGCTGCGAGCACACATTGCTGGCTCATAGTCAGTTTTCCATCCACTAATACATCCAAGTCCTTCTCTGCAAGGCTGCTCTGAATCCATTCTTCGCCCAGCCTGTATTTGTGCATGGGATTGCCTGTCAAGGTCCCTCTAGATGGCATCCCTCCCCTCCAACATGTTGACCACACCACACAGCTTTGTGTCGTCAGCAAACTTGCTGAGAGTGCACTCAATCCCACTGTCCATATTGCTGACAAATATGTTAAACAGCACCGGTCTCAATATCAACCTCTGAGGAATGCCACTCATCACTGGTCTCCGCTTGGACATCAAGCCGTTGACTGCAACTCTGAGTGCGACCATCCAGCTAATTCCTTATCCACCAAGAGGTCCATCCGTCTCTCCAATTTAGAGACAAGGATGTCATGTAGGACAGTGTCAAATGCTTTGCACAAGTCCAGGTAGATGATGTCAGTTGTTCTTCCCTTATCCACCAACACTTTAATCCCATCGTAGAAGGCCATAACATTTGTCATGCACGATTTGCCCTTAGTGAAGCCTTGTTGACTGTCACCAATCACCTCCTTATTTTCCATGTGCCCTAGCATAGTTTCCAGGAGGATCTGCTACATGATCTTGCCAGGCACAGAGGTGAGACTGACTGGCCTGTAGTTCCCTGGGTCTTCTTTTTTCCCTTTTTAAAATGGGGGTTATGCTTCCCCTTTTCCAGTCAGTGGGAACTTCACCGGACTGACATGACTTTTCAAATATGATGGATAGTGGCTCAGCCACTTCATCTGCCAGTTCCCTCAGGACCCATGGACGCATCTCATCAGGTCCCATGGACTTGTGCACCTTCAGGTTCCTTAGATGGTGTCGCATTAAGAGTATGTGGCTGAGGGAGGCCCTCCTGTTGAGTCACGAGGTTCAGAAAGGACCCCCTTGCTTTCTGAACTCCTTCTCAGAGAAGAGCCTAGGTGTGGCTAGGTCTACTCTCAGTCCCAGACTTGGTCAGTGGTTTATGTCTAACAGATTATGTGTGTAGCCACTTATCAGAGTCAACGTTTGCCTGTTTCAGAACCCTCTCAAGGATTTTCACTGAGATAGTTTCGCAAAGTTGAAATAATAGTTGATTTATTAAGGCAACAGATATAACTGATTCGGAATTGCTGTTGATAAATACACTTACTACAAGAATCAAGCTCGAGTTAATAGTTCAATGCTTTTGTTAACTATAATTTCCTGGGTAACATCCGATGTAGTTGGAGGCATGGATCTTACCAAAGAGGTGTCTGTGCTTAGGGAGGGGAGAGGTCCAGGACTGTTGACCTGTCCGATAGTTGGATTTCTCGTCCTCCAAATGGAGGTTTCTAAATACCAGATTTATACTCTTGGGGGGGGGGGGCTAAGTAATTTATTGTGTGCCAGTTGGCTCTTAACAAGGCTTGTTGCGTTGTTGATCAAAAGAAAGGGGGGAAATGCAGTTAGTACAGAGGCGTAACTGTTCTTCGGCTTTACTGAAGCAACATTGGGCTGTGAGACCTTCGCTTCACCCCAGACATCATTCAGTTTCTAATTACAGGGCTTTTGAGTGATAGACTGCAAACCATCACACCTGTCCTGTCCTTGACTGTGGCAACTGAGGCACAGACTCTCCATGAAATCCAGAAAGAAAGTTTATTGTTCCAATGGTACATACTCATGCTCTCGGATGCTGTTGGTAAAGCTCTTAACATTAAATCCCTTGTTCATCAGGGAAAGTTCATATGCACATTCCTCATTAAAAAACAGGGCAGACAAAACCCACATATGGCTTCCTTTGCTCTCTATTTCTGAGAATATTTGGATTAAAAGAGAGAATCTTTGTTTTACCGTGCTGCTTATTCCACAAATAAAATCATCACCACTTGCATGAAGACAAGTTATAAAGCAGTAGTTTCATTGCTGGATAAGATGCTGCTTTTGCCCAGAGCCATCAGCCTGCACGGTGTACTACTCTTTCCAGCACAGTTCCTGGTCAAGCAAGGGCAGTGGGTTGACCCCAGCTGGGGAACAGTTGTTTCTTCTCCTTCACTAGAGGTTAGTTTGAAGGAGTAAATGGAGCCAAAACCAGCTGAGCTACTTAGGTTGGATTTCCTGTTCCTTACTATGCCAGAGAACATACCAGAGGGGTCTTCTTTCTAAAGGAGGATTATCACCAATATATACAAAAAGATTTGGTGCCAGACAGACTTTCCCCCCCTCCAGTCACAGGGGAAAAAATTCCCTTTGGATTTCCTTATTACAAAGAGACCAATTATTTTTGCTTGTAGTAAAAGGCAGAGTCACCTTCACACGTGTATTATTCAGTTCTGCTTCCTTTACCATCCAGAAAGAGGCAGGCTGTTTAATGAGGTGACAGTTAACTAAACTTTACTTACCCAATAAAGCCTGTGGGAAGTAGTTTGAGAGGCAGAAGGATTTAGGCTCATACAGGCTCAGGTGCAAATGCTGCTGATGCTAACTCTCCTCTCATGAGATAAAGATGTCAGACAGGAATTTCAAATGCACAGTTTCTCCATTTTCAAATTCATACCCTGGAGAATAGGCTATGGGTATTGTCAGGACCTGGAGCAATGGGGGTGGGGGCAAGCCTAGAAGTGGTGTTAGCTGCAAAATCACAGCCCTTCCACTGGGCAGTCTACAATTTGGTCCCCTGCTCACCCTTAAAACTGTAACCAGTGTGTGTAATAAATGTCAGATCCCCGAGAGTTTCATCTAGTGCCAGTGAAGCCAGTAGGAGCTGTGCTGTCATTACAGACCAAGTATCCTGCATTGTGGCAGGTGCACCCGCCCAATGAAAGCAGAGCTTCTTGACTGCTGAAGTGCAGCAGCTCCTGGCTGCCTTTGTTCTCAGGGCTCCGTGGTAATTGGGGGCTTTGGCCAATGGGAGCCGCTATTGACTACAGGTCAGATTCAGCCTGGGTATAAATGGAGTCCCCTGGGGGAGCCATTTGAAGCTTGTCCTCTGGAGCAGCACGCTGTGGTTGAGGACTCTCCCCTTGGGTCAGGATGCTGCCTAAGGAAACTCTTCAAAGTGCTTTGGGTTGGGGTGCTGCCCTGAGCAGGTGCTTGAGGTTGAGAGCCCTCACTTATCAGGTGAGTGATAGAGCGTTTTGGGTTGCTGTTAAACCCTGGGTAGTGGTGCTTTGTTATGTGTTTTGGGTTGCTGTTAAACCCTAAAAAGTTGTTCTGTTCTCCTCTCACAGACATTTGAACCTGCAATTTATGGAGAGCTAGTTAACTGTGTTAATAATTAATTTTTTTATGTTGAGAGCATCTGTAACATGCATAAGAATAGTGTGGCTTTATTTAAAAAAAAAATTACAAACTGCCTCTTATCTTTCCCTTTTAAATATGGCCTGGCAATGACCTATCTTCATGAGAGGCAGGCAGCATTGCCTGCAAGACTGAACTGGTTGTGGCTGAAGCTCAACAAGGAAAGGGAGGTTTGAGCCAACTGCAATATTCATTCCCCAGCCCTTCTACCTCTCTTCCAAAGTCTTTTTATTAAGAACTTGGTATTTTCATAACAGCTGGATTATGGACAGTGGGTATTTCTGTGGTGACATATTGAGAGCTCAAAGATTAATGTATCATTTTACTATTTACATTCTGATATCTCTATGCTGATAAATGCTTGGCAATCTTACCACCCCATTAGTAATATTAAATACTGTAAACATAGGATTTTGGGAGATATAAACCATTTTAAAACTGAATGTGACCAATAAAATGCTCTCTGGGAAGTTTTCCAATGCAAGTGCTCTCCAAGCTCACTATCAGAATATGGCATAGAAAAGAGCTACTAGATATTTATTTCATAATCAAGGGTAAGAGGTGTGAGCTTTCAGGTTAACCCTTTATGAACACACACAGAGATGAACATGCAGATATTTCTGGTTTCAAATAATATTACAACATGAATCAGTAACATTTGGAGGAGCTTCTTTTAGATTTTCCTATCAATGTTGGATTGAATCTTTGACAGATGGAAGCCTCTGTTATATCACTCTGTTCTGACAAACTCTGCTCCTCTCATCCATAAAAGATGGCATTGTTTTCTTCTTACTCAGAGTAAAGTCCAACAAGCACTGAAAAGAGTTGAATAGGGCCTGGGTAGGGGTATCTCTTTGACACAGAAGCCCTTCTTTTACCAGTACAAGACTGAGATCAGTTAGTCACCAGCCTAATGAAGTCAATACCTGTTCCAGTACACTCTTCCCAAGGTCATCCAATGAGTCAATGAGCAAACTGGGATGAGAACACAGGAGTCCTGTCCTGCAAGAGCAACAGTTCTATTATATTTACCCAGGCTGTTGTGATTCTTAAAGCTTTTTTTATGGTGAACATTGGCAGGCAGCTCAAAACAGGCATTTGAGAGTTCATACAAAATAAGGTATGTAGCAGGTCAGCATCAGCACACAGGGAGCAGAGAGGCGGGAGTGCTGCAAAGGGCTTTGGGAAGGGCACAGAAATTCATCTAAGACTCACAATGAACTTTAACATTTAAACATTTGCTGAAGGGAGAAAGGAAAAAAGGGATTTCATCTCCAAATGAATGGAACTAGAATGTGACCCCAGAAAAGGTCATTAAAGCACAGAGGTACTTTTCCACTCTGGTTTAGGCACTAAAATGCAATCAGGATGCTTGGCAGCTCTGAGCTTCTACAAGAATCTTAGTAGCATTACATATAGATGTATATATCCTGCTGCCTTATGTCTCAGCCATAACAGGATCTTTTCTTTGCCCTCAATAAACAAAGACTGATCTTTTCCCACATAATTTCTATTTCAGTAGAAATAGAGAGGTCTGGTTATTGGTCTTGACTTCAGTAATCTGCTTTCCTCTATATATGGGCTGAGGCACACAAAATGCTGAGCTGCTTCTGGACACAATCTGAGCCCTGAACTCAAGATGACACAAGCAGAAGCAGATTTGCTCAGACCTGCTTTGTAAGGGGACTTCCAAGGAAACTTCAAAGAGAATAGCAAGTGTTTTGAAGCAGCCCAGAGAGAACCCTGTAAAGCACTGACCAGCACCCATGAGGTCTGATGGTGAGAGTGAAGATGATAGGCATGAAAGTGAGGTGGAAATGGCTTAGCAACTCAGCTGCACTTAGCAAGTTTAAGTAGCCAATACTTATCTTCTCCAAGCACTTACCTTCCTTAATAGTCATGCAGGGTCTTTACTTCAAGGTACCATAGAGTTTGTTGCACTAGGCTCTCAACAAATACAGTTTAAGAAATACCACTGATGGGAATCAGAAAACAAGATGCAACAAGAATTCTTCCACACAGACTCTAAGGCCATGTAGAGAAAATGTACAAGTTTGTATATTGTCACAGAATATTAAAAGAAGAAATATGAGCATTAGTCAAGGTAAACATAGCTTTAATCCAAAACTATCCTCAGAAGAGCTGCCAGTCTGGAAAATCATTACTATAAAACAGGAGGCCATGTGGACACTAACATGTGAGTCCTGACTCACCTGTGTCCCCAGATGAATGCTTAAATTTGGAGCTTCTGGACACTTAGATCTAGTTAAATATCAAGAAGTTTTGCTGATTCCTCAAACCCACAAGATTCTAGGTGACCAGACATCCTCATGTCCAAATGTCACTCTTTAGGAAGGTCTCTTTGCAGAGGCTTGTGGGAAAGGGTGTGGGGTGAGAAGCAGAGCTGCTTATTCTTCTCCTCCACATAACATCTCTCTAGGACACTCTACCACCCTCTGAAGAAAACCACTGGGTTTCACCTATTCAGGCAACAGAGTACCCTGACATGGCATCTGCTATTGCCATTCAATAACTGTTTCCTCTCCTGTGTCCATAATTCATTGTTAAATGAGGATGTGAACAAGGTGGCTTTCTATTTCTGGCCTCCTTCATGACCCATGAACATGAATTGCTTTGATGGCTGATTCAGCCCTTTTCCAGAAATAGGTGTCCTTAGAGCTGGCCTCTTCCAGTCTCTTCCTGTCTTGTTTTAGAGCAGGACTGTGAAGGCCATGATAGTGCTGGCACTACACGGGGAAGAGGTTGTGGGAAGTGTGTGATCTCACTGCACACAGGAAGAGGACACACAAGGAGGTTTCTTACTGAGACAGAGAAATGATTACTTGTTTTGAGACTTATTTACTTATAGCAAACTGCTTAGCAACTTATTTACTTACTTATAGCAACTTATAGTATTACTTATAGTATTTTTGAATATTGCTAAGAATCCTTCTTGCCCAGACTGTTCTGTGGAATTTTACCAAGGACTACTGTGTTCATCAAAACAAAGCAGTTTACTGTGAAAATCTACCAAGAACTGCAGTGTTCAGCAAAATAATCATGTTTTTGTCCTTGGGGAACAGATGTGCTCTAACTAGTTGGGTCTTGGTAATGAGTAAAGATAGCCATATACGGACAGTAGAAGTTCCATTGGTTCTCTTAGATAATATAGAAACACACTCTTCTTATTCAAGAAATTGGCCAAGAGAATCTGCGCATGCTCCGGGGAAAAGTACAAGGTGAGAGACTACGAGCCTTCCTCACAAAGATGCCCACCAGGAGGCAATGTGCAGGTGCAAAGATAACATACCTTTCAAACTAACCCAGCCTTACTCATCCATATGTATGCTTGTGTTATGTAATCCAATGAATATGTATATCCACACTTGATAAGTTTCTGGTAAAATGTGCGGTGGGTGTGCAAGCTTTGTCGAGAAATCCCCTTGCACCCCGGCGCCGGAGTAAACATACCTGCTTTATAACTCTCTCTGAGTTGTAGAGTCTGTTTTCCGCAAGTCATTACCTTACTCCTCCCTCCTGAGGACAAGAGTGCCCAGGAGCCAGGTGACCTTAGTTACAAGCTAGGCTCAGCCTGCTCTGCAAAACCATCTAGTGGCAGAATATATTAGGTTAAAAACTCTGCAACACACACTTAGCTGCCCACAAGTTAGCTGGGACTCAGGAAGCCCTGAAGCTGGTTTTAAAAACCTGTTGTCACAGCTTGAAAGTAATGCTCTTAAACCTAGGGATAGTGTCAAATGGGGACTGATTAGCAGAACTTTGCCTCTGATTTTGGAATGCAATTGCCTTGTATCAGTAGAGGTTAAATAGAGCATAGCGATATCCTTTGAGACTGGGTAAGCTGATCTAAGATGAAGCTGCCAGTTCAGTGATTTAAAATTAGAGCAATGCTCTCCCTTCTTCAGGCCCCCCATCATCATTCTTGATACCACATGCTAACTCTGCTGCAATCTGATGCTGTACCTGACCGAGAATTGCTATGTTCAAGTGGGAGGCAATGAGAACACAAGCACCACTGTTACAGAAGTCAAACAGGCTTTGCTTTATTACCCCAGGATGAACAAACATCAGGGTCCATTTCTGTGGCACTGTGATGGCCCTGTGCACATGTACCACCATGTCTTTGTAGACAGGGATGTGCCCTCTCTTGAGGAAAAGGAGAATTTCCCAAAGAGTGAAATATAACATTTACGAGGGGCTCCTTACTATCTGGAAGATAGGAATGGGCAGACAGGCACCAAAGGGCTGATAGAGGATAAGCACCTTCTGGTTTTCCCTTCATTAAAATCAGATAGCTAAAGAAAGGGAGGAAAAATCCAAACAGCACACTCAACTACCTACCACCAATTATTAATAACCCATCTGGTTGAAAAGCAACTCTTGCTCAGACTTGTAGCAAGAGAAGGACAGCTCTGGTGTCCTTCTCCACCACATCAAAGCCCACATCCTCTGCTCCTCGGGGTTTGCTCACCCCTGCCTGGCGAGGTCAGCTCTGCCCATCCACAGGCAAAATAGCAATGTGATCTGGCCTTGTGGGCTCATCCCTTAAAACCCAAAAATTGAGTTTCAGCCAGGATAGAACAGGGCTCCTGGGCAGAATTTGTATGGTTCCTCATTGGGACAAAAAGCCTTTTTTTTTTTTTTTAAACATAGGAGCTTAGCGTCCTGTATCTATGTACACAGACACTGTACAGTAGATCTGTATCCAAATGCTTCCAGGTATATTAGACCAATATAACACAGATCCCACTGGTTTTCACGGACCCTTTCCATTTCCTGCCATCTCTTTATATGACAGGTCTTAAACTCTCCATAAGCAATAAACAGTGTTTTAATCCAGAGCAAACAGCTCCAGTGCACCAAAGGTAAAAAGGCAGTGAGAGACTGTCACACACAGAGCTGGATGGAAATCAACAAACTGTCGCTCACATACCACTCATATGGAGTCAATACAAACATATCCAAACAATCAACACATATCCAAAAAGCCCATCCAGCTTTTAAAATGATCAATAGTAGCCCACTTTCAATGATCACAGCTAGTAGCCCACTAGCAAACCTAGATAAATCACTTCCCTTCTCCCCTTTCCCTACCTAGAACTTGTAAACCACAAGCACGTACTTACTTTTATGCTCTGCATCATTTTTAAGGATGTAACTTTAACTTTCTCCATACTGATTTAATTCTGGCTCCTCAAAACTACTATTAATTTTCTCTGCTCCACTAGTGTTTTCCTCTTTGTCCAACTTTCTTCCCTAACTTCCTTTAAAACGCTTATTTTCAGATGCTTTCCTGTCACCTGGTCTCACTCAAAACTTTACTAAATTCATCTTGAAGTTGCTTGACTCAGTTCTACTCCCATGGAGATCTGATCAGGGAGATGTATGCACTGCAGTTGGTAGAGCAATATAAAACTGTTCTGAGAGAAGAGCCAGATGGAGAGACACATGAATCCTGGGCATATGAGGACATACTTACAGGATTGACCCTGAGGGGTTTCAAAAGAGTTAATGTTGTCACCAGATTGAAAACTCTGTTTTATGCTAGTAGCACATAAAGCTTTTCACTCTTCTGTGTGGTTGCCTGCAAGTTACCAATAAGTATTTACCATGCATTTTTCACATAAGTGACCTTCATACTCAGTTCAGCATGCACAGTAGTGCCTTGTGCTGCAAGATGTATCTGTTGTTTAATAAAACTGTTAGCAGCAATATGAGAAATGCATGATCATGTCTTTTCCTTGTGGCTGCTTTGTTCTGTAGAGGCTAAAGGGGATACATCTAGGATGATTGGTAAACTTTCCCCACAACTTACATCAGAAAAGTTTAATCTGTGATCTTAATTTTACTTTATAATACTTTGGTTTTACTACCCCCTTGTCCTGGTTTTGGCCAGGATAGAGTTAATTTTCCATGGGCTGAGAGGGAGCACAGCTGGAGGGCTGGATCCTGATTGATCATTGGACCATTCCATGTCATGTGACATCAAAGCTCAGCATATAGGTGGGTGGTACTCTCTCACAGGCCTTGTTTGTTTTGTTTTCAGTTTCCGGACTGGCTGGGTGTGCTTCTCTGGTAGGTCTAGATTGCTGCTGGGGACAAGCTCTGTACTGGTTGCCATTTGGTGAGCCACTACTGCATTTTACCCATTTTGGACTACTATCATTACTGTTGTTCTTATGCTAAGTAAATTTTTGTTATTTAACCTACAAATTTCTCCCCCCCCCCCCCCCCACGTCCCTCCTCTATTTCACCAGGGGGGAAGGGGAAGTAAACAACTAGCCACGTGGCAATTTGCTACCGGCCAAGTTCAAACCACAACACCCCTTCAACTACAAATCAAAGTACCTGCTCCCACCAAGAGGAAATTTGGCCCTTCCAGCCCTGTGTCATTCTAATCCCAAATGGAAGAGTTTCACAAGAGGAAGTAGCCAGAAATCTATGCACCACATCTAAAATGATGTAACTCATAGCAGAGCCGGACATTTCTCTTGTACCTTGTACTGGGTCTGGCTGAGCCGGAATTGGTTTTCCCCTATAGCAGCCCTCATGATGCTGTGTTTGATGTTGGGAGCTGGCAGGGTGTTGATAGCACACTGGTGTTGTGGCTACTGCTGAGTAGTGCTTACACAGCACCAAGGCTCTTTCTGACATTTCCCCCCAAAGTGGGACGGGGTGGGCAAGATCTTGGGAGGGGACACAACCAGGACAGCTGACCCCAACTGACCAAAGGGATATTCCAGACCATATGACGTCTGCTCAGTATAAAGCTGGGAGAAAGGAGGAAGGGGGTGGGGTCACCCTTGGTCCTCCGAGGCAACCACTACGCGTATTGGAGCCCTGCTTCCTGAGAAGGCCTGACATCACCTGTTCATGGGAAGTAGAGAATAAATCTGTTTTCTTTTTGCTTCCGCGCACGGACCTTTGTTTCACTTTGCTTATATTAAAACTGCTTTTGTTTTACCCACAAGGTTTGGGTTTTTTTTTTCTATCTTATTTTCTTTCCCCTCTTTCCCCTGTTGAGAGAAAAAGGGGAAGGGGGGGGGGGGGGAAGTGATGGAGTGACTTGGTGGGTACCTGGCATTTAGCCAAGGTCAAACCACCACACACCTTCAAAGCAGTCAGGGAAAAGTAAAACCTTTTTTCCTCTTCAAACTGTATCAGCTGAAAAGCAAGTGCTGCTGAAGGTGTCTTTGAGTGTCCTATTGAGAATGAAAGACAGGCTGGCCACAGATATGGTCATCAGCAGCACCAGAAGCATGAACTATCAGCTACATGTGGCACATCCCTGGGGTGTTGATTTGGTCCACTTTATTTGGACAGTTTCCCCTAAAACTAGCACTCGGAGAAGCCATTCAGCATTTGCAGAGCAGACCAGCAAGGCACCATGGGGCAGAATCAAGTGACTGCTGGTTATCCTGAGAAAAGCCTGCAATGTGACACTCCTGCCCTGCAGAGCCTGGAGGAGTAACTTTCCCTGATGCCAAGGTCATATTTGCCTAAGGTGAACCCCAGTCAAACAGTGGAGCTGTACCAACCTCAACAGGATGCTTGCTGTGTACTGTCACCTCCCAGCAGGACCTTAGTGGTGTGCAGCTGTACTGCTGTTCCTCTCTCCCTAGCTATGGGTGTGCAAGCCATTAGGAGGACAAGATGGATTGCCCAAAGGCCCAGCATTTACCCAGCAGTCCTCTGGGAGAGAGGAGGAGACACAACTCTCCACTCTCCTCTCCTCATCCTGTTTCTGGGTACTGGAGGACTCTGACCACAGCTTATTGTGATGGAGGTATTTGAATTCAAAGCATAAATATTTCAGAGCCTGTCTTCCCCCAGTAACATCTGTGGTGGCTCTTTATCAAGTGTTGCACTTCAACGCATAACTAAATATGCTAAAATCTATGTGTACTGGTTTTGGCTGGGATAGAGTTAATTTTCTTCACAGTAGCTAGTATGGGGCTATGTTTTGGATTTGTGCTGGAAACAGTGTTGATAACACAGGGATGTTTTAGTTATTGCTGAGCAGTGCTTCCACAGAGTCAAGGCCTTTTCTGCTTCTCACCCATTCCCACTAGCAAGTAGTCTGGAGGTGCACAAAAAGTTGGGAGGGAACACAGCTGGGACAGCTGACCCCAAGAGACCATATGACATCATGCTCAGAAATAAAACTGGGATGTGGAAGTTGACAGGGGGGCTGCTGATCAGGGACTACCCAGGGACACACATTTCTGAGATACTCAAAGGGAAAATGGGATGTCCAGTCACTTGAACTAGGCAGTCGAAGCACATGTGCAAGAGAAGGGATGAGGACATTAAAGAGTTAATACAGACCAGTTAGGATACTATTTTTGGAATGCCCTCTGTGAAGAGACAGCAGGTTTTCCCAGAGCGTCAGTGACCTTCTCTTGCCCACACATATCTAAGTGAGAGTTATCACTGGAGCCTTTAAAAAGCCCATATACCCAAACATTACGTGGAAGATCGGACACTAAAAGGATGGGATGAAGGATTTTGTTAACCGATTTATCACTAACACCGTTTTGGCAGGTACTAGTGACACAAGATAATAAAATTTGCACAGCATTTTTTTTTATATCAGAAGAATTTACTGCTTGGGAATGCTGCTATGAGAACATCTCTGAAGAGTCCTACTCATAAGAGTGGTGCCCACATGTGCAGTGCAGGAACTCAGCCCCAGCCCCAGCCTGGGAGCTCACCCAGGCTCACCACAGGCAGGGTGATGGCTGCCTCCTGCCTCTACTGGGCACAGGCAGTGTCCTGAGAGTAACAAATGAGGTGCTGCTTCTGAGGAATAGGCTGGGATCAACTGCTGGGTTAATAATTTAGTAACTAATGTAATTTTCCAAGTACATCAGACATGAATGATTTTCAGTCATTACCCGAATTTGATGGTTCGAGTTGAAAAAGTCCTGAGTCCCATCACAACAGAGCAGTGACTTACATCAGCTTTCCACGGAGCAGGGACAACTGATGTGAGTTTACCACAGGATGACATTTTCAAAGGTCTCTACACTATTTCAGAGACTAATGTAAAAAAACCTGGCCCCAGTTAGTCTTTATTTCTAGAGATCATCATTCAAGCTCAGTTTAGCACGTTTCAGATTCTGTTTCTACAGGATTTAAGCAGTATCATCCAGCAACCCCTCTGAATGCAAATAGCCCCTTAACAGATTTGAAGATTTATATGTTTATAAAAAAACAGTTCTTCCATTGCAAAATTCTGCATACTGAGTAAATCACATCGTTTGATGATTCATTTTGCAATTTGTTAGGATAACTGATATGAAAGACTTCCAGCTGATCACACACCTGGAGCTTCTCCTCTGCAACCCATGGTGGGTGGCAGCAGAGGTCCAGCAGATGGGGCAAAAGCAGCCTGAGTCACAGAGATGTTTATGTTGATAAGCAGATGTTGCAAAGGGTGACTTTTCATGTTGTTTTATCCATTTCAAAAAAAAACAAAACAAACCTTTCTTGTAACTAAAACAAAAGAGGAGACAGAACCCATTGACAAATACATTCCTGTTAAGCATCCTGTCCAAAAATGTTCATGTACTTGTAGCAATATGCATAATAGAGTCTGATTTGTCTGATGCTGAGCATGAGTAGAGCCTGTAGAGGCTTGAAAGACACTGTACCTGCTACGTAATGGCAGGTATCTTCTTTTAAACTACTTGCTATTTGATACAGCCTGCAAAATATTCAGTCTTGAGAAGACATGTTATATATGTCAATGATAAAAGTTGTCTCAGTGGGGAAGACCGATGAGCAGTAGCTAGAGATCAGGTGGCAGCTATCAGATGTTAGGAAATTATTCCCAGGTCTTTTCAGCAAGGTACTGAGATTTTAATGAGAGTTCTTCCCAAGACATCCCTAAAGGTTTTGGCTGTCTAAACACTTTTGCTCTATTCCAAACAATAGCTGGCCTCACCCACCTTGTAGAAAACCCAGTGGCAACCTTCTTTGTTTTCACAAAAGGCAAGGTAAAGGCGCTGTCATTTTCTTCTAATTATTCTTCCAACACAGGGACCCAAGGGCTGCTTTGATGCAAGCACTCGCAATATTCAGATCCTTGTACTAAAAACTGACTTCAACAACAAGTAGAATCGAAGAGTCTCCCAAACATCTCTCCTGTTTCCAAAACATGGTGGCGCACCTGGGACTAAGCAGACACAAAGGAAAATTGGTGGTTCAGTGAGCCGCAGGGAGGTTTGTCAGAACCTAAAACAGTTTTTTATATGGAGCTGGCTCAAGTTTATCAATATTTTAATACATATCTTAATACATATTTTAGTGAATTATTGGGGTCACCATTAGCCGGGGTCCTTATTTCTCCATGCGGGAACAGAAACAACGCAACACCAATGTGATGATCAGGTTGTCCATCGTTTTTATTCCTTTTCTGGTTACATTTATATTCTACTAAGTTCCGTACACACACTCATCTATCTTCTAATAGGCTACAGGTCATCTACACGCGCTGTTCACGCGCCTCTACAAGCATTTGCATTGGTGTTTTGCTGATCAGGGATATCAATTAAACTCAGATACCAGAATGAAAAGAGCAGGTGTATTTTACTAGAAATAACTAAATATTATAACAGAATAATACAGAAAACATACAGTAAGAAAAGACAGAACAGTGCACTTAAACAGATAGGAAAATACAGGGTAATGCATCAAATCATTACTACGAGAGAGAGAGAATAGTGATTAAGAAAGATCCATCACCACTTGCATACGTTACCATCATCCAGATCCGCAGTCGCTGGGCAGCCCCGGTTACAGCGAGGATTTGGAGAACCTTTCCCTGCAAGTGGGAAATCCTACGCGGTGCGTCCACCCGTAGGTGAGGCTTCCAAAGTCGCTGTGAGCGGGTCCAGCCTTATATACCTAAAAATCCGTAAGCCAGAATAGCTGGCACCTTTGTTTTAAGCGGAAATATCTGGTTTTCATCTCACATTAGGTTCCCCCCAGAGCTTGGCCAGGGCTTAAGGGAGAAGCTAAGGGAGTTTCCCTGCTGGTCTAGTTAATTTATGAGCAAGGTCACAAGGCCAGACAACTGTTTCTGTGGCCTTGTTATCTTGCTCACACATAAAGAAAGATAAGGATACATTCAACATAGACGTGTTTTATGATGTTTAAACTACATCTTCTATGCATATTTCACTAATGACTACATACAGAGTTAGCAGTTTCAGTTCAGGGCCTGTTGCTCAGGCTTCAGTACTCCCACCTCTTACATCAGAATAGTTGGTTTGCTATAACTTAGTATAATACCTCTTAGCACAATGGTTATCAGTTATAAAATGTACAGGATTCATCTATAGGTCAACTCTGGCTTGGGCCTATTGTCCAAGCCTTAGCACTTCAATTGGTTAATTGCAATTAGCATGTAAAGCCCAAAACTTGCCAAAACTCCCTTATCTCATACCCTGTTTTGCTCAGACTTGTGTGCTTTTGCTGACCACAGGTGTTTCTCACTTATCTGCTATCTTGTGTGTTTCTGCCAGACTTATTTTGCTGGCCTTGTGTTCGTCCTTGCATTCTTCTGTCTGCACTAACTTTCTCCCAGCGTGGCCCAGACTCCTACATCTCCCCCCCTTTTTTTTTTTTATTTTATTTGCTCAACCAAACTTTGCAGCATCCTCTGCAAAGATTGGAACAAGCAAGGAAGAATCAACATCAAAAGCAGCAATACCATCAATACCATCAATGCTCCTTTGACCAATGTTTGTAACCAACCTCTCAGTCCGAGATCAATGAGCCAATCTGAAAAGGGGCCATGTCCCTCTGTAATATGTTTCATGTTATGTTGCATTTTCGCTAATCGTTGGTGTATGCTCTGCGAATGGTCAGACAAATTAAAGCAACACATTCCTTCAAAATCTTCACATCTATGCCCATGTGCCAATAATAAAAATCTACAGCAGCACCATTTTGCAAAGTAGCATGCCTAACACTATCAACATCAGTAAGCAGTGAACTCAGCATTTGCGAAGTTAGATTAAATTGCTTTTCACTCCAACATGCTAATCTACGTATATATTTTCGCATTTATGGCAGCCATTCCTTGCGGAAAGAAGAAAGAAGTAGCTATAACAGTGGCTAATGAAAGTAGCCGCACGTTGTCGTTGCAGGTGTTGTCAAAGGTTCGAACAGATCCGCGTGATCTTATCCTTGTGCACCTGCCAACTTCGAGGAACGTTTATTCCAACACCACAGCTCCTATCCACTACCTTATTATTTTGCCTAATACATTGCAAAGCTAAGCGTTTACAAAACTCAAAACTAATTTCTGCTAAAACTCTTTGCCCAAGATCTTCAATTAGGCTTAAAGCCCTAGAAAACGGCTGTTGTTCTCTAAAACTCTAATCTGTCCTTCTGTACTAACAGCTAATCGCTGATATACTGACCTACCTATAAAATCAGACAACCAATCTGCTTCGGTAAAAGATAATCCGGTCAGCACACAAGTAACATTTATACACACTTTCCCGATCATGCGCACGTGTGACTCTCCAAGTTGCCCTGTCACACCATGCACAATGTATAAAAACCCAAGGTCGACAGTTTAGACCATGTTCCGTACTAGCTGTGTCATGTTCTTCAAGCTGTTTTATGGTGAGCGGCTGTGTTCGAATAGCCGCATAAAATGACTGCAGATTTGGTAAAAGACACAGAACTTCACTGTTTGCTGGATGTAGTGCCGTTAACAACGGCGTCAGGACCAAGTTCAATCGATGTTGGTGTCTCTGGAGTGCCTCGGGATGCAGGGTTGGTGTCGTCATCCTTTGCGATCCATGGTTTCACCCACTTTGCGGGGACCCATTTGGGTGGATCACTACCTGTGGAAACACAAGCATAACCTCTTCCCCAAGTTAGCAACTGCATAGGTCCCTCCCATTGCCCAGATTGAGGGGAATACAATTGCACTTGAATTTTTTGAAAAGAATAATCATGCTTGTTTGTTTGCATATGTATTCGCGCAGGCGGTTCATCTTGCCCTCCACGTATATTAAGCCAATTTAAAACAAAAATGTTTTTGCCAATATCTCATGAGGGGAACCCCCTGTCTCCCCCTGTTTTTTCAAAATAACAAGGTGATGTTTCAATATACGATGGGCGCGCTCAACGATTGCTTGCCCAGTAGAGTTGTGTGGTACTCTGTGGAGAAGCTGAATTCCCCAATGTTGTAAAAAGGCAGTGGTGGAGGCTGCCCGATATGCAGGACCATTATCAGTTTTAATTTTCTTTGGACACCCCAATCGCTTGCGTCCAATGTTGAGCTGCTACTGCTGAGGCAGAAGCATGAGCAGAGGCCCATATAAATGAGGAACAGGTATCCACTGACACATGTAAGTAGCGAAGACGCCCAAAAGGCGGAAATACAGTGATATCAGTTTGCCAAACTTCCCGTGGCTGTAAGCCACGAGGATTCGCACCACCGTCCTGTAGCGGTGTGAGAGTGGCACAGTCTGGACAAGCAGCCACTATCGCCCGTGCTTGGGTCTTAGGGATGTTAAATTGCTTACGTAATGCAGTTGCAGACTGGTGAAAAAAGGCATGAGATTTATAGGCTTCTTGAACAATGTTATGCGTGTCTGCTAAAGCGGCAACCAACTGATCAGCTCGAGCGTTGCCTTCTACAAGACCTCCAGGGAGCCTAGTATGGCTCTTTATATGCATGATAAAAACCCGATACGTGCGAAGATTAACAGTATTTCATAAGTCGACAAAGGCCTGGAAAAGGGTGGGATTGTTTACATGTCCTAACAAGGCCCTTTCGATTCGTTGTACTACACCTGCCACATATAAAGAATCAGTCACAATGTTTAAATCTTGAATGTTCCAGCGGTTAAGCACAGCAATGACCACTTTAAGCTCCAAAATCTGTACAGATGTATCGCAAACAAAGCGTTCTGATTGCCATATTCCATTCTCCTTCCAAACAAATCCTGCCGTTTTGGTCTTGCTGCTGGCATCTGTAAATACTGTTAAAGCCTGTAAAGGTTGTCGACTAATGACAGGAACAGCAGTCATTGTTAAAGCAGTTTTAAATAGTGGATGCTTTGGATAATGGTTGTCAATTTGATAGGATTTGTTCATCACAGCCAGTGAGAAGGACATAGATGATTCACACATAGCCTGAATTAGGTCCAGTGCATACGGCACAACTACTCGATCCGGTTCCTTTCCAGCAATAGATATTGCTCGCTGAACACCTTTTCGGATAATACTTGCTATCGCATCCACACGTGATGTTATTGTTCTATGTCCTCTGGCTGATAAAAATAACCATTCAATAATTCTGAGGGGATTAGACTGTTGTTCACACCATTGTCCTAGAAAAGCTGATACTTCTGACTCTGTATTATATACAAACAATTGTAATGCTTGAGCAGGGTCAATACGAGCTGCAGAATTAACACTCAATTTCAGGGAAATATTATCCAGGGCGTGTTTAGCTGAAGCTATTACAGACCTAGGTTCTTGAGGATTACAATTTCCTTGCAACAACTTAAATAAAGGCTGTAAATCTGTGTTAGTAATGCCACAAATACTGCGGATCCACTGAATATCTCCCACCAATTTCTGTAGATCATTTAATGTTTCCCCTTTCTGTATTATTGATAGCTTCTGTGGCCTAACAGTAGATTCAGTTAAAGTCATCCCTAGGTATTTCCATGGCTCAGTCCATTGTACCTTTTCAGGGGCCACAACGAGTCCCATTATATTTAGAGCTTCTATCAGTTCTTGAATCAGTTCTTCAGAAATGGGTGGTTTTTGGCAAAGCAACAAATCATCCATATAGTGATACAAAATACAGTCGATATGATGTTCTCGAAAGGGTCGTAGAGCTAAATCCACATACCATTGACATATTGTGGGAGAATTTTTCATGCCCTGTGGTAACACTACCCACTGATATCTCTCAGAAGGTTTTGCTCTATTTGTAGAAGGGACAGAGAAGGCAAATTTTTCATAATCCTCTGGATGTAAAGGTATTGTAAAAAACCAATCTTTCAAATCAATAACCACAATGTCCCAGCCCTGAGGGAGCATGGATGGATTGGGTAATCCTGGCTGAAGTGCTCCCATGTCCTGCAGAACTGCATTAACTGCTCGCAGATCTTGTAACAGTCTCCATTTTCCAGACTTCTTTTTGATGGTAAACACAGGTGTATTCCACGGACTGGTAGAAGGGACAAGGTGTCCAGCATTCAATTGTTCTTGCACGAGATCCCTTAAATGAGCGAGCTTCTCAGTTGGTAGCGGCCATTGCTCCACCCATACAGGAGTATCAGTTAACCAGCTCAGTTTTAAAACAGGACGGGGGTCGCTCGCTGCAATGGCCGCCTCTAAAAAGGCATTTGTAATACACATCCCCACTGAGACAAGACATCTCGCCCTAATAACCAGAGTGTCGTATGTAGTACATATGGTTTCACTTGTGCTCCGAGACCTTCTTTGTCATCTATAATGGTGACAAAATGTGCACTTTGCTGTGTAGGGGATGCTCCTCCAATTCCTACAACCATGTTGGATGCCATAATCAAAGGCCAAGAAGGTGGCCATGCAGCATATGGTATAATGGTGACATCAGCTCCAGTGTCAAGCGTGACTTGTTCAGAGCGGATCTTAACTCCATCATTCCCAAGTATTGTGACTGTTCTCATAGGCTTATTGTTGGTGATCAATTGTGAAAAGGCAACAGTCACTGGTCCAGTAGACCCAAATCCTTGATCGCCTCTTTCGCGATCTTGACTCTTAATAACATGTGCTCGAAACGGAATTAATTGAGCAATACGGTCACCTTGATGCAATGTGGCTGGAGGGTTTAGAATTCTCACCATTATCCCAATTTGTCCAGTATAATCAGAATCAATGAATCCAGGAATAATCATAATTCCTTGCTTCGATGCCGAGGATCGTCCTATCAATAATGCACTAAGTCCATGTCCTAACGGTCCTGTAACTGCGGAAGGAACTACATGCACTGAATCATCTACTATTGTGACGTCGACTCCCACGGCCAAATCGAGGCCTGCACTTCCTCGGGTGGCTGCTGAAAGCTTGTCAAGGCGTGGATAGTAGCCTTTTCTTGCTCTTCCAATAATAGTGGCAATCGTGAACATGCCTCAACCATCTGTGTCAGGCTAGCACCTCGTGGGAGACTGGCAATCACTTGTTGGCATCTTTGATTTGCATTTTGATATGCCAAATCTTTCCCCACCGCTGTTTTAGCATCAGGTGTAAGATTAGGTGCAGTATCCAGTGCCTCTTTCAATCGATCAATAAATTGCATATATGGCTCATCTGGCTTTTGCTTCACTTGATGATAAGGCAGTGTTTTGCTGATCAGGGATATTAATTAAATTCAGACACCAGAGTGAAAAGAGGAGGCATATTTTACTAGAAATAACTAAATAATATAACAGAATAATATAGAAAACATACAGTAAGAAAAGACAAAGTAGCGCGCTTAAACAAATAGGAAAATACAAGGTAATGCATCAAATCATTACTACTTGAGAGAGAGAGAGAATAGTGATTAAGAAAGATCCATCACCACTTGCATACGTTACCATCATCCAGATCCGCAGACGCTGGGCAGCCCCGGTTACAGCGAGGATTTGGAGAACCTTTCCCTGCAAGTGGGAAATCCTACGCGGTGCGTCCACCCGTAGGTGAGGCTTCCAAAGTCGCTGTGAGCGGGCCCAGCCTTATATACCTGAAATCAGTAAGCCAGAATAGCTGGCACCTTTTGTTTTAAGCGGAAATATCTGGTTTTCATCTCACATTAGGTTCATCTACACACGCTGTTCACGCGCCTCTACAAGCATTTGCATTGGTTAATTGCAATTAGCACGTAAAGCCCAAAACTTGCCAAAACTCCCTTATCTCATACCCTGTTTTGCTCAGACTTGTGTGCTTTTGCTGACCACAGGTGTTTCTCACTTATCTGCTATCTTGTGTGTTTTTGCCAGCCTTATTTTGCTGGCCTTGTCTTCGTCCTTGCATTCTTCTGTCTGCACTAACTTTCTCCCAGCGCGGCCCAGACTCCTACAGTGAATCATTTCCATATGATTTGCATGCTCATTTTTTAACTAGAGTGTGTTTTTTAATTCAAAATTGTTAATGGAATTTTCTTTTATTTTTCTGGATAAACGTTTCTAAAATCATATGAAAAGCACAATCTCCCCTGCCCCAAACTAGAGAAATTTTCTATTGTATCTCTTCCTTACTGGGGTGCACAATCAAAGCCAGCATTAGAAAACACATACTATAAAACCACTGGAAAGATGAATAAAAATAGAAAGCATTAACTATCAAGCATTAACAGTAATCCGAAGAAAAATATCATATGTCTTCATAAAAGCCTATTTTTTCATTAAAAATCCATCAGAATACATTGCAGCTTGCACAGATTTAGGTCAATTACAATCCAGTGGAGTAAGAAAGGACAAAAGAAATGTGATCTGAATTCACTAAACTTCTATCTTTTAATGGGGATGCCTAGTCTACACTATTAGATTCATTCTTATCCCAGAATCAAGCACATTTCATTCTTTTAAATATATAACAATAATAAACATCAGCAAAAAAAAGGAACCATGATTTGCTTGAAATTCTGTAGGGCAACTCCAAATACCCAAGTATCTGGTGAACACAATTTTACTTCAAATGGTGCATGTGGAGGTGACTTTGTGAAAATCATGCTGTCAGTGTGACTAGAGAGAAAAGGAGATTTAAAATGACTGTTCCTCTGGCTTTTGGGACCACAAGTCGCAACAGAAGTTTCACTCATTTATAAGAGTAAAAACTTTGAACTTTGCAATTTTTGAATTTTTTTTTTAGACTCTCATATTAAAAATTTTGTAGTGGAAGGAATAAAATGCAACTTCCACTTCCAGTCTGTTGCTTGACTATTTAGGACAGATATGCTGCCAATGTCCAGCATTCATTTTTAACTGCTTACACATGTACCCCAGATGAGTTTTTGGTGAAACCTAGGTTTTATTATTGGGAATAAGGCTGTAAATTAAAAATATAAAATAAAATGGCAGCTTCCTCCTACTCCTGTATGTTAACTTAATCTACTAACAAAACTATTTTCTTTTTGAGCCTCTCTGTTTAAATTTGGCCACATAGGCTAAAAGTCCAAAGCTGATGGAGATAAGGGAACATTCGGAAAGAGTTTCAGTTAAGACTCAGTCAAATTGGAGTAGAGATCAACGGATGATAAATTAGTTAACAAATGGATTTTTGGAAAACATATATTATTAAGCTGTCTCCCAACTGCAGGATCCTTGGCATTTGACAATATAAGGAATCTCGGGCTCTGTTCTTTCTGGAGCTGCCGCATCCTTGTGAACTTTGTGCTCAATCAAAAGAGAATTTTTAAAACTAAATAATAGGTAAAATTTATTCATAGTGCAGTTCCATTTACTTGTCTCAAGTTAGCCTATTAATGAACTGTAACCATATATTTCACCTAGAGGATTTACTGAGTGAAACTGAAAAGGGAGCTTCAGAACAGTTTATCATGTCAGGCAACACTGGAAAGACTACACAGTATTGGAAACTCAACCATGGTCTCATCAGCCTACTGTTCACACATACCTAATAACAGAAAAATATCTCCTCAAAATTAACTATGGGAGTTTGGCCAAATCAGCAGTTGTAATTAACCACCTGAACAATTTGTGTAAGAATAGTGAATTCTGTGCTACTTGAAGTTTTTCACCAGGGTCCTTCAGACATGTACACCTCAGTTGAAACAGAAGTTGCATGTTTAAGACAAAAAGGGATTGGTTAAACTCTGTGACTTGTGCTAAGCAAGAGTTCACATATGGTCATCATGAATTTATTAAAGATCATGAATCCATAATGTGCTATGAGTTTTTAAGACATAAACAGTTCAGGAAAACCACTAGGGGCTGGCTTCATCTCTCCTATACCTTGTCCTCTGAATAATTTTGTCTAACTCCTGAACAAATCCTATCTCATTGCCTTCTGAATCTTTCAGGGACATATGAGAGCTCACATGGCACAAAAATTAAACCAAACTCAGAATCACGTAGGATTTTCACCAGGGTCGCAAAAGAACAAGGTACAGACTCTCCCATCATGAGGGAACATGTCCTTCCTATGCCAGCCTCACGAACAATGGGTACATGCAGAGTTTTGGGGAAGAGGACTCAGAAGTTATACAACAATTTTGCACAGTGGCAGAAAAAAATATTGGAGCTTTATTCTTCTAGAACAGTTACATGTGACCATTGAAATGTCAGCTACTTTTCTAACTCTAAACCATCTATGACATTTAAGTTAAAATAAAGTGTCTTGACATCTATATCACAAAGTCATGATTAGACTTTAATGAGAGGCTTAAAATTTACCAGCAGAATGTATTTTTTGAATGGGTCACTCACATCAAAGATGCCATATTCCATCAGAGAGATAATCTTTAAAAGATAACTTCCTAGATTCACATCCTTCCAACAGATGATTTGGGAAGGGAGAAAAATTATACCGGGTTCAGTCTTGACAAGGGCAAAGCATTCTTCATTCTTCCGCTAATACTGCTGTTTGAAGAACAGATTAAATTGTGGAGGAGGACTGAGAAACAAAGGCCAGTCAGAAGAAAGAGAAAGCTTACTCCAAGTGAGGACATCTTTTAGATGTGCCAAAATTAATTGAGTGTCTAATTAAGACAGTAATTCAAATTAGAACCAGCTGGTAGTTTAACATTCCTCAGACCCTTATTCAGCAAAGTTTTTGAGTGCCTGGTTTTAGTCCCACCAAACTCAATTAACGATCAAAGAGCAGTTCAGAAAATTTGAAACCTGAATTTCCCCTATTTTTTGGAGACTGCTAAAATGAAGATTTCTGGGGTTTTGGCCTGGTCTTACCTACCTGGGCCCTGTGCAAAGGTTTTGTACAACAAAACCAAACCACCACTACATCTTGTATAGCCTACATATAAACACAGCAGTGCAACACATGGAGAAATGTTTTGCCTCTGTGAATCATCTTGCTTATGTCTTGTTTCCAATGGTGAACAGAGCCACTTCTTGAGTGCAAGAAATCTGTTATAGAGAGACTCAATCACAGGAAAAGCTTCTTCCTTATTCATTTAAGGACTGGCACTTCATTGACATCTGAGACCTTATTTCCCTTTTTAAATTTCTATATAATCTCAACTAGTGCAGTTGTTTCAGATCATAAAGTTTACTTTGCTTCTATGACAATTTGAGGAAGTGAGTTCCAGTGATTAATTGCACATCCTGGACCAGGATCTTAAACTTCTGGATTTGCCAAACTGGCCACATCAGCATCAGTTCAGGACCTTTTTTTCACATCAGTAAAATGATCTTCCTCATCCAGAGATGCACTAAGTCCAGGAACTTGAGAAAGCAAGCAGGTCTGCAAAACTCTCCTCCAAAAATCCCAGCATTAGTGCGTAATAGAAAGTCTCTTCCTCTAACAGAGCCCTTTACAAGAGCTTTCAAGTGAGTCATGAGTCCTTTTTCCTTAACCGTTGCCAAGGACACAATGCATCACAGTCAGAAAAATTAAAGTGATTGTTAGCAATACTAATAAACTCCAGAAGCTTTAGCAGAAAGTTAAAACCTCTCATAATCATGCAGATGAATAATTTGCATTATCTCCTGCTATCTCAGACCCGGTGGAGTCACCCCTTTCTTTGATGGCCTCTTCAGGTTTTATTCTGGGCTTTGAACCTGGTGGAGAAGGATTTGTGGTGGTTTTCTAACACTGCTAATTTGCCAGAAATTGAGACACATCTTCATGTTATTTCAAGGAGTTCAGGCATCTCCTAAGGAATATATCCATTTGTGTACTGGAAAGGTTTCATTGATGCTATTTTGGGGAGATATCTTGTATTTCCCACAAAGCTGGCTTTTCTGATACATTCATAAAACAGTTTTACGCGGCTCCCCTGCTGCATTCCAAATAAAAGTTTATTCATGAATGTTTTTGACATGCACAGGTTGCCATCATCTTGAAGTGTGAGATAATGGATGTAGTTTGTGGAATATTGTGTTATATATTCAGGAAATAAATCACACCCCAAGTTCCTTAATATACATTTCACAGTGAGGTATGAGTGTCTTATCTCTGCAAATATTCTTAGCAAAAACAACCAAAGTGCTAATTTCAGCAACTGATCTCCAGGCCAGTGTTCACTTCAAAGGATACTCGTGATCACTTGAGTGTTAACACTTCAGAACAACTAGTATAAAAAGAAATATACTGTACTGGGTCAAATTACTTTTTAAAGGAGTGTAATTCATAGAATCATAAAATACCAGGTCAGAAGGGACCTCAAGGATCATCTGATCCACCCTTTCCTGGCAAAAGCATGGTCTAGACAAGGTGGCCCAGCACCCTGTCCAGCTGAATCTTAAAACTGTCCAGTGTTGGGGAATCCACCACTTCCCTGAGGAGATTATTCCAGTGGCTGATTGTTCTCATTGTGAAAAAATTTCCTCTTGTGTCCAATCGGAATGTCCCCAAGAGTAACTTGTACCCATTACCCCTTGTCTTTTCCATGTGACTCCTTGTAAAAAGGGAGTCTCCATCTTCTTTGGAGCCACCCTTTAAGTACTAGAACATGGTGATAAGGTCTCCCCTAAGCCTTCTCTTCTCAGGGCTGAACGAACCTAATTCTCCCAGCCTTTCCTCATAGTGTTACTGATTGTTACTGATTTGTTGTTAATATGAGTTGATGATTTTTGGAGATTTTGATAAGGAATGTTTAGGACTAACCAATTAAATGGAAGTTTTACAGGAATATCTTTTTTTATAAAAGATAGTGTTGTAATGCTTTAAGTAGTCATAGAGATATTGTATTTAGTTTAAAATAACCATACAAACAGTTATGCTGTTACAAAGTCCTTTATAATCATCATGCTACACATGTTAGGTGTGCGTTGTTGGTGAGACGATTTCCCTACGCACCTGGCCATTAATAAAGGAGTGTCTGCTTATCTACATCAAACTGGTGTCGATAAGTTCTTTTATCCTGTTTTGGTGACAGTTTCTGGCAACCCAGATGGGACCTCACTGAAAGAGACCGGAGGAGTCAGGGACCTGATTGGTTCCAGCCAGCACCAAGGAATTCTCGGGGATACCCATCGATCCCCAATCCATAAGGCTCTTTGTGACGTCCCCTGGAATTGGTAAGACACTTCTTATTTGGTTTGGTTTGGAAAGTCTGCCCGTCAGACGTGGTGAAAGCTGAACAGGGTTAGACAAAGGGTACCCATTTGGATTGGGAGCCTAGGCATCTGCCTGTAAGACATAAGCGAAAGCAATCGCAGGGTTGGACAAATTTGGGTACTGGAAAAACCTATATGCTATAGGTTTTCATTGGTATTTGTATTTTGGTATTAAAAAAAAATTCAGGAAAAAAAGTAATTAAAAAAAATTGGTAGTGTTTGTGTGAGTTTGAGATGTACAAATAAGTACGAAGCGAGTGCGGAGTTCGGATCCATGGTTCTGTTATCCCGCGAGGGGTGCAGCCGAAGAACGAAGCAAAAGATTGAGTGATTGTGTGTGTGTACTATAAAATATTTTGAAATGACATCTAAACTAACATATTTCTTCAAGAGTAAGAGTGTTGGTAATATGGCTTTTGATGAAAAGGTACTGAAGATTTCCCCATTAGGATGTCTGTTAGCACATTGGGGAGAAATACATGATGACTTATATAAAAGTCAAATGATAGAGTACTGTAATAATTGGTGGCCTTTATGTTTTGGAAGATCAGGAAAAGTGGCCTACTAATGGAACTTTGGAGGAGAATTTGTGAATTCTGGGAACTGAGACTTTAATGCACCTCTAGGAATAAATCAGTGTGCTTGCTGTAGAAAAGAAGGGCATTGGAAATGAGAATGTCCAAAGATGAGGGGTGGTCAGCAAGAGGCAGCAGGAATAATGATCCTAGATGAATGAAGGGGACTGGAGGGGAACACAGCTGAACCTCTGGTTGTAATTAAGCTGGGAGAAAAAGAGGTTAAATTTTTAGTAGATACAAGAGCAACATTTTCAGTATTGAATACCTGTAAAGGGAAATTGGGAATGAAAACAGCAAACGTAAGGGGAGCGACAGGAAAAGAAGAAAACAGGCCATTTCTACAACGCCTGTATTTACAATTTGGGAACAAAATAATTACACATAAATTCTTGTATGTACCAGAATGTCCGATACCCTTGTTAGGAAGGGATTTGTTGTCCAAATTAAATGCACAAATTGTTTTTGAGGAAGGGGAACTCTTCCTAAAAATACTGGAGTCAAAGACAGGAGAAATCATGATGATACAAGAAAGAATAAAAGAACAAGAATTTCTGCAGGAAGTAGATCTAGCAGTAATCCCTATAGTATGGGAAACAGATAAACCTGGCAAATCAAAATTAGCACCACCTGTGAAAATAGAATTGAAGGATGATGCAAGACCAGTAAGGATTAAACAGTACCTGATTAAACCAGAACTTAGACGGGGAATTAAGAAATTGATTGACAAATTTTTGGAGTATAAAATTCTTGAGGAATGTGAATCTGAATATAATACTCCAATTTTACTGGTTAGAAAACCTTTGGGTCAATATAGGTTAGTACAAGATTTAAGAGCAGTGAATCAGATAGTTAAGGACAGTTATCCTGTAGTAGCAAATCCATACACATTGCTGACAGCATTAAAAGAGACCCATTAGTGGTTTACAGTGCTTGATTTGAAGGATGCTTTCTTTTGCATACCTCTGGAGAAGGGAAGCAGAAAATTGTTTGCCTTTGAGTGGAAAATCCACAAACCGGACGAAAAATGCAATTGACATGGACAAGACTACCCCAAGGATTTAAAAATAGCCCAACCATTTTTGGAAATCAGCTGGCAAAGGAACTTGAAGTATGGAAACAGGATGATTCATGGCCAAAGCCTGGACACTTACTTTTGCAATATGTGGATGACATATTGATTGCTATAGAAGAAAGATCCACCTGCATACAGGTACCAATAGAACTTTTAATATTTTTTTTTGACTAAACGGGTACAAGGTATCCAGAAATAAAGCCCAAATAGCCAAGCCATTGTATGAAGCTCAAAATAACTTTCCCTTTGTATGGGACCCACATCAGCAACAGGCCTTTAAAGATTTAAAATGAGCACTAATGTCTGCACCTGCCCTTGGACTTCCAGATCTAACCAAAGATTTCCAGTTGTTTGTTCATGAAAGACAACATCTTGCACTGGGTGTGCTGACCCAGAGAATGGGAAGTTGGAAGAGACCAGTTGGATAATTTTCCAAACAGTTGGATACTGTGAGTAAAGGATGGCCTACTTGCCTTCAAGCAGTTGTTGTTACAATAATGCTTATTCAAGAGGCCCGGAAATTGACTTTGGGAAGAACAATAACAGTATATGTCCCACACATGGTGATAACTGTTTTAGAACAAAAGGGGGGACATTGGTTGTCCCCAAGCAGAATGATGAAGTACCAGGTGGTCCTGACTGAACAAGATGATGTGGTTTTAAAAACAACTTACCTGGTAAACCCTTCAGTTTTTCTAAGTTCTGCACAGGAAGAAGGGCAGCTGGAGCATGACTGCCTGACTACTATTGAACATGTGTACTCCAGTCAAGAGGATTTGAAGGACACACTGCTGGAAGATCCTGACTGGGAATTATACAGAGATGGCAGCAGCTTTATGGAACATGAAGTTCGATACTCTGGATATGCGGTAACTGAAAATTCGATCATAGAGGCAAATGCATTGTCTGGCACCACTTCAGCTCAAAAGGCAGAACTCATTGCTTTAACCCGAGCTCTTGAATTAAGTGAAAAGAAGAAAGTAAATATCTGGACTGACTCGAATTATGCTTTTGGGATAGTACATGTCCATGGAATTTTGTGGAAAGAACCAGGATTATTGTCCTCCCAGAGATCAAATATTAAACATCAGGAGAAAATATTGCAATTATTACAAGCAGTTCAGAAACCAGCTCAGGTGGCAATCATGCACTGTAAAGCACATCAGGTTGGGAATACAAAAGAAATTGGAGGAAATAATTTAGCAGATAGGGCTGCCAGAAAAGCATTGAAAGAAATAAGGTTATAAATTGCATTGATTCCAACCAAGACAGTAGTTCTCCCAAGGGAGAAACCTAAATATTCAGGAGATGATAAATTGGGGCAATTATTGAATGCTAAGAAATATTTAGCTGGATGGTGGGTGACATCCAAGGGACAAGTGGTGGTTCCTCCTCTCTTGATGAGAGAGATAATTCAGACAAAACACCAAGAATGTCACTGGGGCATAGAGACCTTAATAACTCTTTTAAAAAGACAAGTAGTATCAGTCAAAATGCTAGGAATAACCAAAATGATAACTGCAAAATGTGAAGTGTGCTTAAAAATAATCCAGTAGTGAAGAAAAAGGTTCAAATGGGTAAATTCAAATCTGGAATAGAACCAGGAGACTACTGGCAAGTAGGCTTTTCAGAGTTGCCTAGACAAAATGGGTATCGGTACATTTTGGTGGGGGTTGATACTTCTACAGGATGGCCAGAAGCCTTTCCTTGTCGTACCACTCAGGCAGAAGAGGTTGTAAAATGGCTACTACAAGAAATAATCCCGAGATTTGGAGTCCCTATTGGGATCTCTTCAGATAGAGGCCCACACTTTGTCGCTGAATTAGTACAAGTTGTCTGTAAAACTCCAGGAATTACATGCACCATGGAGGCCACAATCCTGCGGAAAGGTAGACAGACTGAATCAGACTCTGAAAAGGCAAATTAACAAAATATGTCAAGAAACTAATTTAAAGTGGCCTCAGGCGCTGCCATTTGCATTGCTGCGAATCAGGGTACAACCATATGAATCTCTGGAACCAAATCCAAATATGCATGTAAAAGGAAAACAAGATGTGTATAATTATTTACTTCCCTTAGGAAAAACCCTGACTGCAATCTGAAATGCAGTAGTGTGGAACAGACCTCTATTCCTGGAAAATCCACTACATGACTTTCAACCTGGAGACGTCTATGTGAAGACATGGACTTCTGAAGTGCTAAGGCTTGGACAATAAGCCCAAGCCAGAGTTGACCTATAGATGAATCCTGTACATTTTATAACTGATAACCATTGTGCTAATAGGTATTATACTAAGTTATAGCAAACCAACTATTCTGATGTAAAAGGTGGGAATACTGAAGCCTGAGCAACAGGCCCTGAACTGAAACTGCTAACTCTGTATGTAGTCATTAGTGAAATATGCATAGAAGATGTAGCTTAAACATCATAAAACATGTCTATCTTGAATGTATCCTTATATTTCTTTATGTGTGAGCAAGATAACAAGGCCACAGAAACAGTTGTCTGGCCTTGTGACCTTGCTCATAAATTAACTAGAAAAGCAGGGAAACTCCCTTAGCTTCTCCCTTAAGCCCTGGCCAGGCTCTGGGGGGAACCTAATGTGAGATGAAAACCAGATATTTCCGCTTAAAACAAAGGTGCCAGCTATTCTGGCTTACTGATTTTTAGGTATATAAGGCTGGACCCACTCACAGCGACTTTGGAAGCCTCACCTACGGGTGGACACACCACGTAGGATTTCCCACTTGCAGGGAAAGGTTCTCCAAATCCTCGCTGTAACCGGGGCTGCCCAGCGACTGCGGATCTGGATGATGGTAACGTATGCAAGTGGTGATGGATCTTTCTTAATCACTATTCTCTCTCTCAGGTAGTAATGATTTGATGCATTACCCTGTATTTTCCTATTTGTTTAAGTGCACTGTTCTGTCTTTTCTTACTGTATGTTTTCTGTATTATTCTGTTATATTATTTAGTTATTTCTAGTAAAATACGCCTGCTCTTTTCACTCTGGTGTCTGAGTTTAATTGATATCCCTGATCAGCAAAACAACTTCTGAACCCTTGCAAGAACGCTGGAAAGGACCCTTTCAAATACTGCAGACTACCTTTACAGCCATCAAAATCACAGAATCGGATGCGTGGATACACTATACCAGAGTGAAGAAGGTGCCCCCTTCCTGGAAGGTCATCAATAGAGATCCGGGAACTTCAAAATTGACTCTAAAATATGTCTAACTTTATATATCAATTGGAAATTGTTTTAGATTTGATATTAATCTGGAAACTGATGCTGGTGGGATCCTGGTTTGAGGTAACAATCAAAAAACAAAATGTGACTGAGAATTATGAGGAAGTTCTAGACCTGAAGGTGAGGAATCGAAGGCAGGCAGAAACAGAACAGCTAATATACCTCCCAAAGAAAACACCAGAAGAAAATTTGATGTTAGGATTTATTAAGGAATTTGCCAATTTGCAGAACGTAACAGAAATTACTGCTTGTTTACTGATACCAAGAGCAGCAGATGAATCTGTTCCATGGGGAATTTTAACAATGAATTTGACCAATTTAAGACACAAAAATGAGACTACTCATTGCGAACAAAAAACCCTGTTGTTCAGTAGTATGAACAAGTAAAAATTATCAGGAAACAATGGAAGTCCCCAGGAAATAAAGCAGATTGTGAAAAAGTGTTAAATTGTGTTTTCACAGAAACAGGAAGATGTCGAACTGTTTGGTGGTGTTCTTATGATGAACAAATTAGAAACAATGTGAGTAGAAATATCATGGAATGGAAGTGTAACAAAACCAACCAGACTACACAAAAGGAGGAGGTGCAATGGGATTCTATATGGTCCATGACTATATTTTCTCAGTTTCAGTATATGGCTAGAACTCCTTAGTGTTTTACTTGGGATGCGACAACTTTTGCAGCCTTTCCATCAGTAAATGATAAAGGAAGCACACTGAGAGAAAAGGAAAATTTAGTGTCTTGGTGGAAAGAGACTTATTAACAAGAGACTGATTAACAAAATCCCTTGGGAGGCTGCCTTGAAGGATATGGGAGTCCAGGAAGGCTGGTCATACTTCAAGAGCGAAGTCTTAAAGGCACAGGAGCAGGCTGTTCCCGTGTGACGAAAAGCAAGCAGGAGGAGAAGGAGACCGGCCTGGCTAAACAGGGACCTTTGGCTGGATCTCAAGAACAAAAGGAGAATATATGAACTTTGGAAGAGGGGGCAGGTCTCTCATGAAGACTATAAAGATGTAGTGAAGTTATGCAGGGAGAACATTAGGAGAGCCAAAGCGCAGCTAGAGCTCAACTTGGCTACAGCTGTTAAGGATAACAAAAAATCTTTCTATAAATTCGTCAACAGCAAGAGGAGGATTAGGGAAAATCTCCCTCCTTTACTGGATGCAGAGGGAAACATGGTAACTAAGGATGAGGAAAAGGCTGAGGTGCTCAACGCCTACTTTGCCTCAGTCTTTAGCAGTGGAACTGGCTGTTCCCTGGACACCCAGCCTCATGAGCTGGGAGATGGGGAGGGGAAACAGAATGAGGTCAGCACAATTAAAGAAGTGGTCGGAGACTGCTACACCACTTGGGTGCACACAAGTCTGTAGGACCGGATGGGTTACACCCAAGGGTGCCAAAAGAGTTGGCAGATGTGCTCGCCAAGCCGCTTTCCATGATTTACCTGAAGTCATGGCTAACTGGGGAGGTCCCATTGGACTGGAGGGTGGCAAATGTGACACCCATCTACAAGAGAGGCAGAAAGGAGGATCCAGGAAACTATAGACCTGTCAGTCTGACCTCGGTGCCAGGGAAGGTCATGGAGCAGGTCATCCTGGGTGCCATTACGTCATATAATGGACAACCAGGGGATCAGGCCTAGTCAGCATGAGTTTATGAAAGACAGGTCTTGCCTGACAAACCTGATCTCCTTCTACGACAGGGCGACCCGCTTATTGGACGAGGGAAAGGCCGTGGATGTTGTCTACCTTGACTTTAGTAAGGCCTTTGACACCGTTTCCCACAGCATTCTCCTGGCGAAACTGACTACTCGCGGCTTGGATGGGCACATGCTTCGCTGGGTAAAAAACTGGCTGGATGGCCGGGCCCAAAGAGTGGTGGTGAACGGAGTTAAATCCAGTTGACGGCCGGTCACGAGTGGTGTCCCCCAGGGCTCGGTTTTGGGGCCACTCCTGTTTAACATCTTTATTGATGATCTAGATGAGGGGATCGAATGCACCCTCAGTAAGTTTGCAGACGACACCAAGTTGGGTGGGAGTGTTGATCGGCTCGAAGGTAGGGAGGCTCTGCAGAGAGACCTGGCCAGGCTGGAGCGATGGGCTGAGGCCAACTGGAGGAGTTTCAATAAGGCCAAATGCCGGGTGCTGCACTTGGGCCACAACAACCCCCAGCAGCGCTACAGGCTTGGGGAGGAGTGGCTGGAGAGCTGCCAGTCAGAGAGGGACCTGGGGGTGTTGATTGACAGCCTGCTGAACAGGAGCCAGCAGTGTGCCCAGGTGGCCAAGAAGGCCAATGGTATCCTGGCTTGTATCAGAAATAGCGTGGCCAGCAGGGACAGGGAAGGGATCTTACCCCTGTACTCGGCACTGGTGAGGCCGCAAGTTGATTACTGTGTTCAGTTTTGGGCCCCTCACTACAAAAAGGCCATTGAATGACTCGAGCGTGTCCAAAGAAGGGCAACGAAGCTGGTGAAGGCTCTGGAGCACGTGTCGTACGAGGAGCGGCTGAGGGAACTGGGGTTGTTTAGTCTGGAGAAGAGGAGGCTGAGGGGAGACCTCATTGCCCTCTACAACTACCTGAAAGGAGGTTGCAGAGAGCTGGGGATGAGTCTCTTTAACCAAGTAACAAGCAATAGGACAAGAGGGAATGGCCTCATGTTGCGCCAGGGAAGGTTTAGACTGGATATTAGGAAGCATTTCTTTACAGAACAGGTTGTTAGGCATTGGAATGGGCTGCCCAGGGAGGTGGTGGAGTCCCCATCCCTGGAGGTGTTTAAGGGTAAGGTTGACTTAGCGCTTAGGGATATGCTGTAGTTGGGAACTGTCAGTGTTAGGTCAATGGTTGGACTGGATGATCTTCAAGGTCTTTTCCAACCTAGACGATTCTGTGATTCTGTGAAATGTGAGGAGGTATATGACTGCAGCAATGTAGACCTAATAATTCAAAGCATTCCTCCTTTAGCTGCTGCCTTAAAATACGGGTGTCTTTGCTGAGGACTTAAAAAAGGTCTTAATTTAACCGAGACCTATACACCCAAAGGAAGAACAATACTTAGCTGTAGAAAATCTACAATTCAGAGTCCAGGGCATTTAGTTTGGGCAATGAGTGATGGAACCTGGACAACGCATCTGCCCTTGGATGGAAAAGTAAAAGAGATTACTTTAGGTATGCCAAAGTTGTGCCCAATTAGGAAGAAATCTCCTTTTAAAGGATACTTAGAAAATTCTAAATTAACATGAGTCAAAATATCAGAGATAGATGAAACATGGAATGAACCCTCGATGGGAGTAAAAACTGACTGGGCTCTAGAATTGCTTTTGAATCCCATAGCATCATATAGAAACAGGGAATGGCTGTATCGACTGACTGGACAGGTAGAAAGACTGGCAAATGTCACAAGGAAAGGATTTAAGGAATTAAATTTACAATTAATTAATCTGGCTTAAGCAATCAAGGACAAGAAGAAATGTTTCTATAAGTATGTCAACAGCAAAGACAGACCAGGGAGAGCCTCCATCCCCTGCTAGATGCAGGAGGAAGCATGGTAACAAGCGATGAGGAAAAGGCTGAGGTGCTTAATGCCTTCTTTGCCTCAGTCTTTAATAGCAAGACTAGTTGTATTGAGGGAATCCAGCCTCCTCAGCCACAAGACAAAGACTGGGAGAATGACCCCCCCACAATCCAGAAGGAGATAGTCAGTGACCTACTGCATCACATAGACATTCAGAAGTGTATGGGACCAGATGGGATCCACCCAGGGGTCCTGAAGGAGCCGGCTGGGGTGCTCGCCAAGCTGCTCTCCATCATTTACCAGCAGTCCTGGCTGAGTGGGGAGGTCCTGACAGATTGGAAATTGGCTAATGTGACGCCCATCTATAAGAAGGGTTGGAATGATGATCCAGGAAATTACAGGCCTGTCAGCTTGACGTCGGTGCCCGGGAAGCTGATGGAGCAGCTCATCCAGAGTACCATCACATAACACATGCGGGACAACCAGATGATCAGGCCCAGTCAGCATGGGTTTATGAAAGGCAGGTCCTGCTTGACAAACCTGATCTCCTTCTATGACAGGGCGACCTGCTTAATGGATGAGGGAAAGGCTGTCGATGTTGTCTACCTTGACTTTAATAAGGCCTTTGACACCGTTTCCCACAGCATTCTCCTGGCAAAACTGGCTGCTCAAGGCTTGGATGGGCACACGCTTTGCTGGGTAAAAAACTGGCTGGATGGCCGGGCCCAAAGAGTTGTGGTGAATGGAGTTAAATCCAGTTGGCGGCCGGTCACGAGTGGTGTCCCCTAGGGCTTGGTTTTGGGGCCACTCCTGTTTAACATCTTTATTGATGATCTAGATGAGGGGGTCGAGTGCACCCTCAGTAAATTTGTAGACGACACCAAGTTGGGTGGGAGTGTTGATCTGCTCGAGGGTAGGGAGGCTCTGCAGAGAGACCTGGACAGGCTGGAGCGATGGGCTGAGGCCAACTGGAGGAGTTTCAATAAGGCCAAATGCCGGGTTCTGCGCTTGGGCCACAACAACCCCCAGCAGCGCTACAGGCTTGGGGAGGAGTGGCTGGAGAGCTGCCAGTCAGAGAGGGACCTGGGGGTGTTGATTGACAGCCTGCTGAACAGGAGCCAGCAGTGTGCCCAGGTGGCCAAGAAGGCCAATGGCATTCTGGCTTGTATCAGAAATAGCGTGGCCATCAGGGACAGGGAAGGGATCTTACCCCTGTACTCGGCACTGGTGAGTCTGCACCTCGATGACTGTGTTCAGTTTTGGGCCCCTCACTACAAAAAGGACATTTTATTACTCGAGCATGTCCAAAGAAGGGCAACAAAATTGGTGCAGTGTCTAGAGCTCATGTCTTATGAGGAGCAGCTGAGGGAACTGGGGTTGTTTAGTGTGGAGAAGAGGAGGCTGAGGGGAGAACTCATCGCCCTCTACAACTGCCTGAAAGGAGGGTGCAGAGAACTGGGGATGAGCCTCTTTAACCAAGTAATAAGCGATAGGACAAGAGGTAATGGCCTCAAGTTGCACCAGGGAAGGTTTAGACTGGATATTAGGAAGTATTTCTTTACAGAATGGGTTGTTAGGCATTGGAATGGGCTGCCCAGGGAGGTGGTGGAGTCCCCATCCCTGGAGGTGTTTAAGGGTAAGGTTGACTTAGCGCTTAGAGATGTAGTGTAGTTGGGAACTGTCAGTGTTAGGTCAATGGTTGGACTGGATGATCTTCAAGGTCTTTTCCAACCTAGATGATTCTGTGATTCTGTGAATTACAGGCAATCTCAAGAATGACTTTGCAAAGCAGAATGGCACTAGACATGCTCTTGCTTAAAGAGCATGGAGTTTGTGGATACGTCAAAAATAGAGTAGATCATTGCTGCATACATATTCCAAATGTGACACAAGACATGGAACATGACGTGTACTTACTAGTAAAAAATGAAGAAGATACTGAACAATCCAAGAAGATATGTCAGAAGATTGGATAGACAAAATTTTTAGTGGATTAGATTGGAATTTAAGTTCATGGATAAGGGCATTAATTGGCACGTTAATTAACTTGCTGGTTGTTTTCTTGATGACAATGTTGATTTATTCCTGCTTGAAGAAACAAATTTCCAGCAAAATTGCATTCAATTGCATGATGATAAAAGGAATCCCAAGACTCCCTCCAGCATACAGTGACGCAGAAATGTAATAGACTCTGATTTGAAAGTATTGAAATGATTTTCAAAACTTTCAAAGGGGGGGAAATGTTACTGATTGTTAATGATTTGTTGTTAATTTGAGTTGATGATTTTTTGAGATTTTGATAAGGAATGTTTAGGACTAATCAATTAAATGGAAGTTTTACAGGAATATCGGATTTTATAAAAGCTAGTGGTGTAATGCTTTAAGTAGTCATAGAGATATTGTATTTAGTTTAAAATAACCATACAACCAGTTATGCTGCTACAAAGTCCTTTGTAAAGTCTCAGGCCAAGGCCACGTAGGCTGGTGATAATCATTAACCAGATTTCTATTTAAAGTATGACTCATGACCAGGTACTATTAGGCTGTTCAGGTAAGGACGATTTATTACCCTGTAGACCAGGTGTTCTAAAAGATAAATTGTGAAAGGGCCTCGAAGCATGTTAAAATTGCAATGTGAGCCAAAGTCCTTGAGTCAAGGACACTGGAGGGTCTTTCTTTTGAGTCAGTAGTCCTTGGTGGTCGCAAAAGCAACCCCCTGACTCATTTCAGGACTCAAGTGCACAGGACCGGAAACAGGTGGGAATAAGAAAACGCGTTATGGGAATTATCATGTTTATGTATGAGAACTTGTTTATTATGTATTACTGTATCCTATATAATCAGCATGTTACACGAGTCAGGTGTGTGTTGTTGGTGAGACGATTCCTCTGCGCACCCGGCCGTTAATAAAGGAGTGTCTGCTTATCTACATCACATTGGTGTCCATAAGTTCTTTTATCCCATTTTTGTGACAATAGGGCAGGCTTCCCAGACCTTTGATTATCTTTGTGGCCCTCCTCTGGACCCTCTCCAGCCTGTCCACATCTTTTTTGTATATCAGGGACCAAAACTGGACACAGTATTCCAGGTGTGGCCTGACAAGCACTGAGTGGGATAATGACTTCTGTATCTCTGCTGGTTGTAAGTCGGTCAGAAGATCAGCATTGTCTCAACATTGTCATCAGGGACATGGACAGTAAGGTACCTGACAATGGCCTGTTTGAAACACAGTTGCTGATCCCAAGAGTGGAATGCGGTGCAAAGGCTCCTGAATACAGAACTGTGTGGTACAAAGAGTACTGTGCTATTCTTCGGTACCAGGGCTTAGCTGGAACCGTTAGAGATGACCGCATAGCTACTGTCAAAAAAGATGGATCGCAACTGTTACCATAACATCGATGAAGAAATTATGAACTTCACATGAACTTTGCTTCATTATACTACCAAAACACACCTCCTGGTTGAAGGCTACCCACCTCTATGACTGACCACGCCTCAGACACTCACCCCCGTGCATGCATGGTAGGCTCGCTCGAGAAAGGCGGAGATATGATAATTGAATTCTGAGAAGGGCGGAGATCCCTGAGGCAGAGGAGGAGCAAGGTGTGTTACTAAGCATAAAAGATGACTTCTTGGCAACAAAAACTGAAAGCTTCCCCACCAAGAATCACGACGACTGATGACAGAGCGCTGGCTGGACCAGGGACCGTTAGGATGTCTTGAGATCACCGGTGGTAGCTATAACCTCTCTTTCTCTTCTTTCTAAACTTAACTTTACTTTTCCCCTTTCTTTCACCCATCTCTAACTATCGCGTGCCACTTCACGGGCAACATAATAAAGTTTCACTGTTTGATTGATGCAATCCCCTTTAGTGTTGGTCTCCTTAATTTTGCACTTTTGAGATCGTAGTAAACGAACCATCACGAGTCCACTGAGTGGACCGTGACACTGGTGATGCCTTTGTTTGTGGGGATTCTAAAGGATTTCCTGTGAGGAAATCAGCATGTGAGCAATCCTGCATATGAGCAAGACTATCAAAGCCTCAGCTTCGACGAGGATGTGACGAGGACATGACCCTGAAAGAATGAGGAAGAACCCAGGAAGATAAACAATTCAGGGTGTGGGTCTGGGCGCAGAAAGAAGTTTGTACAATGTCGATGTGGCAGTTCTCATCCAATCAGAAGAGAGAGCTTAAGGAGCATGTGCAAAGCTAACTGTCCAATCAGAAAGAATTATACCATGTGATTGTATCATGTGATTTTCACCTGCATTATAAAAGGCTTGCTCCACCATAATAAAATTGGCATTGCATAATCACAGCATGATCGTCCGCATGTCCGTTTCTCCTGCATCTGGCACCCAACTTGGGGCCCAATCAGATCAGCACAAGTCCGATGAGGACTCGGTGAGGTGCAATCACGGGTGGAAAGCCAGTCGAAACTGTTCCAGACGCTGCCCCGGTGTCTGAAGGTGAAAATCAGCTCGTTGTCCCTTTAAGTAGCTGCGGGAGGTGGCTAAGGCACCGCCAGAGGCACTGGCTAGGGAGCCGCGAGAGGCGTCTAAGGATCCGCGAAAGGCAGCGGCCGGGGAGGAATGGGGTCTACGCTTACTAGAGACGAGCAAGCAGTAGTGAAACTCCTCCAACTTATCCTCTCTGTGAGAGGGATAAAATATGACAAGTCTGCGTTAGAAGGCTTATTAAAGTGGAACCGAGAGAAGGGACTTGTCCCCAGTGCAGGGCTTGCATTTCAAGCGGCTACCTGGGAAACTATAGGGAAACAGCTATGGGACTCGGTTAGTGATGGAGGAAAGTCGGCAAAAGAAGTGCGCGGAAACACCACGGCCAGAGGGACAGTCTGGCCCCCCCCTCCCTCCCCCTCGGCCGCCTCTGCCCGGAGCGATGTGGGAGGGGGGTGCTCTACGCTGCTTGCGGCTCCCGCCACACCGGGTCAGCCGAAAAATCCATTTGCCTTATCGATTGTGCTGCCGGGACCACGTCGAGCGGCGGGGGCTAAACCCAAAACTGCGCAATCAGGGGCTGGAAACACCAGAAGTGTATCTGATGCCAACTGGAAAAGGACTGAGGAGAAACCAGAAGAGACTAAACACTCCAATAGTGGGCGGGACACAGATTAGGGCAGGGACTTGTGCCTGCCCCTCCCACCCTCACAAGGCAGCACCACAGAAGAACACACCCCCGCCTCACAACTTGGCTCTTCAAACATTGAAACTTTACTCCTGCAGCTTGTAAACAGCCTTGAGAAATTGTCTGCAACACAGGAAGAGAAGATGGAGCAGAAACCATATACCTTTTCGTCAAACACGGGACCACAGCCATCTGCTCCTCCTGATCCATCGCTTGAGTATTCAGTTCCCGTGCCTGCTATTGCACCCCCACCATCTCACCCTGCAACTTCACATCTTTTCTCTTCACAGATGCAGAGTGCCTCTGTAGCAATGTGCCGATGGAAAGGAATTATTAGAGATGCTATAGAAAAAGGATCTTTTATCCCAGAAAGCATACAAGCATTTCCAGTTTCTTTTAATACTGTTACTGGTGCCAATGAGTGAGATCCCTTAGATTGGAAGCTGCTTGAAAAGGCTAGAGCCTCAGTAGTACAAAATGGTCTCCATCATCAATTAACCAAACAAATCATTAACTATATCTTCTCGTCATCGTTGTTAATTCCAAAAAATATTAATCAAATAGCGGCAGTTATTTTAACTCCATCTCAAAAAATGTTATTTGAAAGCGCATGGGCGAATTTAGCTAACGATGAACAGGTTCGTCCGCGCCCACAGGGTGATCCCCTTCATCTTGTCCAAGCACAAATGCTATTAGGTACAGGGCCCTTCGCCGCAGTAGATCTACAGGTCAATCTCTCTAATGAAGTGTTACGGCTATCACAGTCAATAGCCAGTCAGGCCCTACTGTCTGTACCTGACACAGAAGGCAAGAAACAGGACAAGTTTGTAACGGTAAAACAGGGACTTAATGAACCTTTTTCAAAATTTGTAGATCGTCTTTATGACTCTCTAGAACAACAACCTGACATGACCCAAGAGATGAAGGAAAACATGTTTAAGTTAATGGCCTTCGAAAATGCCAATCCATCTACCAAACGGCTGTTAGTGACCCTCCCACAGGGAGCATCTGTAGCTGACATGATTGAATTAACCGACAGAGGAATGCAACAGGCCAATGTTGCAGCCTATGCCGCTGCAGTGCGTGAAGTGGTTGCAGCATTTTTTAACAACTTATTATGAGCCTAGTTATTAATAAGGAGCCCAGCTAGCTCAGTCGGTAGAGCATGGGGCAGAACAAGCCCGCAGAGGAGACGGCCACTGTCAGACTCCTGCTGCATATACTCTCTAAGAGAGGGATATCTTATAATGATACCTCTGTACAAAGGTTACTTAAATGGTGCAGAAACCACGGCTATCCTGCTGATACCCTCACAGCCTTTGAGCCAACAAAATGGGCTGAAATAGGTGAACGGTATAAAACAAAGAAGGGGGAATTTTCTGGACGCACCACATAATCAACTAGCAATGGCTTTATATATTCTTAATGGTGTTTTGATGTTTGTAGTGTTTGTCATTTTATGTTGTGTGAGTGATAAGTGTAAGAGGCCTCTTTGTGTGATTGTTTTCTGTGTGTGAGACGCAGCCCAGCTGCAGCTGCGGAGTGTGGAGTTCTCTGACAGAGCGCCCAAGTGCCTGCTGGGTCATCGGTGCAGCCTGTTTGTTCGAACTAAGTGTTTCAAGTGTCATAAGGCTCAAGTGTTAGCAAAAAACCTGGAAAGTGGTAACTGGGAAGGACCATATCCTTTATTAACTGGGGGAAGAGGTTATGCTTGTGTCTTCACAAGTCACAGTCCCCACAGGTGATTACCAGCAAGCTGTGTGCAACTACACCTGAGGCGTGAGAGGCAGCTTTTGGTGGACACTCAGGAGCCAGCTGTGGGTGCTGTGGATACCCCTGTGCCAACAGTTCGCGATCTCTTCAACTGATCATTTAAGCAGAATGGATGGGTAATGCTTGCTATTGCAATAGGACAAAATACACTATCTCGGTCCTTCATCACACTACCGTTGCCAATTCTTTTCAGAGGAAATGCTAACAGTAATTGCAACTCCTTGATAAAATATATAGGCTTACTAGTCACTAGTGAAACATGATGTAGCTTAGACAAAATGTAGTTATTAATAAGGATGAAATGCTGTAAGAATGTCTGTATTCAACTTTCCTTGTTTACCAGTATTAAGAATTAAGGACTCAAGTGTTTAACCTTATTAGAAACTCCCTTGGTTTTCCCCCTTGAGTGGTGGCCAGGCTCTGGGTGGAACCCAACAGGAGAATGAGATCAGATGTTTCCGCTCAAAGGAAATTGCCAGTTATTTTGGCCTGTTGATTTGGAGGCTGGACCTGCTTGCAGCGATGTTGGATGCCTCACCTACGGATGGACGCATCGCGTAGGATTTCCGGTTTGCGAGGAAGGGTACTCCAAATTCTCGCTGCATCCAGGGTTCCCCAGCAATTGCGGATCTGAATGTTAGTACCCCATTAAGTGAGTGTGCTATTTCGTAATTTTTCTTACTGTTTACTTTTGTAGTATTTCGTCATATCCGTTAGTTGTGGGTACTGAAATTAGCTTACTCTAGTAACTGTAACTGCTGTATTGTTTCTAGCATTCTGTGAAACTATTTTAAGTATGCTGTGTTTTGAAGCTTGCCTAACCCTTAATTGATGAAGTCTCGAAATAAGTCTTGCAGATGCAGCTTTACACAGCCTCTGAGCAATAGCTAGGAAGAACAGGCCTTGGAAGATAGATAAGAAACTGCTGAGTTGTGCCAAGTTAGCGGGCAAAAACAGCGGACAGCTGCAACTCTGAACTGCGAAAAAGCACTAAGCTGTGAGAAGTTACCATCACGGTAGGGCGGAATGCACCAGAGAATAGGGGAAATTAGTTCAATTGACCCGTGAAACTAATAATGGACCAGCCTATACCTCTCAAAAATTTGCTTTTTTTTGTCAACTCTGGGGTATACGTCACATCACAGCTATACCACATTCCCCCACAGGGCAAGCCATAGTGGAGAGAGCATATCAAAACTTTAAAGGCGCTTTTGTAAAAACAAAAAGGGGGAGAGAGCTCGGCTGTTGCAGAATGACATGCAAAAGCAGTGTATGTGTTAAATTACTTACGGCTCACAGGTGATAGGGAGGAACCACCAGTAGTAATACATAAGTATGGGTCTGAAATCCGGTATAAGCCAGTCTGGAGATAGTGCTTTTGCTCAGTACAAAGATGTTGCTATAGGAGAGTGGAAAGGACCTGTGGAACTAAAAATGACGGGTCGAGGCTATGCCTGCGTTATTACCAATACCAGCACTAGATGGGATCCATCTTGCTGGGTGCGGCCTTGGAAAGGAGATCAAGTTTGTGATTCTAAGCCTTGTGATGGTTCTGACAGTGATTAATGCTCATCCAGCAAAAGTAGTCTTTCCCCGACCAAATATATGGGTAAATATAGCTAATGAGACAGGTCAAGAATCCTTCTGCCTTTCGATGGCTACTCCATTGGACCCATTCAGAACATGTTTATTGAGAATCCCTTACTTTAACCCACAAGAATTCATTGGGTTTGTGTCAGACGATAGTTGGGCAAAAATGAAATTTTCCCAGGCCAATGACATTGCTCAAATTACCCAGGCTGGCACCAATGCCACAACCTTTTGGCAAGGTCAACTTATTATGAGCAAAGAATTGTTAAAAGGAGTAATCATTGTAATTATTGCGATTATTGTGCTTGCTATTATTTTGCCATGCTTAATTTCTTGTATTAGACAATCATTGCAGAAAGGCTTACAAGGAGTTTGGATTGCTCAAAAACAAAAAGAGGGATATGTGGGGATTCTAAAGGATTTCCTGCGAGGAAATCGGCATGTAAGCAATCCTGCATATGAGCAAGACTGGGAAAGCCTCAGCTTCGACGAGGATGTGACGAGGAGACGACCCTGAAAGAACGAGGAAGAACCCAGGAAGATAAACAATTCAGGGTGTAGGTCTGGGCGCAGAAAGAAGTTTGTACAATGTCGATGTGGCAGTTCTCATCCAATCAGAAGAGAGAGCTTAAGGAGCATGTGCAAAGCTAACTGTCCAATCAGAAAGAATTATACCATGTGATTGTATCATGTGATTTTCACCTGCATTATAAAAGGCTTGCTCCACCATAATAAAATTGGCATTGCATAATCACAGCGTGATCGTCTGTGTGTCCGTTTCTCCCACACTTGTTGATGCAACCCAGCATCCCATTGGCTTTCTTTGCTGCTGCAGCACACTGTTCACTCATGTTGAGCTTGTTGTCCACCAGGACCCCCAGGTCCCTTTCCACAGAGCTGCTCCCCAGCCAGGTAGATCCCAGCCTGTGCTGAACTCCTGGAGTATGATTTCCCAGGTGCAAGACCTTACACTTTTCCTTGCTGAACTTCATAAGGTTGTTGTTAGCCCACTGTGGTGGTTTGACCTTGGCTAAATGCCAGGTACCCACCAAGTCGCTCTATCACTTCCCCCCCCTTCCCCTTTTTTCTCAACAGGGCAAAGAGGGGAAAGAAAATAAGATAGGAAAACAAAACAACCCTTGTGGGTAAAACAACAGCAGTTTTAATATAAGCAAAGCGAAGCAAAGGTCCACGCGTGGAAGCAAAAAAAAAGAAAACAGATTTATTCTCTACTTCCCATGAACAGGCGATGTCGGGCCTTCTCAGGAAGCAGGGCTCCAATACGCGTAGCGGTTGCCTCGGAGGACCAAGGGTGACCCCACCCCCTTCCTCCTTTCTCCCAGCTTTATACTGAGCAGACGTCATATGGTATGGAATATCCCTTCGGTCAGTTCGGGTCAGCTGTCCTGGTTGTGTCCCCTCCCAAGATCTTGACCACCCCGTCCCACTGTAGGGGGGGGGGAAAATGTCAGAAAGAGCCTTGGTGCTGTGTAAGCACTACTCAGCAGTAGCCACAACACCAGTGTGCTATCAACACCCTGCCAGCTCCCAACATCAAACACAGCACCATGAGGGCTGCTACAGGGGAAAACCAATTCTGGCTCAGCCAGACCCGGTATAGATGTGGAATGAACTTAAACAAAATGGTTTACCGTTATTAATTTCTACTACTATATTTTTATTTGCATGCAAATGGTAGTGATTCAATTTCATAATTACTGACCGACTGTTCAAAGCTAAGGAAAGAGTAATCTGAATTACCTCCATGCTCCCACCAATGCCTTTTGCCTGTGTCATGCAATCAGTGAGGGACAGGAGGTGGCCGTGGACTGCAAGCTCTCTGCTGCACTCTCAACTGTGTGTGGAGCTGCAGAAAGGTTGGTAACCAAACCTTTGGAGAAGCACTAGTTAGACTTCCTCTTTGTAAATTCAACACTATAGTGAATTTCCTCTGGAGTGTCTGTAGTTTCATGTTCCTCTGAACAGTAGAATGTCTACATTTAAAAAAGGTTCTCTATTCTTAGTCTAAAAATTAGGCTCCATTCATGGAAGTGGTTACTTTGGATTCGCCCAAAAATTGTGCTGTCATACATACCTAATGGATCACAGTGTGTTATCAGGTCATTTCTATAAACCTCTACAAACCTCTGAAGTTAGCCAATGCCACCAGCTATAGAACAAACTCTTACTTCAACTGAGAGAGATTTTATGTTCATAGCTCACTGTAGAGGACAAGTGTTAAAGTCTTGCACTTGGAAAAGGTGTCTTATCTTTCCACTGTGTAAGGGCAGTCCCAGCTCCTGAGTGAGGCATCAGGACATGTAGCAAAGAATATGGGAATGAGATCTGGGCAAAGAAGTATCAGTGGACATTTTCACCAACTACATACTCAAAAACTGGAAAAACTATAGTATGTCCCAGAATATACATTAAAGCAATGAGCCAACCAAGCTGTTTATTTATCTTGATTTCTTACATTTTTTCATATTTACTGGGCATGTTCAACTAACAGGAAAACTATTCAATTTAACCATGGATCAGGACAGTAGATCAAGAAATCTCATAAATACTCTTTTTGATGATTTTCATAATATTCACTGCAGATGTCTGATGTTGCCAGACAGGATGGATGATCCAATGCCTTACTCCAGGGAGGTTGCAGTGAGTATTGCCAGCATGCCTGCATGAGCATTCTCCAAGAGCATGAAGTGCTCTGTCCCGCCATGTGCAAGATTGTCACAGAATCCCTTGGTGACACGCAAGTACAAAAGGAAAGCTTTCTAATTATATCAGCTCTCAACCCATACAACACAACTTTTTCTATAGTATTGTCTCTGTATGTTACTCAGCCTTGTACTTTCAGATGTCCATACATAAATTAATTGAAAATTATCTTCAAAGGGAGCCTATCATTCTTGAAATACCTTGTTTGACAGACAAAAGCTTGATTTCTAATCTGAGTAAAAGTGAATGCTAGAGCATCTTTTGAGGGTTTGATTTGGTGTGGATAAGTGTCTCACAACCTTTGTTTCTCCCATGTGGTTGATTATCCCTGTGTAAGGAACTGAAGGAAGAAATGCCTCAAACATTCATCGACACAGAAAACCTCAAGGACAAGCTGTGGCCTTTGGATTAGTGTAAGGAATGTCACCCAAGGAAGCAGGAGTGTATCGAAGGATGCACCCCCCACTCCCTTGCAGTTGCACTGACAATCTCCTTAGATAAACCTCAGAGGGGCAGACATGGACTGAGTGAAACCAGGTGTTTCTCCTCAAGCACAAGTACCACTAAGCCTTTGTGGCTCTATTGTGCAAGCCAGACACCATGCTTGCCTTGCTAATGACTTTGCACCTTCGCCATTGAAGTGGTAACAGGAACTGATAGAGGTGATCATTTCTGAGATGACTGATAAGATCTCTGGGAACAGAGGAAAAAACAAAGCTGGGCAACAACCACCGACTCAACTGGAACCCCTGCTCCACCTTTTTCCTCGCCTCTCATGGAAATGAGTTTGTGAAATACCTTCCCCTCCTCGTCTAGTATGATAATCAGCTGATAAGATGAACTTAAAAGGCAACAGAAACTTTGCTGTGTGGTGCACCCACCACCCAAGATTACCGGACCTGAGAGAACACTGGATCCAGGGGTGGTGATCCGGATTTCTTTGACTTCCTTTCCTTTCCTTTCCTTTCCTTTCCTTTCCTTTCCTTTCCTTTCCTTTCCTTTCCTTTCCTTTCCTTTCCTTTCCTTTCCTTTCCTTTCCTTTCCTTTCCTTTCCTTTCCTTTCCTTTCCTTTCCTTTCCTTTCCTTTCCTTTCCTTTCCTTTCCTTTCCTTTCCTTTCCTTTCCTTTCCTTTCCTTTCCTTTCCTCTCCTCTCCTCTCCTCTCCTCTCCTCTCCTCTCCTTTCCTCTCCTTTCCTTTCCTTTCCTTTCCTTTCCTTTCCTTTCCTTTCCTTTCCTTTCCTTTCCTTTCCTTTCCTTTCCTTTCCTTTCCTTTCCTTTCCTTTCCTTTCCTTTTCCTTTCCTTTCTTTCCTTTCCTTTCCTTTCCTTTCCTTTCCTTTCCTTTCCTTTCCTTTCCTTTCCTTTCCTTTCCTTTCCTTTCCGTTCCTTTCCTCTCCTCTCCTCTCCTCTCCTCTCCTCTCCTCTCCTCTCCTCTCCTCTCCTCTCCTCTCCTCTCCTCTCCTCTCCTCTCCTCTCCTCTCCTCTCCTCTCCTCTCCTCTCCTCTCCTCTCCTTTCTTACAGATTTCTAAGAGACCACATTGCTTATTATCCTTTTCCAAGTTTAAATTGTTTTCTACTGCAAGTAAAACATTTTAACCGATTGTTTGGTGTTGTTTCACCTTAATTTAACCCGAGGGTATCACAGAACCGTTGCGACTCTCTGGGTTTCCAGTCCAGGTCGTGATACCCTGTGCCAAGTCTCAGTCATGAGCTAGACATCATCATCACCAATCCTGTTTACGGGTTTAGAGCAAGTACATTTATTACTATACAAGTTGGCAGGAAATGCATGGTGGGTGGAAACTGTGAGCCATAGAAACATACATGCTGCCAGCTCTACCACCCAAAGAAAGCACTAAGGCCACAACTCCCATCTCAGCAGTGTCAAACCCATGGAGGACATAGCATAAAGCTGGCTCTGCCTGGAGATGAGGGGAAGAGTGATAGTGAGAGGAAGTCTTCAAGAGAGAGCTGCTACAGAGCTGATCCATTCACTCAGGACAGGACTGGCCCTGAAGAGTGCTCCCTGAGCTGCAGCAAAATCCATGACAAGGGTTCTGAGGCAATGACAAGTCAGCTGAAACCCAAAACATCCTGTTAGATATGAGCTTGCTGTGATTAGATTAAGTGTTCTCTTTCTTTCATTTCTTCACCTACCTCTTTTATAAACATTTGTAACTGTTGCCTACACTGGATGCTGTAAATACTTTCCTGGCACTCTTCACTCTCCTTTAATTTAAACCAGGCTAAGGTAGCTGGGTAAGATCAAAGTGTTTTTCATCGAGACTATGGTGAATTAAAAAAAACTGAGTACTAGGAAGCCGTATCAAGTATCCAGCTCCTCAACATGATACTCCAAGATAGCCAAAGGGTAAGGGACCTATCCTTACACAAGCTACATGAGCTAATTCAAGACTTGGCACTATGGGGAAGGAGAAGTAATCCTGTGACCATAGCCTTCTCTGGCATACAGCAAGGTGGTGCAAAGCAGTCTTGAGCACCAGGAACCTCTGGGCAATACAGGAGATTTTTCTAAGGGAAAAACATTTTTATTTTTCATGCTTGCACATGGCAGACAGTGTTAGAAAGCTTGGCAGACCTGCCAAGCTGTCTAACACTTTCAGAAGTCACACACACCTCTTTACTTGCAAAACCAACCCTAAAAAATCTAAGTGCAGCTTGAGAAAACCTGGGAAACTTTAGAGAGTGCAAAGCCTGTGATTTTACAGCCCAGCCAAAAATCAAGCCACTGTTGTGTCAGAGTGGCATGATACCTGCTTCAGTCACATGCTTTTTTCTGTTAAGGTTTTTAAAGTTCAAAAAAATAGCTGTTTAAACAGTTGTGTTTAATCTGTATGTTGGATTTATGTGGTCAGTTATTATTCTAGGGGACTTTTAGTATCAAAGGCAGCAAAACCCTTTGACCACAGAGTTAGGTTTTGGTGTGTGTTTAAGCCACAATGTTCCATTTACAGTTGGATTCCCAAGACACTATTACAATGCAGTTTGTTGTTACTTATAGCCTTCATTTTGCCTTAAGAACCAACAGAGAATGAGGTTTTGTGCTAAAGGTGCTGCACCAAGAGAACAGCAGACTGGCGCCACAGGAGTTTATGGTCCAAACAGAGAACTAGTGGTGGGAAACACACAAGCCCTTGGACAGCACAACATAAACAAAACAGTAGTTCTTTGGCATTGGAGACGGGGATTGGCCAGAAGGTTTAGTCGATGAAAGGGAGAAAGCTTCTGTAAAAAGAGGTAGGCAAAGGGATAAGAGTGGAGTGACACTGGGCTGAAGAAGCTGAACAAAAGGGAACAGGAAGGTGGATGCAAGCAGGCGATCAGCATGGGGTAGCTGGAGTCCAGGCAAAATTCTGGAGAGTCCTCTGAACGCCAGAAGTCCTGGGCTGGGGCTGGCTGCAGTCTCTGGCCAGCTCCTCTGCAGGTTTCCCTGAGGGCCACGCAGGGGAACAGGGAGGATGAGGCATCCATCTCTCTCCTTCCCCTCTGTGCAGCAGGCCTGGTTTTGGCTGCCTTTGCAGCTGCAGCTGTTCCTACCAGCTGGAATCAACCATCCTGGCCGTGTTCCAGCTCAAAAGCAATTACATTCTTGCAAGTGGAATTTGCAACTTCCTGTCCTAAACAATCGTGTACTGTTCCTCTGCACTATTAACCAGCTGCTGCCTTCTACACAGAGATGGCTGCAGGAACAGGATGGGCCCCTGGAAGAAAGGTGGTGGTGTATCAAGATCATTCCTGTGTAGGTTCACCTGCAGTTTAGGAAGGTGAGGGAGTGCTTCCTGACAGTCCTGTGTGCCTGCTCCAGCACTGTAAGGGTGATGAAGAATAGCATCATCTGGGCTAAACACTGCAGCAGGAGAATGCTTTTTCTTGGCCCAAATCTTCCAGGGGAAATCTTCCTCTGTGCCTAAACTCCCTTGCCTTTGCCAAGCATTTAAAACCAGAGCCTGGCCCTTAACACCTGGAAAAGACTTTTGTAAAACAAAAAAGGTGCTGAAGGCATCCAGATGATTAAGTGGGATTATTGGTCCCAAACTAACATTCTTAGTTTCCTGCAGTTACTCTTCTAAAAAGGTTCCCCTTAATCCATCATATTTGAAAAGTTGTGACAGAATTCCACAGGCCAAGTGCAAGGTCCTGCACATGGGTTGGGACAATCCCAAGCACAAATACAGGCTGGGCGATGAGTGGATGGAGAGCAGCCCTGCAGAGAAGGACTTGGGGGTATTAGTAGATGGAAAACTGACTATGAGCCAGCAATGTGCACTTGCAGCCCAGAAAGCCAACTGTGTCCTAGGCTGCGTCGAGAGGTGTGGCCAGCAGGTCGAGGGAGGGGATTCTCCCCCTCTGCTCCGCTCTTATGAGACCCCACCTGCAGTGCTGTGTCCAGCTCTGGGGCCCCCAGCATAAGAAAGACATGGACCTGCTCAAGCGGGTCCAGAGGAGGCCATGAAGATGATCAGGGGCTGGAGCACCTCCCCTATGAAGACAGACTGGGAGAGTTGGGGTGTTTCAGCCTGGAGATGAGAAGGCTCTGGGGAGACCTTAGAGCGGCCTTCCAGTACTTAAAGGGGGCTACAGGAAAGATGGGAAGGGAGTCTGTCTCAGGGGGTGTAGTGATAGGACAAGGGATAACAGTTTTAAAATGAAAGAGGGGATATTTAGATTAGATATAAGGAAGAATTTCTTTACTGTGAGGGTGGTGAGACACTGGAACAGGTTGCCCAGAGAAGTTGTGGCTGGCCCTGCAGGAGAAATGGACATGCAGACAACCAGATTGATTAAGCAATGCCCATTTTATTATGGTGAAGCAAGCCTTTTATAATGCAGGTGAAAATCACATGATACAATCACATGGTACAATTCTTTCTGATTGGACAGTTAGCTTTGCACATGCTCCTTAAGCTCTCTTCTGATTGGATGAGAACTGCCACATCGACATTGTACAAACTCCTTCTCCACCCAGACCCACACCCTGAAGTTGTTTAACTTCCTGGGTTCTTCCTCATTCTTCCAGGGTCATTTTGTCACATCCTTGCCGACGCTGAGGCTTTACCAGCCTTGCTCATATGCAGGATTGCTCACATGCCCATTTCCTCGCAGGAAATCCATCCGAATCCCCACATGGCCCCTCCCTGGAAGGGTTCAAGGCCAGGTTGGACGGGGCTTTGAGCAACCTGGTCTAGTGGAAGGTGTCCCTGCCCATGGCAAGGGGGTTGGAACTAGGTGATCTTTAAGGTCCCTTCCAACCCAAACCATTCTGTGATTCTATGATTCTATGATGTCTAACTTCTACATTGTGCATACATGAGAAAAAGAGCAGTTAGATATATGCTAGAGAAGAACCATCATCTGCCAAAGTGCAGCTTAAGGCATATTGTTCCCTTCTGTCTTTGCTATGTGAGTAGTGTGGATCTGAAGTGATCATAAGACTTCCTATTTCCGTAACTTTTTCCACCTCCAAGATCTTCAGAAGCATTGATTAGTTAAGCTCTCCCACTCTATGAAGAAGGTGAGCACACATCAATATGAGCACAGCACAGAGTAGCACAGAGAGAGGCAAAGTACCTTGGAAGACAGAGTAAATGCATGGGGAAGCGGGCTCCCAGGTAAGAGGCCATGATGGTGGTGTAAAGGTCAGGAGCATTTTGGGGATAGTAATCTCACTCAGAGAAGCACCATCTGTTGTAAAAAACACTAGATCCACACCATCTATTTAGGAAGGTTAAGCCACTCATTTCATTTAAGACTAACTGACTACACATTTGGGGGGAGGCTTTTAAATAATGCTGATATTTATCTCCTTAGTTCCTATTGCCTAGACCTTGCTGTCTGTAATATTACTGGCACAGTGATGTACCTGTGGTTTATTTCTACCCCCATGTCAATGAGACAAAGCAGCAAAGCAAGTCAGCCAGAGATGCACTGAAAATCTTCTCAGGAGTAACTATTGTAGGTCCATCACAGCTTGGGGAAGCACTCCATCATCTTGCCTTTGTTCTGGTATCAGGCTCTGTTTGCAAAATACTGATGAGCACTAGGACATTTCACAGTAACAAACAACGTGTTTTGTCTTGGTGCAAATATCAAATATTCCATTAACAAAACTGCGCCTTAATGTGACTAAGAAAGCCTGGTAGACATTTTCTGAAGAAATTGCAGTAACACCATTTCCCATGCACTTTAATAGCACGTCAATTGATGTACTGACAAAAGAAATGTTTGGCATAAAAAAAGGATTCTTTTTTAAAACTCCCAGTCACATGGTCTTTCTACCTAGTGTTTTAGATTTGTGATAGGTTCTTGGTTGACAGCCAGTCAGTCCTAAATATAGTGTAAAACCAAATATTTAAGTGTAAGTCTGAACAGACAGATATTTTTTTTAACACATTCCCTTCAAGTGCTACGAAGTCTGCTGCAGATGCACCTATAGATAGATAGATATTTCTCCTCCAAAGGAAGTATTATATCCCCTGGATTCTCAAGGTGATGATACAGGAGAGCAAATACTGAAGTACTATCACGTATGGGTTTGAGTGCCATAATTTATGAAAATGTCTCAAAGTGTTGTACAGTACAGAAAAGCTCACAGATAAATCATAGAAATATATACATCAGGTACAGTATATTTTTAGCATGTGCTGTCTGCCAGCTTATAATGTATATATATGCATAGAGGAGTGCTAGAAAGCAGTACATTCAACATGGTATCACAAAACTCTCTGTATCTGCATGTAGCTCTTGAATACTCTCCTTTGCACAACTGTTACTCAGTTACCTTGACTGTATGACACTACAGTAGAGTGAGAATAAAACAGAGCCACTGAAAAGAAACTATAAACCAGCGTATTTTACTGAGTTTCCACAGATCCTCTCTGTTGGAAGTGCGGGAAAAGCAAAACAGCGAAAAAACTGCAAAACACACATTTCCTTAACACGTGGTGCCCAGAACAAACACAGGACGGGATGGAGATCCAGTGATTTGTGTTGCCGTGGCACCAAGGAGGAATGCGAAGCGAGGCAGAGGCCGCGCGGTCCCGTTCTTCCACTTTTCTGAAGGAACATTTGACACGACTATGCAGATTTATCTCCTGCTCTTCCCCTTCTCTCAAGGAGTGTTTTGCAGAACTCTGCGGACCTTATCTCTCATTCTTCCGCTTTTCCCACAAAACCAGCGCACCCCTCACACCAAGGAATGTGCTGTGTCGTTACTCAAGAAACAATGGCTTGGCCACAGTCCCACCCACTCACACATACACACTTAGATAAATACTACCCCGAGTTTGTATCTAACTTGGAGGGACAATAATCCAATACCAAATTGGAGGGACAGATTGACGGGTTTGTGCTCCTCGTTGCCCCCCTCCCCCCCGAGAAGGGACGCCTTTTGGTAAGATTTGGGCCCTCGGCTACGCCGAGTGATTACCCAGGAATTAAGTGTGTGTGATTGCAATCGGTTTTTGTGTGTAGTGCTATATAGCCAACCTGCAGTTTGTGCATTTATCGTAGGCAATCTCAAAGAGTCTGTAGATGTTGCATAAGAATAAACCGTACCATTCGTGAACCTGACTGCTTCTCTTTAATGCCACCGGACCTACAGCATATGGGTGTTCATGCATCTGGTGTCAGCCCTATAGTCACAGCCATAATTGGCATACCTATTAAGAGATAAATCTAGCTGCCCCTAGCCCCACTAATCTCTGAGGACCGGCTAGAATGCAAGGAGATTCATCTCTTACTGAATTAATTCATTACCTTAAATGCAACTATCTCACAACATCCAGATCTCACCTGGGGTTCTGATTTTCTTCTCTTTTTTATGTCTCACGTAAGTGCTGTCTCCAGTTTCTCTCTCCGCTGGCTTTGTGCTGGACAATCTCCAGCCTGTTTTGTAGATGAGAACATCTCACTTGCCCCTTCATTGTGTAATTTTTGTCCTTCCTGGAACTCTGCTAATAGGCTCTGAAAAAAGCCATCTTGTCCCAGGAGACTTTCATACTGCACAAAAAGGAAACAATTCCTTGCACTACTACTGAGCCAAAGAGTGGATCTCCGAGAGCTTGCACTAACCCAATTCCTAAGCCAGGGCTGAGGAAATACCATCATATAAAGACTGCTAATAATGGACCCAATCAAGTTCAGCATCAACTCCATGATCATCACTGAAAATTGTTGTTGGTGTTTTTTTCTTTTAGTAAGAAAGCTTTGGTTTTTTTTAAACTTTAAGTACTGGGAAAATTAAAATGAACCAAAGAGAATGTCCTTCACTTCCCCCCATCACTCTTACACCACTTCCAACACTTGACAATATCACCCATACCCTAATTATCAATCTCCTTTCAATCCTCCTCCCAAACTCCTTTCTCACATAAATCATCCTGGTCTCATTTCCATCACTTGAATAACGTTTCCCCTCTTCATCACATGTCCACCATTATCTTGTCTTAGATAAAGTTTTCTCAGAGCTTGGAGTGTGACCTATTCTACAATATGAATAAATGACAATTTAAATTTGAAGTAACTACCTCAGTAACACACACACACAAAAATATTTAGTGTGGACACATACAGGGAACAGAGTATTCCAAAGAGATCTAACCCTCTTAGTTTTGCAAGTCCTGTTAACCAACGAAAAATAATTATCATGTTATCATAAAAATGAAGACAATTGTAATAATGGTGAAAGGAATTCCTCCTTTTCTTACTGTCACCTGTGCCTTCCCTGTCCCTTCTGCTCCATAGCAACGGTCACACAGACTGAAAAGCTTTTGATTTGTTTTTGCACTTGCACATCAATTGCACTAGCTTTATTGGATGTCACATGTATTATTCTATTGGGAATTTAGACTGTCTTTATTAATTGCCCACTAGTAACAACAGATGATGTTGATTAACAATTTAAAGAAAACAAACAGACAATTACGATTAGTTTTTTAAAGCTTCCCTTTGAGTGTTATATTTAACTAGTTCCTTGGGGAGTGCTCTTCAGTCTGGACCATTTTGTTGATAAGAGTCTGCTACAACATACCAAGCATTCAACTGAGAAGAAAAGGAATTAATGGGACTGAGAACCTGCCTAATTTAGGCAGATGCTCCCTTCTTGTCTACTATTGTGGGACATTTTATTTTCTCCCCAGAAAATCTGATGAGCAAAAAGAAGGTTCAGGACATGACATTTTCCATGGTTATGCATCTGTGTTAAATCTATTAAACAGCAGTTAACAACCCTATACCTCACCATAAATCAGTAAATACCATATAAGGGGAAAGAGATTTTTACAGCCATTGTTTTTACTTTGAGCTTTGAGTTTACAGCTTTTCAGCTTCGGGGAGGAGAGGTTTTGCTACAGTCATTATTTTTCTGTCATTTTATGTGACAAATATAAATGCTGGATTCTCCATTCCTATTCCAAGCCACCATCATGTACACTTTCTCTATCGCTGCAGCTGAAAAAACAATGCTTTGAATCCACTACCACTTATAGAGTTAGAGTGATGACCTTTCATGTGATCTTTGGTCACGTACAAAATAATGAAGCCCCACCATGTGCTGCTTTCCCAGCAAAGCCAGCTCACAACATTTCTTGATGGTTTTGTTCTCAGAGCAGAAATATTCCTTTTTACCGTTTTAACCCTTCTAGATTTACCTAGAAGATGTGGTATGGCCACATGGTTTGCAGACATATTGTAACTTTTCTCTCTTCACTTGCCAGATTTAGCATGGGAGAGGCTGATGTTCTCACATGGCCAGATGGAGGCTTTACAGGATAACACCCCTGAACAGATTAGGGCACATTCCACAGAATCATAGAATAATTCAGACTGGAAGGGACCTCTGGAGGTCACCTAGTTCATCCCTCTGCTCCAAGCAGGGCCAACTTCAAATGTAGATCAGATTTCTCAGGGCATTCCAATCTCAAAATGGGCTGGTCTCTGACAGTACACAATAGGGACACTTCCCAGAATAACCATATATAGCAACTTTCCAGTAAATCAGCTACAAAACAAATAAATAGGTTTAATTCCAGCCACTATACTTTCACTTCCATGACAGACAATACTTCAAACTTCGCTAAACATTGTTACGGAGGCTTCCAAATGAGTGACCCACCACCAATTTAAAAAAAATAAATAAATTTATTTTTTAATAAAACCACCAGTCAGCTCTCCGTAGATTACAGATCCGAATGTCCGCAAGAGGAGAACAGAATAACTTTCTGGGGTTTAACAATAACCCGAAATACTTTACAAAGCCCCACTCCCCAGGGGTTTAACGGCAACCCCAAATGCAAACTTCACTTCCTGGGGTTTAATGGGAACCCAAAACGTAAAACAAAGCCTCACACCCCAGGGGTTTAACGGCAACCCCAAACGTAAACAAATCTTCACCACCTAGGGTTTAACAACAACCCAAAACACTCTATCACTCACCTGGAAAGTGAGGGCTCTCAACCTCGAGGACCTGCTCAGGGCAGCGTCCCGACCCAAGGCACCTCGAGGAGTTTCCCTGGGCGGCGTCCCGAACCCAAGGGGAGAGTCCTCTGACTGCAGCGTGCAGCTCCAGGGGACGAGCTCAAAATGGCTCCCCCAGGGGACTCCGTTTATACCCAGACCGAATCTGACCTGTAGTCAATAGCAGTTCCCATTGGTCAAAGGTCTCAACTACCGCGAGACCTTGAAAACAAAGACAGCCAGAAGCTGCCACGTTTCAGCAGCCAGGAAGCTCTGCTTTCCTTGGGCGGATGCACCTGCCACAATCCACCCCGTGACTACAGTCATGATTCGGCTGGTTTCTTTGAAGTGGTGGCGCAGTCACCTCTTGCCTCCAAGGTTAAAAGGGAGTGCGGTCCGGTGAGTCTCCATGCTCATTATGGGTTGTCATCCCTAGGTAATTATACAGTCAAAATTGAAAAGGCTGATTAACCATTCTAACAAAAAAAAAAAAAAATTCAAACATCAATCAATGCCCAATATAACAACACCAAGTCCAATCATATTCTTCTGAGGGCTGTCAATTTCACAAGACTCATTCACCACCCTGTTGTCATCCGAGTCTTGATTGTCCATATGGATCCCCATGGCCAGGCAGGGTGTCGAAATCATCCATTCCTCCAAGGTCCTAATAAAAAAGAACAAAACTAGGCCTCGGATCAAAACCCGGGCATCAAGTTAAAAATCAGGGATTATCCATCGGACACTAATTCGGTGGGTTTTCCCACCTTTATCTAAAGCCTCCCAGGCATATAAACCCCTAGATTTTACCAGAGTCATAGGCACGATGCCAACTGAGGGCAATTTCACCATGACAGGCTGGCCTGCATATATTTTCAGGGGACACTGGCCCTTATGATTGTCACCACCTAATAATCCCATGGGACAAAATGCTCGTATTTTTGGATTCCCATAATGTCCCCAGCGGTTATTAACAACAAAAACCGCTTGTGACAATCTCGTGTCCCAATTAGGCCGTGAAACATTAGCATGTTTCTTAATTAAGCCATTAATTTGCTCAACCATGCCATTAGCTTGAGGGTAATATGGTGTATGAAACACCCACTCGATACCTTCCCCTCGTGCCCAGTCTTGCACCACTGCAGCTGTAAAATGTGACCCATTATCACTCTGAATACATTCAGGAATGGGCAAAATGCCAAACCATCCTCTTAAAACTCGGATTTTTTGGTCTCCAGTAGCTACATTAACAGCTGTAGCCATAGTTAGTCCCGATACCACCTCTACTCCCACCAAGATGTACCTTCTTCCATGAGATGGCTTTAAAGGACCAACATAATCAACTTGCCAGGTGCTCCAAAGTGCCTTACCTTCTTTAATATGTTGGGCTGGTGCTTGATTTGGATGGTTAATCTTAAGCCTCACTTGACATTGTGGACAAGCTGTAAGAATTGCTTCACACATCTTCATTGACACAGGCCATCCTCGGGACCGACACTCATAATAAAGATCTATTTTCCCTGAGTGACCTCGCTTAATATGTAGCCACTCAACCAACCGATCCCAATCTCCTTTATCACTATTAACTACCCTAATTCGGGCCAAATGATCTACTTGTTGATTCCATTTTGCAGCAGGGGTTCCATCTCTTGCATGGCCTTTTACCCACCCCACCTTCAGGGGTCGCAATCTACTTATTTCCAACAATCGTTGCCAATCCCCAGCTCTCCACACCTCTGTATGACCCACCTGCTACTGATTAGATTCCCACTGGCATATCCACTCTGTAGCACCCTTATACGTTGCATAGGAATCAGTATAAACCACAGTGGCACCATTTTCTACTGCTAGCAAAAGGGCACGCAACTCTCCCACCTGCGCACTACCTTCTCCCTCCTCTATGATTGTCTTACCAGTACCAATTTCTAAAGCCACTGCTTTATATTGCCACTTCGATTCCACCTGACAGGCAGATGCATCAGTAAACCAAACTCCCTGTGTATCTGAATCTACAGTCAATTCAGGTGCCTCCTTAATTGGAGAAGGTTTATAGGGTTGACTTAACAAAGCCAAATCTAAATTTATAGGTTGCTGAAGCTTAGAGATTTTAACTGGGCCCTCTCTTAACTGCAATAACTGACTAACTCCCTCCAAATAAGCATACCACTTATGTACCGTAGCCTTCTGAGCTATCCCTTCAGGGGGAGATGACCCCTTAAGAACTGAATTTAAAAGAAGAAAAGGGCCTTGTACTACAATGTCCTGCATAGTACGTAACCTCTCCGTCTCCTTAACTGCCCTAACAAGTGAGAGAAGTCCCTTTTCCCACTCTGTATACTGCTGTTCAGTCTCTTTAAATGAAGTGGAAGAAAATAACAAAGGTCTAGCCGGTCCTTGTGGTCCCTTCTGGAACACACCACAATAAGAGGCATGTTCTGCAAATCCCCACTCCACTCTCAACGGGTCCTGTGGATGTAAGGGCCCCAACTTCTGATAAGTTTTAAGTTCATCCTTTAAAACATTCAGGGCCTCTGTATGCTGTAACGTCCAATCCCATTCTCTATTTTTCCGAAGCAAATCATATAAAGGGCGGGCAATTACTGAAAACCCTGGTATATGCTTCCTCCAATAACCCAACGTACCCAGCAATTGCTGCAGTTCTACCTTATTACGTGGTATCTGTCCTTTCTCAATAACTGATAAAGTATCATCAGGTACTGCAATTGCTCCAGCCACCCACCAAGCTCCTAAAAATTTAATTTCTTGTCCGGGACCTTGGCACTTAGAGGGTGGAATATCTAACCCGTTTTTAGTTAACAGGTCCCAAATGATCTCAGCCACTTGTCCTACCTGTTCTTTAGTATTTCCACCCACCAATATATCATCTATATACTGATATATATGAACACCTGACGGCACCTCCACCATGTCGAGAAGCTTGGCCAAAGCATTATGAGCAATAGTGGGAGAATGTTTATACCCTTGTGGGAGTCGATTGAAAGTATATTGAATCCCCTCCCAGGTAAAAGCAAACTGAGGCTTATCTTCATCTCTCAAAGGAATCATAAAAATCATATCTTTAACATCTAAAGCAGCCATCCATAAATGAGCAGCTGCCTGTATTGCTGCTACTACTGATGATATATTTGGGACAGCAGCTGTTAAAGGTGGAGTATTGCTGTTCAATCTCCGATAATCAATTGTTAACCGCCAATGCCCATCTGGCTTACGGACTGGCCAAACTGGAGAGTTATAAGAGGAATGTGTTCGACTTATAATTCCTCTTTTTTCAAGATCATTAATCATTTCTAAAATACCTTGTTTAGCAGCAGTTGGCAATGGATATTGTGAAACACAGGTCACTTTAGATTGTGGTAATAAAGGGGCAACCTGCAAAGTTTTTACATGAACAGTTCCTGTACCCCTACCTCCAAAACTCCACACTCTGCCATCTGGCAAACACCACTGTTTACCTGCCAAAACATCAAACCCCAGTATATTTCCTTTATAAGGACTTAAAGCCACTTCCAATGCTGTCATCCTTTTTTCCCCTGGTAACCAAAATTGCGTTCTCACTAGGGGACATTTTTCTATTGCCCCCGTCACACCTACTATATTTATAAATTTCCTCGATGGTTTAAGTCCTAACTCAGTGGCTTGTTGTCTATTTAAAACACTAACTTGAGCCCCTGTGTCAATTAAAAACTCCAAACTTATCCGTTTAGGACCCACAGGGATATGTATATAAGGTTCCTTGTCAGCTGACCATTGGCAGGAATTCACCATGCGGAGTGGGCGGCCCGATCCCCAAACTGCAGCTACTAGTTTTTTGACTCTCTCAATTCCCCCCTCGATGCCACAAAAGGGTTAATTTTCCCTTCCTGAGAGAGTACAGTTACCTGTGTTTCCCTTTATTCTCGAGTTCTCCCCTCCAGCAATTCCACCAACTTTAAGATATTATCAGTAGATTGCCCGTGCAACACAGCGCCTTCTGCCAAAGATCATTCCTTCCTGACTCATAAAATTGACCTGGCTTATCTCGGGGTGATTCAAACTCTCTACCAGCAGGCTGTTCAGCGGGGGAAGCCGTTCGACTAACTTGTCGAACCCTCCGATTTTCACCCCTGTCCCCACTCAAATCAGTCCAGCCCATCTCTCGTCCATAAGCAACCAAATCATGTAACACTTCTGCCCATGTTAACGCATGTACATGAGCATTGGAGGAATTTCGCTGGTTGCATTCAATAGCTCTTTGCACCCTTTCTCTGAGGGACTGGACATGTATCTTTAAGGCATCCGGGAGCCCTCTAATGAGAGGTTTAAGGTGGCTGGGATCCACCGGCGCCGCAAGCGGGATTCCACACCGCCCCCTCTCATACATCGCCTGAATACAAGCTGCTTTTTGTACTCCCTCCAACAGCTCCGACAGTCTCTTTACTCTAATGGTAACAGGCTCCCCCCTCTCCTTAGGGTCCACACCCCCAGCCCAGTAAGCCACTCGAGATGTTATCGACTGGTTACCCGCTGGTCCATCACTTAAAAACACTCCGGGACCCCAGAAACCTCCCGTCTCGTCATCAATCAACAGAATTCGATCCATCCCACCCCGTCAAAGAAACTCTCCACAAATACTCAGTTTCAGTTTCACCTGGCTTACGCGAATATTTAACCTGAAGCTCACCAAGCTCCAGTCCCGTCCAGGGGGTTGTGCGAACGGTGGTTCGGGGGTTCCCACCTTGTGGACCTGTATGCCTTTCTGTTTTAATGAGAGGTCGCACATGTCTTTCCTCCAACTCCTTTATTTCCTCTGAGCCACTTTCATCAGACTCTCCCCAAATATCTCCATCCCACTCCTCAAGATCTACACTGGTAATTAACTTTCGAATCTGAGCAACACTAGGGGGCCTTTTTGCTCGTGCCAGCATGATCTCAATTTTTTTTTCTAATAACCATCTTCTCTCTCTTTCTCGTAATAACTCCGACTTTAAACTATCAATTTCCAACTGCTCCTCCAGGGCATCTCTCTCCACTGCTGCAAAATAATCCTGCGCCTGAATCAAGCAGGCACCTAATATGGCGCGCATTTTTCCTTCATTTCCGCTTATCCACCAACTTCCCCAGCTCTGTTCCAACTTTCTCACAACTTCTACCAAGTCAAACCACCTCTCTTTTGCCCACTGTATCTCTAAAGGGGAAGGGGCACGACTATATTTCTGTAACAACTCCTCTATTGACATCCTGCCGACTACGCCAATTGTTATGGAGGCTTCCAAATGAGTGACCCACCACCAATTTAAAAAAATAAATAAATTTATTTTTTAATAAAACCACCAGTCAGCTCTCCGTAGATTACAGATCCGAATGTCCGCAAGAGGAGAACAGAATAACTTTCTGGGGTTTAACAATAACCCGAAATACTTTACAAAGCCCCACTCCCCAGGGGTTTAACGGCAACCCCAAACGCAAACTTCACTTCCTGGGGTTTAACAGGAACCCAAAACGTAAAACAAAGCCTCACACCCCAGGGGTTTAACGGCAACCCCAAACGTAAACAAATCTTCACCACCTAGGGTTTAACAACAACCCAAAACACTCTATCACTCACCTGGAAAGTGAGGGCTCTCAACCTCGAGGACCTGCTCAGGGCAGCGTCCCGACCCAAGGCACCTCGAGGAGTTTCCCTGGGCGGCGTCCCGAACCCAAGGGGAGAGTCCTCTGACTGCAGCGTGCAGCTCCAGGGGACGAGCTCAAAATGGCTCCCCCAGGGGACTCCATTTATACCCAGACCGAATCTGACCTGTAGTCAATAGCAGCTCCCATTGGTCAAAGGTCTCAACTATCGCGAGACCTTGAAAACAAAGACAGCCAGAAGCTGCCACGTTTCAGCAGCCAGGAAGCTCTGTTTTCACTGGGCGGATGCACCTGCCACAGACATGCATCTTCCCTTCATGCCTGCAGAAGAGGGGCAACCAGCTCAATTGGATAGCAGTTATAGACACTCAAAGGCTAAAAAATTTGGTGTCTTAAAGTTACAGAATAGTCACACATTACTATCCCATCTGCAACATGACCAAGTCACCTTCAGTCTGTCCCATCCCTGGGACATCCAACTAACCTTTCCTTTCTGCAGCCAAATAACCATTTGTATCAATGTATAATACAGCATTAACTAAATCAACCCATGACATTTTCTGTTGCAGCTCTTTTGCATACATAAAACCAAAGGAAAAGTTTATTAGAAAGCAAATGTATTTGACAATATCTGCAGCATTTGAGGCCCCAGGCACAGATAAGTGCCTTGTTGATACAGCCGTGATTCCTTTGAGGAGAGTCATTCTGGAGGCTGGCAGTAGCACATCTTCAACAAAACCTAGAAGGCTTCCACAACCATGCAGCATTTCCAGTTGCCTTCTTACAGAACTCTTTCCCACATCTCTACCATATAAGACAATTCAAACAGCTGCCAATCTAAGCAGCTTTGAGATTAAGTGAAAAACAAACAGCAAAAATGCAGAAAAAAACATTAATAAAATCATCACAATGGTAGGAGAGACTGATATATTTAGAAAGGAGGTTCAAAGGAAAATCTTTTTCTCATAACATCATACTCTCTGTTTGGGGATTGTTTTGGGTTTTTTATTGTTGTTGTTGGACAGGAGAGGAGGAGATTTTGCATTGTCCAAACGGGAGGGAAAATGCAAAATCAAAGTTGGTTTGATTTTCAGGTTTCCAGCACTGCAGATTATAAAGGTCGTCCTTTAGTTCCAAACAGCAGATTTTACTGGAAAAAAAACATTTAAAGAAATGTAGATATTTCTCTCTCCAGTCTTCATAAAATGCTTAGAAGATATTTTTGTGTGTTTTAAAATAAACCTGGAAGAAACTTAAGTCAGGATGATGACTTGAAAGAAGAGAAATGCCAGACCAGGTACCACATATTAATGGAAAAATTAGGATTTGTTCCCTTTAAATTCTCCTACTAGTATTACTCTTGTTAGTACCACAGTACAAGGGGTTTTATACAAAGCAGCACACAGTGTTCACTAAATCCATGCATAAAACCAAGACCAGAGACACTTGTGTCCTAATTCCACTTCTATTATTCTCAATAAAATGGAGTCTTTGAAAACCATAAAATATCTGTGATGCTAACAAACACGTCTTCCAGCTTTTTTAGATATAATGACTGTATGACTAATACACAGGTGTCATGGATGAAAGTATTAACACGGTAATGGCTTTAGCAGCAAATCAAGATTTATTAATGACTAGCAGCACTTAATCATTAACCAATTTAAAGATTTATAAAATAATTCAGTAAAATATGTTATAATTAAAATAGCGACTTAACTACAGATTCAAAGATGACAAGATTCACTCTAACTTACTCTATGGTACCTTAAATCAATATATACATGCATGCATATTCACAAACACAAAATAACACAAATGCAAAAATACTTGGATCCAGTAAAATAAGTATGTACCCACACTAGTAAAAATAACTATGTATGCCCAAACACATTAGCAAGCAGAGAGAGAGAGTGGGTGAAAGAGAAGCTAGCTCAAAGTTAAAATTTCCCTCTTCTTGAGCTTAGAGTAAATACTCACAATGCATCGGCATTCCTCAGTGGGCAATAATTGAGACTCGAGAGGGTCAACTTCGCCCTGGCTTCCTGTCAGCTCTTACAGCAGATGACACCTTAAGGTTTAATACCTGAGAGGTGTCCCAGCTCAGGGGAGATGCTGGTCACAGGCCCGCTGTGGTCCAGGAGAGCTCAAAGGGTCTCACTTGGGGATGAAATTTATAGGGTCCAAGATAATTGACTTTTGTCAGGTACTTATCACTCTGGCCTAGCTTGGACAATGGGGTGTTGTGGTGTTCTCACCAGGTACACAAGAGCTTGATGGATGTGCAATTCTGTTATTGTTTTTCTTCAACCGCATTCCGCATCCCGGGTACAGATGTATCAAGCTGTCAGGAGGTGATGGACTGTTATAACCACTTCAAAGGAGAGCAGGAGCCAGACTTGTCAATGGAACGCCTCAACACGCTGTTTCCTGACCATTAGTAGTCTTTACCTCCCCAGGTTGGTATGACCCAGAAGAGGGTTGGAAACACACCAAGCACTGAGCAGCATAGCAAGTGGGTGTGGGGGTGTGTGTAGAATTGCAGTGCCACAACAGGTAAAGCAGTTAGAAAACTGAAAGCAGTTTAATTATATACAGACTAGTGATAGACAATACCATGCCAAGCTCTTACTTATACAAAAAAAAGCATCAAAACACGACAACCTCTGGGAGGAGCAAGGCAGTCTGCACAGTGTCCTGCAATGAAGGCAGGAGTCTGTCCATGTCCCTTTTCCCCCATGAGACCAAGATCATTTAGGGACTCTACACTGCAACAGGGACTGCAGCACAAGGAGGTGTGATATTCTCCCTTGATCTCAATGACGTGGGATTACCTCTAAAAAACTTTTTCATTCCCAGGATACTCTGAGCCTACAGTTCTCCTCTTGCATAGCAGTTTTGCACTAGGGCTTTGCTGGGCAAAGGAAGGATCTTCCTCCAGAGGGGAAGTTGGCAAGCAGGCAGGCAGGGAGGGCAGCTCAGGTGAGACAGGGGACGGAAAGGGCAGAGAACAGCACAAAGCCAGGCCACTCCAGGCTACACAGGGCAGTCCAAAGTAGGAGTCAAACAAGCATCCAGGATAATATCAGCAGATCATCAGTTTGATATTGATCACACATACTGTTTGGATTGCAGTACTCCAGTGGTATTGGTAGATCAACCACTACAAAGAAACTCTCCAAGCAGCATGGAGAATTTAGACACACAGCTCCTGTGAACTTCAATGAGAGTGATGCATCTGTCTCCTGCGGTAACTTTGAAGCTCTCGGCCAAAAGTATTCTTAGCCCTACTGTCATGCATGTCCCCAAAGAGACAGAAACAGAAGGTGCGAGCATGTGAGGCTGAGAGTGGACGTGGTTGAGGAAGTGAGAGACCAAGCAGAGCCTGATCTGGGAAACCTGCAGAGACAGATCATGTCCCTCAGGCTTTATGTTATCAAGACTTATTTGGAGGTAAAGGGCAGGCTTTTTTCTCTTAGCAAAACAAGGGAGTCAGTTTGGTGTGCTTGGCTTCTGACACTGAGCTGCTTTCAGTGGTATTCCCAGGTCATTAAAATTAGCTCAGGTATCTCTACCTGACCCTGTGGACACAGAAAACAGAAGAAGCAGGGCAGATAAAATGGCACAACAAAGATACAAAGGAGAGAAAGCTTTGCAAGAGCTGAATTTGCAAATATTCCAAATCAAGTCTCTTCTCCATTTATGAATTGTTTGTATTTTCTCAGCAAGTGTTTGGATGTGAAAAGGGAGAAAACCATCTCCTAGACAGGTGAAAATAACCCCTTTTCATCAGTACAACTCAGTATCAATGCATCCCCTTGCTTCCCATTGGTACACACATGTTTTTACTCTGACCTGGTACGCAAGGTTGAATTTCCTTCCCCAACTGCACCTGCCTTCTTTACTTTTTGTGTGGTCTCTTGCCTTGCCACAACACTGATATAATCTCCAGCTTCTAGTTCAGAAAGTCTAGAAAGGGGTGGCTAGAACACGTTAATAATAATCAGTGTGTCTCAGACTGCCCTGGAGCCTTGAATTACTTATTCAGTGGGATAAAAAAAATCTGCATGGAAAAATGTGCTCTGCAAAGACTTGTTGACACAGTTGTGACTGCCTTGCAGAGCTGAACCAAGAACCAAGAGGTTCATCCTTGCAGAGCTGAACCAAGCAGTCAGAGCTCTCTCTGATGAATAGGTGATACACGGAGCAGCTCCTGTACTTTGCAACAACCCTCTGTGCCTAGCAAAGGCTTTGCTTGGAGAGGAGGCAAGAATTACAGTATTCTAGATGCAGTTTATGTAAACCCTAGAAATAGAAAAAAAATGTCTGAAAGCTTGGTAAAAAGTCAAGGTCAATAACTGAGTAATTAATTAAGTCCATTTTTTGTTCTTATATTCATTGTATCTCCAAGGGCAGAATGCTAGTCTATAGCCTGAACTCAGCTGAGCATAGATGTTGCTATTGTATATCCTTTATTTGCTGCAACACCCCTTGGACCTTGATAGTTTGAAACTATATTTTCATGTTGGAGCTGTATTTTCACAAATCCTGGAAGTTAAATAACTCTTTGAATAACAGAAGAGATATTAGATTGCCAACTAGAGTTGATATTCGCTGTCATTATTTGTTCCTGTAAACAGGTATGACCATTTTTCTGGAACACAGTCTCATGTAGAGAAATACCTTTTCCTCAGATGGCATCAAGAGGCACAAAAGCATAAAATTCTCCCTACTCCACCTCCCTTTGAAGCTATTTAGAACAGAACAGAACAGAACAGAACAGAACAGAACAGAATAGAATAGAATAGAATAGAATAGAATATTATATTTCAGTTGGAAGAGACCTACAATGATCATCTAGTCTGACTGCCTGACCACTTCAGGTCTGACCATATGTTAAAGCATGTTATTAAGGGCATTGTCCAAATTCCTCTTAAACACTGACAGGCATCGGGCATTGACCACCTCTCTAGGAAGCCTGTTCCAGTTTTTGACCACCCTCCCGGTAAAGAAATGCTTCCTAATGTCAAGTCTGAACCTTCCCTGACACAGCTTTGAGCCGTTCCCACGCGTCTTGTCACTGGATACCAGGGAGAAGAGCTCAGCACCTCCCTCTCCATGTCCCCTCCTCAGGAAGCTGTAGAGAGCAATGAGGTTGCCCCTCAGCCTCCTTTCCTCCAAACCAGACAAACCCAGAGTCCTCAGCCGCTCCTCACAGGACATGCCTTCCAGCCCTTTCACCAGCTTTGTTGCCCTCCTCTGGACACATTCAAGGACCTTCACATCCTTCTTAAATTGTGAGGCCCAGAACCGCACACAGTACTCAAGGTGAGGCTGCATCCACACTGAATACAGCGGGATCATCCCCTCTTTTGACCGGCTGGTTATGCTGTGTCTGATGCACCCTGGGATGCGGTTTGCCCTCTTGGCTGCCAGGCACGCTGCTGACTCCTATTGAGCCTGCTGTCAGCCAGTACCCCCAGATCCCTTTCTGCAGGGCTACTCTCCAGCCACTCCTCTCCCATTTTATACTTGTGCCTGGGGTTACTCTGTCCCAGGTGCAGGATCCAGCACTGGGACTTGTTAAATTTCATCCCATTAATCATTGCCCAATGCTCCAATCTGTCTCGATCCCTCTGCAAGGCCTCTTGTCCCTCAAAACAGTCAACAGCACCTCCCAGTTTTGGAACATCAGCAAACTTGCTAATGGTGCATTCAACTCCTGCATCCAGATCATTGATAAAAATATTGAACAGAACCGGCCTTAGAATTGAGCCCTGAGGAACACTGCTGGTGACCGGTCGCCAGCCAGATGTAGCCCCATTCACTACAACCCTTTGAGCCCTGCCCTTCAGCTGGTTCTTCACCCAGTGCACCATGAACAGGCTCATCCCACAGTTGGACAACTTGTACAGAAGGATGCTTTGAGGGACAGTATCAAAAGCCTTGCTAAAATCCAGAAAAGCTACATCCACCACCTTCCCTCCATCCACTAGGCGGGTGACCTTATCATAGAAGGATATCAAATTAGTTAAACAGGACTTTCCCTTTGTGAACCCATGTTGACTATGCCTGATGATTGCATTGCTCTTTAAATGCCTTTCAATAGCACCCAGTATGATCTTCTCCGTAATTTTTCCAGGAACTGAGGTTAGACTAACAGGTCTGTAGTTTCCTGGGTCTTCCCTCACGCCCTTCTTGTAAATTGGAATAGCATTGGCCAGCTTCCAGTCAGCGGGGACCTCCCCAGAGTCCCAAGACCTTTGGCAGATGATCGAGAGGTGTCCTGCTGTAACATCTACTAGCTCCTTCAGTATTCTGGGGTGAATCCCATCAGGCCCCATGGACTTGTGAGCATTCACCTGATACAGCTGGTCCCTGACAATTTCAGTGTCCACAAATGGGAAGTCACTGTTCCCACACTCATGGTCCTTCAACTCAGGGGACCAGGCAGCCCAAGGTCTATCAGTATTATTAAAGACTGAGGCAAAAAATGCCTTGAATGCCCCCGCTGTTTCTTCATTCCTATTAGTCAGGTGACCATCTTCAACAAGTATCGGTCCAATGTTTTCCTTAGACCTCCTCTTGCTATTAATCGACTTAAAAAAGCCTTTCTTGTTGTCTGACACAACACTGGCCAGTTTCAACTCTAATTGAGCTTTGGTCTTTCATGTCTTCTCCCTGCATATGCAAACCACAGCTCTGTCATCTTCCTGTGAAGCCTGACCTCGCTTCCAGAGATGGTACTATTTCCTTTTCCTCTTGAGCTCCATGAGGAGTTCCCTGTTCAGCCAAGCTGGTCTTCTGACCTGCTTGCTTGACTTTTGACACAATGGGATTGCCTGTTCCCGTGCTTTTAAAAGGTGGTTCTTAAAAACTGACCAGCACTCATGGACCCCTAAGCCCTCAAAAGCAGATTCCAAGGGGAATGCTAATTAGCTGAACTCAGAATAGACAGGGCAGATGCAGGCAATGTAATCATGCTACTAGATATGAGCCTCAACAAATCTGAACTTTGCAGGTGTAAAATTGGAACCACAAAATATCCATTGCACTTGAGAAGCTGTTCCTACAAATTAGGTGACCCTAGTGTTTTGTCACCTTTCTGCTCTCTCCCAAAATAAAGTGTAAGGTTACTAAATCCACAAAGGCTGCATGCACAGAACAGGGAGATTTCCACAGCCCCCAATTCCCAAGGGACTATCCGCTTTATCAATTCAGTTAATGACAGTGATGACATGTATTGGTAACAAATGAAATGAAATTAATTCACTACTCAGGGATTTCTTTTTGATAGCATTTCACTCTTTAGATTTCTAGCATAGCTTATTTTCAAGATAGCAGCATAAACTTTTGCTACATATGTTTTCTTCAGCACCACAAACCTCAAACATTGAAAAATCACAACTTAGGTCCTAATATCACAGTTGGTGTCAATGAAATTCAGGTTCATCTCAGTTTTGAGCCTGAGGATGCCATTTCCAAGATAGTCTCCCTAATCACATGCAACAGAAACTGGCTTTTAAAACAGACACGTTTCAATTCTTCTGCAAGCCTGACTCCAGAAACTTTTTTCATGAAAAACAGACAATGCCCAGAACTAAATCTGAGGTGAATGAGCTGACAGACAGTAACTCTCTACAAACAAAAGCCTTTTTTAATAGCACAGTATACTCTGAAGCACAGGCAATGAAAAATTAGAAGTAAATCCAGTTTGACAGGATTCTTTAAATTATACATACTTTAGAGCAGAGACTGTCTCTTGATTTGTACAACATTTGGCACTCAGAGCCCAGGTCTCAGTCAGGACCATGGTGTACTATCAGAATTTACACACATTCAAATGAGACCAAAGATGGTTTAAGTTTTCTGCTGCTAAACTGCAAAAATCAAAATACCCATTTATGCACGAGTATTAAGGAAAGCAAACATGGAAACTAAATTCTTTCCAGTCAGTTGATTCAAACTAAAATGTAGTTAAATCATTAATTTCATTAAAATATAGTTAGTATACAAAAACCTACAGGAAATACTCAGCATGGCAGCCAGAAATGCAAAATAGAACAGAACATTTCCAGCACTACTTGTAAAGGAATTATGTGGGTGTCAGAGTATTTTCTTTTCAGAAAAAAAAAAAGGAAAAAAGAATTGGGTGTATAAAATCAGAGCTTACGTAACATGCAACGGTCCTGCACTTTCTCACACCAGATCTGTACCTTTCTTTGTAAGTTGCCATTAGAATAGCAGTTCCTAGATAGATCAGCTCCTGTCAGTGCACACTTCTGAAGTATCACATGTTTAAATAATGCCTAGCAATTTCACAGTCTCTAAAATTTAATCAGGTGAACTTTTCTTTGATTAATTTAGGGTATTGTAAAATTTACTGCTTGTATCATTCCCGGGAAATACAAAGGCAGCTGGATATATTCACTTTCTGCTCTGTGTCCTCCAGAAGCAGACACAACCTGCCAGCTCATGGAAAGGCTGCAAGAGCAGGATTTGCTACCTTGTATTTGAGAACTCCTGCACCAAAGCAACTCTCTGCTGTGCCTGTAACATCTCTTGGGATCATTCCACCAAAAAAAAATACTGATTTAGATTCCTCAGTGTTTTAGGGCACCAGTACTACTGGAGGGGAGAAAATGGTAGGTAGGTTTTCCATCTCACAGAAGCCACAGTCACCAGCACTGCAGTAAGCTTGGGTCAGGCAGTGCCACCCTGTGCACAAATTAAAAGGACTGGTGCCCTCCCTCCCAGAATGACATTTGTTTAGAAACTGAGCTCAGGCAACAACAGGTCATCTCCAAATGGCAGCTGCTATTCCCTGGGCATGAGACCTGTACAAGAGCCTTGGCACAGTCAAAACTACCCTGGCCCACCATGGTTTGGCCTCACAGGTGTTGCATTTCAGTTTTCAGAGCAACTGACAGGCAAGGTAGGGCTGTGAGCCAGCTTGGTCTGATTTTTGCACTCATTTTCTCCAATAGCCTAGTTCATTCACAGATGTGACTAGATGTATAGACATTTATGAAACTATAAAGATCACTTACTAGCCTTCAGACATACATTGCCATTTTCAAAATTACCTCTGGACTGCACTGTGCAGACAGCCATGGTCACTGTCTCTGTGATCTCCTTTAGCCAATGCAGGTACTCAGACATCTTTGCAAACAAAGCTAACACTACTATTTTGACATCAGTAGATAATCATGGATCAGCTAAACTTGACAACCTGGGGTAATTTCTTCACATGCTTAAGCTTTTATTCACCCAAAAGAGCTTGAAAATAACTTCTAGAACTAAGTGTAAGTTGTGAACTATATTGTAAAATATGAAAACAGCCTGCACCTCTGAAGCATCCTGGCCTAGAAATAGGAAATAATTTGTTGATAGAATGCATCTTTTGAAGAGGAACATGCATCTTCCTCTGAAAGATTTCCATTGCTACATCAGTTGTGCTTTAATCTTAAAACCTCTCTCAAAGGAAAATAAAATTTGACTTCAGGGATTTTAGGGTTGCCTGCTGCCAGACCTGTTTAAATCATCTACACTGGCTGAGAAAACAAGCTCCAAAAGTCCTGAGCAGTGAGCAGCCTTGTGAAAACTGGAGCTGAGGACTGTTACACTACTCCGTGCTTGGAGTATTTAAGCACTAGTGTATGTCTGTTGCAGTCTGGAGCAGTGACCTCAGTCTGGTTGCAAGGGAGAGACATACACAGGCTAGTCTGGACACTTACAGCAGTTAAGCTGAAGCAGGACAGGTCTCAGTGAGGACTGTCCAAAACCCACAGTATATCTATACATGACTTTTGCTATAGCTCAGGAACAGCTATGCAAGCCAACAGACTTCCAGAGGAAGAATACACAAGTCTTGCAAATTCTGCTTCAGTTGGAAAACAGCTGTACTCACAGTCCAAGTGAATACAAGCATAAGATAACTCTTGATCCACAGTATATATGGACAATAGTGTCAAGTCCAAGTTTTATACTTAGGAGAGGCTTTTTAGTGGTGTTTTTGCCTTCTTGGCCACCTTCTAGGAAGTACAAGGCCCAAAGCATCTCTATGACCTGGGCATGCTTGGTAGCTGTGATACATTAGCCAGATGTTACTGTTACACTCAAGTGAGCATGCTAGCTGCAGAAGACATTCATTTTAGACAGAAATGGAGATATTGATGGTAGGTGGGCATGAAAGAAGGGATCTTAACTTGCAGAAGTAGGGAAGAGACTACCTTTTAGTCATGGAATTTCTACTGACAGGTTAAGGCTTCCTCAAAAAACCTGCCTGTATTTACTCTATGCACTCATGCTGAAGGACAACTATTTAAAGAACTGCCTGAGAGTGCTTTTATGAAATAAACCAGAACTAACATCAGTGAAAGAAGAACAATCATTAAAACATTCTCAAAGCTTTCTAATATGTCTTGATATAACATTCTTGCATATAGGAATGCTAGGAGATTAAGATCCAATATCCCATGATCTACTGTGTCTAGGAACAAGCACTTTAACACTACTGGAAATGTATTGACTGCATATTGTTTCCATCTCTACTTGTAATGAGTGTCAAAGTCCCCTCTCCTAACCCATTATTGTTTGCCATACATGTGTTGCGGGAGGATATCGGACCTGCACAACTCTATGAGAGTTATAACAAGCAAAGCCGTTTATTTTTCCAATAGTACATACTTATGCTCTCGCCAAAGCTCTTACTTCATAATTAGCAAATCATCAATTAGACAGTTATCAACCTTTTCTCCTATCAGCATCAGACCACTCTAACACGCGCTGTGCAGACCAATCACCCTCTCGTTCACGCGCTGTTCACGCGGCGGTAACTTCTCACAGTTCAGTACTTTGCCACAGCTCAGTGTTGCAGCTGGCCGTTGTTTTTCCCTGCCACCTTGGCACAGCTCAGCAGTTTCTGATCTTTCTCCCAAGGCCTGTTTCTCATCAAAGCCTTGCTGTTGATTCAGAGGCTGTGCAGGGCTGACAGGCCGATGCCTCCAACATCTCCCCCTTCTTTGTTTTACAGCTGCACCTGCAAAGCTTTATCAATTAAGGTTTAGACAAACTTCAAAAAACACAGTATACAAAGACAAACTTCAGAAAACACAATATACATAAAATAATTACAACATAAAGAAGATAACTCCTTGAGGCGCTCATCACTCCAGTCCTTGCAGTCTCTCTGCTGGTTACACACTTTATTGACATCTATACATTCTCCACTTCTGCACTTAAATTTGCCAGGTCCAGAGCACTGAATAGCACTGTTACAAGTTGCTTCATCAGAGCCATCCAGACAGTCTCTCACACCATTACACTGCCTACTCCCATGGATGCAGTTCCCATCTTCACATCTGAACTGGTCTGGTCTACAAATCCGAGAAGGGCAGTTGACTTCATCACTTCCATCCTTGCAGTCAGGATCTCCATCACAGCACCACTTTTTGTGGATGCATTCACCTGAGCTGCATTGCATCTACACCACATTGCCATCTGTTAGGCACACTCTCGTCACTGCCATCACACTGACCACCGATGCACACAAAATCAGATTCAGCACACGTCTTCACCACTCAAGCAGTCTCATCACTGCCATTGTTTTCACCACACAAGCAGTCTCATCACTGCCATAAAGCATATGACTAAGTATTACAAAATAAGGAAAATACGGAACAGCACACGTACTTAATGGGGTACTAACATTCAGATCCGCAATTGCTGGGGAACCCTGGATGCAGCGAGAATTTAGAGTACCCTTCCTCGCAAACCGGAAATCCTACGCGATGCGTCCATCCGTAGGTGAGGCATCCAACATCGCTGCAAGCAGGTCCAGCCTCATATATCTAAATCAGCAGGCCAAAATAACTGGCAACTTTCTTTGAGCGGAAACATCTGATTTCATCCTCCTGTTGGGTTCCACCCAGAGCCTGGCCACCACTCAAGGGGGAAAACCAAGGGAGTTTCTAATAAGGTTAAACACTTGAGGTCTTAATTCTTAATATGGCTAAACAAAGGAAGTTGAATACACACATTCTTATAGCATTTCATCCTTATTAATAACTACATTTTGTCTAAGCTACATCTTTCACTAGTGACTAGTAAGCCTATATATTTCATCAAGGAGTTGCAATTGCTGTTAACATTTTCTCTTAAAAGAGTTGGCAACCGTAGTGTGATTAAGGACAGAGATAGTGTATTTTGTCCTATTGCAGCAGCAAGCATTACCCATCCATTCTGCTTAAATGATCAGTCGAAGAGACCGCAAACTGTCGGCACAGGGGCACCCACAGCACCCACAGCCGGCTCCTGAGTGTCCACCAAAAGCTGCCTCTCACGCCTCCGGTATGGTCGCACACATTCTGCCGGTAACCACCGGGGACCGTGACCTGTGGAGACACAAGCATAATCTCTTCCCCAGTTTATTAACGGATATGGTCCTTCCCAGTTACCACTTTCCAGGTTTTTTGCTAACACTTGAGCCTTGCCCTGGACTTCTTGTTTATCTGGTATCTGCGACGAGAAGTGATGTAATATTGATGGCACCTGTGAGACAGGGGAAATGTTTAAAAAGTTCATGGCATATAATGCCTTATTTAGCCTTTCGTGAGGTGTAGATTGATACCCTCCATCTCCCCCTTTTTGTTGTTGCAATAGATGCTTTAGCGTGCCATGCGTACGCTCCACAATGGCCTGTCCGGTCGGTGAGTGGGGAATGCTGGGCAATGCTTGACTCCCCACTCCATGGCAGGATGCAGACACTGCTCCAGAAAAGGTATCAACAGACACATGTACATATTTTAACGTTCCAAGTGCAGCGAAGTGAGTGACATCAGATTGCCATAATTCTGAGGAGGTGAGTCCCCGAGGGTTGACACCACTAGCTGTTGAAGAGAGGGAGTCCTCTGGTATTCAGGGCAAGTGGCAATGATGTCTTTAGCCTGACACCGTGATAAAGAAAACTGGTTTTGTATTGCCCTGGCATTTTGGTGAAAAAAAATGCATGTGAAAGCCGTGCTTGCTCAAAGACATTTGTATTAGCCACTGTAACATGTGCATAGTAACCGGAACAATGATACACACAGGTTCCTGACCAGCAAGTAATAGTAGGCTCTGCCTACCTTTCATGATCAGTTTGGCAAACTTCTGGACGAGTAGTGACTGTCTTGTGCATTTGGTGTCACAAAACAAAAAACAAAACAAAACAAAAAAAATGCATTCAACAATAACAAGAGGGTCACTAAGTGTTTCATCCCACTGAAACAGCAGAGCATAGGGCTGCCCTGGAGGGTTAAATAATACCAGTTGATACGGATGGCTGGGCACACATCGCGATGCTTGTCTTTCTGACATGGCGTTAGCTACTCAGTGGAAATCTTGTTTCGCTTTCTCTGTAAGTACTCTGGGTGATGTCAGTGAAGGATCTCCTCGCAAAATATCAAACAAGCTATGCAGATCATCATTAGTTAGGCCCAACAATGGCCGTATACAATTTATGGCTCCCAACAGTTTCTGTAAATCATTTAAAGTCTTAACATCAGTTTTAAGTTTAACCTGTTGTGGGACAATGGTCCGTTCACAAATTCTCCACCCCAGGTACTGCCACGGTGATGATCTCTGTACCTTTTCAGGTGCTATTTGTCACCCCATTTGAGATACTGAGTCTTTGGGTAAAGCAAGAGCCTTTTCCATGATCTCCTGTGTTTCTGCTGCTCTAAGGATGTCATCCATATAATGATATATAACAGCCTGGGGGACCTGCATTCTAACAGGGCTCAAAGCCTTTGCAACAAACCACTGACACATCGTGGGACTATTTTTTATGCCTTATGGTAAAACAACCCAGTGGTACCGTCTTGCAGGTTCACTAACATTAATACTGGGAACAGAAAAGGCAAATTTAGGTGCATCATCCGGATGCAAGGGAATGGTAAAAACAAAATCAATCCTTTAGATCAATTATTACAAGATGCCAGTTTCAGGGAATCATTGTTGTGGAGGGCATTCCTGCCTGTAACGTACCCATATCCTCCATGGCATCATTAATGTGTTGGAGATCATGTAAAAATCACCTTTTACCACTTTTCTTTAAAATAACAAACACCAGGGAGTTCCAAGGACTGGTGGTAGGTACGAGATATCCCGCACTTAATTGTTCCTGAACTAAATCATTAAGGTGGCACAACTTTTCCATTGGCAAGGGCCAGTGATCATCCCACACAGGTGATTCTGTTTTCCAGGTTAGTCTCAGGGTGGGTTTAGGGGTGGGCTGTGCTGCAGTGGCCCTTAAGACAAATTTGATCCAATTGGAGTTCCCCATGGAGCCATACAGTCACGACCCCATGATGTAATAGGGGTTTCCAATATAAATGGATGAATATTTGCTACCCGGTTTTCTGGGCCCCTTACATGAATGAGATCTTTGCTTTGAAACGTTACAGCATGAACACCAACCTCATAAAGCGCTTGAGTTACCGAAGCTAACAGCCAATCTGCTCGCAGACATTACATTCACATCCGCGCCAGTATCTAAAATGCCTGTCAGTTCAACAGATTCTTCTGCTTTAGTGAGGGCACATTTTACCAGAGGTCGACCTTGTGTCACTGTCTGAGCCCAAAATATTTGAGGAGTACCTGCTGATCCAAATCCTGAGTCACCCCGGCTTTGCGGCATACTATTAGGGGGAGCCGCAGTGAGATAAACAAGCTGAGCAATTTTTGACCCTTTTGTTACTGAACACGGGGGTACAGGGGTCCAGGCCATAATTCTGATTTCCCCTTCATAATCGGCATCTATGACCCCTGGTAAAACGAACAACCCCTGTAAGGTTGTAGATGATCTTCCCAGTAATAATGCACTTTTCCCATTTCCCAACAGTCCATATACTCCTGTTGGTATCAAGGATACCGTGGTATCTAATGATGTTACTGACTCGGAGGCTGCCAGGTCCACACCTGATCAGTATCGACTAAATTATTATAAATCACCACTGATTGCAATATTTGATTAGTGTCTTTTTGTTCACACTTGCACCTGGAGGTCCCCCTATCTTTTTCCAGCGTTTTAAAATACAGCCTATGGGACTCTTTTTGACTATTCCCCCACTCCAGCCGCTTCCCATCTCGTCTACTTTACCTTAAAATGCTACCTGATTAAGCTGACAATATCCCCCTCAGGCAGATGGTACAAGGGTGCACTCTCCCCACAGAGTACGCACCTAAATTCAAGACAACAATTAACACAGAGTTACTGCCTCCCGCTAGAGGAGATATTTCACCTATGACACTTAAAACACTGAGCCCGAACAAACAGGCAGCACCAGTGACCCAGCGGGTGGGTACTAGGGCACTCTGTACTAAGGAATGTTCACTGGTCCTGCACTACCCCCGCACTGGTACACATGTATGCCCTGCGCTTCGTTCCTCTCCGGCCGCTTCCCTCGCGGGATAACGGAACTGCGGGTCAGAGAACTCCGCACTCCGCAGCTGCAGCTGGGCTGCGTCTCACACCCGCAGAACAGTCACACACCCACACAAAGGGGCCCCTCACACTTATTACTCACACAACATCAAATGACAAATACTACAAACATCGAAACACCATTAAGAATATATAAAGCCATTGCTAGTTGATTATGTGGTGTGTCCACAAAATTCCCCCTTCTTTGTTTTAAAATCAAGGCCTTTAGTGTACTGACCATCAGAAAGGTTTAAAGTTAGTCCTTTTAGAATGGACAAGGGACTCCGCATCCCAGTGTCAGCACCTTCTGTAAAAACTGCCGCTTTTGGTGTTCGGGGGAGGCGGGACGGACGATCGTGCAGTGCCAGATGGCCGCAGGCAGTCGCTCCGCAGCGGGGGGGCTCTGGGAGGCCCGGGGCCGCCGCCGCCAACTCCGCGCTTTAAGAGTGTCTGAAACCAACTTCCAAGTGGTCGCTAGCTCACTGGCATGCTGATCCCCCTTGGAAATAGCTTCCCACAACTGTTCACCTATTTCAGCCCATTTTGCTGGTTCAAAGGCTGTGAGGGTATCGGCAGGATGGCTGTGGTTTCTCCACCATTTAAGTAACCTTCGTACAGAAGTTTCGTTATAAGTTATCCCTCTCATAGAGAGTATTGTGGTGGTTTGACCTTGGCTAAATGCCAGGTACCCACCAAGTCGCTCTATCACTTCCCCCCCCTTCCCCTTATTTTCTCAATAGGGCAAAGAAGGGAAAGAAAATAAGATAGGAAAACAAAACAACCCTTGTGGGTAAAACAACAGCAGTTTTAATATAAGCAAAGCGAAGCAAAGGTCCGCGCGCGGAAGCAAAAAAAGAAAACAGATTTATTCTCTACTTCCCATTAACAGGCGATGTCGGGCCTTCTCAGGAAGCAGGGCTCTGATACGCGTAGCGGTTGCCTCGGAGGACCAAGGGTGACCCCACCCCCTTCCTCCTTTCTCCCAGCTTTATACTGAGCAGACGTCATATGGTATGGAATATCCCTTTGGTCAGTTCGGGTCAGCTGTCCTGGTTGTGTCCCCTCCCAAGATCTTGCCCACCCCGTCCCACTGTGGGGGGGAAATGTCAGAAAGAGCCTTGGTGCTGTGTAAGCACTACTCAACAGTAGCCACAACACCAGTGTGCTATCAACACTCTGCCAGCTCCCAGCATAAAACACAGCACCATGAGGGCTGCTACAGGGGAAAACCAATTCTGGCTCAGCCAGACCCGATACAGTCTCCACCCCTTATTCCATACCATTTACGTCATGCCCAGGTCCCACATAACACTCATTTATTCATTCCGTAAGCTTTCTTCACTCCTCCAGATGTTCAGTGACTTGGCTGCCATCTGTCAAGGTGGATGTTCAGGACAGGAGCAGTATGTTTGACTGTTGGACTCCAGCACCGGCTAGGTTTGGGTCATCATCGCATGTATCTGGTTCACTCTTCGTCGTTCCTACTTCCTCCATCACTTCCTGCAACATACAACTCAGCTCACAGATTATTTCCCCCCCAAGGTTAAATCTCCTTGAGGCACACACTGAGTAGCCCCATTCTCCCGCATTACCCACCAAGTACATCCAGGTCCCTGAGCAAAAACAATCCCACGAGTGGGCTTGCCTTTTCCCAAGGGAGGAGCAATCCATACTGCCTTCCCCAGCCATTTCCCTGTGTGTACTACAGGGACCTTATCTCCTCCCACAGTATGAAGGGGTTTTGTTTGGGCAGGACCAGGACGGTTAACAGATCCTCTGGTATTAATTAGCCAAGTGGCTTCTGCTAAATTTATATCCCAGTGTTTCCATCCCCCATTGTCCAATGCTCTCAACATAGTCTTCAACAGTCCATTGTATCTTTCAATCTTTCCAGACGCTTGTGGGTAATAAGGGATGTGATACACCCACTCAATGCCGTGTTTCTTTGCCCAGGAGTTTATGAGATTATTTCGAAAATGGGTTCCATTGTCTGATTCGATTCTTTCAGGAGTACCATGTCGCCATAAAATTTGCCTTTCAAGACCTAAGATGGTATTTCGGGCAGTGGCATGATTTACAGGGTACGTCTCAAGCCAACCAGTAGTTGCTTCCACCATAGTGAGTATGTAGCGCTTGCCTTGGCGTGTTCGTGGCAATGGTCCAATATAGTCAATTTGCCAGGCCTCACCATATCGAAAACTCAGCCATCGCCCTCTGTTCCAGGGAGACTTTACTCGTGTGGCTCGCTTGATTGCAGCACATGTTTCGCATTCATGAGTGACCTGTGAGATGGCCTCCATGGTCAGGTCCACCCCTCGATCACGAGCCCATCTGTACGTTGCATCTCTCCCGAGATGCCCGGATGTTTCATGGGCCCATCGAGCTACAAATAGCTCACCCTTGCGCTCCCAGTCCAGGTCCAGCTGAGCTACTTCAATTTTAGCAGCCTTGTCTACTTGCTCATTGTTTTGATGTTCTTCGGTGGCACGGCTTTTGGGCACGTGGGCATCTACATGACGTACCTTTAGAGCCACGTTTTCCACTCGGGCAGCGATGTCCTGCCACAGTGCAGCAGCCCAGATGGGTTTACCTCTGCGCTGCCAATTGGTCTTCTTCCACTCCTGTAGCCACCCCCACAGGGCATTAGCCACCATCCAGGAGTCAGTGTAGAGATACAGTACTGGCCACTTTTCTCGTTCAGCAATCTTTAGGGCTAGTTGGATCGCTTTTACTTCTGCAAACTGACTTGACTCGCCCTCTCCTTCAGTGGCCTCAACGACTTGTCTTGTGGGGCTCCACACAGCAGCTTTCCACTTTCGATGGTTTCCTACCACACGACAGGATCCATCAGTAAACAGAGCATACCGCCTTTCATCTTCTGGTAATTCGTTATATGGTGGTGCTTCTTGGGCACGAGCCACCTCCTCAGGCAGTGCTCCAAAATCTCTACCTTCTGGCCAGTCCATGATCTCTTCCAGGATTCCTGGATGGTTGGGTTTTCCCAGTCGAGCTCGTTGCGTGATTAACGCTACCCATTTACTCCAGGTAGCACTGGTTGCATGGTGTGTAGAAGGGATGTTTCCTTTGAACATCCAATGTAGTACAGGCAATCGCGGTGCCAAGAGGAGCTGTGCTTCTGTACCAACAACTTCGGAAGCGGCTCGAATCCCCTCATATGCTGCCAGAATCTCCTTTTCAGTTGGAGTGTAGTGGGCTTCTGATCCTCGATATCCCCGGCTCCAAAATCCTAATGGTCGACCCCGAGTTTTAACTGCTACCTTCTGCCAGAGGCTCCATTTGAGGCCATGCTCCCCAGTTGATGTGTAAAGTACATTTTGCACATCTGGTCCTGTCCGAACGGGCCCAAGAGCTACCGCCCGAGCTATCTCCTGTTTGATGTGCTCAAAGGCTTGTTGTTGCTCAAGACCCCACTCAAAATTGTTCTTCTTTCGGGTTACTTGATAGAGAGGGCTCACCAGCTGACTGTAACCTGGAATGTGCATCCTCCAAAATCCCACAAGTCCTAAGAAAGCTTGTGTTTCCTTCTTGTTGGTCGGTGGAGACATAGCTGCTATCTTGTTGACAACCTCCATAGGCACATGGCGGCGTCCATCTTGCCATTTTATTCCCAAGAACTGAATCTCCTGTGCTGGTCCCTTGACCTTGCTTTTCTTTATGGCAAACCCAGCTCTCAGAAGAATCTCAATTACTTTTTGTCCTTTCTTGAACACTTCTTCTGCCTTGTTGCCCCACACAATGATGTCATCGATGTACTGTAGATGTTCAGGGGCATCACCCTTTTCCAGTGCAGTTTGAATTAGTCCATGACAAATAGTGGGGCTGTGCTTCCACCCCTGGGGTAGTCGATTCCAGGTATATTGGACACCCCTCCACGTGAAAGCAAACTGTGGCCTGCACTCTTCTGCCAAAGGAATTGAAAAGAATGCATTGGCGATGTCGATTGTGGCGTACCACTTGGCTGCCTTTGACTCTAGTTCATACTGGAGCTCTAACATATCTGGTACAGCAGCACTCAGTGGTGGCGTCACTTTGTTCAGGCCACGATAGTCTACTGTCAACCTCCACCCTCCGTCAGACTTTCGCACTGGCCATATTGGGCTATTAAAAGGCGAATGTGTCTTACTGATGACACCTTGGGTCTCCAGTTGACGGATCAGTTCTTGGATGGGAGCCAGAGAGTCTCGGTTCGTGCGATACTGCCGTCGGTGCACGGTCCTCATGGCAATTGGCACCTGTTGTTCTTTAACTCGCAACAGTCCTACAACAAAAGGATCTCCTGAGAGGCCAGGCAGATTAGACAACTGTTTGACCTTCTCTGTGTTCACACTGGCCACACCAAAAGCCCATCGGTATCCTTTTGGGTCTTTGAAATACCCCCTCTTGAGGTAGTCAATGCCCAAGATACAAGGGGCTTCTGGGCCAGTTACAATGGGATGTTTTTCCCACTTATCGCCGGTCAAGCTAACCTCGGCCTCCAGTACTGACAGTTCTTGACATCCGCCTGTCACTCCTGAGATCCAGATAGGTTCTGCCCCTCTATAACTTGATGGCATTAATGTACACTGTGCCCCAGTATCGATTAAAGCCTGGTACTTCTGTGGATTTGATGTGCCAGGCCATCGAATCCACACTGTCCAATACACCCGATCATCCCTTTCCTCCTCCTGGCTGGAGGCAGGGGCCCTCTATTCCTGTTCTTGGTCAGAGTATTCACTGTCTGACCCTTGCTGTGCCAGGCCGGAAACTCCTTCATCAGGGCCAAGGGAGGTGATCTCAGTCTTCCTGTATCTGGGAGATCGCTGATTACTTTCTTGCGGTTTCACGCCAGCTACATTAACAACCTTCTTGGATGTTGTCTTCTTGGCAGGGGTCTTTCCTCGCAATTCATGTACACGAGCTTCCAATTTGAAGGTGGGTTGACCATCCCACTTCCTCATGTCCTCCCCCTGGTCACGCAGGAAGAACCAAAGTTCGCCACGTGTCATGCGCCTAGGTTTCCCTTTCCCTCTGACTGGGGTGGAAGAGAACCGACTTCTTGGGGTGCTCCTGACATCTAAGGCACTCGCCCGTAGAGATGAGGAGGTTCCAAGACTCTCTTCAAAGTTCTGAAGCCAGGAAGAGACTGCCTCCACAGTTGGCGTACATCTTAGTCCTTCTCCCATATCCATTTCTGGATAGTACATCGCAGCCAAGCCCGCAGAATACGAGGATGGCGCACCTTTAATCACCTTCCTCCACATGGCCCGTGTGCACAGGACATCCTCTGGATTTTTAGGGGCTTCATCATTATCTGGATCACTATAGATGACTTCCAGCACTGCTAGTTCTCTCAGGTACTGGACACCTTCATCCGCAGTAGCCCACTTCCCTGGGGAGTTGTCCGTAAGATCTTCCTTGAAAGGATATCTTGCTTTAACACTTGAAAGGAGCCGTCTCCACAGACTGCAAATTCCTGTTTCTTTTCCAATTCCCCTTTCAATTCCTCGATCTCTAGCAAGGGAACCCAGCTGTTGGGCTTCCTTACCTTCCAGCTGCTGAGCATCAGCCCCATTATCCCAGCATCGAAGCAGCCAGGCAGCAATCCGCTCACCCGGCTGGCGGCTATAGTCTTTCCGCAGATCTCGCAGTTCTGATGATGTCAGGGACCGGGTAGTTTCTGCCTCCTGTTTGAGTTCTGTTATTCCCTCTTCTGACCCCTTTGCTGAAGGACCCGCTTCTTCCTCCTCTTTTTCGTCCCTTATTAATCGAGGGTATGGACCTGTTGTTCTCCTTGTCCACTGTTTCTTTTTTACTACTGGGGCAATCTCTGCTGTTGTTGTTTTTGTTTGAGTTCCCGTTTCCACCACAGTCCTTTGAGAGCACTGAACTGCAGCTCGATAAGCATAGGCCAGGCCCCAGTACAGCGCTAGGAGTTGCTGATTTTCATCGGGATAGACAAGGCACCCTTCTATCAGGTGTTGTGTCAGTTTTGCGGGGTTGCTTGCCTGTTCAGGGGTAAGATCCCAGGCTACAGGAGGTGATAACCGTCCTAGGAATCTGCCCAAATCCTTCCACTCCCCCTGCCACCCAGGGACAGGCCGCCTCAGGGCACATTTTGGTATTCTCTCACCCAAAATTTGCTTTCTCTTACACCAAAAACCTAACGAGCTCCACACAGCCCACAATAGGCGAATAGCATTAATGAACAGTATCAAAGAGCTAACATAAGGATTAATAAGTACTTCGGGAGCTTGCAGAATAAAACCACTCATGATGTTCCCAATTTCTTCCAGCATGTTCCCGAGCTTAGCAAAATAAAGATAAGCAGAGCAATAAACAAACCCGTGACCAGCACAAGAGCTTGTCGCTTACTAACTGCTATAGCTATAGCACAATTAATATAAAACTGCCGTTGTCCCGCCCCACGTTGGGCGCCAAAATTGACTGTGGTGGTTTGACCTTGGCTAAATGCCAGGTACCCACCAAGTCGCTCTATCACTTCCCCCCCCTTCCCCTTATTTTCTCAATAGGGCAAAGAAGGGAAAGAAAATAAGATAGGAAAACAAAACAACCCTTGTGGGTAAAACAACAGCAGTTTTAATATAAGCAAAGCGAAGCAAAGGTCCGCGCGCGGAAGCAAAAAAAGAAAACAGATTTATTCTCTACTTCCCATTAACAGGCGATGTCGGGCCTTCTCAGGAAGCAGGGCTCTGATACGCGTAGCGGTTGCCTCGGAGGACCAAGGGTGACCCCACCCCCTTCCTCCTTTCTCCCAGCTTTATACTGAGCAGACGTCATATGGTATGGAATATCCCTTTGGTCAGTTCGGGTCAGCTGTCCTGGTTGTGTCCCCTCCCAAGATCTTGCCCACCCCGTCCCACTGTGGGGGGGAAATGTCAGAAAGAGCCTTGGTGCTGTGTAAGCACTACTCAACAGTAGCCACAACACCAGTGTGCTATCAACACTCTGCCAGCTCCCAGCATAAAACACAGCACCATGAGGGCTGCTACAGGGGAAAACCAATTCTGGCTCAGCCAGACCCGATACAAGTATATGCAGCAGGAGTCTGACAGTGGCCATCTCCTCTGCAGACATGTTCTGCCCCATGCTGCCCCCGATCGATCACCTCTCCCAGGTGATTTTCTGTCGATTGACTGTTTTCCATCCTCCCTGCCACAGCCCCGCTGCAGACAGTACCTCCAATTGGGGATCCTCCCGCGGCGTCTTCTGCGCTCAGTCCTGGGACATCGGGGTCACCATTTGTTGCGGGAGGATATCGGACCTGCACAACTCTATGAGAGTTATATCAAGCAAAGCCGTTTATTTTTCCAATAGTACATACTTATGCTCTCGCCAAAGCTCTTACTTCATAATTAGCAAATCATCAATTAGACAGTTATCAACCTTTTCTCCTATCAGCATCAGACCACTCTAACACGCGCTGTGCAGACCAATCACCCTCTCGTTCACGCGCTGTTCACGCGGCGGTAACTTCTCACAGTTCAGTACTTTGCCACAGCTCAGTGTTGCAGCTGGCCGTTGTTTTTCCCTGCCACCTTGGCACAGCTCAGCAGTTTCTGATCTTTCTCCCAAGGCCTGTTTCTCATCAAAGCCTTGCTGTTGATTCAGAGGCTGTGCAAGGCTGACAGGCCGATGTCTCCCACAATACATGGGTATGATTTTGGCTTAGTAGGTCACATTTTGAGGAAAAAGAGATTATTGGTTTGGATTTGTGGTTTTCTGTTTTAAGATGACACCTTCTAAAAACAGTTTAGACAACTGACATATTAGCACAGAGAAAGCTGCTTCAAAAGTGCAATTTATCACAGGGCTCTCCAGCTCATGAGTATGACTTACTCAGCTTTCCTACAATTTGATAGCATGTGGCAGAAATGTTTTTGCCACTCATTTGGCCATCAACACAACTCACACATAAGTGTACTGTTTATGATTAACGGCATCACCCCAATGGATACCAGTAAGAATTATTAGCATACCAGTCTATCACAGATTCTGTTTATAACACTGTTTATCCTTTTTCCATAAGTTCTCCCACTAAAGCACATTAGTTACTATGAAAATGTCAGTATGTCTACCACAATTTATTCCCCAATGCTGGTTATTTTGAGAGAAAAATCAGCAAACAGCTAACTGCTAGATTATGCAAGTCAATTTGTCTTTGTGAAAAAAGTAATTCTGAGACAGCTTTTTAAACCCAGCTCACTCCACCCAAACTTTATTTTGGATATACCAGTCAGGACTTTCTTCAGTAATGTCTCCGGATATATTTTACCACATTCAGTCATATAGCCCATGCAACCAATTCACAGGATTTTAGTGACAAAAATAACACATCTCAGATGGGCAGTCTGTTAAAAGTTAACATATAATCTTATCTGCTGGAGGCTTTGTGAGATCAACATGGGCACAAGAAAGTCTGGATTTGGTTCTTGTCGCTTTTTCTTAAGCTGCCCTATGATGAACGTTATCAATACCACTCAGACCTTCTTCTAAAATCTTCTGTGCTTAAACAAAAATAGATAGGAAAAACATCTCCCAGATCTTCCACATTAAGTAAAAAACTGGAGCCATGTCCATTTGCCCCTGGAATAGCCATTTGGCAAACAACCTGCAAGCCAGTTGCAAATCAGCAGAATATTTAACTTTTGCCCACAACCCACTCCCTACTCTTTCCTTTCCCAAGGTTCTATGGTACTTTCCCTGCTTCAAATGTTCAGTTTTGTAGAAACCTCTTACAAGGTGTCCTGATCTCAGATGTTCCCACAGCTATGGATACTTGATTGCCTTTCTGCTGGCCTTACTACAGTGGACAAATATCTCCAACAAGTTAATGGGACAGAGAGCTGAGGGAAGTAACTTTGTCATCTGCACACCTAAATTTGACAGAAATCTTGAAGATCTATGCATGCACATAGTTTTCATCACAACTCTCAGCTAGAAGAGTTAGGTAGCATTGCCTCTTATTGTGTTGGATTGGACAATGCAGAAGAAATGTGAAAGGGCATCAAGTCACAAGTAGCCAATATGCATGTCATTTGCTACAAATTATCAAATTATCTAATTTCCATATCTGTATGTAATCTGCAAAGAGCAATAAACATATTGACAATTTAGACCTCCTGCCACATGGATACAGAGTCACATAGAGTGTGTCAGCTGTGGTTATAGCAAGTGGAGACTGCTTGCCACAGGGAAGCTGTAGCCAGGTTATTGCATGCAGGAAGTCCAACTGGTCAAACTCAGAGAACTGCAGTACACTGAAGTGATGAGAAAGGTGGGCTAAAAGAGGAAGAGCTTATGTGTCTAAGCCAGTGAATGGGTCGAGGCATCCTGACAGGAAGGCAGAAAGACATAGTATACTGACTGTTTAATGGGGTATGTGAGATTTTTTATGAGCAATCTATGCTTTTAACCAGATTGTTTTCAGGGAGCACCAACGCAGTTTCTGAGAACCATTCTAATGTACGTTTATATCAATCAGATGGAGAGGTGCCCACAGGACCAAATGCACTTCCTTTCTGTTGCTGCTAACATTGCCACTCACTCTGGTCCTTTCAAGGTGAGAAGGGAAAAGAGGAAAAAAAGAATAGCAACTTGCAAACCATGTATTGCACAAATCCACAGCTTTACTAAGAGTGCAATTTCAAAGAAGAGGGAAGAATACCACTCTGTATCTGAAAGTTCATCACCTAACTTCACATCATGACAAAAACTTGTTCCACCATTAAAGCAGTGGGAATGTTGGTTACTGAAAATATTGGACATTCATTTGTGTTGAATCAGTTTTGTGTTGCTCAGTTAGTGAATGTCAGAAGGATGGAAAATCAATTTTTATCGTAACCCTAAAATGAAAGCAAAACTGTGCAATTAACTTATAAGACTATTGATTACATAATGAAAAGTGCAATTAGATATATTGCTTGAAAATCCTACCACAGTAAATGGGAGCATGTGGAGTCATTGGAACCATGTGGGTATATATTCAAGTGTACACTCTAGATGGAAAACAGCACAGAAGACGTAATCAAATTAGTATAAATATAGTTACACCAGTTCAGTTAGACCACACAAATAATTTCTAGAACACAAATAACAACTTCCCAAGTGAATGAGATCATTAAAACCAATATACTTTTTAAATTTATTTGCTGAAACCATGGGACTGAAAGCTTTACTTAGAAATGAAAAATCTAACAAAATGGCAACAAAATGTAGTATAGGAAGGAAATCAAAATAAATTCAGAACAGCAGGCATAACTGCCACAGATAAGAAACAATAAAAGCTAGAAACTAATCCCTGACAACTAAAAAATGATGGCACTGCAAAACACAAGTGACCACCCTCAGACTATTTTCACTTAGCAGAATGCTCAAAAGCCTCTCCTGAAAACAACTATAATTTTCAGAATTAATCACACCGATTTTGAGTCTGTGTTGACTTCATGAGTGTACTCATGCACACTCACTGATATCAATAATTTTTTTCTGATATTATTAGCGTAAGGTTTGGAAGCTGTGTATAAGAACAGGGTCCCCCTTTTGCTCCCCTTTTGCTGGTGTCCTGGTTCAGCTAGGATAGGGTTAAGTTTCCCCAGCAGTGGGGGGGAAGCTCTACCCGGGTTATTCAATACCATGCTGACGTCACCTCCTGGCGCCCAAGCGCGGGAGCACGGGAGAATTGGGGAACGCGTGCGTTTATGCGATGTCTCTGCTCTCACTGCTGTATCGGTACATATCTTGCTCTGTTCATTGTTACTACTGTTATTGTTATTGTTGTTGTTTGTTGTGTTGCTGTTGCACTGTTGTATTAAACCTCTCCTTATCTCAGCCCCGGGGCTTTGTATTTCACTCCCTTTGTGGGGGAGGGGCAGCGGCCGCGTGGTCTCAGACCCCAGCAGGGACTAAACCAACACAACTTTTGGCACCCAACATGGGGCTCAAGAGGGCTGAAATAAGGACAAAAGGAGAAGGTGTGTTAGAGCAATCTGTTAGGTGCAATTTTTCTGTTTTTATTTGTATTTGTTTGATAAGAAACGTTTGCAATGCTGGCCAACTTGCTTGCGTGGTGGGGCTGGATTAATCCTTATATCCACTGTGTGTTCCCAGTGCTGGTGTTTGTTGTCGGTGGAAAATGTGTCAAGGGTCTTGTTTTGCTGTACTGGCTGCAGATTGCTTATAATGTGCTTGCATCACTGCTTGTGGGGGTGAACGGGTTCCTGTTTGCTGCCTGGGCTTTTGTTAGGGGTCTCACCCCCTCTATGGGTGAGCCAGGGGAAGAGATCCTCTCGGTTTTTGAGAGTTTCAGCTATCCCTGGAGCCTCCTGGCCACTGTGTTCGTGGCACAATGCTTTCTGAATATCTGCCTGATCTTGTTTTGGGCCATGCGATACTTCTCCAATAATGGCACCACCTGGAAACCTGCCCCGAGGGCAGATAGTTATAAATGCAAGGTGTGTGGGAAAAAATGGGCAAGTGCCTGAGTCAGTGGTCACCCCCAACGTTCTGGGATTTCACTCCCGAACAAGTGCAGAGTCCTGATAAACTGGTGGAGTGTTTGGAAAAGGTGTGCTGCCAATCTGACAAAGCCCGGGAGACACAACTCGCTGCGATGTGCTGGGGGCTTGCCCATGCTTACCGCATCGTCCTTAACACTATTCACTGCCCTCAAGGGGGAGAAAGGGCTGCAGGATCTGAAAATGAACTTACTGGTGCAGCAGCTGGGCCAGGGGGACAGGCAGTGCCAGTACCAGTCGCTTCCACCAGCACAGCAGCTGGGCCAGAGGGACAAGCAGTACCAATATCAGTCGCCCCAATACGGAAAACCAAATATACCAAAAAAATCCTCTCGCAGTGTACAGGGTGATGATGAACCAGGCCCATCACGAGAGCAGGAGGAAGAGCCGGAGGTAACCATCCGATCTCTATCCCTCAGTGAGTTGCGAGATATGCGGAAGGATTTCAGCCGCAGTCCAGGCGAGCAAATTTGCACCTGGTTGCTCTGGTGCTGGGATAGTGGAGCTGCTGGTTTGGAATTGGAGGGGAGAGAGGCCAAGCAGCTGGGACCTTTAGCCAAGCAGGCTGGTATTGACAAGCAATAGGGAAACAGACTCAAACCCTCAGCCTTTGGAGGCGACTCCTGCTCGGTGTGAGGGAGAGGTACCCTTACAAGGATGATGTTCTATGTCGGTTGGGCAAGTGGACCGACATGGAGAAAGGCATTCAGAACCTCAGGGAATTGGCTGTGTTTGACGAGGTCTATGGTGATCTGAATGATGAGCGGTCACCCATGGATCCAGATCAGGCCCCTTGCACACAGTCGATGATGTGGTGGAAGTTCCTGCAAAGTGGACCAGAGGCACATTCCAAAGCACTAGCAGTAGCGTCCTGGTGGCGAGACACCCAGACTCAGACAGTGGACAAAGTGATTATCCAGCTCCGGCAATATGAGGGAAATCTCCCTTCCTCCCAACATGCCTGGGTTTCAGCTGTAAGGGAACTGTCTCAGAGGCTCCAGAAAGTGGAAGAGGACATGTCCTACGTTCCACCTGCATGGGTCGATGTCTCAGCCATTAGAAGCAGGCGCTTCCCCACCCAAGAGAAGGGCAGTGGAAGGTACACACCACGGGGCACCCTGTGCTTCTTCCTCCACGACCATGGGGAAAACATGAGGAAGTGGCATGGACAGCCCACTCCCGCCCTAGCTGCACAAGTACAGCAGCTGAAAGGGAAGACCACCATGAAAGGGGAGTCTTCCAAGAGATATGTAGCTCCAGTGTCCAGTCGGAAATCCCCCAGACAGAATAGAATGGCCAACTGTATGCTTGACCCTCTTGAGGGCACCAGTAAGTCATTCTTGCAGGAGTCACTCTTAGATCAAGTGAGTGATGCTGAGCAGGATTAGAGGGGCCCTGCCTCCAGCAAGGTGGAGAAAAGGGATAATCGGATTTACTGGAAGGTGTGGATCCGATGGCCTCGCACATCAGACCGGCAAGAATATAAAGCCTTGGTAGACACTGGCGCACAGTGCACTCTGATGCCATCAAGCCACAGTGGGGTTGAACCCATCTAGATGTCCGGAGTGACAGGGGGGTCCCAACAGCTGACCCTATTAGAAGCTGAAGTAAGCTTAACTGGGAAGGACTGGCATAAGCACCCCATTGTGACTGGCCCAGGTGCCCCGTGCATCCTAGGTATAGATTACCTCAGGAGAGGGTACTTTAAAGACCCAAAAGGGTACTGGTGGGCTTTTGGTATAGCTGCCTTGGAGGAGGTTGAGCAATTGTCCACCTTACCCGGCCTCTCAGAGGACCCCTCAGTGGTGGGGTTGCTTAAGGTTGAAGAGCAGCAAGTGCCAATTGCTACCAAGATGGTGCACTGACATCAGTACCACACTAACTGAGATTCCCTGGTCCCCATCCATCAGCTGATCCGTCGACTAGAAAGCCAGAAGGTGATCAGCAAGACTCACTCACCTTTCAACAGCCCTATATGGCCAGTGAGAAAGCCTAATGGCGAATGGAGACTAACCGTGGACTACCGTGGCCTGAATGAAGTTACGCCAGTGATGAGTGCTGCAGTGCCGGACATGCTAGAGCTCCAGTATGAGCTGGAGTCGAAGGCAGCCAAGTGGTACGCCACGATTGACATCGCTAACGCGTTCTTCTCCATTCCAATAGCACCAGAGTGCAGGCCACAGTTTGCATTCACTTGGAGGGGTATCCAGTACACCTGTTATCGATTGCCCCAGGGGTGGAAACACAGCTCCACCATTTGCCATAGACTGGTCCGTACTGCACTGGAGAAAGATGGGGGCTCCAGACACCTGCAGTTCATTGAAGATATCATTGTATGGGGGGACACAGCTGAGGAAGTCTTTGAGAAAGGAAAGAAGATAATTGAAATCCTCCTGAAGGCTGGTTTTGCCATCAAGTGACAGAAAGTTAAGGGGCCTGGAAGGGAGATTCAGTTCCTAGGAATAAAATGGCAAGATGGGCGTCGCCACATCCCAATGGAGGTGATAAACAAGATAACAGCCATGGCCCCACCAACCACTAAAAAGGAGACTCAGTCTTTCATGGGTGCTGTGGGGTTTTGGAGGATGCACATCCCAAACTACAGCCTGATTGTGAGCCCTCTCTACCACGTAACCCGCAAGAAGAACGATTTTAAATGGGGCCCTGAGCAACAACAAGCCTTTGAAAAAATTAAGCAGGAGATTACCCAGGGAGCGGCCCTCGGGCCAGTCTGGGCAGGGAAAGAGGTTAAAAACATGCACTACGCTGCAGCCAGGGAGAATGGCCCTTCCTGGAGGTTCTGGCAGAGAGCACATGGGGAATCCCGAGGCCGACCTCTAGGCTTTTGGAGCCGGGGATACAAAGGCTCTGAAGCTAACTATACCCTGACTGAGAAGGAGATACTGGCAGCGTATGAAGGAATTCGAGCTGCATCAGAAGTGGTCGGCACTGAGACACAGCTCCTCCTGTGTTTTGCTGATCAGGGATATCAATTAAACTCAGACACCAGAGTGAAAAGAGCAGGCGTATTTTACTAGAAATAACTAAATAATATAACAGAATAATACAGAAAACATACAGTAAGAAAAGACAGAATAGTGCACTTAAACAGATAGGAAAATACAGGGTAATGCATCAAATCATTACTACCTGAGAGAGAGAATAGTGATTAAGAAAGATCCATCACCACTTGCATACGTTACCATCATCCAGACCCGCAGGCGCTGGGCAGCCCCGGTTACAGTGAGGATTTGGAGAACCTTTCCCTGCAAGTGGGAAATCCTACGCGGTGCATCCACCCGTAGGTGAGGCTTCCAAAGTCGCTGTGAGCGGGTCCAGCCTTATATACCTAAAAATCAGTAAGCCAGAATAGCTGGCACCTTTTGTTTTAAGCGGAAATATCTGGTTTTCATCTCACGTTAGGTTCCCCCCAGAGCCTGGCCAGGGCTTAAGGGAGAAGCTAAGGGAGTTTCCCTGCTTTTCTAGTTAATTTATGAGCAAGGTCACAAGGCCAGATAACTGTTTCTGTGGCCTTGTTATCTTGCTCACACATAAAGAAATATAAGGATACATTCAAGATAGACATGTTTTATGATGTTTAAGCTACATCTTCTATGCATATTTCACTAATGACTACATACGGAGTTAGCAGTTTCAGTTCAGGGCCTGTTGCTCAGGCTTCAGTACTCCCACCTTTTACATCAGAATAGTTGGTTTGCTATAACTTAGTATAATACCTATTAGCGCAATGGTTATCAGTTATAAAATGTACAGGATTCATCTATAGGTCAACTCTGGCTTGGGCTTATTGTCCAAGCCTTAGCACTTCATTCGGTCCTTTGACCTATAGGTGAATCATGGCTCTCAAACCATCTCTATGGTTAGTGACATTAGTTTATGTTCATCAGTTGATGATGTTTTGTCAGGCATGTCCTGATCCATTATCAGGGAGGATTCTTAAACGATCTCAGTAGTGGATCTTAAGACACAAACGAGGTTAGATACCATGCAACCTTGGAAACTCTATTTCCTGTAACAAGCAATAATAGCGATAGGACAGAGGGAAGAAGAAAGAAAATTCAGAATACCTAAGCAAGCAAACAGAAGAGATGCAGCAAAATCAGTTACCACCACGAATCCAGTGATGTCCTGTTGGTTCAGTCTCTCCTGAAATCTCAGTTCTGAGCCCTGAGAGAGGAGTACGCAGTCTTTTTATTGTCCAAGTCCCCACAATTTCTCCAAAGAGTCCGCCCATTTCCACGGAGCTCATTGTCATACGTGCCGCTCCGTGTTCCTCCAGGTGCGCATGTCCAGGTGTTCTCAGTGGTCGTGCTGGAGGAGGGGTGTCGGCCTGTGGTGTCTTCAGCTTCCGCACGCCTTCCTCACCCTGATTTCTTCTCCACCTGGCTCGTGCGCAAGCGCAGCTTGGCAGGCACTGCCAAGGATGATGTCGTTCTGGCTTCAGGCAGATATGGTGGTTTCTTCGGGGACAATTCATCTCCTTCAGAGCGTACTCCTTCATGGCGACAGGATGTTGAGGCCAGGTAGTGGTAGTGGTGTGGCAGCAATGTCGAGGCAATACAGTCTCTCACACTGCCCCATGGCTTGACATTGCTGTCCTCGTGGTGGCACAAAGGATAGAGATATAAAGAGAGAGAGAAAGAAAGGACAGAAATAGCGTGCAACATGACAACTAACGATATTTCTGACTAACATATAACTAATAACATCTTTAACAGATATATAAATTTTCCATTAATAAACATGTAACTAACAATATCTTTAACAAATATAAATATCTTCAGTTAACAAGCATATAGCTAACAACATCTCTAACAAACATGTCATGCTCAAAATTAACTAACTCTACAAAACCAAAACATTCTACAAACCGATTTTAAGGTTGCAAGGAATCAGTAGAAGAACACAATGGCAGTTTACATGATTGACATTCACAGGGACAAAAAAGTTGTATTATAAGAACAAATAAGAAAATGATTATCAAGGCTAAGGCTATAAAGTGAATTGAAATTATTACTAACATATTATCCATTATTTTTCCGTGGTTCTGGTAATATATCACTGAGTGTTTGTGGCTCTGGTAGTCCATGCGGTTTGTTGCCCTGCTCTGCCGAAGTTGGGGTCAGCATACGCAGCAGGAAAATCGCTTTCCACGCCCCTTTATCCTAAAGCGCATGTGTCATCTGGGCCTAGAAACTTCTATCCCAGATTTAAACAAAGGTAAATGAGCGATAACACTACAAATAACAAATAAAACAATATTAACACTGACAATGGTTAACAACATCCTAACCAAACATATAATAAAGGTAACAGTGACAATAACAATGTCAATTAACAATATTTTAACCAAACATATTTAACTAAAATGTGTCGCACGCTGGGCCTAATGGATGTACTCCCGGTCCTTGGGGACTGGGGGAAGAAGGTGGTTGTCTGCATGAACAAGTACAATTACAGGATGTTTTACATGGACACTTATAAGACCAACACATACATATCACAAGGGAAAATATTCTGGTTGTTGTTGTCAATTGTGGAGCTGAAGATGGTCTGGCTCGCTGGAGCTGGGGTCTGCCTTTGCAGCAGGAAAATGAATTTCCATGCCCCCAGCCCAGAGTGCATGTGTGGTTTAGGTCTTGGTATTTCCATCTTGCCTTCATGGGCCCAGTAACGACTTTTTAAAGCCCAGGCCCCATTAGCAAAGGGCCCTTCCCCTGATTTGGTGTCTGTTGTTTGCTCATAATACTGGTAACAGAATGACTTAAACCCACAAATTCGTTTTCCTCCCATTCTTGGTTAACACTTAGGAAGCCGGTGCTTCCCCCAGAACCAAGGGAGAGGGGAACAGTCACCCAAAGCAATTTTTGCAATGATAGACAATACATCCTAGAAATATTAATAAGACAATGAACATCAACACTGTATACAAATTTAAATTCACATAAGGATCCCCTGTCGTGACTCAGAATATCTTTCTCCGGGGGGGGTTTACCTGCAAGAAAAAGGAAAGAAAAGCTTCTCGGTTCATTTTGAGAACCGCAAGTGGGTTATAATTAGAAAGATGGGATAATCCACCTTGTATTAATTTTGTGCTCCTTTCCATGAGCATCTTTGGCTTTCCAGGTGTACTTGTTTATTGGGGTATCCAATACCAATGGTACTGCTCCCACCACAGGGAGTTTGACTAAGACAGGTTGTCCTGGCAAAGGAGATGGATTTCTGGGGTGGTCAGGGCCACGTGGGGCTGGCTTGATGCCCGCAATGCCACTGAATTCCCAGAAACTTCACTGTCTCAGACGGTCCTTGGATTTTTGCAGAGTTAATTTCCCAACCCTTCTGTTTCATATGATCTACCACTAATTCAAGAACGTCTTGTATTTCCTCCTCATCATTTCCTTGAATCAAAATATCATCAATATAGTGGCTTAATTGTGTGTGAGGAGGCAGCTGTATTTCATCTAAGTGTTCAGCTACAATTCTGTAACAGATAGTGGGGCTATGCAACCATCCTTGGGAAAGCAAATGCTTTTCTGCAATTGGGATAGTAAAAAATGCACTAGTTAAATCTATTACAGCGTACCAAGTTCCTGGATGTTTCTGAACTTCTTCTATTAAAGTGACAGTGTCTGGCACAGCTGCTGCAAGCGGTGCAGTATGTTTGTTTACTTCTCTAAAATCCACTGTCATTCTCTAGGATCCATCACTTTTCTTGACAGGCCACACCAGATTGCCACCTCAAAACTCCTACATCTAATAAAGCTCTAATTGTCTGTGATATCTCTTCATGTGCTCCCAGAATTCTATATTGCCTCATTGTAACTAACTTAGTTGCAGCCAGGATCTGCACAGGAGGCATTTTTTTACTTTGCTGACCTTAACAAGTCTGGTACTAATACAGGGTCTAACTCCAAATTGATACTGACTATCAGAAAGATTTAAAGTTAGTCTTTTTAGAATGTCTATAATGATTTTATATTCAGGAATGGGGACAATCATGACTGAATATAATAATTTTTGGAGGTTTCCTGTTTTCATTTCCATTTGTGTTTGTACAGTTTTAATTTATTTTCCTCCCAAACCTATAATAATTACAGGTTGTCTTTTAAATTTCCTGGGATTCCCATATATTAAGGAGGCCTCTGCTCCATCCTCAGTTAGGGTATTTACAGTTTGTGGGGACCGGTTGTTCTAAATAAAAAACAAACAAATAACAACAAAAGGAAAAAAAAAACAAAAGAACTTTAAGTTCTACATGGGGCCATCGGTCCTTCTGCACTCACTGCCCTGGAACTTGGCCATTAATTCATATGTGCTGATTATAATAATGATTCACCTCACTTGCCTCCTGCAAAGGGTACAAGTCAGAAAATGCTGCCCAATCCTCTTTCACCCCCGGAACCAGTGATCCACTCACGGGGGGCCCTCCGTGGGCAGATGGAGGGTCCCGTTGAGGTTCGAGAAGGGGTGCCGTAGGCTGAGTTGTCCCTGGATTCTTAGTTTTAGCACTCTGCACTCTCTTGCTAGGTTTATTCAGCCCTCTCTGTGTATATATTCGCCACGGCTCGTTAGTTGGAACACCATAAATTTTTTCATGAGACATGCCATGTTTTAACAAAGCCGTAAACATTTCCTTACGAGAAATCCTGTTTTCACTGCCTTTAGGGCTGTCTCGAGTATCTCGATTCCCTGCACTCCCTCGGGGGCCCCACTCTTCAAGGTCACGTAACTGTTGCACTTTTTCTATTACTTCATCAAGGGGATCCCCCATTTCATTAATGCAAAGGGGCATAATTACATTTTTATATGTCAGTGGAACGGTTTTAATCACTCTGTTTCTCATAGTGACCGACAAAGGATGTCACATCATAAAGTCAGCATCTCCTACAAAAATAGCTGCTTTCATCCCTTCCTCTTTCATTCGCTGTATACAATCTCGCAAAGTATACCACTGACGGTCAGATGGCAGCCAATCATTCTCTGGAGGATATTTGGTATTACATCCCAGAGCAGCCAGTGTTCACAAATTAATATCCTGAGTGTTGTTTTGAAATGCATCCTGCACAAAAGAATTTGAACTTAAAATCAAAAACCTTTTAGAATCTCCTGCGTCTAGGGTTACCCCTGCCACTACCTGATCCTGCAAACACACCATCCAAGAGAGCAAGGATTCCCCCGGTCTCTGCTTAAATCTTTCAATTATATCATTTACTTCATACTGTGTATAATCCTCTATCATATCCTTCCTCACAGCTTGCCCACTATTAGGATCTCTACCAGGATCCCACTGCACACCCGCTTCTGCAATCACCGCATGCCTTTTCTTACACTTTCTCCTTTTCCTATACTTATATTGTGCTACTCGCACCGCAGCTTTCTCCACCACTGTCTGATAAGTATCCAGCTTATCAGCAAACAACTTATTCTGGCATTGCAACATCACTATTTGACTCTTCAAATCACATATCTGTCGCTCCATCTGGGAGCGCTCTAACAACAGCCTCTCTTTACTCTGGTGGTGTTTTCTACATGCAGTTAACAAAATCCACCCTCGTTTACTTGAATTTGTAGTTTCTTTTCCTTTTTCAATAGGTACCTTTTCATACAATTTAAAACATCCAATGGTCACTTTAAATAATGGCATTTTTGTCGGATCCCACTTCTGACACCAATTTATGTTTTGCTGATCAGGGATATCAATTAAACTCAGACACCAGAGTGAAAAGAGCAGGCGTATTTACTAGAAATAACTAAATAATATAACAGAATAATACAGAAAACATACAGTAAGAAAAGACAGAACAGTGCACTTAAACAGATAGGAAAATACAGGGTAATGCATCAAATCATTACTACTTGATAGAGAGAGAGAATAGTGATTAAGAAAGATCCATCACCACTTGCATACGTTACCATCATCCAGATCCGCAGTCGCTGGGCAGCCCCGGTTACAGCGAGGATTTGGAGAACCTTTCCCTGCAAGTGGGAAATCCTACGTGGTGAGTCCACCCGTAGGTGAGGCTTCCGAAGTCGCTGTGAGCGGGTCCAGCCTTATATACCAGAGATCGACAAGCCAGAATAGCTGGCACCTTTGTTTTAAGCAGAAATATCTGGTTTTCATCTCAGGTTAGGTTCCCCCCAGAGCCTGGCCAGGGCTTAAGGGAGAAGCTAAGGGAGTTTCCCTGCTTATCTAGTTAATTTATGAGCAAGGTCACAAGGCCAGACAACTGTTTCCGTGGCTCCGTTATCTTGCTCACACATAAAGAAATATAAGGATACATTCAAGATAGACATGTTTTATGATGTTTAAGCTACATCTTCTATGCATATTTCACTAATGACTACATACAGAGTTAGCAGTTTCAGTTCAGGGCCTGTTGCTCAGGCTTCAGTACTCCCACCTTTTACATCAGAATAGTTGGTTTGCTATAACTTAGTATAATACCTATTAGCACAATGGTTATCAGTTATAAAATGTACAGGATTCATCTATAGGTCAACTCTGGCTTGGGCTTATTGTCCAAGCCTTAGCACTTCATCCTGGCACCCCGACTGTGGGTGCTGGGATGGATGTTCAAAGGAAAGGCTTCTCTACACATCATGCAACAGATGCCACGTGGAGTAAATGGTTTGCGTTGATAACACAACGGGCTCGAATAGGGAACCTCGACCCCCCAGGATTAGTGGAAGTGATCATAAACTGGCCAGAGAGCAAAGATTCTGGGATGTCACCAGAACAAGAGGTGAAACGTGCTGAGGAGGCCCCACCATATAACGAGCTGCCAGAGGAGGAGAAGCGATATGCCCTGTTCACTGATGGGTCTTGTCGCATTGTGGGAAAACATCGACGATGGAAGGCTGCAGTGTGGTATCCCACACGAGAAACCACTGAAGCTGTTGAGGGACAAGGTGATTCGAGCCAGTTCGCAGAGGTGAAATCCACCCAACTGGCTTTGGAGATTGCTGAGCGAGACAAGTGGCCGAGGCTCTATATCTACACTGACTCGTGGGTGATGGCAAGTGCCCTGTGGATGTGGTTGCAGCAATGGAAACAGAGCAACTGGCAACGCAAGGGCAGAGCCGTCTGGACCGCTGAAGTATGGCAGGATATTGCAGCCCAGGTAGAGAACCTCGTTGTGAAGGTGCGCCATGTGGACGCCCATATACCCAAGAGTCGGGCCACTGATGAACATCAACACAACCAGCAGGCAGACCAGGCTGCTAAGATGGAAGTGGCTCAGGTGGACTTGGACTGGCAGCATAAAGGTGAAATGTTCATAGCCCGGTGGGTCCATGAGACCTCGGGCCACCAAGGCAGAGATGCAACATACAGGTGGGCTCGAGATTGAGGGGTGGACCTCACCATTGACACCATCGCAGAGATCATCCATGGATGTGAGACTTGTGCTGTGATCAAACAAGCGAAACGGGTGAAGTCCCAGCGGAATGGAGATCGATGGCTGAAATATAAATATGGAGAGGCCTGGCAGATCGACTACATCGCACTGCCACACACCCGCCAAGGCAAGCGCCACGTGCTCACAATGGTGGAAGCAACCACTGGATGGCTCGAAACTTATCCAGTGTCCCACGCCACCGCCCGGAATGCCATCCTGGGCCTTGAAGAGCGAGTCCTGTGGCAACACGGCACCCCAGAGAGGATTGAGTCGGACAACGGGACTCACTTCCGAAATAACCTCATAGATGCCTGGGCAGAAGAACACGGCATCAAGTGGCTCTACCACATCCCCTACCATGCACCAGCCTCCGGGAAGATCGAGCGCTACAATGGACTGTTAAAAACTACATTGAGAGCAATGGGGGGTGGAACCTTCAAACACTGGGACACACATCTGACAAAGGCCACTTGGTTAGTCAACACAAGAGGATCTGCCAATCGAGCTGGCCCGGCTCAGTCAAAACTCCCACGTGTTGTAGACGGGGATAAAGTCCCTGTGGTGCGCATGAGGGACATGCTGGGAAAAATGGTCTGGGTTAGTCCTGCGTCGGGCAAAGGCAAACCCATCCACGGGACTGCTTTTTGCTCAAGGACCTGGGTGCACCTGGTGGGTGATGCAAAAGGATGGAGAGGTCCGATGCGTACCACAAGGGGACTTGATTGTGAGTGAAAACACACCGTGAGTTATACTGTGCTTTTGTTAAATTTTCTTTGTTATTGCTAATTGCTAAATGGTAGCTGGACGTGACGCAGATGGTATAGAATAAAGGGGTGGATTATGTCCTGGTTCAGCTAGGATAGGGTTAAGTTTCCCCAGGATTGGGGGGGGAGCTCTAGCCGGGTTATTCAATACCATGCTGACGTCACCTCCTGGCGCCCAAGCACGGGAGCACGGGAGAATCGGGGAACGCGTGCATTTATGCGATCTCTCTGCTCTCACTGCTGTATTGGTAGATATCTTTCTCTGTTCATTGTTATCACTGTTATTGTTATTGTTATTGTTGTTGTTTGTTGTGTTGCTGTTGCACTGTTGTATTAAACCTCTCCTTATCTCAGCCCCGGGGCTTTGTATTTCACTCCCTTTGTGGGGGAGGGGCAGTGGCCACGTGGTCTCCGACCCCAGCAGGGCCTAAACCACCACAGGTGGATATAACATTTATGTGGGTACTCTGAGATGTATGAATTGTTATGCCCAGGAGCACTTTTGTGCCAGAAAAGTAACTTCCAGAATTTGATGCACAGGAATGAACATACAAAGAGAAATATTCAAAAGAAAAAAAATTAAAAAGCTGAGCTTCTCAGACTTTTTTTTCAAATGTACAACATAGTGTTCTTTATATCCACTTTTCCTTTTTACCTGTATTCATTAATACATTTCTGCTTATATTACATATATACATAATAAACACAGGAAGTGCAAAGGTATACAGCTTTTTAATATCCAGACTTCTGTGTATTTAAATGCACGCAGTTAACATATCCTTAAATGTAGTCAAAAGTAATTCATAACAATCACTTGATGAGACAGTGGCACTCACAGTGGTTACAAAGAGGCTGTGAGGCTATGCAGAGCGGAAATCAGGAGGTCTAAAGCCCAGCTGGAAATTACTCTGGCTTAAGCAATCAATGACAACAAGAAATGTTTCTATAAGTATGTCAGTAGCAAAAGAAAGACCAGGGAGAGTATCCACCCCCTGCTAGACGCAGGAGGAAACATGGTAACAAGTGATGAGGAGAAGGCTGAGGTCCTTAATGCCTTCTTTGCCTCAGTCTTTAATACCAAGACTAGTTGTATTGAGGGAATCCAGCCTCCTCAGCCAGAAGACAGAGACTGGGAGAACGACCCCCCCTGCAATCCAGGAGGAGACAGTCAGTGACCTACTGCATCACATAGACACACACAAGTCTATGGGACCAGACAGGATACACCCGAGAGTGCTGAAGGAGCTGGCTGGGGTGCTTGCCAAGCCGCTTTCCATTATTTACCAGCAGTCCTGGCTGAGTGGGGAGGTCCTGACAGATTGGAAATAGGCTAATGTGACGCCCATCTATAAGAAGGGTCGGAATGATGATCCAGGAAATTACAGGCTTGGCAGCTTGACTTCGGTACCCGGGAAGCTGATGGAGCAGCTCATCCTGAGTACCATCTTACAACACATGCGGGACTACCGGATGATCAGGCCCAGTCAGCATGGGTTTATGAAAGGCAGGTCCTGCTTGACAAACCTGATCTCCTTCTACGACAGGGCGACCTGCTTATTGGATGAGGGAAAGGCTGTGGATGTAGTTTACCTTGACTTTAGTAAGGCCTTTGACACCATTTCCCACAGCATTCTCCTGGCAAAACTGGCTGCTCAAGGCTTGGATGATCGCACGCTTTGCTGGGTAAAAAACTGGCCGGATGGCCGGGCCCAAAGAGTTGTGATGAGCGGAGTTAAACCCAGTTGGCAGCCTATCACGAGTGGTGTCCCCCAGGGCTCAGTTTTGGGGCCACTCCTGTTTAACATCTTTATTGATGATCTAGACGAGGGGATCGAGTGCACCCTCAGTAAGTTTGCAGACGACACCCAGTTGGGTGGGAGTGTTGATCTGCTCGAGGGTAGGGAGGCTCTGCAGAGAGACCTGGACAGGCTGGAGCGATGGGCTAAGGCCAACTGGAGGAGTTTCAATAAGGCCAAATGCCGGATGCTGCACTTGGGCCACAACAACCCCCAGCAGAGTTACAGGCTTGGGGAGGAGTGGCTGGAGAGCTGCCAGTCAGAGAGGGACCTGGGGGTGTTGATTGATAGCCGGCTGAACAGGAGCCAGCAGTGTGCCCAGGTGGCCAAGAAGGCCAATGGCATCCTTGCTTGTATCAGAAATAGCATGGTCAGCAGGGACAGGGAAGGGATCTTACCCCTGTACTCGGCACTGCTGAGGCCGCACCTCGATGACTGTGTTCAGTTTTGGGCCCTTCACTACAAAAAGGACATTGAATGACTCGAGCATGTCCAGAGAAGGGCAACGAAGCTGGTGAAGGGTGTGGAGCACATGTCGTACAAGGAGCGGCTGAGGGAACTGGGGTTGTTTAGTCTGGAGAAGAGGAGGCTGAGGGGAGACCTCATCGCCCTCTACAACTACCTGAAAGGAGGTTGCAGAGAGCTGGGGATGAGTCTCTTTAACGAAGTAACAAGTGACAGGACAAGAGGGAATGGCCTCAAGTTGCACCAGGGAAGGTTTAGACTGGATATTAGGAAGCATTTCTTTCCAGAAGGGGTTGTTAGGCATTGGAATGGGCTGCCCAGGGCAGTGGTGGAGTCCCCATCCCTTGAGGTGTTTAAGAGTCAGGTTGACATAGCGCTTAGAGATGTAGTGTAGTTGGGAACTGTCAGTGTTTGGTTAACGGTTGGACTAGATGATCTTCAAGGTCCTTTCCAACCTAGATGATTCTGTGATTCTGTGACAGTAAGGGCTTTCTATATCATAATTCTCTCATTGGTTGCAGTGGGACAGAGGAGGTAAAAAAGCTGAAGCATGTGTCCTTCTCCCACATCAGTGGGGAAACTCACTGCACAGGGGAGCCCAGGAGCAACCACCCTGCTCTCTCAGGAGGAATACAGCAAAAGGGCAGCAGAGGACAAGGCACCAAGCAGAGACCCTGTGCCATGTGCCAGTTGGCCTCATAACGTCCTTTATACAGCAGCTACAGAATTGCTAATGGATGCTGCTGTGGTTAACATTGTTTTTGATCTCTGATAATACCTGTGGATTTCCCAGTGGGGACTTAGCTATTCAGCAAATCAAATTCAACCTAATTGAAAGCTGGCAAAATAAAAGTTGCCCTTTTGGCATCCAGGCATTCAAAATATTTTTTTCCTCACTGTTCTTGAATTATGAGGGGGAAAAAGACACGTGCATTCACCAAGCCAAGCAGAAGCATACCAGGACTCCACTTTTTTCAACCATGAAGTAATCATTTCATTTTGTTTAAAAGTAGCCAATTATTAAAGCTGGGAAAAGGAGGGCAGTTAGAACTATGCATCAGAACTATCGGATGGTTTTAGAAAAATACACAGTCATGGTGTGTAAGGAACTGAAGAAAATAATGCCTCAAACATTCATCGACACAGAAAAACTCAAAGACAAGCTGTGGCCTTTGTGATTAGTCTAAGCAATGTCACCCAAGGAAGCAGGAGTGTATTGAAGGATGCACCCCCCACTCCCTTGCAGTTGCATTGACAAACTCCTTAGATAAGCCTCAAAAAGGGGGAAACATGGACTGAGTGAAACCAAATGTTTCCCATCAAGCACAAGGACCACTAATCACTGGCTTCATTGTGTAAGTCCGACACTATGTGGCTCTATTGTGTAAATCAGACACCATGCTTGCGTTGCTACCAACTTTGTGACTTCACCATTGAAGAGGTGACAAGAACTGACAAGAGGTGATCATTTCTGTCACAGAAGCCGGATGATTTCTCAAGAAGCATGAAGTCAGCAAAATTCTGGGAACTGAGAAAAAAACAAAATATGCTAAGCAGCTGTGGTGATTTGACCTTGGCTAAATACCAGGTACCCACCAAGTCGCTCTATCACTTCCCCCGCTTTCCCTCTTTTTTTCTCAATAGGGCAAAGAAGGGAAAGAAAATATAGGAAAACAAAACAACCCTTGTGGGTAAAACAACAGCAGTTTTAATATAAGCAAAGCGAAGCAAAGGTCCGCGCGCGGAAGCAAAAAAAAGAAAACAGATTTATTCTCTACTTCCCATGAACAGGCGATGTCGGGCCTTCTCAGGAAGCAGGGCTCCAATACGCGTAGTGGTTGCCTCGGAGGACCAAGGGTGACCCCACCCCCTTCCTCCTTTCTCCCAGCTTTATACTGAGCAGACGTCATAGGGTCTGGACTATCCCTTTGGTCAGTTCGGGTCAGCTGTCCTGGTTGTGTCCCCTCCCAAGATCTTGCCCACCCCGTCCCACTGTGGGGGGGAAATGTCAGAAAGAGCCTTGGTGCTGTGTAAGCACCACTCAGCAGTAGCCACACCACCAGGGTGCTATCAACACCCTGCCAGCTCCCAACATCAAACACAGCACCATGAGGGCTGCTACAGGGGAAAACCAATTCTGGCTCAGCCAGACCCGGTACAGTCTCCACCCCTTATTCCATACCATTTACGTCACACCCAGGTCCCACATAACACTCATTTATTCATTCCGTAAGCTTTCTTCACTCCTCCAGATGCTCAGTGACTTGGCTCCCATCTGTCAAGATGGATGTTCAGGACAGGAGGATTATGTTTGACTGTTGGACTCCAGCACCGGCTAGGTTTGGGTCATCATCGCACGTATCTGGTTCACTCTTCGTTGTTCCTACTTCCTCCATCGCTTCCTGCAACATACAACTCAACCCACAGATTATTTCCCCCCCAAGGTTAAATCTCCTTGAGGCACACACTGAGTAGCCCCATCCTCCTGCATTACCCACCAAGTACATCCAGGTCCCTGAGCAAAAACAATCCCACGAGTGGGCTTGCCTTTTCCCAGGGAGGAGCAATCCACACTGCCTTCCCCAGCCATTTCCCTGTGTGTACTACAGGGACCTTATCTCCTCCCACAGTATGAAGGGGTTTGGTTTGGGCAGGACCAGGATGGTTAACAGATCCTCTGGTGTTAATTAGCCAAGTGGCTTCTGCTAAATTTATATCCCAGTGTTTCCATCCCCCATTGTCCAATGCTCTCAACATAGTCTTCAACAGTCCATTGTATCTTTCAATCTTTCCAGACGCTTGTGGGTAATAAGGGATGTGATACACCCACTCAATGCCGTGTTTCTTTGCCCAGGAGTTTATGAGATTATTTCGAAAATGGGTCCCATTGTCTGATTCAATTCTTTCAGGAGTACCATGTCGCCATAAAATTTGCCTTTCAAGACCTAAGATGGTATTTCGGGCAGTGGCATGATTTACAGGGTACGTCTCGAGCCAACCAGTAGTTGCTTCCACCATGGTGAGTATGTAGCGCTTGCCTTGGCGTGTTCGTGGCAGTGGTCCAATATAGTCAATTTGCCAGGCCTCGCCATATCGAAAACTCAGCCATCGCCCTCTGTTCCAGGGAGACTTTACTCGTGTGGCTCGCTTGATTGCAGCACATGTTTCGCATTCATGAGTGACCTGTGAGATGGCCTCCATGGTCAGGTCCACCACTCGATCACGAGCCCATCTGTACGTTGCATCTCTCCCGAGATGCCCGGATGTTTCATGGGCCCATCGAGCTACAAATAGCTCACCCTTGCGCTCCCAGTCCAGGTCCAGCCGAGCTACTTCAATTTTAGCAGCCTTGTCTACTTGCTCATTGTTTTGATGTTCTTCGGTGGCACGGCTTTTGGGCACGTGGGCATCTACATGACGTACCTTTAGAGCCACGTTTTCCACTCGGGCAGCGATGTCCTGCCACAGTGCAGCAGCCCAGATGGGTTTACCTCTGCGCTGCCAATTGGTCTTCTTCCACTCCTGTAGCCACCCCCACAGGGCGTTAGCCACCATCCAGGAGTCAGTGTAGAGATACAGTACTGGCCACTTTTCTCGTTCAGCAATCTTTAGGGCTAGTTGGATCGCTTTTACTTCTGCAAACTGACTTGACTCGCCCTCTCCTTCAGTGGCCTCAACGACTTGTCTTGTGGGGCTCCACACAGCAGCTTTCCACTTTCGATGGTTTCCTACCACACGACAGGATCCATCAGTAAACAGAGCATACCGCCTTTCATCTTCTGGTAACTCGTTATATGGTGGTGCTTCTTGGGCACGAGCCACCTCCTCAGGCAGTGCTCCAAAATCTCTACCTTCTGGCCAGTCCATGATCTCTTCCAGGATCCCTGGACGGTTGGGTTTTCCCAGTCGAGCTCGTTGCGTGATTAACGCTACCCATTTACTCCAGGTAGCACTGGTTGCATGGTGTGTAGCAGGGATGTTTCCTTTGAACATCCAATGTAGTACAGGCAATCGCGGTGCCAAGAGGAGCTGTGCTTCTGTACCAACAACTTCGGAAGCGGCTCGAATCCCCTCATATGCTGCCAATATCTCCTTTTCATTCGGAGTGTAGTGGGCTTCTGATCCTCGATATCCCCGGCTCCAAAATCCTAATGGTCGTCCCCGAGTTTCACCTGGTATTATCTGCCAGAGGCTCCATGTGAGGCCATGCTCCCCAGTTGATGTGTAAAGTACGTTTTGCACAGCTGGTCCTGTCCGAACAGGCCCAAGAGCTACCGCCCGAGCTATCTCCTGTTTGATGTGCTCAAAGGCTTGTTGTTGCTCAAGACCCCACTCAAAATTGTTCTTCTTTTGGGTTACTTGATAGAGAGGGCTCACCAAGTGACTGTAACCTGGAATGTGCATCCTCCAAAATCCCACAAGTCCTAAGAAAGCTTGTGTTTCCTTCTTGTTGGTCGGTGGAGACATAGTTGCTATCTTGTTGACAACCTCCATAGGCACATGACGGCGTCCATCTTGCCATTTTATTCCCAAGAATTGAATCTCCTGTGCTGGTCCCTTGACCTTGCTTTTCTTTATGGCAAACCCAGCTCTCAGAAGAATCTCAATTACTTTTTGTCCTTTCTTGAACACTTCTTCTGCCTTGTTGCCCCACACAATGATGTCATCGATGTACTGTAGATGTTCAGGGGCATCACCCTTTTCCAGTGCAGTTTGAATTAGTCCATGACAAATAGTGGGGCTGTGCTTCCACTCCTGGGGCAGTCGATTCCAGGTATATTGGACACCCCTCCACGTGAAAGCAAACTGTGGCCTGCACTCTTCTGCCAAAGGAATTGAAAAGAATGCATTGGCAATGTTGATTGTGCCGTACCACTTGGCTGCCTTTGACTCCAGTTCATATTGGAGCTCTAACATATCTGGTACAGCAGCACTCAGTGGTGGCGTCACTTCGTTCAGGCCACGATAGTCTACTGTCAACCTCCACCCTCCGTCAGACTTTCGCACTGGCCATATTGGGCTATTAAAAGGCGAATGTGTCTTATTGATGACACCTTGGCTCTCCAGTTGACGGATCAGTTCTTGGATGGGAGCCAGAGAGTCTCGGTTTCTGCGATACTGCCGTCGGTGCACGGTCCTCATAGCAATTGGCACCTGTTGTTCTTCAACTCGCAACAGTCCTACAACAAAAGGATCTTCTGAGAGGCCAGGCAGATTAGACAACTGTTTGACCTTCTCTGTGTTCACACTGGCCACACCAAAAGCCCATCGGTATCCTTTTGGGTCTTTGAAATACCCCCTCTTGAGGTAGTCAATGCCCAAGATACAAGGGGCTTCTAGGCCAGTTACAATGGGATGTTTTTCCCACTTATCCCCGGTCAAGCTAACCTCAGCCTCCAGTACTGACAGTTCTTGACATCCCCCTGTTACTCCCGAGATCCAGATAGGTTCTGCCCCTCTGTAGCCTGATGGTATTAACATACACTGTGCCCCGGTGTCGATTAAAGCCTGGTACTTCTGTGGATTTGATGTGCCAGGGCATTGAATCCACACTGTCCAATACACCCGATCATCCCTTTCCTCCTCCTGGCTGGAGGCAGGGGCCCTCTATTCCTGTTCTTGGTCAGAGTATTCACTGTCTGACCCTTGCCGTGCCAGGCCGGAAACTCCTTCATCAGGGCCAAGGGAGGTGATCTCAGTCTTCCTGTATCTGGGAGATCGCTGATTACTTTCTTGCGGTTTCACACCAGCTACATTAACAACCTTCTTGGACGTCTTCTTCTTGGCAGGGGCCTTTCCTCGCAATTCATGTACACGAGCTTCCAAGTTGAAGGTGAGTTGACCATCCCACTTCCTCATGTCCTCCCCCTGGTCACGCAGGAAGAACCAAAGTTCGCCACGTGTCATGCGCCTAGGTTTCCCTTTCCCTCTGACTGGGGTGGAAGAGAACCGATTTCTTGGGGTGCTCCTGACATCCAGGGCGCTCGCCCGTAGAGATGAGGAGGTACCAAGACTCTCTTCAAAGTTCTGAAGCCAGGAAGAGACTGCCTCCACAGTTGGCGTACATCTTAGTCCTTCTCCCACATCCATTTCTGGATAGTACATCGCAGCCAAGCCCGCAGAATACGAGGATGGCGCACCTTTAATCACCTTCCTCCACGTGGCCCGTGTGCACAGGACATCCTCTGGATTTTTAGGGGCTTCATCATTATCTGGATCACTATAGATGACTTCCAGCACTGCTAATTCTCTCAGGTACTGGACACCTTCATCTGCAGTAGCCCACTTCCCTGGGGAGTTGTCCGTAAGATCTTCCTTGAAAGGATATCTTGCTTTAACACTTGAAAGGAGCCGTCTCCACAGACTGCAAATTCCTGTCTCTTTTCCAATTCCCCTTTCAATTCCTCGATCTCTAGCAAGGGAACCCAGCTGTTGGGCTTCCTTACCTTCCAGCTGCTGAGCATCAGCCCCATTATCCCAGCATCGAAGCAGCCAGGCAGCAATCCGCTCACCCGGCTGGCGGCTATAGCCTTTCCGCAGATCTCACAGTTCTGATGATGTCAGGGACCGGGTAGTTTCTGCCTCCTGTTTGAGTTCTGTTATTCCCTCTTCTGACCCCTTTGCTGAAGGACCCGCTTCTTCCTCCTCTTTTTCATCCCTTCTTAATCGAGGGTATGGACCTGTTGTTCTCCTTGTCCACTGTTTCTTTTTTACTACTGGGGCAATCTCTGCTGTTGTTGTTTTTGTTTGAGTTCCCATTTCCACCACAGTCCTTTGAGAGCACTGAACTGCAGCTCGATAAGCATAGGCCAGGCCCCAGTACAGCGCTAGGAGTTGCTGATTTTCATCGGGATAGACAAGGCACCCTTCTATCAGGTGTTGTGTCACTTTTGTGGGGTTGCTTGCCTGTTCAGGGGTAAGATCCCAGGCTACAGGAGGTGATAACCGTCCTAGGAATCTGCCCAAATCCTTCCACTCCCCCTGCCACCCAGGGACAGGCCGCCTCAGGGCACATTTTGGTATTCTCTCACCCAAAATTTGCTTTCTCTTACACCAAAAACCTACCGAGCTCCACACAGCCCACAATAGGCGAATAGCATTAATGAACAGTATCAAAGAGCTAACATAAGGATTAATAAGTACTTCGGGAGCTTGCAGAATAAAACCACTCATGATGTTCCCAATTTCTTCCAGCATGTTCCCGAGCTTAGCAAAATAAAGATAAGCAGAGCAATAAATAAACCCGTGACCAGCACAAGAGCTTGTCGCTTACTAACTGCTATAGCTATAGCACAATTAATATAAAACTGCCGTTGTCATGCCCCACGTTAGGTGCCAAAAAAGACTGTGGTGGTTTGGCCTTGGCTAAATGCCAGGTACCCACCAAGTCGCTCTATCACTTCCCCCCCTTTCCCCTTTTTTTCTCAATAGGGCAAAGAGGGGAAAGAAAATAAGATAGGAAAACAAAACAACCCTTGTGGGTAAAACAACAGCAGTTTTAATATAAGCAAAGCGAAGCAAAGGTCCGCGCGCGGAAGCAAAAAAAAGAAAACAGATTTATTCTCTACTTCCCATGAACAGGCGATGTCGGGCCTTCTCAGGAAGCAGGGCTCCAATACACAGAGGGGTTGCCTCGGAGGACCAAGGGTGACCCCACCCCCTTCCTCCTTTCTCCCAGCTTTATACTGAGCAGACGTCATATGGTCTGGACTATCCCTTTGGTCAGTTCGGGTCAGCTGTCCTGGTTGTGTCCCCTCCCAAGATCTTGCCCACCCCGTCCCACTGTGGGGGGGGGGAAATGTCAGAAAGAGCCTTGGTGCTGTGTAAGCACTACTCAGCAGTAGCCACACCACCAGTGTGCTATCAACACCCTGCCAGCTCCCAACATCAAACACAGCACCATGAGGGCTGCTACAGGGGAAAACCAATTCTGGCTTAGCCAGACCCGGTACAGCCGCTGATAAGATGAACTTAAAAGGTGACAGAAACTTTGCTGTGTGGTGCACCCACCACCCAAGACTACCAGACCTGAGACAACACTGGATCCATGGTGGTGATCTGGATTTCTTTGACTCTCTTTATCTCCTGATACAAGGAAATGATCACCTGCCTTCCAATTTATTTACTTATAGCAACTTATAATGATTTCTGAATATTGCTTAATGATCCTGCTTGCCTTGGCTGTTCTGTGGAAGCTTACCAAGGGCTACTGCTACTGTGTTCATCAAAACAAAGCAGTTTTCTGTGGAAACTTACCAGGAAATACTATGTTCAGCAAAAATAAGAGACATGTCCTTGGAAAGCAGATGGGTTCTAGCAAGTTTAGTCTGTTTCGTCTTGGTAATGAATAAGATAGCCATATATGGACGGTAGAAATGAACACACTGGTTCTTTTAGTAAGATAGAATGAGCAAACCAGCTGAAAACACTCTTGTTATTCAAGAAATTGGCTAAGAGAATCTGCACATGCTACGAGGAAAAGTACAAGGTGAGAAAGACTACGAGCCTTCCTCCAAAAGACCCCTGGAGACGCCCCCCAGGAGGCAATGCGCAGGTGCAAAGAGAACATAAACTGCTGACACCAGCCTTTCGAACTAACCCAGCCTTACTCATGCATATGTATGTTTGTGTTATGTAATCCAATGAATATGTATAGCCACACTCGATAAGTTTCTGGTAAAATGTGCTGTTGGTGTGCAAGCTTTGTGGAGAAATCCCCTTGCACCACGGCGCCGGAGTAAACATACCTGCTTTAGAACTCTCTGAGTTGTAGAGTCTGTTTCTGCAAATCACTCCTTTTTCTTTCCTTTCCTTTCTTTTCTTTCTTATAGATTTTTAAGAGACCACATTGCTTTTTATCCTTTTCCAAGTTTAAATTGTTCTCTACTGCAAGTAAAACATTTTAACCAGTCGTTTGGTGTTGTTTCACCTTAATTTAACCTGAGGGGATCACAGAACCGTTGCAACTCTCTGGGCTCCCAATCCAGGTCATGACATAGTGTAATCATATTTGAGGTTGATATTGCTGATAACCAGTAGACAGCCTGGGCTCAGTTCTGTGTCTGCCTGGTCTCAGCTGAAGTCAGGCATGTGACCTGCAACCATTTAGATACAGCCCTAGATATGAAGGTTCTTAAAAGTTTGTAAACATATAATTTTTTTATGTTTACCTTTAAGCTTTGAGTTAATTTGAAACTGGTTTAAATTTAAACTTAAGAAGTGTAAAATGTCTTACTTAAAATATCATAGGGGACCCAACCCACACAAAAGAAGGAAGATTATATTATGTGTCTGTATTGTTTGAACTTTACAGAAGAGAGAAGAAACATATTCCTACATTGCAGCCTTAGAGGTATGATATGCAAATCCCTACATAGAAGCAGCAGAAAGGATTGAATCACCTTCAGAAAAAGAACCATACAGCCTAGTGAACAAAACACTTATAACAAACATTTCCATTGTAATCTTGCTCATTTTGAGCAAGCTGGTCAGTTGGCCTACTACTCCAATACCCACATTTGCACCTGCAGAAGATGACACTTTTAAGTCATTCCTCATATATGCTTGAGGTGATTTATGTTTTTGCTGTGTGCTGAAGTCCACATATTTACGTTAGAACTATATACCTTCCAGAATAGCGTAATTAAGTAATAGAAATTCAATTCAGGTACAGCTTTCAGTTTCCTGTATTAACCCCTGAACAAGAATGCTTGTCTGTAGACAACAAATTTAATTAGAAGGTTTACTGGAAGCGGTAGATGACCCGCCCCATTTTGCCAGTTGACATTTTATTGTATTCTCTGACTAAAGGGGCTATTATTCATGGAATTCTGCTTTCACTTCAGGTTTCTCTGTGGTACATGTTATGTTCTTCCTACAGGAAGGTTATCCTACTAGGCGTTCTTTGCATGAAACAGACAGTTGGTATTTTCCATCATTTAATTTTAATGTGATTTCCTCAGCCAAACCTTAATTTAAGATGCATTTTACTCACGTAGAAACACTGGATTCTGTATCTGAGAGTCACCTAAATAAAACTCCATTTGTGAGCAGCACTCTCCAGTGGGACTACCAAGATTTGGTCTCTTCTTCATTATTTTCTCTATCAGTATTCTTTGACATAATTAGCTGGCATTTAATCTGCCAAGTGCTCTATGCTACTGAACTCCAACATGTTTTGATTTGATATAGAGTAATAGACTGTGAGAGACTGAAATGTCAAATGATTGTCTCAAAGCTTGCCTGTGTGTGTGCTTTGAGTCACAGGGTGGTGTCAGTAACGCAACCATTCATCAAGGACCAGCTGTGGCCTTTGTAATTGTACTGGGTCTGGCTGAGCCAGAATTGGTTTTCCCCTGTAGCAGCCCTCATGGTGCTGTGTTTGATGTTGGGAGCTGGCAGGGTGTTGATAGCACACTGGTGGTGTGGCTACTGCTGAGTAGTGCTTACACAGCACCAAGGCTCTTTCCGTGATTTCCCCCCCCCACAGTGGGACGGGGTGGGCAAGATCTTGGGAGGGGACACAACCAGGACAGCTGACCTGAACTGACCAAAGGGATAGTCCAGACCATATGACGTCTGCTCAGTATAAAGCTGGGAGAAAGGAGGAAGGGGGGGGGGTCACCCTTGGTCCTCCGAGGCAACCCCTCCGCGTATGGGAGCCCTGCTTCCTGAGAAGGCCCGACATCGCCTGTTCATGGGAAGTAGAGAATAAATCTGTTTTCTTTTTTTTGCTTCTGCGCGCAGACCTTTGCTTTGCTTTGCTTATATTAAAACTGCTGTTGTTTTACCCACAAGGGTTGTTTTTTTTTTTCCTATCTTATTTTCTTTCCCCTCTTTGCCCTGTTGAGAAAAAAAAGGGGAAAGGGGGGGAAGTGATAGAGCGACTTGGTGGGTACCTGGCATTTAACCAAGGTCAAACCACCACAGTAATTAATCTAAGGAATGTCACCCAAGGAAGCAGGAGTGTATTGAAGGATGCACCCTCCCACTCCCTTGCAGTTGTATTGACAAACTCCTTAGATAAGCCTCAAAGAGGGGGACTGAGTGAAACCAGGTGTTTCTCATCAAGCACAAGGACCGCTGATCACTGGCTCCATTGTGTAAGCCCAATACTTTGTGGCTCTATTGTATTGCTAATGACTTTGTGCCTTTGCCATTGAATTGCTAAGAGGTGAGCGTTTCTGCCCCAGAATCCGGATGATTGCTCAAGAAGCATGAAGTCAGCAAAAACCTGTGGGAACAGAGGAAAAAATGAAGGTGGGCAGATCAGCTGATAAGATGAGCTTAAAAGGCGACCAAGAACTTTGCTCGGTGTGCACCTGCCACCAAAGAACTGAAGACTGGGGACCAATGGGACGCTGCTGGATCCATGGTGGTGACTATTCTTGCGACTCTATTTCGGATGCTTGCTTGATTTCTGTCTTTTCCTTCCATTCTGTCCTATCACTACCCCTCTTCACTTTTAATAATAAAAAACTGGTTTGGGTGTATGGCATTTGACCTCCTTTGTGTCTTAATCTTGCTCTTGGGATCATATTGAAACTTCCCCCGACATTGGATCGGGACATAGACATTTATAATAATCCTTTCCTAGCACATTACATATAAACTGCAATTCACTTGAGCTAAGCTGGGAGTCTGAGAAAGAGATAGACTGGTGGAACCATGCTCTGCCCTCCCTGAGAAACAGGAACAACCACCAGAAAAAAAACAAGGTCAAGGGGATCCTGTATCCTCCCCCTGCCAGGCAGAAGGCAATAGCTTAAAGGAAAGGAGTGAATGGAGGCAAGTCCACACTCAGGGTGGCAGGTGAACCCCCTTCTTGCCCACCTCGCCTTCCCATGTGCCTCTGTACAACAGGTATAAGTTTCTCATGTGGAAGGCCAGTCAATGAATGATGTGGTTGATGGTCCATCTATATCAGCGGTGTCACCAAGGTCAGAAAGGCCTACCCCCTGTACCTCAACCACTTCGACAAGGAAGAAAAGACAGGTTATAGTTGTAGGCAACTCCTTTCTGAGGGGAACAGAAGGTCCAATATGCCAGACAGACCCTCCTCTTAGGGAAGTCTGCTGCCTCCCTAGGGCCCGGGTTAAGGACATCACTAGGAAACTTCCTAGCCTGGTACAGCCCTTGGACTATTACCCGTCACTGCTCTTCCATGTGGGTGGCAATGAAGCCACAGCACGTAGTCCAAGGGCAATCAAAAGAGACTTCAGGGCCTTGGGAATGTTGGTGAGGGAATCTGGAGCACAGGTAATTTTTTCGTCTCTCCTTCCAGTTGTGGGCAGCGATATTGGAAGAAACAGATGGACCCAGTCTATTAATACATGGCTCTGTGGCTGGAGTCACCGCCACAGTTTTGGGTTTTTTGATAATGAGATGGCCTACATTGCACCAGGCCTGCTGGCATCAGATGGGATTCACCTTTCTCAAAGGGGGAAGAGGGTCTTTGCTCACGAGCTAGTGGAGCTCATTGACAGAGCTTTAAACTAGACTTGAAGGGGGAAGGATGATAATATCAGGCTTGCCTGTGACAAACTGTGGGACGACATGCAAAAGTTAGAGGGATGGGGTGCTAGCCAGGGCCCTCAGCCTGTTGCTCTGTTGTGCTGGGTATACTGGAGCACTCCTGAAGTCTTACAGAGATGAGCCAGGGGGTCCTGAGGTAATAGGACCCAACAAGGAAACACTGGTGGAATACCTCAAAGGAATTAAGGGGTGTTCCTCTTAAAAGATGACATGGCCAACAGCCCAGCTGAAGTGCCTCTGTGCCAATGCACACAGCATGGGCAGCAAACAGGAGGAGTTGGAAGCCACCATGCTACTAGAAAACTATGACCTAGTTGCCATCACTGAAACTTGATGGGATGAATCCCATGACTGGAGTGCTGCTATCAATGGCTACAAGCTGTTCAGAAGGGACAGGCGAGGAAGAAGGGGCAGAGGTGTTGCCCTCTATATCAAGAAATGGATAGATTGTGAAGAGCTGTCTCTGAAGAATAGCCACGAGCAGGTTGAAAGCTTATGGATAAGAATTAGAGACCGAGCCAACAAAGGGAATCTTTTGGTCGGTGTTTACTACAGGCCACCTGATCAAGGGGAGCCTACCTACAAAGCCTTCTTACTCCAGCTACAGGAAGCATCACCCTCGCAGGCTCTGGTCCTGCTGGGGAGCTTCAACCACCCTGACATCTGCTGGAAAAGTAGAACAAAAAGCTGTAGGCAATCCAGGAGACTCCTGGAGTACATCCAGGATAACTTCTTAAGCCAGGTAATAGATGGTCTTATCAGGGCCATGCGATACTGGACCTGATGGTCACAAACACAAGTGAGCTAATCAGAGACATCAAGATTGGAGGCAGCCTGGGCTGCAGTGATCAGAAGGGCTTCTATAGGCATGTCAGACAGAAAAGGAAGGTCAAAGAAAGTGTATCCCCTACCAATGAACATGACTGGCAAACTGGTAACAACAGACAAGGAGAAGGCTGAAGTACTCAACAACTTTTTTGCCTCAGTCTTCACTGGCAATCTCTCTTCCCACATGTCTTGAGCAGATTGACCACAAGTCAGGGACCAGGGGAGCAAAGTCTCTACCACTGCAAGAGACGACCAGGTTCAAGACCACCTGAGGAAACTGAACATACATAAGTCTATGGGACTGACGAAATGCATCCCAGAGACCTCAGGGAATTGGCTGATGTAATTGCCAAGCCACTCTCCATGATATTTGAAAAGTCATGGCAGTCAGGTGAAGTCCCTGGTGACTGGAAAAAGGGAAACATTGCAAACATTTTATAAAGGGTAGAAAGGAGGACCCTGGGAACTACTGACCTGTCAGCCTCACCTCTGTGCCTGGGAAGATCATGGAACAGATCCTCCTAGAAGCTGTGCTAAGGCACATGGAGGACAGGGAGGTGCTTTGCGACAACCAGCATGGCTTGACCAAGGGCAAGTCCTGCCTGACCAACCTAGTGGCCTTCTATGATGGAGTGACTACATCAGTGGACAAGGGAAGAACTACAGATGTCATCTATCCGGACTTCTGTAAGGACTTTGACACAGTCCCCCACAACATTCTTCTCTCTAACTTGGAAAGATGGATTTGATGGGTGGACTGTTCAGTGGATAAGGATGGATAAGGACTGTTTAGTGGCTGGATGGTCGCATCCAGAGAGTAGCAGTCAACAGCTCAATGTCCAGGTGGAGATCAGTGACGAGTGGTGTCCCTCAAAGGTCCATATTGGGATCAGTGCTGTTTAATATCTTCATCAACAACATAGACAGTGGGATTGAGCATACCCTCAGCAAATTTGCAGATGACACCAAGCTGAGTGGTGTGGTTGACACACCTGAGGGACAGGGATGCCATCCAGAGGGACCTGGACAAGCTCGAGAAGTCGGCCCATGTGAACCTCATGAGGTTCAACAAGGCCAAGTGCAAGGTCCTGCACATGGGTCAGGGCAACCCCCAGTATCAATACAGTTTGGGGGATGAAGGGATTGAGAGCAGCCCTGTGGAGAAGGACTTGTGGGTACTGGTGGATGAAAAGCTGGACATGAGCTGGCAATGTGCACTTGCAGCCCAGAATACCAACTGTATCCTGGGCTGCATCAAAAGAAGCATGACCAGCAGGTCGAGGGAGGTGATTCTCCCCCTCTACTCCACTCTTGTGAGATCCCACCTGGAGTACTGTGTCCAGCTCTGGGGCCCCCAGCATAAGAAAGACATGGACCTGTGTCGCGGATGAAAGTATTGACGCGGTAATATCTAGTAAGAAATCTAGGTTTATTAATAACTAACAGCAATTTATTATTATAAAATAATTCAGAAATACTAAAAGAAAGAAAAGCGACTTATTCAGGTTCTAAAATGACAAGATTCACACTAACTTACTTAACGGTACCTATATATATACATGCATGCACATAACAAAATGGACAAACATACAGAAACAAAGGTGTTTGGATTCAGTAGAATGAACACAGAACGGACATACACACACAGAAACAAGGGTACGTACACACACACACACACATGCAGAGTAAAGAGAAGCTAGCTCAAAGAAAATTTCCCTCTCGAGTTTAGAGCAAATACTCCCAATGCCTTGGCATTCCTCAACGGGCGATAATTGAGACTCGAGCGGGGGACTTCGCCCTGGCCTTCCGTCTGGAGCAGACGACACCTTAAGGGTTTGGTACCTGAGAGGCGTCCCAGCTCAGGGGAGGTGCTGGTCACAGGCCCGCTGTGATCCAGGAGAGCTCAAAGGGTCTCCCTGGTGGCCGTCATTTATAGGGTCCAAGATAATTGACTTTTGTCAGATACCTTCTGGTGCCTTCCAGCAGTTACACAAGAATTTGATTAATGTGCGACTCTGTTATTGTTCCCATTTCACCACATCCCAGGCACAGGTGTGCCAGGCCCTTAGGGGTTGATGGGCCATTTTAACCATTTCCGAGCAATTGGGAGGGGCAGGAGCCAGGCTCGTTAACATTGTCAGTCCTTATCTCCACAGACTGGTGTATAGCTCGGGGGATGTGGGTGGAATCGCACCTAGCACCAAGCAGCCCAACAAAGAGGGGCGGGGGGGGGTGTGTGTGTGTGTTAAGAATTGCACCACCACAACCTGCTCAAGAGGGTCCAGAGGAGGGCCACAAAAAATGATCAGAGGGATGGAACACCTCTCCTATGAGGACAGGCTGAGAGTTGAGGTTGTTCAGCCTGGAGAAGAGAAGGCTCAAGGGAGACCTTAAGGGGGGCTTATAAGAAAGATGGGGACAGACTTTTTAGTAGGGCCTGTAGCAATAGGACAAGGGGTAATGGTTTTAAACTAAAAGAGGGCAGATTCAGACTAGATATAAGAAATAAAGTGTTTATGATGAGAGTGTTGAAACACTGGAACAGGTTGCCCAGAGAGATGCCTCATCCCTTGAAACATTCAGGGTCAGGTTGGACAGGGCTCTGAGCAACCTGATCTAGTTGAAGATGTCCCTGCTCATTGCAGGGGGATTGGACTGGGTGACCTTTAAAAGTCCCTTCCAACCAAAATTATTCTATGATTCTAAGCCTGTAAAATATGGCTAAATAATAGGATACAGATTGCCTTTAGATTTCATGCTGATCTACAACATATTACTTCTGATTTATATAACTCCATAATGTTTTTGGAGCTTTCTCTGTCAGATCCATGACCATGCAGTCAGTATGACTGTATCACCCAGATACCTATAAAACACATATAGAGAAATAAAGGCACGCTATTGGTGTTGGCACAGTACCAGGCTGGGTTAAGCACAGTATTTCTTCTTTCCCTTTTGCTGTTAGAAAATGTACTGCATGACAAAAATCAGAGTTCTTATCTAAAAGGCAGAGCATTAAAAACCTTCAGTAGATAAACTGATTGTATTCCCCCTTTATCCTATATGGAGGGATGCTTGATTTACTCTTTTTTTTCCTTTTTTTTTTTTTAAACTGTTAGAATCAGTCTTTGTAAAGCAAATCTGTGGCCATTATTTGCTCCATTTATTTTTTTTTTTTATCTGTAGTCTCTGTCTCTCTTCAAAGCAATAAAATATGAGTTAATCTTGAGACATTTCTTGGAATGTCATGGATTGTTCTTGTGAATTTGACATGTCAGTTGACTTCAGGGACTGCACCCCTTGTACTGGTTGAAGGACATATGAAAAAAAAAACAACTAAGGAATCTGTGTTGTGATTTTCTCCTAGTCAGTGTTCTGATAGGAATTAACATAGTTGAGTTTTATCAGTGAATTAAAACTGCTTCCTACATCAGGGCTCAGCATATCTGACACATCCTATGACCACCTCTCTGGATGCTTACATTGTTTTATTCCTTTTCCTTGGCTAAAAAAAAAAAAACCTACAGAACACTTAACTACAAGTTTCCTTACTGTTTCCTTACAGCTTAATTCCTTTGGCCACTTATTTTGTTTTTCCCTCTGCTATCCTGATTGCCACAAATGCAGTTCCTCCCTGGGAGAGTGGCTTTGGAGGTCTAAGTGTGTTGTGCTCTCACAATACCCTGTAGTGAGCAGGGGCCCCACTGACTCAGAAGCCCGTAAGTGGTATCTTGGAGGAGGCCCAACATGAGCAAAACTAAGGCCTCTGACATATTTCTCCGCTTGTTCGAAGAATAGTTGGGAGTGCTGTCAAATTGGCCAAACTACCATATTTTAAATAAATTGATCCTATATCCATCAAATAGTTTTGTTTCAATACTTTGGAAGGATATTATGTCTCGGTAAACTAACATTTCTGTGCACCCTCACCATACATCTTCCCTACCTAAAATCTCTGCAAATTTGTGCCCATTCTGCATGGGCTTTGACAAGAAATTTTAGTGAGCTGCTCTTAAAAAAATAATTGATATAGAAAGGGGTCTGTCTTGCAGATCCCTGATGATCCCTCCAGCAAAATATTTAACCAAATCCCTAAAGTCCATTTATGTATCTTCCAAAACAAATTGGTTTATTCACATGCTTAGGATTAAGCAAGTGCTTAAAAGCTCTGCAGGATCAGGTGTTTGGGGGATTTCTTTTTTTTTGCAAAGCAAAGCTCAAAGTGAGAATTTTTCCCCCATCATTCTGGATTGTTTTTGTACTAGAAATGTGAAAAGATTTGGTTTTTCATTTTAATTGTTGCACAAATTTGGCATGAACTACACTCAGACAATCTGATAGAATTGTTATTCATTATTCTAGGAATCCTAAATGTTGATGTAATGTGGGGATGTACAGGTTTTTACAGGGGGAGGGGACTGGAGAGGGGGAAGAGGGCTTAACCTCACAATATTTAAAACCAGGGCTGACTTCCAGTTCTATAGGGAATTTAAAGGATGTCTTTGCTAAAAGCAGATGCGTATATACATATGTGTTCACACATATGTTCACACACAGTCAAGCTTGGGACTTACAGGAATAGGATTGAGCTTCAATAAAAGTCATCACCTAATTAATGGGCAACTGGTCACTCAGGCAGGAGGGCCAAAGGCACAGACTGTGCCAGATGGCTGTGTTCAGTTGGCTGTGAAAATTGCATAAACTTAACCATGCTAGTCAAAAGGGTCATAAGGTCAAGGCAGATTAACCTTTTGTAAATCCTAAAAGTAGAGGACAGCATTTCCAGTTCAGTTACTGGGGAATGTATTATAGCTATTGTATCAGCTCTATTCCTTAAACAACAATCTCCGCTCTGCTCCCAGGTGGCCTTTGCTGAACTGACTGCATTTTTTGAAATTATCCTTGAGCTGGGCTTGAATTTACACCTTGGATATAGTTGGCAGCAAAATCTCAGTAGCAGACAAAGCTGTGTCTGGACAAACAGTCTCTGTATTTACCTAGCTCCTTGGACAGGTTTAAAGTTGATGCAGGTGTGTCAAACACCGCAGTGTAACCAATGCTGATGTGGACTGGAAGAGCCAGATTAGCAAGACAACATTTTCATAAATGCTTTGTTGTAGCCAGAGTTAAACATATTATCATTTTAAGAAGGTACAAATTAGATCCCAATATTATGTTCTCAAAATCCTTTAAAATATTGCAACAACTTCTTTCAGCTTTCACAAAAATTCCATTTTAAAATCTGCAGTTTGTACTATGTAGACACACAGGAAACTTCTCCCAGATGTTACCAAATACTATGGCTTCTAAACAGTCAATAGGAACATTCATATTTTTATTCATGTCTGCTCTTCGTAATGCTTTCCTTCCTTGGAAATATTTGGGACTGCCTTCCAAACAATCCGGAAGCCAGATTTACAAGCACAGCTACAAAAGATGCACCTGCAAAAGCAAGTGGTCTTTACTGAGCTCTATGGTAATTCAGTTTTTACCAGCCTGGAGTGAAAAAGACAGCTCTGATTAGATACACAGATACAGATTTATTCTGGAAGTCAAGGAGCCTTTATATTCAACACCTTCTAGACTTTATGCAGTACGTGCTGTACAAACAAGAACTGAGTTCACTGGAGGGGAAGATAATACTGCTAACAGACTTCTGGAAATGTTTTGTCAAATGCTGTATAAATTAAGGCCAAAACCAGATGCAAATGGAAGAAGATTCAGAAGGAACAGGCACAAGTCAGAGGTGACAGAAGGAATGAATTTACTACTTATACAACTAGAACTAACCACAGAACAAGATCAGACCTGCTAAGGTAACCCAAAATAAAAAACTAAGACTAAAGGTTTGACCAAGTATGTCTAGAAATAGTTTGATAAATTAAGTACATGTACTTTCCATATTTGTATAGAAGGAGCCTTAATTTAGAGATTAGATAACAAAAGATGGTATTTGCCCATTTGATGTTCACACTTAGCTTCCCACCTGGAGATGCAATAGACCCTTTCCTTTCTATCAATTTCATATTTAAAGACCACCTAGTAGGAACTTGCTTTTTTTTTCCATCATAACACATTCAGGAATTTCAATATTAAGACTATGCTTTCTGTTGATTTTAAGCAATTGTATTGCTTAGGTATTTATTTCCTGCAATATTTGCATTGTGTCAACTAGAATCATTCACAGAAATCAGTAATTTCAGTAAAGGTCTTATAAAACCAGTTCCTTGGAATACTTTGTTTTTCTGAAAATGGTCCCTTGAAGTCTTCTGTTCCCAACTCATGTCCAAGGGTCTACAACCTCTGCTTCGCATTCCCACTGACTGCTCTGGCATGTGGTACACCAGCTTGTGATGTGGCCACAGCTGCCCAGCATCTGCCTGTAGATTGGGGTGACTGTGCTACTGACCATGAGTGTTGGAGGGAGATCTGGGCCATAATTTGACTGTTCACAAACTTGCAGTGGGACTTTAACCAAACCGCAGCTCTTCTGTGCCTGAATATCAATAATACCATCTAGAAAATGAAAACAGAATTCAGAATTACTTTAAGGAGCTCAGTTATGGAGGTGACATACACCAGAGAAATGCATTTTTGCCTTCTATCCTAAAGAAGAGGATCAAGCATCTCTTATAATTTTGCAGGCTGTAAGTTATGGTTAATATCTTAATATTGTACATTTTGGAGCTACTAGAGTTTGTAGATTAAGAGTTAGATGCCTCTTTTTCCTGTTAAATCTATGGTAGTCATACAGACATCTCATATAGGTAAGTAGACAGGTACTTCCAAAAGAAAATTATCTCTTTCTAAGGTAGATATCTGATACTGACTACAGAGGGAGCCTAACTATTACCTAAGCCTGGATGTCTCACTTCTGTGTAGCCAAGTTAGGTGAGGAGATGAAACCCACTCATAGTACCTAAACACAGTTAAATGCACATCTTGATTGGAGGGTTTGAAAATATAGGAGAGGTCATATATGTAGAGATCCTGATGATTTTCAGAAAAATAAGATGACACATTAAGGGGAATGTAAAAATTTGCAGACAATGTTACTTTAGCTGGAGTAACGTCCAAGCAATCTCCCATACAGCTGTTGTAAATGGTCCTGAAGCCAGTAATACCCCAAAGCAAACAGAAAACTAGTTCAAGACACACCCTGGTATTCCTGCAAAGAAAGGCTTACATATCATGAGACTCTTCTTTTCAACATAAGGAGTGGGGGCACGTTCATGGCAAATGATGGGAACTGGTGGGAAAAAGCTATTTAAGTATCTCTGAACACAGGAGCTTATGAGTGAGAGGATCTGTTTAGTTAGCCTGACACCAAACATCTATATAAACAGACTTTCTAACCTGTAGTGACTGATGCATTTCTGATTAATGATCATCTCAGGTAGGGTTAGGATTAAACATTCATATAGGTTGTGTTGCAGATAAACATTCTTGATTATAACTTGCCAAAATGTAGTTTGGGATCTGGGTGATACAGTCATTATCCAAAAGAGATATCAAACAAAATTCTCATTTGCATCATAGCAACTAATTTACAGCAGAACAAATGCTGTCAGGACTCCTGGGGCAGCTCAGCCAATACAGGTAAATCAGACTAAAGGGAGACACAAGGGATGCATAACATTTCCAAGAGACGGATATTCTGTGTCAAATAGCTGCATCCCAACTGCTGCATGACTGGTGCTCACAAGCAGGCTGTTATCATTTCCAGCTGTACTGCCATAGGGTTACACACCTGAGGCACTCAGTCCTACACACAATGTCTCCATCTGGCTGGCAACGAACTCATCTCAGAATGGCCTGTGGTGCAAAACAGTTTTAATGGACCATCTTCTCTTAAAAACAGGAAGAGAGCAGCCAATTTCTCACTAACAGGCAGAAGGGTTAAGATAAAAGAGAATTTGGTCCCTGACCCCTTGGAATTTCCAGCTTCAACATCCCCCAGAGATCAGCTATGAAATGCTACCACCTTGCTGTACTGATGTGGTGGGTTGACCCTGGCTGAACACCAGGTGCCCACCAAAACCACTCTATCACTCCCCCTCCTCAGCTGGACGGGGGAGTGAAAATATAACAAAAAGCTTGTGGGTCGAGATAAGGACAGGGATACCGTCCTACAGTAATTATCCTACGGTCAGCAATTACTGTCATGGGCAAAACAGACTCGACATGGGGAAATTAATTTCATTTATTGCCAATCAAAAGTCAGGGTAGGGTAATGATAAAATAAAATGAAATCTTAAAATACATTCCCCCCACCCTTTCCTTCTTCTCGGGCTCAACTTCACTTCTGATTTTCTCAATCTCCTCCCCCCGAGCAGCACAGGGGGACGGGGAATGGGGGTTGTGGTCAGTTCATCACACGTTGTCTCTGCCACTCCTTTCTCTTCACTATCTTCCCCTGCTCCAGTGTGGGGTCCCTCCCACGGGAGACAGTCCTCCACGAACTTCTCCAAAGTGAGTCCTTCCCACAGGCTGCAGTTCTTCAAAAACTTCTCCAGCATGGGTCCCTTCCTCAGGCGCAGTCCTCCCAGCAACAGGCTGCTCCAGTGTGGGTCCCCCATGGGGTCACAGGTCCTGACAGGAGCCTGCTCCAGCGTGTGCTTCTGTCCTGGTTTCGGCCAGGATAGAGTTAACCTTCCTTGGGCTGAGAGGGAGCACAGCTAGAGGGCTGGGCCCAGATTGGTCATTGGAGTATTCCATATCATGTGACATCATGCTCATGGTCAGTGAGCAACTACTGTATTTCACCTGTTTGGACTTTTATTGTTACTGTTGTTTTGTTACTATTACTAATTTTTTTTATTTTATTCAACCTACGAATTTCTTCTTTTGTCCCTCCCCTATTTCACTGGGGAGGGCAGTGAGGGGAAGTAAATGAATGGCCACATGGTTATTGGCTACCAGCCGAGTTCAAACCACGACAGTCTTTTGGCACCCAACATAGGGCCAGGGGTTTGAGATAACGACAGATCGGGTCATAAGGTTGATTGCTTGGCTCCTTAAGATTTTATCACCTCACTTGCTGTATGTATATCCCATTCTGTTGCTCACCGTCTTTGACAGCTGGGTTAAGATTTTTGGTTTTGCTGTACTATGTGATGCTCATCTATGTGATGCTCATCTATGACAGGACACAGTCATCGGTCCTGGGGATATTTACAATTGTGTTTGAGAAATTCGGGAATTTCAAATATCCTTGGAATGTTGACATTAACATATTCATCTCACTGCTAGGAGCAAGTGTGTTCCTGCATGTGGTTCGGGTTTTGTTCAGGGTTAAGCAACTATTTAAGAGTATCACCTGGAAATCTAGCCCAAGGTTGGAGAATTATGAGTGGCTGGGGGTGTGGAGTAGCATGGGCAAGTACCTAGAACAGTGGGCACCTCCGGTGTATTGGAACTTCACTCCCGAACAGGTGCAGAATCCTGAAGAACTAGTAAAATATTTGGAAAAAGTATGTTGTCACCCAGGTAACTCCAGAGAGGCACAGCTCACTGCAACATTCTGGGGCCTAGCCCAAGCCTACCGAGTGCTATTAAACACTGATCAGCACCCTCAAAAGGAAGAGAAGGGCTCTGGATCTGGTAACAAAGTAACAGAAACTGCAGCCACTACAACCCCGAGGACAGGCGCTGCAGCTGAACCAGAGACCCAACCCATGAGGGTGTCAGTTGGTCCCATACATAAGAAGAAATACACAAGAAAATCCCCTCACAGTGTACAGGGTGACAATGAACCAGGCCCATCACAAGAACAAGAGGAGGAGGCAGAGCCAGTGATAGTCATCCAATCCTTATCCCTGAGTGAGTTGCAAGACATGTGAAAAGATTTCAGCTGCCATCCAGGTGAGCAACTTGTTACCTGGCTGCTCTGATGCTGGGATAGTGGGGCCAGCAGTGTGGAATTAGAGGGTAGGGAGGCCAGGCAGCTGGGATCCCTGTCTAGGGAAAAGGGCATTGACAAAGACATTGGAAAGAAGACACAAAATCTCAGTCTCTGGAGGCGACTTCTGTCAAGTGTGAGGGAGAGGTATCCCTTCAAGGAAGATATTATATGTCATCCAAGTAAGTGGACCACTATGGAGAGAGGCATTCAATACCTGAGGTAACTAGACATGCAGGAGACGGTTTACTATGACCCAGATAATGCACGGCTACGCACAGATCCAGATGAAGTCCAATGCACCCGGCCCATGTGGAGGAAGTTTGTACAGAGCACACCCTCATCATATGCCAATGCATCAGCAGTAATGGACTGGAGACATGAAGAGGGACCAACAGTGGATGAACTGGCTCCCCGACTATGACAATATGAAGAAAGTCTCTCTTCCTCCCTTGATCGCAGGTGTGGAGAAACTATCTCAAGAATTCCAGCAATTTAAAGAGGACATGTCCTACTCCCCACCTGCACAGACTGGAATCTCGGCTATTAGGAGCAGTCATTTCTCTACTTGAAAGAACTGGTATACACCATGGGGGAAGCTGTGGAATCGCCTGCGTGACTATGGAGAAGACATGAAGAAATGGGATGGAAAACCTACCTACATCCTAGAAGAGAGGGTACGTGAGTTGGAAGGAACAACTACAAAACAGGGTTCTTTTAGGAGAAATGCTGCTCTGGTTTCCAGTAATCAAGTGCCCAAATAGAGCAGAAAGGTCGATTTTGCTCACGATCCTATGAGAAGAACTTCTGATATGTATTCACAAGAAGTGAGTGATCATGATGAGACTGAATCCCGTGCACACCACACTAACCCATTTGTCGTTAGCGGGTATTATGACCAACATTAGAGGGGCCCGGCCCCCAGCCAGGCGGAGGACAGGGACAATTGAGTTTACTGGACTGTGTCTATTCGATGACCTGGCACATCTGACCCCCAGCAGTATAAGGCTCTAGTGGACACTGGTGTCAAATATACCTCAATGACATCACATTTTAAAGGCACAGTATTTCATGAGTGACAGTGGGGTCTCAACAGTTGACTGTATTGGAGGCTGATTTGAGCCTAATTACAAGGGAGTGGGAAAAGCACCCCATTGTGACTGGCCTAGAGGCCCCATGCATTCTTGGTATAGATTATCTCAGGAGAGGGTATTTTAAGGACCCAAAAGGGTATCGGTGGGCTTTTGGTATAGCTACCTTGGAAACAGAAGAAATTAAACACCTGTCTGCGTTACCTGGTCTCTCAGAGGATCCTTCTGTTGTGGGATTTCTGAGGGTTGAAGAACAATGGGTGCCAACTGCCACCACAACAGCGCACTGACGGCAATATCTCAGCAGTCGAGACTCTAATCCCTATCCATAAACTGATTCGTCAACTAGAGAGCCAAGGAGTCATCAGCAAGACACGGTCCCCCTTTAACAGCCCCATAGGGCCAGTGTGAAAGTCTAATGGAGAGTGGAGATTGACAGTAGACTATTGTGGCCTGAAAGAAGTCACACCACTGCTGAGTGCTGCTGTGCCAGAAGTGCTAGAGCTTCAGTATGAACTAGAGTCAAAGGCAGCCAAGTGGTATGCCACAATTTATATTGCTAATGCATTTTTCTCCATCCCTCTGGTAGCAGAATACAGGCCAGTTTGCTTTTACCTGGAGGGGTGTCCAATACACCTGGAATCGACTGCCCCAGGGGTGGAAACACAGCCCCACCATTTGCCATGGACTAGAACAGGGTGAAGCCGTGGAACACCTGTAATACATTGATGACATCATTATATGGGGTAATACAGCAGAAGTTTTTGAGAAAGAGGAGAAAATAATCCAAATCGTTGTGAGAGCCGGTTGTGTCATAAAGCCTGGTAAGGTCAAGGGACCTGCACAAGAGATTCACTTTTTAGAAGTAAAATGGCAAGATGGACGTGGTCAGATTCCAATGGAGGCGATTAATAAAATAACAGCTATGTCCCCACTGACTAACAGAAAGGAAACACAAGCTTTCTTGGGTGTTGTGGGTTTCTGGAGACTGCACATGCCAAATTACAGTCAGATTATCAGCTCTCTCTATCAAGGGACCTGGAAAAAGAATGATTTTATATGGAGCCCAGAGCAATGAAATTCTTTTGAACAAATTAAACAGGAAATAGTTCATACAGTAGGCCTTGAGCAAGTTCGGACAGGACAAGGTGTTAAAAATGTGCTCTACACTGCAGCTGGGAAGAATGGCCCTACTTGGAGTCTCTGGCAGAGAGAGCCAGAGGAGACTCAGGGTCGACCCCTGGGGTTTAGGAGTCGGGGATAAAAGGATCTGAGGACCGCTATACTCCAACCGAAAAGGAGATATTGGCAGCATACGAAGGGGTCCAAGCTGCTTCAGAGGTGATTGGGACTGAAGCACAGCTCCTCCTGGCACCCCGACTGTGAGTGCTGCGCTGGATGTTCAAAGGGAGGGTCCCATCTACACACCATGCAGCCGATGCCACGTGGAGTAAATGGGTCGCATTAATCACACAACGGGCTCGAATATGGAGCCCCAGCTGTCCAGGAATACTGGAAGTGATTACGAATTGGCCAGAAGGCAAAGATTTTGGAATGGCGCCAGAGGAAGAGGTAGCACGTGCTGAAGAGGCCGCACCATATAATAAACTACTGGATAATGAGAAGCGATATGCCCTGTTTAGCGACGGGTCCTGTCGCATTGTGGGGAAACATCGAAGGTGGAAGGCAGCTGTGTGGAGCCCCACATGACGGGTTGCTGAAGCTGCTGAAGGAGAAGGAGAATCGAGTCAGTTCGCAGAGGTGAAAGCTGTCCAGCTGGCCTTGGATATCGCTGAGCGAGAAAAGTGGCCAGTGCTCTACCTCTATACTGACTCATGGATGGTGGCAAATGCGCTGTGGGGGTGGTTACAGCAGTGGAAACAGAGCAACTGGCAGCGCAGAGGCAAACTCATCTGGGCTGCTGAATTATGGCAAGATATTGCTGCTTGGGTAGAGAATCTGGTTGTGAAAGTACACCATGTAGACGCTCATGTATCCAAGAGCCGGGCCACTGAAGAACATCAAAACAACCAACAGGCGGATCAGGCTGCCAAGATTAAGGTGGCTCAAGTAGATCTGGACTGGCAACATAAGGGTGAACAATTTCTGGCTTGCTGGGCCCATGACTCCTCAGGCCATCAGGAAAGAGATGCAACATATAGATGGGCTCGTGACCGAGGGGTGGACTTAACCATGGATGTTATTGCACAGGTAATCCATGAATGTGAGACATGTGCTACGATCAAGCAAGCCAAGCGGTTAAAGCCCATTTGGTGTGGAGGATGATGGTTAAAATATAAATATGGGGAGGCCTGGCAGATTGATTATATCACACTCCCACAAACTTGGCATGGCAAATGCTATGTGCTTACAATGGTGGAAGCAGCCACGGGTTGGTTGGAAACTTATGACGTGCCCCATGCCACTGCCCAGAATACTATTTTAGGCCTTGAGGAGAAAGTCTTATGGTGGCATGGCATGCCAGAAAGGATTGAGTCACATAATGGGATGCATTTCCGAAACAACCTCATAGACACTTGGGCCAAAAAAAGGTGGTATTGAGTGGATATATCACATTCCCTACCATGCACCAGCCTCTGGGAAAATTGAGCAGTATAACGGGTTGCTAAAAACTACACTGAGAGCAATGGCTGGTGGAACTTTCAAACACTGGGATGTGCATTAAGCAAAAGCCACCTGTTTGGTCAATACCAGAGGATCTGCCAAGCAAGCTGGCCCTGCTCAGTCATACCTCCTACATACTGTAGATGGAGATAAAGCCCCATAGTGCACATTAAAAACATGCTGGGGAAGACAGTCTGGGTTATTCCTGCATCGGGTAAACCCATGCGTGGGATCACTTTTGCCCAAGGACCTGGGTGCACTTGGTGGGTAATGCAGAAGGATGGGGAAGTCTGATGTGTGCCTCAAGGAGATTTGATTTTAGGTGAAAATAGCCAGTGAACCGAACTGTCAAATAACCCTGTTATTGCAGTTGGTGCCCTGCAACATCGTCCTGCCACATCCAAAGCCTTCTGCTGCACTGACTGAGCCAACTCCACCTCATTCCTCCAGCCTTAAAGACCGTCATGACAGCTGGAACCCAAAGTTATGGACTAAACAAACTCAGTAGACATTTTGGAAGGATGGCCATAGACTAAGGGAATGATATCTGTGAGACCCGGGAAAAGGGGTGGTGATTCCTTAGAATGTATTTGGAACCTGAGCATGACATAAATGGTATGGAATAAGGCATGGAGACTGTCCTGGTTTTGGCCAGGATAGAGTTAACTTTCCTTGGGCTGAGAGGGAGCACAGCTAGAGGGTTGGGCCCGGATTGGTCATTGGAGTATTCCATATCATGTGACATCATGCTCAGTATATAATGGGACATGTGCTCTCTCAGTTTCCATTTCCGTTTTGGTTTCCCGGTCGGCGGCGGGATTTCTGGTGCAGTCGGGATCACTGCTGAGGGCGGACTGCGTACTGGTCACCGGTCGGTGAGCCACTGCTGTATTTTACCCGTTTGGACTTACTATTGTTACTGTTGTTTTGTTACTACTACTAAGGGGTTTTTTTATTCAACCTTGTCCTGGTTTAACCAGGATAGGGTTAAGTTTCCCCAGCAGTGGGGGGGGAGCTCTAGCCGGGTTATTCAGATACCATGCGGCCCATCACATCCTGGCAGGTCACATTTTCCTGGCGCGGAGCGCGGTGCACTGGTGGTTTTGTACATCGTGCTTCAAACTGCTGTATTTGGTAGCTATTTTGCTCTGTTCATTGCTATCACTATTACTGTTATTGTTATTGTTGTTGTTGGTTGTGTTGCTATTGCATTGTTGTATTAAACCTTTCCTTATTTCAGTCTTGGGGCTTTGTATTTCACTCCCTGTGTGGGGGAGGGGCAGCGGCCGCGTGGTCTCAGACCCCGGCAGGGGCTAAACCACCACAACTTTGGCGCCCAACGTGGGGCTGGAGAAGACTGAAATAAGGACAAAAGGAGAAGTGTGTTAGAGCAATCTGTTAGGTGTAATTTTTCTGTTTTACTTGTATTGTTTGATAAGAAATGTTTGCAATGCTGGGCAATTTGCTTGCGTGGTGGGGCTGGATTAATCCTCATGTCCACTCTGTGCTCCTAGTAGTGGCATTTATTGTCGGTGGAAAATATGTCAAGGGCTGTATTTTGCTCTACTGGTTACTGTCTGCTTATAATGGGCTCGTTTCGCTGCTTGTGGGGGTGCACCGCTACCTGTTTGCTGCCTGGTCTTTTGTTTGGGGTCTCACCCCCTCTATGGGTGAGCCAGGGGAGGAGATTCTCTCAGTTTTTGAGAGTTTCAGCTATCCCTGGAGCCTCCTGGCCACTGTGTTCGTGGCACAATGCTTTCTGAATATCTGCCTGATCTTGTTTTGGGCCATGCGGTACTTCTCCAACAATAGCACCACCCGGAAACCTGCCCCGGGGGCAGATAGTTATAAATGGCAAGGTGTGTGGGAGAAGATGGGCAAGTGCCTGAGTCAGTGGTCACCCCCAATGCTTTGGGATCTCACTCCCGAACAAGTGCAGAGTCCTGATAAACTGGTGGAGTGTTTGGAAAAGATGTGCTGCCAACCTGACAAATCCCGGGAGACACAAATCCTTGCGATGTGCTTGGGGCTTGCCCATGCTTACCGTGTCATCTTTAACACTGTTCACTGCCCCCAAGGGGGCGAAAGAGCTGCAGGGTCTGAAAGTGAGCCTGCTGGTACAGCAGCTGGGCCAGGGGGACAGGCAGCGCCAGTACCGGTCGCCTCCACCAGCACAGCAGCTGAGCCGAAGGGACAAGCAGTACCAGTATCAGTTGCCCCGATACGAAAAACCAAATATACCAAAAAATCCCCTCGCAGTGCACAGGGTGATAATGAACCAGGCCCATCACGAGAGCAGGAGGAAGAGCCGGAGGTAATCATCCGATCTCTATCCCTCAGTGAGTTGTGAGATATGCGGAAGGATTACAGCCGCAGTCCAGGCGAGCAAATTTGCACCTGGTTGCTCCGGTGCTGGGATACTGGAGCTGCTGGTTTGGAATTGGAGGGGAGAGAGGCCAAGCAGGTGGGACATTTAGCCAAGCAGGTTGGTATTGACAAGGCAATAGGGAAACAGGCTCAAACCCTCAGCCTTTGGAAGCGACTCCTGCTCGGTGTGAGGGAGAGGTACCCCTACAAGGATGATGCTCTATGTCGGTTAGGCAAGTGGACCGACATGGAGAAAGGCATCCAAAACCTCAGGGAAATGGCTGTGTTTGACATGGTCTATGGTGATCTGAATGATGAGCAGTCACCACTGGATCCAGATCTGGTCCCTTGCACACAGCTGATGTGGCGGAAATTCCTGCAAAGTGGACCAGAGGGACATTCCAAAGCATTAGCAGCAGCATCCTGGTGGCGAGACAATCAGACAGTGGATGAAGTGACTATGCAGCTCCGGCACTATGAGGGGAGTCTCCCTTCCTCCCAACATGCTTTGGTTTCAGCCGTAGAGGAACTGTCTCAGAGGCTCCAGAAAATGGAACAGGACATGTCCTATGTTCCGCCTGCACGGGCCGATGTCTCAGCCATTAGAAGCAGGCGTTTCCCCACCCAAGAGAAGGGCAGTAGAAGGTACACACCACGGGGCACCCTGTGGTTCTTCCTCCGCGACCATGGGGAGAACATGAGAAGGTGGCATGGACAGCCCACTTCCGCCCTAGCTGCACGAGTACAGCAACTGAAAGGGAAGACCACCATGAAAGGGGAGTCTTCCAAGAGAGATGCAGCTCCAGTGTCTAGTCAGAAATCCCCCAGACAGAATAGAATGGCCAGCAGTATGCTTGACCCTCTTGAGGGGACCAGTAAGTCATTCCTGCAGGAGTCACTCTTAGATCAAGTGAGTGATGCTGAGCAGGATTAGAGGGGCCCTGCCTCCAGCCAGGTGGAGGAAAGGGATAATCGGATTTACTGGAAGGTGTGGATCCGATGGCCTGGCACATCAGACCCACAAGAATATAAGGCCTTGGTAGACACTGGCGCACAGTGCACCCTGATGCCATCAAGCCACAGTGGGGTTGAATCCATCTGCATCTCCGGAGTGACAAGGGGGGTCCCAACAGCTGACCCTATTAGAAGCTGAAGTAAGCTTAACTGGGAAGGACTGGCATAAGCACCCCATTGTGACTGGCCCAGGTGCCCCGTGCATCCTAGGTATAGATTACCTCAGGAGAGGGTACTTTAAAGACCCAAAAGGGTACCGGTGGGCCTTTGGTATAGCTGCCCTGGAGGAGGTGGAGCAATTGTCCACCTTACCTGGCCTCTCAGAGGACCCCTCGGTGGTGGGGTTGCTTAAGGTTGAAGAGCAGCAAGTGCCAATTGCTACCAAGATGGTGCACTGACATCAGTACCACACTAACTGAGATTCCCTGGTCCCCATCCATCAGCTGATCCGTCAACTAGAAAGCCAGGAGGTGATCAGCAAGACTCACTCACCTTTCAACAGCCCTATATGGCCAGTGAGAAAACCTAATGGCGAATGGAGACTGACCGTGGACTACCGTGGCCTGAATGAAGTTACGCCAGCAATGAGTGCTGCAGTGCCAGACATGCTAGAGCTCCAGTATGAGCTGGAGTCGAAGGCAGCCAAGTGGTACACCACGATTGACATCGCTAACGCGTTTTTCTCCATTCCAATAGCACCAGAGTGCAGGCCACAGTTTGCATTCACTTGGAGGGGTATCCAGTACACCTGGAATCGATTGCCCCAGGGGTGGAAACACAGCTCCACCATTTGCCATAGACTGGTCCATACTGCACTGGAGAAAGGTGGGGCTCCAGAACACCTGCAGTTCATTGAAGATATCATTGTATGGGGGGACACAGCTGAGGAAGTCTTTGAGAAAGGAAAGAAGGTAATTGAAATCCTCCTGAAGGCTGGTTTTGCCATCAAGTGACAGAAAGTTAAGGGGCCTGGAAGGGAGATTCAGTTCCTAGGAATAAAATGGCAAGATGGGCGTCGCCACATCCCAATGGAGGTGATAAACAAGATAACAGCCATGGCCCCACCAACCACCAAAAAGGAGACTCAATCTTTCCTGGGCACTGTGGGGTTCTGGAGGATGCACATCCCAAACTACAGCCTGATTGTGAGCCCTCTCTACCACGTAACCCACAAGAAGAACGATTTTAAATGGGGCCCAGAGCAACAACAAGCCTTTGAACAAATTAAGCAGGAGATTACCCAGGCAGTGGCTCTCGGGCCAGTCCAGACAGGGCAGGAAATTAAGAACGTGCTCTACACCGCAGCCGGGGAGAATGGCCCCTCCTGGAGCCTTTGGCAGAGAGCAGATGGGGAATCCCGAGGCCGACCTCTAGGCTTTTGGAGCCGGGGATACAAAGGCTCTGAAGCTAACTATTCCCTGACTGAGAAGGAGATACTGGCAGCGTATGAAGGAATTCGAGCTGCCTCAGAAGTGGTCGGCACTGAGACACAGCTCCTCCTGGCACCTCGACTGCCGGTGCTGGGATGGATGTTCAAAGGAAAGGCTCCCTCCACACATCATGCAACAGATGCCACGTGGAGTAAATGGGTTGCGTTGATAACACAACGGGCTCGAATAGGGAACCGTGACCCCCCAGGGTTAGTGGAAATGATCATAAACTGGCCAGAGAGCAAAGATGCTGGGATGTCACCAGAACAAGAGGTGAAACGTGCTGAGGAGGCCCCACCATATAACGAGCTGCCAGAGGAAGAAAAACGATATGCCCTGTTCACTGATGGGTCTTGCCGCATTGTGGGAAAACACCGACGATGGAAGGCTGCAGTGTGGCATCCCACACGAGAAACCACTGAAGCTGTTGAGGGACAAGGTGAATCAAGCCAGTTCGCAGAGGTGAAAGCCATCCAATTGGCTTTGGAGATTGCTGAGCGAGAAAAGTGGCCGAGGCTCTATATCTACACTGACTCGTGGGTGATGGCAAGTGCCCTGTGGATGTGGTTGCAGCAATGGAAACAGAGCAACTGGCAACGCAAGGGCAGAGCCATCTGGGCCGCTGAAGTATGGCAGGATATTGCAGCCTGGGTGGAGAACCTCGTTGTGAAGGTGCGCCATGTGGACGCCCATATACCCAAGAGTCGAGCCACTGATGAACATCAGCATAACCAGCAGGCGGACCAAGCTGCTAAGATGGAAGTGGCTCAGGTGGACTTGGACTGGCAGCATAAAGGTGAACTGTTCATAGCCCGGTGGGCCCATGAGACCTTGGGCCACCAAGGCAGAGATGCAACATACAGGTGGGCTCGAGATCGAGGGGTGGACCTCACCATTGACACCATCGCAGAGATCATCCACGGATGTGAGACTTGTGCTGCAATCAAACAAGCCAAACAGGTGAAGCCCCAGCAGAATGAAGATCGATGGATGAAATATAAATATGGAGAGGCCTGGCAGATCGACTACATCACACTGCCACAGACCCGCCGAGGCAAGCGCCACGTGCTCACAATGGTGGAAGCAACCACTGGATGGCTCGAAACTTATCCAGTGTCCCACGCCACCGCCCGAAACACCATTCTGGGCCTTGAAGAGCGAGTCCTGTGGCGACACGGCACCCCAGAGAGGATTGAGTCGGACAACGGGACTCACTTCCGAAATAACCTCATAGATGCCTGGGCAGAAGAACACGGCATCGAGTGGCTCTACCACATCCCCTACCACGCACCAGCCTCCGGGAAGATCGAGCGCTACAATGGACTGTTAAAAACTACCTTGAGAGCAATGGGGGGTGGAACCTTCAAACCCTGGGACACACATCTGACAAAGGCCACTTGGTTAGTCAACACAAGACGATCTGCCAATCGAGCTGGCCCGGCTCAGTCAAAACTTCCACGTGTTGTGGACGGGGATAGAGTCCCTGTGGTGCGCATGAGGGATCTGCTGGGAAAAATGGTCTGGGTTAGTCCTGCGCCGGGCAAAGGCAAACCCATCCACGGGATTGTTTTTGCTCAAGGACCTGGGTGCACCTGGTGGGTGATGCAGAAGGAGGGAGAGGTCCGATGCGTGCCACAAGGGGACTTGATTGTGGGTGAAAACACACCGTGAGTTATACTGTGCTTTTGTTAATTTTTCTTTGTTAATGCTAATTGCTAAGTGGCAGCTGGATGTGACGCACATGGTATAGAATAAAGGGGTGGATTATGTCCTGGTTTAACCAGGATAGGGTTAAGTTTCCCCAGCAGTGGGGGGGGAGCTCTAGCCGGGTTATTCAGATACCATGGGGATGTCACATCCTGGCAGGTCACATTTTCCTGGCGCGGAGCGCGGTGCACTCATGGTTTTGTACATCGTGCTTCAAACTGCTGTATTTGGTAGCTATTTTGCTCTGTTCATTGCTATCACTATTACTGTTATTGTTATTGTTGTTGTTGGTTGTGTTGCTATTGCATTGTTGTATTAAACCTTTCCTTATTTCAGTCTTGGGGCTTTGTATTTCACTCCCTGTGTGGGGGAGGGGCAGCGGCCGCGTGGTCTCAGACCCCGGCAGGGGCTAAACCACCACAAACCTACGGATTTCTTTTTTTTTTGTCCCTCCCCTATTTCACCAGGGAGGTGGGGGCGGGGGGGAAGTAAACGACTGGCCACGTGGTGATTGGCTACTGGCCGAATTCAAGCCATGACAGCTTCCCCATGGAATCAGCCCCCTTCGGGTGCATCCACCTGCTCTGGCGTGGGGTCCTCCACAGGCTGCAGGTGGGCATCTGCTTTACCATTATCCTCCATGGGTTGCAGGGCCACAGCCTGCCTTACCATGGGCTTCACCATGGGCTGCAGGAGAATCTCTGCTCCAGCGCCTGGAGCGCCTCCTCTGCCTCCTCTGACCTTTGTGTCTGCAGAGTTATTTCTCTCATATTCTCACTCGTCTCTACCGGCTGCTGTTCCACAGCAAGTTTTTTTTCATCCTTCTTAAATATGTTATCCCAAAGGCGCTACCACTGTCGCTGATGGGCTCAGACTTGGCCAGCAGCGGGTCCGTCTCCGAGCCGTCTGGCACTGGCTGTATCGGATATAGGGGAAACTTCTAGCAACTTCTCACAGAACCCTGTAGCCTCCCCCACTACCAAACCCTTGCCACACAAACCCAATAGAATTAACATATTCATGACCATACAGGGATAACCACGTTTGTGCAGCACAGCCTGAAATCTCCATGGCTGCAGCAAGGATTATTTTCTAATATAAATAAAGCAATATTCTAGGACTCCCTCCAGGGCCATTAAGGTTTCCTCAGCTCAGCTAGTTTTGGCTTTGCACAAAGGACAACAAAGCTGGTGAAAGGGCTGCAAGGCATGTCCTGTGAGGAGAAGCTGAGGACTCTGGGGTTGTCTAGTTTGGAGGAAAGGAGGCTGAGGGGCAACCTCATTGCTCTCTACAGCTTCCTGAGGAGGGGAAGTGGAGAGGGAGGTGCTGATCTCTCCTCCCTGGTATCCAGTGACAGGACCTGTGGGAATGGGTCAAAGGTGCATCAGGGGAGGTTCAGAATGGACATTAGGCAGTATTTCTTTACCTAGTGGTCAGTCAAACACTGGAACAGGCTTTCTAGAGATGTGGTCGATGCCCCATGCCTGTCAGTGTTTAAGAGGGATTTGGACGATCCCCTTAACATGCTTTAACGTTTGGTCAGCCCTGAATTGGTCAGGCAGTTGGACTAGATGATCTATATTCTATATTCTATTCTATTCTATTTACAATAAAAATATTTTAACTGTGGTTCTTCCACTTTCTCAAGCATTTGGGAATTCTGGGGAGCACAAATGAAAAAATGTTATTTAAAAATTCTTAATATATATATGTATATATACACATATGACATTTAAAGTAACTTTTTATATATTTTATATTATATATTGGTCTATCTATATATATATGTAAGCTAATAAAATTCACAATAATCCAAAGACCCAATGACTTGAGAACTTCCTCACTACGAGGTCCTAGGTATTCATAAGTCCTCTGCACACCTGTTTCAGGACTGAGACAACAGCTCCACCAGAACCTCCTCTGAAGTGCCATGGATGGACTGATGGGCAACATCTATAACAGCAATTGAATGCCCCACTCTCTAAGCTGAGACCAGCTAGCATGAGTCTATACTATCAAACCCACATTGCCACCAAACTGCCTATTGGGAGTTATCCTGCTCTTGTATTAAGTCCCAAGACAGTTTGAGAGAGTTAACCCAGGCAAAAGTCATGTCTGGGACTATTCTAACAATTTAACAACATAGAAGTTCAGGGTCCAGTGCCCAGTACTGTTTAATCTATTACACAAAAATAGTCAGAAGATCTCACAGGAAAGTCAGCTCTACATCACTCACTGTTATTGAGTTTCTGTAGCAAAATCAACTTGTCATTACTTTGGTTTGATTGTCACAATAACTGTGAATTTCTGTATCCTTACCACTGGTGCAGTCCCTGGCCTGAGGTCTCTTGTGTAGCCCCATTGATCTAGTTCTGTGGTTTCAACCCCCCACAGATTTCTCAGTCTCCAGGTGAAGTAAGTATCCAAAGCAAAGTAGGACCCCTGGACTGTAATAGAGACTTCTGCCCTCTCCTTGTCCCACAGACCAAACCAGATCCTACCACCAATACACCCTGGTTGAGGTACACATCCCAAGGCCTATCTTGCACATTTCCTTTTTCCTTTCCAGCAGACAGATGCAGTAAGTCTCTAACCATAGTTTTATGGTCAGAACATTGACACATTCCAGCTGAAGCAAGAAAAACAAGTGTGATGAACTATGAAGAAGAAACAGTCCAGGTTCCATAAATGATGCTGGCAGGTGCTGGCCTTGCTTCTGTCTCACTACAAGGGAGGCCAGAAGTTCTATTCTTCAAAGCCCTCCAGTTTTTATGCAACAAATTAGAGCCCCTTTGCAAGCAGAAAAATTTCTAGAGGGATATAGGCAGCCAAACATGAGAGTCTTTCACTGGCCAAACTTTCTTTGGAGAGGCAGAATGCTAGAAAATGGGATCTGAACAATATCTGAGCTCACACAATCAGGCTTCCGATCTTGGCCTGCATGTGTAGCCATGTAACCAGAGCCCTGACGCAGCTACCTAGCCGTGCACGTGAGATACACAGCCTGTCTCAGCTACAGGAGAACTGAGAATGGGCTCTTTGTCCTGAACTGACAGCAGTACACCCTGATCCAAACTCATCCAGGTGAATGAGGAAGCCACTACTGCAGAGAAATGTTGTAGCTCTTGAAGGAGGTGCAGACATAACCATTTTTCCCCATTAGCGCTGGGCAATGTAATATGCTGCCATGTACCAGGTGATGCATGCATGGTGGCACCTACCCATTACAGAAAAGACTTCAGAGATCTGTGGTAACAGGCCCCAGGTACCAGACTATGAGCACTACAACACAAAATTATACTGCCTGTTAGCAATGAACAATGACTATTTGAATCTGTTTTCACAAGCAAACCAGAGATGCAATCAGCTGCAGGCTCTGGAAGACTGGAAGTAAGCAAAAGCTTCCCAGACACAGTCCATGAATAAAAAAGACCCCAGAAGGCAGGAGTAGTCCATTCATCACAAAGAAATGTGTCCCAGGAACATTAACTTCCTGAGAAAATGAAATACTATGGGGTTTTTTTGGCACATACTAGAAAGCTAAATATATTTCCTTAACTGTAAACAGTTATTAAACACAATAGATTACACAAATAGATTAAAAAACCATTTCATAACTAGGTGTATCTTTGCTTTCAGAAATGTTCCAATGAAATAAAAGAGACTTCCTTGCCAGTGCAACAGGGTTTTAAGGCACCCGCAACACTTTCAACCACTTCAGCAGCCTGACAGTGCTGTGCTGTATGAAGAGGAAAGGCACCTTTCTCTGCTCAGGTTGTTTAAGTGCAATTTATTTCTGTACAATGTTGAACTGTGTAGTGTCAGAGGAGTATTGCACAAATGCAATACTAACACTTCAGAGGAAGCACTTAACACACTAAACTACGTTTGACTTCTGACAGAAATCCTCCTGAAATCAGAATCAAGCCCATCAATATCAGCAGGAAGTATAATGCAGCTGGAGCCATTTCCTTGTACTTGAAAGAGAACTAATTACAGAAATATAAAACACCAGGATCAGACCTTCAATATTCAGGAAAATATAGTGGGAGACCCAGTAGACCCCTGTGGAAGGTGAGTCTACATTAACTGATGTTCCTTCCAAGTGAAAGCAAATAAAGGTTGACTTTCTTCATCTATCAGAATGCTAAAGAACACTGCAGTCAAATCAATCATGGTAAACCACTTAGCACAATGTGATATTTGCAAGAGAATAGTAGAGGGATCTGGCACTACTGGGTGTAGGACAATTAACATACTGATTAATTGCTCTCAGATCTTGGACAAATCAAAACTTGGGGTCCCCATACTTTCTTACTGGTAAAGAGATAGATCCCCATCTATTCTTCCTTACTGGTAAAATCTGGGTATTATATGGAGAATCACATTCTCTTAAAATACCATTAACAAGATATTGATCAATTTGTTTTTGAATACTCTTTTCTGCTTCCCACAGGATTGGGTATTGCTTTACTGCAGGAGATTATCCTTCCTTTGTTTTTATATGGACTGGCTGTGCTGATTTTAATAATTCTACATCTGTTCCTGATTTACTCCACAATTCCTGGGGCACCTCCCTCAGTTCCTCTGGTATTTTCAGCTCTGACTTTCCCACATCAGATACAACACATAACCCTGCAATTATCAAATCAGTACCCCTAGGGGACAGATGCAATTGCGCATCTAAAGCTTGTAATAAATCTCTCCCCAGTAAACAAGCTGGTGACTCTTCAGCTATTACAAATCTTCCCCAAATTCCCTTGTTACCTACCAATAGCAATAATGGTTTACTGAGGGCATGTTCCCCTTTCCTGGTTGCTCCTTGAATCATTACTCTATCTTGAGACATGGAGTCTTTTGGTGTAAAATTTAGAAGGGATGGTGTTGCTCCTGTGTCAACTAGGAATTCAATTTATTTGTTTCCTATTTTCCCAATTATATGTCCTCTATGGTCTAATTTAGTTTTCCACATCCCATAAATCTCAACTTCCACAGAGTCTTCTAAGTCCCCTTCCTCCTGTCATTGTTGTCCCAAGTTACCGCCCTCCAATCTCGGTCCGAAGAATTCTGAATTCAATCCCCTTTGGGGTCCTCTGGGTCAGAGCGCGCATTCTCTCTTTCCAATGACCATTTTCCCCACAATTATTACATCTGTTTACCCAGGCAACTCCAAATTTACCTGCTCCTCCGTATCCCTGACCTATTCCACCTCTTCCTCTACCCCTTCCTCGGGAAGGGGAAAATCCTCTTCCCTTCCCTCTCAGCTGCAAGCCTTGTGTTAATGCTGCTGCCAAGAGACTTATTTCATGTTCCTTTTCCTTTCTTCTTTCCTTTGCCAGTTCCATTCTCTGTTTTTCTTCTCAACTGTCATATATAAACACAGCCACGCTTAAGATTTTTGTAACGTCTCTCCTTACCAACCAGGCATATGTTCTTTGAAATACTTCCTTATGTCTGGTGCAGCTTAATCCACAAACACACTTGCTGCCAATTCATTCTTAAATCCTGGAGAGTTATTCCCCCATATGTCAATAAAGCCTGTCTCAGTCTTCCCCAGTAGTTGCTGGGGTGTTCCTCTGGCCTCTGTCTACATTCCTGTACTTTAGTCTAATTTACTCTTATCTCCCCACAAGCTCTAATCGCATCTATCAGATTTCTAACCACCCTTTGGCAATTATGTCTATCTGTTTGATTATTATAATACCAATTAGGATTAACCTGAGGCCAGGCAGTCCAATTTCCCCCTTCCTGTAGGGTTAATTCCACATCCTTTTCAATTATCTCTTTCGTCTGGATGGAATAACTCTCAATAACAGGTTAATATCAGCCCAGAATGGATTATATCCCGAACAAATATTGCAAAATAACGATGCACATCAAGCCACATCTTTCCTTAACCTGGGCATTTGATTTCCCCACATAACCAAATCCCCAGAGTTCCAGAGGTGATAGGTGTATACATGTAACACTGAAGGTGGAGGAGGAACATTTACCCCCCCCCGCCACTGGCCGCATTGCAAGAGGATTAGGGATAACATTAGAAACCATAGGGTGAAGCCCAGCAGAAGCAGTGGGGACAGCAGAGCCAATTGGGGGGTATCAACAAGCAATACAGAGGGAGGAGTATAGGGTGGAACAGAGATCGGCTCTGCAGGTGCCTCAGTTAAATTACTCACAACTCCTGCAGGTAAAGTTCCTCCTCGAGGTTTTCGTACTCCTTTTCAGCTGTCCTCTTTACGGTGGTCATATTGCAAATTATCCTATACATACCAATAAGCCATCTGCTGAGGTTTTTCATCCTCCAAAATTTTCCAGAGCATAGCCAATTTCTTTAATTTGAAGGATCCTTCGCAGGGCCGTCCCCCTGCTCCTGTAAGTGTTGGCCAGTCTTCCTGACACAAAACGACTGCTCATTTTTTTGTTAAACCTGCAACTCGATCTATCTTTCTTCAGTTCTCTAGTACCTCAGCCAAGGGCATTCCCTTCTCTATGCCAGATATATTCCCCATTCTGGCGCACTTATACCTTTACCAAAATTTAGTTGTGGAATTTTAAGACTCACCAGTTGGGGCCTTCTGTTCCACAAAGTTCCCAGGTGAACTCACCCGATGCCAGCAACTGGAAGTTTGTAGATGAGAGGATCTGTCAGCGGTTGGATAGGGTCCCATTGGGGTGCCAAAACTGTTGTAGGAATTATTCAGCTGCCACCTAGACTATGGTAGGAATTACGTGGATGCCACCCCAACAGGGCTCCTACCTAGGTTCCGCTTTAATAAAAGAATCAGAGTTCCTTCTTCTGCTATGTTTAATATGCAATAGTAGTTACAGCTTGAACTGGGTACCTCTGAAGGGGCACCCCGCCTGTCAATTGTTACAGGATTTTATAGTCTCTATAGGTTGCCTGATTTTCTGATGGCACTTCTGCTCATTCAATCCTGTTCATGGAGTCTGAGGTCTTCTTCTGGTTTGCTCTTGCTGTCTCCAGGCACCCTTTTTGTCTGTGTCTTGTGACATTTCCTTATCTTTGTTACAGAACATCCTGTAGTTAAACTTTTACTTATACTTCCTTATCTACCGTTTACAGTTCCATAGTCACAAAACAAAGGTTAAAGTACAGTTCATGCGGCCTAAGGCTTCATTTACTTTAGTCAATAGTGCTAAGCTCTGGCACAAATTAGTCTCTCACTACGTTACTGAGGATATGAACAAATGAGAGTTGCAGCTTCTGAGCATCTTAAAACAAACTTAAAACCCCCCTATTTTTAACACACCATTTTTATCACATAAATTCAGTCCACTGTATTCTTTGGCCTGCTTTAGAAAGAAAAACTGTAAAAATTTACAAGACACCATAAGTCAGAGGAAAAGAAATGCATTAGTTGTCATAGGAAACCCACAGTGCCTCCCCTTTGTTGTTTCACAAGTTTAAATCATTTTATGGCTCTTTTCCATTCTAATATTGTTCTTTTGGAAGTTCATTCTATTTCTAATTCCATCTTCAAATGCAGCTGGCTAATGCTGTATGGATGTTCAGCTGTCTCCTCTGGGAGGGACCCCTCTCTCTCTAACCAAGACATACGCAGGTTTCACAGGAGGCATGAAACAACAGATCTACTTTGTTACCACGATGGCTGTGTGATCTTTTGTGACAAGAACAACAAAGATGCAATTAGAGTATTAAATGTAGATGCTCGCATTTCAATGTATAAATAAATAAAAACAAATCATAGGGAGAATGCATCTTGATTTAAGAAATGTGACTCTGCAAGAAAAAAAACACATTATCTGGGAATTCCACTGAGTTTCAAGATATCATGTTGCACTGGACATACCTGATGAATAAAACTAATGCACTACAAGGCACAGAGGTTTCTAAGGAACCTCATGAATAAAAAGCTACATTCAGCTTGTTGCTATCAGGCAACAGAAGTGAACAATGAAGAACAAAAAGAAAAAAAAGAATGGGTAATGTATATTTGGGCCTTTTAAATATTTGTATTTCAGTAATAGATAATTTTTAGAGCATCATGTTGAAAAACAGTATTTTGAAGCAAGTAACATTTTCAAATTGAGATTCTCAGTCTTTTATGATCACTGCCTAACCCTCTCTGACCAGATTTTTAAGTTACAGAAACAAAATTCTATCCAAAATTAAGACTAAAAATTCATGTAACTAGGATGATGCTTACAGCCACTTCTCTGCTGTTCTACTTTTTTGCTACCTCCTTTCCCATCTCAGGTTTTTAGGCAGAAAGCTATTTGTGATTGCCTCCTGCTCTGCTTACTCAGGGCATATTATAATCTGATTAACAATAAATAATGGAGTTTGCTTCTCAACAGTTCAGATTGTATTTGACCTATATTTCAGCAGGCTGTGCTTTGCATCAAAAAATGCCTTGTGAAAGTGAACACAACACCAAGTTACGCTGTATTGAATGCTACTAGAAAATGACCTTTTAATGCAGTTAGAAAGATAGAGTCATTGCTCTTCTCTTCAAATACCAAAAAATGGCAGAAGTCTAAACCAAAATTCAATCTGTTTTGAAATGCTTTGTGTTTGATCCTATCTACAAATTAAAATAAATTGGGATACATAAAATCAGGTCCTTGGATTCTGTTACTCTATTACAGTCTGTTTGAGTGGGGAAGAGACAGTAAGTGGTGACAAGGTCAGTCGGGTTTTACATTTAGCATCATGCTTTGCTTGCATACATTTCCGGAAATGTCTGCATCCTTCTGGCTGTCTTAAATGCCTTCCAAATCCCTGTTGCTCTTCAAGTCTGTTTAAATACCAAGACTGGAGCTGTAATTGATGAGATGGAAGACCAAAAGTCAATACAACCACACTTCAAGATCAAAGTCAAAAATCAAAATGATGTAAAGGTAATTGATTGTAAAGGTAAAGGTAACTGCTGTAGTGCAGAATTATAACCATTCTATGGTAGGCTTTGGAACTCATCACATGTGAATTTTCTCCATTGAAGAAATGATGTATTATACACAAAAACTACTAAATTATGGGGCATTAATCCAAAATAATATGTGTTTATAATAGAGACTTTTTTTTTTTTTTCCAAGAGTGGAAAGGATTGAAGATCTTAAAAATGTATTTAGTCAACACAGCTAATAGAAATGGTCAAACTGATGGTGTACATTGTGTTGGTATAGCAGATGGAATTGTTAGAGAGAAAATGTTTCATTGACAGAATAAACTGATAAGCCTGTTTTTAAGAAAAAAAACAAATTGTGTCTAGTATGATTCACAACAGCAACAAAATACTTTGTATTTGCTTTCAATTCCATCAGAAAACAGCCGAACATATTGCTGTATGAATTTGTGCTGTTGAAAGTCCTGAAAAAACATCTTGTTCTCAAATATCCAGATATTAGCTGTCTATCATAAAGAATGCACAGTCTCAAACTACTGCATCATTGCAGGCTGGGGTGGAAAAGTGCATGCTTCTGACAACAGAAACAACATATTCATCTGACAGGGACACTGAATGAAAAAGCAAGTGTTTAATAGTAGCAGATCCAGCCATGGAAGAATTTCCTCTGCTCAGAAAGCAGAGAAGCAAAGTACCACATCCTTCACGTCAGCTCCCCAGCCTTGGTATGGAGACAGCAACAAAGTCCACTTCTACATTGCAGCCCTCTTAATTCTCATGGTTAAAGATCCTCAAGGAGGCCTTCCAAGGACTTCCTTCTTACTAACACTCAGAAATGTTCACTTTCACCCTGGTTCCTAATTCTATAATTGCAAATGTGTGGAGAGCTGCTAAGTTACATATACAGAGCTGCCACCAAGGCTGGATGTTGTAACAGCCTTGTGTAGCAAACACTCATGTTTGAAATAGGATCCATGCTCATCAAGAAGATGGTATAAAAACCTGTAACACTTGTAATACCTAAGGTAACTTCCGTGTTTTACACGTTCAAAGTACTGTATGAAAGAAAAAAGGATCATTCACTCAGTCTAATTGATCTTGCTGTGTTTGTACAGACTCTCAATAGAGGAAGTAAAAAACTTTGTGATTCAAATCATGATTCAGAATATAGAAGTTGCACAAACCTGAAGGCACAACAGTGAAATGAATTCTCCTTTGAATGCATATGGTAGGAGATGCATATTTCCAAGCTGGCTTTAAAAAAAAATCAAAACAAAGAAAACCACCCACTTGAGGAAGTTTCCGCTGTCAGATTCTGTGCTATAATTCGGCTGCCTGTTCTGGCAGAGGAGAAAGCTTCAAATAGGATCCTTGCACTGTGGCAGTCAGCCCTGCCCTAAAATCTCCAAGACAAACAAACCCTGCCCAGACTGTGCGCACATGGAATTCCTATCCATGATAGTATATTAAAATCAAATCATTGAAATGCCAGCAAAGTCACTGGAATTAATGTGAAATCCAGTGCTGGTGACAGCAGCCAGACTGAAGCTGACTGACCACAGTTCTCTGCACCAACTGCAATGACACTGAAGGATTTCCTTCCAGCCCATGGTAACACAGCTGATGATAAAGAAGCAAATATAAATAACAAGAACAGCTGTAATATGGAAGAAGACTTCTCCCCTCCTTTTAGCACCCTTTCTCAGTGCCATTTTACTGCATGGACCCATGGGACATTCAGTCCTATGCTCAAAGGACACTGAGCAAGCAGTATGGAGAAAGGCCAGCGTGGATGTTTGAGACCTGCTTTGTACGTGCTACAGACCCTACTTACTGTATGTGGAAGAGGATCATGCCAAGCTCAGGGTCTCTTGTCTACTTGATATAGCTTCCTTTCCCTGAAATCTCCTGCCACTCTCATACTTTAAATCATCTTCCTACACATATCCATCATTGCCATGCCTCCTCTGTAAAAAGCCCAGGACTATAGCTGACCCAGGAACAGGATTCTGGGCAGTGGATGGATTTCCACTTTCCAGTCCTCTCTCACTTCTTCCTTTACCTTGTAACAAGCAGAATTACCAGTGAAAAACCCTGCCTACCCTCAGAGACACTCAGTATAAGAGAGCAGGAGCTTTTGCTCTCACTGATGATGCAGGAGATATCCAAAACAGCTTCAGCCAGGACACGAGTTTGCCCTTGGAAAGCAGAGCCAAGCCCTAAGCCCATAAAAATGTACTGTGCTTTACAGTTCCTTTCAGTGGAGGTCAGGGCTTTATTTTTTACTCTAAAATTATCTGTTATCCTCTGCAAATACAAATGCAGCATCAGGATTTTAATCTTCAGACAATATCAATTACTTTTTTTCTCTTGCTATGTCCTACTCTGTAAATCTGCCATTTCTCTTATGCTTTTTCCTCCTGTGGTTTCAAGGCTCTTATTTTAGGAAACAGGAAGCTTCATATGCCACCTCTGCATTAGACACTACATTCTGTGTTATTAACTATTGACCAATTTTTACATACGCAAACTTGAGCAATATATCTGGAACCCTTCAAGAAGATAAATGCCTGTTTCTGAGCACATAAGTAGTAATGCAGTGGGATCACTCACACATTTCATTGCCTTGCTGGACAATTTCAGTTTTATTGCTGTCCTAATTCTATTTAAAAATACAAAATGTTATTTTTGATCCTGAAAAATACCATTCATCAAAAAGATCACATTTCAGTGTATGATAGAGACTGAAATCCAGATCAATCACCATCATGTTAACAGCTAATATTTCACTGCAGTTTTCTTTATTTTACTTCAGTTGATAAGCCTGTGTGAAGTTTAATATCAGTACCTAAATGATGATGCCATTAGAAATATACTTGTACTATATTAAGCATTCAGGCATATTAAGCAGAGAGGTAGATGGGTCCAACAGTGTATTCAGCCCATGGTGGAACTGGACTGACTTTCAGAAAGAAGGACAACTCTTTGAATTCCTGATGATTTTCCTTTGCCTTCCAAGCAATTGAGCCCAGCCCAATGCAATCATTCTAAACAATGGCAGGGATTTCTAATGGGGGCATCAAATTATTAATGCTTGTCTGTATTTGTGACAAGGCAAGAGGTGTGTATGTATATCCCTTTATGTATTTTCTCACGTGTGCTATCAAGCAATAGCAGACTTGACAGATAGCAAGTTGATGTGTCAGCTGCATTTGTGTGCAAACCATAACCTAGTGATTATACTATTATTACTGGGTGCATTTTCAGAGGATGCTTAGGCACAAGGGTAAAATGAATAACAGGAATGAAAACAACTGGAAATTCTAAGCAGCATATACACACACAGAGGCTGGGCAGACCTACTTCAGTGTTACAGCCTAATTGTATTTGTCTATTAATTTAAAAGAAAAACCTGTTACTCACTGATAGGTTCAGTTAAGAAAGAAACCTTATTTAAAATTTTTTTAAAAATCCCGATGGCTGAAGAATGGCATTTAATGCAATAGATTTCTAGAAGATAACCCCATGAGTTCAAATCATGGAAGTAAAATAGAGAAAGATAAGATGCATGCAATACCCAATACACTAAGCCTCTGTATTAGTCTATGTACTGAAGTACTTCAAAAATGATGATTGTTGCTTAAGAAAGTTTTGGCTTCTTAAGGACTGGATTGGGAAGGACGTTGTACCAAACCATATTGCTAAGCAATGACAGCAGAGAAAAATGAATCCTAGTTGAGGAGGCTGTTGTAGGAACAAGCACCATACAAATCATATCATAAATCATTATGCAATTTGTTGAAGATGCAATTACCTAAAGACCTGCAATATGATATTAAAGTACATATAAAAATATAATATAGCACTTGGAAAGAGTTAAACAGGTGGTATTTTTTAAAGTGACAACCTTTGGGCTGGCTGTACAAATGTGTTCTTTGAGTGGCAATATTAAATAATGGATTATAGGGACATTTTCTGTAAGAAATATAAAATAGTTTCTATACCCAGAATTTTAAAAGCAATTTTACAACTCAGAATGAAAAAGAAAGCTTATTTCCAATGACCAATTCTACCATGAGGGTTTTGTTAGCTAATTCTTTCAGGAATATTTATTCTGTGTGTATGTGTTTCTCTCCCTCTCCAGAGATATAAGTGATGTACAACAAGAGTTTCCTGAATTTGTCAGAGGACAGTGCTAAGGACAAGCAGCTGCAATCCAGATGCCATGTGACTGCACCAGTGTGATGCTGAGTTCAGGCTATAAATCCTGCCTTCCCAAGAGCAGACATGCAGCTGTTTGCACTATGACTAAGTGTCCTTGATGTCTCAGGACTAGCTCATCAGTAAACCAAGGACACTGAGTGATCCAGTGTCAGCATAGCCAGATTTGCCATTGGAGGGAGCTAATGTCACTGGCAGGATTAACATCTTGCAAGCAGTGCAGTGACAGTGCCCCTTCAACTGCAAACATTCCCTGGACACAGATGCCCCTGAGTGCTAGCCCCAGGATGAGATGTGGTGTGTACACACGTGAGGTGGCAGAAGACAGACTGCACCTTTGCTAACATCTCTGAGATCTGTTTGAGCACAGGACCTGGCACTTCAGCCTCCTGCTTATTCTAGGCCTCCTTGTATACCATGTCTGGGTCGTGTCTGGGCTTACAGTTCTTTGTATCCTTTAAGCAAAGAAGTTATTTAAGTTACAAAGCCCAGACCTTCTATAATTATCCTTAAGAGTGCCAGTTCTGTATACATTAAGTCCAGAAATATAAATGTCATCACAGGCTGAACTTGAGTGTTTGAACACTTGGTTAATTGGAATACTTGGTCTTTCTCTGCTCTGGATCTCACAGACATGTGGGACTCACCACAGACACATCATCATGTTCACTCTCCAATTCCACAAGCTTAACTTCAGTGGTTTAGCTTATTTCTTTAATGTTAACCTTCACATTCAGTGCACTTATTTTCTGTTACAGATTAGAGAGAGAACTGACCTGACAGGCTCTCTACCTTCCTTTGGCTCATACTTGGTATCATCATGCATTAGTGCTATTCCAGAAAATCTAGAATGTTTCTCAGCATTGACAAGACTATAATATTAATGTGTGCTCTACTAGAAATGCATTGCAGCACTTAAATGTTTCGCTGCCTTGTTAGCAGACATCACATACTCTTACTTACCATATCAGAATAGTGTAAAACATTATTATCCTGGCTAATCTAAGATGCAGTTCTTCAGCTGTGTAATGTTATGTCTAATAAATGTACAGCTGCCTTATACCAAAGCTTGCAGTTATTTAGGTTTTGAGAGCTGCTTTAGAATGACAATAATGAGTTTAGAAGATGTTTTCAACTGTTCCCCAAAGACATTTGAACTGCCAAGATCAAATAAAACTCTGTCATAAGACAGGCACAATAGATTAAACATGTTTTTTAGGTTTGAATATTTTTCTGGCAGTGACATTGTAATCTGCAAGCCAGAAAGCTATATGAAGACCATACACTGAAATATTCCCAATAGGAAACCAAAGCAAAATATGCAAAAAACTCACTGAAACCTACTGCAATCTCATGGTCCTGAAACGAGTATTTCCCTCAGAAGTCAAATCACCAAGCAATGGTGGTATGGTTATTCTGCTTTTTAGTTATAGTTATGCTTCATTGCCTGTATAATTGTAGAACATATAAAGGAAGGAAGCAAGAGAGGCATTAAAGTCTTTGAATGTTTTTGATGGGGTCTATTTCTGGACCAAGCGTGGGAGGTGAGAAAACATCAGAACTTCGGATACAGTAAGGGCAGCTAATGACACTCAACTGGATGTGAAATATGACCAGGGCAAACTGTTTTATGGAAAAATGGGCAAAAATTTCTTGGAAAAAATCCATGGCAGCAGAGTCATGCTTTAAAAATAGTGCTAGTGGGGTTTAGTTTTCATTTTAGCTGTAGCTCCTTCTCCATTCAGAGTTTGTTACTGCAACAAAATCATTGAGAATACTGACATCAGTGCACAGGAAGGTAAGAGTCTGTACTTTTTCAAAGCCTGCTGAGGTGACCAGGAGTTTTCTCCTGGACTCCTGAAACTTCTATGAGCCTGCAGTGAGAAGAGGGTCCTTTTCCTCAGAAGTACATCATACTTCTGCTGTATCATAGACATCAACATTGATTTGTTGGACAGAAAATGAATACCTCAGTTTCTCTGTCAGCAGTGTCACAAAGGGCTTCAAAGTTTCTCTAAGAGATTCCTTTCTCCTATATCTGTATGAAAGATATACTGAATTTTGTTTGCATGGGTGTGTTTACTTCTGCCATTTGTATTTCTGCACATCCCCCTGTTATCACAGATTCAGTACATTATGATTATTATTACTGATTCAAGTAGTTTATAATACTAATCAAGTAGGTGTCTGAATAACATAGCTCATAAAATAGTGCTTTATTTTTTGTATAGGGAAATTATGTTTATGTGAATGTGATATCTATACTAACATGTCCCTATCCATGTGTCTCCCAGGTCTCCCCTAATAGTACCCAAAACCATTTACCAATTCCAGTTGAATTTCATAGAAGGAACAGTACCTGCCATTAAGAGAGAGAGAGATTTGCTACTACTGCCTCTGCTGAAGGGAAGACAAGGTGCTCTCATCCCTCATCCACTTAGTCCTACTGAGCAGGGCAGGCCAGGCAACTAACTGACATGCATACACAAACCCCTCGGGTGGCACTTGAGGCCCATGACCCAGCACCACACATGCTGCCTGTTGCCAGGCCAGCAGGATGGAGGTGGGAGAGGATGCTGAGGACATTGGGCTGTAGTGGGGGAGCCGAAGGGGTTGTGGGGCCCATAGAAGTGAAGGGCTAGACCTGTGAGTATTAAAGAAGGAAAGAGAGTAGAGAACTGGGCAAAACTGAGGGCACACCACTAATGGTGTACAAAAGCGGACAGGGAGAGAGACAGCTGTGGCATGGGCAAGGAGAGGGAACCAGGGGTCTTGCAGGAGGGCCTGTGTTGTACAGATGGCATCACGAATCCAAAGGAATCCTCAATTCCTCTGTTCAGGGAACAACTTGTTATGAACACTCCTGATTGATAGGATATTTGGTGTAAAACTGCTTACATTGTCACCATACCAAAACTGTAGTTTTGCTGGTAGTCTCTGAATCCAAGGGTAGGCTGACCTTCTATTTCCCATCTTTTCGTCTGTAGAAATTCAGATGTACCAATGCTCCAGTTTATGGTCTTTTCAGTAAAACCAGAAATTCTAGTATAAAGGTTAAAAATAGCTTCAAAACAAACCCCTTCTAATAGTTTCTGAGAAATCCTGCTTCTTTTCAGCTAGTGCTACCCTTTCTCCATTTTTTTGGACCAAATGGAAACCAATTTTTTTTTATTAAAGAAACATTGAGGATTTTATGTCAGTTTTTATATCTTTTTTTTTTTAAAGTTATGATTCTGTAATCCAAGTTCAAAGTTGTTTTTTTTTTTAAATGGTTGCTTTTGTCAGTACTGGGAAGCAGTTGGGTGGGAGAGCTTCTGTTCCCAGCTCTACCAGTGATTCCTCATGGGACCTAGCCATTAAAATTTCATGCTTTCTCAGTTTAACCCATCTATAAAACGAATGCAATAAGCTGTGGAAGGCATCGGCCTGTCAGACCTGCACGGCCTCTGAATCAACAGCTAGGCTTTGATGAGAAACAGGCCTTGGGAGAAAGATCAGAAACTGCTGAGCTGTGCCAAGGTGGCAGGGAAAAACAACGGTCAGCTGCAACACTGAACTGTGGCAAAGTACTGGACTGTGAGAAGTTACCGCCGTGTGAACAGCGCGTGAACGAGAGGGTGATTGGTCTGCACAGAGCTGTTAGAGTGGTCTGATGCTGATAGGAGAAAAGGTTGATAGCTGTCTGATTGCTGATTTGCTAATTATGAAGTAAGAGCTTTGGCGAGAGCATAAGTATGTACTATTGGAAAAATAAATGGCTTTCCTTGATATAACTCTCATGGAGTTGTGCAGGTCCGATATCCTCCCACAACAAATGGTGACCCCGATGTCCCAGGACGGAGCGCAGAAGACGCCGCAGGAGGATCCCCAATTGGAGGTACTGTCTGCAGCGGGGCTGTGGCAGGGAGGATGGAAAACAGTCAATCGACAGAAAATCACCTGGGAGAGGTGATCGATCGGGGGCAGCATGGGGCAGAACATGTCTGCAGAGGAGATGGCCACTGTCAGACTCCTGCTGCATATACTCTCTATGAGAGGGATAACTTATAACGAAACTTCTGTACGAAGGTTACTTAAATGGTGCAGAAACCACAGCCATCCTGCCGATACCCTCACAGCCTTTGAACCAGCAAAATGGGCTGAAATAGGTGAACAGTTGTGGGAAGCTATTTCCAAGGGGGATCAGCATGCCAGTGAGCTAGCGAGCACTTGGAAGTTGGTTTCGGACACTCTTAAAGCGCGGAGTTGGCGGCGGCGGCCCCGGGCCTCCCAGAGCCCCCCCGCCGCGGAGCGACTGCCTGCGGCCATCTGGCACTGCGCGATCGTCCGTCCCGCCTCCCCCGAACACCAAAAGCGGCAGTTTTTACAGAAGGTGCTGACACTGGGATGCGGAGTCCCTTGTCCATTCTAAAAGGACTAACTTTAAACCTTTCTGATGGTCAGTACACTAAAGGCCTTGATTTTAAAATAAAGAAGGGGGAATTTTGTGGACACACCACATAATCAACTAGCAATGGCTTTATATATTCTTAATGGTGTTTCGATGTTTGTAGTATTTGTCATTTGATGTTGTGTGAGTAATAAGTGTGAGGGGCCCCTTTGTGTGAGTATGTGATTGTTCTGCGGGTGTGAGACGCAGCCCAGCTGCAGCTGCGGAGTGCGGAGTTCTCTGACAGAGCATCCTAGTGCCCGCCCGCTGGGTCACTGGTGCTGCCTGTTTGTTCGGGCTCAGTGTTTGAAGTGTCATAGGTGAAATATCGCCTCTAGCGGGAGGCAGTAACTCTGTGTTAATTGTTGTCTTGAATTTCGGTGCGTACTCTGTGGGGAGAGTGCACCCTTGTACCATCTGCCTGAGGGGGATATTGTCAGCTTAATCAGGTAGCGTTTTAAGGTAAAGTAGATGAGATGGGAAGGCGCCAGAGTGGGGGAATAGTCAAAAAGAGTCCCCTAGGCTGTATTTTAAAACACTGGAAGAAGATAGGGGGACCTCCAGGTGCAAGTGTGAACAAAAAGACACTAATCAAATATTGCAATCAGTGGTGGTTTATAATAATTTAGTCGATACTGATCAGGCATGGACCTGGCAGCCTCCGAGTCAGTAACATCATTAGATACCACGGTATCCTTGATACCAACAGGAGTATATGGACTGTTGGGAAATGGGAAAAAAAAAAAAAAAAATAGAGTGCATTATGACTGGGAAGATCGTCTATAACCTTACAGGGGTTGTTCGTTTTACCAGGAGTCATAGATGCCGATTATGAAGGGGAAATCAGAATTATGGCCTGGACCCCTGTACCCCCGTGTTCAGTAACAAAAGGGTCAAAAATTGCTCAGCTTGTTTATCTCACTGCAGCTCCCCCTAATAGTATGCCGCAAAGCCGGGGTGACTCAGGATTTGGATCAGCAGGTACTCCTCAAATATTTTGGGCTCAGACAGTGACACAAAGTCGACCTCTGGTAAAATGTGCCCTCACCAAAGCAGAAGAATCTGTTGAACTGACAGGCATTTTAGATACTGGCGCGGATGTGAATGTAATGTCTGCGAGCAGATTGGCTGTTAGCTCGGGTAACTCGAGTGCTTTATGAGGTTGGTGGTCATGCTGTAATGTTTCAAAGCAAATAACTCATTCATGTAAGGGGCCCAGAAAACCGGGTAGCAAATATTCATGCATTTATATTGGAAACCCCTATTACATCATGGGGTCGTGACTGTATGGCTCCATGGGGAACTCCAATTGGATCAAATTTGTCTTAATCGCCACTGCAGCACAGCCCACCCCTAAACCCACCCTGAAACTAACCTGGAAAACAGAATCACCTGTGTGGGTGGGCAGTGGCCTTCGCCAATGGAAAAGTTGTGCCACCTTAATGATTTAGTTCAGGAACAGTTAAGTGCAGGACATCTCGTACCTACCACCAGTCCTTGGAACTCCCTGATGTTCGTTATTTTAAAGAAAAGTGGTAAATGGTGACTTTTACATGATCTCCGACACATTAATGATGCCATGGACGATATGGGTACGTTACAGCCAGGCATGCCCTCCCCAACAATGATTCCCCAAAACTGGCATCTTGTAATAATTGATCTAAAGGATTGATTTTTTTTTACCATTCCCTTGCATCCAGATGATGCACCTAAATTTGCCTTCTCTGTTCCCAGTATTAATGTTAGTGAACCTGCAAGACGGTACCACTGGGTTGTTTTACCATAAGGCATAAAAAATAGTCCCACGATGTGTCAGTGGTTTGTTGCAAAGGCTTTGAGCCCTGTTAGAATGCAGGTCCCCCAGGCTGTTATCTATCATTATATGGATGACATCCTTATAGCAGCAGAAACACAGGAGATCATGGAAAAGGCTCTTGCTTTACCCAAAGACTCAGTATCTCAAATGGGGTGACAAATAGCACCTGAAAAGGTACAGCGATCATCACCGTGGCAGTACCTGGGGTGGAGAATTTGTGAACGGACCATTGTCCCGCAACAGGTTGAACTTAAAACTGATGTTAAGACTTTAAATGATTTACAGAAACTGTTGGGACCCATAAAATGGATACAGCTGTTGTTGGGCCTAACTAATGATGATCTGCATAGCTTGTTTGATATTTTGCGAGGAGATCCTTCACTGACATCACCCAGCGTACTTACAGAGAGAGCGAAACAAGATCTCCACTGTGCAGCTAATGCCATCACAGAAACACAGCAAGCACGGCTTTCACATGCATTTTTTTTCACCAAAATGCCAGGGCAATACAAAACCAGTTTTCTTTATCACGGTGTCAGGCTAAAGACATCATTGCCACTTGCCCTGAATGCCAGAGGACTCCCTCTCTTCAACAGCTAGTGGTGTCAACCCTCGGGGACTCACCTCCTCAGAATTATGGCAATCTGACGTCACTCGCTTTGCTGCATTTGGAATGTTAAGATATGTACATGTGTCTGTTGATACCTTTTCTGGAGCAGTGTTTGCATCCTGCCATACAGTGGGGAGTCAAGCATCTGACCGGCATTCCCCACTCACCGACCGGACAGGCCATTGTGGAGCATACGCATGGCACGCTAAAGCATCTATTGCAACAACAAAAAGGGGGAGATGGAGGGTATCAATCTACACCTCACGAAAGGCTAAATAAGGCATTATATGTCATGAACTTTTTAAACATTTCCCCTGTCTCACAGGTGCCATCAATATTGCATCACTTCTCGTCGCAGATACCAGATAAACAAGAAGTCCAGGGCAAGGCTCAAGTGTTAGCAAAAAACCTGGAAAGTGGTAACTGGGAAGGACCATATCCTTTAATAACCTGGGGATGAGGTTATGTTGTGTCTCCACAGGTCACGGTCCCCGGTGGTTACCGGCAGAATGTGTGTGACCATACCGGAGGCGTGAGAGGCAGCTTTTGGTGGACACTCAGGAGCCAGCTGTGGGTGCTGTGGGTGCCCCTGTGCCGACAGTTTGCGGTCTCTTCGACTGATCATTTAAGCAGAATGGATGGGTAATGCTTGCTGCTGCAATAGGACAAAATACACTATCTCAGTCCTTAATCACACTACGGTCGCCAACTCTTTTAAGAGAAAATGCTAACAGTAGTTGCAACTCCTTGATGAAACATATAGGCTTACTAGTCACTAGTGAAATATGTAGCTTAGACAGAATGTAGTTATTAATAAGGATGAAATGCTATAAGAATGTCTGTATTCAACTTCCTTTGTTTAGCAATATTAAGAAGTAAGACCTCAAGTGTTTAACCTTATTAGAAACTCCCTTGGTTTTCCCCCTTGAGTGGTGGCCAGGCTCTGGGTGGAACCCAACAGGAGGATGAAATCAGATGTTTCCGCTCAAAGAAAATTGACAGTTATTTTGGCCTGTTGATTTAGATATATGAGGCTGGACCTGCTTGCAGCGATGTTGGATGCCTCACCTACGGATGGACGCATCGCGTAGGATTTCCGGTTTGCGAGGAAGGGCACTCTAAATTCTCGCTGCATCCAGGGTTCCCCAGCAATTGCGGATCTGAATGTTAGTACCCCATTAAGTAAGTGTGCTATTCTGTATATTCCTTATTTTGTACTACTTAGTCAAAGACTGTCCTACTCTTTTCAAGGAGTAACTGTAACTGCTGTTTTATTTTTAGCCTTTTGTAGAATTGTTTTAGGTATACTGTGTTTTTTTTAAGTTTTTCTAAACCTTAATTGATAAAGCTCTGAAACAAGTCTTGCAGGTGCAGCTATAAAACAAAGAAGGGGGAGATGTGGGAGACATGGGCCTGTCAGACCTGCACAGCATCTGAATCAACAGCAAGGCTTTGATGAGAAACAGGCCTTGGGAGAAAGATCAGAAACTGCTGAGCTGTGCCAAGGTGGCAGGGAAAAACAACGGTCAGCTGCAACACTGAACTGTGGCAAAGTACTGGACTGTGAGAAGTTACCGCCGTGTGAACAGCGCGTGAACGAGAGGGTGATTGGTCTGCACAGCGCGTGTTAGAGTGGTCTGATGCTGATAGGAGAAAAGGTTGATAACTGTCTAATTGCTGATTTGCTAATTATGAAGAGCTTTGGCGAGAGCATAAGTATGTACTATTAGAAAAATAAACGGCTTTGCTTGATATAACTCTCATAGAGTTGTGCAAGTCCGATATCCTCCTGCAACAGGGCCCCATATAAAATCATTCTTTTTCCAGGTCACTTGATAGAGAGGGCTGACAATCTGACTGTAATTTGGAATGTGCAGTCTCCAGAAACCCACAACACCCAAGAAAGCTCGTGTTTCCTCTCTGTTAGTCGGTGGGGACATAGCTGTTATTTTATTAATCACCTCCATTGGAATCTGACCACGTCCATCTTGCTATTTTACTCCTAAAAAGTGAATCTCTTGTGCAATTCTTTTGACCTTATCACACTTTATGGCAAAACCGGCTCTCGGAACAATTTGAATTATTTTCTCCCCTTTCTCAAAAACTTCTGCTGTGTTACCCCATATAATGATGTCATCAATGTATTACAGGTGTTCCAGAGCTTCCCCCTGTTCCAGTGCAGTCTGGATCAGTCCATGGCAAATGGTGGGGCTGTGTTTCCACCCCTGGGGCAGTCGATTCCAGGTGTATTGGACACCCCTCCAGGTGAAAGCAAACTGTGGCCTGGACTCTGCTGCCAGAGGGATGGAGAAAAATGCGTTGGCAATATCAATCGTGGCGTACCACTCGGCTGCCTTTGACTCTAGTTCATACTGAAGCTCTAGCATGTCTGGCACAGCAGCATTCAGCGGTGGTGTGACTTCATTCGGGGCACGATAGTCTACTGTCAATCTCAGCTCTCCATTAGACTTTCGCACTGGCCCTATGGGGCTGTTAAAGGGGGACCGTGTCTTGCTGATGACTCCTTGGCTCTCTAGTCGACAAATCAGTTTATGGATAGGAATTACAGAGTATCAGTTGGTGCGATATTGCCGTCGGTGCACTGTTGTAGTGGCAGTTGTCACCCGTTGTTCTTCAACCCTCAGCAATCCCACAACAGAAAGATCCTCTGATAGACCAGGTAAGACAGACAGCTGTTCAATTCCTTCTGTTTCCAAGGCAGCTATACGAAAAGCCCACCGATACCCTTTTGGGTCCTTAAAATACCCTCTCCTGAGATAATCTATACCAAGAATGCATGGGGCCTCTGGGCCAGTCACAATGGGGTGCTTTTGCCACTCATTTCCACTTTGGCTCACCTCGGCCTCCGACACAGTCAGCTGTTGAGACCTCCTGTCACTCCTGAAATACAAATGTAAAGAGGACGTGTCCTCTTTAAATTGCTGGAATTCTTGAGATAATTTCTCCACAGCCGCAGCGAGGGAGGAAGACAGACTTTCTTCACATTGTCGGAGTCGGCGAGCCAGTTCATCCACTGTTGGTCCCTCTTCATGTCTCCAGTCCATTACTGCTGATGCATTGGCATATGATGATGGTGTGCTCCGTACAAACTTCCTCCACATGGGCCGGGTGCATTGGACTTCATCTGGATCTGTGGGTAGCCGTGCATTATCTGGGTCATAGTAAACCATCTCCCGCATGACTAGTTACCTCAAGTATTGGATACCTCTCTCCGTAGTGGTACACTTACTTGGATGACATATAACATCTTCCTTGAAGGGATACCTCTCCCTCACACTTGACAGAAGTCGCCTCCAGAGACTGAGATTTTGTGTCTTCTTTCCAATATCTTTGTCAATGCCCCCTTCCCTAGACAGGGATCCCAGCTGCCTGGCCTCCCTACCCTCTAATTCCACACTGCTGGCCCCACTATCCCAGCATCAGAGCAGCCAGGTAACAAGTTGCTCATCTGGATGGTGGCTGACATCTTTTCACATGTCTTGCATCTCACTCAAGTATAAGGATCGGGTGACTATCACTGGCTCTGTCTCCTCCTCCTGTTCTTGTGATGGGCCTGGTTCGTCATCACCCTGTACACTGCAGGGGAATTTTCTTGTGTATTTCTTCTTATGTATTGGGGCAACTGACACCCTCATGGGTTGGTGCTCTGGTTGGTGCTCTGCAGCGCCTGTCCTCGGGGTTGTAGTGGCTGCAGTTTCTGTTGTGGACTTTGGAGTGGTTGCAGTGTCTGTTACTTGATTACCAGGTACAGAGCCCTTCTCTTCCTCTTGAGGGTTCTGAACCGTGTTTAATAGCACTTGGTAGGCGTGGGCTATGCCCCAGCATGTTGCAGTGAGCTGTGCCTCTCTGGAATTACCCGGGTAGCAACATACTTTTTCCAAATATTTTACTAGTTCTTCAGGATTCTGCACCTGTTCAGGAGTGAAGTTCCAATACACTGGAGGTGCCCACTGTTCTAGGTACTTGCCCATGCTACTCCACACACCCAGCCACTCATAATTCTCCAGCCTTGGGGTAGATTTCCAGGTGATACTCTTAAATAGTTGCTTAACCCTGAACAAAACCCGAACCACATGCAGGAACACACTAGCTCCTATCAGTAAGATGACCATGTTAATGTCAACATTCCAAGGATATTTGAAATTCCTGAATTTCTCAAACACAATTGTAAATACCCTCAGGACCGATGACTGTGTCCTGTCATAGATGAGCATCACATAGTACAGCAAAAACAAAATCTTAACCCAACTCTCACAGACAGTGAGCAACAGCATGGGAAATACATACGGCAAGTGAGGTGATAAAATCTTAAGGAGCCAAGCAATCAACATTATGACCCGATCTGTCATTATCTCAAACCCCTGGCCGTACGTTGTGTGCCAAAAGACTGTCGTGGTTTTAACTTGGCCGGTAGCCAATCACCACATGGCCAGTCGTTTACTCCCCCCTCCCTGGTGAAATAGGGAAGGGACAAACAAATAGAAATTCTTAGGTTGAATAAAAAAAAAAAATCTAGTAATAGTAACAAAACAACAGTAAGAATAGTAAGTCCAAATGGGTTAAATACAGCAGTGGCTCACCGAGCAGCAACCGGTACGCAGCCCACCCCCAGCAGCGATCCCAACAGCACCAAAAATCCCGCCACGCCAACTGAAACCGAAACTGAAACGGGCTGTGAGAGATCACGCGTCCGCCTATATACTGAGCATGATGTTACATGTATGGAATACTCCTATAATCGATCCGGACCCGGCCCTCTACCTGTGCTCCCTCTCAGCCCAAGGAAAGTTAACTCTATCCAGGCCAAAACCAGGACATCAGGAAAGAACTACTTTCCCCTTTATTATAAAATTTTGCATCTATATTCTTTTCCCTTCATTCTTCCCAATATTGGAGATTAGTCACATTAGAAAATTAATATAGACCAAGGCATTTGAATATGCTAGTGGTATTGACATTATTCTCTTACCAGATCTAAATTTGGTATAGGCTGTATGCTCTGTGTTCTCTGAGAGATTGAGGCACATGGAGTAAAAGTTCTTCTGGACTAAGCATATCAGATGTGGTTCCCCAACTCTGCTACAGACAGGACTCAATGATGCACGCAGCCTCTTTTGAACATCCTGCATTTATATGGTGCCGTGCCTGAGAATAATGAAAGACTATATTATATGCTGATTTCATTATGTTCAAAAAATGTTGTTCAAATAAAGAAGTTCTTTAATTTCAAAGTTCACAGGGGTGGGGTAGCACTGAAATGAAACCCCCAAGGATATATCCCTTAGAGCTATTTCTCCCCATGTAAAGAGCCTGTGAAGGAATAGCATGTGAAGTTGGGGCAGTTCACTCTGTGAAGCACCTTTACCATCTGTCCTTCATGGACAGGCCCAGCCTCTGGGGAGAGCACATGCTGAGGTCACCTCAGAAGCAACCAGAGGAACCCAGCACTGAATCAAGACAACAAGCTTCTGTTCAAGGTGCACAAGCTCCTTCCAGGCTTTTTCTCCATCCCTTTTTACAGTTTGGTAAATGACTAAGGACAACACATGGGTTCCTCTGTCAGTCCCCAACTTATTCATCAGCCTGAACTTTACTACAGCATGGCAGACGGGGAAGGAAAGGGGAATTGTCAGAGGAGAGAAAAATCAAGGAAGATACTACTATTTTCTTCTATATTTGTTCCTTATACATCTTTGCTTGGAAAAGTGAAGACACAGAATATAGAAGGCAGTGACAAAACAACCTCCACACCATCTCCAACTTCTCCTTCTTAAAGGTTAATTACTCACTAGATGGAGAGGAAGCTCTAATTTGGATTAAAAAAATAGATTCAAGTCAGAGTAGGAGTGAAACAGAAAAGGATTAACAGTGAATACCCCATTAATTTGTACATTTACAGAGACGTAAATGGGTATATGGTTTATTCTGAAAACATGCTCTGAGGTCCTAACAGTGCAAGTACCAAAGAAGAGCAATACCAAGGTGGCAACACTGGAATGTGAAACAAGGTCCTTCTGGTCCACCAAGCCTGAGAAAGACTGGTAAGGCTTATAAGGAAGATGGCAACCACAGAAGAAAGCACGAGATGCCAGATGAAATCCAGTGGTGGTAAATGCAATATAATGCAAAATGGGGGAAAGAGTTAAATGTAGTGAAAACAATATTAAAAAAACCTAGTGGCTATGATACAAAGCAGAACCTGATGGTGCAAAACCAATTCTGAATAATTAGCCCTAGTAAATAAGCGGCATTTATTAGACTTATAAGAATCCAATGCTGGTGCAGCTATACAGTTTCTTAGAAACGAAAGCAGTCCAACCTGGCCTTGAACCCTTCCAGGGAGGGGGCAGCCACAGCTTCTCAGGGCAACCTGTTCCAGTGTCTCACCACCCTCACAGTAAAGAAATTCTTCCACGTATCTAATCTAAATATCCCCTCTTTGAGTTTAAAACTGTGACACCACATCCTATCACTACAGTCCCTGATAAAGAGTCCCTTCCCATCTTTCCTGTAGCCCCCTTTAAGTACTGGAAGGCCGCTCTAAGGTCTCTCCAGAGCCTTCTCTTCTCCAGGCTGAACAACCCCAACTCTCTCAGCCTGTCCTCATAAGGGAGCTGCTCACAGAATCACAGAATCACAGAATCATTCAGGTTGGAAAAGACCCTTGGGATCATCGAGTCTAACCATCAGCCCTACTCTACAAAGTTCTCCCCTACACCATATCCCCCAACATCTCATCTAAATGACCCTTAAACACATCCAGGGATGGTGACTCCACCACCTCCCTGGGCAGCCTATTCCACTGTCTGACCGCTCTTTCTCTGAAAAATTTTTTCCTAATGTCCGGTCTGAACCTCCCCTGTTGCAGTTTAAAGCCGTTCCCTCTTGTTGTGTCACTAATTACTTGTGAGAAGAGACCAGCACCAACCTCTCTACAATGTCCTTTCAGGTAGTTGTAGAGAGTGATGAGGTCTCCCCTCAGCCTTCTCTTCCTCAAAATAAACAGTCCCAGCTCCTTCAATCGCTCCTCATAGGATTTATTCTCCAGGCCCTTCACCAGCTTCGTTGCCCTCCTCTGCACTCGCTCCAGCACGTCGAGATCTCTCTCGTATTGAGGTGCCCAAAACTGGACACAATACCCCAGGTGTGGCCTCACCAGTGCAGAGTACAGGGGGACTATCACCTCCCTACTTCTGCTGGTCACACTATTTCTAATACAAGCCAGGATGCCGTTGGCTTTCTTGGCCACCTGGGCACACTGCTGGCTCATGTTCAGCTGCTTGTCAATTAGAACCCCCAGATCCTTTTCTTCCAGACAGCTCTCCAGCCACACCTCCCCAAGCCTGTAGCAATGCATGGGGTTGTTGTGGCCCAAGTGCAGGACCTTGTTAGCCTTGTTGAAGCCCATCCCGTTAACGTTGGCCCACCGATCCAATCTATCCAAGTCTCTCTGTAGAGCCTCCCTATCTTCATGCAGATCGACACTCCCGCTTAACTTGGTGTCATCTGCAAATTTACTGATTATACACTCTATGTCCTTATCAAGATCATCAATAAAGATGTTAAACAGAAATGGTCCCAACACCGAGCCCTGAGGAACACCACTTGTGACCGGCCGCCAGCTGGATTTAGCTCCATTGACCAACACTCCCTGGGACCGTCCATCCAGCCAGTGCTTGACCCAGCAGACCGTTCGCTCATCCAGGCAATGAGCAGCCAGTTTTTCTATGAGAATTCTATGGGGAACTGTGTCAAATGCTTTTCGAAAATCCAGGTAGACAATATCCACAGCTTTTCCCTCGTCCAATAGTCGGGTCATCTTGTCATAGAAGGAGATCAGGTTTGTCAGGCAGGACCTGCCTTTCATAGACCCATGCTGACTAGGCCTGATCCCCTGGTTGTCCATTATATGACTTGTAATGGCACCCAAGATGACCTGCTCCATGACCTTCCCTGGCACCGAGGTCAGACTGACAGGTCTATAGTTTCCTGGATCCTCCTTTCTGCCTCTCTTGTAGATGGGTGTCACATTTGCCACCCTCCAGTCCAATGGGACCTCCCCAGTTAGCCATGACTTCAGGTAAATCATGGAAAGCGGCTTGGCGAGCACATCTGCCAACTCTTTCAGCACCCTTGGGTGTAACCCATCCGGTCCCACAGACTTGTGTGCATCCAAGTGGTGTAGCAGGTCTCTGACCACTTCCTCTTTAATTGTGCTGACCTCAGTCTGCTTCCCCTCCCCATCTCCCAGCTCATGAGGCTGGGTGTCCGGGGAACAGCCAGTTCCACTGCTAAAGACTGAGGCAAAGTAGGCATTGAGCACCTCAGCCTTTTCCTCATCCTTAGTTACCATGTTTCCCTCTGCATCCAATAAAGGAGGGAGATTTTCCCCAATCCTCCTTTTGTTGTTAATGAATTGATAGAAACATTTTTTATTATCTTTAACAGCTGTGGCCAAGTTGAGCTCTAGCTGTTCTTTGGCTCTCCTAATGTTCTCCCTGCACAGCTCACTATACTTGATTTCTGAGCTCTCATAGCATTCTCTAACATACAGGGCCACTCCACTGCCTCTCCTTCCCTGTCTATCCCTCCTGAAGAGCTTGTAGCCATTGATAGCGGCACTCCAGTCGTGTGAGGCATCCCACCACGTTTCTGTGATAGCTACTATGTCATAGTTCTCGTGGTGCATCATAGCTTCAAGCTCCCCCTGTTTGTTGCTCATACTGCATGCATTGGTATAGATGCACTTGAGACGAGCTAATGAATCCAACACCTTTTTGTGAGTGTGGGCCCCATTTCCTACTAGACCCTTCTCAGGTGCTTCCATGATTTCTAAACATCTATCCCTTCTCTCAAATGAAATGGCAGAGGGAGAGCCCTCACCAGTCCACCATCCTTCAAGCCTTGGCATGCTTCCCTTGAGCTTATTCCTGACAGGCCCAGTTATCTCCCCCTCCCCCCTCATATCTAGTTTAAAGTCCTGTCAATAAGCCCTGCTAACTCCTGCCCCAGAATCCTTTTTTCCCTCTGGGACAGCTGCATCCCACCTGTCCCATTTGTCACCAGCAGACCAGGTGCCTTATAAACTTTGCCATGATCAAAGAACCCAAAATTCCGACAGTGGTACCAGTCTCTGAGCCACGTGTTAATCAGATATGTTTTCCACCCTCTTTCAGTGTTTTTCCCTTCCACTTGAGGGATTGATGAAAACACCACCTGAGCTCCCGAGCCTTCAACTAGCCACCCCAGTGCCTTGAAGTCCTTTTTGAGTGACTTAAGACTTCTCTCTACCACCTCATCGTTACCTGCCTGGATAACCAACAAAGGGTAGTAATCAGAGGGCTGCACCAGAGCAGTGACCTTCCTTTTAATATCTCTAACCCAAGCCCCAGGGAGGCAGCAGACCTCCCTATGGTATGGGTCTGGTCGACATATGGGCCCCTCCGTGCCCCTCAGAACAGAGTCACCCTCTACAATTACCCTCCTTTCCTTCTTAATTGAAGAAGTTGCAAGTTGTGGGGCTGAGGGACAAGCTGTGGATGACTCACCAGATGGGTCCTCGTTTCCATCTTCATTCGGCTGGCCGTCTAGTTCCAAAGCCTCATACCTGTTGTACAATGGCAACTGGGAACGTGAGGGGGGCCGAGAAGGTTTTCGCTTGCCTTTACGAGGAAGGACCTGACTCCATTCCCCCCTGTCCCCCACATCCCCTCCTTTTGCCTGGTGAGAGGAGGGGAGGCAGTTATGCATTTCTTGTAGTCATGTCATTTCCAGCCCCCCCGATCATCTTCATGGTCTCCTCTAGACCCTCTTAAGCAGGTCCATGTCCTTCTGATGTTGGGGACCCCAGAGCTGGACACAGCACTGCAGGTGGGGTCTCCCAAGAGTAGAGTAGAGGGGGAGAATCCCCTCCCTCGACCTGCTGGCCACGCTTCTCTTGATGCAGCCCAGGATATGGTTGGCTTTCTGGGCTGCGAGCGCACATTGCTGGCTCATGGTCAGTTTTCCATCCACTAGTACCCCCAAGTCCTCTCTGCAGGGCTGCTCTCCATCCACTCATCGCCCAGCCTGTATTTGTGCTTGGGATTGCCCCAACCCATGTGCAGGACCTTGCACTTGGCCTTGTTGAACTCCATGAGGTTTGCACGGGCCCACCTCTCAAGCATGTCCAGGTCCCTCTGGATGGCACATCCCTTCCCTCCAGTGTGTCGACCGCACCACAGAGCTTGGTGTTGGTGGCAAACTTGCTGAGGGTGCACTCAATCCCACTGTCCATGGCGCCAACAAAGATGTTAAACAGCACTGGTCCCAATACCGACCCCTGAGGAACACCACTCGTCACTGCTCTCCACTTGGACATCGAGACATTGACTGCAGCTCTTTGAGTGCGACCATCGAGACAATTCCTTATCCACCGAGTGTTCCATCCATCAATCCATGTCTCTCCAATTTAGATACAAGGATGCCATGCAGGACAGTGTCAAAAACTTTGCAGAATTCCAGGTAGATGACATCAGTTGCTCTTCCCTTGTATACCAGTGCTGTAACACCATCATAGAAGGACACCAAATTTTTCAGGCATGATTAGTGAAGCCATGTTGGCTGTCACCAATCACCAATCAGCATTTTGATATGTGTATTGGGTCTGGCTGGGATGGAGTTAACTTTCCCCATAGCAGCCCTCACAGTGCTGTGCTGTGCATTGGTAGCTAGAAAGGTGTTGATAACCCACCAGTGTTTTGGCTACTGCTGAGCAGTGCTGGCACAGCATCAAGGCTGTCTCTCCAACATCCCCCCCTCACCAGTAGGCTGGGGGTGGGCAAGATCTTGGGAGGGGACATAGCCAGGACAGATGACCCAAACTGACCAAAGGGATATTCCATACCACATGACATCTGCTCAGCAATAAAAGCTAAGAGAAAGGAGGAGGAGAGGGAGCATTCCTTATTTACGACATTTGTCTTCCAGAGCAACCGCTATGCCCTGCTTCCTGGGAAGTGGCTGGACATCGCCTGCTGATGGGAAGTAGAGAATAAATCTTTTGTTTTCCTTTGCTTCCATGCACAGCCTTTGCTTTGGCTTTATTAAACGGCCTTTGTCTTAACCCACAAGGGTTTTTTTCCATCTTATTTTCTTCCCCCCCCCCCATCCTACTGAGGAGGGGAGTGACAGAGTGACTTTGACTTGATGGGCACCTGGCTCCTAGCCAAGGTCAGCCCACCACAGTATGACATGCTCCCACCTGGAGTACTGTCTCACAGACTCCCTCTTTGCCTCAAAAAGATACCCAAACCTTTTATAGCCCTGGACTGCAGCTCATGAGACTCAGGTGACCTGGGTAACAAAACAAGTCAGTTCATTGCCCTCAAGTCTGACATATTCTCACACACTCCTTCCTTGTTTGGAGTTGGAAGGTCTCAGCCTGAAACTCCTGGCTATCCATTATATCACACCTTCAAGCCGCAACATTGTTTCTAGAAAACATTTATCCCAGTACTGTTTCAAAACATTTAATTAAATACTGCTTTACATTAAGCTAAACTTGTGACTCCCATTTAGTCATCTTGCCCTGAAAAATACATGCTGCAAATTGATGCCATTTCTCAGTTTGGAAGTAGAGATGATACTATCAGGATTTACATTTGACAAGTCAAATGTCTCAGTCAGGAATTCTCTGTGTTCCTTGTTGAAATTGCTGTGAAGATCCTGTCTATGAAGTGCTCTTGGGAACTCAAGCTCCCTCTTTTATCTCTGGACCCCCAAATAGTGCTGAGAGTGCCAGCTGAACTGCCTGATCCAGCCTGGGCAGTAGACTTCACATTGAGTATGACATGCTCAAGAAGGATGTACCCTTATCAGCACCACAAGTGAGCAGGGCACAAATGAGCAAAGGGAGGAAGAGGCTTGCAAGTTTCCCAAGGTGTCCATCCCCAGGACAACCCAGCCCCTGCAACTTCTGATGTGCTATGGCCCAGATTAGCCTGTGTCTAATGCAAGAGGGAATCATCTTTGCCTCACACAGAGATCTGTATGTGGCTGCGTACTGGTACCACACATTAGAGCTGAGCGCATGGGGTTGGTGGGGCAGTTTACATGGCTCAGCGCAGTAAGGGTAAGGAGAGGGTCTGCACAATACAGGCCACCCTCTGTGTTCAACTGAGGATACTCAGGTGTGGGCTGTGTGTACCTCTGTGCGGCTCATGCCTGCTGGCTCTGGGCAGCACAGGCACAGCGACAGCAGCAGGACAGGCAGGCAGTTGGCCCAGGAGGAAGCCACCATTTCAGCAGTTACCAGGCAACACCATAGTCCCGGGCCCAACATGGCACTCACTGCCAAACTTCACCATGATTGGCTACTGCCACTGGACAGACAGCTGGTTGCTAAGCGACCTCAGGTCACCTAGCAACTCAGGCCCAGGCTGGACCTGCACTGGGGAGGCTGTAGGCTCCAGAGAGTGGACCCAGGTGGTGACCCCACACCTAGTGTCAGGCCCTAGTGAGAGACTGGGGGATTCCTGCATGGTGAGGGTCAATGGGATATTTTTTAACACCTTGAAGTGTTAAAAAGCCACCACCTGTCTGCTTGCCTTCCTAATAGGAATGGGACTACATGTGCATGGGTTTCCTGCAGCAAAACCTGTCTCTTTTCCTCCCAGCAATGGGACATGAATTTTATTTTTGTTGACTCTCAGCCTTGGAAAGCTTCCTAGGCCTCAGGCAACACTCAGGCAGTCCCTCAGCTCTCAGAAGAAAGTCTCATTAATTTAATTTTCAGAATATAAAAGAGTAGATAATCACAAAACAAAACTCATTAGCAAAGTTTAAAAAAGGAACTAATTTAAGCACTATTTACAATGAAAACAGATGGAGTTTTAGTGCTACACAAGACCTGAGTTCCTATGGCCACCCATCCCCTGCTATTATCCTAGACCACTATGAGCTTTCATTTGCCTCTTGCAATCATCAGATATACCATCCTTGCAAAGATCTTTCTATCTGTAACTCAGGCTTTACCTGCTAGAAACCAAATGCACTCTCTCTGGATTTTGTCCTGTTGTATAAAAGGAGAATATTTATTGATGATTTGGGACAATCCACCCAAACACATAGTGGCCTTCTTCAGTTGTGTCTTGCTAATTTTACAGTTTTCTCTTATGGCCACAACAAACACACCTGTACAGTAACTGCCATTACTTTTACACAGGAATATATTTTATGACATGGAATAGGGTTAAATTAAAGCTAACCTGTCATAAGCTCCGAGTTAAAAAGAAACACACAATTAGCAGTGATGTTTGATGTTAAACACACGTCCTTAAAACATATCACTTCTTGTGAAAAATATTTCTTTTAGCAATGAAATTAATTTTGGTCAATATTGTCCCTGAACCTGGAATAAATAATAAAAGGACATGAAGACCTTTTTGAAAAATGCGAATTTCATATCTATCAAAATTGATGAGCATAAATATTTGTGGTAAAATACTTCTCTGACATGTATCTATGGCAACATCATATTTGTGGCATCGCTGGAGAACAACGGACATGTTGTGAGCGATCCAGACCAAGGGGCCTCACTGTAACAGCAACTGCAGCTGTGTTCAAGGACATAAACAAGGCCGAGACGGCCTGAGAAACTACATTCCTGGCCAAGAGATAAAGATGTTGGAATGTCGAAAACAGGGGGTCTACCTGGGGGGAGAGCAGCGCGTGGACACCACACCGGGACCAATCATAGAGGGCAGAAGGGCGTGTGAACAAGTAGCTTTAGCCTATTAGCAATAAGATAGCGGCGTGTGAAGCTTCTGATAGAGTATAAATTGCTGTGTAGCCTTTAATAAAGTGGCATCAACTTGATCACATTGGTCGTCTAAGTTGCGTCTGGGACTTCCGCGTCGGCAACTGGCGCCCGACCAGGGACCCGAGGGAGCCTCATCGAAGATATGCAGGACTCAAACCCTGGGGAATCAGGACCCTCCCGTCGGTGCTCGCCCGAGCAAGAGAAGACGGCCCAGAGGGGGCAGAAGCAGCCGTAGCAGGCGCTGCCCCGGCGCCTGGGAAGACGCACGCGCAATCGTCGGGTGAGCGGCTGGGGAGGAGATGGGGTCCGCGCTAAGCAAAGAAGAAGCAGCAGTGGTTAAGCTCCTCCAACATATACTCTCTAAGAGAGGATTATCTTATCAGGGGAACCTGAGGAGAGTGCTGTTGTGGGCTCGGCAGCACGGACTAATCCCTTCAGTGACCGCAGCCTTTGAACCTGCTACTTGGGAAAAGATCGGCGCGGCACTGTGGAACAACATTAGTTCAGGTTCTAAAGACAGTGGGAAACTCTCCACCGTGTGGAGATTGGTCCTAGACACTCTGACAGAACTGAAAGCAGAACGGCAGACCCCCGCCTCCCCTTTCGCTGCCTGGTCAGCAGAGGCAGAACGCGCTGGCGCTCAGGATTCCGCCACTGCTGGGACGTTCGCGGGATCCCTGTTCCCCAAGGCGGCTCCTAAAAGGAGGGACGGGGACGCTGCACGCGCAGCACCCGTGCGGCAGGGAAGGCAAGAGCAAAAATCAACAGATTCACCACCGCTTGAGTCCCCCCCTCAAGCTCAAAGGACCAATCCCCGGAGCGCCCCGCCCCGCCCCGCTCCCGCCGCCCCCCACCTGACCCCCCAGCCGTTGCCGCCGCCTCGCCGACCCAGCCCTGCCCCCGTCCTCGCCCCCGACACCCCGACTGGTGCAGGAACAATCTCGTTATGATTTACAAGATCCACACTTGCAAGAACTAACGAGAAAATTAGAGCAACTTGAAATCCGAAAGCAGCAAGCGGCTCAGCCCACCCCTACGGCACTGCCGCCGCCCCTTCTTCCACGACCCGGGGGGGGAGCGGTCAGGGGGAAACGGTGGCTCTCGGGCCGCTGCCATCGTCGGCTCAAATGGGAGGGGGGGCACTGGGAGGCGCGGGTGGTAATGGTAATCGAGCAAGCCGATGGCGGGGAGTTACTCGGGATGCGATAATTGAGGGGCAGTTTAACGAATTTGGGCCAGTGACGTTTCCGGTAACAGTAACCCCACACGGCAAGGAGTGGGAGGCTTGAGACTGGAAAATGATGGGGATGTGCTGGGTTACTGAATTAGTATAAGGTGAATATGAGTTAAAATCACCATGTACTGGTTCTGTAACTCAACTTCCCAACAATTGCAATTTTTCCAGCGTTGGCGAGTGGCCTGTGAGGCTGCGGCAGCCACACCCCGTCAGCAAGGAGATCCTCTATATGGGGTGCAAGCTCAAATGCTGATGGGCGCAGGCCCCTTTTGTTAGCCCCGATTGGCAAGTAGGATTTCAACCAGAAGCGTTACGGTTAACCCAAGAATCGGCCTTAAAAACGATTCTAGCCGTACATGATGAATAAGCAGCGCGACAGGGGCCCACGGAGCCCTATCCAAAATTCATTGCTAGACTACATGCCGCTACTGATAATCCTGAGTTACATGATGAGGCTTGGGGGGCTTGGGGCTTTCTTAGTTTTCTCGTTAGCATTACTTATGATGGTGCTGATGGGTGGGCTGAGAAAGTCTTCACTCTTTTACATGCCTGCGGCCGAGCCTGGCACCGCGCTCTCGGCCCCCCGCGCCCCCCCCCCCGCCAAAAGCGGCAGTATTTACAGAAGCTGCTGACACTGGGATGCAGCGCCACTTGTCTACCAACACCACATAATCAATAAGCAATGGCTTTATATATTCTTAACAGTGTTTTGATGTTTGCAGCGTTTATCATTTTATGTTGTGTGAGCAATAAGTGTAAGAGGCCTCTTTGTGTGATTGTTCTGCGTGTGCGAGACGCAGCCCAGCGCCAGCTGCGGAGTGCGGAGTTCTCTGACAGAGCGTCCTAGTGCCCGCTGGGTCATCGGTGCTGCCTGTTTGTTCGGGCTCAGTGTTTTAAGTGTCATAGGTGAAATATCTCCTCTAGCAGGAGGCAGTAATTCTGTGTTAATTGTTGTCTTGAATTTAGGTGCGTACTCTGTGCGGAGAGTGCACCTTTGTACCATCTATCTGAGAAGGGTATTGTCATAAAAATCATCTACAACCTTACAGGGGTTGTTTGTTTTACCAGAGGTCAAACTTACTCAGCTTGTTTATTTTACTACAGCTGGGGTGACTCAGGATTTGGATCAGCACGTACTCCTCAAACATTTTGAGCTCAGACAGGGAGACAAAGTCGACCTCTGATAAAATGTGCCCTCACTAAAGCAGAAGAATCTGTTGAACTGACAGGCATTTTACATACTGGTGCGGATGTGACTGCAATATCTGCGAGCAGATTGGCTGTTAGCTCGGGTAACTCGAGTGCTTTTCAGGGTTGGTGGTCATGCTGTAATGTTTCAAAGCAAATAACTCATTCAGGTAAGGGGCCCAGAAAACTGGGTAGCAAATATTCGTCCATTTATATTGGAAACCCCTATTACATCATGGGGTCGTGACTGTATGGCTCGATGGGGAACTCAAATTGGATCAAATTTGTCTTAATTGCCACTGCAGCACAACCCACCCCTAAACCCACCCTGAAACTAACCTGGAAAACAGAATCACCTGTGCGGGTGGGTCAGTGGCCCTTGCGAAGGGAAAAGTTGTGCCACCTTAAGGATTTAATTCATGAACAGTTAAGTGCAGGATATCTCGTACCTACCACCAGTCCTTGTTATTTTAAAGAAAAGTGGTAAATGGTGACTTTTACATGATCTCCAACACATTGATTCACCTAAACTGGCATCTTGTAATAATTGATCTGAAAGATTGATTTTTTCTTCATTCACTTGCATCCGGATGATGCATCTAAATTTCCCTTTTTTGTTCCCAGTATTAATGTTAGTGAACCTGCAAGACGGTACCACTGGGTTGTTTTACCATAAGGCATAAAGAATACTCCCACAATGCAGGTCCCCCAGGCTGTTATCTATCATTATATGGATGACATCCTTATAGCAGCAGAAACACAGGAGATCATGGAAAAGGCTCTTGCTTTACCCAAAGACTCAGTATCTCAAATGGGGTGACAAATAGCACCGGAAAAGGTACAGCGATCATCACCGTGGCAGTACCTGGGGTGGAGAATTTGTGCACAGACCATTGTCCCACAACACCTTAAATTTAAAACTGATGTTAAGACTTTAAATGATTTACAGAAACTGTTACGAACCATAAATTGGATACAGCTGTTGTTGGGCCTAACTAATGATGATCTGCATAGCTTGCTTTATATTTTGCAAAGAGATCCTTCACTGACATCACCCAGAGTACTTACAGAGAAAGCAAAAACAAGATCTCCACCATGCAGCTAACACCATCTCAGAAACACGGTAAGCACGCCTTTCACATGCCATTTTTCCACCAAAATGCCAGGGCAATACAAAACCAGTTTTCTTTATCAAGGCCTCAGGCTGAAGACATCATTGCCACTTGCCCTGAATGCCAGAAGGACTCTCTCTCTTCAACAGCTAGTGGTGTCAACCCTCGGGGACTCACTCCTCAGAATTATGGCAATCTGACGTCGCTCCCTTTGCTGCATTTGGATCGTTAAAATAGGTGCCGTCAATATTGCACCACTTCTCATCACAGATACCAAATCAACAAGAAGTCCAGGGCAAGGTTCAAGTCCTGGAAAGTGGTAACTGGGAAGGACCATATCCGTTAATAACCTGGGGAAGAGGTTATGCTTGTGTTTTCACAGGTTACAGTCCCGGTGGTTACCAGCAAGGTGTGTGCAATCACACCTGAGGCGTGAGAGGCAGCTTTTGGTGGACACTCAGGAGCCGGCTGTGGGTGCTGTGGATACCCCTGTGCCAACAGTTTGGGGTCTCTTCGACTGATCATTTAAGCAGAATGGATGGGTAATGCTTGCTGCTGCAATAGGACAAAATACACTATCTCAGTCCTTAATCACACTACGGTTGCCAACTCTTTTAAGAGAAAATGCTAACAGTAATTGCAACTCCTTGATGAAATATATAGGCTTACTAGCCACTAGTGACAGATGTAGCTTAGACAAAATGTAGTTATTAATAAGGATGAAATGCTATAAGAATGTCTGTATTCAACTTCCTTTGTTTAGCAATATTAAGAATTAAGACCTCAAGTGTTTAACCTTATTAGAAACTCCCTTGGTTTTCCCCCTTGAGTGGTGGCCAGGCTCTGGGTGGAACCCAACAGGAGGATGAGATCAGATGTTTCCGCTCAAAGAAAATTGCCACTTATTTTGGCCTGTTGATTTAGATATATGAGGCTGGACCTGCTTGCAGCGATGTTGGATGCCTCACCTACGGATGGACGCATCGCGTAGGATTTCCGGTTTGCGAGGAAGGGCACTCTAAATTCTCGCTGCATCCAGGGTTCCCCAGCAATTGCGGATCTGAATGTTAGTACCCCATTAAGTAAGTGTGCTATTCCGTATTTTTCCTTACTGTTTATTTTTGTAGTATTTAGTCATATCCCTTAGTTATGGGTACTGAAATTAGCCTACTCTTTTTTACCTAGTAACTGTAACTGCTGTATTGTTTCTAGCATTCTGTAAAACTATTTTAAGTATGCTGTGGTTTTTGAAGTTTGCCTAACCCTTAATTCATAAAGTCTCGAAATAAGTCTTGCAGGTGCAGCTGCAAAACAAAGAAAGGGGAGATGTGGGAGGCATTGGCCTGTCAGCCTTACACAGCCTCTAAGCAATAGCTAGGGTTGATGAAGAACAGGCCTTGGAAGATAGATAAGAAACTGCTGAGTTGTGCCAAGGTAGCAGGCAAAAACAGCAGACAGCTGCAACACTGAACTGTGAAAAAGTACTAAGCTGTGAGAAGTTACCGTCGCGGTAGGGCGGAATGTGCCAGGGAATATGGGAAATTAGTTCAATTGACCCGTGAAACTGATAATGGATCAGCCTATACCTCTCAAAAAATTTGCTCTCTTTTGTCAACTCTGGGGTATACGTCACATCACAGCTATACCACATTCCCCCACGGGGCAAGCCATAGTGGAGAGAGCGCATCAAAACTTTAAAGGCGCTTTTGCAAAAACAAAAAGGGGGAGAGGTCTTGGCTGCTGCAGAACCACTTGCAAAACCGGTGTATGTGTTAAATTACTTACGGCTCACAGGTGATAGGGAGGAACCACCAGTAGTAATACATAAGTATGGGTCTGAAATCCAGTATAAGCCAGTGTGGAGATAGTGCTTTTGCTCAGTACAAAGATGTTGCTATAGGAGAGTGGAAAGGACCTGTGGAACTAACAATGACGGGTCGAGGCTATGCCTGCGTTATTACCGATACCGGCACTAGATGGGTTCCGAGTCGATGGGTGCGACCCTGGAAAAGGAAGTTAAGAAAGATGAAATGGAAACCGAATGAGATATTAACTTGGAGCAGGGGTTATGTTTGTGTTTTCACAGATGCCGGCTCTCGCTGGGTTCCTGCTCGGTGTGTTCGGCCTGTATTGGAACCTGCCTCAGGGTGAAGGATGGGTGGTCTCACAACCAAATACCACCGCAAGCCCTGAAAATCCATTCCCTACATGCTTGGTAGAAATACCTGTGGATACATGGCTGAACCCACTGCAGTTTTGGCTTAGCAAACAAACTAATGCTACTTCTTTGGCTTTAAGTGGTCTTTTAACTGATGCTGATAGTGTTAGAGATGCTACATTATAAAATAGAGCTGCGATTGACTTTTGCTTCTAGCGCAAGGACATGGCTGTGCTGAATTTGGAGGAATGTGTTGTATGAATCTATCTGATCATTCAGAATCTATTTTTAAAAGCATTCAGCAATTGAAGGATGGAGTCAAACGCTTAACAGAAGATGATGGCTTGGACTGGCTGACAAGGATGTTTAAAGGTTGGGGATTATCTGGTGGGTTGATAACATTAGTCAAAACTGTCGGAGTAGTCCTTTTGATTGTAGTGACTGTGCTCTTAACGTTGCCTTGCCTTATAGGCCTTCTGAAAAGGGCCCTGAAGAGGACTGTCGGTGCAATGTTTTTAGCACAGGACCACAGGGGGGTCTGGATCGCTCAAAAACAAAAAGGGGGATTTGTGGCATCGCTGGAGAACAACGGACATGTTGTGAGCGATCCAGACCAAGGGGCCTCACTGTAACAGCAACTGCAGCTGTGTTCAAGGACATAAACAAGGCCGAGACGGCCTGAGAAACTACATTCCTGGCCAAGAGATAAAGATGTTGGAATGTCGAAAACAGGGGGTCTACCTGGGGGGAGAGCAGCGCGTGGACACCACACTGGGACCAATCATAGAGGGCAGAAGGGCGCGTGAACAAGTAGCTTTAGCCTATTAGCAATAAGATAGCGGCGCGTGAAGCTTCTGATAGAGTATAAATTGCTGTGTAGCCTTTAATAAAGTGGCATCAACTTGATCAGATTGGTCATCTAGGTTGTGTCCGAGACTTCCGCGTCGGCACATATTTCTGTTTTTTCCCTTTGCTTTGAGCACCAGGACGCAAATTTCCTATCATAAAATCAGTTATTTGGTATTATATAGCAGACAATTATATTTAGGCTCAGAAGGACAATACTGAGATTCAGATTACATGGCAGAAAATAAGAACTCCCATTAGACCTGAATCATTCAAAACAAAAATTATCTTTTAAAGTCTTAGGGCATGGAACTGCATTACTAACAGACCTTTTTTGCATCTGAAAATACTACTTTAAATATGTAAATATGTAAGCTTTGCCTCATTGGAAAAAAATTCTGGAAAATGAATTATGATTTACACCCTGTAGCATTGCTATAAATGAGTAATTCAAGAAGCTCCACAGAAACCTCAAACACATAATTACAAAATAAATTGCACTGAAATGTAATGTAGCAAAATATGTTCCCTAACGTGTAGCAGGAGAGTGTAGGGCACATGCCTCCCAACTCCACACCAGTTGCAAGTAAGGACTCCTACTTTCCAGAGAAAGAAATTGCAACCTCTGGCTATTAAGGGAAAAAAAAAAAAAAGGAAGATGTCTTTGTTCAATTTTAAATATCAAGCCTAAATGGAAAATGCTGGCAAATTCTTGAAAACTTGGGTGTGCACTAGAAAAACAAGCTGTTAGACAGCTGGGGCACAGACACATGGACACAAGAAGCTTTTAGGCAGACTTGCCATCTAGAGAGTGCTCCCTGCCACTGACATGCGGCACTACACTTGGGGAAAGATGCTTTTTCCAGAAGACAATTGTTTTGTATTTTTTCATAAAATGGCATAAAAGTGAAATTATATTTTTCCAAAACAAGCTTACAACAGTTGGGCAAATAAAACAGTTACAACTAAAGACCTCAGTATCTATTCTGGGATGAGTGTGCCACTTTTTTTTCACTGTTCAATCCTTATGCCATTATGAAAAAATTTCCAAGTACTCCTTTTTAAGGCAGCCTCCTGCTAAAGTCATATCAGTTTAATGCTTTCCACTATTCATATTTGCTAGGCTTTCCTTATCTGAAGGCCCCCTCTGACTTAAATGGAATGGAAGAAGAAAGCCAAGATATGCACAGGATGTCTCTATCTGAAAAAGTAGGATCAGGTAGATAACTTTTATCACACATCGAAGCACTGAGCCAAATTTTCAGTGTGTGTAAGCATAATTTCACTGAAGCTGGTGAAGGCTAGCCAGTAGAAAACTCACTAAAAGTCTATTGTTCTCCTCACTGCAGTACCAAGCTGATATCCTATGATAAAACCTGAATTCCTCAAGACAAAAAAAAAAAATAATAAAAAGCAAAGGTATTGGACAAATAAGTGTCTGAAAGAAAATCAGAACCCTGAAACTGTAAACTCTCTTTGTTACCTTGATATAATGTATTTAATGAATATTGCCTTTACCCCTAGAAATTTTAGACAAGGTAACAGGTGATGTTTTCTGTGCATGACTGTTATCAAAGCTACAATACTTCTGTCACTCTGGATGAAGTTAAACAATCAATTTTTCAAAAGTAGGGATGGATTTCTCAGGATGGCATGGCTAATTTATCTCTAGTAAACTAAAATCACTCTTGCACAGTTGTGACTCACTTCAGATAAATGAGGACTGATCTTGTGTCAAAGTACTTTGACACTGCATCTTATTTGTAGAAAATGCAGGCACTTATGTGACTCAAACTTAAATATCGTATGTCAAACATTCATATGTGTTGATAAGATTAGTAAAGGAAAAACCTATTGAGTTGGTTTTTTATATAAAACCATGAGCATACAAAGCTTAGAAACAAAGGGAAGAATCAATGCCAAAGTTTTATATATAAAACATATGAGTACCAGCAGCTTTCAAACATTTGGGATCTAAGTCCAGCAGTCTCTGAACCTCAGTAAGAAATTTCTATGGGAGAATTAATGCTATGCATTATTTAACAATTCACTGGGAATCAGGGTGGGAAAATGATATTTCTGCTTACATTATTATTAAATTCATTCAGAATTCACAGGAGCTTCCATTAAAAGAAAAGCTGTTTTAACTGGACAATAACAGCACAAGAAACTAAATGTGCAATGACTCTGAATGGACTTGTAAGAAATGCAGTGCCTAAACTGAAATATATTTTATATTACTGTAAGGTCTTGGTTTGCCCAAGGCCTAGCACACTGAAGACACCTCATGACCTAAAGTAAGTATAAATTGTTGCCACTATTTATATTGTAATAGCTTTACTTAAAATAGAGCAAAACAGTGTGGGAAAATACAAATCAATTTGAAATGTGCTTATACTATTTTTTTCATCTACCATAATACTATCTGAGTAGCATTCATTAGCATCCCTTTCATTTATCTGATATCTGCCAGTTGAAGATGCAGAAATGGCATCAGGCAGAAATGCCTGATGGTCTATCTCACTAAGTTTCCCAATAACCTCCATTCTGGCACAGGGAAGTTTATATGAGCAAAGACCTCATGTGCCTTTAGGTTTTGAATACTTCCACACACACACGGTTGATTGAATCAGATTTCCAATGCATACATGAAGAGCTGGAGTATGCAAACTTGAGAAATTTGTCCTGTTTTGTGATCCCGTTGCAGTAGATTATCATTATTATTTTCTGATTAGCATGCAAAGTTAATGCCCCTGTGATAATTTGCAGAAACACAGTCATTAAAGTTTACATTTCCCCAGTCTCTCCCATGCAAAATAATGATCAGGTTCAGGAATAAAGCACTGGACCTTTCTCACTCTCCCTCCAATTCAGTTTATACAAGATTTTTTTCTATTAACATATTTCACAGGACAAATACTTCTCTGCCAAATAAAGATTCATATTGCGGTTTCCTAGAATAATTTTCAAGAAGGAAAAGTTATTTCCTCCCTCACAAATCCCCTTACTCCATGCACACACAACAGCATGCTCTGAATAGGACAAAGAAAAATTAGTGAGGATATGATTACTTTACTAGAGAAAGTCTACTCTCCTCCCGCACCAACAAGATATAATAGTTCAAGTCAAGTAAGTTCAAGTGAGTTCTTGTCATGTCCAGGATCCCTGATTTATTCTGTCAGCTGTTCACTGTCATGCAGTACAATGGGGTGAGCGTCAATACTGAAACAATGCAAAGTGACTGAACGTGTTGATTTAAATAAGGGTGGCTCATGTTCAGTTGAGACACACGCTGAGTCCTGCTGGGTGATTACATATGTCATGGGGAGTGTGGGATGAACAGTATATGAGCACACATAATTTATGCACAGGGATTTCTTTGCCTTTAAGAATGCAGCCCCTGTGATGAGGAAGTCCCTTGAGTTCCCCTGAGCTGTGTTATCCCCTTAACAGACAAGGAGATAGAAAGGAAGCAAATCCAGAAGAGCTAGTGCAGTAAACCCCACTGCCTCTCCTCTTAAATGCTTTGCTTTTGTCTTTACTTCCCTAAACATTCCATAAAAATACATTTGATGTTGTAGAATTCATTTTGTTTTATAAGGTATCCACATACACAACATCAAAAAAGTTCACCAACATAGATTTATTGTTACAAAGTCTGTAGATTTGCTAGGCAGGCATCTGGGAAAGGCAGTACTTCTCGTATATGCAGCATGAAGTTCTCTTGTGAAAACACCTGCTACTACTCAGTATTATCTCCTGAGCACTAATATAGAGTCCGCAACAGAAGGCTTGCTTTTGCAGAGCTTTCGGAATTGACACGTGTTCCCCAGGAGTCTGTGAAGAACAGGTTGAAAACCACTGTTCTAGACCAAGGTGATATTTTATCAATTTACACAGTAAGTTGTAAACACTGTATTAGTACAGTATAGTACTTGCCTCACTGTATTAGTAACATACTGTTTGCATCTTGTGACTCCAAACAGAATGAAACAACATCAAAAGTCAACTGAATTTGATCTTAATGGGCTATGTTCAGTCTTTTAAAGTACAAAAGCTGATGGAAGTGAATGCACTCTTACAGCGTAGCATTGTATACCTGGCATCTCTTGCTCTGAGCAGATGCTTCAAGAAACTGCTACCTGAGCACCAAGAAATGCCAACCATAGCAAAGACAGACAGACTACAGCCTGGGACAGCTGAGAACGGTTTTCACTTCAGTGGAAAGTTTAGCACCCTACCCAAGGTCAGACAGCAAAACAGAAATACAGCTAGGACCCAAAGCCACAGTTCCTGCCTGGCACAGCACAGCAGGGTATATCACTTACTCATATGAAATTATATTTCCAAGGGCTGCAGTTCAGCATTTCCATTAAAAAGGCAAAGTATACATGCAGATTTGTAGTGTTCTTGTTATGCAAGCAAATGATGTCATCAAACCTGCAACTTTTTTCCTTTACTTTTATTGGTAGATTTTTTTTTTTTTGGCAGTCCTTTTATTAGGGATTAGACATATTTGTTTATGCTGTTCTTTTTCACTCCCTTTTTATAAAGACATATTTTCTGTGGGCAGAATGCAAAATGGAACAGTTGCTGAAAGGGATCTGATGACTATCAGAACATCCTGCACTTTCTTTAAAGCACTACTTTTTGTTAGTCTCAGATTTTACAGGCACAGTTTTCAACAGCTCAGGAGTCAAGGGCCACACTTCGAGTGGTAGCTACAGTCATTTATCAGATATGGAGTAGGAGGTACTACAGTTATATACAATAATTATATCACTGTCCAAAATTAAAATTTGTTATAGTAAGCGTATATGAGAAGTAGACAATTACTTTGAATTTCAGGTTCAGGAAAGAATTTTGCAGTTCCCATTTCCATTCAGTTCCTGAAATATCCCACAATTCATTTCTTCTAGATATCAAAACCATTAAACACCACCATTGCAACTCGGAACGTTGCCCAAGGTGGGTCAAAAAGGCTGAGTCTTTGTGTTAAGTACCAATGCTGCCTGGGCACAAAAGGTCATTGCCATTCTAATTTTTAGCTTTGATAGAGAAAATATTTGATGATCAATATTTAGCAGCCTTCTCCATGGAAATACTGTTTTCCAGACCTGCTTTTATTGCTTAGGGCTCCAAACAGCAAAACACTCAGGCACAGACATAACTTTAGGCAATTGAGCAATCCCAGTGCTTTGGGCTACACTGCTGAAGTGAGTGGGAGTCTTGGCATTGAATTTTATAGGTGCATTATTGTGTTACTGATTTGTTCGTAATTTGAGCTGATTTTAATGATTTTTGGTGATTTGGATTTAAATAAGGAATGATTTAGAGTAACCATACAACCAGTCATGCTGCTACAAAGTCCTTTGTAAAGTCCCAGGCTAAGGCCACGTAGGCCGGTAATAATCATTAACCAGATTTCTATTCAAAGAATAAGACTCATGACCAGGCACTATTGTTAGGCTGTTCAGGTAAGGACGATTTATTGCCCTGTAGACCAGGATGTTCTAAAAGACACATTGTGAAAGGGCCTCGAAGCATGATAAAATTGCAATGTGAGCCAAAGTCCTTGAGTCAAGGACACTGGAGGGTTTTTCTTTTGAGTTGGTAGTCCGTGGTGGTCACAAAAGCAGCCCCCCAACTCAATTGAGGACTCAAGTGCACATGACCCAAAAGAGGTAGGAATAAGAAAATGAGTTACAGGAATTATCATGTTTATGTATGAGAACTTGTTTATTATGTATTACTGTATCCTATATAATCAGCATGTTACACGAGTCAGGTGTGCGTTGTTGGTGAGACGACTACCCTATGGACCTGGACGTTAATAAAGGAGTGTCTGCTTATCTACATCACATTTATGTTAATAAGTTCTTTCATCCCGTTTGGTCACAATTGGACTGTAAGTGCTTTGCTGGTTCAAGGCCAGTATTTTCTCACACTTCAGAGGAAGCCAGATTGGTCCCGATTTCTGCACAGCCTCTCCTAGAAAGAACAAAATAAAAACAAATTATACTAAACAACAGGTATGCACATAGCATAAAGGAATGTAGCATTGAACACAAGACAAACCAAGGAAGCATTACTCATTGAAATACTGTGTCCCAATCCAATGTCGGGGGAGGTTTCGATACGATCCCAAGAGCGAGATTAAGACACAAACGAGGTCAAATGCCGTATACCCAAAACAGGTTTTTATTATTAAAGAAGTGAAGAGGGGTAGCGATAGGACAGAATAGAAGGAAAAGACAGAAATAAAGCAAGGATGTGGGATAGGGCTGCAAGAATAGTCACCACCATGGATCCAGCGGCGTCCTGTTGGTCCTCAGTCTTCAGTTCTTCGGTGGTGGGTGCACATGGATCTGGCTTCAATGGTAGATGCACAGAACAAACTTTTCTGCTGCCTTTTTAAGTTCATCGTATCCGCTGATTAGCATATCTGCTCGCCTTTAGTTTTTTTTTCTCTGGTCCAACAGGTTTTGTCGCATCTGGCTTCAGGGCAGGAACCTTTGCCTCTTGTCAGTTCATTAGCCATGCATGCATGGGGTCTGGCCTACACAATAGATCCACAAATGGCTACAGGATGGGGCAACTCAGCACACCTCTGCCCCTTTGAGGCTTGTCTAAAGAGTCCAGGCAATGCAACGGCAAAAAAGTGGGGGGTGCATCCTTCAATACACTCCCGCTTCTCTGGGTGACATCCCCCAGGCCAATTCACAGGCCGCAGCAGCTTCTCTTGGAGGTTTGCACAGACACAAGCAAGCTTTGAGACAGTCATAGGACATTTCAGTCTCTCACATACTGGTATAGGAGAGAATGGTAGCAGGTTATTTTCTTCACAATATCCTTCATGCAGAGATTTACAGACAATATTTTTCCAGCTAGCAAACAAGCATCTGTCTGACTGAGATCCAGGCAGACAAATAAACCTTTAAACCTTCCACAGGGACTGAAACAAAGAGGTTCACTCAACAGTCAGAATTGAGTATAAGTGTTAAGCAGGTATTCTTTATTCGCAGCGCTGGGCAGCACTGGGGATCGCTCCACCACAAGTGCCACACTTACTAACAAAACACTCTGACTAATATACACAAAAAGCATACATATGCATTAGATTTCTTAGAAAAGGCAGTCTTATGCTAATGGGTTCTCAGAATTCATTTACATAGTCTGAGCATGCATAGTAAAAATAGAGTGAGGGTCTTCTCCCCTCCTTAGGGGTCCACACAGCCTTTCTCACACTGTCCCTTAGTGAACTTTAGGTTTCTCGTGTCCATACATGGTCATAGAGTTACTTCATCCGTCCTTCAGCTCCTGTTTGTTCCAGCTCTCAGCACTTATCTCGACACTGGCGTCTACTTAGGCACTTGTTTTCTTTAGGTTCCTGCTATTAGGGATGTACTCAGGGAGTTTTTCAGACTGTCCAAGGTCTGTCTTATCTTTACTAGGCAAGGAGTTAAAGGTTTCAAAACATCTTACAAGTGGGTAATAACTACAGAGGGTAGTTAGGAAAAAGTATAAATGAAATTATATACATTACAGTAAAATACAGGAAAAATACAAGAAAAATAAAAGCTAGTAAAATACAAGTGATGTCTAACGTTAAAACTAAATGGCTTATATTACAGGTCCCTGTACATTAGCAATTTCAAGTATACTTGTAGCAACTTCCCTTCATTTCCTCCCTTTTCTATTGCCTAAGCAAATTCTTTTGCAGTCAAAAGGGTTTTATTATATTTCATTATTGTTCATAAGACCCACATTTGCTCTGTAAGCTTCCTTAATTTATACCAAAAGATAAGATTTACTATCATCAATACTGTCGTGATTATTAGTAGCATCAACATCGGGTGAGTCAGAATATTTAAGATTTTGGTAATTGACAGAGAATAGCCTGTAAACACATCCCACCAATGGTGTTCTCCATCTGACTTCACTCGTTCCATTATTTGATGTATCCTTTCTGTGTCATGTTGGACAGTAATTAAAGGGCTTTGTCCACTTTCTTTGATCTGTTTCATTAATCCTTTTAATTTTTCATGATGCAAAAGTTTCCTTACTAGGGCCAGATCCATTCCAATAGAGGTGGGCTGCCAATCTTGAATTAATTTGTAACTGGATCGTAACAACTGATAGGCTGTGACAGGAACTGTATAATTAAAATCGCACCCTGTAAGACTAACGAACCTGCAGATACAGATGTTTGTATGATTACTTGTGTCTACTATAAGGTCATCTACTTGTACAAAATCACACAGGATTCTTAAGCAAATGCATCCTATACCTATATAAATTATAATAATTTCAGAGGTTTTGTAGCAACTTCCCTTCAGGACAGGGCCACTGTCTTTCTCCAGCAGAAGGGGCTTATGCTGCACTGGTTAGAGAATGGGCTCTGTGAAATGCTATGTGCACTTATCATCCATTTCACACACCTATAGCAACAGTGAGAAGGATCAGCCCCAGCTACAGGCAGAGTAGACAGCTAACTGTTGCAACACACGTCCAGCAGAGTAACCATGGAACTTTTGCCTCTTTGGTCTGTACGTGCAGCCAGGCAGTGTGAAGGGAGAGGCAAGAGCAAGAGGGGCAGCCACTGCCAAGTGCTGGGCTTCTCCCCTCGCACCAGGCACCCTCATGTCACTCCCACAGAACCCAGAGCAGCAGTCCAGAAATGTCCATCTCTGCTCCTGGTGGGAAAAACCTTTCTGGTGTAGCAACACTCAAGTCCTTAGCCAGCCTTGCCCAACACCTCCACAACAGCACATCAGGGAAGTCATTTGGTCCATATTACAGTGCCATTTGGCTTAATATAGCTCTGTTCAAACTGCATTTGGTGCTATGGTACTCCCCTAACATTAAGAAATTCTTACCATGTTAGGGATTATAAAAACATCCATTTTGTTCAACCCATGTATCATTTTGTGGCAGGTGCATCCGCCCAATGAAAACAGAGCTTCTTGGCTGCTGAAGTGCAGCAGCTCCTGACTGCCTTTGTTCTCAGGGCCTCGCGGTAGTTGGGGCCTTTGACCAATGGGAGCCGCTATTGACTACAGGTCAGATTCGGCCTGGGTATAAATGGAGTCCCCTGGGGGAGCCATTTGGAGCTCGTCTCCTGGAGCTGCACGCTGCGGTCGAGGACTCTCCCCTTGGGTCAGGATGCTGCCCAAGGAAACTCCTCGAGGTGCCTTGGGTTGGGAAGCTGCCCTGAGCAGGTGCTCGAGGTTGAGAGCCCTCACTTGTCAGGTGAGTGATAAAGCATTTTGAGTTGCTGTTAAACCCTGGGGAGTGGGGCTTTGTTCTGTGTTTTGGGTTGCCGTTAAACCCCATAGAGTTCTTTGTTCTGCGTTTTGGGTTGCCGTTAAACCCTAGAAAGTTGTTCTGTTCTCCTCTCACAGACATTCGAACCTGTAATTTACGGAGAGCTAGTTAACTGTATTAATAATTTATTTTTGGTGGTTGGTTGTTTATTTGAGAGTATCCGTAACACATTTACATGAACTCAAATCTTGATATATTCTGTGTATGATCCACTGTAAGTTTTAATGCAGGATCTACCCTGTGGAGACATAACCATGGCCAGTGATCAGCATAGCTCCTCTAAACCATCTGAATCCTGCAAGAACGCAGTGTCTCAGGTCTGAGACTGCTGACTGATGCACTTATATCTTAATTTAGGAATAAAGCAACCTCAGTTTTTTTTCTAGTAAGTGGGATTTTTCCTGTTGTGGATGCTTTGGACAATGCCTCTTTAGGTAAAAACCAGCATGTATACACTTTGGATTTGATTCTGTTACTCCTTTAAGAGTAATGCAGTTACATGTCTTGCTACCACGATTGAAGTCAGTATGATTATTTTTCTGGGTAAGATTTCCTATAAAGCTGCAAAACCCAGACCCTTGCTTTTCTGCTGTATTTCCTTCAGTGGGATAGCCCATGCTAGAACATTTATTTACTCTCATTCCATTCAAACACACAATTAGCCAACTCTTTTAGGCATGTGTATCTTTACTACCAAATACTCATTGTTTCAAGCCAATTAAAATTCTTGATATACAGAGCATATGAACAACTCAGCTCCTGTGGTAGGTTGACCCTGGCTGGATGGCAGGTGCCCACCAAAGCTGCTCTATCACTCCTCTCCTCAGCTGGACAGTGGCGAGAGAATATAATGAAAGGCTTGTGGGTCTAGATAAGGACAGGGAGATCACTCAGCATTACCATCACGGGCAAAACAGACTCGACTCAGGGAAATTAATTTAATTTATTACCAATCAAATCAGAGTAGAGTAACAAGAAATAAAAACTGAATCTTAAAACACCTTCCCCCCACTGATGTGAGAGACGAGAAACCAGGCCTGCGAGAAGCTAAGAAAAACAGCCTGAGAAAGCAAAAGTTGAGGCTGATCGAAGAAATGCCTCAAACACTTGCAAGACAAAACTATGAGTCATAGGGTGGATAGTGTGGAGGTCGAAGCTGATAAGGCTGCCCGAATAACACAAGATGCAGCTGGAGGAGGGAGCCCTGTGAAGACAGGACGGCTCTGCTCTGCATAAATATGTACTATTGTAATAATAAAGGGTCTTTCCTTTTGCACTTCATGGAGACTCCGTGCCTGAATTGTCACACCCACGTGTTGCAGTCCTCCCAGCGCTGAACTACAACAGTGGGGACTGCTTCTCCCCTCAGAGTCCCAGCCTCCTTTATACGCACCCACCTGATCCAGTGTGGGGTCCTCCACAGGCCGCAGGTCGTTCTGCTCCTCTGGTGATCTCCATGGGTGGCAGGGGGGCGGCCCTGCTGACTCACCATGGGATACAGGAGGACTCTGCTCCAGTGCACCTTCCCCTCTTCCTCCTCCTTCCTTTCACTGGCCTTGGTGTTTGTATAGGTGTCCTTCTTGTAACCCCTCCTCACAAGTCTCCATTCCCTTTCAGGTTCCCCTTCTTAAATACATTATTGCAGAGGCACAGCCACCATCGCTAATTGACTCGGCCTTGGCCAGAGGTGGGTCCTACTTGGAGCTGAGGGAGCTTCGAGAAGCTTCTCATAGGGGGGCACTGCTGTAGGGCCCTCACCCACTACCAAAAAACCCGCCACACAAACCCAGCACACTGGGCTTAACTTTACTCCCGATTTTCTCTACCTCCTCCCCCACAGCAGTGCAGGGGTGATATAGTATACTTCACATTTGCTAGTAGCCATGGTTAATGATTATGCTAGTAGCCATAGTTACCATATGGGAACAACTGCGAGGTCTTGAAGCTTGGTTGAGCAAGAAGAACAAGCTTTGGTTTCCAAACCCTAGAAAATAGGTAGAACGCCCTGGACCTTAAGGACAATGTCTGGGACTGTGATGAGGATGAATTATTTGACAAGCTGGCAAAGTGACTATTCGATTACTTAGCTTGGCAGTGAAACTAACTTTTGAGTGTCCTAAAGTGAACTAACTTCATTAGAATATTAAAAAAACCACCCACAGGTGAAAGAGACCCCTGCCCAGGTTAAGACCCTTCCCCTGAGCATACATAGTAGAAGCATTAGGTAAGCCCTATTATAATTATATGATAATCACTAACCAATCTATCTAATTATCTAATCCAATCTATCTATCTAACTAATAGGCATGATTGGAAAGGTACTAACCTCTGATTTTTGTGTATAAAAGGAGCATGAAAACCTGCTGTTGGTGTGCTTGATTTGTGGAAAAGTCCACCAAGCACCCAGGCCTGAATAAATGCAATATCTCTCCTGAGCGTGTTCATATTGGTTCATTGCACGCTGGGCATGAATCCGCTTTTTGGACAACAGTGGGACAGGGAATGGGGGTTGCAGTCAGTTCATCACACATTGTCTCTGCCGCTCCTTCCTCCTCAGGGGGAGGACTCCTCACACTCTTCCACTGCTCCAGCGTAGTGTCCCTCTCATGGGACACAGTCCTCCATGAACTTCTCCAGTGTGGGTCCTTCCTATGGGCTGCAGTTCTTCATGAACTCCCCCAGCGTGAGTCCCTTCCATGAGGTCACAAGTCCTGTCAGAAAACTTGCTCCAGTGTGGGCTCCTCTCTCCATGGGTCCACAGGTCCTGCCAGGAGCCTGCTCCGGCCCAGGGTCTCCATGCTGTCACAGCCTCCTTTAGGCGCATCTACCTGCTCAGGCATGGGGTCCTCCTCGGGCTGCAGGTGGGCATCTGCTCCACCATTAACCTCCATGGGCTGCAGGGCACAGCCTGCCCTCTCACCACGGGCTGCAGGGGAATCTCTGCTCTGGTGCCTGGAGCACCTCCTCCCTCTCCTTCTTCATTGAGCTTGCTGTTTACAGATTTGTTTCTCGCACATGTTCTCACGCCTCTCTCTACAGCTGCAGCTGACGTTGCACAGCAAAATTTTCCCCTTCTTAAATATGGGCTTGGCCTTGGCCAGCGGCGGGTCCGTCTTGGAGCTGTCTGGCACTGGCTCTATCAGACATAGGGGAAGCTTCTAGCAGCCACCCCTGTAGCCCCCCTGCTACCAAAACCTTGCCACGCAAACCCAATACAGCTCCATGAAATGCACATACCTTGAATTGCTAACCATCTCTGGATAGACCAGAGAATGCATTTTAAATGACAATGTCACATGCAGCTTGTGAGTGAGTAAGAAGCTATGCCACTATGATGTCTCTGGAAATAAGTGCTACCGTTTTCCCTAGGCACTTAATGACCTTGTGTGTCAAACTCCATCAGTTTTCCAGGACTGTAAATAAGAGCACCTGGAAAAGCTTTTCTGTTCACACATATGTAGTTATGAGGAAGAAGTCCTGAATGGAAGCATGGCATACAGTCAAGCAAGTGCAGCAGGAGGCACAGGACAGACTGCATAAAGCAGATCCTACAACTGGGACTTCTACAGTATTTTATTATGGCAACAAATGAATATATATTTATCAAACAACATTAAATAGAAAAAAGTTGTTCCCATGCTGTGGGAACACCCTCCGACCGAACCAGGCAGGGAGTGCAATAAAAACCCCGATGCTGAGATAAGGAAAGGTTTAATACAACAGTGTAACAGCAACAAAACGAACAACAACAAGAACACTAACAATAGCAATAACAGTAATAACAATAAACAGAACAAAAAATGTATCGATACAGCAGTGAGGAGAGTGACCACACAACACAAGCGTTCACTGATTGTCCCGCGCTTGGGCGCCCGGACGTGATGTCAGCATGGTATTGAATAATCCGGCTACAGCTCCCCCGCCACTGCTGGGGAAACTTAACCCTATCCTAGATGAACCAGGACATAATCCACCCCTTTATTCTATACCATCTGCGTCACGTCCAGCTACCATTTAGCAAATAGCAATAACAAAGAGAAATTAACAAAAGCACAGTTTAATTCACGGTGTGTTTTCACCCAAAATCAAGTCCCCTTGTGGTACACATCGGACCGCTCCATCCTTCTGCATCACCCACCAGGTGCACCCAGGTCCTTGAGCAAAAGCAATCCCGTGGATGGGTTTGCCTTTGCCCGGCGCAGGACTAACCCAGACCATTTTTCCCAGCAGGTCCCTCATGCGCACCACAGGGACTTTATCCCCGTCTACAACACGTGGGAGTTTTGACTGAGCCGGGCCGGCTCGATTGGCAGATCCTCTTGTGTTGACTAACCAAGTGGCCTTTGCCAGATGTGTGTCCCAGTGTTTGAAGGTTGCACCTCCCATTGCTTTCAAAGTAGTTTTTAACAGTCCATTGTAGCGCTCGATCTTCCCAGAGGCTGGTGCGTGGTAGGAGATGTGGTAGACCCACTCGATGCCATGTTCCTCTGCCCAGGCATCTATGAGGTTATTTCGGAAATGAGTCCCATTATCTGACTCAATCCTCTCTGGGGTGCCGTGTCGCTTGGTTTTCAAGGCCCAGGATGGTGTTCCGGGCGGTGGCGTGGGACACTGGATAAGTTTCGAGCCACCCAGTGGTTGCTTCCACCATTGTGAGCACATGGCGCTTGCCCTGGCGGGTCTGTGGCAGTGTGACGTAGTCGATCTGTCAGGCCTCTCCATATTTATATTTCATCCATCGATCTTCATTCCGCTGGGGCTTCACCCGTTTGGCTTGTTTGATTGCAGCACACGTCTCACATCCGTGGATGATCTCTGCGATGGTGTCAATGGTGAGGTCCACCCCTCGATCTCGAGCCCACCTGTATATTGCATCTCTGCCTTGGTGGCCCGAGGTTTCATGGGCCCACCGGGCTATGAACAGTTCACCTTTACGCTGCCAGTCCAAGTCCACCTGAGCCACTTCGAACTTTAACAGCCTGGTCTGCCTGCTGGTTGTGTTGATGTTCATCAGTGGCCCGACTCTTGGGTATATGGGCGTCCACATGGCGAACCTTCACAACGAGGTTCTCCACCCAGGCTGCAACATCCTGCCATACTTCAGCGGCCCAGATGGGTCTGCCCTTGCATTGCCAGTTGCTCTGTTTCCATTGCTGCAACCACATCCACAGGCCACTTGCCACCTCCCACGAGTCAGTGTAGAGATAGAGCCTCGGCCACTTTTCTCGCTCAGCAATCTCCAAAGCCAATTGGATGGCTTTCACCTCTGCGAACTGGCTCGATTCACTTTGTACCTCAACAGCTTCAGTGGTTTGTCATGTGGAATTCCACACAGCAGCCTTCCATCGTCGATGCTTTCCCACAATGCGACAAGACCCATCAGTGAACAGGGCATATCGCTTGTCCTCCTCTGGCAGCTCGTTATATGGTGGGGCCTCCTCAGCACGTTTCACCTCCTGTTCTGGTGACATCCCAGAATCTTTGCTCTCTGGCCAGTTTATGAACACTTCCACTAATCCTGGGCGGTTGGGGTTCCCTATTCGAGCCCGTTGTCTTATCAACGCAACCCATTTACTCCACGTGGCATCTGTTGCATGATGTGTGGAGGAAACCTTTTCTTTGAACATCCATCCCAGCACCGGCAGTCGAGGTGCCAGGAGGAGTTGTATCTCAGTGCCGACCACTTCTGAGGCAGCTCGAACTCCTTTGTACGCTGCCAGTATCTCCTTCTCAGTCAGTGTATAGTTAGCTTCAGAGCCTTTGTATCCCCGGCTCCAAAAGCCTAGAGGTCGGCCTCGGGATTCCCCATCTGCTCTCTGCCAAAGGCTCCAGGAAGGGCCATTCTCCCGGGCTGCACCGTAGAGCATGTTCTTATTTTCTTGCCCTGCCCGGACTGGCCCGAGGGCTACTGCCTGGGTAATCTCCTGCTTAATTTGTTCAAAGGCTTGTTGCTGCTCAGGGCCCCATTTAAAATCGTTCTTCTTGCAGGTTACGTGGTAGAGAGGGCTCACAATCAGGCTGTAGTTTGGGATGTGCATCCTCCAAAACCCCACAGCACCCAGGAAAGACTGAGTCTCCTTTTTAGTGGTTGGTGGGGCCATGGCTGTTATCTTGTTTATCACCTCCATTGGGATGTGGCGACGCCCATCTTGCCATTTTATTCCTAGGAACTGAATGTCCCTTCCAGGCCCCTTAACTTTCTGTCACTTGATGGCAAAACCAGCCTTCAGGAGGATTTCAATTATCTTCTTTCCTTTCTCAAAGACTTCCTCAGCTGTGTCCCCCCATACAATGATATCTTCAATGAACTGCAGGTGTTCTGGAGCCCCACCTTTCTCCAGTGCAGTATGGACCAGTCTATGGCAAATGGTGGAGCTGTGTTTCCACCCCTGGGGCAATCGATTCCAGGTGTACTGGATACCCCTCCAAGTGAATGCAAACTGTGGCCTGCACTCTGGTGCTATTGGAATGGAGAAGAACGCATTAGCGATGTCAGTCGTGGTGTACCACTTGGCTGCCTTCGACTCCAGCTCATACTGGAGTTCTAGCATGTCCGGCACTGCAGCACTCATTGCTGGCGTAACTTCATTCAGGCCACGGTAGTCCACGGTCAGTCTCCATTCGCCATTAGGTTTTCTCACTGGCCATATAGGGCTGTTGAAAGGTGAATGAGTTTTGCTGATCACCTTCTGGCTTTCTAGTCGACGGATCAGCTGATGGATGGGGACCAGGGAATCTCGTTTAGTGTGGTACTGCCGCCGGTGCACTGTCTTGGTGGCAATTGGCACTTGCTGCTCTTCAACCTTAAGCGACCCCACCACCGAGGGGTCCTCTGAGAGGCCGGGTAAGGTGGACAATTGCTCAACCTCCTCCAGGGCAGCTATACCAAAGGCCCACCGGTACCCTTTTGGGTCTTTAAAGTACCCTCTCCTGAGGTAATCTATACCTAGGATGCACGGGGCACCTGGGCCAGTCACAATGGGGTGCTTATGCCAGTCCTTCCCAGTTAAGCTTACTTCAGCTTCTAATAGGGTCAGCTGTTGGGACCCCCCTGTCACTCCGGAGATGCAGATGGATTCGACCCCACTGTGGCTTGATGGCATCAGGGTGCACTGTGTGCCAGTGTCTACCAAGGCCTTATATTCTTGTGGGTCTGATGTGCCAGGCCATCGGATCCACACCTTCCAGTAAATCCGATTATCCCTTTCCTCCACCTGGCTGGAGGCAGGGCCCCTCTAATCCTGCTCAGCATCACTCACTTGATCTAAGAATGACTCCTGCAAGAATGACTTACTGGTGCCCTCAGGAGGGTCAAGCATAATGTTGGCCATTCTATTCTGTCTGGGGGATTTCCGACTGGACACTGGAGCTGCGTCTCTCTTGGAGGACTCCCCTTTCATGGTTGTCTTCCCTTTCAGCTGCTGTACTCGTGCAGCTAGGGCGGGAGTGGGCTGCCCATGCCACTTTCTCATTTTTTCCCCATGGTCGCGGAGGAAGAACCACAGGGTGCCCCGTGGTGTGTACCTTCCACTGCCCTTCTCTTGGGTGGGGAAGCGCCTGCTTCTAATGGCTGAGACATCGGCCCGTGCAGGTGGAATGTAGGACATGTCCTCTTCCACTTTCTGGAGCCTCTGAGACAGTTCCCTTACAGCTGAAACCCAGGCATGTTGGGAGGAAGGGAGATTTCCCTCATATTGCTGGAGCTGGCCAATCACTTCGTCCACTGTTTGAGTCTGGGTATCTCGCCACCAGGACGCTACTGCTAATGCTTTGGAATGTGCCTCTGGTCCACTTTGCAGGAACTTCTGCCACATCGACTGTGTGCAAGGGGCCTGATCTGGATCCATGGGTGACCGCTCATCATTCAGATCACCATAGACCATGTCAAAAACAGCCAATTGTGAGGAGAGGGGCTCCGAGGAGGAGAACAGCGGCAGGGGATCCTCTGGAAAGCATCAAAAACCCACGGCAAAACTGCAAGCCGTGAAGGCAGAAGCCCAGGGAAGAGGGAGAGCCTCAAGTCGACTCCCCCTGAGCAGAAAGAGTGTGCTGCTGCTGTTAACGACGACGGCGGTGAGTGAGAGTGGGCGGAGACTGGAGTGACAACACCCCACGCCCGTCACGTACAAGATCAGCACCCAGGGAGCACGAGCGACCAGGGCGTGGAGCGTCAGAAGGGTGAGGCGTGGCAGTTTGCGCAGGCAGTTCGAAGGGAGAGGGTGCAGTCTGTCTCCGGGGTCTAGAACTTATCTGAGCCAGTTTCATCTTATCATCCTCCACAAGTAGACTGAACCATGGTCTCCACTCGGGTCAAAACCACCACCAGAAAGAACGTGGCGACCCAGACGGAGCTGCCACGCAAACATGCAGCCATCCAGGTCCCGGGCTGCAGGGAGTGCCTGAGCCTGTCAGTCCTGTCGGAAGGCACCATTGATAACACCTGTGTGCGCTGTGATCAGCTGGATGACCTGCTCAGCCTGGTGGCAGAACTCAAAGAAGAGGTCGAGAGATTAAGAAGTATTAGGGAGTGTGAAAGGGAACTTGATTGGTGGAGTAACACCCTAGCACCCCTAAAGCAACAGGAGCAAATGGAGGCTCCAAAGGAGGAAGGTAATCCCTCATCCTCTTGCTACCAGGCAGAAGGAGGGGACCTAAGAGATGGGGGAGGCTGGAAACAGGTCTCCGCTCAGGGAGGCAGGAAAATCCTCTCCCGACCTCCCTCACCCTCCATGGTGTTCCTTCACAATAGATTCGGGGCCCTGGAACTTTTGAGTGAGGAAGAGAAGGAGGAAGGAAATGAGACAAACAAGGAGGAAGACCAAGGTCCACCAAGGCAGGGTCATTCTAGACCAGGTATTAAAACCAGTTCTAAAAAGAACCCCAGAAGAGTCATTGTAGTGGGTGACTCCATTCTGAGGGGTACCGAAGGCCCCATATGCAGACCGGACCTGTTTCATAGGGAAGTCTGCTGCCTCCCTGGGGCCCGCGTCAAGGACCTCAAGGCAAAACTCCCCGCTCTAGTGAGACCCAAGGACTATTACCCTCTCCTGGTTTTTCAAGTAGGTACTGACGACATTACTAGGAGAAGTCCTAAAGCAATGAAGAGAGATTTCAGGTCCTTGGGGAAAGTGATTAAGGGGTCGGGGGCACAAATTGTGTTCTCCTCCATCCCTTCAGTTGGGGAGATGGATGGAAAAGAATACAGGAGAACTCAACAGATGAACTTGTGGCTCCAAGACTGGTGTTACCTTCAGGGCTTTGGATTTTTCAATCACGGGTTGGTATACAGGGCACCAGACCTTTTGGCATTAGATGGAATGCACCTGTCCCAGAGGAGGAAGAGGATCTTGGGGCAGGAGTTAGCTGGGCTCATTGACAGAGCTTTAAACTAGATCTGAAGGGGGAAGGGGGCAAAACACCAGCCCATCTGAAGTGCATGTACACCAATGCACACAGCATGGGTAACAAACAGGAGGAGCTTGAAGCCATGATGAAACAAGAAAATTATGATGTTGTGGCTATTACAGAAACATGGTGGGATGTCTCCCATGACTGGAGTGCGCCTGTTGAGGGCTACAAGCTCTTTAGAAGGGACAGGCAAGGAAGGAGAGGTGGTGGGGTGGAGCTGTATGTTAGGGACTGTTATGATTGCCTTGAGCACAAGTGTAGCGAAGACAGGGTGGAGTGTCTTTGTGTTAGAATCAGGGGGAAGGCCAACAGGGCAGATGTTGTAGTAGGAGTCTACTATAGGCCACCCACCCAGGACAGAGAGGTGGAGGAAATATTCTATAGGCATTTAGGAGAAATCTCACCATTGCTTGCCCTTGTTCTTGTGGGAGACTTTAACTTCCCAGACATCTGCTGGAAATACAACACAGCAGAGCGAGACCAGTCCTGGAGATTCCTGGAATGTGTGGAAGATAACTTCCTGACGCAACTGGTGAGAGAACCAACCAGAGAAGGTGCCCTGCTGGATCTCCTCTTTGTGAACAGAGAAGGACTGGTGGATGATGTGGTGGTCGAAGGCCGACTAGGGCACAGCGATCATGAAATAATAGAGTTCTCTATTCTTAGAGAGGCCAGGAGAGGGCTAAGGAGAACTGACATCCTGGACTTCAAAAGGGCTGACTTTGTCTTGTTTAGGCACCTGCTTGAAAGGATACCTTGGGAGACGATCCTGAAGGGTATAGGGGTCCAGGAAGGCTGGGCACTCTTTAAGAAGGAAGTGTTAATGGCTCAGGAGTAGGCTGTCCCCAGGTGCTGTAAGAGAAGCCAGCGACAGAAAAGATCCTCCTCGCTGAACAGGGAGCTTTGGCTGCAACTCAGGGAGAAAAGGAAAGTTTACAGCCTTTGGAAGAAGGGGCTAGCCACTCACAGTGATTACAAAGAGGCTGTGAGGCTATGCAGGGCAGAAATCAGGAGGTCTAAAGCCCAGCTGGAAATTACCCTGGCTTCAGCAATCAAGGACAACAAGAAATGTTTCTATACGTATGTCAGTAGCAAAAGAAAGACCAGGGAGAGTCTCCATCCCCTGCTAGATGCAGGAGGAAACATGATAACAAGTGATGAAGAGAAGGCTGAAGTCCTTAATGCCTTCTTTGCCTCAGTCTTTAATAACAAGACTAGTTGTATTGAGGGAATCCAGCCTCCTCAGCCAGAGGACAGAGACTGGGAGAACAACGCCCCCGCAATCCAGGAGACAGTCAGTGACCTACTGCATCACATAGACACACACAAGTCTATGGGACTGGATGGGATACACCCGAGGGTGCTGAAGGAGCTGGCTGGGGTGCTCGCCAAGCCGCTTTCCATCATTTACCAGCAGTCCTGGCTGACCGGGGAGGTCCCGACAGATTGGAAACTGGCCGATGTGACGCCCATCTATAAGAAGGGTCGGAAGGATGATCCAGGAAATTACAGGCCTGTCAGCTTGACTTCGGTACCTGGGAAGCTGATGGAGCAGCTCATCCAGAGTACCATCTTACAACACGTGCAGGACAACCACATGATCAGGCCCAGTCAGCATGGGTTCACGAAAGGCAGGTCCTGCTTGACAAATCTGATCTCCTTCTACGACACGATGATGTGCTTATTGGATGAGGGAAAGGCTGTGGATGTAGTTTACCTCGACTTCAGTAAGGCCTTTGACACTGTTTCCCACAGCATTCTCCTGGCAAAACTGGCTGCTCGAGGCTTGGATGATTGCACACTTTGCTGGGTAAAAAACTGGCTGGATGGCCGGGCCCAAAGAGTTGTGGTGAACGGAGTTAAATCCAGTTGGTGGCCGGTCACAAGTGGTGTCCCCCAGGGCTCGGTTTTGGGGCCACTCCTGTTTAACATCTTTATTGATGATCTAGACGAGGGGATCAAGTGCACCCTCAGTAAGTTTGCAGACAACACCAAGTTGGGTGGGAGTGTTGATCTGCTCGACGGCAGGGAGGCTCTGCAGAGAGACCTGGCCAGGCTGGAGAGATGGGCTGAGGCCAACTGGAGGAGTTTCAATAAGGCCAAATGCCGGGTTCTGCGCTTGGGCCACAACAACCCCCAGCAGCGCTACAGGCTTGGGGAGGAGTGGCTGGAGAGCTGCCAGTCAGAGAGGGACCTGGGGGGGTTGATTGACAGCCAGCTGACAGGAGCCAGCAGTGTGCCCAGGTGGCCAAGAAGGCCAATAGTATCCTGGCTTGTATCAGAAATAGCGTGGCCAGCAGGGACAGGGAAGGGATCTTGCCCCTGTACTCGGCACTGGTAAGGCCACAGCTCGATTACTGTGTTCAGTTTTGGGCCCCTCACTACAAAAAGGACATTGAATGACTCGAGCGTGTCCAAAGAAGGGCAACGAAGCTGGTGAAGGGTCTGGAGCACATGTCGTATGAGGAGAGGCTGAGGGAACTGGGGTTGTTTAGTTAGGAGAATAAGAGGCTGAGAGGAGAACTCATTGCCCTCTACAACTACCTGAAAGGAGGTTGCAGAGAGCTGGGGATGAGCCTCTTTAACCAAGTAATGAGTGATAAGACAAGAGGGAATGGCCTCAAGTTGCTCCAGGGAAGGTTTAGACTGGATATTAGGAAGTATTTCTTTACAGAACGGGTTGTTAGGCATTGGAATGGGCTGCCCAAGGAGGTGGTGGAGTCCCCATCCCTGGAGGTGTTTAAGAGTAGGGTCATCACAGCGCTGAGGGATATGGTGTAGTTGGGATCTGTCAGTGCTAGGTTAAAGGTTGGACTAGATGATCTTCAAGGTCCTTTCCAACTTAGATGATTCTGTGATTCTGTGAATCTGTAAAATGTCCTGTGTGACCGCAGTGATAACATTTTTGTTCTTTTACTCGGACAGCTGCCGTAGCACTGGCTAAGGCTGCCATCATATGTTCCACTGACCCAAACTTAACACAAGCAGTAACCATGGTTTCCAGGGTTGGATCCCCTGGCAATGCATCAGTTATCTTTCTACAGTCTTCATTAGCATTATCCCTAGCTAACTGTGTTGTTAATGTCATTCTTAAGTAGGAATCATAGACCTGATTCACTACGGCTGCTTGTAACTTCTCCACAAATGGCAGAAATGGTTCTTTTGGCCCTTGTAGTTGTACCAGGTCTGGCTGAGCTGGAATTGGTTTTCCCCTGTAGCAGCCCTCATGGTGCTGTGTTTGATGTTGGGAGCTGGCAGGGTGTTGATAGCACACTGGTGGTGTGGCTACTGCTGAGTAGTGCTTACACAGCACCAAGGCTCTTTCTGACATTTCCCCCCACAGTGGGACGGGGTGGGCAAGATCTTGGGAGGGGACACAGCCAGGACAGCTGACCCAAACTGACCAAAGGGATATTCCAGACCATATGACGTCTGCTCAGTATAAAGCTGGGAGAAAAGAGGAAGGGGGTGGGGTCACCCTTGGTCCTCCGAGGCAACCACTACGCATATTGGAGCCCTGCTTCCTGAGAAGGCCCGACATCGCCTGTTCATGGGAAGTAGAGAATAAATCTGTTTTCTTTTTTTTGCTTCCGTGCGCAGACCTTTGCTTCGCTTTGCTTATATTAAAACTGCTGTTGTTTTACCCACAAGGGTTGGTTGGTTTTCCTATCTTATTTTCTTTCCCCTCTTTGCCCTATTGAGAAAAAAAGGGGAAAGGGGGGGAAGTGATAGAGCGACTTGGTGGGTACCTGGCATTTAGCCAAGGTCAAACGACCACACTCTTTTTTGGACCCCAATGTGGGGCATGACAACGGCAGTTTTATATTAATTGTGCTATAGCTATAGCAGTTATTAAGCGACAAGCTCTTGTGCTGGTCACAGGTTTGTTTATTGCTCTGCTTATCTTTATTTTGCTAAGCTCAGGAACATGCCTGAAGAAATTGGGAACATCATGAGTGGTTTTATTCTGCAAGCTCCCGAAGTACTTATTAATCCTTATGTTAGCTCTTTGATACTGTTCATTAATGCTATTCGCCTATTGTGGGCTGTGTGGAGCTCAGTAGGTTTTTGGTGTAAGAGAAAGCAAATTTTGGGTGAGAGAATACCAAAATGTGCCCTGAGGCGGCCTGTCCCTGGGTGGCAGGGGGAGTGGAAGGATTTGGGCAGATTCCTAGGACGGTTATCACCTCCTGTAGCCTGGGATCTTACCCCTGAACAGGCAAGCAACCCCACAAAAGTGACACAACACCTGATAGAAGGGTGCCTTGTCTATCCCGATGAAAATCAGCAACTCCTAGCGCTGTACTGGGGCCTGGCCTGTGCTTATCGAGCTGCAGTTCAGTGCTCTCAAAGGACTGTGGTGGAGATGGGAACTCAAACAAAAACAACAACAGCAGAGATTGCCCCAGTAGTAAAACAGAAGCAGTGGACAAGGAGAACAACAGGTCCATACCCTCGATTAATAAGGGAGGAGAAAGAAGAGGAAGAAGCGGGTCCTTCAGCAAAGGGGTCAGAAGAGGGAATAACAGAACTCAAACAGGAGGCGGAAACTACCCGGTCCCTGACGTCATCAGAACTGCGAGATCTGCGGAAAGACTATCGCCGCCAGCCGGGTGAGCGGATTGCTGCCTGGCTGCTTCGATGCTGGGATAATGGGGCTGATGCTCAGCAGCTGGAAGGTAAGGAAGCCCAACAGCTGGGTTCCCTTGCTAGAGATCGAGGAATTGAAAGGGGAATTGGAAAAGAAACAGGAATTTGCAGTCTGTGGAGACGGCTCCTTTCAAGTGTTAAAGCAAGATATCCTTTCAAGGAAGATCTTACGGACAACTCCCCAGGGAAGTGGGCTACTGCAGATGAAGGTGTCCAGTACCTGAGAGAATTAGCAGTGCTGGAAGTCATCTATAGTGATCCAGATAATGATGAAGCCCCTAAAAATCCAGAGGATGTCCTGTGCACACGGGCCATGTGGAGGAAGGTGATTAAAGGTGCGCCATCCTCGTATTCTGCCGACTTGGCTGCGATGTACTATCCAGAAATGGATATGGGAGAAGGACTAAGATGTACGCCAACTGTGGAGGCAGTCTCTTCCTGGCTTCACAACTTTGAAGAGAGTCTTGGTACCTCCTCATCTCTACGGGCGAGCACCCTAGATGTCAGGAGCACCCCAAGAAATCGGTTCTCTTCCACCCCAGTCAGAGGGAAAGGGAAACCTAGGCGCATGACACGTGGCGAACTTTGGTTCTTCCTACGTGACCAGGGGGAGGACATGAGGAAGTGGGATGGTCAACCCACCTTCAACTTGGAAGCTCGTGTACATGAATTGTGAGGAAAGACCCCTGCCAAGAAGAAGACACCCAAGAAGGTTGTTAATGTAGCTGGTGTGAAACCGCAAGAAAGTAATCAGTGATCTCCCAGATACAGGAAGACTGAGATCACCTCCCTTGGCCCTGATGAAGGAGTTTCCGGCCTGGCACAGCAAGGGTCAGACAGTGAATACTCTGACCAAGAACGGGAATAGAGGGCCCCTGCCTCCAGCCAGGAGGAGGAAAAGGATGATTTGGTGTATTGGACAGTGTGGATTCGATGGCCTGGCACATCAAATCCACAGAAGTACCAGGCTTTAATCGACACCGGGGCACAGTGTACATTAATGCCATCAAGTTATAGAGGGGCAGAACCTATCTGGATCTCAGGAGTAACAGGGGGATGTCAAGAACTGTCAGTACTGGAGGCTGAGGTTAGCTTGACCGGGGACAAGTGGGAAAAACATCCCATTGTAACTGCCCCAGAAGCCCCTTGTATCTTGGGCATTGACTACCTCAAGAGGGGGTATTTCAAAGACCCAAAAGGATACCCATGGGCTTTTGGTGTGGCCAGTGTGAACACAGAGAAGGTCAAGCAGTTGTCTAATCTGCCTGGCCTCTCGGAAGATCCTTTTGTTGTAGGACTGTTGCGAGTTGAAGAACAACAGGTGCCAATTGCTACGAGGACCGTGCACCGACGGCAGTATCGCACGAACTGAGACTCTCTGGCTCCCATCCAAGAACTGATCCGTCAACTGGAGAGCCAAGGTGTCATCAGTAAGACACATTCGCCTTTTAATAGCCCAATATGGCCAGTGCGAAAGTCTGACGGAGGGTGGAGGTTGACAGTAGACTATCGTGGCCTGAACGAAGTGACGCCACCACTGAGTGCTGCTGTACCAGATATGTTAGAGCTCCAATATGAACTGGAGTCAAAGGCAGCCAAGTGGTACGGCACAATCAACATTGCCAATGCATTCTTTTCAATTCCTTTGGCAGAAGAGTGCAGGCCACAGTTTGCTTTCACGTGGAGGGGTGTCCAATATACCTGGAATCGACTACCCCAGGGGTGGAAGCACAGCCCCACTATTTGTCATGGACTAATTCAAACTACACTGGAAAAGGGTGATGCCCCTGAACATCTACAGTACATCGATGACATCATTGTGTGGGGCAACAAGGCAGAAGAAGTGTTCAAGAAAGGACAAAAAGTAATTGAGATTCTTCTGAGAGCTGGGTTTGCCATAAAGAAAAGCAAGGTCAAGGGACCAGCACAGGAGATTCAGTTCTTGGGAATAAAATGGCAAGACGGATGCCGCCATGTGCCTATGGAGGTTGTCAACAAGATAGCAGCTATGTCTCCACCGACCAACAAGAAGGAAACACAAGCTTTCTTAGGACTTGTGGGATTTTGGAGGATGCACATTCCAGGTTACAGTCAGCTGGTGAGCCCTCTCTATCAAGTAATCCGAAAGAAGAACCATTTTGAGTGGGGCCTTGAGCAACAACAAGCCTTTGAGCACATCAAACAGGAGATAGCTCGGGCGGTAGCTCTTGGGCCTGTTCGGACAGGACCAGCTGTGCAAAACGTACTTTACACATCAACTGGGGAGCATGGCCTCACATGGAGCCTCTGGCAGAAGATACCAAGTGAAACTCGGGGTCGACCATTAGGATTTTGGAGCCGGGGATATCGAGTGTGGGGACTCAGAAGGAGTCCCTGCAAGAAAATGGACGTTTGAGCAATCCTGTGTATGAGCGAGGATGTGACGAGGGACTGACCCTGGAAGAATGAGGAAGAACCCAGGAAGGTAAACAGCTTCAGGGTGATGGCCTGGGCCGAGAAGAAGTTTGTACAATGTCGATGTGGCAGTTTTCATCCAATCAGAAGAGAGCTTAAGGAGCATGTGCAAAGCTACCTGTCAAATCAGAAAGAATTGTACCATGTGATTGTATCTCGTGATTCTCACCTTCATGATAAAAGACTTGTCCACCATATTAAAGTAGGCATTCCTTAATCACTGTCTGATGATTTGCATGCGTTTAACTCCCGCACCAATCTTCTGCATCTGGCGCCCGAACAGGGACTTAAATCAAATTAGCACAAGTCCAAAGGGGACTTGGTGAAGTATTATCGCGGGAAGGTCGGTCGAAATTCAGCCAGACGCTGCCCCGGTGTCTGAAGGTGAGAATCAGCGCGCTGTACCCTTACGGAGCCGCGAGAGGCAACTGAGTATAGGGAGTCGCGGGAGGTGGCTAACGATCCGCGAGAGGCGGCGGAGGGGGCGGCCGGGGAGGAATGGGGTCTACGCTTACTAGAGACGAGCAAGCAGTAGTAAAACTCCTCCAACTTATCCTCTCTGTGAGAAGGATAAAATATGAGAAGTCTGCGTTAGAAGGCTTGTTAAAGTGGAGCCGAGAGAAGGGACTTATCCCCAGTGCAGGGCTTGTATTTGAAGCCGCTACCTGGGAAGCCATAGGGAAGCAGCTATGGGACTCGGTCAGTGATGGAGGAAAGTCGGCAAGAGAAGTTAACAATTACACTGTGCTATGGAAATTAATCCGAGAGGCGTTACAGGAGATGAGTAGTGAGCGTACGGCCGCAGCGTATGTCGCTGCAGCGCTCGGACCGGCCCCTAATCTTGATATATCAGCCACGGCGCCGCTGCCGCCGCTACCGCCCTGCCCCGACCACGGCCGGAAGGACGGTCCGGCCCCTTCCCCCCACTCAGCCCCCTCGGCCCGGGGCGATGAGGGAGGGGGGGACTCTACGCCGCTTGCAGCGCCCGCCGCGCTGGGTCAGCCGAAAAATCCATTTGGCTTAACGATTGTGCCGCCGGGGCAGTGGCGAGCGGCGGGACCTAAATTCAAAACTGCGTCATCAGGGGCGGGAAGCACCGGAAGGGTGTCTGATGCCAACCGGAAAGGGACTGAGGAGAAAATGAAACAGACCAAAGACACCAGTAGTGGGCGGGACCCAGGCGAGGGCGGGGGTACAGAGGACTTCTGCCCGCCCCTCCCGCCCTCACAGAACAACCCCTCGGGAGAACAGAGCCCCGCCTCACAAGCCGGCTCTGCAGATATTGAAACTTTACTCCTGCACATTGTAGACAAGCTTGATAACTTAACTGTATCACAGGCAGAGAAGATGGAGCAGAAGCCATATACCTTTTCGTCAAATACGGGACCACAGCCATCTGCTCCTCCTGATCCATCGCTCGAGTATTCAGTTCCCGTGCCTGCTACTGTGCCCTCATCATCTCACCCTGCAGCTACGCATCTTTTTTCTTCACAGACGCAGAGTGCCTCTGCAGCTACATGCCGATGGAAAGGAGTTCTTAGAGATGCTATACTAGAAGGATCTTTTATCCCAGAAAGCGTACAAGCATTTCCAGTTTCCTTTAATACTGTTACTGGTGCCAATGAGTGGGATCCCTTAGATTGGAAATTGCTTGAAAAGGCTAGGGCTTCAGTAATCCAAAATGGTCTTCATCACCAATTGACCAAACAAATCATTCACTATATCTTCTCATCATCGTCGTTAATTCCAAAAGATATTGATCAAATAGCGGCAGTTATTTTAACTCCATCTCAGAAAATGCTATTTGAAAGCGCATGGACGAAGTTAGCTAACGAAGAGCAGGTTCGTCCGCGCCCACAGGGTGATCCCCTTCATCTTGTCCAAGCACAAATGCTATTGGGTACAGGGCCCTTCGCCGCAGTAGATCTACAGGTCAATTTCTCTAATGAAGTGTTACGGCTATCACAGTCAATAGCCTGTCAGGCCCTAATGTCTGTACCTGACACAGAAGGCAAGAAACAGGACAAGTTTGTAACAGTAAAACAGGGACCTAATGAACCTTTTTCAAAATATGTAGATCGCCTTTATCACTCCCTAGAACAACAATCTGACATGACCCTAGAGATGAAAGAAAAGATGTTCAAGTTAATGGCCTTTGAAAACGCTAACCCATCTACCCAACACCTGATAGCGACCCTCCCACATGGAGCATCTGTAGCTGATATGATTGAGTTAACCAACCGAGGAATGCAACAGTCTAATATTGCAGCCTATGCCGCTGCAGTGTGTGAAGTGGTTGCACCATGGTGAACGCTATAAAACAAGGGGGAATTTTCTGGACGCACCACATAATCAACTAGCAATGACTTTATATATTCTTAATGGTGTTTTGATCTCTGTAGTGTTTGTGATTTTATGTTGTGTGAGTGATAAGTGTAAGAGCCCTCTTTGTATGATTGTTCTGCGTGTGTGAGACGCAGCCCAGCTGCAGCCGTAGACACTCAGGAACCAGCCGCAGGTGCTGTGGACGCCCCTATACCAACAGTTTGTGATTTCTTCAACTGATCAGTTAAGCAAAATGAAGGATGAAATGCTATAAGAATGTATGTATTCAGCTTTCTTTGTTTAGCAATATTAAGAATTAAGAACTCAAGTGTTTAACCTTATTAGAAACTCCTTTGGTTTTCCCTCCTTGAGTGCTGGCCAGACTCTGGGTGGAACCCAACAGGAGGATGAAATCAGATGTTTCCGCTCAAAGAAAGTTGCCAGTTATTTTGGCCTGCTGATTTAGATATATGAGGCTGGACCTGCTTGCAGCGATGTTGGATGCCTCACCTATGGATGGACGCATCGCGTAGGATTTCCGGTTTGCGAGGAAGGGCACTCTAAATTCTCGCTGCATCCAGGGTTCCCCAGCAATTGCGGATCTGAATGTTAGTACCCCATTAAGTAAGTGTGCTATTCTGTATTTTCTTTACTGTTTATTTTTGTGGTATTTCATCATATCCCGTAGTTGTGGGTACTGCAATTACCTTACTCTGGTAACTGTAACTGCTGTATTGTTTCTACCATTCTGTGAAACCTTTTTAAGTATGCTGTGTTTTGGAGTTTGCCTAACCCTTAATTGATGAAGTCTCGAAATAAGTCTTGCAGGTGCAGCTTTACACAGCCTCTGAGCAATAGCTAAGAAGAACAGGCCTTGGAAGATAGATAAGAAACTGCTGAGTTGTGCCAAGGTAGCGGGCAAAAACAGCGGACAGCTGCAACACTGAACTACGAAAAAGCACTAAGCTGTGAGAAGTTACCATCGCGGTAGGGCGGAATGCGCCAGAAAATATGGAAGATTAGTTCAACTGACCCGTGAAACTAATAGTAGACCAGCCTATACCTCTCAAAAATTTGGGGTGTTTTTTTTGTTTGTCAACTCTTGGGTATACATCACATCACAGGTATACCACATTCTGCTACGGGGCAAACCATAGTGGAGAGAGCACACCAAAACTTTAAAGGCGCTTTTGCAAAAACAAACATGGGGAGAGAGCTTGGCTGTTGCAGAATGACATGCAAAAGCGGTGTATGTGTTAAATTACTTACGGCTCACAGGTGATAGGGAGGAACCACCAGTAGTAATACATAAGTATGGGTCTGAAATCCAGTATAAGCCAGTGTGGAGATAGTGCTTTTGCTCAGTACAAAGATGTTGCTATGGGAGAGTGGAAAGGATCTGTGGAACTAACAATGACGGGTCGAGGCTATGCCTGCGTTATTACCGATACCGGCACTAGATGGGATCCATCTTGCTGGGTGCGACCTTGGAAAAGAGATCAAGGTTGTGATTCTAAGCCTTGTGATGGTTCTGACAGTGATTAATGCTCATCCAGCAAAAGTAGTGTTTCCCTGACCAGACATATGGGTAACTATAGCTAAACAGACAGGTCAAGAATCCTTCTGCCTTTCGATGGCTACTCCGTCGGACCCATTCAGAACATGTTTATTGAGATTCCCTCACTTTGACCCACAAGAATTCATTGGGTTTGTGTCAGACGATAGTTGGGAAAAATGAAATTTTTCCAGGCCAATGACATTGCTCAAATTACCCAGGCCGGCACCAACACCACAACCTTTTGGCAAGGTCAACTTATTACGAGCAAAGAATTGTGAAAAGGAGTAATCATTGTAATTATTGTGATTATTGTGCTTGCTATTATTTTGCCATGTTTAATTTCTTGTGTTAGACAATCGCTGCAAAAAAAAAAGCTTACAAGGAGTTTGGATTGCTCAAAAACAAAAAGAGGGATATGTGGGGACTCGGAAGGAGTCCCTGCAAGAAAATGGACGTGTGAGCAATCCTGTGTATGAGCGAGGATGTGACGAGGGACTGACCCTGGAAGAATGAGGAAGAACCCAGGAAGGTAAACAGCTTCAGGGTGATGGCCTGGGCCGAGAAGAAGTTTGTACAATGTCGATGTGGCAGTTTTCATCCAATCAGAAGAGAGCTTAAGGAGCATGTGCAAAGCTACCTGTCAAATCAGAAAGAATTGTACCATGTGATTGTATCTTGTGATTCTCACCTTCATGATAAAAGACTTGTCTACCATATTAAAGTAGGCATTCCTTAATCACTGTCTGATGATTTGCATGCGTTTAAGTCCCGCACCAATCTTCTTCAATCGAGGATCAGAAGCCCACTACACTCCAACTGAAAAGGAGATACTGGCACCATATGAGGGGATTCGAGCTGCTTCCGAAGTTGTTGGTACAGAAGCACAGCTCCTCTTGGCACCGCGATTGCCTGTACTACATTGGATGTTCAAAGGAAACATCCCTTCTACACACCATGCAACCAGTGCTACCTGGAGTAAATGGGTAGCGTTAATCACGCAACGAGCTCGACTGGGAAAACCCAACCGTCCAGGGATCCTGGAAGAGATCATGGACTGGCCAGAAGGTAGAGATTTTGGAGCACTGCCTGAGGACGTGGCTCGTGCCCAAGAAGCACCACCATATAACGAGTTACCAGAAGATGAAAGGCGGTATGCTCTGTTTACTGATGGATCCTGTCGTGTGGTAGGAAACGATCGGAAGTGGAAAGCTGCTGTGTGGAGTCCCACAAGACAAGTCGTTGAGGCCACTGAAGGAGAGGGCGAGTCAAGTCAGTTTGCAGAAGTAAAAGTGATCCAACTAGCCCTAGAGATTGCTGAATGAGAAAAGTGGCCAGTACTGTATCTCTACACTGACTCCTGGATGGTGGCTAACGCCCTGTGGGGGTGGCTACAGGAGTGGAAGAAGAGCAATTGGCAGCGCAGAGGTAAACCCATCTGGGCTGCTGCACTGTGGCAGGACATCGCTGCCCGAGTGGAAAACGTGGCTCTAAAGGTACGTCATGTAGATGCCCACGTGCCCAAAAGCCGTGCCACCGAAGGACATCAAAACAATGAGCAAGTAGACAAGGCTGCCAAAATTGAAGTAGCTCGACTGAACCTGGACTGGGAGCGCAAGCGTGAGCTATTTGTAGCTCGATGGGCCCATGAAACATCCAGGAATCTCGGGAGAGATGCAACGTACAGATGGGCTCTTGATCGAGGGGTGGACCTGACCATGGAGGCCATCTCACAGGTCACTCATGAATGTGAAACATGTGCTGCAATCAAGCGAGCCACACGAGTAAAGTCTCCCTGGAACAGAGGGCGATGGCTGAGTTTTCGATATGGTGAGGCCTGGCAAATTGACTATATTGGACCATTGCCACGAACACGCCAAGGCAAGCGCTACATACTCACCATGGTGGAAGCAACTACTGGTTGGCTCGAGACGTACCCTGTAAATCATGCCACTGCCCGAAATACCATCTTAGGTCTTGAAAGGCAAATTTTATGGCGACATGGTACTCCTGAAAGAATCGAATCAGACAATGGGACCCATTTTCGAAATAATCTTATAAACTCCTGGGAAAAGAAACACGACATTGAGTGGGTGTATCACATCCCTTATTACCCACAAGCATCTGGAAAGACTGAAAGATACAATGGACTGTTGAAGACTATGTTGAGAGCATTGGACAATGGAGGATGGAAGCACTGGGATATAAATTTAGCAGAAGCCACTTGGCTAATTAACACCAGAGGATCTGTTAACCGTCCTGGTCCTGCCCAAACAAAACTCCCTCATACTGTGGGAGGAGATAAGGTCCCTGTAGTACACACAGGGAAATGGCTGGGGAAGGCAGTATGGATTGCTCCTCCCTTGGGAAAAGGCAAGCCCACTCGTGGGATTGTTTTTGCTCAGGGACCTGGATGTACTTGGTGGGTAATGCGGGAGGATGGGGCTACTCAGTGTGTGCCTCCAGGAGATTTAACCTTGGGGGGAAAATAATCTGTGGGTTGAGTTGTATGTTGCAGGAAGTGATGGAGGAAGTAGGAACGACGAAGAGTGAACCAGATACGTGCGATGATGACCCAAACCTAGCCGGTGCTGGAGTCCAACAGTCAAACATACTGCTCCTGTCCTGAACATCCATCTCGACAGATGGCAGCCAAGTCACTGAACATCTGGAGGAGTGAAGAAAGCTTACGGAATGAATAAATGAGTGTTATGTGGGACCTGGGCATGACGTAAATGGTATGGAATAAGGGGTGGAGACTGTACCGGGTCTGGCTGAGCCAGAATTGGTTTTCCCCTGTAGCAGCCCTCATGGTGCTGTGTTTGATGTTGGGAGCTGGCAGGGTGTTGATAGCACACTGGTGGTGTGGCTACTGCTGAGTAGTGCTTACACAGCACCAAGGCTCTTTCTGACATTTCCCCCCACAGTGGGACGGGGTGGGCAAGACCTTGGGAGGGGACACAACCAGGACAGCTGACCCGAACTGACCAAAGGGATATTCCAGACCATATGACGTCTGCTCAGTATAAAGCTGGGAGAAAGGAGGAAGGGGGTGGGGTCACCCTTGGTCCTCCGAGGCAACCACTACGCATATTGGAGCCCTGCTTCCTGAGAAGGCCCGACATCGCCTGTTCATGGGAAGTAGAGAATAAATCTGTTTTCTTTTTTTTTGCTTCCGCGCACGGACCTTTGCTTCGCTTTGCTTATATTTAACTGCTTTTGTTTTACCCACAAGGGTTGTTTTGTTTTCCTATCTTATTTTCTTTCCCCTCTTTGCCCTGTTGAGAAAAAAAGGGGAAAGGGGGGGAAGTGATAGAGCGACTTGGTGGGTACCTGGCATTTAGCCAAGGTCAAACCACCACAGTGGTATAGATGTATACCTTGGCCTAGGTTCAGCTAATTCAGCTGTTCGCATCAGTGCTTGAAGGCCAATCTGCTTGGCCTGTTCCAATACCAGCGGATGTAGTCTAGCTTGTAACTGCGGGTTAGAAAATGCTCCGGTTCCCGTTAACACATCCGCCCCTTGTCCAAATCGGGGATCATCCTCTGAGCGCTGCAGATTGCGCAACCCCACTTGACTAGCTTTCTGGCTCCAAATAGCATTAAATACTGACAATTGAACTGGTTGAAACATTATTTGAGCCAATTGTTGCACATCAAATGATATAATCTCTTCCATGGTAATGAGATGCAACAATTCGGGCCATACTGGGCAATCGTATGTTGCAAGTCCTGTATAACTTTCCAAGCATATGGCCGATGTTCGTCTGGAAAGCCCGCAGCTGCGTCACCACAAATAACAGGAAAGGCCATTGCACTTGCTATAGCACTCGACATGCCAGTACCCACCGGTGCAGAAATAGCTTCTGATAAGTCCCAATCACCATTCATCACTGCTTGCCCTTTCAGTCTTTGCCAAAAACCTATTGCATCTATCGGCTTTACTGTCAGTTGAGCGGGAGGGAATTCCCAAGCACTCGGGATTGGCAGTCGACATATTTGCCCCCCTTCTGAATTCCCGATATGCTCCTCCCTGTTCTGTCTTTTCAGTTTCTCTAGCTCCTCAGAAGCAGCCTCACTCAAAGCATCCTCCTCGTCTCTGGGCAGTGGGGGGTACAAAGGGAGTTTGGTAGACACCACAGGAGTTTTTTCTGTTTCCTCATCAGAGGAAGGTGGCGTGTTCTGAGTGAGGGGTGGAGCAGAGGGTTCCACAACAGGAGGCAAGCGGGGGGCTGCCTGAGGGGCTTTCGGTCTTTGTAGAGGAGTCAACTCATCTTGTTCTTCCTCATCAGAGTCCTCATACAATCCCCTCGCCCTCAACCGCGGTCTACGTTTAGGACGGGCTCCCCCCGCTAGGTCCACATCCTGACCTCCCGCTGCCGAAACCCGGAATGTGGACGCCCCTGGATTATAAGGAGTTTCCCCTGAGCTTTTTTTCTCCACCTTAAAGTCCTTTAAAGTCTCTTTTAACAACCTCCAGGTTGTAAGGAGGTCGGTCGCAGTCTTATTACCCTGAGAAGCACTCTCAAACAATTTCTGTCCCAATTCTTCCCATTTGCTTACACTGAATGCAGTGGCAGTGCTAGCTTCATATCCTTGCTTTTTGCTCCACAGCAACATATTTTGGGAGCACTACGTCATCCAGTTTGACTCCCCTGCGCTGAAGCAGCATCTTCCACATTGTCATAATCATACCCTCCTCCTTAGAGAGGCTAGCACCCATCGTTTTGTTCCCAGCTGCTCACCTGCACAGTGTTAAATTTCAAAAGGTTGTCCAGACTATGCAGCTCTCCGTGCCGCTACGCTTGACTGGGGTCTGTCTCCACGGCTCTTCCCACCGCAATTATTTATTTCCTCGGTGTTGGGATCACGTCGGGGTCACCATTTGTCACTGTTGAGACGGACACGACAAACACCGAATTGTGCAAAATGGCTACTTTATTGTTCTAACAAGCCTTTTTATAACTTTATTGAGAGTATGTGTCCATATATGATTGATTTAAGTAGAGACTAACAGTTCATGATTGAATGACCTCTTCTCTGTTGCAACCTTGATAACCTTCCTTTCCTTGTGGTCAGGCAGTTCCGGTCTGGTAGTTCCTTACTCTTGTTTACTCAGCTCTTCTCGGGACTTTCAAGCCTCTTAAAGGTACACGGTTATCTGCTCAAGGTCAATATCAAACTTACATTCTGATCCCTTGGACCAGCCAAGGTCTCCCATACTAAATGTGCTCTTCACAGCTTTTACAAAGGCTGCCTGTATTCAAGCCATGCATCAACGTAATCCTACTGATGTTCCTGTTTCAGCACCTGTAGCTCCTGCTATACTTAAACCATTGATAAAAGGAGCCTCTGCCATGCTCAAACCTTTTCTCATTGCAAAACGGGATGAGATCCAGAGATACTTAAATTATGACAAATTGGTAAATTGAACACGGACTGTTGGAAATAGTGAGGAAGGAGAATTAGAACCAAGAAGATTACCCCCTTGGGCAACATTAGTGCATGAAACTATAAACCATGCCCGAGCAATGGGATGGAATGAAATTCTCAGTGAAACAAAAAATATAGGTCGCACCATTAGGGAAATTAAACAATTGCATCAAAATAATTCTCAGGAACAAAAACCCTCTGACCGACAATCTAGGGGTCGGGAGTGGAGAAACGAAAAATGGAAACAAGCATTGTCATTAGGAATTCCCAGAGCCGCGATTCAGGGACAGCCTACCGGCGTCATTCTGAGTCTAATTCAGGCATTTCAAAAATGTAACACTTCAAATGTTCCAACTCCCCCATCGACAGCTCCCAGAGAAAGAGATAACCCTTTCCTCCCTCACGGGGATCAGATGCAAAACACAAGATCAAAAAACTGATAGTGCCTGGACGGCAATTGGGCCTGCTGGTCCGGCGAGTAAAAGCTTATCAGTGGTTAAATGAGAACAGCCCTTACATTTTAATTCCAGTTGGTCCTCGACAACGATTAACAAAATTTTTAATTGATACTGGGGCACAAATTTCAATAATTACACAGCGAGGTACCAATAAACTAGGCATAAGACCTGGACGGCAAAAGGTTAAAATTACTGGAGTTACAGGAACTAGTGCTGTATGCTAGACGGCAAAAGTTAATTTATGGCTCCCTGATGAAAAATGTGTAACATCTCTTCGCTTTGCGATCAAGGAGCACTATGAAAATATCCGGGGTTTTGATGCATTGAATGGCCGGACCTGGTGTTTGTCAGACAGTAGTCTGTGGTCCTTTGTTTCAATTTCCAACTCTAACCCTAATAAAAATCAACAAACTGCTACGGTGCGTGTACTCCGTGCAGCTCCAGCACTTCCTGAATCAAAAATTACTAATGTCCCACAGTATCCAATTTCTGCTACAGCACGAACTGGAATTTCTAAACTAATTGCAGACTTAGAAAAATGAGAGATTATTTCCAGAACTCACTCCCCATACAATTCTCCTGTTTGGCCAGTCCGTAATAAACAGGACGGGAGGTGGCATTTAACAGTCGATTATCGGCGTTTAAATGCCAGTACAGCCCCATTGACAGTGGCAGTCCCCAACATTGCAGCTTTAACAGCTACACTGCAAGCCGCCGCACATCCTTGGATGGTAGTGCTACATGTAAAAGACATGTTTTTCATGGTTCCCTTACGGGAAGAAGATAAAGAAAAATTTGCTTTTACATGGGAGGGTATCCAATATACCTTTAACAGACTCCCACAGGGATATAAACACTCACCCACAATTGCTCATGCTGTGCTTGCTGAACTTTTACAGACAGTTTCACTCCCTGCAGAGGTAAAACTATATCAGTATATAGAGGATATTCTAATTGGAGGAACCTCTCCTGACAAGGTGGGAGAAGCGGCAGCAACAGTTTGGCAAACATTGCATGAAGCAAAAATTGAAATTCCACCTGAAAAATGTCAGGGACCAAGTAAAGAAGTGAAATTCCTGGGCACTTGGTGGATTGCTGGAAGCGCAGCAATCCCACCAGATACTCTAAATAAAATAGAACAATCAGAAATGCCCCAATCTAGAAAGGAATTACAACAGCTAATGGGCACTTTAGGATATTGGAGAAAACATGTACCTGGATTCTCCATCATTGCCTGCCCACTTTATTCACTTTTACGAAAAGGAAAATCGTGGAGATGGGATTCAGAACATGAAGAAGCAATTAAAACTCTAATACTAGAATTAAAAACATATCAATCCCTAGGACCTGTTCATCCTCGTGACCCTATTATAGCAGAATGGGGTTTTGCAGAACATGGTACTTATTGTAACTTATTTCAAATCGGCCCTGATGGGCCAAAGAGACCTTTGCTGTTTAGCTCAACTGCATTTAAAGAGACAGAACAAAGATATTCAGAGTGGGAAAAGGGTCTCTTGTCTCTAGTCCGTGCAGTTAAACAAGTTGAGAAAATACATCAAGAACAAACTGTTCAGACCAGAGGTCCCTTTAATTTATTAGACACAATCCTAAAAGGGACTGCTCCCCTAGAGGGAATTGCACAAAACCCTACAATTAGGAAATGGTATGCCTATCTAGTGGGTGTGGCAGATGAAATGCAATTGGCTTAAGGACACACAAAAGTTTCTAAATTGCAAATGCCTATTAATACTGACCCCCTAGCATTACAACAACCATTCAAACCTTCACCAATTTTAGATGCACCTCCCTTCACTGAAGATTCACCAACCGAGGGTGTCTGGTTTTCTGATGCCTCGGCAAAAAGAGTGGATGGTAAATGGCAATATAAAGCTGTTGCATTAGAAATCAAAACAGGCAAACAAGTTATTGAAGAGGGTGAAGGCAGTGCTCAAGTAGGAGAGTTAAGAGCAGTTGTTTTGGCAGCACAAAATGAAGCAAAAAACATTTATGTGGACTCTTATGCTGTCTGGGCAGGTGCCACACAGTGGCTTTGTCAATGGGAAGCCCTAAACTGGGAGATAAATAAATCACCAATCTGGAGAACTGAAGACTGGCAATTACTATTAACCATGGCCAGAAAAAACACCATTCCAAATAGGATGCGTAAAAGCTCATGCTAATGACAATAAACCAGCTACAAATTGGAACCAAAGGGTGGATGAATTGACAAAAATAAGGAAAATAGACATTGAAGATTCCTCAAACCCCACATGGTATCAACTGGGAGAATGGTTACATCAAAAATTAGGCCACACGGGTTGAGAAGCACTTTACTTTTCAGCTCGAAGCCGGGGATGGCCCCTCAGTAGGAAAACATGTGAAACCATCCTCACTGAGTGCCCCCAGTGTAAATTAAAATTGCAGATGGACCATCCTGCCAAAGCACCACCTTTACACATTAAAGAGGGGAAAACTTTGTGGTCTACTTGGCAAATTGATTACATTGGTCCTTTAAAATCCTCTGCTGGGTACAAATATATTTTAACAGGTGTAGAGATAATACCTGGACTCCTTACAGCTACCAAGTGCCAGAAGGCTAATGGACAGAATACCATCTGAGGCCTCTCCTCATGGTTCTCAATTTTACCTGTCCCTGATTCCATCCAGAGTGACAATGGCTCACACTTTACTAGTAAAGAAGTACAAGAATGGGCAAAACAAGAAGGAATAAAGTGGGTATTTCACACACCTTATTTCCCACAATCTAATGGTATAGTCGAACGAGCCAATGGACTGCTGAAAAAATATCTTAAACCACATGAAGGACAATGGGACAGACATCTTTCTGAAATTTTACAGCAGTTAAATAATTGGTATGGTCCCTATGGAAGTCCAATTACTCAAGCCTTCTTAACACCTTCTTCAGAAACAAACCTAAACAATGAGCACACCTGGTCCTCAATGAAAGCAGGACAGCCTGTGATGGCAAAAATACCATCTGTAGGAACAATACCAGTAACCCTGGTCAAGCCACGAGGATTTCTAGCATGGGATGCTATTGATAATAATGGAATAAAACATAAAATCAGTACTAGATGGATTTATCCAGCGTCCTAAGGGGTAACCTGTTCGGCCTCCCCCCCCCCCCCCCCCCCCCTCCCCTGCCAAGACAGTTCTCTTTTCTTTCCTTTTCAGAAATGACCAACTCCACCAACAACATCGTGGAAACAAACACCACGTCCAGCAAACCCACCAGTAGCACTGTGAAAACAATCCTCATCTTTAATATGAGAATCTTTGCAGCACTGTGCCTACCTTTTCTCTCCCTCGCCATCATACATCAAATGCTACAACAAAGGTGGCTATACGCCTCTTCTTCTCTCTTTCTTTTCCTCTTCATGAGAGCTATATCGCGAGTTACAATGTACACCTATTGGGATGAACCTAACCATAATCAAGCAACTCCTCCAACATCCTGACTTAATCGACCTCCTATAACAAGGACAAAAAACTTGACAAAAGACTCTTATCACAGTCCAGCATGATATAAAAGAAATACATCAAGTGATAATGAGAGTCAAAAAGGATGGAGAACATAGATGGTGGGAAAGCTTATTTGGATGGTCACCAACAGCAGCAGGACTGTTTAATTCCATGTTTCACCCGGTCATGATTTTCCTAATTCTAACTTTAATATGTTTGCTACTTATAATAGTATTGTATATTAAGGTTTGGAGGATGGTTAGACAGATTACACAGTTGCAAAATTATCCCCATGTGTATACTTCCCCAAAATATTTTTTTTTTGATAGAAGCTAATCAAACACAAAATTCCCTCCAATTATAATTGGATTATGGTATCCTCTGTTTATAGCCATAGAGGCAACCACACTGCCACTCTATGGACAAGATAAACTGACTTTCGTCACAGGGTGGATTGTGGTGGTGCAATTCTTACCCCTCCCCGCCCCTCCTTGTTGGGCTGCTTGGTGCTAGGTGTGATTCCACCCACATCCCCCGAGCTATACACCAATCTGTGGAGATAAGAACTGATAACGTTAAGGCGACCCCTTAACAAGCCTGGCTCCTGCCCCTCCCGATTGCTCAGAAACGGTTATAACAGCCCATCAACTCCTAAGGGCCTGGCACATCTGTGACTGGGATGTGGTCAAATGGGAACAATAACAGAGTCGCACATTCATCAACTTCTCGTGCAACTGCTGGAAGGCACCAGAAGGTATTTGACAAAAGTCAATTATCTTGGACCCTATAAATTGTGACCAAAAGGAGATCCTTTAAGCTCTCCCGGATCGCAGAGGGCCTGTGACCACCATCTCCCCTGAGCTGGGACGCCTCTCAGGTACCAAAACCCTTAAGGTGTCATCTGCTGCCAGAGCTAACAGAAGGCCAGGGCAAAGTCCACCCGCTCGAGTCTCAATTATTGCCCGTTGAGGAATGCCAAGGCATTGGGATTATTTACTCTAAACTCGACAGGAGGGAAATTTTACTTGGAGCTAGCTTCTCTTTCACCCACTCTTTCTCTGCTTACTGGTGTGTGTGGGTACATACTTCATTCTACTGGATCCGAATACTTTTGTCTCTGTGTGTGTTTGTACGTTTTGTGTTTGTGTCACCAAAACGGGATAAAAGAACTTATCGACACCAATTTGATGTAGATACGCAGACACTCCTTTATTAACGGCCGAGTCCATAGGGGAGTCGTCTCACCAACTACTCACACCTGACTCATGTAACATGCTGATTATATTGGATACAGTAATACATATTGATCAAGTTATCATATATAAACATGCTAATTCCCGTAACTCATTTTCATATTCCCACCTCTTCCCGGTCATGCGCACTTGAGTCCTGAAATGAGTTGGGCGGCTGCTTTTGCGACCACCACAGACTACTGACTCGAAAGAAAGACCCTCCAACGTCCTTGACTCAAGGACTTTGACTGACATTGCAATTCTATCATGCTTTGAGGCCCTTTTACAATACAGCTTTTAAAACACCTGGTCTACAGGGCAATAAATCATGCTTACCAAACAGTCTAACAATGGTACCTCGTCCAGCAGCGTAACTGGTTGTATGGTTACTTTAAACTAAACACAACATCTCTATGACTACTTAAAACATTACACCACTATCTTCTATAAAAACCGGAATTTCTATGAGATTCTATTTAATTGATTAGTCCTAATCATTCCTTATCAAAATCACTAAAAATCATCAACTCAAATGAATAAAAAATCATTGACAATCAGTAACATCTGTGTATGCACATGTACATATGTATAGACTTAAGACAGCATAAAGTAAGTTGGTGTGAATCTTGCCATCTTAGAATCTGTAAATAAGTCGCTATTTTTATAACATTTTCTGAATCATTTTGTAATGATCAAGTCCTCTTACTTATTAATAAATCTAGATTTCCTGTTAAATCATTACCATATTAATACTTTCATCCGCGACACTACTGCAAGTAAAACATTTTAACCAATTGTTTGGTGTTGTTTCACCTTAATTTAACCTGAGGGGATCACAGAACCGTTGTGACTCTCTGTGGTGGTTTAGGCCCTGCCGGGGTCTGAGACCACGTGGCCGCTGCCCCTCCCCCACAAAGGGAGTGAAATACAAAGCCCCGGGGCTGAGATAAGGAGAGGTTTAATACAACAGTGCAACTGCAACAAAACAAACAACAACAATAACAGTAATAACAATCAAGAGAGCAAGATATGTACCAATACAGCAGTAAGGAGAGCGATGGCACAAAAACACGCGTTCACCGATTCTCCCCGCGTTCCCGCGCTTGGGCGCCAGGAGGTGACGTCAGCATGGTATTGAATAACCCGGCTAGAGCTTCCCCCCCACTGCTGGGGAAACTTAACCCTATCCTAGCTAAACCAGGACATAATCCACCCCTTTATTCTATACCATCTGCGTCATGCCCAGCTGCCATTTAGCAAATAGCAATAAATAGAAAAATTAACAAAGGCACATTAAAATTCACAGTGTGTTTTCACTCAAAATCAAGTCCCCTTGTGGCACGCATCGGACCTCTCCATCCTCCTGCATCACCCACCAGGTGCACCCAGGTCCTTGAGCAAAAGCAATCCCGTGGATGGGTTTCCCTTTGCCCGGCGCAGGACTAACCCAGACCATTTTTCCCAGCAGGTCCCTCATGCGCACCACAGGGACTCTATCCCCGTCCACAACACGTGGAAGTTTTGACTGAGCCGGGCCAGCTCGATTGGCAGATCGTCTTGTGTTGACTAACCAAGTGGCCTTTGTCAGATGTGTGTCCCAGGGTTTGAAGGTTCCACCCCCCATTGCTCTCAAGGTAGTTTTTAACAGTCCATTGTAGCGCTCGATCTTCCCGGAGGCTGGTGCGTGGTAGGGGATGTGGTAGACCCACTCGATGCCGTGTTCTTCTGCGCAGGCATCTATGAGGTTATTTTGGAAGTGAGTCCCATTGTCCGACTCAATCCTCTCTGGGGTGCGTGTCGCCACAGGACTCGGTCTTCAAGGCCCAGGATGGTGTTCCAGGCGGTGGCGTGGGACACTGGATAAGTTTTGAGCCATCCAGTGGTTGCTTCCACCATTGTGAGCATGTGGCGCTTGCCTCAGCGGGTCTGTGGCAGTGTGATGTAGTCGATCTGCCAGGCCTCTCCATATTTATATTTCATCCATCGATCTCCATTCCGCTGGGGCTTCACCCGTTTGGCTTGTTTGATTGCAGCACACATCTCACATCCATGGATGATCTCTGCGATGGTGTCAATGGTGAGGTCCACCCCTCGATCTCGAGCCCACCTGTATGTTGCATCTCTGCCTTGGTGGCCTGAGGTCTCATGGGCCCACTGGGCTATGAACAGTTCACCTTTATGCTGCCAGTCCAAGTCCACCTGAGCCCCTTCCATCTTAGCAGCCTGGTCCGCCTGCTGGTTGTGTTGATGTTCATCAGTGGCCCGACTCTTGGGTATATGGGTGTCCACATGGCGCACCTTCACAACGAGGTTCTCCACCCGGGCTGCAATATCCTGCCATACTTCAGCGGTCCAGATGGGTCTTCCCTTGCGTTGCCAGTTGCTCTGTTTCCATTGCTGCAACCACATCCACAGGGCACTTTCCATCACCCACGAGTCAGTGTAGAGATAGAGCCTCGGCCACTTTTCTCGCTCAGCAATCTCCAAAGCCAATTGGATGGCTTTCACCTCTGTGAACTGGCTCGATTCACCTTGTCCCTCAGCAGCTTCAGTGGTTCGTGATGTGGGACACCACACCGCAGCCTTCCATCGTCGATGTTTTCCCACAATGCGACAAGACCCATCAGTAAACAGGGTCTGATGTGCCAGGCCATCGGATCCACACCTTCCAGTAAATCCGATTATCCTTTTCCTCCACCTGGCTGGAGGCAGGGCCCCTCTAATCCTGCTCAGCATCACTCACTTTTTCTAGGAGTGACTCGTGCAGGAATGACTTACTGGTGCCCTCAAGAAGGTCAAGCATAATGTTGGCCATTCTATTCTGTCTGCGGGATTTCCGACTGGACACTGGAGCCACGTTTCTCTTGGAAGACTCCCCTTTCATGGTGGTCTTCCCTTTCAGCTGCTGTACTCATGCAGCTAGGGCGGGAGTGGGCTGTCCATCCCACCTCCTCATGTCTTCTCCATGGTCGCGGAGGAAGAACCACAGGGTGCCCCGTGGTGTGTACCTTCCACTGCCCTTCTCTTGGGTGGGGAAGCGCCTGCTTCTAATGGCTGAGACATCGGCCCGTGCAGGTGGAATGTAGGACATGTCCTGTTCCACTTTCTGGAGCCTCTGAGACAGTTCCCTTACAGCTGAAACCCAGGCATGTAGGGAGGAAGGGAGATTTCCCTCATGTTGCCGGAGCTGGCCAATCACTTCGTCCACTGTTTGAGTCTGGGTGTCTCGCCACCAGGACGCTACTGCTAATGCTTTGGAATGTGCCTCTGGTCCACTTTGCAGGAACCTCCGCCACATCGACTGTGTGCAAGGGGCCTGATCTGGATCCATGGGTGACCGCTCATCATTCAGATCACCATAAACCATGTCAAACACAGCCAATTCCCTGAGGTTTTGAATGCCTCTCTCCATGTCAGTACACTTGCCTAACTGACATAGAACATCATCTTTGTAGGGGTACCTCTCCCTTTTACACTGAGCAGGAGTCGCTTCCAAAGGCTGAGGGTTTGACCCTTTTTCCCTATTGCCTTGTCAATACCAGCCTCCTTGGCTAAAGATCCCACCTGCTTGGCCTCTCTCCCCTCCAATTCAAATCAGCAGCTCCACTATCCCAGCATCGGAGGAGCCAGGTACAAATTTGCTCGCCTGGAAGGCGGCTGAAATCCTTCCGCATATCTCACAACTCACTCAGGGATACAGATCAGATGATTACCTCCGGTTCTTCCTCCTGTTACGTGATGGGCCTGGTTCATCATCACCCTGTACACTGCGAGGGAATTTTTTGGTATATTTGGTTTTCCGTATCGGGGCAACTGATATTGGTACTGCTTGTCCCTCTGGCCCAGCTGCTGTGCTGGTGGAGGCGACTGATACTGGCACTGCCTGTCCCCCTGGCCCATCTGCTGCACCAGTAGATCACTTTCAGATCCTGCAGCCCTTTCTCCCCCTTGAGGGCAGTGAACAGTGTTAACGACAATGCGGTAAGCATGGGCAAGCCCCCAGCATATTGCAGCGAGTTGTGTCTCCCGGGGTTTGTCAGATTGGCAACAAACCTTTTACAAACACTCCACCAGTTTATCAGGACTCTGCGCTTGTTCAGGAGTGAAATCCCAGAACGTTGGGAGTAACCACTGACTCAGGCACTTGCCCATCTTTTCCCACACACCTTGCCATTTATAACTATCTGCCCTCGGGGCAGGTTTCCGGGTGGTGCTATTATTGGAGAAGTACCACATGGCCCAAAACAAGATTTGGCAGACATTTAGAAAGCATTGTGCCACAAGCACACTGGCCTGGATGCTCCAGGGATAGCTGAAACTCTCAAAAACCGAGAGGATCTCTTCCCCTGGCTCACCCATAGAGGGGGTGAGACCCCTAACAAAAGCCCAGGCAGCAAACAGGTACCGGTTCACCCCCACAAGCAGTGATGCAAGCACATTATAAGCAGTTTGCAGCCAATACAGCAAAACAAGACCCTTGATACATTTTCCACCAATAACAAACACCAGCACTGGGAACACACAGGGGATATAAGGATTAATCCAGCCCAACAATGCAAGCAAGTTGGCCAGCATTGCAAATGTTCCTTATCAAACAATACAAATAAAAAGTGAAAAATTGCACCTAACACACTGTGGTGGTTTAGGCCCTGCCAGGGTCTGAGACCACGCGACCGCTGCCCCTACCCCACAAATGGAGTGAAATACAAAGCCCCGGGGCTGAGATAAGGAGAGGTTTAATACAACAGTGCAACTGCAACAAAACAAACAACAACAATAACAATAACAATAACAGTAATAACAATGAACAGAGCAAGATATGTACTGATACAGCAGTAAGGAGAGCGATGGCACAAAAACACGTGTTCACCGATTCTCCCCGCGCTCCCGCGCTTGGGCGCCCGGAGGTGACGTCAGCATGGTATTGAATAACCCAGTTAGAGCTTCCCCCCCACTGCTGGGGAAACTTAACCCTATCCTGGGTAAACCAGGACACTCTCTGGGCTTCCAGTTCGGGTTTTGACACGTGGCACACGAAGGGTTGAGATAATGATAGATCTGATCAGTGTGTCATAATGAATTTGTTATAAGCAGTCATTATATTGGCTTATCAGTTGCTAGTCATAATGTAGATCTCTTGACTCCTAGAATCATGGATTTTGTTCTTACAGTTGTGCTATGCAGCACCTCACTTGCCGTATATTGTCCCCATGCTGTTGCTTACCACCGTGGGAGTTGCATTAAGATTTTTGTTTTGCTGTGCTATGTAACACTGATTTATGGTGGGATGAAGTTGTCGGTCCTGAAGCTACTTACAATTGCGTTTGAGAATTTTGGGAATTTCCAGTATTCTTGGAATGTTGAAACTAACATGGTCGTCTTACTGCTGGGAGTCAGTGTGTCCTTGCCTGTGGTTCAGACTTTGTTCAGGGTTAAGCAACTATTTAAGAGTATCACCCGGAGATCTACCCCAAGGACCCCAAGGTTAGAGAATTATGAGTGGTTGGGGGTGTGGGATAGCATGGGCAAGTACCTAGAATTTGGGCACCTCCGGTGTATTGGAACATCACCCCTGAACAGGTGCAGAATCCCAACTAGTAAAATATTTGGAAAAAGTATGTTGTCACCCTGGTAATTCCAGAGATACAGATCACTGCAATGTGCTGGGGCCTGGCCCATGCCTACTGAGCCCTGTTCAACACTATTGAGTACCCTTAAAGGCAAGAGAAGCTCTCTGAATCTGATAAAAAAATGACAGACGTTGCAGCCACTCCAACCCCCGCGACAGACACTGCACCCACTCCAACTCCCATGACAGGCACTGCATCCACTCCAACCCCTATGACAGGTATTGCAGCTAACCCGACCCTGATGACAGGCACTGCAGCTGAACCAGACAACCAACTCGTGATGGTGTCAGTTGCTACTGTACTTAAGAAGAAATATACAAAAAAATCCCCTCACAGTGTAAAGGGTGACAATGAACCAGGGCCATCACAGGAACAGGAGGAGGAGGCAGAACCAGTCGAAAACATCCAACCCCTATCCCTGAGTGAACTGCAAAACATGCAAAAGGGTTTCAGCCGCCATCCAGGTGAGCACCTACTTACCTGGCTTCTCTGATGCTGGGATAGCGGGGCCAGTAATATGGAATTAGAGGGTAGGGAGGCCAGGCAGCTGGGATCCCTGTCTAGGGAAGGGGACATTTACAAGGCAATTGGAAGGACGCAGAACCTCAGTCTCTGGAGGCGACTTCTGTCAAGTGTGAGGGAGAGGTATTCCTTCAAGGAAAATGTTATGTGTCATCAAAATAAGTGGACCACTATGGATAGAGGTAATCAATACTTGAGGTAACTAGTCATGTGGGAGATGGTTTATTATGACCCAGACAATGCACAGTTACCCACAGATGCAGATGAAGTCCAATGTACCCAGCCCATGTGGATGAAGTTTGTACAGAGTGTGCCATCACTGCATGCCAATGCATTAGCAGTAATGGACTGGAGAGATGAAGAGGGACCAACAGCGGATGAATTGGCTCAATGACTGTGACAATATGAAGAAAGTCTCTCTTCATCTCTTGTCATAATTGTGGAGACAATTGCCAGACATACTGGCCGAGAAACTATTCTGGGAATTCCAGCAATTCAAAGAGAACATGTCCCACTCCCCACCTGCATGGACTAGGATCTCAGCTATTAGGAGCAAGCATTTACCTGCTCAGGAGAACCGGTATACACCACAGGGGAAACTGTGGTATCACCTGGGTGACCATGGAGAAGACATGAGGAAATGGGATGGAAAACCTATCTACCTCCTAGAAGAGCAGGTACGTGAGTTGGAAGGAAGAACAACTACAAATCGGGGTTCTTTTAGGAGAAATGCTGCTCCAATTTCCAGTAATCAGTTGCCCAAACAGCACAGAAAGGTTGACGTTGATCCCAATCCTATCAGAAGAACTTCTGATTCGTATTCACAAGAAGTGAGTGACCAAGGTGAGACTGATACCCACACATACCACGCTAACCCATTCGTCGATACTAGATAAGATGACCAGGACTACAGGGCGCTTGCCTCCAGCCAGGTGGAGGAAGGGGACAATTGAGTTTACTGGACTGTGTGCATTCGATGGCCTTGCACATCTGACCCCCAGCAGTATAAGGCTCTAGTGGACACTGGTGTCAAATACACCCCAATGACATCACATTTTAAAGGGGCAGAATCCATTTGTATTTCAGGAGTGACAGGGGGGTCTCAACAGTCGACTGTATTGGAGGCTGAGGTGAGCCTAAGTGGAAAGGAGTGGGAAAAGCACCCCATTGTCATTGGCCCAGAGGCCCCATGCATTCTTGTTATAGTTTATCTCAGGAGAGAGTATTTCAAGGACCCAAAATTGTATTGGTGGGCTTTTGATATAGATGCCTTGGAAACAGAAGGAATTAAACAGCTGTCTGTGTTACCTGGTCTATCAGAGGATCCTTCTGTTGTGGGATTTCTGAAGGTCAAAGAACAACAGGTGCCAATCACTACTACAACAGTGCACCGATGGCTATATTGCACCAATCAAGACTCTGTAATCCCTGTCCATAAACTGATTTGTCGACTAGAGAGCCAAGGAGTCATCAGCAAGACATTCTCCCCCTTTAACAGTCCCATATGGCCAGTGAGAATGTCTAATGGAGAATGGAGATGCACAGCAGACTATCGTGGCCTAAATGAAGTCATGTCACCGCTGAGTGCTCCGTGCCAGACCTGCTAGAACTTCAGTATGAACTAGAGTCGAAAGCAGCCAAGTGGTACACCACAACTGATATTGCTAATGCATTCATCTCCATCCCTCTGGCAGCAGAGTCCAGGCCACAGTTTGCTTTCACCTGGAGGGGTGTCCAGTACACCTGGAATCGACTGCCCCAGGGGTGGAAACACAGCTCCACCATTTGCCATGGACTGATCCAGACTGCACTGGAACAGGGGGAAGCCCTGGAACACCTGCAATACATTGATGACATCATTATATGGGGTAATACAGCAGAAGAAGTTTTTGAGAAAGGGGAGAAAATAATTCAAATCGTTCTGAGAGCCGCTTTTGCCATAAAGTGTGATAAGGTCAAAAGACCTGCACAAGAGATTCACTTTTTAGGAGTAAAATGGCAAGATGGACGTGGTCAGATTCCAATGGAGGTGATTAATAAAATAACAGCTATGTCCCCACCGACTAACAGAAAGGAGACGCAAGCTTTCTCAGGTGTTGTGAGTTTCTGGAGACTGCACATTCCAAATTACAGTCAGATTGTCAGCCCTCTCTATCAAGTGACCTGGAAAAAGAATGATTTTATATGGGGCTTGGAGCAACGACAAGCTTTTGAACAAATTAAACAGGAAATAGTTCATGCAGTAACCCTAGCATGGTTTCGGGCAGAACAAGATGTTAAAAATGTGCTCTACACTGCAGCTGGGGAAAAAGGCCCTACCTGGAGCCTCTGGAAGAGAGCACCAGGGGAGACTTGGGGTCGACCCCTGGGGTTTTGGAGTCAGGGATACAGAGGATCCAAGGACCGCTATACTCCAACTGAAAAGGAGATATTGGCAGCATACGAAGGGGTCTGAGCTGCTTCAGAGGTGATTGGGACTGAAGCACAGCTCCTCCTGGCACCCCGACTGCCAGCGCTGCGCTGGATGTTTGAGGGAGGGTCCCTTGTACACATGAGGCAACTGATGCCACGTGGAGTAAATGGGTCATACTGATCACACAATGGTCTTGAATACGGAGCCCCAGTCGCCCAGGAATATGGGAAGTGATTACAAATAGGCCAGAAGACAAAGATTTTGGAATGGTGCCAGAGGAAGAGGTAATGCATACTCAAGAGGCCCCACCATATAATGAACGACCAGATAATGAGAAGCAATATGCCTTGTTTACCAACGGGTCCTGTTGCATTGTGGGTAAACATCGAAGGTGGAAGGCAGCTGTGTGGAGCCCCACATGACGGGTTGCTGAAGCTGCTGAAGGAGAAGGAGAATCGAGTCAGTTCGCAGAGGTGAAAGCCATCCAGCTGGCCTTGGGTATCGCTAAGCGAAAAAAATGGCCAGTGCTCTACCTCTATACTGACTCATGGATGGTGGCAAATGCGCTGTGGGGGTGGTTACAGCAGTGGAAACAGAGCAACTGGCAGTGCAGAGGCAAACCCATCTGGGCTGCTGAATTATGGCAAGATATTGCTGCTTGGGTAGAGAATCTGGTTGTGAAAGTACACCATGTAGACTCTCATGTATCCAAGAGCCGGGCCACTGAAGAGCATCAGAACAACCAACAGGCGGATCAAGCTTCTATGATTAAGGTGGATCAAGTAGATCTGGACTGGCAACATAAGGGTGAACAATTTCTGGCTCGCTGGGCCCATGACTCCTCAGGCCATCAGGGAAGAGGTGCAACATATAGATGGGCTCGTGACCGAGGGGTGGACTTAACCATGGATGTTATTGCACAGGTAATCCATGAATGTGAGACATGTGCTACGATCAAGCAAGCCAAATGGTTAAAGCCCATTTGGTGTGGAGGATGATGGTTAAAATATAAATATGGGGAGGCCTGGCAGATTGGTTATATCACGCTCCCACGAACTCGACATGGCAAACGCTATGTGCTTACAATGGTGGAAGCACCCACCAGGTGGTTAGAAACTTATGCCGTGCCCCATGCCAGCACCCGGAATACTATTTTAGGCCTTGAGAAGCAAGTCTTGTTGTGGTATGGCACCCCAGAAGGAATTGAATCAGATAATGGGACGCATTTCCAAAATAATCTCATAGACACTTGCGCCAAAGGACATGGCATTGAGTGGATATATCACATTCCTTACCATGCACCAGCCTCTGGGAAAATTGAGCGATACAATGGGTTGCTAAAAACTACACTGAGAGCAATGGCTGGTGGAACTTTCAAACACTGGAACGTACATTTAGCAAAAGCACCTGGTTAGTCAATATGAGAGTATATGCGAAGCAGGCTGGCCCAGCTGAATCAAACCAATGGAATACTCCAATGGCCATTGGAGTGTTCCATATCATGTGACATTATGCTCTGTATATAAAGGAGACAGGTTCTCTCTCATTTCTGCTTCTAGTCGGCGCAGCGGGATCTTTCATTCTGTCGGGATCGCTGCCGGGTTGCAGGCTGCGTACCGGTCACCAGGTGGTGTATTACCCATTTGGTCTTCCTATTGCTACTGTTGTTTTGTTACCATCACTAAACTGGTTTTTTATTCACTCTATGAATTCTCCCTTTCTATCTGTCCCCTATTTTACTGGGGAGAGAAAAAAAGGTGAGCAACCAGCTGCGTGGTGATTGGCTACCAGCGAAGTTCAAACCATGAGAGAGGGTGAGGATGTGCTCCAGGCACCAGAGCAGAGATTCCCCTGCAGCCTGTGGTGAAGCCCATGGTGAGGCAGCTGTGCCCCTTCAGCCCATAGAGGTCCATGCTGGAGCCTATATCCACCTGCAGCCCATGGAGGACCCCATGCCAGAGCAGGTGGACACACCCGAAGGACGCTGTGACCCCGTGCAGAGCCTACACTGAAGCAGGCTCCTGGGAGGACCTGTGGACCCGTGGAGAAAGAGGAGCCCATGCTGGAGCAGGTTTGCTGTCAGGACTTGTGACCCTGTGGGGGACCCGCGCTGGAGCAGCCTGTTCCTGAAGGACTGCACCCTGTGGGAGGGACCCACGCTAGAGCAGTTCATGAAGAACTGCAGCCTGTGGGAAGAGCTCACATTGGAGAAGCATGTGGAGGACTGTCTCCGGTGGGAGGCACCCCATGCTGGAGCAGGGGTAGAGTGTGAGGGGTCGTTCCCCTGAGGAGGAAGGAGCAGCAGAGACAATGTGTGATGAACTGACTGCAACCCCCTTCCCCGTCCCCCTGTGCTGCTTTGGAGGAGGAGGTAGAGAAAATCAGGAATGAAGTTGAGCCCGAGAAGAAGGGAGGGGTGGGGGGACAGTGTTTTAAGACTTGGTTTTATTTTCTCATTACCCTATCCTGACTTTTGATTGGCAATAAATGAAATTGATTTCCCCTAGTCGAGTCTGTTTTGCCCATAACGGTAATAGCTGAGTGATCTCCCTGTCCTTATCTCGACCCATGAGCCTTTTGTTATATTTTCTCTCCCCTGTCCAGCTGAGGAGAGGGAGTGATAGAGCGGCTTTGGTGGGCACCTGGTGTCCAGCCAAGGTCAACCCACCACATCAGTGAATAAATAATAATGGCAAACAGCACGTCCTCATAACACCTCCCTTGGATCAGTATTTTCTGTTTTTTCCAACCTCTTTGTATCATACTGCACTGAATAATGAATTCAATACAGAAGCTGGACTCTAACACTGGATAACATTTGACACCAAGTATCAATACCAAATATCACCATCTGCTGCCACCACAACTGTGCTCAGCCAAAACTGGCTTAAAAGTGAAGAGCAGTTATTACCCTGTAACAATGCTTGAAGGTGTTTTTATCCATTCTGAATCATTTGCAGTCATAAAATTATTATCTTTGCCTGAAGATTTCCAAGTAGCTGACTCCATTACGCAGGATTCACCGTGTGATCTGAAAGCAGCATTCATGAATAACTCTTTCTGTATCCCTGGTTAGGTACAAGAACCTTCCCATACTTTCAAATGGGAACTTCAGCTCTTAAGAGACATGAAGCACTCCAAACACTGAAGTAGCACAAGACGTTAGGAAAATACCAAGCCTATGTGTGCAATAAATTGGCTCAAATCAAGGCCAAGGTCTTGATCATTATCTCTGAGGTATTCTTTTTGCCTACGTCCAGGATATATAAAAAGATATGAACTAAGGGTGGGTGGGTGAAATTTCCTCAAAGCCTGGGAGTATAACCCTGGGTACCACAATATTCACTACTCTACACACAAGATTCTTTTTCTGGTCTTATCTCCCCCTTACTTTAACACAAAGAAATATCCACAGTTTTTTTAAAAAAAAAATCCTTGCTAAAATAAGATATTCTACAGAAATTGTTTCTGCTCGAGCAAAGAATAAAGAAAGCATAACAGAACCTAAGTGTTCAGACATATTTTGAAATTCATTGGTGTGGTGGTTTGAACTTGGCTAAATGCCAGGTACCCACCAAGTCGCTCTATCACTTCCCCCCCTTCCCCTTTTTTCTCAACAGGGCAAAGAGGGGAAAGAAAATAAGATAGGAAAAAAAAAAACCACAAACAAACCAACCCTTGTGGGTAAAACAAAAGCAGTTTTAATATAAGCAAAGCGAAGCAAAGGTCCACGCGTGGAAGCAAAAAAAAAGAAAACAGATTTATTCTCTACTTCCCATGAACAGGTGATGTCAGGCCTTCTCAGGAAGCAGGGCTCCAATACGCGTAGTGGTTGCCCCGGAGGACCAAGGGTGACCCCACCCCCTTCCTCCTTTCTCCCAGCTTTATACTGAGCAGACGTCATATAGTCTGGAATATCCCTTTGGTCAGTTTGGGTCAGCTGTTCTGGTTGTGTCCCCTCCCAAGATCTTGCCCACCCCGTCCCACTGTGGGGGGGTAAAATGTCGGAAAGAGCCTTGGTGCTGTGTAAGCACTACTCAGCAGTAGCCACAACACCAGTGTGCTATCAACACCCTGCCAGCTCCCAACATCAAACACAGCATCATGAGGGCTGCCACAGGGGAAAACCAATTCCGGCTCAGCCAGACCCAGTACAATTGGGTACCACAAGATGGAACAGACTTTGCCTCCTGTGGCTCTAGGAGAGCTTATTATAAGGCAAAGGCCAAGCCCAGACTGTGGGGAAGGCGAGGAGATGGAGAAGACACCTGGACTGGCAGTAGCTGGGGAAGCTGAAGGATGCAGTGGCTTTTGAGAGCAGACAGAGGAGGTGCATCATCCCATTGGTGCAGCCTGCCTTGTGTTACAGAGAAATGATTACATGTTTTGAGACTTATTTACTTATTTACTTACAGCAAACTGCTTAGCAACTTACTTACTTACTTATAGCAACTTATAGTATTACTTATAGTATTTTTGAATATTGCTAAGAATCCTGCTTGCCCAGACTGTTCTGTGGAATTTTACCAAGGATTACTGTGTTCATCAAAACAAAGCAGTTTACTGTGAAAATCTACCAAGAACTGCAGTGTTCAGCAAAATAATCATGTTTTTGTCCTTGGGAAACAGATGTGCTCTAACTAGTTGGGTCTCAGTAATGAGTAAAGATAGCCATATACGGACGGTAGAAGTTCCATTGGTTCCCTTAGATAAGATAGAATGAATAAACCAGCTGAAAAACACTCATGTTATTAAAGAAATTGGCCAAGAGAACCTGCGCATGCTCCAGGGAAAAGTACAAGGTGAGTGTGGTGGTTTAGGCCCTGCCGGGATCCGAGACCACGGTGCTGCTGCCCCTCCCCCACCCATGGATCGGACGGGGCAGGGAGTGAAATACAAACCCTGGGGTTGAGATAAGGAGAGGTTTAATAGAACAGTGTAACAGCAACAAAACGAACAACAACAATAACAATAACAGTAATAACAATGAACAGAGGAAGAGATATACCGTACAGATACAGCAGCGAGGGGAGCGACCGCACACAAACGGCGTCTACCAATCTTCCCGCACTTGGACACCCGGACGTGATGTCAGCATGGTATTGAATAACCCGGCTAGAGCTCCCTCCCCACTGCTGGGGAAACTTAACCCTATGGTAGCTGAACCAGAACATAATCCACCCCTTTATTCTATACCATCTGTGTCATGCCCAGCTGCCATTTAGCAATTAACAGTAACAAAAAAACAACTAACAAAAGCACAATATAATTCATGCTATGTTCTCACCCAAAATCAAGTCCCCCTGTGGCACGCATCAGACCTCTCCATCCTTCTGCATCACCCACCAGGTGCACCCAGGTCCCTGAGCAAAAGCAATCCCGTGGATGGGTTTTCTGTTGCCTGGCACAGGACTAACCCAGACCATTTTTCCCAGCAGGTCCCTCATGCGCACCACAGGGACTTTATCCCCGTCTACAACATGTGGGAGTTTTGACTGAGCCGGGCCAGCTCGATTGGCAGATCGTCTTGTGTTGACTAACCAAGTGGCCTTTGTCATATGTGTGTCCCAGTGTTTGAAGGTTGCACCCCCCATTGCTCTCAACGTAGTTTTTAACAGTCCATTGTAGCGCTCGATTTTCCCGGAGGCTGGTGCATGGTAGGGGATGTGGTAGACCCACTCGATGCCATGTTCCTCTGCCCAGGCATCTATGAGGTTATTTTGGAAATGAGTCCCATTGTCTGACTCAATCCTCTCTGGGGTGCCATGTCGCCACAGGACTCGGTCTTCAAGGCCCAGGATGGCGTTCCGGGCGGTGGCATGGGACACTGGATAAGTTTCGAGCTACCCAGTGGTTGCTTCCACCATTGTGAGCACATGGCGCTTGCCTTGGCGGGTCTGTGGCAGTGTGACGTAGTCGATCTGCCAGGCCTCTCCATATTTATATTTCATCCATCGATCTCCATTCCGCTGGGGCTTCACCCGTTTGGCTTGTTTGATTGCAGCACACGTCTCACATCCGTGGATGATCTCTGCGATGGTGTCAATGGTGAGGTCCACCCCTCGATCTCGAGCCCACCTGTATGTTGCATCTCTGCCTTGGTGGCCTGAGGTCTCATGGGCCCACCGGGCTATGAACAGTTCACCTTTACGCTGCCAGTCCAAGTCCACCTGAGCCACTCTGATCTTTAACAGCCTGATCCACCTGCTGGTTGTGTTGATGTTCATCAGTGGCCCGACTCTTGGGTATATGGGTGTCCACATGGTGCACCTTCACAACGAGGTTCTCCACCCGGGCTGCAATATCCTGCCATACTTCAGCGGCCCAGATGGGTCTGCCCTTGCGTTGCCAGTTGTTCTGTTTCCATTGCTGCAACCACTTCCACAGGGCACTTGCCACCACCCACGAGTCAGTGTAGAGATAGAGCCTTGGCCACTTTTCTCGCTCAGCAATCTCCAAAGCCAGTTGGATGGCTTTCACCTCTGCGAACTGGCTCGATTCAACTTGTCCCTCAGCAGCTTCAGTGATTCGTCGTGTGGGATACCACAAAGCAGCCTTCCATCATCGATGTTTTCCCACAATGCGACAAGACCCATCAGAAAACAGGGCATATCGCTTCTCCTCATCTGGCAGCTCGTTATATGGTGGGGCCTCCTCAGCACGTTTCACCTCTTGTTCTGGTGACATCCCAGAATCTTTGCTCTCTGGCCAGTTTGTGATCACCTCCAATATTCCTGGGCGGTTGGGGTTCCCTATTCAATCCTGTTGTGTTATCAACGCAACCCATTTACTCCACGTGGCATCTGTTGCGTGATGTATAGAGGAAGCCTTTCCTTTGAACATCCATCCCAGCACCGGCAGTCAGGGTGCCAGGAGGAGCTGTGTCTCAGTGCCGACCACTTCTGAGGCAGCACGAACTCCTTTGTACGCTGCCAGTATCTCCTTCTCAGTCAGGGTATAGTTAGCTTCAGAGCCTTTGTATCCCCAGCTCCAAAAGCCTAGAGGTCGGCCTCGGGATTCCCCATCTGCTCTCTGCCAAAGGCTCCAGGAAGGGCCATTCTCCCGGGCTGCAGCGTAGAGCATGTTCTTATTCTCCTGCCCTGCCCGGACTGGCCCGAGGGCTACTGCCTGGGTAATCTCCTGCTTAATTTGTTCAAAGGCTTGTTGTTGCTCTGGGCCCCATTTAAAATCGTTCTTCTTGCGAGTTACGTGGTAGAGAGGGCTCACAATCAGGCTGTAGTTTGGGATGTGCATCCTCCAGAACCCCACAGCACCCAGGAAAGACTGAGTCTCCTTTTTAGTGGTTGGTGGGGCCATGGCTGTTATCTTGTTTATCACCTCCATTGGGATGTGGCGACGCCCATCTTGCCATTTTATTCCTAGCAACTGAATGTCCCTTCCAGGCCCCTTAACTTTCTGTCACTTGATAGCAAAACCAGCCTTCAGGAGGATTTCAATTACCTTCTTTCCTTTCTCAAAGACTTCCTCAGCTGTGTCCCCCCACACAATGATATCATCAATGAACTGCAGGTGTTCTGGAGCCCCACCTTTCTCCAGTGCAGTATGGACCAGTCTATGGCAAATGGTGGAGCTGTGTTTCCACCCCTGGGGCAATCGATAACAGGTGTACTGGATACCCCTCCAAGTGAATGCAAACTGTGGCCTGCACTCTGGTGCTATTGGAATGGAGAAGAACGCATTAGCGATGTCAATCGTGGTGTACCACTTGGCTGCCTTCGACTCCAGCTCATACTGGAGCTCTAGCATGTCCAGCACTGCAGCACTCATCGCTGGCGTAACTTCATTCAGGCCACAGTAGTCCACGGTCAGTCTCCATTTGCCATTAGGCTTTCTCACTGGCCATATAGGGCTGTTGAAGGGTGAATGAGTCTTGCTGATCACCTTCTGGCTTTCTAGTCGACGAATCAGCTGATGGATGGGGACCGGGGAATCTTGGTTAGTACGGTACTGCCGCCAGTGCACCGTCTTGGTGGCAATTGGCACTCGCTGCTCTTTAACCTTAAGCGACCCCACCACCAAGGGATCCTCTGAGAGGCCGGGTAAGGTGGACAATCATTCAGCCTCCTCCAGGGCAGCTATACCAAAGACCCACCAGTACCCTTTTGGGTCTTTAAAGTACCCTCTCCTGAGGTAATCTATACCTAGGATGCATGGGGCATGTGGGCCAGTCACAATGGGGTGCTTATGCCAGTCCTTCCCAATTAGGGAAGGGGACACTGGAGCTGCGTTTCTCTTGGAAGACTCCCCTTTCATGGTGGTCTTCCCTTTCAGCTGCTGTACTCATGCAGCTAGGGCGGGAGTGGGCTGTCCATCCCACCTCCTCATGTCTTCTCCATGGTCGCGGAGGAAGAACCACAGGGTGCCCCGTGGTGTGTACCTTCCACTGCCCTTCTCTTGGGTGGGGAAGCGCCTGCTTCTAATGGCTGAGACATCGGCCCGTGCAGGTGGAATGTAGGACATGTCCTGTTCCACTTTCTGGAGCCTCTGAGACAGTTCCCTTACAGCTGAAACCCAGGCATGTAGGGAGGAAGGGAGATTTCCCTCATATTACCGGAGCTGGCCAATCACTTCGTCCACTGTTTGAGTCTGGGTGTCTCGCCACCAGGACGCTACTGCTAATGCTTTGGAATGTGCCTCTGGTCCACTTTGAAGGAACCTCCGCCACATCGACTGTGTGCAAGGGGCCTGATCTGGATCCATGGGTGACCGCTCATCATTCAGATCACCATAAACCATGTCAAACACAGCCAATTCCCTGAGGTTTTGAATGCCTCTCTCCATGTCAGTCCACTTGCCCAACCGACATAGAACATCATCCTTGTAGGGGTACCTCTCCCTCACACTGAGCGGGAGTCGCCTCCAAAGGCTGAGGGTTTGAGTCTGTTTCCCTATCGCCTTCTCAATGCCTGCCTCCCTGGACAATGATCCCAGCTGCTTGGCCTCTCTCCCCTCCAATTCCAAAACACCAGCTCCACTATCCCAGCATCGGTGCAGCCAGGTGAAAATCTGCTCGCTTGGAAGGCGGCTGAAATCCTTCCACATATCTCGCAACTCACTCAGGGATAGAAATTGGATGATTACTTCCGGTTCTTTCCCCTGTTCTCGTGCTGGCCCTGGCTCATCTCCATCCCCTACTATGCGAGCTGACTTTTTGGTGTATTTGGTTTTCTGTATCGGGGCCACTGATACTGGCACTGCTTGTCCCTCTGGCCCAGCTGCTGTGTTGGTGGAGGCGACCGGTACTGGCACTGCCTGTCCCCCTGGCCCAGTTGCTGTACCAGTAAGTTCACTTTCAGATCCTGCAGCCCTTTCTCCCCCTTGAGGGCAGTGAGTAGCATTAAGGATGACACAGTAAGCATGGGCCAGTCCCCAGCACATCGCAGCGAGTTGTGTCTCCCGGGGTTTGTCTGATTGGCAGCACACCTTTCCAAATACTCCACCAGTTTATCAGGACTCTGCACTTGTTCGGGAGTGAAATCCCAGAACGTTGGGGGTGACCTCTGACTCAGGTACTTGCCCATCTTATCCCACATACCTAGCCATTTATAACTATCTGCCCTCAGGGCAGGTTTCCGGGTGGTGCTATTGTTGGAGAAGTACCGCATGGCCCAAAACGAGATCTGGCAGACATTCAGAAAGCATTGTGCCGTGAACACAGGGGCCAGGATGCTCCAGGGATAGCTGAAACTCTCAAAAACCGAGAGGATCTCTTCCCCTGGCTCACCCATAGAGGGGGTGAGACCCCTAACAAAAGCCCAGGCAGCAAACAGGTACCGGTTCACCCCCACAAGCAGTGATGCAAGCACATTACAAGCAGTCAGTAGCCAGTACAGCAAAACAAGACCCTTGACACATTTTCCACCGATAACAAACACCAGCACTGGGAACACACAGGGGATATAAGGATTAATCCAGCCCCACCACGCAAGCAAATTGGCCAGCATTGCAAATGTTCCTTATCAAACAATACAAATAAAACCAGAAAAATTGCACTTAACAGATTGCTCTAACACACCTTCTCCTTTTGTCATTATCTAAACCCTCTCGTGCCCTACGTTGGGCGCCAAAATGCTGTGGTGGTTTAGGCCCTGCCGGGACCCAAGACCACGCTGCTGCTGCCTGTCCCCCACCCTCATACCGGACGGGGCAGGGAGTGAAATACAAACCCCGGGGTTGAGATAAGGAAAGTTTTAATACAACAGTGTAACAGCAACAAACCGAACAACAACAAGAACGATAACAATAACAGTAATAACAATGAACAGAACAAGGGATATACCGATACAGCAGTGAGGAGAGCGACTGCACACCACGCGTTTACTGATCTTCCTGCACTTGGGAGCCCGGAGGTGATGTCAGCATGGTATTGAATAACCCGGCTAGAGCTCCCTCCCCACTGCTGGGGAAACTTAACCCTATCCTAGCTGAACCAGGACAGTGAGAAAGACTACGAGCCTTCCTCCCAAAGCCCCCCGAAGACGCCCCCCAGGAGGCAATGCGCAGGTGCAAAGAGAACATAAACTGCTGACACCAGCCTCTAGAACTAACCCAGCCTTACTCATGCATATGTATGTCTGTGTTATGTAATCCAATGAATATGTATATCCACACTCGATAAGCTTTTGGTAAAATGTGCGGTGGGTGTGCAAGCTTTGTGGAGAAATCCCCTTGCACCACGGCGCCGGAGTAAACATACCTGCTTTAGAACTCTATTCGAGTTGTAGAGTCTCTTTTCCGCGAATCAATTGGCACCCAGATGGGACCCTCTCTGTCCGGCTGCAGGACCGGCTGAGAGGGGGACGCTCTAGGTGCGCCCCAAGTTTTCTTTCTCGGAGAACCTCCCTCGCTCTCCCGATCTCGACAGGGGCAGACAAGGACCATCTATCGGTGGATCAGGTATGTTGGAGAATGGGGACACCTGTAAGTCATGAGGAGACGTCCTACACGAGGTAAAGATCCTTTGTGCTTGCCCCTGGGGTTGGGGTGCAAGTCCCCAAGTAGAGTGATAGTGGGCCCGTGGGTTGCAGGGTGGTTTCGACACTCTGACCGCATTGGGATCCTGGGTCGACCTGGGTACTCTTAGTACACGGTTACGGGAGTGGTGTGGCATTGCCGTGTTACCATCAAATGTAAAATCTGGTACAGTTTATAATAATTTACTCGATATCGATCAGGTGAGGTTCTGTGGTAAATGATAAACGGCAAACAGCTCATGGTATATGATTTATGCTTTTGGCTTTGATTTATGACTTTTATGATCTAGCCATTGTCGTAATTGGTGTTTTGATGTTTGTAGTATTTGTCATTTGATGTTGTGTGAGTAATAAGTGTGAGGGGCCCCTTTGTGTGGGTGTGTGACTGTTCTGCGGGTGTATGACGCAGCCCAGCTGCAGCTGCGGAGTGCGGAGTTCTCTGACCCGCAGTTCCGTTATCCCGTGAGGGAAGCGGCCGGAGAGGAACGAAGCGCAGGGCAGACTCTGTACCAGTGGGGGGTAGTGCAGGACCAGTGAACATTCCTTAGTACAGAGCGCCCTAGTGCCCGCCCGCTGGGTCACTGGTGCTGCCTGTTTGTTCGGGCTCAGTGTTTTAAGTGTCATAGGTGAAATATCTCCTCTAGCGGGAGGCAGTAACTCTGTGTTAATTGTTGTCTTGAATTTAGGTGCGTACTCTGTGGGGAGAGTGCACCCTTGTACCATCTGCCTGAGGGGGATATTGTCAGCTTACTTGAGTAGCATTTTAAGGCATAGTAGACGAGATGGGAAGCGGCCGGAGTGGGGGAATAGTCAAAAAGTGTCCCCTAGGCTGTATTTTAAAATGCTGGAAGAAGATAGGGGGACCTCCAGGTGCAAGTGTGAATAAAAAGACACTAATCAAATATTGCAATCAGTGGTGGCCCCTATATCAATTGGATGAGGGGGAAAATGGCCCCTTAATGGGTCCTTGAATTATAACACCCTGCTACAAGTGATGCTGTTTTAAGGAGGGATGAAGTCTCCTATGCAGACATGTTTTTCACCCTCTGAGACCATCCTGAATATCAAACAGACTGTGGCCTGGCACCCCCATGAGATCCACTAGTGCTGGCACCGGAAAAAGAAAATAAGAAGGAAGGGAAAGAGAAAGGGGCCAAAATAAAGGATTTACCAGAGTACTATAAACCACTGGTAGGAAGCCGGCAGGAGAGTGAAAGTTCAAAGGAGCCAGGCTCCCCGCCTCACAGCCCCATATCTTCTCACCCTCAGAAACAGGAGAAGGGAGCTGTGGTGCCGGCTCCTTTGAGAGAGGCCATAGGGCCGGATGGGGGGGGGGGGGCGCTGTCAGAATAAAAGTCCCGTTCACTTCCTTTGATCTTGCAAGTTGGAAAGGTGCAGCGAAGGGGTATCGAAGCGACTCTGTTGGGGTGACCAAGCATTTTCAGTTTCTAATAAAACACCCGGGCTGGGACCCCAACAGAGGAGCCAATATGAGATTGCTAAATGCATACAGAGATTGGACTGTAAGGGGCATGGAGCGGGCTATACCGAAAGCAATTAACTGTGCGGCCCTATACGCCATTCGGCAGGGACCTAAAGATACTCCATCAGAAATCCTGGAGAAGTTGCAGGATACCATGAGGCGACACACACCCTTAGATCCAGGATCAGAGGTGGGAACACAACAGTTAGTGTCATTATCTATAGGGCAATCAGCATGTGAGATTCAAAAGAAGTTGCAAAAACTGAAACTGCCAGAGAGTAGGAATTTGGAGACCTTGTTGGACAGAGCATAGAGAGTATATAGCAATAAGAGAGGAGGCGATCTGCATCCTGTTGTAGCAAACCCATATACATTATTAATTAGATTAGTACCACAATTGGCTTGGATTACCATGCTGGACCTAAAAGATGCCTTCTTTTGCTTGCCTTTGAGCTCCAAACGTCAGTTATTGTTTGCATTTGAATGGGAAAACCCCGAATCTGGAGGGAAGATAAAATTAACATGGACTGTGCTACCCCAGGGGTTTAAAAATAGCCCCACTCTTTTTGGGAACCAACTAGCTAAAGAACTGGAGCAATGGGAGCGGCTGCATGGAATCGAGGAAGTTCTGAATTATGTAGAGGATTTATTAATAGCCACAGAGACTAAAGAAATGTGCATAATGTGGTCTATTAGTTTATTAAATTTTTTGGGACTTAATGGCTATCGAGTCTCTCCACAGAAAGCTCCAGTAGCTCAGCAGCAAGTAACCTATCTTGGATACGAGGTCACGGCTGGTCAAATGACCCTAGAACTGCAAGGAAGGAGGCCATCTGTGTTTTTCTGATTAGGGATACCAATTACACTCAGACACCAGAGTGAAAAGAGCAGGCGTATTTACTAGAAATAACTAAATAATATAACAGAATAATACAGAAAACATACAGTAAGAAAAGACAAAGTAGCGCACTTAAACAAATAGGAAAATACAGGGTAATGCATCAAATCATTACTACCTGAGAGAGAGAATAGTGATTAAGAAAGATCCATCACCACTTGCACACTTTACCATCATCCAGACCCGCAGGCGCTGGGCAGCCCCGGTTACAGCGAGGATTTGGAGAGCCTGTCCCGGCAAGTGGGAAATCCTACGCGGTGCGTCCACCCATAGGTGAGGCTTCCAAAGTCGCTGTGAGCGGGCCCAGCCTTATATACCTGAAATCAGTAAGCCAGAATAGCTGGCACCTTTTGTTTTAAGCGGAAATCTCTGGAGTCAGTCTCACGTTAGATTTTCCCAGAGCCTGGCCATGGCTCAGGGGAAAAACTAAGGGAGTTTTCCCAGCTTATCTAATTGATTTATGAGCAAGGTCACACACCAGGTCACAGGGCCAGACAACTGTCTTTGTGGCCTTGTTACCTTGTTTACACACACAAAGAAGGATACATGTTTTATGATGTTTAAGCTACATTTTCTATGCATATTTCACTAATGACTACATACAGAGTTAGCAATTCCGGTTCAGGGCCTGTTGCTCAGGTTTCAGTATTCCCACCTTTTACATCAGGATAGGTGGTTTGCTATAACTTAGTATAATACCTATTAGCACAATGGTTATCAGTTATAAAATGTACAGGATTCATCTATAGGTCAACTCTGGATTGGGCTTATTGTCCAAGCCTTAGCACTTCAATCTGTCAGACCCCTCGGCCACAGACAGCTAAAGAGCTCCACTCCTAAGAATGACCAGATGGTGTCGCCTGTGGATATATAACTATGGACTCATGGTAAAACCCCTTTATGAACTATTAAAATCAAATCCGAAAACCCTCACTTGGAATGGAGAGGTGGACAGAGCATTCCATCAGCTGAAAAGGAAGCTGATGGGTGCCCCTGCTTTGGGCTTACCAGACATCACTAAGCCTTTCTGGTTATTCTCCCACGAGAAACAGGGAATAGCCCTAGGGGTCCTGGCCCAAAATTTGGGACCAGATAGAAGGGCAGTGGCATACTTCTCTAAACAACTTGATAAAGTAAGCAAGGGATGGCCTAGCTGCCTGAGGGCAGTAGCAGCAGTAGTTCTAAATATCCCGGAAGCACGAAAATTCACATTGGGCCAGAAAATCACAGTACTAGTATCCCACACAGTGTCTGCAGTACTAGACATGAAGGGAGGACACTGGCTTTCACCCCAAAGGTACCTGAAATACCAAGCCCTCCTAGTGGAACAGGATGATATAGAAATAGAAGTTACTAATATTGTCAACCCAGCTTCTTTTCTCAGTGGAACCACAGGAGAACCAGTGACACACGACTGCCTGGAAACGATTGAAGCAGTCTATTCCATCCAGCCAGGCCTCAAAGAGGAGCCATTAGAGGAAGCTGATGAATCCTGGTATACAGACGGGAGCAGTTTGGTCTGAAAAGGTATCTGCAAGGCAGGATATGCAGTAAACACCCAAGATCAGGTAATAGAGTCTAAAGCTCTTCCTCCAAATACCTCGACACAAAAGGCCGAAATAATAGCTTTAACTCGGGCACTAGAAATGGCCAAGGGTATAAAAATGAATATATGAACAGACTCTAAATATGCTTTCAGAGTGGTCCATGCTCATGGGGCAGTGTGGAAAGAGAGAGGACTCCTGTCTGCACAGGGAAAACATATAAAGCATGCCAAAGAAATCCTCAAACTCCTGGAAGCAGTGCACCTACCTGAAAAGGTGGCCGTAATGCATTGCAAGGCTCACCAGAGAGGAAATTCCACCCATGAACTTGGCAACGCTATGGCAGATCGTGAGGCCAAAAGAGTGGCTAAAGAAGGTAAAGTAGAAGTGCAGTCTTTGGTTCCAGACGGTAAAATACAAATTGATTTTTCTGAACTCCCAAGAAAAGGGGGTTTCGGTACCTTTTGGTCTTGACAGATACCTTTTCAGGGTGGCCAGAAGCATTCCCTTGCTGAACTAATAAAGCCAGAGAAGTAACTAAGGTATTGTTACAAGAAGTAATACCAAGGTTTGGGGTTCAAGCAACAATATCCTCAGATCGGGGATCACATTTTGTGGCAAAAATTGTCCAGCAGGTTAGTAAACTTTTAGGAATAGACTGGCAATTACATACCCCGTATAATCCACAAGCCAGTGGTCAAGTAGAAAAAATGAATCATTTAATCAAACAACAAATGGTAAAACTAGGCCAGGAAGCTGGATTGTCTTGGCCCCAAGCATTGCCCTTAGGCCTTCTAAGAATCAGAACCAAACCCAGAACTAAGGAGGGATTAAGTCCTTTTGAAATAGTATATGGGAGACCATATATGATACAAGCAGGAACATCAACCCAGTTTGGAGATGAAATACTAACAGATTATGTTATAAGTCTACAAAAGCAGCTGCGAGAAATAGAGAAATTGGTCCTAGGGACCAGGGCTCAAGGTCTGGACGGGCCTGTACACAACATTGAACCTGGTGATTATGTATATATCAGATCTTTTTCAGATTCACCTCTGGAACCAAAATGGGAAGGTCTGTTTCAGGTGTTATTAAGTTCCCACACAGCAATCAAGATTAAAGAATAGACATCGTGGATACACCACACTAGGGTGAAGAAGGCCCCTGTGGTGGTGCAATCCTTACACCACCCCCTTTTGTTGGGCTGCTTGGTGCTACCTGCGATTCCACCCACATTCCCCAAGCTATACACCAGTATGTGGAGATAAGGACTGACAATGTTAACGAGCCTGGCTCCTGCCCCTCCCGATTGCTTGGAAACGGCTATAACGGCCCATCAACTCCTAAGGGCCTGGCACACCTGTGCCTGGGATGTGGTCAAATGGGAACAATAACAGAGTTGCACATTCATGAAGTTTTTGTGCAACTGCTGGAAGGCACCGGATGGTATCTGACAAAAGTCCATTATCTTGGACCCTATAAATGGCGACCACCAGGGAGACCCTTTGAGCTCTCCTGGATCGCAGCGGGCCTGTGACCAGCACCTCCCCTGAGCTGGGACGCCTCTCAGGTACCAAACCCTTAAGGTGTCTTCTGCTCCAGATGGAAGGCCAGGGCGAAGTCCCCCGCTCGAGTCTCAATTTTCGCCCATTGAGGAATGCCAAGGCATTGGGAGTATTTGCTCTAAACTCAAGAGGGAAATTTTCTTTGAGCTAGCTTCTCTTTACTCTGTGTGTGTGTGTGTGTGTGGGTACGTACCCTTGTTTCTGTGTGTGTATGTCCATTCTGTGTTCATTCCACTGAATCCAAACACCTTTGTTTCTGTGTGTTTGTCCGTTTTGTGTATGCGCATGTATATATGTATAAATTAAGGTACCATTAAGTAAGTTAGTGTGAATCTTGTCATTTTAGAATCTATGAATAAGTCGCTTTTCTTTCTTCCAGTATTTCTGAATTATTTTGTAATAATAAATTGCTGTTAGTTATTAATAAACCTAGATTTCTTACTAAATCATTACCGTGTCAAAACTTTCATCCGCAACAGCCCCTAAGCCAAAATGGGAATCGACACCTGTGGGACCGCTAAAGCTTCACATCCAAAACGGTGATATGGGTATGGGTACTTATAATTTTGCTGAACTGTAATTTAAAAAGTGCTTGGGAATGGCTTTGGACAGATGCTTATTTTGGACATACAGGCATTACAGGAAAGAATCTATAGGAGATTAATTTAGCAACTGTTATAATATATGACAACATGACATTTGTCTGGACACCAGACAAAATGTCTGCCAATTCAAGATTTTCCCTAATGAAACCCCAGAGACTATTATAATTTACATGGGGGTGGGATGTGTTTCTTTAAGAATCCTTTGTGACTTTGTACAAGTAGATGACCTTATAATAGATACAAGTAATCATTTGAACATCTGTATCTGCAATTTCGTTAGTCTTACAGGGTGTGATCTCAATTATACTGCTCCTGTCACAACTTATCAATTGTTACGATAGTTAATTCAAGATTGGCAGCCCACCCTATTGGAATGGATCTGACCCTAGTAAGAACACTTTTGCATCATGAAATATAATAAAACCCTTTTGACTGCAAAACAATTTGCTTAGGGAAAAGAAAAAGGGGGAATTGATACAGAGAAATGATTACTTGTTTTGAGACTTATTTACTTATAGAAAACTGCTTAGCAACTTATTTACTTAGTTCTATCAAGTTATAGTTTTACTTATAGTATTTTTGAATATTGCTAAGAATCCTGCTTGCCCAGACTGTTCTGTGGAATTTTACCAAGGATTACTGTGTTCATCAAAACAAAGCAGTTTACTGTGAAAATCTACCAAGAACTGCAGTGTTCAGCAAAATATCATATTTTTGTCCTTGGGGAACAGATGTGCTCGAACTAGTTGGGTCTTGGTAATGAGTAAAGATAGCCATATACAGACGGTAGAAGTTCCATTGGTTCTCTTAGATAAGATAGAATGAATAAACCAGCTGAAAAACACTCTTGTTATTCAAGAAATTGGCCAAGAGAATCTGCGCATGCTCCGGGGAAAAGTACAAGGTGAGAAAGACTACGAGCCTTCCTCCCAAAGACCCCCGAAGACGCCCCCCAGGAGGCAATGTGCAGGTGCAAAGAGAACATAAACTGTTGACATCAGCTTTTCGAACTAACCCAGCCTTATCATGCATATGTATGTCTGTGTTATGTAATCCAATGAATATGTATAGCCACACTCGATACGTTTTTGGTAAAATGTGCTGTTGGTGTGCAAGCTTTGTGGAGAAATCCCCTTGCACCCCGGCGCCAGAGTAAACATACCTGGTTTATAACTCTATTCAAGTTGTAGAGTCTGTTTTTTGCAAGTCACTTGAAATGGGTTAAGCTAACCTCTGACAAGCACCAGTGCTCATGTAGGAGCTAGTAAGGAATTACACTTATAATTACCATCCTAGATTATATACAATGGCTCCCCATGTATACCCAGCCTTACCTAGCAAGGAAAAGATGTGTCCTTCCAAGAGATTCACGCAATATGCTCCCAGGGAGATAGAGCTCTGTTCTTAATATCACAACAGGGATGCAATTCTCAATTTCATCTATGGCTTTAAGAATTAAGAGGTTTTTTTTTTTTTCCTTCTTTTTCATATGCAAAAAAGGGGTTGGAACATGGATAGAATTTTCTATCAACCTTTGTTTTTACCTAGCAGTCTTTTTAACCATGTTCCTTACCATTGTTATTTCCATTAGTCTTAATCATCTTAATTAGGCTCATTATCCTATTCATTAGACTTGAAGTAGAGGTAATTCTTTGTGAGCTCTGAGTTACAGCACCATTAAGACTAAATAGCTATTAATATTATTAATCTAAATGAGCCTTAAAAACCAGTCAAATTGAGGTTAAAACCACAGCAAATAGAGAATTTAGCAGGAACATTGAAATTAAATGGCCATTTTGATTAGACTGTCAAACAGATGGCAGGGAGTAAATCTTCATAAATCCTTAAACAAGAAGTTAAAAGAGGTAGCTATTTAGGTAGTTACAAATCATATGAGCAAATTTTTCCCTGCAGCAGTAAAATAAAATTTCAGCTGGGTGTACATTTTAGTGTCGGAACCAAATTACTGTTTATGTTCAGATCATAATCTGAAGGCCAGCGAAGGTTTCCTCCCTATGTTTGTATTGTATGGAGGCTAATCTGTTTTCTTCTACCTCCCCACAGAAATGATAGACTTCAACAGGGCAGTCTTTGAGGGAAATGTCTAGCAGCTTGCTCTTCCAGATGTATGTGTATATGTATGTGTATATATATCTCTATATAGCTGACATCTTAATTTCTCTGGAACCTTTCAAAAAATGGGAAACAAAGATTGCAGTCTGAGATTTAGGCTACAGAAATTTAAGAGATTAACCTTGGTCTCCAGTAAGGATTTTACAGGAATGTACTGGGTTTGAGTGGCAGGGTTTTTGGTAGAGAGGGAAGGGGCTACAGCAGTGGCCCCTGTGAGAAGTTTCTCAAAAGCTAAAGCTCCCCTGACTCCAAACTGAACCCCCCTCTGGCCAAGGCCGAGCCAATTAGTGATGGTGGCTGCGCCTCTGCAATAATGTATTTAAGAAGGGGAATCTGGGAGGGGGTTGGGATTTTGTGAGGAGGAGTTACCAGAAGGACACCTATGCGAACACCGAGGCCAATGGAAGGAAGAAGAAGTAATGGATGTTGATGGAGCATGAGACTCTTAATCTCAGGGTCATGGGTTCGAGCCCCACATTGGGCACCAAAAAGGACTGTCATGGTTTAAGCCTAGAGAACAATTAAGCGCCACACAGCCATTCATTCACCCCTTCCCCTCCAGTGCTGAGAAGGAGAAAATGAATCAAAAGGCTCAGGAATGGAGATAAGAACAGAGAGGGGTAATTCACGCATTAAGGTCACAGGCAAAAGACAGGCTCATTATGGGAAGAAAAAAAAGAACATCACTTTAATTCAAAACACGAACAATGACACTTAACAGACAGAATGGGACAGTGAGAAGCGTTACCATATCTTAAAACAAACACCTCCCCCCACCCCTCCCTTCATCCCAGGCTCAGTTTTGTTCCCGATATCTCTACCTCCTCCCCCAGTGGCACAGGGGCAGGGGATGGGGGGTGAAGTCAGTCCACCACTTCTTCCTCCAAGGTGGGGGTGGAGCACTCTTCTACATTTTTCCCCCTGCTCCACGTGGTGTCCCTCTCATGGGAGACAGTCCTCCACAAACTTTCTCTGCTGTGAGTCCTCCCCATGGGATTCATTCTTCTTGAGCTGCTCCAGTGTGGGTCACCCCCACATGTTGCAGTCCTCCCAGCGCCGAACTACAACAGTGGGGGCTTCTACTTCCCACAGAGTCCCAGGGGTCGTGCACAAGCCGCAGGCGGATCTCTGCTCCTCTGGAGACCTCCATGGGTGGCAGGGGGGTGGCCCTGCCATCTCACCACAGGATACAGGGGGGCTCTCTGATCCAGCGCACCTCCCCTCCTTCCTCCTCCTTCCTTCCACTGACCTTGGTGTTTGCATAGGTATCCTCCTCATAACTCCTCCTCACAAGTCCTCACCCCCTCTCAGGATTCCCTTCTTAAATATGTTATCACAGAGGTGCAGCCTTGGCCAGAGGCGGGTCCAACTTGGAGCCAGGGGATCTTCAACAAGCTTCTCACAGGAGGCCACTGCTGTAGCCCCCTCCCCCACTACCAAAACCTCCGACACTCAAACCCAGCACAAGGAATTCATAGGCACCAGGCAGCATCAAGTCGGTTAGCTTTATCAGGCTTCCTAAGATGATTTGCAGTCCCAAAAGATCAAGCTTTCACCCTACCCTTTGGCCCTCAGCTGGCCTCCCCACAGCATCTCTGCTGGAGGCTCCAGGCAGTGTGAAATATGCCTTGGATTCGGACAAGAAGTGTATAGTCCAGGCAGTTCAGTATATGCTGCCAAGCCAGACGTTTCCTTAAAATACCACCTGTGATTACAATAAATATAGTAGCAATAAAAAAGAACATGTGAGGCCATCTCTGAACCCTTCTCTCTTGAATAGGTGATCAGAGCATACCTTTGGTATTACCAACATCTGGTAGAGCTTCTAAAAAGCCATAAAGAGCCAAGAAGACCTCTGAACAGAGCTACAGCAGCAAGAATGTATCAGAACAAGTTTGGGTGCTTGCAATCTGGCACTGCTCACCTGGGCACTCCACCTCCCTAGCACAAGGCAATTGGGAATGGACAATTGCTCCCATTCCCTGCTCCCAAGCTTCCCAGGAGGGTTTAAAAGATAAGTTCTCATCCTCGGAGTTTTATTCTTTCTCTTCCATGGAAGAGATCTGGAAAACTAGCTGTATAATCATCAGGAGGCATTACATGTGAAGGCATACAAAACATCTTCATATCCAACCTCACATTTCATTCTTTTGTTCATTTCTTAACCGGTCTGAAAAACATGTCCCAGAAAAAGTTAATGCCCAGGAAGGCAGATTAGAAAGGAGCCAGAGGAATTTTCAGTGATACCTTGGTAGAGCTATATAGAATGGTTTGGGTTGGAAAGGACCTTTAAAGATCATCTAGTCCAACCCCCCTGCCATAGGCAGGGACATCTTCCACTAGACCAGGTTGCTCAAAGCCCTGTCCAACCTGGCCTTGAACCCTTCCAGGAAGGGGGCAGCCACAGCTTCTCTGGGCATCCTGTTCCAGTGTCTCACCACCCTCATCATAAAAAATGTCTTCCTTATATCCAATCTAGATCTACCTTCTTTCAGTTTAAAACCATTATCCCTTGTTCTGTCACTACAAGCCCTGATAAAAAGTCTCCCTCTGTCTTTCTTATAAGCCCCCTGTGCTGGCTAAAGAGCCACTCCGGTTTTGCCTCTGCCGATATATATAGCTCTTAGATTGTATTGAGGAAATTATTATTCCTCTCTTTGCTACACCTTATCTCCTGCATAGATATGACTACGTATGTCCTGTCCCACTCATGCACCATCCCGAAAGCCATTCCAAGCTGTGATTCATATCCTTTCCCAGGGGCTCCTTTAAAAATTCCTGGCCATGCTTGCTATGGGAATCCTTTCTGTCTTCGGGCCATGAAAAAAGTTCTGCTACCCTGTGGTTTTTTAAATGGTATCCTTGCCTGACTTTCAGAAACAATAGCAATTGTGGAAGAGCTTTTAAGACTGAATGTCATTCACTTCATTAGTGCTGCTTCATAGGAAAATTAGTTTGGCAAAAATAAGCACCAAGTGGAAAACAGATGTTAAAATTGGTTTGTGAGTTCCTCAACCATCTATGGCCCCATTAAAAGGTGCATATAGCCTTCACGTTCAGCCACCTGCCTTGTAACACTGGATTTCTATATCAGTCCCACATAGCCAACTGCACCAGGATTTTCTAACACTTTTCAAATCAGAGAGTAAATCTATCATTCTCAAGGCAAAACAGACAGTATCCTGAATTAGTCATATGGCAAATCCACTGGTGGCTAAGACCTCTTTCTCCAGCTTGTTGAAAAGTTACAAGTTGTGAAGCTTCAACAAGCTTTCCTCATTTTAAATGAACCCCTCTCCACACACACATTTCAACGTGACACTGATTTTTAGGGGAATTTCTGAGTAGGTCTAGTATTTCATTACTGTATGCAGATTATTTCAGGAAAGTGAAATCAGTCTTAAAAGGTAGCACAGCCTGCTAGTGTCTCTTTTCAACTCTTGCTCCATTCAGTCAAGTTTTGCATACAGAGGGAAGTGATTCAGAAAAGATTCATTTTCTGTGGTAACTGGTGCTGCAAAAGCATCAATGAAATTACTACCACATCAATCAATGCTCACTTACAACCTCTCCAAAGCAGATGCAGGCAGAGGCAAAGCACTCTGCTCTGGAGGAGTTCCTGGTATAGGACTTCACAGGAGGACTATAGTATTGATTCCACAGTCTGAAACCATCTACTCTGGCCAGCTTTAATTTTATCCTCTTTATCTTTTGAAGAAGAGGGGGAAATACCCAGCTCACCTCTCAGTAAGCCAGAGAGAGGCACCTGCTTACCCATGGAGAAGGACTCTTTCATGAAGCCAAGTAGCACATATCTTCTTAGAAATGCTGTTTTACTTACGTCCTTCTGCACAAATTAAATAAAATGCTATGCAAATACTTCCTACACTACCACATACATAACCAAAATATAACTTAGTATTTGAAGATATAATTTCAGACCTTGTACTCAGCATATATCGGAACATAGTTCTGTATATTTATATGATTTTCTAGATTCACAGATGAGTGACAAACTTCAGAAATGTTATTTTTAGTGAAAAGAGAAGCAGACAGACAATTTCATATTGATCTGTAGAAGACAACAAGACTTTCAGGACTTTTTCAAGAATTATCAAAGAATTACATTTGCCGTATGCCCATAGTTAAGAGTTTAGGGGCAGAACTGCAGTTGCCACTGTCTGCCCAGTAACCAGGGTGACCGTGCTGTTTATGCCAGCAGAAGATCTTAGATTTCTTTATGGCAAGATACAAGGAAGGAATGGATGCAGGCCCTGGGAGATCTTTGCAGTCATCCAGTCCTAAGAAATGACTGAAGGGGAAATTCAAACTGTAACTGCTCAGCAGTGGTAATTTGTGACCAAGGAATGATCTGGCACAGAGGGCAAGAAGGCCCAACTGCAAGAAGGGGTTAAACTGGCTAGAAGCAGGAACGTCAGAGATAGACTACCTGCAAGAAAGGGAAGTTTCCCTTGGCGATAAGAAACAGCCTCAGCATTGTCTTGTAGACCATCCTGAAATGCCAGCACTCGGGCCACCTTTGGGCAGCAGAGCTGAGCCTGGGGATGGACCCAAGGCTGGGCTGAGGTGCCCCATGCAACTGCTCTCGGGATTGGTGCTGGTGCAAGTGTATATAAGGAATCTGCTTGTGACTCATCTTTGCAGACTCCTTGTAGAACCACTTATTGCAGTAGGACTCTGCCCAATGCATTGCTCATTTGATATTTTTTTTTTTTATATTTAAGCACAAACATGTATTTAATTGGCCTCTAGGGGTGCAATAAAAATTCCTCTACATGACACATCAGTCAGCAGCTAGAACAGATGAGGTAATAAAATCTCCAGTAATGCCATACTTGCAAACACATGGTGCCCAGAGTGGGGACAGCATGAGAGGAGGACTTAGTTCACACAGGTCTTCTCTATATCTTTGCTTCTCAAGCTATACTTGGCTGCAGTCTTAAGGAATTCCTACAGTGTCATTGTAGATTGCATGGAGTTGTCTTTTGTCTCCCAGCTCAGTTCTTGGAATTCTTTCATGAGCCTTGTTTGTTATCTACCATGTGTCTCTTCTCCTTTTTCTTCCTGATCTGACTGATGTGGTTATTACTAGAAAACTTCTTCATTCCATGATGGAAATTTGCACAATTGTCCACGTTATTTACTTAGTGAATTCCAGTAACCCAAAATAAAAGGATCATATTCTGATATTGGCTAAGCTTATGCAAGACTGGAACTCCACTGATTTGAGAAGTATTTGCCTGGATTTACATTAGTATAAGATAAAAATCTGGCCCAGAGTTTCTATTTCTTCACTCACTTTAAACTTCATCAATCACACAACCCTGGCTCCTAATAATTTGACTAAAATTGGAAACAAGCTTTTTCATGGTCTGATCCTCCATGGTCTTTTCCAACTACAGAACATCAGCTATCTGTCTCAGGAAGCTTCTGTTGACTGAAGCAATTTAAACCTCCAGCCTAAACTCCAATTAATAACTTAAAGCTTTTACTAAAGCGTCATCAGAATATTTTAACAAGTTTTAAATGCATGCGAAACTTCAAAATCAGCAAACTATTACTTGTTTGGGCTCCGACTCATTTATAAATGAACAAACACAGCTATACACAGGCTGTAAATTATTGCAGTATCCTCCCCTCTGAGGGCCACTTACACACTCCAGAGGGATATAAAGTGACTGCTGTAAATAAGAAATAGGCATTTTATGTTTAGCATTTCTTTTGCTGTTTGTTGTCAGTAATTCGCTGCAGTGCAGTGATTTCATCTTGCAGATAAGACACATATGGTTGTTAATTGGCTTCTGCTATCAAGACTTTTGTCCTCTGTGGACTCTGCCTGTCTCAGGGCATGCTGCACTGGCAGCAGTACCGGGAGTATGCACTACTTGTGGTTCATTGTCACACGCAACTTCCCCCAGGGCAGTAGCAATTTTCTTGTGGTGATGAGGTGATGACCAAAGACATCAAGTGCTTTCATGTTACAGGTCCCTATCCATAGTGGATTCAGTAACACTGCACAATTGAATGCCACTGAAGCCAGAGGTGATCTGAGGAAAGCAAAAAAGGAAAAAAAAAAAAAAAAAAAAAAAAGGAAGCAAAGAAATATAGACAAAGTTGTGAGGCCCCTTAAACAATGCTAGCCCTTAGGCAATGTTAGCTAGATAACATTCTTACAGAAAACAGGATAGATAGTAAACTAATCCCTGTCTTTGAGATAAAGGGGGAGCCGTACCAGCTAAAGGATGACCAATTCCTGATAACACCAAGGATTTACTTCCTGGAACATCTTGATAGACACAAAAGTTCCAATTAACAAAACAAACAGGTAAAACTAACTCTACAACCTGAAGAGGAGCCAAAGGTCCAGAGAGCATGAGCAGGAACCAAAGTCAAAAAATTCATGAAAAGGAAGGAGTCTTACTTCATCCTGAAGACCCTTGAAGACCCCGGCCCACCCTCACCAGGAGGCACTGCACAGGCGCAAAGAAGAAGGACTTGGGGGGGGGGGGGGGCAAGAGAGGAATTTCTCGGAACTAATTGTAATATTCCCTCCTTATCTTTGGAATCCTAATGCATATGTAACATTTCAAACAATAAAAGGAGCTGGTTTTTTTGGCTCCAGGCGTGCACGTTTGTGGCGGAGTGATCCCCCGTGTGCCCGACGTCGTAATAAACATACTACTTTATAACTCTTAGTGAGTTGTAGAGTTTGATTCCGCGCCACAGAGGGAGCATCATCAGACTTCAGGTCAGCAGAGTTTAGGTAGCAGCTCATTCATCCTGCTGCATTATGTAAGGCATGGTGGCTGTGTATTACTGGTGCACTGGGTGACAGTTCCTGTAAGAAAATTATTTTTCTCCCTAGTGATTTATTCAAAGCACTTTGAAACCAGTGGCAAACCAGTGGCACCCTGCAATTTTTACTTTAGCTGACTGGTACAGCCATCTTCAGAGTTTAAAATCAATAAACTTACATTTTTAGCTTGCTGCCTGAGGGCACATAACTGACATTTTGTATATATAAAGTATTGGTGTTCCTCATATGCCAAAGTTTAAACCACAGAAAGAATCTTCTGGTAGATTATAACAGAAGCTCCACAGAGGCAGCTGAAACTATTATCTGTGCATGCCTGTGTTGACTAAAAGTTACACGTAGGCTGCACTCCACCGTCCAGCAAGCAAAGGCACAATGCCAGACTTATCCCTGCAGTGCTTCAGAGCAGGAGCTCCCATCAGCATCGAGACTGCTTTCCCACATGCATCAAGGGAAGAGTTGCCCTCTGCAAAACCCAGCAGGAGCTACACAGGAAGTGTCCCATATCCCCCACCACACTCTTCACAGCTCTGGAGGGTCACCATGCTGCTTCGGGCACTCAATAAAAGGAATTAGGAGAGTACAGAGGTGGGAGGATACTATGTGAGGGTCACCTAGGAAATTATTTTAAAGGGTTAGGGACTAGCAAAAGGTGGAAAGTCCATAAAGCAGCTTGCACAGAGAATACCAAGAAATCTGTTCCTAACCTCTTACACTGAATTCCAACCTCTTACACTGAATTTCCTCCCCCACACACCCCCCTAACAGCCTAAGGCCTAGGAAGAAGGCAATTTTTCACCTATACTGGCTTCTTAGGGCTGCTTGAATGAGCTCTCTTCAGTCTTTAATGTTTGTTTCTCAAATCCTCACTTTCTTACTTGTAAATCTAAGATGCAAATAGGAAAATCTACCAGAGAGCGCAGCGTTTACCTTTGTGTTGTTTTTTATAGAAAGATAGTCAACATCTGTTTGCAGTAGTAAGTTTTGTGATTTTTAATTTATAATAAAGCTAGTCAGTGTAGTGTGTCATTTTGGCTCTTCCATTTAAAAATCTCAGGAGATGAAAAAGAACAGAAATTGTCTGTTTAACTAAGCCTTTCTCCCTAAATTAAAGTGGCAACATTTTAGAACAAATGTATTTGTGTTATCAAGACTAGAGTTTATATTAAGCTTTTTCTGTAGAACTTAGCAATTCATACCTAAGCCCCCACTACTGTTCTTGTGGCATAAAAGTCTTAAATTCAGTGTAATTGTAATTTAGATCCATTGCAAGTTTTATTTGTATTTTCAGTCAGACTTACTGTCAAGGAAGTTTGCCACCACATAACTCACTCTTCTGTCCCTGGCTTGTGATCACACTCAGCCGCTGCAGGTAAAGCAATAAAACGTGTGCAAAGCTTAGCCATACTCAATGGGCCAAAAATAACATTTATTATTGTGAGAAACGCTCAGTTGCCAATTATCAACAGCTCAGACAGGATGCGGTGTGAAGCACTCTTTATTACGCTCTTGCAAGACCGAGCGCCCCCATCAGGTGGACGCGCCTAACAGCCATCGTGCAATGGTTTATATCCCTTTCTCCCAACCGCCAGTTCCCTCCCCTGATTCCTCATTGGCTGAGTACTACAGGGTGTACAGACCTCCCAAACCGCCTACCGATACGCCCCTTCATGTATGTGTTCATACGTCGCATGTTCATGGAAATGAACCTTGGCTTTCTCCAGGGAGGAGAAGTTAATATGCATGAGCTCATCACGCAAGCGTACTAAGATGGAAAAGTTCGAAATTCAGGTTCCCCAAGTCTTTCCGTATCTGCATCCATCTAAAGCCAGTTCCAAGTACTGGGTCATCACAGTTGACAAAAAGACCACTTGCCTTCTAGCCCTAGGCCAGGGATTTCAATGGTTGTGAATTGCTCTCGTTGATTGCTTTGGTGAATCGCTCCTGCCCTTCCCATCAGGCTTATTATGCGAAAACAACATTCTTTCCCTTACAATTCCCCCCTGTTTTTATTTATACTCTTGTTGCTTTTCGCATATTCTCAGAGTATTGTTCTATGAACATTTTTCCAGTGTTGACAACATGAAATTTACATCTTTTCTCTGATGACAAGTCATCTCTTGCATCTTCATCTCCCTCTTCCTCTAGTAACAGCATCTTGCCAAGATAGGGGGGGTGGTTCCAGAGGCATCTGTTTTGACAAGGCGGTTTCAATGAGATGCTGGACCAATCCTCGGACGCAAGGGATTATGTAGCATCCTACGGAGACAGTGGAGAAAGTAGGTGGTATCTTGACATCCTTGTTCTTCCCCAGTCCGCACATGCGCAGTAGAGTCTCTCGAACTTTCCTGGGGTTTCTGGTGTTGCTGGGGGCTTCTGACAGGGGTCCCTCCAGTACTTTTCCATTGCACAATAGCAGTCCATAGGAGTCTGTGTTTACAGAAAAAGAACTCCGAACCATTTTAACAACAAAACCACAGTAAATCACCTTTAACTTATGTACATGGCAAAATACCAGCAGCATACCTGCTCCTCACATTAAAGTCACTATATTTTTAACACGAATCACCACCATATTCTTCACAATCCCTCGCATTTTATTAAATTGATTCGTGTTTGGGTTTATCCCTTGAATGACTAAATGAATCAATTTAATAAAACATGGAATCATACATGGTATAAACATTAGGGTAGCAAATGTACACAACAGATAAAATAAAAGCTGTTTTACCCACGGTGTTCCAGGTAACCAGGACCATAGATTGCCATTCCAGCCATTCCACGTTTGCTATCTGTGATGGGGAGGCGGTATAGAGACCCACGGCCAGCTTGATAATCCCAAAGGTCCCCCACAAACCCAGCAGTGACTTAAATTGAAGGTTTTACTTCTAGTCTTTGTTAATAAAACAAACTCATTATTTTCAAAAGGGTCATATGAGTTGGTAGCATTTTGACTCTTTTTAGCCATTATGAGGCTAACATACACAGTGAGGAGAAAAAGCCAGCTACCATAGTGAGGTCCGGTATGGCACATTTTTCTGTTTACCCCTGGACCCATTGGGTTGCTGCCAACGGTCGGGTTCGTGTCTTCTTAACAGCAAAAATGGAGGCCAATCCGGTCTTGCCCTCACTTGGACTTATCCTCAGCTTTTCCCTCACTCCCTTTTACTTTTGTTTGGTTTTTTTTTTCCTAATTCCTTTGTTCAACTGATTTATGTTTTTATGCAAAACAGTCTAAAACCAAAAATCATAGGTATTACAACTTTTTAACATATGTACATACACACAGGGTTCATGTAGATGATTCAGGATCTCACTACTATTGGTGTCACTCGGTCTGTTTTAATAAGTCCAGTCTTATTTTAGCTCCATCATATTCGAAGCTTCAGATCTCCAGGTGCTGACTCGATCTTCTAATTGGGTTCACCTGTAACTGGTCCTTTCACCCTGGAAATCTGAGTCCATCCTCTTTCAGCAGTTCTTACAGCTGTCTCCGTAGTCAACAATACCAGGAATGGTCCTTCCCATCTAGGAGATAAGCTTTCCTCCTTCCAAGTTTTGATCATTACTTTATCTCCAGGTTGTATTTTGTGTACTGCAAATCCTAAAGGAGTTGTCTGGGCTAACATTCTTTTTATTCTTAATTCTTTTAGGTTTTTCTCAATAGTTTTAATATATTGTTGAATCCTCATGTCTTCTATTAATGGATGCCCTAAAGGCATACCTTGGGAATATGGCATCCCATATAACATCTCAAAAGGTGAGAGGCCTGTCTCTGAATTTGGCATAGTCCTAATATGAAGTAAGGCTAAGGGTGAGCATTTAATCCATGAGAATTTGGTTTCTATCATTAATTTAGGTAACTGTTGTTTCAAGGTTTGATTCATTCGCTCTACCCGTCTATAACTTTGTGGATGCCATCGAGTGTGATATTCCCAAGTGATGCCCAAAGCTTCTGTATTTAACTTTATAATTTTTGATGTAAAATGAGTACCCTGATCCAAATCAAATACTTTTACAATTCCAAATCATGGTATAATTTGTTCCAATAATATTTTAGCTACTGACTGGGCAGTCGCTCTGGTGGTAGGAAAAGCTTCTACCCAGTGAGTTAATTGATCTACTATTACCAGTAAATATTTGCATCTCCTAACTTTCGGTAGTTCTGTGAAATCTATTTGGATCCTTTCATTCATTGCAGAAATTGTTTTGCTGGTAGAAATGCATGACATACGTTCAGTTTTCTCAAACATATTGATTTTAGGGTCATATTCATTAACATTTGTGTCACCAGGTAAAAGATCAGAGTGCCTGCTTTTTATCCATGATGTGCCATTAATGGTACGCACTGAACAGCTATCAAGATCTTTCTTATTGTTTGTGGCTCAAATACTTAACTGGTTTTCATTAATCTCTTTTACACTGTACCTATCACCCAAAAGTTTCGTTTCAATTCTGGTCTGGTTTGCAGAGTCCTCTGCAATTCTCCTTCTATCCCTATTGTCTAGAAGGATCCACTTCCCATTCTTTTCCCAGGACAGCTGACCCGAACTGACCAAAGGGATATTTCAGACCATATGACGTCTGCTCAGTATAAAGCTGGGAGAAAGGAGGAAGGGGGTGGGGTCACCCTTGGTCCTCTGAGGCAACCACTACGCGTATGGGAGCCCTGCTTCCTGAGAAGGCCCGACATCGCCTGTTCATGGGAAGTAGAGAATAAATCTGTTTTCCTTTTTTTCTTCCGCGCGCGGACCTTTGCTTTGCTTTGCTTATATTAAAACTGCTGTTGTTTTACCCACAAGGGTTGTTTTTTTTTCCTATCTTAATTTCTTTCCCCTCTTTGCCCTGTTGAGAAAAAAGGGGGAAGAGGGGGGAAGTGATAGAGTGACTTGGTGGGAACCTGGCATTTAGCCAAGGTCAAATCACCACAGTCATACATGTATTTATTTATACATGTCAACAGTGTATACAGTACAGAGTTCATAAACTGTCTTGGGGATAGGACCTCAATACAAACACAATCAATTTCATAGTCAACAATCAAAATGCTAAACTCAGTATCTAATCTGATCTCTCTAAACCAATTACAAACAGATAGATTCAATGTAGCATTTCTATTATCAGTGGTTTAAAAGTTATAAACATGCTTTCCTGAAGCTTTACACAGAATAACAGTTGGCGGCAACGTCACCCAGGTCTAGTCATGATGGGAGACCTTTCACTGGGAGTTGTTTTGCTTTCCCTCGTAAAAGCTCTGTTGTGCTTACTTCACTAAATTTTAACTTGGCTATAATTTCATGACTACTGAATTCACGCTGCCCCCTGGCCAAACCATAGAATAGCTAAAGACTCAATAAAGATGAGTGACATCATTAACCCAGTACAGTAGCTATTCAGATGTACGCTGTGGTCTCCTTACATAATCATCTAATTTTAGCTACTGAGTGAGCCACATACAGTACCACAGCGTATTGAGCTCTGAAAAGCTGTCAAATATCCAGATGTTTTTTTCAAGGTTATTTTATTTTCCTACTTTAAAATTATTTCCTTACACAAATCTCAAGATGGTATTTTCCCTTAAGCAAACCCTCTCTTCAAAACATGCTCAAGGCTTCTGCTGCTCCTGATCATCTTAACATATCATTAGATGGTCATCACAGTTGTAATAGTGCTCATGGCACTTACATATGGCACAGGACATTGGGGTTTTATAATGACTGTCAATGAGAACAGCCCTAATAAAACAGTAGGGTGATACAAGTCTTAATTCAAGCACCAGACACACACATGCTCAAGTAAAGGCACCTGGTTTGCTAAAAATAGCTGTTGATCTAATTTGCATTTCTTCAGCTTTTTGTATGATATTTTTACATAACTATGCTCTAACAATGAGAATTGTAGCTTTAAAAACCTCCTATTTCTATAGTGGTTTTCATCCAAGTGACTAAATCTCCAGGTATTGCTCAGAAGTTCCTGTGCCTGTAGAAACATATTGAAAAGAGGTTGACAGATTTATTCACAATTACAGAAAATAAAAGATTAAAGACTATCTACAATGCTTGTACCAAGGCACTTTTTATTAAGGAGCATGCACAAGAAGTAAAAGCTGACTCATATGTTATGATCCCCAAAACCACAGTTCTGATAATTCCCCCCATCTCCATAGTGGACATTTGACTTTCTCTCTCATCACTCTCTTGCTGCTGCCCAGAGCTGTTCTTCAGCCAGGAGAGCTGGCAACCAGTCCCCATCCCTTGTGTAATCAACTAGCTCACCCTGGAGATATGATCACATTGTGCTGGTGTCGCGGTTGAAAGTATTAACATGGTAATGATTTAACAGGAAATCTAGATTTATTAATAACTAACAGCACTTGATCATTACAAAATAATTCAGAAAATGTTATAAAAATAGTGACTTATTTACAGATTCTAAAATGACAAGATTCACACTAACTTACTTTATGGTATCTTAAATCTATACATATGTACACACACAAACACAAACACAAAACGTACAAACACACACAGAGACAAAAGTATTCGGATCCAGCAGAATGAACTATGTACCCACACACACCAGTAAGCAGAGTGGGTGAAAGAGAAGCTAGCTCCAAGTAAAATTTCCCTCCTCTCGAGTTTAGACTAAATACTCCCAATGCCTTGGCATTCCTCAACGGGCGATAATTGAGACTCGAGCGGGTGGACTTCGCCCTGGCCTTCCATCAACTCTGGCAGCAGACGACACCTTAAGGTTTTACATACCTGAGAGGCGTCCCAGCTCAGAGGAGGTGCTGGTCACAGGCCCGCTGCGATCCAGGAGAGCTCAAAGGGTCTCCCTTGTGGTCACAATTTATAGGGTCCAAGATAATTGACTTTTGTCAGTGTTGCGTTTAAGGTGAGGCTAAATTTGGTAAGCGATGAATCCCCTTGCATTCTAGCCGATCCTCTGATTCGCGGAAAAAAGACTCTACAACTCGAAATAGAGTTATAAAGCAGGTATGTTTTACTCCAGCCGGAGTGCAAGGGGATTTCTCCACAAAGCTTGCACACCAACAGCACATTTTACCAAAAACTTATCGAGTGTGGATATGCATATTCATTGGATTACATAACACAAACATACATATGCATGAGTAAGGCTGGGTTAGTTCTAGAGGCTGGTGTCAGCAGTTTATGTTCTCTTTGCACCTGCGCATTGCCTCCTGGGGGGCGTCTTCGGGGAGCTTTGGGAGGAAGGCTCGTAGTCTTTCTCACCTTGTACTTTTCCCCGGAGCATGCGCGGATTCTCTTGGCCAATTTCTTGAATAACAAGAGTGTGTTTCTATCTTATCTAAGAGAACCAATGGAACTTCTACCGTCCGTATATGGCTATCTTTACTCATTACCAAGACCCAACTAGTTCGAGCACATCTGTTCCCCAAGGACAAAAATATGATATTTTGCTGAACACTGCAGTTCTTGGTAGATTTTCACAGTAAACTGCTCTGTTTTGATGGACACAGTGGTCCTTGGTAAAATTCCACAGAACAGTCTGGGCAAGCAGGATTCTTAGCAATATTCAAAAATACTGTAAGTATATGTAAGTAAATGTAGCTAGAAAATCACTACCCCCTTGGTGGACCGGGGCGTGCACACTAGGAATAGTCCTTCCTCAAATTAAAATACTACCCCAATTACATGGAATAGGGTGGTCAAGGATACCTATTGGAAGACAAAAGAGGGGTATTTCAAACCCATTAGTTACTCGTCCCACCGCTTTCCACTCTTTCATAAGATGGCTCATTCGTTCACTAGGAGTTAGCGAGCTAGAGAAAGCTATAGTAAATATTTCCGGTGTAATGGAAGAAATTGGGAATGCCACAACCGATGCGATTGGAGCATTACAAAGGGAAGTTACAGAACTTTCCAAAATTACTCTCCAAAATAGGATGGCTTTGGATATGATGCTGGCTTCACACAGTGGAGTTTGTGCGGTCGTAAATACTAGCTGCTGTACGTATATAGATGAAACGGGAAGGATAAACGCAGATATGAGCATGATAAAACAACAAATAGGCATATTACATGAAGTACAGAAGGATGATACTTCCTTTGGCTTTGAAGAAATTTGGAATAAGCTCACATCTTGGTTGCCAGACTTTAAGTGGCTCAAACAATTGCTTGCTTTAATCCTAGGGATAATTGTAATGATAGTAGTAACTTGCTTGACTATACAATGTTGTGATTGCTGTACACGTTGCAACAAATGTGTATAACCTATACCTCAAACTACATTTAGGTATGCTAATAAGTATTTATATCTACATTTAGGTACGTAATAAGTATTTGTATTTATTTGTTCACATGTTAGGACTAACCTTTAGTTTTAATAATACTACTTTAGGTTGCATCATACGAATTCTGCAGCTGTGAAGGGAAAGGGGGGAATGATATAGAAATATTAAGAAATTAAGCACATAACTAAAAGATGGTTGGCCATAGTAGACCTAAGAGTTGTCTGTTTAAGCTAAGGCATTTTGAGCTGTGGGAACAAGGCGTTTTGAACTGTGAGAACAAAGACACATAAACAAAGATAGAGGCCCCAAGGACAGAGGATGTAGCACCATGGTGACAGAAGATAATGGGCATTTTATGACCCAATGGAATAGGCCTGGGCCCCTGGCACCTGGAGATAAAAGACATTTATGACCCAAAAGGATGACTCCAGACCCAAGGATGCGCATCACACTTCAGATAAGACAGAAGAAACTGTTGACATGACTCTTTGAACTGATCACACCTTTGTTATAAATATGTATATTTGTGTTGTGTAACCTCATGAATATGTATAAGATACCTGCATTTAAGTCGTAAACTAAGGGGCTTGGGTGTGCATGTTAGGTGGAGGAATCCCCCATGCACCCAGCGCTGCAATAAAGAATACCTGCTTTCTGATACTCTAACTTTGAGTCTTAGAGAGTTCTCTTCAACCGGCTTTTTCAGTATCAGCACCAAACAGCACAGAGGGGAAAAAAAGAGCACAGATCCCTAGGCAGTTGCTAGAGATGTAACCAAGGGCAAGTTTCTAGATTATCCAGTCCCTGACACAGCACAGAGAAAGAACAAGAATTTTAAAATAAAGTGATGACACAAAGGCTTATGAATAACATCTACTACCATATCGAAACACAATTTTTTTCCTGGGTGAGGCATATGCAAATCAAAGAGCAGAAGCCAAGAAGACAACACAATAGCCTGAGGAGTGACCCCAAAGTAGACCCTAAGAGCCACCTGGGGGGACGAAGAGACTCAAGTGAGCAAGGACCATCAGCTAAGAGGCTGCAAGCCTCTGGGGATCCCCACAAGCAGGGCAACAAGCAAGCCACCTTCCCAACACATAGGAAGCTCTAGACCACAGGGAAATAAATACAACACTCACAACAAATAGCAACCAGCTTCTCTGAAAGCTGTCTCAGGCTCCTCAGGCTGTCAGTCCAAAACCAGCCCTTAGACTCTCCAATTTTGCACATCTCAGAGGCTTCATTACAGAGGTATTCCTCATACAGAAGTTTGGGCTTAGGTCTCTTCCAAAATAAAACACTAAGAATATAGCTGCTGATCATATTTTACCATAGGATTTAATATTATCAATAATGACCACAAATGACAGTAAAAATTAGTCTATTAACCAACATTTCAGATAATCTCTAAAAACTAATCAGCCATTTCAGACAGGTCATTACTTTTGCAGTTATTCTATCTCTTCACAGGCTGGCAGTGACAAGAAAACTCTTGCATAAATTGCATTGAAGTTTGCTAAAATTGCTTGTGCTGAGTTAACTCTAAGTCTTGCAGGGAAACTGATATAGCTGTGATGAAGCCAAGGGGATGGGCTACTCTCATGTGCTTCCCATTTCCTAGTCAGCATAAGCTGCAGCAGATACACAGAGAGAGAAACTATGCAGAGCTTGTTTCAGCTTTGATGGTTGTACAGCAAGTTATTGGGACTGCAACTGTTGAAAGATGAAGGCACTTTGCTTCCCACTGCCTGTCAGTCACTGACATCCCAGGGAATCTTAACTGAGAGACTGCATACTTAAAACACCAGCATTAGCATTTTTCTTCTAATGTATCATCAGTTTAGCAAGAATTTAGAACCTGGTGATTCTTAAATATTTCCTGCTGCGCACAGTGCCTATGCCCTTGCATTTTCCTGTGCACCTGTGCTGTATTTCCCCTGCTGCCAGGAAACAAGCCATCAGGTCAAGATCCATCTTTCTCCTTAGACAACATCTTCTGTGAGAAGCTGCCTGCAAACTTTCTACCAAGGAAATCTAGCAGAATCGAGGCCAGAAGCAGCACAATAAAGTCCCCTCTGGGGGACTCTGGTACTCTGGGAAATTGTAGAGGAAGGAATATCTATGTGTTGTATATGCACACAGCAAGGGTTAGACAAGAGGAGCACTTGTCCCAGGGCACTGCTCAGGGAAAGTTGAGGGGAAAAATTGGGCCAGAAATCTCTCAGAAATTTTGTGGGGTGGGCTGTGAGCAAGCCAGCCCAGTAGCAGTGGCTGGACCACAGGGTACTACGTGTCAAGTCTGTGTGTTTCCATACAGATGCAAGCATTTATATCAAGCAGACTAGGACAAAGAGTAAGTGTGAAAAACACACCTCTAAGTACTCCTAACAACACACATCCAAGCACTGAAAGACAGGTTGTCGTGGTTTGAGCCCAAGCAGCAACTGAGCACCACGCAGCTGTTCACTCCCCCCTTCCCCCCAGTGCTGGGAAGGAGAAAATGAATCAAAAGGCTCAGGAATGGAGATAAGAACAGAGAGGGGTAATTCACGCATTAAGGTCACAGGCAAAAGATAGACTCGTTATGGGAAGAAAAAGGACATCAATTCAAAATGTGAACAACAATAACACTTAACAGACAGAATGGGACAGTGAGAAGCATTACCACAGCTTATAAACCCCTCCCGCCACACCTCCCTTCTTCCCAGGCTCAGCTTTGCTTCTGATATTTCTACCTCCTCCCCCAGCGGCACAGGGGCAGGGGATGGGGGGGGCGCAGTCAGTCCACTGGTTCTTCCTCCAAGGTGGGGGTGGAGCACTCTTCTGCATTCTTCCCCCTGCTCCACGTGGTGTCCCTCTCACGGGAGACAGTCCTCCACAAACTTTCTCCGCCATGAGTCCTCCCCACGGGATTCATTCTTCCCGAGATGCTCCAGCATGGGTCACCTCCATGTGTTGCAGTCCTCGCAGTGCTGGACTGCAACAGCAGGAGCTTCGTCTTCCCACAGAGTCCCAGGGGTCCTCCACAGGCTGCAGGCAGATCTCTGCTCCTCCAGTGACCTCCATGGATGGAAGGGGCACAGCCCTGCCATCTCACCATGGGATACAGGGGGGCCTCATGCTCCAGCACACCTCCCCACCCTTCTTCCTCCCACTGACCTTAGTGTTCACATAGGTATCCTCCTCATAATCCCTCCTCACAAATCCTCACCCCCTCTCAGGTTCCCCTTCCTAAATACATTATCACAGAGGTGCAGTCACCATCGGTAATTGGCCTGGTCTTCGCCAGAGGCGGGTCTGACTTGGAGCCGTGGGAGCTTCAAGAAGTTTCTTACAGGGGGCCACTGCTGTAGCCCCCTCCCCCGCCACCAAAAACCCCACCACACAAACCCAGCACACAGGTCTTCTATCATCTCCTCCGCTCACATTCTATAAGCCTGTCCTTATCCAAGCTCATTTTGCAGAGATGCCTCTTTTATGAGACTGGTCACCTCTGGTTTCCTCTAACACCAATGAAGAGAGACAGACCTGCTGCTCAGCTCTTAGGTAGGCTGAATTGCCCTCTGCAGAGGCTATATCCTCTGTGAAGTACTGAAAAAGCCTGTGGCAAATTGACTTTTCACTTGGGCACCTGAGCTGCCTTGCCAAAATTTAGGTGGAAGGGGGCTAACCCACAGCACCTCTCTCTCAACCTATTTCAGTGGGCTTTTCTCAAAATAAGGCAAGGTTAAAGGGGCAGAAGATGGTCCAAGAGCATTGATGTCAAGGGTCTGTGTTTGCCTACTCTACTTCCATTCCCCTGCACCCTCCCCCCACCAAGAAAACCACAGAAAGCTTCATTAAAAAACATAGCCACCTTGGTACATAGTGGGTGACTTGCGGAAACATGACTCCACAACCTATAAGGTTATAAAGTAGGTATGTTTATTCAGCGCTGAGACGCACGGGGGATCGCTCCACCACAAACGTGCGCACCTCTCGTGGCACCTTGTCTTGGCTTTATGCTACAAAGCATCACATATTCATAATATGCCTATACATATGCATGACCTATCCCCGCTTCGTATTATAACGAGCTTGAAAGTCTTTTTCATATGTTCCGCCCCGGTCTCCTCCTAGTCACGTCTGCGCAGTGTGTCCCGGTGGTCATGGGCTGGGGTCGCAGAGATGAAGTAGCTCCTCTTCCTCACTGTTGAACTTTTTACCTCGGTTCCTTGCGCAGTCTCTGTAGCCTCCTGGACTCGGGCCGGACCATAGGGTTGGTTTTGACCAGTTTTTAGGGCTGTCTTCCTATTCCATCAGGAAGCGTTCCCTCACAGCTTCCATTAATCAAGGTTTCCATATTGTTCTGCTCTCTGGCCCATCGACTATGATCTATTATCCTATTCAATCTTAGTTATCTTTTAACTAATGGGCCTCTAGCCCCTAGCCTGATCTCTAAGTCTTCCATCTTTATCTCTAAACTAAGTTATACCTTCATTTCTTGAGTGCCTAATTTCTATATCCTATTTTAATTTCCTAGCTCCTCATCTCAATTCCCCCCTTTTCTAAGACATTAGTAAATTCTTTTACTACCTTTAATAAATTGACTCCTGATCTAACACTTTAGAAAAGTACTAGTTTGATTCCAGCCTATGCCTAAGCTGATTCTTTTTCCATGTGACATAAGCATCTCCAGTGTTCTGGCAGCACCAAAAAAACCATTTGATTAAAATACAAGTTAATAGTCCTAAAATCAACAGTGTCACTACCAGAACAAAAAGCTGTTTTAACCATGCAAAATTAGGTAGCTATGAAGTCAATTTTTCCCAAAGATTTGTGAAACCCCAGGACGTATCATCTTGTGCTATTAAATGAAATAGTTTTGAAGCTTCCCAAATCCTATGCACATCTGTCTCAATTTGGGCCTCACGATTTACAAAGGCACAGCAGCTTTGATTAATTACTGTACAGACCCTTCCTTCTTTAGCCATTAATAGATCCAAAGCCATGCGATTTTGTATAGTTACTTCTGCCAATGAATTAATCTCCTTTTGTAAATTGACAATGGCATCAGCAGTAGCGTTAGCCAAGATTTCAACAGCGGCAGAGATATTTACTATGGCTTTTTCTAATTCGCTTACTCCTAGCATAGGGATGAGCCATCTTACAAAGCTATGAAATCCGGTTCCTCTAATTACCAGGGGGTTCTCAACCTCTCTTTTCTGTTTAACCTGGTACCACAGGGTCCGTGAGACACCTTGCAGATTCCTAATGGGGTATGAGATAGGCAATAATATACCTGTTGTACATTCTCCCCACCAATTTTGAGGTAAACACTTCCTGGCCTTTCCGTTTGCACATAAGTACCACCAACCTGGCGGTAGACTGCACCTTTTCTCACTGGGACCGTGCTTCCACTCAGCGGTATCATGGCATTCGCCTGGGAATTTCCTCCATCCCGTGTAGCCGGTCTTCCTTATTGACCCTCTGGGGTACGTATTATTGCAAGTTTGATAAGCCCCCTTTTTTGTGCCTAAGAACTGGACCGAATTATTTCCCTTGTTTCGCATCATTATCGGCTGTCGGAGTGGCCATGTGCTATTTGCCCACATTTGTTCAATGGCTTTGGATTCATTATACAAGGCATCATTTTGGTCAACTTGATCTAATATCCATTGATATTCTAGCTCAATTTTTAAATCTAGTCCATAAAGACAATACCTGTCATAATTGCCATCGGGTGGTCTCCATACTCCCGTCAGATCATGAGGGGTGGGTCCCCCTACCCAACCTGTCGTATTTGTAAACCGTGGGATGTTAAATTTGGGAATACCTAGAAAAGGAAATTGACCCGATTTTGGTAATTCTGTGCATACCCAACAATCTGACAAATTATTTCCTTGAGCCATCCCGTGAAGAAGGCCTACAAAGAAATTCTGATTCCATGCTACCACAACGGTATAGACGTTGACCAAAATTATCGTGAAAAATACAATTTTCCTGGCCGAATTTGTGTAACCTTCCATGGAGATCTATGGGCCTTCTTCACTCTGGTATGATGGATCCAGGCGCTCTGCTCCTTGATCTTAATTGCCGTAAAGGAGGTGAGGAGTACTTGGAACGGTCCTTCCCATTGTGGTTCCAGAGTCTTTTCTGCAAGAGACTTAACATACACATAATCCCCAGGCTGTATATTATGCACAGGTCCATCTAACTCTCTGCTTCGGGTTCCAAACACATGTTTTCCAATTTTATTGAGCTCTTTACCCAATTCCACCAGATATGAAGTTATAGTCTCATCCCCTGCCTGCGTGGATATGCCCTTTTGTATGCTATAGGGTCGTCCGTACAGAATTTCAAAAGGATTTAACCCCTCTCTTGCCCTTGGCTTAGTTCATATGCGCAGAAGGGCCACAGGAAGAGAATGAGGCCAAGCCAAATTAGTTTCCTGTCCAAGTTTCACAATCTGCTGTTTGATTAAATGATTCATCTTTTCTACTTGGCCACTTGACTGGGGATGATACGGGGTATGAAGCTGCCAATCTATACCTAAATGGCGGCTGATTTGTTGCACCACCTTTGAAATGAAATGTGGCCCTCTGTCAGAGGATATTGTTGCTGGAACCCCAAAGCGTGGTATTATTTCTTGTATTAATATTCTGGTCACCTCCCGAGCTTTGGCGGTTCTGGTAGGGAACGCTTCCGGCCAGCCTGAAAAGGTATCTGTTAGTACCAATAGGTATCGATACCCCCCTTTTCTTGGAAGTTCTGAAAAATCAATCTGCCATTGTTGCCCAGGCCCATTGCCTTTTACAATTCAGCCCATTTCCAATCTGGGGGTATTTTTAGGATTAGTCTGGAGGCAAAGATCACACTGCTGAGTCACTTGTCTTACTGTAGTATATAAATTTCTAGCTCTAATATCTTTAATTAAGTGTTTACATAGGGCCTCTGCTCCCCAATGTCCTTTCTTATGTTCCTCCCTTACTAGGGACCATGTTAAAGAAGAGGGAATGACTATCTTCTCTTGTGGAGTGAGGGCCCAACCTTCTTCATTGTATGATCCTTCCAGATCTGTGATAAGTTTTTGATCTTCTTTAGTATAATTAGGCTTACCCTCTAGGCTAATTCGCCCATCAGGGATTAAAGCTCCTTCTACTTTTACCTCTCCTTTGGCTGCTCGTTTTGCCTCTCTGTCCGCCAGCTCATTTCCCTTCTCCAAATCCGAGTTCACCTTTTGGTGTGCCTTGATGTGCATGATTGTTACTTTTTTAGGAAGCTGGACTGCTTCCAACAGTCTCAGAATTTCCTCTGCATGTCTGATGTTTTTACCCTGTGAGTTCAATAGTCCTCTCTCTTTCCAAATTGCTACATGCGCGTGTACGACTCCAAAGGCGTATTTTGAGTCCGCATAGCTATTCACAGCCTTGTCTTGGGCCAACTCCAAAGCGCGGGTCAGGGCAATTATTTCTGCCTTTTGTGCAGAGGTATTCATGGGCAAATGCCCTGATTCTATTATTTCCTGGCTGGTAGTAACGGCATACCCAGCATGTCTTTTACCACTTAGGACATAGCTGCTTCCATCCGTGAACCAGTTCTCTGTGTTCTCCATAGGGCTGTCTCTCAAGTCCGTGCGGCTTGAATACGTCACTTCAATGGTCTCTAGACAGTCATGTTGTACTGGTTCTCCTGTGTTCCCACTGAGGAAAGAGGCTGGATTGACAATGTTAGTAACCACAATCTCTACATCATCTTGTTCTACCATTGCAGCCTGATATTTCAAGAATCTTTGCAGGGAAAGCCAATGTCCACCTTTCGCCTCCAGCACTGCAGACACTGTATGGGATACTAACACAGTCATTTTCTGGCCCAAGGTGAATTTTTGGGCTTCCTGGATGTTTAATACCACGGCCGCGACTGCTCGCAAGCATCCAGGCCAACCCTTGGCAGTTGTATCCAACTGTTTGGAAAAGTAGGCAACTGCTCGACGATACGGGCCCAGGTCTTGTGCTAACATCCCCAGGGCAATCCCCTGCTTCTTGTGAGAGAAAAGGAAAAATGGCTTACTTACATCTGGGAGTCCCAAGGCCGGAGCCGACATCAGAGCCTTTTTCAATAGCTCGAAGGCCTGTATAGTTTCTTTATCCCATTGAAGGTGTTTTTGTTCAGTGATCGTCAATGCATATAAGGGTTTGACAAGCAGTCCATAATTATAAATCCATAGTCGGCACCACCCAGTCATTCCCAGGAAAGTCCGTAACTCTTTCACTGTTTGTGGCCTCGGGGTCTCACATATTGCTTCTTTTCGAGCTTGTCCTAAAGTTCTTTTGCCAGCGCTAATTTCATAACCCAGATAAATCACTTCACGCTGCATTACTTGGGCCTTTTTCTTAGACACTCGGTATCCCTGGAGCCCCAAAAAATTTAGCGGGCTTACCGTCCAAGTCATGCAAGCGTCTTTTGTCTTGGTGGCAATCAAGATATCATCCACGTATTGTAACAGTTTCCCTTCCTCAGGCGGGGTTGGGGCTTCCCATGACTCGAGGTCTTTTGCAAGTTGATTGCCAAATATAGTAGGGCTGTTTTTAAACCCCTGTGGTAACACCGTCCAAGTCAGCTGGGTTTTACGTCCGCTTTTAGGATTTTCCCATTCGAATGCAAATATTTTCTGGCTGGCTTCGTGGAGAGCGAGGCAAAAGAAAGCATCCTTGAGGTCTAAAACAGTAAACCAGGTTAGTTCAGGTGTCAATACAGTCAATAAAGTGTATGGATTTGCCACGACCGGGTAGAGATCTTCAGTTATCTTATTCACTGCCCGCAGGTCCTGAACCACCCGATATGACCCGTCAGGTTTACGGACAGGTAATATGGGAGTATTAAAATTAGACTCACATTCTTTCAGTATTCCTAGTTGTAGGAACTTCTCTATAACTGGCTGAATCCCTTCCTGATCCTCTCTCTTCAGAGGATATTGTTTGATTCTTACCGGCTGTTGTCCTTCTTTAAGTCTGACCTCAACAGGTGGGGCATTCTTTGCTTTCCCGGGCACATCAGTGGCCCATACTCCGGGATATACCTGGTCAATAATTTCTTTGCTGATTCTTCCTTCTGTGGGAACACTAGTTAGGGATAAGCTCATTATTTGTATAAACTCTTGGTCATTTACCTCCAGAGTAATCTCTCCTTCTTTAAATGTAATTATTGCACCCAATTGTTCTAATAAGTCTCTCCCCAGAAGTGCCTTCGGGGAGTTAGGCATATATAAAAATTTGTGTATGCCCCATTGTTTTCCTAATTTATACCTTAGGGGTTTGCAAAAATATGCCTTTTCACTTTGGCCAGTCGCCCCCTTTACCATAATATAGTCGTCTTCTAGGGGCATTAGGTCTTGGTTTAAAACTGAGTATGTCGCTCCAGTGTCCACTAAAAATTCTACCTTCTTTTGTTCTTTCCCTAGCTTTGTTGTAACCAGCGGATCCGCTAGGGTAGATTCCCCAGGTCCCCGTCAGTCCTCTTTCATATGGGCCACTGCCCTTCCTTTCTGATTACTTTGTCCCCTCTCCTTAACTTTCCTTTTTTCTGGACACTCATTTTTCCAGTGCCCAAACCGTTTGCATATTGCACATTGATTTTTTCTTAATTGAGGCAGTCCTCGCCTAGGTTTCCTTTCTTCTTCTTCCCTAACAACTGCCAGTACCCTTCTCTGTCCTCGCTTATAATCCTCTTCTCTATTTCTGAACACTCTCCATGCTTCATCCAGTAATACTTCCAGGTTTCTACTTTCTGTGGAACGCAGCTTCTGAAACTTGCGTCTAATGTCCCCTGTAGATTGTCCTAAAAACAGAGAAACTAACTGTTGTATTCCTACCTCTGACCCCGGATCCAATGGTGTGTTGCGACGCATTACGTCCCTCAGTCGATCCAGGAATTCTGATGGTGACTCAGAAGGACCTTGTTTAATTTCATATAATATTGACCAATTTATTGTTCTGGGAATAGCCCTCTCCATTCCTTTTACAATCCACTCCTGGTATGCCTGCAATCTTTCCATATGTGCAGACCTGTTTGCCTCCCATTTTGGATCTTGGAGGGGGAGATATTCTTTAATGTCTCCTCCCGTAGTTTTATAATAATCCTCTGCCAAATTCCCTGCAGTTTTTAAAACTAGTTGCTTTTCCATCTCAGTCAAATGATCTAACAATAGCTGTATATCATTCCAATCGGGATTATGCTGTTTTACAATAAACTGAAAGTATCTGGTCACGCTTGTCGGATCGTTATGGTAATCCCTTTTTCCATTCCTCTAAATCGATAGTAGAGAAAGGTACCTTAATTAATATTGTCCCTCCGTTAGGTCCTACTGCCTCTCAGAGGGGTGCCTGCAAGACCGTTGGAGCAGACTTTTTCCTGGTGTGGGAGGATACTGGACTACCCGGGGGAGTGGAGGGTCCATCCGAGTCCTCATCCTGTTCCTGTGGTCGAGGGGGAGGCTTAAACAAATCGGTTAGATCCTGCTCTGGTGCCTGATGAATCTTATCTGCTCTAGTGCATCTTTGCCCAATACTGCATGCTGAGCAACACCGTTTCAGTTTGCCTTTAAGTTCCTTTTTATTATCTTGTTCAAGGGCGAGTACCAAAGGGTCCTGTGGAGGTACAATCCCGCAGTCCCTTTGCCACTCTGGATGATTTCGGAGAGTGAAAAACATGTCTGCATATGATACCTCATCCCACTTCCCTTCTCTCCTCAAAACCAACATTAGTTGTAAAAGGGTGTTATAATCGAGAGTCCCATTAAACGGCCACTTGGCTTCATTCTCTAATTTGTATAGTGGCCACCATTGATTACAATATTTAACAAGATTTCTTTTGCTTTCTGTGTTTCCTGTCCCAGCAATATCTTTCCAGTGGGCCAATATGCATCCCAGAGGGATGCTCTTTATAACTCCCCCTTGTGTGTTTCCCATTTTTTTAAAAATTATTTTCTTTTTAATTTCCACTTAAAGCGTTTCTTACACTGTATCTTAACTCTGTCCCAGTTCTTTTCCCATATGTCCCAAAGCTCTGGAACTAAGCTACTCTTACCACATACAAATTTTATTATTGTTGACTCCTGTCTAGCCCTTTCTCAATTATAAAGATTCGGAAGTGCCGTTTCGGGTAAGCATTTAGGGCATTCAGGCCTTTGCCTATCAGATGCACAATACCACCTTTGTTTACAGAGCTTACACTCCAGCAATACCCAGGCTTGATGGTAACCCCCTCTATTATAAAAGTTATAAGGTACTAATCCACAAACAAAACAAGGAATTCTGTCTTCAATCGGGGGAAGAGCCATTTCAGAGGGTTGTTCCCAATCTAATGCTACAGGTCTCGCTAGAGGGGTTACATATAATCCCTCCAATCGATAGAGACCATTTTCCCTTCTTATCCACTCACTCTCATCATTCAAATAATCACTGGGTTCCAGCCCGAACCACCGGAGGAGAGACTCACTATTCCTTCTCCTCCTACTCATTCATTCATTCCTGCATGCTTCAGAGGCATTCAACACAAAGATCAGATTACAAGAAAAACCTCAGACTTGTATATAGGGACACCAAAAATTAATCACAGGCTCAAATAACACTTTTACAATCTGACATTCACTTCATTCGCTTCGTTCGTCTCCGGCCGCTCTCCTCGCGGAGAACACGGAACCGCGGATCAGAACTCCACACTCGCTTCGCAGCTGTGCTGCGTCTCATACACACACACAGGTACTCATTCACTCGTCTAAAAGCTAGCTTAATATGATGTTGGTTATAACTGATCTGAGTTGTTTATTCTTGGATCCACAATTTGCTGATGTTATATCTCGGTACCGGGCACACCATACAAATGTTTTTAGGTGGTAATACGGTTTCCTAAACATACATAAAATTCCTAGGCATTTCACAAATTAAATACACAATTGTTACTACATGCCAGTTGATATCCTTCCAACAGCTGTTAATGTTTTACCAAAACCACTCAAGAGGTTCCGCTTACCCTTCTCCTTCTTCTTACACAGTCATTAGCAGGTCCATCCTGGCTCCCAAAACTGGGATGCAGCGATGACCTCGGATTCACTCGATCTACTCCCAAGATCGCTAGCGGCCGCTCTATCGGTCAGCGAATCCCCTTTACCAACATACAGGGTATCCTCCTCCCATACGGGGACTATGCTGTACGCCAGACATCTCTGCGCGATTTATCAGCAGCCCCAGACAAGCGTACGACTTATTGGCTTCCCTCGTTAAACATACCGTTTGTCCGCAGCTGAAGATGGTCGTTGTTTGCCCCCGCAGTGAGTGGCTGGGAGCGGAGTTCCTCCGAGAAAGGACTCAGGGCACGCCTAGGATGTCCACTCCTCAGTCTATCCTGCAGCCGAGCAAAGCACGTCCCATCTGGGATGCCAAAATGACTTGTGGAAACACGACTCCACAACCTATAAGGTTATAAAGTAGGTATGTTTATTCAGCGCTGAGACGCACGGGGGATCGCTCCACCACAAACGTGCGCATCTCTCGTGGCACCTTGTCTTGGCTTTATGCTACAAAGCATCACATATTCATAATACGCCTATACATATGCATGACCTATCCCCGCTTCGTATTATAATGAGCCTGAAAGTCTTTTTCATATGTTCCGCCCCGGTCTCCTCCTAGTCGCGTCTGCGCAGTGTGTCCCGGTGGTCATGGGCTGGGGTCGCAGAGATGAAGTAGCTCCTCTTCCTCACTGTTGAACTTTTTACCTCGGTTCCTTGCGCAGTCTCTGTAGCCTCCTGGACTCGGGCCGGACCATAGGGTTGGTTTTGACCAGTTTTTAGGGCTGTCTTCCTATTCCATCAGGAAGCGTTCCCTCACAGCTTCCATTAATCAAGGTTTCCATATTGTTCTGCTCTCTGGCCCATCGACTATGATCTATTATCCTATTCAATCTTAGTTATCTTTTAACTAATGGGCCTCTAGCCCCTAGCCTGATCTCTAAGTCTTCCATCTTTATATCTAAACTAAGTTGTACATTCATTTCTTGAGTGCCTAATTTCTATATCCTATTTTAATTTCCTAGCTCCTCATCTCACAGAGAGCATAGGTGAGGTATTTTATGGAAAGAGTGATGTTGGGAAAGGATCTGAAAAGAAAGGGAGCAGGAATGAGGAGGGTGATTTGACCCAAGGCAACAATAATTCTCCACAGGAAATAGGTTTTGCACAAGCCTGCTGGAACTGTCCCTCATCTAACAATACTGTAACCTTGTAGCCCATACCAATGTTTGACCACTAATCACTGGCTCCATTGTGTAAGCCCGATACTTTGTGGCTCTATTGTGTAAGCCTGATATGATCCAGGCTTTGCTAATGACTTTGCCATTGAAGAGGAGGTAAGAGATTGATAAGAGGTGAACATCCCACAACAGAAGGTGCCAGAAGCTGGATGATTGCCCAAGAAGGACAAAGTCAGCAAAGACCTGTGGTAACTGGGTGTGGTGGTTTGACCTTGGTTAAATGCCAGGTACCCACCAAGTCGCTCTATTATTTCCCCCCCTTCCCCTTTTTTCTCAACAGGGCAAAGAGGGGAAAGAAAATAAGATAGAAAACCAAAACCAAAAAAACAACCCTTGTGGGTAAAACAAAAGCAGTTTTAATATAAGCAAAGCGAAGCAAAGATCCGCGCGCGGAAGCAAAAAAAAGAAAACAGATTTATTCTCTACTTCCCATGAACAGGCAATGTCGGGCCTTCTCAGGAAGCAGGGCTCCCATACGCGGAGGGGTTGCCTCGGAGGACCAAGGGTGACCCCACCCCCTTCCTCCTTTCTCCCAGCTTTATACTGAGCAGCCGTCAGATGGTCTGGAATATCCCTTTGGTCAGTTGGGGTCAGCTGTCCTGGCTGTGTCCCCTCCCAAGATCTTGCCCACCCCGTCCCACTGTGGGGGGGGAAATGTTGGAAAGAGCCTTGGTGCTGTGTAAGCACCACTCAGCAGTAGCCACACCACCAGGGTGCTATCAACACCCTGCCAGCTCCCAACATCAAACACAGCACCATGAGGGCTGCTACAGGGGAAAACCAATTCTGGCTCAGCCAGACCCGGTACAGTCTCCACCCCTTATTCCATACCATTTTCGTCATGCCCAGGTCCCACATAACACTCATTTATTCATTCCGTAAGCTTTCTTCACTCCTCCAGATGTTCAGTGACTTGGATGCCATCTGTCAAGATGGATGTTCAGGACAGGAGCAGTATGTTTGACTGTTGGACTCCAGCACTGGCTTGGTTTGGGTCATCATCGCAAGTATCTGGTTCACTCTTCGTCGTTCCTACTTCCTCCATCGCTTCCTGCAACATACAACTCAACCCACAGATTATTTCCCCCCCAAGGTTAAATCTCCTTGAGGCACACACTGAGTAGCCCCATTGTCCCGCATTACCCACCAAGTACATTCAGGTCCCTGAGCAAAAACAATCCCACGAGTGGGCTTTCCTTTTCCCAAGGGAGGAGCAATCCACACTGCCTTCCCCAGCCATTGCCCTGTGTGTACTACAGGGACCTTATCTCCTCCCACAGTATGAAGGGTTTTGGTTTGGGCAGGACCAGGACGGTTAACAGATCCTCTGGTGTTAATTAGCCAAGTGGCTTCTGCTAAATTTATATCCCAGTGCTTCCATCCCCCATTGTCCAATGCTCTCAACATAGTCTTCAACAGTTGTTCAATCTTTCCAGACGCTTGTGGGTAATAAGGGATGTGATACACCCACTCAATGTCGTGTTTCTTTTCCCAGGAGTTTATAAGATTATTTCAAAAATGGGTCCCATTGTCTGATTCGATTCTTTCAGGAGTACCATGTCGCCATAAAATTTGCCTTTCAAGACCTAAGATGGTATTTCGGGCAGTGGCATGATTTACAGGGTACGTCTCAAGCCAACCAGTAGTTGCTTCCACCATGGTGAGTATGTAGTGCTTGCCTTGGCGTGTTCGTGGCAGTGGTCCAATATAGTCAATTTGCCAGGCCTCGCCATATCGAAAACTCAGCCATCGCCCTCTGTTCCAGGGAGACTTTACTCGTGTGGCTCGCTTGATTGCAGCACATGTTTCACATTCATGAGTGACCTGTGAGATGGCCTCCATGGTCAGGTCCACCCCTCGATCACGAGCCCATCTGTACGTTGCATCTCTCCCGAGATGCCCGGATATTTCATGGGCCCATCGAGCTACAAATAGCTCACCCTTGCGCTCCCAGTCCAGGTCCAGCCGAGCTACTTCAATTTTGGCAGCCTTGTCTACTTGCTCATTGTTTTGATGTTCTTCGGTGGCATGGCTTTTGGGCACGTGAGCATCTACATGACGTACCTTTAGAGCCACGTTTTCCACTCGGGCAGCGATGTCCTGCCACAGTGCAGCAGCCCAGATGGGTTTACCTCTGCGCTGCCAATTGGTCTTCTTCCACTTCTGTAGCCACCCCCACAGGGCGTTAGCCACCATCCAGGAGTCAGTGTAGAGATACAGTACTGGCCACTTTTCTCGTTCAGCAATCTCTAGGGTAGTTGGATCGCTTTTACTTCTGCAAACTGACTTGACTCGCCCTCTCCTTCAGTGGCCTCAACGACTTGTCTTGTGGGGCTCCACACAGCAGCTTTCCACTTCCGATGGTTTCCTACCACACGACAGGATCCATCAGTAAACAGAGCATACCGCCTTTCATCTTCTGGTAACTCGTTATATGGCGGTGCCTCTTGGGCACGAGCCACGTCCTCAGGCAGTGCTCCAAAATCTCTACCTTCTGGCCAGTCCATGATCTCTTCCAGGATCCCTGGACGGTTGGGTTTTCCCAGTCGAGCTCGTTGCGTGATTAACGCTACCCATTTACTCCAGGTAGCACTGGTTGCATGGTGCGTAGAAGGGATGTTTCCTTTGAACATCCAATGTAGTACAGGCAATCGCGGTGCCAAGAGGAGCTGTGCTTCTGTACCAACAACTTCGGAAGCAGCTCGAATCCCCTCATATGCTGCCAGTATCTCCTTTTCAGTCGGAGTGTAGTGGGCTTCTGATCCTCGATATCCCCGGCTCCAAAATCCCTATGGTCGACCCCGAGTTTCACCTGGTATCTTCTGCCAGAGGCTCCATGTGAGGCCATGCTCCCCAGTTGATGTGTAAAGTACGTTTTGCACATCTGGTCCTGTCCGAACAGGCCCAAGAGCTACTGCCCCATCTATCTCCTGTTTGATGTGCTCAAAGGCTTGTTGTTGCTCAAGACCCCACTCAAAATTGTTCTTCTTTCGGGTTACTTGATAGAGAGGGCTCACCAGCTGACTGTAACCTGGAATGTGCATCCTCCAAAATCCCACAAGTCCTAAGAAAGCTTGTGTTTCCTTTTTGTTGGTCGGTGGAGACATAGCTGCTATCTTGTTGACAACCTCCATAAGCACATGGCGGCGTCCATCTTGCCATTTTATTCCCAAGAACTGAATCTCTTGTGCTGGTCCCTTGACCTTGCTTTTCTTTATGGCAAACCCAGCTCTCAGAAGAATCTCAATTACTTTTTGTCCTTTCTTGAACACTTCTTCTGCCTTGTTGCCCCACACAATGATGTCATCGATGTACTGTAGATGTTCAGGGACATCACCCTTTTCCAGTGCAGTTTGAATTAGTCCATGACAAATAGTGGGGCTGTGCTTCCACCCCTGGGGCAGTCGATTCCAGGTATACTGGACACCCCTCCACGTGAAACCAAACTGTGGCCTGCACTCTTCTGCCAAAGGAAGTGAAAAGAATGCATTGGTGTCCTGTTTTAGCCAGGATAGGGTTAAGTTTCCCCAGCAGTGGGGGGAAGCTCTAGACGGGTTATTCATGTACCATGCTGACGTCACATCCGGGCGCCAGAGCGCGGGAAGAATCGGTGATCGCGTGAGTTGGCGCAGCTGGTTCTCTCACTGCTGTGTTGGTAGATATCTTGCTCTGTTCATTGTTATTACTATTACTGTTATTGTTATTGTTGTTGTTTGTTGTGTTGCTGTTGCACTGTTTTATTAAACCTCTCTTTATCTCAGCCCCGGGGCTTTGTATTTCACTCCCTTTGTGGGGGAGGAGCAGAAGCCGCGTGTTCTCAGACCCCAGCAGGGCCTAAACCACCACAGTTGGCAATGTCGATTGTGGCATACCACTTGGCTGCCTTTGATTCCAGTTCATATTGGAGCTCTAACATATCTGGTACAGCAGCACTCAGTGGTGGCGTCACTTCGTTCAGGCCACGATAGTCTACTGTCAACCTCCACCCTCCGTCAGACTTTCGCACTGGCCATATGTGGTGGTGCAATTCTTACACACACTCCCCCCCCCCATCTTTGTTGATCTGCTTGGTGCTAGGTGCTATTCCACCCACATCCCCCAAGCTATACACCAGTCTGTGGAGATAAGGACTGACAATGTTAACGAGCCTGGCTCCTCCCCCTCCCGATTGCTCGGAAACAGCTATAACGGCCCATCAACTCCTAAGGGCCTGGCACACCTGTGCCTGGGATGTGGTCAAATGGGAACAATAACAGAGTCGCACATTAATCAAATTCTTGTGTAACTGCTGGAAGGCACCAGAAGGTATCTGACAAAAGTCAATTATCTTGGACCCTATAAATGGCGACCACCAGGGAGACCCTTTTGAGCTCTCCTGGATCGCAGCAGGCCTGTGACCAGCACCTCCCCTGAGCTGGGATGCCTCTCAGGTACCAAACCCTTAAGGTGTCGTCTGCTCCAGACGGAAGGCCAGGGCGAAGTCCCCCGCTCAAGTCTCAATCATCGCCCGTTGAGGTATGCCAAGGCATTGGGAGTATTTGCTCTAAACTCGAGAGGGAAATTTTCTTTGAGCTAGCTTCTCTTTACTCTCTGTGTGTGTGTCTGTGTGTGTGTGTGTACGTACCCTTGTTTCTGTGTGTGTATGTCCGTTCTGTGTTCATTCTACTGAATCCAAACACCTTTGTTTCTGTATGTTTGTCCATTTTGTTATGTGCATGCATGTATATATATAGGTACCGTTAAGTAAGTTAGTGTGAATCTTGTCATTTTAGAATTTGAATAAGTCGCTTTTCTTTCTTTTAGTATCTCTGAATTATTTTATAATAATAAATTGCTGTTAGTTATTAATAAACCTAGATTTCTTATTAAATATTACCGTGTCAATACTTTCATCCGCGACACCATATTGGGCTCTTAAAACGCGAATGTGTCTTACTGATGACACCTTGGGTCTCCAGTTGATGGATCAGTTCTTGGATGGGAGCCAGAGAGTCTGGGTTCGTGCGATACTGCCGTCGGTGCACGGTCCTCGTAGCAATTGGCACCTGTTGTTCTTCAACTCGCAACAGTCCTACAACAAAAGGATCTTCCGAGAGGCCAGGCAGATTAGACAACTGTTTGACCTTCTCTGTGTTCACACTGGCCACACCAAAAGCCCATGGGTATCCTTTTGGGTCTTTGAAATACCCCCTCTTGAGGTAGTCAATGCCCAAGATACAAGGGGCTTCTGGGGCAGTTACAATGGGATGTTTTTCCCACTTGTCCCCAGTCAAGTTAACCTCGGCCTCCAATACTGACAGTTCTTGACATCCGCCTGTTACTCCTGAGATCCAGATAGGTTCTGCCCCTCTATAACTTGATGGCATTAATGTACACTGAGCCCCGGTGTCGATTAAAGCCTGGTACTTCTGTGGATTTGATGTGCCAGGCCATCGAATCCACACTGTCCAATACACCAAATCATCCCTTTCCTCCTCCTGGCTGGAGGCAGGGGCCCTCTATTCCTGTTCTTGGTCAGAGTATTCACTGTCTGACCCTTGCCGTGCGAGGCCAGAGACTCCTTCGTCAGGGCCAAGGGAGGTGATCTCAGTCTTCCTGTATCTGGGAGATCGCTGATTACTTTCTTGTGGTTTCACACCAGCTACATTAACAACCTTCTTGGATGTCTTCTTCTTGGCAGGGGTCTTTCCTCGCAATTAATTCATGTACACGAGCTTCCAACTTGAAGGTGGGTTGACCATCCCACTTCCTCATGTCCTCCCCCTGGTCACGCAGGAAGAACCAAAGTTCGCCACGTGTCATGCGCCTGGGTTTCCCTTTCCCTCTGACTGGGGCGGAAGAGAACTGATTTCTTGGGGTGCTCCTGACATCTAAGGCACTCGCCCGTAGAGATGAGGAGGTACCAAGACTCTCTTCAAAGTTGTGAAGCCAGGAAGAGACTGCCTCCACAGTTGGTGTACATCTTAGTCCTTCTCACATATCCATTTCTGGATAGTACATCGCAGCCAAGCCCGCAGAATACGAGGATGGTGCACCTTTAATCACCTTCCTCCACATGGCCCGTGTGCACAGGACATCCTCTGGATTTTTAGGGGCTTCATCATTATCTGGATCACCATAGATGACTTCCAGCGCTGCTAATTCTCTCAGGTACTGGACACCTTCCTCTGCAGTAGCCCACTTCCCTGGGGAGTTTTCCGTAAGATCTTCCTTGAAAGGATATCTTGCTTTAACACTTGAAAGGAGCCGTCTCCACAGACTGCAAATTCCTGTTTCTTTTCCAATTCCCCTTTCAATTCCTCGATCTCTAGCAAGGGAACCCAGCTGTTGGGCTTCCTTGCCTTCCAGCTGCTGAGCATCAGCCCCATTATCCCAGCATCGAAGCAGCCAGGCAGCAATCCGCTCACCCGGCTGGCGGCGATAGTCTTTCCGCAGATCTCGCAGTTCTGATGACGTCAGGGACCGGGTAGTTTCCGCCTCCTGTTTGAGTTCTGTTATTCCCTCTTCTGACCCCTTTGCTGAAGGACCCGCTTCTTCCTCTTCTTTCTCCTCCCTTATTAATCGAGGGTATGGACCTGTTGTTCTCCTTGTCCACTGCTTCTTTTTTACTACTGGGGCAATCTCTGCTGTTGTTGTTTTTGTTTGAGTTCCCATCTCCACCACAGTCCTTTGAGAGCACTGAACTGCAGCTCGATAAGCACAGGCCAGGCCCCAGTACAGTGCTAGGAGTTGCTGATTTTCATCGGGATAGACAAGGCACCCTTCTATCAGGTGTTGTGTCACTTTTGTGGGGTTGCTTGCCTGTTCAGGGGTAAGATCCCAGGCTACAGGAGGTGATAACCGTCCTAGAAATCTGCCCAAATCCTTCCACTCCCCCTGCCACCCAGGGACAGGCCGCCTCAGGGCACATTTTGGTATTCTCTCACCCAAAATTTGCTTTCTCTTACACCAAAAACCTACCGAGCTCCACACAGCCCACAATAGGCGAATAGCATTAATGAACAGTATCAAAGAGCTAACATAAGGATTAATAAGTACTTCGGGAGCTTGCAGAATAAAACCACTCATGATGTTCCCAATTTCTTCAGGCATGTTCCTGAGCTTAGCAAAATAATGATAAGCAGAGCAATAAACAAACCCGTGACAAGCACAAGAGCTTGTCGCTTACTAACTGCTATAGCTATAGCACAATTAATATAAAACTGCCGTTGTCATGCCCCACGTTAGGTGCCAAAAAAGACTGTGGTGGTTTGACCTTGGCTATATGCCAGGCACCCACCAAGTTGCTCTATCACTTCCCCCCCTTCCCCTTTTTTCTCAACAGGGCAAAGAGGGGAAAGAAAATAAGATAGGAAAAAAAAAAACCAACCAACTCTTGTGGGTAAATCAAAAGCAGTTTTAATATAAGCAAAGCGAAGCAAAGATCCGCGCGCGGAAGCAAAATAAAGAAAACAGATTTATTCTCTACTTCCCATGAACAGGCAATGTCGGGCCTTCTCAGGAAGCAGGGCTCCCATACGCGGAGGGGTTGCCTCGGAGGACCAAGGGTGACCCCACCCCCTTCCTCCTTTCTCCCAGCTTTATACTGAGCAGCCGTCAGATGGTCTGGAATATCCCTTTGGTCAGTTGGGGTCAGCTGTCCTGGCTGTGTCCCCTCCCAAGATCTTGCCCACCCCGTCCCACTGTGGGGGGGGGGAAATGTCGGAAAGAGCCTTGGTGCTGTGTAAGCACCACTCAGCAGTAGCCACACCACCAGGGTGCTATCAACACCCTGCCAGCTCCCAACATCAAACACAGCACCATGAGGGCTGCTACAGGGGAAAACCAATTCCGGCTCAGCCAGACCCAGTACACTGGGGGAGAAGTAAAGATCGCAGTGGGAGATCGAGACCACTGACTCAATTCAAGACTGAAAAAACCTGCCCCCACACACCTGTAAGGAGCATGCGTGCTAATTTACACAGCAAGCGAGGCTAATTTAAATATAACTAACCAATAGCAGATGGAACAGTAATTATAGACCAATGAGTGTAAACTTAGATAGGTTTTTAGTAATCACGTAACAAGATAAATAGGCTGTAGTTCCTTTGTGTAGCATACTAGCTTTGTGGAATTACCACCTAGCACACATCATTGCACAACTATGGAATAAAACTGATATCTCGGCTCTGTGTGTGAGATTGGCTTTTGCACACTGGATAATGAACCCTGTTTGAGGGACACACTGACTCTGGAAGCAACCGGTCTCTCAGAAAATCATCACACTGAAGCTAATGGAAATATCACTGAGTAAGAACAACAGAGAGAGTTCCCAATATTGATGTTTGTATTGGCTTTCATGAACCTAAGATAGCAGATACCTGTAAAACTTTGTAGAAAGTTTGCCAAGTTATCTGTGAAGCTTTGTAACAGCATACCATCCCAAGATATACAATATGGATTTTTTAAAAGAAGCTGCGCTGCAAATTACATTTTTGATGTTTCTTTCCAGCCTAAAAACTGATGATAACCTGTGAATTTGGAATTCTTTCACACCTTCCCTCGTTTACTCACCTCTACATTCCTAAATGGCTGCACTCTATTTCAGTTTGCTGATTAATATTGTTTATTTTTTTTCACTTTGCCTGCAGAAAAGCGGTGTAAATATAACTCCATACTGAGACAGTTTAAGTTCCAGGAACCAATTCAGCAAAAAACTTGCATGTGTCTAAGTATGCTAATCAACCCTGCTTTAAAGTCAATGTTTCACTGCTTTGCTGAATTGAGATGCTAAATGTAATCTTCAGAGGAACTTCCTTTAAGATCACACACATCATTGTGCTTCAGAATCTTACTAACTATGGAGAGCTCAGAGATGTAGGCAAGAACATGGTACAGTACCCCATGCTTTTCCTTGCTGAAGAAGATAGAGGTCTATGTATGATCCACACAAAGACTTCACAAAAATCAAAGCAAATGTGACTGTCTTCCAATGATTTTAAAAGGAGCCTGATATAAATAAAATACGTCAGTTTGCATTTTTGTCCCAGATTACAGCCCCAAGTTTTCAGAACTTTTTTCCTCACTGCTGAAGATGATTTTCAGATGGGTAAGTTCACAGTTCTGTTAATAATTGGTATACCTATTTTTCATGTGAGCTATTTCCTCTAAATTTATAACAAGTTATAAGTCTGCTCTGTGAAAGTATATTCATGAATGTCTCTTTCTGAACACAGAAGCCAAAGAAATACTTCTGATTCTGATGTCGGATTACTAAAAGAGATGTTCAAAGGTCAGAGGTCAGCTTTGTTAGGAACACTGTAGAACCAAATGATTAGCTGTTGGGATAATGGTAGAAACAAATTATTAAACTTGAAACAATCCACTATTGTATATGCCTGACAAAAAGCAGGAGCCTAGGTAGGATTAATGAGAAGTAGAGACAGTGAACTGCGACGACCTGTCTATGTCTGTCAAATTATGAGGAAACTAAGTAAAAGGTAATTCCGGCAGGGGGAGATCGCGACCACCAACCCATGGACCACCGACTCTAATTACACCCCAGACTCAAAAGAAGAAGGCAGAGAGGGCAAACTGGGCATGCGTGCTAATTTACTTGCTAAGTGTAGAGATTATGACCAATCATTTAGTAGAATATTAATACATATGTATCAGTATATTGAATATATAAAATTGTGTGTATAAATAGTTGTAGTTTTTGGGACCGCAGCGTGTTGTCTTGGGACAGGCACCCGTGCATGCGCATCCACGTAATAAAGGAAAATACCTCCATCCTGTGTGTGAATTGGGCATCTGCACACCAGTGAAAACGCCTGCTTTGGGACAACAGTTCCAGTAATAGTGAAGTTTTCCCAATGTAAGCCAGCATGTTTAAGCATTACAAGCTGATGGTAAGCACACATTATAACTGTTTTACAGAAAAAGATTTTATGCAAACATTGTCATAATTCCACATTCACAAGAAGGAGAGAAAGAGTATAACTTAATTGTCTCTGATATAATATACTTCACATTTGCTAGTAGCCATGGTTAATGATTATCCTAATAGCTATAGTTACTGCACATACAGGGAGTGATAAGAAATTCATAAAGAATAGGCTTTGATCTCCAAACCCTAGAAAATAGGTACAACGTCCTGGACCATAAAGACAATGTATAGAATTGTGTTGAGAATGAGTTATTTGACAACCTGGCAAAGTGACTATTCGATTACTTAACTTGGCAACAAAACTAACTTTTGAGTGTCCTAAAGTGAACTACCTTCATTATAATACTAAAAAACACACCCACAGGTCAAAAAGACCCCTGCCCAGGTTAAGACCCTTCCCCCGAGCATGCGTAGTAGTAGAAGCATTAGGTAAGCCCTATTATAATTGTATGTTAATCACTAACCAATCAGTATCTAATAGGCGTGTTCTGGAAAAGTACTAACTTCTGGGTTTTCTGTATAAAAGGAGCATGAAAACCTGCTGTTGGGGTGCTTGATTTGTGGAAAGGTCCACCGAGCACCCAAGCCTGAATAAATACAATATCTCTCCTGAGCGTGTTAAGATTGGTTCATTGCACGCCAGGCATGAATCCACTTTTTTGGGTAACAATACCACAGATTCCCCTGTGGTGTATACCGGTTCTCTCAGGCAGGGAAACACTTGCTCCTAATAGCTGAGGTACTAGTCAGTACAGGTGGGGAGTACCACATATTCTCTTTGAATTGCTGGAATTCTTGAGATAATTTCTCCACAGCCGCAGCGAGGGAGGAAGACAGACTTTCTTCATATTGTCGTAGTCGGTGAGCCAGTTCATCCACTGTTGGTCCCTCTTCGTCTCTCCAGTCCATTACTGCTGATGCATTGGCATATGATGATGGTGTGCTCCGTACAAACTTCCGCCACATGGGCCGGGTGCATCGGACTTCATCTGGATCTGTGGGTAACTGTGCATTATCTGGGTCATAGTAAACCATCTCCTGCATGACTAGTTACCTCAAGTATTGGATACCTCTCTCCATAGTGGTCCACTTATTTGGATGACATATAACATCTTCCTTGAAGGGATACCTCTCCCTCACACTTGACAGAAGTCACCTCCAGAGACTGAGATTTTATGTCCTTTTTCCAATGTCTTTGTCAATGCCCCCTTCCCTAGACAGGGATCCCAGCTGCCTGGCCTCCCTACCCTCTAATTCCACACTACTTTATTGCACGCCGGGCATGAATCCACTTTTCGGATAACATCTCTACATGACAAAGCACACATAAGCAAGGAGGAAATTTATAGACTAGTTGTTGTCATAACCAATCCCAATTACTATGTGTCTCTGCTTACTCTACCAGAAACATCTGCGTATAATCACCCAGGCTAGGGATAACCACTGCTATCTGACATTCCTGTGATTTACAAGGACAATGCAATTACAGCTGCAAGTCTGCCATAAGCACACAGTTGAATACTCTGCTGAATGTATCACAGTCATTCAGACTGCTAAAATGTTTCTTCCTATCCTCAGTAACAGGCTAGGAGGGAAATTTGGCCAGAAGAACCAAGCTTCTGCTTCACATCTTGGAAAATTTTATAGTTTTTATTACCAACTCAGCCTGGCCGAAGTTAAGTTTAACAAACTAATGAATATTTCTGAATGACCTTCCTTATGTCTTACACTAACAGCAGAATATAAATTCAGAAACATGGAAAAAACTCTTAGGAGAGAGAATCTAAATGGAAAAGCCCACTGGTTTTGCAAAATATCACTACTTGTTCCCATTGTCTCTCTGCATGACTCCTCTTAGCTGCTTTCAGCACACACATTAATGACCTTCAATCCTGACAAATATGTTGCCCTTATGCTTTTATGATCTCCTAATCTCTCAGAAGGTGACACATTCTGAGATTATAGTAAATACACCAGGATCCCAGTGGCAGCATAATACAGATGCAGCTGTGATGAATGCCAATTAAAACAGTAACAGCATGTGACAGCTGTTTACAATTACTTTTAATTATCAAGTTTTAAACATTCTGTTATCAGGCTCCTCTTTGAAGTATGCAGTTAGAATAGGCTTTGAGTTTGTGTTTCCTTAGTCTTTTGAGTAACCTTCTGCTAGAGAACTACTGCATGAAAAGCTTTAGTAGAAAAGCTTTACATGATCTGCTAGTATTTCCCTGAAAAATGCCTCCTAAAAGATAAAGAAACTTCAGCTATGGAGGGAATTTGGGCACGGGAAACTGCCCAGATGAACTGTTCAACACAATTTGCCTACAGTGTTCTCCATCCCCAATAATAAATGTTAAACTTATCTATAAATATATAAGCTAATACAAGCAGGTATCTACAATAAAGTTTTGCAAATATCTACCCAAATTGAAGAAAAGTTAAGGTTGCTTTTAAATCCCATTTGCCACATCTCATTAATTTTAGAAACAGGGTGTCTTCTCTCCTTGCACTTCAGCAAGAGAAGAGTCCCTGCTTAGGACTTGTTTCCATTGCACTGGGAGGTCTGCCTGAAGCATATGGAGACATGCTGGCTGCACCTATCCCAAGAAAATAAACACTGCCAGGGATGCTGCCAGGCCCAACCACTAATACTATCGTGCTGGGAGACCGGTCACTGGTGTGCTGGGGCCTGTGCTGTCCCAAGCAATCTCATCCCCACAAGGGTGCAGGAGTCTACAGGGACCAGGAGCCACCCCCAAGGCTATGTGTGTGCAGCCACCCTCTCTGGGAGGGAGGGGGAAGGATGTAGTCAAACGGCAGCAGTTGGCTCCCAGGCTAAAGAACAGACCTTGGCACTGGCTCACAACAATTCTAAAAAGCACAGCAATTATGGCCAGTTTTAACTAGATTGCTTGAGCAATGCAGGTAGTGAAGGGAAGCTGCTACAAGTATACCTGAAATTGCTAATGTACAGGGACCTGTAATATAAGCCATTTAGTTTTAACGTTAGACATCACTTGAGTTTTACTAGCTTTTATTTTTCCTGTATTTTTCCTGTATTTTACTGTAATGTATATAATTTCATTTATACTTTTTCCTAACTACCCTCTGTAGTTATTACCCACTTGTAAGATGTTTTGAAACCTTTAACTCCTTGCCTAGTAAAGATAAGACAGACCTTGGACAGTCTGAAAAACTCCCTGAGTACATCCCTAATAGCAGGAACCTAAAGAAAACAAGTGCCTAAGAAGATGCCAGTGTTGAGATAAGTGCTGAAAGCTGGAACAAACAGGAGCTGAAGGACGGATGAAGTAACTCTATGACCACGTATGGACACAAGAAACCTAAAGTTCACTAAGGGACAGTGTGAGAAAGGCTGTGTGGACCCCTAAGGAGGGGAGAAGACCCTCACTCTATTTTTACTATGCATGCTCAGACTATGTAAATGAATTCTGAGAACCCATTAGCATAAGACTGCCTTTTCTAAGAAATCTAACGCATATGTATGCTTTTTGTGTATATTAGTCAGAGAGTTTTGTTAGTAAGTGTGGCACTTGTGGTGGAGCGATCCCCAGTGCTGCCCAGCGCTGCGAATAAAGAATACCTGCTTAACACTTATACTCAATTCTGACTGTTGAGTGAACCTCTTTGTTTCAGTAGTCTGAGCTCCAGCACAGTCTGGGCGCCTGAGCAAATCTGCATGGGCCCCAACAGACCTGCACTGCCCAGGGGGATATCTATACTGCCACATTTTCATTCTGGTTCTTATCTAAATTAAGTTCTCACCTCTTGCCCAACAGTTGAGTCACCATAATACACATACCACAGGATGCAGAAATGGCAGGTCCAGAGTTGGATGCCAGTGCAGAGCAGAATGGCCACCCATGTCCCCAAAACACATGAATTCATACAAACCTTAATCATCTTGAATCAAAGAAAGGGAATGAATGCTCAAAACTGAGTTTCATGCAATGGCCCAATCCTGCAGGGACCTCCTGCAGGTCCAGGGATGACCAAGGACATTCGACATCACACAGGATCGAGTGGCTGTAGCCCAAAACTGCTTTTCCAGAGGTGCAGCAACTTGGCACATTTCCCTGGTACTCAAGATGACTTCCAAGGGAACTTGCTTCAACAACAGCGCAATCTCCTCTGTTACTAATACCAAAGAAACAACCACTTATTGCCTGAGCAGTCATACTGTGACTAAGAAATCATGTTTCATATTTCAAAGGTAACTTAGAAATTACAATATGGAGTGCTCAACATCATGTTGACACATATAAACAAAATTGAGACCATACTGCATAATGTCAAGCAGCTTTTTAGCTTGTTTTAAATAAGGCAACCTTTACAATGTAAAGACACACTTTATTTAGGTCTGAACGGGTCATTTTTCTCTTTCTGTTTTTTTTCCTGACAGCAGTTCTTTTTTTTTCTTCACCAAAAACTGTTTTATCTCAAGCAGCTCCTAATCACTTCTGCTTAAAAATTTATGACCTCTATAGAAAAATATAATCAATTCTTAAGTTTTTGTAATTTTTTAGCTTTTAATAGAACTATGGAAATTTTATAGTGGCTACTTACATTTCCACAAAATAAGAGTGCACAGGGCTATCAGTAACCCTCCTTACGAAGAGACTTGCAATAGTGGTGCAGGGAGAGACAGGTACGTTATTTTTGTGATTAAGAACTAGCAGGATGTCCTGGTTCAGCTAGGATAGGGTTAAGTTTCCCCAGCAGTGGGGAGGGAGCTCTAGCCGGGTTATTCAATACCATGCTGACATCACCTCCGGGCGCCCAAGTGCAGGAAGATCAGTAAACGCGTGGTGTGCAGTCGCTCTCCTCACTGCTGTATCGGTATATCCCTTGTTCTGTTCATTGTTATTACTGTTATTGTTATCGTTCTTGTTGTTGTTCGGTTTGTTGCTGTTACACTGTTGTATTAAAACTTTCCTTATCTCAACCCCGGGGTTTGTATTTCACTCCCTGCCCTGTCCGGTATGAGGGTGGGGGACAGGCAGCAGCAGCGTGGTCTTGGGTCCCGGCAGGGCCTAAACCACCACAGCCTTTTTGGCGCCCAACGTAGGGCACGAGAGGGTTTAGATAAGGACAAAAGGAGAAGGTGTGTTAGAGCAATCTGTTAAGTGCAATTTTTCTGGTTTTATTTGTATTGTTTGATAAGGAACATTTGCAATGCTGGCCAATTTGCTTGCGTGGTGGGGCTGGATTAATCCTTATATCCCCTGTGTGTTCCCAGTGCTGGTGTTTGTTATCGGTGGAAAATGTGTCAAGAGTCTTGTTTTGCTGTACTGGCTACTGACTGCTTGTAATGTGCTTGCATCACTGCTTGTGGGGGTGAACCGGTACCTGTTTGCTGCCTGGGCTTTTGTTAGGGGTCTCACCCCCTCTATGGGTGAGCCAGGGGAAGAGATCCTCTCGGTTTTTGAGAGTTTCAGCTATCCCTGGAGCATCCTGGCCAGTGGGCTTGCGGCTCTGTGCTTTCTGAATGTCTGCCAGATCTTGTTTTGGGCCATGTGGTACTTCTCCAATAATAGCACCACCCAGAAACCTGCCCCGAGGGCAGATAGCTATGAATGGCAAGGTGTGTGGGAAAAGATGGGCAAGTGCCTGAGTCAGTGGTCACCACCGACGTTTTGGAATTTCACTCCTGAACAAGTGCAGAGTCCTGATGAACTGGTGCAGTGTTTGGAAAAGGTGTGTTGCCAATCTGACAAACGCCGGGAGACACAACTCGCTGCGATGTGCTGGGGACTGGCCTATGCTTACCGTGTCATCCTTAACGCTACTCATTGCCCTCAAGGGGGAGAAAGGGCTGCAGGATCTGAAAGTGAACTTACTGGTACAGCAGCTGGGCCAGGGGGACAGGCAGTGCCAGTATCAGTCGCCCCGATACAGAATACACCAAAAAGTCAGCTCGCATAGTAGGGGATGGAGATGAGCCAGGGCCAGCACGAGAACAGGGGAAAGAACCGGAGGTAATCATCCGATCTCTATCCCTGAGTGAGTTGCGAGATATGCGGAAGGATTTCAGCCGCCTTCCAGGTGAGCAGATTTTCACCTGGCTGCTCCGATGCTGGGATAGTGGAGCTGCTGGTTTGGAATTGGAGGGGAGAGAGGCCAAGCAGCTGGGATCATTGTCCAGGGAGGCAGGCATTGAGAAGGCGATAGGGAAACAGACTCAAACCCTCAGCCTTTGGAGGCGACTCCCGCTCAGTGTGAGGGAGAGGTACCCCTACAAGGATGATGCTCTATGTCGGTTAGGCAAGTGGACTGACATGGAGAAAGGCATTCAGAACCTCAGGGAATTGGCTGTGTTTGACATGATCTATGGTGATCTGAATGATGAGCGGTCACCCATGGATCCAGATCAGGCCCCTTGCACACAGTCGATGTGGTGGAAGTTCCTGCAAAGTGCACCAGAAGCACATTCCAAAGCATTAGCAGTAGCGTCCTGGTGGCGAGACACCCAGACTCAAACAGTGGACGAAGTGATTGGCCAGCTCCGGCAACATGAGGGAAATCTCCCTTCCTCCCTACATGCCTGGGTTTCAGCTGTAAGGGAACTGTCTCAGAGGCTCCAGAAAGTGGAAGAGGACATGTCCTACATTCCACCTGCACGGGCCGACGTCTCAGCCATTAGAAGCAGACGTTTCCCCACCCAAGAGAAGGGCAGTGGAAGACACACACCACAGGGCACCCTGTGGTTCTTCCTCCGCGACCATGGAGAAGACATGAGGAGGTGGCATGGGCAGCCCACTTCCACCCTAGCTGCACGAGTACAGCAGCTGAAAGGGAAGACCACCATGAAAGGGGAGTCTTCCAAGAGAAATGCAGCTCCAGTGTCCAGTCGGAAATCCCCCAGACAGAATAGAATGGCCAACATTATGCCTGACGCTCTTGAGGGGACCTGTGAGTCATTCCCGCAGGAGTCATTCTTACAACAAGTGAGTGATGATGAACAGGATTAGAGGGGCCCTGCCTCCAGCCAGGTGGAGGAAAGGGATAATCGGATTTACTGGAAGGTGTGGATCCGATGGCCTGGCACATCAGAACCACAAGAATATAAGGCCTTGGTAGACACTGGCACACAGTGCACCCTGATGCCATCAAGCCACAGTGGGGTCAAATCCATCTGCATCTCCGGAGTGACAGGGGGGTCCCAACAGCTGACCCTATTAGAAGCTGAAGTAAGCTTAACTGGGAAGGACTGGCATAAGCACCCCATTGTGACTGGCCCAGATGCCCCGTGCATCCTAGGTATAGATTACCTCAGGAGAGGGTACTTTAAAGACCCAAAAGGGTACTGGTGGGCCTTTGGTATAGCTGCCCTGGAGGAGGTTGAACAATTGTCCACCTTACCCAGCCTCTCAGAGGATCCTTCAGTCGTGGGGTTGCTTAAGGTTGAAGAACAGCGAGTGCCAACTGCTACCAAGACGGTGCACCGGCGGCAGTACCGTACTAACCAAGATTCCCTGGTCCCCATCTATCAGCTGATCCGTCGACTAGAAAGCCAGAAGGTGATTAGCAAAACTCATTCACCCTTCAACAGCCCTATATGGCCAGTGAGAAAGCCTAATGGCGAATGGAGACTGACCGTGGACTACCGTGGCCTGAATGAAGTTACGCCAGCGATGAGTGCTGCAGTGCCGGACATGCTAGAGCTCCAGTATGAGCTGGAGTCGAAGGCAGCCAAGTGGTACGCCACGATTGACATCGCTAACGCGTTCTTCTCCATTCCAATAGCACCAGAGTGCAGGCCACAGTTTGCATTCACTTAGAGGGGTATCCAGTACACCTGTTATCGATTGCCCCAGGGGTGGAAACACAGCTCCACCATTTGCCATAGACTGGTCCGTACTGCACTGGAGAAAGATGGGGGCTCCAGACACCTGCAGTTCATTGAAGATATCATTGTATGGGGGGACACAGCTGAGGAAGTCTTTGAGAAAGGAAAGAAGATAATTGAAATCCTCCTGAAGGCTGGTTTTGCCATCAAGTGACAGAAAGTTAAGGAGCCTGGAAGGGAGACTCAGATCCTAGGAATAAAATGGCAAGATGGGCATCGCCACATCCCAATGGAAATGATAAACAAGATAACAGCCATGGCCCCACCAACCACTAAAAAGGAGACTCAGTCTTTCCTGGGTGCTGTGGGGTTCTGGAGGATGCACATCCCAAACTACAGCCTGATTGTGAGCCCTCTCTACCATGTAACCCCCAAGAAGAACGATTTTAAATGGGGCCCTGAGCAACAACAAGCCTTTGAAAAAATTAAGCAGGATATTACCCAGGGAGCGGCCCTCGGGCCAGTCTGGGCAGGGAAGGAGGTTAAAAACATGCTCTACGCTGCAGCCGGGGAGAATGGCCCTTCCTGGAGGTTCTGGCAGAGAGCACATGGGGAATCCCGAGGCCAACCTCTAGGCTTTTGGAGCTGGGGATACAAAGGCTCTGAAGCTAACTATACACTGACTGAGAAGGAGATACTGGCAGCGTACGAAGGAATTCGAGCTGCCTCAGAAGTGGTCGGCACTGAGACACAGCTCCTCCTGGCACCTCGACTGCCGGTGCTGGGATGGATGTTCAAAGAAAACGTTTCCTCCACACATCATGCAACAGATGCCACGTGGAGTAAATGGGTTGCATTGATAAGACAACGGGCTCGAATAGGGAACCCCAACCGCCCAGGATTAGTGGAAGTGATCATAAACTGGCCAGAGAGCAAAGATTCTGGGATGTCACCAGAACAGGAGGTGAAACGTGCTGAGGAGGCCCCACCATATAACGAGCTGCCAGATGAGGAGAAGCGATATGCCCTGTTTTCTGATGGGTCTTGTCACATTGTGGGAAAACATCGATGATGGAGGACTGCTGTGTGGAATCCCACACGACGAATCACTGAAGCTGCTGAGGGACAAGTTGAATCGAGCCAGTTCGCAGAGGTGAAAGCCATCCAATTGGCTTTGGAGATTGCTGAGCGAGAAAAGTGGCCAAGGCTCTATCTCTACACTGACTTGTGGGTGGTGGCAAGTGCCCTGTGGATGTGGTTGCAGCAATGGAAACAGAACAACTGGCAACGCAAGGGCAGACCCATCTGGGCCGCTGAAGTATGGCAGGATATTGCAGCCCGGGTGGAGAACCTCGTTGTGAAGGTGCACCATGTGGACACCCATATACCCAAGAGTCGGGCCACTGATGAACATCAACACAACCAGCAGGCGGATCAGGCTGTTAAAGATCAGAGTGGCTCAGGTGGACTTGGACTGGCAGCGTAAAGGTGAACTGTTCATAGCCCGGTGGGCCCATGAGACCTCAGGCCACCAAGGCAGAGATGCAACATACAGGTGGGCTCGAGATCGAGGGGTGGACCTCACCATTGACACCATCGCAGAGATCATCCACGGATGTGAGATGTGTGCTGCAATCAAACAAGCCAAATGGGTGAAACCCCAGCGGAATGGAGATCGATGGCTGAAATATAAATATGGAGAGGCCTGGCAGATCGACTACGTCACACTGCCACAGACCCGCCAAGGCAAGCGCCATGTGCTCACAATGGTGGAAGCAACCACTGGGTAGCTCGAAACTTATCCAGTGTCCCACGCCACCGCCCGGAACACCATCCTGGGCCTTGAAAACCAAGTCCTGTGGCGACACGGCACCCCAGAGAGGATTGAATCGGACAATGGGACTCATTTCCGAAATAACCTCATAGATGCCTGGGCAGAAGAACATGGCATCGAGTGGCTCTACCACATCCCCTACCACGCACCAGCCTCCGGGAAGATCGAGCGCTACAATGGACTGTTAAAAACTACGTTGAGAGCAATGGGGGGTGGAACCTTCAAACACTGGGACACACATCTGACAAAGGCCACTTGGTTAGTGAACACAAGAGGATCTGCCAATCGAGCTGGCCTGGCTCAGTCAAAACTTCCATGTGCTGTAGATGGGGATAAAGTCCCTGTGGTGCGCATGAGGGATCTGCTGGGAAAAATGGTCTGGGTTAGTCCTGCGCCGGGCAAAGGCAAACCCATCCACGGGATTGTTTTTGCTCAGGGACCTGGGTGCACCTGGTGGGTGATGCAGAAGGATGGAGAGGTCCGATGCGTGCCACAGGGGGACTTGATTTTGGGTGAGAACATAGCGTGAATTATATTGTGCTTTTGTTAGTTGTTTTTTTGTTATTGTTAATTGCTAAATGGCAGCTGGGCATGACACAGATGGTATAGAATAAAGGGGTGGATTATGTCCTGGTTCAGCTAGGATAGGGTTAAGTTTCCCCAGCAGTGGGGAGGGAGCTCTAGCCGGGTTATTCAATACCATGCTGACATCACCTCCGGGCTCCCAAGTGCAGGAAGATTGGTAGACGCCGTTTGTGTGCGGTCGCTCCCCTCGCTGCTGTATCTGTACGGTATATCTCTTCCTCTGTTCATTGTTATTACTGTTATTGTTATTGTTGTTGTTCGTTTTGTTGCTGTTACACTGTTGTATTAAAACTTTCCTTATCTCAACCCTGGGGTTTGTATTTCACTCCCTGCCCCGTCCGATCCACGGGTGGGGGAGGGGCAGCAGCAGTGTGGTCTCAGGTCCCTGCAGGGCCTAAACCACCACACAGGTTTACTCTCCATTTATTTCGACAGCTCCATTTATTAGTGCAGCTAAGACATCTGTATAACATTTCTTTTTGCTATGGTTCATGTGAGTGAATTGCTAAGGCTTGGACAACAGGCCCAAGCCAGAGTTGACCTATAGATGAATCCTGTATATTTTATAACTGATAACCATTGTGCTAGTAGGTATTGTACTAAGTTATAACAACCCACTTATGCTGGTGTAAAAAGTGCTAAAGTGTTGAAGTACTGAAGCCTGAACTACAGGCCCAGAGCTGAAGCTGCTAACTTAGTATGTAATCATTAACAAAGTAGGTAAGCTCACTAGTGAAAGATGCAGCTTAGACAGAATATAATCAGTAGTGAGGATGAAATGCTGAGAGAATGTATCCAGCTTCCCTTGTTTAGCCTTGTTCAAGGCTGAGAACCCAAGTGTTTGGCCTTGTTAGAAACTCTCTTGGTCTCCCTCTCCGAGCCCTGGCCAGGCTTTGGGTGGAATCCAATAGGAGAATGAAACCTGGAATTTTCCGCTCAAAATAAAGGTGCCAGCTATTCTGGCTTGCTGATTTTTAGCATATAAGGCTGGACCCGCTCACAGCGACTTTGGATGCCTCACCTACGGGTGGACGCACCGCGTAGGATTTCCCACTTGCCGGGACAGGCTCTCCAAATCCTCGCTGTAACCGGGGCTGCCCAGCGACTGCGGGTCTGGATGATGGTAACGTATGCAAGTGGTGATGGATCTTTCTTAATCACTATTCTCTCTCTCTCGTGTAGTAATGATTTGATGCATTACCCTGTATTTTCCTATTTGTTTGCTTTAAGTGCATTATTCTGCCTTTCTTACTGCATGTTTTCTGTATTGGTCTGTTACACTATTTAGTTATCCCCAGTAAAATATGCCTGCTCTTTTCACTCTGGTGTCCGAGTTTAATTGGTATCCTTAATCAGCAAAACAGTGAGCTAAATTAGGCATATGTTAAAAACTGGGCGTTCAGCAGCAGCTTTTAATACCAAGCAAAAATAAACTCCTGCAGTATTACAGATACACAATATCTGCCTTGGCTTCATCTCCTGATGTTATTTTAAGAAAATTAGTGACTTCACACTGACAAAACCTGTGCAAAGGAATAACACATTGAGCTCATTTTATCCAATATGTGCAGTAAAGTTTTAGTTAAGGGTCTTTTAGTTAAAATACTAGGACTCCATCTCACTGCATGTTAACAAGGTAACCAAGACATTAATTTCAAAGTTTCTCAGTCCCCGACCCCTAATAGAGGTACCACGTTGCATCCATTCCTCTAACCTTTCTGCCTTCTCTGTTAAGTCTGGGAGCTGGGAATGGCTTTTTGTGCATACGGCACTTGGTGCATACAGCACTTTGTGCATATGGCATTGTATTGGGTTTGCATGGCCAGGTTTTGGTAGCAGGGGGGCTACAGAGGTGGCTTCTGTGAGAAAATGCCAGAAGCTTCCCCCATGTCCAACAGAGCCAGTGCCAGCCGGCTCCAAGACAGACCTGCCGCTGGCCAAGGCTGAGCCAATCTGCAATGGTGATAGCACCTCTGGGATAACATATTTAAGAAAGGGGAAAAAAAAACCTGTGCAACAGCAATTGCAGCCAGAGAGAGGAGTGAGAATATGTGAGAGAAACAACTCTGCAGCCACCAAGGTCAGTGAAGAAGGAGGGGGAGGAGGTGCTCCAGGCACCAGAGCAGAGATTCCCCTGCAGCCCCTGGTGCAGCCCATGGTGAGGCAGGGTGTGCCCCTGCAGCCCAGGGAGGTCCATGGTGGAGCAGATCTCCACCTGCAGCCCGTGGGGGACCCCATGCTGGAGCAGGGGGATGCACCCGAAGGGGGCTGTGACCCCGTGGGAAGCCCACACTGGAGCAGGCTCCTGGCAGGACCTGTGGAGCCATGGAGAGAGGAGCCCACGCTGGAGCAGGTTTGCTGGCAGGACTTGTGACCCCGTGGGGGACCCACGCTGGAGCAGCCTGTTCCTGAAGGACTGCACCCTGTGGGAGGGACCCATGCTGGAGCAGTTCGTGAAGAACTGCAGCCCATGGGAAGGACCCACGTTGGAGAAGTTCATGGAGGACTGTCTCCGGTGGGAGGGACCCCACACTGGAGCAGGGGCAGAGTGTGAGGAGGAGGGAGCGGCAGAGACAACATGTGATGAACTGACTGCAACCCCCATTCCCTGTCCCCCTGTGCCACTCAGGGCGAGGAGGTAGAGAAAATCAGAAGTGAAGTTGAGCCTGGGAAGAAGGGAGGGGTGGGGGGAAGGTGTTTTAAGATTTGGTTTTATTTCTCATTACCCTAGTTTTCTATAGAGGTCATAAATATTACCTACTTACCCTATTTGATTGGCAATAAATTAAATTAATTTCCCTGAGTCGAGTCTCTTTTGCCTGTGATGGTAATTGCTGATTGATCTCCCTGTCCTTATCTCGGCCCACGAGCCTTTTGTTATATTTTTTCTCCCCTGTTCAGCTAAGGAGGAGCTAATAGAGCAGCTTGGTGGGCACCTGGTGTCCAGCCAGGGTCAACTCACCACAGTCCTTTTTAAGCGCCCAACGTGCAGAAAGCCCTGGGCAGGGAGCCAGGAGATGGTCCCACCTGCCTCTGGGCTGGCCGGGACATACACATGGGAATGTGTCAGAGGGGAGAGGAAGTGAGGGTGTGATAAGAGACATATAGTATTTGTTGATCAGATAAAGGATGAGGTGATAAGAGACATATGGTATTTGTCAATCAGATAAAGGGTGGGAGCCTGGGTATGTGCATGTCTGTTTGATGTGATTTACGATTGCGATAAGAGGCAAATGGCATTTGTTGGTCAGATAGTTTACAAAGGGTGAAGGCCTGAGTGTGGGCATGTCTGTTTGATGTGATTTATGCCAAGTCTGCAATTAGTGATATCCTATAAAGTAGGCATAGAGATGAGCTATGCCATGTAAGGGAAAAACCCGAGAGGGTCAGCAGAAGATAAGGCAGAGGAAGACTACGAACCCCTAGTAACAAAAGGCGCAGCCGCAGATGAAACCAAAAAGGCCACGTCAGCCCAGAACCTGAAGATTATAAAAAGAGACTGCCAAAGAGGAGGGGCGCACGCCGTTGGTGGAGCAGTGACTCCCCGGCCGCCCAGCGCTGCTTAACTTGCTCAACCGCTTGCTGAATTTAATAAATTTTATAAGTCACTTGATTTGGCTTCTGAAAGTTATTTTCCCCAAGTTATAACAAGGGAGTATGCAGCAGACGAGGTGACCCAGGGGAGACAGAGTCGGGGAAAGGTAGCCCCCAGTGCCGCTGGCAGTGCCCGGGCGGGACGAGCCAGCAGAGACGGCCCCGGCTCGGCACCCACTCCCCGAGCTTCAGAACCCCCTAGCGGCAGCCGTGGCCTCCCCCGGGGGCTGCTTGCCTTTCTTGAGAGAGAGGGACGAGCCGGTGTACACACGTGTGAATGCACGACCATAACCACACACATACACACACCCGGGGGGGGAGTGTTGCTAGAAATCCGCAGCCAGGTTACAATTTTTCGGGGGCATCTCTGCCGCCGGCCTGGCCCAGCCATGCCCAGCGCGGGGCCTCCCGCCCCCCACGGCGGTGGGCTCCGGGCTCCAGTGCTCGGCGCTGTACCGGCGCGGTGCGTTCCGGGAGCGAGCTGGTCTCCTGAGGGTTTCGCTGTTCCATCCCTGACCCTCCTCCCCAATATCCAAAATAAAAATAAAATAAAATAAAATAAAAAAAAAAAAAAAAAAGCAGCACCCCAGAGCGGACGGAGCGCTTTTCTAGCCGCCGCACAAAACCCTGCGCGTTCCCCAGCCGCCCGCCCAGGCTGCGACGCGTTAATTTCATAGCACCGGCGACGTGAGGACCTAATACCTCCGGACAACTGGGTGAGTCATAAATACACGGCGCAGGGCTGAAAGCCGAGACTGTTTACAGACACTTTGCACCAGCCGGGCTGTGCAGCGCGGGTGCCGGTGGGGGGGACACCCGCTGCCGCGCCGGCGGCACCTGCGGGCGGCGAGGGACGAAAAGGGGGCGGCCTCTTCCTGCTGCTGTGCGTTCATCCATCCACGGTGGCGTGTGCCCCTCCGGGTCTGGCGGTGGCCGCGGCGGGAACGCGAAGGAGCGGTGCTGGGGAGGGGATGCGCCGCCGCAGCAGCGCGATGTTGGATTACCCCTGCCCGGCCCCGCCGCCGCGGGGCCAGCGGCTGCCGCGGGGCTGCGCCGGCGTCCGCACAGCGCACAGTATGTCGGGCCGGTGACTTCAGCCGGGAGATATTTGGAGGCTCCGCGGGGTCCGGTGCGGGGGGCCAGCGTGTGTTTGGGTCTGAAAGCGAATCAGCGGAGGGCGCGTCACTGCCAAAGGGCCCTATAAATCCATCTGCGGCGCCGAGTCGCCCTGGCAAAGCCCCTGCGTCCGAGAGTCCGGCTCCGCGCTCCCCTCTGCCCGCGGGTGCGGCGCTCCCCGCGCCTCGCCCAGCCCCGCCGGCGCCCCGGGAGCTGGGCAGGCCCAGCCGGGGCAGTCGGAGCGGGCGCTCCCCGGCACCGGCCCGGCCTCCCGCCACGCTCTCCGCTTGGATCTAAGCTTTCGCCGCGACGGGATCCCCCGATCTGGAGGAGGAAGCCTCGCTGCTGCTGCCGCCACCAGCTCTACAAATCCCAGCGCCGGCCTCTTGATTCTCCCATCAGGCTGAGGGGGGTGGTTTGATTTTTTTTTTTTAATTTTTATTTTTCCCTCCCCTCCTCAGCTGTGGTGGTTTTTTTTTTTGTTTTTTTTTTTTTTTTTTTTTTTCTTTCCTTCCCGCCGTTGCTTGCGTGTCCGAGCGGTGTGCGGCTCCCCGCGGTGCTGGACCAGCTGGCGTTACAGGAGCCCTGATGTCTTCATCTGACTCCCCGCAGTTGTTGATGGAGTGTCTTTCTCAGGTTTCCAGGCAGGGTCCCAAGAGCAGCACCCAGCGCCAGCTCCCGCTGCCAGGCGGCGCTCCCCGCGGTTCGGGCCGCTCCCGCCGCTGGTGAGCGGCTCAGGGGCCGGAGCGGGCAGAGACCCCCGCGGCGCCGCTCCTGCAGCGGCCACAGCACCTGCGGCGGCGGCCGCTGGGGCTTGTGCTGGTGGCTCCCCTCCGCCTCCATCCAGACTTGCGACCTTGGTCCCCCCGCATCCCCACACCTCCCCCTTCGCAAAGACAGTCCCAGCGGTCGGACCCTGACCCGGCCCACATGCAGCGCCCGTCCGGCCGCTCGGCTCCCCGGCGTTAATGTCCATCTCGGGTCCGGCGAGACCAGCTCCGAGGTGAGGGCGAGGCGGGGACCGTGACGGGGCTGCCGGGCCGGGGCGGGGACCCTCCCCGGGGACACAGGGCCGCCCGCAGCCCCCCGGCTCCGACGAGGTGTGAAGGCAGCGGCCAGCGGGGAAAGCGCGCAGCTGGCGGCAGGCGCCGGCGGGCCCCCTGGTGGCAGCCGCGCCCCGAGCCCCTCCGGGTCGCGTCGAACAGGGCTGGGGGCAGCTGTCATCCCTGGGCGGCGACCATCGGCGTGCGTGCCTTGGCTGACTGGGGGCGGGGCGACCGGAAAGCGAGAAGAGAGGTAATGTGAGAAGAGAAAGAAAAGGAGAGAAAAGAGAAGGAAAGGGAAAAGGAGAGGAAAAGGAGAGGAGAGGGAAAGGTGAAGAGAGGGAAAGGAAGGTTTGCCTGTAGCATGGCAAAGCTGTGCAGCACTGCACCCCAGATCAGCCCAGTACACCCTGTCCCAGCCTGGGGACAGGTACCCTGGTGCTGCCCGGGTGTTGGAGGTGACCTGTCTGCCAGCACAGGGACACGGTCACACCCCCACATCCCTGGGCGAAGGCTCCTGAGACCTGCCTACCCACATCCCCCAAAGCAGCTTGCTTGGGCATAGAGGGGCTGGAGGCCATCCTGCACCGCCCTCTTCCCACACCTCTCCCTCGCTGGGGAGAGCCCACCTCCCTTGCTCTGGGAGACGACGGGGATGGGAAGAGCTGGGCATAGGTTGTTTCCCCCTGCTCTGTCCCTGGGCCTGGCCAGGGTTGACCTGGCTGATCTGGGGTGTGAGGCTGCGCAACTTTGTCTCAGGGATGGCAGGGAAGGGGGACAGGACTGGGGGAGCTAACCCTGCCTCTCCTCTCTGCCAGGGGCCCATGTTGGAAGAAGATCTAAGATGAAGTTATGGGATGTTGTGGCTGTCTGCATGGTGCTGCTCAACACGGTGTCCACCTCACCCCTGCCCACCGGTAAGATGCCTCCCAAGGGGCCCTCTTCAGTGGTAGAGGGGCCTGAAGGTGATCTCTCTCCTATCAGCCTGCTGCCTCCCTATGCTGTGCACAGTGACCATAAGAAACATTCCCCTTTGTAGCTACTGCTGTCTGTCTTGCTAAACCTGCTCCCTTTTGCTGAGGCATCAGGATGAGGAAAGGACCCCTCACCTTCCCCCCCATTTTCTGCCCTCACTTCTCCCCCAGCACAGTCAGTAGTTCTGGTCTGGCTCCAGCAGCTCCCAACCAAGTCATCCTCCAAAGCTTGGGGTTGGCAATTGCAGCGGCAATGCCCCTCACACACACCTCCAGCCCTACCTTCCTGGTGGTCATAAGATCCCTTTGGTTGAAAAACCCAGAGAGATGGGAAAGTTAGTTGTATGCAAAGGATCTGGGAGGAGGATCAGGTACATACACATCCCAGTACAGGCACTGAAACTCCTTCCCTACTGCTTTAAGCTCCTCTCCCTGCTCAGACCTGCCAATGCAATTATTCACTGTCTGTAGTGGGTGCAAGTCCTGATGGAGATGGGGCTCCATGGTGGGAGGCACTGTACACATCCTGGAGTGCTGCTGAGTTTCATTAAATCCTCTTTGGATCCTGATCCCAAAATTAGTGTGTCTGTGTGAAAATTTACAGAAGAGTAGTAGTGGCAGGGTTAGGAGCTTAATGCAGAGCAATCCACATGAACCGACTCACAGTAAGACAGCTTACAGTCCAAATGACAGATAATAATAATGCCTCATTAATAATAGGTCTCCTACAGTAGCAGATACAGGATTTTCACAGCAGTATGTGAGTGTTATGCTAACACCTGTGGCTTTTTAAATTGAGAGTTATGACTCAGTAAGAAGTGGCAAAATACATGAATTGTGGAGATATTCACTTAGCAAAGGCACAGACGCAGCTTGGAGGTTGCTCCCTTTGCCTTTCCTCAGCCCTCTCTGTTCAGCTCATTGCAGGATGCAGACAGTATCCAGTAATTGGGATTCATTTTTATCTCCTTATCTGGAGTCATGTCCTTTCCCTGTGCCTGCTGCAGCTCCATCCATGGGCAGCTCCACTCTGGTTTTTCCAGGAGCAGCCGGACTAACGCAGTGTGGGGGCACCAAGCAGGGAATTGTATGTCGTGACTCTGCTTTGCATCCCCTCTCCAACATCCATCTCCTCTTCCATCTGTCCCCACGCACACATATCTATGTCCTTCCCCATTTAGTCTTCTCTATTTCCTTTCTCTTGGTTGTGTTTTCCTGTTTTGCTGATCAGGGATATCAATTAAACTCAGACACCAGAGTGAAAAGAGCAGGCGTATTTTACTAGAAATAAGTAAATAATATAACAGAATAATACAGAAAACATACAGTAAGAAAAGACAGAATAGTGCACTTAAACAAACAGGAAAATACAGGGTAATGCATCAAATCATTACTACTTGAGAGAGAGAATAGTGATTAAGAAAGATCCATCACCACTTGCATACGTTACCATCATCCAGATCTGCAGACGCTGGGCAGCCCCGGTTACAGCGAGGATTTGGAGAGCCTGTCCCGGCAAGTGGGAAATCCTACGCGGTGCGTCCACCCGTAGGTGAGGCTTCCAAAGTCGCTGTGAGCGGGTCCAGCCTTATATACCTAAAAATCAGTAAGCCAGAATAGCTGGCACCTTTGTTTTAAGCAGAAATATCTGGTTTTCATCTCAGGTTAGGTTCCCCCCAGAGCCTGGCCAGGGCTTAAGGGAGAAGCTAAGGGAGTTTCCCTGCTTATCTAGTTAATTTATGAGCAAGGTCACAAGGCCAGACAACTGTTTCCGTGGCTCCGTTATCTTGCTCACACATAAAGAAATATAAGGATACATTCAAGATAGACATGTTTTATGATGTTTAAGCTACATCTTCTATGCATATTTCACTAATGACTACATACAGAGTTAGCAGTTTCAGTTCAGGGCCTGTTGCTCAGGCTTCAGTACTCCCACCTTTTACATCAGAATAGTTGGTTTGCTATAACTTAGTATAATACCTATTAGCACAATGGTTATCAGTTATAAAATGTACAGGATTCATCTATAGGTCAACTCTGGCTTGGGCTTATTGTCCAAGCCTTAGCACTTCATTCGGTCCTTTGACCTACAGGTGAATCATGGCTCTCAAACCATCTCTATGGTTAGTGACATTAGTTTTCATTCATCAGTTGATGATGTTTTGTCAGGCGTGTCCCGATCCAATATCAGGGAGGGTTCTTAAACGATCTCAGTAGTGATCTTAAGACACAAATGAGGTTAGATACCATGCAACCTTGTAAACTCTATTTCCTGTAACAAGCAGTAATAGCGATAGGACAGAGGGAAGAAGAAAGAAAAAGTCAGAATACCTAAGCAAGCAAACAGAAGAGATGCAGCAAAATCAGTTACCACCACCACGAATCCAGTGATGTCCTGTTGGTTCAGTCTCTCCTGAAATCCCAGCTCTGAGCCCTGAGAGAGGAGTACGCAGTCTTTTTATTGTCCAAGTCCCCACAATTTCTCCAAAGAGTCCGCCCATTTCCACGGAGCTCATTGTCATACGTGCCGCTCCGTGTTCCTCCAGGTGCGCATGTCCAGGTGTTCTCAGTGGTCGTGCTGGAGGGGGGGTGTCGGCCTGTGGCGTCTACAGCTTCCGCACGCCTTCCTCGCCCTGATTTCTTCTCCACCTGGCTCGTGCGCAAGCGCAGCTTGGCAGGCGCTGCCAAGGATGTTGTTGTTCTGGCTTCAGGCAGATATGGTGGTTTCTTTGGGGACAATTCATCTCCTTCAGAGCGTACTCCTTCATGGCGACAGGATGTTGAGGCCAGGTAGTGGTAGTGGTGTGGCAGCAATGTCGAGGCAATACAGTCTCTCACACTGCCCCATGGCTTGACATTGCTGTCCTCGTGGTGGCACAGAGGATAGAGATATAAAGAGAGAGAGAAAGAAAGGACAGAAATAGCGTGCAACATGACAACTAACGATATTTTTGGCTAACATATAACTAATAACATCTTTAACAGATATATAAATTTTCCATTAATAAACATGTAACTAACAATATCTTTAACAAATATGAATATCTTCAGTTGACAAGCATATAGCTAACAACATCTCTAACAAACATGTCATGCTCAAAATTAACTAACTCTACAAAACCAAAACATTCTACAAACCGATTTTAAGGTTGCAAGGAATCAGTAGAAGAACACAACGGCAGTTTACATGATTGACATTCACAGGGACAAAAAAGATGTATTATAAGAACAAATAAGAAAATGATTATCAAGGCTAAGGCTATAAAGTGAATTGAAATTATTACTAACATATTATCCATTATTTTTCCGCGGTTCTGGTAATATACCACTGAGTGTTTGCGGCCCTGGCAGTCCACGCAGTCTGTTGCCCTGCTCTGCCGAAGTTGGGGTCAGCATACGCAGCAGGAAAATCGCTTTCCACGCCCCTTTATCCTAAAGCGTATGTGTCATCTGGGCCTAGAAACTTCTATCCCAGATTTAAACAAAGGTAAATGAGCAATGACACTACAAATAACAAATAAAACAATATTAACACTGACAATAGTTAGCAACATCCTAACCAAACATATAATAAAGGTAACAGTGACAATAACAATGTCAATTAACAATATTTTAACCAAACATATTTAACTAAAATGTGTCGCACGCTGGGCCTAATGGATGTACTCCCGGTCCTTGGGGACTGGGGGAAGAAGGTGGTTGTCTGCATGAACAAGTACAATTACAGGATGTTTTACATGGACACTTATAAGACCAACACATACATATCACAAGGGAAAATATTCTGGTTGTTGTTGTCAATTGTGGAGCTGAAGATGGTCTGGCTCGCTGGAGCTGGGGTCTGCCTTTGCAGCAGGAAAATGAATTTCCATGCCCCCAGCCCAGAGTGCATGTGTGGTTTAGGTCTTGGTATTTCCATCTTGCCTTCATGGGCCCAGTAATGACTTTTTAAAGCCCAGGCCCCATTAGCAAAGGGCCCTTCCCCTGATTTGGTGTCTGTTGTTTGCTCATAATACTGGTAACTGACTTAAATCCACAAATTCGTTTTCCTCCCATTCTTGGTTAACACTTAGGAAGCCGGTGCTTCCCCCAGAACCAAGGGAGAGGGGAACAGTCACCCAAAGCAATTTTTGCAATGATAGACAATACATCCTAGAAATATTAATAAGACAATGAACATCAACACTGTATAAAAATTTAAATTCACATAAGGATCCCCTGTCGTGACTCAGAATATCTTTCTCCGGGGGGGTTTACCTGCAAGAAAAAGGAAAGAAAAGCTTCTCGGTTCATTTTGAGAACCGCAAGTGGGTTATAATTAGAAAGATGGGATAATCCACCTTGTATTAATTTTGTGCTCCTTTCCATGAGCATCTTTGGCTTTCCAGGTGTACTTGTTTATTGGGGTATCCAATACCAATGGTACTGCTCCCACCACAGGGAGTTTGACTAAGACAGGTTGTCCTGGCAAAGGAGATGGATTTCTGGGGTGGTCAGGGCCACGTGGGGCTGGCTTGATGCCCGCAATGCCACTGAATTCCCAGAAACTTCACTGTCTCAGACGGTCCTTGGATTTTTGCAGAGTTAATTTCCCAACCCTTCTGTTTCATATGATCTACCACTAATTCAAGAACTTGTTGTATTTCCTCCTCATCATTTCCTTGAATCAAAATATCATCTATATAGTGGCTTAATTGTGTGTGAGGAGGCAGCTGTATTTCATCTAAGTGTTCAGCTACAATTCTGTAACAGATAGTGGGGCTGTGCAACCATCCTTGGGAAAGCAAATGCTTTTCTGCAATTGGGATAGTAAAAAAAGCACTAGTTAAATCTATTACAGCGTACCAAGTTCCTGGATGTTTCTGAACTTCTTCTATTAAAGTGACAGTGTCTGGCACAGCTGCTGCAAGCGGTGCAGTATGTTTGTTTACTTCTCTAAAATCCACTGTCATTCTCTAGGATCCATCACTTTTCTTGACAGGCCACACCAGATTGCCACCTCAAAACTTCTACATCTAATAAATCTCTAATTGTCTGTGATATCTCTTCATGTGCTCCCAGAATTCTATATTGCCTCATTGTGACTAACTTAGTTGCAGCCAGGATCTGCACAGGAGGCATTTTTTACTTTGCTGACCTTAACAGGTCTGGTACTAATACAGGGTTTAACTCCAAATCGATACTGACTATCAGAAAGATTTAAAGTTAGTCTTTTTAGAATGTCTATAATGATTTTATATTCAGGAATGGGGACAATCGTGACTGAATATAATAATTTTTGGAGGTTTCCTGTTTTCATTTCCATTTGTGTTTGTACAGTTTTAATTTATTTTCCTCCCAGACCTATAATAATTACAGGTTGTCTTTTAAATTTCCTGGGATTCCCATATATTAAGGAGGTCTCTGCTCCATCCTCAATTAGGGTATTTACAGTTTGTGGGGACTGGTTGTTCTAAATAAAAAACAAACAAACAACAACAAAAGGAAAAAAACCAAAAAAAACCCCCAAAACTTTAAGTTCTACATGGGGCCATCGGTCCTTCTGCACTCACTGCCCTGGAACTTGGCCATTAATTCATATGTGCTGATTATAATATTGATTCACCTCCCTTGCCTCCTGCAAAGGGTACAAGTCAGAAAATGCTGCCCAATCCTCTTTCACCCCCGGAACCAGTGATCCACTCACGGGGGGCCCTCCGTGGGCAGATGGAGGGTCCCGTTGAGGTTCGAGAAGGGGTGCCGTAGGCTGAGTTGTCCCTGGATTCTTAGTTTTAGCACTCTGCACTCTCTTGCTAGGTTTATTCAGCCCTCTCTGTGTATATATTCGCCACGGCTCGTTAGTTGGAACACCATAAATTTTTTCATGAGACATGCCATGTTTTAACAAAGCCGTAAACATTTCCTTACGAGAAATCCTGTTTTCACTGCCTTTAGGGCTGTCTCGAGTATCTCGATTCCCTGCACTCCCTCGGGGGCCCCACTCTTCAAGGTCACGTAGCTGTTGCACTTTTTCTATTACCTCATCGAGGGGATCCCCCATTTCATTAATGCAAAGGGGCATAATTACATTTTTATATGCCAGTGGAACGGTTTTAATCACTCTGTTTCTCATAGTGACCGACAAAGGATGTCACATCATAAAGTCAGCATCTCCTACAAAAATAGCTGCTTTCATCCCTTCCTCTTTCATTCGCTGTATACAATCTCGCAAAGTATACCACTGACGGTCAGATGGCAGCCAATCATTCTCTGGAGGATATTTGGTATTACATCCCAGAGCAGCCAGTGTTAACAAATTAATATCCTGAGTGTTGTTTTGAAATGCATCCTGCACAAAAGCATTTGAACTTAAAATCAAAAACTTTTTAGAATCTCCTGCGTCTAGGGTTACCCCTGCCACTCCCTGATCCTGCAAACGCACCATCCAAGAGAGCAAGGATTCCCCCGGTCTCTGCTTAAATCTTTCAATTATATCATTTACTTCATACTGTGTATAATCCTCTATCATATCCTTCCTCACAGCTTGCCCACTATTAGGATCTCTACCAGGATCCCACTGCACACCCGCTTCTGCAATCACCGCATGCCTTTTCTTACACTTTCTCCTTTTCCTATACTTATATTGTGCTACTCGCACTGTGGCTTTCTTTGCCACTGTCTGATAAGTATCCAGCTTATCAGCAAACACCTTATTCTGGCATTGCAACATCACTATTTGACTCTGCAAATCACATATCTGTCGCTCCATCTGGGAGCGCTCTAACAACAGCCTCTCTTTACTCTGGTGGTGTTTTCTACATGCAGTTAACGAAATCCACCCTCGTTTACTTGAATTTGTAGTTTCTTTTCCTTTTTCAATAGGTACCTTTTCATACAATTTAAAACATCCAATGGTCACTTTAAATAATGGCATTTTTGTCGGATCCCACTTCTGACACCAATTTATGTTTTGCTGATCAGGGATATCAATTAAACTCAGACACCAGAGTGAAAAGAGCAGGCATATTTTACTAGAAATAACTAAATAATATAACAGAATAATACAGAAAACATACAGTAAGAAAAGACAGAATAGTGCACTTAAACAGATAGGAAAATACAGGGTAATGCATCAAATCATTACTACCTGAGAGAGAGAATAGTGATTAAGAAAGATCCATCACCACTTGCATACGTTACCATCATCCAGACCCGCAGGCGCTGGGCAGCCCCGGTTACAGCGAGGATTTGGAGAGCCAGTCCCGGCAAGTGGGAAATCCTACGCGGTGCGTCCACCCGTAGGTGAGGCTTCCGAAGTCGCTGTGAGCGGGTCCAGCCTTATATACCTAAAAATCAGTAAGCCAGAATAGCTGGCACCTTTGTTTTAAGCAGAAATATCTGGTTTTCATCTCACGTTAGGTTCTCCCCAGAGCCTGGCCAGGGCTTAAGGGAGAAGCTAAGGGAGTTTCCCTGCTGGTCTAGTTAATTTATGAGCAAGGTCACAAGGCCAGACAACTGTTTCCGTGGCCTTGTTATCTTGCTCACACATAAAGAAATATAAGGATACATTCAAGATAGACATGTTTTATGATGTTTAAGCTACGTCTTCTATGCATATTTCACTAATGACTACATACAGAGTTAGCAGTTTCAGTTCAGGGCCTGTTGCTCAGGCTTCAGTATTCCCACCTTTTACATCAGAATAGTTGGTTTGCTATAACTTAGTATAATACCTATTAGCACAATGGTTATCAGTTATAAAATGTACAGGATTCATCTATAGGTCAACTCTGGCTTGGGCTTATTGTCCAAGCCTTAGCACTTCATTTCCCCCTGCTGGAATCTTTCCCAGGCTGCCACCTCCTCCCATCCCAGCCTGGTCTCCTGCCATTCGCAGACCAGCAGCCCCTGACATCCTTTCAGCCCCTCCATGCATGGTCAGCCAAAAGCGCTTCCTCCCAGGGCTCCAGTCTGCCAGGGCTGCGGGGCTGTTACACATGGTGATCGTCTTCTCCATGGCGAGCTGCATGGCAGGGAAGGTACCAGGGCACTGAGCTGTCCTATGAAGGGCAGTGATCAGCTTTTCAGGCTGCTGTGCTGGTCCTCTCTGAACGGGCATGCTGCAGTGTTGGTGGCAAGAAGAACGTTAGGGGAAAAGCAGCGTGGGTGAGAGAGCATTAATGCTCTGTCTTTCCAGGGTGGGAGTATTTGTATGATCCTGCTTTTATCTTGAAACTTACTTCTGGGAATATGATTCCTGGTGAACTGATTTCTCTGCGGCAGCTTGAGGGCGCAGGTAGCAATAGCAGTCTTGTCTGTTCCTAGTGTCCAAAACTTCTCATTGTTTCCTCCTTTTTTTCTGTGTATTGGGTAAACAAGAAGTGGGAAGAAAGATGACCTGTATTTTACCTGAGCTATGGTAGTATCAATAGACAGCCTCTTCCAAAAATCTTTGTTTCCAGGGTACAGATACAGGCTCTGCCAAGCAGAGCTGGGTTGCAGGTTATTGCCCAGGATAGTAATTTCAGAAAGGGTCGATAGTTTGGTCTCAATCTTTTAACTATGCAGATCACAAATAGATGGCCCTGGCTACAAGGGGAAAGTAAACAATGCTGTTCTTCGCAACAGAAATTGGGGAAAATCCAGGGAGTTCCTGAGATCTTTACACAGCAGTGGTTTACACAGCACCTGTGCCCAAAAGTCAGAAACTCTTCTCTCTACTACATTGACAAGTCAGATGAGTCAGGGGACATCTGCAGAAAGAGGGAGCTGTAAGAAAGCAGTGAAATACTTTGATCCACTTTTATGCTGTTTTTAGTTGATTTAAAAGTGTGTGGTGTCTGGAGAGCAGTCTGCAAACACAGAGCCCATGAGGTTGATCCTATCCTGGCAAATCACTGCCTTCCCGTCGCAGCAGCACTTTGTCCAAGTCACCACTGTCAGTGTCTTTGACATATTTTTTTCTCTCTGCTTACTATTTGGTGGCTCACACCCTTCAGCACACGAAAGACGTAGAACGAGGTATACAAGAGTCACGTCTACACCATGTAGACTTCTCTCTCACAAGCAGAGGGCAGTGTGTCACGAGCATCCAGGCGTGCTTGCAGCTCCCCGGCTCATCTGCTGGTGGACCTGTCGTGTATTAATATCTCTGTGGATACTGTTGGTGAGCTGCTTCACTGAGGGCCTTTGCAGGGCGCAGCTCACAAAGCATCATCACCCATGTTGGCTCATCTGCATAGGGCAGTGTGTGGGTGTTGAGCAGGACTGTGTGCTGTGTGCGTTCAAAGAGGAGTGCACTGCTCTCCCCTAAAGCGATCCCTGTGCAGGCTGGGTGGGGAGTAGCAGTTGCGCTCCAAGGTGTGCATTGCTCTTACTCCAGGGAGGTCAGGTCTCCCATACACCACCAGCAGCAGGGGTTAGTAGGGTTGTGAGATCATGTCCCACTCCTAGGCACAGGCCAAACACATTGCTGGAGCACAGATTTGTTTTCCCAGGCCCTCTACACCTTTTTGTGTTCTCATCTGATGGGACTTCTTTCTCTGCAAAGTGCTCTGAGGTCACCTGATGCTACCCCATCTCTTTCAGATTGGCTTGAAACCTTCCTTTGTTCCAGCCTACAGGCAAGGTCCTAACCTCCTGGGCTTATCAGGTGTAATGTGCTGACCTTTGATCTTCAGGGCAGTAATTAGAGATGGCAGAGGGTGTTGGCAATTGCAGTCTTCTGCATTTTTTACTTGACTGGACGCTGGAGTGAGAGTAGCCTCCATAAATGCAGTGCATTTGAGATTAATCCAGTGTTTGTAGGTCTTTTAGGCATCAGTGTTCATGGGATAGCTTATTTCACATGAAGAGTAGTTGTAGCATTTGTAAAGTTAGAAAACCCTTTATTTCTTTCATGCTACAGTCTGCTGGGGGAAGGACAAAATTAGATTAAATAACAACTGTGAACAGAACAAATATAAACCAAATTACTATAAGCTAAAAACTAAGTTTTAAGATTATCCTGAGTACCATCACACAACACATACGGGACAACCAGATGCTCAGGCCCAGTCAGCATGGGTTTATGAAAGGCAGGTCCTGCTTGACAAACCTGATCTCCTTCTACAACAAGGCAACCTGCTTATTGGATGAGGGAAAGGCTGTGGATGTTGTCTACCTTGACTTTAGTAAGGCCTTTGACACTGTTTCCCACAGCATTCTCCTGGTGAAACTGGCTGCTCGAGGCTTGGATGATCGCACGCTTTGCTGGGTAAAAAACTGGCTGGATGGCCGGGCCCAAAGAGTTGTGGTGAATGGAGTTAAATCCAGCTGGTGGCCAGTCACGAGTGGTGTCCCCCAGGGCTCGGTTTTGGGGCCACTCCTGTTTAACATCTTTATTGATGATCTAGACGAGGGGATCGAGTGCACCCTCAGTAAGTTTGCAGATGACACCAAGTTGGGTGGGAGTGTTGATCTGCTCGAGGGTAGGGAGGCTCTGCAGAGAGACCTGGCCAGGCTGGAGCGATGGGCTGAGGCCAACTGGAGGAGTTTCAATAAGGCCAAATGCCGGGTGCTGCACTTGGGCCACAACAACCCCCAGCAGCACTACAGGCTTGGGGAGGAGTGGCTGGAGAGCTGCCAGTCAGAGAGGGACCTGGGGGTGTTGATTAACAGCTAGCTGAGCAGGAGTCAGCAGTGTGCCCAGGTGGCCAAGAAGGCAAATGGCATCCTGGCTTGTATCAGCACTAGCGTGGCCAGCAGGGACAGGGAAGGGATCTTACCCCTGTACTCGGCACTGGTGAGTCTGCACCTCGATGACTGTGTTCAGTTTTGGGCCCCTCACTGCAAAAAGGACATTGAATGACTCGAGCATGTCCAGAGAAGGGCAACGAAGCTGGTGAAGGGTCTGGAGCACATGTCGTAAGAGGAGCGGCTGAGTGAACTGGGATTGTTTAGACTGGAGAAGAGGAGGCTGAGGGGAGACCTCATCAACATCTACAACTACCTGAAAGGAGGGTGCAGAGAGCTGGGGATGAGTCTCTAACCAAGTAACAAGTGATAGGACAAGAGGGAATGGCCTCAAGTTGAGCCAGGGAAGGTTTAGACTGGATATTAGGAAGTATTTCTTTCCAGAAGGGGTTGTTAGGTGTTGGAATGGGCTGCCCAGGGAGGTGGTGGAGTCCCCATCCCTGGAGGTGTTTAAGAGTAGGGTTGACATAGCGCTTAAGGATATGGTGTAGTTGAGAACAGTCAGTGTTATGTTAATGGTTGGACTAGATGATCTTCAAGGTCTTTTCCAATCTAGATGATTCTGTGATTCTGTGATTCTGTGAAGTCAGCAGCTTCAGAATCATGACAGTGCAGAGGGAGCCAAACACTTGGTTTGACTTATATGCAGTTCCCAGTGAATACATTTTGTAACTGCTTGCTGCTGTATGGCCATAATCAACATGTATGTGAGGACTGGAGTATCCTAAGATCCAGGATATGATATATAGTCTCTTGATCAAGTGGGCATCTTTAGTAAGAACTAGCGTTATATGCATGTAGAATTAAATGAAAAATCTCACTATAGGCTTTTCCCTCTTAATAGAAGGAAAAGATATTTCTTTGTATTATAACAACACAGTTACTCCATGGCTACTGGATGGTCAGTTGTTGGAGCTCCTTTGGTATGTTATACCATAACACACTGTGTTATGTGTGCATTATACCTCTGTTAAACATTCTTCATATCCCTGCTAAGGGGTATTTAATGTTAAGTTACAGTATTTAGCTGCAACATTATCAACTAGTATAAACAGTGATATTGTAGGGGTCTTTAAGGCAAAAATGGTATTAAATTATACTTTCAAATGAATGCATTTCCTTCCCTACAGTATTTATTAGGCACGTTCAGTGTTATGAACCAGAACTCATGTTTCTGTCCAGGCTTTCCTGCTCAACACACTTATGGTGTGTCATATGAGCTTTAGTCTAAGACACCCAGAAGCTACAGAGGTAACCTGCCCATGCATGGTAAATCCAATGCATCGGAGAGGTATCTGCCACACTGGGCAGGTGCCACGCTACATCATTTGATCTGTGTGTATCCAGTACAGCCAGTGCATCCAGCCAGTGTCAGACTGAGTATGCGTATGTCCCTGGGCCAGCATATATATATAGTAAAGTTTGTTTGCATGGGCACACCCAGGTTATCTAGGGTTTTAGAAATCTTAAGCATTCAAAGTCGCCTTTTTTCATGCTCAAAATTCTAAAAAGAAGAAAGAACAGGACACATCTGGGTAAACCCAGATGCATTTAGCCCTAGAAGTCCGCAGTCTCACTATAACTACTGAATGTACTCCTGTGAAGGGTGTTCTGAGACTTAAGGAGGAAAGGACTGAAATGCAAGAGAATATGGGTTTATTCTCATTTTAACAGTTATCCTTTGTTTTATGTCTTTGCTTCTTTTCAATTTAGGGACCTCAAAAATTTCACAGTGGAAGTGTGGATCCTTTTAGATGTTTTGCAAGTGTGGGTTGCTAGATAACATACCTGAACATGCTTTTCTTGGTCACCTTTCATAGGCCTCTCCAATATATTTTAGAAATCCCTGTGTTCAGGGTCTGCAGATAACAAGCTGTGAAACCTTTCTTGGAAGGCTGAAGAATTCAGCTGTGTAATGACTGTTGATGAATTGATGGGGGAGGCATTATTTGTCCACTAGAATAGGATCCTCAGATCGATAGGTTGTAATGTCTTTGTAAATTATACTGTTCCTGATTAGGACTGCATAAAGTAAGTTTAAAATATTTAAAGTTACAGAGGTTGAGAGAAGCCATTGGGGTCATCGAGTCACATCCCCCTGCAGATGATCAGGCATCATCTAGTGCAAATATCCAGTCCTCATTTCCCACGCACACTACCAAGCAACTGCAAATTAAAACTTATAGTACATAGGCAAAACCCCATATAACTACACTTGTTGAGGAGTCTCATACTTCTGAGGTAATAAGTTAATGACAAGTAATAAATGAGGAATACTAAACATTGCAACCCAACCATGTTCAGGATCATCAGACATCTAAATAGGCCACTGCCACATTAGTGCTGGTAGAATGGTTGACACTGCACAATTGTAATTTTTGACAAAAACAGCTGTAGTTTCTGATCAAATAATATTTGGTAAGGGGAGCCAAAGGAAAGATTTCAATGATTCTTGGAAATCCAGTCCTGATTACAAAGGGAAGAAAGAAAACAGAATCAAAAAGATTTATTTGAGAAAGGTACAAACAAAGCATTAAGACACAAAATATGCATTAGGGTATGTCTGTTTTTAAGATCAAGGACAGAAAATGAATTATATACGACATTTCAAATATCAGCATTCTTTTTAAGGAATAAAGCCACATTGTATGACACTAGAAGATATTTAGGCTTTTGCCTTAGTCTGTATGTATTGGTACAGCACTTAAACTGAAACCTGCAGGTACATTTCTTTGAAGTCAGTGGGACTTGTACAAATGCTTTAATGATTATTGAACATGAATAGGCTTCAAAAGAAGCAAATGCTGAAATCAAAATACTTGTTTTCCTGTGTCTGGGCCAGGCAGTGTTACAGCAGGTATGCCAAAACTTCTCAGGTGGCCATTTTTTTAGAGGCAAGCTGGTCATATCCACTTTAACTAACAAGCTACATACAAATATCTGGACTACCTCTGCTCTTATCCCAAGCATGTAAGATTGTCAAACCATCAATTACTCAGGAAATTTCTGACAGGGAGGTATGGATCCAGCATATCGGCTGGGAAGGGGGCAGAGCCGTTTGGAGGCCAGCTGCCTCTGAGCAGCTGCTGACGCCATCTGACAGGTTGTGGTCCACGCATCCCAGCGTGAGACCTTCTGCAGTGGAGCACGTAGCACCTGTCCTAGAGCGAGGGACTGATTATTATAAGAACATTTTCTGAACTGCAATATTAAAACTTTTCATATTCTTCCTATTGTAAACAGGTTTAAATGCAGATAGTAAAAGGTGACAGTAGAAGAACATGTGGTATTTATAGGTGAGATCAAAATCTGATAGCAGCAGAGATTGTCACAGTAGGAGCATCAGCCATGGTTTTGCCCAGACAGTTCTGCTTTACTGCCCCAGGGAAGAGACTGGGATAGGATCACTTCCTGCTGCTTTGCTGCCTGTGTTTGTTTCTTGGGGACACTCCTAAAACCCAACGAGAGATGCAGTGTAAGAGCACAGGCAGCCTGGGAACAGTTGCTTGATTGAAGTAGGGTTGAGCTGTTGTTGCAGTGACACTTCTGTTATGTTGTTCCTGTTCAGTGAGCTGGCACTAAAGTGGGGCTGGGTGACTGATGTGGGGGTTTACTGATGTTGTGTGAGGACTGGACTGGATCACTTCTGCACTAGGAACATTAAAGATAATTTCTTTTTATTATCAACAGTATTTCCTCTGTTAAAGTCTCAGTGCCGTGCTTGTTAGCTGGCTGCATGCCTTCTTGCAGGTCCCAGTCATACATATTCATTTGAGGCTCTTGCAGGGATGGGACAGAACCAAATATTAAGCATAAACCCAGGTTTTACTGGGAAGCTGGAGATTTATTCAGCATGGTATGGTTTTGGAGGGGTACAAGGCCTTAGTGAGGAGACATGGTGGGCAACAAGGCAAGTATGTGTTTCACCCAGGTTTGGCTCCTGCTCAGTCAGTGGCTTCAGGCAGGGCACTGCCACTTTTTCTTTTTCCCCCTTTTATACTGTTTATGCCATGACTTCTTCAGATGCAGAGACTGCCTTGTGGGTGCTCAAGTACCCACACAGCCCCGTACAACAAGGCCCTAGTGCAGACGGGCTCCTGGCAGCTACTGCAGGAGCTGTCACAACACCTCAAGAGTGACTGCTGAAAAGCTGTCTGCTCCTCCATGTTTCAGAGCTGGTTTTTCAAAGCTTTGAATCAGAGGTGAGACCACATCCTCTTGCTGCTCCTTTGCTGCTTGACTGCCAGATGAGGTACCCCTTTGCCCAGGAGCCAGAGGAGGGATCCAGTCCTGGGTGCTAGCCCAAAGTGGGGCAGGATCTTGTGAACAACTCCTGCCTGGACCTGACAAAGAACAAGAAACTCATGTGGACAGGTCAGCTTGCAAGGCAGCTTGCTTTACTTCACTCAATTCACCTGACCTTGCTTTTTCCCTCTGTTACCAGGTCATTTCCCCCAACTGGCAGAAATTATGATGGTCCTGTTGTTTCTCCCCCTTCTTCTCCTGGTAGGAACCAGTATTTCATACCTGTGAGAAAGCAGGCAAAGGATGCAAGGGGACGCACTGCCAAGCATGGCAGTGTGAAAATACGAAGTACTCCGAAGTACTCTGCAGATTTTCCATTATGACCAACACATGGGAAGCAGCAGGGTTAGCTAGTGAGCTACAAACACAAAACTTGGCCGCTCCGTTAGGAACAAGCACACCAGGTATGTTAACCCTCTGCCTTTTTCCAGTGCTGCCTTATTGTACCTGACTGGTGTGAGTGGCCCCAGAGTCATCCTCCAGGTTACTGAGCACTTTACCTTGATGAGAGATAAGTGACACCGGTGAGAAGCTCCATTTCTAAAGGCTTGTAGAGTTGGAGGGGAGGATGCAGTGTTTTCTGGGAGCTGGCGAGGCAGGGAGTGAGGTAGAGAACCAGAACTGTATTAAAAATTTAAAGATGAGCTGACCCTGGTATGTTTGATGCTCTATTTACTAATGGACACAACCGACTGGTTTCCATTTCACTCTTAGCCTCACAGATTTTCATGCAAGTCATGAAAGCAAAGTCATGCCTCAGAGAGGTGATATTTTAATTGTTTAAATCCTGAAAACTTTTCAGTATAACTAGTTTTAACACCTGCCTTTGCTTTGATGCCTGCATGATAGGCTTTGTTTTTCATTAAAAGTATTTAATTTTTAATAAAATAAATGCTTTATCCCCACCACAGTTCACACCTTTTTACTTTACAAAGCAGACTGATCATCACATTGGTAATTTTAACCTCACTAAGGTCATACTTCCAGAAACAGGTTACTCTGAGGGTCTCTTAAAGTACACCTTTGCAGTGTGAGATGGGGAGATTCTGTGGATAGGCCTTGTCCACTATAATAAGTACCTGAAAACATTACTGCAAAGCAAGCTAAATACAAAAATAATTAATGAATAAATGATATATCACAGTCATCTGCATAAGCAGCAAAAAATGAGGATGATTCATTGCAATCACAGTTAGAGGCACATTAATCGTGTATTTCTCACTAGCAAATGATCTAAGAAGAAACATCTTTGTGAGTATAACTTTGGAGGAAACTAAAAAAACAACCAGGAAAGAAAGGAAATTAAAATATTTTAGTTAAGAAGGTCCCAGATTAAAGTGCCAGAACTGTTTTGAAAAAGGGCTATTTCATCCTAACTCAGATCTGGATCTGAATTTTCTAAATAATGCTTATCATTATAATGAGCTGGATTAACCTCCTTGAACTTTGAAATCATACTTTAAACAAGAGTCTGAATGCTGCTGTTCGAACTTCTCTAATTGAAAGACCGCTGTGCTTAAGTGAAATATCCTGGTAATTTTATTAAATGTTTGGCCTGACCTTTTGATGTAGTAGCTATGCAATCCCAAAAATGCATGCATAAAAGCTACAATGTAAAATAAAAATTTAATTTTATCATTTTTAGTATACCTTCCGTGACTTTTATTATATCACTTTAACTCAGGATATGCAAAGTGCCAAATGACACTGCAGTGATGTAATTACATTTTCCCAAGATCACTATATAAAACTATTCCTTAAAGTACAGTTTCCAATAACTTAAAATGTCAAGTTTTATGAGATTTTTTTTAAAAAAAGGATAACCCGCTTATATACATTATTATTTTGCAATTAATAGAATTTAATCTTTTCTTGTAAACCATAATAGACAGCATGGTCAGAAGAGACTATAGTTAGCCTTTTACATCCATAACCAGGCACTAAAATGAGTAACTGGATTTTTTTCGCAAAAGCTGGAGATCCATCTGTTCCCACTGAAATCAATTTGTGGTCAGGTACAAACTGATGGTTTCTTGCTCTACCATGCTGGGTTACTGCTATTGTGGGAGAATATTTGACTTTAAAATAAATCTGTTGCTAGTGAAATCAAAGTTTTACAAAATGTAATTGTGGTCAGATTTGAACAGACAGAAATAAATTGTCATTTTTCCTTAATGGAAACTGTTTTCTTGAAAATGTGACAAGTTTGGTTTGGATATTTGTTTAGACCTATTTTATGTAGAAGTCTGTCTGAACACTGTATAATTTATTCTTCTAAAATGTGCAGGCATCAGATCCCGATCCTGCTGGCACACGGTGTCTCTAATTAATTAATTAGAAATGCAAAGGCAGGCTTGGGGAGGGTTGCAGTGGGGAAGATGCCCAGAGGAAGGAATGTTTCCCTGCATGCCCAAAGCAGAATTCTGGGGTGGCTTTCTGCAGAGGTTGGTGGGGAGCACCACAGGAGTTTGGCTGCAGGAGCCTGCACCTGTACACGCTGCCAGCTCTTGCAGTGCCCACAGGACAGGGACTGTGTTCAGGAACAGGCAGGTCAAAGCCCCAGGTTCCAGAGAACAGCAGTGAGGTGAGAATTTTAGTTTTCATTCAAGAGGGACATTCCTAACTCGAGAGGCTGGGTCAAAACTATGATCTGAGTGTGCCCTAAAGGTTCAGAAAGCAAACAAACAGCAAACAGATGATGCAAATGTTCTTTTTTTTTTTTTTTTAATGTCTTTTAAATGAGTCTCATTTCTTTATTTTTGTTTGACTATGGAGTTTTGGATGTTTGGTGTTGACCAACTCTGTGCCCAGCCTGGTCACTCTTCTGGATTTCTGTGTTCACCAGTCTTGTGATGTTTTGTTCTTTCCTTCTTTGCTTTTTTATTCATTTTCTGATCCTGTGAAAAACTCCTGGCAGATCAAGAGCTCTGGTTCAGTTGGACATGGAAGACCAATGGGGTCTGTGAGCCTTTTTGCCATGTTGTGAGCAAGATACACAGAGGCCCTGTGCCCCCTGGGGGAGGATTTTACATTTCCAGGATGTATGGTCCTTTCTCTTGGGGAATGCCTGCTTTGAGGTGCATCACACTCATGTATGTGTGAGACAACCTTCACTAACCTATATTGAGCATGTGCTGTTGTGGGCTATCCTATCCTATCCTATCCTATCCTATCCTATCCTATCCTATCCTATCCTATCCTATCCTATCCTATCCTATCCTATCCTATCCTATGTGGCATCAGATTTTTAAATTCTAATTCCTTCACACCCTGAATCCAGGGACTACTGCTCAGAGAAGATCTTTACTGCCTTTATTGCCATAGTATCTGAGCATTTTCCACTGGCACTCTGTATGTGTGTACGTGTAAATACAATACACATATACACACATCCAAACTGTATATTTTATAAGAAGGGATAATAGTATGTGCTTTTCCCAGGGATGTGAAATCCCCACAGAAAGCTGTCTGCTGCACAGTCAAGTCAGCACAGTCCATGAAGTATTAGAGAAGTGAAGCTGCCAGGCTGTTGACCTTCATTCTGAGACTATAAATGTTCTTTAAACAGTGTTTGAGACAGAGGGGTAACTAAGTAAAGCAGATCATGGCTCAATCAAGTGGCCTTATTCAGGTTGCAAACCAGCACTTGATGCTAAGGCAGCCCCTATGAGTACGGTGGTGTTCCCTAGCCACACAGCTCAGCTCAGCACCCTCTTCACCCCCAGCAGCGCTTACTGCAGCACAGAGACCAAACAAGTGCTCTACAGGTAGAGGGTGTTGTTGCTTACAGCAACTTGAGAGGACTCACTGGGTAGCCCAGTAATGCAGCTGCCATTGTGATTAACGTCATGTACACACATAGTCCCATAACAGCATGTGTGGTTGTAGGTGAGCAGACACTGACCAGGGTCGATAGGTCCAGCACATTTCCTTGAGGGGGGCTCTGTGCTCACCTACCAGTTCCCTAATATCACCCATGTGCCTTGTGTCTCCTCAAGTGATGTAATCTCCAAATACTGAGGGTCACTGCAGGAGTCCTCTGGACAGATTTGGATATCTGTTTGGGATATTTTCCAGTCTCCTGGGCTGAAGGGGACATCCACCCTGGAGACAGAAAACTGGCATTCATCTTACTCATAGTGCTGACATCCCTCCCAGCAAATAGCCCAAGTGGCCTGATGTTGCAATAGGGGATGAGCTGAGTAGGGATCCTTGGCTCTGTTAGATGTATCAGCCATGTATGCTTCATCCCAGGTTACAGCTTGGAGCAATTCTTGCATGGTTTGTGTTAGAGCCCCAGTGAGATTAGTGGGATCAGACATGCTGCCAATTATCCCATCTTCTGGTTGCAGCAAATCCATGTGTGTAGATAGGCCTCCTCTAGTTGGATACCCCGTTGGCTTGATTAATTGATCTACTTTTTCCCCTATTGCTTCCACCTTCTGCCATGTTGACACCCCATGCCTGCATTAGCAGCGTTGCATAGGGCTTGTATATGGTGTGTTTCCTCCACCTTAAGTATCATAGGCCCCTCACAGTGCAGAAGGCTCTCAGCAACATTAGCTCCCTTGGTGCAGTTGGGGGAGTCATCATGCATGAACCAGGATATATGTCAACATGGGCTCTGAGTAGAGACACAGTCCACAACAAGGGCCTTTCCCTCTCTTTATCTACCCTCTAGGGCATACTTGGATTGGATTGGGCAGGACACTGCTTGGACCCTATAACTGATTAATATTTAACCAAAGTAGACTCCTGCATATAGCACTGTTGCAGGGGTAGGTGACATTTTTGCACCTGAATTGCAAGCAGTTTAAAAACAGTGTGCCTAGTTGGTTTGTTATCTCTTCAGGTAATCCACAGTTTTGTTTCTCCCTTCTTAGGTGGGGGGAGACTTACTTCCCTCACTGCAAAGGCAGCATACCAGATTTGGGATAAATATGAGGCTGAAGGTTGAAGACAGGAGTCTCCATGTATAGGTTGGGTTTCTCTGTAACAATCTTCCAGCTCTTTCCTAATGGCTGACCCTTGCATGGATTTCATTAAACCCTAGTATACTTCCCTGATGGTTGTATTTCACTCTCCACAGCCAATGTCTCATTGTGTCATACTGTTGCAACAAGTACTGGGCCAGAAATATGTGACGGAGGTGTGGGCTGGGGTAGTCACAGTAGTATGAGGGGGTAATTGGAAAGTGAGAGTGGGGAATGACACAGCTAGAGCCATCTCCTCAGGGCCATATCCTTCCCCTATTGGGTTATAAGCTAAGAAACCTAGCTTCTGCATAAGAAACCTAGAAACCACCCGCAACAGGAACAAGTGCCTCCTGCCGAACTCCTCTCCATCTGTATCTGTGCCAGGGCCGAGGTGGTACTTCAGCAATGGGAGCTGTGCCAGCTCCATGTGGATCATCTTGCTTGATTGAGTCTAGCAAGGTATCTACCTCTTCTTGCTTTTAAGGAACGTAGCCCACCCATTGCCTTGACCTGGACCTTGCTCAGTAGGGCAGTATTCGTATGGTGTAGGCAGACCAGCCTCTCCTGCAACAGAGCGAAGTAGTAGATCCAATGGACACATATATCCAAGCTACCCCCTTCTAGTAGGTGTGGTTCATAGTGGGTATTTTGGTACCTGCTCCAGATTTAATGACAGAGGAGTGCAAGAAGGGTGCACTTACCATTGGTTTCACAGGCTTATGGGGCTTGGCTCAAGGTCCTGCTTTGTTCGGGTCCCATATAGCTGTATAGGTAGCAGCTATCCCTCCTTCATGTCTTTTCACAGTCACTAGTCTGGGAGATTGTTGCCATTATGATTGAATACCTGTAAAACACAATGGAATTCACTTTTCCCAGTCCCAAACTCTACAGTTTATAAGATTCCGCTTCCCACATGTCACCCTCATTATATGAAGGTACAAGATTGCCTGTAGAGTCTTTTACCAGTCTGCACTATTTTTCTGGAGCTGTCCATGAAAAACCATATACTTCTGATCCATCCCTATTTTATCATGGAAAGGGGCTTCTAGGATGTGGCTGCTTTGGAGTGGAGTCCATATTCCTCCTTAAGTGCAGATGCACTGTGTTTCAGCAGGTTTTTGTGCTAACGGAGTTATCCTGCTGCCCCCATCTCCTGCATATTTGGTGCTTCTGTTGAGGATATAAAGGTGCACCTTCGCTAGGCAATGGGAGGCAGCCTTGTGTCTTCTTCTCTCCTGTTAACAGAGTCCATGCCACCACATGTGGGCTGGGTACATTTGCTGCCTGGTCTCCCATCAGGGCTCCTGTCTGTTATAGTGCTTATTAGGGAAATGTGGTGCTGAGCCTTTGCCTAAGGGGCTGTTCCTATCTCAGCACCTGACTGTCACGGATGAAAGTTTTGACACAGTAATGATTTAGTAAAAAAACTAGGTTTATTAATAACTAACAGCAATTTATTATTACAAAATAATTCAGAAATACTGAAAGAAAGAAAAGCGATGTGAGAAACACTCAGTTGCCAATTATCCATAGCTCAGACAGGATGCGGTGTGAAGCACTCTTTATTACGCTCTTGCAAGACCGGGCGCCCCCATCAAGTGGACGCGCCTAACAGCCATCATGCAATGGTTTATATCCCTTTCTCCCAACCGCCAGTTCCCTCCCCTGATTCCTCATTGGCTGAGTACTACAGGGTGTACAGACTTCCCGAACCGCCTACCGATACGCCCCTTCATGTATGTGTTCATACGTCGCATGTTCATGGAAATGAACCTTGGCTTTCTCCAGGGAGGAGAAGTTAATATGCATGAGCTCATCACGCAAGCGTACTAAGATGGAAAAGTTCGAAATTCAGGTTCCCCAAGTCTTTCCGTATCTGCATCCATCTAAAGCCAGTTCCAAGTACTGGGTCATCACAGTTGACAAAAAGACCACTTGCCTTCTAGCCCTAGGCCAGGGATTTCAATGGTTGTGAATTGCTCTTGTTGATTGCTTTGGTGAATCGCTCCTGCCCTTCCCATCAGGCTTATTATGCGAAAACAACATTCTTTCCCTTACAATTCCCCCCTGTTTTTATTTATACTCTTGTTGCTTTTCGCATATTCTCAGAGTATTGTTCTATGAACATTTTTCCAGTGTTGACAACATGAAATTTACATCTTTTCTCTGATGACAAGTCATCTCTTGCATCTTCATCTCCCTCTTCCTCTAGTAACAGCATCTTGCCAAGATAGGGGGGGTGGTTCCAGAGGCATCTGTTTTGACAAGGCGGTTTCAATGAGATGCTGGACCAATCCTCGGACGCAAGGGATTATGTAGCATCCTACGGAGACAGTGGAGAAAGTAGGTGGTATCTTGACATCCTTGTTCTTCCCCAGTCCGCACATGCGCAGTAGAGTCTCTCGAACTTTCCTGGGGTTTCTGGTGTTGCTGGGGGCTTCTGACAGGGGTCCCTCCAGTACTTTTCCATTGCACAATAGCAGTCCATAGGAGTCTGTGTTTACAGAAAAAGAACTCCGAACCATTTTAACAACAAAACCACAGTAAATCACCTTTAACTTATGTACATGGCAAAATACCAGCAGCATACCTGCTCCTCACATTAAAGTCACTATATTTTTAACACGAATCACCACCATATTCTTCACAATCCCTCGCATTTTATTAAATTGATTCGTGTTTGGGTTTATCCCTTGAATGACTAAATGAATCAATTTAATAAAACATGGAATCATACATGGTATAAACATTAGGGTAGCAAATGTACACAACAGATAAAATAAAAGCTGTTTTACCCACGGTGTTCCAGGTAACCAGGACCATAGATTGCCATTCCAGCCATTCCACGTTTGCTATCTGTGATGGGGAGGCGGTATAGAGACCCACGGCCAGCTTGATAATCCCAAAGGTCCCCCACAAACCCAGCAGTGACTTAAATTGAAGGTTTTACTTCTAGTCTTTGTTAATAAAACAAACTCATTATTTTCAAAAGGGTCATATGAGTTGGTAGCATTTTGACTCTTTTTAGCCATTATGAGGCTAACATACACAGTGAGGAGAAAAAGCCAGCTACCATAGTGAGGTCCGGTATGGCACATTTTTCTGTTTACCCCTGGACCCATTGGGTTGCTGCCAACGGTCGGGTTCGTGTCTTCTTAACAGCAAAAATGGAGGCCAATCCGGTCTTGCCCTCACTTGGACTTATCCTCAGCTTTTCCCTCACTCCCTTTTACTTTTGTTTGGTTTTTTTTTTCCTAATTCCTTTGTTCAACTGATTTATGTTTTTATGCAAAACAGTCTAAAACCAAAAATCATAGGTATTACAACTTTTTAACATATGTACATACACACAGGGTTCATGTAGATGATTCAGGATCTCACTACTATTGGTGTCACTCGGTCTGTTTTAATAAGTCCAGTCTTATTTTAGCTCCATCATATTCGAAGCTTCAGATCTCCAGGTGCTGACTCGATCTTCTAATTGGGTTCACCTGTAACTGGTCCTTTCACCCTGGAAATCTGAGTCCATCCTCTTTCAGCAGTTCTTACAGCTGTCTCCGTAGTCAACAATACCAGGAATGGTCCTTCCCATCTAGGAGATAAGCTTTCCTCCTTCCAAGTTTTGATCATTACTTTATCTCCAGGTTGTATTTTGTGTACTGCAAATCCTAAAGGAGTTGTCTGGGCTAACATTCTTTTTATTCTTAATTCTTTTAGGTTTTTCTCAATAGTTTTAATATATTGTTGAATCCTCATGTCTTCTATTAATGGATGCCCTAAAGGCATACCTTGGGAATATGGCATCCCATATAACATCTCAAAAGGTGAGAGGCCTGTCTCTGAATTTGGCATAGTCCTAATATGAAGTAAGGCTAAGGGTGAGCATTTAATCCATGAGAATTTGGTTTCTATCATTAATTTAGGTAACTGTTGTTTCAAGGTTTGATTCATTTGCTCTACCCGTCTATAACTTTGTGGATGCCATCGAGTGTGATATTCCCAAGTGATGCCCAAAGCTTCTGTATTTAACTTTATAATTTTTGATGTAAAATGAGTACCCTGATCCAAATCAAATACTTTTACAATTCCAAATCATGGTATAATTTGTTCCAATAATATTTTAGCTACTGACTGGGCAGTCGCTCTGGTGGTAGGAAAAGCTTCTACCCAGTGAGTTAATTGATCTACTATTACCAGTAAATATTTGCATCTCCTAACTTTCGGTAGTTCTGTGAAATCTATTTGGATCCTTTCATTCATTGCAGAAATTGTTTTGCTGGTAGAAATGCATGACATACGTTCAGTTTTCTCAAACATATTGATTTTAGGGTCATATTCATTAACATTTGTGTCACCAGGTAAAAGATCAGAGTGCCTGCTTTTTATCCATGATGTGCCATTAATGGTACGCACTGAACAGCTATCAAGATCTTTCTTATTGTTTGTGGCTCAAATACTTAACTGGTTTTCATTAATCTCTTTTACACTGTACCTATCACCCAAAAGTTTCGTTTCAATTCTGGTCTGGTTTGCAGAGTCCTCTGCAATTCTCCTTCTATCCCTATTGTCTAGAAGGATCCACTTCCCATTCACCACAGTGGTCCCCAATTTTTGAATTTCGGTGAACTCCTGAGGGTTATATATCTTTTTTCCATAATCTACTTCTTGTTTCATTACATATAAACAACCTTTGAATTCAATTCAGTTTGTTCTAGATCAGGTCTTATCTTTGTTTGTAATTCTATTACTTCAATGCAGTTGTGACTTAATTCACCCCTAGGATCTCCATATAAAAACTGAGTAGGGTTTTGAGCACCAGTTACTCTCAGTTCTAATTCTGGTGCTCTCATTAAGACAGTCTCATATTTCAATAGCCGACTATCAGTGAGCCATTTCTCAGCCTTTTGCTGCAGCACCCCACGCACATCATGAGGGGAAAACACTGTGATAATCGCTCCAAAAGTCACCTTTCCTGCCTCTTCAATCAGTAAGGCTGCTGCCACTAAAGACTGTAAGCATGTTGGCCAGCCCCTGCTTAAGGGATCTAATAATTTTGAAAAGTATCCAATTGGTCTCTTACTTCCAGCCTAATCTTGGGGCAGAACCCCATAAGCAGTTTGATTTGAGGTAGTTATAAATAATTGAAAAGGCTTTTTAACATCCAACAAACTTAACACTGGAGGCTCAGCCAGTGTTTCTTTTAGTTTCTGAAACCTATTCTCATCTCTTCTAACACGCACCTCCTGCGCTTCTCTTAACAATTCCTGTAGACCCCGCTCTTGCCAATCATCGAATTTTTCTAACTTCTTTCTAATATCTCCCCATAATTTGGTCACGAATTGAGTTTTTAATAAAGCCTCCCCCACCGGGGATGCAGGGTCTACTCCCGAATACATTTGTAACTTTTTTTTTTTTTTTTTCTTCTTTTCTCGCTGGCCGCTTTATTCCCCGGCCGGGCTCCTCCAGCAGCACGGTCAGACCGGAGCGGCCGGGCCCCCTCCCTGCGGCACCGCGGGGGGGCCGCGTCCTGGCGTGGGGTCGTGCCGCGGTCCTAGGGCCGCCCGCCGCCGCCAACGCCTTCCCAAACCTCTGCCCCACTATTTTCTAATTGTTTCTGCTTTTCTCGATTACGGGTTCGGCTGCTGGTGGAGGGGAAGGAGCACTAGGTTTTGGTTCCTCATGCAGGAGTTTAAGATACAACCCCTTTGTTTTCTGTGCATAGGCCTCAATCTATAGGCGGCAATGCCCAGTCAATCCCCAAAACTTTCTTAATTCTTTCTTAGTTCCAGGGAGCGGTAATTATCCCTTGAATCCCTTCGGGATTTATTTTTTTTTTATCTCCCTTCTGTAATTAAATGGCCCAAATACTTAACTTCATTTTCTATATATTGGATTTGGCCTTTGAGACCCTTAACCCTTGTTTTCCCAGAAAATTAAGGAGTCCATCAGTGGCTATTTTCACCTCAGACTGCCCCTCCCCTGAGAGTAAAATGTCATCCACATACTGTAGTAACATGACCCCTTCAGGTGGCTTAAATTGTTCCAGAGTTTGTTCTAATATCTGCCCAAATAAATTAGGGGATTCTGTAAATCCTTGAGGTAGAACAGTCCACCTCAACTGTTGTTTGCGCCCTGTCTGGGCGTCTTCCCATTCAAAGGCAAATAAATAATTATTTTTTTTTAAGGGAGGGGTTTTTAGTCCTCCCCTATTACCCTCTTTGACTCACACGATGGGGTTTATATCTACCTCATCTTTCTCTGTCAGAGTATTCATAGTAATAGTCATACACATTCCTTATAAGTGTGGATTTGTAATCCTAGTCGTATCACCAAATCCCGGCCCAGCAGATTACTGCCTGCCTTTGGGAGATATAACAGTTGTCCCACAACTGTCCCTTTTTTTTTTTTTTTTTTTTTTAAATACAGAAGCGGTAAACCCTTCCCCTTTTATGCCCATTGGTCTGCTAGTTCCAACCCCAAGGGAATATAATTTAAAGAAGTCTTGCTTGCCCCGGTATCACTCCCGGGGTCCCACCCTCCAATTTATCAAGGGCTCTTGGTGGGATTTATAGCTAAAGAACCCCTGACTGCTCTATTCTGTCTTCAAAGTTCATGATTGGAATTACTTTAACTCTGGGCATTCTCTCTCAAAATGCCCCAGTCTCCCACAACGATAGCTTCTGGAGGCTTTTCATCCCCAGTTTCTTCCCGTTCCTCCTGTTCCACCTTTAAGGTAAAAAGGTGTTCAGTCCTTTGTTGGACCCAACAGGAGGTGTAGTCAGACTCCTCTTGTGAAAAAGGGGTCTTTGAACTCACATAGAAGTTTAAGTCTTGACATAACCAGTTCTTAGTTGACCCATATTTTGGCCAAAAAGCCTTACGTCCCAAAATGGGCTCCTTTGTCCACACAAAAACACAATAATGTGTCATTTTCTTTTTGTCCTTCCCCTTGTATTCGGAACGTTCCTTCATCGTTACAACATTCTCCCCAATGGACTGTACGGGGGAATGTTTTCAGGGACCTTCCCTGAATTCCCGCTAAACTTAGTCTTTTTGTTCCCCATTTTTTTTTTTTTTCCCCGAAACTTCTGGTCGTTTTCCTCGCGGCACAGCAGAGCCGCCACTGCAGACTCCGCCCTCAGCCCGTACTGACGTACGGCTCACTCGCTCCCACCCACCAGAATCTCCCAGACCACCAAGGCAGTACTTAACAGTCCAATTTTCTTACCTTGGTCCGTGCACAAGAGTTGCCTGGTCTAACAGCGCTTTCCAAAGTTCCTCTTTTTTTTTTTTTTTTTTATCCTTTTGCCCCCAGTGGTTCACAAGGCCTGTCTATATTATCAGTCTCAGGATCTCAGTCGGTCCCCGTGGAGTCACCGTCGATGATTCGCGAGACTGTTGAAATCAACAGGGCGCGCCTCCTCGCCCTCAACGGCGGAGACTCCCAGGCGATGACTTCGATCCCGGACGAGCCCCCAAATTGTGAGAAACACTCGGTTGCCAATTATCCATAGCTCAGACAGGATGCGGTGTGAAGCACTCTTTATTATGTTCTTGCAAGACCGAGCGCCCCCATCAAGTGGACGCGCCTAACGGCCATCGTGCAATGGTTTATATCCCTTTCTCCCAACCGCCAGTTCCCTCCCCTGATTCCTCATTGGCTGAGTACTACAGGGTGTACAGACCTCCCAAACCGCCTACCGATACGCCCCTTCATGTATGTGTTCATACGTCGCATGTTCATGGAAATGAACCTTGGCTTTCTCCAGGGCGGAGAAGTTAATATGCATGAGCTCATCACGCAAGCGTACTAAGATGGAAAAGTTCGCCCCAAGTCTTTCGGTATCTGCATCCATCTAAAGCCAGTTCCAAGTACTGGGTCATCACAGTTGACAAAAAGATCACTTGCCTTCTAGCCCTAGGCCAGGGATTTCAATGGTTGTGAATTGCTCTTGTTGATTGCTTTGGTGAATCGCTCCTGCCCTTCCCATCAGGCTTATTATGCGAAAACAACATTCTTTCCCTTACAGCGACTTATTCACAGATTCTAAAATGACAAGATTCACACTAACTTACTTAACGGTACCTATATATATACATGTGCATACACAAAACGGACAAACACACAGAAACAAAGGTGTTTGGATTCAGTAGAATGAACACAGAACGGACAAACACACACAGAAACAAGGGTACGTACCCCCCCACACACACACACACACACACCCCAATAAACAGAGAAAGAACGGGTGAAAGAGAAGCTAGCTCAAAGAAAATTTCCCTCTTGAGTTTAGAGCAAATACTCCCAATGCCTTGGCATTCCTCAACGGGCAATAATTGAGACTCGAGTGGGTGGACTTTACTTTGCCCTGGCCTTCCGTCTGGAGCAGACGACACCTTAAGGGTTTGGTACCTGAGAGGCGTCCCAGCTCAGGGGAGGTGCTGGTCACAGGCCCACTGCGATCCAGGAGAGCTCAAAGGGTCTCCCTGGTGGTCGCCATTTATAGGGTCCAAGATAATTGACTTTTGTCAAATACCTTCTGGTGCCTTCCAGCAGTTACACAAGAATTTGATTAATGTGCGACTCTGTTATTGTTCCCATTTGACCACATCCCAGGCACAGGTGTGCCAGGCCCTTAGGAGTTGATGGGTCGTTATAGCTGTTTCCGAGCAATCGGGAGGGGCAGGAGCCAGACTCGTTAATGTTATCAGTCCTTATCTCCACAGACTGGTGTATAGCTCGGGGGATGCGGGTGGAATCGCAGGTAGCACCAAGCAGCCCAACAAAGAGGGGCGGGGGGGGGGGGGGGGGGAGTGTGTGTAAGGATTGCACCACCACACTGACCCAGTGATAGCCTTTGTGGCTCAGTGGAGATACCAACCCCTGGCCAGGTGCACTGTGTCAGATATCATCTTTGCCAATGTTTTCAGTTCCTGGGACATTTGTAGGGGTCCTTCTGGAGATGGAGCCCCCTTACATGCAGAGCCAGGTGCGTGACACTGGTCTGTTATGTGGGTGGGCACTTAAGAGTTAAGTACAGAAAGAATCATCCTCTTAGGTCTTCATGCAAAGGAAGTGAATCCTCAAAGAGTCGATTTTTGGCACTATGACTGAGAAAAAAAAATTTCAATGCTGCAATGTTGTTTACATGTTTAAGAGACAATCATTAATAATATAACATAAGGGCACCCACACACGAGCTTCTGACAGCCTGACCCTCCATTAAATCACTGTATTCACTAAAGCAGATCACATTAAGAGATTTAGTCCATGAGGAGTTTAAAGATTTCAAAATGCTATTTTATTCCAAATCATGATGAAAAGCTGAAATCTCAGAATGTTTCAGAAGAACAAGTTCAATTTCACTCTCTTTGAAGCAGTTCATTCTGCTAGTATCAAAACATTTCATTGACTTCAACATTTAATTTACTTGTATAATTTATCTCTAGTAGAGTATATATCAAATGAAAAATTAAATAGATATTTTAATTTCATAAAAAGAAAATGTATTAATAACATTTCCCTTGAAAATTGACATAATACTTATATTCTGACCTATTTCTACTCAACCTAATCAGCATCTTGTGATATGAAGTAGTTCCATGAGAATTTTTTCAAAAGCTCTGATAATAATTATCCCGTAAAAGCATTAAAAAAAGCATGCATTCAGCCAGGAATAATAGCTCAGCCTGGCACCCCAGAAAATTCCTCCTTCTGTCCTGCCCAAAAAACCTTATCGATAGGTGACTTTGTCAATGCTGGTGTGAAAAGACAACAATTAACAATTATTATCACAAAATTGCTTTAAAGAAATCTTGCCCTTTTGCCGCTTTGCTGGGAAGAGCCTGTATAACCTCTCTACAGTAGCTTCATACACCCATTAATTAATATTTGTATCGTGACATGCTTTTCTTTCCCTTGATTTTGACAGGGCTCATTCAATATTGAAAGATGTGCCAGAGTGCTACCAAGCATCAGCAGACACCTACAGAGATACATACATATCTCATTTCTTTTTCCCCAAATGAGTTTCCATGATGATCTAAACAATTCCAAATTGTCCCTGATTTTTGAGTATCTTGGGCGTCCTCTCTGAAGTAATGGGCAGGGGAACTTGCATGTGTCTAACATTTTTTGGCCACAAATGGATAAACTTCCATTAATGAAAACTGACATGTGACAAAGCCTTTTCTCTCTTTCCCAAACAGTTAATATGCCAGAGGATTATCCAGATCAATTTGATGAGGTAATAGACTTTATTCAAACCACCATTAAAAGACTGAGGAGGTCGCCAGATAAACAGACTCCAATTTTTTCTAGGTGGGAGAGAAACCAGCAAAACGCAGCCACAAACATAGCGAATTCCAGCAAAAAGGGAAGGAGGAATCAAAAGGGCAAAAATCGAGGATGTGTCTTAACAGAAATACATTTAAACGTGACTGACTTGGATTTGGGATATGAAACCAAAGAAGAGCTAATTTTCCGGTATTGCAGTGGATCTTGTGATGCAGCTGAGACAACGTATGACAAAATCTTAAAAAATTTAACCAGAAAGAAAAAACTAGTCACTGACAAAGTAAGGCAATCTTGTTGCAGACCCACAGCCTTTGATGATGACCTGTCCTTTTTGGACAATAACCTGGTTTACCACATACTGAAAAAACATTCCGCAAAAAGGTGTGAATGTGTCTGACTGCTGCACGCTGGAGGCAGATCCAGTTTTGCATTCCTGCTACGATGCAAAGAGAGGGACCAAGGTTCCCAGGGAAGCATCTGCTCAGAGTGAAGAAAAGAGGACCAAGAACGCAGAACAAGGGGTCGTGGGAGCCTGGGTAGGGCGTGAGGCAGTGTAGGAGGATAGAGGCTTTTGAAGTCCTATGGGAAAGTAAATAAAAGCTCAGGTGGAGATGCCAACGGCTAGATAGCGTGCATGCTCCCTTTCTCATTTAACACAGTCCAATGTCAGTGAGACTCATATCCTTGAGGAATGTCCTTAAAAACACAACCCTGCCGTACCACACTGTTGTAGTTATACCATTCATGCCAGGAAGCTTAGCTGAGTAGTAGCTTAGGAGTACCTTACGCATCCCCTGCATCCTCAGCTTTACTGAAAGACACATTGTACTATTGCTCATTTAAGGGCGGTTCCTAAGTACTTAGGACAACTTCTAAACTATAATAAGATTAATCTTGTAAGTAAGATGATATTGGACAAATATCAAAATTCCCAGGCTCAAGTTCTCTAGGGCTGGTATCAATACAAAGCAAAACAGTTCCACTAACTGGTTAAGTTTGGTTATTTCCATCTCATGTTTCTTCAAAATGAGTGTAGGATTTTATTCTTCTGCTATCTATGAAAGTTGAGCTTTTAAGCACTTCTTCCTAGTATAGTAAGAAAAATAACAAGCCTGGCCTACACAAAATGTGTTTCTTTAGGTTTACAGAGGACTAACGTCACTTGCATAACTACATTTCTATTTGGTCATTGTGAGTGAGCAGAGACTATTTGATGCAATGCATCCGTTCAGAGACATAAATATACAGAATATATTTATTGAGCTTAAGTTATTGTTATTTATTACAGATCAGTAATGAATCTCCGTATTTATTAATGTTTCTTTTCAAAGGTGCCAAATTAGAAGATGCTTGAAAGATGCAGAGACAATTAAGTTGGTAACAACGGTCCATGCTTTTGATTGAAAGTGTTAACTTGAATGCAAAAAATCACTTACTTTACCTTTTTTATTTTAAACAAAATCCTGAATATGTTCACAAAATGTAGTGGCAAAGTCTGCAGCCCTTCATCCTGTTCACTAATACTTTTAAAAATTACTACAGTCGTACATGTGTAGAAGCAGCAATGGCTCTGCATGAGTGAGGGTTGCAGGACTTGGCTCAACAGTAGCAGTTTGTTATAAAAACTTAATTCTAGTCATATTTTAAATGTAGCCACATTTTTTTCTCACACTTTTTGCCAACTGACCTCATATAACTATTGACAAATGGAAAATAATCACATTTAGCTTTAAAATTTCTTGTTATATTTATTTCAGCTTTTCCTTCCATATTTCCATATAGAAGAGGTTAAATTCCTCTTACTAGTTAGCCCTGGATTTAATATAGCCTGCAGGTAAACATTTCTGTTAAATAACCAAAGTGTTTTGCATAATTTGCTGAAACATTACAGGATTGTACCCACATAACAGAACAGTCTGAGTTTCCTCAGGATGAGGGACGTTGTACAGCAAAGGCATTCATACCTGACTGCTAATGCAAGCTCTCCTTCTGGAGACTTTTTTTCCCAAAGGAGCAGCAGTGCAGGTCATTAGACATACCTGCCAACCAGTGAAGCATTAACTCCCACAAAAACGAAGAAAAAAAATCCCTACTGAAAAACAAAAAACAATAGTTGGTCTGACCTTTTATCTCATGCATGCAATGGCTCTCCATGCTCATTTTGCCCTGGGCCCCTCAGGGTGTCACAGAAGAAGGGTCTAGTAGCAAAAAAAGTCCAGAACAGGCATAGGAGGATGTACCAGGTGTATGAAATGTAATTCAGCCCCAACCTCCATTGTTTTCCTGGTCTGATGGAGGGCAGCCTCTGAGCCTGCCCACAGGGTCCATGCTCACACTGCCACAGGGGCACCTTACCCTCCACATTGGGCAGGGGTGGTACAGCTGATTGGCATGATTTGGGTAGTAAAGACCTGCTAAGCCCAAGGGTCAGCTGCGCTGCTAGGTGGTTATCTGGGTGCAGCGCCCAGAGGTGTGCTTTCGCTGGCCCTGGTACAGCCCCAGTTGCTGAAAACTTGCCCCAAAGCATTTTCTGTGCAGCTTGAAGAGGCTGCAACCAAAGCAAATCACTACATTCAAAATACAAAAGGGTAAAGTTTGTGATTTTTTAAAATTTTTTTAGACCTTACTGAAAACAGGAGTGTGCTTCTCTGGAGTTTTTTACTTCACCTGCGATTTATGTCTCATCATTTGTGTTAATCAACCAAAGTTCTCTACAGACTTTATTTTTGTATAATATTCATTTTATAGATTTTTACAAAATAAAACTAATTTCTATTGTTACCTGGTTGTTGCTTGTGTTTCTTCCCCTTTGTACCACTTCCAAGTTATAGTATCGCCCAGTTCCCAACCCGCATGGGGCAATGCTCAAGAAACAGCAAGTCCTTTACACAGTGGAGCTTTCCTCTTCCATCTCACTCTGGTCTTTAATGTGGATCAGAGATGTCTGTAGCTTCTTAGCAGAACATAACATTAATGGGTGATGTGACTACAATAAGTGACTCCAAAATACATGGTAAGCAATGGCACAATAAGCGACCCAGTGGCAGGCTTGAAGCCTGGTGTTACCCAAGCTGTCCCTTGCTTGTGCAGGGCTGTGGTGGCTTTGTGGTGGCCTTGGCTATGCACAGCCGCAATTCCTGTAGTCAGAGGAGTTTTGCATTTTGCTTTTCTAACCCCAGTGTTACATCAGTTGGACTAAATTCCATCCACTTTGGCAGTCCTTTTCCCTTCATCTTTAAATAGGAAAATACAACTTGAAGGATTCTCTTTTCTGCCACCATCATGGAAAAGATGAGGGCAGGTTTTGTGGCTGTGGCCAGCAACATCTTCTCAACTGTCTTGTGTTAAAAGTGCTGCAGTTCCTATCACAGAGTTGATAAACACACATAGAGTTACAGGTTTTGACACCGGGATCTGTACTCCTCAAAACTGCTACGGAGAGGAAGAGGGAGCATCTGATCACTGAGTCAGTGAGCAGGAGATCAAACACTCTTTCTCTTAATGTACAGCATATGGATGCCTTGGTTTCATTTGTTCTGAGTGAGGCCATGCACGCAGCTCTAGCCCAGCCGCTGGAACGCAAAACAAAGCTCACAAGCACTGCTTTTGAAGCATGTGGTATTGAAAGCATTCCTCCTCACATGCCACCATCTCTGCTCCTTGCACCAAAAACCCATCCACCATGCACAAAGGCTGCTGATTGCAGTCTGGTTGAATATGGCACACATTAGGCATTTGGCATGAAAATGACCTGCAGCTTCGTGTTCAGCAGAGATTGTGCACTTTCCCAAGAGCTGGAGGGGGTGTATATGTAAAACATGACTGTGAGGTGTTCTGAAGATGAATCTCTGATCTTACAGCCCAAACCTCACATCTTCTCTTATGTGGATCGAGAAGCATGAGGCCAACGCTGAAGTCCTGCTTGGCTTTATCAAAGGCTTCAAGTGGGCCATGCAATAGCTGGCAGGAGCAGGTTTGCTTGCATGGAGCTCTTTCACCCTCCTTCCCCAACCTTCCTGGTGAGGATAAATATTGGAGAGAGCAGATGGGGTTTTGCAATTGCAACCTGAGGCTTGCCACTGCTGGGCTGGCACCTTCAGCCTCATTTTCTGGTTAAAGTAAGGATCGCAGTAGTTCCCTGGCATTCTGCATGCATTAAAGCAGCTTGAACTCTTCAGCTAGCAGGTTGTGTAAAAGATTATAAAAAGGGCTTAAATTTTCATCTGTCACTAGGTAGTGCCAGTGCTGGGACAGATGTTATGTCAATGCTTGTGTAGCAGGGACAGCACTACTCTGGGTCCCTTCTGGAAGGAGAGGACTGGTCTCAAGTTGAATTATTTACAGGGAAGAGGATGGACCAAAACTCCATAACCATTTACACTTATTTGATCTTAAAATCAGGAGGATGTTAAGTTTTGGGTTTTGTTGCATCAGTTAGCATTGTGCTGTCAGACAAGAAGGGCTGATGAGAGACTTGGGATGTATTATGAACATGTCTAAGGAAAATGCAGGTATTTTGCAGGAGGGCATATTCAGTGATGCAACCTGGAAATTTGGCCAACCCTCAGAGTGTCCTCTTCAGCAGAAGGGACTGTGGCCATGTACATCCCACAGGCAGGGCAGTGAGAAAGAAAGTGTAATAATACCAGGTCCTTCTGCAAGCTCTCCGTGCGCTCCATCCCACAGCTGTCTGGTGGTGCTGGCCTCAGTGCAGAGAGGATGAAGTAGGCAAAACTGTGTTTGATTTTGGGTTGTTTCACACAAAAGGGGAGAAAGGCCGAAGGCAGCCAGTGCCTCAGTCTGGAACAGCACAGGAGGAAATCATCAGTAACCTTGCTCCTTGAAATCTGGATGGCTAACCAAAAATACAAAGGAAAATATCAGGATGAAGAAAACAAATGAAGCTGACACATTGTATAAGTAGGTCTTCAAATGTCATGCATAGCTGGAACAAAGATGTTTTGTTCCAAAGCAAGAGACAGCTTGAAATGGCCCAGTAATACACATTGAAAAGTTTGCTTATTTGGAACAGAGCTCTTCTAATGAAAAGGTTAATTGTGTTGCAATAGAAAAGAAAAAAGGCTAAGCGGATGCCAGGCCTGCACTCCTCACCCTAGCAAAATTTCCCACTGTCTTGAAGTGAAGATTTTCTATAACAAACATCAAAGGACTGAACTACTAACATTACAACAAATTATACAGTAGGTATATTCATGGGTCAATAAAAATAGCTAAAGAAACCATATATTCTAGCAGTATTAATCCCAGTGGCTTTCAGAAGAGCCACAACAGCAGCCAGAGAAAGAAACACAGTGCTCAGCTCAGACTGATTCCATGAATTTTCCTTGAGCAGGCACCAAGCACCGGTACTTGAATTCAGCACTGAGACATCTTCACTCACCATTGGCTTTTTCACTTAGAAACTGTGGCATTTTGTTCACTTCTCCCCAAAATAGTCATTCACAAGTGCGGAAACCTTTCTGCTTTGCAGCTGAAGAAATGGCAAAGAAAACGATGGGCTTTTGAAGGCTGCAAAGAGCTGCTGTAATTACCCACAGGGCTGAACTTTTGTGGGCAACTTCTCTAGTTTTTTGACAGCGATCCCAGCCCTGGGCCGTAGGTGCAGGTTTCCTCCCACTACTCCCAAGACAGTTTCCTGTCTGCCAGCATATTGGAAGAGGAACGCTCCCTTCTCTTGTCACCGCAGAGAAAATACAAACATCAGTCCCTGGCCCAGAATTGCATGCCTTATCCCCAAGTGGTCCTAGGAGGTCTAAAGCAAACAACGTTCGCACCAGAGCTGCTCCACTGACTGCCATGGAATTACTCTAGTTTTGCAGGAATGTAAATATGTGCATTGGAGCTGTTGATTTTGTTGGCAGTATTCATATAAAACTACAAAGATTGAATCCTTGTATAATCCTCCTAGTCTTTTTGTTTCTGTTCCTCCCAAGTTTCTCTTACTGTAAGCCAAACCATCTTGCTAATATTTTTTTTCGTCTTGCTAAACATTTTTTTTACTGAGAATAAAGTAGGTCAATGTCAATGTATCTTCTGGAATGTGCAGGAACAAGGACAGGACAAACTAGAACGAACCAGCTCAAGACACAACACAGCTGCACAAGACCTCCTAAACAGACCTTTGTGAGCATGCGTGAGCACTGAGGTCAACCAGCAGACACGGTGAGGAAGACTGCCAATGACCACCAGGGACCCCTCGAGACCACCACCCAGCAAGAAAGCACATGCGTAATTAGGATGCAGATATTGGAATTAGTTCCAGGAAATCTAATGCATATGTAACTCATTTCTCGGAAAAGTTATGAATATGCATAATCTCACTGTATATTAGCTGCCACTTATAGATCTGGGGTGCGCTCACCTTTGTGAAGCAATTCACGTGTGCGCCCAGTGCTGCAATAAAGAATGCCTGCTTTCTAAACTCCAAAACGAGTCTTAGAGAGTTCCTCTGATGGCTTTTACGGTAACATTTTGGCGCCCGAACAGGGACCCTCTGCCGTGTTTCCCGCGGATCCGGGGAGTCTCTGGGACCTTCACGCCAGCGTTGGGAACTTTTCCTGAGAAGGAACCACAGATCCCTGGACCGACTCGGGACACTGGTAAGACCCCTGATTTTTTTTTGTCTCTTTTGAAAGGCATTCTTTAAACTTGTTTGCCTACCCACATTAGTCACAGGAGACATCCTGTGCAGTGGATAGATGTTTGTTCAGTTGTCCAGACATTGTATTTGAATGGAGGTCAGGATCATGGGTACCACTGCCTCCAAAGGGGGATCTTGAAAAAGTCCCCATTGGGTTGCATTTTGCGACATTGGAAACAAATTGGTGGACCCCTGGGTGGCTCGGTTACTCGGGAGACTTTGATAAAATATTGTAGTCAATGGTGGCCTTTGTATAAGCTGGAATCTGTGGAGAAGTGGCCGCTGAATGGAACATTGAATTATAACACCTTGCTACAGCTAAAGTTATTTTTAAGATGAGAGGCAAATGGGATGAAGTAGCTTATGCGGATATGTTCTTCACTTTAAGGAAACATCCAGAGTGGCAAAAAGATTGTGGGTTTAACATCGCGCTGCAGGATCCGCTCATGTTATCTTTAGAGAAAGATCTTAAAAAGCCACTCAAGTGCTGTTGTTCTCTGTGTAGTATAGGACAACTATGTGCTAAGCATTTGGAAAGTCCAGAGGAGGACTTGGATTTAATGACAGCCCTCAGAAGGCGGGGAGTTGTGAATGGAGTTGTGGATGGTGAGGCAGGAGCCGTGGGTGGTGTTGAGAATCAAAATTTGGAGCAAATAATGAAAAAAGAAGCTGAGTCCAGGGAAGCAGACAGGTCTAGCCCAGTGGTCAGACGAACAAGGGGGAGGCTGGAAAAAAACGATAATTGCGTCCCTCAGACAGGCTGTGGGAAATGCTGGTCCGGTAACAGTAAAAGTCCCTTTTACTATCAGTGATTTGAATATTTGGAAGCATACTGCAGGAAATTACAGGGAAAATCTGATCAGGTTGTGAGTGCATTCGAAACTATGATTTGCACTCAGGATCGTGACTGGCAAGATATACAAGCCATGATGCACCACATCTTTGAAAGTGTTGACAGGAATATGATTATTTGCACTGCTAGGAGTGCAGTGGAACAACATATAACAGCAGGAAGCCTACAAGGGAACGTAAACTTACATGTGCCTGTGGCTGATTCTAGCTGGGATCCTAACAAAGAGGAGGATCAACAGGCTTTAAGACAATACCAAAAGTGGATTTTGTTTGGCATTAAACATGCGGTTCCTAAAGCAGTGAATTGGTCTAAGCTTTATGAAATTAAAGAAGATGTTAATGAGTCACTATCCAGTTTTGTTGAAAGATTAAAGGAGGCGATGCGACTCTTCTCAAACTCCTCTAATGAATATAGAAATAGCATGAAGGGGACTGGAGACCTCTACCCCAGCAGAGCCTCTGGTTACAGCCCAGCTGAGGAAAAAGGAGGTGGAATTTTTAGTTGATACTGGGGCATCCTATTCTGTGTTAAACACTTTAGAAGGACCACTTAGTCAAGAAACAGTAACAGTTATTGGTGCCACAGGGTCTGGGGAAAGCTGTCCATTCTTCAAGGCAATTAAGTTTAAATTAGGAAAACATTGAGTAACACACCAATTTTTGTATCTATCTGCCAAATTCGCCTAGGGCATTGTTAGGAAGGGATTTATTGGAAAAGCTAGAAGCAGAAATCAAGTTTTAAAAAGGGGAAATGTCTAAGTACACACACTAATGTGTACTCAACCTGTTTCACGTGTTCTGGGATTTCCAGAGCTTCAAGACCTTTCACTGTGCTCTTACCATGTTAATTCCCCCTTCTTTTCTCCCTCTCTGTTGCTGCTCTCCCATGGCTTTCTCTTCCTTGACTGTCTCATCACTCCCACATTAATCTCTGACATCACAGATGCTATAAACATGTCCAAATATTCCCTTATTTCAGGTTAAAATCATTCCCCTCTGAGATACAAACAGGGGTCAACAGGCACTCCTTGTTAGCATTTGGTATTATTTTTAATAGCAGTTTTAATCTGGAGATGAAACATATCCTCAAAAAACCCCCACAGCTTAGAGATCAACTTTGGGTAACTCCCTCTGACTTTCAAAAGATACAGACACTCCTTTCCCACAGGAGTAGGCAGGTCCTTTGTGGATGAGAATGGCTGCACAGCCAGGGCAAGGGTGAAAATCTCCCAGTACCTAGTTTCTGGCAGTCACCCTCAACTAGGAAAGGAAAGAATAGAATAAAAAAGCAAATTCGGAGTGATATTTTCCCTGGAAATCCCACCCCACTTCCAACAATTTGCAGTTCAGGAATTTTCTGAGACAGATGTTTTATTGGTGTCTAACAGCCCTCGGCAAGTCTGTCTTTCCCTGGGAAGGCACCCACCCTCCTCTTCTGTGCTCTGGGGCAATCTAATTCTGTGCAATGCAAGCAAGCGCTTCTCTGCTGGCATTAAACCTCTGTTTCATCGATTGCCTGCTCATTCCTGTGTCCTGATGAGTTGCTAATACTCCTCCACAGTCATAGTCCCTTGAGTGTCTCCAATCGGAGGAGCCCTGATATTTCTCACCATTTGTGTCTCCTCTCTCTTGTCTCTCTGTCTCTCTCTCCCAATTGGACCACATTCCTCCTGAGAGGAAGATGCTCCCATCAGGATGCTGGATGGGAGCAAACCCCCGATTTCCACAGAGGCACAATAAAATATTCTGTTCTGTTTTCCATTCTTTTTCCAGTAATCCCTTTCGGGTGCTGGATGGGGAAGTCATCAGAGACATGACTTCAGAGGCAACATGTTGCATCCTTTTGGGAATCCCCTTCATTTAATGACAAACTTTTTTCCAAATATCAGGTCTGAACCTGACTAACTCCAATTGTGTTGCTCTATACAAGATATCATCTAGCAGCCAAAATAAGATTTCATCTTGCCGATGTGAAACTGTTGTGTGCAGTTGCTGTGGAGCCAGAAGGCGTTGCCCCAGGGCTGTGCCACTGTGCAGTACCAACAGATACCCAACTCCCAGAGCTGTATGAAGACCCCAAGTCTCCAGATTTGAGGCAGTCATCTGACTTAGGAACAAATTTTGTGTCTCATTGCTCACAAAGTTAAAGGGATCTTGTCTTCCAGAAGCTACCCAGAGGGCTGCCTTAAACCAAAAAGGATTGTAGACAATGAGTTGCTCCTTCCTGAAGACAGTAACTACTGGAGGAAGGGATATGGCAGTAGCCCAAGGACAGGCAACCATGACCAAGTGCTGCTGTGAACAAGGGAGACCAGAAATGTGGCACAGGCCATCCCCCCAAGCTTTTATGATCTGATGATCAGTGGAAAAGGGTTTCTATTAGGCCAGGAAACAAGTGAGTAAATGCAAAAATGGATCCAAAAGAGAAAGTTTCTCTGGCTCCCACATGGACCAGGTGCCTTCCATGATGAAGAAATAAAGACTACCTAAGGGGCAGATGTTTGGGAAGAGCTGAAGAATGTCCCACAGCAGTTTTTTCCTGGTGTCTATATAAGAGCTCAAATTCTGTTACCAGCGAATCTTTTCCTATCAAGGGTATCTGGTTTCTTTTCATTACAAGTGGGAATCTCATTTAAAAACCCACAGCAAGTCAGTGATAGTGATAACGAGGCATTTTTGCAAGGAGTATGAAAACCTCCCTTCTGAATCTGACAACTGGTGGAACAAAATTTGGAATAGTTAAAAAAAGTTCTCAAAAGACTTGGAATTTGTTCCATTAATCTATTAAGAAAGGCTTGGTAAGACATTAGGCTGGTTTCTCAGTGTCAGTAATATGTGACTTATAGGACAATTCAAGTAAGTCTCAGTAGCACACTGCGCTATATTTGACTGTGAGTAAGTTTGTATATTATGTGCTAGTATGAACCAATGAAGCACCTCTTTGGCTAGCTGCACTGGGGCGATGGTTTTATGCCAGGTCATCCCATTAAATTTTTGCCTATTCTTTTAGAATAAATGTGATATTTGCCATATTTAACGTAAACAAATCCCTCAGATTTTTTCCTAAATGACATCAGTGACATTACATTTCCCTACATGACATGCTTTTTTGCACAAGGTGAAATAATGTACAGCCTAAAATTGTTTCCACATCCCTCAGAGGCGACAGCAATGCTATTGCATTTAGAACAAGAAATTTCATTAAAAGTTTCATGTATTGGTTTAATTTACCCATCTCATGATAAACCATAAATCTCCTCTATCTTCTTTGACACTAACTACAGACTCAGAAGTGTACTTGAAAATTACACCACGTGAAGATTTTTGAGCAAATACAGTAAAGCCTCTCAAAATCAAAGGTAATCCCTCTGAGCGCACATGGTCTCAGTCACATTTATTCACCTCTTCCAGTGTTATAACTCAATAAATACTGCTATAGCTTAGCTAGAACAGCTACTAAATATATAGTTTTATGGCTGAGTCTGCTCTCTGGTACTCATTTAATCATGTGTTTTATTGTCAGCTCTTCTCAAACTGTCAAACATTGTTCCTTATGAAAGAAAGACCTGCTTTCTGTAACACATATCCCCCCTAGCCCACTCATCATTTGATACTATTGCCTTTCTTTTCTCTAGGCTGTTGATGACATTCAAGGCTAGGGGTTTTTTTCCAAAAAAAATATCATATTTTAAAAACAGGGCCTCTTTTTCACTTTTTAGTGCTTTGGCTCAATAATTTCTCACATATTAGAAATGGCCCAGCTGATGTGCTGATCTTTATATCCATCCCTATCCAAGAGCCATAAGCAGCAGTGAAAACTCATTGTGTGTTATACTGATTTTGCCTTTCTTCAAGAGGCCCCATGGGAAATCCATTTTCTGCTCTGCTCAGTAACACAAATGCAGAAGCTGCACATGCCCTGCTCCACATCACCGGGCTGCTCCTCTCTGTGACTGGCCTCTGCCACCCCTCCCTGAGCATGGACACTGTGACCATGGGCAATAAGGCCAATGCAATGGAAAAATACAAACATTTGCCCACATTCACATTCTACAGAGGTCTACTTCTCATGGGAACATGACAGAAACTACCGGTGGCACGACACTGCAAATTGGTGGTATGTAAATGTGTAGTGGCCTCCACTGTGCATGTGCCTTACTGACACCATAGGGCTCTGTGTGTGTGTGTAGTCCTCTGAGCCTTGTCCAAAGAATAATGCAAGGATCAGGGAGGAGAGATACCACTTCAGTGGTTACCAGACTCATTTAGGCCTAAAGGGATTCACAGACACAACTGTTTAGCAAGAAGAACCAGGCAAATAATCTGCTTCTTGGACTTTTATGTATTTCCACATACAAATATTTTTAAAAGAACAGTAAAGATTGACTGTTTTTACTACAGTTTTTCAAACTCAACGGTTTGTTTTTCCATCAGAAAAAGTCAACTCAGCAAAATGGAAACCTTTTGTGATAACTCGTTCATTCAGCCAACACTTCCGATGGCAACTGATAAAGGGAGCTGCAGTTTACCTCTCCTGTGGATCTCACACAGCACGTCAGTCTATATGGCAAAGCTGATACAAAGCGCTCTGGCATTGCAGAGATTAAATATCCCACCAGGTTTTAAAAGAAACCCTTAACTACCCCCTCCTGTCACTTCACTTTTGGCCCACACACCCTTCTTGCCCTGTGTGCTGTCACAGAGCAGTCCAGAGGCCCAGGCACAAGCCCTGTAGGCCACAGTTGCCACTGGATTGTCACCAGCCAGCCTGGGACCCTCTAGCAGTGTCAGAGGAATAGCTCACTGATAACACCAGAGTAGTTTCCCAAGTCCAGACATGTAGTCTGGCCTCACCTCTACTGTGTGGACACCTTCAGAGCAAAGCCCTGTTCTACCAAATTAATATTTCATCTAATTAGTAACTCACACAGCCTACTGCAATGACACAGGAGTAGAGGACAGCAAGATATTTGGCCTTGTAGGGGCCATGCTGCTTCACCTTCTGAATAAATGTTTTAATAAAAAAAGAATCACTTCTATTAGTAAAAAATGCCATTTTTCAATCCAATATTGGTCTACAAATAGGTTGTGTTCATCCTGATGTGTCCTGTGATCAGCCAGCTAATGGGATGCTAATCAGGGCATACATATTCACACTTTATGGGACAAGGTGAAACAAAAAACAAAACAGAAAAAAGCCACTCCTTTCTGATAGCAAACCATTACAGAACAGTCCTGCTGAGGATAATGTAAGATAACAACTTTCACATCATCAGTTTAAGCAGAGCAAAATAACTAGAAAACAGAGTCCTAACACCATGTTAAGTAAGCTGCCTGTGCTGGGGAGAATTGCCGAAACTACTCAGCAACTGGGACAGATGAGAGTGCAGCAATAAAGCAGAAAGGTGCTTGGAGCTGGGAGACCAGGCTGTAATATCACTATTTCAATCCAGTTGAAGAAAACCCTCTTTTTGAAATCTTACAGTTTCCTGACCTCAGCAGGGCTCTGGCTGCAAGGACCCCATTTCAGTTGATGAAGCCATGTGCTTTTCAGATTTGCCAGCTCCTTCTGCAAGATGGCCTGTAACATGTGTACACATGGTATCTGGCAACAATAATTCTGAGAAAACGAAAAATGCTTCTCATTCATTGCAAACAACTGGGTACAGTGCAATCCCAGGCAAACTTTCCTGAAGCAAGCAGCCTTCTGGATTAAAAAAGAAAGGAGTGAAAAGTGAGTGTGGGCGCCTGGAGAACCTCTGTCAGGAAACGCATGGGAACGGTTACTTCAAAGAAGGGAGTGGATATCTAGGAAAAGAGCAAGTTTCCAAATATAGCCTTTGCTTTTTGCTCTGGAAGAGTAGACTTCTGCCCACATGGGCACTCACATGTGCACTGCCAGGGCTACACTCTGCAAACCATAGACACTAGCAACGTCCTGCTCCCAGAATGGACCCTTGTTGCTCATCTCCAAGTTATCCCCAAAACAATTGCTTCTGTCATTTTAAAGCTCTGTGACTCTGCAGGTCTGGGCACCTTCTGAGAAATAAACAGGGTTTCATTTTCTTCTACTCCAGGTTTCTTCCTTTTAGAAGCTTTGTCTGTCAGGGCCTGTGATTTGGATTTGGATTGTATCTGGCACTGCTCACCTGGGCACTCCACCTCCCTAGCACAAGGCAATTGGGAATGGACAATTGCTCCCATTCCCTGCTCCCAAGCTTCCCAGGAGGGTTTAAAAGATAAGTTCTCATCCTCGGAGTTTTATTCTTTCTCTTCCATGGAAGAGATCTGGAAAACTAGCTGTATAATCATCAGGAGGCATTACATGTGAAGGCATACAAAACATCTTCATATCCAACCTCACATTTCATTCTTTTGTTCATTTCTTAACCGGTCTGAAAAACATGTCCCAGAAAAAGTTAATGCCCAGGAAGGCAGATTAGAAAGGAGCCAGAGGAATTTTCAGTGATACCTTGGTAGAGCTATATAGAATGGTTTGGGTTGGAAAGGACCTTTAAAGATCATCTAGTCCAACCCCCCTGCCATAGGCAGGGACATCTTCCACTAGACCAGGTTGCTCAAAGCCCTGTCCAACCTGGCCTTGAACCCTTCCAGGAAGGGGGCAGCCACAGCTTCTCTGGGCATCCTGTTCCAGTGTCTCACCACCCTCATCATAAAAAATGTCTTCCTTATATCCAATCTAGATCTACCTTCTTTCAGTTTAAAACCATTATCCCTTGTTCTGTCACTACAAGCCCTGATAAAAAGTCTCCCTCTGTCTTTCTTATAAGCCCCCTGTGCTGGCTAAAGAGCCACTCCGGTTTTGCCTCTGCCGATATATATAGCTCTTAGATTGTATTGAGGAAATTATTATTCCTCTCTTTGCTACACCTTATCTCCTGCATAGATATGACTACGTATGTCCTGTCCCACTCATGCACCATCCTGAAAGCCATTCCAAGCTGTGATTCATATCCTTTCCCAGGGGCTCCTTTAAAAATTCCTGGCCATGCTTGCTATGGGAATCCTTTCTGTCTTCGGGCCATGAAAAAAGTTCTGCTACCCTGTGGTTTTTTAAATGGTATCCTTGCCTGACTTTCAGAAACAATAGCAATTGTGGAAGAGCTTTTAAGACTGAATGTCATTCACTTCATTAGTGCTGCTTCATAGGAAAATTAGTTTGGCAAAAATAAGCACCAAGTGGAAAACAGATGTTAAAATTGGTTTGTGAGTTCCTCAACCATCTATGGCCCCATTAAAAGGTGCATATAGCCTTCACGTTCAGCCACCTGCCTTGTAACACTGGATTTCTATATCAGTCCCACATAGCCAACTGCACCAGGATTTTCTAACACTTTTCAAATCAGAGAGTAAATCTATCATTCTCAAGGCAAAACAGACAGTATCCTGAATTAGTCATATGGCAAATCCACTGGTGGCTAAGACCTCTTTCTCCAGCTTGTTGAAAAGTTACAAGTTGTGAAGCTTCAACAAGCTTTCCTCATTTTAAATGAACCCCTCTCCACACACACATTTCAACGTGACACTGATTTTTAGGGGAATTTCTGAGTAGGTCTAGTATTTCATTACTGTATGCAGATTATTTCAGGAAAGTGAAATCAGTCTTAAAAGGTAGCACAGCCTGCTAGTGTCTCTTTTCAACTCTTGCTCCATTCAGTCAAGTTTTGCATACAGAGGGAAGTGATTCAGAAAAGATTCATTTTCTGTGGTAACTGGTGCTGCAAAAGCATCAATGAAATTACTACCACATCAATCAATGCTCACTTACAACCTCTCCAAAGCAGATGCAGGCAGAGGCAAAGCACTCTGCTCTGGAGGAGTTCCTGGTATAGGACTTCACAGGAGGACTATAGTATTGATTCCACAGTCTGAAACCATCTACTCTGGCCAGCTTTAATTTTATCCTCTTTATCTTTTGAAGAAGAGGGGGAAATACCCAGCTCACCTCTCAGTAAGCCAGAGAGAGGCACCTGCTTACCCATGGAGAAGGACTCTTTCATGAAGCCAAGTAGCACATATCTTCTTAGAAATGCTGTTTTACTTACGTCCTTCTGCACAAATTAAATAAAATGCTATGCAAATACTTCCTACACTACCACATACATAACCAAAATATAACTTAGTATTTGAAGATATAATTTCAGACCTTGTACTCAGCATATATCGGAACATAGTTCTGTATATTTATATGATTTTCTAGATTCACAGATGAGTGACAAACTTCAGAAATGTTATTTTTAGTGAAAAGAGAAGCAGACAGACAATTTCATATTGATCTGTAGAAGACAACAAGACTTTCAGGACTTTTTCAAGAATTATCAAAGAATTACATTTGCCGTATGCCCATAGTTAAGAGTTTAGGGGCAGAACTGCAGTTGCCACTGTCTGCCCAGTAACCAGGGTGACCGTGCTGTTTATGCCAGCAGAAGATCTTAGATTTCTTTATGGCAAGATACAAGGAAGGAATGGATGCAGGCCCTGGGAGATCTTTGCAGTCATCCAGTCCTAAGAAATGACTGAAGGGGAAATTCAAACTGTAACTGCTCAGCAGTGGTAATTTGTGACCAAGGAATGATCTGGCACAGAGGGCAAGAAGGCCCAACTGCAAGAAGGGGTTAAACTGGCTAGAAGCAGGAACGTCAGAGATAGACTACCTGCAAGAAAGGGAAGTTTCCCTTGGCGATAAGAAACAGCCTCAGCATTGTCTTGTAGACCATCCTGAAATGCCAGCACTCGGGCCACCTTTGGGCAGCAGAGCTGAGCCTGGGGATGGACCCAAGGCTGGGCTGAGGTGCCCCATGCAACTGCTCTCGGGATTGGTGCTGGTGCAAGTGTATATAAGGAATCTGCTTGTGACTCATCTTTGCAGACTCCTTGTAGAACCACTTATTGCAGTAGGACTCTGCCCAATGCATTGCTCATTTGATATTTTTTTTTTTTATATTTAAGCACAAACATGTATTTAATTGGCCTCTAGGGGTGCAATAAAAATTCCTCTACATGACACATCAGTCAGCAGCTAGAACAGATGAGGTAATAAAATCTCCAGTAATGCCATACTTGCAAACACATGGTGCCCAGAGTGGGGACAGCATGAGAGGAGGACTTAGTTCACACAGGTCTTCTCTATATCTTTGCTTCTCAAGCTATACTTGGCTGCAGTCTTAAGGAATTCCTACAGTGTCATTGTAGATTGCATGGAGTTGTCTTTTGTCTCCCAGCTCAGTTCTTGGAATTCTTTCATGAGCCTTGTTTGTTATCTACCATGTGTCTCTTCTCCTTTTTCTTCCTGATCTGACTGATGTGGTTATTACTAGAAAACTTCTTCATTCCATGATGGAAATTTGCACAATTGTCCACGTTATTTACTTAGTGAATTCCAGTAACCCAAAATAAAAGGATCATATTCTGATATTGGCTAAGCTTATGCAAGACTGGAACTCCACTGATTTGAGAAGTATTTGCCTGGATTTACATTAGTATAAGATAAAAATCTGGCCCAGAGTTTCTATTTCTTCACTCACTTTAAACTTCATCAATCACACAACCCTGGCTCCTAATAATTTGACTAAAATTGGAAACAAGCTTTTTCATGGTCTGATCCTCCATGGTCTTTTCCAACTACAGAACATCAGCTATCTGTCTCAGGAAGCTTCTGTTGACTGAAGCAATTTAAACCTCCAGCCTAAACTCCAATTAATAACTTAAAGCTTTTACTAAAGCGTCATCAGAATATTTTAACAAGTTTTAAATGCATGCGAAACTTCAAAATCAGCAAACTATTACTTGTTTGGGCTCCGACTCATTTATAAATGAACAAACACAGCTATACACAGGCTGTAAATTATTGCAGTATCCTCCCCTCTGAGGGCCACTTACACACTCCAGAGGGATATAAAGTGACTGCTGTAAATAAGAAATAGGCATTTTATGTTTAGCATTTCTTTTGCTGTTTGTTGTCAGTAATTCGCTGCAGTGCAGTGATTTCATCTTGCAGATAAGACACATATGGTTGTTAATTGGCTTCTGCTATCAAGACTTTTGTCCTCTGTGGACTCTGCCTGTCTCAGGGCATGCTGCACTGGCAGCAGTACCGGGAGTATGCACTACTTGTGGTTCATTGTCACACGCAACTTCCCCCAGGGCAGTAGCAATTTTCTTGTGGTGATGAGGTGATGACCAAAGACATCAAGTGCTTTCATGTTACAGGTCCCTATCCATAGTGGATTCAGTAACACTGCACAATTGAATGCCACTGAAGCCAGAGGTGATCTGAGGAAAGCAAAAAAGGAAAAAAAAAAAAAAAAAAAAAAAAGGAAGCAAAGAAATATAGACAAAGTTGTGAGGCCCCTTAAACAATGCTAGCCCTTAGGCAATGTTAGCTAGATAACATTCTTACAGAAAACAGGATAGATAGTAAACTAATCCCTGTCTTTGAGATAAAGGGGGAGCCGTACCAGCTAAAGGATGACCAATTCCTGATAACACCAAGGATTTACTTCCTGGAACATCTTGATAGACACAAAAGTTCCAATTAACAAAACAAACAGGTAAAACTAACTCTACAACCTGAAGAGGAGCCAAAGGTCCAGAGAGCATGAGCAGGAACCAAAGTCAAAAAATTCATGAAAAGGAAGGAGTCTTACTTCATCCTGAAGACCCTTGAAGACCCCGGCCCACCCTCACCAGGAGGCACTGCACAGGCGCAAAGAAGAAGGACTTGGGGGGGGGGGGGGGCAAGAGAGGAATTTCTCGGAACTAATTGTAATATTCCCTCCTTATCTTTGGAATCCTAATGCATATGTAACATTTCAAACAATAAAAGGAGCTGGTTTTTTTGGCTCCAGGCGTGCACGTTTGTGGCGGAGTGATCCCCCGTGTGCCCGACGTCGTAATAAACATACTACTTTATAACTCTTAGTGAGTTGTAGAGTTTGATTCCGCGCCACAGAGGGAGCATTGTTATAGACTATCTTGCCAAAATGATGCAAGTTAGGACAAATTAAATTTCAATTATTTATTTTAGCAAGCGGCAATAAGCAAAACAGCGCTGGGCGGCCGGGGAGTCCCTGCTCCACCAACGGCGCGCACCCACTTCCCGAGGGTCCGTCTTTTTTATATCCTCCGCCTTCCGTTATCGGGTCTCTCTGAGAGGTGTATCCTGCGTCTGCGCACTTTGCAGCTAGGGGGTCGCTCCATCCGGGTCTTCCTCACGTCACCAGCTTCTCGTATTTCCTACTTTCCTGAGAGTGGCTCACAAAGTCTTTGTTTATATTTTACAGAATATAGACACTACCCCTTTTTTTTTTTTTTTTTTTTTTTTTTTTTTTTCCCTTTGTCTTTCTCCCCTTTGTCCTTCTTCCCTTTCTCCCTCTTTTCAGTCTTTTGCCTAGTAGGAGTCCTTGCTTCAGCATTTCAACTTAGATAAGCACTTACAGTCAGTTAGTCGTTACACAGTGTAATAGTTAAGATTAAGCTTAGGCCAACATAGTTTATGGAATAACATGTCACGAGCTCCCAGTATCTTCAATGGAATTTGATGAACAAACAGTTTACTGTCTATCACAATCCCCCCTTTTTCTTTTTATCATTTTGTTCATCAAATCGTTGCAATTCTTGTTGACTTAACAGGAGAGTTTTTTTCAATTTAAAGTCATCATCTAATTGATTGTTTTTGGCTTTAATGAGTATTGGACGGGTGACAGACATCAGATATGTTACCCGTTGCATCATTCTCCAAGTTATGACATATAATATTATTGACAAAGTCAAACTGATTAAGATTAATATCAAGAGAACCACAATGGGGTGACATAACTTGTTCAAGATGCCTGTAGTAGTAGGTGACCATCCAAAAAGGGTGTCCCACCAGTTATGTTCTGCATTCTTTTTTGCTCTTTCCAAGACTCGGTGTATTTCTTCCACATTGTGATGAACAGTTATTAGAGTTTTCTGTCCGTTTTCTCTAACTTTCTCTAAAATTCTAACTAAGTCTTTGTGTTGAAGTAACTGCTTAACCAAAGTGAGGTTCATTCCAATGGGTGTAGGTTGTAGATTATGTATTAATGTATAATTGGATTGCAGGAGTTGGTAAGACGTGACCGGGGCTAAATAGGAAAAGTCACATCTGATTACCTTTGTGAAGTTGCAAACACAGAGATTTGAATAATTTTTTGTCTCTATTATGATCTTGTCTACAGTTAAGAATTCACAAACCGTCCTCAAACATACACAACCTTCGTCAATATATATAAGTACTGTTTTAGGATTTTCATTGGGATGGACCTCAAAGTGACAAATATTTTGTTCGGTATCTAAACAAATATCTTGTGCCTCAATTGCATTGCCTTCACAAATGAATCCTTGTTGTTCCCGTACAATGCAGGACTCTAGATTGACAGTTTGCCATTTTTCGTTTACCTTTCGGGCCCATACTCTATGCTCAGAAGGATAGAGTATGGTTCCGTTGTGATTCAGCCCTAATGCAACGATAGGATAAATTTGGTATATGGTGGCATTGTAAATAGTGAGTATAAAGGTAGTAGTTGTGTTTGTGATGGGGTCATAGGTAAAGTTTACCAGGTTCCACCAGGATTGGAGTTTCTTTTCAAAATTAGTAGCACTGTCCCAAATTATTCTTTGAATTTCAGTAGGAAGAATACCTTCTTCACCTTCTCTTATAATTGAGGCAGTTATCGACTGCATCCATATTTGAGTCTGGATGCAGCTGAGAGTTAAAGAGAGGTTATTTTGGAGCACACTGAGTGCGTTTGTAATCAATTCATGATCCTTTATATTTACCTTTTCCCCTTTTGGTAATATATTCGACAACAGCCACTGGTTAGTCCCCAAAGCCAATAAGGAAGATCGCAAAGGCCTTTGTATATTAGTTAAATCACTAATTGAGGTAGCCAATTTGTTCATTATCACCTCCGAATCAATACTATTTAAAACTCCCAATCTTGTTCCCAAAGCACCGGTTAAGTCTCTCTGCGTTTTTTTTGTGTGAGGAGTTTGTTTTTGCAGCCAGGTTGTCCATCCCTCGTAAGAAGTCTTTAGGAAAGGTGAACATGTTGGCTGAATATTTGAAACATTATTTTGCATTAACAATTCAACTTGTTTGAGAGACCACGCCGGGTTAAACAGCATTTGTTGTTTACCTGTATTTCTAATTGCATATGGTCCAATTTTAAAAATTCTTGGGCTAAGCACGACTGTTGGTTGTGTTGGAACAGTATGAGTAGTCTGAGTAGTCTCTTTGGGAGCGTGGGTTGTGATTGTTGTAGTTTCCTCCTGTATATTCAATGGAAATCGGAAAGATATAGCTTGATCTCCTGACCTGGTCCCTCCCAAACAAACTATGGACACCGGTTGGGTTGCAGTAAATGCATACCAACAGGTTTCCGACTCACAACGGGTTTGAGTTATTTTAGATTCCGTTTTGTCTCTGATAACGATTTGAGTAAAAGGGGGCTGACGGACGGTTTGAATTAAAGGGTGCCGACTTATTATCACATTTACATTGAATACTCTGCAGCCTATCTGTATCTCATCTCCTTTTTTAGCTGTCCAGGTATGGGATGAATTCTCCCATTTATATGTTTGGAGTGTTAGGTTATTGCTTAGTATGGCAGTTGCTAACTCTGTCCTATACAAATCTGCATCCATATTTCCTGTATGTCCATAATAAGCATCTGTCCAAGGCCATATAATTTGATTAGTTAGGGTATGTTCAAAAGGTTGGTGGGATTGGTTAGTCGTTCTAGCCCATCCTGGTAGTGTATTCATTGTAGCTAATACACCTAGCCAGACTATCCAATAGCTCCAATAGAAGGCTGACGGGATTCTATAGATTTGCATATTTTTTCTTAGTCTCTTTTGTATCGGGGTGTCTGACACTCTCGTCTGGCCCTTCTCCCTCAGAGGTCCTTTTTTCTTCAGAGTAGGGCAGTAAAGTTTTCCCCACTTTGATACGTCTCTGCTTCCTCTGCCTACTCTGTTGCTTAGAGCAGCAGGGTGTTTCATCTTCTCGGCAGCAGCCGTATTCTTCAGGGGTACGTTTGCCTCTACTCCGGGACACATAGGTTTCCCAGTTTTTATCTTTGACCTCGGGTTCACGACAGGGGACCCAGAGGATGTGCTTTCTACAGATCACCCTTAGGATCTGAGAGTGTTATTGAGTAGGCCAATTAGAGTGAGTGCACTCTCTTTAGTAAATATTTTCTACCAAGTTTTAGAATCTCCAGTTTTAGGGCCTGATTAGTTAATCGCTATTCTCGTTAATAACACTGATTATAACTAGACCGAAGATTTATTCCATGTGTATTATGAATCCCCCAGCCTTCTTTACATACATTACACTTTACACTTTATGCATATAAAAGGAAAACAAATATAAGTTTCAATTGGACAAAAATATCAGGGTCTCACTCATCGAGTCCTTCGTAGGTTCTTATCTTACAATGTGTAGAGAGTTCTTTCAGGTTTTCCGAAGGGTGACTCGTAGATCCCCAGGAGGGCTGGTCACTTTCCAGGCCGGATCCTGTATAGGTCCCTTTACTCGGCTTGCGTGTGTCCACCCCTTCTCAGCAGTCCGAACAGCAGTTTCTGTAGTGATAAGAGCAACATAGGGTCCTTCCCAACGGGGGGTCAAAGAAGATTCTTTCCATGATTTGATTAGTACTTTATCTCCTGGTTGGATTTGATGCATGGCCACATCCAATGGAGGTCTTTGTACTACCATCCCCCGAGCCTGTAGTTGTTTTCTCCTTGCCATTAGCTGTATCAGGTAGGACTTTATCTTTAATTCTTCAAGTTGGGGGTGATCCGGTGGCATTTCTAAATCATAGGGCATCCCATATAGCATTTCAAAGGGAGAAATGCCTACATCAGTTCGGGGCTGAGTTCTGATATTTAACAAGGCTAAAGGGAGACACTTTACCCATGACATTTTAGTTTCATGCCAGGCTGGGGTCCCCCCATCGCAACCTCCCTTAGGGGGTACAAGCCACTATCACCCCACCCCATTCTAGTTTGACTACGGGTTATTCGTCTCGGTTCTTTCGGGGATTCAGGTGGGGAGTCTGAATTCTCTGGGTCCTCCGGCGCAGTCGGAGGAGGTGAAGGCGCCGGAGGTGGGGGTGGAGGTATGTAAGGAGGAGGAGAGGTGGGAGGTTCGTCCTCATCACGTACCTTCTTTTTCTTAACTTTTTCTTTTAGAGGATATAGTTTTATTCGGGTATCTGATGCTATCCATACCTGTGCATATTCACTCTCCTCTAAATTAAAGGGTTCCCTTGAGTTGACATAAATGTTTAGGGCTTGGCAGACCCATTCTTCAAAGGACCCAAAAACAGGCCAATAGAGATGATCACCTCTGATTTGTTTCCCTCCCCAAACTTCCATACAATAATAAATCATTTTTGCTTTGTCCTTACCCCGCCTAGAGGGGTAATCTTCCCAATGGTTTAACATCAAGCCTAAAGGGCTATCTGGTGGTATTTGGGGGTACCTCACCTCGGGTCCCAAATCACCCATGGGATCAGAAGGCTTGCTTTTCTTCTGTCCCATCTTCCGGAGCGCCTTCACACACTCACACAATTCGCTTCCCCCTTTTCGTGACCCAGTCCCTCGCGGGATATGGGAACTGCACTACCGAGGGGTCCGCACTCGCTTCGCCCTGCTGGGCGTCTCACACACCACGCTCCGGGAAACCCAACCCCAACCGAACGGTAACCGGCCTATACTCACGCAACCCTGCGTCTTCGTCCGGGGCTTCGTGCACAAAGATTACGGGGTTACCGGTATTTTTTTTTTTTTTGCTTGTTGCCGAGTTTTGGAGTTCGTCGGTAGAGGGCGTGATGTGATAGCACTCAGCCGGGGCCGCTGAACTCAGCGGGGCGCGCCTCCCCGTATGGGGCTTCCCACCAGATTGCCTCTATCCGAGTCACGGCACCAAATTTTGTTATAGACTATCTTGCCAAAATGATGCAAGTTAGGACAAATTAAATTTCAATTATTTATTTTAGCAAGCGGCAATAAGCAAAACAGCGCTGGGCGGCCGGGGAGTCCCTGCTCCACCAACGGCGCGCACCCACTTCCCGAGGGTCCGTCTTTTTTATATCCTCCGCCTTCCGTTATCGGGTCTCTCTGAGAGGTGTATCCTGCGTCTGCGCACTTTGCAGCTAGGGGGTCGCTCCATCCGGGTCTTCCTCACGTCACCAGCTTCTCGTATTTCCTACTTTCCTGAGAGTGGCTCACAAAGTCTTTGTTTATATTTTACAGAATATAGACACTACCCCTTTTTTTTTTTTTTTTTTTTTTTTTTTTTTTTCCCTTTGTCTTTCTCCCCTTTGTCCTTCTTCCCTTTCTCCCTCTTTTCAGTCTTTTGCCTAGTAGGAGTCCTTGCTTCAGCATTCCAACTTAGATAAGCACTTACAGTCAGTTAGTCGTTACACAGTGTAATAGTTAAGATTAAGCTTAGGCCAACATAGTTTATGGAATAACATGTCACGAGCTCCCAGTATCTTCAATGGAATTTGATGAACAAACAGTTTACTGTCTATCACAAGCATCATCAGACTTCAGGTCAGCAGAGTTTAGGTAGCAGCTCATTCATCCTGCTGCATTATGTAAGGCATGGTGGCTGTGTATTACTGGTGCACTGGGTGACAGTTCCTGTAAGAAAATTATTTTTCTCCCTAGTGATTTATTCAAAGCACTTTGAAACCAGTGGCAAACCAGTGGCACCCTGCAATTTTTACTTTAGCTGACTGGTACAGCCATCTTCAGAGTTTAAAATCAATAAACTTACATTTTTAGCTTGCTGCCTGAGGGCACATAACTGACATTTTGTATATATAAAGTATTGGTGTTCCTCATATGCCAAAGTTTAAACCACAGAAAGAATCTTCTGGTAGATTATAACAGAAGCTCCACAGAGGCAGCTGAAACTATTATCTGTGCATGCCTGTGTTGACTAAAAGTTACACGTAGGCTGCACTCCACCGTCCAGCAAGCAAAGGCACAATGCCAGACTTATCCCTGCAGTGCTTCAGAGCAGGAGCTCCCATCAGCATCGAGACTGCTTTCCCACATGCATCAAGGGAAGAGTTGCCCTCTGCAAAACCCAGCAGGAGCTACACAGGAAGTGTCCCATATCCCCCACCACACTCTTCACAGCTCTGGAGGGTCACCATGCTGCTTCGGGCACTCAATAAAAGGAATTAGGAGAGTACAGAGGTGGGAGGATACTATGTGAGGGTCACCTAGGAAATTATTTTAAAGGGTTAGGGACTAGCAAAAGGTGGAAAGTCCATAAAGCAGCTTGCACAGAGAATACCAAGAAATCTGTTCCTAACCTCTTACACTGAATTCCAACCTCTTACACTGAATTTCCTCCCCCACACACCCCCCTAACAGCCTAAGGCCTAGGAAGAAGGCAATTTTTCACCTATACTGGCTTCTTAGGGCTGCTTGAATGAGCTCTCTTCAGTCTTTAATGTTTGTTTCTCAAATCCTCACTTTCTTACTTGTAAATCTAAGATGCAAATAGGAAAATCTACCAGAGAGCGCAGCGTTTACCTTTGTGTTGTTTTTTATAGAAAGATAGTCAACATCTGTTTGCAGTAGTAAGTTTTGTGATTTTTAATTTATAATAAAGCTAGTCAGTGTAGTGTGTCATTTTGGCTCTTCCATTTAAAAATCTCAGGAGATGAAAAAGAACAGAAATTGTCTGTTTAACTAAGCCTTTCTCCCTAAATTAAAGTGGCAACATTTTAGAACAAATGTATTTGTGTTATCAAGACTAGAGTTTATATTAAGCTTTTTCTGTAGAACTTAGCAATTCATACCTAAGCCCCCACTACTGTTCTTGTGGCATAAAAGTCTTAAATTCAGTGTAATTGTAATTTAGATCCATTGCAAGTTTTATTTGTATTTTCAGTCAGACTTACTGTCAAGGAAGTTTGCCACCACATAACTCACTCTTCTGTCCCTGGCTTGTGATCACACTCAGCCGCTGCAGGTAAAGCAATAAAACGTGTGCAAAGCTTAGCCATACTCAATGGGCCAAAAATAACATTTATTATTGTGAGAAACGCTCAGTTGCCAATTATCAACAGCTCAGACAGGATGCGGTGTGAAGCACTCTTTATTACGCTCTTGCAAGACCGAGCGCCCCCATCAGGTGGACGCGCCTAACAGCCATCGTGCAATGGTTTATATCCCTTTCTCCCAACCGCCAGTTCCCTCCCCTGATTCCTCATTGGCTGAGTACTACAGGGTGTACAGACCTCCCAAACCGCCTACCGATACGCCCCTTCATGTATGTGTTCATACGTCGCATGTTCATGGAAATGAACCTTGGCTTTCTCCAGGGAGGAGAAGTTAATATGCATGAGCTCATCACGCAAGCGTACTAAGATGGAAAAGTTCGAAATTCAGGTTCCCCAAGTCTTTCCGTATCTGCATCCATCTAAAGCCAGTTCCAAGTACTGGGTCATCACAGTTGACAAAAAGACCACTTGCCTTCTAGCCCTAGGCCAGGGATTTCAATGGTTGTGAATTGCTCTTGTTGATTGCTTTGGTGAATCGCTCCTGCCCTTCCCATCAGGCTTATTATGCGAAAACAACATTCTTTCCCTTACAATTCCCCCCTGTTTTTATTTATACTCTTGTTGCTTTTCGCATATTCTCAGAGTATTGTTCTATGAACATTTTTCCAGTGTTGACAACATGAAATTTACATCTTTTCTCTGATGACAAGTCATCTCTTGCATCTTCATCTCCCTCTTCCTCTAGTAACAGCATCTTGCCAAGATAGGGGGGGTGGTTCCAGAGGCATCTGTTTTGACAAGGCGGTTTCAATGAGATGCTGGACCAATCCTCGGACGCAAGGGATTATGTAGCATCCTACGGAGACAGTGGAGAAAGTAGGTGGTATCTTGACATCCTTGTTCTTCCCCAGTCCGCACATGCGCAGTAGAGTCTCTCGAACTTTCCTGGGGTTTCTGGTGTTGCTGGGGGCTTCTGACAGGGGTCCCTCCAGTACTTTTCCATTGCACAATAGCAGTCCATAGGAGTCTGTGTTTACAGAAAAAGAACTCCGAACCATTTTAACAACAAAACCACAGTAAATCACCTTTAACTTATGTACATGGCAAAATACCAGCAGCATACCTGCTCCTCACATTAAAGTCACTATATTTTTAACACGAATCACCACCATATTCTTCACAATCCCTCGCATTTTATTAAATTGATTCGTGTTTGGGTTTATCCCTTGAATGACTAAATGAATCAATTTAATAAAACATGGAATCATACATGGTATAAACATTAGGGTAGCAAATGTACACAACAGATAAAATAAAAGCTGTTTTACCCACGGTGTTCCAGGTAACCAGGACCATAGATTGCCATTCCAGCCATTCCACGTTTGCTATCTGTGATGGGGAGGCGGTATAGAGACCCACGGCCAGCTTGATAATCCCAAAGGTCCCCCACAAACCCAGCAGTGACTTAAATTGAAGGTTTTACTTCTAGTCTTTGTTAATAAAACAAACTCATTATTTTCAAAAGGGTCATATGAGTTGGTAGCATTTTGACTCTTTTTAGCCATTATGAGGCTAACATACACAGTGAGGAGAAAAAGCCAGCTACCATAGTGAGGTCCGGTATGGCACATTTTTCTGTTTACCCCTGGACCCATTGGGTTGCTGCCAACGGTCGGGTTCGTGTCTTCTTAACAGCAAAAATGGAGGCCAATCCGGTCTTGCCCTCACTTGGACTTATCCTCAGCTTTTCCCTCACTCCCTTTTACTTTTGTTTGGTTTTTTTTTTCCTAATTCCTTTGTTCAACTGATTTATGTTTTTATGCAAAACAGTCTAAAACCAAAAATCATAGGTATTACAACTTTTTAACATATGTACATACACACAGGGTTCATGTAGATGATTCAGGATCTCACTACTATTGGTGTCACTCGGTCTGTTTTAATAAGTCCAGTCTTATTTTAGCTCCATCATATTCGAAGCTTCAGATCTCCAGGTGCTGACTCGATCTTCTAATTGGGTTCACCTGTAACTGGTCCTTTCACCCTGGAAATCTGAGTCCATCCTCTTTCAGCAGTTCTTACAGCTGTCTCCGTAGTCAACAATACCAGGAATGGTCCTTCCCATCTAGGAGATAAGCTTTCCTCCTTCCAAGTTTTGATCATTACTTTATCTCCAGGTTGTATTTTGTGTACTGCAAATCCTAAAGGAGTTGTCTGGGCTAACATTCTTTTTATTCTTAATTCTTTTAGGTTTTTCTCAATAGTTTTAATATATTGTTGAATCCTCATGTCTTCTATTAATGGATGCCCTAAAGGCATACCTTGGGAATATGGCATCCCATATAACATCTCAAAAGGTGAGAGGCCTGTCTCTGAATTTGGCATAGTCCTAATATGAAGTAAGGCTAAGGGTGAGCATTTAATCCATGAGAATTTGGTTTCTATCATTAATTTAGGTAACTGTTGTTTCAAGGTTTGATTCATTCGCTCTACCCGTCTATAACTTTGTGGATGCCATCGAGTGTGATATTCCCAAGTGATGCCCAAAGCTTCTGTATTTAACTTTATAATTTTTGATGTAAAATGAGTACCCTGATCCAAATCAAATACTTTTACAATTCCAAATCATGGTATAATTTGTTCCAATAATATTTTAGCTACTGACTGGGCAGTCGCTCTGGTGGTAGGAAAAGCTTCTACCCAGTGAGTTAATTGATCTACTATTACCAGTAAATATTTGCATCTCCTAACTTTCGGTAGTTCTGTGAAATCTATTTGGATCCTTTCATTCATTGCAGAAATTGTTTTGCTGGTAGAAATGCATGACATACGTTCAGTTTTCTCAAACATATTGATTTTAGGGTCATATTCATTAACATTTGTGTCACCAGGTAAAAGATCAGAGTGCCTGCTTTTTATCCATGATGTGCCATTAATGGTACGCACTGAACAGCTATCAAGATCTTTCTTATTGTTTGTGGCTCAAATACTTAACTGGTTTTCATTAATCTCTTTTACACTGTACCTATCACCCAAAAGTTTCGTTTCAATTCTGGTCTGGTTTGCAGAGTCCTCTGCAATTCTCCTTCTATCCCTATTGTCTAGAAGGATCCACTTCCCATTCTTTTCCCAGGACAGCTGACCCGAACTGACCAAAGGGATATTTCAGACCATATGACGTCTGCTCAGTATAAAGCTGGGAGAAAGGAGGAAGGGGGTGGGGTCACCCTTGGTCCTCTGAGGCAACCACTACGCGTATGGGAGCCCTGCTTCCTGAGAAGGCCCGACATCGCCTGTTCATGGGAAGTAGAGAATAAATCTGTTTTCCTTTTTTTCTTCCGCGCGCGGACCTTTGCTTTGCTTTGCTTATATTAAAACTGCTGTTGTTTTACCCACAAGGGTTGTTTTTTTTTCCTATCTTAATTTCTTTCCCCTCTTTGCCCTGTTGAGAAAAAAGGGGGAAGAGGGGGGAAGTGATAGAGTGACTTGGTGGGAACCTGGCATTTAGCCAAGGTCAAATCACCACAGTCATACATGTATTTATTTATACATGTCAACAGTGTATACAGTACAGAGTTCATAAACTGTCTTGGGGATAGGACCTCAATACAAACACAATCAATTTCATAGTCAACAATCAAAATGCTAAACTCAGTATCTAATCTGATCTCTCTAAACCAATTACAAACAGATAGATTCAATGTAGCATTTCTATTATCAGTGGTTTAAAAGTTATAAACATGCTTTCCTGAAGCTTTACACAGAATAACAGTTGGCGGCAACGTCACCCAGGTCTAGTCATGATGGGAGACCTTTCACTGGGAGTTGTTTTGCTTTCCCTCGTAAAAGCTCTGTTGTGCTTACTTCACTAAATTTTAACTTGGCTATAATTTCATGACTACTGAGTTCACGCTGCCCCCTGGCCAAACCATAGAATAGCTAAAGACTCAATAAAGATGAGTGACATCATTAACCCAGTACAGTAGCTATTCAGATGTACGCTGTGGTCTCCTTACATAATCATCTAATTTTAGCTACTGAGTGAGCCACATACAGTACCACAGCGTATTGAGCTCTGAAAAGCTGTCAAATATCCAGATGTTTTTTTCAAGGTTATTTTATTTTCCTACTTTAAAATTATTTCCTTACACAAATCTCAAGATGGTATTTTCCCTTAAGCAAACCCTCTCTTCAAAACATGCTCAAGGCTTCTGCTGCTCCTGATCATCTTAACATATCATTAGATGGTCATCACAGTTGTAATAGTGCTCATGGCACTTACATATGGCACAGGACATTGGGGTTTTATAATGACTGTCAATGAGAACAGCCCTAATAAAACAGTAGGGTGATACAAGTCTTAATTCAAGCACCAGACACACACATGCTCAAGTAAAGGCACCTGGTTTGCTAAAAATAGCTGTTGATCTAATTTGCATTTCTTCAGCTTTTTGTATGATATTTTTACATAACTATGCTCTAACAATGAGAATTGTAGCTTTAAAAACCTCCTATTTCTATAGTGGTTTTCATCCAAGTGACTAAATCTCCAGGTATTGCTCAGAAGTTCCTGTGCCTGTAGAAACATATTGAAAAGAGGTTGACAGATTTATTCACAATTACAGAAAATAAAAGATTAAAGACTATCTACAATGCTTGTACCAAGGCACTTTTTATTAAGGAGCATGCACAAGAAGTAAAAGCTGACTCATATGTTATGATCCCCAAAACCACAGTTCTGATAATTCCCCCCATCTCCATAGTGGACATTTGACTTTCTCTCTCATCACTCTCTTGCTGCTGCCCAGAGCTGTTCTTCAGCCAGGAGAGCTGGCAACCAGTCCCCATCCCTTGTGTAATCAACTAGCTCACCCTGGAGATATGATCACATTGTGCTGGTGTCGCGGTTGAAAGTATTAACATGGTAATGATTTAACAGGAAATCTAGATTTATTAATAACTAACAGCACTTGATCATTACAAAATAATTCAGAAAATGTTATAAAAATAGTGACTTATTTACAGATTCTAAAATGACAAGATTCACACTAACTTACTTTATGGTATCTTAAATCTATACATATGTACACACACAAACACAAACACAAAACGTACAAACACACACAGAGACAAAAGTATTCGGATCCAGCAGAATGAACTATGTACCCACACACACCAGTAAGCAGAGTGGGTGAAAGAGAAGCTAGCTCCAAGTAAAATTTCCCTCCTCTCGAGTTTAGACTAAATACTCCCAATGCCTTGGCATTCCTCAACGGGCGATAATTGAGACTCGAGCGGGTGGACTTCGCCCTGGCCTTCCATCAACTCTGGCAGCAGACGACACCTTAAGGTTTTACATACCTGAGAGGCGTCCCAGCTCAGAGGAGGTGCTGGTCACAGGCCCGCTGCGATCCAGGAGAGCTCAAAGGGTCTCCCTTGTGGTCACAATTTATAGGGTCCAAGATAATTGACTTTTGTCAGTGTTGCGTTTAAGGTGAGGCTAAATTTGGTAAGCGATGAATCCCCTTGCATTCTAGCCGATCCTCTGATTCGCGGAAAAAAGACTCTACAACTCGAAATAGAGTTATAAAGCAGGTATGTTTTACTCCAGCCGGAGTGCAAGGGGATTTCTCCACAAAGCTTGCACACCAACAGCACATTTTACCAAAAACTTATCGAGTGTGGATATGCATATTCATTGGATTACATAACACAAACATACATATGCATGAGTAAGGCTGGGTTAGTTCTAGAGGCTGGTGTCAGCAGTTTATGTTCTCTTTGCACCTGCGCATTGCCTCCTGGGGGGCGTCTTCGGGGAGCTTTGGGAGGAAGGCTCGTAGTCTTTCTCACCTTGTACTTTTCCCCGGAGCATGCGCGGATTCTCTTGGCCAATTTCTTGAATAACAAGAGTGTGTTTCTATCTTATCTAAGAGAACCAATGGAACTTCTACCGTCCGTATATGGCTATCTTTACTCATTACCAAGACCCAACTAGTTCGAGCACATCTGTTCCCCAAGGACAAAAATATGATATTTTGCTGAACACTGCAGTTCTTGGTAGATTTTCACAGTAAACTGCTCTGTTTTGATGGACACAGTGGTCCTTGGTAAAATTCCACAGAACAGTCTGGGCAAGCAGGATTCTTAGCAATATTCAAAAATACTGTAAGTATATGTAAGTAAATGTAGCTAGAAAATCACTACCCCCTTGGTGGACCGGGGCGTGCACACTAGGAATAGTCCTTCCTCAAATTAAAATACTACCCCAATTACATGGAATAGGGTGGTCAAGGATACCTATTGGAAGACAAAAGAGGGGTATTTCAAACCCATTAGTTACTCGTCCCACCGCTTTCCACTCTTTCATAAGATGGCTCATTCGTTCACTAGGAGTTAGCGAGCTAGAGAAAGCTATAGTAAATATTTCCGGTGTAATGGAAGAAATTGGGAATGCCACAACCGATGCGATTGGAGCATTACAAAGGGAAGTTACAGAACTTTCCAAAATTACTCTCCAAAATAGGATGGCTTTGGATATGATGCTGGCTTCACACAGTGGAGTTTGTGCGGTCGTAAATACTAGCTGCTGTACGTATATAGATGAAACGGGAAGGATAAACGCAGATATGAGCATGATAAAACAACAAATAGGCATATTACATGAAGTACAGAAGGATGATACTTCCTTTGGCTTTGAAGAAATTTGGAATAAGCTCACATCTTGGTTGCCAGACTTTAAGTGGCTCAAACAATTGCTTGCTTTAATCCTAGGGATAATTGTAATGATAGTAGTAACTTGCTTGACTATACAATGTTGTGATTGCTGTACACGTTGCAACAAATGTGTATAACCTATACCTCAAACTACATTTAGGTATGCTAATAAGTATTTATATCTACATTTAGGTACGTAATAAGTATTTGTATTTATTTGTTCACATGTTAGGACTAACCTTTAGTTTTAATAATACTACTTTAGGTTGCATCATACGAATTCTGCAGCTGTGAAGGGAAAGGGGGGAATGATATAGAAATATTAAGAAATTAAGCACATAACTAAAAGATGGTTGGCCATAGTAGACCTAAGAGTTGTCTGTTTAAGCTAAGGCATTTTGAGCTGTGGGAACAAGGCGTTTTGAACTGTGAGAACAAAGACACATAAACAAAGATAGAGGCCCCAAGGACAGAGGATGTAGCACCATGGTGACAGAAGATAATGGGCATTTTATGACCCAATGGAATAGGCCTGGGCCCCTGGCACCTGGAGATAAAAGACATTTATGACCCAAAAGGATGACTCCAGACCCAAGGATGCGCATCACACTTCAGATAAGACAGAAGAAACTGTTGACATGACTCTTTGAACTGATCACACCTTTGTTATAAATATGTATATTTGTGTTGTGTAACCTCATGAATATGTATAAGATACCTGCATTTAAGTCGTAAACTAAGGGGCTTGGGTGTGCATGTTAGGTGGAGGAATCCCCCATGCACCCAGCGCTGCAATAAAGAATACCTGCTTTCTGATACTCTAACTTTGAGTCTTAGAGAGTTCTCTTCAACCGGCTTTTTCAGTATCAGCACCAAACAGCACAGAGGGGAAAAAAAGAGCACAGATCCCTAGGCAGTTGCTAGAGATGTAACCAAGGGCAAGTTTCTAGATTATCCAGTCCCTGACACAGCACAGAGAAAGAACAAGAATTTTAAAATAAAGTGATGACACAAAGGCTTATGAATAACATCTACTACCATATCGAAACACAATTTTTTTCCTGGGTGAGGCATATGCAAATCAAAGAGCAGAAGCCAAGAAGACAACACAATAGCCTGAGGAGTGACCCCAAAGTAGACCCTAAGAGCCACCTGGGGGGACGAAGAGACTCAAGTGAGCAAGGACCATCAGCTAAGAGGCTGCAAGCCTCTGGGGATCCCCACAAGCAGGGCAACAAGCAAGCCACCTTCCCAACACATAGGAAGCTCTAGACCACAGGGAAATAAATACAACACTCACAACAAATAGCAACCAGCTTCTCTGAAAGCTGTCTCAGGCTCCTCAGGCTGTCAGTCCAAAACCAGCCCTTAGACTCTCCAATTTTGCACATCTCAGAGGCTTCATTACAGAGGTATTCCTCATACAGAAGTTTGGGCTTAGGTCTCTTCCAAAATAAAACACTAAGAATATAGCTGCTGATCATATTTTACCATAGGATTTAATATTATCAATAATGACCACAAATGACAGTAAAAATTAGTCTATTAACCAACATTTCAGATAATCTCTAAAAACTAATCAGCCATTTCAGACAGGTCATTACTTTTGCAGTTATTCTATCTCTTCACAGGCTGGCAGTGACAAGAAAACTCTTGCATAAATTGCATTGAAGTTTGCTAAAATTGCTTGTGCTGAGTTAACTCTAAGTCTTGCAGGGAAACTGATATAGCTGTGATGAAGCCAAGGGGATGGGCTACTCTCATGTGCTTCCCATTTCCTAGTCAGCATAAGCTGCAGCAGATACACAGAGAGAGAAACTATGCAGAGCTTGTTTCAGCTTTGATGGTTGTACAGCAAGTTATTGGGACTGCAACTGTTGAAAGATGAAGGCACTTTGCTTCCCACTGCCTGTCAGTCACTGACATCCCAGGGAATCTTAACTGAGAGACTGCATACTTAAAACACCAGCATTAGCATTTTTCTTCTAATGTATCATCAGTTTAGCAAGAATTTAGAACCTGGTGATTCTTAAATATTTCCTGCTGCGCACAGTGCCTATGCCCTTGCATTTTCCTGTGCACCTGTGCTGTATTTCCCCTGCTGCCAGGAAACAAGCCATCAGGTCAAGATCCATCTTTCTCCTTAGACAACATCTTCTGTGAGAAGCTGCCTGCAAACTTTCTACCAAGGAAATCTAGCAGAATCGAGGCCAGAAGCAGCACAATAAAGTCCCCTCTGGGGGACTCTGGTACTCTGGGAAATTGTAGAGGAAGGAATATCTATGTGTTGTATATGCACACAGCAAGGGTTAGACAAGAGGAGCACTTGTCCCAGGGCACTGCTCAGGGAAAGTTGAGGGGAAAAATTGGGCCAGAAATCTCTCAGAAATTTTGTGGGGTGGGCTGTGAGCAAGCCAGCCCAGTAGCAGTGGCTGGACCACAGGGTACTACGTGTCAAGTCTGTGTGTTTCCATACAGATGCAAGCATTTATATCAAGCAGACTAGGACAAAGAGTAAGTGTGAAAAACACACCTCTAAGTACTCCTAACAACACACATCCAAGCACTGAAAGACAGGTTGTCGTGGTTTGAGCCCAAGCAGCAACTGAGCACCACGCAGCTGTTCACTCCCCCCTTCCCCCCAGTGCTGGGAAGGAGAAAATGAATCAAAAGGCTCAGGAATGGAGATAAGAACAGAGAGGGGTAATTCACGCATTAAGGTCACAGGCAAAAGATAGACTCGTTATGGGAAGAAAAAGGACATCAATTCAAAATGTGAACAACAATAACACTTAACAGACAGAATGGGACAGTGAGAAGCATTACCACAGCTTATAAACCCCTCCCGCCACACCTCCCTTCTTCCCAGGCTCAGCTTTGCTTCTGATATTTCTACCTCCTCCCCCAGCGGCACAGGGGCAGGGGATGGGGGGGGCGCAGTCAGTCCACTGGTTCTTCCTCCAAGGTGGGGGTGGAGCACTCTTCTGCATTCTTCCCCCTGCTCCACGTGGTGTCCCTCTCACGGGAGACAGTCCTCCACAAACTTTCTCCGCCATGAGTCCTCCCCACGGGATTCATTCTTCCCGAGATGCTCCAGCATGGGTCACCTCCATGTGTTGCAGTCCTCGCAGTGCTGGACTGCAACAGCAGGAGCTTCGTCTTCCCACAGAGTCCCAGGGGTCCTCCACAGGCTGCAGGCAGATCTCTGCTCCTCCAGTGACCTCCATGGATGGAAGGGGCACAGCCCTGCCATCTCACCATGGGATACAGGGGGGCCTCATGCTCCAGCACACCTCCCCACCCTTCTTCCTCCCACTGACCTTAGTGTTCACATAGGTATCCTCCTCATAATCCCTCATCACAAATCCTCACCCCCTCTCAGGTTCCCCTTCCTAAATACATTATCACAGAGGTGCAGTCACCATCGGTAATTGGCCTGGTCTTCGCCAGAGGCGGGTCTGACTTGGAGCCGTGGGAGCTTCAAGAAGTTTCTTACAGGGGGCCACTGCTGTAGCCCCCTCCCCCGCCACCAAAAACCCCACCACACAAACCCAGCACACAGGTCTTCTATCATCTCCTCCGCTCACATTCTATAAGCCTGTCCTTATCCAAGCTCATTTTGCAGAGATGCCTCTTTTATGAGACTGGTCACCTCTGGTTTCCTCTAACACCAATGAAGAGAGACAGACCTGCTGCTCAGCTCTTAGGTAGGCTGAATTGCCCTCTGCAGAGGCTATATCCTCTGTGAAGTACTGAAAAAGCCTGTGGCAAATTGACTTTTCACTTGGGCACCTGAGCTGCCTTGCCAAAATTTAGGTGGAAGGGGGCTAACCCACAGCACCTCTCTCTCAACCTATTTCAGTGGGCTTTTCTCAAAATAAGGCAAGGTTAAAGGGGCAGAAGATGGTCCAAGAGCATTGATGTCAAGGGTCTGTGTTTGCCTACTCTACTTCCATTCCCCTGCACCCTCCCCCCACCAAGAAAACCACAGAAAGCTTCATTAAAAAACATAGCCACCTTGGTACATAGTGGGTGACTTGCGGAAACATGACTCCACAACCTATAAGGTTATAAAGTAGGTATGTTTATTCAGCGCTGAGACGCACGGGGGATCGCTCCACCACAAACGTGCGCACCTCTCGTGGCACCTTGTCTTGGCTTTATGCTACAAAGCATCACATATTCATAATATGCCTATACATATGCATGACCTATCCCCGCTTCGTATTATAACGAGCTTGAAAGTCTTTTTCATATGTTCCGCCCCGGTCTCCTCCTAGTCACGTCTGCGCAGTGTGTCCCGGTGGTCATGGGCTGGGGTCGCAGAGATGAAGTAGCTCCTCTTCCTCACTGTTGAACTTTTTACCTCGGTTCCTTGCGCAGTCTCTGTAGCCTCCTGGACTCGGGCCGGACCATAGGGTTGGTTTTGACCAGTTTTTAGGGCTGTCTTCCTATTCCATCAGGAAGCGTTCCCTCACAGCTTCCATTAATCAAGGTTTCCATATTGTTCTGCTCTCTGGCCCATCGACTATGATCTATTATCCTATTCAATCTTAGTTATCTTTTAACTAATGGGCCTCTAGCCCCTAGCCTGATCTCTAAGTCTTCCATCTTTATCTCTAAACTAAGTTATACCTTCATTTCTTGAGTGCCTAATTTCTATATCCTATTTTAATTTCCTAGCTCCTCATCTCAATTCCCCCCTTTTCTAAGACATTAGTAAATTCTTTTACTACCTTTAATAAATTGACTCCTGATCTAACACTTTAGAAAAGTACTAGTTTGATTCCAGCCTATGCCTAAGCTGATTCTTTTTCCATGTGACATAAGCATCTCCAGTGTTCTGGCAGCACCAAAAAAACCATTTGATTAAAATACAAGTTAATAGTCCTAAAATCAACAGTGTCACTACCAGAACAAAAAGCTGTTTTAACCATGCAAAATTAGGTAGCTATGAAGTCAATTTTTCCCAAAGATTTGTGAAACCCCAGGACGTATCATCTTGTGCTATTAAATGAAATAGTTTTGAAGCTTCCCAAATCCTATGCACATCTGTCTCAATTTGGGCCTCACGATTTACAAAGGCACAGCAGCTTTGATTAATTACTGTACAGACCCTTCCTTCTTTAGCCATTAATAGATCCAAAGCCATGCGATTTTGTATAGTTACTTCTGCCAATGAATTAATCTCCTTTTGTAAATTGACAATGGCATCAGCAGTAGCGTTAGCCAAGATTTCAACAGCGGCAGAGATATTTACTATGGCTTTTTCTAATTCGCTTACTCCTAGCATAGGGATGAGCCATCTTACAAAGCTATGAAATCCGGTTCCTCTAATTACCAGGGGGTTCTCAACCTCTCTTTTCTGTTTAACCTGGTACCACAGGGTCCGTGAGACACCTTGCAGATTCCTAATGGGGTATGAGATAGGCAATAATATACCTGTTGTACATTCTCCCCACCAATTTTGAGGTAAACACTTCCTGGCCTTTCCGTTTGCACATAAGTACCACCAACCTGGCGGTAGACTGCACCTTTTCTCACTGGGACCGTGCTTCCACTCAGCGGTATCATGGCATTCGCCTGGGAATTTCCTCCATCCCGTGTAGCCGGTCTTCCTTATTGACCCTCTGGGGTACGTATTATTGCAAGTTTGATAAGCCCCCTTTTTTGTGCCTAAGAACTGGACCGAATTATTTCCCTTGTTTCGCATCATTATCGGCTGTCGGAGTGGCCATGTGCTATTTGCCCACATTTGTTCAATGGCTTTGGATTCATTATACAAGGCATCATTTTGGTCAACTTGATCTAATATCCATTGATATTCTAGCTCAATTTTTAAATCCAGTCCATAAAGACAATACCTGTCATAATTGCCATCGGGTGGTCTCCATACTCCCGTCAGATCATGAGGGGTGGGTCCCCCTACCCAACCTGTCGTATTTGTAAACCGTGGGATGTTAAATTTGGGAATACCTAGAAAAGGAAATTGACCCGATTTTGGTAATTCTGTGCATACCCAACAATCTGACAAATTATTTCCTTGAGCCATCCCGTGAAGAAGGCCTACAAAGAAATTCTGATTCCATGCTACCACAACGGTATAGACGTTGACCAAAATTATCGTGAAAAATACAATTTTCCTGGCCGAATTTGTGTAACCTTCCATGGAGATCTATGGGCCTTCTTCACTCTGGTATGATGGATCCAGGCGCTCTGCTCCTTGATCTTAATTGCCGTAAAGGAGGTGAGGAGTACTTGGAACGGTCCTTCCCATTGTGGTTCCAGAGTCTTTTCTGCAAGAGACTTAACATACACATAATCCCCAGGCTGTATATTATGCACAGGTCCATCTAACTCTCTGCTTCGGGTTCCAAACACATGTTTTCCAATTTTATTGAGCTCTTTACCCAATTCCACCAGATATGAAGTTATAGTCTCATCCCCTGCCTGCGTGGATATGCCCTTTTGTATGCTATAGGGTCGTCCGTACAGAATTTCAAAAGGATTTAACCCCTCTCTTGCCCTTGGCTTAGTTCATATGCGCAGAAGGGCCACAGGAAGAGAATGAGGCCAAGCCAAATTAGTTTCCTGTCCAAGTTTCACAATCTGCTGTTTGATTAAATGATTCATCTTTTCTACTTGGCCACTTGACTGGGGATGATACGGGGTATGAAGCTGCCAATCTATACCTAAATGGCGGCTGATTTGTTGCACCACCTTTGAAATGAAATGTGGCCCTCTGTCAGAGGATATTGTTGCTGGAACCCCAAAGCGTGGTATTATTTCTTGTATTAATATTCTGGTCACCTCCCGAGCTTTGGCGGTTCTGGTAGGGAACGCTTCCGGCCAGCCTGAAAAGGTATCTGTTAGTACCAATAGGTATCGATACCCCCCTTTTCTTGGAAGTTCTGAAAAATCAATCTGCCATTGTTGCCCAGGCCCATTGCCTTTTACAATTCAGCCCATTTCCAATCTGGGGGTATTTTTAGGATTAGTCTGGAGGCAAAGATCACACTGCTGAGTCACTTGTCTTACTGTAGTATATAAATTTCTAGCTCTAATATCTTTAATTAAGTGTTTACATAGGGCCTCTGCTCCCCAATGTCCTTTCTTATGTTCCTCCCTTACTAGGGACCATGTTAAAGAAGAGGGAATGACTATCTTCTCTTGTGGAGTGAGGGCCCAACCTTCTTCATTGTATGATCCTTCCAGATCTGTGATAAGTTTTTGATCTTCTTTAGTATAATTAGGCTTACCCTCTAGGCTAATTCGCCCATCAGGGATTAAAGCTCCTTCTACTTTTACCTCTCCTTTGGCTGCTCGTTTTGCCTCTCTGTCCGCCAGCTCATTTCCCTTCTCCAAATCCGAGTTCACCTTTTGGTGTGCCTTGATGTGCATGATTGTTACTTTTTTAGGAAGCTGGACTGCTTCCAACAGTCTCAGAATTTCCTCTGCATGTCTGATGTTTTTACCCTGTGAGTTCAATAGTCCTCTCTCTTTCCAAATTGCTACATGCGCGTGTACGACTCCAAAGGCGTATTTTGAGTCCGCATAGCTATTCACAGCCTTGTCTTGGGCCAACTCCAAAGCGCGGGTCAGGGCAATTATTTCTGCCTTTTGTGCAGAGGTATTCATGGGCAAATGCCCTGATTCTATTATTTCCTGGCTGGTAGTAACGGCATACCCAGCATGTCTTTTACCACTTAGGACATAGCTGCTTCCATCCGTGAACCAGTTCTCTGTGTTCTCCATAGGGCTGTCTCTCAAGTCCGTGCGGCTTGAATACGTCACTTCAATGGTCTCTAGACAGTCATGTTGTACTGGTTCTCCTGTGTTCCCACTGAGGAAAGAGGCTGGATTGACAATGTTAGTAACCACAATCTCTACATCATCTTGTTCTACCATTGCAGCCTGATATTTCAAGAATCTTTGCAGGGAAAGCCAATGTCCACCTTTCGCCTCCAGCACTGCAGACACTGTATGGGATACTAACACAGTCATTTTCTGGCCCAAGGTGAATTTTTGGGCTTCCTGGATGTTTAATACCACGGCCGCGACTGCTCGCAAGCATCCAGGCCAACCCTTGGCAGTTGTATCCAACTGTTTGGAAAAGTAGGCAACTGCTCGACGATACGGGCCCAGGTCTTGTGCTAACATCCCCAGGGCAATCCCCTGCTTCTTGTGAGAGAAAAGGAAAAATGGCTTACTTACATCTGGGAGTCCCAAGGCCGGAGCCGACATCAGAGCCTTTTTCAATAGCTCGAAGGCCTGTATAGTTTCTTTATCCCATTGAAGGTGTTTTTGTTCAGTGATCGTCAATGCATATAAGGGTTTGACAAGCAGTCCATAATTATAAATCCATAGTCGGCACCACCCAGTCATTCCCAGGAAAGTCCGTAACTCTTTCACTGTTTGTGGCCTCGGGGTCTCACATATTGCTTCTTTTCGAGCTTGTCCTAAAGTTCTTTTGCCAGCGCTAATTTCATAACCCAGATAAATCACTTCACGCTGCATTACTTGGGCCTTTTTCTTAGACACTCGGTATCCCTGGAGCCCCAAAAAATTTAGCGGGCTTACCGTCCAAGTCATGCAAGCGTCTTTTGTCTTGGTGGCAATCAAGATATCATCCACGTATTGTAACAGTTTCCCTTCCTCAGGCGGGGTTGGGGCTTCCCATGACTCGAGGTCTTTTGCAAGTTGATTGCCAAATATAGTAGGGCTGTTTTTAAACCCCTGTGGTAACACCGTCCAAGTCAGCTGGGTTTTACGTCCGCTTTTAGGATTTTCCCATTCGAATGCAAATATTTTCTGGCTGGCTTCGTGGAGAGCGAGGCAAAAGAAAGCATCCTTGAGGTCTAAAACAGTAAACCAGGTTAGTTCAGGTGTCAATACAGTCAATAAAGTGTATGGATTTGCCACGACCGGGTAGAGATCTTCAGTTATCTTATTCACTGCCCGCAGGTCCTGAACCACCCGATATGACCCGTCAGGTTTACGGACAGGTAATATGGGAGTATTAAAATTAGACTCACATTCTTTCAGTATTCCTAGTTGTAGGAACTTCTCTATAACTGGCTGAATCCCTTCCTGATCCTCTCTCTTCAGAGGATATTGTTTGATTCTTACCGGCTGTTGTCCTTCTTTAAGTCTGACCTCAACAGGTGGGGCATTCTTTGCTTTCCCGGGCACATCAGTGGCCCATACTCCGGGATATACCTGGTCAATAATTTCTTCGCTGATTCTTCCTTCTGTGGGAACACTAGTTAGGGATAAGCTCATTATTTGTATAAACTCTTGGTCATTTACCTCCAGAGTAATCTCTCCTTCTTTAAATGTAATTATTGCACCCAATTGTTCTAATAAGTCTCTCCCCAGAAGTGCCTTCGGGGAGTTAGGCATATATAAAAATTTGTGTATGCCCCATTGTTTTCCTAATTTATACCTTAGGGGTTTGCAAAAATATGCCTTTTCACTTTGGCCAGTCGCCCCCTTTACCATAATATAGTCGTCTTCTAGGGGCATTAGGTCTTGGTTTAAAACTGAGTATGTCGCTCCAGTGTCCACTAAAAATTCTACCTTCTTTTGTTCTTTCCCTAGCTTTGTTGTAACCAGCGGATCCGCTAGGGTAGATTCCCCAGGTCCCCGTCAGTCCTCTTTCATATGGGCCACTGCCCTTCCTTTCTGATTACTTTGTCCCCTCTCCTTAACTTTCCTTTTTTCTGGACACTCATTTTTCCAGTGCCCAAACCGTTTGCATATTGCACATTGATTTTTTCTTAATTGAGGCAGTCCTCGCCTAGGTTTCCTTTCTTCTTCTTCCCTAACAACTGCCAGTACCCTTCTCTGTCCTCGCTTATAATCCTCTTCTCTATTTCTGAACACTCTCCATGCTTCATCCAGTAATACTTCCAGGTTTCTACTTTCTGTGGAACGCAGCTTCTGAAACTTGCGTCTAATGTCCCCTGTAGATTGTCCTAAAAACAGAGAAACTAACTGTTGTATTCCTACCTCTGACCCCGGATCCAATGGTGTGTTGCGACGCATTACGTCCCTCAGTCGATCCAGGAATTCTGATGGTGACTCAGAAGGACCTTGTTTAATTTCATATAATATTGACCAATTTATTGTTCTGGGAATAGCCCTCTCCATTCCTTTTACAATCCACTCCTGGTATGCCTGCAATCTTTCCATATGTGCAGACCTGTTTGCCTCCCATTTTGGATCTTGGAGGGGGAGATATTCTTTAATGTCTCCTCCCGTAGTTTTATAATAATCCTCTGCCAAATTCCCTGCAGTTTTTAAAACTAGTTGCTTTTCCATCTCAGTCAAATGATCTAACAATAGCTGTATATCATTCCAATCGGGATTATGCTGTTTTACAATAAACTGAAAGTATCTGGTCACGCTTGTCGGATCGTTATGGTAATCCCTTTTTCCATTCCTCTAAATCGATAGTAGAGAAAGGTACCTTAATTAATATTGTCCCTCCGTTAGGTCCTACTGCCTCTCAGAGGGGTGCCTGCAAGACCGTTGGAGCAGACTTTTTCCTGGTGTGGGAGGATACTGGACTACCCGGGGGAGTGGAGGGTCCATCCGAGTCCTCATCCTGTTCCTGTGGTCGAGGGGGAGGCTTAAACAAATCGGTTAGATCCTGCTCTGGTGCCTGATGAATCTTATCTGCTCTAGTGCATCTTTGCCCAATACTGCATGCTGAGCAACACCGTTTCAGTTTGCCTTTAAGTTCCTTTTTATTATCTTGTTCAAGGGCGAGTACCAAAGGGTCCTGTGGAGGTACAATCCCGCAGTCCCTTTGCCACTCTGGATGATTTCGGAGAGTGAAAAACATGTCTGCATATGATACCTCATCCCACTTCCCTTCTCTCCTCAAAACCAACATTAGTTGTAAAAGGGTGTTATAATCGAGAGTCCCATTAAACGGCCACTTGGCTTCATTCTCTAATTTGTATAGTGGCCACCATTGATTACAATATTTAACAAGATTTCTTTTGCTTTCTGTGTTTCCTGTCCCAGCAATATCTTTCCAGTGGGCCAATATGCATCCCAGAGGGATGCTCTTTATAACTCCCCCTTGTGTGTTTCCCATTTTTTTAAAAATTATTTTCTTTTTAATTTCCACTTAAAGCGTTTCTTACACTGTATCTTAACTCTGTCCCAGTTCTTTTCCCATATGTCCCAAAGCTCTGGAACTAAGCTACTCTTACCACATACAAATTTTATTATTGTTGACTCCTGTCTAGCCCTTTCTCAATTATAAAGATTCGGAAGTGCCGTTTCGGGTAAGCATTTAGGGCATTCAGGCCTTTGCCTATCAGATGCACAATACCACCTTTGTTTACAGAGCTTACACTCCAGCAATACCCAGGCTTGATGGTAACCCCCTCTATTATAAAAGTTATAAGGTACTAATCCACAAACAAAACAAGGAATTCTGTCTTCAATCGGGGGAAGAGCCATTTCAGAGGGTTGTTCCCAATCTAATGCTACAGGTCTCGCTAGAGGGGTTACATATAATCCCTCCAATCGATAGAGACCATTTTCCCTTCTTATCCACTCACTCTCATCATTCAAATAATCACTGGGTTCCAGCCCGAACCACCGGAGGAGAGACTCACTATTCCTTCTCCTCCTACTCATTCATTCATTCCTGCATGCTTCAGAGGCATTCAACACAAAGATCAGATTACAAGAAAAACCTCAGACTTGTATATAGGGACACCAAAAATTAATCACAGGCTCAAATAACACTTTTACAATCTGACATTCACTTCATTCGCTTCGTTCGTCTCCGGCCGCTCTCCTCGCGGAGAACACGGAACCGCGGATCAGAACTCCACACTCGCTTCGCAGCTGTGCTGCGTCTCATACACACACACAGGTACTCATTCACTCGTCTAAAAGCTAGCTTAATATGATGTTGGTTATAACTGATCTGAGTTGTTTATTCTTGGATCCACAATTTGCTGATGTTATATCTCGGTACCGGGCACACCATACAAATGTTTTTAGGTGGTAATACGGTTTCCTAAACATACATAAAATTCCTAGGCATTTCACAAATTAAATACACAATTGTTACTACATGCCAGTTGATATCCTTCCAACAGCTGTTAATGTTTTACCAAAACCACTCAAGAGGTTCCGCTTACCCTTCTCCTTCTTCTTACACAGTCATTAGCAGGTCCATCCTGGCTCCCAAAACTGGGATGCAGCGATGACCTCGGATTCACTCGATCTACTCCCAAGATCGCTAGCGGCCGCTCTATCGGTCAGCGAATCCCCTTTACCAACATACAGGGTATCCTCCTCCCATACGGGGACTATGCTGTACGCCAGACATCTCTGCGCGATTTATCAGCAGCCCCAGACAAGCGTACGACTTATTGGCTTCCCTCGTTAAACATACCGTTTGTCCGCAGCTGAAGATGGTCGTTGTTTGCCCCCGCAGTGAGTGGCTGGGAGCGGAGTTCCTCCGAGAAAGGACTCAGGGCACGCCTAGGATGTCCACTCCTCAGTCTATCCTGCAGCCGAGCAAAGCACGTCCCATCTGGGATGCCAAAATGACTTGTGGAAACACGACTCCACAACCTATAAGGTTATAAAGTAGGTATGTTTATTCAGCGCTGAGACGCACGGGGGATCGCTCCACCACAAACGTGCGCATCTCTCGTGGCACCTTGTCTTGGCTTTATGCTACAAAGCATCACATATTCATAATACGCCTATACATATGCATGACCTATCCCCGCTTCGTATTATAATGAGCCTGAAAGTCTTTTTCATATGTTCCGCCCCGGTCTCCTCCTAGTCGCGTCTGCGCAGTGTGTCCCGGTGGTCATGGGCTGGGGTCGCAGAGATGAAGGAGCTCCTCTTCCTCACTGTTGAACTTTTTACCTCGGTTCCTTGCGCAGTCTCTGTAGCCTCCTGGACTCGGGCCGGACCATAGGGTTGGTTTTGACCAGTTTTTAGGGCTGTCTTCCTATTCCATCAGGAAGCGTTCCCTCACAGCTTCCATTAATCAAGGTTTCCATATTGTTCTGCTCTCTGGCCCATCGACTATGATCTATTATCCTATTCAATCTTAGTTATCTTTTAACTAATGGGCCTCTAGCCCCTAGCCTGATCTCTAAGTCTTCCATCTTTATCTCTAAACTAAGTTGTACCTTCATTTCTTGAGTGCCTAATTTCTATATCCTATTTTAATTTCCTAGCTCCTCATCTCAGTAAAACACAAGTGATGTCTAACGTTAAAACTAAATGTCTTATATTACAGGTCACTGTACATTAGGAATTTCAAGTATACTTGTAGCAGCTTCCCTTCAACATAATGAAGCCAGACACAAACAAAGCTGAGTTAAGTGGCATGTCATTCAGGGTATATTTCCAAAGGAGACATTTCAACCTGAATTACCAGTGTGATATGCCCACACTCTGAAGTATTCAGTTTCTCATGAAAACCAAATGGCTGCTGTTGCAGTTACACATCTCTGTTTGCAATTCAATTATAGGCACAAAACCACAAAATTTAGATTACAACCATAAGATAAGAGTATTTCCCTGATTTGAAAAGATGTCTTACAGACTTCCCAGCAACAGAGAGATCCTGGTAAAGAGTACCAAAGGGATACAGAAATAGCTGAACTATATTCCTAGATCCATGACTAATCTGACTTTGATTAACTCTCCTCATCTTGTATTTCTCTTTCTTCAATCCTGCAGTAATAGCTGGCTTTCCCATTTAGATTCTTAGAGCAGATGACACCATCTCTAATCATAAGTTTGAGAAGCACCTAACAGAATAACAGCCTGAAATTGAACAAGGGTTCATAGAATCATAGCATAGTTCGGGTTGGAAGGGACCTTAAAGATCATCTATTTCCAGCACCCCTGCCATGGGCAGGGACACCTTCCACTAGACCAGGTTGCTCAAAGCCCCATCCAACCTGGCCTTGAACACTTCAGGGTGGGGGCAGCCACAACTTCTCTGGGCAACCTGTTTCAGTGTTTCACTACCCTCACAGTAATTTCTTCCTTGTATCTAATCTAAATCTCCCCTCTTTCAGTTTAAAACCATTACACCTTGTCCTATCACTACACCCCCTGATAAAGAGTCACTCCCCAGCTTTCCTGTAGCCCCCTTTAAGTACTGGAAGGCTGCTATAAAGTCTCCCCAGAGCTTTCTCTTCTCCAGGTTAAACAACCCCAACTCTCTCAGCCTGTCCTCATAAGGGAACTGCTCCAGTCCCCCCTGATCATCTTTGTGGCTTCCTCTGGGCCCTCTCAAGCAGGTCCACGTCTTTCTTATGCTGGGGGCCCCAGAGCTGGACACAGTACTGCAAGTGGGGTCTCACGAGAGTGGAGTAGACCAAGAGAATCTCCTCCCTCGACCTGCTGGCCACGCTTCTCTTGACGCAGCCCAGGATACAGTTGACTTTCTGGGCTGCAAGCACACATTGCTGGCTCATAGTCAGTTTTCCATCCACTAATACCCCTAAGTCCTTCTCCACAGGGCTGCTCTCAATCCACTCATTGACCAGCCTGTATTTGTTCTTGGGATTGCCCCAACCCATGTGCGGGACATTGCACTTGGCTTTGTTGACCTCCATGAGGTTTGCATGGGCCCACCTCTCCAGCCTGTCCAGGTCCCTCTGGATGGCACATCCCTTCCCTCTAGTGTGTCAACCACACCACAGAGCTTGGTGTTGGTGGCAAACTTGCTGAGGGTACACTCAATCCCACTGTCCATGTTGCCAACAAAGATGTTAAAAAGCACTGGTCCAAATACCAACCCCTGAGGAATGCCACTCATCACTGGTCTCTAATTGGGCATTGAGCCATTGACCACAACTCTCTGAGTGTGACCATCCAGCCAATGCCTTAGCCACTGAGTGGTCCATCCAATTTAGAGACAAGGATGTCATGCAGGACAGAGTCAAAAGCTTTGCACAATTCCAGGTAGATGATGTCAGTTGCGCTTCTCTTGTCCACCAACTCTGTAACCCCATCGTAGAAGGTCACCAGATTTGTCAGGAATGATTTGCCGTTAGTGAACCCAGGTTGGCTGTCACCAAACACCTCCTTATTTCCCATGTGCCCTAGCATAGTTTCCAGGAGTATTCGCTCCATGATCTTGCTGAGCACAGAGGTGAGACTGACTGGCCTATAGTTCCCCAGGTCTCCCTTTTTTTCCTTTTTAAAAATGGGGGTTATGTTTTGTTGCAGGAGAATATTGGACTTGCACAACTCTATGAGAGTTATAACAAGCAAAGCCGTTTATTTTTCCAATAGTACATACTTATGCTCTCGCCAAAGCTCTTACTTCATAATTAGCAAATCAGCAATTAGACAGCTATCAACCTTTTCTCCTATCAGCATCAGACCACTCTAACACGTGCTGTGCAGACCAATCAACTTCTTGTTCACACGCTGTTCACTTCTCACAGTTCAGTGACTTTTCCACAGTTCAGTGTTGCAGCTGTCCATTGTTTTTCCCTGCCACCTTGGCACAACTCAGCAGTTTCTTATCTTTCTCCCAAGGCCTGTTTCTCATCAAAGCCTAGCTGTTGATTCAGAGGCTGTACAGGGCTGACAGGCAGATGTCTCCCACAATGTTTCCCCTTTTCCAGTCAGCAGGAACTTCACAGGACTGCCACAGCGTTTCAAATATGATGGATAGTGGCTTAGTCGCTTCATCTGCCAGTTCCATCAAGACCCACGGATGCATCTCATGAGGTCCCATGGACTTGTGCCCCTTCAGGTTCCTTAGATGGTCTCAAACCTGATCTTCTCCTACACTGGGCAGTTTTTCATTCTCCCAATCCCTGCCTTTACCTTCTGCGACTCGGGTGGTGTGGATGGAGCGCTTGCCGGTGAAGATTGAGGCAAAAAAGTCGTTGATTACCTCAGCCTTCTCCATATCCCGGGTAACCAGGTCTCACGTTTCCTTCCAGAGAGGGCCCACATTTTCCCTAGTCTTCCTTTTATCGCTGACGTACCTGTAAAAGCTTTTTTTGTTGACCTTGATGTCCCTGGCTGGGTTTAATTCTATCATGGCTTTGGCCTTCCTAACATGATCCCTGGCTGCTTGGACAGTTTCTCTGTGTTCCTCCCAGGCTACCTGTCCTTTCTTTCCACACTCTGGAGGCTGATTCTTGTAGCGCAGCAAAAAGGAAAGTTGTGAAGCGGGGATAGTCTGTAGGATTTAAGATACATTTTTTTCTCCCAAAGAAAAAGAAAAACATTTAATACCTTTTCCTACAGAACCATTTAAAACTCTGTTGTATGCCAGAGTAGGACAGTGTGCTGGACAGTAACATAAATGGTTATGAAGGGAAGTTGCTACAAGTATACTTGAAATTGCTAATGTACAGGGACCTGTAAAGTAGGACATTTAGTTTTAACGTTAGCCATGACTTGTGTTTTACTAGCTTTTGTTTTTCCCGTATTTTACTGCAATGTATGTAATTTCATTTATACTTTTTCCTAACTACCCTCTGTAGTCATTACCCACTTGTAAGATATTTTGAAACCTTTAACTCTTTGCCTAGTGAAGATAAGACAGACCTTGGACAGTCTGAAAAACTCCCTGAGTACATCCCTAATAGCAGGAACCTAAAAAACAAGTGTCTAAGAAGACACCAGTGTCAAGATAAATGACTGGAAGCTGGTCTGAACTAACCTCCTTGGAACAAACAGGAGCTGAAGGACGGATGAAGTAACTCTATGACCACGTATGGACACGAGAAACCTAAAGTTCACTAAGGGACAGTGTGAGAAAGGCTGTGTGGACCCCTAAGGAGGGGAGAAGACCCTCACTCTATTTTTACTATGCATGCTCAGACTATGTAAATGAATTCTGAGAACCCATTAGCATAAGACTGCCTTTTCTAAGAAATCTAATGCATACGTATGCTTTTTGTGTATATTAGTCAGAGTGTTTTGTTAGTAAGTGTGGCACTTGTGGTGGAGCGATCCCCAGTGCTGCCCAGCGCTGCGAATAAAGAATACCTGCTTAACACTTATACTCAATTCTGACTGTTGAGTGAACCTCTTTGTTTCAGTTAACAGAAACAGAAAGAATAATTACCTTTGTGATACTTATCTCATTTCCAGAACTAATGCTTGCCTTTTATTTTTTTAGTGTAAACATGAGTTAAATGCTAGTAAAAATTAACAAAAGAATCAAAAAACAAATTGACAAAAGCAATTATTACCTGTGAAGAGCAAAACCTGTCCCTGCATTTGGGAATGCGACAGCTGTCATCTTCATTAAAACCTTCTGTAATCTTTATTGCTTTACAGAATGATTTTACTATATGTTTAGAAAACATTATGTAAACTTTGAAAATTGACTCATTACCTTTTTATGACCATGGGCTGTGATGCATGGGTGTGCATCATCTTCATCCCCCACCTTCATCCTACAACCAGCCTGGGGTGCCCATCTGCCAGCCCCACCATTCCAGGAAATGTTTCCTAAAAAAGTGTCATTGCAATGCCATAAGCCTGAATTTCAGAGCTGAGGCTAACTAAAAATGGGTGCCTCAGCACTGGAGAAAATCTCACCAAGAAGATCATTTTTAGCACTGTGCCTATCCCTCCCTCCCTCCCTTCCTTCCTTCCTTTTTCCATTTTGTGCCTCTGTGGGCTACTCCAGTACATTGTTCCATTCTGCAAAGGGTTAATATCAGTGTTTTGCCTAAGCATATCCCAAGTGGGGTGAGGAAGACTCATGTCTCTCAGATAAAAACCCTTACCGCAGACTCTTCCACTTGTTCCTTCATTGGCTGTGCCTGTCATTAATTACACAGCCAGCTTTGGTTTCTCTGGTCCTCTACATTTCACTGAAGATACTGCCTTAATTAGGGTAACTATCCCCCAAGATAACTGCTCATCCACAGTTAATGCACCACCTGAGCTATGTAGCGTGTTACTTCTCAGGCATAATTCACTGCATAGCATGTCCCCATCAATAAAAGAAACGATATATGCATACATATATGTGTATGCAAATGGTTTTCACATTAAAGACAAAGCTGATCTCAGTTACTTTAGCATGTGACCTGTTAATCTGCAAGAAAATGATAGTTTGAACCATCAGATTTTGTCTTTTTTTTTTTTTTTTTGGTCAGTGTAACACAGGAGAATGTTCATTTCAGAATAATTTTCCTTTCAGGTAATCCTTAGCATTCAAGGATAAACATGACATCAGCATCTGGTGCTAGCAAAAGGAGACCCCTCTACATGGTATTTACCAAGCTGATTTTCAGATGAAAGCCATCCCAACAACTTTTGTACTCCTCAGTGGCTGCGAGACAGAATGTGCTACATTCTCAGTCTCGGTGTCCCTCATGCTGCTCAGTTGGGAGCAATCCTTTTGTCAAAAGCTCCACAAGCTTTTTTTTTTTGTCTGCTTTGTCAGAGGAAACACAGAAACACAAACTACCATCCACCAACTATAGTGGAGCTGAGAGTCATCCCGCCACAGAGGAAAAAATAATCTGCATTTTGAATTATTGTTTTCCAGATGTATTATCTTGCATTTGTCAGCGTGACGCCTTATTTCCTTCTTCTCTTTTTTCAGTGGTGTTTGCAGTATTCATCTGCATCATCTGTTAATTTCATTAACATCCTGTTTAATGATCTCGAAGAGGGTACTTTAAAATGATGTTACATAAAAATGGACATAAACTAACTATTCTTGCAGCATCCCACTCATCCATGTACCCTACTATTTATCATGACCTGTTTCCTAGTCTCCTGCAAGGGTTCACACTGTGTTTGTATGACATGCCATCTTCAGGTGAAAATTCCCGAGTCACTGGGCCTTAGTTTCTTAGTCTGGGATTGCTTCTAGTTTTCCTTTGACTGTAACACTGTGCCTTTAAGGATTGAATTAAGTTTCTCTGTATTGTTACAATAACAACACAGTTTTGCCCTAGTTCTGTGATGCACTAAGCTATGGGGACATGGCTATAAGTACTTTGTTGTTACAAATTATAGCGGTATTACTGTAACAAACTGGAAACTTCATATTCTCCCCAAAATTTTATCATAATAAATGTATGATTTTATTAGTCAGTAACTCAGCCACTTTATTAAAATATATATCAAGATACACTGAAATTATTCTATAAATAATCAAGGAGATCTTACTGGAAAAAGCCATAAAAACTTAAAAGGCATTGTTGATAACATTGTTTGCAAAGTCTATTTTGAAGATGCTGACCTCTTTATTTGGTAGATTCCTGATGTTTGCCTCTGCTTAGTCAGGCAATTTTAAATGAAGAGCCAACTGCAAACTATACACCAACTTCATCACAGAGCGGCCCCCTTGCTGATGCCACAAGTTGTAGTGTTAGAAAATTGGAAGTTTGTTTGCTAAGAGATTGTTACGGAGGCTTCCAAATAAGCAACCCACCACCAATTTAAAAAAAATAAATAGATTTATTTTTTTCATAAAACCACCAGTCAGCTCTCCGTAGATTACAGATCCGGATGTCCACAAGAGGAGAACAGAATAACTTTCTGGGGTTTAACAATAACCTGAAATACTTTACAAAGCCCCACTCCCCGGGGGTTTAACGACAACCCCAAACGAAAACTTCACTTCGTGGGTTTAACGAGAACCCAAAACGAAAAACAAAGCTTCACAGCCTAGGGGTTTAACGACAACCCCAAACGAAAACAAAACTTCACTACCTAGGGTTTAACGACAACCCAAAACGCTCTATCACTCACCTAGAAAGTGAGGGCTCTCAACCTCGAGGACCTGCTCAGGGCAGCGTCCCGACCCAAAGTACCTCGAGGAGTTTCCTTGGGCAGCGTCCTGACCCAAGGGGAGAGTCCTGACCGCAGCGTGCTGCTCCAGGGGACGAGCTCAAAATGGCTCCCCCAGGGGACTCCATTTATACCCAGACCGAATCTGACCTGTAGTCAATAGCGGCTCCCATTGGTCAAAGGTCTCAGCTACCGCAAGACCCTGAAAACAAAGACAGCCAAAAGCTGCCACGTTTCAACAACCAGGAAGCTCTGTTTTCACTGGGCGGATGCACCTGCCACAGAGATGTCTTTTATTGGAATCACATGCAGACTCCTAAGTTTCATCCCTATTTTCAGAGTCCTTTTCTTGCATAACCACTGCAAACTTATGTTTCACTGCACTAGAGAGATGCCACCAAGTAAAAAGGGAAGCTAATAGTATAGAAGAAGGATAAATCTGACTAGGATAGAATGGCTGCACTACAACTTGTGCAGGTTATGTGGGACAAAGAAGCATGCCTATATAACAATGCCACAAAAATAAAGAATACTATTACAGAAAAAGTCTCCATAACAATGCAGTTAAAATTGTTATACACATAATTCCTAGTAAGTACCCCTTCTCACCCATCTGCCATCCCTCTGGGTCCTAAGCTGATGGCTAGAGTCTGAGGGGTGATGGGGGAGATGGGGTGTTGTGGCCAGTTGTTAGCATCCCTAGCTCTTTGCAAGGAGATCGATGTTGATGGTGAGGGTTTCTTCCTCCTCATTCTCAAATCTGCATGGGATTACTTTTATGCATTTTGCAAGACACACCCTTGCTCTTTGCTGCTCTGCAGTTCCATGTTATGATCAGATTTACTATATATGGTCCGCTTTATATTTGTTAGATACTTGATATTTTTCCTCTATGCTATCCCTAAAACCAACTTATCCAGTGCTCGAAGTTGCATACTCTGAATGACCAGTAATTACAACTGGCAGCTCCTTTTAGCCCCAGGGCTGCTGGTGTAGTCCTGTGTTCACACCTTCAAAGCCTCTGCTGTCACCCCATGCCTGTACTCCTCTATGCTGCATTTTAATTCTAGGGTCATAAATAGTTGGTTCAACACATAATAGCCACTTGAAATTGCTACCTACCCGTTATAAAGCCATGTATATTAATAACACGAGTTTCCCCATCATTGTACAAAGCTAAGCAAAATCTTGAACAAATGAAGCAGCAGTCACCTGGTTGTTAAACAACTGTTGTTGCAGCTAAGGAAGCTCAGCCAAAGCTCCAGGCAGCCCAAGACAGGTCCAAACCCAGATAAGTCCTGAGGCCTCTTAGCTTAGTATAAAACCTTTGGCCTGTGTCCTGGTTTTGGCCAGGATAGAGTTAACTTTCCATGGGCTGAGAGGGAGCACAGCTGAAGGGCTGGGTCCTGATCTATCCTTGGAGCATTCTATGTCATGTGACGTCTGTTTTGCTGATTAAGGATACCAATTAAACTCAGACACCAGAGTGAAAAGAGTAGGCGTATTTTACTGGGGATAACCAAGTAATGTAACAGCGTAATACAGAGAACATGCAGTAAGAATAAGCAGAATAGTGCACTTAAAGCAACAGACAGAGTAATGCATCAAATCATTACTACACGAGAGAGATAGAGAGAATAGTAATTAAGAGAAATACATCACCACTTGCATATATTATCATCATCATCCAGATCCGCAGACGCTGGGGAGCCCCGGTTACAGCGAGGATTTGGAGAGCCTGTCCCGGCAAGTGGGAAATCCTACGCGGTGCGTCCACCCGTAGGTGAGGCTTCCAAAGTCGCTGCAAATGGGCCCAGCCTTATATACCAGAGATCGACAAGCCAGAATAGCTGGCACCTTTGTTTTGAGCGGAAAGTTTCTGGTTTCATTCTCCTGTTGGATTCCACCCAAAGCCTGGCCAGGGCTCGGGGGGGGGAGACCAAGGGAGTTTCTAACAAGGCCAAACACTTGGGTTCTCAGCCTCGAACAAGGCTGCGAAAGGAAAGTCGGATACATTCTCTCCTCTCTACTGATTATATTTTGTCTTTCACTAGCGAGTTTACATATTTTACTAATGACTACATGCTAAGTTAGCAGCTTCGGCTTGGGGCCTGTTGTTCAGGCTGCAGTATTTCAATGCTTTAGCACTTTTTACACCAGCATAAGTGGGTTGTTATAACTTAGTACAATACCTACTAGCACAATGGTTATCAGTTATAAAATATACAGGATTCATCTATAGGTCAACTCAGGCTTGGGCCTGTTGTCCAAGCCTTAGCACTTCAACGTCAAAGCTCAGCATATAGTTGGGTGCGTGCTCTCTCACAGGCATTGTGTGTTTTATTTTCAGTTTCCAGATCAGCTGTGCGGGTTTCTCTGGTGGGTCTAGATTGCTGCTGGGGACGGGCTCTGTACCGGTCACCGCTCGGTGAGCCACTACTGCATTTTACCCGTTTTGGACTACTATCATTACTGTTGTTCTTTTGCTAAGCAATTTTTTGTTATTTAACCTACAAATTTCTTTTTTTTTTTTTTTCCTGTCCCTCCCCTATTTCACCGGGGGGGGGGGGGAGTAAACAACTGGCCATGTGGCAATTTGCTACCAGCCGAGTTCAAACCACAACAACCTGTTACTAGCAATGGCAACACTGTATTAAAGGGCATCCTAGGCTGCACAACAGATCCACAGAATCAAGCTAAGTAACACAGGACAGGGATGGACCAGAAATGCAGGTTTCACAGTCAGGTGCACACTCTGCAGAAATCAAGAAGAAAAAAAAAAGACAATTTCCTGTCTAGGAACAACAGTGCCCCTGAGGATGTGAGAAACAGAGATACTGTGTGGTCAGTGGCATGCAAAGAACAGAAATACAGATAGTTTCTGAAGACAGACTTCCTGAGAATATCTCTAACAATCTCCAGGTTCCTTGGGATTTGAGCACTATGGAAACCTGCACACTAAGTGCCACCTAACACCTGCAAGCTAAGTGTCATGTACACATATCTTAAATTAGCTGCAATGCAGTCCCAGTGATTGTTGTGGTTTGAGCCTAGAGGGCAAATGAGCACCATGCAGCCACTCACTCTCCCCTTCCCCCTCAGAAATGGGAAGGAGAAATAAAGCAAAAGGCTCAGGAATTAAGATAAGGACAGGGAGGGATGACTCATCCATTATGGTCACAGAGACAGACTACATTGGGGAAGAAAAAAGAACATAAATTTAAATTAAACACTACCACCACCACTTAATCTAACAATCAAACAGAATAGGACCATGAGAAGCTATACCAGATCTTAAAAACACCTTCCACCCACCCCTCCTTTCTTCCCAGGCTCAGCTTTGCTCCTGATTTCTCTACCTCCTCCTCCCCCCACTGGCACAGGGGGCAGGGAATGGGGGGGTGGGGTGGGGGGTGCGGACAGTCCTGCTGCTTCTTTCTTCTCGGGAGGGAACTCCTTGCCTTTTTCCCCTGCTCCAGCGTGATTCCCCTCTCACGGGAGACAGTCCTTCATGAACTTTCTCCAACATGAGTCCTTCCCACTGGCTGTAGCTCTCCCCGAGCCGCTCTGACATGGGTCGCTCCCACGTGTTGCAGTCCCCTCAGTGCTGAACTACAACAGTGAGGGCTTCCCCTTCCCACAGTGCCCTGGCCTTCTTCGGGCACAGTCACCTGCTCTAGCGTGGGGTCCTCCCCAGACCGCAGGTCGGCATCTGTTCCACCAGTGACCTCCATGGATAGCAGGGGAGGGTGGCCCTGCCATCTCACAATGGGCTGCGGGGGGGGGGGGCTCTGCATTGGCACACCTCCCCCCAACTCCTCCTTCCTTCCACTGACATTGATGTTCGCATAGGTGTCCTTCTTGTAACTCCTCACAACTCCAATTGCTCCTCACAGATTTCCCTTCTTAAATACATTATCACAGAAGCACAGACACTGTCGCTAATTGTGGCCCGGCCTTGGCCAGAGGCGAGTCCAACTCGGAGCTGGAGGAGCTTCAAGAAGCTTCTTACAGGGGGCCACTGCTGTAGTCCCTCCCCTGCTACCAAAAACCCTGCCACACACACACACCCAGCACAAAGAAAGATATGGACCTGTTGGAGCGGGTCCAGAGAAGGGCCACAAAAATGATCAGAGGGATGGAACATCTCTTCTATGAGCAAAGGCTAAGAAAGTTGGGGTTCTTTAGCCTGGAGAACAGAAGGTTCCAGGGAGACCTTATTGTGCCCTTTCAATACATAAAGGGGGTGTGGTGGTTTAATCCCTGCTGGGGTCTGAGACCACGCGGCCGCTGCCCCTCCCCCACAAAGGGAGTGAAATACAAAGCCCCGGGGCTGAGATAAGGAGAGGTTTAATACAACAGTGCAACAGCAACACAACAAACAACAACAATAACAATAACGATAACAGTGATAACAATGAACAGAGCAAGGTATATACCGATACAGCAGTGAGAGGACCGGCTGCGCCAACCCACGCGATCACCGATTCTTCCCACGCTCTGGCACCCGGACGTGAAGTCAGCATGGTATCTGAATAACCCAGCTAGAGCTCCCCCCACTGCTGGGGAAACTTAACCCTATCCTGGCTAAACCAGGACAGGAGGATGTCCTGGATTCAGCCAGGATAGTGTTAGCTTTCCTTGGGCTGAGAGACAGCACAGCTAGAGGGCCGGGCCTGAATCGATCATTGGAGTATTCCATATCATGTGACATCATGCTCAGTATATAGGCGGACATGTGGTGTCTCATGGCCCGGTTTTGGTTTTGGTTTCCCAGTCGGCATGGCGGCATTTCTGGTGCGGTCGGGATCCCTGCTGGGGGCGGGCTTCGTACCGGTTGCTGGTAGGTGTGAGCCTATTTTACTCGTTTGGACTTACTATTCTTACTGTTGTTTTGTTACAATTACTAAATTCTTTTTTATTCAACTTATGAATTTATTTTTTTTTCATACCTCCCCTATTTCACAGGGGAGGCGGAGGGCAGGGGGAAGTAAACGACTGGCCACGTGGTGATTTGTTACCGGTCAAGTTCAAACCACGACAGTTTTTGTCACCCAACGTAGGGCCTGAGGTTTAAGATAACGACAGATTGGGTCATAATGTTGATTACTTGACTCCTTAAGATTTTATCACCTCACTTGCTGTATGTATATCCCATGCTGTTGCTCACCATCTGTGAGAGCTGGGTTAAGATTTTGTTTTTGCTGTACTATGCGATGCTCATCTATGACAGGACGTAGTCATCGGTCCTGAGGCTAGTTACAATTGTGTTTGAGAAATTCAGGAATTTCAAATATCCTTGGAATGTTGACATTAACATGGTCATCTTACCACTAGGAGCTAGTGTGTTCCTGCAGGTGGTTCAGGTTTTGTTCAGGGTTAAGCAACTATTTAAGAGTATCCCTTGGAAATCTACCCCAAGGTTGGAGAATTATGAGTGGCTGGGAGTGTGGAGTAGAATGGGCAAGTACTAGAACAGTGGGCACCTCCAGTGTATTGGAACTTCACTCCCGAACAGGTGCAGAATCCTGAAGAACTAGTGGAATATTTGGGAAAAGTATGTTGTCACCCGGGTAATTCCAGAGAGGCACAGCTCACTGCAACATGCTGGGGCCTAGCCCACGCCTACCGAGTGCTATTAAACACCGATCAGCACCCTCAAGAGGAAGAGAAGGGCTCTGGATCTGGTAACCAAGTAACAGAAACTGCAGCCACTACAAGCCCGAGGACAGGCGCTGCAGCTGAACCAGAGAACCAACCCACGACAGTGTCAGTTGCCCCCATACATAAGAAGAAATGGACAAGAAAATCCCCTCGCAGCGTACAGGGTGACGATGAACCAGGCCCATCACAAGAACAGGACTGTCGCAGTAGAGACGGACACGACAAACATCAGATTGTGCGAAATGACCAAAATGGCTGTAAAAGCACCTTTATTGTTCTAACAAGCCTTTTTATAACCTTCTTCAAAGTAGGTGTTCATACAGGATTGGTTTACTTTAGTAGCTAACAGTTCACGATTGGGTGATAGTTTCTCACCTGAATCGTCAGGACAGTAGTTCTTATCTTAGTTCTCTAATCTTGTTTCCATGGCACTTCTCAGGACTTTCTGGCCTCTCATGGATACACTGGAATCTCGTCAAGGTTAAATTCTTCTTCAGTTAGACTAGAGGCAGACCCGCTGCCTCCCCTGACAATTCCCCCTTTTTGTATTTGTGCTAGAAATATTGCGAGAGCAGACTTCTGCAGGGCCCTTTGCAGAAGACTGACAAGACAGGGCAACATTAAAAGCACGGTCACAATTATCAAGATCACTACCCCCACATTCTTGAGCAGAGATATCAACCATCCAGAAAGTCCCCAACCTTTAAACATCCTTGTTAACCATTCTAATCCATCCTCTTCTGTTAAACGCTTGACACCATCCCTTAGCTGCTGTATGCTTTTGAAAATAGATTCTGAGTTGTCAGACAAATTCATGCAACACATTCCATCAAAATCTTCACATCCATGTCCTTGCGCTAGAAGCAAAAAGTCAGTAGCAGCTCTATTCTGTAATGTAGCATGTCTAACACTATCAACATCAGTTAGAAGGCCACTTAAAGCTAAAGAGGTAGCATTAGTCTGTTTGCTAAGCCAGCATCCCAACTTATTTAAAGTTCTTAAGGCATTTGCAACGCCAACTCCTGGTGCCAATATGGAGGCTGTTATGATCTGGCCTGGATTCCAGAATTCAATGTTATCTTGACAAGAACTGCTAAACTGATGAACAGTCCTTTGGACTCGCTTATGTTTTCGAGTCATATTCAGAATCATTGACACATTTGATGTTAATAACGTGAGGCGTCCGAGGCTACACGGGCCTCCAGTTTAGATGGAACGCCTCCCCAGGCACGATCTCCACAGATTAAAAACACACCAGGAGGTAGTACAAGAGGAACATCAGAAGACCGTGAGATGTTAGTCGAGGTATAATTGCACCAAGCGGTTGAGTTATGATAAGCAGCATTAGTTGCATTCACATTTTGCCCTCTCCGTGTGGAAGTATTATAAGAGTAATTAAAAAACACACAAGCATCCATTACGACAGAGCCTAGCAACTCTAGTTCTTGGGGTTCTTGCGTAACCTGTGGAAGGTGACTATATACACCATCCCAATTATCTATACAATTTTTTGGAGAGTTGCAAAGAGAGAAAGGCTGAAGGGTTTGTGGGATTGGCCATGTGTCTACTGGCAATCCCACCAAACACGTGGAGAATGGATTTTCCGGGTTCGCAGTAGAGGGGCACAAGGTTTCTTGATGTGTCATGTTTGCCAAAGTTACCCAGACATTCTGCTTGGGTTGTGGAACTACCCATCCTTCACCCTGATGCAGGTTCCAGCACAGGCCGAACACACCGAGCAGGAACCCAGCGAGGGCCGGCATCTGTAGAGACACAAGCATAACCCCTGCCCCAGGTTAATAGCTCACATGGTCCACTCCACTGGCCAGTAATTAGATCTCTGACATGCACTTTGACGCCCTTTTGCAAATCCTAATAGCTCACATGGTCCACTCCACTGGCCAGTAATTAGATCTCTGACATGCACTTTGACGCCCTTTTGCAAATCCTGTTTTGAAAAAAGAGAGGAAAAATGTTGGAAAAGAGGAGGTAGAGAAGAATTATCCCCATAATGGAGAAAGTTAAGAACATAAACTGCTTTATCCAAACATGCCTGTGGTGGTTCCCCAATCATTCCCCCTTTTTGTTTTTGAAGCTGCCGCTTCAGTGTGCCATGTGCACGCTCAACAATTGCTTGTCCTGTTGGGGAATGGGGGATTCCTGTAACATGAGTAACACCCCACAAATTAAAAAATGTTTGAACTTTCTGTGAAACATATGCTGGGCCGTTGTCCGGTTTAATTTGGTGTGGCACCCCAAGCATAGAAAAAGCCTTTTGGAAATGTCGAATTACATCTTTTCCTGTTTCTCCATTATGTGCTGTTGCTACTAAGGCATGAGAATAAGTATCAATAGAAACATGAACATATTTCTGTCGGCCAAATTCATTTATATGAGTAACATCAGTTTGCCAAATCTGTAAAGCCTGCATACCTCTGGGGTTAGTACCAAAATACACTGGTGTGTGAGTTCCTTGGCAATCAGGGCAGGCAGCTACAATGGACCGAGCTTCAGTATGAGACAAGCCGAACTGCCGTCGTAAAGCTCGATATCCTTGGTGAAAAAATTGATGTGATAATACAGCTTGTTGCTTTATGTTAGGAACAGTACTCAGAGTCATAGCAGAAACAAGAGCATCCGCTCTGGCATTACCTTCTGTATAAAATCCTGGTAAAGTGGTATGACTACGGATGTGCATGATAAAATAAGGTTCTGTCCATAGTTGAATACTTTTCCAGAGTTCTAAAAGTACATCAAATAACAATTGATTGTCTGACATGGTCAAAACCACTTTGTCTAGTCGGGAAACCAAGTTAGCTACATACGCTGAGTCAGTTACAATATTTACAGGAGTGGAGAAAATAGAAAAAGCAACAGTCATTGCACGCAGCTCTACTACTTGTGGAGAGCCATTTTGATATACTACTTTGTTGTTCTAGTTGTTGTTTTCATACCATACTACTGCTGCTTTACCTGTTTTTCCTGAGCCATCTGTAAAAACAGTAAGGCCGTTCACTGGTTCTGGGTGGTTTAAATATTTCTGACCAAATGGTACTTCTCGAGCAAATTTCAGCAGCGAGTGTGATGGCAGGTGATATGATATCTGTCCCTGAAAGCCTGCCATGGCTGCCTGCAGCTCATAATTATTCGCCAGACACCATTCAAAATACCAATTTTGAACAGGTAAAACAATTGTAGCTGGGTCACGCCCTGTTAGTTCTGTACATCGTTTTCTGGCTTTTATGATTACATCAGCAATAAGCTCAAACAGTCCAGGAGCAGTTTTTCGTGGTCGGAATGACAGAAACATCCATTCCAAACTATGTAACGGGTCATCCCACTCAGGATTCCACTGCACTAAAGCACCAAATGGCACAGTTCTGTCAATTAGTACAAAGAGTTGCACCAATTGAGACAGATCTATTCGAGAAACAAATTTCTCGTGTATAGATCGTTCCACCATGTGAATTACATTTGATGCTTCCTCAGTTAATATTCTGGGTTCTGTTGGATCATTGGAATTTTTTAATAATTCCAATAAAGGTTGCAGTTGCGAATTGGTCAGTCCGAGATAGGGCCTAATCCAATTCAGGGATCCCATTAATTTCTGTACATCATTAAGGGTTTTAACTTCAAGGTTAAGTTTCACAGGTTGAGGGATTACCCGCTTACCTGTAACTGTCATTCCTAGATATTTCCAGGGTTCTACTTTCTGCACCTTTTCAGGGGCAATGACTAATTCATATTGTTGTAACGAATCTCTGGTTAAATTCTCCATGTCATTCAACTGCTCCTTGCTGTGTGATGCTAACAGGATGTCATCCATGTAATGGTAACAATAACTGGTAGGGAATCTTTCCCTTACAGGTGACAAAGCTTGTGCCACAAACCATTGACAAATTGTTGGTGAATTTTTCATGCCCTGCGGCAGAACTCTCCATTGATATCTTTTTGCGGGTTCTGCATGATTGACAGAAAGCACAGAGAATGCAAATTTTTCTCTGTCTTGAGAGGCTAATGGTATTGTAAAAAAACAGTCCTTAAGGTCCATGACAATGATTTCCCAATCTTGAGGGATCATGGCAGGTGAAGGCATGCCTGGTTGCAGAGCCCCCATCGTAGCCATGACAGCACTGACTTGCCGCAGGTCATGTAAAAATCACCATTTTCCTGATTTCTTTTTTATTACAAACACTGGAGTGTTCCATGGGCTCTGAGAGGGTTCAATGTGTCCAGCAGCTAGCTGTTCTGCCACCAATTCTTGAAGGGCTTTTAATTTCTCAATTGGCAGGGGCCACTGATCCACCCACACAGGGTTATTCGTTAACCAAGTTAAAACAAGCGTGGGCTGTCTAACACCCTGCAGCACAGTGGCCCCCGTTAAAAATCCATGGTAATTTTCACCCCCCATTGTGACAAGCAATCCCTCCCCCATAAATTGAGGGGAGCTGCCGTCACATATGGTTTGACGACTGCTTGTTGGCCCTCAGGATTGGTAATCAGAACTGCTGTGGCTGCCGTCCTTGCTCGTGCGGATCCTCCCAGCCCCACTACCCCTGTGTCCGCATCCTCTGTTGGCCAGGTGGATGGCCACAGATAATCAGCAAATAATAGTCACATCGGCTCCGGTGTCCAGGAGCCCCGCAAGCCTTACTGTGGTCGGCGATTGTCCGTGATCCGACAGCGTGCACGTCATACATGGTCGGGATGATGAAACAGTCTGAGACCAGCAAACTTGAGGGGGTCCCGTAGAGCCGAAGCCTCCATCGCATCGCAGTCGCTGTTCTGCTTTTGAAACACAACTCGGAAAAAGAATAAGTTGAGCAATGCGAGTACCTTTTGGGATTGTTACTGGTGGGTAAGGGGTTGAAACCAGTGCGCAAATTTGACCTGTAAAATCAGCATCAATAACTCCTACATGCACAATCAGTCCATTTAACGTGCTACTTGATCTTCCTAGTAGCAATGCACTCAGTCCTCGTCCTATAGGACCCCTCGCATCAAGAGGGACCTTAACAATGTCTTTGGTGACTATAGTTACTGTGTCGGCGGTGGATACATCCAACCCTGCTGAGCCAATTGTTGTGGCTGATAGCTGCTCGCAGAGGGGAGTTGGCCGGCTGTCGGGAGGGGATTTGTTGTCCTCGCGCGCCCTTTCGTGCTCTTTTTGTGGTTTCCCTGTAGTGGCTGCCCGTTAACATGAAATATGGAACGACATTGTTTTGCAAAATGTCCCAGTTTTCCGCATTTGTTGCAATTAGTTCCCGGTAGGATGTTCACCAGTTGTTTACCTGGTGATGTTGTTTGGACAGGCTACCTTCATGTGCCCTTGTTTGCCGCACCCAAAGCATTTCCCTGAATTTCTCATATTCATAGCAGTAGCTAGGGCGGCCACTTGCGCTGCCATCTGAGCAGCCACCTTATGTTCCACTGTCCCAACCTTAGAACACGCAGCCACCATGTCAGGAATAGCAGGATCTCCCGGTAAAGACTGTATTATCTTTTGACAGTCCTCATTAGCATTATCTTTTGCTAACTGTTTGCACAACATTTGCCTTAACGTCTCATCTTCTACCTGTTTTTCCAGTGCGGCAGATATTTTTTCTACAAACTGCAAAAAGGGCTCCCTCGGGCCTTGGCGGATAGCAATGTATTTTTGTTTTGGAGCTGCCATTTCCATGGTTCGCTTTAATGCCGTAATTCCTATATGTTGTGCCTGTTCAAGAACAATCGGAGGCCACGTAGCTTGCAGTTGAGGGTTACTAAACGCCCCCTCACCAAGCAAAGCATCCTCTCCAAGGCCTAGCCTCGGGTCATCCTGAGGCAGTCGTAAATTATTCTGCGCGGTCGCGCGTGCCATCTGCCTCCAAGTAGATTGAAACACTTGTAATTGCACCGGCTGAAACAGCACTCATGCGAGATGCGTAACGTCATATGAACACAGCAGATCTGTGCTGATTATTCAAATAAGTTGCATCACCTCAGGAGAATTGATTCCAAATTTCTGTGCCTTATTCTGCAAATCCTGCACCACTTTCCAGCCGATTGGATTGTGCTCATCGTGCTGGTTTGTGCCTGCAGCAGCTTTGTAAACAGGGAATGCACCAGGAGCCTCTGCTGCTATATCTACAGGCTTTGGACAGGCCGGGGTTGGAGAGCACGGGCTGAGGTGTTCAACCAGATCCCAGTTGCCAGCTTCAGCAGCATACTTCCTAACTCCCTCCCAAAATCGATCAGGGGATCTTGGGACTACAGTTATTGTGGATGGAGGGAGAGTCCATGGCTGGGCTTTTTTCACTATGGGTTTATCTGTAATATGCAGAGCTCGCATAGCAGCAGTTAAAGCTTCTTCTCCCTCACTTTCATTTTCGCTCTCACTCTCCGGCTCTGTGTTATTCGCCGGATTTTCCTCCTCGGCGGGGGCCGATGGAATCACCCCTTCTGCTGCTGCGCTGCTAGGGGCCACCGCTGCACCGCTAGGTGGGGGGGGGGGCCCTCATCGCCCCGCAAAATATTTAATGGTGGAGGAGGAGGAGTTGGGCGAGGACGTGATCTGCTTTTGCCCGTGAGGGGTTTCCTGCCTGCTATCGCTGACGCTGAGGCATCGGCTTCATTTCCCCTTGGTCACAATCTCTCCCCTTCCTAACATTTTCTGGTTTCTCATCTTTCTTTTGCTCATCATTTGCCTCACATTCTGCTTTCCATTCCTTCAGGGTCTCGTTTAATAGATGCCATGTGGTTGCCAACTCACATGCCTCTTTTTGTCCTTTAGAGACCTCATCCAATATTTTCCATCCTACTGCTTGCCATGCACTCACACTGAATGCAGTAACTGTTGTGGCTTCAAAGCCTTGCATCTTACTCCATATCAAAATCTTTTTCAGGCTTTGTTCTGAGGTTTTAACCCCTTTTCTTTTTAATAGGGCTTTCCATGTAGACAAAATTGTCTCCTCTTCTTTTGTTAATTGCTGCCCCATAATTACAGTCCCGTTCCCGGTGGCTCACCTTTTTAGGTGTCAAAGTTCAGGACCGGACCAAGCAGATTCCCTCTGCTCTCAGCTACACCAGGCTCCGTCTCCGCGGCTCTTCCCGCCGCCGTTATACTTCTCCACAGCTCTCCCCGCCGCAGAATACGTCACCTTTAAATGATCACTTCACCCGATCACGTCGGGGTCACCATTTGTTGCAGTAGAGACGGACACGACAAACATCAGATTGTGCGAAATGACCAAAATGGCTGTAAAAGCACCTTTATTGTTCTAACAAGCCTTTTTATAACCTTCTTCAAAGTAGGCGTTCATACAGGATTGGTTTACTTTAGTAGCTAACAGTTCACGATTGGGTGATAGTTTCTCACCTGAATCGTCAGGACAGTTCTTCTTATCTTAGTTCTCTAATCTTGTTTCCATGGCACTTCTCAGGACTTTCTGGCCTCTCATGGATACACTGGAATCTCGTCAAGGTTAAATTCTTCTTCAGTTAGACTAGAGGCAGACCCGCTGTCTCCCCTGACACAGGAGGAGGAGGCAGAGCCAGTGATAGTCACCCGATCCTTATCCCTGTGTCAGTTGCAAGACATGCGAAAAGATTTCAGCCACCATCCAGGTGAGCAACTCATTACCTGGCTGCTGCGGTGCTGGGACAGTGGGGCCAGTAGCGTGGAATTAGAGGGTAGGGAGGCCAGGCAGCTGGGATCCCTGTCTAGGGAAGGGGGCATTGACAAAGCCATTGGAAAGAAGACACAAAATCTCAGTCTCTGGAGGCGACTTCTGTCAAGTGTGAGGGAGAGGTATCCCTTCAAGGAAGATGTTATATGTCATCCAAGTAAGTGTACCACTATGGTGAGAGGCATTCAATACTTGAGGGAGCTAGCTGTGCGGGAGGCAGTTTACTATGACCCAGATAATGCACATCTACCCACAGATCCAGATGAAGTCCAATGCACCCGGCCCATGTGGAGGAAGTTTGTACGGAGCACACCATCATCATATGCCAATGCATCAGCAGTAATGGACTGGAGAGATGAAGAGGGACCAACAGTGGATGAACTGGCTCGCCGACTATGACAATATGAAGAAAGTCTCTCTTCCTCCCTTGTCGCAGCTGTGGAGAAATTATCTCAAGAATTCCAGCAATTTAAAGAGAACATGTCCTACTCCCCACCTGCACAGACTAGAATCTCGGCTATCAGGAGCAGTCGTTTCTCTACTGGAGAGAACCGTTATACACCATGGGGGAAGCTGTAGCATTGCCTGCGTGACTATGGAGAAGACATGAAGAAATGGGATGGAAAACCTACCTACCTCCTAGAAGAGAGGGTACGTGACCTGGAAGGAGGAACAAGTACAAAACGGGGTTCTTTTAGGAGAAATGCTGCTCTGGTTTCCAGTAATCAAGTGCCCAAACAGAGCAGAAAGGTCGACTTTACTCACGATCCTATGAGAAGAACTTCTGATCTGTATTCACAAGAAGTGAGTGACCAAGATAAGACTGAAATCCATGCACACCACACTAACCCATTTGTCATTAGCGGGTATTATGACCAACATTAGAGGGGCCCTGCCTCCAGCCAGGCGGAGGACAGGGACAATCGAGTTTATTGGTCCGTGTGGATTTGATGGCCTGGCATGTCTGACCCCCAGCAGTATAAGGCTCTAGTGGACACTGGTGTCAAATACACCCCAATGACATCACATTTTAAAGGGGCAGAATCCATTTGTATTTCAGGAGTGACAGGGGGGTCTCAACAGTTGACTGTATTGGAGGCCGAGGTGAGTTTAACTGGAAGGGAGTGGGCAAAGCACCCCATTGTGACTGGCCCAGACGCTCCATATATTCTTGACATAGATTATCTCAGGAGAGGGTATTTTAAGGACCCAAAAGGGTATCGGCAGGCTTTTGGTATAGCTACCTTGGAAACAGAAGGAATTAAACAGCTGTCTGTGTTACCTGGTCTCTCAGAGGATCCTTCTGTTGTGGGATTGCTGAGGGTTGAAGAACAATGGGTGTCAGTTGCCACCACAACAGTGCACTGATGGCAATATCGCAGCAATCAAGACTCTAATCCCTATCCATAAACTAATTCGTCAACTAGAGAGCCAAGGAGTCATCAGCAAGACGCACTCCCCCTTTAACAGACCCATATGGCCAGTGTGAAAGTCTAATGGAGAGTGGAGATTGACAGTAGACTATCGTGGCCTGAATGAAGTCACGCCACTGTTGAGTGCTGCCATGCCAAACATTTAATGCCAGGCATTTAATGTGACCAGGAAATAGATGAGGGATTTTGCAATACTGTGGTGACTAACAGGCCACATCAAAATTCAAATGATTCAGTATTAAAGGAGGATGCGAGCTACAGATGTCTCAATTTGGACACCCCCAAAGGCATCAGAGGTCAAAGAAACTAATGGTTGAAGATCTAACCAAGAGGATGGCACTTCTGCTCAGCAATGCCATTCATTGCAAAACACTCCTCAGGGTCCAGTAGAGATTGAACTGATAGGATAAAGATTCATGGTTTCTCTTCCCATAAGACATGTTTTTCTATAGCCCAAAAGAGAAAAGGCAGGCATGACAAAGAACACCAAACTAGTCATGCAATTATAAGCAAGGAGCCAATGAGTGGAGGCTTCTGGGCACAAATTCACAGTTCTTCCTAACAATCACAAAAAAACAGAGGTAAAAGTATCATCTTCGGTAAATTACAGGTCATAGGAAGTACCTGTACAGAGAGGAATTTAAGCAACCATAAAGCAGTTGCACGCAGCCAGAGGAAAAATGCCAGGACTCAAGGAAAGCCTTAGCAATCTTCTCACCTGTTGCAGAAGACTTAAAAAATAAGATATATAAACAACACAAAGGACTACGGAGTCAAAATAAGACTACTATACCACATCAGCAACACAAACAAGGAATGGGAAACTAGACTGACCACTAGCTGGTGGAATGGAAAAAAACCCTGCTAGCTGGCAGGAAATGTCTTAGCCCTATAGACAGGCATGTAGTACTGAACAGCTGGCCTTAACAAGTCATTAGCACAAATGACGAAAGAGCATAAAGTGCTGTAAAGAAACATCTAGAAGTTGCACAGAACATGGAGAGAAAAATACAGGTTTGGAGAAAGCACCACGGAAGCCATTCTGCATTCCAAAATGCTAGTGATGTTTGTGGCATCTCTGTAAATAAGTCTTCTAAGTAAGCAAACAAACAAGAAAAGCCACCTTGTTTCAGAAGTATGGAAACAAAAGCTCATCTAGACTCTGGCCACATTAACACTAAATACAGACACATGGAGGACCAAGATCACAATTTGCCAATGACTAAAACCTAGGTACTTCATGAATTTTAAAAGAAAATTAGGTTCATTAAAAAGTAATACAAGTATAGTTTCTAATATTCCAGTTTGCATATAGAGCTGCATCTTTCATACCAAATATTTAATCATGTTAATATTTTTAATGCTAATGTTCTTCCCTGGACAATTGAAAGAGGTGAGTCAGTTTGCTGTCTCATGTATGGTCAAGCAGACTTTTAATATCTCCTTCCTGACCAGATTAACTCTTACTATTGAGCTGTTCAAGATTAAAAACTGCTTTTAAAAATGTGTTAAGGATAGCCTTGTTGGTGAACATGCCTGAAAATCCAGTGTAAGTACTATGGCAAGCAAACCAAGACAAGAGTTAAAGTATAAGTACAATTTAATATTGTTTTAAATCTTTTTAAAACATATCTGCACAGGCACTATTTTAAATTATATGCTGCTAAAACTGTCATTCAAGAGAACTGAGAAATTAATCACTGTAAGAAAAAATTACAAACTCTTAGAGAAATTCTAACAAAACTTTTGCAGGGTTCACTTCAGAACTCATTCTTCTAAGAATTACAAAACAAGATCTAGCTGATATGAACAAATTACATAAAAGGAGAAGCTCCACTTCAAGCTCAGAGAATAGCTACAGCATTTTTTCTCATTTGCCTTTCCCTGCAGCTCTGCTCCCTAAGCCACACTGCCTCAGTGAACAACGATAGAAATGATAAACTGTTAATATTCAGCTTAAAACCAAGGACATATTAAATCTTTAAAAATGTTATTCAAGATTTTATAGAAATTTATTTGAAAATACTTTATTTTGCAGTGCATTATTTGGATAAAAAAAGATGAAAAATAGCTTTAAATGAAACAGTGACATTTAATATTTATTTGCTGAGGGGAACATTGTACAGTAAGAGTCTTTAGCAGGTCCTGTTAACAACTGATGCTCTTCATCTAAGTACTTTTTCTCCTCCATTTACTGTCCACCTAGATATTAAGTCCTTCATTCTACATATTACAGCTGTAATTGTAAACTAAGCATTGATTTGCTATTCTACATAAGTATGTACTAAAACATTTTTTACAAGGGACAAAGACAGGTTGTGGATTATTTAGTGAGGTTCCACTCTTATCAAAAGACCACACCGAGTGAAAGCAGTGGAAATATTTTGTCATGGAAATGTTATGCCAATGCTCATTCCACTGAAACGAAGAAATTCACTCAACAGTCAGAATCCAATAGACCTGTTAAGCAGGTATTCTTTATTAGCAGCGCTGGGGTCGCCCTGGGGATTCTCCACCATAAGGGCTCCCCCGAACTAGCAAGGGACATCAGGTTACATACACACAAACCATACATATTCATTAGATTTCCTGGAAAGGGATGTATTATGATAATGAGTTCCCGGAATTCATTTACATAGTCTGAGCATGCGTAGTAAAAATAGAGTGAGGGTCTTTGGTGGTCAAGGGAAGAAGTATGTGATCTTCTTCATGGTGTCCTCTCTTTTCAGAGCATGCACTGTGAGGTAAAGTCCAGGTGTCTTCTTCCTAAATCGACGAGATCACCCTCCCTAGACTGTATCTCTGTGTCCTTTTGTTTGAGTTCCCCTTATCTTAGTTTGCCCAAGTGCCCACTGAAGGCTGCTATCAGTGAGTTATATAGGGAGTGTTTTACCTTTTTCTAGATAGACAAAGAGGCCTAGGAAAAACAGTTGAGGAGTCCTTGAGAAACAAACATAAGCAAAACTTTCACGCATCACAGTTTAGACTTAATCAGAAATTCACTGGTTTGAGCCCTTTCATTCCCCCCTTTTCTTTTGAGGGTATAGTGCTTATAGCTCTATCCCTCATTTAAATGAATTTGCTATATCGTGAATAGCAGTTACAACATTGAATTGTCAAACAAGTTACTACAATGATTACAGCTATTCCTATGATCAATACAAGTAATTGTTTTAACCATTTGAAGTTTGGCAACCGTGAAGTAAGATTGTTCCATATTTCTTCAAAGCCTAAAGAAGTATCATCCTTTTGTATTTCCTGCAAAATACCTAATTATTGCTTTATTATTCCTAGATCTACATTTATTTTTCCTGTTTCATCTATGTATGTACAACTAGAATTCACAACTGCACACACTCCCCCATGTGAGGCCAACATCATGTCTAGAGCCATTCTATTTTGGAGGGTGATTTTAGAAATTTCGGTAACTTCCCTCTGTAATGTTCCTATCGCATCAGTTGTAGCACTTCCAATTTCCTCCATTACACTAGATATATTTACTATAGCCTTTTCTAGTTCACTGACTCCCGGCCAAGGAATAAACTATCTCACAAAGGAGTGAAAGGCCATAGATCGTATTACTAAAGGGTTTGGTATATTTCTCTTTTGTCTCCCTATGGGCAGTCTCACCCAGCCTGCTCCATGTAATTGAGGAATTACTTTAATTTGTGGGAGAACTACTCCTAATGTACATGATCCAGTCCACCAAGGGGGTAGTGATTTTCTGGCAGTGTTTCCACATAGCCGATACCATCCTTTTCCTTTAGGAATCTCCCAATATTTTCCTCTACATTGTTCGTGTTCCTTTTGTAGCTGAAGTTGGAAGTACCAATCACACTGGAAATAATTCCCCACTGAAAAGTTACCCAGAAGGGTAGTTTTCTGATCTGTTACGCATTTAACTTTCTCTTTCAATTTAGGAACCTTTATATCCCAAACTTGTGGGTTCTCATTCTGTTCCTTAAATTGAGTTTTGGGGCTGTTCCAGAGATCATTCCAGGTGGTACTGAAGGGAATTGGAAGGCCAACCAATGAGAAGTTTGTAACAGCACTATGCCCTGGAAATTTAGTACATACCCAACATTCACTCATATTAATTTCTAGTGCTATTCTTTTTACCAACTGCACATGAGTGTTATCATTCCAATCGGTTCCCAAGCTTTGTAAGGTACCTTTCTGATATATAACCAGCTGTATCAGCAAAATAGTTAGTCTTTTGAGTTGGACCTTTAGAGGGGCCTCTTCCTGGGAGAACCATGGCGTTGGAGCTTTCTTGACTCACGAATAATGAATCCACGTGGCTTGCTCTTTAATCTGTATTGTAGTAAAAGTCGTCAACAGCACCTGGAATGGTCCACTCCATTTTTCTTTAAGGGGTTGACCTGAAAAAATCTTAACATATACCCAGTCTCCAGGATTAAAAGGATGAATTGGCTGATCTAGACCTCTGACTCTAGTCCCCAAAACCACCTTATTAATTTTATTCACAGAATCACAGAATCATTCAGGTTGGAAAAGACCCTTGGGATCATCGAGTCCAACCATCAGCCCTACTCTACAAAGTTCTCCCCTACACCATATCCCCCAACATCTCATCTAAACGACCCTTAAACACATCCAGGGATGGTGACTCCACCACCTCCCTGGGCAGCCTATTCCACTGTCTGACCACTCTTTCTCTGAAAAATTTTTTCCTAATGTCCAATCTAAACCTCCCCTGTTGGAGTTTAAAGCCATTCCCTCTTGTTCTATTGCTAATTACCTGTGAGAAGAGACTAGCGCCAGCCTCTCTACAATGTCCTTTCAGGTAGTTGTAAAGAGTGATGAGGTCTCCCCTCAGCCTTCTCTTCCTCAAGCTAAACAGTTCCAGCTCCTTCAATTGCTCCTCATAGGATTTATTCTCCAGGCCCTTCACCAGCTTCGTTGCCCTCCTCTGCACTCGCTCCAGCACCTCGATATCTCTCTCATATTGAGGTGCCCAAAACTGGACACAATACCCCAGGTGTGGCCTCACCAGTGCAGAGTACAGGGGGACTATCACCTCCCTACTTCTGCTGGTCACACTATTTCTAATACAAGCCAGGATGCCGTTGGCTTTCTTGGCCACCTGGGCACACTGCTGGCTCATGTTCAGCTGCTTGTCAATTAGAACCCCCAGATCCTTTTCTTCCAGACAGCTCTCCAGCCACACCTCCCCAAGCCTGTAGCGATGCATGGGGTTGTTGTGGCCCAAGTGCAGGACCTTGTTGGCCTTGTTGAAGCCCATCCCGTTAACGTTGGCCCACCGATCCAATCTATCCAAGTCTCTCTGTAGAGCCTCCCTATCTTCATGCAGATCGACACTCCCGCTTAACTTGGTGTCATCTGCGAACTTACTGATGATACACTCTATGTCCTTATCAAGATCATCAATAAAGATGTTGAACAGAAATGGTCCCAACACCGAGCCCTGAGGAACACCACTTGTGACCGGCCGCCAGCTGGATTTAGCTCCATTGACCACCACTCCCTGGGACCGTCCATCCAGCCAGTGCTTGACCCAGCAGACCGTTCGCTCATCCAGGCAATAAGCAGCCAGTTTTTCTATGAGAATTCTATGGGAAACTGTGTCGAAAGCTTTTCGAAAATCCAGGTAGACAATATCCATAGCTTTTCCCTCATCCAATAGTCGGATCATCTTGTCATAGAAGATCAGGTTTATCAGGCAGGACCTGCCCTTCATAAACCCATGCTGACTAGACCTGATCCCCTGGTTGTCCATTATATGACTTTTAATGGCACTCGAGATGACCTGCTCCATGACCTCCATGACAATTGTCTCCTCAGTGATATCACATATTGGTATAAATGGTTCTCTCCTAATTGGCTCAAGTCTTCCCCTTTAAATGGAAATTGATAAGGTCTGCCATATAAAATTTCAAAAGGACTGAGATTTTCTTTAGATCTGGGCTTAGCTCTTATTCTTAACAGAGTGAGGGGAAGAGCTTGATACCAATATAGATTGGTTTCTTGACAATTTTTTGCCATTTGTTGTTTAATCAAGTGATTCATCTTCTCAACCTGTCCACTGGCTTGAGGCCGATATGGTATATGCAATTGCCAATCTATACCAAATATTTTACTAGCTTGTTGTATCACTTGTGCACTTGCCTTATTAGTTCTGCATGGGAATGCCTCTGGCCAACCTGAGAAGGTATCTGTTAATACCAATAAGTACAGATACCCCCCTCTTCGTGGGAGTTCAGAAAAATCTATTTGCCAAAGTTGTCCCGGATTATTACCTTTCCCTATAACTCCAATTTGAATTTTACTTGATGTATTTGGGTTGTTTTTTAAACAGATTTCACATCTTTGGGTTACTTGTTTCATAGTAGTGTATAAATTTTGGCTTACTATTTTTTGATTTAGCTGCTTGTATAGAGCATCCGCTCCCCAATGTGTTTTCTTATGTTTGCCCAAAACTAACTTCGATAGTATGTTAGAAGGCACTATTATTCGCCCATCTGGAACATAAAACCATCCATCTTTTTCTTTATTACCTTTCAAATCATTAATCAATTTTAGGTCCTCCTTTGAATATTCAGGTTTCAAATCTGAGTTTAGGATTGAAAGTTTACCGTCTGGGACCAAAGCTAATGCTATGGTTTCAGTCATTTCTGCCGCCTGTCTGGCCTTCCGATCTGCCAAATTATTTCCAAATTCCTGTTCAGTGTTACCTTTTTGATGCCCTCGACAATGCACGATGGCTACCTTTTCAGGGAGTTTTATGGCTTCTAGCAGCCTTAAAATTTCCTCCGCATGTTTTATTTGTTTTCCTTCTGTTGTGAGTAATCCTCGTTCTTTCCATACAGCAACATGAGCATGTACTACTCCAAAAGCATATTTCGAGTCTGTCCATATATTAATCTTTTTCCCTTTTCCAGTTCTAAAGCTCTGGTCAAGGCAATTATTTCAGCCTTCTGAGAAGAAGTCCCTACTAGCAATGGTTTAGCTTCTATTACTTCAGAAGTGGTGGTCACAGCGTATTCTGCCTTATGGTTTCCCTGTTTTATGAAGCTGCTTCCATCCGTGAACCAGGTGCCTTCAGCATCCTCAAGTGGTTCTTCTTTTAAGTCAGGTCTACTGGAGTAAATGGCTTCCATGGTCTCCAGACAGTCATGGGTTACAGGCTCTGATATGGTCCCACTGAGAAAAGAGGCTGGATTCACAATGTTAGTGGTCACAATGTTTACATCATCCTGTTCCACCAGGATGGCTTGATATTTTAGAAATCTGGAAGGAGAAAGCCAATGGCCTCCCTTTTGTTCTAGGACAGCCAAGACAGTATGGGACTTTGGCCCATAGTAAACATTCGGGCCTCTTGAATGTTGAGAACAACTGCTGCAACTGCTCTCAAACATCTGGGCCATCCTTTGCTCACTTCATCCAATTGCTTAGAACAGTAAGGAACTGCCTGATTATAGGGTCCCAGCTGTTGGGCCAGCACTCCCAGTGCTATGCCTTGTCTCTCATGTGGAAACAACCAAAAGGGTTTAGTAACATCAGGGAGGCCCATGGCAGGAGCTCTCATCAATTCCTTCTTTAATTGTTCAAATGCCTTTCTAGCCTGTCCGGTCCACATTAATCTTGATGGATTTTCCTTTAGCAAGGAATACAACGGCTTTACCAAATGTCCATAATTATTTATCCTCTATCAGCACCAACCTGTCATCCCGAGTAAAGTTTGGAGTTCTTTTACCGTCTTAGGTTCAGGGGTGCGACAGATGGCCTCTTTCCTCTCCGTTCCCAGCTCTTGTTGTCCTCTTGAAATCCCAAATCCCAAGTAGGTCACTTGCTGCTGGACCAGTTGAGCTTTCTGTTGAGAGACTCGATATCCACTAAGTCCCAGAAAATTAAGCAAACTGACAGTCCATTGTACACAATCTTCCTTCGTCCTTGTGGCTATTAAAAGGTCATATTGTAGTAAAGTTCCTTCTAGCGAGGGAGGGGTCCAGGTTTCAAGTTCCCGGGCCAACTGATTCCCAAAGATAGTGGGGCTGTTTTTAAAACCTTGTGGTAACACTGTCCAGGTTAACTGGGTTTTTCTCCCTGTATCAGGGTTTTCCCATTCAAAGGCAAATAGCTTCTGGCTTTCTTTTGCTAGGGCCAGGCAGAAAAAGGCATCCTTTAGATCCAATACAGTAAACCATATTTGATCTCCTTTTAGTTTAGTTAACAAAGTATAAGGATTTGCCACCACAGGATATAGGTCTTCTACAATTTTGTTTATTGCCCTTAAATCTTGAACTAATCTATAACTCTTGCCATCAGATTTCTTTATATGAACAATAGGGGTATTATACTCTGATTCACATTCAATTAACAGTCCAAATTGCAAAAATTTATCAATAATTTCTTTTATCCCTATCCAATCTTCTGCACACAAAGGATATTGTTTAATCCTCACCGGAGCAGCTCCTGGTTTTAATTTGATTTCTATTAATTTGGCATTCTTACCCTTACCTGGTATTCCAGAAGCCCACACTCCTGGATATACCTGGTCCAAAATTTCTGTTGGTATTGTGCTCTCCTTTTCAGTCTGTAACAAAGACAAACTTAAAATTTCGATTAATTGGTTTTCCTTTATTCTAAACTCAATTCCTTCGGCACCAAATACAATCTTTGCTCCTAGTTGCTCTAACAGGTCTGTCCCTAATAATGGTTTAGGGGATCTGGGCACATAAAGAGACTTGTGTATACCTATTTGTTTTCCTAATTTATACTTTATAGGTTGCATAAAGAAATCCTTTCAGTCTGGCCAGTTGCTCCAACCACTGCTATAAAATCTTTGTCCATAGGTATTAAATGTTGTTGCAAAACAGAGTAAGAGGCTCCAGTATCTATTAAAAATTCAACTTCCTTGTCCCTGTTCCCTAGCTTTATTTTAACCAGTGGATCCGCAAGGGTAGATGTCCCAGGTCCCCGTCAATCCACCTCTTCCACCTCTGCAATTGTCACCCCTTTCTTTTCCTGCTACTCAGGACACTCATTCTTCCAGCGTCCTTCCTTTCTGCAATATGCACATTGATTCTGACCTAATGGCCCTCAAGAGCCCCTCCGTCCTCTGTGTCCACCTCCTCTGCTTCTTGTTCCACAACTTCCTTTTTTCACTATTCCTTCTTGTTTTACTGCTGCTACTGTACCAGTGGCCATTATTTTTGACACTTTGCTCTGATCTACGTCCTCCCTATTCCTGAAAACCCTCCATGCTTCCTCCGTTAATTTCTCAAGATCCTGATCATCTGCTGGTTTTAGTTTCTGTAACTTTTTTCGAATATCAGTGGTTGACTGCCCCAAAAACAAATTAGCCAATTCTCACCTTCCCTCCTCTGAGGCAGGATCCATTTTAGTATATTTCCTCATAGCATTCTGGAGCCTTTCTGGGAAATCACCAGGTGTCTCTTTCGGCCCTTGTTTAGTATTATATAAAACAGAATAATTGAGTGCTTTGGGGATGGCTGTTGCCATTCCCATTCTAATCAAATTTCTATATCGGACCAATCTTTCGTACCCCTGATGACTGTTAGGGTCCCAACGAGGGTTGGTCAGGGGAACATGATCATCAACAGTTCCCTGGAGTGTTCCCCCATGAATTTGGAACTGTACGTGTGTTCGGGCCGTCTTTAATATTAGCTGGTTTTCCGATTCCATCATGGCTCCCCATAAAATATTCACATCTGCCCAATCGGGATCTTGATTTTTAATTATCAATTCAAAGCTACTGGTTACATCCTCCGGATCATCCCGATACCTTCTCACTACTTCTTTCCAAGAGTTTAAATCTGCATGTGTAAGCGGGACTTTTACCGGAGCTAATCCCTCTGTCCCTACCACTTCCCACAGGGGGGCCACAACCTTTAGCCCACCCTCCTCCTTAGTTTTACTCCAAGTTCGGCTGGTAATGGGGGACCCCCCCACTGCACCCATGTCTCCGTCTCCAACTTCTGAAGGAGGGGGTGACGGGAGAGGTAGTGCAGGAGGCGGGCGGTGGTAGGGGAAGCTTAATGGTTTGAGGACATCTGTCTCCTCATCTTTTCCCTTCAACTTCAAGCACCTCTGCCCTATGCTACATGCCGAACAACACCTTTTAAGTTTGGGTTTTCCATTCTCTTTTTCTAGCGCCAGCACCATCGGATCTTGTGGTGCAGGGTTTACACCACAGGCATGCTGCCACTCTGGGTGATTCAGGAGGGTGAAAAACATATCCACATACCTCATCCCATTTCTTTTCTCTTCTGCAAAAGAGCATCAACTGTAGAATAGTATTATACTCCAAACTGCTGTTAAGTGGCCACTTTTCCCCATCATCCAAAGTATATACGGGCCACCATTGGTTACAGTACTTAATCAGGGTTCTTTTGTCTACACCTCCCCCTGGCAGTCCCCTGATTTTTTTCCAATGGGTTAGTATACATCCAAGGGGGCTCTTTTTCAAAATTCCACCACTTTGTTTCTTTCCCATTTTTATCGTCAGTATAGATATCTACCAAACACACTTCCACAAACTATTAATACTGGATAAGACCTATTTCCCAAATGACTTCCTCATTCCATCAAAACCCCACAATTAGGGCAAGAAAAGTTGTTCCAGTTCCCAAAATCCTGCTCGAATACACGTTAAAATCTGCTTACAGTTAGTGTATTTAACGTCAATATGGGGCCGACACCTATTATTCAAGTATTTCGGACGGTTTTCGCTCACATTCATATAGCTTTTTCACTTCGTCCATCTCTGGCCGCATCCCTAGTGGGATCACGGAAACGCAGATTGGGACTCCACACTCGCTTCGTACTTATTTGTACGTCTCACACAATCATGCAAATTCAGGATACAAAGCAAGTCAATAACTGTTAAACTTTACAATTTTAAACCGTTTCTTTCACAAACATCTGTTCGCTTTTCAGGCGAGCAGAGGTATATAGCTTATATTACTACACAAGGGGCTCTCTTACTCCATTTACACAAACATCACAGAATTACACTTATAACCACAAATACCACTAAGACAATTAAATCCAAATTTCAAGTCTCAGAGTCAATATCGGCGCCAATGGTCAAAGTACACAACGAATCCAGTGTAGTGCTGCAATTCTTACCCCTCCCCGCCCTTCCTTGTTGGGCTGCTTGGTGCTACGTGTGATTCCACCCACATCCCCCGAGCTATACACCAATCTGTGCAGATAAGGACTCATAACGTTAACGACCCTGGCTCCTGCTCGGAAACGGTTATAATGGCCCATCATCTCCTAAGGGCCTGGCACACCTGTGCCTGGGATGTGGTCAAATGGGAACAATAACAGAGTCGCACATTCATCAAATTCTTGTGTAACTGCTGGAAGGCACCAGAAGGTATCTGACAAAAGTCAATTATCTTGGACCCTATAAACTGCAACCACCAGGGAGACCCTTTGAGCTCTCCTGGATCGCAGCGGGCCTGTGACCAGCACCTCCCCTGAGCTGGGATGCCTCTCAGGTATCAAACCCTTAAGGTGTCGTCTGCTCCAGACGGAAGGCCAGGGCGAAGTCCCCCGCTCGAGTCTCAATTATCGCCCGTTGAGGAATGCCAAGGCATTGGGAGTATTTGCTCTAAACTCAAGAGGGAAATTTTCCTTTGAGCTAGCTTCTCTTTCACCCATTCTTTCTCTGTTTATTGGGGGGGGGGGGTGTGTGTGGGTACGTACCCTTGTTTCTGTGTGTGTTTGTCCGTTTTGTGTTCATTCTACTGAATCCAAACACCTTTGTTTCTGTATGTTTGTCCGTTTTGTGTATGCGCATGTATATATGTATAAATTAAGGTACCGTTAAGTAAGTTCGTGTGAATCTTGTCATTTTAGAATCTGTGAATAAGTCGCTTTTCTTTCTCTCAGCATTTCTGAATTATTTTGTAATGATAAATTGCTGTTAGTTATTAATAGATCTAGATTTCTTACTAAATCATTACCGTGTCAATACTTTCATCCGCAACAAATTGACGTAGTTGGCAGGATGACAAGCAAAATCACCGAATACTTACATAAACATGGTATCCAACCTGGAAGGGAAAGAATGTTGTTTTCGCATAATAAGCCTGATGGGAAGGGCAGGAGCGATTCACCAAAACAATCAAGAGCAATTCACAACCATTGAAATCCCTGGCCTAGGGCTAGAAGGCAAGTGGTCTTTTTGTCAACTGCGATGACCCAGTACTTGGAACTGGCTTTAGATGGATGCAGATACCGAAAGACTTGGGGAACCTGAATTTCGAACTTTTCCATCTTAGTACGCTTGCGTGATGAGCTCATGCATATTAACTTCTCCTCCCTGGAGAAAGCCAAGGTTCATTTCCATGAACATGCAGCGTATGAACACATACATGAAGGGGCGTATCGGTAGGCGGTTTGGGAAGTCTGTACACTCTGTAGTACTCAGCCAATGAGGAATCAGGGGAGGGAACTGGCGGTTGGGAGAAAGGGATATAAACCATTGCATGATGGCTGTTAGGCGCGTCCACTTGATGGGGGCGCCCGGTCTTGCAAGAACATAATAAAGAGTGCTTCACACCGCATCCTGTCTGAGCCGTTGATAATTGGCAACTGAGCATTATCTCACACAACCAAATCCCACCTTCCCAGAGTATTGGGCTTACAATAATTGGCACAACTGGGAAGAGGTAGAAAAACAGTTAACTATTGCTAGAGGTGCAACTAAATTTGGAAAAAATACAGGTATGATTTGTGAAATGTTGGGAGTGTGCCTGGAAGCTGCCTGTCATGAACGAGAGAAGTTTAATCGTAAAATACAAAATTTACAAGATGAAATTACAGGGCACAAATCCACCAATCTGCTGTTATCGATCAAAATAGAGCAGCTGCAACAGCAACTTAAGGAATCCCAAATGAAACAACAAAAATTGGGGGAACGTCTTGAAATGATGCTAATGCAGTCTCCAAACCCCCCTGATATCGTTCAAATCAGAAAATTAATTGTGTCCCCTGAAGACTGGTATAGTAACATTTGGAGCGATACACATAATGATGACTCAGACGAAAATAATTATTTTCAGCCGCCTGAGTCTCCCCCACTCGCAATCCGACCAATTATTAAAACAGAAGAAACAACAGGACCTCGGGGTGGTGTGAGAAGTTGCATCAGCAAAACAACCCCCTTTGATCCAATTCAAATAGCCAATTTACAAGACCCTTACGGCCGTAAGCCTGGAGAAACTGAAACTGAACACCTATGGAGGGTGTCTCTAAACGGGGGAGATAGAATTTTACTAGATGGCGATGAAGCCAGTGGTTATTGGGGTCCTGGTGTCTTTTTGGATGCAGGTCCCAACTCCCCGAATGACCCCCACTCACTAACAAGCAGAGTGGCATATTGGGCTGGTGGCATTGATGCCTTACAGAGAGGAGAACCTCTGTTGATACCTATCAAATGTCTAAATGAGCTCTCTGCAGCTTTTACAAAAGCTGCCTGTATTCAAGCCATGCATCAGCGTAAGCCTATTGATGTTCCTCTCTCAGCAGCTGTAGCTCCTGCTATACTTAAACCATTGATAAAAGGAGCCCCTGCCATGCTCAAACCTTTTCTCATTGCAAAACGGGATGAGATCCAGAGAGACTTAAATTATTAACGAATTGGTAAATCTAACACAAAGTGCTGGAAATTGTGGGGAAGAAGAATTAGAACCAAGAAGATTACCCACTTGGGCAACATTAGTGCATGAAACTATAAATCATGCCTGAGAAATGGGATGGAAAGAAATTCCAAGTGAAACAAAAAATATAGGTCGCACTGTTAGGCAAATTAAACAATTGCATCAAAATAATTCTCAGGAACAAAAACCCTCTGACCGACAATCTAGGGGTCAGGAGTGGAGAAATGAACTATGAAGCAAGCATTGTCACTAGGAATTCCTAGAGCCGCGATTCAGAGACAGCCTACCGACGTCATTCTGAGTCTAATTCAGGCATTTCAAAAAGGTATCGCTTCAAATGCTCCAACTCCCCCCGTCGTCAGCTCCCAGAAAAAAAAAAAAAAAAAAAAAGATAACCCTTTCCTCCCTCAAGAGGATCAGTTGCAAAACACAGTATCAAAAAACTGATAAGGTCCGGACGGCAATTGGGCCTGCTGGTCCGGAAAGTAGAAGCTTATCAGTGGATAAATGAGAACGGCCCTTACATTTTAATTCCAGTTGGTCCCCAACAACAATTAATAAAATTTTTAATTGATACTGGTGCACAAATTTCAATAATTACACAGCGAGATGCCGATAAGCTAGGCATACGACCTGGCCGGCGAAAGGTTAAAATTACCGGAGTTACAGGAATTAGCGCTGTGTGCCAGACAGCAAAAGTTAATTTACGGCTCCCTGGCGCAAAACGTGTAACATCTCTTTGCTTTGCGATCAAATGAAGTCAGAAACCTTAACAAAATAGATGCAGGCCTCTCAGCAGGGTGGGCTCTCAGCAGGATGGGCTCTTGAGATAAGGGAGGAGCTGCAACTACTGAGTCCCAAGATAAGGAACGGGGATTCAAAGAATGCTAAATTGACATGCTGAAGAGACCTAATTGGGTGAAAAGTCACGAGAGGAAGAGGAGGCATCTTCAGTCTTCATCCTGAAGACCCCCGCCCAAGACCACCAGGAGCCACTGCGCAGGCGCAACGGGGAGGGACTTGGGGCGGGATTTATGATAATGATTTCTCAAAACTAATTGTAATATCTCTCCCTATTCTCGGGATTATCATGAATATGTAAACACTTTACGCTATAGAAAGGAGCTGCTTTTCGCTCCAAAATGTGCACGTTTGTGGAGGAGCGATCCCCCGTGCACCCAGCGCTGAATAAACATACCTTCTTTATAACCTTACTGGTTGTAAAGTCGTTACTCCGCACGTCACAAGGAGCATTATGAAAATATCCTGGGTTTTGACGCATTGAACGGCTGGACCTGGCGTTTGCCAGACGGCAGTCTGTGGTCTTTTGGTTCAATTGCCAACCCTAACCCTAATAAAAATCAACAAACTGCCACAGTGCGTGTACTCCGTGCAGCTCCAGCACTTCCCGAATCAAAAATTACTAATGTCCCACAGTATCCAATTTCTGCTACAGCACGAACTGGAATTTCTAAAGTAATTGCGGACTTAGAAAAACGACAGATTATTTCCCGAACTCACTCCCCATACAATTCTCCTGTCTGGCCAGTCCGCAAACCAGATGGGAGGTGGCGTTTAACAGTCGATTATCAGCGTTTAAATGCCAGTACAGCCCCATTGACAGCAGCAGTCCCCAACATTGCAGCTTTAACGGCTACACTGCAAGCCGCGGCACATCCTTGGATGGCAGTGCTAGATGTAAAAGACATGTTTTTCACGGTCCCTTTAAGGGAAAAAGATAAAGAAAAATTCGCATTTACATGGGAAGGTATCCAATATACCTTTAACAGACTCCCACAGGGATATAAACACTCACCCACAATTGCTCATGCTGTGCTTGCTGAACTTTTACAGACAGTTTCACTCCCTGCAGAGGTAAAACTATATCAGTATATAGAGGATATTCTAATTGGAGGAACCTCTCCTGGCAAGGTGGGAGAAGTGGCAGCAACAGTTTGGCAAACATTGCATGAAGCAAAAATTGAAATTCCACCTGAAAAATGTCAGGGATCAAGTAAAGAAGTGAAATTCCTGGGCACTTGGTGGATTGCTGGAAGCGCAGCAATCCCACCAGATACTCTAAATAAAATAGAACAATCAGAAATGCCCCAATCTAGAAAGGAATTACAACAGCTAATGGGCACTTTAGGATATTGGAGAAAACATGTACCTGGATTCTCCATCATTGCCTGCCCACTTTATTCACTTTTACGAAAAGGAAAATCGTGGAGATGGGATTCAGAACATGAAGAAGCAATTAAAACTCTAATACTGGAATTAAAAACATATCAATCCCTAGGACCTGTTCATCCTCGTGACCCTATTATAGCAGAATGGGGTTTTGCAGAACATGGTACTTATTGTAACTTATTTCAAATCGGCCCTGATGGGCCAAAGAGACCTTTGCTGTTTAGCTCAACTGCATTTAAAGAGACAGAACAAAGATATTCAGAGTGGGAAAAGGGTCTCTTGTCTCTAGTCCGTGCAGTTAAACAAGTTGAGAAAATACATCAAGAACAAACTGTTCAGACCAGAGGTCCCTTTAATTTATTAGACACAATCCTAAAAGGGACTGCTCCCCTAGAGGGAATTGCACAAAACCCTACAATTAGGAAATGGTATGCCTATCTAGTGGGTGTGGCAGATGAAATGCAATTGGCTTAAGGACACACAAAAGTTTCTAAATTGCAAATGCCTATTAATACTGACCCCCTAGCATTACAACAACCATTCAAACCTTCACCGATTTTAGATGCACCTCCCTTCACTGAAGATTCACCAACCGAGGGTGTCTGGTTTTCTGATGCCTCGGCAAAAAGAGTGGATGGTAAATGGCAATATAAAGCTGTTGCATTAGAAATCAAAACAGGCAAACAAGTTATTGAAGAGGGTGAAGGCAGTGCTCAAGTAGGAGAGTTAAGAGCAGTTGTTTTGGCAGCACAAAATGAAGCAAAAAACATTTATGTGTGTTACCGAAAATCCGGAATAAAGAACTTATCAACACCAATTTGATGCAGATAAGCAGACACTTCTTTATTGACGGCCGGGCACGCAGGGGAGTGTTCTCACCAACAACGCGCACCAAGCACTAAAATCACTCATCTTATATAGAACTTTTCATATACAATTTCCAAGGACACAGTTTCATACACAAACACAATTCCCAAGGACACAGTTTCATACACAAACACAGTTTCCTTGGCAAGTACTTGTAAGCTGTTACGGTTGTTTCCCCAAGTTTCTATTAATCCTAGACTTTGATAACTACTTGTATTCTTCTGGTCCTATCTATATATTATAAATCAACTTACAGATCAGTTTGTGTTTGGTTACCTAGGTTCCAAACGTTTCTACTAAATGATTATGACCAATCTCTTCGGCCTTGGTATGGGACTGTATAGGTGACTCTAAAGCAGCAATCGGTTGCCAACACAAACCACAACAAACAAAAATTTTTACTAAATATTTCTTATGATTTTATATTTCTATTAAATCAAACACAATTTCTTCTACTTATTGGTAAATCGATAACATTTCCCCCCTTTGAAAGTGTTGAATATTATTTCAATACTTTCACATTTTATTCATTTTCATTTTCAAAGTTAGTATTTGTTTCACCATATTTTTGGTGATGGACTGTATCCAGGTGGCATATGTGGTACTTCTCTCATAATTCTTCGGTGTGCTGCAAGTCTATTAATAAACTGTCTTTTAAGACAAGCATAAATTAACATGATCATCACAAAGACAATTAACAACAAAAACAAGGTCTTGATTAGGGATTTCAGCCAAGAGCTCAGGTTCCATCGTAATCCACTAAAAATCTTTCCCAACCAATCCTCGGACATATCTTCTCGAATCGTTTCTGTTTCTTTTTTAATTTTGCCTAAGAGATCTAGATCATGTTCTACATCCTGAGTCACATTAGGAATATGAATGCAGCAATGATCTGGGCTATCTTTAAGATATCCGCACACTCCATGCTCCTTTAGCAGAAGCATGTCCAATGCCATCCTATTCTGAAGCGTCATTCGGGAAGTTGCCTGTAATTGAATATTTAATTCTTTAAATCCTTTCCTTGTGACGTTGGCCAATTTTTCTACTTGTCCTGTCAACTGATAGAGCTATTCTCTGTTTCTATATGAAGCTATAGGGTTCAAAAGGGACTCTAAAGCCCAGCCAATTTTCACTCCTGTTGATGGTTCATTCCATGTGTCATCATCTGTTTCAGACCTCTTGGTTCGTTTTAATCTTAAATCTTCTAAGGGTCCTTTGAATGGCGATTTCTTCCAAATTGGACACAATGTCGGCATGCCTAAAGTAACTTGTTTCACCTTACCATCTACTGGCAAGTGAGTTGTCCAGGTTCCATCACTTAATGCCCAAACCAAATGTCCTGGACTTTGAATGGTAGATTTCTTACAACTGAAAAAGTATCCTCTCCTGGGCGTGAATATGCTTGTCAAAGTGAGGTTATTATGAAAACCTCGACAGTAACAACCAAACTTCAGAGCAGCTGCTAAGGGAGGAATTCTTTGAATTATTGAGTCTGCATTGCTGCAATCATATACCTTTTCACACTTCCACCATGGTACTACATGTTCCTTTTCTATTTGTGTAGTACCTTTATCTACTACTGAAGGAAGAATTGCGAGTACACCTTTAATCCAAGTACCGTCCCAAGTAAAACACCAGGGAGTTTTAGCCATGTACTGAAATTGAGAAAATATGGACATCAACCATACAGAATTCCACTGTGCTTGTGTTTGTGTACTTTGACCAGTTTTGTTACATTGCCATTCCATGATGTTTCTACTCACATTGTTTTTAATCTGTTCATCGTATGAACACCACCCTAACAATCCCTGTTCTGGACCTGCTTCTAGCCCTAAACCTAGATGAGTCGTTGGTGTAAACTGATGGTTCAAGAGTTTTAGACAATCTGCCTCTCTGCCCACCGATTTCCATTGTTTTCTGATAACTTTCACCTGTTCTTTCCATTGAGTCACTGGCCTTTGCTCACAATAAGTGGATTCATTTTTATGTTCCAGGTTGGTCAAATTCATAGTTAAAATTCCCCAAGGAATAGATTCACCTACTGCTCTTGGTATTGGCAAACAAGCAGTAATCTGTGTAACATTCTGCAAGTTGGCAAATCCCTTAATCAATCCTAACATCAAATTTTCCTCAGGGGAATTAATGCCATTTGGAATGCTCCTTCCTTTGCTATTTTCTTTGCCATTCGGTCAGCCAAATTATTTCCAACAATTTCTTTTGTGTTCCCAATTTGATGTGCTTTACAGTGCATGATTGCTACTTGATCTGGTTTTTGAACTGCTTGTAATAATTGTAAAATTTCATTTTGATGCTTAATATTTGATCCCTGGGAGGACAATAATCCTCTTTCTTTCCACAAAGCTCCATGGACATGTACTACCCCAAAAGCATACTTTGAGTCTGTCCAAATATTTACTTTCTTCTTTTCACTTAGTTCTAAGGCTCAAATTAAAGCAATAAGTTTTGCTTTCTGAGCTGATGTGGTACCCGTCAATGCCTTTGCTTCTATAACTGTGGTGTCTGTTGTTACCGCATATCCAGCGTATCGGACCCCTTGCTCCATAAAGCTGCTGCCATCTGTATACAGTTCCCAGTCTGGTCGCTCCAATGGTACGTCCTTCAAATCGTCTCGACTGGAATAAACATACTCAATGGTAGCCAAGCAGTCATGTTCCAGTTGCCCTTCTTCCTGTATAGAACTTAAAAACACTGCAGGATTTACCAGGTTAGTTGTTTTTAAGATCACGTCATCTTGTTCAGTCAGTATTACCTGGTACTTCATCATTTGGCTCGGAGACAGCCAATGTCCCCCCTTTTGTTCTAAAACAGTTATCACCATGTGTGGGACATAGACTGTTATTGTTCTTCCCAAAGTCAATTTCCGAGCTTCTTGTATGAGCATCACTGTTGCAGCCACTGCTCGAAGGCAGTTCGGCCACCCTTTACTCACTGTGTCCAGTTGTTTGGAAAAGTATCCGACCGGTCGTTTCCAGCTTCCTATCCGCTGAGTCAGCACACCCAACGCCAGATGTTGTTTCTCATGGACAAACAACTGAAAATCTTTGGTTAAATCCGGAAGTCCTAAAGCAGGTGCAGACATTAAGGCGCGTTTTAGTTCCATAAAAGCCTTTTGCTGTTGTGGGCCCCATACGAAAGGAAAGTTTTTCTGGGCCTCATACAATGGTTTAGCTATCAGACCATAGTTCATGATCCAAAGGCGACACCACCCTGCCATTCCCAAGAACGCTCTGAGTTCATGAATATTTTTCGGCTCAGGTATACTACAAATAGTTTCTTTGCGATCTTTTCCTAATTGTCGCTGCCCTTTTGAAATTTCAAAGCCCAGATAAATCACAGTCTGGCAGGCTATTTGGGCTTTCTTCCGAGATACCTTGTACCCATTCAGTCCCAGAAAATTTAAAAGGTCTGTTGTTACCTGTATGCAGGTAAATCCTTCTTCTGTGGCAATCAGTATGTCATCCACATATTGTAAATGTCCAGGCCTTGGTTTATCCTGTTTCCAAGTTTCAAGCTCTCTTGCCAGCTGATTTCCAAAAATCGTTGGGCTATTTTTAAATCCTTGGGGTAGTCTTGTCCATGTCAACTGCATTTTTCGTCCTGTTTGTGGATTTTCCCACTCAAAAGCAAACAATTTTCTGCTTTCCTTTTCCAAAGGTATACAAAAGAAAGCATCTTTTAAATCAAGCACTGTAAACCACTGATGAGTCTCCTTTAACGCTGTTAACAATGTATAAGGATTTGCCACCACAGGATATATGTCCTTGACTATTTGATTTACTGCTCTCAAGTCTTGCACCAATCTATATTCACCTGAGGGTTTTCTAACTGGTAGAATAGGAGTATTATACTCAGATTCGCATTCTTCTAAAATTTTGTACTCCAAAAATTTATCAATCAATTTCTTCAGCTCCTGTCTAACTTCTGGTTTGATTGGATATTGCTTAATTCTCACTGTCCCTGCACCTTCTTTTAAATCTATTTTCACAGGCTCTGCCAATTTTGATTTGCCAGGAATATCTGTTTCCCATACTATAGGAATCACTGCAGAATCCACCTCTGGTGGAATTTCTTGCTCTTTCACTTTTTCCTGTATCATCAGGATTTCTCCTGTTTTTGATTCAGGTATCTTCAAGAAAAGTTCTCCTTCTTCAAAAACAATCTGTGCATTTAATTTGGATAACAAATCTCTTCCTAACAAGGGTATTGGACATTCTGGTACATACAAAAATTCATGTGTAATTATTTTATTTCCAAATTTTAAATCCAGGGGTTGCAGGAATGGTCTATTTTCCTCCTTCCCTGTTGCTCCTATTATGTTTGCTGGTTTTGTTCCAATTTTTCCTTTACAAGTATTCAATACTGAGAATGTTTCTCCCGTATCCACCAAAAATTTAACTTCTTTATCTCCCAGCTTAATTACAACCAGAGGCTCAGCTGGGTTCCCCTCTGGTCCCCTTCAGTCATCTAAAACCATCAATTTGGCTATTTCTTGCTGAGCATTCCTGTTTCTTGGGCAGTCTCTCTTCCAATGCCCTTCTTGTTTACAAAAGGCACACTGATTCACTCCTAAGGGGGTATTAAAGTTTTGATTACCATAGTTCATAAATCCTCCCCTTCCACCAATTCCTCATCCTCTTCCTCTGCCCCTTCCTCTGCCTGCTGTCCCTGTCATTACAGCCAACAATCTACTTTCTTTGGTCTTCTTTTCCTCTTTTTCCCTGTTGTTATATACTTTCCATGCTGCTTCTAACATTTTATTCAAACTCCTTGAATCCTCTCCTTCAAGTTTCTGGAGATTCTTTCTTATATCTGGTGCTGATTGTCCCATAAAAATCAAAGCCAATTGTATCTAAGCCGCCTCTGTTTCTACTCTTAAGTCAGTATATTTTCGGGCTGCTTCTTTCAATCTCTCCAGAAACGCTGAGGGAGATTCATTCTTATCTTGTCTCACCTCATATAATTTAGACCAATTCAGAGACTTAGGCATGGCATGTTTAACTCCATGCAAAATCCACTTCTGGTATCGATGCAGCCTTTCTCTGTGCTCTACATTATTTGGATCCCACTGCGGATCCCCAGATGGAAAATTCTGCTCTACTGTTCCACCTGTTGTCCCACTCAATACAGCCACTTCTACCTGTGCTTTGCCAGCCTTTAATACCATCTGCTTTTCTGTATCATCCAGTAAATTATCCAAGATCACCTGTAAATCACTCCAGTCCGGATTCTGTGTTCTGATTATAGTATCTACCACTCTGCCTACTCTTTCAGGATCTTCTCTATATATACCTGCTGCCTGCTTCCAAGCCATCAAATCCGTAACTGAAAAAGACACTTTTACATACACTGGCCCATCATTACCAACGCCCTGCTCTAGAGGAGCTATTGTTTGCACCTGCTGCCGAGTTCTTCGGGAGACAGGAGTATGAATTACAATCTCAGACGGCCCTTCCTCCACATCCTCTATTCCACTACTCTCTGGTTCCTCTACCTGTTCCCTATATTCTCGCCCCCGATGCCTTTCTCTCCGCGGAGGGGATATATCTAATTCTGGCCCTTCATCCTTTTCAGCAGAAGCAATTCTTTTCTTTAAACAATCTTTTCCCAACTCACATGTTGAACAACACTTTTTCACCTTTTTATCGTCAGAAGTCATAGCCATTACTAAATTATCCCTACTAATCAACTTACATTCTTTCTGCCAATCTTTCCTCTGTCTTAAATAGAAAAATAAATCAACATATGGCACTTCACTCCATTTCCCTTCCCTTCTACAGAACAGCATTAACTGCAGAATGGTGTTATAATTCAGTGTCCCATTCACAGGCCATTTTTCCTGATCTTCCAAAATATACAGAGGCCACCACTGATTGCAATATTCAATCATCTGACTCTTCCGCAAATCATCATGCAAATCTCCCCAATGTGCTAACAAACATCCTAACGGAGAAGTTTTCGGAACTTTGTCATTTGCAGCCAGATTACCCATACTTTTACTTTTAAACAAATGAGTCCACTTAGATGCCATAATAAATCACTTTACAGTACAATACACAATTAATCACTCAAATCTGTCGCTTTGTTTTTCTCTGGTTGCACTCCTCGCGGAGTAACAGAAACACAGATCTGAGCTCCGCACTCGCTTCGTGCTCAATTGCACGTCTCACACTTACAAGCACACTCACACCTTTCCACAACTGTTACTATATACAAAGGTATATAACACAGTATTATACAATTCTTAAATTCTTATACAATACTCTCCAAAACAGTTTTACAACATAACACATGTAAAACTTCTAACTTCTTGTTAGAGACACTTCCTTTGAGAACGCTATAGCATATAGGTTCTCTTGTTTCCCAATCCACAATTGTCCAACCCTGCAATAGCTTTCGCTTATGTCTTACGGGCAGACGCCTAGGCTTCCAATACACGAGGATCCTCTAGCCCAACCCTGCGCAGCTTTCGCCGCGTCTGACAGGCAGGCTTATACAGTGGGACTCTAACCCACTGTGTGGGACTCTAACCCACTCCTAAGTGGGACTCTAACCCACTTTCCAAGGGTGGGACTCTAACCCACTCCTAAGTGGGACTCTAACCCACTCTCCAAGGGTGGGACTCTAACCCACTCCTAATACAAAAAGAAGTGTCTTACCAAAATCCAGGGAACGTCGCGAGGAGCCTTACGGATCGGGGATTGATGGGTATCCCCGAGAAATCCTCGGTGCCGGCTGGAACCGATCAGGTCCCCGATTCCTCCGGTCTCTCTCAGCGAGGTCCCATCTGGGTCGCCAGAAACTGTTACCGAAAATCCGGAATAAAGAACTTATCAACACCAATTTGATGCAGATAAGCAGACACTTCTTTATTGACGGCCGGGCGCGCAGGGGAGTATTCTTACCAACAGCGCGCGCCAAGCACTAAAATCACTCATCTTATATAGAACTTTTCATATACAATTTCCAAGGACACAGTTTCATACACAAACACAATTCCCAAGGGCACAGTTTCATACACAAACACAGTTTCCTTGGCAAGTACTTGTAAGCTGTTACGGTTGTTTCCCCAAGTTTCTATTAATCCTAGACTTTGATAACTACTTGTATTCTTCTGGTCCTATCTATATATTATAAATCAACTTACAGATCAGTTTGTGTTTGGTTACCTAGGTTCCAAACGTTTCTACTAAATGATTATGACCAATCTCTTCGGCCTTGGTATGGGACTGTATAGGTGACTCTAAAGCAGCAATCGGTTGCCAACACAAACCACAACAAACAAAAATTTTTACTAAATATTTCTTATGATTTTATATTTCTATTAAATCAAACACAATTTCTTCTACTTATTGGTAAATCGATAACATGTGGACTCTTATGCTGTCTGGGCAGGTGCCACACAGTGGCTTTGTCAATGGGAAGCCCTAAACTGGGAGATAAATAAATCACCAATCTGGAGAACTGAAGACTGGCAATTACTATTAACCATGGCCAGAAAAACACCATTCCAAATAGGATGGGTAAAAGCTCATGCTAATGACAATAAACCAGCTACAAATTGGAACCAAAGGGTGGATGAATTGACAAAAATAAGGAAAATAGACATTGAAAATTCCTCAAACCCCACATGGTATCATATTCGGAGAACGGTTACATCAAAATTTAGGCCACACGGGTCGAGAAGCACTTTACTTTTCAGCTCGAAGCCGGGGATGGCCCCTCAGTAGGAAAACATGTGAAACTATCCTCACTGAGTGCCCCCAGTGTAAATTAAAATTGCAGATGGACCATCCTGCCAAAGCACCACCTTTACACATTAAAGAGGGGAAAACTTTGTGGTCTACTTGGCAAATTGATTACATTGGTCCTTTAAAATCCTCTGCTGGGTACAAATATATTTTAACAGGTGTAGAGATAATACCTGGACTCCTTACAGCTACCAAGTGCCAGAAGGCTAATGGACAGAATACCATCCGAGGCCTCTCCTCATGGTTCTCAATTTTACCTGTCCCTGATTCCATCCAGAGTGACAATGGCTCACACTTTACTAGTAAAGAAGTACAAGAATGGGCAAAGCAAAAAGAAATAAAGTGGGTATTCCACCCACCTTATTACCCACAATCTAATGGTATAGTTGAACGGGCCAATGGACTGCTGAAAAAATATCTTAAACCACATGAAGGACAATGGGACAGCCGTCTTTCTGAAATTTTACAGCAGTTACATAATCGGTATGGTCCCTATGGAAGTCCAATTACTCGAGCCTTCTTAACACCTTCTTCAGAAACAAACCTAAATAATGAGCACACCTGGTCCTCAATGAAAGCAGGACAGCCCGTGATGGCAAAAATACCATCTGTAGGAACAATACCAGTAATCCTGGTCAAACCACGAGGATTTCTAGCATGGGATGCTATTGATAATAATGGAATAAAACATAAAATCAGTACTAGATGGATTTATCCTGCATCATAAGGGGTAACCTCTTCAGCCTCCCCACTCCCCCCCCCCCCGCCCCGAGACCGTTCTCTTTTCTTTCCTTTTCAGAAATGACCAACTCCACCAACGACATCATGGAAACAAACACCACGTCCAGCAAGCCCACCAGTAGCACTGTGAAAACAATCCTCAATACTGAGATGAGGAGCTAGGAAATTAAAATAGGATATAGAAATTAGGCACTCAAGAAATGAAGGTACAACTTAGTTTAGAGATAAAGATGGAAGACTTAGAGATCAGGCTAGGGGCTAGAGGCCCATTAGTTAAAAGATAACTAAGATTGAATAGGATAACAGATCATAGTCGATGGGCCAGAGAGCAGAACAATATGGAAACCTTGATTAATGGAAGCTGTGAGGGAACGCTTCCTGATGGAATAGGAAGACAGCCCTAAAAACTGGTCAAAACCAACCCTATGGTCCGGCCCGAGTCCAGGAGGCTACAGAGACTGCGCAAGGAACCGAGGTAAAAAGTTCAACAGTGAGGAAGAGGAGCTACTTCATCTCTGCGACCCCAGCCCACGACCACCTGGACACACTGCGCAGACGCGACTAGGAGGAGACCGGGGCGGAACATATGAAAAAGACTTTCAGGCTCATTATAATACGAAGCGGGGATAGGTCATGCATATGTATAGGCATATTATGAATATGTGATGCTTTGTAGCATAAAGCCAAGACAAGGTGCCACGAGAGGGGCGCACGTTTGTGGTGGAGCGATCCCCCGTGCGTCTCAGCGCTGAATAAACATACCTACTTTATAACCTTATAGGTTGTGGAGTTGTGTTTCCGCAAGTCAAATACTTTCCTCAATACTTTTGTCAATACTTTCATCCGCGACATCCAGCCCCCAAACCAATGCACAGTGATTCACTGGGCAAATTACAAGTACAAGTTACATACAAGTTACAAGTACAAGCCAAGACCAAGTACGTACCAGATCAAGTGTTTCACACTATATTGCCGGGCATACGGTACCCAACATAGAATGTCTTCTACGATTTATGGGTACCTTTACAAGGGCATGCCTCCCAAGCAAGCAAAAAAAAAATTTTAAAAGAATACCTTTTCTTAGATGGTCCTTGTCTGTCCCGCAGTGAGCCCGATGAGGAGAGGATTCCCTCTGGGAAGTCCCGGGGGCGCCCAGGGAGTCCTCCATCTCAGTGGCTCCTGAAGCCAGATCTGTCTGGTCGTCCCATCTGGGGTGCCAACTGAAACAAAGAAATTCACTCAACAGTCAAAATCCAATATAATTGTTAAGCAGGTATTCTTTATTAGCAGCGCTGGGGTCGCCCTGGGGATTCTCCACCATAAGGGCTCCCCCGAACTAGCAAGGGACATCAGGTTACATACACACAAATCATACATATTCATTAGATTTCCTGGAAAGGGGTGTCTTATGATAATGAGTTCCCGGAATTCATTTACATAATCCGAGCATGCCTAGTAAAAATAGAGTGAGGGTCTTTGGTGGTCAAGGGAAGAAGTGGTCTTCTTCTTGGTGTCTGCTCCTTCCAGAGCATGCACTGTGAGGTAAAGTCCAGGTGTCTTCTTCCTAAATCGACGAGATCACCCTCCCTAGACTGTATCTCTGTGTCCTTTTGTTTGAGTTCCCCTTATCTTAGTTTGCCCAAGTGCCCATTGAAGGCTGCTATCAGTGAGTTATATAGGGAGTGTTTTACCTTTGTCCAGACAGACAAAGAGGCCTAGGGAAAAAAGTTGAGGAGTCCTTGGAAACAAAGACAAGCAAAACTTTCATGCATCACAGTTTAGACTTAATCAGAAATTCACTGGTTTGAGCCCTTTCACCACCTTCTGAAGTCACTCTTATTTTTCCCTAAAGTATAAAAATGATAATTGAAAAAGATAAGCTTCGAAAAGGAGTCATACAGTGAAATAATGATGCAGAACAATGCTTTAAAAAATCTAAGCTCTGCTAACTATCAGGACCACACGCTTGAGGTTAGGAAGGTGATTAAGTGCTTTGCTAAAAATAGCCTTAAAATATGCCTTCAGAATCTATTCATAATTAAGAAAGCTGGATTGTTTATGATGTCTACTGCTCTCTACTCTTAGTAGAAATGCAAAGTGCTGCCTATATTGTATACTATTATAATCACAATACTTATATAATATATTATTATAATCACAATATGAATGCCTAAAACTAACCTAGGCTCCTTTTTCCTTCTTTAAAGGACATTAGTTTTAATCTGTCCTTCACTTTATGACATTCAGAATTGTAATTCTGTGTTAAACACTGAAAACTTCCAATATTAAAAAAAAATACCTTATGAAGGATAGTATCAGTCTTCAGAGAGTGTAGTGCTTCAACTCCTTCCCCCCTTGAACTTCTTAGTGCAATTTCCCCCCTGGGTCACATACCAACCCAAAATGAATAGGGAAAGGTAGTGGACAAGAGCATTCAGGCACTCCCTTAACACACCTGATTCCTATCTCCCCTATCACTTGGAAACAGACCACATACCAACTCAAAAAGGATTGGGAAAGGCAATAGAGAGCATTAAGGCATTCCCTTAGTAGACTTGGTTTCTGCCCTTCCCCTTATTAATTAAGAACAATAAGAACAGTCAATACCTCCTAACAGCCTAGTACATCCATACTTGAGTTGTGGCCCAAAGGGGGTGATACCAGAACTCCAAGATTTAGCAAGTTCTGGGTTTACACAATTGATAGAAAATGCAAGAATATTCCATCATCTGAGTTGGACTGAAATGGAAAAATACCTGACAGAAGTCAATTGTCTTGGACCCTCTAAATAGCAATTCTAAGCGAGACCCTTTGAACTCTCCTGGATCACAGTGGGCCATGACCAGCATCTCCCCTGAGTTGGGATGCCTCAGTCTTAGACTCCTCAAAGTTTGAAGATTGCCTTCCCACAAAGCCGATGGAAGTCCAGACTTCTCCAGTCTCAATTATTGCCCACTGAGAGATACCGATGCACTGTGAGTACTTGCTCCAAACTTGAGAAGAGGGGAATTTTAACTATAGGCTAGCTTCTCTTTTGCCCATCTCTTTACCTATCTATGTTTTTAAATAGGCACATTTACCTTCACGAGTGTGGATGTTTATATATTTCATTGGATATCCGAATATTTCCATGCTGTTTGTGTGTGTGTGTCTGTGTTTTGTGTTTATACATATGTACACATATATATATATCTCCTTTGATTTAGAATACCTTGTAGTAAATTCGTGTGAATCTTGTCATTCTCAAATCTGTAATCAAGTCACTATTTTAATCATAACATCTACCAAATCACCTTGTTAATCTTTAAATTAATCAATCATTAAGTGCTGCTAATATTCAACCTTTGATCTACCTCACACTATTAATAAATCTTAAATACTTTTATCTGCAACAGAGAGTTTGAGGCAGGATATACATAATTCAGGCATACAACAAAGTCCTGGTAATAAATACACAGCTCTGCTCTATCCTAACACTAATCAGTAGAAACTAATAGGGATAGGAAGCCTGAACAAAGTTCTGCATCAACTAGGCAATAAATATGTTGGTTTTATTATACCAAAATATATAATTGTCCATTCTGATTTCACATTGTTGAAAAAAAACCCCTATAAAATACTACTGCAAGTTACTACACATATTTAAAAGGAACATCACATAAGGATAGGCACTAGAAAATATCTTTTCTAAAATTCACACATGTGTGAACTAAACTGGAACTTCTGTGAACACACAAGTGAACTAAACTGGATTATTCCAGATTAATCTAAATAAAAGTGTAAACTTCGTTACATTTGTAACAAAGGGGATAATTTGTTATATCTTACTAGAAAAAATAAAAATAAGTCTGAGAAACTATTATTTATTGTATTTATATAATTAAAATCACTGAACATTCATGACAGCATTTGTAAAGTTGGCAGTAACAAAAAACATTTGGCAATATATTGAATTCCCTAGAGTTCTATTTATAAAGAAATACTTTTCACTTAAATAATAAAGTTAAATAACTGACATAGGGAGGAGTTCTTTGCACAATATAATTCATTTCTTATTACAAAATTCAGATGTGGGATTACAATGCATTATAATAAAACAATCCTTTTTTACACTGCCGCAAGTTTTATGAAGTAATTTATGCTTTCAAATGTTGATCCACTATCCAAAATAAAGAAATAAATGCTGCATTTTGTTTCAAATGCTCTAAAGTTATTCTTTAAACCAATTTTTTCAAATTTTACATTTTTTCCACTCTGACTTGTCCATTTGTTGAGGTTTGAACTCAGCTGGTAGCCAGACGCCACATGGCCGACTGTTCACCTCCCCCCTGCCCGGTGAAATAGGGGAGGGACAAAAAGAAGAAAATTTGTAGGTTGAATAAAAAGAAAGAATTTAATAAATATACCAAGAGAACAACAGTAACACTAGTGAGTCCAAAAAGAAACGGGTAAAATGCAGCAGTGGCTTACCGAGTGTGGCGACCGCCCCCACAGCAACACACGACCACACCGGAACCCGAAAACGGCACATGCCTGAGAGAGCCCATGCCCGCCTGTATCCCTGGGCATGGTATGAAATACTCCAATGACTGATCAGGACCCGCCCTCCAGCTGTGCTCATTCTCAACCCAGGGAAAGTTAACTCCATCCTGGTCGAAACCAGGACACCATTTCATCATCTTCTGGTTCTACTTCAGCAAAAACTAGTTTTGGCTGCATTCCAGAAAATATTATAAAGATTAAAATAACGGTCAGACTACAATTCTTTATTGGAAACTGTATTAGATGTGCACTAGACACAAATGACACAAACACCATCACTCCAAACGTCCACCCCTTCCTCCTTCTTCCCCCAGCTTTATATGCTGAGCATAACACCATATGGTCTGGGATATCCCTTTGGTCAGTTGGGGTCAGCTGTCCCGGCTGTGTCCCCTCCCAGATCCTTGTGCACCCCCAGCCCCCTTGCTGGTGGGGTGGGGTGAGAGGCAGAAAAGGCCTTGATTGTGTGTAAACACTGCTCAGCAATAACTAAAACATCCCTGTGTTATCAACGCTGTTTCCAGCACAAATCCAAATCATAGCCCCTTACCAGCTACTGTGAAGAAAATTAACTCTATCCCAGCCAAAGCCAGCACAAACACTTAAACTTTATAAAAATAATTATTGATTACTTTCTGAACAAACATGGTATCAAGTAGCTTTTCAACGAACTCTTTGGAATTCAGTTACCTTGTTTTACACTTTAATCACTGCATGGTCCCCCTTTGCAACCTAATTCTCAGCACAATCATTGCAGAGCTGAAACTACTAGATTTCTGATGCTGGCTATGCTTGACTTCTCATTGCAACAAAGATACGACAAAATATAAAACACAGCCAAGGCAGTCATCTGATTCGTGGAAAAAAGACTCTACAACTCGAATAGAGTTCTAAAGCAGGTATTTTTACTCCGGTGCCGGGGTGCAAGGGGATTTCTCCACAAAGCTTGCACGCCCACCACACATTTTACCAAAAAATTATCGAGTGTGGCTATACATATTCATTGGATTACATAACACAAACATACATATGCATGAGTAAGGCTGGGTTAGTTCTAGAGGCTGGTGTCAGCAGTTTATGTTCTCTTTGCACCTGCGCATTGCCTCCTGGTGGTCATCTCCAGGGGTCTTTTGGAGGAAGGCTTGTAGTCTTTCTCACCTTGTACTTTTCCCCAGAGCATGCGCAGATTCTCTTGGCCAATTTCTTGAATAACAAGAGTGTTTTCAGCCTGTTTACTCATTCTATCTTATCTAAAAGTACCAGTGTATCCATTTCTACCGTCCATATATGGCTATCTATTCATTACCAAGACTAAACTAGTTAGAGCACATCTGCTTTCCAAGGACAAAACCATATTTTTTTGCTGAACACTGCAGTTCTTGGTAGGTTTCCACAGTAAACTGCTTTGTTTTGATGGACACAGTGGTCCTTGGTAAAATTCCACAGAACAGTCTGGGCAAGCAGGATTATTAATCAATATTAGCAATATTCAAAAATACTGTAAGTAATACTATAAGTTGCTATAAGTAAATAAGTTGCAAAGCAGTTTGCTATAAGTAAATAACTCTCAAAGCAAGTAATCATTTCTCTTTATCACATCATCTCATTAATGTATTAACTAATATTTTTACAGCAGTCTAAGGACATGAAACACTATTATTATAACAACTGTTATTTGGCAGACTCTACAAAATGCATAAACCTTAACAAAATTGTATCTGCCTTACTTAACACAATAGGCATAATTCAGTTTTGCCACTCTGTCGTGGTTTGAGCTCAGAGGGCAACTGAGCACCACACAGCCGCTCACTCCTCCCCTTCCCCCCAGCACTGAGAAGGAGGAAAGAAAAAGATCTGTTACCGAAAATCCGGAATAAAGAACTTATCAACACCAATTTGATGCAGATAAGCAGACACTTCTTTATTGACAGCCGGACGCGCAGGGGAGTATTCTCACCAACAGCGCGTACCAAGCACTAAAATCATACATCTTATATAGAACTTATTCATGCATATTCATTAAGTGTTCATACATAAATACACAATTTCCAAGAAATCATTAACATACTCTCCGCCTACTTCCGATTCTGCGCAGTAAGGATTAGAAGTGTCTAGAAATGAGTCTGGGGTGTAATGTGAGTAGGTGGTCCATGGGTCGGTGGTCGCGATCTTCCCCTGCCAGAATTACCTTTTGCTTAAGGACACAGTTTTCTTGGCAGGTACTTGTAAGCTGTTACGGTTGTTTCCCCCAGTTCCCATTAATCCTGGACTTTGACAACTACTTGCATTATCCTGGTCCTGTATATGTATTATAAATCAACTTACAAATAAGTTTGTGTTTGGTTACCTAGGTTCCAAACGTTTCTACTAGATGATTATAACCAATCTCTTCGGCCTTGGTATGGAGCTGTATAGGGGATTTTAAAGTAGCAATCGGTTGCTGGTATAGATTACAACAAATAAAAATTTTTACTAAATATTTCTTATGATTCTATATTTCTATTAAATCAAACACAATTACTTCTACTTATTGGTAAATCAATAACAAATCCAGGAACTTGGGATAAGGACAAGGAGGGATGACCTCATCCTTTAAGGCACAGGCAAAAACCAGACTTGTTAGGGGAAGAAAAAAAGAACATAAAATTTAATACAGAAACTGATACCGAAAAGATGGTCAAGGAAAACTCTCTAAGACTCAGAATCAGAGTATTAGAAAGCAGGCATTCTTTATTGCAGCGCTGGGTGCATGGGGGATTCCTCCGCCTAACGTGCACACCCAAGCTCCTTAGGTTACAACTTAAACGCAGGTACCTTATATATATTCATAGGGTTACACAACACAAACATACATATGCACGACTAAGGTGTGGTTAGTTCGAAAGAGCTGTGTCAGCAGTTTTAAAACAATTATGTCACTCTTGCACCTGCATGTTGCCTCCTGGTGGTCGTTTTCGGGGGTTTTCAGGAGGAAGGCCAGTAGTCTTCCTCGTCACCTTTTCCCCAGTTTCGACATCGCCAGGTCTCAAAACCAGTCTCTTCTGGCCAGATCTCCTGTTATCCACCTTATCTGAAGAGTGATGCACATCCTTGGGCCTGGACTCGTTCCTTTGGGTCATAAAATGCCCGTTATCTTCTGTTGCCATGGTTACACGTCCTCTGTCCTTGGGGCCTCTATCTCTGTTTTTGTGAGCCTGTGTCTTTGTTCCCATAGCTCAACATTCCTTAGCTTAAACAGATAACTCTTAGGCCTAATATTGTTAATCATCTTATTAGTCATGTGCTTAATTTCTTAATATTTCTATATCAACACTAAGAACAGCAACACATAACAGACAGAGTAGGACAGTGAGAAGCGTTACCACATCTTGAAAACACCTTCCCCCATCCCTTCCTTCTTCCCGGGCTTCTCGTTGCTCCCAATATCTCTACCTACTCCTCCCCAGCAGTTCAGGGGGCAGGGAATGGGGGAGTGCAGTCAGTCCTGCCGCTTCTTCCACCTCGGGGGGGGGGGGGGGAACTACTGGCATTCCTCCTGAAAGGGCTCAAACCAATGAATTTCTGATTAAGTCTAAACTGTGATGCATGAAAGTTTTGCTTGTCTTTGTTTCCAAGGACTCCTCAACTTTTTTCCCTAGGCCTCTTTGTCTGTCTGGACAAAGGTAAAACACTCCCTATATAACTCACTGATAGCAGCCTTCAATGGGCACTTGGGCAAACTAAGATAAGGGGAACTCAAACAAAAGGACACAGAGATACAGTCTAGGGAGGGTGATCTCGTCGATTTAGGAAGAAGACACCTGGACTTTACCTCACAGTGCATGCTCTGGAAGGAGCAGACACCAAGAAGAAGACCACTTCTTCCCTTGACCACCAAAGACCCTCACTCTATTTTTACTAGGCATGCTCGGATTATGTAAATGAATTCCGGGAACTCATTATCATAAGACACCCCTTTCCAGGAAATCTAATGAATATGTATGATTTGTGTGTATGTAACCTGATGTCCCTTGCTAGTTCGGGGGAGCCCTTATGGTGGAGAATCCCCAGGGCGACCCCAGCGCTGCTAATAAAGAATACCTGATGGTTGCCGTGCTGTTAGGAGCTACTGTGTTCCTGCATGTGGTTCAGGTTTTGTTCAGGGTTAAGCAACTATTTAAGAGTATCACCTGGAAATCTAGCCCAAGGTTGGAGAATTATGAGTGGCTGGGGGTGTGGAGTAGAATGGGCAAGTACCTAGAACAGTGGGACCTCCAGTGTATTGGAACTTCACTCCTGCACAGAATCCTGAAGAACTAGTGGAATATTTGGAAAAAATATGTTGTCACCCGGGTAATTCCAGAGAGGCACAGCTCACTGCAATGTGCTGGGGCATAGCCCACGTTTACCGAGTGCTATTAAACACTGTTTAGCACCCTCAAGAGGAAGAGAAGGGCTCTGCACCTGGTAACCAAGTAACAGAAACTGCAGCCACTACAAGCCCGAGGACAGGCGCTGCAGCTGAACCAGAGAACCAACCCATGAGGGTGTCAGTTGCTCCCATACAGAAGAAGAAATACACAAGAAAATCCCCTCATGGTGTACAGGGTGATGATGAACCAGGCCCATCACAAGAACAGGAGGAGGAGGCAGAGCCAGTGATAGTCACCCAATCCTTATCCTTGAGTGAGTTGTGAGACATAAGAAAAGATTTCAGCTGCCATCCAGGTGAGCAACTCGTTACCTGGCTGCTCTAGTGCTGAGATAGCAGGGCCAGTGGCATGGAACTAGAGGGCAGGTAGGCGAAGCAGTTGGGATCCCTGTCTAGGGAAGGGGGCATTGACAAAGCCATTGGAAAGAAGACACAAAATCTCAGTCTCTGGAGGCGACTTCTGTCAAGTGTGAGGGAGAGGTATCCCTTCAAGGAAGATGTTATATGTCATCCAAGTAAGTGTACCACTATGGTGAGAGGCATTCAATACTTGAGGGAGCTAGCTGTGCAGGAGGCAGTTTACTATGACCCAGATAATGCACGGCTACCCACAGATCCAGATGAAGTCCGATGCACCCAGCCCATGTGGAGGAATTTTGTACGGAGCACACCCTCATCATATGCCAATGCATTAGCACTAATGGACTGGAAAGACGAAGAGGGACCAACATTGAATGAACTGTCTCGTCAACTACAACAAAATGAAGAAAGTCTCTCTTCCCCCATCATTGCGGCTGTGAACAAATTACCTCAATATTTCCAGCAATTTAAAGAGAACATGTCCTACTCCTCACCTGCATGGACTAGAATCTCGGCTATTAGGAGCAGTCGTTTCTCTACTCGAGAGAACCGGTACACACCACGGGGGAAGCTGTGGCATTGCCTGCATGACTATGGAGAAGACATGAAGAAATGGGATGGAAAGCCTACCTACCTCTGTCCTGGTTTAGCAAGGATAGGGTTAAGTTTCCCCAGCAGTGGGGGGGAGCTCTAGCTGGGTTATTCAGATACCATACTGACATCACATCCTGGAGCCGAAGGGAGACGATCGGTTAACACATGTGTTATGCCATTGCTCGGTTCTCACTGCTGTATTGGTAGATATTTTGCTCTGTTCATTGTTATCACTGTTATTCTTATTGTTATTGTTATTGTTTGTTGTGTTGCTGTCGCACTGTTGTATTAAACCTCTCCTTATCTCAGCTCCGGGGCTTTGTATTTCACTCCCTTTGTGGGGGAGGGGCAGCAGCCGCGTGGTCTCAGACCCCGGCAGGGACTAAACCACCACAACCTCCTAGAAGAGCAGGTATGTGAGCTGGAAGGAAGAACAACTACAAAACATGGTCCTTCCAGGAGAAATGCTGCTCCAGCTTCCAGTAATCAAGTGCCCAAACAGAGCAGAAAGGTCGACTTTGCTCACGATCCTATGAGAAGAACTTCTGACTTGTATTCACAAGAAGTGAGTGACCAAGATGAGACTGAAAACCATGCACACCACACTAACCCATTTGTCGTTAGCGGGTATTATGACCAACATTAGAGGGGCCCGGCCCCCAGCCAGGCAGAGGACAGGGACAACCGAGTTTACTGGCCCCTGTGGATTCGATGGCCTGGCACGTCTGACCCCCAGCAGTATAAGGCTCTAGTGGACACTGGTACTCAATGCACCCTAATGCCATCAAATTTTAAAAGGGGCAGAATCCATTTGTATTTCAGGAGTGACAGGGGGGTCTCAACAGTTGACTGTATTGGAGGCTGAGGTGAGCCTAAGTGGAAAAGAGTGGGAAAAGCACCCCATTGTGAGTGGCCCAGACGCTCCATATATTCTTGGCATAGATTATTTCAGGAGAGGGTATTTTAAGGACCCAAAAGGGTATCGGTGGGCTTTTCGTATAGCTGCCTTGGAAACAGAAGGAATTGAACAGCTGTCTGTGTTACCTGGTCTATCAGAGGATCCTTCTGTTGTGGGATTGCTGAGGGTTGAAGAACAACGGGTGACAACTGCCACTACAACCGTGCACCGACGGCAATATCGCACCAATCGAGACTCTGTAATCCCTATCCATAAACTGATTCGTCATCTAGAGAGCCAAGGAGTCATCAGCAAGACACGGTCCCCTTTTAACAGCCCCATATGACCAGTGCGAAAGTCTAATGCAGAGTGGGGATTGACAGTAGACTATCGTGGCCTGAATGAAATCACACCACCGCTGAGTGCTGCCGTGCCAGACCTGCTAGAACTTCAGTATGAGCTAGAGTTGAAGGCAGCCAAGTGGTATGCCACAACTGATATTGCCAACACATTTTTCTCCATCCCTCTGGCAGCAGAATGCAGGCCACAGTTTGCTTTTACCTGGAGGGGTGTGTCCAATATACCTGGAATTGACTGCCTTAGGGGTGGAAACACAGCCCCACCATTTGCCATGGACTGATCCAGACTGCACTGGAACAGGGGGAAGCCCCAGAACACGTGCAATACATTGATGACATCATTGTATAGGGTAATACAGCAGAAGAAGTTTTTGACAAAGGGGAGAAAATAATCCAAATCCTTTTGAGAGCCAGGTTTGCCATTAAGCGTAGTAAAGTCAAGGGACCTGCACAAGAGATTCAGTTTTGAGGAGTAAAATGGCAAGATGGACGTCGTCAGATTCCAATGGAGGTGATTAATAAAATAACAGCTATGTCCCTACCAACTAACAGAAAGGAAACACAAGCTTTCTTGGGTGTTGTGGGTTTCTGGAGACTGCACATTCCAAATTACAGTCAGATTGTCAGTCCTCTCTATCAAGTGACTCGGAAAAAAAAATGATTTTGTATGGGGCCCTGAAGTGCTAAGGCTTGGACAACAGGCCCAAGCCAGAGTTGATCTATAGATGAATCCTGTATATTTTATAACTGATAACCATTGTGCTAGTAGGTATTGTACTAAGTTATAGCAACCCACTTATGCTGGTGTAAAAAGTGCTAAAGCATTAAAATACTGCAGCCTGAACAACAGGCCCCAAGCTGAAGCTGCTAACTTAGCATGTAGTCATTAATAAAATATGTAAACTTGCTAGTGAAAGATGCAGCTTAGACAAAATATAATCAGTAGTGAGGAGAGAATTAATCCAACTTCCGTTGTTTAGCCTTGTTCAAGGCTGAGAACCCAAGTATTTGGCCTTGTTAGAAATTCCCTTGGTTTCCCCTCCCGAGCCCTGGCCAGGCTTTGGGTGGAATCCAACAGGAGAATGAAACCAGAAATTTTCCGCTCAAAACAAAGGTGCCAGCTATTCTGGCTTGTCGATCTCTGGTATATAAGGCTGGGCCCGCTCACAGCGACTTTGGAAGCCTCACCTACGGGTGGACGCACCGCGTAGGATTTCCCACTTGCCGGGACAGGCTCTCCAAATCCTCGCTGTAACCGGGGCTGCCCAGCGCCTGCGGGTCTGGATGATGGTAACGTATGCAAGTGGTGATGGATCTTTCTTAATCACTATTCTCTCTCTCGTGTAGTAATGATTTGATGCATTACCCTGTATTTTCCTATTTGCTGCTTTGGGTGCATTATTCTGCCCTTTCTTACTGCATGTTTTCTGTATTAGTCTGTTACATTATTTGGTTATCCCCAATAAAATACGCCTACTCTTTTCACTCTGGTGTCCGAGTTTAATTGGTATCCTTAATCAGCAAAACAGGCACACAGAGGCTTACTGATTGCAAGACACACTTCATTCTTGATACTAAAGACTGGCTCCATGGATCAGCTTGTTCAGCAATAGGTATTACTATTGGTCTTGCAAAAAGCTCTGGATGGCCAAGCATAGGCAAGATGAGGAATTTGAACCTATTTGAACTGCACGTATATCTAGTGGCTTTACTGCACTGCCCTGTGAATCAATAATTTTCAAGGTCCTGTCTTATTTTGACCACTAATGCTCTTCAACTCCCCATATTTGCCAGATATTTCTCCACATCTCAGAATATTTAAATTGAGAGTGTTCTAATGTGCTCTGTTATGATTGACTATTTCACACTATTCTTTCCACTATTCATTGGAAGTTTGAAGGAAGGGATTTTTCTTTTCTGTCCTTTGAAGTTGTTACTTTTAAGCCAAGTTGACAGTGTTGATAATACTTCAAACAAGCTGATGGATCATTCTGCTACTGTGCACTGTAAATGCACATGTGCATGAATCTTAATGAAAAACCATGCACTGACAAAGTCACATACATGAGAAAATAATACCAATTTATGACAAAACCAAAAAAAACCCTCCGAGGCAGGTGATTATAATGGATCATGATCATGCTGAGGAAGTTTGGAGAAAGGCAAGGCAGAGCTGGAATGCATTCAGTCAGTGTCATGGAGACAAAAGTTTTCCTCCAAAAGTGTTTTTACTCTCACTACATACAGCTGGGATATTTGGAATGGCACCAAAAAGACCAGTGGCAGCAGAAAACTGAATGATGCACTCATTGTGTGAGTTACTAATCAGAACTAAAGAAGGGAATTGATCTCACACCTAAGTGACTCCCTACACACAAAAGCATAATTAAAAAAAAGGCAGATACCAAGATGGCTCTAAGTGCCTTGGAAAAAAACAACTAAATCATGACCCTAACTTATAACAAACATTTCTTTGATTACTTTGATGATGAAATATGGGATTTAAAAAATCTTGTTTCTTTCTAAGTAAAAAAAAAAAAAATTTTCAAAGAATTATTTCATCACACCATTCTGGACCAAGTTCTACACTACTGAGCAGAAAATACAAATGACGCCACGGTGGTGATGGGGATGCTGCCACACAATACATTGATTTTTCTTTTGTTTGCCCTTTGGTAGACACATCAGCAGGATTCCTGTAGTCAGGTCTAAAGCTACCTGGAGCAGAGGATAATAAACCTATAACCAGCAGTCAGAAACTATGGCTACAGTGGCAAGGAAGATTTCTGGGAGCTTTGTCAGGGAGTTTCTGTCACCTTGTAAAGTGGCATGGTCTTTGCGAACTCCCAGAGGAAGAGTGGCTTCCTACCAGCACTGCAGCAGTGTGCCTGCCTCTAATGAGTGCCCCTTTTTGCTCGAGGAATGGGTATTATTAGACCTTCTTTCCTATCAGGGGTAGCCACTTCTGCCCTTGGTACTGTTGTTTTCATGTTTTTCCTGTAGAAAAGCAGTGGCTTTATGTTTTCACTGAAGCAAAGAGAAACTTCCCTCTCTCTGAAGTTTACTCTGTGTTTTTGGAGCTTTTACTCTTTTCTGCATCTTATGGAGTATGGCTGGAAGAGGTCAACAACATACTGGTGTTTGTCAAAAATAAATCTGTCTAGAAACCTTCACAGACACCGGGATAACAGGCATTATGGATAGTACGTAGTGTGAGCCATAATATCTGGTAGGAACATCTTCCTAGATTTAGTTTGTGCTGTTACGGTCATAAGCAGGAACAGTGGTATGGGCATTCAACGGCAGGATTAAAATGTCCTTTATGTTTTTGCTTAAATGCAAAAATTAATTCAGACAGTCAAAACAGGCCTTTATTGGATCAGCTCTGGCATGACAGTAAGGTCAGCTAACTTACATTTAACTTTAAACACCTTCCTGAATCTGTCCTTCTTCCTGCTGCATGTGCCAAATCCATAGTCTAAAATAATGATGTCAGAATCATCCCTAACTGATCAAGTATAAGAAATTATAGCAACTATTTTCTGCTTTCAAACACTAGTGATTTCTTGTTACAGATTCAATAGAGCCTTCTCAAGTTAAACACAAATGCCATCTTAATTTTGACTTGAAACAGATCTGTATTGTAGTACAGCAAAATCAGTGTACAGGGCTCTACACTTGTTTCAACAAAGTCAAATGATGCTTGATGGATGGGAATTAAAAAATTTCTTCTTCAAAAATCAGAAGTTAATATTTCTACTACATTTCTTCAAGCAGCTTAACCCTAACTTCTTGATTCTTCACAGCTTTACCTATTTTCCTGTGTCATCTACAGTTGTTCATACCTCCAAAACTGCACCACTTTGTCATGACTTAACATTTTCTTGTTCGCCTTTGCAAGCATCTCTGCATCCTGTCGAGCCAGTAAGTGCTTTCATCATTCCAGTACAGAAGTCAATCCCATCCTCCTCTTTCTAAATCCTACTTTGAACACGTGTTCCTTTTAAATTTGTTTTTCTTATCCCCCACCCTCCCATAATGTAAGATGAAGGCTTTTTCTTTACTTATTTCATCAAGGTGCCTTTTGAAGTGCCTGGTTTTAATTATGGACAGAGATTTCAGGGGGTACCAGCAGTTTTAGATATGAATGCTACTAAAAAAAAATTTACACTGCTCCTTTACACAAAAATCTTGCACATTTTTTAATTACACCAACAAAAGCAAAGATGAAAATTCTTTAGGCTTTAAAAATAAAAATTCAAGGATACTACCAACTTCATGTCCACTAGGAAATCACTTCAGTCTTGCATTGTTATACAGGAATCACCAGTTGGCAATTGCACAAGATGCACAGGATATATCTTTAAATTACTCATAATCACCTTAAAGTGCACTCAATCAGCATTGCAATATGTCGTCTTATAGACATACAAAAAGTTCAAAAGGAAAAGCACATGAAAAAGCATACTACCAAGAGCACTACTGTTAAAACTATACCAGAAAGCTTAATATTTCAATACTGTCTATGTTAAAATAAACAACATACACAGGTGATGAAAGCCAGTCTCTGAAAAATTTATTATTCTGTTAGAACAAGTTTACAGTCAGGATGAATTCTCAACCTTCATGCCATTAGGAAGATTAACTGGGTTTAGAGTGAAAATAAAACCAGAAATAAAAATAGATGACAACCCAAAAATACAGGCTGTACTTTGAATATGATCAACAGGCTTTCTTTTCCTTTACATCTATACATTTCCCCTTGCCTCCAGCAATCAAATTTTATTCAATCTTTGTGAAAAGTTCACTAAATTATGTTTTCCTTTTTAAAATCAAATGTTCTGAAAGATGAAGTTGAACAAACATAACTTGTATTAATTCAATAATATTTCCCCAAAGCCATCCTATCAGAATTGTACATCTTTCAAAGTGTTATGATGTCAGTTTGATTCAAAGAATTCCCCCTATTTCCTCCGTATTCTTATTTTGACTTCAAAGAAAATTGACCCTAATCTCATTTTCTCCTCCTATGCATGCCATAAGTACTTATTCCATTGAAGTCAAAGGGGCTGGGCATCAATTCCTTGTGTAAGATGGGCATAGAGGAGATATTTCATAATTAATTTAAAAAGCAGTATAGCTTTGCTTGGTAAATTTGCACTCCATATTGCAAAATTAAACCCTTGGAATTGGACTGGTTTGTAAACTGCTACACAAAGCAACAGGGACCATTGATTGATCTAAAATTGAAATGATAAAGTAGTAGCAAGGATTGCATGTGTTTTTCATCAGTTAGACTCATAACTACTGGAAATTCAATTTTAAGTTCAATATGAACAGAAGTTACAGACAGACTATATTACATAATTTTACACGTATTTAAAGACTTTGTAATAGTTCTGATTCTGACTCTTTCTGACCACACTCCATTTCCATAAATTGTTCAAATTTGCCTTAGTGTTAAACTTTACACTTTGGACAATGCAACAACATTTGCCATTTAATGTGCAGCATTACCGTTATCCTCACCCACTTGGATGCTATTCTCCTCTGCCTATTATCTGGATGAACAACCAATTTCAGTATGAAGTTTCATGAATTACTGCTTAATGTATTCAATATCTCAAATAAAATATGGAAGTATTGAAGTGCTAAGGCTTGGACAACAGGCCCAAGCCAGAGTTGACCTATAGATGAATCCTGTATATTTTATAACTGATAACCATTGTGCTAGTAGGTATTGTACTAAGTTATAGCAACCCACTTATGCTGGTGTAAAAAGTGCTAAAGCATTGAAATACTGCAGCCTGAACAACAGGCCCCAAGCCGAAGCTGCTAACTTAGCATGTAGTCATTAGTAAAATATGTAAACTCGCTAGTGAAAGACAAAATATAATCAGTAGTGAGGAGAGAATGTATTCAACTTTCCTTTCGCAGCCTTGTTCAAGGCTGAGAACCCAAGTGTTTGGCCTTGTTAGAAACTCCCTTGGTTCCCTCCTCGAGCCCTGGCCAGGCTTTGGGTGGAATCCAACAGGAGAATGAAACCAGAAATTTTCCGCTCAAAACAAAGGTGCCAGCTATTCTGGCTTGTCGATCTCTGGTATATAAGGCTGGGCCCGTTCGCAGCGACTTTGGAAGCCTCACCTACGGGTGGACGCACCGCGTAGGATTTCCCACTTGCCGGGACTGGCTCTCCAAATCCTCGCTGTAACCGGGGCTGCCCAGCGCCTGCGGGTCTGGATGATGATGATAATATATGCAAGTGGTGATGTATTTCTCTTAATTACTATTCTCTCTCTCTCTCGTGTAGTAATGATTTGATGCATTACTCTGTTTGTTGCTTTAAGTGCACTGTTCTGCTGCTTCTTACTGCATGTTCTCTGTATTACGCTGTTACATTATTTGGTTATCACTAGTAAAGTACGCCTACTCTTTTCACTCTGGTGTCCGAGTTTAATTGGTATCCTTAATCAGCAAAACAAGTATACATTTTTAATTACATAAGAACCAACAAGAAAATAAAGCTTTTTCCACAAGCATCTCATCTCAAAGGAATAATATCCTAAATATAGGTATGTTTTTTGTAAAACAGACTGGCAAGAATTTCCTCAGAGTTTTGGAATGAATAGCAGCAGACTGAATGATCAGCTGTAGAGGCAGAGGAAATATTAAATCTTGCTTATGAGTTATTTAGTTTTCAGGGGAAAAAATAAAATGCAAGTATAAAAGCACCAAAACTGATTTTATCAGCTTCAACATTTAGCACTTAATATAATTGTTACCAAGAGTAAATTTTACTCCCAGCATTTGAACAGAGTTATAGTAATTTAAACCAGAGTACAAGAAAAGTCACATCCAACATCAGTAAAATCATAACTATGGAAGGAACTGCCAAAAAAATTGACACAACTTAATAATTTATAACAATTTTTCAGCTTCTCTGTTACTTAAATAATCCCTAAATGTAAAAAGTAAACAGAAACTTTAACAGATAAAATATTTTACCAGAGTAAGAAACAAACAAAAACATCACAACTTCATTTTTATGTGATATGCAGCAAATGGGTTGAAGCAACTATGAAACTATATTTTTCTCTATTTCCAAATAAACTTGGTAGCCCTTTTAAGATAGGAAAAATTGCTACCATTTAGGTAATTACAGCTGAATTATAATTACTTTTTTTGGAGAGGGCAAAATAGATTCAAATCTAATAACAATGAATGGGAACTATTCCCATTGTCCAATCTGAATGAATTAAAAAGCATACCAACTCAAAATTGGCATGACACATAAGCATGCCTGTTTGCATGGAGAGTAGACTCTCTCAGTTACTAAGCAACAATCCTGCTGCTGACCAATATATGCACAATTTTGAGTAAAACTAAATTAGAAAAGAAGACAGAGAAGAACTGACTATGAATGAGCATTAACTGGACTAAGGAACCAGAACTCCTTATGGAGGTCAGGGAGAAGATCAGAAATGGACAGAGGCAGACTGGGTAAGGAGAATAAAAGCAAGGAACAGAATACAACAGTTATAATGTCAAGTCAGCTGTGCAGCATGTTCACAAGAATACACACCAAAGTGTAAGACACTTCCCTCCTCACAAAAATTCAGAAAGGAAGATAGCATATTTTGTAGAGAAGAGATATGGTTCGTCACCTCACAGCTCAAAAGTCATGGTACAGTCTCATATCTGTCTGGATAAACACACAGAGCGCCATTTTTTAATACACTCATCATCATGGTTTGCTCACATATTGCTGCTACTGAAGGTGACCCTACATTCCTTTCTGCAAGGCTTAAAGCCTAAAGCAGAAGGTTAGTGGACAAAGTAGCATTAAATTTTATTACCTCTGAGGATGAAAACTAAGAGAATTATGTTCCCTTATCAGTTATGTTCTCCACGTGAGGGGAAATGTTTTGCTGGAGTTGGAAATGTATGGATTTTAAGATAGTAAAGGCAGGAAATAAACAACTAAGAAAATATTTTTAACAATCTTTTTTTTTTTTTCTTTTAAACAAAAAAGACCAGAGAAGTGACTTGTTTCAGAACCCAATGCCATAAAACATTGAATATCTCTAGAGTTTGAACATGTTACTTCTGTTTGCCTTAAGCCCTGAAATTTCAGTCTGTTCAGAAATTCACCTTTTAGTTCACAGCACAGCCTACTGCAACCTGACCTAAATTAACCCTGCTCTAAGTAGGGGATCAAAACAGATGACCTCCAGATGTCCTCTTCAGCCTAAATTATTCTGTGACTCCAGACAACTTTGCAAAGGATACTTTACAATGCATTTAGAGCATATGAATAGCCTTGGCAGGGACCCACACTTATAACTAAAATTCTATGAACCGACACAAATCTGTTCAGAACCTAGTAAGACTAGAATTAAGTCCAAAATCACGACAAGGGCGTACAAATAGCATTAATATCACTGCCCTTAAGAGCTACTGGGAGATGCACTAAAATAAACAATAGATATTGGGAAAAATGCAGAAGCTTCAACTGGTGGCTCATGTCCATTGCTCCTACATGTTGTCGCGGATGAGTGGAATGCACCTCACTCAAAAGAGAGAAGCAGCAATATGTTTTATTGAGGTAAAATAATAATTTGACAGGGTTCAGTTGTGGGAGTAATAGGGTAGGGGGTAGATTAATAGGCAGTAAGGGTAGCTGCGAGGTAACCATGACCTTGACAGTTAATTGGCACACAAACTCTCATAATGAATCCCAACAGCTCCATTTCCAGTGGGCATTGGCATCCCTTGTTGGGTTCATTGTTACATTGTGTGTTCATTGTTCATTGTTACATGTGTGCAACTGTGTAAAAGGACAAACTTAATAGGTCCTTCAGTGGTATCATGATCATATTGTAGGGCAGTGCCCCCGTCTATAATGCAAGTATTAGTCTCCCCAACCCAAGTCCAGATTCCTGTATATGGACTACTAATACTTAAGCAAAAGGTAAGATTGGTGTGTGTGGTCAGGTGGATACCTTCGTTCTTGCTGCCCCACTGGTGGGTTTTGGATATGTTGGGCTTCACTGTACATGTTAAGGCAGACGTTACCAGCTCCTGTGGGTTTGCTCGATTACTGCATTGTGCATACTTAGTCTTGAGCGCAGCATCCTCAGTAAGACTCCTTAGTAAAACTTGAGGGAGTAATCAAAGTAGTCACCAATGTCGTTGCAATAGGCTTAGTGATTCTGAGAGATATTGTTCCTAGTATTATGTTACATCCCTTTAGAGTGTTCCATCTGCATGATAATTCAACGTCATGTCCCTTCACTATGTCATGTATTGAGCAATGACTTATGTTACAGCATTTTCTATATGGTGTGTAAGAGTTATTGTGAATAATCATAAAATATATATCCCTTATTAACAGGTGGTCATGTTTTACAAGTCGCATTTATATTACTGTCTGTTAGTAACAAGATGGGTGGCATATCTATATTGATACAATCGCGGCTGATTTCTTGATTGATGGTTCGTGGGTAAGCAAATATCATCGAAATCTTCAACAGCAGTAGAATGATGGATCTTACTTTCATCTTGGAGGAGGCTGCAAAACAAAAAGGTAAAATAGACTGGTCTTGGTGGGGATTTCCAGACAGGTTACCTCATCAGAAAGAAGGAAAAATCCACTGTGCACTTATTCTGTGTTTTACACCACTGCTATCTGTAGGTTCCCAGGCAAGTGGGCCACAAGGTTTAGTTAGTCTCATAGGTACAGTTCCAAACCGTGGTAAATTTACCATGACAGGTTGTCCTGACTGTAATGTTATTGGATATTTCCTTTCATCAGAAGGTGGAACATCAAGCTCAGCTTTTGCAAAGAATGCTCAGCTGACAGGGCTCATGGTGGGCCCACGCCAATTATTCAGTTGATGCAGTACTTTTGAAAGTCGAGTATTCCACTGGGACTCGTGTGGCTTAAGACAGCTGTTATCATTTCTAACTTATTTTTCTGGTTATGCAGGGTTTTTCATTGCAATACAATTGCTCAAGAAAATCTGCAGAATGTTAAAAAATAAAAAAAACCCCACAAGTCTCTTGTCTGTTCAGTAATTGCAAATAACTAGGAAAACTTCTATATGAATATACATGTGAGAGATATATATGAAAATACATGTGAGAGATTATTGGAGGATATTGAACCACAGCTGAGTGTGAGAGAGAAACAAAGAAATCCCAAAGATGTGCTTCCCCCCAGAATATCAGCCCTTCACCTAGAAAAAGGCCTTAGTTGCAACAGATGAGAATATAATGGACGTGCAGGACAGTTAAATAAAAACGTCAGTCAGATGTTGTGCTGGGTTTGTGTGGCAGGGTCTTTGGTAGTGGGGGAGGGAGCTACAGCAGTGGTCCCCTGTGAGAAGCTTCTCAAAAGCTCCCCTGGCTCCAAGTCGGACCCGCCTCTGGCCAAGACCGAGCCAATTAGCGATGGTGGCTGCGCCTCTGCGATAACGTATTTAAGAAGGGGAACCTGAGAGGGGGTGGGGACTTTGAGGACGAGTTACAGGAAGGACACCTATGCGGACAGCAAGATCAGTGGAAGGAAGAAGGAGGAAGGGGGGAAGGTGTGCCGGAGCAGAGAGCCCCCCTATATCCCATGGTGAGATGGCAGGACCGCCCTCCCCGCCACCCATGGAGGTCACCGGAGGAGCAGAGATCCGCCTGCGGCCTGTGGAGGACCCCCAGGAAGAAGAAGCCCCCGCTGTTGTAGTTCGGCACTGGGAGGACTGCAGCACATGGAGGTGATCAATGCTGGAGCATCTCGAGAAGAATGCATCCCGTGGGGAGGACTCATGGCGGAGAAAGTTTGTGGAGGACTGTCTCCCGTGAGAGGGACGCCACATGGAGCAGGGGAAAGAATGCAGAAGAGTGCTCCCCCACACCTTGGAGGAAGAAGTGGCAGTCTGACTCCACCCCCCATCCCCTACCCCTGTGCAGCTGAGGGAGGAGGTAGAGATATCAGGAACAAAACTGAGCCCAGGAAGAAGGGAGGGGTGGGAGGAGGTGTTTTTAAGATGTGGTAATGCTTCTCACTGTCCCATTCTGTCTGTTAAGTGTCTTTATCGTTAGTGTTTTGACTTAAAGTGTGTCCTTTTTTCTTCCCCTTATGAGCCTGTTTTTTGCCTGTGACCATAATGGGTGAGCCAACCCCTCTCTGTCCTTATCGCTATTCCTGAGCCTTTTGATTCATTTTTCTCCTTCCCAATACTCGGGGGGAAGGGTTGAGTGAACGGCTGTGTGGCGCTCAGTTGCCCTCTGGGCTCAAACCAGGACAGATGTCCTGGTTATGGAAAATAAAGTTAGGTTACTGTATTCATAATTTGTTAACTAGGATTGAGAGAAATGAAGGAGTGTTTCAGGTCTGCTAATGATACATGAAAATGTCACTGAGTTAGAAAATCACGGAGAAGAGCAAATCATGTAACAGTGCAATCATGTAAACACTAAACCCTCAAATTTCACAAATTATTCTTGTTTTGCATCAATATGGTCATTACTGAAACAGCATCCATTTCTACACCATGGGATGTGGTACTGAAGAGCTGCCAGATACATTGAAAGCCCAGGGATCACATTTACAGAGACTTAAGGAAATCATCTGAAGATAGTCTGTAACTACCCACTAAGGTAAAAAGAAATGAGGAATTCCTGAATTCAGCTGGCATATGTAGACCTGATAATCTGTAAGCGATACACTATACCCAGAAAGTACAGTCACATTTCTTTTCTGGATTATAATTGAAAGCAAAGCAAATATGCTTCGTTCAGTAGAGATGACTGAATGGAGGATGGGGAAATAACCATTTGGAGAATGTAACTCTTGCCCCGGGAATGTGTCTGTCTTGTCAGTTGTGATCACAGCTCTGAGATTGCTGGCTGTCTCTGATGGGATCACCTTCAACACAGACCCAGACAACTTTGCTGGGTTTTTTTCCTCCTTGCAGCTTTATAGCTCATGCCTTCATCACCTTGAAACTGGCCTATGATAATATATTATCTTGTAAGGCTTTTATGTTTATTAAAAAATATCATTTTTGCAGTTGAATATTGTCAGTGTCGGTTAATTTATTTTGCTGAAAGTATCTTAGTTGGGTGAAATCACTGGTTTACATCTCAAACATCCATACATGGCTTGGGACTTGACTTTCTGGCATCTCTGCCCAGCTAGTCCTCCCCTTCTGCCTCATGTTTGAAACCAGCATAAATTCTGATTTCCAGCTCTCTCGAGGATCATTGGGAACTCTCCTTGATGTGAAAGAGGGGGAACAGCTGGTAAGCAAGCATGGGAGGCATCTCTAGAGATAGATGAGCTTCCCTGTTCAGAATACACCTTCCCTGTGCTGCAACAAATTGGAGTAGATGGCATGCTCAGTATTTGACAGAGTTTCTTTTGCTGTATACAGGATTGTAGTTGCATGGTTGATTGTGTTCGCAGTAATAAATGAGTAAAATTTTGTTACGTGTCTGTAATACAGAGAAAGATTGATACAGCAGAAACTTTGTCACTACTTTGTAGATCTCACTTTCCCCATGGCCTACCTTAATTTGCTCCCTCTGCTTTTAAAAAACATATCGAAGATGTTAGGAACAAGAAGGAAGAATAATTTCTTGGCTGGGACATTTGTTGTTTTGTTAAAAAAAAAGGGGGGGGGGAGGATATGGGAAGCATTAGAATCTTGGGAAAGTTTCAGCTTACTGTGAAATATTGTATCCTTGAAACAATGTGGAAAGTTCAAAAATTTCATTAGTTGTGTATTGTTTTTCTCATGGATGTGGCTTGGATTTCTGAGGTGAACAAACTGACTAGGTCTATCTTCTGCTTTTCCCAGAACATGTTTTGTTTAGGATTCTGGAGGAGAGCAGTTTGTATGAGGCAGAACTCTAACCACATGGCTCTGTTGTAGGTCATTCGTGTTAAACGCTTCATGTGGCCACTGTTGTCTTCACTTCCCATATTGCTCCTCTTCAATCCATCCAGATTTTTGTACAAAGGATATTCATTACTGATGCTCCAGTCATGTAGCTTTCTTCTTTTCTTTTTTCTTCCCCTCCCAATCATTTCTCTGGGTTCCTTTTATCTTCTGGTTCTCATCCTTTCTATGTGGATTGCGGCAATATTGCAAACTCTCGCATTTATCTATTATCCTAGTTTTTTGATACATGCAACCGCCTCCTTTCTCACAGGTGCTTCATGTTTTCTGCCTGTCATTTCATGTTGCACACAAGTCCAGTCATGTGTAATTGCTTAACAAAAATATATGTGCTAGTACAAAGCTAGAAAGTGCTTGCATTGCTGGAGTTACTTGCTAGAAAGCCTTCAAACAAGTTGCAGAAGACAGAGTGTGTTACTGCAGAATTTGCTGAAATAACTAAACCTTTACAAATTTTTAAGGACTGATGAACTTGTCAAATTGTGTGGCACATGAGTAGTACTCCATAATAGTGGGCACCTTGTTACCGAAAATCGTAATCAGGAAAACTCTACAAACCAAATGATAGTTTAGAAAGCCAACATTGGTTTATTGCAGCGCTGGGTGCATGGGGGATTTCTCCTCCTAACATGCACACTGAGGAAAAAAGCACACTCATTATATACATTAAAAAATGAATACTTATATAATTCCCAAGAAGTACGTGCTTATTTCCAGGAAATCTAATGCATATGTTAAGTACCTGCCTATTTCCAGGAAATCTAATGTATACACTGCGAGACTGCCTCTGTGCATGCAGACTTGCTTATCTTGTCAGTACAAAGCATACTGAATTGGGGAAGGGCCGCTCTTCAGCAGGTAGGCTTGCTTATCTTGCCAGTACGGAGCTTATACAGAGGGGCCCATTATTGGTATATTAACTAAATTGCTTAAGTCTTCAGTATCAACCTCTGCAGCCAAAGGAGAGGGGTAACGGAGGAAAAATGTAGATATACTTTGCCCTAATTATCTTTACATCTTTATCTTTTTTTCCGTTTCAATGCTCTCCCCTTCCCGAATCAAACTTTTGAATTGTGTACATTAGTTCCGTCGGTTATTCTGATAACAATTTTTTTGCTAACGATTTGTTAGCAAGATTAGACATCTGTTAAATATGTTGAGGCCAAAGGCCAAACACATTATTTTCTTTGAAAACTTCGATGAACATTTGCCAGTACATGTAAAAACTTCATGTTCAATCTTGTATAATTTTTAGAGCAACCTTCAATCATTTTAGAATATTTGATTTAGTATTGCAATTCAGGATTATATTCCTTTGCAGAATAACACAAGGAGGGCAAGCTTGCAGAGCTCAGTTAGGAAAACAATCTTTTTACTGGTAAACTGAACAAACTTATTTTTAAAGATAAACAGAACTGCTGATGCAATCTTACTGTCCCTTTCAGATGAGTCTCATTTTACATGAATTCCTAAGGCATTGAATCTGTTCTATTTTTTTCATTTTTGTGATTAAGGAGCAAGTAACGTCGGTGTCTCGGATAACTGTATGTTGCTATTATTCTTTTTTTTTAATGGGACAGCTGAAACAGGGTAAGAACTGATTAAGGTATATGTACTTCATTGAGAAGACTCCATAGTGGGTGACTTTTTTCAGGTGAACAGTTTATTTCCTGAAAGATACAGTTTAGGTTTGATTATTGGATTCATAAATTCATGCTGAATAAAATCAGTATCTTTGACCACAGAAAAATAAGTAGGGAGAATCAAAACTCATGAAACATTGTGTGATTTACTATATATATCTATATATACATATCTATATCTATGTAGATGTTTGGGGTTTTTTACTAGTAAAACATCAAAGAAAGGGCATTGTTTGGACCTCGAATATTTTTCTTTATTTTACTTTGTATCCAAAACAAAAGGGAGGAATTTCAGACTGACCCAGAATGAAATGAAAGAAAAAAAACCCCAAACCACCCTTGCATTAAGTTGGGCAGTAAAGTGAAAAAACTGTTATTTTAACACATGTATGCCAGTGTGACGTTGTCAGGGAGGAGTGGGAGTGTTGAGTAGATAACTATTGCGGAGCCCAAATGAAGTTTTTCCAATTTATTTGAAATAGCTAAATACCATGTTGTAATATTTCTGTCGTTTTTTAGGTGTGATTATTAACCATTTATATTTTTACGCTGGAGGGTCTGGGCAATTCCAAATGTGGACGCAGGCTGGGCGATGAGTGGATTGAGAGCAGCCCTGTGGAGAAGGACTTGGGGGTATTAGTGGATGGAAAACTGACTGTGAGCCAGCAATGTGCGCTCGCAGCCCAGAAAGCCAACGGTATCCTGAGCTGCATCAAGAGAAGCGTGGCCGGCAGGTTGAGGGAGGGGATTCTCCCCCTCTGCTCCGCTCTCAGGAGACCCTACCTGCAGTGCTGTGTCTAGCTCTGGGGCCCCCAACATCAGAAGGGCATGAACCTGCTCGAGTGGGTCCAGAGGAGGCCACGAAGATGATCGGGGGGCTGGAGCACCTCCCTTATGAGGACAGGCTGAGAGAGTTGGGGGTGTTCAGCCTGGAGAAGAGAAGGCTCTGGGGAGACCTTATAGCGGCCTTCCAGTACTTCAAGGGGGCTACAGGAAAGCTGGGGAGGGACTCTTTATCAGAGGCTGTAGTGATAGGATGAGGGGTAATGGTTTTAAACTGAAAGAGGGGAAATTTAGATTAGATATAAGGAAGAAATTCTTCACTGTGAGGGTGGCGTCTACAAGACAGGAAAAAAAATCTTTTTATAACTTCACATAAAACTTTTTTTATAAAAGTCTTGGAGAACAGAGCAAGTCTTGAGAAGGCAAAGACATATTTGAATACTCATTCACTCCACTATTAGATGTATTGGATAGGATAGTGTCTGCCTAAGACAGCTTTTCATATAGAGATTTGTTTACCCACTATTTTGCAGGCAGGTGCAGGCATACAATCTGAGCTGTCTGAATGGAAACCAGCTGTAACCAGAAGCTATGTGTATGCATTAGCATGGCCCCAAGGCCAAATAAACAGGCCTAGGGAGAGGCAGTATATGTTAGTGTCAGCTCAATATTGTGCCTAACATGTACAGGACACCTGATCAGTTTGGTACCTAGACAGAATGAGATTACATATACAAAATACCACGATAGGGGTATTTGTAGACTGCAAACACTCTGAAGAAGGGGCTGTGCTTCCAAGCCGAGGGGTATAGCCTGTAATTGCTTTGGGTCCTTCCCCTCATTCTGCCCCTGATGAGTAGAGTGGCATTGGTGTCTTTTACAGCAATATGCAGCTGTTATTGGATGCTACCTCTCTGACCTCTTTGTATGTATTGCCACATTTCTAAGATTCCAAACATTATGTTCCCCAGATCACATCTTTCAGAGTAAGATGATGGTGGTCTTGTCCTTGACAGCCCTAGGCTTACTAGGGCACGCTAATTGCACTTGGATTGTTTCTTAATTACTGTTCAGGCTCCTGGATCCAGAGCTCTGCTGCCACTCTACTCATCATGAATGAGTCCTAAGTGGTTGAGGTAACAACTCTCAACCTTGCTTGTCCTTACTGAACCAGACACTTACTACATGAGAACCTTCTCCTCTTTGGAAAGTAGGTGAACCATCTGTCCTTCTGTTATGGGCTAAGTAAAATGCTGCATCTGTCTGCCAGTGGTGTTGCCCCCGAAAAATCCACACAGACATGTATGATATGATTTAAAGAGAAACCTCGGTGTGCCTTTAAATATCAACAGCAAACAAGGTTAATACTAAGGTGAGGAATATTCAGTAGTGCTGTCTTGAAACCTCCATTTATGTAAATTCTCATATGTTTTGCATTTACAAATGTAGATCGCATAAATGACCTTTGCTTATTTTAATTCTATGTGGAGCTTTTGCTTGCCTGCTCTTCCTCAACTGTCTCCAGGTTTTGTGTTGTGTTAGACTTTCACTTATGCTCTGTCTACTACACTCTGCTCTAACCTATATAAAACATTGATTGATTGTTTGCAGAATGTAAGACTGTACAGAAATTTATCCCTCAGTGTGGTTAAAAGTTCTACCTTTGTCTAGTGTATTAAAAAAAAAAATAATTTCTGTGTGCTATACTAAAGAATAAGGAGAATTCATACCTCCTGAGTAAGCCTCATTCCTATTTGGTCTATGATGAATTAAAAAAAGAGCTGGTTGAAAGGTAGACATAACATAAAGGTGCATGCTATGAATTCAAGTTATGATGGTAGAAGTGCTAATGACTGTGTTCTTTGGTACTAAAATTTACTGTGTTGTACTGTATAGTGCTAAGCATTGTATTTCATATTTTTATTGGTATTACCTGCATTTCTATAGCTGTAGCACAGCCAAATCCAACTTTTGAAATAAGATCTTAGAAAGGCAGGTCATGGACAGCTCAATCTTGAGAGCATTTTGTAGCATAGAGGAAAAGTAAACAGACAAACATTTTTGGCCACCATAAAAAAAAAATCTGCCATGCAGCATTGAAGACTGTATCATCAGAAAAAAACAGATTTCATTGAATTTCTTTTTTTACTGACTATTTTTCACTAACTATAGTAATAGATAACAGCTGACAAAAGATTGTTTTAAAGCTTTGTCTTAAAAGGATTATTTTTAAGGAGTGTAATTTATAAATAAGTTTCCTACACATTAATTATTCATTTGCCCAATATAATGATCTGCTGTGATGGTTTAGCCCCTGCCGGGGTCTGAGACCACGCGGCCGCTGCCCCTCCCCCACAAAGGGAGTGAAATACAAAGCCCCGAAACTGAGATAAGGAAGGGTTTAATACAACAGAGCAACAGCAACACAACAAACAGCAACAATAAGAATAACAGTGATAACAATGAACAGAGCAAAGTATATCCACCAATACAGGAGTGAGAGGAGCAGATGTATAAAACCACGCGCCCCACGCTCCCGCGCCAGGATGTGACGTCCGCGTGGTATCTGAATAACCCGGCTAGAGCTCCCCCCCCCCCCCCACTGCTGGGGAAACTTAACCCTATCCTGGTTAAACCAGGACATAATCCACCCCTTTATTCTATACCATGTGCGTCACATCCAGCTGCCACTTAGCAATTAGCATTGACAAAGAAAAATTAACAAAAGCACAGTATAACTCACGGTGTGTTTTCACCCACAATCAAGTCCCCTTGTGGTACGCATCGGACCTCTCCATCCTCCTGCATCACCCACCAGGTGCACCCAGGTCCTTGAGCAAAAACAATCCCGTGGATGGGTTTGCCTTTGCCCGGCGCAGGACTAACCCAGACCATTTTTCCCAGCAGGTCCCTCATGCGCACCACAGGGATTTTATCCCCGTCTACAACACGTGGGAGTTTTGACTGAGCCGGGCCAGCTCGATTGGCAGATCGTCTTGTGTTGACTAACCAAGTGGCCTTTGTCAGATGTGTGTCCCAGTGTTTGAAGGTTCCACCCCCCATTGCTCTCAATGTAGTTTTTAACAGTCCATTGTAGCGCTCGATCTTCCCGGAGGCTGGTGCGTGGTAGGGGATGTGGTAGACCCACTCGATGCCGTGTTCTTCTGCCCAGGCATCTATGAGGTTATTTCGGAAGTGAGTCCCGTTGTCCGACTCAATCCTCTCTGGGGTGCCATGTCGCCACAGGACTCGCTCTTCAAGGCCCAGGATGGTGTTCCGGGTGGTGGCGTGGGACACTGGATAAGTTTCGAGCCACCCAGTGGTTGCTTCCACCATTGTGAGCACGTGGCGCTTGCCTTGGCGGGTCTGTGGCAGTGTGACGTAGTCGATCTGCCAGGCGTCTCCATATTTATATTTCATCCATCGATCTTCATTCCGCTGGGGTTTCACCCGTTTGGTTTGTTTGATTGCAGCACACGTCTCACATCCGTGGATGATCTCTGCGATGGTGTCAATGGTGAGGTCCACCCCTGTCGCGGATGAAAGTATTGACACGGTAATATTTAATAAGAAATCTAGGTTTATTAATAACTAACAGCAATTTATTATTATAAAATAATTCAGAGATACTAAAAGAAAGAAAAGCGACTTATTCAGATTCTAAAATGACAAGATTCACACTAACTTACTTAACGGTACCTATATATATACATGCATGCACATAACAAAACAGACAAACATACAGAAACAAAGGTGTTTGGATTCAGTAGAATGAACACAGAACGGACATACACACACAGAAACAAGGGTACGTACACACACACACACACACACACAGAGTAAAGAGAAGCTAGCTCAAAGAAAATTTCCCTCTCGAGTTTAGAGCAAATACTCCCAATGCCTTGGCATACCTCAACGGGCGATAATTGAGACTCGAGCGGGGACTTCGCCCTGGCCTTCCGTCTGGAGCAGACGACACCTTAAGGGTTTGGTACCTGAGAGGCGTCCCAGCTCAGGGGAGGTGCTGGTCACAGGCCCGCTGTGATCCAGGAGAGCTCAAAAGGGTCTCCCTGATGGTCGCCATTTATAGGGTCCAAGATAATTGACTTTTGTCAGATACCTTCTGGTGCCTTCCAGCAGTTACACAAGAATTTGATTAATGTGCGACTCTGTTATTGTTCCCATTTGACCACATCCCAGGCACAGGTGTGCCAGGCCCTTAGGAGTTGATGGGCCGTTATAGCTGTTTCCGAGCAATCGGGAGGGGCAGGAGTCAGGCTCGTTAACATTGTTAGTCCTTATCTCCACAGACTGGTGTATAGCTCGGGGGATGTGGGTGGAATCGCACCTAGCACCAAGCAGCCCAACAAAGAGGGGCGGGGGGGGGGTAAGAATTGCACCACCACAACCCCTCGATCTCGAGCCCACCTGTATGTTGCATCTCTGCCTTGGTGGCCCGAGGTCTCATGGGCCCACCGGGCTATGAACAGTTCACCTTTACGCTACCAGTCAAAGTCCACCTGAGCCACCTCGATCTTAGCAGCTTGGTCCGCCTGCTGGTTATGTTGATGTTCATCAGTGGCTCGACTCTTGGGTATATGGGCGTCCACATGGCACACCTTCACAACGAGGTTCTCCACCCGGCCTGCAATATCCTGCCATACTTCAGCGGCCCAGATGGGTCTGCCCTTGCGTTGCCAGTTGTTCTGTTTCCATTGCTGCAACCACATCCACAGGGCACTTGCCATCACCCTCGAGTCAGTGTATAGTTAGCTTCAGAGCCTTTGTATCCCCGGCTCCAAAAGCCTAGAGGTCGGCCTCGAGATTCCCCATCTGCTCTCTGCCAAAGGCTCCAGGAAGGGCCATTCTCCCCGGCTGCGGTGTAGAGCACGTTCTTAATCTCCTGCCCTGTCCGGACTGGCCCGAGGGCCACTGCCTGGGTAATCTCCTGCTTAATTTGTTCAAAGGCTTGTTGTTGCTCTGGGCCCCATTTAAAATCGTTCTTCTTGCGGGTTACGTGGTAGAGAGGGCTCACAATCAGGCTGTAGTTTGGGATGTGCATCCTCCAGAACCTCACAGCGCCCAGGAAAGACTGAGTCTCCTTTATGGTGGTTGGTGGGGCCATGGCTGTTATCTTGTTTATCACCTCCATTGGGATGTGGCGACGCCCATCTTGCCATTTTATTCCTAGGAACTGAATGTCCCTTCCAGGCCCCTTAACTTTCTGTCGCTTGATGGCAAAACCAGCCTTCAGGAGGATTTCAATTATCTTCTTTCCTTTCTCAAAGACTTCCTCAGCTGTGTCCCCCCATACAATGATATCGTCAATGAACTGCAGGTGTTCTGGAGCCCCACCTTTCTCCAGTGCAGTATGGACCAGTCTATGGCAAATGGTGGAGCTGTGTTTCCACCCCTGGGGCAATCGATTCCAGGTGTACTGGATACCCCTCCAAGTGAACGCAAACTGTGGCCTGCACTCTGGTGCTATTGGGATGGAGAAGAACGCGTTAGCGATGTCAATCGTGGCGTACCACTTGGCTGCCTTCGACTCCAGCTCATACTGGAGCTCTAGCATGTCCGGCACTGCAGCACTCATCGCTGGCGTAACTTCATTCAGGCCACGGTAGTCCACGGTCAGTCTCCATTCGACATTAGGTTTTCTCACTGGCCATATAGGGCTGTTGAAAGGTGAATGAGTCTTGCTGATCACCCTCTGGCTTTCTAGTCGACGGATCAGCTGATGGATGGGGACCAGGGAATCTCGGTTAGTGCGGTACTGCCGCCAGTGCACCGTCTTGGTGGCAATTGGCACTTGCTGCTCTTCAACCTTAAGCGACCCCACCACCGAGGGGTCCTCTGAGAGGCCGGGTAAGGTGGACAATTGCTCAACCTCCTCCAGGGCAGCTATACCAAAGGCCCACCGGTACCCTTTTGGGTCTTTAAAGTACCCTCTCCTGAGGTAATCTATACCTAGGATGCACGGGGCACCTGGGCCAGTCACAATGGGGTGCTTATGCCAGTCCTTCCCAGTTAAGCTTACTTCAGCTTCTAATAGGGTCAGCTGTTGGGACCCCCCTGTCACTCCGGAGATGCAGATGGATTCGACCCCACTGTGGCTTGATGGCATCGGGGTGCACTGTGCGCCAGTGTCTACCAAGGCCTTATATTCTTGTGGGTCTGATGTGCCAGGCCATCGGATCCACACCTTCCAGTAAATCCCATTATCCCTTTCCTCCACCTGGCTGGAGGCAGGGCCCCTCTAATCCTGTTCACCATCACTCACTTGATCTAAGAGTGACTCCTGCAAGAATGACTTCCTGGTCCCCTCAAGAGGGTCAAGCATACTGTTGGCCATTCTGTTCTGTCTGGGGGATTTCTGACTAGACACTGGAGCTGCATCTCTCTTGGAAGACTCCCCTTTCATGGTGGCCTTCCCTTTCAGCTGCTGTACTCGTGCAGCTAGGGCGGACGTAGGCTGTCCATGCCACCTTCTCATGTTTTCCCCATGGTCACGGAGGAAGAACCACAGGGTGCCCTGTGGTGTGTGCCTTGCACTGCCCTTCTCTTGGGTGGGGAAGCGCCTGCTTCTAATACCTGAGTCATTGGCCCGTGCAGGTGGAACATAGGACATGTCCTCTTCCACTTTCTGGAGCCTCTGAGACAGTTCCTCTACAGCTGAAACCAAAGCATGTTGGGAGGAAGGGAGACTTCCCTCATATTGCCGGAGCTGGATAATCACTTCGTCCACTGTCTGAGTCTGGGTGTCTCGCCACCAGGACGCTACTGCTAATGCTTTGGAATGTGCCTCTGGTCCACTTTGCAGGAACTTCCGCCACATCAGCTGTGTGCAAGGGGCCTGATCTGGAGCCATTGGTGACTGCTCATCATTCAGATCACCATAGATCATGTCAAACACAGCCATTTCCCTGAGGTTTTGAATGCCTCTCTCCATGTCAGTCCACTTGCCTAACCGACATAGAGCATCATCCTTGTAGGGGTACCTCTCCCTCACAGCGAGCAGGAGTCGCCTCCAAAGGCTGAGGGTTTGAGCCTGTTTCCCTATTGCCTTGTCAATACCAGCCTGCTTGGCTAAAGGTCCCACCTGCTTGGCCTCTCTCCCCTCCAATTCCAAACCAGCAGCTCCACTATCCCAGCACCGGACGAGCCAGGTGCAAATTTGCTCACCTGGACTGCGGCTAAAATCCTTCTGCATATCTCGCAACTCACTCAGGGATAGAGATCGGATGGTTACCTCCGGCTCTTCCTCCTGCTCTCGTGATGGGCCTGGTTCATTATCACCCTGTACATTGCGAGGGGATGTTTTGGTATATTTGGTTTTCCGTATCGGGGCCACTGATATTGGTACTGCCTGTCCCCCTGGCCCAGATGCTGCACCAGTAAGTTCACTTTCAGACCCTGCAGCCCTTTCTCCCCCTTGAGGGCAGTGATCAGTGTTAAGGGCGATGCGGTAAGCATGGGCAAGCCCCCAGCACATCACAAGGATTTGTGTCTCCCGGGGTTTGTCAGATTGGCAGCACACCTTTTCCAAACACTCCACCAGTTTATCAGGACTCTGCACTTGTTCGGGAGTGAAATCCCAGAACGTTGGGGGTGACCACTGACTCAGGCACTTGCCCATTTTTTCCCACACACCTTGCCATTTATAACTATCTGCCCTCGGGGCAGGTTTCCAGGTGGTGCCATTATTGGAGAAGTACCGCATGGCCCAAAACAAGATCAGGCAGATATTCAGAAAGCATTGTGCCGCGAACACAGTGGCCAGGATGCTCCAGGGATAGCTGAAACTCTCAAAAACCGAGAGGATCTCTTCCCCTGGCTCACCCATAGAGGGGGTGAGACCCCTAACAAAAGCCCAGGCAGCAAACAGGTACCCGTTCACCCCCACAAGCAGTGATGCAAGCACATTATAAGCAATCTGCAGCCAGTACAGCAAAACAAGACCCTTGATACATTTTCCACCGAGAACAAACACCAGCACTGGGAACACACAGTGGATATAAGGATTAATCCAGCCCCACCACGCAAGCAAATTGGTCAGCATTGCAAACGTTTTTTATCAAGCAAATGCAAATAAAAACAGAAAAAATTACACCTAACAGATTGCTCTAACACACCTTCTCCTTTTGTCCTTATTTCACCCCTCTTGTGCCTCACGTTGGAGTGCCAAAGTTGTGTTGGTTTAGCCCCTGCCAGGGTCTGAGACCACGCGGCCGCTGCCTCTCCCCCACAAAGGGAGTGAAATACAAAGCCCCGAAACTGAGATAAGGAAGGGTTTAATACAACAGAGCAACAGCAACACAACAAACAGCAACAATAAGAATAACAGTGATAACAATGAACAGAGCAAAGTATATCCACCAATACAGGAGTGAGAGGAGCAGATGTATAAAACCACGCGCCCCACGCTCCCGCGCCAGGATGTGACATCCGCGTGGTATCTGAATAACCCGGCTAGAGCTCCCCCCCCCCCCCCACTGCTGGGGAAACTTAACCCTATCCTGGTTAAACCAGGACATCTCCTTTCTTCAACAGTACAGATTATTGTTTCAGCCTGGATGATAAAATTCTTGTCACAGGCACCTCTGTTAAGAAAGGTGGTGGCAGTGGAAAGTTTTTTTCTTTTGTCAGGAGACATTCCAGAAGTTTTATGAGATAGATAGAAGTTATGGATGTGGCATGTATTTTAGTTTTCTTTTATCCACTATTCAAAAAAAATGAATTAAATCATATTCATATGTTTTTTTCTGTTATACAGGTAATGATCTACCAACACTACTATAATTTTTATACTCCATATTTAAGAGAAGCAGGACTAGAGGTAGAGTGGCCTGAATAGATGCTATTCTCCTTTCAATTAAAAAAATTAAAAGAAAATCTAGGGACAAGGTGTTTAAGCACTAGGAGATCCCTGCTTTGACATTACCGCTGTGTTTCTCAAGAATTTCTGTGAAGCATTCTGGAGCTGTGAAGTGAGGCACAAATCCTAAAATTCTTATATGTTTATGCTGTTTACTGTACCAGTTCTCATGATGAAATGCTGTATTGTGACAAAACTACTTGTCCCTGAAACTAGGTTTGTGGTTACTATAGAATGTATTCTTTCAGTGGACTCTAGCTTGTGTAGGTGCAACAATTTTGTGGCAAAAAAAGGCATCATTAGGAATACCTTCTTCAAAAAATACCATTCTTACCAGTAATATAAAAACCTAAAATTGTGAATCTGTAATACAGAAGAGTCTGTGTATGAGTTGAACTGCCTACCTATTTATTCCCTTGTACAGAAGGAAAAAGCTAAATATCGTAGTTGAAAAAAGGTCCTTTCACTCTTATGGTGTACATAAGTAAGCTTGCAGATTATAAAAAACAGGAGTGGGAGAAATTCAAACAGAATTGCGATTGCTTAAATATGAGGCCTTCCCATTAGCTGTTGCAGTCTGTCAACTGGCAACTTTGTTGCGCTGTAGTGTTTCAGGATATTGTTTTCTTCTTCCACACTTTTCTTAATCCACTTGTTAGAGCACAGTAGTTTTTCCTAGCACAGCAGACCAAAATTGCCTGTGCTGGACTTCATTTATACAGAATTTATATTTATACTTACTTTTCTTTTCAAATCCCATTTTCTTCTTCTAAACTCATCCCAAAGTAAAATCTGCTCATGGATGAATTTGTTATATCCATCATTTCTGTTGCAGCAGTCTTGCAAATCAAGAATGCAGAATTCATGTTAAAGCATAAAGCATGTGTTTTTCTGGAGGGGAAAAAACTCCTTGTTTTTATTTTAAACATTGTTGTGGTTTAAGACCAGCCAGCAATTAAGCACCACACAGCCGCTCGCTCACTCCTCCCCCCTCCCAGTGGGATGGGGGGGAATAGGGGAAAAAAAGTAAAACTTGGGGGTTAAGATAAGAGCAGTTTAATAACTAAAATGGAAAAAAAATAGAATAATAATAACAATAAAAATAATAATAGTAATTGTAATGAAAAGGAAGATAGCAAAAAGAGTGAGAAATAAAACCCAAGAAAAGACAAGTGATGCACAATGCAATCGCTCACCACCCGCTGACCGATGCCCAGACAGTCCCCCGAGCACCCCCCCACCCCCGACAACTCCCCCCAGTTTATATACTGAGCATGACGTCCGATGGTAAGGGATATCCCTTTGGCTAGTTCAGGTCAGCTGTCCTGGCCATGCCCCATCCCAGCTTCTTGTGCACCTGCTTGCTGGAAGAGCATGGAAAACTGAAAAATCTTTAACTTAGGGTAAGTGCTACTTAGCAACAACTGAAACATCTGTGTGTTATCAACATATTCTCACACTGAATCCAAAACACAATACTGTACCAGCTACTAGGAAGAAAATTAACTCTATCCCAGTGTACTGGGTCTCGCTGAGCTAGAATTGGTTTTGTATGATTTGTATTTTGTATGGGGCCCGGAGCAGCGACAGGCTTTTGAACAAATTAAGCAGGAAATAGTTCATGCAGTAGCCCTCGGGCCAGTTCGGACAATGCAAGATGTTAAAAATGTGCTCTAGACTGCAGCCGGGAAGAATGGCCCTACCTGGAGTCTCTGGCAGAGAGCACCAGGGGAGACTCGGGGTCAACCCCTGGAGTTTAGGAGTCGGGGATACAGAGGATCCGAGGACCGCTATACTCCAACCGAAAAGGAGATACTGGCAGTATATGAAGGGGTCCGAGCTGCTTCAGAGGTGATTGGGACTGAAGCACAGCTCCTCCTGGCACCCCGACTGCCAGTGCTGGGCTGGATGTTCAAAGGGAGGGTCCCCTCTACACACCATGCAACTGATGCCACGTGGAGTAAATGGGTCGCACTGATCACACAACGGGCATGAATAGGGAGCCCCAGACATCCAGGAATATTGGAAGTGATCACAAATTGGCCAGAAGGCAAAGATTTTTTTATTCAACCTATGAATTCTCTTCTTTTTGTCCCTCCCCTATTTCACTGGGGAGGGGGGAGGTGAACGGCCGGCCACATGGTGTCTGGCTGCCGGCTGAGTTCAAACCTCAACATTGGCCATTTCCAAGCTTGCCAATAGAAATGAGTTGTTTTCTTCTTCTATTTAAAAAGATTCAGATGTCTCATCAGGAATGATTTTATGGGCAGATGTACTGGGTCTAGCTGAGCCGGAATTGGTTTTCCCCTGTAGCAGCCCTCATGGTGCTGTGGTTTATGTTGGGAGCTGGCAGGGTGTTGATAGCACACTGGTGTTGTGGCTACTGCTGAGTAGTGCTTACACAGCACCAAGGCTCTTTCCGACATTTTCCGCCCCCAGTGGCATGGGGTGGGCAAGATCTTGGGAGGGGACACAACCAGGACAGCTGACCTGAACTGACCTGTAGGAGTCTGGGCCGCGCTGGAGGGAAGTTAGTGCAGGCAGAAGAATGCAAGGACGAAGACAAGGCCAGCAAAATAAGGCTGGCAAAAACACACAAGATAGCAGATAAGTGAGAAACACCTGTGGTCAGCAAAAGCACACAAGTCTGAGCAAAACAGGGTATGAGATAAGGGAGTTTTTGGCAAGTTTTGGGCTTTACGAAATAATTGCAATTAACCAATGCAAATGCTTGTAGAGGCGCATGAACAGCGCGTGCAGATAACCTGTAGCCTATTAGAAGATAGATGAGTGCGTGTATGGAACTTAGTAGAATACAAATGTAACCAGGATTGGGAAATGAACGGACGATCTGATCATCATATTGGTGTTGTGTCGTTCCTGTTCCCGCATGGAGAAGTAAGGACCCCGGCACTGACCAAAGGGATATTCCAGACCATATGACGTCTGCTCAAGTATAAAGCTGGGAAAAAGGAGGAAGGTGACAGGGGGGTCACCCTTGGTCCTCCGAGGCAGCCACTATGCGTATCGGAGCCCTGCTTCCTGAGAAGGCCCGACATCGCCTGTTAATGGGAAGTAGAGAATGAATCTGTTTTCTTTTTTTTTTTGCTCCCGCGCACGGCCCTTGCTTTGCTTTTGCTTTGCTTACATTAAAACTGCTTTAGTTTTACCCACAAGGGTTGTTTTTTTTCCTATCTTATTTTCTTTCCCCCTTTTTGCACTGTTGAGAAAAAAAAAAATGGGGGGGGGGTGGTGGTGGTGGGGGAAGTGATAGAGCAACTTGGCATTTAGCCAAGGTCAAACCACCACACTGGTGTAAAACCACAAGAAAGTAATCAGCAATCTCCCAGATACAGGAAGACTGAGATCACCTCCCTTGGCCCTGATGAAGGAATCTCCGGCCTGGCACAGCAAGGGTCAGACGGTAAATACTCTGACCAAGAATGGGAATAGAGGGCCCCTGCCTCCAGCCAGGAGGAGGAAAGGGATGATCGAGTGTATTGGACAGTGTGGATTCGATGGCCTGGCACATCAAATCCACAGAAATACCAGGCTTTAATCGACACCGGGGCACAGTGTACGTTAATACCATCAAGTTATAGAGGGGCAGAACCTATCTGGATCTCAGGAGTGACAGGGGGATGTCAAGAACTGTCAGTACTGGAGGCTGAGGTTTAGCTTGACCGGGGTCAAGTGGGAAAAACATCCCATTGTAACTGTGCGGTGGTTACAGCAGTGGAAACGGAGCAACTGACAGCGCAGAGGCAAACCCGTCTGTCATCAGTAAGAAGGTGTCATCAGTAAGACACATTCGCCTTTTAATAGCCCAATATGGCCGGTGCGAAAGTCTGACGGAGGGTGGAAGCTAACGGTAGACTATCGTGGCCTGAACGAAGTGACGCCACCACTGAGTGCTGCTGTACCAGATATGTTAGAGCTCCAATATGAACTGGAGTCAAAGGCAGCCAAGTGGTACGCCACAATCGACATTGCCAATGCATTCTTTTCAATTCCTTTGGCAGAAGAGCGCAGGCCACAGTTTGCTTTCATGTGGAGGGGTGTCCAATATACCTGGAATCGACTGCCCCAGGGGTGGAAGCACAGCCCCACTATTTGTCATGGACTAATTCAAACTGCACTGGAAAAGGGTGATGCCCCTGAACATCTACAGTACATCGATGACATCATTGTGTCAGAAGAAGTGCTCGAGAAAGGAAAAAGAGTAATTGAGATTCTTCTGAGAGCTGGGTTTGCCATAAAGAAAAGCAAGGTCATGGGACCAGCACAAGAGATTCAGTTCTTGGGAATAAAATGGCAAGGTGGACGCCGTCATGTGCCTATGGATGTGGTCAACAAGATAGCAACTATGTCTCCGCCCACCAACAAGAAGGAAACACAAGCTTTCTTAGGACTTGTGGGATTTTGGAGGATGCATATTCCAGGTTACGGTCAGCTTGTGAGCCCTCTCTATCAAGTAACCCAAAAGAAGAACCATTTTGAGTGGGGTCTTGAGCAACAACAAGCCTTTGAGCACATCAAACAGGAGATAGCTCGGGCGGTAGCTCTTGGGCCTGTTCGGACAGGACCAGCTGTGCAAAATGTACTTTACACATCAACTGGGGAGCATGTCCTCACATGGAGCCTCTGGCAGAAGATACCAGGTGAAACTCAAGGTCGACCATTAGGATTTTGGAGCCGGGGAATATCGAGGATCAGAAGCCCACTACACTCCGACTGAAAAGGAGATACTAGCAGCATATGAGGGGATTCGAGCCGCTTCAGAAGTTGTTGGTACAGAAGCACAGCTCCTCTTGGCACCACGATTGCCTGTATTACATTGGATGTTCAAAAGAAACATCCCTTCTACGCACCATGCAGCCAGTGCTACCTGGAGTAAATGGGTGGTGTTAATCACGCAACGAGCTCGACTGGGAAAACCCAACCGTCCAGGGATCCTGGAAGAGATCATGGACTGGCCAGAAGGTAGAGATTTTGGAGCGCTGCCTGAGGAGGTGGCTCGTGCCGAAGAGTCACCGCCATATAACGAGTTACCAGAAGATGAAAGCCGCCTGCGCCCGGCGCCTGTCCCGCGGGCCCAGCGGGGCCCCACTCGCCATGAAGAAGTTTTCTCGGACGCCCAAGTCCGAGGGGAGTGGCGGCGGCGGGACGGCCTGTGTCGGCTCTGGCGGTGGGGGCAGCGGAGGGAGCTGCGTCGCCTTGGGCAAGGTGCTCGCCATCGGACACTACCAGGTCACCCCCGAGGAGCTGCTGGTGGAAGGTGGCTTCTCAACTGTGTTTCTGGTACGTACCCATGGTGGGATACGTTGCGCACTGAAACGAATGTATGTTAATAAAGTGCCGGATCTCAACATATGCAAGAGAGAAATTACAATTATGAAAGAGTTATCTGGGCACAAGAACATTGTGAGCTCTTTGGATTGTGCTGTTAACACTATAAGTGATAATGTTTGGGAGGTACTCATTCTCATGGGGTACTGTCGAGCTGGGCAAGTTGTGAATCAAATGAATCGGCGTCTGCAGATAGGCTTTACTGAGTCAGAAGTAATGAGAATATTTTGTGATACCTGTGAAGCTGTTGCCCGGTTGCATCAGTGCAAAACACCTACAGTTCACCAGGATCTAAAGGTGGAGAACATATTGTTAAACAATAATGGGAAGTATGTTCTCTGTGATTTTGGTAGTGCCACTAACAAATATCTGAAACCTCAAAAAGATGGTGTTAATGTGGTTGAAGAAGAAATTAAAAAGTTGTCCTGGTTTAGCCAGGATAGGGTTAAGTTTCCCCAGCAGTGGGGGGGGAAGCTCTAGCCGGGTTATTCATATACCATGCTGACGTCAGGTCCGGGGGCCAGAGCCCGGGAAGAATCGGTGATCGCGTGGGGTTGGCGCAGCCGGTCCTCTCACTGCTGTATCGGTATATACCTTGCTCTGTTCATTGTTATTACTGTTATCATTATTGTTATTGTTGTTGTTTGTTGCGTTGCTGTTGCACTGTTGTATTAGACCTTTCCTTATCTCAGCCCCGGGGTTTGTATTTCACTCCCTTTGTGGGGGAGAGGCAGCGGCCGCGTGGTCTCAGACCCTGGCAGGGGCTAAACCAACACAACTTTGGCACTCCAACGTGAGGCACAAGAGGGGTGAAATAAGGACAAAAGGAGAAGGTGTGTTAGAGCAATCTGTTAGGTGTAATTTTTTCTGTTTTTATTTGCATTTGCTTGATAAAAAACGTTTGCAATGCTGACCAATTTGCTTGCGTGGTGGGGCTGGATTAATCCTTATATCCACTGTGTGTTCCCAGTGCTGGTGTTTGTTCTCGGTGGAAAATGTATCAAGGGTCTCGTTTTGCTGTACTGGCTACTGACTGCTTGTAATGTGCTTGCATCACTGCTTGTGGGGGTGAACGGGTACCTGTTTGCTGCCTGGGCTTTTGTTAGGGGTCTCACCCCCTCTATGGGTGAGCCAGGGGAAGAGATCCTCTCGGTTTTTGAGAGTTTCAGCTATCCCTGGAGCATCCTGGCCACTGTGTTCGCGGCACAATGCTTTCTGAATATCTGCCTGATCTTGTTTTGGGCCATGCGGTACTTCTCCAATAATGGCACCACCTGGAAACCTGCCCCGAGGGCAGATAGTTATAAATGGCAAGGTGTGTGGGAAAAAATGGGCAAGTGCCTGAGTCAGTGGTCACCCCCAACGTTCTGGGATTTCACTCCCGAACAAGTGCAGAGTCCTGATAAACTGGTGGAGTGTTTGGAAAAGGTGTGCTGCCAATCTGACAAACCCCGGGAGACACAAATCCTTGTGATGTGCTGGGGGCTTGCCCATGCTTACCGCATCGCCCTTAACACTGATCACTGCCCTCAAGGGGGAGAAAGGGCTGCAGGGTCTGAAAGTGAACTTACTGGTGCAGCATCTGGGCCAGGGGGACAGGCAGTGCCAGTACCGGTCGCCTCCACCAGCACAGCAGCTGGGCCAGAGGGACAAGCAGTACCAATATCAGTGGCCCCGATACGGAAAACCAAATATACCAAAACATCCCCTCGCAATGTACAGGGTGATAATGAACCAGGCCCATCACGAGAGCAGGAGGAAGAGCCGGAGGTAACCATCCGATCTCTATCCCTGAGTGAGTTGCGAGATATGCAGAAGGATTTTAGCCGCAGTCCAGGTGAGCAAATTTGCACCTGGCTCGTCCGGTGCTGGGATAGTGGAGCTGCTGGTTTGGAATTGGAGGGGAGAGAGGCCAAGCAGGTGGGACCTTTAGCCAAGCAGGCTGGTATTGACAAGGCAATAGGGAAACAGGCTCAAACCCTCAGCCTTTGGAGGCGACTCCTGCTCGCTGTGAGGGAGAGGTACCCCTACAAGGATGATGCTCTATGTCGGTTAGGCAAGTGGACTGACATGGAGAGAGGCATTCAAAACCTCAGGGAAATGGCTGTGTTTGACATGATCTATGGTGATCTGAATGATGAGCAGTCACCAATGGCTCCAGATCAGGCCCCTTGCACACAGCTGATGTGGCGGAAGTTCCTGCAAAGTGGACCAGAGGCACATTCCAAAGCATTAGCAGTAGCGTCCTGGTGGCGAGACACCCAGACTCAGACAGTGGACGAAGTGATTATCCAGCTCCGGCAATATGAGGGAAGTCTCCCTTCCTCCCAACATGCTTTGGTTTCAGCTGTAGAGGAACTGTCTCAGAGGCTCCAGAAAGTGGAAGAGGACATGTCCTATGTTCCACCTGCACGGGCCAATGACTCAGGTATTAGAAGCAGGCGCTTCCCCACCCAAGAGAAGGGCAGTGCAAGGCACACACCACAGGGCACCCTGTGGTTCTTCCTCCGTGACCATGGGGAAAACATGAGAAGGTGGCATGGACAGCCTACGTCCGCCCTAGCTGCACGAGTACAGCAGCTGAAAGGGAAGGCCACCATGAAAGGGGAGTCTTCCAAGAGAGATGCAGCTCCAGTGTCTAGTCAGAAATCCCCCAGACAGAACAGAATGGCCAACAGTATGCTTGACCCTCTTGAGGGGACCAGGAAGTCATTCTTGCAGGAGTCACTCTTAGATCAAGTGAGTGATGGTGAACAGGATTAGAGGGGCCCTGCCTCCAGCCAGGTGGAGGAAAGGGATAATGGGATTTACTGGAAGGTGTGGATCCGATGGCCTGGCACATCAGACCCACAAGAATATAAGGCCTTGGTAGACACTGGCGCACAGTGCACCCCGATGCCATCAAGCCACAGTGGGGTCGAATCCATCTGCATCTCCGGAGTGACAGGGGGGTCCCAACAGCTGACCCTATTAGAAGCTGAAGTAAGCTTAACTGGGAAGGACTGGCATAAGCACCCCATTGTGACTGGCCCAGGTGCCCCGTGCATCCTAGGTATAGATTACCTCAGGAGAGGGTACTTTAAAGACCCAAAAGGGTACCGGTGGGCCTTTGGTATAGCTGCCCTGGAGGAGGTTGAGCAATTGTCCACCTTACCCGGCCTCTCAGAGGACCCCTCGGTGGTGGGGTCGCTTAAGGTTGAAGAGCAGCAAGTGCCAATTGCCACCAAGACGGTGCACTGGCGGCAGTACCGCACTAACCGAGATTCCCTGGTCCCCATCCATCAGCTGATCCGTCGACTAGAAAGCCAGAGGGTGATCAGCAAGACTCATTCACCTTTCAACAGCCCTATATGGCCAGTGAGAAAACCTAATGTCGAATGGAGACTGACCGTGGACTACCGTGGCCTGAATGAAGTTACGCCAGCGATGAGTGCTGCAGTGCCGGACATGCTAGAGCTCCAGTATGAGCTGGAGTCGAAGGCAGCCAAGTGGTACGCCACGATTGACATCGCTAACGCGTTCTTCTCCATCCCAATAGCACCAGAGTGCAGGCCACAGTTTGCGTTCACTTGGAGGGGTATCCAGTACACCTGGAATCGATTGCCCCAGGGGTGGAAACACAGCTCCACCATTTGCCATAGACTGGTCCATACTGCACTGGAGAAAGGTGGGGCTCCAGAACACCTGCAGTTCATTGACGATATCATTGTATGGGGGGACACAGCTGAGGAAGTCTTTGAGAAAGGAAAGAAGATAATTGAAATCCTCCTGAAGGCTGGTTTTGCCATCAAGCGACAGAAAGTTAAGGGGCCTGGAAGGGACATTCAGTTCCTAGGAATAAAATGGCAAGATGGGCGTCGCCACATCCCAATGGAGGTGATAAACAAGATAACAGCCATGGCCCCACCAACCACCATAAAGGAGACTCAGTCTTTCCTGGGCGCTGTGAGGTTCTGGAGGATGCACATCCCAAACTACAGCCTGATTGTGAGCCCTCTCTACCACGTAACCCGCAAGAAGAACGATTTTAAATGGGGCCCAGAGCAACAACAAGCCTTTGAACAAATTAAGCAGGAGATTACCCAGGCAGTGGCCCTCGGGCCAGTCCGGACAGGGCAGGAGATTAAGAACGTGCTCTACACCGCAGCCGGGGAGAATGGCCCTTCCTGGAGCCTTTGGCAGAGAGCAGATGGGGAATCTCGAGGCCGACCTCTAGGCTTTTGGAGCCGGGGATACAAAGGCTCTGAAGCTAACTATACACTGACTCGAGGGTGATGGCAAGTGCCCTGTGGATGTGGTTGCAGCAATGGAAACAGAACAACTGGCAACGCAAGGGCAGACCCATCTGGGCCGCTGAAGTATGGCAGGATATTGCAGGCCGGGTGGAGAACCTCGTTGTGAAGGTGTGCCATGTGGACGCCCATATACCCAAGAGTCGAGCCACTGATGAACATCAACATAACCAGCAGGCGGACCAAGCTGCTAAGATCGAGGTGGCTCAGGTGGACTTTGACTGGTAGCGTAAAGGTGAACTGTTCATAGCCCGGTGGGCCCATGAGACCTCGGGCCACCAAGGCAGAGATGCAACATACAGGTGGGCTCGAGATCGAGGGGTTGTGGTGGTGCAATTCTTACCCCCCCCCCGCCCCTCTTTGTTGGGCTGCTTGGTGCTAGGTGCGATTCCACCCACATCCCCCGAGCTATACACCAGTCTGTGGAGATAAGGACTAACAATGTTAACGAGCCTGACTCCTGCCCCTCCCGATTGCTCGGAAACAGCTATAACGGCCCATCAACTCCTAAGGGCCTGGCACACCTGTGCCTGGGATGTGGTCAAATGGGAACAATAACAGAGTCGCACATTAATCAAATTCTTGTGTAACTGCTGGAAGGCACCAGAAGGTATCTGACAAAAGTCAATTATCTTGGACCCTATAAATGGCGACCATCAGGGAGACCCTTTTGAGCTCTCCTGGATCACAGCGGGCCTGTGACCAGCACCTCCCCTGAGCTGGGACGCCTCTCAGGTACCAAACCCTTAAGGTGTCGTCTGCTCCAGACGGAAGGCCAGGGCGAAGTCCCCGCTCGAGTCTCAATTATCGCCCGTTGAGGTATGCCAAGGCATTGGGAGTATTTGCTCTAAACTCGAGAGGGAAATTTTCTTTGAGCTAGCTTCTCTTTACTCTGTGTGTGTGTGTGTGTGTGTGTACGTACCCTTGTTTCTGTGTGTGTATGTCCGTTCTGTGTTCATTCTACTGAATCCAAACACCTTTGTTTCTGTATGTTTGTCTGTTTTGTTATGTGCATGCATGTATATATATAGGTACCGTTAAGTAAGTTAGTGTGAATCTTGTCATTTTAGAATCTGAATAAGTCGCTTTTCTTTCTTTTAGTATCTCTGAATTATTTTATAATAATAAATTGCTGTTAGTTATTAATAAACCTAGATTTCTTATTAAATATTACCGTGTCAATACTTTCATCCGCGACAGGGGTGGACCTCACCATTGACACCATCGCAGAGATCATCCACGGATGTGAGACGTGTGCTGCAATCAAACAAACCAAACGGGTGAAACCCCAGCGGAATGAAGATCGATGGATGAAATATAAATATGGAGACGCCTGGCAGATCGACTACGTCACACTGCCACAGACCCGCCAAGGCAAGCGCCACGTGCTCACAATGGTGGAAGCAACCACTGGGTGGCTCGAAACTTATCCAGTGTCCCACGCCACCACCCGGAACACCATCCTGGGCCTTGAAGAGCGAGTCCTGTGGCGACATGGCACCCCAGAGAGGATTGAGTCGGACAACGGGACTCACTTCCGAAATAACCTCATAGATGCCTGGGCAGAAGAACACGGCATCGAGTGGGTCTACCACATCCCCTACCACGCACCAGCCTCCGGGAAGATCGAGCGCTACAATGGACTGTTAAAAACTACATTGAGAGCAATGGGGGGTGGAACCTTCAAACACTGGGACACACATCTGACAAAGGCCACTTGGTTAGTCAACACAAGACGATCTGCCAATCGAGCTGGCCCGGCTCAGTCAAAACTCCCACGTGTTGTAGACGGGGATAAAATCCCTGTGGTGCGCATGAGGGACCTGCTGGGAAAAATGGTCTGGGTTAGTCCTGCGCCGGGCAAAGGCAAACCCATCCACGGGATTGTTTTTGCTCAAGGACCTGGGTGCACCTGGTGGGTGATGCAGGAGGATGGAGAGGTCCGATGCGTACCACAAGGGGACTTGATTGTGGGTGAAAACACACCGTGAGTTATACTGTGCTTTTGTTAATTTTTCTTTGTCAATGCTAATTGCTAAGTGGCAGCTGGATGTGACGCACATGGTATAGAATAAAGGGGTGGATTATGTCCTGGTTTAACCAGGATAGGGTTAAGTTTCCCCAGCAGTGGGGGGGGGGGGGGAGCTCTAGCCGGGTTATTCAGATACCACGCGGACGTCACATCCTGGCGCGGGAGCGTGGGGCGCGTGGTTTTATACATCTGCTCCTCTCACTCCTGTATTGGTGGATATACTTTGCTCTGTTCATTGTTATCACTGTTATTCTTATTGTTGCTGTTTGTTGTGTTGCTGTTGCTCTGTTGTATTAAACCCTTCCTTATCTCAGTTTCGGGGCTTTGTATTTCACTCCCTTTGTGGGGGAGGGGCAGCGGCCGCGTGGTCTCAGACCCCGGCAGGGGCTAAACCATCACAGCAGATCATTATATTGGGCAAATGAATAATTAATGTGTAGGAAACTTATTTATAAATTACACTCCTTAAAAATAATCCTTTTAAGACAAAGCTTTAAAACAATCTTTTGTCAGCTGTTATCTATTACTATAGTTAGTGAAAAATAGTCAGTAAAAAAAGAAATTCAATGAAATCTGTTTTTTTCTGATGATACAGTCTTCAATGCTGCATGGCAGATTTTTTTTTTATGGTGGCCAAAAATGTTTGTCTGTTTACTTTTCCTCTATGCTACAAAATGCTCTCAAGATTGAGCTGTCCATGACCTGCCTTTCTAAGATCTTATTTCAAAAGTTGGATTTGGCTGTGCTACAGCTATAGAAATGCAGGTAATACCAATAAAAATATGAAATACAATGCTTAGCACTATACAGTACAACACAGTAAATTTTAGTACCAAAGAACACAGTCATTAGCACTTCTACCATCATAACTTGAATTCATAGCATGCACCTTTATGTTATGTCTACCTTTCAACCAGCTCTTTTTTTAATTCATCATAGACCAAATAGGAATGAGGCTTACTCAGGAGGTATGAATTCTCCTTATTCTTTAGTATAGCACACAGAAATTATTTTTTTTTTTAATACACTAGACAAAGGTAGAACTTTTAACCACACTGAGGGATAAATTTCTGTACAGTCTTACATTCTGCAAACAATCAATCAATGTTTTATATAGGTTAGAGCAGAGTGTAGTAGACAGAGCATAAGTGAAAGTCTAACACAACACAAAACCTGGAGACAGTTGAGGAAGAGCAGGCAAGCAAAAGCTCCACATAGAATTAAAATAAGCAAAGGTCATTTATGCGATCTACATTTGTAAATGCAAAACATATGAGAATTTACATAAATGGAGGTTTCAAGACAGCACTACTGAATATTCCTCACCTTAGTATTAACCTTGTTTGCTGTTGATATTTAAAGGCACACCGAGGTTTCTCTTTAAATCATATCATACATGTCTGTGTGGATTTTTCGGGGGCAACACCACTGGCAGACAGATGCAGCATTTTACTTAGCCCATAACAGAAGGACAGATGGTTCACCTACTTTCCAAAGAGGAGAAGGTTCTCATGTAGTAAGTGTCTGGTTCAGTAAGGACAAGCAAGGTTGAGAGTTGTTACCTCAACCACTTAGGACTCATTCATGATGAGTAGAGTGGCAGCAGAGCTCTGGATCCAGGAGCCTGAACAGTAATTAAGAAACAATCCAAGTGCAATTAGCGTGCCCTAGTAAGCCTAGGGCTGTCAAGGACAAGACCACCATCATCTTACTCTGAAAGATGTGATCTGGGGAACATAATGTTTGGAATCTTAGAAATGTGGCAATACATACAAAGAGGTCAGAGAGGTAGCATCCAATAACAGCTGCATATTGCTGTAAAAGACACCAATGCCACTCTACTCATCAGGGGCAGAATGAGGGGAAGGACCCAAAGCAATTACAGGCTATACCCCTCGGCTTGGAAGCACAGCCCCTTCTTCAGAGTGTTTGCAGTCTACAAATACCCCTATCGTGGTATTTTGTATATGTAATCTCATTCTGTCTAGGTACCAAACTGATCAGGTGTCCTGTACATGTTAGGCACAATATTGAGCTGACACTAACATATACTGCCTCTCCCTAGGCCTGTTTATTTGGCCTTGGGGCCATGCTAATGCATACACATAGCTTCTGGTTACAGCTGGTTTCCATTCAGACAGCTCAGATTGTATGCCTGCACCTGCCTGCAAAATAGTGGGTAAACAAATCTCTATATGAAAAGCTGTCTTAGGCAGACACTATCCTATCCAATACATCTAATAGTGGAGTGAATGAGTATTCAAATATGTCTTTGCCTTCTCAAGACTTGCTCTGTTCTCCAAGACTTTTATAAAAAAAGTTTTATGTGAAGTTATAAAAAGATTTTTTTTCCTGTCTTGTAGACGCCACCCTCACAGTGAAGAATTTCTTCCTTATATCTAATCTAAATTTCCCCTCTTTCAGTTTAAAACCATTACCCCTCATCCTATCACTACAGCCCCTGATAAAGAGTCCCTCCCCAGCTTTCCTGTAGCCCCCTTGAAGTACTGGAAGGCCGCTATAAGGTCTCCCCAGAGCCTTCTCTTCTCCAGGCTGAACACCCCCAACTCTCTCAGCCTGTCCTCATAAGGGAGGTGCTCCAGCCCCCCGATCATCTTCGTGGCCTCCTCTGGACCCACTCGAGCAGGTTCATGCCCTTCTGATGTTGGGGGCCCCAGAGCTAGACACAGCACTGCAGGTAGGGTCTCCTGAGAGCGGAGCAGAGGGGGAGAATCCCCTCCCTCAACCTGCCGGCCACGCTTCTCTTGATGCAGCTCAGGATACCGTTGGCTTTCTGGGCTGCGAGCGCACATTGCTGGCTCACAGTCAGTTTTCCATCCACTAATACCCCCAAGTCCTTCTCCACAGGGCTGCTCTCAATCCACTCATCGCCCAGCCTGCGTCCACATTTGGAATTGCCCAGACCCTCCAGCGTAAAAATATAAATGGTTAATAATCACACCTAAAAAACGACAGAAATATTACAACATGGTATTTAGCTATTTCAAATAAATTGGAAAAACTTCATTTGGGCTCCGCAATAGTTATCTACTCAACACTCCCACTCCTCCCTGACAACGTCACACTGGCATACATGTGTTAAAATAACAGTTTTTTCACTTTACTGCCCAACTTAATGCAAGGGTGGTTTGGGGTTTTTTTTCTTTCATTTCATTCTGGGTCAGTCTGAAATTCCTCCCTTTTGTTTTGGATACAAAGTAAAATAAAGAAAAATATTCGAGGTCCAAACAATGCCCTTTCTTTGATGTTTTACTAGTAAAAAACCCCAAACATCTACATAGATATAGATATGTATATATAGATATATATAGTAAATCACACAATGTTTCATGAGTTTTGATTCTCCCTACTTATTTTTCTGTGGTCAAAGATACTGATTTTATTCAGCATGAATTTATGAATCCAATAATCAAACCTAAACTGTATCTTTCAGGAAATAAACTGTTCACCTGAAAAAAGTCACCCACTATGGAGTCTTCTCAATGAAGTACATATACCTTAATCAGTTCTTACCCTGTTTCAGCTGTCCCATTAAAAAAAAAGAATAATAGCAACATACAGTTATCCGAGACACCGACGTTACTTGCTCCTTAATCACAAAAATGAAAAAAATAGAACAGATTCAATGCCTTAGGAATTCATGTAAAATGAGACTCATCTGAAAGGGACAGTAAGATTGCATCAGCAGTTCTGTTTATCTTTAAAAATAAGTTTGTTCAGTTTACCAGTAAAAAGATTGTTTTCCTAACTGAGCTCTGCAAGCTTGCCCTCCTTGTGTTATTCTGCAAAGGAATATAATCCTGAATTGCAATACTAAATCAAATATTCTAAAATGATTGAAGGTTGCTCTAAAAATTATACAAGATTGAACATGAAGTTTTTACATGTACTGGCAAATGTTCATCGAAGTTTTCAAAGAAAATAATGTGTTTGGCCTTTGGCCTCAACATATTTAACAGATGTCTAATCTTGCTAACAAATCGTTAGCAAAAAAATTGTTATCAGAATAACCGACGGAACTAATGTACACAATTCAAAAGTTTGATTCGGGAAGGGGAGAGCATTGAAACGGAAAAAAAGATAAAGATGTAAAGATAATTAGGGCAAAGTATATCTACATTTTTCCTCCGTTACCCCTCTCCTTTGGCTGCAGAGGTTGATACTGAAGACTTAAGCAATTTAGTTAATATACCAATAATGGGCCCCTCTGTATAAGCTCCGTACTGGCAAGATAAGCAAGCCTACCTGCTGAAGAGCGGCCCTTCCCCAATTCAGTATGCTTTGTACTGACAAGATAAGCAAGTCTGCATGCACAGAGGCAGTCTCGCAGTGTATACATTAGATTTCCTGGAAATAGGCAGGTACTTAACATATGCATTAGATTTCCTGGAAATAAGCACGTACTTCTTGGGAATTATATAAGTATTCATTTTTTAATGTATATAATGAGTGTGCTTTTTTCCTCAGTGTGCATGTTAGGAGGAGAAATCCCCCATGCACCCAGCGCTGCAATAAACCAATGTTGGCTTTCTAAACTATCATTTGGTTTGTAGAGTTTTCCTGATTACGATTTTCGGTAACAAGGTGCCCACTATTATGGAGTACTACTCATGTGCCACACAATTTGACAAGTTCATCAGTCCTTAAAAATTTGTAAAGGTTTAGTTATTTCAGCAAATTCTGCAGTAACACACTCTGTCTTCTGCAACTTGTTTGAAGGCTTTCTAGCAAGTAACTCCAGCAATGCAAGCACTTTCTAGCTTTGTACTAGCACATATATTTTTGTTAAGCAATTACACATGACTGGACTTGTGTGCAACATGAAATGACAGGCAGAAAACATGAAGCACCTGTGAGAAAGGAGGCGGTTGCATGTATCAAAAAACTAGGATAATAGATAAATGCGAGAGTTTGCAATATTGCCGCAATCCACATAGAAAGGATGAGAACCAGAAGATAAAAGGAACCCAGAGAAATGATTGGGAGGGGAAGAAAAAAGAAAAGAAGAAAGCTACATGACTGGAGCATCAGTAATGAATATCCTTTGTACAAAAATCTGGATGGATTGAAGAGGAGCAATATGGGAAGTGAAGACAACAGTGGCCACATGAAGCGTTTAACACGAATGACCTACAACAGAGCCATGTGGTTAGAGTTCTGCCTCATACAAACTGCTCTCCTCCAGAATCCTAAACAAAACATGTTCTGGGAAAAGCAGAAGATAGACCTAGTCAGTTTGTTCACCTCAGAAATCCAAGCCACATCCATGAGAAAAACAATACACAACTAATGAAATTTTTGAACTTTCCACATTGTTTCAAGGATACAATATTTCACAGTAAGCTGAAACTTTCCCAAGATTCTAATGCTTCCCATATCCTCCCCCCCCCCTTTTTTTTTAACAAAACAACAAATGTCCCAGCCAAGAAATTATTCTTCCTTCTTGTTCCTAACATCTTCGATATGTTTTTTAAAAGCAGAGGGAGCAAATTAAGGTAGGCCATGGGGAAAGTGAGATCTACAAAGTAGTGACAAAGTTTCTGCTGTATCAATCTTTCTCTGTATTACAGACACGTAACAAAATTTTACTCATTTATTACTGCGAACACAATCAACCATGCAACTACAATCCTGTATACAGCAAAAGAAACTCTGTCAAATACTGAGCATGCCATCTACTCCAATTTGTTGCAGCACAGGGAAGGTGTATTCTGAACAGGGAAGCTCATCTATCTCTAGAGATGCCTCCCATGCTTGCTTACCAGCTGTTCCCCCTCTTTCACATCAAGGAGAGTTCCCAATGATCCTCGAGAGAGCTGGAAATCAGAATTTATGCTGGTTTCAAACATGAGGCAGAAGGGGAGGACTAGCTGGGCAGAGATGCCAGAAAGTCAAGTCCCAAGCCATGTATGGATGTTTGAGATGTAAACCAGTGATTTCACCCAACTAAGATACTTTCAGCAAAATAAATTAACCGACACTGACAATATTCAACTGCAAAAATGATATTTTTTAATAAACATAAAAGCCTTACAAGATAATATATTATCATAGGCCAGTTTCAAGGTGATGAAGGCATGAGCTATAAAGCTGCAAGGAGGAAAAAAACCCAGCAAAGTTGTCTGGGTCTGTGTTGAAGGTGATCCCATCAGAGACAGCCAGCAATCTCAGAGCTGTGATCACAACTGACAAGACAGACACATTCCCGGGGCAAGAGTTACATTCTCCAAATGGTTATTTCCCCATCCTCCATTCAGTCATCTCTACTGAACGAAGCATATTTGCTTTGCTTTCAATTATAATCCAGAAAAGAAATGTGACTGTACTTTCTGGGTATAGTGTATCGCTTACAGATTATCAGGTCTACATATGCCAGCTGAATTCAGGAATTCCTCATTTCTTTTTACCTTAGTGGGTAGTTACAGACTATCTTCAGATGATTTCCTTAAGTCTCTGTAAATGTGATCCCTGGGCTTTCAATGTATCTGGCAGCTCTTCAGTACCACATCCCATGGTGTAGAAATGGATGCTGTTTCAGTAATGACCATATTGATGCAAAACAAGAATAATTTGTGAAATTTGAGGGTTTAGTGTTTACATGATTGCACTGTTACATGATTTGCTCTTCTCCGTGATTTTCTAACTCAGTGACATTTTCATGTATCATTAGCAGACCTGAAACACTCCTTCATTTCTCTCAATCCTAGTTAACAAATTATGAATACAGTAACCTAACTTTATTTTCCATAACCAGGACATCTGTCCTGGTTTGAGCCCAGAGGGCAACTGAGCGCCACACAGCCGTTCACTCAACCCTTCCCCCCGAGTATTGGGAAGGAGAAAAATGAATCAAAAGGCTCAGGAATAGCGATAAGGACAGAGAGGGGTTGGCTCACCCATTATGGTCACAGGCAAAAAACAGGCTCATAAGGGGAAGAAAAAAGGACACACTTTAAGTCAAAACACTAACGATAAAGACACTTAACAGACAGAATGGGACAGTGAGAAGCATTACCACATCTTAAAAACACCTCCTCCCACCCCTCCCTTCTTCCTGGGCTCAGTTTTGTTCCTGATATCTCTACCTCCTCCCTCAGCTGCACAGGGGTAGGGGATGGGGGGTGGAGTCAGACTGCCACTTCTTCCTCCAAGGTGTGGGGGAGCACTCTTCTGCATTCTTTCCCCTGCTCCATGTGGCGTCCCTCTCACGGGAGACAGTCCTCCACAAACTTTCTCCGCCATGAGTCCTCCCCACGGGATGCATTCTTCTCGAGATGCTCCAGCATTGATCACCTCCATGTGCTGCAGTCCTCCCAGTGCCGAACTACAACAGCGGGGGCTTCTTCTTCCTGGGGGTCCTCCACAGGCCGCAGGCGGATCTCTGCTCCTCCGGTGACCTCCATGGGTGGCGGGGAGGGCGGTCCTGCCATCTCACCATGGGATATAGGGGGGCTCTCTGCTCCGGCACACCTTCCCCCCTTCCTCCTTCTTCCTTCCACTGATCTTGCTGTCCGCATAGGTGTCCTTCCTGTAACTCGTCCTCAAAGTCCCCACCCCCTCTCAGGTTCCCCTTCTTAAATACGTTATCGCAGAGGCGCAGCCACCATCGCTAATTGGCTCGGTCTTGGCCAGAGGCGGGTCCGACTTGGAGCCAGGGGAGCTTTTGAGAAGCTTCTCACAGGGGACCACTGCTGTAGCTCCCTCCCCCACTACCAAAGACCCTGCCACACAAACCCAGCACAACATCTGACTGACGTTTTTATTTAACTGTCCTGCACGTCCATTATATTCTCATCTGTTGCAACTAAGGCCTTTTTCTAGGTGAAGGGCTGATATTCTGGGGGGAAGCACATCTTTGGGATTTCTTTGTTTCTCTCTCACACTCAGCTGTGGTTCAATATCCTCCAATAATCTCTCACATGTATTTTCATATATATCTCTCACATGTATATTCATATAGAAGTTTTCCTAGTTATTTGCAATTACTGAACAGACAAGAGACTTGTGGGGTTTTTTTTATTTTTTAACATTCTGCAGATTTTCTTGAGCAATTGTATTGCAATGAAAAACCCTGCATAACCAGAAAAATAAGTTAGAAATGATAACAGCTGTCTTAAGCCACACGAGTCCCAGTGGAATACTCGACTTTCAAAAGTACTGCATCAACTGAATAATTGGCGTGGGCCCACCATGAGCCCTGTCAGCTGAGCATTCTTTGCAAAAGCTGAGCTTGATGTTCCACCTTCTGATGAAAGGAAATATCCAATAACATTACAGTCAGGACAACCTGTCATGGTAAATTTACCACGGTTTGGAACTGTACCTATGAGACTAACTAAACCTTGTGGCCCACTTGCCTGGGAACCTACAGATAGCAGTGGTGTAAAACACAGAATAAGTGCACAGTGGATTTTTCCTTCTTTCTGATGAGGTAACCTGTCTGGAAATCCCCACCAAGACCAGTCTATTTTACCTTTTTGTTTTGCAGCCTCCTCCAAGATGAAAGTAAGATCCATCATTCTACTGCTGTTGAAGATTTTGATGATATTTGCTTACCCACGAACCATCAATCAAGAAATCAGCCGCGATTGTATCAATATAGATATGCCACCCATCTTGTTACTAACAGACAGTAATATAAATGCGACTTGTAAAACATGACCACCTGTTAATAAGGGATATATATTTTATGATTATTCACAATAACTCTTACACACCATATAGAAAATGCTGTAACATAAGTCATTGCTCAATACATGACATAGTGAAGGGACATGACGTTGAATTATCATGCAGATGGAACACTCTAAAGGGATGTAACATAATACTAGGAACAATATCTCTCAGAATCACTAAGCCTATTGCAACGACATTGGTGACTACTTTGATTACTCCCTCAAGTTTTACTAAGGAGTCTTACTGAGGATGCTGCGCTCAAGACTAAGTATGCACAATGCAGTAATCGAGCAAACCCACAGGAGCTGGTAACGTCTGCCTTAACATGTACAGTGAAGCCCAACATATCCAAAACCCACCAGTGGGGCAGCAAGAACGAAGGTATCCACCTGACCACACACACCAATCTTACCTTTTGCTTAAGTATTAGTAGTCCATATACAGGAATCTGGACTTGGGTTGGGGAGACTAATACTTGCATTATAGACGGGGGCACTGCCCTACAATATGATCATGATACCACTGAAGGACCTATTAAGTTTGTCCTTTTACACAGTTGCACACATGTAACAATGAACAATGAACACACAATGTAACAATGAACCCAACAAGGGATGCCAATGCCCACTGGAAATGGAGCTGTTGGGATTCATTATGAGAGTTTGTGTGCCAATTAACTGTCAAGGTCATGGTTACCTCGCAGCTACCCTTACTGCCTATTAATCTACCCCCTACCCTATTACTCCCACAACTGAACCCTGTCAAATTATTATTTTACCTCAATAAAACATATTGCTGCTTCTCTCTTTTGAGTGAGGTGCATTCCACTCATCCGCGACAACATGTAGGAGCAATGGACATGAGCCACCAGTTGAAGCTTCTGCATTTTTCCCAATATCTATTGTTTATTTTAGTGCATCTCCCAGTAGCTCTTAAGGGCAGTGATATTAATGCTATTTGTACGCCCTTGTCGTGATTTTGGACTTAATTCTAGTCTTACTAGGTTCTGAACAGATTTGTGTCGGTTCATAGAATTTTAGTTATAAGTGTGGGTCCCTGCCAAGGCTATTCATATGCTCTAAATGCATTGTAAAGTATCCTTTGCAAAGTTGTCTGGAGTCACAGAATAATTTAGGCTGAAGAGGACATCTGGAGGTCATCTGTTTTGATCCCCTACTTAGAGCAGGGTTAATTTAGGTCAGGTTGCAGTAGGCTGTGCTGTGAACTAAAAGGTGAATTTCTGAACAGACTGAAATTTCAGGGCTTAAGGCAAACAGAAGTAACATGTTCAAACTCTAGAGATATTCAATGTTTTATGGCATTGGGTTCTGAAACAAGTCACTTCTCTGGTCTTTTTTGTTTAAAAGAAAAAAAAAAAAAGATTGTTAAAAATATTTTCTTAGTTGTTTATTTCCTGCCTTTACTATCTTAAAATCCATACATTTCCAACTCCAGCAAAACATTTCCCCTCACGTGGAGAACATAACTGATAAGGGAACATAATTCTCTTAGTTTTCATCCTCAGAGGTAATAAAATTTAATGCTACTTTGTCCACTAACCTTCTGCTTTAGGCTTTAAGCCTTGCAGAAAGGAATGTAGGGTCACCTTCAGTAGCAGCAATATGTGAGCAAACCATGATGATGAGTGTATTAAAAAATGGCGCTCTGTGTGTTTATCCAGACAGATATGAGACTGTACCATGACTTTTGAGCTGTGAGGTGACGAACCATATCTCTTCTCTACAAAATATGCTATCTTCCTTTCTGAATTTTTGTGAGGAGGGAAGTGTCTTACACTTTGGTGTGTATTCTTGTGAACATGCTGCACAGCTGACTTGACATTATAACTGTTGTATTCTGTTCCTTGCTTTTATTCTCCTTACCCAGTCTGCCTCTGTCCATTTCTGATCTTCTCCCTGACCTCCATAAGGAGTTCTGGTTCCTTAGTCCAGTTAATGCTCATTCATAGTCAGTTCTTCTCTGTCTTCTTTTCTAATTTAGTTTTACTCAAAATTGTGCATATATTGGTCAGCAGCAGGATTGTTGCTTAGTAACTGAGAGAGTCTACTCTCCATGCAAACAGGCATGCTTATGTGTCATGCCAATTTTGAGTTGGTATGCTTTTTAATTCATTCAGATTGGACAATGGGAATAGTTCCCATTCATTGTTATTAGATTTGAATCTATTTTGCCCTCTCCAAAAAAAGTAATTATAATTCAGCTGTAATTACCTAAATGGTAGCAATTTTTCCTATCTTAAAAGGGCTACCAAGTTTATTTGGAAATAGAGAAAAATATAGTTTCATAGTTGCTTCAACCCATTTGCTGCATATCACATAAAAATGAAGTTGTGATGTTTTTGTTTGTTTCTTACTCTGGTAAAATATTTTATCTGTTAAAGTTTCTGTTTACTTTTTACATTTAGGGATTATTTAAGTAACAGAGAAGCTGAAAAATTGTTATAAATTATTAAGTTGTGTCAATTTTTTTGGCAGTTCCTTCCATAGTTATGATTTTACTGATGTTGGATGTGACTTTTCTTGTACTCTGGTTTAAATTACTATAACTCTGTTCAAATGCTGGGAGTAAAATTTACTCTTGGTAACAATTATATTAAGTGCTAAATGTTGAAGCTGATAAAATCAGTTTTGGTGCTTTTATACTTGCATTTTATTTTTTCCCCTGAAAACTAAATAACTCATAAGCAAGATTTAATATTTCCTCTGCCTCTACAGCTGATCATTCAGTCTGCTGCTATTCATTCCAAAACTCTGAGGAAATTCTTGCCAGTCTGTTTTACAAAAAACATACCTATATTTAGGATATTATTCCTTTGAGATGAGATGCTTGTGGAAAAAGCTTTATTTTCTTGTTGGTTCTTATGTAATTAAAAATGTATACTTGTTTTGCTGATTAAGGATACCAATTAAACTCGGACACCAGAGTGAAAAGAGTAGGCGTACTTTACTAGTGATAACCAAATAATGTAACAGCGTAATACAGAGAACATGCAGTAAGAAGCAGCAGAACAGTGCACTTAAAGCAACAAACAGAGTAATGCATCAAATCATTACTACACGAGAGAGAGAGAGAATAGTAATTAAGAGAAATACATCACCACTTGCATATATTATCATCATCATCCAGACCCGCAGGCGCTGGGCAGCCCCGGTTACAGCGAGGATTTGGAGAGCCAGTCCCGGCAAGTGGGAAATCCTACGCGGTGCGTCCACCCGTAGGTGAGGCTTCCAAAGTCGCTGCGAACGGGCCCAGCCTTATATACCAGAGATCGACAAGCCAGAATAGCTGGCACCTTTGTTTTGAGCGGAAAATTTCTGGTTTCATTCTCCTGTTGGATTCCACCCAAAGCCTGGCCAGGGCTCGAGGAGGGAACCAAGGGAGTTTCTAACAAGGCCAAACACTTGGGTTCTCAGCCTTGAACAAGGCTGCGAAAGGAAAGTTGAATACATTCTCTCCTCACTACTGATTATATTTTGTCTTTCACTAGCGAGTTTACATATTTTACTAATGACTACATGCTAAGTTAGCAGCTTCGGCTTGGGGCCTGTTGTTCAGGCTGCAGTATTTCAATGCTTTAGCACTTTTTACACCAGCATAAGTGGGTTGCTATAACTTAGTACAATACCTACTAGCACAATGGTTATCAGTTATAAAATATACAGGATTCATCTATAGGTCAACTCTGGCTTGGGCCTGTTGTCCAAGCCTTAGCACTTCAATACTTCCATATTTTATTTGAGATATTGAATACATTAAGCAGTAATTCATGAAACTTCATACTGAAATTGGTTGTTCATCCAGATAATAGGCAGAGGAGAATAGCATCCAAGTGGGTGAGGATAACGGTAATGCTGCACATTAAATGGCAAATGTTGTTGCATTGTCCAAAGTGTAAAGTTTAACACTAAGGCAAATTTGAACAATTTATGGAAATGGAGTGTGGTCAGAAAGAGTCAGAATCAGAACTATTACAAAGTCTTTAAATACGTGTAAAATTATGTAATATAGTCTGTCTGTAACTTCTGTTCATATTGAACTTAAAATTGAATTTCCAGTAGTTATGAGTCTAACTGATGAAAAACACATGCAATCCTTGCTACTACTTTATCATTTCAATTTTAGATCAATCAATGGTCCCTGTTGCTTTGTGTAGCAGTTTACAAACCAGTCCAATTCCAAGGGTTTAATTTTGCAATATGGAGTGCAAATTTACCAAGCAAAGCTATACTGCTTTTTAAATTAATTATGAAATATCTCCTCTATGCCCATCTTACACAAGGAATTGATGCCCAGCCCCTTTGACTTCAATGGAATAAGTACTTATGGCATGCATAGGAGGAGAAAATGAGATTAGGGTCAATTTTCTTTGAAGTCAAAATAAGAATACGGAGGAAATAGGGGGAATTCTTTGAATCAAACTGACATCATAACACTTTGAAAGATGTACAATTCTGATAGGATGGCTTTGGGGAAATATTATTGAATTAATACAAGTTATGTTTGTTCAACTTCATCTTTCAGAACATTTGATTTTAAAAAGGAAAACATAATTTAGTGAACTTTTCACAAAGATTGAATAAAATTTGATTGCTGGAGGCAAGGGGAAATGTATAGATGTAAAGGAAAAGAAAGCCTGTTGATCATATTCAAAGTACAGCCTGTATTTTTGGGTTGTCATCTATTTTTATTTCTGGTTTTATTTTCACTCTAAACCCAGTTAATCTTCCTAATGGCATGAAGGTTGAGAATTCATCCTGACTGTAAACTTGTTCTAACAGAATAATAAATTTTTCAGAGACTGGCTTTCATCACCTGTGTATGTTGTTTATTTTAACATAGACAGTATTGAAATATTAAGCTTTCTGGTATAGTTTTAACAGTAGTGCTCTTGGTAGTATGCTTTTTCATGTGCTTTTCCTTTTGAACTTTTTGTATGTCTATAAGACGACATATTGCAATGCTGATTGAGTGCACTTTAAGGTGATTATGAGTAATTTAAAGATATATCCTGTGCATCTTGTGCAATTGCCAACTGGTGATTCCTGTATAACAATGCAAGACTGAAGTGATTTCCTAGTGGACATGAAGTTGGTAGTATCCTTGAATTTTTATTTTTAAAGCCTAAAGAATTTTCATCTTTGCTTTTGTTGGTGTAATTAAAAAATGTGCAAGATTTTTGTGTAAAGGAGCAGTGTAAATTTTTTTTTAGTAGCATTCATATCTAAAACTGCTGGTACCCCCTGAAATCTCTGTCCATAATTAAAACCAGGCACTTCAAAAGGCACCTTGATGAAATAAGTAAAGAAAAAGCCTTCATCTTACATTATGGGAGGGTGGGGGATAAGAAAAACAAATTTAAAAGGAACACGTGTTCAAAGTAGGATTTAGAAAGAGGAGGATGGGATTGACTTCTGTACTGGAATGATGAAAGCACTTACTGGCTCGACAGGATGCAGAGATGCTTGCAAAGGCGAACAAGAAAATGTTAAGTCATGACAAAGTGGTGCAGTTTTGGAGGTATGAACAACTGTAGATGACACAGGAAAATAGGTAAAGCTGTGAAGAATCAAGAAGTTAGGGTTAAGCTGCTTGAAGAAATGTAGTAGAAATATTAACTTCTGATTTTTGAAGAAGAAATTTTTTAATTCCCATCCATCAAGCATCATTTGACTTTGTTGAAACAAGTGTAGAGCCCTGTACACTGATTTTGCTGTACTACAATACAGATCTGTTTCAAGTCAAAATTAAGATGGCATTTGTGTTTAACTTGAGAAGGCTCTATTGAATCTGTAACAAGAAATCACTAGTGTTTGAAAGCAGAAAATAGTTGCTATAATTTCTTATACTTGATCAGTTAGGGATGATTCTGACATCATTATTTTAGACTATGGATTTGGCACATGCAGCAGGAAGAAGGACAGATTCAGGAAGGTGTTTAAAGTTAAATGTAAGTTAGCTGACCTTACTGTCATGCCAGAGCTGATCCAATAAAGGCCTGTTTTGACTGTCTGAATTAATTTTTGCATTTAAGCAAAAACATAAAGGACATTTTAATCCTGCCGTTGAATGCCCATACCACTGTTCCTGCTTATGACCGTAACAGCACAAACTAAATCTAGGAAGATGTTCCTACCAGATATTATGGCTCACACTACGTACTATCCATAATGCCTGTTATCCCGGTGTCTGTGAAGGTTTCTAGACAGATTTATTTTTGACAAACACCAGTATGTTGTTGACCTCTTCCAGCCATACTCCATAAGATGCAGAAAAGAGTAAAAGCTCCAAAAACACAGAGTAAACTTCAGAGAGAGGGAAGTTTCTCTTTGCTTCAGTGAAAACATAAAGCCACTGCTTTTCTACAGGAAAAACATGAAAACAACAGTACCAAGGGCAGAAGTGGCTACCCCTGATAGGAAAGAAGGTCTAATAATACCCATTCCTCGAGCAAAAAGGGGCACTCATTAGAGGCAGGCACACTGCTGCAGTGCTGGTAGGAAGCCACTCTTCCTCTGGGAGTTCGCAAAGACCATGCCACTTTACAAGGTGACAGAAACTCCCTGACAAAGCTCCCAGAAATCTTCCTTGCCACTGTAGCCATAGTTTCTGACTGCTGGTTATAGGTTTATTATCCTCTGCTCCAGGTAGCTTTAGACCTGACTACAGGAATCCTGCTGATGTGTCTACCAAAGGGCAAACAAAAGAAAAATCAATGTATTGTGTGGCAGCATCCCCATCACCACCGTGGCGTCATTTGTATTTTCTGCTCAGTAGTGTAGAACTTGGTCCAGAATGGTGTGATGAAATAATTCTTTGAAAATTTTTTTTTTTTTTACTTAGAAAGAAACAAGATTTTTTAAATCCCATATTTCATCATCAAAGTAATCAAAGAAATGTTTGTTATAAGTTAGGGTCATGATTTAGTTGTTTTTTTCCAAGGCACTTAGAGCCATCTTGGTATCTGCCTTTTTTTTAATTATGCTTTTGTGTGTAGGGAGTCACTTAGGTGTGAGATCAATTCCCTTCTTTAGTTCTGATTAGTAACTCACACAATGAGTGCATCATTCAGTTTTCTGCTGCCACTGGTCTTTTTGGTGCCATTCCAAATATCCCAGCTGTATGTAGTGAGAGTAAAAACACTTTTGGAGGAAAACTTTTGTCTCCATGACACTGACTGAATGCATTCCAGCTCTGCCTTGCCTTTCTCCAAACTTCCTCAGCATGATCATGATCCATTATAATCACCTGCCTCGGAGGGTTTTTTTTGGTTTTGTCATAAATTGGTATTATTTTCTCATGTATGTGACTTTGTCAGTGCATGGTTTTTCATTAAGATTCATGCACATGTGCATTTACAGTGCACAGTAGCAGAATGATCCATCAGCTTGTTTGAAGTATTATCAACACTGTCAACTTGGCTTAAAAGTAACAACTTCAAAGGACAGAAAAGAAAAATCCCTTCCTTCAAACTTCCAATGAATAGTGGAAAGAATAGTGTGAAATAGTCAATCATAACAGAGCACATTAGAACACTCTCAATTTAAATATTCTGAGATGTGGAGAAATATCTGGCAAATATGGGGAGTTGAAGAGCATTAGTGGTCAAAATAAGACAGGACCTTGAAAATTATTGATTCACAGGGCAGTGCAGTAAAGCCACTAGATATACGTGCAGTTCAAATAGGTTCAAATTCCTCATCTTGCCTATGCTTGGCCATCCAGAGCTTTTTGCAAGACCAATAGTAATACCTATTGCTGAACAAGCTGATCCATGGAGCCAGTCTTTAGTATCAAGAATGAAGTGTGTCTTGCAATCAGTAAGCCTCTGTGTGCCTGTTTTGCTGATTAAGGATACCAATTAAACTCGGACACCAGAGTGAAAAGAGTAGGCGTATTTTATTGGGGATAACCAAATAATGTAACAGACTAATACAGAAAACATGCAGTAAGAAAGGGCAGAATAATGCACCCAAAGCAGCAAATAGGAAAATACAGGGTAATGCATCAAATCATTACTACACGAGAGAGAGAATAGTGATTAAGAAAGATCCATCACCACTTGCATACGTTACCATCATCCAGACCCGCAGGCGCTGGGCAGCCCCGGTTACAGCGAGGATTTGGAGAGCCTGTCCCGGCAAGTGGGAAATCCTACGCGGTGCGTCCACCCGTAGGTGAGGCTTCCAAAGTCGCTGTGAGCGGGCCCAGCCTTATATACCAGAGATCGACAAGCCAGAATAGCTGGCACCTTTGTTTTGAGCGGAAAATTTCTGGTTTCATTCTCCTGTTGGATTCCACCCAAAGCCTGGCCAGGGCTCGGGAGGGGAAACCAAGGGAATTTCTAACAAGGCCAAATACTTGGGTTCTCAGCCTTGAACAAGGCTAAACAACGGAAGTTGGATTAATTCTCTCCTCACTACTGATTATATTTTGTCTAAGCTGCATCTTTCACTAGCAAGTTTACATATTTTATTAATGACTACATGCTAAGTTAGCAGCTTCAGCTTGGGGCCTGTTGTTCAGGCTGCAGTATTTTAATGCTTTAGCACTTTTTACACCAGCATAAGTGGGTTGCTATAACTTAGTACAATACCTACTAGCACAATGGTTATCAGTTATAAAATATACAGGATTCATCTATAGATCAACTCTGGCTTGGGCCTGTTGTCCAAGCCTTAGCACTTCAGGGCCCCATACAAAATCATTTTTTTTTCCGAGTCACTTGATAGAGAGGACTGACAATCTGACTGTAATTTGGAATGTGCAGTCTCCAGAAACCCACAACACCCAAGAAAGCTTGTGTTTCCTTTCTGTTAGTTGGTAGGGACATAGCTGTTATTTTATTAATCACCTCCATTGGAATCTGACGACGTCCATCTTGCCATTTTACTCCTCAAAACTGAATCTCTTGTGCAGGTCCCTTGACTTTACTACGCTTAATGGCAAACCTGGCTCTCAAAAGGATTTGGATTATTTTCTCCCCTTTGTCAAAAACTTCTTCTGCTGTATTACCCTATACAATGATGTCATCAATGTATTGCACGTGTTCTGGGGCTTCCCCCTGTTCCAGTGCAGTCTGGATCAGTCCATGGCAAATGGTGGGGCTGTGTTTCCACCCCTAAGGCAGTCAATTCCAGGTATATTGGACACACCCCTCCAGGTAAAAGCAAACTGTGGCCTGCATTCTGCTGCCAGAGGGATGGAGAAAAATGTGTTGGCAATATCAGTTGTGGCATACCACTTGGCTGCCTTCAACTCTAGCTCATACTGAAGTTCTAGCAGGTCTGGCACGGCAGCACTCAGCGGTGGTGTGATTTCATTCAGGCCACGATAGTCTACTGTCAATCCCCACTCTGCATTAGACTTTCGCACTGGTCATATGGGGCTGTTAAAAGGGGACCGTGTCTTGCTGATGACTCCTTGGCTCTCTAGATGACGAATCAGTTTATGGATAGGGATTACAGAGTCTCGATTGGTGCGATATTGCCGTCGGTGCACGGTTGTAGTGGCAGTTGTCACCCGTTGTTCTTCAACCCTCAGCAATCCCACAACAGAAGGATCCTCTGATAGACCAGGTAACACAGACAGCTGTTCAATTCCTTCTGTTTCCAAGGCAGCTATACGAAAAGCCCACCGATACCCTTTTGGGTCCTTAAAATACCCTCTCCTGAAATAATCTATGCCAAGAATATATGGAGCGTCTGGGCCACTCACAATGGGGTGCTTTTCCCACTCTTTTCCACTTAGGCTCACCTCAGCCTCCAATACAGTCAACTGTTGAGACCCCCCTGTCACTCCTGAAATACAAATGGATTCTGCCCCTTTTAAAATTTGATGGCATTAGGGTGCATTGAGTACCAGTGTCCACTAGAGCCTTATACTGCTGGGGGTCAGACGTGCCAGGCCATCGAATCCACAGGGGCCAGTAAACTCGGTTGTCCCTGTCCTCTGCCTGGCTGGGGGCCGGGCCCCTCTAATGTTGGTCATAATACCCGCTAACGACAAATGGGTTAGTGTGGTGTGCATGGTTTTCAGTCTCATCTTGGTCACTCACTTCTTGTGAATACAAGTCAGAAGTTCTTCTCATAGGATCGTGAGCAAAGTCGACCTTTCTGCTCTGTTTGGGCACTTGATTACTGGAAGCTGGAGCAGCATTTCTCCTGGAAGGACCATGTTTTGTAGTTGTTCTTCCTTCCAGCTCACATACCTGCTCTTCTAGGAGGTTGTGGTGGTTTAGTCCCTGCCGGGGTCTGAGACCACGCGGCTGCTGCCCCTCCCCCACAAAGGGAGTGAAATACAAAGCCCCGGAGCTGAGATAAGGAGAGGTTTAATACAACAGTGCGACAGCAACACAACAAACAATAACAATAACAATAAGAATAACAGTGATAACAATGAACAGAGCAAAATATCTACCAATACAGCAGTGAGAACCGAGCAATGGCATAACACATGTGTTAACCGATCGTCTCCCTTCGGCTCCAGGATGTGATGTCAGTATGGTATCTGAATAACCCAGCTAGAGCTCCCCCCCACTGCTGGGGAAACTTAACCCTATCCTTGCTAAACCAGGACAGAGGTAGGTAGGCTTTCCATCCCATTTCTTCATGTCTTCTCCATAGTCATGCAGGCAATGCCACAGCTTCCCCCGTGGTGTGTACCGGTTCTCTCGAGTAGAGAAACGACTGCTCCTAATAGCCGAGATTCTAGTCCATGCAGGTGAGGAGTAGGACATGTTCTCTTTAAATTGCTGGAAATATTGAGGTAATTTGTTCACAGCCGCAATGATGGGGGAAGAGAGACTTTCTTCATTTTGTTGTAGTTGACGAGACAGTTCATTCAATGTTGGTCCCTCTTCGTCTTTCCAGTCCATTAGTGCTAATGCATTGGCATATGATGAGGGTGTGCTCCGTACAAAATTCCTCCACATGGGCTGGGTGCATCGGACTTCATCTGGATCTGTGGGTAGCCGTGCATTATCTGGGTCATAGTAAACTGCCTCCTGCACAGCTAGCTCCCTCAAGTATTGAATGCCTCTCACCATAGTGGTACACTTACTTGGATGACATATAACATCTTCCTTGAAGGGATACCTCTCCCTCACACTTGACAGAAGTCGCCTCCAGAGACTGAGATTTTGTGTCTTCTTTCCAATGGCTTTGTCAATGCCCCCTTCCCTAGACAGGGATCCCAACTGCTTCGCCTACCTGCCCTCTAGTTCCATGCCACTGGCCCTGCTATCTCAGCACTAGAGCAGCCAGGTAACGAGTTGCTCACCTGGATGGCAGCTGAAATCTTTTCTTATGTCTCACAACTCACTCAAGGATAAGGATTGGGTGACTATCACTGGCTCTGCCTCCTCCTCCTGTTCTTGTGATGGGCCTGGTTCATCATCACCCTGTACACCATGAGGGGATTTTCTTGTGTATTTCTTCTTCTGTATGGGAGCAACTGACACCCTCATGGGTTGGTTCTCTGGTTCAGCTGCAGCGCCTGTCCTCGGGCTTGTAGTGGCTGCAGTTTCTGTTACTTGGTTACCAGGTGCAGAGCCCTTCTCTTCCTCTTGAGGGTGCTAAACAGTGTTTAATAGCACTCGGTAAACGTGGGCTATGCCCCAGCACATTGCAGTGAGCTGTGCCTCTCTGGAATTACCCGGGTGACAACATATTTTTTCCAAATATTCCACTAGTTCTTCAGGATTCTGTGCAGGAGTGAAGTTCCAATACACTGGAGGTCCCACTGTTCTAGGTACTTGCCCATTCTACTCCACACCCCCAGCCACTCATAATTCTCCAACCTTGGGCTAGATTTCCAGGTGATACTCTTAAATAGTTGCTTAACCCTGAACAAAACCTGAACCACATGCAGGAACACAGTAGCTCCTAACAGCACGGCAACCATCAGGTATTCTTTATTAGCAGCGCTGGGGTCGCCCTGGGGATTCTCCACCATAAGGGCTCCCCCGAACTAGCAAGGGACATCAGGTTACATACACACAAATCATACATATTCATTAGATTTCCTGGAAAGGGGTGTCTTATGATAATGAGTTCCCGGAATTCATTTACATAATCCGAGCATGCCTAGTAAAAATAGAGTGAGGGTCTTTGGTGGTCAAGGGAAGAAGTGGTCTTCTTCTTGGTGTCTGCTCCTTCCAGAGCATGCACTGTGAGGTAAAGTCCAGGTGTCTTCTTCCTAAATCGACGAGATCACCCTCCCTAGACTGTATCTCTGTGTCCTTTTGTTTGAGTTCCCCTTATCTTAGTTTGCCCAAGTGCCCATTGAAGGCTGCTATCAGTGAGTTATATAGGGAGTGTTTTACCTTTGTCCAGACAGACAAAGAGGCCTAGGGAAAAAAGTTGAGGAGTCCTTGGAAACAAAGACAAGCAAAACTTTCATGCATCACAGTTTAGACTTAATCAGAAATTCATTGGTTTGAGCCCTTTCAGGAGGAATGCCAGTAGTTCCCCCCCCCCCCCCCGAGGTGGAAGAAGCGGCAGGACTGACTGCACTCCCCCATTCCCTGCCCCCTGAACTGCTGGGGAGGAGTAGGTAGAGATATTGGGAGCAACGAGAAGCCCGGGAAGAAGGAAGGGATGGGGGAAGGTGTTTTCAAGATGTGGTAACGCTTCTCACTGTCCTACTCTGTCTGTTATGTGTTGCTGTTCTTAGTGTTGATATAGAAATATTAAGAAATTAAGCACATGACTAATAAGATGATTAACAATATTAGGCCTAAGAGTTATCTGTTTAAGCTAAGGAATGTTGAGCTATGGGAACAAAGACACAGGCTCACAAAAACAGAGATAGAGGCCCCAAGGACAGAGGACGTGTAACCATGGCAACAGAAGATAACGGGCATTTTATGACCCAAAGGAACGAGTCCAGGCCCAAGGATGTGCATCACTCTTCAGATAAGGTGGATAACAGGAGATCTGGCCAGAAGAGACTGGTTTTGAGACCTGGCGATGTCGAAACTGGGGAAAAGGTGACGAGGAAGACTACTGGCCTTCCTCCTGAAAACCCCCGAAAACGACCACCAGGAGGCAACATGCAGGTGCAAGAGTGACATAATTGTTTTAAAACTGCTGACACAGCTCTTTCGAACTAACCACACCTTAGTCGTGCATATGTATGTTTGTGTTGTGTAACCCTATGAATATATATAAGGTACCTGCGTTTAAGTTGTAACCTAAGGAGCTTGGGTGTGCACGTTAGGCGGAGGAATCCCCCATGCACCCAGCGCTGCAATAAAGAATGCCTGCTTTCTAATACTCTGATTCTGAGTCTTAGAGAGTTTTCCTTGACCATCTTTTCGGTATCAGTTTCTGTATTAAATTTTATGTTCTTTTTTTCTTCCCCTAACAAGTCTGGTTTTTGCCTGTGCCTTAAAGGATGAGGTCATCCCTCCTTGTCCTTATCCCAAGTTCCTGGATTTGTTATTGATTTACCAATAAGTAGAAGTAATTGTGTTTGATTTAATAGAAATATAGAATCATAAGAAATATTTAGTAAAAATTTTTATTTGTTGTAATCTATACCAGCAACCGATTGCTACTTTAAAATCCCCTATACAGCTCCATACCAAGGCCGAAGAGATTGGTTATAATCATCTAGTAGAAACGTTTGGAACCTAGGTAACCAAACACAAACTTATTTGTAAGTTGATTTATAATACATATACAGGACCAGGATAATGCAAGTAGTTGTCAAAGTCCAGGATTAATGGGAACTGGGGGAAACAACCGTAACAGCTTACAAGTACCTGCCAAGAAAACTGTGTCCTTAAGCAAAAGGTAATTCTGGCAGGGGAAGATCGCGACCACCGACCCATGGACCACCTACTCACATTACACCCCAGACTCATTTCTAGACACTTCTAATCCTTACTGCGCAGAATCGGAAGTAGGCGGAGAGTATGTTAATGATTTCTTGGAAATTGTGTATTTATGTATGAACACTTAATGAATATGCATGAATAAGTTCTATATAAGATGTATGATTTTAGTGCTTGGTACGCGCTGTTGGTGAGAATACTCCCCTGCGCGTCCGGCTGTCAATAAAGAAGTGTCTGCTTATCTGCATCAAATTGGTGTTGATAAGTTCTTTATTCCGGATTTTCGGTAACAGATCTTTTTCTTTCCTCCTTCTCAGTGCTGGGGGGAAGGGGAGGAGTGAGCGGCTGTGTGGTGCTCAGTTGCCCTCTGAGCTCAAACCACGACAGAGTGGCAAAACTGAATTATGCCTATTGTGTTAAGTAAGGCAGATACAATTTTGTTAAGGTTTATGCATTTTGTAGAGTCTGCCAAATAACAGTTGTTATAATAATAGTGTTTCATGTCCTTAGACTGCTGTAAAAATATTAGTTAATACATTAATGAGATGATGTGATAAAGAGAAATGATTACTTGCTTTGAGAGTTATTTACTTATAGCAAACTGCTTTGCAACTTATTTACTTATAGCAACTTATAGTATTACTTACAGTATTTTTGAATATTGCTAATATTGATTAATAATCCTGCTTGCCCAGACTGTTCTGTGGAATTTTACCAAGGACCACTGTGTCCATCAAAACAAAGCAGTTTACTGTGGAAACCTACCAAGAACTGCAGTGTTCAGCAAAAAAATATGGTTTTGTCCTTGGAAAGCAGATGTGCTCTAACTAGTTTAGTCTTGGTAATGAATAGATAGCCATATATGGACGGTAGAAATGGATACACTGGTACTTTTAGATAAGATAGAATGAGTAAACAGGCTGAAAACACTCTTGTTATTCAAGAAATTGGCCAAGAGAATCTGCGCATGCTCTGGGGAAAAGTACAAGGTGAGAAAGACTACAAGCCTTCCTCCAAAAGACTCCAAAATATTCCACTAGTTCTTCAGGATTCTGTGCAGGAGTGAAGTTCCAATACACTGGAGGTCCCACTGTTCTAGGTACTTGCCCATTCTACTCCACACCCCCAGCCACTCATAATTCTCCAACCTTGGGCTAGATTTCCAGGTGATACTCTTAAATAGTTGCTTAACCCTGAACAAAACCTGAACCACATGCAGGAACACAGTAGCTCCTAACAGCATGGCAACCATGTTTATGTCAACATTCCAAAGATATTTGAACTCCCCAGATTTCTCAAACACAACTGTAAATAGCCCCAGGGCCGATGACTGCACATTATCATAGATGAGCATCACATAGTACAACAGAAACAAAATCTTAACGCAACTCTCATGGAAGGTGAGCAACAGCATGGGAAACACGTATTGCAAATGAGGTGATAAGATCTTAAGGAGCCAAGCAATCCACATTTTACCCATTTTTTTGTTATCTCAAAAAAAAAAGAACAACCTCAGTGCCCCACGTTGGGCGCCAGTAACTGTTGAGGTTTGAACTCAGCCGGCAGGCAGATGCCACGTGGCCAGCCGTTCACCTCCCCCCTCCCCAGTGAAATAGGGGAGGGACAAATAGAAGAGAATTTTTAGGTTGAATAAAAAGTAAGAATTTACTAAATATAACAAGAGAACAACGTTTACACTAGTGAGTCCAAAAAGAAACGGGTAAAATGCAGCAGTGACTTACCGAGCGCGGCGACCGCCCCCACAGCAACACGCGACCAGACCGGAACCCGAAAACGGCGCACGCCCACCTGAATACCCTGGGCATGACATCACATCATATGAAATACTCCAATTACTGATCGGGACTTGGCTCTCTAGCTGGGCTCCCTCTCAACCCAGGGAAAGTTAACTCTATCCTGGTCAAAACCAGGACAGACAATTAGAAAAATATTTTAATGTTGTGGACATCAAATGCTAGTTAGGTTTTCACAAATTAATATATAGTATGTTGTGTAAACCTTCTCACCCTTCATATGGGTTTTTATTAAAGCTATTAGTATACAATTGTAATATTAAGTAAATGCCTTTACTGTGAATACAATACTTCATTTTTCAACAGTGGCAAACAAACTACCTTCCATACTTATTCTGGACCTCCATAATGTAAAATAAAAGCAGACAGTTAAATATATTCCACTAAAAGAATGGGAAATGGAGATCAAATCTTTTTCACTGTTCTAGATTAACAAACACAGTTCTAGTTTTAATTTCTGATTTAGACATTGATGTTTTATCTATATAAGAACATGCACAGAGCATCAAAATATCAGCATCTACCCATAACATCTCCATTTTTTTCAAGGGAGACTACAAAAAGATCAACACCTGCAACCTATTATTATAGCTGCTTCCAATTCTCCTACTCTGAAGAAACTTGACTCTTATTCACTTCAGAAAGGTCTGATAAACCCAGCAGTAGTAAACTGAAGTTTTAGAATTATTTTCACTGCCCAAATTCCAAAGTGCAAAGTAAAACCCAAGGTCAGCCATTACAATCATTATGAGAAATCAGAATGGTACTCAATTATTTTACAACTTACGTTACCATTAGAAAATTTATGCTAGAGGTGTCAAGATGTGTTTTACTATGGAAAATAAATAATTGTATTTCTAATTATAATAGCCTACTGATATACATGCAGGAAAACTGATTTCCTCTACTAACATGATCACACTGTAGGCGTCCTTATCATTAAACAAAGCCATGTAAGTGTCTTTTCTTTTCAAACTCACACCCATCTCTCTAGTTCTTCAAATTTTGTGCATTCTCCCTTTTTAAGCATCAGTGTTTACAACTAAAAATCATTACAGCACAAAAGCAGGTTTTTCTTGCCTTTCATGTTCAATGCCATATTTGCAAATATTGCAGAAAATATTTATATCAGTGTGCTGGGTTTGTGTGGCGGGGTTTTTGGTAGTGGGGAAGGGGGCTACAGCAGTGGCCCCCTGTGAGAAGCTTCTCAAAGCTCCCCCAGCTCCAAGTTGGACCTGCTTCTGGCCAAGGCCAAGCCAATTAGCCATGTTGGCTGCGCCTCTGCGATAATGTATTTAAGAAGGGGAACCTGGGAGGAGCAGTTGGAGTTGTGAGGAGTTGTGAGAAGGACACCTATGTGAACAACGAGGTCAGTGGAACAAAGGAGGAGGTGGGGGAAGGTGTGCCAGAGCAGAGACTCCCCTTTATCCCGTGGTGAGGGGGCAGGGCTGCTCCCCTGCACCCATGGAGGTCACCAGGGGAGCAATGCCAACCTGCAGCCTGTGGAGGACCCCACACTGGAGCAGGTGACTGTGCCCGAAGAAGGCCAGGGCATTGTGGGAAGGAGAAACCCTCACTGTTTTAGTTTGGCGCTGGGAGCATTGCAACACGTGGCAGTGACCCACGTCAGAGAGGCATGGGAGAGCTGCAGCCTGTGGGAAGGACTCATGTTGGAGAAAGTTCATGGAGGACTGACTCCTGTGAGAGGGGAGCCATGTGGACCATTGGAAGAATGCAAAGATTACCCCCCTCCTGGGGAGGAAGAAGCAGCAGGACTGACCGTAACCCCCATTCCTTGTCCCCTGAGCTGCTGGGGGAGGAGGACGTAGAGATATTGGGAGAAAAACTGAGCCCAGGAAGAAGGGAGGGGTGGGGGAAGATGTTTTCAAGATGTGGTAATGCTTCTCACAGCCCTACTCTGTCTGTTACGTGTTGTTGTTGTTAGTGTCTGTAATAAATTGATGTTCTTTTTTCTTCCCCAATGGAGTCTGTCTTTTGCCTGTGACCATAAGGGGTGAATCATCCTTCTCTGTCCTTATCTCAATTCCTGAGCCTTTTGCTTTATTTTCTCCTTCCCAGAAATGGGCGGGGGAAGGAGTGAGTGAGTGGCTGCGTGGTGTTCAGTTTTCCTCTGGGCTGAAACCATGACAATCAAGTTTAATAAAATGTTTCCACTACTACAAGAGTTAACTTACTAATATATAACTTATAAAAACTAGATCAAGAAAAATTTTGGACTTCAGTCACCTGGTAATAGCCTTTTCCAGTCTAAGAATAGACTCTTGTGCTCCTGTCCAGCATATTCAAATTACACATTAAACAGCTGTTACAAAACAGGTAGTGACTGTGATTAATGTAGGCTATGACTATTGATAGCTATCTGCATGTCTGTTTTAAGTCTGTATCTCTCTAATTAGTGATACCACAAGCTACTAATTAGTGAGAGTTGGGTACCTGGTGTATTAAGATTTTGTAGTTTGGGTATTGTGCATCAAAGCTGTGAAAACTCTGAGTATACACTTACAAAGAATTACAATGTAATACCATATTTTAAACTTTTAAGAAGGTATAGAAATAAGATAAATGCTACGTAAATACAGACAATACACACCAATAAATGAAACTTACTTGAATATATTCAATCTCTTCATATGACATAAGTTTCCTTCTGTATTTCTGAGGTAAGGTTCTTGCAAATTCAGAAGTGTCTGGTATACCTTGTACTCTACTAACAGGTGAAATATTTTGAAATGCTGGTGATCTGCCTCCCACAGACTCCCATGCTTTTGAAGCATTGAGAAATGGCATATTTGCTTGTAGGAATTCCTGTACTTAAACCCAGATTACAAAACTATTACAGAAATATAACAAGACTGTAAAATTAATTAGTGAGCAGCCAATAAAAGTTACCAATTATTGACAATTTTCTTCATTATAACAAATACTTAAAAGAATTAAAAGATACTCTACTTCTCACAAGCTGTTTTTATTGTTGTCAAATATACAGAATCACAGAATCATTCAGGTTGGAAAAGACCCTTGGGATCGTCGAGTCCAACCATCAGCCCTACTCTACAATGTTCTCCCCTACACCATATCCCCCAACATCTCATCTAAACGACCCCTAAATACATCCAGGGATGGTGACTCCACCCCCTCCCTGGGCAGCCTATTCCACTGTCTGACCACTCTTTCTCTGAAAAATTTTTTCCTAATGTCCAGTCTGAACCTCCCCTGTTGCAGTTTAAAGCCATTCCCTCTTTTTCTATCACTAATTACCTGTGAGAAGAGACCAGCGCCAACCTCTCTACAATGTCCTTTCAGGTAGGTGTAGAGAGTGATGAGGTCTCCCCTTAGCCAAGAACAGTGAAAAAATTCTGAAAGTAAAAGAAAGCATATTTGAGTGGCAGAAATACTGATGTGGAAACAGAAGATAAATCCTAAAAAAGGCTTTTTCACTGGGAAGATGTACTTGCAGAAAAAGCATAAAGTATCAGATGTGTGTGTGGAGGGGGTTATGTAGAAAGATAACAAAGATAAATAACTAACATCCAGTAAGATGATGCTTTTTGTTTACTGCAACTGTAAAAACAGACAAGTGAAAAAGAGGTAGAAGTTTACAGAAAGATAAAGCTCACTACTATGACATACCACAACATGCAATACAATGCTGTACCCATTTTTAATATTACAAAATGGCATCAAAGGAAGGTCCCAAAGAGAGTGAGGAAGAAAACCCATCAGAAGGAGCACAATCTGAACAGGGGACATGCCATTAAGCTGAAATTTTAAAATTATTTTCTTGCTTTAGGGGATTCAAGTTCACAATTCCGAAGCCTCTGCCTCAGCCCCGGTGCCACCAACATTTCTAAGTCTTCCTCTTGCTTGTCCTGAATCAATTTTAAACATCTCTGTCCAATACTGCATGCTGAACAATACCTTTTCAACACCCTTCCTTTACTTGCTTCCCATTTATCCTGTTCTAAGGCCAACACTAAATGATCACTTGGAGCCAAATTAATCCCACTCTTCTTTTGCCACTCAGGGTGTTGTCTTACTGTAAAGAACATATCAGCATACAATACTTCATCCTATTTTCTTTCCCTTCTCAAAAACGACATTAATTGTAGTAAAGTGATTCAAAGTTCCATTCATAGGCCATTTTTCTCCATCAGCTAATTTGTACAGTGGCCACCACTGATTACAGTATTTAATCAAATCATCCTGCTTTGCAGCTCCACCAGGGGATCCAGCAATCTGTTTCCAATGTGTCAAAACACAACCTAAAGGTGATTTCTTTAAAATTCCCCCATTTGTAGATGATCCAGTCCCCATTTTAAACACAAGGGATCACAATTAAACACAAGGGATTACACACGCAAGTGGATCTTTCATACAATGACAACACAAAAAAACAATTATTACAATAAATAAACACAGTTAGGATGACAGTTACCATGGTTACATTCAGCATTTACTTCAAATAGGGACTCTAACCCTTTGTTATTTCAAAGAGGGACTCTAACCACTTTCCAGAGGGGGATTCTAACCCCTCACCCAGGATTTTAGCCCAACCTTGCGTAGCTTTCACTGCATCTGACAGGCAGGCAACTGTTACAGAGGCTTCCAAATGAGCAACCCACCACCAATTTTTAAAAAAATAAATAAATTTATTTTTTAATAAAACAACCAACCAGCTCTCCATAAGTTACAGATTCGAATGTCTGCAAGAGGAGAACAGAATAACTTTCTGGGGTTTAACAACAACCCAAAACACTTTACAAAGCCCCACTCCCCAGCTGTTTAACGACAACCCAAAACGCTTTATCACTCGCCTGATAAGTGAGGGCTCTCAACCTCGAGCACCTGCTCAGGGCAGTGTCCTGACCCAAGGCACCTCGAGGAGTTTCCTTGGGCAGCGTCCCGAACCCAACGGGAGAGTCCTCAACCGCAGCATGCTGCTCCAGGGGGACGAGCTCAAAATGGCTCCCCCAGGGGACTCCATTTATACCCAGGCCCAATCTGACCTGTAGTCAATAGCGGCTCCCATTGGCCAAAGGCCCCAATTACCGCAAAGCCCTGAGAACAAAGGCAGTCAGGAGCTGCTGCACTTCAGCAGCCAAGAAGCTCTGCTTTCATTGGGTGGATGCACCTGCAACAGCAACCCAACCAGATTTTCAAAAGAATGCTTTAATACTCACAATCCAGTGGTCCTTTGCTTGAGGGCTTTTCGGTCTGGGTATTGGGGTCCTTTCCGAGAATTCTTGGGGCTGGCTGAAATTCTGCGATCCCAGGATCCGTCGAGGCTAAAGACATATGTCCCATCAGGGGTGCCAAATTGTTACTGTAAACAGCCGGACTGAAATAACTCTCTAAGACTCGATTAGAGTTTTAGAAAGTAAGCATTCTTTACTGCAGCGCCACATGCACAGGGGATATCTCCACAGGGGATATCTCCACCTAATGTGCGTGCCGGGGTGTTGTGGTTTGAACTCAGCCGGTATCCAATCGCCACGTGGACAGTTGTTTACTTCCCCCCCCCCCGGTTTCGCCACCGGTGAAATAGGGGAGGGACAAAAGAAGAAATTCGTAGGTTGAATAAAAAAAATTATTTAGTAATGCTAACAAAAACAACAGTAACATATGCAAATGTCCTTGATGCATGCATTCTCATATTCTTCGGTGGTCTTTGGTGGTCCACTCTTCAGAGTAAATAAATGACTTCTTGACCCACTGTGGTAGAATTTTTGTCAGCATGTCAAGTTATTTTTATTTCATATGAAGGAAGTTTCTCTAAAATGTTGCCTAGGTTTGATTTCTTTGTATTAGTATTGTGAAAAAAAGCTCCCACCTTTACTCAGAACAATTGGATACAACATAGAGCTAATTAAGACTGGAAAATGTCTGTTTTGCAAATGATTAAACTTTCATATTTAACTTTTTGGATTTATTTTCATAAGTTTGTAGACTGGGGCAGTATCAAAGTGAACACTTCTATCATTTCAAGCACCAGAGACTTACTATGATCTAGTTAAAGGAAACAAATACGTTAATCCCGCTAAAGCAAACTTATTAGGAATTCTGGGACAATTCACTGGGTGGTTTGCAATGGTTATTTACTGTCCTGACCACTGAGGAAATTCACACATTGCAAATTGATAAAGTAATGAAGTTCAGATAAATCTTGGAAAACTTTTGACTAAATGAAGATATTAATTTATTCTTCCCTCAAGATGCAAAGGGAAGACCCATTACTATTAAAGGGAGTTGCACACACAATCAAAAGAGTAAGACCTATGGAGTTTTCTCATAATAGCTCTGTTTGAGATACATGTGTTTTAATTCAAAGTATGCAGTGCTTATTAAGCTATTGGAAATAATAAGAAGAAATTTTCCACTCTCCAGTAATCTTTATATTATCTTTTACATTATTCCTTCATTTCTGAGGCTGTAGGGCTATTGGTTTTATTCTGATTTTGTGCTCTTTTTTTTGGTGTGTTGTCTTTGCTTTCTTATAGGTGTATTTTCTTACTAGAATTTATATCAGGAAACAGGATTCAACCTACATTACTGTTTCAGGATAGTCACGACTTACAAAATTATTTTGAATATTTTTTTCTGAATAGAAGTTGAGTCTTCATCCCATCCCTTCCTCATTCCATCTGCTTTTCAGGCCTGTAGGATCATGTAAATTTGGTTTACCAATAACTGTTTTTTTACTATGAAAAGCACCAACAATTACTCTAGCATGACAGTCATATTACTGGGCTTGAAGTTACAAATTAGTTCAATATACAACAATTTAACACTTGTAGCAAGTTAACACTTTGGACATATATTGAATTTTGAATGTTAAATATTGTAAGAGTAAAATTGTGAGGATTTTTTTCTCTATGAGCAAAACATATGTAATCTGAATTGATGTTTCACTTAGTATTTCTCAAGACATTTTATGGTAGTTAAGGCATTTGGATCTAATTTTCCTCATATTAAGAAAACTGCTATTTCAGTGGGCCATATCCTTAGCATGCCCAGCCCAGTATGGGATATCATTTATTCCTGTTGTGCTGAACTTTTCATCTGTGGTTGCAGCAGAGAAAAAAATAGTGTGTGCACAAATTTGGCACTTGCTTTTCTTGCACAAGCAACAGTGAGAAATAAGCCCTGTGTTGTGAGGATGAGTGCTTAGGGCTTCTTAAGGGGAAGTTCTGCCTACACAGGATCGGTGCAACTTGCAAGGATCACGCCCTCAAAGTGGGCATGAGTGTGTTTTCTTTGGTACTTACGTATTGTGTGACCTCTGCATTTCCCTCCCTCCTTAATGCAGAGCTACGTCCTGCCAAAGGCCCTATTCACTGCAGAGTTGTTTGTCCTTTGTGTACCATTTTGTTCACTCCAGTTTTGATTTGATCTCAAACTAATACATACAGAAAAAAGCATGTGGATATAACTGAAGAAGCACCGTGCTTTTCTATATTTCTATTGACGTGTAGTTTTTGCATCTAATATAATTAAAGTGTGGGAATTGTTTTAGTATGCTTTTTTGGTTTGGGGAATTTTTTGTTTTATTTTAAATCCCTGAGTTATGCTGCACTGCAGCAGCACTTTAACAAGGCCTTTGAAAAGTATGAGATAACACAGAGAACCAGCACCCACAAGCAAAATTAGGAGTTTCTGATTTCCTTAAGTTGAAATTTGAATTTGCAGGTTTGGGAATGTGTATCTGTGCATATGTGTTCACACTTGCCGTGTTTATGTATGAATAAATCCCAGTATAGGTGTATTTTCACCAAACATGATCATTCTGATGAATTCAGTGATAACTTTGTTTAAAGACACACACACATGCATACTAGACCTTTGTGGGTGCAGCATGTTTCCAAATACAGTTAGAAAACTAAGTTTCTGTGGTAGTGTTTTTTGTTGTGTTTTTTTTTTTTTTTTAAAAAAAAAAAAGCTTGTCTGTATGGTTCACTTAGATAAGACATCTTGTCAAGCAGTCTGTAAAACCAAATTTTCTATTTGGTGTCAACTGTTCTATAGTAAAGAAATGGCTTTGTCTTGTAATTGGCAATGAAATAATAATACTTGGGAAAACATTCAGATGCTTCTAATGGGGAAAACTGCTGATTTTCACACAGTGTTTTTGCTATGCATGGTATTAAGTTGGAAAAGTGAATCCTGATATTTTTTTCAGGGTCACTTTAGAAATGGGCAGCTCAAAGCACAATGCCTCCCATGGGACAAGGTTCCAAAATGCAACATTTTATGTAGAACATGTTGTATTTACTGCAGTAAAAGACTAAACTGGACTGTGGGAGTTGGTAACATTACATTGCACTTGTCCTAATGAGACTGCATTAGCTGCCCAAGATGCTGCTATTTTTTTTTATTCTTGTTTTTAAAAATAAAGCTCTGTTCTGTTAAATGTCTTTAAAACATTAAGATTACTTTGGTTTAAAATGGTCTTTGAGGAGGTGGAGGGTAAAGTGTTGCAAATTGACTTTAAAAGGCAACAATGAAAACATGCCTTCTTGAAATTTTGTTCAAGCTACAGAGTTGATGGAGCTGTATCTTGTTTTTAAGTTGCTTTAAAAATTGTAATAAGTCTTCAAACAGAATAAAGGTTGTTTTGAAACTGCATTTCCATTGTTGAGGTTTCAGTAAGGTTTGAGATGTCTCTTTACCAGAATCTTTGGCTGACTCTTCCTCTCTATACGTGGCCTACTTTGAAAATGAGACCCAAATGCTCATATTATTAGAGGCAACTAGGGATCAAATTATTTCAGCTGACTCACAGTCATCCTATGTATTGAACTGAATGGAGTAGTTGAGTAGCTCCAAAATAGTCTCGTGCCAAATAGTGCCAAAGCGACGGTTCTGCTCATCTCATACTCTTGCAAAAGCAGTACAGTGGTAATGATCTGTAATCTGCCTTTTACAGTGCAGATGAAGTTCTGGTTCTTCTGAAATCAGTGTGAGTTTTGTCATTGATTTCCAAGAAGCCAGCCTGTCAGCCTTTGTAGCTAGAGGTAATTTACTAGCTTCATGAATACATCGATTGTGAAAGTCAATGTGAGAATGAAGAAGAGGGAGGAAGTAAAGGGGGGGATTGGGCAAGACTGATTCTGAGCATTGTTTTCTTCCCCTCATTATTGATATGAGGTATCTGAATTCTTCAAGCCCATCCATATCTTGCCCCAGGAGAGGTCCTCTGGGGAAGTCAGTCAGCCAGACAGCCACTCTAGAAGCAAAAAGAGATTCCTATTCCCATTCTGTCCAAGGTTTCCATTCTAAAATCTGCCCACATTTTGCTCACTAGTCACATAATACCCCCTGAGGTACTCAGGTAGCACAGGCTTGAAATAATTATTAATAATCACAACATTGTCACTGGCCCTTAGAGGTTCTTATAAGAAACATAGATTAAAGGCTATTATATTTTTAGTCCACTTAATAGAAAGTGGGGTTAGATCTCCGATGAACGTATCTGTTGCAGTTTTTCCTCAGTAAACTGATTCTTTTAAACAGACACCAAGTTTATCTCATTCCTGCTCCCTGAACCAATGTTAAGCAACACAAACTCTTCTGCAGCCATAGAGCTTGACATCTAAAAGTAAGGTTAGTTAGGTCATGAATCACACATTGTCCATTATCAACTACTTAGAGAAATTATGATTGGTTGATCATAATCTGCAGAAATCTATGGACCAGCAGATTTCTGGCCTGTATCATATATTGTATAGAAATCACTCTTGGCAGATGAAGTGCTAAGGCTTGGACAATAGGCCCAAGCCAGAGTTGACCTATAGATGAATCCTGTATATTTTATAATTGATAACCATTGTGCTAATAGGTATTATACTAAGTTATAACAAACCACCTATTCTGGTGTAAAATGTTGAAGTATTGAAGCCTGAGCAACAGGCCCCGAGCCAAAGCTGCTAACTTAGTATGTAGTCATTAATGAAATATGTATGCTCATTAATGAAAGATGTAGCTTAGATACCATATACTCACTACTGGTGACGGATGTAATGAAAACATGTCTATCCTGAATGTGTCTTTCTTCTTCTTTGTGTAGGGGTAAGTTAACAAAGCCGTGAAGCCAGCTGTCCGGCCTTGGGACAGACGTATGGCCTTGTTTTAAAAAGAACATAAATAAATTAGATAAGGAGGGAAACTCCCTTAGCTTCTCCCTTGAGCCCTGGCCAGGCTCTGGGGGGAATCTAATGTGAGATTGAAACCAGATGTTCCGCTGAAAACAAAGGTGCCAGTTATTCTGGCTTGCTGATTTTTAGGTATATAAGGCTGGGCCCGCTCACAGCGACTTTGGAAGCCTCACCTACGGGTGGACGCACCGCGTAGGATTTCCCACTTGCCGGGACAGGCTCTCCAAATCCTCGCTGTATCCGGGGCTCCCCAGCGTCTGCGGATCTGGATGATGGTAACGTATGCAAGTGGTGATGGATCTTTCTTAATCACTATTCTCTCTCTCTCAGGTAGTAATGATTTGATGCATTACCCTGTATTTTCCTATTTGTTTAAGTGCACTATTGTGTCTTTTCTTACTGTATGTTTTCTGTATTATTCTGTTATATTATTTACTTATTTCTAGTAAAATACGCCTGCTGTTTTCACTCTGGTGTCTGAGTTTAATTGATATCCCTAATCAGCAAAACAGCAGACTGGACACTGAAATGTCAATCTATTTTTGCTATTTGCAGACAAAACATTCCCACTTTCCCTCTTTGCTTTCTTGCTAGGGCTTGATGGTAATTTTTCATAGGGAATATGAAAAACTGCTTAAATCTATTTTTGTGCAGCTACAAGTGGATGTAATCTTTTTAAAGGATTGGGAATGCTTTTTGTGTGGGTTTTTTTTTTTTCTCCCCAAGCTGCTTGACTCGTGCGAAGTTGTGTGTGAATAACTTCACATAAATCCCTTTGTCTGAGCTGTGAAGCCAAAAAGGAAAGAGGAAATTTTAAACTTCTCATTGTTGTGTTCTCCAGGCTTCAATGAAGGGACAGGTGACATCTCCTCCCTTCTCAGGGCTGGCCGGGCCATGAGCCAAGCCAGCACAGCACTGTGGTGATGCTGAGATGCCAGCATGGCCTCGGCTCCAGCCTGTCAATGAGCATTAGATCCTTTAGCACCAGGGTGAAACCTCTCAAGGGTCCCTCTGGAGTTTGCACCTTGGGGCACCCTGTGGGGCCACCAGCAGTGCTGCCTAGTGCCCTCAGCCCCCAGCAGCTCACCCCACCCTGTGCCCAACACCCTGTGCTTCCCCACTGCCCAGAGGCGATTCCTGTCTAAACCAGCCAATCCAGCTCGCTGTAAATCACATGCCAACACTGATCAGCTGGCCAGTGAGCAAGGGTGGTTTTGGTGGGCAGAGGTCCCTGTAGAGCAAACAGGACAAGCGAGGGGGCAGGCAGAGCCCAAGTGGGTGCCCACAGGCAGCTCTGCATGCACAAACACAGGCAGCTCCACAGCTGCAGGTAGGGGCAGCCAGGCAAAAAATGGCAGGGGTGAGGAGAACCCTGTGGCACAGCCTTGCTGAGGCCCTGGGCTGCCCCTCAGCTCATAATAGCCTCCTGTAGAGGTGGCCCTTACTTACACCACAGGGAAGAGCCCCTCTTGTTTGCAGAGGTATTCAGACAGACCCTTCTGAGATTGTTATGCTTAGGATAGACATAACTTTTACCCTAGGGGCCCACCACCCACGCCATGGAGGCCCTCGTTTAGAGGGTGGAAACTGAGGAAATGATAAATGGTGAGGTCCTGACAGCATCCTTGGGTGGAAATAAGGCAAAAAATAAGCAGTTATGCTTTGCCTGGGGGGTCAGCACATGGGGGAGTGGGGTCAGACACACTTCCAGCGAGATGTGGGTTGTACAAAAGGCACTAAGGCCTTTTCTATCGCCTCTGAAACAATAAAAAGCATTAACTGTGGGAGCTCTGCTCAGGACATGGTTCTGGTGTCTCGTCGCTTTTTTTATTTAATCCCTATGTCCTCAAATACATAGACTGCCAAAAATAGAAACTCTGTAGGGACTTTCTGGGTAAGCAGATATCAATTAATATCTGAAATAACTCTCTAAGACTCAATTAGAGTTTTAGAAAGTAAGCATTCTTTACTGCAGCGCCACATGCACAGGGGATATCTCCACCTAATATGCGTGCCGGGGTGTTGTGGTTTGAACTCAGCCGGTATCCAATCGCCACGTGGACAGTTGTTTACTCCCCCCCACCCCGCGCCACCGGTGAAATAGGGGAGGGACAAAAGAAGAAATTCATAGGTTGAATTAAAAAAAATATTTAGTAATGCTAACAAAAACAACAGTAACAAATGCAAATGTCCTTGATGCATGCATTCTCATATTCTTCGGTGGTCTTTGGTGGTCGTCGATAGTCTTCCTCACTGTGTCCATTAGTTGAACTCGGCTTCTGCACATGCTCAATCCTACTCCTCATTAAGTTTACATACCTTGTTATCTACAGAACCAGTTTACGCTAGTACTACCCCTTTATCTTATTCTATTCAAGGATAGTGTCTCAGAACAAGCTTCTTTATCTATAAGCATTTGGCCTAGCTGTGCAATTTCAGTGGGAAAGGAATGCAGTTCTAGCAAGGGAAGAACCACATGTCCTTCACTTATTGTATCGGTAGCATCCTTTGGTACCAGGAGAAACAGGCACCAAAATCAAATGACCGATGCCTCTGGGCCGGCCCCACTGCACGCTTCTTCCCCCGCGCCAAGGACACCGGCCTCTCTGGCGGCGCCTCGGGCATCAGCCACCTCAGGCCCCAGTGGCCGCACACGTGACAAGACCAGAACTGCCACCCGCTCTGGACTCCCAGTCCCAGCCACCCCAGCTGCGTCCCGGTCCGGAGGCCGAGAGCCATTACCTGAACAACTCCAGTGACAGCTGCGATCTTACTGCCCATGGTGATGCCATGGCGCCACAGCTCACCGCCTGAGCCTGAGGGGCAGCAGCAGGCCATGCCTACTATGGGTGGGGCCCAGAAGAAGGGCTGTTGGAGACAATACCAAAATACAAATACAACAAAATACAGGGGCAATGCATTAAAAGAAAAAAAACACTTCAAGTAGCTCTGTGTTTTATTAGAATTCAATCAAGACACGGCCGATCCACCTTTTAAAAGCTGACACTCACTTATAAAGAGTGCCAACGTTTATATTTAACATATTACTGTGGTGGGTTGACCCTGGCTGGACGCCAGGTGCCCACCAAGCCGCTCTATCACTCCCCTCCTCAACTGGACAGGGGAGGAGAAAAAGATGATGAAAGGCTCATGGGGCGAGATAAGGACAAGGAGATCACTCACCAATTACCGTCATGGGCAAAACTGACTCCACTTGGGGAAATTAATTTAATTTATTACCAATCAAAAGTCAGAGTAGGGTAACAAGAAATAAAACCAAATCTTAAAACACCTTTCCCCCACCCCTCCCTTCTTCCCAGGTTCAACTTCACCCCTGATTTTCTCTACCTCCTCCCCCCGAGAAGCACAGGGGGATGGGGAATGGGGGCTGTGGACTGTGGTCCGTTCATCACACGTTGTCTCTGCCACTCCTTCCTTCTCAGGGGGAGGACTCCTCACACTCTTTCCCTGCATCTTCTCACAGAAGCCACCCCTGTAGCCCCCCTCGCTACCAAAACCTGGCCACGAAATCCAATACAATTACACACTATGATTTAGTCAATTTTCTTCAAACATGAAGGCAAAATGCAACTATCAATGTAAAAATACATTTAAAATACTGCTTAGCTGCATAGTTAACAGAATGAAGTCACCTCTTCCATTTTACCAATATGGTCTATAGGGTTGTCATATTTTGCCATGTGGGACAGCATCTACAGGTTGCATCTACTTCTGAATGCTTTGCTTAACTAATCACCATATAGCACAGGCACAAGTGATAGTTACTGTGTGAGCTGACATGGGCAGAATGCAGGAACAACCACAAAACCACGGATGAAATGCAAAGAGTAAATTTATTCCCATTACCTCGCGACCCAGGGGATCTCCACAGCAACACCCAGGCGGAGGCACACAAGCAGGGATGGAGGCACTGCGGAGCTCGGTCCTTGCTAGCCAGAAAGAGGAGAAGAAAGAAAAGATCTCGAACCTGCTGCTTTTGCCTCTATATATCAGGGATTTTCACAGGTGTACTTTTCCACTGTGCTTTGATATTTCCCACAGCAGGGCAGGAATCTCAAGGATGTTTGATAAGGTGCCTCTGAGTCTCTCACAGGCCTGTGTTATCTAAATGCAGACATTCTACCCATCAAGCACACAGGGCTAAACAACAATTAGTGAGATATATGTGTTTTTTGGCACCCCAGCTGCAAATCACTTGAACATGTTTACAATCCTCCTCTCCAATCTTCTACTGTATTCCCACATTCCACCCTCTTGCTCAAGCAACTACTTCTGCTGGGGCTGGCAAAGCTGGAGGTGTTCATTTGGGCTTGCGGGGTGTAGCACAGAGCGATGTACAGAGGCACACAATAAACACATATAGAAAAAAAGGGAATAAACATATCTCTACAATAATGCTTTGAATCAGGTGTCCCATTCATCCTGTCAGAGTTAAACAACTCAGTCAGCCAAGCACCATCAGTAGATTGTTTCACTTGGTGCATTAAGTCCTGGGGATGTTGAATGTCGTCTTCTATGCTGTCTGATCCATCAGTTATGTTGAAGCAACACATGCCTTCAGAATTGAAGCAGCATTTATGTTGTGGAAGGAGGAAATAGTCTGCCGTCAATCAAGTTTGTGATGTTCATTGGCAACGGTTGGACTAGGTGATCTTCAAGGTCCTTTCCAAGCTAGATGATTCTGTGATTCTGTGATACAGCCGTTACCTACTGAGAAAAAATATCAGTGAGAAACATTAATATCAAAATCACTTACCATAGTGTAATTCTGTAACACAGCTACTGGGGTTGGCACGCCAATGAAACACGTTGTCAAAAGATCTGTAGTTGTTAGTCTCCCCTTAATATAAAAGGCAGATGAGTCAGTTACAGTAAAGGCCAACCAAATCTAAGCATGTACATGCTGATCTTGTAGAAATGTGCCCAGGGTATGTGCTTGTAGTATGAGACTATGAAGCACTGTCATGCCCCGTTCCCAAGCAAGTGCAAGCAGGGAGACAGTAATTCCCTCCTCCCTTAGAGCGGCATGCTTCACTGACCAATAATAGTCAGGTGAATATTTGGTATTTCTCTAATCTGTCCATACCAAACTATTCCCCAAAATTGTACAGTAGTACTAGGCTCCTGTATTTTCTTTGGGTTAATTGCCCAGCCTTGGTCCTGTAAATGCGCTTTCAGCGATTCAACAGCTGCTTCAATTTCTTGTTGTGACTCTGACATAATCAATAAATCATCAGTATAATGGTAAACAGCCATGGTACCAGGCCATAGTGCCACATCAGCTGCTGTCATTTGGTGGCAAATGGAGGGGCTGTGTTTGTATCCCTGAGGCAATACTTGGAAAGTATATTGCTTTTGTTGCCAGGTAAAGGCAAAGTGGTCTTGCCTTTCTGAAGCAATGGCTATTGAAAAGAAAGCATTAGCAAGGTCTGTCACCACCTTCCAGGGTTGTAAATTTTTTGCTGATTTTTTCTATAAGAGCAACTATGTCTGGTACCGTAGCTGCAAGTGGGGGGGTGACTTTATTCAGTTCTCTATAATCTACAGTCATTCTCCAAGTGCCATCTGGTTTACGGACAGGTCAAATAAGATTATTAAAAGCAATTGTAGTTTCTCTAACAATTCCCCCTTGTTGAAGTGCCTGAATACCTTGAGTAATTTCCTCCTCCCCCCCGGAATATGATATTGTTTTACAGTTACCACCTTGGCAGGCATGGGCAGCACAACAGGATCCCACTTCAGGAATCCACACAAGACAGTTATAGATCGAATAGCAAATCCCGCTTGCAAAGTCCTGAAGCAGAAGCAACCATCTAAAGTTTCAACTGTTTGTCCTGCCAACACATCCACAGCCAAGATATATTCTTTAATAGGGGCAATTAACACCATCATGGTAAATGGTGTGGCATTTCCTATTGTTAAGGTAACCTTATCTCAGAGGGCAGGGGTCAGATGCCCCCCCAATCCCCAGAGCTGTGATGTGGCTTCTTTATTAACAAAATTACTGTGTAATACAGTAACCTCAACTCCTGTATCTGCCAGAGTGAATACATGTACAATCCCCCCAGACCACCACTCTATAGGTAGAGGAATGTAAGGGCATCAGTCCCCCTCATGGTAAGAGGCTGCAGCTCCACATTTGTATACTAAAAAAGGAGGCGTTTAGGCCACTGATTTAAACATGTGCAAATATTGACAGAAGAAAAATTTAACAGGTAGCACACAAAAGGATTTAAAACCTGCCGTCCTCAAGTCTTTGAACAAACAGTATTGACAAAACTTGACATGAATATAGTTAATTCAGATGATGATTTCACTATCGTGTGTCTGGTATTCTGAACTCATTAGAAGACTGTAGTCTGAGAATGAATTAATACCTGAGAACGTTTCTTCCTCTATAAATGTTTATTTCCTACATGGTTTACTTTATTTTCCACAAATCTTGTGCTTGGTGTAAAACAAATGTTCTGTGAAGGTTGCTGGATTAATCCCTCTTCATTTTTTCCTTCATGATGCAACTACCCAAAGTACTTCAGTGGATTTGTCCACAGGGTGTTAGGTGAAACAGCCACACCAAGAGTCAACATTTGGTGACCTGCCTGCAAGGAAATGCATGGCTGGTTTGTGTGGCAGGGTGGTACATCACACCTGACTGTCCAGTATCCACAGCAGTGCTTCATACTGATGCTGGCTTTTGTGTGCACTCAGGCCTGTCACCGCACTCAGGGAAATAAGGCGTAATCTTTACCTATCTAAAAGGTGAGTATAGCAACTCTTAGCAGCCTGTATGTTGTGAGGCTGAATGGGAGTGAAGACCTGAAAGAACGTGAAATGGAAATATGAGAGGAATACAAATCCAGCAGCTGTCAGAGCTGGAGCCACCCATGTCATACCAGGGGGCAGAGGTGAAGGAAACAGCCTCACACCTCTCATTGCACCCTCTGGGCAGAATACACCATGCTGGGTCTGGAGTCACAGGCACCTTTCACCTTCCCTGTGAAATCCATGCAGGATTATTATTCTGTTGGGTAAAGGCTGCCACGTAAAAACAGCAGCTGTTTGCATGCTCACACACCTTGAAGCTCTTCCCTGTTTCAGGAACGCAGTGAGGTTGAACATTTTGAGGTAAGATTCATCTCACCTAATTTTGGGTCTGGCTGGGATGAAGTTAACTTTCCCCATAGCAGCCCTCACAGTGCTGTGCTTTGTATTTGTGTCACTGATTTGTTATTAATTTGAGTTGATGATTTTTGGAGATTTTGATAAGGAATGATTAGGACTAATCAATTAAAGGGAATCTCACAGAAATACCGTTTTTTATAGAAGATAGTGGTGTAATGTTTTAAGTAGTCATAGAGATGTTGTGTTTAGTTTAAAGTAACCATGCAACCAGTTACGCTGCTGGACGAGGTACCATTGTTAGACTGTTTGGTAAGGATGATTTATAGTCCTGGAGACTAGGTGTTTTAAAAGTTGTATTGTGAAAGGGCCTCGAAGTATGTTAAAGTTGCAGTGTGAGCCAAAGTCCTTGAGTCAAGGACATTGGGGGGTCTTTCTTTTGAGTCAGTAGTCCGTGGTGGTCGCAAAAGCAGCCCCCTGACTCATTTCAGGACTCAAGGGCGCATGACTGGGAAGAGGTGGGAATATGAAAATGAGTTACAGGAATTAGCATGTTTATGTATGAGAACTCGATTAATATGTATTACTGTATCCAATATAATCAGCATGTTACACAACACAGGTGTGCGTTGTTGGTGAGATGACTCCCCTGCGCACCCGGCCGTTAATAAAGGAGTGTCTGCTTATCTACATCAAATTGGTGTCGATAAGTTCTTTTATCCCATTTTGGTGACAGTTTCTGGCGACCCAGATGGGACCTCGCTGAAAGAGACCGGAGGAGTCGGGTACCAGATCGGTTCCGGCCGGCACTGAGGAATTCTTGGGGATATCCATCGATCCCCAATCCATAAGGCTCTTTGCGACGTCCCCTGGAATTGGTAAAACACTTCTTATTTGGTTTGGTTTGGGAAGTCTGCCTGTCAGACGCGGCGAAAGCTGCGCAGGGTTGGACAAAGGGTACCCGTTTGGTTTGGAAGCCTAGGTGTCTGCCCGTAAAACATAAGCGAAAGCTATTGCAGGGTTGGACAAATTTGGGTATTGGAACGTCTGCCCGTAAGACATAAGCGAAAGCTATTGCAGGGTTGGACAAATTTGGGTATTTGGGTATTGGAAAAAACTATATGCTATAGCTTTTTATTGGTATTTGTATTTGGAGAAAGAAAAAAAAAAGGGAAAAAAATAGAAAAATATTGGTGGTGTTTGTGTGAGTTTGAGACGTACAAATAAGTACAAAGCGAGTGCGGAGTTCGGATCCATGGTTCTGTTATCCCGCAAGGGGTGCAGCCGGAGAAGAACGAAGCAAAAGATTTGAGTGATTGTGTGAGTGGGTTATAAAATATTTTGAAATGGCATCTGAACTAACACATTTGTTCAAGAGTAAGAGTGTTGGTAATTTGGTTTCTGACGAAAAGGTACCAAAAACTTCCCCATTAGGATGTCTGTTAGAGCATTGGGGAGAAATACATGATAGCCTACGTAAAAGTCAAATGACAGAATACTGTAATCGTTGGTGGCCTTTGTATATTTTGGAAGATCAGGAAAAGTGGCCTACCAATGGAATTTTGAGTTATAACACCATATTACAGCTAATGCTGTTCTGTAGAAGGGAAGGAAAATGGAATGAAGTCCCATATGTAGATTTGTTCTTTTATTTGAGACAACGAACTGATTGGCAAAAAGAATGTAAACTGATTAGTAGAGATAATTTGGTAATGGCTTTGACTTCTGAAAACAAGAAAATAAAGAAATGTTGTTCTGCATGTGATATTGGGAAAAGGTGCATAAAGTATATAGCTCCCAAAGAGGATGAAGAAGGACCAGAATTAGATATAGCCCCTCCCCGAAGAGAACAGAGACATCAGAGGCAGGGATATGGAGGTAGAAGAGATCAAGCAATAGAGGTACCAGAGCCAGAAAGTAGTGGAATAGAAGATGAGGATGAGGGACCTGCTGAAGTTGTAATTCATACTCCTATATATAGGAGAACTAGACAGCAGGCACAGGTGATAGCCCCTCTGAGACAAGGAGTTGGTAATGATGGACCAGTATATGTAAAAGTGCCTTTTTTCAGTTATGGATTTGATGGCTTGGAAGCAGGCAGCAGGGACATATAGGGAAGATCCTGAGAGAGTAGGCAGAATAGTAGATACAATCATTAGAACACAGAATCCAGATTGGAATGATTTGCAAGTGATTTTGGATAATTTATTGGATGGCACAGAGAAACAAATGGTATTGAGGACTGGTAAGGCGCAGGCAGAAGTGGCAGTGATGAGTGGGACGATTGATGGAACTTTAGAGCAAAATTTTCCTTCTGAAGATCCACAGTGGGATTCAAACCGTGTGGAGCATAGAGAATGATTAAGTGGATATCAGAAATGGGTTTTATATGGGGTAAAGCATGCAGTACCTAAATCTGTGAATTGGTCTAAGCTATATGAGGTGAGACAGGATAAAAATGAATCTCCCTCTGCGTTTCTGGAAAGATTGAAGGAAGCTGCCAGAAAATATACTGACTTGAGAGTGGAAACTGAGGCAGCTCAAATGCAACTGGCTTTGATTTTTATGGGGCAGTCTGCACCAGATATAAGAAAAAAACTCCAGAAACTAGAGGGGGAAGATTCAAGAAACCTGAGTAAAATGTTGGAAGCAGCATGGAAAGTTTATAACAATCGAGAGAAAGAGGAGAAGAAAACCAGAGAAAATAGGTTACTAGCTGTAATAACAGGAACATCAAGAGGTCGAGGCTGTGGGAAAGGATGAGGGGCTATTGGGAGAGGAGGATTTGTAAATTCTGGGAACCGAAATTTTAATGCACCTCTAGGAATAAATCAGTGTGCTTACTGTAGAGAAGAAGGGCATTGGAAACGAGAATGTCCAAAGATGGGGGGTGGTCAGCAAGAGGCAGCAAGAGTAATGATCCTAGATGAATGAAGGGGACTGGAGGGGAACCCAGCTGAACCTCTGGTTGTAATTAAGCTGGGAGAAAAAGAGGTTAAATTTTTAGTAGTGTGGTGGTTTAGCCCCTGCCGGGGTCTGAGACCATGCGGCTGCTGCCCCTCCCCCACAAAGGGAGTGAAATACAAAGCCCCGATCTGAGATAAGGAGAGGTTTAATACAGCAGTGCAATAGCAACACAACAAACAACAACAATAACAATAAGAATAATGGTAATAACAATGAACAGGGCAAAATATATACCAATATAGCAGTGAGAGAAAACCCGACGGCGCGAACCCCACGCGATCACCGATTCTTCCCGCGCTCTGGCGCCTGGACCTGACGTCAGCATGGCATATGAATAACCCGGCTAGAGCTTCCTCCCCCACTGCTGGGGAAACTTAACCCTATCCTGGTTAAACCAGGACAAGTAGATACAGAATCAGAATCACAGAATCACAGAATCACAGAATCATCTAGGTTGGAAAAGACCTTGAAGATCATCCAGTCCAACCATTAACCTAACATTGACAGTTCCCAACTACACCATATCCCTAAGCGCTATGTCGACCCTACTCTTAAACACCTCCAGGGATGGGGACTCCACCACCTCCCTGGGCAGCCCATTCCAATGCCTAACAACCCGTTCTGTAAAGAAATGCTTCCTAATATCTAGTCTAAACCTTCCCTGGTGCAATTTGAGTCCATTACCTCTTGTCCTATCACTTATTACTTGGTTAAAGAGACTCATCCCCAGTTCTCTGCAACCTCCTTTCAGGGAGTTGTAGAGGGCGATGAGGTCTCCCCTCAGCCTCCTCTTCTCCAGACTAAACAACCCCAGTTCCCTCAGCCGCTCCTCGTACGACATGTGCTCCAGACCCTTCACCAGCTTCGTTGCCCTTCTCTGGACATGCTCGAGTAATTCAATGTCCTTTTTGTAGTGAGGGGCCCAAAACTGAACACAGTCATCGAGGGGCGGCCTCACCAGTGCCGAGTACAGGGGCAAGATCCCTTCCCTGTCCCTGCTGGCCACGCTATTTCTGACACAAGCCAGGATGCCATTGGCCTTCTTGGCCACCTGGGCACACTGCTGGCTCCTGTTCAGCCGGCTGTCAATCAACACCCCCAGGTCCCTCTCTGACTGGCAGCTCTCCAGCCACTCCTCCCCAAGCCTGTAGCGCTGCTGGGGGTTGTTGTGGCCTAAGTGCAGCACCCGGCATTTGGTCTTATTGAAACTCATACAGTTGGCCTTAGCCCATCGCTCCAGCCTGTCCAGGTCTCTCTGCAGAGCCTCCCTACCCTCGAGCAGATCAACACTCCCACCCAACTTGGGAGGAGTACAGGAGCAACATTTTCATTATTGAATACCTGTAAAGGAAAGTTAGGAACAAAACCAGTAAATATAAGGGGAGCAACGGGGAAAGAAGAAAATAGGCCATTCCTACAACCCCTGGATTTGAAATTTGGGAACAAAATAATTACACATGAATTCTTGTATGTACCAGAATGTCCGATACCCTTGTTAGGAAGGGATTTGTTGTCTAAATTAAATGCACAAATTGTTTTTGAGGAAGGGGAAGTCTTCCTAAAAATACCTGAGTCAAAGACAGGAGAAATCCTGATGATACAGGAGAGAGGAAAAGAACAAGAAATTCCACAGGAAGTAGATCTAGCAGTAATCCCTATAGTATGGGAAACAGATAAACCTGGCAAATCAAAATTAGCACCACCTGTGAAAATAGAATTGAAGGAGGGTGCAAAACCAGTAAGGATTAGACACTACCCGATTAAACCAGAAGTTAGACAGGAAATGAAGAAATTGATTGACAAATTTTTGGCGTATAAAATTCTTGAGGAATGTGAATGTGAATATAATACTCCAATTTTACCGGTTAGGAAACCTTTGGGTGAATATAGGTTAGTACAAGATTTAAGAGCAGTGAATCAGATAGTTAAGGACAGTTATCCTGTAGTAGCAAATCCATACACATTGCTGACAGCATTAAAGGAGACTCATCAGTGGTTTACAGTGCTTGATTTCAAAGATGCTTTCTTTTGCATACCTCTGGAGAAGGAAAGCAGAAAACTGTTTGCCTTTGAGTGGGAAAATCCACAAACCGGACGAAAAATGCAATTGACATGGACAAGACTACCCCAAGGATTTAAAAATAGCCCGACAATTTTTGGAAATCAGCTGGCAAAGGAACTTGAAATATGGAAACATGGAAATATGATACACGGCCAAAGCCTGGACATTTACTTTTGCAATATGTGGATGACATCCTGATTCCTACAGAAGAAAGATCCACCTGCATAAAGGTACCAATAGAACTTTTAAATTTTCTTGGATTAAACGGGTGCAAAGTATCCAGAAATAAAGGCCAGATAGCAAGCCAGACTGTAATATATCTGGGCTTTGAGATTTCAAAAGGACAGCGGCAATTAGGAACAGAACGTAAGGAAGCTATTTGTGGCATACTGGAGCCGAAAAATGTTCATGAACTAAGGGCCTTTCTGGGAATGACTGGGTGGTGCCACCTTTGGATAATGAATTACAGTCTAATAGCTAAGCCATTGTATGAAGCTCAAAAGAACTTTCCCTTTGTATGGTGCCCACATCAGCAGCAGGCCTTTAAAGATTTAAAACGAGCTCTAATATCTGCACCTGCACTGGGACTTCCAGATTTAACCAAAGATTTTCAGTTGTTTGTTCATGAAAGACAACATCTTGCACTAGGTGTGCTGACCCAGAGAATGGAAGAGACCAGTTGGATACTTTTCCAAACAGTTGGATACTGTGAGTAAAGGATGGCCTACTTGCCTTCGAGCAGTTGCTGCTACAGTAATGCTTATTCAAGAGGCCCGGAAATTGACTTTGGGAAGAACAGTAACAGTATATGTTCCATACATGGTGATAACTGTTTTGGAACAAAAGGGGGGACATTGGTTGTCCCCGAGCAGAATGAAGAAGTACCAGGTGGTCCTGACTGAACAAGATGATGTGGTTTTAAAAACAACTTACCTGGTAAACCCTGCAGTCTTTTTAAGTTCTGCACAGGAAGAAGGGCAGCTGGAGCATGACTGCCTGACTACTATTGAACATGAGTACTCCAGTCGAGAGGATTTGAAGGACACACCGCTGGAAGATCCCGACTGGGAGTTATACACAGACTGCAGCAGCTTTGTGGAACATGGAGTCCGATACTCTGGATATGCGGTAACAACAGACAACTCAATCATAGAGGCAAATGCATTGTCTGACACCACTTCAGCTCAAAAGGCAGAACTCATTGCTTTAACCCGAGCTCTTGAATTAAGTGAAAAGAAGAAAGTAAATATCTGGACTGATTCAAAGTATGCTTTTGGGGTAGAACATGTCTGTGGAGTTTTATGGAAAGAAAGAGGATTATTTTCCTCCCAGGGAGCAAATATTAAACATCAGGATGAAATTTTGCAATTATTGCAAGCAGTTCAGAAACCAACTCAAGTGGCAATCATGCACTGTAAAGCACATCAAGTTGGGAATACAAAAGAAATTGGAGGAAATAATTTAGCAGATAGGGCTGCTAGAAGAGCAGCAAAAGAAATAACATTACAACTGGCCTTGATTCCGACCAAGACAGTAGTTCTCCCAAGGGAGAAACCTAAATATTCAGAAGAAGATGATAAATTAGGGCAATTACTGAATGCTAAGAAAAACTTAGCTGGATGGTGGGTGACATCCAAGGGACAAGTGGTGGTTCCGCCTCTCTTAATGAGAGAGATAATTCAGACAAAACACCAAGAATGTCACTGGGGTGTAGAGGCCTTAATAACCCTTTTAAAGAGACAAGTAGTATCAGTCAAAATGCTAGGATTAGCTAAAATGATAACTGCAAAATGTGATGTGTGCTTGAAAAATAATCCAGTAATAAAGAAAAGGGTCCAAATGGGTAAGCTCAAATCTGGAACAGAACCAGGAGACTATTGGCAAGTAGAATTTTCAGAGTTACCTAGACAAAATGGGTATCGGTACATTCTGGTGGGGGTTGATACTTCTACAGGATGGCCGGAAGCCTTTCCCTGTCATACCACTCAGGCAAAGGAAGTAGTAAAATGGTTACTACAAGAAATAATCCCGAGATTTGGAGTCCCTATTGGGATCTCTTCAGATAGAGGCCCACACTTTGTTGCTGAAGTAGTACAAAGTGTTTGTAAAATTTCGGGAATTACTTGGGATTTACATACACCATGGAGGCCACAATCCAGCGGAAAGGTAGAAAGAATGAATCAGACTCTGAAAAGGCAAATTAGCAAAATATGTCAAGAAAGTAATTTAAAATGGCCTCAGGCACTTCCATTGGCATCGTTGCGAATCAGGGTACAACCAAAAAGTGGCACATCAGTTAGTCCTTATGAATTACTATACGGGAAATCATATGAATCTCTGGAACCAAATCCAAATATGCATGTAAAAGGAAAATAAGATGTGTATAATTATTTACTCTCCTTAGGAAAAACCCTGACTGCAATCCAAAATGCAGTAGCGTGGAACAGACCTCTATCCCTGGAAAATCCACTACATGACTTTCAACCTGGAGACTATGTCTATGTGAAGACATGGACTTCTGAACCCTTGCAAGAACACTGGAAAGGACCCTTTCAAATACTGCTGACTACCTTTACAGCCATCAAGATTACTGAATCAGATGCGTGGATACACTATACCAGAGTGAAGAAGGCGCCCCCTTCCTGGAAGGTCGTCAATAGAGATCCAGAAACTTCAAAATTGACTTTAAAATATGTCTAACTTCATATACCAATTAGAAATTGTTTTTCATTTGATTTTAATTTGGAAACTGATGCTGATGGGATCCTGGTCTGAGGTAACAACCAAAAGACAAAATGCAACTGAGAATTGATAGGAAATATCAGAATTTTTTTTTTTACTACTATTTTTTTACTATGCATGCTCGGACTATGTAAATGAATTCCAGGAACTCATTATCATAAGACACCCCTTTCCAGGAAATCTAATGAATATATATGATTTGTGTGTATGTAAACTGATGTCCCTTGCTAGTTCATGGGAGCCCTTATGGTGGAGAATCCCCAGGGTGACCCCAGCGCTACTAATAAAGAATACCTGCTTAACAGTTATATTGGATTCTAACTGTTGAGTGAATTTATTCGTTTCAGCCAGTTGGCTGGGGGTGGGCAAGATCTTGGGAGGGGACATAGCCAAGATGGCTGACGCAAGTTGACCAAAGAACTATTCCATACCATATAACGCCTGCTCAGCAATAAAAGCTAAGAGAAAGGAGGAGGAGAGGGGGCATTTCTTATTAAGGCGTTTGTCTTCCGGGGCAATCGCTACATGTACTGAGGCCCTACTTCCCAGGAAGTGACTGGACATCGCCTGATGATGGGAAGTAGAGTATAAATCTTTTGTTTTCCGTTGCTTCCACATGCGGCATTTACTTTTTCTTTATTAAACTGCCTTTATCTCAATTCATGAGTTCTTTTTCATCTTATTTTCTCCTCCCTGTTCTGCTGAGGAGAGGGAATGATAGTGGCTTGGTGGGCACCTGGCGGCCAGCCAAGGTCAACCTACCGCATCATCATGTCATCAAAGCCATCTGGAAAAGCTCTCTTCACAGAGAGAGACAGGCACTTCCCCAGGGATGATTCACCCCACCTACCTCAGTCACTATTCTTAGAATGCGGTGAATCATGCTCTGGAGTCACTCTATTGACTGGAGTGGGAGCCCAGGCAAATGGCTTATGCTAGACGTGCAACTTTAAGGTGGCTAAGGTTAGATGAACTCAGTCACTTCCCTGCTGATAGGCAGTTCAGTTTTAATCTTTCCAGTACCAGTTGTGATATCTTCTGCTCTTAGGCATAATGATAAGGGACAATTAATTTGGGGCAGGAAGTTCAGTTGGTTTATAGAATTTAGGACTTTCATAATAATTGTGAAGGTGGCAGACAGGTTTGAAAACATGCTGGGCTATATCCTCCTTGGAGCTGTAATGCTGGACTTCATGCAGAGGAACACAGATGAGCAGTAATGCTGAGATACCGCTGGCTTCTCTGCATGCTCCAGGGCAAAACATGACACTACCTCAGGCCTGGCTTATCAGTGCCTTCCAACAGCCTGTCTATGTGAAATCCAGAGACCTGTCTTTAGGGGAATAATTTGGTCTCTTGCCAGCCATGTGATCAGCTGAAAAGACATGGATGAAGAAGATGCTGCTATTTTTCCAGGTGAAATTGATGCCTGCTAGCTGATGCCTGCAAGCAGTTGGTGCTAATTGCTGTAAGGGGCCTCAGACAAGTGTAGGAGTCTGGGCCGCGCTGGGAGAAAGTTAGTGCAGACAGAAGAATGCAAGGACGAAGACAAGGCCAGCAAAATAAGGCTGGCAAAAACACACAAGATAGCAGATAATTGAGAAACACCTGTGGTCAGCAAAAGCACACAAGTCTGAGCAAAACAGGGTATGAGATAAGGGAGTTTTGGCAAGTTTTGGGCTTTACGTGCTAATTGCAATTAACCAATGCAAATGCTTGTAGAGGCGTGTGAACAGCGCGTGTAGATGACCTGTAGCCTATTAGAAGATAGATGAGTGCGTGTACGGAACTTAGTAGAGTATAAATGTAACCAGAAAAGGAATAGGATATATATAATAATAAAAGATGGACGACCTGATCATCACATTGGTGTTGCGTCGTTTCTGTTCCTGCACGGAGAAATAAGGACCCCGGCTAATGGTGACTCCGACAGACAAGAATGCGCCCAAGGACGTATTTTTTGCAACTGTGATGGGTACATTCTGGACAGGGCAAATAAACCAGCAGACACCTCTGGAAGCCCCTCAGGAACTCTTCCCCAAACAATGTATTAACATATGCATTAGATTCTCTGGAAATACGTGTGTACTTCTCGGAAATTACATGAATATTCATTTATTTTATTGTATATAATAAGTGTGCCCTTGTCTTTTGGCATGCACGTTAGGTGGAATGATCCCCCGTGCATCCAGCGCTGCAATAAAGAATGCCTGCCTTCTAAAACTTCAAACTAAGTCTTAGAGGGTTCTTTTGAGACCGAATTTATGGTAACAAAAATCAGTTTGTTAGTCACCACATCTGTATTTCCTTTCTTATCCAGGGGAAATTTATAGAACTTGACTTTCTTTCTTTCCAGTTGTTCCATAGTCAAGAACACAGGGTGGGATACTGTGGCAATAAAACTGAGATAGGAATGACTTCAGTCAAATTACTTCCCAGTCACATTGAGCTCTACCTCAGGGCAGGAGAGCTGTGTGAAATTCCCCATGCATCTGCTATGTGGAAAATTCAAGAAGGTGGCAGGCCCTATGATATTTTTTGGGTGCAGCACTACATGCATGCATACCTCAGTTAAATCAAACTTTTCGGTGGAGAATGCTCTGCTAAGAAAGGTCTGCAAGCTGCATGGAGAATTTTCCTGTCCAGTGAAATAGAAGATATGGCCTTGCAGAGCCTCGGTGGCTTTAGCAGATGCAGTAACACATAGGATCAGGGTCTAAGGCAGGAACAACATTTTGGGGAGAAGCTTCAAGAGACTTGAGATGAAAGAGAAGAAGCTGTTGCAAACAGCTGTTGCTTTACTGTTAACAGGCAAGATAAGCAAGAAAGCCATGGACTGTCAAACAACACATGAGCAACAGGAGTCCTCATGATATGTGAATAAGATACTCAGAATAAGTTCACGGTACTGCACCCTTTTATGGTAGGCACTGTAGGTTTCTGGACAAGTGAACAATCCTCCTAGGTGAAGATAGACTAGCCTATCAGGTGAATAAATGTGCACAATGACGCTCCTGCAGGGCTGTGAGTATTTCAGAGGGGAAGAGAGGATAAACTGCTTTAAAAAAAAATTTAAAAGCCAACTGGTTGTCACGGTTTGAGCTCGGAGGGCAACTGAGCACGATGCAGCCGCTCACACCCCCCCCCCCCCTTCCCCCCCAGCGCTGAGAAGGAGAAAATAAAGCAAAAGGCTCGGGAATTGAGATAAGGACAGAGAGGGATGATTCACCCATTATGGTCACAGGCAAAAGACAGACTCTTTAGGGGAAGAAAAAAAGAACATAAATTTAATACAGACACTAACAACAACACCACTTAACAGACAGAGTAGGACAGCGAGAAGCATTACCACATCTTGAAAACACCTTCCCCCACCCCTCCCTTCTTCCCGGGCTCAGCTTTGCTCCCGATTTCTCTACCTCCTCCTCCCCCAAGAGCGTCACAGGGGGCAGGGAATGCGGGGGTGTGGTCAGTCCTGCCGCTTCTTGGTCCTCAGGGGTGTGGGGGGAACTCCTCGCATTCTTCTTCTGCTCCAGCGTGATTGCCCTCTCACAGGAGACAGTCCTCCACGAACTTTCTTGCCGACGTGGAAGTCCCGGACACAACTTAGACGATCAATGTGATCAAGTTGATGCCACTTTATTAAAGGCTACACAGCAATTTATACACTATCACAAGCTTCACGCGCCGCTATCTTATTGCTAATAGGCTAAAGCTACTTGTTCATGCGCCCTTTTGCCCTCTATGATTGGTCCCGGTGTGGTGTCCACGCACTGCTCTCCCCCCAGGTAGACCCCCTGTTTTCGACAGTCCAACTTCTTCAACCACCAGATCCCAACCTTCAGGTAACATTACTGGGGAAGGCAAACCAGGTTGTAAGGTGCCCATGTCACAGATCACAGCATTAATTGCTCTTAAATCATGTAACAGATGCCATTTCCCAGATTTTTTCTGAATTGTAAAAATTGGCGTGTTCCACGGGCTAGTTGAAGGCAGGATATGTCCGGCATCTAGCTGTTCCTGTATCAAATCATTAATAATTTGCAGCCGGTCCAGTTTCGGCGGCCACTGGTCGATCCATATGGGATCATCAGTTCTCCAAGTTAATTTTAGGATCGGCTGCTTTACCGTGGCCGCGCCTAAAAAGGCGAAGTAATCAATCGAGCTCCCATTTGACTGAGCAGATCTCTGACCACCAGTGCCACAGGTGAGTGCATCACATAGGGACGTGTGGTTACTACCTTGCCATCCGGAAACATAAATGCTTGTGGTGGTTTGACCTTGGCTAAATGCCAGGTACCCACCAAGTCGCTCTATCACTTCCCCCCCTTTCCCCTTTTTTTCTCAATAGGGCAAAGAAGGGAAAGAAAATAAGATAGGAAAACAAAACAACCCTTGTGGGTAAAACAACAGCAGTTTTAATATAAGCAAAGCGAAGCAAAGGTCCGCGCGCGGAAGCAAAAAAAGAAAACAGATTTATTCTCTACTTCCCATGAACAGGCGATGTCGGGCCTTCTCAGGAAGCAGGGCTCTGATACGCGTAGCGGTTGCCTCGGAGGACCAAGGGTGACCCCACCCCCTTCCTCCTTTCTCCCAGCTTTATACTGAGCAGACGTCATATGGTCTGGAATATCCCTTTGGTCAGTTCGGGTCAGCTGTCCTGGTTGTGTCCCCTCCCAAGATCTTGCCCACCCCGTCCCACTGTGGGGGGGGAAATGTCAGAAAGAGCCTTGGTGCTGTGTAAGCCCTACTCAGCAGTAGCCGCAACACCAGTGTGCTATCAACACTCTGCCAGCTCCCAGCATAAAACACAGCACCATGAGGGCTGCTACAGGGGAAAACCAATTCTGGCTCAGCCAGACCCGATACAATGCTATTGTATCTCTGCTGATGGATGTGACTTGAGATCCTCCAATCCCTACAACTCCTGTATTAGCTGGCACTAAAGGCCACTGTCTAGGCCACTGATAAAGGGGTACAATTGTGACATCTGCTCCAGTGTCAATAAGCATTCGTAATTTACTCATCTGTCCATTAGGGTGTCTCATCTCCATCTGCTCCTCTGGCTTCCCCTGACTAATGTCCATGGCTAACAAAACATCTGGTTGTCCAGTGGACCCAAAGCCTTTTTCCCCCCTCCTCCTTTGTTCTGCATTAGGCACTTTTGATTCAAATGGAATTAGCTGAGCAATTTTTGATCCCTCCATGATAGTCAAGGGGGGAGTAAGTGTATATACCATGATTTTAATTGTTCCCTCAAAGTCAGCATCAATCAGTCCTGGGACAACAAAAATACCTCTTGTAGATGCCGAAGAACGTCCAATTAATAAGGCACTTAAACCATGTCCCAGAGGCCCCACCAGATTAGAATCAACCAGATGTATTGTAGTATCTGTAAGAGTAACAGCTACTGCTGTTGCCAAGTCCACCCCTGCGCTTCTGGAGGTGGCAGCGGAGCAGCGGTCCAAGCACCCTGGACTTGTGTCGTCGTGCGAGGGTGGGGCGCGCTCCGCGTCCCGTTTCCCTTCTTTCGACACACAAGAGCATTATGGCTATCTGTTTGACAATGCTCACACCATCTTAGTCGACATTCTGCTTTGAAATGACCCAGTTTCCCACAATTAAAACACTTCTTATCTCGCTTCCCTTTATGGTGTCTGCCTCTGGCAAATGGTGTTACTGCAGCTCCTACCGCAGCAGCCATGGAGGCAGCTTTCTCCTGGTCAAGCATTCGCTCAGCTGCCTCCAGCAGCTGACCTGCCGTAGATTCTCGCAGTAGGAGGCTTAAGGCTTTCTTAGTTTTCTCATTAGCATTATCATAAGCAAGCATATCAAGAAATTTAACTTTCATTTCATCACTTAAGTCAGGGTTGCTATTAATAGCGGCATGTAGTCTATCAATAAATTTTGGACAGGGCTCCGTGGGTCCCTGTCTTACTCCTGTAAATGCTGGCACCACTTTTTCATCATGTACAGCTAAAACCTTTTTTAGGGCCAATTCTTGGGTTAACTGTAACACTTCTGGTTGAAATCCCACTTGCCAGTCTGGGTTGGCAAAAGGCCCTGCCCCCATCAGCATCTGAGCTTGCACCCCATGTAGAGGATCTCCTTGCTGACGGGGCGTGGCTGCCGCAGCCTCGCAGGCCACTTGCCAACGTTGGAAAAATTGCAATTGTTGGGAAGCTGTTAGTAAGGTTTGTATAATCATGCGCACGTCATACGGAGTGAATAAATGTGCTGTAAGAATCTGCTGAATTACTGAATTAGTATATGGTGATTTTAACCCATATTGTGTTACGGCTAATTTGGCCTCCTTAATCACTTTCCAGTCTCAGGCCTCCCACTCCTTGCCTTGTGGGGTTACTGTTACCGGGAACGCCATTGGTCCCAGCTCGTTAAACTGCCCCTCAATTATCGCATCCCGAGTAACTCCCCGCCATTGATGTGCCGGATTACCATTACCACCCGCGCCTCCCAGTGCCCCCCCTCCCATTTGAGCCGACGATGGCAGCGGCCCGATCGCCACCGTTTCCCCCTGACCGCCCCCCCCAGTGTCGGGAAAAAAGGGGTTAATCGGAAGAGGGGGCGGCGACGGTGCCGGAGGAATAGGCTGAGCCGCTTGCTGCATTCGGATCTCAAGTTGCTCTAGTTTTCTCGTTAGCTCTCGCAAGCGTGGATCTTGTAAACCATCACGAGATTGTTCCTGCACCGGTCGGGGTGACGGGGGCGAGGACGGGGGGCAGGGCTGGGTCGGCGCCTTCCTCTGGCGAGGCGGCGGCGGCGGCGGGCGCGGGGTCGGGCGGGGGGCGGCGGTGTTACCGAAAAACTCGGAATAAAAACTTATCAACACCAATTTGATGTAGATAAGCAGACACTTCTTTATTGACGGCCGGGTGCGCGGGTGAATCCTTTCACCAACGACGCACACCATGCACCAAAATCATACATCTTATATAGAACTCACTCATACATATTCATTATGTATTCATGCATAAACATAACAATTCCTGGAAATCATTATCATACTCTCCTCCTATTTCCGATTCTGCGCAGTAGAGTCCAGAAACACCTGGAAATGGGTCTGGGGTGTAATGTGAGTCGGTGGTTAATGAGTCGGTGGTCGCGATCTCCCCCTGTCGGAATTACCTATTGCTTGAGGACACTGTTTCTTGGCTTAAACTTATATGTTGCTTCAGCCGATTTCCCCATTTTCCCATTAATTTGGATTCTGACATCTCTCTGCATTCTTTCAGGTTATTAAATACCTTATAAGTAAATGATATATATATAAATCATCTTGAATCTTAAGCCTGTTATCTAGTTCTAAATGTTCCTACTAGGTGATTCTGACCAATTCTTTCGGCCTTGGTACAGGGCTGTACAAGGGAGTTCGTAGTAGCCTTGGTTCCTGTATAGAGTGCAAATGCAGTATATGATTTTTACTAAATATCTTCTATATTCCTATTAAAACTAAACAAATTAATACTAATCTATTTTAAATCAATAACATATCAAATCAGTAACAGCGGGAGCGGGGCGGGGCGGGGCACTCCGGGGATTGGTCCTTTGAGCTTGAGGGGGGGACTCAAGCGGTGGTGAATCTGTTGATTTTTGCTCTTGCCTTCCCTGCCGCACGGGTGCTGCGCGTGCAGCGTCCCCGTCCCTCCTTTTAGGAGCCGCCTTGGGGAACAGGGATCCCGCGAACGTCCCAGCAGTGGCGGAATCCTGAGCGCCAGCGCGTTCGGCCTCTGCTGACCAGGCAGCGAAAGCGGAGGCGGGGGTCTGCCGTTCTGCTTTCAGTTCTGTCAGAGTGTCTAGGACCAATCTCCACACGGTGGAGAGTTTCCCACTGTCTTTAGAGCCTGAGCTAATGTCGTCCCACAGTGCCGCTGCGGTCACTGAGGGGATTAATCCATGCTGCCGAGCCCACAACAGCACCCTCCTCAGGTTCCCCTGATAAGATAATCCTCTCTCAGAGAGTATATGTTGGAGGAGTTTAACCACTGCCGCTTCTTCTTTACCCAGCGCGGACCCCATCTCCTCCCCAGCCGCTCACCTGATCAGGGCGAGATTCCCGACGATTGCGCGCGCGTCTTCCCAGGTGCCGGGGCAGCGCCTGCTACGGCTGCTTCTGCCCCCTCTGGGCCGTCTTCTCTTGCTCGGGAGGGCACCGACGGGAGGGTCCCGATTCCTCAGTATTCAAGTCCCACATAGTTTCAATAAGGCTCCTTCGCGTCCCTGTTTGGTCGCCACTTGCTGGCGCGGAAGTCCCGGACACAACTTAGATGACCAATGTGATCAAGTTGATGCCACTTTATTAAAGGCTACACAGCAATTTATACTCTATCACAAGCTTCACGCGCCGCTATCTTATTGCTAATAGGCTAAAGCTACTTGTTCACGCGCCCTTTTGCCCTCTATGATTGGTCCCGGTGTGGTGTCCACGCGCTGCTCTCCCCCCAGGTAGACCCCCTGTTTTCGACATTCCAACATCTTTATCTCTTGGCCAGGAATGTAGTTTCTCAGGCTGTCTCGGCCTTGCTTATGTCCTTGAACACAGCTGCAGCCTGTTGTTACAGTGAGGCCCCTTGGTCTGGATCGCTCATGATATGTCCATTGTTTTCCAGCCATTCCACACTTTCTCTACCGTGAGTCCCTCCCATGGGCCACACCCATTCCCGTGCTGCTCCGGCATGGGTCCCCCCCTGGGTGTTGCAGTCCTCCCAGCGCCGAACTACAAGAGCGGGGGCTTCTTCCCATGGAGTCCCAGCCTTCTTCAGGCGCAGTCACCTGCTCCAGTGTGGGGTCCTCTACAGGCTGCAGGTCGGCATCTGCTCCACCGGTGACCTCCATGGGCTGCAGGGGGGGCGGCCCTGCTGTCTCACCAGGGGATACAGGGGGGATGCACCGGCGCACCTCCCCCCCTTCCTCCTCCTTTCTTCCACTGACCTTGGTGTTTGCATAGGTGTTCTCTTTGCAACTCCTCCTCACAACTCCAACTGCTCGTCTCAGGTTCCCCTTCTTAAATACGTTATCGTAGAGGTGCAGCCACCATTGCTAATTGGCTCGGCCTTGGTGCAAAGGTGGGTCCGACTTGGAGCCGAGGGAGCTTCAAGAAGCTTCTCACAGGGGCCACAGCTGTAGCCCCTCCCCCACTACCAAAAACCCCGCCACACAAACCCAGCACACTGATGAACAAAGATGCACAATTAAATGATGGTGATGTTTCAAAATGTCTTGATCTTCATTACCAATAACAGTGTTACTAAAACTGAAATCTTGTCATGGTCTATTTCCCACAGTAATCTTGGCAGGCACAGATGAGCAAGGCCTCATCCCCAGTTCTCCAGTAGAGAAAATGCCTCTTATCTGTCTGAGCGACATGGGCTTCCAGCAGGCTGGACTCAAGTTGTCTTTTCTTAGCGCAAGTCACTTGGGTGTGTGTTCACACTCCTGGACAGCTGTATTGTGACAGCTCCTGGGTAATGCTGGTACAAAACAGCCATTTTTAGAAGAGGGGAGCAGAGGGGAAGGGAAAGGGATTGCTACTGAAGTCTTGGTAAGAATTTTTTTCACAAGAATCTTCCATTTGGTGTCACATACAGAACAGCGCATCCTCTATTAGGATGCTTCAGGAAAGCTCATTTTACCAGGGAAGGTGGTTAGCTGTGGTAATTAAAAAAAAACAGGTTTTCTCCCTTGTTTACAAATCATCTATAGCAATGTGAATGCACATGTTCCCTCAGCACGTCTATGCTGCAGATACCGTGACCACGGTACCTGCGGGGCATACCTGGGCTCACCTGACATTCCTTAGATGAATACAAACAGTAACAAGGTGTTGCATTTCAGGTAATGAATTAATTTGGTAAGAGATGAATCCCCTTGTGTTCTAGCTGGTCCTCAGAGATTAGAGGGCCTGGGGGCGGCTGGACTTCTCTCTTAATAGGTATGCCAATTATGGCTGTGACTATAGGGCTGACACCAGATGCATGAACACCCATATGCTGTAGGTCTGGTGGCATTCAAGAGAAGCAGTCAGGGTCACGAATGGTACGGTTTATTCTTATGCAACATCTACAGACTCTTTGAGATTGACTATAATAAATGCACAAACTGCAGGTTGGCTGTATAGCACTACACACAAAAACCGATTGCAATCACACACACTTAATTCCTGGATAATCACTCGGCGTAGCCGAGGGCCCAAATCTTACCAAAAGGCGTCCCTTCTTGGGGGGGAGGGGGGCAGCGAGGAGCACAAACCGGTCGATCTGCCCCTCCGATTTGGTATTGGATTATCGTCCCTCCGAGTTAGATACAAACTCGGGGTAGTATTTATCTAAGTGTGTATGTGTGAGTGGGTGGGACTGTGGCCAAGCCATTGTTTCTTGAGTAACGACACAGCACATTCCTTGGTGTGAGGGGTGCGCTGGTTTTGTGGGGAAAGAGGAAGAATGAGAGATAAGTTCTGCAGAGTTCTGCAAAACAGTCCTTGAGAGAAGGGGAAGAGCAGGAGATAAGTCTGCATAGTCATGTCAAATGTTCCTTCAGAAAAGTGGAAGAACGGGACCGCGCGGCCTCCGCCTCGCTTTGCATTCTTCCTCGGTGCCACGGCAACACAAATCACTGGATCTCCATCCCGTCCTGTGTTTGTTCTGGGCACCATGTGTTAAGGAAATGCGTGTTTTGCCATTTCTTCGCTGTTTTGCTTTTCCCACGCTTCCAACAGCCTTGCATTGCTTAATGGTAGTGAAGGAAAAGGGGAAAAAGGAAAGGAGGGAGATGAAGAGAATAGAGAAATAGAGATCACTGGTCTGGGTTTCTGAGTCGATCCCGCCAGTGAGGGTTCCAGGAGTCATCCGTCTTCTTTGCTTCACTTCACTCTCTGGACACCCCCCCCCTCCTTGCCCCCCCTCAATTTATACCCACTTTCCTTGGGTCCATCCCCTAGGTTGACCCACACACCTACGTATCCCATGTATGGGGAGGGGTAAGGTGTTTCATGGGATGATGTAATTAGCATGATCATGTTAGCCTTCGTTAGCATATTGAGGGGTGTTAACTTTAATATGCATTTTGTGGATAATGAAGCAAAGGTCATTCACCGGACAGATGGCCCTTGAAGTTTTGGCCAGGTACCCCAGAGCAGAGCCGTCCTGTCTCCACAGGGCTCTCCCCTCCAGCTGCATCCTGTGTTATTCGGGCAGCCTTATCAGCTTCGACCTCCACACCATCCACCCTGTGAGTATAGTTTCATTACTTGCGAGTGTTTGAGACATTCCTTAGCTCGGAGGGCCTCCACTCCCCCCGCTATCCTTTATCTCTTTCTCAGGCTGTTTTTCTCAGGCCTTGTTTCTCGCAGGCCTGTTTCTTTCAGGACCTATTTTTACAAGTTGTCTCTCACAAGCTGATATTGCAGCTTTCTGTGTTTTCTTTTGTAGTCAGATGTTGACGATGACCTGGTTGGAGATTCCTGCGATACCAATCAGGACAGGTACACTGTGTCATGGCTCATAACAGCATCAGGGAAGTGGAAGAGTCTAGTCTTGAGCTGAAGCATGCTACTGATTCCTGGAGAGCTGTAATCCCTCAGGCTAGGCTGAATTGAGTTTCAATACCTCCTCAAAGAGATGTTATTTCAAAATAATATTATAAGCTTTGTTGGTTCACTTCCCCATAGCAGTACAGTAACTGAGCCCTTCATCTTTAGCCCCATGTTCACACATGCTTCCTGTGACTTTCCTGTGACATTCAGAGCAGTTCTCTGGCTGTAAAACCCAGAGCGCTGCTCAGAGCTGCTTAGTGAGGTAACATGTTCTTTTTTCTTTTCTTTATTTTTTCTTCCTCTTTTTTTTCTTTTTTCTTTTTTAGCAGAAATTTCACAGTTAAAGGCTATATATTTTTCCATAAGTGTTTCAGAAACAGAATTTTATTATGAAGTGTAAAACATTTGCAGATAAGTCCCTTTGCTTTAGCACAGCAAGGGTGGCAAGGCTCCTCTACTGCTTTCCCATGCTCTGAGCATACAGGGGAGCATGTTCCATGACAATCTGCTAATGCCTGTCTGGAAGAAGTTTCTGCACAACCAACTTTGGGGGTGGCAAGTCCTCCCCCATGCTCCTCACTTAAAGCAAGAAGAAAGGGAAGCCATGACTCCTGTGCTGGTGCAGTATTTCATCAGCCACAGATGGCTGCAGGGTCTCACCCTGGGGCTGTTGGTGGGTGCTGCTGTCCAGGACAATGAGTATGGGAAGCCCACTTCCCCACCTCCTAGGGAGGTGCCAAGGCCACCAGTGTTTGGGAGATATTTTACTCTTAAGTAGATATGGCCTTGGTTTTTTTCTGTTTTAAAAATTACATGTTTTCTTTTTTTCCTCAAACCTAACTAATGTGTATCAAGTGTTTCCTGGTAGAAATGCTGTAGCCCTGCCTGAGGTCGATCTTGCAATACATATATGTGCATGGTCTTCATTGCATTTTATCTCAAGAATGTTCAGACTTTAGTTGCTCTGACCTAAAATTAAAGCACCTTTCTTAAGCAGGGAGAGATAGGTGGGAATATGCATACCTATAAAGTGCAGCACTGCCTTAATTAGGCTGCATATCACTTCTGCATTGTCTGTGCTAGACAAAAAGCTACTGAGGGGAAACATCCTGCTTATCGCCAGAAACCATTTTGTTTATGGTGCTTGTACAAAACACACCTGACTTCAGGCCATTGCTGTAGCTGTTGACCTGATCTCTCAGCACAGGTCTGAAGTAAAGTGTCCCTGCCCCTCTCCTGGGGAATCAAATCTCATCAGGCTGGTGCACCCAGAATCCTTCAACTGTAACAATTATGGCTCTTGGGTTAAAAAGAAAATCTGGCACCAACAGGTTATCTCTAAAAGCCCATTTTTTTTGCACAGATGCACTTAACTGCTGGCATGGAGAAATAAGGCAGCCACCCCATAACTTCCTAAACCCTTTTCTATAGTCTGTGTCCCTGTTCCTGGTGGCTCTTCACTTGTAACCAGCAGATGCAGCCATTGGCAGGGGGGGGGGGGTGGGGGTGGGGGTGGGGGGGTGCGTGCTTGAGAGCTGCAGACTTTCTCCTCTCCTCCTTACTTCCCTGCGGGAAAGTAATGTAACAAAACTTGGTATGCAGAAGGGTGAAAGTGGTGATTATTTTTAAGCAAGTCTGATTTCAGGTGCTCATGGAGATTCTCCCATAAATTTCATTCACACTCACACCAGCACATTCATGAGCACCAAGACACTCGTGGACAACATGGACAACGAGGGATGCCAGCTGTTGAGCTCCTGCTTTCTCCTTGGGTGCCTTTTGATTGGTGACACTGCATTTGTTAGATGTGTCTTACATGCCTTTGAGCAGTGGATGTTGTTTGGGATCTTGGGCTTTGGTATCTTTTCACATTCCATGTAATGCTTCTTTTTGCTTTCCTTATCTGAGTATTTTTATAACTCCAGGCCTAGTCTTCATCTTCCTGCTGCCTTATGTCTCTGTTCCTTGTCTCCTCGCTGTTCAGCCACCTGAGTGACACCAGGTTGCAGTGCCCCACTGGTCTGTTTCCCAGCTCCAGGGGTGCCTCCAGTGCTCTCCCCCATGCAGAGACAGAAGCTGATGCTGGCATGCCGTTTCTTTCTGTCTCTGTACTCGCAGCGATGACGATGGGCACCAGGACAGCACAGACAACTGCCCCACCATCATTAACAGCTCCCAGCTGGACATGGATAAGGACAGGTTGGGTGATGAGTGTGACAAGGATGATGATAACGATGGCATTCCTGACTGCTGTCTTCAGGCCCTGACAACTGCAGGCTGGTCCCCAAGCCAGGACAGGAAGATGATAACAGTAAGATGCGCCTTCAGGAGCCATTTCAGTGCTTAGGCACTACATTCTTCCCCAGGTATTATACATGCACACTGGAATCCAGCACAGTCACCATGTATGCACACTCACTGCACAGCACTCTGTCCCAGGAGGGACTCCAACATGCAAGGGCCCTTTGGCTGAGGCAGAGCTCCTCGAATCTCCTCCCTGGGCACTGCAGCCATCAGGGCTGAGACTCCACCTTCTCCTTGATCCCATGGCTAGGCCAAATGTGGCTACTTGCTGCACCGTAAATCTGCTTTCACTTCTCTGATGCACCCAGGTGATGGATTTGGGGATGCTGGGGATGTCTGCGAATTGGATTTTGATCAGGATACAGTAATTGATCAGGTCGATGTATGCCCTGAGAATGCAGAGATCACCTTGACAGACTTCAGGGCCTATCACACAGTGGTGTTGGACCCAGAGGAAGATGCACAGATTGATCCCAACTGGGTGGTTCTGAACCAGGTAAAAATACATCTGGTCTTTCTTACCTGTGTGAGAAAGAACATTTGAAAAACCACAGTAAAACTGTCTCTGTAATTGCTGGAGCACTGGCAAACAAGTGAAAAATGGAAGCCGTTGGTAGGTTGATAATTTTACAGGAGTTATAATGAAGGAACTTTCTTTTAGCATATGATAGCTTGAAGCTTGATGGCGCTAATGAACTAAAATAACTACAGGCTGGTCAACTTGTTCTGGGTGGGTTTCATTGCTGCCAAGAAGGCAAACATGAGACTTTTGTGTCACCCTATTGAAATATCTCTGTAGCAAAGTTTCATGAGTCCTTCCTACAGTTTGAAAGTATGACCTGCTGTATAGCAGAATATTTACTCCTAGATGGGGTCCAATAACTGTTATTTACACTAACACATTTTAACCTTCAGGAGGCTAACAGTGTGTTCTGAATCATAAGAAATGAGCAATTTACTCCGTTGCCAAAGTCTCTACCAAGCCAACTGAGATATATACACCTTCCTTAACCCAGTCCTGGCAGTCAGTTTAATCCTGAACTCTGTGATCAAATTGCATGAGCTAAGCCTAGAAAAAGCCCTCTTCCCACCATCCCCCCCCCCCCCCCTTTTTTTTTTAGTCCCATCTCTAATTCCGGCCAGGTTCAGTGATTTCAGAAGAAGACTGGGAGAGGGAGGGAAAGCATCAGAATACCAGTATGGCTAGTTGTGTAATGGGAAGAGAAAAAGCCTTCCTGACTGCACACAAGCATCTGAAACTTTAGGATTTGATTATAGTTCTTATTTTAATTCAGAGCTACAAGTGTTACAGACATGTTGTGAGCAAAAAGAGGAGATGGATGGACGGGGTGCTAGAGGGAGGCCAGAAGAGGCTGCCAGGCTTAGCCAGCTGAGCTCATCACACACGCTAACTGTTTTTCCATAAGTGTTTCAGAAACAAAATTTTATTATGAAGTGTAAAACATTTGCAGATAAGTCCCTTTGCTTTAGCACAGCAAGGGTGGCAAGGCTCCTCTACTGCTTTCACATGCTCTGAGCATAGAGGGGAGCATGTCCCATGACAATCTGCTAATGCCTGTCTGGAAGAAGTTTCTGCACAACCAACTTTGGGGGCGGCAAGTCCTCCCCTATGCTCCTCACTTAAAGCAAGAAGAAAGGGCGATCAAAAGAGACTTCAGGGCCTTGGGACAACTGGTTAAGGGATCAGGAACACAGATAGTGTTGTCCTCTATCCTTCCAGTTGCAGGGAATGATGAGGCGAAAAAAACAGGAAGAGTCAGCAGATCAGTACCTGGTTCCAAGACTGGTGTCACCAGCAGAATTTGGGGTTTTTTGATCGTGGGTCAGGCCTGCTGGCAACAGATGGGGTCTGAGATCTGTCTCAAAGGGTATCATGGTTTGAGCCCAGAGAGCAACCAAGCACCAAGCAGTCGCTTGCTCGCTCCTTCCCCCCCAGGAATGGGAAGGAAAAAATAAAACAAAAGGCTCGTGAATTGAGGCAAGGCAGGGAGGGATGATTCACCCATTATGGTCACGGGAAAAAGACAGACTCCATTGTGGAAGAAAAAAGAACATCAATTTAATTTGAACACTACCACCAACACTTAATCTAACAGTGAAAAAAAAATAGTACCATGAGAAACATTGCCACATCTTAAAAACACCTTACCCCCACCTCTCCCTTCTTCCCAGGCTCAGCATTGCTCCTGATTTCTCTACCTCCTTCCCCCGAGCGACACAGGGGGACAGGGAATGGGAGTTGCGGTCAGTTCATCACACGTTGTCTCTGCCACTCCTTCCTCCTCAGGGGGAGGACTCCTCGCGCTCCTCCCCTGCTCCAGTGTGGGTTCCCTCTCATGGAAGACAGTCCTCCATGAACTTCCTCTGATGTGAGTCCTTCCCACGGGCTGCAGTTCTTCACAAACTGCTCCAACGTGGGTCCCACCCACGGGGTGCAGTCCTCCCAGTGCAGAACTACAATAGCAGGGTGTGAGACACTGAAATGTCAAATGACTGTCTCAAAGCTTGCTTGTGTCTGTGCAAACCTCAAGGACAATCTGCGGCCTTTGGATTGGTCTAAGAAATGTCACCCAAGGAAGCAGGAGTGTATTGAACGATGCACACTACCACCACCCACACACCCCCCCCCCCGCTCCCTTGAAGTTGCATTGTCAAACTCCTTAGACAAGCCTCAAAGGGGCAGACATGGACTGAATGAAACCAAATGTTTATCAGTGGCTCCATTGTGTAGCCATTTGTGGCTCTATTGTGTGCGCCAGACACCATGCATGCACTGCTAATGAACGACGAGCATTTCTGCCCCAGAAGCGGGATGCAGCAAAAACCTGTGGGACCAGAGAAAAAAAAAAACCTAAAGGTGGGCAGATACAGATATGCTAATCAGTTGATACGATGAACTTAAAAGGCAACAGAAAACTTTGCTGTGTGTGCACCCACCACCAAAGAACTGAAGACTGAGGACCAACGGGACGCCGCTGAATCCATGGTGGTGACTATTCTTGCAGCCCTATCCCACATCCTTGCTTTATTTCTGTCTTTTCCTTCCATTCTGTCCTATCGCTACCCCTCTTCACTTTTAATAATAAAAACTGTTTTGGGTGTATGGCATTTGACCTCATTTGTGTCTTAATCTCGCTCTTGGGATCATATCAAAACCTCCCCTGACATTGGATCGGGACACAGGGGCTTCCCTCAGAGTCCCAGCCTTCTTCGGGCGCAGCCACCTGCTCCAGCATGGGGTCCTCCCTGGGCTGCAGGTGGGCATCTGCTCCACCGGTGACCTCTACGGGTGCAGGGTCACAGCCTGCCCTCTCACCATGGGCTGCAGGGGAGTCTCTCCTCTGGCACACCTCCCCTCCCTCCTCCTCCTTTCTTCCACTGACCTCGGTGTTTGCAGAGGTGTCTCCCTCACCATTCCTCCTCCTCCCATTTTCCCCTTCTGTGGTGGTTTGACCTTGGCTAAATGCCAGGTACCCACCAAGTCGCTCTATCACTTCCCCCCCTTTCCCCTTTTTTTCTCAATAGGGCAAAGAAGGGAAAGAAAATAAGATAGGAAAACAAAACAACCCTTGTGGGTAAAACAACAGCAGTTTTAATATAAGCAAAGTGAAGCAAAGGTCCGTGCGCGGAAGCAAAAAAAAGAAAACAGATTTATTCTCTACTTCCCATGAACAGGCAATGTCGGGCCTTCTCAGGAAGCAGGGCTCCAATATGGGTAGTGGTTGCCTTGGAGGACCAAGGGTGACCCCACCCCCTTCCTCCTTTTTCCCAGCTTTATACTGAGCAGACGTCATATGGTATGGAATATCCCTTTGGTCAGTTCGGGTCAGCTGTCCTGGTTGTGTCCCCTCCCAAGATCTTGCCCACCCCGTCCCACTGTGGGGGGGGAAATGTCAGAAAGAGCCTTGGTGCTGTGTAAGCACTACTCAGCAGTAGCCACACCACCAGGGTGCTATCAACACCCTGCCAGCTCCCAACATAAAACACAGCACCATGGGGGCTGCTACAGGGGAAAACCAATTCCGGCTCAGCCAGACCCGGTACAGTCTCCACCCCTTATTCCATACCATTTACGTCATGCCCAGGTCCCACATAACACTCATTTATCCATTCCGTAAGCTTTCTTCACTCCTCCAGATGTTCAGTGACTTGGCTGCCATCTGTCGAGATGGATGTTCAGGACAGGAGCAGTATGTTTGACTGTTGGACTCCAGCACCGGCTAGGTTTGGGTCATCATCGCACGTATCTGGTTCACTCTTCGTCGTTCCTACTTCCTCCATCACTTCCTGCAACATACAACTCAACCCACAGATTATTTCCCCCCCAAGGTTAAATCTCCTTGAGGCACACACTGAGTAGCCCCATCCTCCCGCATTACCCACCAAGTACATCCAGGTCCCTGAGCAAAAACAATCCCACGAGTGGGCTTGCCTTTTCCCAAGGGAGGAGCAATCCACACTGCCTTCCCCAGCCATTGCCCTGTGTGTACTACAGGGACCTTATCTCCTCCCACAGTATGAGGGAGTTTTGTTTGGGCAGGACCAGGACGGTTAACAGATCCTCTGGTGTTAATTAGCCAAGTGGCTTCTGCTAAATTTATATCCCAGTGCTTCCATCCCCCATTGTCCAATGCTCTCAACATAGTCTTCAACAGTCCATTGTATCTTTCAATCTTTCCAGACGCTTGTGGGTAATAAGGGATGTGATACACCCACTCAATGCCGTGTTTCTTTGCCCAGGAGTTTATGAGATTATTTCGAAAATGGGTTCCATTGTCTGATTCGATTCTTTCAGGAGTACCATGTCGCCATAAAATTTGCCTTTCAAGACCTAAGATGGTATTTCGGGCAGTGGCATGATTTACAGGGTACGTCTCGAGCCAACCAGTAGTTGCTTCCACCATGGTGAGTATGTAGCGCTTGCCTTGGCGTGTTCGTGGCAATGGTCCAATATAGTCAATTTGCCAGGCCTCACCATATCGAAAACTCAGCCATCGCCCTCTGTTCCAGGGAGACTTTACTCGTGTGGCTCGCTTGATTGCAGCACATGTTTCGCATTCATGAGTGACCTGTGAGATGGCCTCCATGGTCAGGTCCACCCCTCGATCACGAGCCCATCTGTACGTTGCATCTCTCCCGAGATGCCCGGATGTTTCATGGGCCCATCGAGCTACAAATAGCTCACCCTTGCGCTCCCAGTCCAGGTCCAGCTGAGCTACTTCAATTTTAGCAGCCTTGTCTACTTGCTCATTGTTTTGATGTTCTTCGGTGGCACGGCTTTTGGGCACGTGGGCATCTACATGACGTACCTTTAGAGCCACGTTTTCCACTCGGGCAGCGATGTCCTGCCACAGTGCAGCAGCCCAGATGGGTTTACCTCTGCGCTGCCAATTGGTCTTCTTCCACTCCTGTAGCCACCCCCAAAGGGCATTAGCCACCATCCAGGAGTCAGTGTAGAGATACAGTACTGGCCACTTTTCTCGTTCAGCAATCTTTAGGGTTAGCTGGATCGCTTTTACTTCTGCAAACTGACTTGACTCACCCTCTCCTTCAGTGGCCTCAACGACGTGTCTTGTGGGGCTCCACACAGCAGCTTTCCACTTTCGATGGTTTCCTACCACACGACAGGATCCATCAGTAAACAGAGCATACCGCCTTTCATCTTCTGGTAATTCGTTATATGGTGGTGCTTCTTGGGCACGAGCCACCTCCTCAGGCAGTGCTCCAAAATCTCTACCTTCTGGCCAGTCCATGATCTCTTCCAGGATTCCTGGACGGTTGGGTTTTCCCAGTCGAGCTCGTTGCGTGATTAACGCTACCCATTTACTCCAGGTAGCACTGGTTGCATGGTGTGTAGAAGGGATGTTTCCTTTGAACATCCAATGTAGTACAGGCAATCGCGGTGCCAAGAGGAGCTGTGCTTCTGTACCAACAACTTCTGAAGCGGCTCGAATCCCCTCATATGCTGCCAGTATCTCCTTTTCAGTCGGAGTGTAGTGGGCTTCTGATCCTCGATATCCCCGGCTCCAAAATCCTAATGGTCGACCCCGAGTTTCACCTGGTATCTTCTGCCAGAGGCTCCATGTGAGGCCATGCTCCCCAGTTGATGTGTAAAGTACATTTTGCACAGCTGGTCCTGTCCGAACGGGCCCAAGAGCTACCGCCCGAGCTATCTCCTGTTTGATGTGCTCAAAGGCTTGTTGTTGCTCAAGACCCCGCTCAAAATTGTTCTTCTTTCGGGTTACTTGATAGAGAGGGCTAACCAAGTGACTGTAACTTGGAATGTGCATCCTCCAAAATCCCACAAGTCCTAAGAAAGCTTGTGTTTCTGTGGTGGTTTAGCCCCTGCCGGGGTCTGAGACCACGCGGCCGCTGCCCCTCCCCCACAAAGGGAGTGAAATACAAAGCCCCAAGACTGAAATAAGGAGAGGTTTAATACAACAGTGCAATAGCAACACAACCAACAATAACAATAACAGTAATAGTGATAGTAATTAACAGAGCAAAATAGATACCAAATACAGCAGTTTGAAGCACGATGTACAAAACCACGAGTGCACCGCGCTCCGCGCCAGGAAAAAATGTGACCTGCCAGGATGTGACGTCCACATGGTATCTGAATAACCCGGCTAGAGCTCCCCCCCACTGCTGGGGAAACTTAACCCTATCCTGGTTAAACCAGGACATAATCCACCCCTTTATTCTATACCATGTGCGTCACATCCAGCTGCCACTTAGCAATTAGCATTGACAAAGAAAAATTAACAAAAGCACAGTATAACTCACGGTGTGTTTTCACCCACAATCAAGTCCCCTTGTGGCACGCATCGGACCTCTCCATCCTTCTGCATCACCCACCAGGTGCACCCAGGTCCTTGAGCAAAAACAATCCCGTGGAGGGGTTTGCCTTTGCCCGGTGCAGGACTAACCCAGACCATTTTTCCCAGCAGGTCCCTCATGCGCACCACAGGGACTTTATCCCCGTCCACAACACGTGGAAGTTTTGACTGAGCCGGGCCAGCTCGATTGGCAGATCCTCTTGTGTTCACTAACCAAGTGGCCTTTGTCAGATGTGTGTCCCAGCGTTTGAAGGTTCCACCCCCCATTGCTCTCAATGTAGTTTTTAACAGTCCATTGTAGCGCTCGATCTTCCCGGAGGCTGGTGCATGGTAGGGGATGTGGTAGACCCACTCGATGCCGTGTTCTTCTGCCCAGGCATCTATGAGGTTATTTCGGAAGTGAGTCCCGTTGTCCGACTCAATCCTCTCTGGGGTGCCGTGTCGCCACAGGACTCGCTCTTCAAGGCCCAGGATGGTATTTCGGGCGGTGGCGTGGGACACTGGATAAGTTTCGAGCCACCCAGTGGTTGCTTCCACCATTGTGAGCACGTGGCGCTTGCCTCGGCGGGTCTGTGGCAGTGTGATGTAGTCGATCTGCCAGGCCTCTCCATATTTATATTTAATCCATCGATCTCCATTCCGCTGGGGCTTCACCCGTTTGGCTTGTTTGATTGCAGCACATATCTCACATCCGTGGATGATCTCTGCGATGGTGTCAATGGTGAGGTCCACCCCTCGATCTCGAGCCCACCTATATGTTGCATCTCTGCCTTGGTGGCCCGAGGTCTCATGGGCCCACCGGGCTATGAACAGTTCACCTTTACGCTGCCAGTCCAAGTCCACCTGACCCACCTCAATCTTAGCAGCTTGGTCTGCCTGCTGGTTATGCTGATGTTCATCAGTGGCTCGACTCTTGGGTATATGGGCGTCCACATGGCGCACCTTCACAACAAGGTTCTCCACCCGGGCTGCAATGTCCTGCCATACTTCAGCGGCCCAGATGGGTTTGCCCTTGCGTTGCCAGTTGTTCTGTTTCCATTGCTGCAACCACATCCACAGGGCACTTGCCATCACCCACGAGTCAGTGTAGATATAGAGCCTCGGCCACTTTTCTCGCTCAGCAATCTCCAAAGCCAATTGGATGGCTTTCACCTCTGCAAACTGGCTCGATTCACCTTGTCCCTCAACAGCTTCAGTGGTTTCTCGTGTGGGATTCCACACTGCAGCCTTCCATCGTCGATGTTTTCCCACAATGCGACAAGACCCATCAGTGAACAGGGCATATTGTTTTTCTTCCTCTGGCAGCTCGTTATATGGTGGGGCCTCCTCAGCACGTTTCACCTCTTGTTCTGGTGACATCCCAGCATCCTTGCTCTCTGGCCAGTTCATGATCATTTCCACTAATCCTGGGGGGTCGCGGTTCCCTATTCGAGCCCGTTGTGTTATCAACGCAACCCATTTACTCCACGTGGCATCTGTTGCATGATGTGTGGAGGGAGCCTTTCCTTTGAACATCCATCCCAGCACCGGCAGTCGAGGTGCCAGGAGGAGCTGTGTCTCAGTGCCGACCACTTCTGAGGCAGCTCGAATTCCTTCATACGCTGCCAGTATCTCCTTCTCAGTCAGGGTATAGTTAGCTTCAGAGCCTTTGTATCCCCGGCTCCAAAAGCCTAGAGGTCGGCCTCGGGATTCCCCATCTGCTCTCTGCCAAAGGCTCCAGGAAGGGCCATTCTCCCCGGCTGCGGTGTAGAGCACGTTCTTAATTTCCTGCCCTGTCCGGACTGGCCCGAGAGCCACTGCCTGGGTAATCTCCTGCTTAATTTGTTCAAAGGCTTGTTGTTGCTCTGGGCCCCATTTAAAATCGTTCCTCTTGCGGGTTACGTGGTAGAGAGGGCTCACAATCAGGCTGTAGTTTGGGATGTGCATCCTCCAGAACCTCACAGCGCCCAGGAAAGACTGAGTCTCCTTTTTGGTGGTTGGTGGGGCCATGGCTGTTATCTTGTTTATCACCTCCATTGGGATGTGGCGACGCCCATCTTGCCATTTTATTCCTAGGAACTGAATCTCCCTTCCAGGCCCCTTAACTTTCTGCCGCTTGATGGCAAAACCAGCCTTCAGGAGGATTTCAATTATCTTCTTTCCTTTCTCAAAGACTTCCTCAGCTGTGTCCCCCCATACAATGATATCGTCAATGAACTGCAGGTGTTCTGGAGCCCCACCTTTCTCCAGTGTAGTATGGACCAGTCTATGGCAAATGGTGGAGCTGTGTTTCCACCCCTGGGGCAATCGATTCCAGGTGTACTGGATACCCCTCCAAGTGAACGCAAACTGTGGCCTGCACTCTGGTGCTATTGGGATGGAGAAGAACGCGTTAGCGATGTCAATCGTGGCGTACCACTTGGCTGCCTTCGACTCCAGCTCATACTGGAGCTCTAGCATGTCCGGCACTGCAGCACTCATCGCTGGCGTAACTTCATTCAGGCCACGGTAGTCCACAGTCAGTCTCCATTCGCCATTAGGTTTTCTCACTGGCCATATAGGGCTGTTGAAAGGTGAGTGAGTCTTGCTGATCACCTCCTGGCTTTCTAGTCGACGGATCAGCTGATGGATGGGGACCAGGGAATCTCGGTTAGTACGGTACTGCCGCCGGTGCACCGTCTTGGTAGCAATTGGCACTCGCTGCTCTTCGACCTGAAGCGACCCCACCACCGAGGGGTCCTCTGAGAGGCCGGGTAAAGTGGACAATTGCTCAACCTCCTCCAGGGCAGCTATACCAAAGGCCCACCGGTACCCTTTTGGGTCTTTAAAGTACCCTCTCCTGAGGTAGTCTATACCTAGGATGCACGGGGCATCTGGGCCAGTCACAATGGGGTGCTTATGCCAGTCCTTCCCAGTTAAGCTCACTTCAGCCTCTAATAGGGTTAGCTGTTGGGACCCCCCTGTCACTCCAGAGATGCAGATGGATTCAACCCCACTGTGGCTTGATGGCATCAGAGTGCACTGTGCGCCAGTGTCTACCAAGGCCTTGTATTCTTGTGGTTCTGATGTGCCAGGCCATCGGATCCACACCTTCCAGTAAATCCGATTATCCCTTTCCTCCACCTGGCTGGAGGCAGGGCCCCTCTAATCCTGCTCACCATCACTCACTTGATCTAAGAGTGACTCCTGCAGGAATGACTTACTGGTCCCCTCAAGAGGGTCAAGCATACTGTTGGCCATTCTATTCTGTCTGGGGGATTTCTGACTAGACACTGGAGCTGCGTCTCTCTTGGAAGACTCCCCTTTCATGGTGGTCTTCCCTTTCAGTTGCTGTACTCGTGCAGCTAGGGCGGAAGTGGGCTGCCCATGCCACCTTCTCATGTTCTCCCCATTGTCGCGGAGGAAGAACCACAGGGTGCCCCGTGGTGTGTACCTTCTACCGCCCTTCTCTTGGGTGGGGAAACGCCTGCTTCTAATGGCTGAGACATCGGCCCGTGCAGGTGAAACATAGGACATGTCATGTTCCATTTTTTGGAGCCTCTGAGACAGTTCCTCTACGGCTGAAACCCAGGCATGTTGGGAGGAAGGGAGACTTCCCTCATAGTGCCGGAGATGCATAGTCACTTCATCCACTGTCTGATTGTCTCGCCACCAGGATGCTGCTGCTAATGCTTTGGAATGTCCCTCTGGTCCACTTTGCAGGAACTTCCGCCACATCAGCTGTGTGCAAGGGACCAGATCTGGATCCAATGGTGACTGCTCATCATTCAGATCACCATAGATCATGTCAAACACAGCCATTTCCCTGAGGTTTTGGATGCCTTTCTCCATGTCGGTCCACTTGCCTAACCGACATAGAGAATCATCCTTGTAGGGGTACCTATCCCTCACAGCGAGCAGGAGTCGCTTCCAAAGGCTGAGGGTTTGAGCCTGTTTCCCTATTGCCTTGTCAATACCAACCTGCTTGGCCAAATGTCCCACCTGCTTGGCCTCTCTCCCCTCCAATTCCAAACCAGCAGCTCCAGTATCCCAGCACCGGAGCAACCAGGTGCAAATTTGCTCGCCTGCAATGCGGCTGTAATCCTTCCGCATATCTCGCAACTCACTGAGGGATAGAGATCGGATGATTACCTCCGGCTCTTCCTCCTGCTCTCGTGATGGGCCTGGTTCATTATCACCCTGTACATTGCGAGGGGATTTTTTGGTATATTTGGTTTTTCGTATCGGGGCAACTGATACTGGCACTGCTTGTCCCTTCGGCTCAGCTGCTGTGCTGGTGGAGGCGACCGGTACTGGCGCTGCCTGTCCCCCTGGCCCAGCTGCTGCACCAGCAGGCTCACTTTCAGACCCCGCAGCTCTTTCGCCCCCTTGAGGGCAGTGAACAGTGTTAAACATGACACGGTAAGCATGGGCAAGCCCCCAGCACATCGCAAGGATTTGTGTCTCCCGGGATTTGTCAGATTGGCAGCACACCTTTTCCAAATGCTCCACCAGTTTATCAGGACTCTGCACTTGTTCGACAGTGAGATCCCAAAGCATTGGGGGTGACCACTGACTCAGGCACTTGCCCATATTCTCCCACACACCTTGCCATTTATAACTATCTGCCCCCGGGGCAGGTTTCCGGGTGGTGCTATTGTTGGAGAAGTACCGCATGGCCCAAAACAGGATCAGGCAGACATTTAGAAAGCATTGTGCCGCGAACACAGTGGCCAGGAGGCTCCAGGAATAGCTGAAACTCTCAAAAACCGAGAGAATCTCCTCCCCTGGCTCACCCATAGAGGGGGTGAGACCCCAAACAAAACACCAGGCAGCAAACAGGTAGCGGTGCACCCCCACAAGCAGCGAAACGAGCCCATTATAAGCAGACAGTAACCAGTAGAGCAAAACAAGTCCCTTGATACATTTTCCACCGAGAACAAACACCAGCACTGGGAACACACAGGGGATATAAGGATTAATCCAGCCCCACCACGCAAGCAAATTGGCCAGCATCGTAAACGCTTATCAAACAATACAAGTAAAACCAGAAAAAAATTACACCTAACAGATTGCTCTAACACTTCTCCTTTTGTCCTTATTTCAGTCTTCTCCAGCCTCACGTTGGAGCGCCAAAGTTGTGGTGGTTTAGCCCCTGCCGGGGTCTGAGACCACGCGGCCGCTGCCCCTCCCCCACAAAGGGAGTGAAATACAAAGCCCCAAGACTGAAATAAGGAGAGGTTTAATACAACAGTGCAATAGCAACACAACCAACAATAACAGTAATAGTGATAGTAATTAACAGAGCAAAATAGCTACCAAATACAGCAGTTTGAAGCACGATGTACAAAACCACGAGTGCACCGCGCTCCGCGCCAGGAAAAAATGTGACCTGCCAGGATGTGACGTCCACATGGTATCTGAATAACCCGGCTAGAGCTCCCCCCCCACTGCTGGGGAAACTTAACCCTATCCTGGTTAAACCAGGACAGTTTCCTTCTTGTTGGTCGGTGGAGACATAGCTGCTATCTTGTTGACAACCTCCATAGGCACATGGCGGCGTCCATCTTGCCATTTTATTCCCAAGAACTGAATCTCCTGTGCTGGTCCCTTGACCTTGCTTTTCTTTATGGCAAACCCAGCTCTCAGAAGAATCTCAATTACTTTTTGTCCTTTCTTGAACACTTCTTCTGCCTTGTTGCCCCACACAATGATGTCATCGATGTACTGTAGATGTTCAGGGGCATCACCCTTTTCCAGTGCAGTTTGAATTAGTCCATGACAAATAGTGGGGCTGTGCTTCCACCCCTGGGGTAGTCGATTCCAGGTATATTGGACACCCCTCCACGTGAAACCAAACTGTGGCCTGCACTCTTCTGCCAAAGGAATTGAAAAGAATGCATTGGCGATGTCGATTGTGGTGTACCACTTGGCTGCCTTTGACTCCAGTTCATACTGGAGCTCTAACATATCTGGTACAGCAGCACTCAGTGGTGGCGTCACTTCGTTCAGGCCACGATAGTCTACTGTCAACCTCCACCCTCCGTCAGACTTTCGCACTGGCCATATTGGGCTATTAAAAGGCGAATGTGTCTTATTGATGACACCTTGGGTCTCCAGTTGACGGATCAGTTCTTGGATGGGAGCCAGAGAGTCTCGGTTCGTGCGATACTGCCGTCGGTGCATGGTCCTCATAGCAATTGGCACCTGTTGTTCTTTAACTCGCAACAGTCCTACAACAAAAGGATCTCCTGAGAGGCCAGGCAGATTAGACAACTGTTTGACCTTCTCTGTGTTCACACTGGCCACACCAAAAGCCCATCGGTATCCTTTTGGGTCTTTGAAATACCCCCTCTTGAGGTAGTCAATGCCCAAGATACAAGGGGCTTCTAGGCCAGTTACAATGGGATGTTTTTCCCACTTATCCCCGGTCAAGCTAACCTCGGCCTCCAGTACTGACAGTTCTTGACATCCGCCTGTCACTCCTGAGATCCAGATAGGTTCTGCCCCTCTATAACTTGATGGCATTAATGTACACTGTGCCCCGGTATCGATTAAAGCCTGGTACTTCTGTGGATTTGATGTGCCAGGCCATCGAATCCACACTGTCCAATACACCCGATCATCCTTTTCCTCCTCCTGGCTGGAGGCAGGGGCCCTCTATTCCTGTTCTTGGTCAGAGTATTCACTGTCTGACCCTTGCTGTGCCAGGCCGGAAACTCCTTCATCAGGGCCAAGGGAGGTGATCTCAGTCTTCCTGTATCTGGGAGATCGCTGATTACTTTCTTGCGGTTTCACACCAGCTACATTAACAACCTTCTTGGATGTTGTCTTCTTGGCAGGGGTCTTTCCTCGCAATTCATGTACACGAGCTTCCAATTTGAAGGTGGGTTGACCATCCCACTTCCTCATGTCCTCCCCCTGGTCACGCAGGAAGAACCAAAGTTCGCCACGTGTCATGCGCCTAGGTTTCCCTTTCCCTCTGACTGGGGTGGAAGAGAACCGATTTCTTGGGGTGCTCCTGACATCTAAGGCACTCGCCCGTAGAGATGAGGAGGTTCCAAGACTCTCTTCAAAGTTCTGAAGCCAGGAAGAGACTGCCTCCACAGTTGGCGTACATCTTAGTCCTTCTCCCATATCCATTTCTGGATAGTACATCGCAGCCAAGCCCGCAGAATACGAGGATGGTGCACCTTTAATCACCTTCCTCCACATGGCCCGTGTGCACAGGACATCCTCTGGATTTCTAGGGGCTTCATCATTATCTGGATCACTATAGATGACTTCCAGCACTGCTAGTTCTCTCAGGTACTGGACACCTTCATCCGCAGTAGCCCACTTCCCTGGGGAGTTGTCCGTAAGATCTTCCTTGAAAGGATATCTTGCTTTAACACTTGAAAGGAGCCGTCTCCACAGACTGCAAATTCCTGTTTCTTTTCCAATTCCCCTTTCAATTCCTCAATCTCTAGCAAGGGAACCCAGCTGTTGGGCTTCCTTACCTTCCAGCTGCTGAGCATCAGCCCCATTATCCCAGCATCGAAGCAGCCAGGCAGCAATCCGCTCACCCGGCTGGCAGCGATAGTCTTTCCGCAGATCTCACAGTTCTGATGATGTCAGGGACTGGGTAGTTTCTGCCTCCTGTTTGAGTTCTGTTATTCCCTCTTCTGACCCCTTTGCTGAAGGACCCGCTTCTTCCTCCTCTTTTTCGTCCCTTCTTAATCGAGGGTATGGACCTGTTGTTCTCCTTGTCCACTGTTTCTTTTTTACTACTGGGGCAATCTCTGCTGTTATTGTTTTTGTTTGAGTTCCCGTTTCCACCACAGTCCTTTGAGAGCACTGAACTGCAGCTCGATAAGCACAGGCCAGGCCCCAGTACAGTGCTAGGAGTTGCTGATTTTCATCAGGATAGACAAGGCACCCTTCTATCAGGTGTTGTGTCAGTTTTGCGGGGTTGCTTGCCTGTTCAGGGGTAAGATCCCAGGCTACGGGAGGTGATAACCGTCCTAGGAATCTGCCCAAATCCTTCCACTCCCCCTGCCACCCAGGGACAGGCCGCCTCAGGGCACATTTTGGTATTCTCTCACCCAAAATTTGCTTTCTCTTACACCAAAAACCTACCGAGCTCCACACAGCCCACAATAGGCGAATAGCATTAATGAACAGTATCAAAGAGCTAACATAAGGATTAATAAGTACTTCGGGAGCTTGCAGAATAAAACCACTCATGATGTTCCCAATTTCTTCCAGCATGTTCCCGAGCTTAGCAAAATAAAGATAAGCAGAGCAATAAACAAACCCGTGACCAGCACAAGAGCTTGTCGCTTACTAACTGCTATAGCTATAGCACAATTAATATAAAACTGCCGTTGTCCCGCCCCACGTTGGGCGCCAAAATAGACTGTGGTGGTTTGGCCTTGGCTAAATGCCAGGTACCCACCAAGTCGCTCTATCACTTCCCCCCCTTTCCCCTTTTTTTCTCAATAGGGCAAAGAAGGGAAAGAAAATAAGATAGGAAAACAAAACAACTCTTGTGGGTAAAACAACAGCAGTTTTAATATAAGCAAAGTGAAGCAAAGGTCCGCGCGCGGAAGCAAAAAAAAGAAAACAGATTTATTCTCTATTTCCCATGAACAGGCGATGTCGGGCCTTCTCAGGAAGCAGGGCTCCAATACGCGTAGTAGTTGCCTCAGAGGACCAAGGGTGACCCCACCCCCTTCCTCCTTTCTCCCAGCTTTATACTGAGCAGACGTCATATGGTCTGGAATATCCCTTTGGTCAGTTCGGGTCAGCTGTCCTGGTTGTGTCCCCTCCCAAGATCTTGCCCACCCCGTCCCACTGTGGGGGGGGAAATGTCAGAAAGAGCCTTGGTGCTGTGTAAGCCCTACTCAGCAGTAGCCACAACACCAGTGTGCTATCAACACCCTGCCAGCTCCCAGCATAAAACACAGCACCATGAGAGCTGCTACAGGGGAAAACCAATTCTGGCTCAGCCAGACCCGATACACCTTCTTAAATATGTCATCACAGAGGTGCAGCCAGTCACTAATTGGCTCGGCCTTGGCCAGAGGCTGTTCCGACTTGGAGCCGGGGCAACTTCAAGAAGCTTCTTATGCAGGGCCACCACTGTAGCCCTCTCCCCTGCTACCAAAAACCCCGCCACACACACAAACCCAACACAAAGCGGGGAAAGGATCTTTGCACAAGAGTTAGCAGGCCTCACTGAAAGAGATTCAAACTAGATTTGAAGGGGGAAAGTGATAAAACCAGGATTGCTAGAGACAAGCCTGGGGGTGGCATGCCAATGTTTGAGGGATGGTGTGCTAGCGAGGTCCTTCGGTCTGCTGTTTCAGTGAAGGTAGGGAATGGAGATCCATGTGGCAGCAAAGATGCAAGGGTTGTTGATGTGTTAGAAATCATGGAAGCACCTGAAAACAGTCACGTAGGAATTAGGGCTTGTCCCCTAATAAAGGTGGCAGGATCAATGGCCCAACCAAAGTGCATATACACCAACGCACACAGCATGGACAACAAACAGGAGGAGTTTGTTGGAAGCCATTTTGCAGCTGGAAAACTGAGATATAGTTGCAATCACGGAAACGTGGTGGGATGACTTGCACAACTGGAGTGCTGCAATGGATGGCTATAAACACTTCAGAAGGGATAGGCAAGGAAGGAGAGGCGGTGGGGTAGGCCTGTCTGTTAGGGAGTGTTTTGATTGTCTAGAGCTTGATGATGGTGATGAAAGGGTTGAGTGGTTATGGGTAAGAATCAGGGGGAAGGCCAACAAAGCAGATATCATGGCAGGAGTCTATTATAGACCACCCAACCATGATGAAGAGGCAGATGAAATATTCTGTAATATCTGAGAGAAGTCTTACACTTGCTAGCCCTTGTTCTCATGGGGGACCTCAACTTACCAGATGTCTTCTGGAAATACAATACAGCAGAGAGGAAACAGTCTAGGAGGTTCCTGGAGTGTGGAACATAAATTCCTGACACAGTTGGTGAGTGAGTCAACTAGGGAAGGTGCCCTGCTGGACCTGTTGTTTGTGAAATTTGGAAGTGCAGGAAACTGAGGAGAGAAATGAAAGATAATAAATAATAATTATTTACAAACTAGTTATGGAAGTGGAGCATACTGGGACACTGAGACATGTCCCTTACAAAAAGAAGCAGCATGATGAAATACTTTCTAGTTCATTCGTAACTGAAAAGGACATTAGAAAAACATCTGCTAGTCATAACAGTTTAACTTAGGAGGCCCAGAAAGTAAGCATTCAGGAGTCAGGCAACTGAGAAGGACTACAAGGACGTTGCGAGGTTATGCAGGGAGAAAATTTGAAGGGCCAAAGCCCAACTAGAACTTAATCTGGCTACTACCATAAAAGAAAATAAAAAATGTCTCTAATGTAAGCCAAAATGTCTTGCTAACATTTTTTTTTTACTGAGAATAGAGTAGGTCAATGTAACTTTTGGAATGTGCAGACACAGCTGAAGGTTGGTACTTTCATAAAGAAGAAAGGGATTTGAAGATAAGAAAGTAATAAATAAGACAGTTGGGGACTATTCTTAAAGCTAACAGGCAGTTATTCAATTAATATGGAGAGCATTTTAACCATAAGCAGAACAGCACACTAATGGAGTTTACAACTTTGAGACCAAAGCCGACTTGCACTCTGCTAATTCAAGAGAGTAAATGGAGATCAGATCTGTCTGTATCTATGTGTTTGGACACCCACTGCACTGGCTCTGTCCTAGAAGATTCTGATCCTATCTTAAAGAGAACTCAGAAAGATATGTTGTTACTAAAGGGTAAAAGTCCTGTTTTCCTTTCTCAAACCTAAATACATTTTAAATAAGAATACATGTAAACCACAAGTTCTTGATCTCAGGAGACAGGCGAACCTTTCTTAAAAGTACACCTCAGTTTAGAAAATTAACAAGGGATTCAGATAAATTAGGAGATACATTCATATTGGTGCCATAGAAAATCTGGATTTATCTGGACTGAAAAATATAATTACAATACTGCTGCTAGCACCACACGCATATCTCCTCTCCTTGCTTGCACTCATATACTCCTTCACTCCCATCACAATCAGCAGAGGACAGGATGCTCTTTTGGTCTGAAGGAACAGACAACTCATAGTATCATCTCTTGTTCATTTTGTTAATATTTGCAATTACTAAAAACGAAGAGAACTAATTCACAGTTTGAGTTTATTTCCTTTGTCCCTTTGGCAACACAGCATGTAACCAGTTTCATTTTCTAGCCCTTGTATTTTTGTGCTTTTATGCAAGTGGAAGTTCACACCCCACATTTCACCCCAGCTTGCAAAGGCGTGGTCAAGCACTCCTACAATAGTTCCTGATCTCTCATAGTGCAACTGAGTGTTGCCATGCCAGTATATTCTGGCCTGAAGTTGAAAAAAAGAGTACCAAAAAGAGAAGAAAGTATATTTCAGAAAAGTTGAACAGGTACGTAGTGTTTGTGGTGTAGCTGCATTTCACTGTCTAAAACCTGAGAACCCAGACTACTACAGCAACATAAATTCAATTCTCTCTTTTCCTTCCAGCATCAGCTTGGTAGCAGGCAGGGAATGTGGAACTATTGCCTCTCCATCTACTGGATCAAAAAACCACATGCACAAAACTGTATGTAAACAAATGCCTGTTTGTTTACAAAATATTAACCTGCAGCCTTACAGGAATAGTGTATCTTTACCTTGCCTCTGAACAAAATGTAATAAAACATATATGGTATTTGTTATTCAAATCTCAAGGGGAAAAAGAAGTTGTAGTCAGGATGTTGTGGCCGAACAGTTTTGTAATTCTCTTATGTAAATAAGAAATAAGATATATGTATATAGTTTCTATTGTTAAAATCAGTTGTTAGAAGGGAGCTAAAATGGCCCCCATCTTCAAGCCACTACAAAAACACTTGTGTTGAGTCATCCCCCCTTCTGTGACGGAAACCTGAGAAAAGCCCGCGAAAACCTGAGAAAAGCCCGGGAAAACTTGTTTACAACTTTGCAGACCCCTCAGGGTACGCCCATCATGAATATGGATGAAGCCTACACTATAAAGGGACTCGGTTCTGCCGGGTCAGGTGTGTGTCCTGGTAGAGCAGAGACTCCCGGCACACCCAGCGCTGTTTTGCTCACTCGCCGCTTGCTAATAAAATTTTATTCATCACTAAAAATTGAGAAGTGGTTATTTCCCACTAAATTACAATTAATCAATAACAAAAACACCTTTTTTTTTCCTGAACAAAACACCTTTTTTTCCTGTACAGCTAGATTTTCAGTCCATGAACAAGCAAGTTACCAACAAATGATTAAAATAATTATTCTTGGAAAAAGAACCATGCAGTGGAGTCATGAAAAAAAGACAACCTGTAAAAGTGAAAAATACCTTTCATATAAAGTGTAAAAGTTAGAAACATTTTTATATATATTTGTCTTCTTAATATTATATAATTTATAACCAGCTCATATATAAGCTGAGTAGGGGAGCAAAGAAAACAGGATACATCTGACCACAAAATCTGTATAGTCCTTTAAAGGAGAGAACTGTACTTACCACATTCAAGAATTTGTCTTAATTCTGCTGAGCTGCTTGAGCCTTGTGTTCCATACAAAGTTGAGCACTCCAGATCTTCAAAGCAAAATCGATGGGATACATTAACATCCCATTACTCTTGTCATGAAACAACATATTTCTGTTTTCTTCAAATAAGTACTTACAGTATAAATTAGTAACATTCTCCCCACCATCCTCCTACAACCTACTACACTAAGGAATGCGATTGCTTTTTAAGGCTGTAAGACACCTCTTTGTACATGCAAACTGCTGGGTCTGCAGAAAGAGCTGGCCAAGGAAGATCAGAGTTGCCCGCAGTCCCACATATTCTGTACAAATCTCCATGGGCTGACTGTAGAAGGCCAGGACTAGGAAACAGATTTACATACCCCAGGGAAGAAAACAGCTTTCAGGAGCAACATGGGAGCCAGATCTTTCTTTACACTCTACATGCCAGCTGGAATCACCAGGTCCTTCAGGTGGATAAGAAGTGAGCAGTCTGAGTCATGATACCCCACAGGGATGGGACAGGGACATGACAAAAGTTCTGAAACATTTGAAGTGCTAAGGCTTGGACAACAGGCCCAAGCCAGAGCTGACCTATAGATGAATCCTGGATATTTTATAACTGATAACCATTGTGCTAGTAGGTATTGTACTAAGTTATAACAACCCACTTATGCTGATGTAAAAAGTGCTAAAGTGTTGCAGTACTGAAGCCTGAAAAACAGGCCCCAAGCCGAAGCTGCTAACTTAGTATGTAATCATTAACAAAGTAGGTAAGCTCGCTAGTGAAAGATGCAGCTTAGACAGAATATAATCAGTAGTGAGGATGAAATGCTGAGAGAATGTATCCAGCTTCCCTTGTTTAGCCTTGTTCAAGGCTGAGAACCCAAGTATTTGGCCTTATTGGAAACTCCCTTGGTCTCCCCCCCTGAGCCCTGGCCAGGCTCTGGGGGAATCTAATGTGAGATTGAAACCAGATGTTCCGCTTAAAACAAAGGTGCCAGCTATTCTGACTTGCTGATTTTTGGTATATAAGGCTGCACCTGCTTGCAGCGACTTTGGAAGCCTCACCTATGGGTGGACGCACCGCGTAGGATTTCCCACTTGCTGGGAAAGGCTCAACAAATCCTCACTGTAACCGGGGCTCCCCAGCGACTGCGGATCTGGATGATGGTAACGTATGCAAGTGGTGATGGATCTTTCTTAATCACTATTCTCTCTCTCTCAGGTAGTAATGATTTGATGCATTACCCTGTATTTTCCTATTTGCTGCTTTGGGTGCATTATTCTGCCCTTTCTTACTGCATGTTTTCTGTATAACTCTGTTACATTATTTGGTTATCCCCAGTAAAATACGCCTACTCTTTTCACTCTGGTGTCCGAGTTTAATTGGTATCCTTAATCAGCAAAACAACATCCTGATTAGCTTTAAAGATTTAACTGAGACTTATAAGTTACAAACGTGCCTAACCTTTGGCATCCTATGCAGTCAACAGAAAGTCCTTGGGATTGAATGCACCAGCAAGTTTGCCACTGACACCAAGCTGTGTGGTGCGGACGACATGCTGGAGGGAAGGGATGTGCCATCCAGAGGGACCTGGACAGGCTGGAGAGGTGGGCCCGTGCAAACCTCATGGAGTTCAACAAGGCCAAGTGCAAGGTCCTGCACATGGGTCGGGGCAATCCCAAGAACAGGCTGGGCAATGAGTGGATTGAGAGCAGCCCTGCAGAGAAGGACTTGGGGGTGTTGGTGGATGGAAAACTGACTATGAGCCAGCAATGTGCGCTCGCAGCCCAGAAAGCCAACAGTATCCTGGGCTGCATCAAGAGAAGTGTGGCCAGCAGGTCGAGGGAGGGGATTCTCCCCCTCTACTCTGTTCCTGTAAGACCCCACCTGGAGTACTGTGTCCAGCTCTGGGGCCCCCAACATCAGAAGGGCATGAACCTGCTCGAGTGGGTCCAGAGGAGGCCACGAAGATGATCAGGGGGCTGGAGCACCTCCCTTATGAGGACAGGTTGAGAGAGTTGGGGTTGTTCAGCCTGGAGAAGAGAAGGCTCCGGGGAGACCTTATAGTGGCCTTCCAGTACTTAAAGGGGGCTACAGAAAAGCTGTGGAGGGACTCTTTATCAGGGACTGTAGTGATAGGATGAGGGGTAATGGTTTTAAACTGAAAGAGGGTAGATTTAGATTAGATATAAGAAAGAAATTCTTTACTGTGAGGGTGCTGAGACACTGGAACAGGTTTTCCAGAAAAGCTGTGGATGCCCCCTCCCTGGAAGGGTTCAAGGTCAGGTTGGACGGGGCTTTGAGCAACCTGGTGTCACAAATTGTTCGTAAACAAGAAACTGTTCATAAAGAGGATGTCTCAAACAACTTGAGTGGGATGTCCTGTGGGGGAGAAGCAGTGCGAACTCTGCAGAGGTGGGGCGGTGGGCTGTTTCTCTGCCCCTCACTCCTCTGGTTGCCCAGAGACAGAACTTGCCTAACTGCACAGGTACAAGCCAGAGAAAACGAGAACCTTCTGGAACAACCTACTGTACATGCGTGAGAAAGACTATATAAAGGCAATACCCCACGTGTGTCTTTATCGACCCACCACCTACGGACCAAGTTGGCTACTCTGCGACAACGTGGGATCCAAGGGTGGTGATTTCCCCTTTTCCTATCCCCTCCTCCTCTCTTTTCTCTTTCCTCTTTCTGCTCTCTCTTTCTTACATATATTCATGTGTATAAGTTTTGTAGGAATTGAATTGCGATTGGTTGATCATTGACGGGTTATTAGGAAAATAGTCTCATTGCCAAAGTGTCTTTATTCTCCCAGGAGGGTTAACAGTTGATTGTTGCCAAATTGTCTCCATTCACTTACTAAAGTGATCAGTTAATAAAGTCACCAGCACAATTGTTCCTCTGAGTCATTGTGGTGACTTGACCTGTCCTGTGGCTCTGCCAAGCAGAGACCGGCTCTTCCATTGGCACGCAGGCTCTCGGGGAATTCAAAAGATTCACCCCCCTCATAACCCACCATGTGGGACGAGACACCTGGTCTAGTGGAAGGTGTGCCTGCCCATGGCAGGGGGGTTGGAACTAGATGGGCTTTAAGGTCCCTTCCAACCATTCTATGATTCTATGGGACAGGTAACTCTTAGGCTGCCTTTGACTATCCATAGAGCCTATAACCTCACAGTGTCTGTAGGGTGAATGTCACATCAATGATGTGAGAGAAAATGTCTGTATATGTCACATAATATGTCTGAGAATCCACTTGAATAAAAGTCACCAATATAATGTTTTCATATGAAAGATACTGTTTACTACTTCCCTACTTCAGAGAAAATACAGAAGACACAAGGAAAGAGACGATACCCAAGGATGCAGAGCACCAACAATTTAATAGTATCAGTGGCATTTCCTGGAAGCAGTGTTTGCTTATGTAAACTGTTGCTAAACATTACCCCTTCTCATTGATATTAGCAAGAACCTGTGGGAATTAAGAACTGGTTGTTAGCAAAATGTAAACCGACCTTGAGGTTAGAAGAATGATGTGAGAAACTGAGGCAGTATTATGTAACACCCTGTTGTGTGAAAAATAGCAGTAAAAAACACCACCTGCAGAGTGTGGTGAGCATGTAAGCAATAAACAGGCAAAACCTGAAGGTCAGTAGGATGTAAAAGTAAAAACTAACCTATGTAAACAGGTGGTAATAAATTGAGAGCTTGCACACAGTGCGGCGGCATTTGCTCTTGGCAATGCCCCCCCTTCAACAAACTGGTGTGAGTTTGTCTTTCTTCTGCGCGTTGCCCCGATCCCAGCTGGACTGAGACCGACAAGAACCTACTCATTCAGGAAAGGTTTATGCTCTCTTAAAGTGTCACATCACCGTCAGAACCCATGTCCACAAGGACAGCAGTCTGAGTCCAATCAGAATACCACTTTTCCTCTCGCTCCCAGGCTGTAAGGCCACTGAATGAGCAGGACCCACTGGGCTGCTCCTTACCTCACCAGGACTATGAAGGTGAAATCAGAGGAGAAGCCAGGAGAAGAGATAAAGGGCAAAATAGGCAGGATATAGTAGAAGAAAGGGGAAAGCCTCAAAAGGATGTTGAGATATCAGCATGGAAAAGCAGGAAATCAAAAAACCATAAAAATAACACCGGCTGGCTTACCATACAGCTGCAATAAAGAACTGGCTCCTGAAGTATAAAAACAGTTCTTGTAACTTTTTCATATTTAATTCTTTTCTTTTTTTCCGCTTTGGGGCAACACATTATTTGTTTGGCCTCTCATCCAATTCGATGTCATGATGGCATTTCCATAAGCAACTTAAGGTGCTCATCGTTTAGAAAAACAAAGCAATACCAAACCCTTCTCCCTTACCTTTCAATAATACTTATATTAGTTGAGTTATTAAATGTCATTTGAAGTAAGCTTTGGTTTTGTTCCTACAGTCCAAATAGCCTCTACTGAGCAGAAACCAATACAACAAAACTTAAATGAGATTATTTTCATATCTGTTGAATAATGTGATGCATTAGCAGCTCTAGGAAGGGGAGATGCCAGCTCTGGATCTGATTCTGCAGTCTTGGTTCACACAAGTAACAAAAAACCTTGGTAGATGGTTCTTCAGCCTACCTTTCTTTTCAATTGTCTCCACTATCTTGATGAGGATTGGTGGAGCAACATCAGGAGGTGCAAACTGCTCCGTAAGATCTGGAAGTGAAAAAGCTGTAAAAGAAAAGAAGAAAAATAAGCTAAACTACAATTAAATGCAATTTCTGTTTATGAAAATCATGACACATAGTGCAACCAGTTAATTTGTAAGTACTGAACAAACATTCCACTTGTCAGGCCTAAATGAGAACACTGTAACTAATCAGAAAGCAAATAAAAACAATGACAACTGTATTTTTACATCATTTTGTTTTAGACACCTCAGTCAGTCCTAGAATCACCCTCCATATTACCTAGGAAAATAAAATACAGTAAAAGTTTGCAACCTATGAATGGGCAGAAATACAATGCAAGGATGAAAATTAAAAAATCCTTTAGTCTGAAACATTTACATCCAGCATGCTGGGAGTTGCTGATCCCCTGGGTAAAACACACTTACAAAGGCCTGAAATAGCAGTAGAAACAAGTATTTCATTGTATTGGGTTTGCATGGCAAGGTTTTGGTAGCAGGGAAGCTACAGGGGTGGCCTCTGTGAGAAGCTGCCAGAAGCTTCCCCCATATCCAGCCAGTGCCAGCCAGCTCCAAGACGGACTCGCCGCTGAGCCCATCAGCCATGGTGGTAGCAGGGAAAAAAAAGGGGAAAAAAAGTTGCTGTGCAACAGCAGCTTGAAAGGGAATGAAAGGGCTCAAACAAATGAATTTCTAACAATTAAGACTAAACTGTGATGTGATGTATGAAAGCTTTGCTTGTGCTTTGCTTCATTTGTTTCAAAGCTTTGCTTGTGTTTTGCTTCATTTCTTTCTCAAGGACTGCTGACTTCTCAACTGTTTCCTTAGGTCTCTTTGTCTGTTTAGGTAAGATTAAAACGCTCGTTAGGCTCCCTACGTAAATCACTGATAGCAGACTCAAGGCCTTCAGTGGACACTTGGGCAACTCCTAGAATGAGGTAAGGGGGTTCAAACAAAGAGACACAGAGACCCTATTATAAAGAAACTGATTTTGCTGATTTAGGAGGGAGACACCTGGACTTTATTTCACAGCACACGCTCTGGAAAGAGGGTCAACTAGCAAACACTGTGGAGAAGACTACTTACTTCTTCTCTCGAGCACCGAAGACCCTCACCCTATTTTCACTACGCATGCCCAGATTATGTAAATGAATTCTTGGAACTCATTATCATAATGTTACCGAAAAACTCGGAATAAAACTTATCAACACCAATTTGATGTAGATAAGCAGACACTTCTTTATTGACGGCCAGGTGCGCGGGTGAATCCTTTCACCAACGACGCACACCATGCACCAAAATCATACATCTTATATAGAACTCATTCATACATATTCATTATGTATTCATGCATAAACATAACAATTCCTGGAAATCATTATCATACTCTCCTCCTATTTCCGATTCTGCGCAGTAGAGTCCAGAAACACCTGGAAATGGGTCTGGGGTGTAATGTGAGTCGGTGGTTAATGAGTTGGTGGTCGCGATCTCCCCCTGTCGGAATTACCTATTGCTTGAGGACACTGTTTCTTGGCTTAAACTTATATGTTGCTTCAGCCGATTTCCCCATTTTCCCATTAATTTGGATTCTGACATCTCTCTGCATTCTTTCAGGTTATTAAATACCTTATAAGTAAATGATATATATATAAATCATCTTGAATCTTAAGCCTGTTATCTAGTTCTAAATGTTCCTACTAGGTGATTCTGACCAATTCTTTCGGCCTTGGTACAGGGCTGTACAAGGGAGTTCGTAGTAGCCTTGGTTCCTGTATAGAGTGCAAATGCAGCATATGATTTTTACTAAATATCTTCTATATTCCTATTAAAACTAAACAAATTAATACTAATCTATATTAAATCAATAACATATCAAATCAGTAACAATAAGACACCCTTTGAAAGTGTTGAAAATCATTTCAATACTTTCACATCATCTTGCAGCACTCTAAACTGCAGTATTTGCTTCAGTATAACTTGGTGGTGGACTAGGACTATATTCTGGTAGAATAGTCGGAACCTCTCTCATGATCATGCGATTAATTGCAATTTTATTGGCAAACTGTTTCTTTAAGCAGTTATAAAGCAGCATGATCATCAGAAAGACAATTAGTAACAGAAACAGGGTTTTAATTATAGATTGTAGCCAATAACTCAGATTCCATCCTAGCCCTTTAAAAAGTTTTCCCAGTGTTTTGCTGATCAGGGATATCAATTAAACTCAGACACCAGAGTGAAAAGAGCAGGCATATTTTACTAGAAATAACTAAATAATGTAACAGAATAATACAGAAAACATACAGTAAGAAAAGACAGAATAGTGCACTTAAACAAATAGGAAAATACAGGGTAATGCATCAAATCATTACTACCTGAGAGAGAGAGAATAGTGATTAAGAAAGATCCATCACCACTTGCATACGTTACCATCATCCAGATCCGCAGTCGCTGGGGAGCCCCGGTTACAGCGAGGATTTGGAGAACCTTTCCCTGCAAGTGGGAAATCCTACGCGGTGCGTCCACCCGTAGGTGAGGCTTCCAAAGTCGCTGTGAGCGGGCCCAGCCTTATATACCTAAAAATCAGTAAGCCAGAATAGCTGACACCTTTGTTTTAAGCGGAAATATCTGGTTTTCATCTCAGTTAGGTTCCCCCCAGAGCCTGGCCAGGGCTTAAGGGAGAAGCTAAGGGAGTTTCCCTGCTTATCTAGTTAATTTATGAGCAAGGTCACAAGGCCAGACAACTGTTTCTGTGGCCTTGTTATCTTGCTCACACATAAAGAAATATAAGGATACATTCAGGATAGACATGTTTTATGCTGTTTAAACTACATCTTCTATGCATATTTCACTAATGACTACATACAGAGTTAGCAGTTTCAGTTCAGGGCCTGTTGCTCAGGCTTCAGTATTCCCACCTTTTACATCAGAACAGTTGGTTTGCTATAACTTAGTATAATACCTAATAGCACAATGGTTATCAGTTATAAAATGTACAGGATTCATCTATAGGTCAACTCTGGCTTGGGCCTATTGTCCAAGCCTTAGCACTTCATTCGGTCCTTTGACCTATAGGTGAATCATGGCTCTCAAACCATCTCTATGGTTAGTGACATTAGTTTTCGTTCATCAGTTGATGATGTTTTGTCAGGCGTGTCCCGATCCAATATCAGAGAGGGTTCTTAAATGATCTTAGTAGTGATCTTAAGACACAAACGAGGTTAGATACCATGCAACCTTGTAAACTCTATTTCCTGTAACAAGCAATAATAGCAATAGGACAGAGGGAAGAAGAAAGAAAAAGTCAGAATACCTAAGCAAGCAAACAGAAGAGATGCAGCAAAATCAGTTACCACCACCACGAATCCAGTGATGTCCTGTTGGTTCAGTCTCTCCTGAAATCTCAGCTCTGAGCCCTGAGAGAGGAGTACGCAGTCTTTTTATTGTCCAAGTCCCCACAATTTCTCCAAAGAGTCCGCCCATTTCCACGGAGCTCATTGTCATACGTGCCGCTCCGTGTTCCTCCAGGTGCGCATGTCCAGGTGTTCTCAGTGGTCGTGCTGGAGGAGGGGTGTCGGCCTGTGGCGTCTACAGCTTCCGCACGCCTTCCTCGCCCTGATTTCTTCTCCACCTGGCTCGTGCGCAAGCGCAGCTTGGCAGGCACTGCCAAGGATGATGTCGTTCTGGCTTCAGGCAGATATGGTGGTTTCTTCGGGGACAATTCATCTCCTTCAGAGCGTACTCCTTCATGGCGACAGGATGTTGAGGCCAGGTAGTGGTAGTGGTGTGGCAGCAATGTCGAGGCAATACAGTCTCTCACACTGCCCCATGGCTTGACATTGCTGTCCTCGTGGTGGTGCGAAGGATAGAGATATAAAGAGAGAGAGAAAGAAAGGACAGAAATAGCGTGCAACATGACAACTAACGATATTTCTGACTAACATATAACTAATAACATCTTTAACAGATATATAAATTTTCTGTTAATAAACATGTAACTAACAATATATTTAACAAATATGAATATCTTCAGTTAACAAGCATATAGCTAACAACATCTCTAACAAACATGTCATGCTTAAAATTAACTAACTCTACAAAACCAAAACATTCTATAAACCGATTTTAAGGTTGCGAGGAATCAGTAGAAGAACACAACGGCAGTTTACATGATTGACATTCACAGGGACAAAAAAGATGTATTATAAGAACAAATAAGAAAATTATTATCAAGGCTCAGGCTATAAAGTGAATTGAAATTATTACTAACATATTATCCATTATTTCTCCGTGATTCTGGTAATATATCACTGAGTGTTTGTGGCTCTGGTAGTCCACGCAGTCTGTTGCCCTGCTCTGACGAAGTTGGGGTCAGCATACGCAGCAGGAAAATCGCTTTCCACGCCCCTTTATCCTAAAGCGTATGTGTCATCTGGGCCTAGAAACTTCTATCCCAGATTTAAACAAAGGTAAATGAGCAATAACACTACAAATAACAAATAAAACAATATTAACACTGACAATGGTTAGCAACATCCTAACCAAACATATAATAAAGGTAACAGTGACAATAACAATGTCAATTAACAATATTTTAACCAAACATATTTAACTAAAATGTGTCCCACGCTGGGCCTAATGGATGTACTCCCGGTCCTTGGGGACTGGGGGAAGAAGGTGGTTGTCTGCATGAACAAGTACAATTACAGGATGTTTTACATGGACACTTATAAGACCAACACATACATATCACAAGGAAAAATATTCTGGTTGTTGCTGTCAATTGTGGAGTTGAAGATGGTCTGGCTCGCTGGAGCTGGGGTCTGCCTTTGCAGCAGGAAAATGAATTTCCATGCCCCCAGTCCAGAGTGCATGGTGTGCTTTAGGTCTTGGTATTTCCATCTTGCCTTCATGGGCCCAGTAACAACTTTTTAAAGCCCAGGCCCCATTAGCAAAGGGACCTTCCCCTGATTTGGTGTCTGTTGTTTGCTCATAATACTGGTAACAGAATGACTTAAACCCACAAATTCGTTTTCCTCCCATTCTTGGTTAACACTTAGGAAGCCGGTGCTTCCCCCAGAACCAAGGGAGAGGGGAACAGTCACCCAAAGCAATTTTTGCAATGATAGACAATACATCCTAGAAATATTAATAAGACAATGAACATCAACACTGTATAAAAATTTAAATTCACATAAGGATCCCCCGTCGTGACTCAGGATATCTTTCTCCGGGGGGGTTTACCTGCAAGAAAAAGGAAAGAAAAGCTTCTCGGTTCATTTTGAGAACCGCAAGTGGGTTATAATTAGAAAGATGGGATAATCCACCTTGTATTAATTTCGTGCTCCTTTCCATGAGCATCTTTGCTTTCCAGGTATACTTGTTTATTTGGGTATCCAATACTAATAGTACTGCTCCCACCATGGGGAATTTGACTAAGACAGGTTGTCCTGTAAAATAGGATGGATTTCTGGGGTGGTCAGGGCCACGTGGGGCTGGCTTGATGCCCGCAATGCCACTGAATTCCCAGAAACTTCACTGTCTCAGACGGTCCTTGGATTTTTGCAGAGTTAATTTCCCAACCCTTCTGTTTCATATGATCTACCACTAATTCAAGAACTTGTTGTATTTCCTCCTCATCATTTCCTTGAATCAAAATATCATCTATATAGTGGCTTAATTGTGTGTGAGGAGGCAGCTGTATTTCATCTAAGTGTTCAGCTACAATTCTGTAACAGATAGTGGGGCTGTGCAACCATCCTTGGGAAAGCAAATGCTTTTCTGCAATTGGGATAGTAAAAAAAGCACTAGTTAAATCTATTACAGCGTACCAAGTTCCTGGATGTTTCTGAACTTCTTCTATTAAAGTGACAGTGTCTGGCACAGCTGCTGCAAGCGGTGCAGTATGTTTGTTTACTTCTCTAAAATCCACTGTCATTCTCTAGGATCCATCACTTTTCTTGACAGGCCACACCAGATTGCCACCTCAAAACTTCTACATCTAATAAATCTCTAATTGTCTGTGATATCTCTTCATGTGCTCCCAGAATTCTATATTGCCTCATTGTGACTAACTTAGTTGCAGCCAGGATCTGCTCAGGAGGCGTTTTTTTTTTTTTTTACTTTGCTGACCGTAACAGGTCTGGTACTAATACAGGGTTTAACTCCAAATTGATACTGACTATCAGAAAGATTTAAAGTTAGTCTTCTTAGAATGTCTATATTGATTTTATATTCAGGAATGGGGACAATCATGACTGAATATAATAATTTTGGGAGGTTTCCTGTTTTCATTTCCATTTGTGTTTGTACAGTTTTAATTTATTTTTCTCCCAAACCTGTAATAATTACAGGTTGTCTTTTAGATTTCCTGTGATTCCCATATATTAAGGAGGCCTCTGCTCCAGCCTCAATTAGGGTATTTACAGTTTGTGGGAACTGGTTGTTCTAGATAAAAAACAAACAAACAACAACAAAAGGAAAAAAAAAACCAAACAAACCAACCCAAAACTTTAAGTTCTACATGGGGCCATCGGTCCTTCTGCACTCACCGCCCTGGAACTTGGCTATTAATTCATATGTGCTGATTATAATATTGATTCACCTCACTTGCCTCCTGCAAAGGGTACAAGTCAGAAAACACTGCCCAATCCTCTTTCACCCCCGGAACCAGTGATCCACTCACGGGGGGCCCTCCGTGGGCAGATGCAGGGTCCCGTTGAGGTTCGAGAAGGGGTGCCGTAGGCTGAGTTGTCCCTGGATTCTTAGTTTTAGCACTCTGCACTCTCTTGCTAGGTTTATTCAGCCCTCTCTGTGTATATATTCGCCACGGCTCGTTAGTTGGAACACCATAAATTTTTTCATGAGACATGCTGTCTTTTAACAAAGCCGTAATCATTTCCTTACGAGAAATCCTGTTTTCACTGCCTTTAGGGCTGTCTCGAGTATCTCGATTCCCTGCACTCCCTCGGGGGCCCCACTCTTCAAGGTCACGTAACTGTTGCACTTTTTCTATTACCTCATCGAGGGGATCCCCCATTTCATTAATGCAAAGGGGCATAATTACATTTTTATATGCCAGTGGAACGGTTTTAATCACTCTGTTTCTCATAGTGACCGACAAAGGATGTCACATCATAAAGTCAGCATCTCCTACAAAAATAGCTGCTTTCATCCCTTCCTCTTTCATTCGCTGTATACAATCTCGCAAAGTATACCACTGACGGTCAGATGCCGGCCAATCATTCTCTGGAGGATATTTGGTATTACATCCCAGAGCAGCCAGTGTTAACAAATTAATATCCTGAGTGTTGTTTTGAAATGCATCCTGCACAAAAGCATTTGAACTTAAAATCAAAAACTTTTTAGAATCTCCTGCGTCTAGGGTTACCCCTGCCACTCCCTGATCCTGCAAATGCACCATCCAAGAGAGCAAGGATTCCCCCGGTCTCTGCTTAAATCTTTCAATTATATCATTTACTTCATACTGTGTATAATCCTCTATCATATCCTTCCTCACAGCTTGCCCAATATTAGGATCTCTACCAGGATCCCACTGCACACTCGCTTCTGCAATCACTGCATGAACTTTCTTACACTTTCTCCTTTTCCTATACTTATATTGTGCTACTCGCACCGCAGCTTTCTCCACCACTGTCTGATAAGTATCCAGCTTATCAGCAAACACCTTATTCTGGCATTGAAACATCACTATTTGACTCTGCAAATCACATATCTGTCGCTCCATCTGGGAGCGCTCTAACAACAGCCTCTCTTTACTCTGGTGTTGTTTTCTACATGCAGTTAACAAAATCCACCCTCGTTTACTTGAATTTGTAGTTTCTTTTCCTTTTTCAATAGGTACCTTTTCATACAATTTAAAACATCCAATGGTCACTTTAAATAATGGCATTTTTGTCGGATCCCACTTCTGACACCAATTTATGTTTTGCTGATCAGGGATATCAATTAAACTCAGACACCAGAGTGAAAAGAGCAGGCATATTTTACTAGAAATAACTAAATAATGTAACAGAATAATACAGAAAACATACAGTAAGAAAAGACAGAATAGTGCACTTAAACAAATAGGAAAATACAGGGTAATGCATCAAATCATTACTACTTGAGAGAGAGAGAGAATAGTGATTAAGAAAGATCCATCACCACTTGCATACGTTACCATCATCCAGATCCGCAGTCGCTGGGGAGCCCCGGTTACAGCGAGGATTTGGAGAACCTTTCCCTGCAAGTGGGAAATCCTACGCGGTGCGTCCACCCGTAGGTGAGGCTTCCAAAGTCGCTGTGAGCGGGCCCAGCCTTATATACCTAAAAATCAGTAAGCCAGAATAGCTGACACCTTTGTTTTAAGCGGAAACATCTGGTTTTCATCTCACGTTAGGTTCCCCCCAGAGCCTGGCCAGGGCTTAAGGGAGAAGCTAAGGGAGTTTCCCTGCTTATCTAGTTAATTTATGAGCAAGGTCACAAGGCCAGACAACTGTTTCCGTGGCCTTGTTATCTTGCTCACACATAAAGAAATATAAGGATACATTCAGGATAGACATGTTTTATGCTGTTTAAACTACATCTTCTATGCATATTTCACTAATGACTACATACAGAGTTAGCAGTTTCAGTTCAGGGCCTGTTGCTCAGGCTTCAGTATTCCCACCTTTTACATCAGAACAGTTGGTTTGCTATAACTTAGTATAATACCTAATAGCACAATGGTTATCAGTTATAAAATGTACAGGATTCATCTATAGGTCAACTCTGGCTTGGGCTTATTGTCCAAGCCTTAGCACTTCACCCAGCCAATCTTCTGACATATCTTCTCGGATCTTTTCTGTTTCCTTTTCAATTTTACCTAGCAAATCTTAATCGTGTTCTACATCCTGAGTGACATTTGGGATGTGAATACAGCAGCGGTCTACAGTGTCCTTGAGATATCCACATACTCCATGTTCTTTAAGTAAGAGCATGTCTAGTGCCATGCTATTTTGTAAAGTCATTCTAGAAGTCGCCTGCAGCTGCATGTTTAATTCTTTGAACCCCTTCCTTGTAACATTTGCCAATTTTTCTACCTGTCCTGTCAATTGATACAGCCATTCCCTATTTCTATACGAGGCTATGGGATTCAAAAGAGATTCAAGAGCCCAACCAATTCTTACTCCTGTTGATGGCTCATTCCATACATCATCATCATCTGTCTCAGATCTCTTGGTTCGTTTTAATTTTAGATTTTCCAAGGGTCCCCTAAATGGTGATTTCTTCCAAATTGGGCACAGGGTAGGCATGCCTAAAGTAACCTGTCTCACCTTACCATCTAATGGTAGCTGAGTGGTCCAGGTTCCGTCACTCAATGCCCAAACTAGATGTCCCGGACTTTGAAGGGTAGTTTTCCTGCAACTGAACAAGGTTCCTCTTCTAGGTGTGTATGCACTGGTTAAATTAAGATTATTTTTAAGACCTCGACAATAACAGCCAAATTTTAAAGCCGCTGCCAAAGGAGGAATTCTCTGAATTAGTGAATTAGTACTGCTGCAATCATACACCTTTTCACACTTCCACCATGACACTAGTTTGTCTTCTTTTGTCCTCAGTGAAGTGCTTTTATCATTCACTGAGGGTAGGACTGCGAACTCTTTTCCTTCCCAAATAAAACACCAAGGGGTTCTAGCCATATACTGAAACTGAGAAAATATAGACATAGACCATACCGAGTCCCACTGCTCCTCCTTCTGTGTATCTTGTCCCGGTTTGTTACACTGCTATTCCATAATACTTTTGCTTTCATTGGTTTTAATCTGTACGTCATAAGAGCACCACCCTAACAACCCCTGCTCTGGACCTACTCCCAACCCTAATCCTAAAAGAGACATTGGTGTAAACCGATGATTCAATAATTTTAGGCACTCTGCCTCTCTACCTATTGTTTTCCATTGTTTTCTGATAACCTTTATTTGTTCAGACCATTGAGTCACTGGCCTTTGCTCACAGTAAGTGGATTCGTTTTTATGTTCCAGGTTGGTCAAATTCATAGTTAAGATTCCCCAAGGAATAGATTCACCTGCCGCTCTCGGTATTGGTAAACAAGCAGTAATCTGTGTGACATTCTGCAAATTGGCAAATCCCTTAATCAATCCTAACATCAAATTTTCTTCAGGGGTTTTTCTGGGAACATTAATCAATTGTTCTGTTTCTATTTGTCTTTTGTTCCTCACCACCAAACCAGTCCACACCAGTACTACCTGCCAAGCTAATACAAAGAGAATAATCACAAACTGATATGAAAAATTAGACATTCTTCAGAGTCAGCTTTAAAGTCTCTGGGTCGCGGTTAATAACACTCCATGAAGTAGGTGCCGCCTTCACCCGAGTATAGTGTATCCAAGCATCTGATTCTGCAATCTTAACAGCAGTAAAGCTAGTCAACAGTATCTGGAAAGGTCCCTTCCAGCGTTCTTGCAGAGGTTCGGAAGTCCACGTCTTCACATAGACATAGTCTCCTGGTTGAAAGTCATGCACAGGATTTTCAAGAGATAATGGTCTGTTCCACAGTATTGCGCTCCGAATTGCAGTCAAAGTTTTTCCTAAGGAAAGTAAATAGTTATACACATCTTGTTTCCCTTTTACATGCATGTTTGGATTTGGTTCTGGGGACTCATAAGTTTTTCCATACAATAATTCATAAGGACTGACTGAGGTACCACTCTTTGGTTGTACCCTAATTTGCAATAATGCCAATGGAAGTGCCTGAGGCCATTTCAAATTAGTTTCTTGACAGATTTTACTTATTTGTCTCTTTAAGGTCTGATTCATTCTTTCTACTTTTCCACTGGATTGTGGCCTCCATGAAGTATGTAAGTCCCAAGTGATACCCAAAAGTTTGCTAACATTTTGAACTATTTCAGCAACAAAGTGTGGTCCTCTGTCAGAGGAAACTCCAATAGGAACCCCAAACCTTGGAATTATTTCTCGTAGCAACCACTTTACTACCTCTTTTGCTTGTGTGGTGCGACAGGGAAAAGCTTCCGGCCATCCTGTAAAAGTGTCAACCCCCACCAGAATGTATCGATATCCGTTCTGCTTGGGTAATTCTGAAAAATCCACTTGCCAATAATCTCCAGGTTCAGTACCAGATCTTAGTCTACCCATTTGAACTCTTTTCTTGACCACTGGATTATTTTTCAAACACACCTCACATTTTGCAGTTATCATTTTAGCCAAACTTAACATCTTAACTGATACCACTTGTTTTTGTAAAGAAGTCACTAATGCTTCTGCTCCCCAATGACATTCTTGATGTCTGGTTTGAACTATTTCTCTCATTAGAAAGGGTGGAACTACTACTTGTCTAGTAGGGGTTACCCACCACCCAGCTAAATTTTTCTTAGCATTTAATAATTGACCCAACCTGTCATCTTCCTCCGAATATTTTGGTTGTTCCCTAGGAAGGGTTATTGTTTTGGAGGGAATTAGTGCCATCTGAAATGCTCGCTCCTTTGCTATTTTTCTTGCTGTTCGATCGGCAAAATTATTTCCGGCAATTTCCTTCATGTTTCCAACTTGATGTGCTTTACAGTGCATGATTGCTACCTGTTCTGGTTTTTGAACTGCTCGTAATAATTGTAAGATTTCATTTTGGTGCTTAATATTTGATCCCTGAGAGGACAATAATCCTCTTTCTTTCCACAGAGCTCCATGGACATGTACTACCCCAAAAGCATATTTAGAGTCTGTCCAAATATTTACTTTCTTTTCTTCACTTAGTTCTAGAGCTCGAATTAAAGCAATAAGTTCTGCTTTCTGAGCTGATGTAGTATTAGCCAATGCTCTTGCTTCTATAACTGTGGTGTCTGTTGTTACCGCATATCCAGCGTATCAGACTCCTTGTTCCATAAAGCTGCTGCCGTCTGTAAACAATTCCCAGTCTGGTTGTTCCAATGGTACATCCTTCAAATCTTCTCGGCTGGAATAAACATACTCGATAGTAGCCAAGCAGTCATGTTCCAGCTGTCCTTCTTCCTGTGTGGAACTTAAAAACACTGCAGGATTTACCAGGTTAGTTGTTTTTAAGATCACGTCATCTTGTTCAGTCAGTATTACCTGGTACTTCATCATTTGGCTCGGAGACAGCCAATGTCCCCCCTTTTGTTCTAAAACAGTTATCACCATGTGTGGGACATAGACTGTTATCGTTCTTCCCAAAGTCAATTTCCGAGCTTCTTGTATAAGCATTACTGCTGCAGCTACTGCTCGGAGGCAGTTTGGCCACCCTTTACTCACTGTGTCCAGTTGTTTGGAAAAGTATCCGACTGGTCGTTTCCAGCTTCCTATCTTCTGAGTTAGCACCCCCAGTGCTAGGCGTTGTCTCTCGTGAACAAACAACTGAAAATCTTTGGTTAGGTCCAGGAGTCCTAAAGCAGGTGCAGACATTAAGGCACGCTTTAACTCTGTGAAAGCCCTTTGTTGTTGTGGGCCCCACACAAAAGGAGAGTTCTTTTGGGCCTCATACAACGGCTTAGCTATTAGTCCATAGTTCAGGATCCAGAGACGACACCACCCTGTCATTCCTAAAAACGCTCTGAGCTCATGGATATTTTTCGGCTCAGGTATACTGCAAATGGCTTCTTTACGATCTTTTCCTAATTGTCGCTGTCCTTTTGAAACCTCAAAGCCCAAGTATATGACAGTCTGGCATGCTATTTGGGCTTTCTTTCTGGATACTTTGTACCCATTCAGTCCCAGAAAATTCAAAAGGTCAATAGTTACCTGTATGCAGGTAAACCTCTCTTCTGTAGCAATCAGTATGTCATCCACATATTGTAGAAGTAAATGTCCAGGCCTTGGTTTGTCCTGTTTCCAGATCTCAAGCTCTCTTGACAGCTGATTTCCAAAGATTGTAGGACTATTTTTAAATCCTTGGGGTAGTCTTGTCCATGTTAACTGCATCTTTCGCCCAGTTTGTGGATTCTCCCATTCAAAGGCAAACAGTTTTCTGCTTTCCTTCTCCAAGGGTATACAAAAGAAGGCATCTTTCAAATCAAGCACTGTAAACCACTGATGAGTCTCCTTTAATGCTGTTAACAAGGTATAAGGATTTGCCACTACAGAATATATGTCCTTGACTATTTGATTTACTGCTCTCAAGTCTTGCACCAATCTGTATTCACCTGAGGGTTTTCTGATTGGTAAAATAGGAGTGTTATACTCAGATTCACACTCCTCCAAAATTTTATACTCTAAAAATTTATCAATCAGCTTCTTCAGCTCCTGTCTAACCTCTGGTTTGATTGGATATTGTTTAATTTTTACCGTCCCTGCATCTTCCTTTAGATCTATTTTTACAGGCTCTGCTAATTTTGAATTACCAGGGATGCCTGTGTCCCATACTGTAGGGATTACTGCCGCATCCACCTCTGGTGGAATTTCTTGCTCCTTCACCTTTTCTTGTATCATTAAGATCTCTCCTGTTTTTGACTCAGGTATTTTCAAGAAAAGTTCTCCTTCCTCAAAAACAATTTGTGCATTCAATTTAGATAACAAATCCCGTCCTAACAAGGGTATCGGACATTCTGGTACATACAGGGATTCATGTGTAATTATTTTATTTCCAAACTTTAAATCCAGGGGTTGCAGGAATGGCCTATTTTCTTCTCTCCCTGTTGCTCCTACTATGTTTGCTGTTTTGGTTCCAATTTTTCCTTTACATGTATTAAGCACCGAAAACGTCGCTCCCGTATCCACTAAAAATTTAACTTCTTTTTCTCCCAGCTTTATTACAACCAGAGAGGTTCAGCTGGGCTCCCCTCCGGTCCCCGTCAGTCATCTAAAACCATTGTCCTGGCTATCTCCTGGTGAATATTCCCATTTTTAGGACACTCTCTTTTCCAATGTCCTTCCTCTCTGCACAAGGCACATTGATTCACTCCCAAGGGGGTGTTAAAATTCCGATTGCCAAAATTCATAAATCCTCCCCTTCCACTGACTCCTCGTCCTCTCCCTCTACCTCTTCCTCTGCCTGCTGTTCCTGTCATTACAGCCAATAATCTATTTTCTCTTGTTTTTCTTTCCTCTTTTTCCCTGTTGTTATATACTTTCCATGCTGCCTCAAGCATTTTATTCAGACTTCTCGAGTCCTCTCCCTCAAGCTTTTGAAGTTTCTTTCTTATATCTGGTGCTGATTGTCCCATAAAGATCAGAGCCAGTTGTATTTGAGCTGCCTCTGTCTCTACCCTCAAATCAGTGTATTTTCTGGCTGCCTCTTTCAGTCTCTCCAGGAATGCAGAGGGAGATTCATTCTTATCTTGTCTCACCTCATATAATTTGGACCAGTTCAAAGATTTAGGCATAGCATGTTTAACCCCATATAAAACCCATTTCTGATACCGGCTCAGTCTTTCTCTGTGTTCCACAAGATTTGGATTCCACTGCGGGTCCCCAGACGGAAAATTCTGCTCTAATGTTCCACCCGCTGTCCCACTTAATACAGCCACTTCTGCCTGTGCTTTGCCAGCCTTTAATACCATTTGTTTTTCTGTATCATCCAGCAAGTTATCCAGGATCACCTGCAAATCACTCCAATCTGGATTCTGCGTCCTAATTATAGTGTCTACCACTCTGCCTACCCGTTCAGGATCTTCTCTATATATCCCTGCTGCCTGCTTCCAAGCCATCAAGTCTGACCGAAAAAGGAACTTTCACATATACTGGCCCATCATTTCCAACTCTCTGCCACAGGGGAGCGATTGTTTGTGTTTGTTGTCGGGTCCTCCGAGAAATAGGGGTATACATTACAATGTCTGACGGTCCTTCCCCCACATCCTCTATTCCGCTACTATCTGGTTCCCCCACCTGTTCCCTATTCTCTTGGCTCTGATTCCTTTCTCTCCTAAGAGGGGATATATCTAACTCTGGTCCTTCATCCTCTCTGGGAGTTATTTTCTTTAAACACTCCTTTTCATGGGTACATTCAGAACAACACTTTTTCACCTTCTTATTATCAGAAGTCATGGCCATTACCAAATTATCTTTACTAGTTATCTTACATTCTTCCTGCCAATCTATTCTTCGCCTTAAATAAAAGAATAAATCTACATATAGTACTTCACTCCATTTTCCTTCTCTCCTGCAAAACAGCATTAACTGCAGAATGGTGTCATAATTCAATGTCCCATGCACAGGCCATTTCTCCTGACTTTCCAGTGTATACAAAGGCCACCAATGATTACAATATTCAATCATCTGACTTTTTCGTAAATCCTCATGTAAATCTCCCCAGTGTGCCAATAAACATCCTAACGGGGAGTTTTTCGGAATTTTATCATTTACAGCCAAATTGCCCACACTTTTACTCTTAAACAAATGAGTTAACTTAGATGCCATGGTTACTCACTTCACAGTATAATATACAATCACTCAAATCTGCCGCTTCATTCTTCTCCGGCTGCACCTCTCACAAGATAACAGAACCGCAGATCCGAACTCCACACTCGCTCCGTACTTATTTGTCCGTCTCAAGCTCACACACACCCCCTCACAATTATTACTTTAAACACAGGAATATAACATACCACTATACAACCATTAATCTTAACCCGGTATACTATTAAACAAACATAAAATTCCACAACTCGAGTCCTTATCATATCATCGAAAACACTATAGCATATAGGTTTTCATTACTCCAAATCCCATATATTCCACTATTGTCCAACCCTGCAATAGCTTTCGCTTATGTCTTACGGGCAGACGCCTAGGCTTCCAATTCCACTAGGATCCTTTAGTCCAACCCTGCGCAGCTTTCACCGCGTCTGACAGGCAGGCTTATACAGTGGGACTCTAACCCACTGTGTGGGACTCTAACCCACTCCTAGTACAAAAGAAGTGTCTTACCAAAATCCAGGGAACGTCGCGAAGAGCCTTACGGATCGGGGATCGATGGGTATCCCCGAGAAATCCTCGGTGCCGGCTGGAACCAATCAGGTCCCCGACTCCTCCGGTCTCTCTCAGCGAGGTCCCATCTGGGTCGCCAGAAACTGTTACCGAAAAACTCGGAATAAAACTTATCAACACCAATTTGATGTAGATAAGCAGACACTTCTTTATTGACGGCCAGGTGCGCGGGTGAATCCTTTCACCAACGACGCACACCATGCACCAAAATCATACATCTTATATAGAACTCATTCATACATATTCATTATGTATTCATGCATAAACATAACAATTCCTGGAAATCATTATCATACTCTCCTCCTATTTCCGATTCTGCGCAGTAGAGTCCAGAAACACCTGGAAATGGGTCTGGGGTGTAATGTGAGTCGGTGGTTAATGAGTCGGTGGTCGCGATCTCCCCCTGTCAGAATTACCTATTGCTTGAGGACACTGTTTCTTGGCTTAAACTTATATGTTGCTTCAGCCGATTTCCCCATTTTCCCATTAATTTGGATTCTGACATCTCTCTGCATTCTTTCAGGTTATTAAATACCTTATAAGTAAATGATATATATATAAATCATCTTGAATCTTAAGCCTGTTATCTAGTTCTAAATGTTCCTACTAGGTGATTCTGACCAATTCTTTCGGCCTTGGTACAGGGCTGTACAAGGGAGTTCGTAGTAGCCTTGGTTCCTGTATAGAGTGCAAATGCAGCATATGATTTTTACTAAATATCTTCTATATTCCTATTAAAACTAAACAAATTAATACTAATCTATATTAAATCAATAACATATCAAATCAGTAACAATAAGACACCCCTTTCTAGGAAATCTAATGAATATGTACGATTTGTGTGTATGTAAACTGATGTCCCTTGCTAATTCTTGGGAGACCTTATGATGGAGAATCCCCAGGGCGACCCCAGCGCTCCTAATAAAAGAATACCTGCTTAACAGTTATATTGGATTCTGACTGTTAATTTCTTTGTTTCAAGCTGGAGAGAGGAGTGAGAACATGTGAGTGAAACAACCCTGCATGAAGTGAGAAACCTTAACAAAATAGATGCAGGCCTCTCAGCAGGGTGGGCTCTCAGCAGGATGGGCTCTTGAGATAAGGGAGGAGCTGCAACTACTGAGTCCCAAGATAAGGAACGGGGATTCAAAGAATGCTAAATTGACATGCTGAAGAGACCTAATTGGGTGAAAAGTCACGAGAGGAAGAGGAGGCATCTTCAATCTTCATCCTGAAGACCCCCGCCCAAGACCACCAGGAGCCACTGCGCAGGCGCAACGGGGAGGGACTTGGGGCGGGATTTATGATAATGATTTCTCAAAACTAATTGTAATATCTCTCCCTATTCTCGGGATTATCATGAATATGTAAACACTTTACGCTATAGAAAGGAGCTGCTTTTCGCTCCAAAATGTGCACGTTTGTGGAGGAGCGATCCCCCGTGCACCCAGCGCTGAATAAACATACCTTCTTTATAACCTTACTGGTTGTAAAGTCGTTACTCCGCATGTCATTTTGGCGACCCAGATGGGACTCTCTTTGCTCGGCTGCCGGAACGACTGAGGAACGGACGTCCTAGCCGCGGCCCGGGAATTCTCGGAGGAACTCCGCTCTCAGCCGTTGACTGCGGGGGCAGACAAGCGCCATCTAAACTACAGACAAAGGTATGTTTACGGGGTAACGGGAGGCTGGTAAGGCGCGCAGAGACGTCTGGTGCACAGCGTAGTAGCGCGGTCCCACGGGCGACTGGTAAGGCACGCAGAGACGTCTGGCGCACAGCGTGGTCCCACAGGTGGCTGGTAAGGCGTGCAGAGACATCTGGCGCACAGCCTAGAGGGGTACCCAGTTTGGTTAAGGCGCCTCGGAAAGAGCTCTGTTTAAGGTGTTAAACGGGCGAGCTATCGTTCATGTCATCTGTTGTAACCCATGGGAAATCGAAATATTGAAATTATATGTGTTACAGTTAAATTAACTGGCTTTATACCTGTGGTAAACGATTAATGGTTTATGATTTATGTGGTACGCAAATTTGGCTCTTATCTTAATTGGTACATTTTGTAGCATGAGTGTGAGTAAAAAGCAAGACGGGCCCTTTGAGTAACTGTGTGACTGAGTGTTTGCAGAGTGTGAGTGAGACGCAGCACAGCTGCGAAGCGAGTGCGGAGTTCTGATCCGAGGTTCCGTATTCTCCGCAAGGAGAGCGGCCGGAGATGAACGAAGTGAATAAAACTGATATCAGAGTGTGAGTGAGACGCAGCACAGCTGCGAAGCGAGTGTGGAGTTCTGATCCACGGTTCCGTATTCTCCGCGAGGAGAGCGGCTGGAGATGAATGAAGCAAATTCAGCTGCCAGGCGAGCAAAGTGGTTGTAGGGGGATATCCAACTTAACATATTAAGAGTGTATGAGGCTGGTATGATGGGTTGTATGTCCCTGATGACCGTTGGTGGGATAGTAGCTGGAATAATTGTTGTAATCCTTTGTTGTTTTTGTTGCCGTATTCTGTGGTAACACATTGACTCTGTGTATAGTGTAAAAGCCGCTGGGGTTCAGCTTGTTTCAGTTGTAGTAATTGCCTGTACCAATAGTACGGTTGTCGCAGTTGAGATAGGTTGTGCTTTGGGATAAAATTGGGAAATTTCAAGCGTAAAGAGAAAGTATAGGAGTGTCCCCCAATTGTTCCCACTTTAATCTGAAACAAACTCTTTGGGATTGGGGTGGGAGCAGGATGGGAAATACCCACAGTAAAGAAGTCCTAAAGAGAAGCCCCTTAGGATGTATACTAATGCATTGGAAAGATATCATTAGGTCTGGGGGCACAGAAAATAAAAAGACTCTTATAAAATATTGCAATCAGTGGTGGCCACTTTATAAACTGGAAAATGAGGCACAATGGCCACTAAATGGAACTTTGGACTATAATACCCTCCTACAGTTAATGTTGTTCTTAAGAAGGGAGGGGAAGTGGGATGAAGTATCATATGCAGACATGTTTTTCACTATCCGTAATCATCCTGATTGGCAAAAAGATTGTGGTCTAATCATACCACAAGATCCCTTGGTGCTCGCTTTGGAGCAAGAAAACAATAAAGGATTAAAAGGAAAACTGAGACAATGTTGCTCAGCATGTAGTGTTGGCCAGAGATGTACAAAAATTGGAAAGGTGCACCAAGGATCAGACCCCGACCTGACAGACTTATTTAAGCCTCCCCCACGAAAGCAGTCTCCTCCACGGCCACAAAAACAAGAACAAGAGTCAGATTCAGACCCTACTCCTACCCCCTCTCCCCCAGGTAGCCCGGTATCTTCCCGCACACGGGGAAAACCTGCTCAAACAATTCTTCAGGCACCCCTCAAGGAGGCAGTCGGTCCAGATGGGGGAGCCATGCTAATAAAAATACCCTTTTCCAGCACAGACTTAGAAAATTGGAAAAGAGCTGTAAAGGAGTTCCGGAGTGACCCAATAAGCGTGACCAGACAATTTCAGTTTATACTGAAACAACATAATCCTGATTGGAATGATATACAGTTACTACTGGATTACCTAACAGAGACCGAGAAACAATTGGTTTTGAAAGCAGCGGGTGATTTGGCCTCAGACTATTGCAGAACCACAGGGAACGAGGGTAAGGATTTCTTTCCCCTTCAGGACCCAAGGTGGAATCCGAACAGTTCTGCTCAAATGGACAGGTTAAAAGGATACCAGGATTTAATCTTAAAGGGATTGGAAAGGGCCATGCCCCAAAATATAAATTGGTCAGCATTATATGCAATTAAGCAGGGTCCTTTGGAATCACCTTCTGAATTCCTGGATCGGCTAAGGGAAGTGATGCGTCGAAATACGCCACTAGACCCAGGATCCGAAGCGGGAATACAACAGCTGGTATCGTTATTTTCGGGGCAATCCACAGGGGATATCAGGCATAAGTTGCAGAAACTATGCACCACGGAAAGCAGGAACCTAGAAGTATTACTGGATGAAGCATGGAGGGTGTTTAGCAACAGGGAGGACGAATATAGGAAGGGGCAACGAAGAGTGGTGGCAGTAATAGATGAATTACAGGGGAGAAAATTTAAGAAGGGGTTTCTGGATAAAGACCAGAGTGCATTTTGTAAAGAAAGAGGACACTGGAAGGCTGCCTGTCCGAAACAAAAGCGGAAAGGGAAAGTACTTGCATCAATAAATACAGATTGACAGGGACCGGAGGAGTCCACCCTAGCGGATCCACTGGTTACAATAAAGCTAGGGAAAGAACAAAAAGAAATAGAATTTTTAGTAGATACCAGAGCAACTTATTCAGTACTTAATCAAGCTCTGATGCCCCTAGGAGAAGAATATGTGATGGTAAAAGGAGCTACTGGACAAACTGAAAAAGCTTATTTTTGTAAGCCATTAAAATATAAATTGGGAAAGCAAATGGGTATACATAAATTCTTGTATCTACCAAATTCACCCAAAGCTCTTTTGGGAAGAGATCTTTTGGAACAACTGAAAGCCATAATTACATTCAAAAAAGGGGAAGTTACTCTGAAGGTAAATAATCAACAATATATACAAATGATGAGCTTACTTTTAACAAATCTTCCAATAAAAGAAGAAGTAATTAGTAAAGAAATTATGGACCAGGTATACCCCGGAGTATGGGCAACGGATATACCAGGGCAGGCTAAAAATGCTATACCAGTTATAGTAAAATTAAAAGAAGGGCAAAAACCAGTAAGGATAAAACAATATCCTCTAAAATGGGAGGATTGGGAAGGCATTCAGCCCACCATTGAGAGATTTTTAGATCAGGGATTGCTGAGGGAATGGGAATCCGATTTCAATACCCCTATCCTTCCAGTAAATAAACCAGATGGGTCCTACCGGGTGATGCAGCATCTAAGAGCAATTAATAAAATAACCGAAGATCTATATCCTGTAGTGGCTAACCCTTATACCTTGCTCACCACCTTGACCCAGGAACTAGCCTGGTTTACCGTTCTAGATTTAAAAGATGCCTTCTTTTGCCTCCCTCTTCACGAGTCTAGCCAGAAATTATTTGCTTTTGAATGGGAAAATCACAAAACAGGCCGCAAAACTCAACTAACTTGGACGGTGCTGCCTCAAGGATTTAAGAACAGCCCCACGATATTTGGCAATCAATTAGCTAAAGATCTGGAAAGTTGGGACCCGCCACCTGACAAAGGCAAGATTCTTCAATACATGGATGACCTGCTTGTCGCTACGGAAACCAGAGAAGGATGTATCGCCTGGACGGTGAGCCTCCTAAACTTTTTGGGTCTACAGGGGTATAGAGTCTCCCAGAAGAAGGTGCAAGTGGTACAACAACAGGTTGTCTATATGGGCTATGAGATAAGCGCGGGAGTCCGTACCCTGGGGCAATCCCGAAAAGAGGCAATTTGCCAAACACTACAACCCAGAACTGTGAAAGAACTGCGCACATTTTAGGCATGACTGGGTGGTGTAGGCTTTGGATATACAACTATGGGCTCCTGGTCAAACCTCTGTATGACCTTATTAAGGCAGGCACAAGCGGAAACAGATTAGAATGGACCCCAGACGCAGACAGGGCCTATATGGACTTGAAAAAGGCCCTGATGTCAGCACCTGCACTTGGACTCCCAGATGCGAGTAAACCTTTCTCTCTATTCTCGCACGAAAAACAGGGAATAGCTTTGGGAATCCTAACCCAAGACCTTGGGCCCTATCAAAGGGCTGTGGCCTATTTCTCCAAGCAATTAGACAAGGCTGCGAAAGGATGGCCAGGATGTCTCACAGCAGTGGCAGCCATAATCTTGAATATCCAGGAAGCTCGTAAATTTACCCTGGGTCAGAAAATGACTGTGTTTGTCTCCCACACTGTATCAGCGGTCTTAGAAGCTAAAGGTGGTCACTGGCTGTCACCACAGAGATACCTGAGGTACCAGGCTATCATGGTAGAACTAGATGATGTAGAAATAGTGGTGACTAACATTGTCAACCCAGCTTCTTTCCTAGATGGCAGGAACGGGGAACCTTTGGAACATGATTGCCTAGAAACTATTGAAGCCGTGTACTCCAGCCGACCAGATCTGAAAGACACTCCGTTGGAGGGAGCCGATGATTGGTTTACCGATGGAAGCAGTTATATGGTAAGCGGTACCCGACACTCGGGGTATGCAGTCACAACAACCAGCGAAGTCCTGGATTCTGGGCCATTACCTGCTTCGACTTCAGCCCAGAAAGCTGAAATAATTGCCTTAACAAAGGCCCTTGAGAGGGCTAAAGGGCTAAAAATCAACATATGGACTGATTCAAAATATGCATTTGGAGTGGTGCATGCTCATGGGGCCGTCTGGAAGGAAAGAGGACTTTTGAACTCTCAAGGAAAAGCCATCAAACATGCCACAGAGATTCTGAAACTCTTAGAAGCCGTTCAATTACCAGAAAGGGTGGCTATCATGCATATAAAGGCACACCAGAAAGTGCAATCAGCCATAGAAAGAGGCAATGAGCTCACGGACAGAGAAGCAAAACGAGTGGCACAGATGGAACAGGTAACCGAGGGAGCACTAATCCCAGATGGTAAGGTCACACTAGGGGAAAAACCCCACTACAATAAGGAAGACCTTAAACTTATAGAGGATTTAGATGGAAAATATAATCAGGATGGATGGGCTAGTACCTCACAGAAGAAAATCATAGTCCCCTCACACATGATATGGGCGGTAGTTCGGGAAGAACATAGAAAGGGTCATTGGGGGATGGAAGCATTATATAAATACTTAATTGGGAAGATTGTTGCAAGAAATCTGTATACGACAGTGAGGCAAGTAACTCAACAGTGTGATCTTTGCCTTCAGACTAACCCCAAAGGAGGCCCAAAATTCGAAGTAGGACAGATAGGCAGAGGTAACCTGCCTGGGCAACAGTGGCAAATCGATTTCTCGGAACTCCCAAGGAAAGGGGGGTACCGGTATTTGTTGGTATTAACGGATACTTTTTCAGGATGGCCAGAAGCGTTTCCTTGTAGAACGGCAAAAGCCCGAGAGGTCACCAAAGTCTTGCTACAAGAGATCATTCCAAGGTTTGGTGTGCCATCAGCAATGTCCTCAGATAGGGGATCACACTTTATATCAAAAATAGTTCAACAAGTGAGTTTGCTGTTAGGAATTGATTGGCAGCTGCATACACCTTATCGACCGCAATCGAGTGGCCAGGTAGAGAAAATGAATCACTTGATTAAACAACAGATTGTGAAATTGGGACAAGAAGCAAATTTGGCTTGGCCACAGTCTTTGCCTCTGGCACTCTTACGAATCAGGACAAGGCCCAGAGCCAAGGAGGGGATAAGTTCTTTTGAAATTCTATATGGAAGACCGGATTCTGTAAAGATGGGGATATCATCACAAGTAGGGGAGGAAATAATGAACGGGTACCTCATAGAGTTGAGCAAACAACTCAGAAAGATTGAGAAACATGTATATAGTACTAGAGGCAGGGGGCTTGATGGACCCGTGCATAAGATATCGCCTGGCGATTTTGTATATGTGAAGTCTTTTGCAGATAAGACCCTGGAACCACAGTGGGAAGGACCGTTTCAAGTACTGCTGACCTCTTATACGGCTATCAAAATCAAGGAACAGAACGCCTGGATTCATCACTCACGAGTGAAGAAGGCACCTAAGTCCCAATGGAGAATCACGCAAGTCCAACCAGGGAAATTATTCTTATCTCGGTCATAATATTGAGTCAAGATATGGCAGTGGGAAGCAGTTCTTTTTTGTCACCACTTCATATGTTTCGGCCAAATAAGCAAAAACAACATCTAGCAGTAGTAGCAATACAAGCGACTCCATATCTGAATGACTCATGGGTCTGGGATGAGGAAACAGGAAAGTATGAGATCATGGCAAAAAAAAAGAGGAATGTTAGTAGGTTGTGCAAGGAACGGTTTTGAACCGGCAAGTATTATAAGTGTTGTAACTCCGCCCCCTAGTCGGAAACAAATCGCAAGGTTTTCTAAACGATTGTTTGATCTATGGAGATGCTGTGAACTGGGATGCTGTAGCACCCTGGGAGTAGGCAATGACAAGTGGCCATGGTCACAAGCTCATTTGGCGCACACAGAGACAATAGGGAAAAAATGAGCTATACGAGGGCTAACTTTAGCTACTGTGGTCATGTACAAAGAGGGTTCTGGAGGTTATGTATATAAAGAGGGAATATGGAATGAAGGTGAAGGAATCCCCCAGATATGGGGGATATCCGGGGAAGAAATTAGCATAGGATGTTGAATGGTGGATGGAACCAAGTATAGTGGGTCCACCCAGATATCAATTTCAACCTCACAGGGTAAAAGCGTTACAGACTGTGATAGTAGGAAGCCTGAGTGTTGGCACGACCACTTTTTAGAACAAAATGTTATGGTGGAATGCCTATGGAAACGACAGGGAAATGGGTTAAAATTTAAATTTCAAATCCAAGTCCAGGCTGAACCAACTTGGCTGAGTTTTTCATTAACCGAGACAGCAGAAGTCAGCTGCATATGGAAATGTCCGGATGAAAACATAATTTTTAGAATTAGAAATTGAACAAGGCCAATAAAGCCAACGACGATGACGGTTAAGCCAACAATGACAACAATGGTCAAGCCAATGGCTCCCCCATACCCTGGATACCATATTTATGAAACAGGCCCACACATAATTCGGAAAACAGGTCAGCAGATTGTATTGTACAATCCTAAATGGTCATTGAAGCAAATAGAATTACATTTGCAACTAGATATGTCAGGTGTCCACCAAAAATGCCTCCCATTTATAAAAGCAACCCAGGAGGGATGGAGAGAGTGGTTAAAATCTCGCACTATGAGGTCAAAAAGGGATGTGACAGGGGTCTTAGGAACAGGACTAGGAGTACTAAACAGCATAGACTCAGAAGTAATAAAGAACAAGCTAGCATCCGCAACCGGAGAGCTGGTCAAACTAAAACAACCTTTGATATCATCCTTGTTAGCCTTAGGGAATCACGAATGGCTGACGTCTAAACTACTCCCTGATTGGGAAAAAAACAATATTAAGGACCATTTGATGATAGTAGAAGGATTGGAAATGATACCAAAAGACATATCCTGGGCCCTTAGTTGCATCCAGGCACAAATGTGGACGCAAATTGTCATTTCCAATATCTTAAGAGAAGGCGAAGAAGGAATCCTCCCAACAGAGATTAGAAAGATAATTTGGGATAAGGCAAAACCTCAAGAGAGGGAGTTGCAGTCCTGGTGGAAACTGGTGAATTTTACATATGAAAGACAGGATGACAAAATAATTGCCTTTGTATTAACAGTTGTAGAAGCTGCCCAACATAGCATATACCTTGTTGCCTCTATAGGACTAAACCATGGGGGAATGATAATCAGTCCAGTAGGGCATAGGAGATGGGCATGGAAGCAAGGGGATAAATGGCAAACCGTCAACACAGAACTATGCATTAATATGGGCCAACAGGGATACGTTTGTGAAGGGAACGGCATACAGGCCGAAGACATGTGCTTAGACATACATCAGAAAGAGTGTCATTTTGAGATACAGCCATCCATAAACAATGATACAGTCATGATATATATAGGAGAAGGGTGCATATGTCTTCGTACCCTTTGCACAAGTGTGCTCATAGATGGCTATCATAGGGTAAAGATAGGAATCTATTCCAATCATTGTGTATGTAATTTCACAAAAATTGAAGGGTGTGATTTTGCCTATACTATCCCAGTACTAACCTCTCAGGTAATAGAATCAGATTATACCTTGATTAGAAAAATAGATCCTGTCTCTATAGGAATGAATTTGGATAGGATTAAAGAAATGTTGCAACATAAAGACTTGCTCTCCATCCTAGAAGATGTAAAAAGGAAAGAAAAAGAAACGTTAGTTGTAGTAAAACACGATACAGAACAAATTCATGAGATTCTAACACAAGTACAGAAGACCACTGATCACCACTGGTGGGATACTCTCCTTGGGTGGTCACCTACAGCTACTGGAATACTTACTATAGCTCTCCACCCAATTATAGCATTGCTGATAGCAGTAGCGATCCTACTAATTCTCACTATAGCCATATATGTCTGGAATTGGAGGCTTACCAGACGCATACAGGCTATATACGAGGCTCTTCACTTTACTCCGATACCAAAAAACAATAAGGCCCTGAAAACTAGATTTAAACTATAAGATAAGCGTTAGAGTTAGGAATAAATTTCAGTAAGTAAAACCATTAGTTAGTATAAGGATTATGAGTGAATTTTAGCTAACGAAAGAAGTAAAAGAATTTACTACTAGGAAAAGAAAGGGGGGAATTGAAGTGAGAAACCTTAACAAAATAGATGCAGGCCTCTCAGCAGGGTGGGCTCTCAGCAGGATGGGCTCTTGAGATAAGGGAGGAGCTGCAACTACTGAGTCCCAAGATAAGGAACGGGGATTCAAAGAATGCTAAATTGACATGCTGAAGAGACCTAATTGGGTGAAAAGTCACGAGAGGAAGAGGAGGCATCTTCAATCTTCATCCTGAAGACCCCCGCCCAAGACCACCAGGAGCCACTGCGCAGGCGCAACGGGGAGGGACTTGGGGCGGGATTTATGATAATGATTTCTCAAAACTAATTGTAATATCTCTCCCTATTCTCGGGATTATCATGAATATGTAAACACTTTACGCTATAGAAAGGAGCTGCTTTTCGCTCCAAAATGTGCACGTTTGTGGAGGAGCGATCCCCCGTGCACCCAGCGCTGAATAAACATACCTTCTTTATAACCTTACTGGTTGTAAAGTCGTTACTCCGCACGTCACTGCAGACACCAAGGTCAGTGAAGAAGGAGGGGGAGGGGGTGCTCCAGGCGCCAGATCAGAGATTCACCTGCAGCCCGTGGTGAAGACCATGGTGAGGCAGACAATTTTGGCTAAGAATTCACCCTATTTTGGAAGCAGCAATTATATAACTTTATAAAAATGCAAACAATTTAAAAGTGAGAAAGACAGCAAGGAAGGTACAGAAAAAATTTGGAAGTGCAGGAAACTGAGGAGAGAAATGAAAGATAATAAATAATAATTATTTACAAACTAGTTATGGAAGTGGAGCATACTGGGACACTGAGACATGTCCCTTGCAAAAAGAAGCAGCATGATGAAATACTTTCTAGTTCATTCATAACTGAAAAGGACATTAGAAAAACATCTGTTAGTCATAACAGTTTAACTTAGGAGGCCCAGAAAGTAAGCATTCAGGAGTCCCAAAAGAGTTGCCTAAGGAGATCTCTGGCCTGCTCATGTTACTTTTTAAAGACTTGTGGAAAATCAGAGCAATTCCTGGGAATCAAGAGAGTTCTAATGCTTGATCCATACACTAAAAGGACAAGTAAGATGACCCCAATGACCATACGCTAGTTACATTATCAATCCCGGGCAAAATACAGGAAAACCTGATACTAGACTCATATGATAAAGCAATAAAACATAGCACTATAACTAAGTATTGTCTGCATAGCTTTTTAGAGGATAGGTTCTGTCAAAAAACACACTACTTCCTTCCTTGATGGCACCATAGTTAGCTGAAAAATGCAAATGAGTAGGCATAATAAACTCTGAAGTTTTGTCAGATAGTTGACTTGGCTACACCTATATAACATGTGCTTTGTTTGTATTTAGCTTTTAGTCACAGTGTTATACTGACCAGCAGATTTCCAAACATAGTTATTAATGCAGAACAACATACTGAGGGAAGGAATGGACTTCTCATCTCTTTACATCTTCAAACCACTTTCAGGTGCCATCCAGAACACCTCTTTTAGCATAACATCATATCTGCTTTATTAAACACAAGTTGGGCTCAAATGGAAGATGCTAGCAGTCCAAGCAGCCTCTGCTGAGGCATGCTGAAATACAGACCATTTCATCTGTAGTATTCAGATAGTTCCTTTTGACCCCAAGCCATGAATCCATCTTATGGTGAGGGTAAATCTATTGAAAGAATAAATGAAGGATTAGATCAGAGTCACATCAAAGGGTATGCTATGAAAATACTCAAATTATAAGATACTAATAGACTCACAGAATGCTAAGAGCATAAAATGCATCCTTTACATGGTAGCAGAGGAAGAACAGGTTTTAAGAACAGAGTTTATATATTTTTACTCATGAAAATAACTTTCTGCTCCATTAGGTAGCTAGTTACATTAAGAACCTTTCTCTGTCTTAAGTAACGGCAATGAAATTGCATCATCTCTGAACAAAGATGCTCATCTCATAATTCCAACTGGATGCAGCTAACAGTCTAACGGTCTAAAATGAAATTGAGGAAAGAAAGTAGAGACAAAGAAGAAATAGAGACAGAAGATGGAAGTCAAATCTGACAGACATCTGAAACATTTCAGGTGACAGAATGGCAATTCAGGGATGGTCCATCCGGGGTACTGGGCTGCTATTCTTCATTTCAGGCAGCAAAGAGAACTATGCTTTCTTGCATTAACCAAACTGTGCCTTGAAATGATGGCAAGAGATACACTGCAAACGCCTATAAACAAGGTGTATTTAGAAAAATAATTTCATTTCCCATGAGATTTAGATTTTCTGCACAAGGATCGGAGTCCAAGCAAACCAAAAAGGAGAACCTAGTGTCAGGGGAAGACCAGTTCATGAGAAGAAGCCCTTGCAGGGTGAAGAAAGACACTACAGAAAACAGTTTGTCTCCATGGGACAAAGAATGGGGTGGATGTAGACCTTACCCAGATTACCTAAACAGAGAGTGCCTCTTCCTGCAACCTACCTGATGCTTCATGCTTTTCATCTACACTTCAAGCAGTATTTTAGCTTATAAACTAGGTCTGTATTATAATCTGTTGCTGAATCTCTTTGTTGTACAGTATTCTTGGATCAATAATATCATTAGTGAAAGGCTTTTGGAAGCTATGCATTCACCTTTATATTTATATAAAATCTATTAAATGTCTACAGAACATATGTAAAGCAAATGTCACATTGGTTAAAATGAAAGATTTCCAACACTCCTTTACTACCCTAAAATATGCAATTGGAAATACAAAATTTATACTTAACATAGAACAATACTTAACATAGAACTGAATCCAGTTTATAACAATTACACAGAAGATGGACAAATCTGAGAACACTGCCCTTCATTTTCAAAATGCTGACAGGAAATGGCGGAGGTTAAACTGAAGAATACAGCTAATTCTGGAAAAAAACAATGACTCCTGGAGCCAGAATACAAGACATCCTTCAAGAAGCCCTGATTCTGGATTATGTGTTCCAGAAGAAGACTCAGCATGCATATTAAGAGATCTACAGAGGGAAAGGAAAACTTTTCAGATAGGTCACTTTGTGGCAGGTGCACCCACCAAATGAAAATAGGACTTCTTGGCAGCTGAAGTGTAACAGCTCCTGATTGCCTTTGTTCTCAGGGCTTCATGGCAGTTGGGGCCTTTGGCCAATAGGAGCCACTGTTGACCAGAGAGCAGATTCAGCCTGGGTATAAATGGAGTCCCCTGGGGGAGGGGGGAAGAGCTGTTTTGAGTTTGTTCCCTGGAGTAGTGTGTTGTGGTTGAGGACTCTCTCTTTGGGTTGGGATACTGCCTGAGGAAATGCCTTGAGGTGACTTGGGTTGGGATGCTGCCCTGAGAAGGTCCTTGAGGTTAAGAGCCTGTCACGTCCCGCTCAGACGAGGGGGACAAGTGACTCAGATTCACAAATCCCCAATGGAGCGGACAACAAGTCTCCAAGTCTAAACATTTATTAACTACTCACAATGTACTAATTGAACACACGATAGTTGGCTAAGTATATAGCAAGTTGTGGCAAGCAATATAATATGCCTTGCATTGCTTAATAGGAAAGGGAAAAGAGGGAGATAGAGGGAATGGGGAAATACAGATCACCGGTCTGGGTTTCTGCGCTGCTCCTGCCGACGAGGGTTCCGGGAGGCACGGGAGACATCCGTCTTTTTTGCTGGCATCTGTCTTCTTCGCTTCACTGCACTCTCTCTCTCCCGGGCCGCGCCCCCCCCCCTTCCCTTCTTGATTTATACCCACTTTCCTTAGGTCCATCCCCTAGGTCGACCCACATACCTACGCATCCCATGTACGGGGAGGGGTGAGGTGTTTCATGGGATGATGTAATTAGCATGATCATGTTAGCCTTCGTTAGCATATTGAGGGGTGTTAACTTTAATATACATTTCGTGGATAATGAAGCAAAGGTCATTCACCGGACAGATGGCCCTTGAAGTTTTGGCCAGGTGCACCAGAGCAGAGCCGTCCTGTCTTCACAGGGCTCCCTCCTCCAGTCCCATCTTGTGTTATTCGGGCAGCCTTATCAGCTTCGACCTCCACAGAATGCACCCTGTGACTCATAGTTTTGTCTTGCGAGTGTTTGAGGCATTTCTTTGATCAGCCTCAACTTTTGCTTTCTCGGGCTGTTTTTCTTAGTTTCTCACAGGCTTGGTTTCTCGTCTCTCACATCCCACCCCGTGACTCAAACACTCCAAGTTCTTCTTTGACCATTGTGATCCCAAAAGGTATAGGGAAAAGGAAGACAGAAGGTGAGAGAGCATATAGCTAATTGCTGCAAGGCATACCATTAAAAGCAAAAATTTGCATAATATCACAATACTAATATTTACAAGCCATCTTCCCCACCCCGTGAGTCCTGAGGATCCCAGTGATGTGACCCATGACCCAGGGTTCCATCCATCAAACTAGTCCATCAGTCAATAAAAAGGTTCTCGCTTCCCGTTGTTGATCATCTTCATCATGGCACGGTCTCCTCTATAGAGGTGGTGGCATTGTGGATGATGATATAGCATTCTCCCTCAGTTAGATTCAGCACACTGCACAGTCCATGTTCCTTCAGTAATGCTAGCCAGATTCTGCAACGTCATCTTAGATGCTTGTTGGGTCTGCACCTTTAATTCCTTAAAGGCATATCTTGTTAGTACATATAATTGCTAAGTTAAATTTTCTAAAACTATTTGAGGTTACACAATGACATTATCAGGTCTATAAGGATTTAAATGGGAATACAATTTAATATTCAGGTACAATTCATTAATGCTTAATTTGTGGGATCAGACCCCTTCAACTAGTCTTTGATGACTGCATTTTGCTGTTGGTGGATGTGGTGTTGTAAGGACCACATACAGTTATATGAGCTAGCACTGTAATCTGTTTGGTATTTGCAAGCACCAGTTTGCAGTCACAGGTGACTCACAGGCTTCCTTTATTTTGGAGGTGATTCCCAATAAGGTAACTTAAGGCACAACTCCAGGTTAACCTTCTAATAAGTGAACTCATTAAATGTACCTGTAAAATTTCCTGGATTGTTGATTGTAATTTATTGGCAATGATTTATTCCACACTCAGCAGGTATGATTCCACAAATTATATAATAATGTAAGCAGATTACAAATAATAACTAGCCAATAATGCCTACAACCATTGAAAGTGCTAAAAGTAACATAGGTCTCCTGTTGTCCAGGATCAATGCTCTGTAAAACACATATATACATGACAAAACCATGATGGTTAGAAAGAAGGGACAATCCACCTGGTATTGATGCGGTATTCTTTCCCATGGGCATCAGTAGCCACCCATGAACAAATATTGATGGGAGTTTTTAGGGTTAGGGGTACTTGCCCCACGGTGGGCAAGTCTACTAGAACAGGTTGTCCAGGATAATGGAGCGGGTTTGCAGGGTCTTTAGTCTCTTTTTTCCTGGCGAGTATGGACAGAGGCTTAGGACAGAACGCGGTAAGTCGTGGGCACCCATTAATTCCCCACCGGCTGTTTATCTTCATTACTGCGTCTGGCACCCGTTGTGGCCATCCTGGTTCGAGGGGTTTTAGGGCCTGCTTTAACAGTCCATTGGTGCGTTCCACAATTCCATTTGCTTGGGGATAGTATGGAGTATGGAAAATCCACTGAATTCCTTCATCTTGAGCCCACTCCTGAACCACCCCGGCAGTAAAGTGACTACTGTTGTCTGATTGGATCGATTTGGGCTTAGGCAAGTAGCTAAACCAACGTTTTAACCCCTTCACCGTATTTTCTGCAGTTGCTCGAGATACAGCTTCTGCTTGAGTTAGGCCTGATACTATTTCCACCCCCACCAATACATAACGTTTTCCCTCAGAGAGCCGGAAAGGGCCAATATAATCCACCTGCCAGGTGTCCCATAGTCCCTTGTTGTCCCTTAGGTGTAGGGGTTGGTCCTTAAGAGGGTTGTGCTCTCCCAGCCAAGTACGACATAGACTACATGCTGAAATAATGGTATTGCACAATTCCCTGGTTACGGACCATCCCCTGCTTATCGCTTCTTTAAACAAATCTTTGCTTCCTGAATGACCCCGCTTTACATGCAGCCATTCCAGTAAGTGTTCCCATTTCTCCTCCTCACCTTCTGTAGCAGTTCTCATCAAACGAGTCATTGAATCCACCTGGTTGTTTAGCAGGTGGGCAGGGTGATTTCCTGACTGGTGTGCAGCAACCCATCCTACTAAAAAGGACTTCCGTTTTGCAATGTTTAAGATTTCCTCCCACTTTTCACGCTGCCACACTGGTACCCGATTTACTTCCCAGTGGTTTTGTTCCCAAAATGTAAGCCATTCGGTACATCCCTTGAATACGGCATAGGAGTCTGTGTAAATAAATCCTGGTTCTGTAGTCTCAGCTTCTTTAACAATCACGCTCCATACCGCTGTTAACTCTCCCACCTGAGCACTTCCCTCACCCTCTGTTATGATTCAGTCCCCCGAGTCAACATGCAGTGCTACTGCTCGGTATTTCCATACCTTTCCCTCTCTTCTAGAAGATGCATCGGTGAACCATACATTCTTTAGGTGGGTTTCAAATGGGGGAGCAGGTTTTATGTATGAGGGAGGAGGTTCAGGGTGGTCAGAAGGTGGATCTTGTATTTTGAGCACTTTGGGTGCCCCCTCCTCTATCTGATATGTGTGGCAGTAATGATCTAATTGTGCATACCACTTCCTCACTGTGTCTCTGAGTGAGTTGGAACGATTATCCCTTGCTCCCGCAGCTCTGCTATTACCGGAGTGATCCCCTCCCTTGCACCTAACGGTAAGGCATAAGGTTTCACATTAACAGTTTTAGAAGGAGGAAGCGCAGGCGCTTGCTGTAGAAGTCTTATAGAGGCAGTTGGGGACCCAAATTTCCATTCCCTTCCTTTTGAATCCACCCAAGCTTGTCCCTTCAATAGGTCAAGTCCCAGGATATTTGTGGGGAAATTTCCCAGGATCATCATAGCCTCTGTTGCAGTTTCATTCCCAGGTAACCAGCATTTCACCCGAGCAGTCGGCTGTGGCTTAGAGTCCCCGAAAACATCTGTAACCCAGATCTGCTTTTTGTCAGCAATTATGCCATTCCGCTTGGCAACCTCAGCTTGGAGTGCTGAAATCTGAGCACCCGTATCTACTAGAAACGTAACTGGAGTTTTAAAGGGACCGAGCGGAAAGGTAATCAACAAGTCTCCTTTAGTATTCTCTGTGAGCCTCCTTAAGTGGACCCACCCACCATCCCCCGGCTCACTTACTGGGGATGGCGCATCCAGTTTCCCGACCCTAAATCAATCAAGTCCTCCTCAGGGGCAGTTGGTGTTTGAGAAGCAATTACCACCATCTGGTTAGTTTCCAGCTCTGTCCCTCCCTTTGCTCGAAAGGTCCGCTCGGTTGGGGGGGGGCAGCTTTCTTTTGTCTTTCCAGGCTCGAATGAGCTTTTCTAAACCTGTAGTAGGCATACGGTCCATTAACTCTCGGGGAATCCCCTGTCCAATTCCCTCAGTCCACAAGAGGTTTCTCTTTGTTCTTAAAACTTGCGGAGGGGAAGGAGGCGGATTTTCCTGTTGTTCCACTCTGCGTACCGAGGGCTTAGGTTTACCCCTTCCCCTGGTAAGGCCCATTCTCCGGCCATAATTTATTAAGTCCTGAGCTATCTCTCCCCAGGTCATGGCTTCTCCCCCCGCCCGTCTCCCCCCTCGCGGGGCTAATGCATTCCGCAAACGATCTTGTAATTGTACTGCATGTGATTTCAAAGAGTCCGGCAAGCCCCAAATCAGGGGAGTCATTTGATCAGGGTTAGCAATTAATAGCATCGGGGAAGGCTGCTGCGGAACCAAACGCCTGTCATGCATTAATTGGAGACAAGCAGCCTTCTGCAGACTTTCAGTCAAATGATTTACGGTTGGGGTCTCAATACATACTGGATCCCCCCTTTCCAAGGGGTCCAGACCCCCAGGCCAATAAGCAGCTCGTTGAGTTAACGACCACGGCTCTCTCTGGTCATCAGTAACTAAGAAAACCCCTGGCCCCCAGTATCCCTGGGCCTCATCTTCTGATAACAAAATTCGGTCGCCACCAGTCAAAGATACCCTCCACACGGATTCAGTCTCAGTTTCCTGAGCTCGTCTGGTATATTTCTCCTGAATTTTCACAAGCTCAGTCGCTGGATATGGTGTAGTTCGAATGGTGACCTGCGGAGCTCTTCCACCCTGACCCTCGGTGGTCTCCGTTTTAATTAATGGTCTTAAATTTGCCCCCTCATTTTCGGGGTAAAAAATTTCTCGGCTTATCTCTAAATCCTTTGTTGGATACAAGGGTCTGGCTGCTGCTTTTGCCAGACTCGTAACTCCCTGTTCACTATCCGGAACAGAGCCGAGATCTGTCCGGTTGCAGGTTTCTTGTTCATTCCCCTCTTTTTCGGACCGTGAGATTTTTTCTCGGTCCAAGGCATCTAACAGAGCCATGTGAAATCGCTGAGAGGTGTTACGCTCATCAGCTAATTGGCTTTTCAGAACTTCAGTTTGCTCTTGCCAGAGTTTAGCTTTTTGTTCAGTAACTTTACGTTCCTCAACCAATTGATCCTGGAGAGCTTTTACCAGATCTTGTAAGGATTTGATCATTTCCCCTTCTAATTGTTTCTTAAAATGTTTATCTTTTTGGGCTGCAGTCAGTGCTGCCCCTAATACAGCGCACACTACAACTTTTCCTTTGCCTGGTCGCGACCCTTGCAGCTCCGCAAGTACATTAATGTAGCTTGCCACTGCTTCTGGATTATGCCAATTATCGTGGGCCCAAACCTCTACTAAAGGAGGAGGACAAGCCTTATATTCCTTCAGTTTCTCAAAAATAGGGGAGCAGTCAAGCACCGACATTTCCTGGCCAGTCATGGCTTGCCACTGCTCGAACCTCTCCTGGCTTAGAGCTGAGAGGTCACTTCCCGATTCTCCCTGTCCTTATCGGATAGAGAATCGGTATCCCTCCGACCCTTTCCCAGCGTATAGCTGAGGAACCAATTCCCAGTTCTCCCTGTCCGAGTTGGTCGGATAGAGAACCAGTATCTCATAAGACTTTCCGACACCGAAGGGGATCCTGCCGACTACGCCAATTTTAATGTCACATCCTGCTCAGACGAGGGGGACAAGTGACTCAGATTCGCAAATCCCCAGTGGAGCGGACAACAAGTCTCCAAGTCTAAACATTTATTAACTACTCACAATGTACTAATTGAACACACGATAGTTGGCTAAGTATATAGCAAGTTGTGGCAAGCAATATAATATGCCTTGCATTGCTTAATAGGAAAGGGAAAAGAGGGAGATAGAGGGAATGGGGAAATACAGATCACCGGTCTGGGTTTCTGCGCTGCTCCTGCCGACGAGGGTTCCGGGAGGCACGGGAGACATCCGTCTTTTTTGCTGGCATCTGTCTTCTTCGCTTCACTGCACTCTCTCTCTCCCGGGCCGCGCCCCCCCCCCCTTCCCTTCTTGATTTATACCCACTTTCCTTGGGTCCATCCCCTAGGTCGACCCACATACCTACGTATCCCATGTACGGGGAGGGGTGAGGTGTTTCATGGGATGATGTAATTAGCATGATCATGTTAGCCTTCGTTAGCATATTGAGGGGTGTTAACTTTAATATACATTTCGTGGATAATGAAGCAAAGGTCATTCACCGGACAGATGGCCCTTGAAGTTTTGGCCAGGTGCACCAGAGCAGAGCCGTCCTGTCTTCACAGGGCTCCCTCCTCCAGTCCCATCTTGTGTTATTCGGGCAGCCTTATCAGCTTCGACCTCCACAGAATGCACCCTGTGACTCATAGTTTTGTCTTGCGAGTGTTTGAGGCATTTCTTTGATCCGCCTCAACTTTTGCTTTCTCAGGCTGTTTTTCTTAGTTTCTCACAGGCTTGGTTTCTTGTCTCTCACAGAGCCCTCACTTGTTAGGTGAGTGAGAGAGCATTTTGGGTTGTTGTTAAACCCTAGGAAGTTCTCCTGTTCTCCTCTTACAGACCTTTGAACCTGTAATTGAATAGCTGTGGAGGGCTAATTAATTGTGTTGACAGTGTTATAAATTGAGACCACAATGGACTATAATTCACTCTTTATTAATTAAAGCAAGTAGAATATGAGCAAAGACAGCGCTGGACGGCAGGGGAGTCTGCGCTCCGCCAACTGCCGTGCTGAGTAGTTCAAATAGTCCCCTTTTTATACATCTTTACTTCCCTGCTCATGAGGTAGTGGAGGTACTCCGCGCATGCTTCGGTTGTTGTTAGGGGGGTCGTTTCCTGCCTCCTGGTATTTGTTGAGGCTGAAGTAAGAAGTCTTCCCTCTTTGTCTCATAGTTGATCTTTCACTCATATATCCTTATATGGGCTGTCTTGTCCTGTTTCTTGTCGCTTTCCTGGAAATCTGGTGTTTATCTTGCATGAGCAGTATCTGGTTCAGTTTGTGTGAGCGATTACAGTTATCTTATCTCACACAGGTGGCGTCCAGTGGTTGTTTGCATGAGTGGTTTCTATCGTCTAACTTTACCTTGAGCTTAACATAAATCTTAATAAACAATACCTTAGTCCATAGTTTCTCACAATCCCCCCTTTTTCTTTTTATCCTATTGTTTATTAGGTGCTACTTTCATCTTCATTCTTGTAAACAATTTCTTTTTCACAATTTTGACATTTATTATAGCACTCACAATAATGATTTTCGCGTGGCATAATACATTCACAATAATTTTCATCTTCATTATTAGATACACTTTCATATTCTACTCTCGAGGTTAAAATAAGCAATTTAGCTGTGTCAAACCGTTCTTTAATAAAATGAAAAATATAGCGTAATATACAAGGCCCAAATATAAGTCCCAGGATCAACATAATAAGCGGTCCTGCTAAAGCCGACAACAAAGTGGTTAGCCAAGGTGAAACATTAAACCAGTTTTCATACCATGACCTGCCCGCTTCACGATCCTTTCTACGTTGGTCTAACCTTTTCCGAAGTTCGGACATGGTGTCTTGGACGACTCCCGTATGGTCAGCAAAAGAACAACATTCTTTATTGAGAGCTACACATAACCCTCCTTCCTTCAAAAATAATAGGTCTAATCCTCTTCTATTTTGTAGTACTACTTCTGATAAAGACTTTACTGAAGTGGCTAAATTTTGGATAGATTGTTCTATTTTCGCTAAATCCTCATCTACAGCCATTTGCAAACTTTGTAATTCCTGACCTTGTACTAGAGAGGCTATACCTGTGCCTGCTCCAACTCCACCCGCTATCAGTAGTGTAGCAAGGGTTACCGCTGTAATTGGTTCTCGTTTTTGTCTATTCCGGTCTCCCTCAAAGTGATGCAATATTTCTTCCGAGGTGTGATAGATTAGACGAGGAACAATAATTACCTGCACGCAAAACTGAGATTGATCAAACACATTTAGAGATAGACAAGGCATTATTCCGATGTCTGAACAAACCCATTTAGCTCCTGGTGTCGGGATAGCCCATTTGTCCTTTTGATTTTTGTGTTTCTCTATATTGGTATTAGTGACTGTTCGGTTGCATAAAGGCTGATACTTTTCGGGCACTGTACCTATACATTTTCCTTGACCCGTTACTAATTGAATAGTAATTCCTTGCGTATGATTCCTCCGGCCATCCCATGGACATTCTCGTGGGTTTGAACCGTTAGACCATCGAATCCTTCCTGGTTTTCCAATTGCCTCAAAATATGGTGGTCTAATATTATAACATAACCAGCATTCTTCAGTTAAATTTGGTTTGCTTTCATTAAGGGTACGATAAGAGGCTTGCATTAGATTCCATAAAGGGTCTTTGGATTCTAACAACTTTAAATCCCTGGATAAGGAGAATTCAGTCATGGTACCATTAGCTGTTTTCAAGAAGGAGTCTGGGGAAGAGGTTGCGATGTTCACGGGGACAACCTTTTTTTAGAGAAAGTGGGTGGATTCAGGACCGGATTTGGTCCTACTGGTAAAGGATCGTGGGGTATCCTTTCTTTTATTATTTTGAAAAAGCTTCCTCTATCTGCTCCAGGTTCCCAATATCTAATTCCCCAGGTACGGCCAATTAACCATGTGTCATCTTCTGGTTGTTTAACTTCAATTTCTATTCTGTCGCATTCTGATGGAGATGATTTCACCCCCCTTACAGATCCCCAGACCCCGGAGCCGTCAGATCCATGTTGTGGTGGAATGCAACCTGGAGGTCCCCAAGTGATACTTATATATTTGTCTCCTTTTGTTGGCCAGTCTGAGGCTATTGTCTCGCAACCCCAATAACCGCAATAAAAATGGCCTGGATAGTTGCAATAACTCTTTCCAGGATTGGAAGCTGGACACACATAGAAGGCTTTGGAGTTGGCTTCCGTCGCCTCCCAGCCTCTCTGGATATCGACCGGAATCATTGAGACTAATTGGACAGTAAAATTCCAATTTCCCGGAGAGGTCTGATTTTGTATTAGTCTAGATTCCTGTAAGTTATATAGTTTCCAGAGCATTGGTTCATGGGGGTTTCCATTTGCTTGGGTTATTATCAGTAACAAAACTAGCGGTATACCAGAAAAAAAGGTGTCTGTCAATTTTGCCAATTTAAGTATATTTTTATCATCCCTGGGGAAGTTTGGCCATTGTTGCTTTTGTGTCCCATTGTTCTGATTCTTTTCTCCACAGTTTGTTCCTCCTCTGCCTCGCCCGTCGACTCGGTTGCTTCGAGCCACGGGGTGTACCATCTTCTCGGCAGCAAGGGAATTCTTCAGGAGAACAGCTGTTTTGGGCTTTCTGCCTGTTTATATAGGCTCCCCACTTTACAGCTTTAACTAATGGGATGAGGCAAGGCACAGTTGGTACTTCCCTTCTTACACTTTATAGCCAAGATTTCAGTTACAAAGGGGATTGGTTCATTGGAATAGTAACAATAATATTGGGGGTTTATTCCTTTGGTAAAAATTTCCCACCACTCATGGGATTCTTAAATAATTTCTTGTTTAGATTCTGATTGCTTTGATTTTCACTCAGTGAGAGTTCTTTGGATTTTCCAACACTGTGTGCAAACCCCTATTGAAGGGTATCCACATTCACAGTGAGTCCACCATTTATCCTGGCATACCATACACTTGGAACAAGCAAACGGATAACAATTGCGGTTCAAATTATTACACTTAATTCGTATATCTAGAGTGTTTATATCAACATATTTTCTATATTCAATATTGTGTGGTTGCATGAGTTTAACAATTTCCTTTAGTACATTTTGTATGCTTCCATATATAATATACGAAGAGAGAAATAATTATTGCGAATATAAACAACAATACACACTTTATACCAAAAGGTAATGCGACAAAATGATCAAGCAAAGTTTTTATCATTACTTTATCTTTTCAGGGTTATCTTGGTGTCACCTGGAGTACTGATTACTTTCCAGTGGGGTCTTGTCACTGGGCCTTTAACGCGACTGGCATGAGTCCATCCACGCTCAGCAGTCCGGACAGCTGTTTCTGTTGTAAGCAAAATAAGATAAGGTCCCTCCCAATTGGGTTTTAGGGTTTCTTCTTTCCATGTTTTAACTAATATCCAGTCCCCCGGTTTGAAAGTGTGAATTTTTAAGTCCAATGGAGGTCGTTGCACAATCAGCCCATGTTCCCAAAGTTTGTTACGATGCTCTGCTAATTGTGAAACATATTCATTAATTACACGATCTCGAATTAAAACATTTGTTTGTGGACTTTCAATTCTATAGGACATTCCATATACCATCTCAAACGCTGATATTCCTATATCTGCTCGGGGTCTGGTTCTGAGTATTAATAGTGCCATGGGTAGGCACTTGATCCATGATAGTTTGGTTTCTATCATTAATTTAGTCAAAATAGTTTTGATTTCTCCATTCATCCTTTCAACTTTTCCCGAACTTTGTGGATGCCATGGCGTATGGTATTCCCACTTAATTCCCAGGTTTTCTGCTAGATCTCTAACAATTTTTGACACAAAATGTGTTCCTCTGTCTGAGTCGATTACATCAGGTACTCCATATCTAGGTATAATGTGTTCAAGTAATACCTTAGTAACCTGGTTAGCAGTTGCCTTGGAGGTAGGAAAAGCCTCAACATAATGTGTTAAATGATCCACCATTACTAATAAATATTTGTAACGCCCTACTCTGGGTAGTTCAGTAAAATCCACTTGTATGTGTGAGAAAGGTCTGTATGCTGGGGAACGTCCTCCAAGAGGTTTTTGTCTCGTGTTGTTTCGATTAACCTTTTGACAGGTCTCGCAGGCTGCTGTGACTGTCTTTGCTATATTATATACGCCTATACAGGCAAACTGTTGATTGAAATGATCAACTAACGCCTGGGTTCCCCAGTGGGTTTTACTGTGTATTTTTGAAAATATTTCGAGTGCTATGCCCTTCGGCAAGACTTCTCTCCCATCTGGTAATATGTACTTACTATCCCGTTCCTTAGCTCCCATTTGTTCTAGTTTTTCCTTTTCTGCAGACTCAAAACTCAAATTTTTACTAACAGGTACTGGTTGTATAGTCAAAATCGTATTATAATTGCCTGCCACTCGTTTTGCTTCTATATCAGCTGCGTTATTTCCCCTGACTTGATAATTTGTACCTCGCTGGTGTCCCTTTATATGTACAACTGTTATTTTATTCGGCACTTTCAATGCCCCCAGAACTCGCCGAATTAATTCCGGGTGTATCAATTCTTTTCCTTGTGAGTTAATAAATCCTCTTTCCTCCCATATTTTTCCAAAGGTATGTACCACTCCAAACGCATAGCGTGAGTCTGTATATATAGTTCCATCCTTTCCCTTCAGTGACACTAATGCTTTCCACAATGCATACAGCTCACAGGCTTGAGCTGACCAGCTGGCACTCAGGGGGCCTGATTCTATTGTCTTAAATTCTCCTTTTTCCAACTTAACGATGGCATATCCGGACAATCATTTACCTTCCACTATTCGTGATGACCCATCTATAAATAATACTTCCCCACATTGTAGTTCTTCTTCTTCTAAGTCTGGCCTAATGCGTGTCTGTTGTTCAATTGTTTGAAAACAATTGTGTAATAGTTCATTACCTTCTCCTGGGTACAAAAATTCAGCGGGGTTAACTGCTCCAATAGTTTTTAAAGAAAGTTTAGGGGATTCTATGAGTATTCCTTCATACTTCAATAGTCGGTTATCTGTAAGCCATTTTTCCACTTTTTGTTGTAACACTCCCCTGATGTTATGAGGTGCATATAAGACAACTTCTCCATTAAAGGTAATGCGATTCGTTTCCTCAAGTAATAAGGCAGCAGCGACAATGATTTGTAAACAACTTGGCCAACCCCTGCTCACAGGATCCAACAGCTTTGATAAGTATGCCACCGGCTTCTTTTGTCCGGCCCATTCCTGAGTTAATACTCCGAATGCCGTTCCTTCATGTATGTTAACGAATAAGTGGAATGGCCGCTTTAAATCTGGGAGGCTTAAAACCGGTGCTTGACTTAGCTCCCTTTTGAGATTAGCAAACTGCTCTTGATCCCGAGGGGTCCACTTGAGTATTTTGTCTTTAGACAATTGTTCGTATAAAAATTTAACTTTAAAGCTGTAGTTCTCTATCCATTGTCTACAATACCCAAATAGCCCTAATGCCTGCCGAATTTGCCTCTTAGTGACAGGCATAGGTAATTCTAGAATTCCTTTAATGCGCTCTGGGTCCAATATTTTTTTGCCATTAAACAAATAATGTCCCAAATATTTCACTTTTTCCTCCACAAATTGTAACTTTTCTTGTTATACCCGTAGTCCCTTTTGTGCAAGAAAGTTTAGGAGTCGAATGCTTTCTTTTCTTACATCCTCCTTATTGTTCCCTGCTATGAGCAGATCATCTACATACTGTAACAGCACGTTTCCCGTTTGTACCTGGTATTCTTTTAAGAGTTCTTCCAGGGCCTGTCCAAACAGATTAGGGGACTCAGTGAACCCTTGGGGGAGCACGGTCCATCTCAATTGCTGCCTTCGACCTGTCTCTATGTCTTCCCATTCAAAGGCAAAATAATCACGGCATTCTTCTGCCAATGGACAGGCCCAAAAAGCATCTTTTAAATCAGCCACACTATACCAGGAGTTATGGGGTCCTAGCTTGCTTAACAGTGTGTATGGATTTGCTACTACAGGGAACCGGGTGATAGTTCTTTTGTTTATTTCCCTTAAGTCATGTACAAGCCGATATTTTCCATTTGGCTTCCTTACAGGCAAAATAGGAGTGTTAAAGGGTGACATACAAGGTTCTAAGATTCCTTGTGTTAACAATCGATCAATTTCTGGTTTTAATCCCCTCCGTCCTTCTAAGGATATAGGATATTGCTTTACCCTTACAGGTATGTGGGGTTCGGAAATTTGAATTTTAATCGGTGGGATTTTTAATTTACTTATTGTATCCGGAGAGTACCAGACATCGGGGTTGATTTGGTTTTGATCATCCATGGTCAAGGGATAAGCAGACACCGTTAGCTCTTGATTTTCTACTTTGATTTCTAATTGTAGTTCAACAATTAAATCCCGTCCCAACAGATTAAATTCTGCTTCAGGGACGAGCAAGAGTTCACCCATTCCAAATTTATTTTCAGTTTCGAATATCACATTTTTGATTTTGCTTACTTTAAAGGGTTCTCCTTTTGCCCCTATTACTTGTACTTTTTCAGGGGAAGCTTTACATCCCTCAGGTATTTGCCTAATAGTCGATTTCTCAGCCCCTGTGTCTACTAAAAAGGTGAACTCTTGTTTATGGGGACCTATTTTTAACTTTATCAAGGGCTCATGATGACTCCGGTCCCCTAAAATATAGAGCCCCTGACTCTCCTATTCTGCTTTCAATATTTCCTCATCTCTGATCCTTTCTCTGCAATTCTTCTTTATGTGTCCCTTCTTTCCACAGTAAAAACAACATCTCTGTTCCTTCTTTACTACTGCGTTCCCTTGTTTTATTCCAGCAGATCTGTGTTCACCAGTCCGCCCGTTGCGATCCTCTCTGACAGCTGCTACCATCATTTTTACTTGTCGCTTGCTGCTCTCTTCTTCCCGCCTTACGTAGACTTTCTGAGCTTCCCTCAATAATTCATCCAACCCTCTATTTTGCCAGTCTTCTAGTTTTTCAATCTTTTTTTCTGATATCTTCCCATGATTTTGCTACAAACTGAGTTTTTAGGAGCGCTTGCCCTAAAGGGTCGTCTGGATTTACCCCAGAGTACAGTTGAAGGACTTTCCTCAGTCGTTCCAGCCACTCAGTAGGGCTCTCATCTTTCTTTTGCATTTCATTAAATGCTTTATTGATATTCTGGCCACGGGGTACTGCTTCTCTAATCCCCTGAATTACTATAGTTCTCAGATCTTGCATATGAGTTCTATGCACCGGATCCTGATTATCCCAGTTAGGTCTTTGGAGTGGCCATTTGATATCTGCTTGGGGTCCCTGGGCATGCTGAACATCCCACAGTCTCATTCCTGCTCGTCTAATTATATCTCTTTCCTCGGTAGTAAATAATTGACCAAGGATAGATTGCATCTCATCCCAAGTATAAAGGTTTGGTCCCAAAAATTGATCTAATCTTTCTGCCACTCCAAGTGGGTCCTCAATCAAGTTTCCCATCTCGGTTCTTTTAAAATCTCGTAGGTCAGCCGAGTTTAGGGGTACAGAAATATATCCAATCATAGGCTGAGGTCCCCCCATGGGCATTTCCCTTAGAGGATACATCTGAGCTGCCCCTTTTTGACTTCTAGTCATGCGTCTAGGAGGAGGGGAAGACCCTTGTTCCGACTCCGGTGGGGGAGTGGGAGCTCTGGGGACCTCGGGAGGGGCTACGGGAGCAGGAGGAGGAATGTAAGGAGGGGGGGTTAGAAGGGTTTCGTCTAACTCTTCCTGCTTTTTCTTTTGTTTAGTTTTTACTTCATTCAGTGGGTAAAGTTTAGCTCCCGGTCTTTTTATCCATACTTCCGCATACTGACTCTCCTCCGGGTTAAGGGGTTTTTTATTATTGACCCAGAGGTTTAATTGCTGTCTTACCCAATCTTCTTCTGACCCATAGACTGGCCAAAAGGTATTTTTAGAAATCTTCTTCCCTCCCCATATCTTAGTACAGTATTCTATCATTTTCTGCTTATCTTTCCCTAGGGTTCCAGGGAAATACCTCCAATTGTCTAAGACATATGCCAAAGGGGTATTTTTAGGTACAGTGTGTACCCTTCCCATGGGAGTCGAAGGCTTGCTGCCCTTCGCCCCCATCTTCTGGAATATCCACAAACATACACTCACTCACTCCCCTTGTTCCTGGCCCAATCCCTCGCGGGAGATGGGAAACGCAGTACTTAAGAGTCCACACTCGCTTGGTTCAGTATATCGAACCTCTCATTCGTTATATTCCAGGAAACCCAGTCCCGCCCGAACGGCAAACCTGCGAGCAAATTCGCAATATACTTACGCGTCCTGCGTCTTCGTCCGGACTCCCGTGCACAGAATTTTTATGGGATTTTACTGGTTTTCTCCTTTGCTCACTATTCTAGAATTTAGGTTCGTCGGTAAGGTTGAGGTAGGCTGTCAGTCGCGGGGCCGCGGATTGCCGCGGGGCGCCTCCCCGGAGGACAGAAGCCCACCGTTCCTTATCCGAGTCACGGCACCAGGAATTGTTATAAATTGAGACCACAATGGACTATAATTCACTCTTTATTAATTAAAGCAAGTAGAATATGAGCAAAGACAGCGCTGGACGGCAGGGGAGTCTGCGCTCCGCCAACTGCCGTGCTGAGTAGTTCAAATAGTCCCCTTTTTATACATCTTTACTTCCCTGCTCATGAGGTAGTGGAGGTACTCCGCGCATGCTTCGGTTGTTGTTAGGGGGGTCGTTTCCTGCCTCCTGGTATTTGTTGAGGCTGAAGTAAGAAGTCTTCCCTCTTTGTCTCATAGTTGATCTTTCACTCATATATCCTTATATGGGCTGTCTTGTCCTGTTTCTTGTCGCTTTCCTGGAAATCTGGTGTTTATCTTGCATGAGCAGTATCTGGTTCAGTTTGTGTGAGCGATTACAGTTATCTTATCTCACACAGGTGGCGTCCAGTGGTTGTTTGCATGAGTGGTTTCTGTCGTCTAACTTTACCTTGAGCTTAACATAAATCTTAATAAACAATACCTTAGTCCATAGTTTCTCACAACAGTAAATTTTTAATTTTTGGTGGTTATTTTTTTAATTTGAAAGCCTCTGTAACATATTAATTGGCATAGTTGGCAGGATGTCAATAGAGGAGTTAGTATAGAAGTACAGCTGTGTCCCTTCTCCCCCAGATGTACAATGGTGGGAGGAGAAGTGGTTTGATCTGGTGGCAGTTGTGAGAAAGTTGGAACAGAGCTGGGGAAGATGGTGGAAGTGAAGGAAAAATGTGCACCATTTTAGGTGCCTGCTTGATTCAGGTGCAGGATTATTTTGTAGTAGTGAAAAATGATAAGTTAGAGAAGTGATTGGAAATTGATTGTTTGAAGACAGAAATCTTACAAGAGAGAAGGTGGTTATTAGAAAAAAATTGAAGTTATGTTGTCATGAAGCCTTCTAGTGTTGTTCAGATTCAAAAGTTAATCATGAGTGTAGATCTTGAGGAGTGGGATGGAAATATTTGGGGAGAGTCTGATGAAAGTAGCTTGGAGGAAATAGAGGAATTGGAGGAAAGAAATATGTGACCTCTCATTAAACCAGAAAGGTATATGGGCCCACAAGGTGGGAGCCCCTGAACCACCATCTGTACAACCCCCTGGACAGGACCTGAGCTTACTGAACTTCAGATTAAGTGTAAACTGGGTGAAACTGATACCGTAAAAGTCGGTCAGAGAAGAACTCTCTAAAACTCAGAAGTCAGAGTGTTAGAAAGCAGGCATTCTTTATTTCAGCGCTGGGTGCATGGGGGATCTCTCCACCAAACATGCACACCTTAAGCCAGTGAAACCCCGACTTAAATGCAGGTATCTCATACATATCCACGAGGTCTTACAATACAAACATACATATTCATAATGATGTGTAAATAGTCCTAGAATTTTCTGTATTAACAGTCTCTTCCGTCTTGTCTGAGACATGAGATTGATGTCATCCGCTTATCAACATTGTCATGCTTTCCTCCATCTTATCGAAACGTGACATGATGCACATCCTTGAGCGGTGCCATCTTCCTTGGTTCTCGGTTTGATGTGTGATGCATATCCTTGAATGGGGAGTCATCCTTTGGGTTGCAAATCACAGGTGTCCCTCATCTGCCGGGGGTGTGTGTGTGTGTGTGTGTGTGTTGCAGATGTCCTCCATCTCCAGGTGTCAGAGGCCCCAGTCCTTTGTCCTTGTTTTACAATTCAGAAATGCCTTGCTTTTACAGCTCAGAGATGCCTTGCTTTTACAGCTTAAAGGAATTTTAGTTTAAAGTACAATTTAAGTTTACTATAGCTAACTATTTTACAGTTATGCTTAACTTTCTTAATATACCTATATCAAAACTGAAACTGAGTATTTGTGGAGGGTTTCTTTAACGGGGGGAGATTGAATTCTGTTGAGTGATGACAAGAGGTGGGAGGCTTCTGGGGTCCTGGCGTGTTTTTAAGTGATGGACCAGCGGGTAACCAGTTGATAACATCTCAAGTGGCTTACTGGGCTGGGGGTGTGGGCCCTAAGGAGAGGGGGGAACCTGTTACCATTAAGGTGAAGGAACTGTCAGAACTGACAGAAGGAGTACAAAAGGTGGCTTGCATTCAGGTGATGGGTGAGAGGGGGTGGTATGGAATACTGCACAGGTGGATCCCAGCCACCTTAGAGCTCTTATTAGAGGGCTCCTGGATGCCTTAAAGATCCATGTCCAGTCCCTCAGAGAAAGGGTGCAAAGAGCTATTGAATGCAATCAGCAACCCCCCCCTGCCCTTTGTGTGCATGTGTTAACATGGGCAGAAGCCTTATAGGATTTGGTCACTTATGGGTAAGAGATGGGCTGGACTGACCTGGGTGGGGATGGAAGCTGGAGGATTTGGCCAGTCAGTTGGAAACTCCCCCCCCCCCCCCCCCCCCAGCAGCCTCCTTATAGGGAGTCTGAAGTGCCCTGGGATAAAAGTCAGGTCGATTTTATGATTCAGGAAGGAATCATCTTTGGTGGAAGGTGTTGGCACTGGGGGTATCCCGGGCAATATTACATGGGCAATCTACTGGTAACATCTCAAAATTGGTGCAATTGCTGGAGGGTGGAACTCGAGAACAAAGGAAAAATATTAGGGTTTGTTTTGGCAGGTAAACAGTGGTGTTTACCAGATAGCAGAGTGTGGAGTTCTGGAGGTAGGGGGACAGAAGTTGCTCATGAGCAGTTTGCTGCTTTATTACTGCAATGTAAGGTGACCCATTTCTCTCAATATCCATTGCCAACTGCTGCCAAACAGGGTATTTTTGAGGTGATTAATGATACTGAAAAAAGATTAAAATCATATGCATTCCCTTTCATAATCTCTGGTGTGGCCAGTCTACAAACCAAACAAAAGGTGGTGATTAACAGTCGATTATGGGTGGCTGAATGACCATCAAGGCCTTTCAGCAGCTGCAGGGCCTGGCTGGGCTGGGAACAGCCCTGCAGGAGCCCCCTGCCAGGTCTGGGATGGGCTCTTTGTGATTCCTTTGCAAGACGCAAACAGAGATCACTTTGCTCCCACATGGGAAGGCATGCCATTTACATTTATGTGTCTCCCCCAGGGATATTGGCACTTGCCAAAATTGCTCACTATGCACTGGCTCAAGAGCTTGCCAAAACCACACCTGGGGAAGAGGTTAAAATAACTGCAACTCCCTCCTCCTGTGGGAGTAGGGCAGTGAGAAGCTGTGAGGAAGTGCTATGTGCAATTAGATCATTTTTGCCACACATGGCAGATAGATAAGGAAACACCCAAATCAATTCAATCAGATAACAGGAGCCACTTGACTGCTGGGGAGGTCCAGGAGTGGGCACATGAGGAATACAAGTGGGTTTGCACACCCCACACTATCCTCAGGCTAATGGGCACAGTCGACATGCTTGGGAAGCCTTAGATAAAAGTAGAAAAACACTGTATTAGCGCCTGATGGTTAGTTCCTAACTTTTAACTTGATGCCCAGGTTCTGATCTGAGGCCTAGTTCTGTTTTTTTGTTAGGATCTTGGAAGAACAGATGACTTCAGCATCCTTATTGGCAATGGTAATAAAGACTTGGACAACAATGTGGTGGCAAATGTGTCTTGTGAAACTGGTAGCATTCAGAAGAATGTGATTGAACTTGGTGCTTATTGTGTTAATGTCACTTTAGGTCAACACATAAAGAAAGTGGTAAGAGACCTGAGGCAATTGCTGCTGTATTAAGCATTAATTGGTTGATTGGATATGTTTTAATCTTCCTTGATAGAATGGTTAATTAGCTTCCTTCAATTTTGACTGTAATAGATTGTATGGGGTTGTTGTGACTTGCGGAAAACAGACTCTACAACTCGAATAGAGTTCTAAAGCAGGTATTGTGGTGTGGAATCAAACTCTACAACTCACTAAGAGTTATAAAGTAGTATGTTTATTACGACGTCGGGCACACGGGGGATCGCTCCGCCACAAACGTGCACGCCTGGAGCCAAAAAAACCAGCTCCTTTTATTGTTTGAAATGTTACATATGCATTAGGATTCCGAAGATAAGGAGGGAATATTACAATTAGTTCCGAGAAATTCCTCTCTTGCCCCCCCCCCCCCAAGTCCTTCTTCTTTGCGCCTGTGCAGTGCCTCCTGGTGAGGGTGGGCCGGGGTCTTCAAGGGTCTTCAGGATGAAGTAAGACTCCTTCCTTTTCATGAATTTTTTGACTTTGCTTCCTGCTCATGCTCTCTGGACCTTTGGCTCCTCTTCAGGTTGTAGAGTTAGTTTTACCTGTTTGTTTTGTTAATTGGAACTTTTGTGTCTATCAAGATGTTCCAGGAAGTAAATCCTTGGTGTTATCAGGAATTGGTCATCCTTTAGCTGGTACGGCTCCCCCTTTATCTCAAAGACAGGGATTAGTTTACTATCTATCCTGTTTTCTGTAAGAATGTTATCTAGCTAACATTGCCTAAGGGCTAGCATTGTTTAAGGGGCCTCACAACTTTGTCTATATTTCTTTGCTTCCTTTTTTTTTTTTCCTTTTTCGCTTTCCTCAGATCAGTATGTTTACTCTGGTGCCGGGGTGCAAGGGGATTTCTCCACAAAGCTTGCACACCCACCGCACATTTTACCAAAAGCTTATCGAGTGTGGCTATACATATTCATTGGATTACATAACACAAACATACATATACATGAGTAAGGCTGGGTTAGTTCTAGAGGCTGGTGTCAGCAGTTTATGTTCTCTTTGCACCTGCGCATTGCCTCCTGGGGGGCGTCTTCGGGGGGCTTTGGGAGGAAGGCTCGTAGTCTTTCTCACCTTGTACTTTTCCCTAGAGCATGTGCAGATTCTCTTGGCCAACTTCTTGAATAATGAGTGTTTTTCAGCTGGTTTATTCATTCTATCTTATCTAAGAGAACCAATGGAACTTCTACCGTCCGTATATGGCTATCTTTACTCATTACCAAGACCCAACTAGTTAGAGCACATCTGTTCCCCAAGGACAAAAACATGATATTTTGCTGAACACTGCAGTTCTTGGTAGATTTTCACAGTAAACTGCTTTGTTTTGATGGACACAGTAGTCCTTGGTAAAATTCCACAGAACAGTCTGGGCAAGAAGGATTCTTAGCAATATTCAAAAATACTATAAGTAATACTATAAGTTGCTATAAGTAAATAAGTTGCTAAGCAGTTTGCAATAAGTAAATAAGTCTCAAAACAAGTAATAATTTCTCTGTGTCAGTTGTTTCCAACACAGCTACACAGTGCAAGATGAAACCAGCACACAGATGCACCTTTTGGAAGGGTTCTCAGTAAAAAAAGATACTTTAAAGTTAGTACCTGGCAACAAGTAGAAATTTAAAACTAGAATTTGGCTTCAGACATTTCTGAGTCAAATCTTTCATTGCTGCTAGATGAATGAAAATGAATATTAAAAAAATTATTAACTTCAAATGTAACAATATATACCACCAAAAGGAGTTTAATTTCTACATATTTTACAGGAACTATATACTAACATTACTCAAATTTAGCTCTGACTCAAGATTACTTTGTACATGTTCTTTTTTCAGAAATGGCATTTAAGGTTGTGAATGTGTTGCATTTGAGAACACAGCTGTACATAAAAGTCTAATAATTGAGAGCATAGGTTTTAAGATTACTATAACTGGCTTATTTGCATGCACATATACTCTTTATGCATGGAACTGTAGCCACTAACATAGTGAATTATGCATTCATATATTTATACATCTCTGTTTGGAAGTCATACAGTATGTCCAAATGTGAATGGTTTGACCAGCACTGAAATTAACTATAAAAAACATAAGCATGTTAACACAAGAAATACAAAAGTAAGGGTCATTGTCAAGCAAGTTGTGATAATGTGTCCAACAAGATTAGCCAGTAAAGTATAACAAAAAAATGCATTTGCCAGTGGCACCATCAGTGGCTTAATGCATGATAAGGTATGGAAAAGGGAGGATTTTCTAGAGTTCAACACTCCTCCTTGCTATTGAAAATTCAGGGAAATGCAGGAGTGTGCCTTCTTGACTGAAATGCTGTTATTTCAGGAAATAAGCAGTTATGAACTCTACTAAGTATGGGAAATAGAATCCAAAAAATGTTCCACTATTATCACCCATCTTCCTTGAAATAGAATCTGAATTTCAATAAGGATCCATAATGGCTGGATTTAATTGCTTGTCAGTATATGATGTCAAATTCAAGTGAAGATGCATTGAAAATAAGGGCAGTTTGGCATTCCTCCATAGCCTTTAAGGCAGTGATATGAATTGAGGCAGTCCTGTGTGTTTACTGCTAGCAACCCCCAGACCAGAGAGACAGCAGTGCTTCAGAAGGCTGTGCTGAGAACCCACCAAAAGCTGTGCCTGTGGAAATCCAAGTTCAGATCCTGTAACACTGGAAAGCACTAGGAAGTGCCTCTGCACAGGTGATGGCACAGCCCAATGCTTCTCACAGCCCTGTGGTGGCAGCTGGTCCAGATGTAAAGCCTCAACCTCAACACCTGCTTTCATCAGCTGGGGAAGAAAGGCCACACAAGCCTCACAATCCATCAGAGATTGACAAGACTTACTGACATAAAACTCATAACTTTTAGTGAGGGGACATTTCATGGTCTGTTATTTGTTTCTTTATAGTCTTAGGAAGCAGCAAGTTTCTGCAGAAACTTTCAGTAGAACAATATGAAAGAGGGGGAAAAAAAAACCCCAAACCCTAAATCCTATGGAGAAAGTTTCCATAGAGATCTGGGCTTTGGATTCAATGCCAGACCAAGAGAGTAATGTAATAAATAAATACCAGAGAGAAGTTCAACCTGATATTTGAGGACCATACCCTTGCCTTGGCATTTGTCATTTTAGAGAGTCAAATGGCATTTACCAAAAGAATAAGCAAATACAGTACTCAGACCTGCCTGCCTGCTATTAGTAACAGGTTTTCAGTGGGCAAGGATGAAAGACAAGAAGGTGAAAGTGAAGACAAAGAAGTTTATGTCACTGTGTGTCATAGATAAATTGAGGACTGCAATAGATAGCAAATTCAGCTGCAACTGTCAGAAAAGAAAAAGACTTCTTAGACCTTCCTGACCTAAGATGATTTGGGTTTGGCTATAGTTAAATTCTCCTAGAGGCTAAAAGCATCACTGAAAATGGCAGAAGGAAAAGCTGTTCAGGGCTCAACCACCTTCTCCAGTACTTGTTTCATTAGAAATATTTTAAAAGACAACACTATTTGTGAAAAAATATGATAGATTTAAGCTTCAGTGAATTTGACACAAGTGGCTTAATAAGTCTGTCTACTATTACTTGTCTTTTATCAGATGTCATCAATCAGGCAGACTGAGGACTCAGAATACCACAGAAGCCTTGACAGCTAAAGGAGACTAGATCCAGGAGAAATGGAGAGAGGGGAAGTCTGTCCCAGCATTAGAAAAAGAAATGGTCTGGTCCACCAACACTATCAGCCTTTGGGCTCACAAGAAGCCCATTTTTACATAGGCAGAAAAACATCTGTGAGTTAAGATTTATTGTGATATGAATGATCCCAAAGCTATGAAAAGCTTATAAGAAAGATGGGGACAAACCTTTTAGTAGGGCCTGTTGCAATAGGACAAGGGGTAATGGTTTTAAACTAAAAAGAGGGCAGGTTCAGACTAGATATAAGGAAGAAATTTTTTACAATGAGGGTGGTGAAACGCTGGCACAGGTTTCCCAGAGAGGTTGGTAGATGCCCCGTCCTTGGAAACATTCAGGGTCAGGTTGGACAGGGCTCTGAGCGACCTGATCTAGTTGAAGATGTCCCTGCTCATTGCAGGGGGGTTGGACTAGATGACCTTTAAAGGTCCCTTTCAGCACAAACTATTCTATGATTCTATGAAAAGGAATAGAGAAATGATGCGTGCTGTTGAACTTAGGTGACTGGAGTACAACCAGGAAACTGGATGGAAATACCACTGATTCTAAATTCCTGTCAGAAAGTCCTTCAATACTGTGCAGTCTGCCCAGTTTACTACTTCTGTCAGTCAGTAGGTGTTGAGTATGAACTAGAGGATGAAGTGACAACTTCATTCAGATGTTCTCTGTTAATGGTACACTGAAGATTTTAGCCACAGAAGGAAATACAGATCTGTACTGGAAAAACGGTTTATCACATCAGCTGTCAGTCCTCTTCTTCCTTCATCTGCAATGGAGAAACACCTGAATAAAACAGAACACCCTTCCTAGGGCATCTCAATGACAACATTTAACTCTCATGGATAAACAGTACTCTGTTAATATGCTTCTGGACTTCAAATAGCTTTTTAAAGCATTCATGTTTCTGCTGTAATCCTACATCAGTAATACAGAGTGACAAAAACTTTTTGAAGGGGCTTATTCCAAAAGATGATGACTGCAGGAGTTTTCACCAAAGTGACCTTCTGAACTCCAGTCGGTCCCAGTATAATGCTCAAAACGCAAAGTGAGCATCTGTAGAATCCTGTACATGAGGTAGGTACTGACAACATTGACTATAAGCTTGAAAAAGAGCACTTCAAACCGATTTTTGTAGAAAAACGTACACAATTTGGTAGAATATATGTGGTACATAACAGAATAAGGCCATGCAGTCATTTCTCCAGGAGGACAAATATTATGATTAGGCCATTTATAGTCCAACCCACTGAATCTACAAGTGTCAGAATAAAAACTGAATGTTACTTTATTTTATCCTGGCTACACATAATATGTGGAAAAGACAGTCACCTGCATAAATCAGTGCTGTAACTGAGACAAGTCAAATACTTTGCCTAGATACTTTCCAGAGTTATCAGCACATATATGTGAGCAATGATCTGATCGATAAATTATCATGTACACCATGATTATGCAGGACATTTGGGGGCCTGGGAGAATAATTCCTCTCTTCATCCCCATTTATAATGTTGCACCAGCTGTACCTCTCAGGGCTAAGGAGAATAAAGGGCAACTATTGGAACAAAGGGGAAACAACCCCAGGCAAATACAGATTAGTGCAAGAAAATAATCTATAAACAATAGATGGCAGAACTAGACAGAACAAAGCTTTGATTTGATATAGAAAGCCATACTTTATAATGTACCAATTCTCCAGAAAGAAATCTGGAGTCTCTTTACCCTTCTCTGACACAAAAATGAATGTTTGTCACAGAGCTGCTGAGTTAATCATAAAAAAATTCCTCTAAAACAAAACAAAATGAAAGTGTAGAGAGAAAGAAAAACAACAAAAAGACTGACTTGAGGAAAGTTTAGCTGCACAAATAAAACTACTAACAACAGTAGTGTGGAATACTATATTCCTTTAAAATAGTTTAATACTTTTAATAGTGGCTGCTAATCATGTTTCACACCTATTAATTTAATATTTCATAAAGCTCTATTTCTATCATCTGTTGAAGGAGTGATACTGTCTGTATTGGAGAAGAATTCTGTACATAATATTATATCAGATTAAACCTCAGTAACTATGAATTATGAGCTGTTAGGCACTTTTCTTATCTGCTACAGAATATACTTCTTAAAAATAGGAGCTATAACTAAGACAACAGATGTTCTTTGTTGGCTTCAACTGAAGCACAGATATTTTTTAAAAAGCAGCCTGTAGTTAAAGACTGTTGTGAAGACAGTTTTCTGCTTCCCTCTATGGGTGAGCTTTTGCAATACTCCTTTTCAAACTATAACTGAATTTAGGATTTGAAATGGCTGCAACTATTTACAATTAGAGAAACAAGCAGCCCTGTTCTGAGGAAAAACTGTAAGAGTTAATATTTTTTTCTTTAATGAGCACAACATATTCTGGCATGCAGTATACTCCTACATAATGCCACACATAATGCCTGAATTGTTTTGCAAAAAAAAAAACCTCCCAAAAAAACAAGGACGAGATGGGAAAACCACCTGTTTATTCAATTGTTCTTTCAGAGAGTTGTGAGATAAGCAGAAACATTAAAATAAGAAATAGGCAAGAATGTAGTAAAAGAAGATTCATTTCTGCTTCTAAGTAGAGGAGGGCACTCAATAAGCTGAGGAGCCCAGAGGGAGCCCGGGACAGATACTGCTGGAGCTGAACCCTGAGCAGGCTGGCACCGGGGCTTCATTACTGCCAGTCTCTGGGAGAGGTGCATCTCACCTCCTTCCCACAGTCTGGAGCATGGGGAATGGCTAGAGATATCCCATGCTTTTCTCAGGGGCTGGCAGGCTGATGCATATTTCTCTCTTACCCTTCATTCTCACAGATCACCCTAAATCCTGCGTGTCACACAGGAGCACAGTCAGTAGCAGCATTCTTGCAGCCCCTAGCGAGCATCACTTTAAATGGAAGAGCAGGTCCCTAAATGGAATGAGCCAGCACAGTCTTCACAGCATGATTCTGAGGACAGAGAAAGAAAACATTTTAAAAAGCCAACACCTGTTTTTCATGTCCTGTTGATGTCTGCAGGTTCCCTGCAGCAGTTTTCAGTTAGAGAGATATCAGCAGATTAGAGTTAAAACGTGGTGTGGGTACCAAGTTACTGCATCCCCCATAAGCAAGGAGATGATGACAGAGGTGACAGTAAGGGGGGGAGGGACAGGGACAACCAAGAAGCTGGACCCAGTGAAGTGCAAAACATTGCCTTTTTTGTCAAGTGAGGCTTGTGTATATTCCATCCTCCTTCAGGATGGCAGCTCCAGGGCTAGAAAATTGCTGAGCTCCACAAGAATTCGAGTAATTCTGCCCAATTCTCCTGAGAAATACTAACTGGCAATGAAAAACTTAACATTCCAGTTTCTGGCAGTGGCTTTATATGAAATCATACATGATGTCAAGAAGGAAAATATGAGACTGAATGTTATTGATTTACCAATAAGTAGAAGAAATTGTGTTTGATTTAATAGAAATATAAAATCATAAGAAATTTTTATCTGTTGTGGTTTGAATTAGCAACCGATTGCTGCTTTAAAATCCCCTATACAGTCCCATACCAAGGCCGAAGAGATTGGTCATAATCATTTAGTAGAAACGTTTGGAACCTAGGTAACCAAATACAAACTGATCTGTAAGTTGATTTATAATATATATATATAGGACCAGGAGAATACAAGTAGTTGTCAAAGTCTAGGATTAATAGGAACTGGGGGAAACAACCGTAACAGCTTACAAGTACCTGCCAAGGAAACTGTGTCCTTGGAAATTATGTTTGTGTATGAAACTGTGTCCTTGGGAATTGTGTTTGTGTATGAAACTGTGTCCTTGGAAATTGTATATGAAAAAGTTCTATATAAGATGGGTGATTTTGGTGCTGGGCGCGCGCTGTTGGTGAGAACACTCCCCTGCGCGCCCGGCCGTCAATAAAGAAGAGTCTGCTTATCTGCATCAAATTGGTGTTGATAAGTTCTTTATTCCGGATTTTCGGTAACAGGTTCTGGCGACCCAGATGGGACCTCGCTGAGAGAGACCGGAGGAATCGGGGACCTGATCGGTTCCAGCCGGCACCGAGGATTTCTCGGGGATACCCATCAATCCCCGATCCGTAAGGCTCCTCGCGACGTTCCCTGGATTTTGGTAAGACACTTCTTTTTGTATTAGGAGTGGGTTAGAGTCCCACTTAGGAGTGGGTTAGAGTCCCACCCTTGGAAAGTGGGTTAGAGTCCCACTCAGGAGTGGGTCAGAGTCCCACCCTTGGAAAGTGGGTTAGAGTCCCACTGTATAAGCCTGCCTGTCAGACGCGGCGAAAGCTGCGCAGGGTTGGGCTAGAGGATCCTCGTGTATTGGAAGCCTAGGCGTCTGCCCGTAAGACATAAGCGAAAGCTATTGCAGGGTTGGACAATTGTGGATTGGGAAACAAGAGAACCTATATGCTATAGCGTTCTCAAAGGAAGTGTCTCTAACAAGAAGTTAGAAGTTTTACATGTGTTGTATTGTAAAATTGGGGTTTTTTTTGGAGAGTATTGTATAAGAATTTAAGAATTGTATAATATTGTGTTATATACCTTTGTATATAGTAACAGTTGTGGAAAGGTGTGAGTGTGTTTGTAAGTGTGAGACGTGCAATTGAGCACGAAGCGAGTGCGGAGTTCGGATCCGTGTTTCTGTTACTCCGCGAGGGGTGCAGCCGGAGAAGAACGAAGCGACAGATTTGAGTGATTGATTGTGTATTGTACTGTAAAGTGATTTATTATGGCATCTAAGCTGACTCATTTGTTTAAAAGTAAAAGTATGGGTAATCTGGCTGCAAATGACAAAGTTCCGAAAACTTCTCCGTTAGGATGTTTGTTAGCACATTGGGGAGATTTGCATGATGATTTGCGGAAGAGTCAGATGATTGAATATTGCAATCAGTGGTGGCCTCTGTATATTTTGGAAGATCAGGAAAAATGGCCTGTGAATGGGACACTGAATTATAACACCATTCTGCAGTTAATGCTGTTCTGTAGGAGGGAAGGGAAATGGAGTGAAGTGCCATATGTTGATTTATTTTTCTATTTAAGACAGAGGAAAGATTGGCAGAAAGAATGTAAGTTGATTAGTAGGGATAATTTAGTAATGGCTATGACTTCTGACGATAAAAAGGTGAAAAAGTGTTGTTCAACATGTGAGTTGGAAATTGTTTCTGTTGAAAAGGATGAAGGGCCAGAATTAGATATATCCCCTACACGGAGAGAAAGGCATCAGGGGCGAGAACATAGGGAACAGGTGGAGGAACCAGAGAGTAGTGGAATAGAGGATGTAGAGGAAGGGCCACCTGAGATTGTAATTCATACTCCTGTCTCCCGAAGAACTCGGCAGCAGGTGCAAACAATAGCTCCTCTAGAGCAGGGCGTTGGTAATGATGGGCCAGTGTATGTAAAAGTGTCTTTTTCAGTTACGGATTTGATGGCTTGGAAGCAGGCAGCAGGTATATATAGAGAAGATCCTGAAAGAGTAGGCAGAGTGGTAGATACTATAATCAGAACACAGAATCCGGATTGGAGTGATTTACAGGTGATCTTGGATAATTTACTGGATGATACAGAAAAGCAGATGGTATTAAAGGCTGGCAAAGCACAGGTAGAAGTGGCTGTATTGAGTGGGACAACAGGTGGAACAGTGTTTTGCTGATCAGGGATATCAATTAAACTCAGACACCAGAGTGAAAAGAGCAGGCATATTTTACTAGAAATAACTAAATAATGTAACAGAATAATACAGAAAACATACAGTAAGAAAAGACAGAATAGTGCACTTAAACAAATAGGAAAATACAGGGTAATGCATCAAATCATTACTACCTGAGAGAGAGAGAATAGTGATTAAGAAAGATCCATCACCACTTGCATACGTTACCATCATCCAGATCCGCAGACGCTGGGGAGCCCCGGATACAGCGAGGATTTGGAGAGCCTGTCCCGGCAAGTGGGAAATCCTACGCGGTGCGTCCACCCGTAGGTGAGGCTTCCAAAGTCGCTGTGAGCGGGTCCAGCCTTATATACCTAAAAATCAGTAAGCCAGAATAGCTGGCACCTTTGTTTTAAGCGGAAACATCTGGTTTTCATCTCAGGTTAGGTTCCCCCCAGAGCCTGGCCAGGGCTTAAGGGAGAAGCTAAGGGAGTTTCCCTGTTGGTCTAATTAATTTATGAGCAAAGTCACAAGGTCAGATAACTGTTTCTGTGGCTCCGTTATCTTGCTCACACATAAAGAAAGATAAAGATACATTCAACATAGACATGTTTTATGATGTTTAAGCTACATCTTCTATGCATATTTCACTAATGACTACATACAGAGTTAGCAGTTTCAGTTCAGGGCCTGTTGCTCAGGCTTCAGTACTCCCACCTTTTACATCAGAATAGTTGGTTTGCTATAACTTAGTATAATACCTATTAGCACAATGGTTATCAGTTATAAAATGTACAGGATTCATCTATAGGTCAACTCTGGCTTGGGCTTATTGTCCAAGCCTTAGCACTTCATTCGGTCCTTTGACCTACAGGTGAATCATGGCTCTCAAACCATCTCTATGGTTAGTGACATTAGTTTTCATTCATCAGTTGATGATGTTTTGTCAGGCGTGTCCCGATCCAATATCATGGAGGGTTCTTAAACGATCTCAGTAGTGATCTTAAGACACAAACGAGGTTAGATACCATGCAACCTTGTAAACTCTATTTCCTGTAACAAGCAGTAATAGCGATAGGACAGAGGGAAGAAGAAAGAAAAAGTCAGAATACCTAAGCAAGCAAACAGAAGAGATGCAGCAAAATCAGTTACCACCACCACGAATCCAGTGATGTCCTGTTGGTTCAGTCTCTCCTGAAATCCCAGCTCTGAGCCCTGAGAGAGGAGTACGCAGTCTTTTTATTGTCCAAGTCCCCACAATTTCTCCAAAGAGTCCGCCCATTTCCACGGAGCTCATTGTCATACGTGCCGCTCCGTGTTCCTCCAGGTGCGCATGTCCAGGTGTTCTCAGTGGTCGTGCTGGAGGGGGGGTGTCGGCCTGTGGCGTCTACAGCTTCCGCACGCCTTCCTCGCCCTGATTTCTTCTCCACCTGGCTCGTGCGCAAGCGCAGCTTGGCAGGCGCTGCCAAGGATGTTGTTGTTCTGGCTTCAGGCAGATATGGTGGTTTCTTTGGGGACAATTCATCTCCTTCAGAGCGTACTCCTTCATGGCGACAGGATGTTGAGGCCAGGTAGTGGTAGTGGTGTGGCAGCAATGTCGAGGCAATACAGTCTCTCACACTGCCCCATGGCTTGACATTGCTGTCCTCGTGGTGGCACAGAGGATAGAGATATAAAGAGAGAGAGAAAGAAAGGACAGAAATAGCGTGCAACATGACAACTAACGATATTTTTGGCTAACATATAACTAATAACATCTTTAACAGATATATAAATTTTCCATTAATAAACATGTAACTAACAATATATTTAACAAATATGAATATCTTCAGTTGACAAGCATATAGCTAACAACATCTCTAACAAACATGTCATGCTCAAAATTAACTAACTCTACAAAACCAAAACATTCTACAAACCGATTTTAAGGTTGCAAGGAATCAGTAGAAGAACACAACGGCAGTTTACATGATTGACATTCACAGGGACAAAAAAGATGTATTATAAGAACAAATAAGAAAATGATTATCAAGGCTAAGGCTATAAAGTGAATTGAAATTATTACTAACATATTATCCATTATTTTTCCGCGGTTCTGGTAATATACCACTGAGTGTTTGCGGCCCTGGCAGTCCACGCAGTCTGTTGCCCTGCTCTGCCGAAGTTGGGGTCAGCATACGCAGCAGGAAAATCGCTTTCCACGCCCCTTTATCCTAAAGCGTATGTGTCATCTGGGCCTAGAAACTTCTATCCCAGATTTAAACAAAGGTAAATGAGCAATAACACTACAAATAACAAATAAAACAATATTAACACTGACAATGGTTAGCAACATCCTAACCAAACATATAATAAAGGTAACAGTGACAATAACAATGTCAATTAACAATATTTTAACCAAACATATTTAACTAAAATGTGTCCCACGCTGGGCCTAATGGATGTACTCCCGGTCCTTGGGGACTGGGGGAAGAAGGTGGTTGTCTGCATGAACAAGTACAATTACAGGATGTTTTACATGGACACTTATAAGACCAACACATACATATCACAAGGGAAAATATTCTGGTTGTTGTTGTCAATTGTGGAGCTGAAGATGGTCTGGCTCGCTGGAGCTGGGGTCTGCCTTTGCAGCAGGAAAATGAATTTCCATGCCCCCAGCCCAGAGTGCATGTGTGGTTTAGGTCTTGGTATTTCCATCTTGCCTTCATGGGCCCAGTAATGACTTTTTAAAGCCCAGGCCCCATTAGCAAAGGGCCCTTCCCCTGATTTGGTGTCTGTTGTTTGCTCATAATACTGGTAACAGAATGACTTAAACCCACAAATTCATTTTCCTCCCATTCTTGGTTAACACTTAGGAAGCCGGTGCTTCCCCCAGAACCAAGGGAGAGGGGAACAGTCACCCAAAGCAATTTTTGCAATGATAGACAATACATCCTAGAAATATTAATAAGACAATGAACATCAACACTGTATAAAAATTTAAATTCACATAAGGATCCCCTGTCGTGACTCAGAATATCTTTCTCCGGGGGGGTTTACCTGCAAGAAAAAGGAAAGAAAAGCTTCTCGGTTCATTTTGAGAACCGCAAGTGGGTTATAATTAGAAAGATGGGATAATCCACCTTGTATTAATTTTGTGCTCCTTTCCATGAGCATCTTTGGCTTTCCAGGTGTACTTGTTTATTGGGGTATCCAATACCAATGGTACTGCTCCCACCACAGGGAGTTTGACTAAGACAGGTTGTCCTGGCAAAGGAGATGGATTTCTGGGGTGGTCAGGGCCACGTGGGGCTGGCTTGATGCCCGCAATGCCACTGAATTCCCAGAAACTTCACTGTCTCAGACGGTCCTTGGATTTTTGCAGAGTTAATTTCCCAACCCTTCTGTTTCATATGATCTACCACTAATTCAAGAACTTGTTGTATTTCCTCCTCATCATTTCCTTGAATCAAAATATCATCTATATAGTGGCTTAATTGTGTGTGAGGAGGCAGCTGTATTTCATCTAAGTGTTCAGCTACAATTCTGTAACAGATAGTGGGGCTGTGCAACCATCCTTGGGAAAGCAAATGCTTTTCTGCAATTGGGATAGTAAAAAAAGCACTAGTTAAATCTATTACAGCGTACCAAGTTCCTGGATGTTTCTGAACTTCTTCTATTAAAGTGACAGTGTCTGGCACAGCTGCTGCAAGCGGTGCAGTATGTTTGTTTACTTCTCTAAAATCCACTGTCATTCTCTAGGATCCATCACTTTTCTTGACAGGCCACACCAGATTGCCACCTCAAAACTTCTACATCTAATAAATCTCTAATTGTCTGTGATATCTCTTCATGTGCTCCCAGAATTCTATATTGCCTCATTGTGACTAACTTAGTTGCAGCCAGGATCTGCACAGGAGGCATTTTTTTACTTTGCTGACCTTAACAGGTCTGGTACTAATACAGGGTTTAACTCCAAATTGATACTGACTATCAGAAAGATTTAAAGTTAGTCTTTTTAGAATGTCTATAATGATTTTACATTCAGGAATGGGGACAATCGTGACTGAATATAATAATTTTTGGAGGTTTCCTGTTTTCATTTCCATTTGTGATTGTACAGCTTTAATTTATTTTCCTCCCAAACCTGTAATAATTACAGGTTGTCCGTTAAACTTTCTGGGATTCCCATATATTAAGGAGGCCTCTGCTCCAGCCTCAATTAGGGTATTTACAGTTTGTGGGGACTGGTTGTTCTAAATAAAAAACAAACAAACAACAACAAAAGGAAAAAAAAAACAAACACAAAACTTTAAGTTCTACATGGGGCCATCGGTCCTTCTGCACCCACTGCCCTGGAACTTGGCCATTAATTCATATGTGCTGATTATAATATTGATTCACCTCACTTGCCTCCTGCAAAGGGTACAAGTCAGAAAATGCTGCCCAATCCTCTTTCACCCCCGGAACCAGTGATCCACTCACGGGGGGCCCTCCGTGGGCAGATGGAGGGTCCCGTTGAGGTTCGAGAAGGGGTGCCGTAGGCTGAGTTGTCCCTGGATTCTTAGTTTTAGCACTCTGCACTCTCTTGCTAGGTTTATTCAGCCCTCTCTGTGTATATATTCGCCACGGCTCGTTAGTTGGAACACCATAAATTTTTTCATGAGACATGCCATGTTTTAACAAAGCCGTAAACATTTCCTTACGAGAAATCCTGTTTTCACTGCCTTTAGGGCTGTCTCGAGTATCTCGATTCCCTGCACTCCCTCGGGGGCCCCACTCTTCAAGGTCACGTAGCTGTTGCACTTTTTCTATTACTTCATCGAGGGGATCCCCCATTTCATTAATGCAAAGGGGCATAATTACATTTTTATATGCCAGTGGAACGGTTTGAATCACTCTGTTTCTCATAGTGACCGACAAAGGATGCCACACCATAAAGTCAGCGTCTCCTACAAAAATAGCTACTTTCATCCCTTCCTCTTTCATTCGCTGTATACAATCTCGCAAAGTATACCACTGATGGTCAGATGGCAGCCAATCATTCTCTGTAGGATATTTGGTATTACATCCCAGAGCAGCCAGTGTTAACAAATTAATATCCTGAGTGTTGTTTTGAAATGCATCCTGCACAAAAGCATTTGAACTTAAAATCAAAAACTTTTTAGAATCTCCTGCGTCTAGGGTTACCCCTGCCACTCCCTGATCCTGCAAACGCACCATCCAAGAGAGCAAGGATTCCCCCGGTCTCTGCTTAAATCTTTCAATTATATCATTTACTTCATACTGTGTATAATCCTCTATCATATCCTTCCTCACAGCTTGCCCACTATTAGGATCTCTACCAGGATCCCACTGCACACCGGCTTCTGCAATCACCGCATGCCTTTTCTTACACTTTCTCCTTTTCCTATACTCACATTGTGCTACTCGCACCGCAGCTTTCTCCACCACTGTCTGATAAGTATCCAGCTTATCAGCAAGCAACTTATTCTGGCATTGCAACATCACTATTTGACTCTGTAAATCACATATCTGTTGCTCCATCTGGGAGCGCTCTAACAACAGCCTCTCTTTACTCTGGTGTTGTTTTCTACATGCAGTTAACGAAATCCACCCTCGTTTACTTGAATTTGTAGTTTCTTTTCCTTTTTCAATAGGTACCTTTTCATACAATTTAAAACATCCAATGGTCACTTTAAATAATGGCATTTTTGTCGGATCCCACTCCTGACACCAATTTATGTTTTGCTGATCAGGGATATCAATTAAACTCAGACACCAGAGTGAAAAGAGCAGGCATATTTTACTAGAAATAACTAAATAATGTAACAGAATAATACAGAAAACATACAGTAAGAAAAGACAGAACAGTGCACTTAAACAGATAGGAAAATACAGGGTAATGCATCAAATCATTACTACTTGATAGAGAGAGAGAATAGTGATTAAGAAAGATCCATCACCACTTGCATACGTTACCATCATCCAGACCCGCAGGCGCTGGGCAGCCCCGGTTACAGCGAGGATTTGGAGAGCCAGTCCCGGCAAGTGGGAAATCCTACGCGGTGCGTCCACCCGTAGGTGAGGCTTCCAAAGTCGCTGTGAGCGGGTCCAGCCTTATATACCTAAAAATCAGTAAGCCAGAATAGCTGGCACCTTTGTTTTAAGCAGAAATATCTGGTTTTCATCTCACGTTAGGTTCCCCCCAGAGCCTGGCCAGGGCTTAAGGGAGAAGCTAAGGGAGTTTCCCTGCTTATCTAGTTAATTTATGAGCAAGGTCACAAGGCCAGACAACTGTTTCCGTGGCTCCGTTATCTTGCTCACACATAAAGAAAGATAAAGATACATTCAACATAGACATGTTTTATGATGTTTAAGCTACATCTTCTATGCATATTTCACTAATGACTACATACAGAGTTAGCAGTTTCAGTTCAGGGCCTGTTGCTCAGGCTTCAGTACTCCCACCTTTTACATCAGAATAGTTGGTTTGCTATAACTTAGTATAATACCTATTAGCACAATGGTTATCAGTTATAAAATGTACAGGATTCATCTATAGGTCAACTCTGGCTTGGGCTTATTGTCCAAGCCTTAGCACTTCACTGACTTAAGAGTAGAAACAGAGGCGGCTCAGATACAATTGGCTTTGATTTTTATGGGACAATCGGCACCAGGTACAAGAAAGAAACTCCAGAAACTTGAAGGAGAGGATTCAAGGAGTCTGAATAAAATGTTAGAAGCAGCATGGAAAGTATATAACCACAGGAAAAAGAGGAAAGGAAGACCAGAGAAAGTAGATTGTTAGCTGTAATGACAGAGACAGCAGGCAGAGGAAGGGGCAGAGGAAGAGGACGAAGAATTGGTGGAAGGGGAGGATTTATGAACTATGGTAATCAAAACTTTAATACCCCCTTAGGAGTGAATCAGTGTGCCTTTTGTAAACAAGAAGGACACTGGAAGAGAGACTGCCCAAGAAACAGGAATGCTCAGCAAGAAATAGCCAAATTGATGGTTTTAGATGACTGAAGGGGACCAGAGGGGAACCCAGCTGAGCCTCTGGTTGTAATTAAGCTGGGAGATAAAGAAGTTAAATTTTTGGTGGATATGGGAGCAACATTCTCGGTATTGAATACTTGTAAAGGAAAAATTGGAACAAAACCAGCAAACATAATAGGAGCAACAGGGAAGGAGGAAAATAGGCCATTCCTGCAACCCCTGGATTTAAAATTTGGAAATAAAATAATTACACATGAATTTTTGTATGTACCAGAATGTCCGATACCCTTGTTAGGAAGAGATTTGTTATCCAAATTAAATGCACAGATTGTTTTTGAAGAAGGAGAACTTTTCTTGAAAATACCTGAATCAAAAACAGGAGAAATCCTGATGATACAGGAAAAAGTGAAAGAGCAGGAAATTCCACCAGAGGTGGATTCTGCAGTGATTCCTACAGTATGGGAAACAGATATTCTTGGCAAATCAAAATTGGCAGAGCCTGTGAAAATAGATTTAAAAGAAGGTGCAGGGACAGTAAAAATTAAGCAATATCCAATCAAACCAGAAGTCAGACAGGAGCTGAAGAAATTGATTGATAAATTTTTGGAGTACAAAATTTTAGAAGAATGTGAATCTGAGTATAATACTCCTATTCTACCAGTTAGAAAACCCTCAGGTGAATACAGATTGGTGCAAGACTTGAGAGCAGTAAATCAAATAGTCAAGGACATATATCCTGTGGTGGCAAATCCTTATACATTGTTAACAGCGTTAAAGGAGACTCATCAGTGGTTTACAGTGCTTGATATAAAAGATGCTTTCTTTTGTATACCTTTGGAGAAGGAAAGCAGAAAATTATTTGCTTTTGAGTGGGAAAATCCACAAACGGGACAAAAAATGCAGTTGACATGGACAAGACTACCCCAAGGATTTAAAAATAGCCCAACGATTTTTGGAAATCAGCTGGCAAAAGAGCTTGAAATTTGGAAACAGGATAAACCAAGGCCTGGACATTTACTTTTACAATATGTGGATGACATACTGATTGCCACAGAAGAAAGATTTACCTGCATACAGGTAACAACAGACCTTTTAAATTTTCTGGGACTGAATGGGTACAAGGTATCTCGGAAGAAAGCCCAAATAGCCTGTCAGACTGTGATTTATCTGGGCTTTGAAATTTCAAAAGGGCAGCGACAATTAGGAAAAGATCGCAAAGATACTATTTGTAGTATACCTGAGCCGAAAAATATTCATGAACTCAGAGTGTTCTTGGGAATGGCAGGGTGGTGTCGCCTTTGGATCATGAACTACGGTCTGATAGCTAAGCCGTTGTATGAGGCCCAAAAGAACTCTCCTTTTGTGTGGGGCCCACAACAACAAAGGGCTTTTACAGAGTTAAAGCGTGCCTTAATGTCTGCACCTGCTTTAGGACTCCCAGACCTAACCAAAGATTTTCAGTTGTTTGTCCATGAGAGACAACGTCTGGCGTTGGGTGTGCTGACTCAGCAAATAGGAAGCTGGAAACGACTGGTTGGATACTTCTCCAAACAACTGGACACAGTGAGTAAAGGGTGGCTGAACTGCCTTCGAGCAGTGGCTGCAACAGTGATGCTCATACAAGAAGCTCGGAAATTGACTTTGGGAAGAACAATAACGGTCCATGTCCCACACATGGTGATAACTGTTTTAGAACAAAAGGGGGGACATTGGCTGTCTCCGAGCCAAATGATGAAGTACCAGGTAATACTGACTGAACAAGATGACGTGATTCTAAAAACAACTAACCTGGTAAATCCTGCAGTGTTTTTAAGTTCCATACAGGACGAAGGACAACTGGAACATGACTGCTTGGCTACTATCGAGCATGTTTATCCCAGTCGAGACAATTTGAAGGACGTACCATTGGAGCGACCAGACTGGGAACTGTATACAGATGGTAGCAGCTTTATGGAGCAAGGGGTCCGATACGCTGGATATGCGGTAACAACAGACACCACAGTTATAGAAGCAAAGGCATTGACGGGTACCACATCAGCTCAGAAAGCAAAACTTATTGCTTTAATTCGAGCCTTAGAACTAAGTGAAAAGAAGAAAGTAAATATTTGGACAGACTCAAAGTATGCTTTTGGGGTAGTACATGTCCATGGAGCTTTGTGGAAAGAAAGAGGATTATTGTCCTCCCAGGGATCAAATATTAAGCATCAAAATGAAATTTTACAATTATTACAAGCAGTTCAAAAACCAGCTCAAGTAGCAATCATGCACTGTAAAGCACATCAAATTGGGAACACAAAAGAAATTGTTGGAAATATTTTGGCTGACCGAACGGCAAGGAAAATAGCAAAGGAACGAGCATTCCAAATGGCATTAATTCCCTCCAAGACAGTAACCCTTCCTAGAGAAAAGCCAAAATATTCAGGGGAAGATGAGAAACTAGGTCAATTTTTGAATGCCAAGAAAAATTTAGCTGGATGGTGGATAACTCCTCATGGACGAGTAGTAGTTCCACCTTCATTAATGAGAGAAATAATGCAAACCAAACATCAAGAATGTCATTGGGGAGCAGAAGCTCTAGTAACATCTTTACAAAAACAAGTTATATCAGTGAAGATGATGGACATGGCTAAATTAATAACTGCAAAATGCGAAGTATGTTTGAAAAATAATCCAGTGATCAAGAAAAGAGTTCAAATGGGCAGGTTAAAATCTGGTACGGAACCTGGAGATTATTGGCAAGTAGATTTTTCAGAATTACCTAGACAAAATGGGTATCGATACATTCTGGTGGGGGTGATACTTTTACAGGATGGCCAGAAGCTTTTCCCTGTCGCACCACACAAGCAAAAGAAGTAGTAAAGTGGTTACTACGAGAAATAATTCCAAGGTTTGGAGTTCCTATTGGAATTTCCTCTGACAGAGGTCCACACTTTGTTGCAGAAGTAGTCCAAAATGTTAGCAAAATTTTGGGTATCACTTGGGATTTGCATACTTCATGGAGGCCCCAATCCAGTGGGAAAGTAAAAAAAATGAATGAAACCTTAAAGAGACAAATAAGTAAAATCTGTCAAGAAACTAATTTAAAATGGCCTCAAGCGCTTCCATTGGCATTGTTATGAATTAGAGTACAACCAAAGAGTGGAACCTCAGTCAGTCCTTATGAATTATTGTATAGGAAACCTTATGAATCCCCAGAACCAAATCCAAACATGCATGTGAAAGGGAAACAAGATGTGTATAACTATTTACTTTCTTTAGGAAAAACTTTGACTGCAATTTGGAGCGCAATACTGTGGAACAGACCATTATCCCTTAAAAATCCTGTGCATGACTTTCAACCAGGAGACTATGTCTATGTGAAGACGTGGACTTCCGAACCTCTGCAAGAACGCTGGAAGGGACCTTTCCAGATACTGTTAACCACCTTTACGGCTATCAAGATTGCAGAATCAGATGCTTGGATACACTATACCCGGGTGAAGAAGGCGCCCACTCCATGGAAGATTATTAGCCGTGACCCAAAGACTTTAAAACTGACTCTGAAACATGTCTAATTTCTCATATCAGTTTGTGATTATTCTCCTTGTGTTAGCTAAGCAGGTGATACTGGTGTGGACTGATTCGGTGGTGAGAAACAAAAGACAACAAGACACAGAACAATTGATCAACATTCCCAAAGAAATGTCTGAAGAAAATTTGATGTTAGGATTGATTAAGGGATTTGCCAACTTGCAGAATGTTACACAGATTACTGCTTGTTTGCCAATACCAAGAGCAGTAGGTGAATCTATTCCTTGGGGAATTTCAACTGTGAATCTGATCAACCTGGAACATAAGAACTCCCTGGTGTTTTACTTGGGACGGTACTTGGATTAAAGGTGTACTCGCAATTCTTCCTTCAGTAGTAGATAAAGGTACTACACAAATAGAAAAGGAACATGTGGTACCATGGTGGAAATGTGAAAAGGTGTATGATTGCAGCAATGCAGACTCAATAATTCAAAGAATTCCTCCCTTAGCAGCTACTTTGAAGTTTGGTTGTTACTGTCGAGGTTTTCATAATAACCTCACTTTGAGAAGTATATTTACACCCAGGAGAGGATACCTTTTAGTTGTAAGAAATTTACCATTCAGAGTCCAGGACATTTAGTTTGGGCATTAAGTGATAGAACCTGGACAACGCACTTGCCAGTAGACGGTAAGGTGAAACAAGTTACTTTAGACCTGCCGACATTGTGTCCAATTTGGAAGAAATTGCCATTCAAAGGACCCTTAGAAAATTTGAAATTAAAACGAACCAAGAGATCTGAGACAGATGATGACACATGGAATGAACCATCAACAGGAGTGAAAATTAGCTGGGCCTTAGAGTCCCTTTTGAACCCAATAGCTTCATATAGAAACAGGGAATGACTCTATCAGTCAACAGGACAAGTAGAAAAATTGGCCAACGTCACAAGGAAAGGATTTAAAGAATTAAACATCTAATTACAGGCAACTTCCCGAATGACACTTCAGAATAGGATGGCATTAGTAATACATGCTTCTGCTAAAGGAGCATGGAGCGTGTGGATATCTCAAGGATAACTTAGATCATTACTGCATTCATATTCCTAATGTCACTCAGGATGTAGAACATGATCTAGATCTCTTAGGCAAAATCGAAAAAGAGACAGAAACAATTCGAGAAGATATGTCCGAAGATTGGTTGGGAAAGATTTTTAGTGGATTAGGATGGAACCTGAGCTCTTGGCTGAAATCCCTAATCAAGACCTTGTTTTTGCTGTTAATTGTCTTTGTGATGATCATGTTAATTTATGCTTGTCTTAAAAGACAGTTTATTAATAGACTTGCAGCACACCGAAGGATTATGAGAGAAGTACCACATGTGCCACCTGAATACAGTCCACCACCAAAATATGATGAAACTAATATTAACATTGAAAATGAAAATGAATAAAATGTGAAAGTATTGAAATAATTTTCAACACTTTCAAAGGGGGGGAAATGTTATCGATTTACCAATAAGTAGAAGAAATTGTGTTTGATTTAATAGAAATATAAAATCATAAGAAATATTTAGTAAAATTTTTATTTGTTGTGGTTTGTATTAGCAACCGATTGCTGCTTTAAAATCCCCTATACAGTCCCATACCAAGGCCGAGGAGATTGGTCATAATCATTTAGTAGAAACGTTTGGAACCTAGGTAACCAAATACAAACTGATCTGTAAGTTGATTTATAATATATATATATATAGGACCAGGAGAATACAAGTAGTTGTCAAAGTCTAGGATTAATAAGAACTGAGGGAAACAACCGTAACAGCTTACAAGTACCTGCCAAGGAAACTGTGTCCTTGGAAATTGTGTTTGTGTATGAAACTGTGCCCTTGGAAATTGTATATGAAAAAGTTCTATATAAGATGGGTGATTTTGGTGCTGGGCGCGCGCTGTTGGTGAGAATACTCCCCTGCGCGCCCGGCCGTCAATAAAGAAGTGTCTGCTTATCTGCATCAAATTGGTGTTGATAAGTTCTTTATTCCGGATTTTCGGTAACACACTCATCTATCTTCTAATAGGCTACAGGTCATCTACACACGCTGTTCACGCGCCTCTACAAGCATTTGCATTGGTTAATTGCAATTAGCACGTAAAGCCCAAAACTTGCCCAAACTCCCTTATCTCATACCCTGTTTTGCTCAGACTTGTGTGCTTTTGCTGACCACAGGTGTTTCTCACTTATCTGCTATCTTGTGTGTTTTTGCCAGCCTTATTTTGCTGGCCTTGTCTTCGTCCTTGCATTCTTCTGTCTGCACTAACTTTCTCCCAGCGCGGCCCAGACTCCTACAATAACCATTGTGCTAGTAGGTATTGTACTAAGTTATAACAACCCACTTATGCTGGTGTAAAAAGTGCTAAAGCATTGAAATACTGCAGCCTGAACAACAGGCCCCAAGCTGAAGCTGCTAACTTAGCATGTAGTCATTAGTAAAATATGTAAACTCGCTAGTGAAAGACAAAATATAATCAGTAGTGAGGAGAGAATGTATTCAGCTTCCCTTGTTTAGCCTTGTTCAAGGCTGAGAACCCAAGTATTTGGCCTTGTTAGAAACTCCCTTGGTTCCCCCCCCCGAGCCCTGGCTGGAATCCAACAGGAGAATGAAACCAGAAATTTTCCGCTCAAAACAAAGGTGCCAGCTATTCTGGCTTGTCGATCTCTGGTATATAAGGCTGGGCCCGCTCGCAGCGACTTTGGAAGCCTCACCTATGGGTGGACACACCGCGTAGGATTTCCCACTTGCTGGGACAGGCTCTCCAAATCCTCGCTGTAAACGGGGCTGCCCAGCATCTGTGGATCTGGATGATGGTAACGTATGCAAGTGGTGATGGATCTTTCTTAATCACTGTTCTCTCTCTCAGGTAGTAATGATTTGATGCATTACCCTGTATTTTCCTGTTTGTTGCTTTAAGTGCACTGTTCTGCTTCTTCTTACTGCATGTTCTCTGTATTACTCTGTTACATTATTTGGTTATCACCAGTAAAATACGCCTACTCTTTTCACTCTGGTGTCCGAGTTTAATTGGTATCCTTAATCAGCAAAACACACAGTCCAGTACTTTGCCACAGTTCAGTGTTGCAGCTGGCCATTGTTTTTCCCTGCCACCTTAGCACAGCTCAGCAGTTTCTTATCTTTCTCCCAAGGTCTGTTTTTCATCAAAGCCTAGCTGTTGATTCAGAGGCTGTGCAAGGCTGACAGGCCACGCTCTCCCACAGGTGGAGGTTAACGGTAGACTATCGTGCCTGAACGAAGTGACGCCACCACTGAGTGCTGCTGTACCAGATATGTTAGAGCTCCAATATGAACTGGAATCAAAGGCAGCCAAGTGGTACGGCACAATCGACATTGCCAATGCATTCTTTTCAATCCCTCTGGCAGCAGAGTGCAGGCCACAGTTTGCTTTCACCTGGAGGGGTGTCCAATACATCTGGAATCGACTGCCCCAGGAGTGGAAGCACAGCCCTACAATTTGTCATTGACTAATCCAGACTGCACTGGAAAAGGGTGATGCCCCTGAACATCTACAGTACATCGATGACATCATTGTGTGGGGCTACAAGGCAGAAGAAGTGTTTGAGAATGGAAAAAGAGTAATTCAGATTCTTCTGAAAGCTGGTTTAGCCATAAAAAAAAGCAAGGTCAAGGGACCAGCACAAGAGATTCAGTTCTTGAGAATAAAATGGCAGGATGAATGCTGTCATGTCCCTATGGATGTGGTCAACAAGTGTTTTGCTGATCAGGGATACCAATTACATTCAGACACCAGAGTGAAAAGAGCAGGCGTATTTTACTAGAAATAAGTAAATAATATAACAGAATAATACAGAAAACATACAGTAAGAAAAGACAGAGTAGTGCACTTAAACAAATAGGAAAATACAGGGTAATGCATCAAATCATTACTACCTGAGAGAGAGAGAATAGTGATTAAGAAAGATCCATCACCACTTGCATACTTTACCACCATCCAGATCCGCAGTCGCTGGGGAGCCCCGGTTACAGCGAGGATTTGGAGAGCCAGTCCCGGCAAGTGGGAAATCCTACGCGGTGCGTCCACCCGTAGGTGAGGCTTCCAAAGTCGCTGTGAGCGGGTCCAGCCTTATATACCTAAAAATCAGTAAGCCAGAATAGCTGGCACCTTTGTTTTAAGCGGAAATATCTGGTTTTCATCTCACGTTAGGTTACCCCCAGAGCCTGGCCGGGGCTCAAGGGAGAAGCTAAGGGAGTTTCCCTCCTTATCTAGTTGATTTATGAGCAAGGTCACACACCAGGTCACAGGGCCAGACAACTGTCTCTGTGGCCCTGTTATCTTGCTCACACACACAAAGAAGGATACATACAAGATAGATATGTTTTATGATATTTAAGCTACATCTTCTATGTATATTTCACTAATGACTACATACTGATTTAGCCGATTTGGTTCAGGGCCTGTTGCTCAGGCTACAACACTTCTACCTTTTACATCAGAATAGGTGGTTTGCTATAACTTAGTATAATACCTGTTAGCACAATGGTTATCAGTTATAAAATATACAGGATTCATCTATAGGTCAACTCTGGCTTGGGCCTATTGTCCATGCCTTAGCACTTCAACAAGATAGCAACTATGTCTCCATCAGCTAACAGGAAGGAAACACAAGCTTTCTTAGGACTTGTGGGATTCTGGAGAATGCGTATTCCAGGTTATAGTCAGCTTGTGAATGCTCTCTATCGAGTAACCTGAAAGAAGAACTATTTTGAGTGGGGCCTTGAGCAACAACAAGCCTTTGAGCACATCAAACAGGAGATAGCTCGGGCGGTAGCTCTTGGGCCTGTTCGGACAGGACCAGATGTGCAAAACGTACTTTACACATCAACTGGGGAGCATGGCCTCACATGGAGCCTCTGGCAAAAAACATCAGGAGAAACCTGAGGTTGACCATTAGGGTTTTGGAGCTGGGGGTATCTGGATCAGAAGCCCACTACACTCCAACTGAAAAAGAGATACTAGCAGCATATGAGGGGATTTGAGCCACTTCAGAAGTTGTTGGTACAGAAGCACAGCTCCTCTTGGCACCGTGATTGTCCGTGCTATACTGCATGTTCAAAGGAAACATCCCCTCTATGTATCATGCAACCAGTGCTACCTGGAGTAAGTGGGTAGTGTTGATCACGCAATGGGCTCAACTGGGAAAACCCAACCGTCCAGGGATCCTGGAAGAGATCATGGACTGGCCAGAAGGTAGAGATTTTGGAGCACTGCCTGAGGAGGTGGCTCGCGCCCGAGGCACCGCCATATAACGAGTTACCAGAAGATGAAGGGCGGTATGCTCTGTTTACTGATGGATCCTGTTGTGAGGAGCAGACCCACTGCAACAGGCTGGTGAGGGATGGCAGGCCGCCATCACCTTACCACACAGCATGACCCTGCTCAGGACCCGGTGAGCCACTCACATCCCAGGTACAGGGGAGCAGAGGTGGTTGTTTTGTTCTGGGGACTTTTCAACAATGCAACATATTACATCAATTCTGGGGGAGGGATGAAAAAAAGAGGAGAAAAATCCCCAAAGAGGAACTAGGAAGAAGCACATATTCCTCTCACCATTGCTCCTCACCCTAACCTTGCCTTCTGCAGCTGAGGAGGCGCCCGGGCCTCGCCGGCACCGCCGGGCCTCGCGCCTCGGGGGCAGCGACCCCGGCCCCCCCTCCACCGCGGGCGGGAACTGCAGGCGGCGTGACCCCGCCGCCGGCCGCCGGCCCCGTGTGCCAACCTGGGACGAGCCCGCCGCCAGGGCGCAGGGCGGCCCGGGGCGGCGCGGGGGCAGTGTGAGTTGGCGGCTGCGCCGGGGCGCAGGCAACGTTGGTGGTGGGTTTGCTGTCGCTGAGTACGGTTGGGGGAAGTTGGGCCTGGTCGTGCGGTGGAACGGATGCTCGGCGGAGAGCAGGGCAACGCGGCGGCAGCAGGGAGGCGCCGCTGCTGTTGCTGAGGTAAAGCGGGTATTGCTGCCTTACTTGGCGCTGCCCCGCAGGAGGCCGCCGGGGCAGGGGGACAGGACAGGGCAGGGCAGGGCAAGGCGGTGGGGAGCGGTGCGGGGCCGGGCCGCGCTGGGCCGGGCCGGCTGTGCCGCCGCTGAGCCCTCCGGCGCAGTAGGCCCGGTTGGGCTGCCCGCTGCGACCGTCGTCGAACCTTGGGGGCGGTGGAGCTTCTTCCCCTGTGGCTGGGGACGGCCCAGCTCGGCGCTTCCTGGGCAGGCGGTGCCGGGGGCGAGGCCTGGCGGCCGCGGGGCTACCCAAGAGCCCCGGCCCTGTCGTGCTACGCGGGGTGCTAAGCTGGTTCCCTGGCGTCCCCGGGGGACGGCGGGCGGAGTGTCTGTAGGAAGCGCCCATGCGGCCGTTCCCAGGGGGAACGGGTGGTGGGGCGGTGTGGTGCCGAGCCTGGCTTTTCTGTTCTTAGCCGAGGGCGGTCCCGGCGGCTCCGCGTTCGTCCCCGGACCGGGAAGAGCCCTCTCCGCGCAGCCTTGCCCTGGCGGTGGAGAGGCTGCGCCCCCGAGAGGGGTCGAGGCGCGGGGATCGAGCACCGGCACTTGGAGAGCAGCCCCTCTGCGGCGGGCACTGCCACCCGGGTGCCTGTTGGTGCAGGACGCCCAGAGGGGTTAACTTACTGGTCTCTTACTAGGATGGAAGCTCAGTTTGTCCTGCCTTCCTAGTTTTTTTGATTGTTGTTATTCTTTAAATGACTTTTCTGAAGCACTTTGGTGTTCCCCTGCCCTCTTGCATAGTTTCGCAGCCCACATAAAGTCTTTGAAATGTTTTAGAATGGGATGTGCTTTATAGTGTCCACAGTGAAGTTAATGTACTTTTTCTATGTGTATGCATTTGAACTTGTTCAGTGGTGGAACACTGAACAAGCTCAAAATCATTTTTTCAGAGCCCCAGAGAAGGAAACAGGGAATGTATAGCAGCATGACTCATATTGCAGGGATGCAAATTCAGTTCAAGTGATTAGACATATATCCTTTTTAAAAACGCAAGCATTAGCTGACAGATTTTTATTTTTTTTTTTGTGAGGTTGCTTTTTTATTGTTATTTAGGGCTCTCTTGTGGGACACATGACCTCTGCCAGGGCTGCAGAAAGCTTAAGTCATAAGTGGAATCCCAAATTCACAAGCATCAAGAGACTTTGAAACTACTTCACCAGTTTTCTATTCTCTTTCCGGGAAGAGCATGTATGCAGAGTTCCATGGCAGAATATTTAAGGTAGGTGGGCAATCTATGGCAAGTAGAACTGAAGAAGGTGTGACCGGCTATAAGAATCAACTGAACTTGAGTATGGAGACCCAGAAGTGCCAGCAAGCTCAGAAAAGGAACTAATTGGAAGAATATTGCTAGACATAGAAGAAGTGAAACACATTCTTCTGCAACAATCATTGACTCAGAATAAATACAGTAAAAACATCAGCAGTGAAATGACAGATCCTGATGCTTATTGATTCTCTGGTGGATTTTATTACTTAGACATTGCTATTGACGTTTTTATTATCCCATTGAATACATCTTGAATCTATCTGTGCATAAAAATATAACTGGACAATTGCATTTTGATGCTCTTTAATAACACTTTTGAACGTGAAATTGTTTGTCAAGATGAGTGCTGAAGGATATCAATACAGAGCTTTATATGACTACAAAAAAGAGGAAGAACATGACATTGACTTGCACTTAGGAGATATATTAACTGTGAATAAAGGTACCTTACTAACACTTGGATTCAATGAAGGGGAAGAAGCAAAGCCTGAGGCAATTGGTTGGTTAAATGGCTTGAATGAAACCACAGGGGAGAGAGGGGATTTCACAGGAACTTATGTAGAGTACATAGGAAGAAAAAAAATACCTCCCCCAACTCCGAAGCCTCGTCCTCTTCGACCCCTTCTTGTAGCACCAAGTCCTGCAAAAGTTGAAGCAGAGAGTGAGCAACAAGGTTAGTGCTGTTCTCATAAGATGTGTGTGCATACCACATTTTTCAAGTATTTTTGTTTCATAGACTTGCATGACCATACATCTACGTATATAATATGTGCTGGTCAGCTTTTTCAGTATGCTGTGGTTTGAACCTGGCCAGCAGCCAAACCCCATGCAGCTGCTTCCTGACCCTTCCCCTGCCTGGGGGATGGGGGAGAAAATTGGAGGGGTAAAGGTAGGGAGACTTGTAGGTTGAGATAAAAACAGTTTAATAATTGAAATAAAATAAAACAATAACAATAATAGAAAGTACAAACAGGTAGCGCACAATGCGATTGCTCACCACCCTCCAACTGATACCCATCCCGTTGCCGGCTAGCAATTCCAAAAAAACAAGATCCTGCAATCACAATCCCGGAAGCAAGAGAGAACCCCCTCCTTCTCAGCTGCCCCTCCTTTATATACTGAGCATGACGTTACGTGATATGGAATATTCCATTGGCCAATTTGGGTCTGCTGCTCTGGCTGTGCTCCCTCCCAGCTTCTTGTGCACCTGTGCATGGGCAGGACATGGGGAGTTAGAGAGACCTTGATCTCTTAGCAACAACTGAAAACATCAGTGTATTATCAACATTCTTCTCACACCAAATCCCATACTGAATCCAAAACACAGCACTAGTCTAGCTACTAAGAAGAAACATTAGCTCTATCCCAGCCGAAGCCAGGACATAGTACATGCCTCATTTCAGTCAATTAAGAATTGTTTCTACTTCATAATATTTACCTCATACACTTTGTAATTTCATGTGCTTTGTCTTGATTACTGGTCTCTGTGGTGCCTTACTGTGAGGTACATCTTGGGTTGGAAAGTATGCTTATCACAGAATCATTCAGGTTGGAAAAGACCCTTGGGATCATCAAGTCCAACCATCAGCCCTACTCTACAAAGTTCTCCCCTACACCATATCCCCCAACATCTCATCTAAATGACCCTTAAACACATCCAGGGATGGTGACTCCACCACCTCCCTGGGCAGCCTATTCCACTGTCTGACCACTCTTTCTCTGAAAAATTTTTTCCTAATGTCCAATCTAAACCTCCCCTGCTGGAGTTTAAAGCCATTCCCTCTTGTTCTATCACTAATTACCTGTGAGAAGAGACTAGCGCCAGCCTCTCTACAATGTCCTTTCAGGTAGTTGTAAAGAGTGATGAGGTCTCCCCTCAGCCTTCTCTTCCTCAAGCTAAACAGTTCCAGCTCCTTCAATTGCTCCTCATAGGATTTATTCTCCAGGCCCTTCACCAGCTTCGTTGCCCTCCTCTGCACTCGCTCCAGCACCTCGATATCTCTCTCATATTGAGGTGCCCAAAACTGGACACAATACTCCAGGTGTGACCTCACCAGTGCAGAGTACAGGGGGACTATCACCTCCCTACTTCTGCTGGTCACACTATTTCTAATACAAGCCAGGATGCCGTTGGCTTTCTTGGCCACCTGGGCACACTGCTGGCTCATGTTCAGCTGCTTGTCAATTAGAACCCCCAGATCCTTCTCTTCCAGACAGCTCCAGCCACACCTCCCCAAGCCTGTAGCCGTGTAGGGGGTTGTTGTGGCCCAAGTGCAGGACCTGGCACTTGGCCTTGTTGAAGCTCATCCCGTTAACGTTGGCCACCGATCCAATCTATCCAAGTCTCTCTGTAGAGCCTCCCTATCTTCATGCAGATCGACACTCCCGCTTAACTTGGTGTCATCTGCGAATTTACTTATAATTCACAACTGTGAAGACTTAAATGGGGAATGAGCAGGATAGCATTTATTTTAGGTTTCTAAGAAGCTGTTTTGAAGTGTTTCCCTCTGGTTCATCAAACTCACTATTGAGAAACTTTTTGGTGAATCCAATAATACGAATTCCAAATAAACAGTATGTTCCTATCATAAATCTCTTGCTAACAACAAAAAGTATCTACTTTGTCATGTAGGTTTACATGTGACATTAAAAGAGCAGGCACTTAAAAATGAACAATAGAATGATAATAGAGAAATTCATATTTAGCTTTGTTTTGGGGTAGGGCATGCAGTAGAAAAAAAATAGGACATATAAACAAAGGAAGATATTTCCTTTGTTTAAACATAAGTTGCTTTCTAACCTACATTTGTGACTATGTTGGACAGAACTCAGATTTTGATCAGAACTCTTATGTTAATAGAAGAAAGAGTATTAAGAATTGTAAAAACTTTAGGTTAAAAAACCCCAAACAAACAAAAAAACCCACAAACCAAAACCAAACCTTTCTCAAAGTGATTTGTCTGCTTTTACCTACTGACATTCAGTCTTGCATATCAACAAGCCAAGTCCATCTTAGGATAGATTTTACATTGGTCTTTCATATCTCAAAAGTCTAGAATGGTTTATATTGCTTCAACATCTAATACTTCTTAAATTCTCAGTGTTTCTAGCTGTAGGAAATACAAGTTGTAGTATGTGATCCTGATTCTCAAAGTGACACCATAGACCTAGATAGTATCATCACCCTCTGCCTCCATAGAAATGTTTGCAGCATCACTTGTGAAGTTGTGTATCAGTTTATCAGCTTCCATCCCACTTTGCCTAAGAGTTTATATTTTGCTGTGCTGATAATCAAAGGAGATAAGAATGAAAATATAGAAAACTGTATGTGGCAACCAAGTGGAAACTTGACAGAAGCATTTCTAGGTTGGTGGGGGCTTAATAAAGAGTAGACCTCTAGACAGAGTACTATTTACATATAGTGTGTTTATTTTTAATATCTTGGGATTGGGGATTTGAAACAAGAAAATGTGCTAATTTAACTGGGAATCTTAATCTCAAAGTCTGCACACATGATCCTGCCATGCTCCAAAATGCTTAAGAATCAGTGATCCAGCCATGTATTTTTACAATTTAAAAAAAAATAAATTCCCATAACTCCTTTTGAATTAAAGATTTAGAGCTTCATGTAAAAGGCTAGGCACCTTCAGTAATGCCCTAGGATCAGGGATTAGACTTTCCTCAACAGAATTAGATTTTTTTCTTTAAAATTGCTTTCCAATCATTTAAATAATCTTAAATACTTAATTACTTATTCTGAATGTTTTTTTTTTCGCCGGCCTTGTTAAGCTTGATCACTTGCTTATCAGTGTCCAGATTCTTTTGTATTAGATCAAATTTGCAATATTTAGGCACAATGCTGCAGGTACTCATACACAAATAATCGTAGGCATCTGAACAGACTTTGCAATCAGTGAAGCCAGTGACATGGACAGAGTTGTTCATCAGGCCAGTGTCTTATGCAATCACAGTCTTATAAATAGGGAGCTCTTTAAAAATTAAAAGCTAATTTGAAAACAAATAAAACTGCTGGTGGTCTCAAATTCTATTAAAATATTCATTTATTTATTACAACACTTGGGTCAAATCTTTCCCCAGATTTTTATTTTATCAATTACCCATTTAAATTTCTAGAACCGTTGGTCAAGACTAGAACTGGGGCTCTTTGAATGGAATTTTAGGAGTGTTGCATTTTGCCTGTCTTCCCTTTAGTTTTATCAATGAAGTAGCAGATTTAGTCTGAGATTGTGAGGCTTCTTTTAATTGCATCTGAAAATATATGAAAATAAAGGGGATACAAGGACCCCAGGAAGTCTGTAGCACCTTTCAGTTTCAGGCCTGGTGCAGGTCAGAGCACTATAATACTATTGCTGGTGTGAGGCTCTCACTGCCCCAACCCACCTTTTTCCCCAGGTTACTTCTCCCACCAAGCAAGGGTGACTGGCTGCTACTGGAGGAGAGGTCAAGGCACTTGCAACAGTGGAGACCCAGCACAGGGTCAGGGTCATCTTTATGCCCTCAACTAGACATCTGAAGTTTTCGTGAAGCTGTAAAGATTTGATAGGATTTTTTTTAAATTTTTTTTTTTTTTAGTCTTGAAATGCTTTATTTTTTAAATTGGAGCTACGTAGGGGTGGTTCCTCTCACTTAACCTCGTGTTGCCCAACTCCTTTTGAAAATTACTGTCCTGAGTCTAGCTGAGTGTTGTGAACTTTGATTCAGCTCATACAGCTGCATACTTTGAGTTGGTTCATACAGTACTGGTTTTCTACCTGGTTTCTGAAGGCTGATTTTAAGACTTTGGAGCATAAAGCTTTGATTGATTGACAGAAATACTTTCTGATTTAACTTGGAATGCTAAATTCCCACTTTGAAATGAAGGTCAGATTGCAGAAGGCAGACGAGAACTTTATATGAATAATCTGTCTGTGGTGGTGGTTTGGAGCTTCCTGCAACTTCTGGTGTAAATTAAAAGGGTTGTGTATGTTGAGACTTTGTACCATTTCAGCTGGTTTAGAGCCTAAAAATCCAAAGCTCTTCCTTCTCATAATGAAACTATAATATAGATTTCCTTAAAAAAACCCAAACCAACTAAACAAACAAAAAAGCTAAAACAAAACTTTCTTTACACTTTTCTATTAGAACAGATACAGATTAGCAAATTAGACAAAGATAATAATACAGTGACTTGCGGAAACACGACTCCCCAACCTATAAGGTTATAAAGTAGGTATGTTTATTCAGCGCTGAGACGCACGGGGGATCGCTCCACCACAAACGTGCGCACCTCTCGTGGCACCTTGTCTTGGCTTTATGCTACAAAGCATCACATATTCATAATACGCCTATACATATGCATGACCTATCCCCGCTTCGTATTATAATGAGCCTGAAAGTCTTTTTCATATGTTCCGCCCCAGTCTCCTCCTAGTCGCGTCTGCGCAGTGTGTCCCAGTGGTCATGGGCTGGGGTCGCAGAGATGAAGTAGCTCCTCTTCCTCACTGTTGAACTTTTTACCTCGGTTCCTTGCGCAGTCTCTGTAGCCTCCTGGACTCGGGCCGGACCATAGGGTTGGTTTTGACCAGTTTTTAGGGCTGTCTTCCTATTCCATCAGGAAGCGTTCCCTCACAGCTTCCATTAATCAAGGTTTCCATATTGTTCTGCTCTCTGGCCCATCGACTATGATCTATTATCCTATTCAATCTTAGTTATCTTTTAACTAATGGGCCTCTAGCCCCTAGCCTGATCTCTAAGTCTTCCATCTTTATCTCTAAACTAAGTTATACCTTCATTTCTTGAGTGCCTAATTTCTATATCCTATTTTAATTTCCTAGCTCCTCATCTCAATTCCCCCCTTTTCTAAGACATTAGTAAATTCTTTTACTACCTTTAATAAATTGACTCCTGATCTAACACTTTAGAAAAGTACTAGTTTGATTCCAGCCTATGCCTAAGCTGATTCTTTTTCCATGTGACATAAGCATCTCCAGTGTTCTGGCAGCACCAAAAAAACCATTTGATTAAAATACAAGTTAATAGTCCTTAAATCAACAGTGTCACTACCAGAACAAAAAGCTGTTTTAACCATGCAAAATTAGGTAGCTATGAAGTCAATTTTTCCCAAAGATTTGTGAAACCCCAGGACGTATCATCTTGTGCTATTAAATGAAATAGTTTTGAAGCTTCCCAAATCCTATGCACATCTGTCTCAATTTGGGCCTCACGATTTACAAAGGCACAGCAGCTTTGATTAATTACTGTACAGACCCTTCCTTCTTTAGCCATTAATAGATCCAAAGCCATGCGATTTTGTATAGTTACTTCTGCCAATGAATTAATCTCCTTTTGTAAATTGACAATGGCATCAGCAGTAGCGTTAGCCAAGATTTCAACAGCGGCAGAGATATTTACTATGGCTTTTTCTAATTCGCTTACTCCTAGCATAGGGATGAGCCATCTTACAAAGCTATGAAATCCGGTTCCTCTAATTACCAGGGGGTTCTCAACCTCTCTTTTCTGTTTAACCTGGTACCACAGGGTCCGTGAGACACCTTGCAGATTCCTAATGGGGTATGAGATAGGCAATAATATACCTGTTGTACATTCTCCCCACCAATTTTGAGGTAAACACTTCCTGGCCTTTCCGTTTGCACATAAGTACCACCAACCTGGCGGTAGACTGCACCTTTTCTCACTGGGACCGTGCTTCCACTCAGCGGTATCATGGCATTCGCCTGGGAATTTCCTCCATCCCGTGTAGCCGGTCTTCCTTATTGACCCTCTGGGGTACGTATTATTGCAAGTTTGATAAGCCCCCTTTTTTGTGCCTAAGAACTGGACCGAATTATTTCCCTTGTTTCGCATCATTATCGGCTGTCGGAGTGGCCATGTGCTATTTGCCCACATTTGTTCAATGGCTTTGGATTCATTATACAAGGCATCATTTTGGTCAACTTGATCTAATATCCATTGATATTCTAGCTCAATTTTTAAATCTAGTCCATAAAGACAATACCTGTCATAATTGCCATCGGGTGGTCTCCATACTCCCGTCAGATCATGAGGGGTGGGTCCCCCTACCCAACCTGTCGTATTTGTAAACCGTGGGATGTTAAATTTGGGAATACCTAGAAAAGGAAATTGACCCGATTTTGGTAATTCTGTGCATACCCAACAATCTGACAAATTATTTCCTTGAGCCATCCCGTGAAGAAGGCCTACAAAGAAATTCTGATTCCATGCTACCACAACGGTATAGACGTTGACCAAAATTATCGTGAAAAATACAATTTTCCTGGCCGAATTTGTGTAACCTTCCATGGAGATCTATGGGCCTTCTTCACTCTGGTATGATGGATCCAGGCGCTCTGCTCCTTGATCTTAATTGCCGTAAAGGAGGTGAGGAGTACTTGGAACGGTCCTTCCCATTGTGGTTCCAGAGTCTTTTCTGCAAGAGACTTAACATACACATAATCCCCAGGCTGTATATTATGCACAGGTCCATCTAACTCTCTGCTTCGGGTTCCAAACACATGTTTTCCAATTTTATTGAGCTCTTTACCCAATTCCACCAGATATGAAGTTATAGTCTCATCCCCTGCCTGCGTGGATATGCCCTTTTGTATGCTATAGGGTCGTCCGTACAGAATTTCAAAAGGATTTAACCCCTCTCTTGCCCTTGGCTTAGTTCATATGCGCAGAAGGGCCACAGGAAGGGACTGAGGCCAAGCCAAATTAGTCTCCTGTCCAAGTTTCACAATCTGTTGTTTGATTAATGTCGCAGATGAAAGTATTAACACGGTAATGATTTAGTAAGAAATCTAGATTTATTAATAACTAACAGCAATTTATCATTACAAAATAATTCAGAAATGTTGAAAGAAAAGCGACTTATTTACAGATTCTAAAATGACAAGATTCACACTAACTTAACGGTACCTTAATTTATACATATATACATGCGCATATACAAAACGTACAAACACACACACAGAAACAAAAGTTTGGATCCAGCAGAATGAAGTACGTACCCACACACCAATAAACAGAGAAAGGACGGGTGAAAGAGAAGCTAGCTCAAAGAAAAATTTCCCTCTTGAGTTTAGAGCAAATACTCCCAATGCCTTGGCATTCCTCAACGGGTGATCATTGAGACTCGAGCGGGTGGACTTCGCCCTGGCCTTCCATCAGCTCTGGCAGCAGACGACACCTTAAGGGTTTGGTACCTGAGAGGCGTCCCAGCTCAGGGGAGGTGCTGGTCACAGGCCCACTGCGATCCAGGAGAGCTCAAAGGGTCTCCCTGGTGGTTGCCATTTATAGGGTCGAAGACAATTGACTTTTGTCAAATACCTTCTGGTGCCTTCCAGCAGTTACAAAAGAATTTGATGAATGTGCGACTCTGTTATTGTTCCCATTTGACCCCATCCCAGGCACAGGTGTGCCAGGCCCTTAGGAGTTGATGGGCCGTTATAGCCGTTTCCGAGGAATCGGGAGGGGCAGGAGCCAGGCTCGTTAAGGGGGTGCCTTAACGTTATCAGTCCTTATCTCGACAGATTGGTGTATAGCTCGGGGGATGTGGGTGGAATCACACCTAGCACCAAGCAGCCCAACAAGGAGGGGCAGGGAGGGGTGAGAATTGCACCACCACAATCCACCCCGTGACTAAAGTCAATTTATCTTGTCCATAGAGTGGCAGTGTGGTTGCCTCTTGCCTCTATGCCTATAAACAGAGGATGCCATAATCCAATTATAATTGAAGGGAATTTTGTGGTTGATTAGCTTCTATTAAAAAAAATTATTTTAGGGAAGTATACACACAGGGATACTTTTGTAACTGAGTAATCTGTTTAACCATCCTCCAAACCTTAATATATAATACTATTATAAGTAGTAAACATATTAAAGTTAGAATTAGGAAAATCAGACTGAGTGAAACATGGAATTAAACAGTCCTGTTGTTGGTGGTGACCATCCAAATAAGCTTTCTCGGCATCGATGTTCTTCACCTTTTGACTCTCATTAGCACTTGATGTGTTTCTTTTATATCATGCTGGACTGTGATAAGAGTCTTTTGTCCAATTTTTAAAGGGTAGGCACAATTCTGCAGAGATTCTCATAGTAAAGATGAGGTTTGTTTTCACAGTGCTACTGGTGGGCTTGCTGGATTTGGTGTTTGTTTCCACGATGTTGTTGGTGGAGTTGGTCATTTCTGAAAAGGAAAGAAAAGAGAACTCTCTTGGGGGGTGGGGAGGGTGGAGTGGGGAGACCGAACAGGTTACCCCTTAGGATGCTGGATAAATCCATCTAGTACTGATTTTATGTTTTACTCCATTATTGTCAATAGCATCCCATGCTAGAAATAGGGGGGGTGCATCTAAAATTGCTGAATTGGTGAAGGTTTAAATGGTTGCTGTAATGCTAGTGGATCAGTATTAATAGGCATCTGTAATTTAAAAACTTTTGTGTTGATTCGCGGAAAAAAGACTCTACAACTCAAAATAGAGTTATAAAGCAGGTATGTTTTACTCCGGCCGGGGTGCAAGGGGATTTCTCCACAAAGCTTGCACACCAACAGCACTTTTTACCAAAAACTTATCGAGTGTGGATATACATATTCATTGGATTACATAACACAAACACATTCTCAGCCATTCTTTTGGCCTCACGATCTGCCATAGTGTTGCCAAGTTCATGGGTGGAACTTCCTCTCTGGTGAGCCTTGCAATGCATTACGGCCACCTTTTCAGGTAGCTGCACTGCTTCCAGGAGTTTGAGGATTTCTTTGGCATGCTTTATATGTTTTCCCTGTGCAGACAGGAGTCCTCTTTCTTTCCACACTGCCCCACGAGCATGGACCACTCCAAAAGCATATTTAGAGTCCGTCCATATATTAATTTTCATGCCTTTGGCCATTTCCAGTGCTCGTGTTAGAGCTATTATTTCTGCCTTTTGTGCTGAGGTATTCGGAGGAAGGGCTTTAGATTCTATTACCTGATCTTTGGTGGTTACCGCGTATCCTGCCTTGCAGATACCTTGCCAAACAACACTCTCCTGTCCGTATACCAGGATTCATCAGCGTCCTCTAATGGTTCCTCCTTGAGGTCTGGCCGGCTGGAATAGACTGCTTCAATCGTTTCCAGGCAGTCGTGTGTCACTGGTTCTCCTGTGGTTCCACTGAGAAAAGAAGCTGGGTTGACAATATTAGTAACCTCTATTTCTATATCATCCTGTTCCACTAGGAGGGCTTGGTATTTCAGGTACCTTTGGGGTGAAAGCCAGTGTCCTCCCTTCATGTTGAGTACTGCAGACACTGTGTGGGATACTAGTACTGTGATTTTCTGGCCCAATGTGAATTTTCGTGCTTCCTGAATATTTAAAAGTACTGCTGCTACTGCCCTCAGGCAGCTAGGCCATCCTTTGCTCACTTCATCAAGTTGTTTAGAGACGTATGCCACTGCCCTCCTATCTGTTCCCAAATTTTGGGCCAGGACCCCTAGGGCTATTCCCTGTTTCTTGTGGGAGAATAACCAGAAAGGCTTAGTGATGTCTGGTAAACCCAAAGCAGGGTCATCCATCAGCTTCCTTTTCAGCTGATGGAATGCTCTGTCCACCTCTCCATTCCAAGTGAGGGTTTTTGGATTTGACTTTAATAGTTCATAAAGGGGTTTTACCATAAGTCCACAGTTATATATCCACAGGCGGCACCATCCGGTCATTCCTAGGAATGTACGGAGCTCTTTAGCTGTCTGTGGCCGAGGGGTCTGACAGATGGCCTCCTTCCTTGCAGTCCCTAGGGTCCGTTGGCCAGCTGTGACCTCGTATCCAAGATAGGTTACTCCCTGCTGAGCTACTTGAGTTTTCTGTGGAGAGACTCGATAACCATTAAGTCCCAAAAAATTTAATAAATGAATAGTCCATGTTATGCACATTTCTTTAGTCTCTGTGGCTATTAATAAATCATCTACATACTGTAGGACTTCCCCGATTCCATGCAGTCGTTCCCATTGCTCCAGATCTTTAGCTAGTTGGTTTCCAAAAAGAGTGGGGCTATTTTTAAACCCCTGGGGTAGCACAGTCCATGTTAATTGCATCTTCCTTCCATATTTGGGGTTTTCCCATTCAAATGCAAGCAATAACTGACTTTCGGGGCTCAAAGGCAAGCAAAAGAAGGCATCTTTTAGATCCAGTATGGTAAACCAGGCCAATTTAGGCACTAATTTGGTTAACAGGGTATATGGGTTTGCTACAACAGGATGCAAATCTTCAACAATTTTGTTGATAGCCCTGAGATCTTGTACTACCTGATAATTACCGTCTGGCTTTTTGACTGGTAAAATAGGAGTGTTATACTCCGATTCACACTCCTTCAGTAATCCAAATTTAATAAATCGGTCAATTATCGGTAGGATTCATTTTCTGTCTTCCAATTTAAGGGGATATTGCTTAATTCTTACAGGTCTTGTTCCTTGTCTGGGTCTGATTATTATAGGGGAGGCATTCTTTGCCCTTCCCGGTACTTCTGAGGCCCATACTATTGGGTACACTTGGTTCTTCACCTCCTCAGGAATCTCCATTTTAGCTGGAGTATTTATGAGGGCCAAGCTCAGAATTTCAACTAACTGTTTGTCTCCAACTCTAATTTCTATTTTCCCTTTTTCAAATTTAATTTCTGCTTCCAATTGTTCCAACAAGTCTCGTCCCAATAAAGATTTTGGCGAATTTGGCATATATAAAAATTTGTGTACTCCTAATTGCTTTCCTAATTTGAATTTTAAAGGTTTCAGAAAATATGCCTTTTCCCTTTGGCCAGTAGCTCCCTTTACCATTATAAAATCATCATCTAAGGGTGTTAAAGCTTCATTTAAAACTGAAAATGTTGCTCCAGTATCAACTAAAAATTCCATGTTGTGCTGTTGTTTCCCTAGCTTTATTACAACCAGTGGATCCTCTAGGGTAGACTCCCCAGGTCCCCGTCAGTCGTCATCCTCGACATGAGCTTGTATTCTCTCTTTTCCTTTCTGCTTCTCCGGACACTCATCTTGCCAGTGTCCTCTCTGCTTACACCATGCACACTGGTCCCTTCCCAAAGGCCGCTTGGGTTTTACACTCTTGAATCTCCTGCTTTCCGGTCATGATGCCACTAATGCCCGCTTTTCCTTCCTTCGGTCCTCCTCCCTATTGCTACATACTCTCCATGCTGCGTTCAACAAGATCTCCAGATCCCTATTGTCCGGCGGTTCCAGTTTCTGCAAATTCTTTTGAATATTCCGTGCTGATTGCCCTATAAATAATGACACTAACTGTTGTATTCCCACCTCTGATCTTGGTTCTAAGGGTGTGTGCCGTCTCATAGTATCCTGCAGTTTCTCTAGGAATTCTGATGGAGTTTCTTTGGGTCCCTGCTGAACGGCATATAGGGTCGACCAGTTAATTGCTTTCGGTATAGCCCGCTCCATGCCCCTTGCAATCCAATCCCTATATGCATTTAGCAATCTCATATGGGCTCCTCTGTTGGGGTCCCAGTGTGGGTCCTATAAGGGGAAGTGATCTTTTATATCTTTGTCTGTACCCTTAAGGTGATCAGTAGCAGATCCTGGGCTGTTTTTAATATTAATTGTTTTTCAGTTTCTGTTGTGTGATCCAATAATAATTGTATATCACTCCAATCCGGATCATGTTGTTTTATTAGAAACTGAAAATGCCTGGCCACCCTAACAGGGTCATCTCGATACCCCTTTGCTATGCTCCAGGTCTCGAGATCAAAGGAAGTAAACGGAACTTTTATTCTGACAGGGGCCCCATCCAGTCCTATGGCTTGTCTCACTGGAGCCTGCAATACCACTTGTTTCTCCCATCCCTGAGTATGAAAGGATATGGGGCTGTGAGGCGGGGAGCTCGGCTCTGTCTCTGGCTCCTCCAAAGTCTCACTCTCCTCCTGCCGGCTTCTTATCGGTGATTTATAGAACTCAGGCAAATCCTTTACCTCGGTGGCCCTTTTCTCTTTCCCCAGTTTTGTGCATCTCTGTCCTATACTGCATGATGAACAACATCTTTTCAACTTTCCTTTCCCTTCCTTCTTATTTTCTTTTTCCAGTGCCAGCACTAGTGGATCTCGTGGGGGTGTCAGACCACAGTCTGTTTGATATTCAGGATGGTCTCGGAGGGTGAAAAACATGTCTGCATAGGAGACTTCATCCCACTTCCCTTCCCTCCTTAAAAACAGCATCAATTGCAGCAAGGTATTATAATTCAAGGTCCCATGGAGGGGCCATTTTTCCCCTTCATCCAGTTTATATAGGGGCCACCACTGATTGCAATATGTTATGTTATCTTTGCACCTGCACATTGCCTCCTGGGGGCGTCTTCGGGAGGAAGGCTCATAGTCTTTCTCACCTTGTTTTTCCCTCGGAGCATGCACAGATTCTCTTGGCCAATTTCTTGAACAACAAAAAATATTTTTCAGCCGGTTTACTCATCCTATTTTATTTAATGGAACCAATGAAACTTCTACAATCCGTATATGGCTATCTTTACTTATTACTGAGGCCCAACTAGTTAGACTACACCTATTCTTCAAGGACAAAAACATGATATTTTGCTGAACACTGCGGTTCTTGGTAGATTTTCACAGTAAACTGCTTTGTTTTGATGGACACAGCAGTCCTTGGTAAAATTCCACAGAACAGTCTGGGCAAGCAGGATTCTTAGCAATATTCAAAAATACTATAAGTAATACTATAACTTGCTATAAGTAAGGAAATAAGTTGCTAAGCAGTTTTCTATAAGTAAATAAGTAAATAAGTCTTAAAACAAGTAATCATTTCTCTGTATCAGTGTATCCTTCAGCCAATCACATTTCATCTGCCACACCCACTAGATAGGTATACCACTTCCTAATTGTAGGTTTTTGTGCAATTCCCTCTGAGGGGGGTGTTTTGCTGATTAAGGATACCAATTAAATTCAGACACCAGAGTGAAAAGAGTAGGTGTATTTTACTGGGGATAACCAAATAACTTAACAGAATAATACAGAAAACATGCAGTAAGAAAAGACAGAATATTGCACTTAAAGCAAACAAATAGGAAAATACAGGGTAATGCATCAAATCATTACTACATGAGAGAGAGAAGAGTGATTAAGAAAGATCCATCACCACTTGCATACGTTACCATCATCCAGATCCACAGATGCTGGGCAGCCCCGGTTACAGCGAGGATTTGGAGAGCCTGTCCCGGCAAGTGGGAAATCCTACGCGGTGCGTCCACCCGTAGGTGAGGCTTCCAAAGTCGCTGTGAGCGGGTCCAGACTTATATACCGAAAATCAGTAAGCCAGAATAGCTGGCACCTTTATTCTAAGCGGAAATATCTGGTTTCAATCTCACATTAGATTCCCCCAGAGCCTGGCCAGGGCTCAAGGGAGAAGCTCAGGGAGTCTCCCTGCTTATCTAGTTGGATTATGCGCAAGGTCTCACATCAGGTCGCAGGGCCAGACAACTGTCTCCATGACCCTGTTATTTTATCCACACACAAAGAAAGATAAAGATACATTCAAGACAGCTACATCTTCTATGTATATTTCACTAATGATTCCATACTGAGTTAGCAGCTTCAGCTCAGGGCCTGTTGTTCAGGCTTCAATACTTCTACTTTTTACACCAGAATAGGTGGTTTGTTATAACTTAGTATAATACCTATTAGCACAATGGTTATCAGTTATAAAATATACAGGATTCATCTATAGGTCAACTCTGGCTTGGGTCAGTTGTCCAAGCCTTAGCACTTCAGGGAGCAGTCCCCTTTAAAGGGACCTCTAGTCTGGACAGCTTGTTCTTGATGTGTTTTCTTAACTTGTGTAATTGCACGGACTAAAGACAGAAGATCCTTTTCCTACTGCAAATATTTTTGTTCTGTCTCTTTAAATGCAGTTGAGCTAAACAGTAAAGGTCTCTTTGGTCCCTCAGGACCGATTTGAAATAAAGTACAATAAGTGCCATGTTCTGCAAAACCCAGTTTTGCTATAATAGGGTCATGAGGATGGACAGGTCCTAGGGATTGATATGTTTTTAATTCTAGTATCAGAGTTTTAATTGCTTCTTCATGTTCTGAATCCCAACTCCACGGTTTTCCTTTAGCAGTCCTTATCTCCACAGATTGGTGTATAGCTCGGGGGATGTGGGTGGAATCACACCTAGCACCAAGCAGCCCAACAAGGAGGGGCAGGGAGGGGTGAGAATTGCACCACCACAATTAAATGATTCATCTTTTCTACTTGGCCACTTGACTGGGGATGATACGGGGTATGAAGCTGCCAATCTATACCTAAATGGCGGCTGATTTGTTGCACCACCTTTGAAATGAAATGTGGCCCTCTGTCAGAGGATATTGTTGCTGGAACCCCAAAGCGTGGTATTATTTCTTGTATTAATATTCTGGTCACCTCCCGAGCTTTGGCGGTTCTGGTAGGGAACGCTTCCGGCCAGCCTGAAAAGGTATCTGTTAGTACCAATAGGTATCGATACCCCCCTTTTCTTGGAAGTTCTGAAAAATCAATCTGCCATTGTTGCCCAGGCCCATTGCCTTTTACAATTCAGCCCATTTCCAATGTGGGGGTATTTTTAGGATTAGTCTGGAGGCAAAGATCACACTGCTGAGTCACTTGTCTTACTGTAGTATATAAATTTCTAGCTCTAATATCTTTAATTAAGTGTTTACATAGGGCCTCTGCTCCCCAATGTCCTTTCTTATGTTCCTCCCTTACTAGGGACCATGTTAAAGAAGAGGGAATGACTATCTTCTCTTGTGGAGTGAGGGCCCAACCTTCTTCATTGTATGATCCTTCCAGATCTGTGATAAGTTTTTGATCTTCTTTAGTATAATTAGGCTTACCCTCTAGGCTAATTCGCCCATCAGGGATTAAAGCTCCTTCTACTTTTACCTCTCCTTTGGCTGCTCGTTTTGCCTCTCTGTCCGCCAGCTCATTTCCCTTCTCCAAATCCGAGTTCACCTTTTGGTGTGCCTTGATGTGCATGATTGTTACTTTTTTAGGAAGCTGGACTGCTTCCAACAGTCTCAGAATTTCCTCTGCATGTCTGATGTTTTTACCCTGTGAGTTCAATAGTCCTCTCTCTTTCCAAATTGCTACATGCGCGTGTACGACTCCAAAGGCGTATTTTGAGTCCGCATAGCTATTCACAGCCTTGTCTTGGGCCAACTCCAAAGCGCGGGTCAGGGCAATTATTTCTGCCTTTTGTGCAGAGGTATTCATGGGCAAATGCCCTGATTCTATTATTTCCTGGCTGGTAGTAACGGCATACCCAGCATGTCTTTTACCACTTAGGACATAGCTGCTTCCATCCGTGAACCAGTTCTCTGTGTTCTCCATAGGGCTGTCTCTCAAGTCCGTGCGGCTTGAATACGTCACTTCAATGGTCTCTAGACAGTCATGTTGTACTGGTTCTCCTGTGTTCCCACTGAGGAAAGAGGCTGGATTGACAATGTTAGTAACCACAATCTCTACATCATCTTGTTCTACCATTGCAGCCTGATATTTCAAGAATCTTTGCAGGGAAAGCCAATGTCCACCTTTCGCCTCCAGCACTGCAGACACTGTATGGGATACTAACACAGTCATTTTCTGGCCCAAGGTGAATTTTTGGGCTTCCTGGATGTTTAATACCACGGCCGCGACTGCTCGCAAGCATCCAGGCCAACCCTTGGCAGTTGTATCCAACTGTTTGGAAAAGTAGGCAACTGCTCGACGATACGGGCCCAGGTCTTGTGCTAACATCCCCAGGGCAATCCCCTGCTTCTTGTGAGAGAAAAGGAAAAATGGCTTACTTACATCTGGGAGTCCCAAGGCCGGAGCCGACATCAGAGCCTTTTTCAATAGCTCGAAGGCCTGTATAGTTTCTTTATCCCATTGAAGGTGTTTTTGTTCAGTGATCGTCAATGCATATAAGGGTTTGACAAGCAGTCCATAATTATAAATCCATAGTCGGCACCACCCAGTCATTCCCAGGAAAGTCCGTAACTCTTTCACTGTTTGTGGCCTCGGGGTCTCACATATTGCTTCTTTTCGAGCTTGTCCTAAAGTTCTTTTGCCAGCGCTAATTTCATAACCCAGATAAATCACTTCACGCTGCATTACTTGGGCCTTTTTCTTAGACACTCGGTATCCCTGGAGCCCCAAAAAATTTAGCGGGCTTACCGTCCAAGTCATGCAAGCGTCTTTTGTCTTGGTGGCAATCAAGATATCATCCACGTATTGTAACAGTTTCCCTTCCTCAGGCGGGGTTGGGGCTTCCCATGACTCGAGGTCTTTTGCAAGTTGATTGCCAAATATAGTAGGGCTGTTTTTAAACCCCTGTGGTAACACCGTCCAAGTCAGCTGGGTTTTACGTCCGCTTTTAGGATTTTCCCATTCGAATGCAAATATTTTCTGGCTGGCTTCGTGGAGAGCGAGGCAAAAGAAAGCATCCTTGAGGTCTAAAACAGTAAACCAGGTTAGTTCAGGTGTCAATACAGTCAATAAAGTGTATGGATTTGCCACGACCGGGTAGAGATCTTCAGTTATCTTATTCACTGCCCGCAGGTCCTGAACCACCCGATATGACCCGTCAGGTTTACGGACAGGTAATATGGGAGTATTAAAATTAGACTCACATTCTTTCAGTATTCCTAGTTGTAGGAACTTCTCTATAACTGGCTGAATCCCTTCCTGATCCTCTCTCTTCAGAGGATATTGTTTGATTCTTACCGGCTGTTGTCCTTCTTTAAGTCTGACCTCAACAGGTGGGGCATTCTTTGCTTTCCCGGGCACATCAGTGGCCCATACTCCGGGATATACCTGGTCAATAATTTCTTCGCTGATTCTTCCTTCTGTGGGAACACTAGTTAGGGATAAGCTCATTATTTGTATAAACTCTTGGTCATTTACCTCCAGAGTAATCTCTCCTTCTTTAAATGTAATTATTGCACCCAATTGTTCTAATAAGTCTCTCCCCAGAAGTGCCTTCGGGGAGTTAGGCATATATAAAAATTTGTGTATGCCCCATTGTTTTCCTAATTTATACCTTAGGGGTTTGCAAAAATATGCCTTTTCACTTTGGCCAGTCGCCCCCTTTACCATAATATAGTCGTCTTCTAGGGGCATTAGGTCTTGGTTTAAAACTGAGTATGTCGCTCCAGTGTCCACTAAAAATTCTACCTTCTTTTGTTCTTTCCCTAGCTTTGTTGTAACCAGCGGATCCGCTAGGGTAGATTCCCCAGGTCCCCGTCAGTCCTCTTTCATATGGGCCACTGCCCTTCCTTTCTGATTACTTTGTCCCCTCTCCTTAACTTTCCTTTTTTCTGGACACTCATTTTTCCAGTGCCCAAACCGTTTGCATATTGCACATTGATATTTCCCTAATTGAGGCGGTCCTCACCTAGGTTTGTTTTCTTCTTTTCTAACAACTGCTACTACCTTTCTTCGTTCTCTATTACTGTACACTCTCCATGCTTCATCCAGCAATATTTCTAGATTTCTACCCTCTGTAGGGCGCAGCTTTTGAAGTTTGTGTCTGATGTCTCCTGTAGACTGTCCTAAAAACAAGGAAACTAACTGCTGTATTCCTACCTCCGACCCCGGATCCAGCGGTGTATTTTGATGCATTACATCCCTTAGTCAATCCAAGAATTCTGATGGTGACTCGGAAGGACCTTATTTGATTGCATATAATATTGACCAGTTTATGGTTTGGGGAATGGCTCTTTCCATTCCTTTTAAAATCCACCCTTGGTATTCCTGCAATCTTTCCATATGTGCAGACTTGTTTGCATCCTATTTTGGGTCTTGGAGGGGGAGATATTCTTTAACGTGTCCTCCTGTGGTTCTGTGATGATCCTCAGCTAATTCCCCTGCAGTTTTTAAGATTAATTATTTTTCTGTCTCGGTCATATATTCTAACAACAATTGTATATCATTCCATTCAGGATTATGTTGTTTTATAATAAACTGAAAGTGTTTGGTTACACTCACCAGGTCATTACGGTAGTCCTTAGCAACCCTTTTTCCATGCCTCTAAATCGGTAGTGGAAAAAGGTACCTTAATTAGCCTGGTGTGGGAGGATACCGGGCTGCCCGGGGGAGTGGGGGTTCCATCCGAGTCCACATCTCGTTGCTGTGGTAGAGGGGGAGGCTTAAACAAATCGGTTATATCTTGCTCTGGTGTCTGGTGAATTTTATCTATTCTAGTGCACCTTTGCCCAATATTACACACTGGAGCAACACCACCTCAGTTTACCTTTAAGTTCTTTGTTATTCTCCCGCTCGAGGGTGAGTACCATAGGGTCCTGTGGCGGCACAATCACACAGTCCCTTTGCTACTCCGGATGGTTTCAGAGGGTGAAAAACATATCCGCATATGATACTTCATCCTGCTTTCCTTCTCTCCTTAAAAACAATATTAACTGCAAGAGGGTGTTATAATCTATTGACCCATTAAGTGGCCACTTTGCTTTATTATCTAATTTGTAAATCGGCCACCAGTGATTACAATACTTAATAAGAGTTTTCTTGCTCTCTGTACCCCCGGTTCCTACAATATCCCTCCAATGTATCAATATGCAACCAAGGGGGCTCCTTTTTAAAACATCCTTATCCTGAGTATTACCCATTTACTTTTTATTAGGTTATTCCTTCTGCCTTAATTTCCTTCTACTGCCTCTGTAGGTTTCTTACGTTTTCACAATACGCTCCTTTAAGCTGACCCGAGCACTCGATTCTGTCCCAGTCAGACCGCTTCCCCTGACATTTATTACACCAGAAATCATCTTGAAATTCCACCCAGACGTTTAGCCCACAGCCAAAGCATTCAAAAACAAAGATCGGATTACAAGAAAAATCCTCAGGTTCGTGTATGGGGCACCAGAAGTTAACCACAGGCTCAAATAACACTTTTTGCAATCTGACATGCACTTTGTTCGCTTCGTTCGTCTCCGGCCGCTCTCCTCGCGGAGAACACGGAACCGCGGATCAGAACTCCACACTCGCTTCGCAGCTGTGCTGCGTCTCATACACACACACAGGTACTCATTCACTCGTCTAAAAGCTAGCTTAATATGATGTTGGTTATAACCAATCTAGGTTGGTGCACCATACAAAAGTTTTTAGGTGGTGATACGGTTTCCTAAACATACATAAAATTCCTAGGCATTTCACAAATTAAATACACAGTTACTACATGCCAGTTGATATCCCTCCAACAGCTGTTAATGTTTTATCAAAACTACTTAAGAGGTTCCGCTTACCCTTCTCCTGCTTCTTATACAGTCATTAGCAAGTCCATCCTGGCTCCCAAAATTGGGATGCAGTGGTGACCTCAGATTCACTCGATCTACTCCCAAGATCGCTAGCGGCCGCTCTATCGGTCAGCGAATCCCCTTTACCAACATACAGGGTATCCTCCTCCCATACGGGGACTATGCTGTACGCCAGACATCTCTGCGCGATTTATCAGCAGCCCCAGCCAAGCGTACGACTTATTGGCTTCCCTCGTTAAACATACCGTTTGTCCGCAGCTGTAGATGGTCATTGTTTGCCCCCGCAGTGAGTGGCTGGGAGCGGAGTTCCTCCGAGAAAGGACTCGGGGTGTGCCTAGGATGTCCGCTCCTCAGTCTATCCTGCAGCCGAGCAAAGCACGTCCCATCTGGGATGCCAAAATGACTTGTGGAAACACGACTCCACAACCTATAAGGTTATAAAGTAGGTATGTTTATTCAGCGCTGAGACGCACGGGGGATCGCTCCACCACAAACGTGCGCACCTCTCGTGGCACCTTGTCTTGGCTTTATGCTACAAAGCATCACATATTCATAATACGCCTATACATATGCATGACCTATCCCCGCTTCGTATTATAATGAGCCTGAAAGTCTTTTTCATATGTTCCGCCCCGGTCTCCTCCTAGTCGCGTCTGCGCAGTGTGTCCAGGTGGTCGTGGGCTGGGGTCGCAGAGATGAAGTAGCTCCTCTTCCTCACTGTTGAACTTTTTACCTCGGTTCCTTGCGCAGTCTCTGTAGCCTCCTGGACTCGGGCCGGACCATAGGGTTGGTTTTGACCAGTTTTTAGGGCTGTCTTCCTATTCCATCAGGAAGCGTTCCCTCACAGCTTCCATTAATCAAGGTTTCCATATTGTTCTGCTCTCTGGCCCATCGACTATGATCTATTATCCTATTCAATCTTAGTTATCTTTTAACTAATGGGCCTCTAGCCCCTAGCCTGATCTCTAAGTCTTCCATCTTTATCTCTAAACTAAGTTATATCTTCATTTCTTAAGTGCCTAATTTCTATATCTTAGTTTAATTTCCTAGTTCCCCATCTCATACAGAACATTTGGAAAATCTTTCCTTTCAAAGACTGGGTTATGCAACGTCTGACAAAGATCCAAATTGACAGAGAGCAGAAAACCGTTTGTGCATGCTTGAACTGAATATGCTGTAGGATTTGTTTCTTTAATTTTGCGATAAAGCCAGTAGAGAGATTGTGTTTCTGAAAATTATTTACATTTGTAAAGTAGGGGACATAAGAGTGAATGGAATGCAGTGAGCCTGGAGCCTCGGTTGGGAAGAAAACAGTCATCTCTCCTGATTTAGGCAGATGGAAAAAGGAAATTGCGGAGTGAAGTGACGAGTCACTATCTCATTTGGTAAATGTATTTGCTGTTCAAGTCAGATCCCTTGGATTCATTCTAAAAAGCCCAGTTTGAGCATAAGCCTTCGTCCTGCTGGAGTTGTCAGAACTGCCCTGAAGTCATGAACTTTACAAGTCAGTTGCTTTTGACTTGCAATGTGAAGTGGGGCAGGTTCCTGCTAAAGAGCCTTGCCAGCTACTCGTGGTTGTATTTCTCGGTGTATGAGGCAAATTTCTAACTGCCAGATTAGCGCCTGCATATGAAAACAAAGTTCTTGCCACCTGCTTTATCGCTAATGAAAACAAAAAATTTTGCAAGCTGCATTAAAGTAAGGCAGAGCAGTTTTTTCACAGTAGTAAGGTCAGGATGATGATAACTAAAAAAAGTGTTTGTAAGCACCACAGAGAACACAGGGCTATGCTTGCAAATACTAGTTCAAATTGCACAGTAGTAGTGTACTTGGGCAAGTTCATAGTTGATACGTGGCCCCACCTGCTGGTAGAAGAGAAAGGAGCTTCAAAACTAGTATCTTCCATGTTGTGTTTTAGTTGTGATGGGATAAGATTAAAGGTGAGAGAGAACTTCTGAGAAGAATATTTTAATTGACCAATTGATATTTCTGGGAAAAATATATTACCTGTGGCACACAGAACTTTCTTTTGATTCTCAAGGATGATCTCAGACCTGAAAAGGCTTGTGTGGCTGAAATGCATTTTTCCCCAGCTGTATCAGTTAGTCTAAAAAAAAATACAGCCTTTCCTCACACATTTTGTTTTAAGAAACAGAAAGAAAACAACACTGCTGTTTTGATGCTATAAGAAATATTTGTCTATTTTATATTGCACCGATGTTAATATGCCTTTCTATAGTTACAACAGTGGTATTATGTTGAGTGACTTTGCTTATCTTTCTTTAGCCTTCTGTAATACTGGTTCTGTCTTTTAATACTTCCTGCTGACATGAATGCTCCTGGGGCAGATTTAAAGCAAGGCAAAGGTGAAGTAGCCTGCTCCTCTCCCTTAGAATCATCTTGATCTGTTCTTGTAGCTGTGATACAGGAACATCTGAAAAAAAAAGAAATCCCACTGGTTAACAAATACTTAGGTTTGCATATGATAAAATCAGTTTGTGAGTTTCAGCAACACAGTATTTGCCAAGAATGGATCGCTCTGAACTCCGAGCAAATAGCTGTGCCCACTTAAATAGTTGTGTGATGCCATATTGTCCTGGTTTAACCAGGATAGGGTTAAGTTTCCCCAGCAGTGGGGGGGAGCTCTAGCCTGGTTATTCAGATACCATGCTGACGTCACATGCTGGCAGGTCACATTTTCCTGGCGCGGGAGTGCGGTGCACTCCTGGTTTTGTACATCGTGCTTCTCACTGCTGTATTTGGTAGCTATTTTGCTCTGTTCATTGCTATCACTATTACTGTTATTGTTATTGTTGTTGTTTGTTGTGTTGCTATTGCACTGTTGTATTAAACCTTTCCTTATTTCGGTCTTGGGGCTTTGTATTTCACTCCCTTTGTGGGGGAGGGGCAGCGGCCGCGTGGTCTCAGACCCCGGCAGGGGCTAAACCACCACACATATACACATCCAGATTTTCTTGTGTGAAAGAACACAGGTGTTGTAACTACAGCTGGCTGTGCACTCTTTCACATCTGTGTCTTGCTCCAAAGCTGCTTTCCATGATGAACATCCATGAAATCAATCTGAAGGCTAGAATACAAAGAACTGCTTTATTTTCATAGCTAAAAATAACAAGGGGAATTATAGGATTTAAAAGAAATATTTATTTCAACTGGAGAAGGATTTTAAGTCCTGAGAATACTTTGGTGAGAATCTAGGTACTTATGAGAATTTAAAGATAATTTTAGGCTTAAAAAAAAAAGTAATAACTGTGATTAATACTTGCTAACTTCTATTCATGCTTTCAACAAAATATATGTCTAAAATGCAATCCTATTTTGTGTGTTCAGTAATAGAGATTTTTTTTCTTTTTTGTTATGTATTACATTTTTTGCACTTTGTTATAGAAATGCATGCATCCTTGGACATTGCCTGAAGTCTTTTGGTAAAGTGATATCAGGCGTAACTTTTTGTACTGACTACTTTTTGTTCAGTCTTTTATGAATGCTGTATGCAACAGTCCATAAGAATAGCACCCAAACACTATTCTTTATTTTCACATAGTGATCCAGTTTGCATGTAAGACAGCATTTAAAAATAATATTTAGGTTGACAGCTTTTCAGATAATAAAGATCTATAATCAAAACACCTTAGGATGGTTTCAAAAACACGCTGTTGCCTTGAGCTAGGGAAAGATGTAATTGCATATGGCTTGTACACTTAAAAAATATCTTTTAAGACTATCTTGTACTTCAAAACTACTGTGTAAACTGTGGCATGAATGATGAAAAAAGTCTTTAGCAGTTCAGTTAGCTGTCGGACAATTTGCTTGTATAATCTACTGGATCTGTTCATATATGCTTGGCATCACATGCTGTGTTAGAGTGTTTTCCAGAGGTTAATGTCTGAGATGAGTTTCTCCACTAGAGATTGTTGATGTTGAGGGCAAGAAGTGAGATCAACCCATGGCAGGTCTGAACATGCCAGTTTCCATCTGTGCTGGCAGATTACTCAGTAGTGTCTGGGACGGGAAGATGATCCTGCAGAAGGCAGACCTGCCAAAGGAAGGGCAGTTACTTCTGGTCTATCTGGTCCAACTTTGGACTATTTCTGCTCTGGGCTCCACTCAGCTTCCAGAAGCTCTAGAGCAGCTATTGTATTTTTTCAGTAAATAAGCAAGGCCTAGACTAGGCTGATTTTTCTCCCTTTTTTTTTTTTTTTTTTTTTTTTTCTAATTTTAAATGTAGTTACTGTATGTTGGAAAACCAGACTTAAAGCTAGCTCTGCTTTCCTTTCAAGTTTTGATGCTTCCTTCTAAAAAACATGCACACTTATGTAAATATATTGGCCAGAATTCAAACTATTCCAGTTAGCACATCAGATAGGTATAACTCAGGGGTCTCTTAACTGCTCTTTCTCTTCTGTGGGATAAATTTTGTCGGATGTCTGAGCACTCCCATGCTGTAGCCTCCTACTCACTGGCTAGGAAGGGAGATTAGTGTAATGTGAGATCTGCAGTCCGAGGAGGGATGTGGTGGTTTGACCTTGGCTAAATGCCAGGTACCCACCAAGTCGCTCTATCACTTCCCCCCCCTTCCCCTTTTTTTCTCAACAGGGCAAAGAGGGGAAAGAAAATAAGATAGAAAAAACCCAACCCTTGTGGGTAAAACAAAAGCAGTTTTAATATAAGCAAAGCGAAGCAAAGGTCCGCGCGTGGAAGCAAAAAAAAGAAAACAGATTTATTCTCTACTTCCCATGAACAGGCGATGTCGGGCCTTCTCAGGAAGCAGGGCTCCCATACACGGAGGGGTTGCCTCGGAGGACCAAGGGTGACCCCACCCCCTTCCTCCTTTCTCCCAGCTTTATACTGAGCAGACGTCATATGGTCTGGAATATCCCTTTGGTCAGTTCGGGTCAGCTGTCCTGGTTGTGTCCCCTCCCAAGATCTTGCCCACCCCGTCCCACTGTGGGGGGGAAATGTCGGAAAGAGCCTTGGTGCTGTGTAAGCACCACTCAGCAGTAGCCACACCACCAGGGTGCTATCAACACCCTGCCAGCTCCCAACATCAAACACAGCACCATGGGGGCTGCTACAGGGGAAAACCAATTCTGGCTCAGCCAGACCCAGTGCAAGGGAATGTACCTCCCAGGAGGCATGGCTGCATGAGTTTTGTATGTCTTGTTTACCGATATAACAGTTAATTATTTTTTTTTTGTTGGGGTATGTGTTGCTGATTAAGGATACCAATTAAACTCAGACACCAGAGTGAAAAGAGTAGGCGTATTTTACTGGGGATAACTAAATAGTGTAACAGAGAAATATAGAAAACATGCAGTAAGAAAAGGCAGAATAATGCACTTAAAGCAAACAAATAGGAAAATACAGGGTAATGCATCAAATCATTACTACACGAGAGAGAGAATAGTGATTAAGAAGATACCTCACCACTTGCATACGTTACCATCATCCAGACCCGCAGGCGCTGGGCAGCCCCGGTTACAGCGAGGATTTGGAGAGCCTGTCCCGGCAAGTGGGAAATCCTACGCGGTGCGTCCACCCGTAGGTGAGGCTTCCAAAGTCGCTGTGAGCGGGCCCAGCCTTATATACCAGAGATCGACAAGCCAGAATAGCTGGCACCTTTGTTTTGAGCGGAAAATTTCTGGTTTCATCCTCCTGTTGGATTCCACCCAAAGCCTGGCCAGGGCTCGGGGGGGGAACCAAGGGAGTTTCTAACAAGGCCAAACACTTGGGTTCTCAACCTTGAACAAGGCTAAACAAGGGAAGCTGGATACATTCTCTCAGCATTTCATCCTCACTACTGATTATATTCTGTCTAAGCTGCATCTTTCACTAGCGAGCTTACCTACTTTGTTAATGATTACATACTAAGTTAGCAGCTTCATCTCTGGGCCTGTTGTTCAGGCTTCAGTACTGCAACACGTTACCGCTTTTTATATCAGCATAAGTGGGTTGTTATAACTTAGTACAATACCTACTAGCACAATGGTTATCAGTTATAAAATATCCAGGATTCATCTATAGGTCAGCTCTGGCTTGGGCCTGTTGTCCAAGCCTTAGCACTTCAGGGTAGGAAAAAAAACTCAAGTGCTGTCACTGATTTTTTCCCAGATTGCCTTATCCCACTTGGACAAGATTTTGTAGGTAGCTAATGAACATGAACGATTATTCTTGGCAAAGAAACTTTTAAATGGTACCAAACACTGCAGACCCATGTTTCAAAGCATGTTATGGTTTCTCCAGCAGTCTGTCTCAAGGTGAGGGCTTTTAGTTTGTGAGGTTACCTTTTAGTTTCTGAGCCCTCTTCCTTAAACTGTTTTTGGCTGGAGCAAGACCAAAGTGCTTAAAATAGGAGATTAATGAAAGAAACAAGTAATAGGTAAGGCTGCACACCTGTGTCTGGTTTAGTTATCTTTCTATGCAGAAACATTCCAAAAACATTCCAGAAGTTAAGTGCAAAGTTTTGCATTCCTTTTCCTACTTTCACATGGTGTTTAACCCTGTGACTGTACATTCCAGTCCTCTATTGCTAATTCACAACTTTTCACCTACTTGGATGGAGAAGCAAAAATGTCTGTTGTGTTTATGAATTTAGACTTGAATTGTCTCCTTGTTGATGTTACCGTAAAAGCCATCAGAGGCACTCTCTAAGACTCGTTTTGGAGTTTAGAAAGCAGGCATTCTTTATTGCAGCACTGGGCGCACACACGAATAGCTTCACAAAGGTGAGCGCACCCCAGATCTATAAGTGGCAGCTAATATACAGTGAGATTATGCATATTCATAACTTTTCCGAGAAATGAGTTACATATGCATTAGATTTCCTGGAACTAATTCCAATATCTGCATCCTAATTACGCATGTGCTTTCTTGCTGGGTGGTGGTCTCGAGGGGTCCCTGGTGGTCATTGGCAGTCTTCCTCACCGTGTCTGCTGGTTGACCTCAGTGCTCACACATGCTCACAAAGGTCTGTTTAGGAGTTGTTGTGTAGCTGTGTTGTGTCTTGAGATGGTTTGTTTTAATTTGTCCCATCCTTGTTCCTGTTATCTTCAAGAATAGGCCCTGACTGTCTTATTTATTACTGTCTTATCTTCAAACCCCTTTCTTCTTCACAAAAGCACCAACCTTCAGCTGTGTCTGCACATACCAGAAGCTACACTGACACTGACCTAATTTATTCTCAGTAAAAAATGTTTAGAAAGCGAAAAAGCAAGACAAAAAAAAATGTTAGCAAGATGTTTTGGCTTACACCAAGATGCAGCTGCTTGGCACAGATGAGGAGAGACAGAGACAATGGAAAAGCCCTCCATGATTTCCTGCTTTCCTCTTAGTTGACTGGCACATGCTTGAGGGGCACCTGACCTTCCTTGGTCTGCAAAGGACTATGAGGCACCAGGGTACTGTGGAATGCAGTGAGGTGCATTCTGCTCCTGTGGTCTTCCTGTCTCCACTGAGTGCAGGCTCTAGTGCTGTCTGTGCAGCATGACGCATGGGTCTTCTGCAAGGGGTTGGTGCCCTTTGAGAGCTTCTCCAAAACAGGATGTTCTTGGATGACCAGGCTTGATTGCTTTGGGCCTCTCACTATAATATTGTCTTTCATTCTTTTGTTTCATATTTATTACACTTTTTGCAATATAGTCTTTCCCTTGTGGGAAATGTCAGAAAATGTCATCCTTTGATATTTTGAAACAAGTTTTTTTGGGTACTCCAGAGTTGAATCTGTACAGATGTTTGAGTATAATTTAAAATATATTCTTGCCAATCTAAATCTACTCAATTGTTCTGAAGCAAGAATAGCATAGCTACTTGTTAACCTGCATAAGCAATTTTCTTATGGAGAGAAAGATTTAGGGAGGCCTTTTGTTCCAGTGTAAGCCAGTTCTGAGAATAAAGATTTAGTGGTCCTCGCAATCTGGCCTGATCAATAGAGAAAGCATTAAGGAACTCATATTCAAAATAGCAAGTAGCAGAAACTTCACATCAAATATCTGGAAATAAAGGACCTCTGTTCACTTAGGGGTCCTCAGAGGCACAGAGGGACGAATGTTTGTATTCAATTTGCTATGTTTTATTTATAATTTAATTACTTGAGCGTGTCCAAAGAAGGGCAACGAAGCTGGTGCAGGGTCTGGAGCACATGTCTTATGAGGAGCAGCTGAGGGAACTGGGGGTGTTTAGTCTGGAGGAGGCTGAGGGGAGACCTCATCGCCCTCTACAACTACCTGAAAGGAGGTTGCAGAGAGATGGGGATGAGTCTCTTTAACCAAGTAATAAGCGATAGGACAAGAGGGAATGGCCTCAAGCTGCGCCAGGGAAGGTTTAGACTGGATATTAGGAAGTATTTCTTTCCAGAAGGGGTTGTTGGGCGTTGGAATGGGCTGCCCAGGGAGGTGGTGGAGTCCCCATCCCTGGAGGTGTTTAAGAGTCGGGTTGACATAGTGCTGAGGGATCTGGTGGAGTTCAGAACTGTCAATGTTAGGTTAATGGTTGGACTAGGTGATCTTCAAGGTCTTTTCCAACCTAGATGATTCTGTGATTCTGTAATTTATTACTGTTGGTTAAAAACATTGGTGTGCGTTCCTGTCCTGGTTCAGCTAGGATAGGGTTAAGTTTCCCCAGCAGTGGGGAGGGAGCTCTAGCCGGGTTATTCAATACCATGCTGACATCACCTCCGGGCGCCCAAGTGCAGGAAGATCAGTAAACGCGTGGTGTGCAGTCGCTCTCCTCACTGCTGTATCGGTATATCCCTTGTTCTGTTCATTGTTATTACTGTTATTGTTATCGTTCTTGTTGTTGTTCGGTTTGTTGCTGTTACACTGTTGTATTAAAACTTTCCTTATCTCTGCCCCGGGGTTTGTATTTCACTCCCTGCCCTGTCCGGTATGAGGGTGGGGGAGGGGCAGTGGCAACGTGGTCTCGGGTCCTGGCAGGGCCTAAACCACCACAGTTCCCCACTGCTTTCATGTGTTTTTTCTAACTTCCTCTTGGGTTCAAACTTAATGCTGACAACTCCAAAACCCTTCTGTTAGTCTGTGTAAGCTACAGCCTCATATGTAAAATGAGAGATTTCCACAACCCCATTATTACCATGACACTTTTTTTTGGGTTATAGCAAATCACTGGTTTAACAGTGTTTACTACAGAGTGACTAACATGAAGTCTCACTTCATTTGAGCTGCTTTCTAGCTTTTGGGAGAATTCCGATTATCTGGTAGAGGAACATTTGGTGCTTGTCTGTTGTATGTAATACTAATCATTGCTTTGGACTGTACTAGTCTTGTAGTGATAGTTAAGTCTCATATCTCTGATATGCACTGAAAAGGATAGTGGCCTGGAGGTGCCTTTCCCAGTGATTTAAGATACAGGACTTTGAGTTGCATGTATGGTTTAGCAAAAAAGGGGAAGACAGTTACCAACTGTTATGCTTTTTCTCCAGATGTTTCCTCTAAGACAAATATCTAGGGTTTTATTACGACACAGTAAGAACACACCAATAAGATGAGAATGTTTTGGGTTTTGTGGTGGGGTTTTTTTGCTTTTTATTTTTTGTTTGATCTAAATAGCCAGTCAGTCAAATACTGTGGTAGACTGTTAGTTTAGATGGAATGTGCCCATGCTTGTTAATGTGAGCTGCTCTCTTCTAGAGTATTAAAATGTTTTATTCAAAATACCTTTGGATGCACACTAAAAATAAGATTATTTTAAAACACAGATGTTCTTGTAAATATTATACACATATAGGTGGTGATTTTTTTCTTGCTTACTAAAAGACTTGTTCATACAAGAAGCAGCAGGCTCCTATTCTACTCTCCCTTAAATTGGTTACTGAGTACTGGGTGTCTGAGATGATTCCTTGCAGAACAAATCTTCCTGGTATACCTCTGCCTGTATCATCCAGCTTCACCAGCTGGAATCCAAATATAAGCATCAAAAGCAAAAGAATTATTAAATGTGAGTGCACAGATTGAACAGATGTATTGATATAATTTAGTGTTGTCTCACTTGTTTCCTGATTCTGAGAATTTAAAGTTTCAAGATTTCGGTGCTTTGTTGTACATGTAAAGCATGTCTTGTAATAGAAATATGCATATCAGGGGCATGCACATTTTAAATACCTTTTTGCTTTATGTTTTTATGATGAATCTAGTAATTTTGGCTTTTTCCCTATATCAAAGTTGTGATTCACAGAAACAGTGCAGGAATTTTTGGAAATGATGACAAGTTATGTAGTAAATTACAGTCCTTGAAACCTGATTTTAGTTTTATAATACCAATCAGTAACTTGCGTACTTGTAAGATTCTTTTGCTACCATCTTTATTCTGCCATGCTGTAAACTGCAACCTTATTTAACCAAGAAGTGTGGCAGTGCAACTTCATCCCAGTGTGACAAAGGTTTTCATGGATTACTCTGTTACTAGCATCATACATTAGATTTCTCTTTTGGGAAATACTAGTTCAGAAACTGGAAATCAAGGTGGCTTCAGTGTGGATGATAGACGACTGTCCTGGTTTTGTCCAGTATAGAGTTAACTTTCCTTGGGCTGAGAGGGAGCACAGCTAGAGGGTCCAGCCTCATTGGAGTATTCCATATCATGTGACGTCATGCTCAGTATATAAAGGAAGCATGTACTCTCTCATATCCGTTTTCTGGTTGCAGCGGGATCCTTTGGTGCGGTTGGGATTGCTGCTGGGGGCGGGCTGCATACTGGTCGCTGGGTGGTGAGCAACTGCATTGTATATTACCTGTTTGGACTTCCTATTGTTACTGTTCTTTTGTTACTATTACTAATTTTTTTTTTATTCAACCTACGAATTTTCTTTTTTTTGTCCCTCCCCTATTTCACTGGGGAGGGGGAAGTAAGCAACTGGCCACGTGATGATTGGCTACCAGCTGAGTTCAAACCACGACAGTGAGTAATGGGGGAGCTATGAAAAGTACTCTTGACACCTGGAATGGTTATTTGTTAACTTTCCAGACACACTAGAAACATGCAAAGAGTGTTCTGCCATGGAGGAATCTGTGCTATCTTGCACCAGACCTCGTAAGCCAAGTTGGAGGAATTGAAGTATATGCTTATTCCATATGAAGTTGTCTGCACAACTTTTGTTTTTTTAAGTTTTTCATATTTAGTGTCTTCTAGATACTGATGGAAATTGCAGGGTCATTGGGTTTGTATGTACAAACAAGACACAGGACTCTGAAGAACCATGGCATTTGATATTTGAAAACCAAGAGTGTATGAATACATGCTCCTATGAAAACCCTGAATTGCAAAAATCATTTGTAGTGGGCTAGAGAGGCATTTGACAGATTATGTGCGAGTACATATGTGTGTGTTTCATTATTTGATTGACTTAGGAAACTGGTGTTTAAGTTGGCAGATCTATTTATTAAAAGCAAAGCTCATTAGCTGACAGAATTACAGAATGCCAAAATGAGAAAGAGACCCACATGCTTAGAGAGAAAGAGAATGTGTAATGTGCATAAAGTGTGGGGAAGCTATAAAGTGAGCAGGAAAAAGTAGACTTTAATGTGGTTCCAATTTGTTCTGTTGGGCTCAAGTTGATAGCCATGTAGAAGTAAAAGCATTAAGTTCTCTCATTTCAAGATGAATTTAATGTTTTGGAAAATCTAGATCTTTCTGTCATGTCATGTATGATTTGGTCACCTGTTTGCATCCTGTTGGAAATCTTTAATCCATGTTTATTTTCCAGTCTTTATACATAGTAGTTTAGAACTAAACTATCCTGCAAGGTTTTGGAAGCAGCAGCCAAACAAGTTCAATATGCGTGTCTAGAGGAGTCTACACCTGTGGCCTCATATTTTCTTGCTCCAGTCAGGTCCCTTCGCAACCTCAGGCAGCACAGATTAGAATATTCTTAGTCCTTTGCATTATTTATTCCTAACTGAATGCTATTAGAATAACCAGCCACCTTGCTTTGTCTCCTAAGACTTATCAGTTTGAAAGCAATGTTTGAAATGTGGGAAGCTGACTGGTGGAAAGCTAACTGATGTAGTGAAACACAAGAAAAAAAAGAAATCAAGAAATAAAAAAAATAATAATAAAGGCATTTCCCTTAAGACCTAGATTTAGATGATTGCTCATACTGATCTCTCTAAAAGAGGCTATTAATGGCTCATTTACTGTGAAATATTAGAACCCTTTGGGAGGTGGCAAGCTCCTGTTCAGCAATTCTGAGTCCTGCAAGAATTATGTACCTGGTGGTAGTGTAGCAGTGCTTAGGTGAGTTATACCAGCTGTCTGCTGCATCTACCATTTTTGAGGATCTTTATCTTGTAAAAGCCTCAGTACAGTTCTCTGAAAATACCATGGCTGAGCTAACTAGGATACAAGCTTTTCTAGCTGCATGCACAAGTTTGGAAGGGTAAAACTAAAAGGAGAGATAGGTAGAAAGATGATTGTTCTGATGTAGCAGGCAACTCATGTGAACTACCCTTAAAAACAGGGAGTCATAAGCCTGTTAGAAAAATCAGGTCAATTTAAAATTAATGCATTCCTCTTCATTCTGTTCTCAAGGGAGAACTGGTTTTCTGGAAGGATTCTCCATTTGGGAGTCAAGTGAGGCATTCTTTCTTGTCTTGGTATGGCCCACATTTAAAAAAAAGATAAATTATTTCCTTTAAAAAGGTAAAATAAAAAGAGAAAGAGGTGTTCCTTTCTGGTAGGGTCAAATAAAGGTAACTCGGGTTCATTCTTTTGGCAAGATGATGACCATCCTCTGGAGCACAATAACAAAACAGACGTGCAAGAGTTCCTTTTTTTTTCTTTCTCTTTTTTTTTTTTTCTTCCCAGTAGGATAGCAGGAAAACAACCAGGAATATACCTGGTCTTTTGACAGAATAGCAGCCAATTCCCAGCCCTTGCTGGCCACTGTAGAAGGGCTTACTCCTTCTAGCCAGCAGCCTTTCAGCCTCACAAACCTTCACTTGTTTCTTAGTGACTCATAGCTAGAAGACCTTTTCATGTGTTTGATCACATCTTGTGCAAGTCAGGGATATATTTTTACTCCTCTATTGCATTCTATAATCAACATTCTGAAACAACTGAGTGATTGTGGCTTTAAGCTCTGTACATATGTGGAAATACAGACAGATGTATAGATAGATAGTGCCATTATATCTTCAGATGTGGATAGGTGGATTAGAAGAAGACTGGCTAACTTTCTTGGCAGGAGCAGGATGGTAGAAAAACTGTTTTGGGTTTTTTGTGTGTGTGTGACCTGTAGAAACTCTGTACATGTGTAACACTTTGTGGTGGTTTGACCTTGGCTAAATGCCAGGTACCCACCAAGTCGCTCTATCACTTCCCCTCTCTCCCTTTTTTTCTCAACAGGGCAAAAAGGGGGAAAGAAAATAAGACAGGAAAAAACCAACCCTTGTGGGTAAAACAAAAGCAGTTTTAATATAAGCAAAGCAAAAGCAAAGCAAGGTCTGCGTGCGGAAGCAAAAAGAAAACAGATTTATTCTCTGCTTCCCATGAACAGGCGATGTCGGGCCTTCTCAGGAAGCAGGGCTCCAATATGCGTAGTGGTTGCCTCGGAGGACCAAGGGTGACCCCACCCCCTTCCTCCTTTCTCCCAGCTTTATACTGAGCAGACGTCATATGGTCTGGAATATCCCTTTGGTCAGTTGGGGTCAGCTGTCCTGGCTGTGTCCCCTCCCAAGATCTTGCCCACCCCATCCCACTGTGGGGGGGAAATGTCAGAAAGAGCCTTGGTGCTGTGTAAGCACTACTCAGCAGTAGCCACAACACCCGTGTGCTATCAACACCCTGCCAGCTCCCAACATAAAACACAGCACCATGAGGGCTGCTACAGGGGAAAACCAATTCCGGCTCAGCCAGACCCAATACACACTTAAATATACAACTGTCATGGTTTAAGCCCAGAGGGTAACTGAGCACCATGCAGCTGCTCACTCACTCCTTCCCCCTCCGGGATGGGAAGAGAAAATAAAACAAAAGTCTTGGGGATTGAGACAAGGATAGGGAGGAATGACTCACCCATTATGGTCACGAACAAAAGACAGACTCAACTGGGGAAGAAAGAACATCAATTTAATTTGAACACCACCACCACCACTAATTTACCAATCAAAACAGAGTAGGACAGTGAGAAATACAACCACATCTCAAAAAACACCTTCCCCCCACTCCTCCCTTCTTCCTGGGCTCAGCTTTGCTCCTGATTTCTCTACCTCCTCCCTCTGAGTATTGCAGGGGGGCAGGGAATGGGGGTTGCAGTCAGTTTATTACACATTGTCTCTGCCACTCCTTCCTCCTCAGGGAGAGGACTCCTTGCGCTCCTCCCCTGCTCCAGCGTGGGTTCCCTCTCATGGAAGACAGTCCTCCATGAACTTCCTCTGATGTGAGTCCTTCCCATGGGCTGCAGTTCTTCCCAAGCTACTCCAGCGTGGGTCCCTGCTGTGGGGTGCAGCCCTCCCAGTAACAGACTGCCCCAGTGGGGGTTCCCCTCAGAGTCCCAGCCTTCTCTGGGCGCAGTCCCCTGCTCCAGCGTGGGGTCCTCCATAGGCTGCAGGTGGGGATCTGCTCCACCGGTGACCTCCATGGGCACAGGGGCACAGCCTGCCCTCTCCCCACAGGCTGCAGGGGAGTCTCTCCTCTGGCACACCTCCCCCCCTTCCTCCTCCTGTGTTCCACTAACCTCGGTGTTTGCAGAGGTATTTCCCTCACAACTCCTCCTCCCAGGTTCCCCTTCTTAAATACGTTATCGCAGAGGTGCAGCCACCATTGCTAATAGGCTCGGCCTTGGCCAGAGGCGGGTCCGACTTGGAGCCTGGGGAGCTTCGAGAAGCTTCTCACAGGAGCCACCTCTGCAGCCCCTCCCCTGCTACCAAAACACCACCAACACACAAACTCAACACAACAGTAGATTAGTATTTCTTAGTATACCCATTTATACACTCAGTACTCCCCTTGTGTTCAAAGGCAGTCAACCTGAGCACTGATCCCGCTCCCCATGAATTTCCTACAGGGAAGTCGGACAATGTCCACAGCACATTCATCTGTGCTGGAATAGGCCAGTGTAAGCGTGGGAGAGAGGCAAGTCGGCATTGGCCTATCGGCCCTGCGCGGCTGTGGGAGAGAGGTGGGTCGACATCAGCCTGTCAGCTCTGCACAGCCCCTGAGAAGCAGCAAGGCTTTGATGAGAAACAGGCCTTGGGAGAAAGATCAGAAACTGCTGAGCTGTGCCAAGGTGGCAGGGAAAAACAACGGCCAGCTGCAACACTGAACTGTGGCAAAGTACTGAACTGTGAGAAGTTACCGCCGCGTGAACAGCGCGTGAACGAGAGGGTGATTGGTCTGCACAGCGCGTGTTAGAGTGGTCTGATGCTGACAGGAGAAAAGGTTGATAGCTGTCTAATTGCTGATTTGCTAATTATGAAGTAAGAGCTTTGGCAAGAGCATAAGTATGTACTATTGTAAGAAGAAAAAAGAGAATAAAGAAAAAAGATGGCCCCTGCCCTGCAGAAAGAAAGAAGAACACTCTGACTCGTTATTTTGGTCGCTACATGTAAGGGCAGCTGCCTGGTGGCAGATGCAAGGAAGGGAAGCAGCTGGCCAGAGTGCTCCTTGCTCACCTCTGAGTCTTTGTAGAGGGTGTAAAAAGATCTGCCTCCCCAGCTTCTTCCCTGGAATAGCAGCTTTCATTTGATCACCTGAGTTAAAAATCACAGGGAACATGTAAGTCCTTTGTTACCGTAAATCCAGTCTCAAAAGAACCCTCTAAGACTTAGTTTGAAGTTTTAGAAGGCAGGCATTCTTTATTGCAGCACTGGATGTGTTATAGATTAAAAGTAATTTAGTGGGAAATAACCACTTCTCAATTTTTAGTGATCAATAATAAATTTATTAGCAAGCGGCGAGTGAGCAAAACAGCGCTGGGTGTGCCGGGAGTCTCTGCTCTACCAGGACACACACCTGACCCGGCAGAACCGAGTCCCTTTATAGTGTAGGCTTCATCCATATTCATGATGGGCGTACCCTGAGGGGTCTGCAAAGGTGTAAACAAGTTTTCCCGGGCTTTTCTCAGGTTTTCGCGGGCTTTTCTCAGGTTTCCGTCACAGAAGGGGGGATGACTCAGCACAAGTGTTTTTGTAGTGGCTTGAAGATGGGGGCCATTTTAGCTCCCTTCTAACAACTGATTTTAACAATAGAAACTATATACATATATCTTATTTCTTATTTACATAAGAGAATTACAAAACTGTTCGGCCACAACATCCTGACTACAACTTCTTTTTCCCCTTGAGATTTGAATAACAAATACCATATATGTTTTATTACAATTCCCCCCTTTTCTTTTAACTAATTTTGTTTTTCAAATCTCCTTAACACATCACAGACTTGTTAAATATACATGGTCCGAAAGTTAACCCAATTAATAATAACACTAGGGGTTTCATAAAATGGAGGTTTAACATCAAAATTGCGATTCCTCCCATAGCCCAAATGACCACTATAGTGAGGAGAGTTGGTGGGTTCATCTTCCAATTACTAGCTAATTGTACAAACGTGTCCCCTTTCTGTCTTGCGACAGGATTTGCATGCTCAGATCTTTTCCTTCCCCATGCTTTCCAGTTCTCCTTGCCACAACAATCACCTGAACTGGTTGCTTCGAGGCCTTTCTTATTTTCCCCTCTCCATACGTCTCTGCCTCCTCCGCCTACTCCATTCATTCCTTAGAGCAGCGGGGCTTTCCATCTTCTCGGCAGCAGTCGTATTCTGTGGGGTTAGGGTCTTGTTATCGACACCTTAACGCCTCCCAGTTCCAGGCTTTCACTTGTGGGATCGTACAGGGCACTTGGAGTATTTGGAATTTGCAAAGAGTTTGTACTATATTCACGTTATGGGGCTTAGGTTCATTGGTATGCACACGATTTTTCCTGTTGATGACTGGTTAATTTTCTTTCTCTTTTATAGCACTGGTCACAGTATTCCTTTGGGGAATAGCCGTGGACGCAGTGCGCCCACCAACTTTCCTCACAAGTAGTGCATTTAAAACACACAAAAGGATAACAAACACAGTTAGGGGTTTTACAAAATTCATTTAGTCCTTCTTCCTTCGCAACACTAGCTTCAGATCTCCTGATGTTTCAGCTACTTCCCAGTGATCAGGCGTTAAGGGTCCTTTCACTCTGGTAGCATGAGTCCATCCCTTTTCAGCAGTCCGGACAGCAGTCTCTGTTGTGAGTATAACAAGAAACGGTCCCTCCCAACGAGGGGTAAGAGAGGATTCTTTCCAAGTTTTTATTAACACCTTGTCTCCAGGTCTTATGGAGTGCATACAAATTTCTAATGGAGGTCTCTGTACTACCATCCCTTTTTTGCGTAGTTCTTTTCTCCTATTCATGAGGTTTATTAAGTATGGTTGCAAATTGTCTTTTTCCAACACTGGGTGATCAGTGGGAAATTCCATATCATAGGGCATACCATATAGCATTTCAAACGGGGATATTCCAGTATCAGTTCGGGGCTGGGTCCGCATATTCAGAAGTGCTAGGAGTAAACACTTAACCCAAGACATCTTTGTTTCTAACATTAATTTGGTAAGTTGTTTCTTGATTTCTCCATTCATTCTTTCTACTTTTCCTGAGCTTTGTGGATGCCAGGGAGTGTGGAATTCCCTCTTGGTCCCCAGGGAAGTCAATGTCTCTTTGATTACTTTAGACACAAAGTGGGGACCCCTGTCCGAATCGATTACTTCTATATTTCCATACCTAGGGATGATGTTTTCCAAGAGTATTTTTATCACAGTATTTGCTGTAGCTCGAGCAGTGGGAAAGGCCTCCACATAATGAGTGAGATGATCTACCAATACTAGGAGGTATTTGTACTGTCCTACTTTTGGTAGTTCTGTAAAATCGATTTGAATTCTTCCAAATGGTCTGTATGCCAAATCCCGTCCCCCTTGAATCTTTTCTCTTAATTGGTACTTATTAATTTTCTGGCAAGTTAAACAGCTTTTTATTATTCCCTTAGCAACATTATAAATCCCTATGCACATGTATTTAATAGCAAACTGGTCTACCAATGCTTGTACTCCCCAGTGAGTTTTAGTATGGAAATCCTTCATAACTCTCCAAGCCATTGCCTTCGGGAGAACCTTCCTCCCATCAGGTAATTCCCATTCCCCTTGTTTTTCATTAATTCCCATTTGTTTCAATTTTTCTTTCTCTTGGTTAGTAAACGTGAATCCTAATTTGGTGGGGTCTGTTCTTTCGTTTGTGTTTGATTCTGTTACCATCAATGCTAGTAGTGCAGCCCGTTTTGCCTCTTGATCAGCTAGAATCTTTCCCCTGATCTGTAGTGAGGTTCCCTGTTGGTGTCCTCTTATATGCACTACTGCTATTTTCTTAGGACCTCTTAATGCTTGGAGAGTCTGGATAATTAGAGACTCATGTATTAGCCCTTTTCCTTGTGAATTAATGAGTCCCCTTTCTTCCCAAATTTTTCCAAAAGTGTGAATTACTCCAAAGGCGTACTTAGAGCCTGTATAAATGGTTCCCTCTTTTTCCTTTAAAATCTGTAACGCTCTTAGTACTGCATATAGTTCACAAGCTTGAGCCGACCAGCTAGGACTCAGTGGTCCTGATTCTACTACCTCTAGGGTGGTTCCACTAATAATTGCATAACCTGATTTTCTTTTTCCTTCTACCACTCTAGAGGATCCATCCACAAACAGCTTTTCCCCTTCTTCTAATTCTGTTTCTTCTAAGTCTGGCCTGATTTTTGCCTGTTCTTCAATGGTATGGAGGCAATTATGGTTTAAACTTTCGCTTGGCTCCCCATATAGGAATTGTGCTGGGTTTTGAAGACTAGTTACTTCAATCTCTAACTTTGGTGAGTGTATTAATATTCCTTCATATTTGAGGAGCCTGGCGTCTGTTATCCATTTGTCCGCTTTTTGTTGAAGCACTCCCCTAATGTTATGAGGAGTCAACACCTTCAGATTCCCCCCAAATGTAATTTTATTAGCCTCTTCTACTAACAAGGCCACTGCCACTATCGCCTGGAGGCATGTTGGCCATCCCCTACTTACGGGGTCTAACAATTTAGATATGTATCCCACAGGCTTCCTTTTCCCAGCCCATTCTTGGGTTAATACCCCAAATGCCGTGCCATCTTCAGTATTGGCAAATAAATAAAAGGGCCTTCTTATATCTGGTAAACTCAATACTGGAGTGTTGACTAAGTCAGTTTTTAATTTTTCTAATTTTTCCTCATCGTCTGGGATCCATTTAAGCAACCCGTCTTTTGTTAATTTCTGGTATAAAAATTTAACTTTTGTACTATAATTTTCAATCCATTGTCTACAGTACCCCAGTAGTCCAAGGAGCTGCCTAACCTGTCGTTTGTTTTTGGGAGCCTGGAGAGAAAGAATTCCATTCACCCTCTCTGGGTCTAATTTCTTGCTCCCTTTACTAATCCAGTGACCTAAATACTTCACCTCTTCTTCTACAAATTGCAATTTAGATTTGGATACTTTTAATCCTTGGAGGCTTAAGAAATTTAACAACTTAATGCTTTCCTTTCGTACCATCTCTGGGTTGCCTCCTGCTAACAGAAGGTCATCTACATATTGTACTAAAGTAACACCTTCCCCCAAGTTATAATCTTTTAAGATGTGTTCGAGGGCTTGTCCAAAGAGGTTAGGGGACTCAGTAAAACCCTGAGGCAAAACTGTCCACCTCAGCTGTTGTTTCCTAAAGGTATCTGGGTCTTCCCATTCAAAAGCAAAATAATTTCTACACTCCTCTTTTAGAGGACATGCCCAAAAAGCATCTTTCAAGTCTATTACGCTATACCACTGATTTTCAGGATTCAATTGACTAAGTAAAGTATGGGGGTTCGCCACTACAGGAAATCTGGTTACAGTTCTTTTGTTGATTTCTCTTAAGTCATGCACTAATCTATAACTCCCATCTGCCTTCTTAACGGGCAATATTGGAGTATTAAAAGGTGACATACAAGGTTCTAATAGCCCCTGATTAAGGAGTCTCTCTATTTCAGGCTTTAAGCCTCTCCTGCCTTCTTGCGGTAAGGGATACTGTTTGATTCTAGTCGGGATCTCTGGGTTCCTAATGGTGACTTCGAAGGGGGTGATATCCAATCTGCCCACTGTCTCTGGGGTATACCATACTTCTGGGTTAATCTTTTCTTCATCCGCCACTGTGAGGGGGCATAATCTGACTTTGAGTTCTCTTTCTTCTACTTCCAGATTAATTCCCAATTCTATAATCAGATCCCGTCCAAGTAAATTATAATCTGCTTCTGGTAATAATAAAAATGTTCCAATCACATATTTGCATTTTGATTCAACAATCACATCATGAAGAACCGGGGCCTCAAACGGTTCACCTTTAGCCCCTATTACACTGATTTTTTTCTGATGATACTTTACAGCCTGGAGGCAGAGCCTGAATGGTAGATCTTTCGGCTCCTGAGTCCACAAGGAACTCTACCTCTTGTCGCTGAGGACCCACTTTTAAGTTTTATCAAGGGCTCTTTGTTCTTTGGGTCCCCAGCACATAGAGTTCCTGACCCCACTAATCTTCAGAAAACATTTTCTCATCTTGGATTCTCCTCCAGCAAACCTTCTTCACATGCCCCTTCCTTTTGCAATAAAAACATTCCACTTCCTTCATATTAAAGCAGGCAGAACCATTCAATGAATGAAAATCTCTGATCCCAAAGAAACCATAGTCTCCAGGTAATCATCACATAAAACATCCATGTTCTGCACAGCTTTATTACATGCAGGCACTGGGGAATGCACAGAACAGTTTTCAGGCTAAAATAATGCAGTTTGCTGCATGTTTGAGTTGTTACACACTCTGCATTGCCTCCTCTCAACCTGAAACTCCTACTCCTGGGTCTAGACATTTAGAGCAAGGGCAGTTTAAATCTAACGAGACTGTTGCCCATGTACTTCCAGATGCAATCAAATAAAGCATCTGGGCAGCTATTCCACACATGCAGTGCGCGGTGTTTACATAGCACATCACAAATTACAAAACTGGTAAGCTCTAGGCCATGGCCTGTGAGGAGAAAGTCTGCAAAGGGCACAGCAGCATCCTCCTTCTTTGGAAAAGACACAACATTTATGAGCTGCCTAGTCAGTGCGCTACAATTATGTCAGTTCCCCGTCTTTTGGCTAAGAAGTACAAACCAGATTAGCAGCTCCAAAAGAATGTGGTCTGGGGGCAAATTAGCTTGAACTTGGCTCCCCAGCCCATATACCTGCCTGTATGCTAGAACCCTGATTCTTTTTTTTTTTTTTTTTTTTTTTCCAACTCCTGCCAATGATGTAAGAGAGCTGCCTGCTTGAAGAACAGGCAGCCAGATTAAGCTGCAGATCTGCTCACTTTTTTCCCTCTTGGACTATTGCTTTCACTCTGATAATGTTTTACTCCGATTTTCTTATTTAAATTGATTCATCACTGTTAAGAAAAAAAAAGCTGCTGAAGCTAGCCAAGGGCTTGTATCTATCACAGTATCTTTTGATCCTTGTCTACAGTCCTTAAAATACCAAGAGGATAGAAAGTTCTAAGCTGTCACCTTCTGATCACCAAGTCAAGCAGGCAAAGGTATACTGAATAATAAACGAGTTATGAAGAGGTGAAACAACATTTAAATAGATCATTATCTGGGTATCCAAACTGATAACGAGAACAATACCACCACTTCAAGTAGGAATCCACCTAAACTTTCTGAGCTTCTCTCAGCAATTCCTCTCCCTTGCCAATCTTCTATCTTTTCTAGCTTCTTCCTAATATTTGCCCAAGACTTAGCCACAAACTGAGTCTTTAATAATGTCTGCCCCACAGGGGTGGCAGGATCTATTCCTGAGTACAACTGTTATTAATATTCTGCCCTTGGGGAACTGACTCTCTTAATTCCTTGAATTATGATAATTCTTAAATTTGCCATGTGGGTTTGGTGGCCTGGGTCTTGATTATTCCAGTTGGGTTTTACCAACAGCCACTTCTGATCTGCTGTGGGACCCACTTGATGTTGCTGGTCCCAAAGTCTTATACCTGCCCTCCTGATCATATCTCGTTCCTCCATAGTAAATAGAATTCCTAGGATAGATTGTAATTTATCCCAGGTATATAAATCTGGGCCAAGAAACTGGTCCACCTGTTTGGCTACACCAAGCGGGTCCTCTAATAAGTTCCCCATTTCTTTTTTAAAAATCTCTCACATCTCCAGTGTTGAGGGGAACAGCGACATACCCCGTTCCCGGTTCCCCTTGTGCCCCCACTCCTGGCACAAGCATTTCTCTAAGGGGGTATAATCTCCCTTCCTTAACTTTGCTTCGGGTAACCCGCTGAGGGGGTCCGGGAGATTCAGGGTCAGAATCATTGGTTACAAGTATGAGCGGGTTAGAAGGGGGGGGGGGGGTGGTGCTCAGCACAGAGCCCCCTCGAGACAGTTTACTGCAGCCTGTCTCTGAGCAGAAGCCTAAACGCTAATTTGGGGCCGCTCGGTGCCCCCTGCTCCAGCCCCAACCCCCACCCCGGGGCAGCTGGGTGCTCGGGACAAGCCCTCCCGGCTGGGGAGGGGGCAGCTCTGCCCCCCCCCCTCCCCCACGCTGGGCCAGGCTCCGCGACACTGCTCCAGGGCTCGGCTTGGGCACGCTGCTCGGGTCGGGCGGTGGCGCCCCGGGAACAAGCCCTGTCCCAGCTGGAGCCAGCAGCGGGAGGAGTTCAGCTGCCCCCTCCCATGGATCCAGAGGGCTTGCTTTCCCTCTGTCCCATCTTCCAGAGTGCCACTCACTCGCACTCTGGGATTATCAACCTCCTAGTGGGATATCCGGCAATTCTTCCTTGCCCCCACCCATGGATCCAGAGGGCTTGCTTTCCCTCTGTCCCATCTTCCAGAGTGCCTTCTTTCACACACACACACGCTCCCCTTATTCGTGACTCGCTCCTTCGCAGGCTACGAGAACTGCACTACTAAAGGGTCCGCACTCGGGTGATCTCTTCGAGACCTCTCACTCATTCGCACTCTGGGATTACCAACCCCAACCGAACGGATAACTGCACTAACGCAAATACTTACTCCTCCCCGGAGTCTTCGATCGGTCTTCGTGCACAAAATTTAAGGGGTTCTGCAGATTCTTTTGCTCACTCCCAAGTCCGAATTAAAAGGGGTTCGGATATCCAGCGTTTTGGCCACGAGATCCTCAGACTGGGGCTATCCGAAGATAGGGCGCCTCCCCTATCTGGGGTTTCGCACCAAAAGATCTGGATCTGAGTCACGGCACCAAATTTGTTATAGATTAAAAGTAATTTAGTGGGAAATAACCACTTCTCAATTTTTAGTGATCAATAATAAATTTATTAGCAAGCGGCGAGTGAGCAAAACAGCGCTGGGTGTGCCGGGAGTCTCTGCTCTACCAGGACACACACCTGACCCGGCAGAACCGAGTCCCTTTATAGTGTAGGCTTCATCCATATTCATGATGGGCGTACCCTGAGGGGTCTGCAAAGGTGTAAACAAGTTTTCCCGGGCTTTTCTCAGGTTTTCGCGGGCTTTTCTCAGGTTTCGGCGGGCTTTTCTCAGGTTTCCGTCACAGAAGGGGGGATGACTCAGCACAGGGGTTTTTGTAGTGGCTTGAAGATGGGGGCCATTTTAGCTCCCTTCTAACAACTGATTTTAACAATAGAAACTATAGACATATATCTGTGGTGGTTTGACCTTGGCTAAATGCCAGGTACCCACCAAGTCGCTCTATCACTTCCCCCCCCTTCCCCTTATTTTCTCAATAGGGCAAAGAAGGGAAAGAAAATAAGATAGGAAAACAAAACAACCCTTGTGGGTAAAACAACAGCAGTTTTAATATAAGCAAAGCGAAGCAAAGGTCCGCGCGCGGAAGCAAAAAAAGAAAACAGATTTATTCTCTACTTCCCATTAACAGGCGATGTCGGGCCTTCTCAGGAAGCAGGGCTCTGATACGCGTAGCGGTTGCCTCGGAGGACCAAGGGTGACCCCACCCCCTTCCTCCTTTCTCCCAGCTTTATACTGAGCAGACGTCATATGGTCTGGAATATCCCTTTGGTCAGTTCGGGTCAGCTGTCCTGGTTGTGTCCCCTCCCAAGACCTTGCCCACCCCGTCCCACTGTGGGGGGGGAAATGTCAGAAAGAGCCTTGGTGCTGTGTAAGCACTACTCAGCAGTAGCCACAACACCAGTGTGCTATCAACACTCTGCCAGCTCCCAGCATAAAACACAGCACCATGAGGGCTGCTACAGGGGAAAACCAATTCTGGCTCAGCCAGACCCGATACAGTCTCCACCCCTTATTCCATACCATTTACGTCATGCCCAGGTCCCACATAACACTCATTTATCCATTCTGTAAGCTTTCTTCACTCCTCTAGATGTTCAGTGACTTGGCTGCCATCTGTCAAGGTGGATGTTCAGGACAGGAGCAGTATGTTTGACTGTTGGACTCCAGCACCGGCTAGGTTTGGGTCATCATCGCATGTATCTGGTTCACTCTTCGTCGTTCCTACTTCCTCCATCACTTCCTGCAACATACAACTCACCCCACAGATTATTTCCCCCCCAAGGTTAAATCTCCTTGAGGCACACACTGAGTAGCCCCATTCTCCCGCATTACCCACCAAGTACATCCAGGTCCCTGAGCAAAAACAATCCCACGAGTGGGCTTGCCTTTTCCCAAGGGAGGAGCAATCCATACTGCCTTCCCCAGCCATTTCCCTGTGTGTACTACAGGGACCTTATCTCCTCCCACAGTATGAAGGGGTTTTGTTTGGGCAGGACCAGGACGGTTAACAGATCCTCTGGTATTAATTAGCCAAGTGGCTTCTGCTAAATTTATATCCCAGTGTTTCCATCCCCCATTGTCCAATGCTCTCAACATAGTCTTCAACAGTCCATTGTATCTTTCAATCTTTCCAGACGCTTGTGGGTAATAAGGGATGTGATACACCCACTCAATGCCGTGTTTCTTTGCCCAGGAGTTTATGAGATTATTTCGAAAATGGGTTCCATTGTCTGATTCGATTCTTTCAGGAGTACCATGTCGCCATAAAATTTGCCTTTCAAGACCTAAGATGGTATTTCGGGCAGTGGCATGATTTACAGGGTACGTCTCAAGCCAACCAGTAGTTGCTTCCACCATAGTGAGTATGTAGCACTTGCCTTGGCGTGTTCGTGGCAATGGTCCAATATAGTCAATTTGCCAGGCCTCGCCATATCGAAAACTCAGCCATCGCCCTCTGTTCCAGGGAGACTTTACTCGTGTGGCTCGCTTGATTGCAGCACATGTTTCGCATTCATGAGTGACCTGTGAGATGGCCTCCATGGTCAGGTCCACCCCTCGATCACGAGCCCATCTGTACGTTGCATCTCTCCCGAGATGCCCGGATGTTTCATGGGCCCATCGAGCTACAAATAGCTCACCCTTGCGCTCCCAGTCCAGGTCCAGCTGAGCTACTTCAATTTTAGCAGCCTTGTCTACTTGCTCATTGTTTTGATGTTCTTCGGTGGCACGGCTTTTGGGCACGTGGGCATCTACATGACGTACCTTTAGAGCCACGTTTTCCACTCGGGCAGCGATGTCCTGCCACAGTGCAGCAGCCCAGATGGGTTTACCTCTGCGCTGCCAATTGGTCTTCTTCCACTCCTGTAGCCACCCCCACAGGGCGTTAGCCACCATCCAGGAGTCAGTGTAGAGATACAGTACTGGCCACTTTTCTCGTTCAGCAATCTTTAGGGCTAGTTGGATCGCTTTTACTTCTGCAAACTGACTTGACTCGCCCTCTCCTTCAGTGGCCTCAACGACTTGTCTTGTGGGGCTCCACACAGCAGCTTTCCACTTTCGATGGTTTCCTACCACACGACAGGATCCATCAGTAAACAGAGCATACCGCCTTTCATCTTCTGGTAATTCGTTATATGGTGGTGCTTCTTGGGCACGAGCCACCTCCTCAGGCAGTGCTCCAAAATCTCTACCTTCTGGCCAGTCCATGATCTCTTCCAGGATTCCTGGATGGTTGGGTTTTCCCAGTCGAGCTCGTTGCGTGATTAACGCTACCCATTTACTCCAGGTAGCACTGGTTGCATGGTGTGTAGAAGGGATGTTTCCTTTGAACATCCAATGTAGTACAGGCAATCGCGGTGCCAAGAGGAGCTGTGCTTCTGTACCAACAACTTCGGAAGCGGCTCGAATCCCCTCATATGCTGCCAGAATCTCCTTTTCAGTTGGAGTGTAGTGGGCTTCTGATCCTCGATATCCCCGGCTCCAAAATCCTAATGGTCGACCCCGAGTTTCACCTCCTACCTTCTGCCAGAGGCTCCATGTGAGGCCATGCTCCCCAGTTGATGTGTAAAGTACATTTTGCACATCTGGTCCTGTCCGAACGGGCCCAAGAGCTACCGCCCGAGCTATCTCCTGTTTGATGTGCTCAAAGGCTTGTTGTTGCTCAAGACCCCACTCAAAATTGTTCTTCTTTCGGGTTACTTGATAGAGAGGGCTCACCAGCTGACTGTAACCTGGCATGTGCATCCTCCAAAATCCCACAAGTCCTAAGAAAGCTTGTGTTTCCTTCTTGTTGGTCGGTGGAGACATAGCTGCTATCTTGTTGACAACCTCCATAGGCACATGGCGGCGTCCATCTTGCCATTTTATTCCCAAGAACTGAATCTCCTGTGCTGGTCCCTTGACCTTGCTTTTCTTTATGGCAAACCCAGCTCTCAGAAGAATCTCAATTACTTTTTGTCCTTTCTTGAACACTTCTTCTGCCTTGTTGCCCCACACAATGATGTCATCGATGTACTGTAGATGTTCAGGGGCATCACCCTTTTCCAGTGCAGTTTGAATTAGTCCATGACAAATAGTGGGGCTGTGCTTCCACCCCTGGGGTAGTCGATTCCAGGTATATTGGACACCCCTCCACGTGAAACCAAACTGTGGCCTGCACTCTTCTGCCAAAGGAATTGAAAAGAATGCATTGGCGATGTTGATTCTGGCGTACCACTTGGCTGCCTTTGACTCTAGTTCATACTGGAGCTCTAACATATCTGGTACAGCAGCACTCAGTGGTGGCGTCACTTCGTTCAGGCCACGATAGTCTACTGTCAACCTCCACCCTCCGTCAGACTTTCGCACTGGCCATATTGGGCTATTAAAAGGCGAATGTGTCTTACTGATGACACCTTGGGTCTCCAGTTGACGGATCAGTTCTTGGATGGGAGCCAGAGAGTCTCGGTTCGTGCGATACTGCCGTCGGTGCACGGTCCTCATGGCAATTGGCACCTGTTGTTCTTTAACTCGCAACAGTCCTACAACAAAAGGATCTCCTGAGAGGCCAGGCAGATTAGACAACTGTTTGACCTTCTCTGTGTTCACACTGGCCACACCAAAAGCCCACCGGTATCCTTTTGGGTCTTTGAAATACCCCCTCTTGAGGTAGTCAATGCCCAAGATACAAGGGGCTTCTGGGCCAGTTACAATGGGATGTTTTTCCCACTTATCCCCGGTCAAGCTAACCTCGGCCTCCAGTACTGACAGTTCTTGACATCCGCCTGTCACTCCTGAGATCCAGATAGGTTCTGCCCCTCTATAACTTGATGGCATTAATGTACACTGTGCCCCGGTGTCGATTAAAGCCTGGTACTTCTGTGGATTTGATGTGCCAGGCCATCGAATCCACACTGTCCAATACACCCGATCATCCCTTTCCTCCTCCTGGCTGGAGGCAGGGGCCCTCTATTCCTGTTCTTGGTCAGAGTATTCACTGTCTGACCCTTGCTGTGCCAGGCCGGAAACTCCTTCATCAGGGCCAAGGGAGGTGATCTCAGTCTTCCTGTATCTGGGAGATCGCTGATTACTTTCTTGCGGTTTCACGCCAGCTACATTAACAACCTTCTTGGATGTTGTCTTCTTGGCAGGGGTCTTTCCTCGCAATTCATGTACACGAGCTTCCAATTTGAAGGTGGGTTGACCATCCCACTTCCTCATGTCCTCCCCCTGGTCACGCAGGAAGAACCAAAGTTCACCACGTGTCATGCGCCTAGGTTTCCCTTTCCCTCTGACTGGGGTGGAAGAGAACCGATTTCTTGGGGTGCTCCTGACATCTAAGGCACTCGCCCGTAGAGATGAGGAGGTTCCAAGACTCTCTTCAAAGTTCTGAAGCCAGGAAGAGACTGCCTCCACAGTTGGCGTACATCTTAGTCCTTCTCCCGCATCCATTTCTGGATAGTACATTGCAGCCAAGCCCGCAGAATACGAGGATGGTGCACCTTTAATCACCTTCCTCCACATGGCCCGTGTGCACAGGACATCCTCTGGATTTCTAGGGGCTTCATCATTATCTGGATCACTATAGATGACTTCCAGCACTGCTAGTTCTCTCAGGTACTGGACACCTTCATCCGCAGTAGCCCACTTCCCTGGGGAGTTGTCCGTAAGATCTTCCTTGAAAGGATATCTTGCTTTAACACTTGAAAGGAGCCGTCTCCACAGACTCCAAATTCCTGTTTCTTTTCCAATTCCCCTTTCAATTCCTCGATCTCTAGCAAGGGAACCCAGCTGTTGGGCTTCCTTACCTTCCAGCTGCTGAGCATCAGCCCCATTATCCCAGCATCGAAGCAGCCAGGCAGCAATCCGCTCACCCGGCTGGCGGCTATAGTCTTTCCGCAGATCTCGCAGTTCTGATGATGTCAGGGACCAGGTAGTTTCTGCCTCCTGTTTGAGTTCTGTTATTCCCTCTTCTGACCCCTTTGCTGAAGGACCCGCTTCTTCCTCCTCTTTTTCGTCCCTTCTTAATCGAGGGTATGGACCTGTTGTTCTCCTTGTCCACTGTTTCTTTTTTACTACTGGGGCAATCTCTGCTGTTATTGTTTTTGTTTGAGTTCCCGTTTCCACCACAGTCCTTTGAGAGCACTGAACTGCAGCTCGATAAGCATAGGCCAGGCCCCAGTACAGCGCTAGGAGTTGCTGATTTTCATCGGGATAGACAAGGCACCCTTCTATCAGGTGTTGTGTCAGTTTTGTGGGGTTGCTTGCCTGTTCAGGGGTAAGATCCCAGGCTACAGGAGGTGATAACCGTCCTAGGAATCTGCCCAAATCCTTCCACTCCCCCTGCCACCCAGGGACAGGCCGCCTCAGGGCACATTTTGGTATTCTCTCACCCAAAATTTGCCTTCTCTTACACCAAAAACCTACCGAGCTCCACACAGCCCACAATAGGCGAATAGCATTAATGAACAGTATCAAAGAGCTAACATAAGGATTAATAAGTACTTCGGGAGCTTGCAGAATAAAACCACTCATGATGTTCCCAATTTCTTCCAGCATGTTCCCGAGCTTAGCAAAATAAAGATAAGCAGAGCAATAAACAAACCCGTGACCAGCACAAGAGCTTGTCGCTTACTAACTGCTATAGCTATAGCACAATTAATATAAAACTGCCGTTGTCCCGCCCCACGTTGGGCGCCAAAATTGACTGTGGTGGTTTGACCTTGGCTAAATGCCAGGTACCCACCAAGTCGCTCTATCACTTCCCCCCCCTTCCCCTTATTTTCTCAATAGGGCAAAGAAGGGAAAGAAAATAAGATAGGAAAACAAAACAACCCTTGTGGGTAAAACAACAGCAGTTTTAATATAAGCAAAGCGAAGCAAAGGTCCGCGCGCGGAAGCAAAAAAAGAAAACAGATTTATTCTCTACTTCCCATTAACAGGCGATGTCGGGCCTTCTCAGGAAGCAGGGCTCTGATACGCGTAGCGGTTGCCTCGGAGGACCAAGGGTGACCCCACCCCCTTCCTCCTTTCTCCCAGCTTTATACTGAGCAGACGTCATATGGTCTGGAATATCCCTTTGGTCAGTTCGGGTCAGCTGTCCTGGTTGTGTCCCCTCCCAAGACCTTGCCCACCCCGTCCCACTGTGGGGGGGGAAATGTCAGAAAGAGCCTTGGTGCTGTGTAAGCACCACTCAGCAGTAGCCACACCACCAGGGTGCTATCAACACTCTGCCAGCTCCCAGCATAAAACACAGCACCATGAGGGCTGCTACAGGGGAAAACCAATTCTGGCTCAGCCAGACCCGATACAATATCTTATTTCTTATTTACATAAGAGAATTACAAAACTGTTCGGCCACAACATCCTGACTACAACTTCTTTTTCCCCTTGAGATTTGAATAACAAATACCATATATGTTTTATTACAGATGCACGGGGGATCGCACTTATATACAATAAAAGAAATGAATATTCATGTAATCTCTGAGAAGTACAAACCTATTTCCAGAGGATCTAATGCATATGTTAATACATTGTGCAAGCGTACTAAAATTTGGGGAAGGGTCTCTGAGGGGCTTCCATGGGGGGGGGTTTGGTGGTCTGTGGTGGTCCCTAGTGGTTGTTGAAGAGGTGTCTCTTGGTGTCCTTTCCATGAACTCTTGAGTCTTTTCTTTCATATAAAGTTTTGTCTTGGCTCATTGCTCTGTCTGTAAAGTTTCTCAGGTTCCTTATCTTGGTTTCCACAGGTGTCTGCTGGTTTATCTGCCCTGCCTGGGATGTACCCATCACAGTTGCAAAAATTATGTCCTTGGGTGCATTCTTGCCTGAGGCCCCTTAAAACAATTAGCATCAACTGCTTGCAGGTATCAGCTAGCAGGCATCACCTTAACCAGATACATTTTTTTTTTTTCCTTTGTACAGCCACTCTCCAATTTAGGCTTTCCAAGGCAACTTACAAAATATTTTTCTGTTTATTTCAGCCTTTTCTGCTCATCCTCACTATTTCACAACATAATGCTTATTTTCAAGAGGGACACATTTTTCTTTGTTTTAGACCCCAAGAAACTCTTTAACACTGTAGGGTTGCATGGAGGTTGCAAAAGCTTTTCTCCAACTTGAAGTGCTTAGAATTAAGCTTGGGTTTTCTTAAAGATAGGATTTGCCTGATGCTTTTAACCTCTTTGCAAATGAATACTCCCAGTACAGACTGAAATCCTGTTCCATACCTCCTTACCCTGACTTCAGTTAATCTTTGGCTTGCAGATGGTGATGCTTTCATGCTAGCTTTTCATTAACACCATCTTTGTTGTTCTTTTCAATTCTTTTTTAACACTTACTATAAACAGATTTTGAGTTATGTGAATTTCTGCAATACAGTGTGCTAGACACTACACAGTTCTTTGTCCAGTTGCAGTTAGCCAGCCAGTTGAGACTCTGACTACTTTGTAAAGGTCAGTGAAATTCATTCATAGCTTTAACTGCTAAGGTATAAATTAAAGTTATTTCAGCAGTGGAGTGTGAACAAACAGTGGTTTATGGAAAAGAGGTCATTAAGTTCACGCATTAAGTACATATACTTCATATTCTATGACAACCTTTTTGTATAGCATCTCGATAGCGTGAAATATATTGGAATGAGAAGTCAACGCTGACTTGCTATGCAGAGAAATCTAGACAGGTGTATGATATGGGTCAAAAAAATGTATTACATACAGACTGAGGGTTTTCTTCATCTGAAATTAAAGATGATGGTGGGATTAACTCTGTAGATCTAGTTCAGGAATTTCCTAATGATGTTATTGTTTGTATCTGTCAAATCAGCTCATGATTTAATGGCTGTAAGGATTAACCCAGTTTTACTTTCTTATAAGATTGTCTTTCAACATTGCTTTATTTCTGTTGCTACAACTAGAGCCCTAAACTTTTTTACTTTTTTTAAGAGGAGGAAAAAGGCTTGATTTGAAATACATTCATTTCCAGAATAAAAAAAGTCCTTCTGATTCTGGATTCCTGTAACTACTGTTTGCAAATTTTTTTTCTGGGTGACTGCTATATGCTCATTATTTTTAACTTTCTGTGTACTTATAAATGTTTCCCATAATTCCCAAAAGATGAAGGAGCTGTTTTGGCTTTTATCTGTCATCAGCTTCTGCCAGTACTTTTTCCTCCACAGCAAAAAGGTAGCAAAATATTCTTTCAGAGCAAAACAACATACTGTCCTGAAGTTTTATGTATTATGATTATTGAATAAAAAGAGAATGTTTTAAAAAATACTTCTCAAGCAGAGTCATTATCACAAGCTATAGATGGCCTTGCATAAGAAACAACTTCATGGTACTAAAAAAAAAGAAACAGCAGTCAGGATCCTTTACAGGTGGGACAGGTCATTCTGGAGAGAGTTCCAGTATCTCACAGTGAACGTCCATCCAGCAGTCCTATTTTGGTTACAAAGAGTAGATGCTGCTGGAGCACCATTACTAACCATCACCATGGTTATGTGGAAAGGGAACTGAGGTTAGTAATCTTGGTAGGTTAGTGCCAAACCATTCAGAAGAAAATGTATATCACTGCTTTTCAGGTAAAAAGGGTCAAATGTCTGAAAACACTGTAATGGGAACTTGCTCTATCTGTGAAATTTTACCTGGTTGAGGTCATTGAAGTCATCTCACAATGTCACTCTCCATAGCCTTGCTCAGAAAAGGTAGAAGATGTTACTGGCTGGCCAGAACCAAAATTTTCAAGTGCCTCTTCATATGGACTTCAGCATTTCTTCTCTTAAAAGATAGGCAGCTGTCTCTCTCATATGAGTGACAAAGGTTTCCAGGAACAACTGAATACGTATTTCCTTCCCCACTTGCTAGGAAGAACTCGAGAACAAGTTGTGGAACAAAGTACTATTGCATGGTAAGCTGAGTTGAGATGAGATAATAGAGAATTCAGGTTTGAAGAGGAAAGTAAACAGGAGAATATGAGCCTACTAGAAGAACATGTGTCCTTGTACAATCTGGATAATGTTCCAGGTAATAAACACCTCAATTATTGAACTGCATTCTATCCCTTGAGAGCACTAGGCTTTTTGTGCTGAAACGGGCAGAGTAATCTCATGGGAAAAATGCTATGTCATGATGTGGAAAGAGGCGAGAGGAAAAACTGAAATTGCACATGCGACCGTAATTCTTTGTTGTCTTAAATTTTGAGTGCTTGACCTTGTGATCTTGATACTCTTTTAATGTAGCTTTGTTTATGTGTCTGTGCAGTATAGCAGGCATCAGACAGAGGGAGTTTTGCTGCTGATTCCTTGTAGAGTGACTAGTAAAATACTGTGTAAATGTATTAACTTACATATAGTATCTTTAAAATAAAGTACACTTTTACTAGAGTTTTACTGTTCCTTTTAAAAAAAACAGTCTAGAATGCAGAAGTTATTAGACATTCATGGCTTTAATATCCTTGGGAAAGATGAGGTAGAGTTTGTGGGAAGGCTAATAGAGCAGCTGGTATCCATTCTAAGAGATCGCTTAGTTAATCATAAGACTAATAATGGAGGTTTTATTTGTAGAGAACTATCACAAGTTTGTTCAGATTCTGATAAGGGCTTTCTAGGTACTACTACTGCAATCTGGATGTTTAATGACAGAAATAACCCTGAAAGTTGCACTGGGAACCTGAAGTAGGTCACAAGATGCAGCTGTCAGTGGAACGTACTGTTTGTCCTCACACCTATGCTATCCACACTACACTTGAATATTCATGTTACCGAAAATCCGGAATAAAGAACTTATCAACACCAATTTGATGCAGATAAGCAGACACTTCTTTATTGACGGCCGGGCGCGCAGGGGAGTATTCTCACCAACAGCGCGCGCCCAGCACCAAAATCACCCATCTTATATAGAACTTTTTCATATACAATTTCCAAGGGCACAGTTTCATACACAAACACAATTTCCAAGGACACAGTTTCCTTGGCAGGTACTTGTAAGCTGTTACGGTTGTTTCCCTCAGTTCTTATTAATCCTAGACTTTGACAACTACTTGTATTCTCCTGGTCCTATATATATATATATTATAAATCAACTTACAGATCAGTTTGTATTTGGTTACCTAGGTTCCAAACGTTTCTACTAAATGATTATGACCAATCTCCTCGGCCTTGGTATGGGACTGTATAGGGGATTTTAAAGCAGCAATCGGTTGCTAATACAAACCACAACAAATAAAAATTTTACTAAATATTTCTTATGATTTTATATTTCTATTAAATCAAACACAATTTCTTCTACTTATTGGTAAATCGATAACATTTCCCCCCCTTTGAAAGTGTTGAAAATTATTTCAATACTTTCACATTTTATTCATTTTCATTTTCAATGTTAATATTAGTTTCATCATATTTTGGTGGTGGACTGTATTCAGGTGGCACATGTGGTACTTCTCTCATAATCCTTCGGTGTGCTGCAAGTCTATTAATAAACTGTCTTTTAAGACAAGCATAAATTAACATGATCATCACAAAGACAATTAACAGCAAAAACAAGGTCTTGATTAGGGATTTCAGCCAAGAGCTCAGGTTCCATCCTAATCCACTAAAAATCTTTCCCAACCAATCTTCGGACATATCTTCTCGAATTGTTTCTGTCTCTTTTTCGATTTTGCCTAAGAGATCTAGATCATGTTCTACATCCTGAGTGACATTAGGAATATGAATGCAGTAATGATCTAAGTTATCCTTGAGATATCCACACGCTCCATGCTCCTTTAGCAGAAGCATGTATTACTAATGCCATCCTATTCTGAAGTGTCATTCGGGAAGTTGCCTGTAATTAGATGTTTAATTCTTTAAATCCTTTCCTTGTGACGTTGGCCAATTTTTCTACTTGTCCTGTTGACTGATAGAGTCATTCCCTGTTTCTATATGAAGCTATTGGGTTCAAAAGGGACTCTAAGGCCCAGCTAATTTTCACTCCTGTTGATGGTTCATTCCATGTGTCATCATCTGTCTCAGATCTCTTGGTTCGTTTTAATTTCAAATTTTCTAAGGGTCCTTTGAATGGCAATTTCTTCCAAATTGGACACAATGTCGGCAGGTCTAAAGTAACTTGTTTCACCTTACCGTCTACTGGCAAGTGCGTTGTCCAGGTTCTATCACTTAATGCCCAAACTAAATGTCCTGGACTCTGAATGGTAAATTTCTTACAACTAAAAGGTATCCTCTCCTGGGTGTAAATATACTTCTCAAAGTGAGGTTATTATGAAAACCTCGACAGTAACAACCAAACTTCAAAGTAGCTGCTAAGGGAGGAATTCTTTGAATTATTGAGTCTGCATTGCTGCAATCATACACCTTTTCACATTTCCACCATGGTACCACATGTTCCTTTTCTATTTGTGTAGTACCTTTATCTACTACTGAAGGAAGAATTGTGAGTACACCTTTAATCCAAGTACCGTCCCAAGTAAAACACCAGGGAGTTCTTATGTTCCAGGTTGATCAGATTCACAGTTGAAATTCCCCAAGGAATAGATTCACCTACTGCTCTTGGTATTGGCAAACAAGCAGTAATCTGTGTAACATTCTGCAAGTTGGCAAATCCCTTAATCAATCCTAACATCAAATTTTCTTCAGACATTTCTTTGGGAATGTTGATCAATTGTTCTGTGTCTTGTTGTCTTTTGTTTCTCACCACCGAATCAGTCCACACCAGTATCACCTGCTTAGCTAACACAAGGAGAATAATCACAAACTGATATGAGAAATTAGACATGTTTCAGAGTCAGTTTTAAAGTCTTTGGGTCACGGCTAATAATCTTCCATGGAGTGGGCGCCTTCTTCACCCGGGTATAGTGTATCCAAGCATCTGATTCTGCAATCTTGATAGCCGTAAAGGTGGTTAACAGTATCTGGAAAGGTCCCTTCCAGCGTTCTTGCAGAGGTTCGGAAGTCCACGTCTTCACATAGACATAGTCTCCTGGTTGAAAGTCATGCACAGGATTTTTAAGGGATAATGGTCTGTTCCACAGTATTGCGCTCCAAATTGCAGTCAAAGTTTTTCCTAAAGAAAGTAAATAGTTATACACATCTTGTTTCCCTTTCACATGCATGTTTGGATTTGATTCTGGGGATTCATAAGGTTTCCTATACAATAATTCATAAGGACTGACTGAGGTTCCACTCTTTGGTTGTACTCTAATTCATAACAATGCCAATGGAAGCGCTTGAGGCCATTTTAAATTAGTTTCTTGACAGATTTTACTTATTTGTCTCTTTAAGGTTTCATTCATTTTTTTTACTTTCCCACTGGATTGGGGCCTCCATGAAGTATGCAAATCCCAAGTGATACCCAAAATTTTGCTAACATTTTGGACTACTTCTGCAACAAAGTGTGGACCTCTGTCAGAGGAAATTCCAATAGGAACTCCAAACCTTGGAATTATTTCTCGTAGTAACCACTTTACTACTTCTTTTGCTTGTGTGGTGCGACAGGGAAAAGCTTCTGGCCATCCTGTAAAAGTATCACCCCCACCAGAATGTATCGATACCCATTTTGTCTAGGTAATTCTGAAAAATCTACTTGCCAATAATCTCCAGGTTCCGTACCAGATTTTAACCTGCCCATTTGAACTCTTTTCTTGATCACTGGATTATTTTTCAAACATACTTCGCATTTTGCAGTTATTAATTTAGCCATGTCCATCATCTTCACTGATATAACTTGTTTTTGTAAAGATGTTACTAGAGCTTCTGCTCCCCAATGACATTCTTGATGTTTGGTTTGCATTATTTCTCTCATTAATGAAGGTGGAACTACTACTCGTCCATGAGGAGTTATCCACCATCCAGCTAAATTTTTCTTGGCATTCAAAAATTGACCTAGTTTCTCATCTTCCCCTGAATATTTTGGCTTTTCTCTAGGAAGGGTTACTGTCTTGGAGGGAATTAATGCCATTTGGAATGCTCGTTCCTTTGCTATTTTCCTTGCCGTTCGGTCAGCCAAATTATTTCCAACAATTTCTTTTGTGTTCCCAATTTGATGTGCTTTACAGTGCATGATTGCTACTTGAGCTGGTTTTTGAACTGCTTGTAATAATTGTAAAATTTCATTTTGATGCTTAATATTTGATCCCTGGGAGGACAATAATCCTCTTTCTTTCCACAAAGCTCCATGGACATGTACTACCCCAAAAGCATACTTTGAGTCTGTCCAAATATTTACTTTCTTCTTTTCACTTAGTTCTAAGGCTCGAATTAAAGCAATAAGTTTTGCTTTCTGAGCTGATGTGGTACCCGTCAATGCCTTTGCTTCTATAACTGTGGTGTCTGTTGTTACCGCATATCCAGCGTATCGGACCCCTTGCTCCATAAAGCTGCTACCATCTGTATACAGTTCCCAGTCTGGTCGCTCCAATGGTACGTCCTTCAAATTGTCTCGACTGGGATAAACATGCTCGATAGTAGCCAAGCAGTCATGTTCCAGTTGTCCTTCGTCCTGTATGGAACTTAAAAACACTGCAGGATTTACCAGGTTAGTTGTTTTTAGAATCACGTCATCTTGTTCAGTCAGTATTACCTGGTACTTCATCATTTGGCTCGGAGACAGCCAATGTCCCCCCTTTTGTTCTAAAACAGTTATCACCATGTGTGGGACATGGACCGTTATTGTTCTTCCCAAAGTCAATTTCCGAGCTTCTTGTATGAGCATCACTGTTGCAGCCACTGCTCGAAGGCAGTTCAGCCACCCTTTACTCACTGTGTCCAGTTGTTTGGAGAAGTATCCAACCAGTCGTTTCCAGCTTCCTATTTGCTGAGTCAGCACACCCAACGCCAGACGTTGTCTCTCATGGACAAACAACTGAAAATCTTTGGTTAGGTCTGGGAGTCCTAAAGCAGGTGCAGACATTAAGGCACGCTTTAACTCTGTAAAAGCCCTTTGTTGTTGTGGGCCCCACACAAAAGGAGAGTTCTTTTGGGCCTCATACAACGGCTTAGCTATCAGACCGTAGTTCATGATCCAAAGGCGACACCACCCTGCCATTCCCAAGAACACTCTGAGTTCATGAATATTTTTCGGCTCAGGTATACTACAAATAGTATCTTTGCGATCTTTTCCTAATTGTCGCTGCCCTTTTGAAATTTCAAAGCCCAGATAAATCACAGTCTGACAGGCTATTTGGGCTTTCTTCCGAGATACCTTGTACCCATTCAGTCCCAGAAAATTTAAAAGGTCTGTTGTTACCTGTATGCAGGTAAATCTTTCTTCTGTGGCAATCAGTATGTCATCCACATATTGTAAAAGTAAATGTCCAGGCCTTGGTTTATCCTGTTTCCAAATTTCAAGCTCTTTTGCCAGCTGATTTCCAAAAATCGTTGGGCTATTTTTAAATCCTTGGGGTAGTCTTGTCCATGTCAACTGCATTTTTTGTCCCGTTTGTGGATTTTCCCACTCAAAAGCAAATAATTTTCTGCTTTCCTTCTCCAAAGGTATACAAAAGAAAGCATCTTTTATATCAAGCACTGTAAACCACTGATGAGTCTCCTTTAACGCTGTTAACAATGTATAAGGATTTGCCACCACAGGATATATGTCCTTGACTATTTGATTTACTGCTCTCAAGTCTTGCACCAATCTGTATTCACCTGAGGGTTTTCTAACTGGTAGAATAGGAGTATTATACTCAGATTCACATTCTTCTAAAATTTTGTACTCCAAAAATTTATCAATCAATTTCTTCAGCTCCTGTCTGACTTCTGGTTTGATTGGATATTGCTTAATTTTTACTGTCCCTGCACCTTCTTTTAAATCTATTTTCACAGGCTCTGCCAATTTTGATTTGCCAAGAATATCTGTTTCCCATACTGTAGGAATCACTGCAGAATCCACCTCTGGTGGAATTTCCTGCTCTTTCACTTTTTCCTGTATCATCAGGATTTCTCCTGTTTTTGATTCAGGTATTTTCAAGAAAAGTTCTCCTTCTTCAAAAACAATCTGTGCATTTAATTTGGATAACAAATCTCTTCCTAACAAGGGTATCGGACATTCTGGTACATACAAAAATTCATGTGTAATTATTTTATTTCCAAATTTTAAATCCAGGGGTTGCAGGAATGGCCTATTTTCCTCCTTCCCTGTTGCTCCTATTATGTTTGCTGGTTTTGTTCCAATTTTTCCTTTACAAGTATTCAATACCGAGAATGTTGCTCCCATATCCACCAAAAATTTAACTTCTTTATCTCCCAGCTTAATTACAACCAGAGGCTCAGCTGGGTTCCCCTCTGGTCCCCTTCAGTCATCTAAAACCATCAATTTGGCTATTTCTTGCTGAGCATTCCTGTTTCTTGGGCAGTCTCTCTTCCAGTGTCCTTCTTGTTTACAAAAGGCACACTGATTCACTCCTAAGGGGGTATTAAAGTTTTGATTACCATAGTTCATAAATCCTCCCCTTCCACCAATTCTTCGTCCTCTTCCTCTGCCCCTTCCTCTGCCTGCTGTCTCTGTCATTACAGCTAACAATCTACTTTCTCTGGTCTTCCTTTCCTCTTTTTCCTGTGGTTATATACTTTCCATGCTGCTTCTAACATTTTATTCAGACTCCTTGAATCCTCTCCTTCAAGTTTCTGGAGTTTCTTTCTTGTACCTGGTGCCGATTGTCCCATAAAAATCAAAGCCAATTGTATCTGAGCCGCCTCTGTTTCTACTCTTAAGTCAGTGAAGTGCTAAGGCTTGGACAATAAGCCCAAGCCAGAGTTGACCTATAGATGAATCCTGTACATTTTATAACTGATAACCATTGTGCTAATAGGTATTATACTAAGTTATAGCAAACCAACTATTCTGATGTAAAAGGTGGGAGTACTGAAGCCTGAGCAACAGGCCCTGAACTGAAACTGCTAACTCTGTATGTAGTCATTAGTGAAATATGCATAGAAGATGTAGCTTAAACATCATAAAACATGTCTATGTTGAATGTATCTTTATCTTTCTTTATGTGTGAGCAAGATAACGGAGCCACGGAAACAGTTGTCTGGCCTTGTGACCTTGCTCATAAATTAACTAGATAAGCAGGGAAACTCCCTTAGCTTCTCCCTTAAGCCCTGGCCAGGCTCTGGGGGGAACCTAACGTGAGATGAAAACCAGATATTTCTGCTTAAAACAAAGGTGCCAGCTATTCTGGCTTACTGATTTTTAGGTATATAAGGCTGGACCCGCTCACAGCGACTTTGGAAGCCTCACCTACGGGTGGACGCACCGCGTAGGATTTCCCACTTGCCGGGACTGGCTCTCCAAATCCTCGCTGTAACCGGGGCTGCCCAGCGCCTGCGGGTCTGGATGATGGTAACGTATGCAAGTGGTGATGGATCTTTCTTAATCACTATTCTCTCTCTCTATCAAGTAGTAATGATTTGATGCATTACCCTGTATTTTCCTATCTGTTTAAGTGCACTGTTCTGTCTTTTCTTACTGTATGTTTTCTGTATTATTCTGTTACATTATTTAGTTATTTCTAGTAAAATATGCCTGCTCTTTTCACTCTGGTGTCTGAGTTTAATTGATATCCCTGATCAGCAAAACATAAATTGGTGTCAGGAGTGGGATCCGACAAAAATGCCATTATTTAAAGTGACCATTGGATGTTTTAAATTGTATGAAAAGGTACCTATTGAAAAAGGAAAAGAAACTACAAATTCAAGTAAACGAGGGTGGATTTCGTTAACTGCATGTAGAAAACAACACCAGAGTAAAGAGAGGCTGTTGTTAGAGCGCTCCCAGATGGAGCAACAGATATGTGATTTACAGAGTCAAATAGTGATGTTGCAATGCCAGAATAAGTTGCTTGCTGATAAGCTGGATACTTATCAGACAGTGGTGGAGAAAGCTGCGGTGCGAGTAGCACAATGTGAGTATAGGAAAAGGAGAAAGTGTAAGAAAAGGCATGCGGTGATTGCAGAAGCCGGTGTGCAGTGGGATCCTGGTAGAGATCCTAATAGTGGGCAAGCTGTGAGGAAGGATATGATAGAGGATTATACACAGTATGAAGTAAATGATATAATTGAAAGATTTAAGCAGAGACCGGGGGAATCCTTGCTCTCTTGGATGGTGCGTTTGCAGGATCAGGGAGTGGCAGGGGTAACCCTAGACGCAGGAGATTCTAAAAAGTTTTTGATTTTAAGTTCAAATGCTTTTGTGCAGGATGCATTTCAAAACAACACTCAGGATATTAATTTGTTAACACTGGCTGCTCTGGGATGTAATACCAAATATCCTACAGAGAATGATTGGCTGCCATCTGACCATCAGTGGTATACTTTGCGAGATTGTATACAGCGAATGAAAGAGGAAGGGATGAAAGTAGCTATTTTTGTAGGAGACGCTGACTTTATGGTGTGGCATCCTTTGTCGGTCACTATGAGAAACAGAGTGATTCAAACCGTTCCACTGGCATATAAAAATGTAATTATGCCCCTTTGCATTAATGAAATGGGGGATCCCCTCGATGAAGTAATAGAAAAAGTGCAACAGCTACGTGACCTTGAAGAGTGGGGCCCCCGAGGGAGTGCAGGGAATCGAGATACTCGAGACAGCCCTAAAGGCAGTGAAAACAGGATTTCTCGTAAGGAAATGTTTACGGCTTTGTTAAAACATGGCATGTCTCATGAAAAAATTTATGGTGTTCCAACTAACGAGCCGTGGCGAATATATACACAGAGAGGGCTGAATAAACCTAGCAAGAGAGTGCAGAGTGCTAAAACTAAGAATCCAGGGACAACTCAGCCTACGGCACCCCTTCTCGAACCTCAACGGGACCCTCCATCTGCCCACGGAGGGCCCCCCGTGAGTGGATCACTGGTTCCGGGGGTGAAAGAGGATTGGGCAGCATTTTCTGACTTGTACCCTTTGCAGGAGGCAAGTGAGGTGAATCAATATTATAATCAGCACATATGAATTAATGGCCAAGTTCCAGGGCAGTGGGTGCAGAAGGACCGATGGCCCCATGTAGAACTTAAAGTTTTGTGTTTGTTTTTTTTTTCCTTTTGTTGTTGTTTGTTTGTTTTTTATTTAGAACAACCAGTCCCCACAAACTGTAAATACCCTAATTGAGGCTGGAGCAGAGGCCTCCTTAATATATGGGAATCCCAGAAAGTTTAACGGACAACCTGTAATTATTACAGGTTTGGGAGGAAAATAAATTAAAGCTGTACAATCACAAATGGAAATGAAAACAGGAAACCTCCAAAAATTATTATATTCAGTCACGATTGTCCCCATTCCTGAATGTAAAATCATTATAGACATTCTAAAAAGACTAACTTTAAATCTTTCTGATAGTCAGTATCAATTTGGAGTTAAACCCTGTATTAGTACCAGACCTGTTAAGGTCAGCAAAGTAAAAAAATGCCTCCTGTGCAGATCCTGGCTGCAACTAAGTTAGTCACAATGAGGCAATATAGAATTCTGGGAGCACATGAAGAGATATCACAGACAATTAGAGATTTATTAGATGTAGAAGTTTTGAGGTGGCAATCTGGTGTGGCCTGTCAAGAAAAGTGATGGATCCTAGAGAATGACAGTGGATTTTAGAGAAGTAAACAAACATACTGCACCGCTTGCAGCAGCTGTGCCAGACACTGTCACTTTAATAGAAGAAGTTCAGAAACATCCAGGAACTTGGTACGCTGTAATAGATTTAACTAGTGCTTTTTTTACTATCCCAATTGCAGAAAAGCATTTGCTTTCCCAAGGATGGTTGCACAGCCCCACTATCTGTTACAGAATTGTAGCTGAACACTTAGATGAAATACAGCTGCCTCCTCACACACAATTAAGCCACTATATAGATGATATTTTGATTCAAGGAAATGATGAGGAGGAAATACAACAAGTTCTTGAATTAGTGGTAGATCATATGAAACAGAAGGGTTGGGAAATTAACTCTGCAAAAATCCAAGGACCGTCTGAGACAGTGAAGTTTCTGGGAATTCAGTGGCATTGCGGGCATCAAGCCAGCCCCACGTGGCCCTGACCACCCCAGAAATCCATCTCCTTTGCCAGGACAACCTGTCTTAGTCAAACTCCCTGTGGTGGGAGCAGTACCATTGGTATTGGATACCCCAATAAACAAGTACACCTGGAAAGCCAAAGATGCTCATGGAAAGGAGCACAAAATTAATACAAGGTGGATTATCCCATCTTTCTAATTATAACCCACTTGCGGTTCTCAAAATGAACCGAGAAGCTTTTCTTTCCTTTTTCTTGCAGGTAAACCCCCCCGGAGAAAGATATTCTGAGTCACGACAGGGGATCCTTATGTGAATTTAAATTTTTATACAGTGTTGATGTTCATTGTCTTATTAATATTTCTAGGATGTATTGTCTATCATTGCAAAAATTGCTTTGGGTGACTGTTCCCCTCTCCCTTGGTTCTGGGGGAAGCACCGGCTTCCTAAGTGTTAACCAAGAATGGGAGGAAAACGAATTTGTGGGTTTAAGTCATTCTGTTACCAGTATTATGAGCAAACAACAGACACCAAATCAGGGGAAGGGCCCTTTGCTAATGGGGCCTGGGCTTTAAAAAGTCATTACTGGGCCCATGAAGGCAAGATGGAAATACCAAGACCTAAACCACACATGCACTCTGGGCTGGGGGCATGGAAATTCATTTTCCTGCTGCAAAGGCAGACCCCAGCTCCAGCGAGCCAGACCATCTTCAGCTCCACAATTGACAACAACAACCAGAATATTTTCCCTTGTGATATGTATGTGTTGGTCTTATAAGTGTCCATGTAAAACATCCTGTAATTGTACTTGTTCATGCAGACAACCACCTTCTTCCCCCAGTCCCCAAGGACCGGGAGTACATCCATTAGGCCCAGCGTGGGACACATTTTAGTTAAATATGTTTGGTTAAAATATTGTTAATTGACATTGTTATTGTCACTGTTACCTTTATTATATGTTTGGTTAGGATGTTGCTAACCATTGTCAGTGTTAATATTGTTTTATTTGTTATTTGTAGTGTTATTGCTCATTTACCTTTGTTTAAATCTGGGATAGAAGTTTCTAGGCCCAGATGACACATACGCTTTAGGATAAAGGGGCGTGGAAAGCGATTTTCCTGCTGCGTATGCTGACCCCAACTTCGGCAGAGCAGGGCAACAGACTGCGTGGACTGCCAGGGCCGCAAACACTCAGTGGTATATTACCAGAACCGCGGAAAAATAATGGATAATATGTTAGTAATAATTTCAATTCACTTTATAGCCTTAGCCTTGATAATCATTTTCTTATTTGTTCTTATAATACATCTTTTTTGTCCCTGTGAATGTCAATCATGTAAACTGCCGTTGTGTTCTTCTACTGATTCCTTGCAACCTTAAAATCGGTTTGTAGAATGTTTTGGTTTTGTAGAGTTAGTTAATTTTGAGCATGACATGTTTGTTAGAGATGTTGTTAGCTATATGCTTGTCAACTGAAGATATTCATATTTGTTAAATATATTGTTAGTTACATGTTTATTAATGGAAAATTTATATATCTGTTAAAGATGTTATTAGTTATATGTTAGCCAAAAATATCGTTAGTTGTCATGTTGCACGCTATTTCTGTCCTTTCTTTCTCTCTCTCTTTATATCTCTATCCTCTGTGCCACCACGAGGACAGCAATGTCAAGCCATGGGGCAGTGTGAGAGACTGTATTGCCTCGACATTGCTGCCACACCACTACCACTACCTGGCCTCAACATCCTGTCGCCATGAAGGAGTACGCTCTGAAGGAGATGAATTGTCCCCAAAGAAACCACCATATCTGCCTGAAGCCAGAACAACAACATCCTTGGCAGCGCCTGCCAAGCTGCGCTTGCGCACGAGCCAGGTGGAGAAGAAATCAGGGCGAGGAAGGCGTGCGGAAGCTGTAGACGCCACAGGCCGACACCCCCCCTCCAGCACGACCACTGAGAACACCTGGACATGCGCACCTGGAGGAACACGGAGCGGCACGTATGACAATGAGCTCCGTGGAAATGGGCGGACTCTTTGGAGAAATTGTGGGGACTTGGACAATAAAAAGACTGCGTACTCCTCTCTCAGGGCTCAGAGCTGGGATTTCAGGAGAGACTGAACCAACAGGACATCACTGGATTCGTGGTGGTGGTAACTGATTTTGCTGCATCTCTTCTGTTTGCTTGCTTAGGTATTCTGACTTTTTCTTTCTTCTTCCCTCTGTCCTATCGCTATTACTGCTTGTTACAGGAAATAGAGTTTACAAGGTTGCATGGTATCTAACCTCGTTTGTGTCTTAAGATCACTACTGAGATCGTTTAAGAACCCTCCATGATATTGGATCGGGACACGCCTGACAAAACATCATCAACTGATGAATGAAAACTAATGTCACTAACCATAGAGATGGTTTGAGAGCCATGATTCACCTGTAGGTCAAAGGACCGAATGAAGTGCTAAGGCTTGGACAATAAGCCCAAGCCAGAGTTGACCTATAGATGAATCCTGTACATTTTATAACTGATAACCATTGTGCTAATAGGTATTATACTAAGTTATAGCAAACCAACTATTCTGATGTAAAAGGTGGGAGTACTGAAGCCTGAGCAACAGGCCCTGAACTGAAACTGCTAACTCTGTATGTAGTCATTAGTGAAATATGCATAGAAGATGTAGCTTAAACATCATAAAACATGTCTATGTTGAATGTATCTTTATCTTTCTTTATGTGTGAGCAAGATAACGGAGCCACAGAAACAGTTATCTGACCTTGTGACTTTGCTCATAAATTAATTAGACCAACAGGGAAACTCCCTTAGCTTCTCCCTTAAGCCCTGGCCAGGCTCTGGGGGGAACCTAACCTGAGATGAAAACCAGATGTTTCCGCTTAAAACAAAGGTGCCAGCTATTCTGGCTTACTGATTTTTAGGTATATAAGGCTGGACCCGCTCACAGCGACTTTGGAAGCCTCACCTACGGGTGGACGCACCGCGTAGGATTTCCCACTTGCCGGGACAGGCTCTCCAAATCCTCGCTGTATCCGGGGCTCCCCAGCGTCTGCGGATCTGGATGATGGTAACGTATGCAAGTGGTGATGGATCTTTCTTAATCACTATTCTCTCTCTCTCAGGTAGTAATGATTTGATGCATTACCCTGTATTTTCCTATTTGTTTAAGTGCACTATTCTGTCTTTTCTTACTGTATGTTTTCTGTATTATTCTGTTACATTATTTAGTTATTTCTAGTAAAATATGCCTGCTCTTTTCACTCTGGTGTCTGAGTTTAATTGATATCCCTGATCAGCAAAACACTGTTCCACCTGTTGTCCCACTCAATACAGCCACTTCTACCTGTGCTTTGCCAGCCTTTAATACCATCTGCTTTTCTGTATCATCCAGTAAATTATCCAAGATCACCTGTAAATCACTCCAATCCGGATTCTGTGTTCTGATTATAGTATCTACCACTCTGCCTACTCTTTCAGGATCTTCTCTATATATACCTGCTGCCTGCTTCCAAGCCATCAAATCCATAACTGAAAAAGACACTTTTACATACACTGGCCCATCATTACCAACGCCCTGCTCTAGAGGAGCTATTGTTTGCACCTGCTGCCGAGTTCTTCGGGAGACAGGAGTATGAATTACAATCTCAGGTGGCCCTTCCTCTACATCCTCTATTCCACTACTCTCTGGTTCCTCCACCTGTTCCCTATGTTCTCGCCCCTGATGCCTTTCTCTCCGTGTAGGGGATATATCTAATTCTGGCCCTTCATCCTTTTCAACAGAAACAATTTCCAACTCACATGTTGAACAACACTTTTTCACCTTTTTATCGTCAGAAGTCATAGCCATTACTAAATTATCCCTACTAATCAACTTACATTCTTTCTGCCAATCTTTCCTCTGTCTTAAATAGAAAAATAAATCAACATATGGCACTTCACTCCATTTCCCTTCCCTCCTACAGAACAGCATTAACTGCAGAATGGTGTTATAATTCAGTGTCCCATTCACAGGCCATTTTTCCTGATCTTCCAAAATATACAGAGGCCACCACTGATTGCAATATTCAATCATCTGACTCTTCCGCAAATCATCATGCAAATCTCCCCAATGTGCTAACAAACATCCTAACGGAGAAGTTTTCGGAACTTTGTCATTTGCAGCCAGATTACCCATACTTTTACTTTTAAACAAATGAGTCAGCTTAGATGCCATAATAAATCACTTTACAGTACAATACACAATCAATCACTCAAATCTGTCGCTTCGTTCTTCTCCGGCTGCACCCCTCGCGGAGTAACAGAAACACGGATCCGAACTCCGCACTCGCTTCGTGCTCAATTGCACGTCTCACACTTACAAACACACTCACACTCACACCTTTCCACAACTGTTACTATATACAAAGGTATATAACACAGTATTATACAATTCTTAAATTCTTATACAATACTCTCCAAAACAGTTTTACAACATAACACATGTAAAACTTCTAACTTCTTGTTAGAGACACTTCCTTTGAGAACGCTATAGCATATAGGTTCTCTTGTTTCCCAATCCACAATTGTCCAACCCTGCAATAGCTTTCGCTTATGTCTTACGGGCAGACGCCTAGGCTTCCAATACACGAGGATCCTCTAGCCCAACCCTGCGCAGCTTTCGCCGCGTCTGACAGGCAGGCTTATACAGTGGGACTCTAACCCACTGTGTGGGACTCTAACCCACTTTCCAAGGGTGGGACTCTAACCCACTCCTAAGTGGGACTCTAACCCACTCCTAGTACAGAAAAAAAGAAGTGTCTTACCAAAATCCAGGGAACGTCGCGAGGAGCCTTACGGATCGGGGATTGATGGGTATCCCCGAGAAATCCTCGGTGCCGGCTGGAACCGATCAGGTCCCCGATTCCTCCGGTCTCTCTCAGCGAGGTCCCATCTGGGTCGCCAGAACCTGTTACCGAAAATCCGGAATAAAGAACTTATCAACACCAATTTGATGCAGATAAGCAGACTCTTCTTTATTGACGGCCGGGCGCGCAGGGGAGTATTCTCACCAACAGCGCGCGCCCAGCACCAAAATCACCCATCTTATATAGAACTTTTTCATATACAATTTCCAAGGACACAGTTTCATACACAAACACAATTCCCAAGGACACAGTTTCATACACAAACATAATTTCCAAGGACACAGTTTCCTTGGCAGGTACTTGTAAGCTGTTACGGTTGTTTCCCCCAGTTCCTATTAATCCTAGACTTTGACAACTACTTGTATTCTCCTGGTCCTATATATATATATTATAAATCAACTTACAGATCAGTTTGTATTTGGTTACCTAGGTTCCAAACGTTTCTACTAAATGATTATGACCAATCTCTTCGGCCTTGGTATGGGACTGTATAGGGGATTTTAAAGCAGCAATCGGTTGCTAATTCAAACCACAACAGATAAAAATTTCTTATGATTTTATATTTCTATTAAATCAAACACAATTTCTTCTACTTATTGGTAAATCGATATTGCGTTTACAGAACTTAGTAGAATATAAATGTAACCAGAAAAGGAATAAAAAAAAAATGGACGACCTGATCATCACATTGGTGTTGCGTCGTTTCTGTTCCCGCACGGAGAAATAAGGACCCCGGCTAATGGTGACCCCGACAGGTTATCAGTTATAAAATATACAGGATTCATCTATAGGTCAACTCTGGCTTGGGCCTATTGTCCAAGCCTTAGCACTTCAACTGTGAGAAGTTACCGCCGCGTGAACAGCACGTGAACGAGAGGGTGATTGGTCTGCACAGCGCGTGTTAGAGTGGTCTGATGCTGATAGGAGAAAAGGTTGATAACTGTCTGATTGCTGATTTGCTAATTATGAAGTAAGAGCTTTGGCGAGAGCATAAGTATGTACTACTGGAAAAATAAAGGGCTTTGCTTGTTATAACTCTCATAGAGTTGTGCAGGTCCGATATCCTCCCACAACAAATGGTGACCCCGATGTCCCAGGACGGAGCGTGGAAGACGCCACAGGAGGATCCCCGATTGGAGGTACTGTCTGCAGCGGGGCTGTGGCAGGGAGGTAGGAGAACAGTCGATCGACAGAAAATCACCCGGGAGAGGTGATCGATCGGGGGCAGCATGGGGCACAACATGTCCGCAGAGGAGACGGCCACTGTCAGACTCCTGCTGCATATACTCTCTATGAGAGGGATAACTTATAACGAAACTTCTGTACGAAGGTTACTTAAATGGTGCAGAAACCACAGCCATCCTGCCGATACCCTCACAGCCTTTGAACCAGCAAAATGGGCTGAAATAGGTGAACGGTTGTGGGAAGCTATTTCCAAGGGGGATCAGCATGCCAGTGAGCTAGCGAGCACTTGGAAGTTGGTTTCAGACACTCTTAAGGCTCTGAGAGCGGACTGAAAGGTCACTCAGCAGGCTAGCGTGGCTCTGGAGCAAACCCCTGTAAGCCTGGCGGGCAAGACTGCAAGTTCCGCCTTAAGGGTATCAGGGGATTGTAAAAATGAGTGCCCGCATTGCCCTCTGGATTGCCCTTGTCACCTGGGTAACCGTAAAAATCAAGAAGCGGGTACTGTGGAGTGGCTGGAGAAAATGGACATATTATGAGCGATCCAGACCGAGGGGCCTCACTGTAACAGCAAGCTGCAGCTGTGTTCAAGGACATAAGCAAGGCTGAGATAGATTTAGAAACTACATACGTGGCCAAGAGATAAGGAAGTTGGACTGAAACAATAAGAAAAACAGGATGCTGGTGTAACAAAACGAGGCGCGTGAACACCACACTGAGGCCAATCGTAAAGGATAGGAGAGCGTGTGGACAAGTAGTTTTAGCCTATTAGCAGTCAGGTAGTGGCGCATGTGCTTTGTACTAGTGTATAAATTGCTGTGTATCCTTTAATAAAGTGGCATTAACTTGATCACATTGGTCGTATAAGTTGTGTCTGGGACTTCCACGTCAGCAAGTGGAGCCTGAACAGGGATGTGAAGGAGCCTTATTGAAACTATGTGGGACTTGAATACTGAGGAATCGGGACCCTCCCGTCGGTGCCCTCCCGAGCAAGAGAAGACGGCCCAGAGGGGGCAGAAGCAGCCGTAGCAGGCGCTGCCCCGGCGCCTGGGAAGACGCGCGCGCAATCGTCGGGTGAGCGGCTGGGGAGGAGATGGGGTCCGTGCTAAGCAAAGAAGAAGCAGCAGTGGTTAAGCTCCTCCAACATATACTCTCTAAGAGAGGATTATTTTATCAGGGGAACCTGAGGAGGGTGCTGTTGTGGGCTCGGCAGCACGGACTAATCCCCTCAGTGAGCGCAGCCTTTGAAGCAGCTACTTGGGAAAAGATCGGTGCGGCACTGTGGGACGACATTAGTTCAGGCTCTAAAGACAGTGGGAAATTCTCCACCGTGTGGAGATTGGTCCTAGAGACTTTAAAAGAACTGAAAGCGGAACGGCAAGCCACCGCCTCGGCTTTTGCTGCCTTGTCAGCGAAGGCAGAAAGCTCTAAAGAATCCGCCACATCGATGATGTTTGAGGGGCCCATATTTCCAAAAGCAGCCCTGGAAAAGGGCAGCGGAGCTGTCCTGCGTGCAGCGTCAGTGCTGTCACCTTTGTTTAGAAGGGAGAACCGGGAGCAGGCACCTGTGGCAGATTCGTCACCACCCACACCCCCGAAGAATTCATCATCACACGTTACTTGACCAGTTGGGGCCGCTGAATATGCTGAGTCTGTAGACTGTGATAACCTTTTAGACCCTGACACTGTAAATCCTAAAAGAGACTCTGGCCTGTGTCCTCCCTTAGCTGGGGATGATCCGTGGGTAAAAGTGAGGCAAGAAGCCTTGGCACAAGGGGATATGGACATGGCGAGAAATATTGTTGCTCCTCTAATCTATGAGCCGGGACGTCAGCCGCGTTGGGAAGGACTGCAATTTTCTGTTATTAAAGAACTACAGAAAAGCATTAATGAGGACAGGCTTCAAAACTCATTTACAACAGGTATACTGGAGGCAATCGCTCATGGGTATCGATTGGTCCCGTGGGATTGGCTGGTGTTATAAGTAAATTCTCAAAATGATGTGAGACAGGGCCAATAAAAATTCCAATTGTTTACTTAGCAAGCGGCAACAAGCAAAACAGCGCTGGGCGGCCGGGGAGTTCAACTCTGCCAACGGCGCACGCACACTTCCCAAAAGTCTTTCCTTTTATATCCTCCGTCTTCCGGTATCTGTGTTTCGTCGAGGGGTGTACTCTGCGTCTGCGCACCTTGTTGCTAGGGGGTCGTTTTCTGCCTCCTGGTGGTCGTGGGGATGAAGGCTCCGCGTCTTCCTCATGTCACGTATTCCTCGTATTTCTTGCTTTCCTGAGAGTAGTCTCACAAAGCTTTTGTTTATACCTTATAAGGTAACACAGAGTACAGACACTTCCCCTTTGCCCTTCTCAACCCCCCTCCTTTTCCCTCCTTTCAGTCTTTTGCACAGTAGAAGTCCTTGCTTCAGCATTTTAATTTAGATAAGCACTTATAGTCTGTTAGTCGTTACACAATGTAATGGTTAAGATTAATCCTAGGCTAGGTTTACATAGTTTATAGAATAACATAACACAAGCTTCCAGTATCTTTGACGGGATTTGATGAATAAACAGTTTACTGTCTATCACAGCTGGCACTTTTAAAAACGGTACTAACGCCGGCACAGTATTCTATCTGGAAAACCGAGTGTGTGGATCTCTGTACTCAGCATTCGCACCCCCCCCCCCCGCCCCCGCAAGCGCGGAGTTGGCGGCGGCAGCCCCGGGCCTCCCCCGAGCCCGGCACCGCGCTCTCGGCCCGCGCCCGCCCCACCCCCCCTCGCCAGAAGCGGCAGTTTTTACAGAAGGTGCTGATGCTGGGATGCAGCGCCCCTTGTCTGCCAAGACCACATATTCAATAAGCAATGGCTTTATATATTCTTAACAGTGTTTTGATGTTTGCAGCGTTTATCATTTTATGTTGTGTGAGCAATAAGTGTAAGAGGCCTCTTTGTGTGATTGTTTTCCGTGTGTGAGACGCAGCCCAGCGGCAGCTGCAGAGTGCGGAGTTCTCTGACAGAGCGTCCTAGTGCCCACTGGGTCATCGGTGCTGCCTGTTTGTTTGGGCTCAGTGTTTGAAGTGTCATAGGTGAAATATCTCCTCTAGCAGGAGGCAGTAATTCTGTGTTCATTGTTGTCTTGAATGGGGTTGTTTGTTTTACCAGGGGTCATAGATGCCGATTATGAAGGGGAAATCAGAATTATGGCCTGGACCCCTGTACCCCCGTGTTCAGTAACAAAAGGGTCAGAAATTGCTCAGCTTGTTTATTTTACTGCGGCTCCCCTTAATAGTATGCTGAGAAGCCGGGGTGACTCAGGATTTGGATCAGCAGGTACTCCAAATATTTTGGGCTCAGACAGTGACACAAGGTCGACCTCTGATAAAATGTGCCCTCACTAAAGCAGAAGAATCTGTTGAACTGACAGGCATTTTAGATACTGGCGCGGATGTGAATGTAATGTCTGCGAGCAGATTGGCTGTTAGCTCGGGTAACTCGAGTGCTTTATGGGGTTGGTGGTCATGCTGTAACGTTTCAAAGCAAAGATCTCATTCATGTAAGGGGCCCAGAAAACCGGGTAGCAAATATTCATCCATTTATATTGGAAACCCCTATTACATCATGGGGTCGTGACTGTATGGCTCAATGGGGAACTCAAATTGGATCAAATTTGTCTTAAGGGCCACTGCAGCACAGCCCACCCCTAAACCCACCCTGAGACTAACCTGGAAAACAGAATCACCTGTGTGGGATGATCACTGGTCCTTGTCAATGGAAAAGTTGCACCACCTTAATGATTTAGTTCAGGAACAATTAAGTGCAGGACATCTCGTACCTACCACCAGTCCTTGGAACTCCCTGGTGTTTGTTATTTTAAAGAAAAGTGGTAAATGGTGACTTTTACATGATCTCCAACACATTAATGATGCCATGGAGGATATGGGTACGTTACAGGCAGGAATGCCCTCCCCAACAATGATTCCCTGAAACTGGCATCTTGTAATAATTGATCTAAAGGATTGATTTTGTTTTTACCATTCCCTTGCATCCGGATGATGCACCTAAATTTGCCTTCTCTGTTCCCAGTATTAATGTCAGTGAACCTGCAAGACGGTACCACTGGGTTGTTTTGCCACAAGGCATGAAAAACAGCCCCACGATGTGTCAGTGGTTTGTTGCAAAGGCTTTGAGCCCTGTTAGAATGCAGGTCCCCCAGGCTGTTATCTATCATTATATGGATGACATCCTTATAGCAGCAGAAACACAGGAGATCATGGAAAAGGCTCTTGCTTTACCCAAAGACTCAGTATCTCAAATGGGGTGACAAATAGCACCTGAAAAGGTACAGCGATCATCACCGTGGCAGTACCTGGGGTGGAGAATTTGTGAACGGACCATTGTCCCACAACAGGTTGAACTTAAAACTGATGTTAAGATTTTAAATGATTTACAGAAACTGTTGGGAGCCATAAATTGGATACGGCCGTTGTTGGGCCTAACTAATGATGATCTGCATAGCTTGTTTGATATTTTGCGAGGAGATCCTTCACTGACATCACCCAGAGTACTTTCAGAGAGAGCGAAACAAGATCTCCACTGTGCAGCTAATGCCATCACAGAAACACAGCAAGCACGGCTTTCACATGCATTTTTTTTCACCAAAATGCCAGGGCAATACAAAACCAGTTTTCTTTATCAAGGCATCAGGCTAAAGACATCATTGCCACTTGCCCTGAATGCCAGAAGGACTCCCTCTCTTCAACAGCCAGTGGTGTCAACCCTCGGGGACTCACCTCCTCAGAATTATGGCAATCTGACGTCACTCACTTCACTGCATTTGGAACGTTAAAATATGTACATGTGTCTGTTGATACCGTTTCTGGAGCAGTGTTTGCGTCCTGCCATACAGTGGGGAGTCAAGCATCTGACCGGCATTCCCCACTCACCGACCGGACAGGCCATTGTGGAGCGTACTCATGGCACGCTAAAGCATCTATTGCAACAACAAAAAGGGGGAGATGGAGGGTATCAATCTACACCTCACAAAAGGCTAAATAAGGTATTATATGTCATAAGCTTTTTAAACATTTCCCCTGTCTCACAGGTGCCATCAATGTTGCATCACTTCTCGTCACAGATACCAGATCAACAAGAAGTCCAGGGCAAGGCTCAAGTGTTAGCAAAAACCTGGAAAGTGGTAACTGGGAAGGACCATATCCGTTAATAAACTGGGGAAGAGGTTATGCTTGTGTCTCCACAGGTCACGGTCCCCGGTGGTTACCGGCAGAATGTGTGCAACCATACCGGAGGCGTGAGAGGCAGCTTTTGGTGGACACTCAGGAGCCGGCTGTGGGTGCTGTGGGTGCCCCTGTGCCGACAGTTTGCGGTCTCTTCGACTGATCATTTAAGCAGAATGGATGGGTAATGCTTGCTACTGCAATAGGACAAAATACACTATCTCAGTCCTTAATCACACTACAGTTGCCAACTCTTTTAAGAGAAAATGCTGATAGTAATTGCAACTCCTTAATGAAATATATAGGCTTACTAGTCACTAGTGAAAGATGTAGCTTAGACAAAATGTAGTTATTAATAAGGATGAAATGCTATAAGAATGTGTGTATTCAACTTCCTTTGTTTAGCAATATTAAGAATTAAGACCTCAAGTGTTTAACCTTATTAGAAACTCCCTTGGTTTTCCCCCTTGAGTGGTGGCCAGGCTCTGGGTGGAACCCAACAGGAGGATGAGATCAGATGTTTCCGCTCAAAGAAAATTGCCACTTATTTTGGCCTGTTGATTTAGATATATGAGGCTGGACCTGCTTGCAGCGATGTTGGATGCCTCACCTACGGATGGACGCATCGCGTAGGATTTCCGGTTTGCGAGGAAGGGCACTCTAAATTCTCACTGCATCCAGGGTTCCCCAGCAACTGCGGATCTGAATGTTAGTACCCCATTAAGTAAGTGTGCTATTCCATATTTTCCTTACTGTTTATTTTTGTAGTATTTAGTCATATCCCCTAATTATGGGAACTGAAATTAGCCTCCTCTTTTTAACTAGTAACTGTAACTGCTCTATTGTTTCTAGCATTCTGTGAAACTATTTTAAGTACGCTGTGGGTTTTGAAGTTTGCCTAACCCTTAATTCATAAAGTCTCGAAATAAGTCTTGCAGGTGCAGCTGCAAAACAAAGAAAGGGGAGATGTGGGAGGCATTGGCCTGTCAGCCTTACACAGCCTGTGAGAAAGTGCTAGGCTTTGATGAAGAACAGGCCTCGGAAGATAGATAAGAAACTGCTGAGTTGTGCCAAGAGGGCAGGGAAAAACAGCGGACAGCTGCAACACTGAACTGTGAAAAAGTACTAAGCTGTGAGAAGTTACTGTCGCGGTAGGGCGGAATGTGCCAGGGAATATAGGAAATTAGTTCAATTGACCCATGGAAGAATTTCTGGGTAACCTGGGCAAATCAATCAGGACAGGAGGCATTTTGCCTAGGTTCAGCAACTGCTACCGACCCATTTCGGACCTGTTTGATTGGTATGCCATATGTTAGCGCTCAGGACTTTAAAGGGTTTTTTAAAAATATGGCAAGAATAAATAAGGGAACAGAGGACTGTCGGTGCAATATTTTTAGCACAGGAACAAAGGGGGGTCTGGATCGCTCAAAAACAAAAAGGGGGATTTGTGGAGTGGCTGGAAGAAAATGGACATATTATGAGCGATCCAGACCGAGGGGCCTCACTGTAACAGCAAGCTGCAGCTGTGTTCAAGGACATAAGCAAGGCTGAGATAGATTTAGAAACTACATACGTGGCCAAGAGATAAGGAAGTTGGACTGAAACAATAAGAAAAACAGGATGCTGGTGTAACAAAACGAGGCGCGTGAACACCACACTGAGGCCAATCGTAAAGGATAGGAGAGCGTGTGGACAAGTAGTTTTAGCCTATTAGCAGTCAGGTAGTGGCGCATGTGCTTTGTACTAGTGTATAAATTGCTGTGTATCCTTTAATAAAGTGGCATTAACTTGATCACATTGGTTGTATAAGTTGTGTCTGGGACTTCCACGTCAGCAGGGTACTATACCAAAAAGGCCCCCGCCGAAACCCCCCCGCAGTGTGCATACCGATCGCGTGGAGCCCAACGCCCCACCCACCGAATCGCTGTATCCACCGCTGCCCGATGATAGCGAGGAGGAGTGGCCTGACCCTCCCCTTGAAGTGCTAAGGCTTGGACAACAGGCCCAAGCCAGAGTTGACCTATAGATGAATCCTGTATATTTTATAACTGATAACCATTGTGCTAGTAGGTATTGTACTAAGTTGTAGCAACCCACTTATGCTGGTGTAAAAAGTGCTAAAGCATTGAAATACTGCAGCCTGAACAACAGGCCCCAAGCTGAAGCTGCTAACTTAGCATGTAGTCATTAATAAAATATGTAAACTCACTAGTGAAAGACAAAATATAATCAGTAGTGAGGAGAGAATGTATTCAACTTTCCTTTCGCAGCCTTGTTCAAGGCTGAGAACCCAAGTGTTTGGCCTTGTTAGAAACTCCCTTGGTTCCCCCCCCGAGCCCTGGCCAGGCTTTGGGTGGAATCCAACAGGAGAATGAAACCAGAAATTTTCCACTCAGAACAAAGGTGCCAGCTATTCTGGCTTGTCGATCTCTGGTATATAAGGCTGGACCCGTTTGCAGCGACTTTGGAAGCCTCACCTATGGGTGGACGCACCGCGTAGGATTTCCCACGTGCCGGGACAGGCTCTCCAAATCCTCGCTGTAACCGGGGCTGCCCAGCGCCTGTGGGTCTGGATGATGATGATAATATATGCAAGTGGTGATGTATTTCTCTTAATCACTATTCTCTCTCTCTCTCTCGTGTAGTAATGATTTGATGCATTACTCTGTTTGTTGCTTTAAGTGCACTGTTCTGTCTTTTCTTACTGTATGTTTTCTGTATTATTCTGTTATATTATTTAGTTATTTCTAGTAAATACGCCTGCTCTTTTCACTCTGGTGTCTGAGTTTAATTGGTATCCTTAATCAGCAAAAAAAATGCGGGTCTGGTCTGCATATGGGGCCTTCGACACCCTTCAGAATGGAGTCCCCCACTACAATGACTCTTCTGGGGTTCCTTTCAGAGCTGGTTTTAATACCTTTTCTAGAGTGACCTGGCCTTGGTGGTCCTTGATCTTCCTCATTGTTTGTCTCATTCTCTTCCTCCATGTCTTCATTCAAAAGTTCCAGGACCCCAAATCTATTGTGAAGAGGCACCATGGAGGGTGAGGGAGGTTGGGAGAGAATTTTCTTGCCTCCCTGAGCAGGGACCTGTTTCCAGTCTCCCTCATCTCTTAAGTCCCCTCCTTCTGCCTGGTAGCATGAGGGTGAGGGATCACCTGCCTTGCCTGGAGCCTGGAACCGGACATGTCTGATAAAAAATGTTCTAATTGTGACAAAAAATGTTATAATTGTGGAAAGCCTGGTCACTTTAAGGCTCAATGCCGGACAAAGTTAAAGAACAAACAGCCTTTGAATACGGTGAAACAGCAGGGGGCCGGAAAAGTGGTTTGTCACCGATGCCATAAGCCGGGACACATGACTGCGGTCTGTTGTTCCAAGTACCATCAAAATGGGTCATTTTTGGGAAATGGCCAGCAGAGCGCGCCGTCGCACCGCGCGTTGACACAAATGGCAGCGAACAATCAGGCAGCCTGGCAAGCCTCAGTGCCAGCACCGCAGGGAGTGCCGGAGTGGACCTGGCAACAGCAGTAGAGGCCACCCTCTGGGACTCTACAGTGCACTGTATTCTAACGACCACAAAAGGGCCACTTGGATATGGTTTGAGTGCCCTTTTGTTGGGACGATCATCTGCAACAAGAAAAGGGCTTTTTGTGTTACTCGGTGTCATAGATGCTGATTTTACCGGACAAATCCAGATTATGGTCTGGACACCCATGCCACCAGTTAACATCCCTGCTGCCAGTTGCATTGCCCAACTTGTGCCATTTAAAGCATGTGTTCCGCATGCGCTGGAACAAGATAGGGGGGAGGGTAGTTTTGGATCCACAGGGGAACCGAATGTTTTTTGGGCACTAGAGATAGGAAAAAGGAAGCCCACGCTGAGGATTAGGTTTACGCACCCCCAGGCTCAGCCAAAGGTTTTGGTGTGTGGTATTTTGGTTGATACTGGAGCGGATGTAACCATTATAGCACAAGCGGAATGGCCTAGTACATGGCCATTGATTAATCCTGCTCATGGGCTAATGGGGGTGGGCAGAGTGTCAACCACAATGCAGAGCGCGGTTACAGTGTTGTGTGAAAACCCTGACGGCCTTGTCTGCTCAGTTCGGCCCTATGTTGCTCCTATACCAATCAGCCTTCTGGGCCGGGATGTTTTGGGACAGATGAATTGTACCATTGTAAGCAACCCGGAACATTTTGCGGAGCGGCCATTGAAAAGCGACCAATACTTAAGCTGAAGCGGAAAACTGACACTCCGGTTTGGGTGGATCAATGGCCGCTAACCCATGAAAAGGCCGCTAAATTGCAGGAATTGGTGCAAGAACAATTGGCTAAGGGACATATTAAGGCCACTACGAGTCCATGGAACACTCCCATATTTGTTATCCCAAAAAAGAGTGGTAAATGGAGACTCCTGCATGACTTAAGAAAAGTAAATGAGGTCATTGACGACATGGGAGCCTTGCAACCTGGCCTACCATCTCCCAGCATGATTCCCCGAAATTGGGACATATTGATAATAGATTTAAAAGACTGTTTTTTTACAATACATTTGCACAAGCAGGATGTGGAGTGCTTCGCCTTTTCTGTACCGACAATTAATAAGGCCGAGCCGATGAAAAGATATCATTGGACAGTGTTGCCACAAGGCATGAAAAATTCACCCACGATGTGCCAAATTTATGTGGATTGGGCATTGGGACCAATTAGGAGACAATGGCCTCAATACCTCATCTATCATTATATGGATGATATACTGATTGCAGGAAATAAAATAAACAAAGACCAATTAATCAAGGAGCTAACAAATGAATTGAGCAAAGGCGGGTTGCAGATTGCACCAGAAAAAATTCAACAACAGATGCAATGGAGCTATCTAGGGTGGAAAATCACACAGACTGCTGTCTTTCCGCAAAAAATACAAATTAGAACTAACGTGAAGACCCTGAATGACGTTCAAAAACTAGTAGGTGACCTGAATTGGGTTTGAAACATTTGTGGAATCACGAATGAGGAATTAGGCCCATTAATATCCCTCTTAGCAGGAGAGGGTGACCTAAATTCGCCAAGAAAATTAACTCCTGAAGCAGGAAGAGCACTGAAGAACATTGTAGTACGGTTGGAAACCACCTACGGAGACAGACGAGAGCCAAACAAGGATCTAAAATTAGCATTGGTAAACCATGATCAGCACCCATATGCTATCATTATGCAATGGTTGGAGACAGAAACAGATCCCTTGCAAATACTAGAATGGGTGTTTGCTCCTTTTCAGCCTAAAAAAACCATTAGCACAAGATTAGAGATACTGTCATCACTTATAATCAAAGGTCAGTCTCGAATTGTAGAAATCTCAGGAGAAGAACCAGCAACACTATTGCTCCCATTGCAACAAGATTATCTCGAATGGGGATTACAAAATTCAATGGAATTGCAGATTGCATTAAAGGGATATACAGGAACTATAAGCATCCATTATCCTGCACATCACATGTTCACCTTTCTCAAAAACACTGGGCTAGAACGAATGCCTATGCACAGCTTGCAGCCGGTTGATGGACCAACAGTGTTTACCGATGGAGGTGGTAAGACTGGAAAGGCAGCAGTGGTTTGGCGGAATGGAGAACAATGGGAAAAACATGTAGTCCAATCCTCTGGCTCCATGCAGCAAGTGGAATTACAAGCAGTAATAGAGGCTTTTAAACTATGGGAACACAAACCTCTTAATGTTGTTTCTGACTCTCTATATGTGGTAGGGGTTGTTCAACGAATAGAAAGAGCAGTATTGAAACATTGCAAACAGCAAGAGTTATATCACCAGTTTCGGATGCTGTGGTACTTGTTAAACAACAGACAAAATCCCTATTTCATTACGCACATTAGGAGCCATACTAATTTACCAGGTGAAATAGCAGAAGGCAATGCAATGGCGGATCAGTTGGTGGCTGCGGCATGGATGGGTCCAGTGCCAGATAAATTGGGTCAAGCTAAAAAATCACATGCATTCTTTCACCAGTCTGCAAAAGTGCTTGTGAAACAATTCGGCATATCCATTGGAGATGCCAAAGCAATAATACAAACATGTCCAGATTGCCAGATCATTGGAACCTCCATGCCTGGGGCAGTAAATCCTCGGGGCTTGCACTCGCTCCAACTCTGGCAGATGGACGTTACTCATGTCCCAGAATTTGGAAAGCTCAAATATGTACATCTCTCAGTTGACTGCTTTTCAGCAGTCGTGTGGGCCACTGCTCAAACAGGAGAGACAAGCCACCACGTTCAACGCCACCTGAAATCCGCCTTTGCAGTACTTGGTATTCCTGTTTGTATTAAAACAGACAATGCCCATGTTATATAGCACAATCGACTCGACAGTTTCTCAATCTGTGGGGAATCTCCCATATCACTGGCATTCCCCATTCCCCAACAGGGCAAGCCATTATCGAGCGCATGAATCAAACTTTAAAGCGACAATTGCAAAAACAAAAAGGGGGAGAGCCTGCCGCATCTCCTCCTGAACAACTTCAAAAAGCAATCTATGTGCTAAATTATCTGCGCCTGGCAGATGGGGAAACGGTGCCACCCATGGTAAAACATGTGCAAGGCATGACAGGGGAATTGTTTGACCTTGTAAGAAACGTCCAAGTAAAGGTGAGAAACTCAGAAAGTAACCAATGGGAAGGTCCTTTTCAGTTAATAACATGGGGACGAGGGTATGCTTGTGTTATTACAGATCACGGGACACGATGGGTACCAGCCAAATGGATAAAGCCCTGGGTTGCACCTCCGCACAAACACGTGGGAATCTCAGGAAAAGCTGTACAAACACAAATAGAAACGAAAGCAGGAAACCCCCCCAGATAATTGCATTTAGTCATATTTCCCCCTGGTTCTGAATATATAACAGGTATACACATTCTGAAAGGACTAACTTTAAAACTTTCTGATGGTCAGTACACTAAAGACCTCAATTTTCAAACAAATAAGGGGGAATTCCTTGGGCACACCACATAATCAGCTGGCAATGACTTTATATACTCTTAACTTCCTTAACAGAAATCATTCTGTTTTGACAGCAGCAGAACGCCATTTTACTACTATAACAGATTCTACAACTAAACTATGTGTCATGTATAAGGATCCCGAAGGAGGCCCGACCTGGAGAGTGGATCTATGGGTATGGGGGAGGGGGTATGTTTGTGTTTTATTGCCCACAGGTCCCCGGTGGATGCCGGCAAGGAAGGTCAAGCCATATCGTGAGGTGGAAGGAATAACCCTCCAATCCGATGCCACAGACCCCTCAACGAAAGAGTATTTGATCATTAGTGAAATCTATAGGTTTACTAGTCACTAGTGAAAGATGTAGCTTAGACAAAACGTAGTTATTAGTAAGGATGAAATGCTATAAGAATGTGTGTATTCAATGTTGTTGAGCAATATTAAGAATTAAGAGCTTAAGTGTTTAACCTTATTAAAAACTCCCTTGGTTTTCCCCCTTCAGTGGTGGCCAGGCTCTGGGTGGAACCCAACAGGAGGGTGAAATCAGATGTTTCCGCTCAAAGAAAACTGCCAGTTATTCTGGCCCATTGATTTGGAGGCTGAACCTGCCTGCAGCGATTTTTGGATGCCTCACCTACAGATGGACGCATTGCGTAGGATTTCCGGTTTGCGAGGAAGGGCACTCTAAATCCTCACTGCATCCAGGGTTCCCCAGCAACTGCGGACCCCATTAAGTAAGTGTGCTATTCCATATTTTCCTTACTGTTTATTTTTGTAGTATTTAGTCATATCCCCTAATTATGGGTACCGAAATTAGCCTACTCCTTTTAACTAGTAACTGTAACTGCTCTATTGTTTCTAGCCTTCTGTGAAATTATTTTAAGTATGCTGTGGTTTTTGAAGTTTGCCTAACCCTTAACTGAAAAAGCTCTGAAACAAGTCTTGCAGGAGCAGCTGTAAAACAAAAAGGGGGAGATGTGGGAGACCTTGCACAGCCTCTGAGAAACAGCCAGGCTTTGATGAAAAACAGGCCTCGGAAGATAGATAAGAAACTGCCGAGTTGTGCCAAGGTGGCAGGGAAAAACAACGGCCAGCTGCAACACTGAACTGTGGCAAAGTACTGGACTGTGAGAAGTTACCGCCGCGTGAACAAGAAGTTGATTGGTCTGTACAGCACGTGTTAGAGTGGTCTTATGCTGATAGGAGAAAAAGTTGATAACTGTCTAATTGCTGATTTGCTAATTATGAAGTAAGAGTTTTGGTGAGAGCATAAGTATATACTATTGGAAAAATAAACGGCTTTGCTTGTTATAACTCTCATAGAGTTGTGCAGGTCCGATATCCTCCTGCAACATCCACCCTCCGTCAGACTTTCCCACTGGCCATATGGGACTATTAAAAGGTGAGTGAGTCTTGTTGATCACTCTCCTTGGCTCTCCAGTTGATGAATCAGCTCATGGATGGGAGCCAGGGAGTCTTGGTTCCTGTGATATTGCCACTGGTACACCCACCTGGTAGCAATTGGCACCTGCTGTTCTTTAACTCACAGCAATCCCACAGCAAAGGGATTTTCCGAGAGGCCAAGCAGGGTAGATAGCTGTTTGATCTTCTCTGTGTTCACAGTGGCTACACCAAAAGCTGATCAGTACCCTTTTGTGTCCTTGAAGTACCATCTTCTGAGGTAGTCTTTGTCAAGGATACAAGGGGCCTCTGGGCCAGTCACAATGTGATGCTTTTCCCATTTGTCCCATTAGGCTCACTTTAGCCTCCAATACTGACAATTATTGTAATCCCCCTGTCACTCCAGAGATCCAGATGGGTTCTGTGCCCCTATACCCTGATGGTACCAGTGTACACTGTGCACCAGTGTCTACCAAAGCCTTATACTTCTGTGGGTCTGATGTGCCAGGCCATCGGATCCACACAGTCCCACATACCCAGTCATCCTTTTCCTCTTCCTGGCCGAAGGCAGGGACCCTCTCTTCCTTTTCCTGGTTAGAGTATTCACTGTCTGACCCTTGCAGTGCCAGACCAGAAGTCCCCTCACCAGGATCAAAGGAGGTGATCTCACTCCTTCTATATCTGGGAGATCGCTGATTGCCTTCTTGTGTCTCTACAGCAACTAAACTGACAGCCTTCTTGGGTGGCCCCTTCTTAACAGCTGTCTTCCCTCTCAGTTGGCATACACGGGCTTCCAGCTTAAAGGTGGGTTCACCATCCCACTTACTCACATCCTCCCCCTGGTCATGCAGGAAGAGCCAGAGTGTGACCTGCGGCATGTGTCTGGGGCTCCCTTTCCCTCTGATGGGGGCAGGAGGGGACTGACTTCTTGGGGCACCCCTGACAGCCAAGGTGCTGACCCATAGGGATGAGGAAGGACAGAGATTTTCTTCAGAGTTTTGGAGCCAAGAAGACACTCTCTCCACAGTTGGTGTATCCATATCCAGGCAATACATCCCTGCCAAGCTGTTAGAATATCATGCTGGGGCACTTTGAATCACCTTCCTCCCTATGACCCATGTGCACAGGACATCCTCTGGATCTTTGGAGACCTCATCATTGTCTAGATCACCATAGATGACTTCCAGCACTTCTAATTCTTTCAGATACTGGATGCCTTCATCTGCAGTAGTCCACTTCCCTGCGGAGTTCACAATATCTTCCTTGAATGGATATCTTGCCCTCACACTTGAGAGGAGCCATCTCCAGAGACTGCAAATTTCTGCCTCTTTTCCCATTTCTCTCTCAATTCCCCAGTTTCTAGCAAGGGATCACAGCTGTTGGGCTTCCTTACCTTCCAATTGCTGACTGTCGGCCCCATTATCCCAGCATCAGAGCAGCCAGGCAGCAACCTGCTCACCTGGGTGGCGTCTGTAATCTTTCCGCAAGTCTCGAAGTTCTGATGAGGTCAGGGACCAGGTAGTTTCCACTTCCTGTCTGACTTCTCTCAATCCTTCCTCCAATTTCTTTGTCGAAGGACCAGCTTCTTGATCAAACCTTTTCTCTTCTTCCTCCTCCCTTACTAATCAGTGATATGGACTCATTGTTTTCCTTGTCCAATGTTTCTTTTTCACTAATGGGGCAATTACTGTAGCTGTTGTTGTTTGGGTCCCTATCTCAACCATGGTGTCCTCAAATGCAGTTTGGGTCCCTGCCTCAACCACAGTCCTCAGAGTACTGAACTGTGGCTTGATAAGCACAGGCCTGGCCCCAGTACAGTGCTAGAAGCTGTTGGTTTTCATTGGAGTAGGCAAGGCACCCTTCTATCAGGTGGTGCATCAGTTTGCCAGGGTTGCTTGCCTGTCCAGGTATAAAGTCCCAGGTTATAGGAGGTGATAACCACCCTAGTTACCTGCCGAAATCCTTCCACACACACTGCCACCCAGGGACCAGCTACCTCAGGGCACATTTCAGTACTGCCTCAGCCAAAAGTTGTCTTTTCTTACACCAGATTCCACAAAAACCATAATATGTTAACAGTGTTAATTAGTAGTATTAAACAGCTCACGTAAGGGTGAACAAGGACCTTGGGAACCTGCATAATAAAACCATCCACATCAATCCCGGTTAGGAAGAGAGAAATGTATTCCCTCACCACAAGATAGCTCCCCCAGCACAACAAGGTCATCAATGCCAGGGCAAAGCACACAGCCATTGTTTGTATTAACATGTTCCCAAGCTCAGCAAAATAAAGAGATAAGCATTGCAACCAACAAACTCCATGACCTGCACAGGAGCTTCCCACTTAATAAGTACTCTATCTATAGCACGCTTAATACAAAACTGATGTTGTCTCAAGCCCCATGTTGGATGCCAAAAGGGACTGTGGTGGGTTGACCTTGGCTGGCCGCCAGGAGCCCACCAAGCCTCTCTATCACTCCCCCTCCTCAGCAGGACAGGGGAGAGAAAATAAGATGGAAAAGACCTCGTGGGCCAAGATAAAGGCAGCTTAATAAAGCAAAAGCAAAGACTGTGCACGGAAGCAAAGGAAAACAAAAGATTTATTCTCTACTTCCCATCAGCAGGTGATGTCCAGCCACTTCCTTGGAAGGATTGTATGTATAGTGGTTGTATGTATAGTGGTTGCTCTGCCTCAGTATGTATAGTGGTTGCTCTGGAAGACAAACGCCGTAATAACCAATGCTCCCCTCCCACCCTCCTTTCTCTTGGCTTTTATTGATGAGCATGATGTCATATGGTATGGAATATCCCTTTGGTCAGTTTGGGTCATCTGTCCTGGCTATGTCCCCTCCCAAGATCTTGCCCACCCCCAGCCTACTGGTGAGGGGGAGATGTTGGAGACACAGCCTTGATGCTGTGCCAGCACTGCCCAGCAGTAGCCAAAACACTGGTGGGTTATTAACACCTTTCTAGCTACCAATGCACAGCACAGCACTGTGAGGGCTGCTATGGGTAAAGTTAACTCCATCCCAGCCAGACCCAATACACATGAACAGAAATCTTGGAAGTTTTCATGTGCACTGTATCATTTGTGCACCTGATGTCTATCAGCACCATCTGAATAAGACCCATATGAGTAATAATATATCTATTTTTCCATGGCCATCTGTAGATGTGTTTTCTGTTGAGACTGTTTCCCTAAAGATGCCATTTGTAGCTTTTGGTATTGACATCTGATCACAGGGAAATTTGCATCCTGCAGTAGTGAGTTCTGTCTGAGAAACAGATGAAGTTTAATTTAGGTTAAGACCTTCTAGTAATTTCATATCAGTTTGTATAGAGTTGTCTAGTTTTTTCCAATAACATCAAAGTGGAAGAGGTCACATTTTATTACCAATTGTCTGAGATATCCTGGACCCTTAATTCAATTATTCATAGGAGTCACTCATCACAGTAAGTCTCAATATGCGTACTTGATAGATGGCACCTTCCCTTCTTTTGCAAAGTGCGTAAGATGTAAGACCAAGCCTTGGAAATCTTGCCAAGTTTGATGTGTTTTTGTAGAGCCTGTGAAATTCACTGCAATACGGGCATGAATAATCCACATTCTGCCAGGCAGAAACATGTGCTGTTGCTCTTACATAAAATGCATCTTGAGTGACATCTCTAACAATTACAGTACTAGGAAGCAAATACAAAATTAGGGCTCATCCTATGAAGCTAGTAGGAGTTCAGGGCCAGAAGAAAAGCATATTCGGTTTCCTTCTGCTGACTGGGCTAGGAAAGTAGTTCCTTTTTATTGCAGCAATAAACAGATGAATCTTTGCTGTTTAATCTGATGGGCCAGAGCTATAATTTTTTAAAACTTTGGGACAAATTTTCAATATGATTAATTAGCTGTATCATGGTATTCTGTTGCAAACTAGCAGCACAGCAACAAGGCTTCAACCTGTTTGTTGCAAATATTATCACACAACACGACAGCTGTCATTCTAGCAAGCCCAAAATGATAATGTAGATGCTGTGAAGTGTACCTTAGAAAGCCAGGCTTCCTTAAGTCTCACTTAGATGAGAAGGTCGAGAACATTTGCATCTCATTTTTTCAAGTAGTAATGCATGACAGCAAATTTCCTTTATTATTCCTACCTATTCCTCTTCTCTCGTAGTTCCATGTTGCAGCTATAGGACAGTGTTGTGGTTTGAACTTGGCCAGCAGGCAATCATCATGCAACGTTCTCTCACCTTTTCTCTGCCTGGTAAAATAGGGGAGAGACAAAAAAGAAAAACTCATAGATTGAAATAAAAAAAACAGTTTAGTGATGGTAACAAAACAATAATAACAATAGGAAGTCCAATGCGCTTGCTTGCCAACCGACAAACAGCCCTCTCCCGGGAGCGATCCTGACAGAACAAAGATCCCACCATGCCGACAGGAAGTGAGAGAGAACCCGCCTCCTTTATATACTGAGCATAACATCACATGATATAGAATACTCCAATGGCCAATCCACGCCCGGCGCTCCAGCTGTGCTCTCTCCCAGCTCAAGAAAATTAACTCTATCCCAACTGAAACCAGGACAGACAGGGTGATTCATCATGGGTCTCCTCAATGCACGTGTATACCAGCACACATGCATGTGTAATTGGTTTTTAACTGTGCCTGTCATCTGAGTAGGGTGTTTGTACCATTTTATGGCAACAACATAGTTGCTATACGACAAGAAGATATGTCTTATTGTAAAATGGTTACAAAACTTTTAAATTAATGTCAGTGTAAAACAAGCAATTATATGAGCAGTTAGTGCTGGAACCCTTTTTCATTTACATGATCTAACTTTGAAGCTACCCCTACTTGGAGCAAATCAGAGAGCCTGGACTAGATGACCCACAGAGGTCCTTTACAACTGTCGGGGTCACCATTTGTAGGGGTCACCATTAGCCAGGGTCCTTACTTCTCCATGCGGGAACAGGAACGACATAACACCAATATGATGATCAGATCGTCCGTTCATTTCCCAATCCTGGTTACATTTATATTCTACTAAGTTCCGTACACGTGCTCATCTATCTTCTAATAGGCTACAGGTTATCTGCACGCGCTGTTCATGCGCCTCTACAAGCATTTGCATTGGTTAATTGCAATTAGCACGTAAAGCCCAAAACATTCCAAAAATTCCCTTATCTCATACCCTGTTTTGCTCAGACTTGTGTGCTTTTGCTGACCACAGGTGTTTCTCACTTATCTGCTATCTTGTGTGTTTTTGCCAGCCTTATTTTGCTGGCCTTGTCTTTGTCCTTGCATTCTTCTGCCTGCACTAACTTCCCTCCAGCGCAGCCCAGACTCCTACATCTCCCCCCCCCTTTTTTTTTTTTTTTTGCTGAACAAAACTTTGCAGCATCCTCTGCAAACATTGGAACAAGCAAGGAAGAATCAACATCAAAAGCAGCAATACCATCAATACCATCAATGCTCCTTTGACCAATGTTTGTAACCAACCTCTCAGTCCGAGACCAACGAGCCAATCTGAAAAAGGACCATGTCCCTCTGTAATATGCTTTATGTTATCTTGCATTTTCGCTAATCGTTGGTGTATGCTCTGTGAATGGTCAGACAAATTAAGGCAACACATTCCTTCAAAATCTTCACATCTATGCCCATGTGCCAATAATAAAAATCTACAGCAGCACGATTTTGCAAAGTAGCATGCCTAACACTATCAACATCAGTAAGCAGTGCACTCAGCATTTGCGAAGTTAGATTAAATTGCTTTTCACTCCAACATGCTAATCTACGTATATATTTTTGCATTTATGGCAGCCATTCCTTGCGGAAAGAAGAAAGAAGTAGCTATAACAGTGGCTAATGAAGGTAGCTGCATGTTGTCGTTGCAGGTGTCGTTCCCACAGCATTTTCCTGGCAAAACTGGCTGCTCGAGGCTTGGATGATCGCACGCTTTGCTGGGTAAAAAACTGGCTGGATGGCCGGGCCCAGAGAGTTGTGGTGAATGGAGTTAAATCCGGTTGGCGGCCGGTCACGAGTGGTGTCCCACAGGGCTCGGTTTTGGGGCCACTCTTGTTTAACATCTTTATTGATGATCTAGACAAGGGGATCAAGTGCACCGTCAGTAAGTTTGCAGATGACACCAAGTTGGGTGGGAGTGTTGATCTGCTCAAGGGTAGGGAGGCTCTGCAGAGGGATTTGGACAGGCTGGAGCGATGGGCTAAGGCCAACTGGAGGAGTTTCAATAAGGCCAAATGCCGGGTGCTGCACTTGGGTCACAACAACCCCCAGCAGCGCTACAGGCTTGGGGAGGAGTGGCTGGAGAGCTGCCAGTCAGAGAGGGACCTGGGGGTGTTGATTGACAGCCAGCTGAACATGAGCCAGCAGTGTGCCCAGGTGGCCAAGAAGGCCAATGGCATCCTGGCCTGTATCAGAAATAGTGTGGCCAGCAGGGACAGGGAAGTGATCTTGCCCCTGTACTCGGCACTGGTAAGGCCGCACCTCGATGACTGTGTTCAGTTTTGGGCCCCTCACTACAAAAAGGACATTGAATGACTCGAGCGTGTCCAAAGAAGGGCAACGAAGCTGGTGAAGGGTCTGGAGCACATGTCGTATGAGGAGCAGCTGAGGGAACTGGGGTTGTTTAGTCTGGAGAAGAGGAGGCTGAGGGGAGAAATCATTGCCCTCTACAACTACCTGAAAGGAGGTTGCAGAGAGCTGGGGATGAGTGTCTTTAAGCAAGTAATGAGTGATAAGACAAGAGGGAATGGCCTCAAGTTGCGCCAGTGTACCGGGTCTGGCTGAGCCAGAATTGGTTTTCCCCTGTAGCAGCCCTCATGGTGCTGTGTTTTATGTTGGGAGCTGGCAGGGTGTTGATAGCACACTGGTGTTGTGGCTACTCCTGAGTAGTGCTTACACAGCACCAAGGCTCTTTCTGACATTTCCCCTCCACAGTGGGACGGGGTGGGCAAGATCTTGGGAGGGGACACAACCAGGACAGCTGACCTGAACTGACCAAAGGGATATTCCATACCATATGACGTCTGCTCAGTATAAAGCTGGGAAAAAGGAGGAAGGGGGTGGGGTCACCCTTGGTCCTCCGAGGCAACCACTACCCATATTGGAGCCCTGCTTCCTGAGAAGGCCCGACATCACCTGCTCATGGGAAGTAGAGAATAAATCTGTTTTCTTTTTTTTGCTTCCGCGCGCGGACCTTTGCTTCACTTTGCTTATATTAAAACTGCTGTTGTTTTACCCACAAGTGTTGTTTTTTTTTTCCTATCTTATTTTCTTTCTCCTCTTTGCCTTGTTGAGAAAAAAAGGGGAAGGAGGGGGAAGTGATAGAGCGACTTGGTGGGTACCTGGCATTTAGCCAAGGTCAAACCACCACAGCCAGGGAAGGTTCAGACTGGATATTAGGACGTGTTTCTTTACAGAACGAGTTGTTAGGCATTGGAATTGGCTGCCCAGGGAGGTGGTGGAGTCCCCATCCCTGGAGGTGTTTAAGAGTAGGGTCGACATAGCGCTGAGGGATATGGTGTAGTTGGGATCTGTCAGTGCTAGGTTAAAGGTTGGACTAGATGATCTTAAAGGTCCTTTCCAACCTAGATGATTCTGTGATTCTGTGAAAGCTTCGAACAGATCCACGTGATCTTGACTCATGTCTCCTACTGGCATTCAATAACTCTCTCATGTGCGGAGTAAACAATGTTAGCCGCCCAAGGTAGCATGGACCACCAACAGGTCGTACAGGAATACCAGGCCATGCTCTATCTCCACAAATCAGAAACACTCCGGCTGGAAGTTTAAAACCTCCTTTGGTGTTTACGGTAACCCTCCAGTTTTCAAATCATTCCAAGGAGAATGCCCTGTTACATTTTGACAACCTATAAACAAGCCTTGTTGCCCACTCCGTGCCAACCAAACATACCATGGGCCATCGAACCAAACCACTCCTGTGCCATTCACTGGCTGGAGTTGAGGAACTGTATCATTACAGTCCTGCATATTAGTTGCAGTAACATCAACATACTCGACAGGCACAACGCTAGCTAGCAAGTCCAGCTCCTGCAAAGGTAAATGAACTGATTGATTTAAATTTTCGATGACTGTCTTCTGCCAGGCCGCACTACACATAGTGGGCCAAACATAGATGCCATTTGGACTTAAACAAGTTTCACTTTCGCTACTAGTCAGGTCCACCCTCTGTTGTTTCCAGTACCCATCAAAGTCAGTTTCATTTTCCTGCAACGGAATGCCAATCAAACAGGTTCGAAAAGGATTATTCACCTGTTGCATGCTCAAACAAAAATCTGACATCCCAGCTGTATTTGTCCATGTTACCCAAATATTTGTTCTGGGTGTAATGTTGAAAATCCCTTCGCTACCTGCTATAAAACAAATCAAAATAAACATTGCCCCCGTTTGACACATCGCCATTCTTTTACCTCTCTTTTCCAGTTATCCTTGTGCACCTGCCAACTTCGAGGAATGTTTATTCCAACACCACAGCTCCTATCTACTACCTTATTATTTTGCCTAATACATTGCAAAGCTAAGCGTTTACAAAGCTCAAAACTAATTTCTGCTAAAACTCTTTGCCCAAGATCTTCAATTAGGCTTAAAGCCCTAGAAAACTGCTGTTGTTCTCTAAAACTCTAATCTGTCCTTCTGTACTAACAGCTAATCGCTGATATACTGACCTACCTATAAAATCAGACAACCAATCTGCTTCGGTAAAAGATAATCCGGTCAGCACACAAGTGACATTTATACACACTTTCCCGATCATGCACACACGTGACTCTCCAAGTTCCCCTGTCACACCATGCACAATGTATAAAAACCCAAGGTCGACAGTTTAGACCATGTTCCGTACTAGCTGTGTCATGTTCTTCAAGCTGTTTTATGGTGAGCGGCTGTGTTCGAATAGCCGCATAAAATGACTGCAGGTTCGGTAAAAGACAAAGAACTTCACTGTTTGCTGGATGTAGTGCCGTTAACAACGGCGTCAGGACCAAGTTCAATCGATGTTGGTGTCTCTGAAGTGCCTCGGGACACAGGGTTGGTGTCGTCATCCTTTGCGATCCATGGTTTCACCCACTTTGCGGGGACCCACTTGGGTGGATCACTACCTGTGGAAACACAAGCATAACCTCTTCCCCAAGTTAGCAACTGCATAGGTCCCTCCCCTTGTCCAGATTGAGGGGAATACAATTGCACTTGAATTTTTTGAAAAGAATAATCATGCTTATTTGTTTGCATATGTATTTGCGCAGGCGGTTCATCTTGCCCTCCACGTATATTAAGCCAATTTAAAACAAATAATGTTTTTGCCAATATCTCATGAGGGGAACCCCCTGTCTCCCCCTGTTTTTTCAAAATAACAAGGTGATGTTTCAATATACGATGGGCGCGCTCAACGATTGCTTGCCCAGTAGAGTTGTGTGGTACTCCGTGGAGAAGCTGAATTCCCCAATGTTGTAAAAAGGCAGTGGTGGAGTCTGCCCGATATGCAGGACCATTATCAGTTTTAATTTTCTTTGGACACCCCAATCGCTTGCGTCCAATGTTGAGCTGCTACTGCTGAGGCAGAAGCATGAGCAGAGGCCCATATAAATGAGGAACAGGTATCCACTGACACATGTAAGTAGCGAAGACGCCCAAAAGGCGGAAATACAGTGATATCAGTTTGCCAAACTTCCCGTGGCTGTAAGCCACGAGGATTCGCACCACCGTCCTGTAGCGGTGTGAGAGTGGCACAGTCTGGACAAGCAGCCACTATCGCCCGTGCTTGGGTCTTAGGGATGTTAAATTGCTTACGTAATGCAGTTGCAGACTGGTGAAAAAAGGCATGAGATTTATAGGCTTCTGGAACAATGTTATCCGTGTCTGCTAAAGCGGCAACCAACTGATCAGCTCGAGCGTTGCCTTCTACAAGACCTCCAGGGAGCCTAGTATGGCTCTTTATATGCATGATAAAAACCCGATGCGTACGAAGATTAACAGTATTTCATAAGTCGACAAAGGCCTGGAAAAGGGTGGGATTGTTTACATGTCCTAACAAGGCCCTTTCGATTCGTTGTACTACACCTGTCACATATAAAGAATCAGTCACAATGTTTAAATCTTGAATGTTCCAGCGGTTAAGCACAGCAATGACCACTTTAAGCTCCAAAATCTGTACAGATGTATCGCAAACAAAGCGTTCTGATTGCCATATTCCATTCTCCTTCCAAACAAATCCTGCCGTTTTGGTCTTGCTGCTGGCATCTGTAAATACTGTTAAAGCCTGTAAAGGTTGTCGACTAATGACAGGAACAGCAGTCATTGTTAAAGCAGTTTTAAATAGTGGATGCTTTGGATAATGGTTGTCAATTTGATAGGATTTGTTCATCACAGCCAGCGAGAAGGACATAGATGATTCACACATAGCCTGAATTAGGTCCAGTGCATACGGCACAACTACTCGATCCGGTTCCTTTCCAGCAATAGATATTGCTTGCTGAACACCTTTTCGGATAATACTTGCTATCGCATCCACATGTGATGTTATTGTTCTATGTCCTCTGGCTGATAAAAATAACCATTCGATAATTCTGAGGGGATTAGACTGTTGTTCACACCATTGTCCTAGAAAAGCTGATACTTCTGACTCTGTATTATATACAAACAATTGTAATGCTTGAACAGGGTCAATACGAGCTGCAGAATTAACACTCAATTTCAGGGAAATATTATCCAGGGCGTGTTTAGCTGAAGCTATTAGAGACCTAGGTTCTTGAGGATTACAGTTTCCTTGCAACAACTTAAATAAAGGCTGTAAATCTGTGTTAGTAATGCCACAAATACTGCGGATCCACTGAATATCTCCCACCAATTTCTGTAGATCATTTAATGTTTCCCCTTTTTGTACTATTGATAGCTTCTGTGGCCTAACAGTAGATTCAGTTAAAGTCATCCCTAGGTATTTCCATGGCTCAGTCCATTGTACCTTTTCAGGGGCCACAACGAGTCCCATTATATTTAGAGCTTCTATCAGTTCTTGAATCAGTTCTTCAGAAATGGGTGGTTTTTGGCAAAGCAACAAATCATCCATATAATGATACAAAATACAGTCGATATGATGTTCTCGAAAGGGTCGTAGAGCTAAATCCACATACCATTGACATATTGTGGGAGAATTTTTCATGCCCTGTGGTAACACTACCCACTGATATCTCTCAGAAGGTTTTGCTCTATTTGTAGAAGGGACAGAGAAGGCAAATTTTTCATAATCCTCTGGATGTAAAGGTATTGTAAAAAACCAATCTTTCAAATCAATAACCACAGTGTCCCAGCCCTGAGGGAGCATGGATGGATTGGGTAATCCTGGCTGAAGTGCTCCCATGTCCTGCAGAACTGCATTAACTGCTCGCAGATCTTGTAACAGTCTCCATTTTCCAGACTTCTTTTTGATGGTAAACACAGGTGTATTCCACGGACTGGTAGAAGGGACAAGGTGTCCAGCATTCAATTGTTCTTGCATGAGATGCCTTAAATGAGCGAGCTTCTCAGTTGGTAGCGGCCATTGCTCCACCCATACAGGAGTATCAGTTAACCAGCTCAGTTTTAAAACAGGACGGGGGTCGCTCGCTGCAATGGCCGCCTCTAAAAAGGCGTTTGTAATACACATCCCCACTGAGACAAGACATCTCGCCCTAATAACCAGAGTGTCGTATGCAGTACATATGGTTTCACTTGTGCTCTGAGACCTTCTTTGTCATCTATAATGGTGACAAAATGTGCACTTTGCTGTGTAGGGGATGCTCCTCCAATTCCTACAACCATGTTGGATGCCATAATCAAAGGCCAAGAAGGCGGCCATGCAGCATATGGTATAATGGTGACATCAGCTCCAGTGTCAAGCGTGACTTGTTCAGAGCGGATCTTAACTCCATCATTCCCAAGTATTGTGACTGTTCTCATAGGCTTATTGTTGGTGATCAATTGTGAAAAGGCAACAGTCACTGGTCCAGTAGACCCAAATCCTTGATCGCCTCTTTCACGATCTTGACTCTTAATAACATGTGCTCGAAACGGAATTAATTGAGCAATACGGTCACCTTGATGCAATGTGGCTGGAGGGTTTAGAATTCTCACCATTATCCCAATTTGTCCAGTATAATCAGAATCAATTAATCCAGGAATAATCATAATTCCTTGCTTCGGTGCCGAGGATCGTCCTATCAATAATGCACTAAGTCCATGTCCTAACGGTCCTGTAACTGCGGAAGGAACTACATGCACTGAATCATCTACTATTGTGACGTCGACTCCCACGGCCAAATCGAGGCCTGCACTTCCTCGGGTGGCTGCTGAAAGCTCGTCAAGGCAGCCGCCACTTGGGGGAATTTGAGTGTCTTGGCGCCCCCCGGAAAGGCGCTCTGCGAGGAGTTTCCCAACAAGGGGCTCCCGTCTTTCTTGAATTTTGATCGACACTCGCTGGCCTTATGCCCAAATTTATCACATCGGTTACAGGAACCGGCAAATGGCGCTGTTATGGTAGCTTTCTTTGCCTGAGGACATTGTCGCTTAAAATGATCAGGTTTACCACATGAAAAACATCCTTCCTTTTTCCTAGCATTTTTAAGTCCGGGATCTCCTTTTCCCTGACTTGTAACAGGTCTTAAAGCTGCAGCAAGAGCTCTTGCGTGGATAGTAGCCTTTTCTTGCTCCTCCAATAATGGTGGCAATCGTGAACATGCCTCAACCATCTGTGTCAGGCTAGCACCTCGTGGGAGACTGGCAATCACTTGTTGGCATCTTTGATTTGCATTTTGATATGCCAAATCTTTCCCCACCGCTGTTTTAGCATCAGGTGTAAGATTAGGTGCAGTATCCAGTGCCTCTTTCAATCGATCAATAAATTGCATATATGGCTCATCTGGCTTTTGCTTCACTTGATGATAAGGCAGCCTCGGTTTTCCAATTTGAGGCAGCTCTTGAAGCGCCTCTAAGGCCAGTGCCTGAGAGTGTTGTGTTATACGAGGGTGCAAGGCTGCCTGTGCTGCTCCATTACAATACTGTTCTGTCCCCATAAGTTGATCAAGTGTAGCAAATCTTAAAGGATCATGTCCATTCAACTGATGGAGGTTGTTTACCATTGCAATCTCACATTTTTCCTGCCATCTATCTTTAAACATCATAAAAGCAGTAGGGGGAAGAATAATCTCCAAAAGTGCTCTGGTACCAGTCAGCACTAAATCTTGATTGTGAAAAAAAGATTGTATCACGGTCATAACTTGTTTGTTATCATACCCAAAGTCCATGACTGTTCTTTGTAACTGAGTCACAGTCTTCCAGTCAAATGGATGCCACACCCGCTGGTTCCCTTGCACGACAACTGGCATTGCCATGACACTAGGTGGCAGCATCTATAACTGCATGTTCAATCACCCCCTTCCATCTCTGCCCCACAGTATAATTAGGGTCCTGGGGGGGGGGCGGATCAGGCACGGGAGGACTGGATGCTGAAGAAGCGGCATTGTTTTCATGTCCTTTTCTTTCGTCTTTACTCTGCAGCCATCCAGCAACCCGTTTTAATGGAGTCGTTGAACTAACTTCTCCTCCTCCCTTCTCTAACTCTTTATATTTTGCGTATGCTCGTCGTTCCTTTGATGTAAGCCCATTTCCAAATTTACCTCTCAGATAATTATCCGCCTCTTCTGGAGTCATCTCTCCGTCCTCTAACAACTGCATTACTCCAAGCTCTGGCTCTTTTTTCCTTCTCTCTCAATTTCTCCTCAGTAATCTGAGTCTCTTGTGGGGGTCTCTCAGAATTATTTTGCCCACCGGGCGCACCCCTAGCTTCTGACCCACAGACGCTCTCTTCGACTGCTTTCAAACCATCCCTTATGGCTTGATGAGCCTTTTTATACGCCTCACGAATAGCCTGTTTGGCTGACCCACGATCCAGCCGTTGCATTTCATCCAAAAGGTCAGACATTGCTTTCTCTTGTTCTTTTAACAGACTAGCAAGCTGTTCAGAATGAGGTTTAGGATAGACTGCTTGAGACGACTCATCATCCACATCCATAGGGAGCGGCACTTTAACTGGGTCTATGGAATTTGACAAAGTATCAGGAGGAGGTGAACCAGGCAAAGGTGGGGCAGAGGGCATTGTTGGCGGCACCCAGGGTTCGATCTCAATCCTAGGACCTGCCCAAAATTCCCTTTCTGACACGGGACACACAACTTTAGAGGACGCAGGCACACCATCAAATAACAAGTTCTTTTCCTCCTTCTCTTTCTCTTCCTTGTCACTCTCCTTCCACTCAGTGGCAGCAATTGCGTGAGCAGCAGCAGCAACAACACAAGCCTGACCTTTCATTGCTTCCAATATCACTCGCACACTTCGATAAGTAGGTGCTAATTTTCTCGCTTCCTTGTTCCCTGCATGAATCGATTCCCACAAATCAGTCCCAATAGATTTCCAAACTTCTTCATCATACAACTGATCAGTATTAGTGATTAATGTCCTACGTCTACACCAGAGAAGCAGCGTGGCTAAATCCCCTTCCTTGAGATCCACCTCTGTCTCCTCTGTGAGCTGCATCAAACTTCGAACTGCAGCCTTTTCTGTCGTTGATGCAGCGAGCCCCATGCTGTCGGTATCTAAGCCCCTACTATCCCGGCTTAGCGCGGATCTGCTCCTGCCTCTCTCGGGCAGCCCGGCTTACCTCCAGTAATGCCGGCCGACAGCCCCCGCCTTCCTCCGGCTTCTGTTCAGACGATTCTATCAGAATCAGCGACGATTCTATCACGTCGTAAATCACGTCGATAGTAAATCACATCGGCTCCAAACGGACAGTTCACCTGATCACGTCGGTAGCAGATCACGACGGTAGCAGATCATGTCGGTAGCAGGTCACGTTGGTACACGTCGGTACACGTCAGGGTCACCATTTGCCGGGGTCCTTACTTCTCCATGCGGGAACAGGAACGACACAACACCAATATGATGATCAGATCATCCATTTATTTCCCAGTCCTGGTTACATTTATATTCTACTAAGTTCTGTACACGTGCTCATCTATCTTCTAATAGGCTACAGGTTATCTGCACGCGCTGTTCATGCACCTCTACAAGCATTTGCATTGGTTAATTGCAATTAGTACATAAAGCCCAAAACTTGCCAAAAACTCCCTTATACCCTGTTGTGGTGGTTTGACCTTGGCTAAATGCTAGGTACCCACCAAGTCGCTCTATCACTTTCCCCCCTTCCCCTTTTTTCTCAACAGGGCAAAGAGGGGAAAGAAAATAAGATAGAAAAAAACCAACCCTTGTGGGTAAAACAAAAGCAGTTTTAATATAAGCAAAGCGAAGCAAAGGTCCGCGCGCGGAAGCAAAAAAAAGAAAACAGATTTATTCTCTACTTCCCATGAGCAGGTGATGTCGGGCCTTCTCAGGAAGCAGGGCTCCAATACGGGTAGTGGTTGCCTCGGAGGACCAAGGGTGACCCCACCCCCTTCCTCCTTTTTCCCAGCTTTATACTGAGCAGACGTCATATGGTATGGAATATCCCTTTGGTCAGTTCGGGTCAGCTGTCCTGGCTGTGTCCCCTCCCAAGATCTTGCCCACCCCGTCCCACTGTGGGGGGGAAAATGTCGGAAAGAGCCTTGGTGCTGTGTAAGCACTACTCAGGAGTAGCCACAACACCAGTGTGCTATCAACACCCTGCCAGCTCCCAACATAAAACACGGCACCATGAGGGCTGCTACAGGGGAAAACCAATTCCGGCTCAGCCAGACCCAGTACACCTGTTTTGCTCAGACTTGTGTGCTTTTGCTGACCACAGATGTTTCTCACTTATCTGCTATCTTGTGTGTTTTTGCCAGCCTTATTTTGCTGGCCTTGTCTTCATCCTTGCATTCTTCTGCCTGCACTAACTTCCCTCCAGTGCGGCCCAGACTCCTACAGATAACCTAAATTATTCTGTGAGTCTGTGATTCTATGAATTTTGAATTGGTTTTATTTTCATTTGGAATGTAGCAGAGTCAATATATTATATGTGATATTTCTATAAGAATATTTATTTGGTATATCCTACTAGGACACCTTTTTAATAACATGATGCATTTTAACAACATGATGCATTTGAGGTAGTATATTTCAGTATAAACTGAATAGTTGTTTAGAAATTACTTTCTTTGCAAAAATAAAATAATAGGGAAAAGAAGAATGTTATTTTGGGAAAAGAATGGAGGTAAAATACTTGAAGAGCTCATATCAAGACAATTGCATCAGGAATTTGCTAAACAGAAAAACCCAGCCAAAGAAGCCCTTTGTTACTAGCAGAACAAGAAAATACTATCCTTGGTGTTCATTTGTCATCTTCATCCTATCAGCAAGCCTCAGAATAACCGAATAATTTAATGTATTTACATGCAGCAAAAGCGGTGAAACCTCCTCTCATTCTGACTTTATCTATTAAACCACAAGAAAAAGTGGAGGGAGAGGGGAAAAAACCCACTATTTTAAAGAAATATTTTGGGGTCTAAGGAAAAGAATGGAAATTCAAAGATAAGGGTGGTAGTCTCTGCCCATTAGCCACCAATTTGTGCATTGTTGTTGTATGTTTCATCTGAGTATTTCACTTCTAATATGACTTTGGAAATTAAATGCATTTTGAAAAAGGAGCACCTCACAATAACCTTTACAAGAGAAGGAAATGGACCTAGAACAGAGCCACATAGTCTCTGGCAGTATTTGTTACTAGTGTAGGGGTTTGGGCTTTTTTTGGATGGGCATAGGTTTGGATGGCAAACAAAAAGCAGTGGCTGGTGCAAAGATACTATGATCCCCCTCAGATCATGATGAAAGTGAGTTATGTTGTCTGGAGCAGGGTTTGGTCTGTCACTGCCCTTGTTTGAGTGTGCTGGCTGCCTGAAGCAGAAACTATGTTATGAAGTGCAATTTATTCATGCAACTTGCTGCTGAAAAGAAATCCCTTGACGTGATGCAACTGTGACTTATGGTAGGGTTACCAGCTTCTTAAGAGCTGTCCTCTGGCCTGTTTCCTGAAGCATTATTTTTTAAAGTAAAGGAATTTGGGGAACTTGTAGTTCATTGGCTGTGTCATATCATAAATTAGATCTCACAGGGATCTTGTGACAGCCTTGAAGATGTAAGAAATAGCTGAACTCAGAAATGGATTGAGACAACAGCCAACATAAAAAGAGTCTTGAATGTGACACAGAAAAAAGTGGTTTGACTTTCGTGAGTCCTTCTAGAAAGAAAGTCTTAGAAGAAGCAGAAGATGCTGATGGCTTGAATATAGGGAAAAAAACCCAAAAATGTATAGACTGTGGGAACAGAGTGATAATGGTTAGGTGCACTGTAAGAGACATCATGGTTAAAATTCAGGACAGAAGAATCACTGGTACGGCAAACAATTTTCTTGGGAGCTGATGAGAGGAAGTGCTATTAAAGCAGCATGACGTGTTCTGAAACTGTGGCTGTTCTTGTATGTGACTGAACTCAAAACTGCCAAGGGGATGGACTGTGGGAAGCAAATCCCTCATCTCAGGTTGCCCCGCAGCACCTGAGGACTACTATCCTTTTCTTCTGGAAGGCCAGAAGGCAGAAAATAATGGTCCAGGGAGGGCCACTATCCCTGCAAGATTGGCTTCTCTCAGTGCTTGTACAGCACTCAGCACAGAGACAATAATTTAGATATTCATGACTAAAGTGTCACCCAAAGAAATTTCAAGTTGGGTGAGCCTATCATGTGTCATGCCTGAGTTATGTGCCTTAGTCTAGCCACAACTGTCTCTCAGTTGCTTGTAATAACAGCAAAATGGAAGAAGCTGGAGAGCAAAAATGTGACTAATACAAGCTACATGGAAATTGAGTTATAGGGGCATGTGTGGCAGATTCACCTGTGAAAAAAGCTGTAAGCGGCTGTCCTTGGAGAGTGTTTCTACTTTCAGCAGATGGAGGTCTGGATGAGCAGTGTCCGTCGTGTTGCACTGTGGTGGTGCAATTCTTACCCCCGCCCCCCCCCCCCCCGCCCCTCTTTGTTGGGCTGCTTGGTGCTACGTGCGATTCCACCCACATCCCCCGAGCTATACACCAGTCTGTGGAGATAAGGACCGATAATGTTAACGAGCCTGGCTCCTGCCCCTCCCGATTGCTCGGAAACAGCTATAACGGCCCATCAACTCCTAAGGGCCTGGCACACCTGTGCCTGGGATGTGGTCAAATGGGAACAATAACAGAGTCGCACATTCATCAAATTCTTTTGTAACTGCTGGAAGGCACCAGAAGGTATTTGACAAAAGTCAATTGTCTTGGACCCTATAAATGGCGACCACCAGGGAGACCCTTTGAGCTCTCCTGGATCACAGCGGGCCTGTGACCATCAATCTCCCCTGAGCTGGGACGCCTCTCAGGTACCAAACCCTTAAGGTGTCGTCTGCTCCAGACGGAAGGCCAGGGCGAAGTCCCCGCTCGAGTATCAATTATCGCCTGTTGAGGAATGCCAAGGCATTGGGAGTATTTGCTCTAAACTCGAGAGGGAAATTTTCTTTGAGCTAGCTTCTCTTTACTCTGTGTGTGTGTGTGTGTGTGTGGGTACGTACCCTTGTTTCTGTGTGTGTATGTCCGTTCTGTGTTCATTCTACTGAATCCAAACACCTTTGTTTCTGTATGTTTGTCTGTTTTGTTATGTGCATGCATGTATATATATAGGTACCGTTAAGTAAGTTAGTGTGAATCTTGTCATTTTAGAATCTGAATAAGTCGCTTTTCTTTCTTTCAGTATGTCTGAATTATTTTATAATAATAAATTGCTGTTAGTTATTAATAAACCTAGATTTCTTACTAAATATTACCGTGTCAATACTTTCATCCGCGACAAATTGGCGTAGTCGGCAGGATGACAAGCAAAATCACCGAATACTTACAAAAACACGGTATCCAAACAAATCCCACCTTCCCAGAGGATTGGGCTTATAATAATTGGCACAACTGGGAAGAGGTAGAAAAACAGTTAACTATTGCTAGAGGTGCAACTACATTTGGAAAAAATAAAGGTATGATTTGTAAAATGTTGGGAGTGTGCCTGGAAGCTGCCTGTCATGAACGAGAGAAGGTTAATCGTAAAATACAAAATTTACAAGATGAGATTACAGGGCACAAATCCACCAATCTGCTGTTATCGATTAAAATAGAGCAGCTGCAACAGCAACTTAAGGAATCCCAATTGAAACAACAAAAACTGGGGGAACGTGTTGAAATGATGCTAATGCAGTCTCCAAACCCCCCTGATATCGTTCAAATCAGAAAATTAATTGTGTCCCCTGAAGACTGGGATGGTAACATTTGGAGCGATACACATAATGACAACTCAGACGAAAACAATTATTTTCAGCCGCCTGAGTCTCCCCCACTTGCAGTCAGACCAATTATTAAAACAGAAGAAACAACAGGACCTCGGGGTGGTGTGAGAAGTCCCATCAGCAAAACAACCCCTTTTGATCCAATTCAAATAGCCAATTTACAAGACCCTTACGGCCATAAGCCTGGAGAAACTGAAACCGAATACCTATGGAGAGTGTCTCTAAACGGGGGAGATAGAATTTTACTAGATGGCAATGAAGCCAGTGGATATTGGGGTCCAGGTGTCTTTTTGGACGCTGGTCCCAACCCCCCGAATGACCCCCACTCACTAACAAGCAGAGTGGCATATTGGGCTGGTGGCATTGATGCCTTAGAGAGAGGAGAACCTCTGTTGATACCTATCAAATCTCTAAAGACCTCTCTGCAGCTTTTACAAAAGCTGCCTGTATTCAAGCCATGCATCAGCATCAGCCTACTGATGTTCCTCTTTCGGCAACTGTAGCTCCTGCTATACTTAAAGTACTGATAAAAGGAGCCCCTGCCATGCTCAAACTTTTTCTCATTGCAAAACGGGATGAGATCCAGAGAGACTTAAATTATTAACGAATTAATAAATCTAACACGAACTGCTGGAAATAGTAGGGAAGGAGAATTAGAACCAAGAAGATTACCCACTTGGGCAACATTAGTGCATGAAACTATAAATCATGCCCGAGAAATGGGATGGAATGAAATTCCCAATGAAACAAAAAATATAGGTCGCACTGTTAGGCAAATTAAACAATTGCATCAAAATAATTCTCAGGAACAAAACCCCTCTGACCAACAATCTAGGGGTCAGGAGTGGAGAAATGAACTATGAAGCAAGCATTGTCACTAGGAATTCCTAGAGCTGCGATTCAGAGACAGCCTACCGGCGTCATTCTGAGTCTAATTCAGGCATTTCAAAAAGGTATCGCTTTAGATGCTCCAACCCCTCCACTCCCCCCGTCGCCAGCTCCCAGAGAAAAAAAAGATAACCCTTTCCTCCCTCAAGAGGATCAGTTGCAAAACACAAGATCAAAAAACTGATAAGGTCCGGATGGCAATTGGGCCTGCTGGTCCGGAAAGTAGAAGCTTATCAGTGGATAAATGAGAACGGCCCTTACATTTTAATTCCAGTTGGTCCCCAACAACAATTAATAAAATTTTTAATTGATACTGGTGCACAAATTTCAATAATTACACAGCGAGATGCCGATAAGCTAGGCATACGACCTGGCCAGCGAAAGGTTAAAATTACCAGAGTTACAGGAATTAGCGCTGTGTGCCAGACAGCAAAAGTTAATTTATGGCTCCCTGGTGAAAAACGTGTAACATCTCTTCGCTTTGCGATCAAGGAGCATTATGAAAATATCCTGGGTTTTGACGCATTGAACGGCTGGACCTGGCGTTTGCCAGACGGCAGTCTGTGGTCTTTTGGTTCAATTGCCAACCCCAGCCCTAATAAAAATCAACAAACTGCCACAGTGCGTGTACTCCGTGCAGCTCCAGCACTTCCCGAATCAAAAATTACTAATGTCCCACAGTATCCAATTTCTGCTACAGCACGAACTGGAATTTCTGAAGTAATTGCGGACTTAGAAAAACGACAGATTATTTCCCGAACTCACTCCCCATACAATTCTCCTGTCTGGCCAGTCCGCAAACCAGATGGGAGGTGGCGTTTAACAGTCGATTATCAGCGTTTAAATGCCAGTACAGCCCCATTGACAGCGGCAGTTCCCAACATTGCAGCTTTAACGGCTACACTGCAAGCCGCCGCACATCCTTGGATGGCAGTGCTAGATATAAAAGACATGTTTTTCACGGTCCCTTTAAGGGAAAAAGATAAAGAAAACTTCGCGTTTACATGGGAAGGTATCCAATATACCTTTAACAGACTCCCACAGGGATATAAACACTCACCCACAATTGCTCATGCTGTGCTTGCTGAACTTTTACAGACAGTTTCACTCCCTGCAGAGGTAAAACTATATCAGTATATAGAGGATATTCTAATTGGAGGACCCTCTCCTGACAAGGTGGGAGAAGTGGCAGCAACAGTTTGGCAAACATTGCATGAAGCAAAAATTGAAATTCCACCTGAAAAATGTCAGGGACCAAGTAAAGAAGTGAAATTCCTGGGCACTTGGTGGATTGCTGGAAGTGCAGCAATCCCACCAGATACTCTAAATAAAATAGAACAATCAGAAATGCCCCAATCTAGAAAGGAATTACAACAGCTAATGGGCACTTTAGGATATTGGAGAAAACATGTACTTGGATTCTCCATCACTGCCCGCCCACTGTATTCACTTTTACAAAAAGGAAAACCGTGTAGATGGGATTCAGAACATGAAGCAGAAATTAAAACTCTAATACTGGAATTAAAAACATATCAGTCTCTAGGACCTGTTCATCCTCATGACCCTATTATAGCAGAATGGGGTTTTGCAGAACATGGTACTTATTGTAACTTATTTCAAATCGGCCCTGATGGGCCAAAGAGACCTTTGCTGTTTAGCTCAACTGCATTTAAAGAGACAGAACAAAGATATTCAGAGTGGGAAAAGGGTCTTTTGTCTCTAGTCCGTGCAATTAAACAAGTTGAGAAAATACATCAAGAACAAACTGTTCAGACCAGAGGTCCCTTTAATTTATTAGACGCAATCCTAAAAGGGACTGCTCCCCTAGAGGGAATTGCACAAAACCCTACAATTAGGAAATGGTATGCCTATCTAGTGGGTGTGGCAGATGAAATGCAATTGGCTTAAGGACACACAAAAGTTTCTAAATTGCAAATGCCTATTAATACTGACCCCCTAGCATTACAACAACCATTCAAACCTTCACCAATTTTAGATGCACCTCCCTTCACTGAAGATTCACCAACCGAGGGTGTCTGGTTTTCTGATGCCTCGGCAAAAAGAGTGGATGGTAAATGGCAATATAAAGCTGTTGCATTAGAAATCAAAACAGGCAAACAAGTTATTGAAGAGGGTGAAGGCAGTGCTCAAGTAGGAGAGTTAAGAGCAGTTGTTTTGGCAGCACAAAATGAAGCAAAAAACATTTATGTGGACTCTTATGCTGTCTGGGCAGGTGCCACACAGTGGCTTTGTCAATGGGAAGCCCTAAACTGGGAGATAAATAAATCACCAATCTGGAGAACTGAAGACTGGCAATTACTATTAACCATGGCCAGAAAAACACCATTCCAAATAGGATGGGTAAAAGCTCATGCTAATGACAATAAACCAGCTACAAATTGGAACCAAAGGGTGGATGAATTGACAAAAATAAGGAAAATAGACATTGAAGATTCCTCAAACCCCACATGGTATCAACTGGGAGAATGGTTACATCAAAAATTAGGGCACACGGGTTGAGAAGCACTTTACTTTTCAGCTCGAAGCCGGGGATGGCCCCTCAGTAGGAAAACATGTGAAACCATCCTCACTGAGTGCCCCCAGTGTAAATTAAAATTGCAGATGGACCATCCTGCTGTTATATGTTGAGAAAACGAGACCAAAAGTTTCCAACCCAATCAGAATTTATTATAATTTCAGCAAGCAAAGTTAGCGAGCAAAAATCAGCGCTGGGCAGCCGGGGAGTCTCCGCTCCATCAACGGCGGCCCTCTTCCCTTTTTACAGTCCCTTTTTATATACAGTCTTCTTCCCGGTTGACGTAGTTTCTTTCGGTATACTCTGCGCATGTTCGTTTTGCTACTAGGGGGTCGCAGGGATGGAGGTTCTCAATCTTCCTTATTCGATCCTCTCAATATCTGGGTGGAGACTTGACCTGTGGGGTCTGATTAAGCAAGCCTAACGGCATCTGGGTGGAGACCAGACCTGTGGGGGCTGATTAAGCAGGCCAAACGACATCTGGGTCTCACCCACCAAGAGGCCCCCAGCATATCCTGCCAAGCAAACAAGCACCTTATCCTGCTGACATTTTAGTGAACAAACCCACCCAATCTATCACAATCCCCCCTTTTCTATTTCTTAATTTTGTTCACTAAACCTTTCTAATTCTTGTTGACTCAAATTCAAGCTTTCTTCCATTTCCATATCTCCTCGGAGTGGTTCGTATTTAGCTCTAACAAGCATTAAGTGTGCAGCTTCCAAGCGACTTTTTACAATTGTAATTAGTTTGTTAAAAATGCATGGTCCAAAAGTTAATCCCAAAATAAGCAACAGCAGAGGGCCAGCTATAGTCGAAAGCAAAGTTGTTAGCCAAGGGGAATAATTGAACCAGGATTCATACCAGCTCTGTTGAGCCTCTCTTTCCCGTTTCCGTTGTTCTAACCTCTTTCGTAACTCAGTCATTGTATCAATTGTTACCCCTGTATGGTCTGCATAAGTACAACATTCTTCCTTGAGTGCTACACATAATCCTCCTTGTAGTAACAAGAGATCTAATCCCCTTCTATTTTGCATTACTACCTCAGATAAGGATCTTAATGACTTTACCAATCCATCAATCGCTAGCTCAATTTTACCGAGATCTTCGTCTACTGTTACTCGGAGTGCCTTCATTTCTTTTTGATTGTTTACTAAGGAGGCGATTCCTGTTCCTGCGCCTATGCCACTGATGGTGAGAAGAGTAGCAATGGTAAGGACAGTGATTGGTTCTCGTTTTACTAAATGATGTTCAGGGGTTATATGCTGATCATAAATATATTCGCTAGGATGGTAAGTAATACGTGGTATTATTGATACCTGAATGCAGTATTCACTGCTTTCGTTAAATGCAACAAGAGATATACACGGGGTGATCCCAATGTTTGAACATATCCATTTCGTGTTAGCGGCGGGAATCAGCCACTGTGCAGGTCTCTCGTTTTTTGATATTTTTGCTCCACAGAGATGCATTTTATGGGTGGGGACCTTTCCAATGCATCTCCCTTTACCTGTTACTTGGGACAAAGTGAGTCCCTGTGTCTGGTCCTTTCCTTTTTTCCATATGCACCGTGCAGGGTTAGTTCCATTTACTCTTTTAGCTTTAGCAGTCATTCCTACAGCCTCATAAAAAGGTGGCCTAATATTATAACATAACCAACAGTCTTTCGTTAACTCAGGTTTGGTTTTGTTTAGTATCCCATAACTAGCTTGCATAATTTTCCATAGAGTACTATATCCATATATATTGATTTCAGAGGTCAAATTAGTGGGTTGGGTATACTTTCCCTGGTAATTAGTGGTATTGTTTTTAACATTAATAGTAGAAATTGCCAGATTTGGTCCAATGGGTTCTGGGGTTTCATTAGGTGCAATTTCTTTCTTAATTGTTATAAGATTTCCCCGATCTGCTCCAGGTTCCCAATGTCTAATTCCCCAGGTTCTTCCCAGGATCCACCCTGGGTCTTCTGTTTTTTTTATATTAATATATATATATGAACATGTTCCTTTAGAGAGCATCTCTCCTGAGGGACCTTTCCAAGGTGGTGTACACCCAGCTGGACCAAATCCTACTTTAAGATACTGATCTGGTCCCCCTCCTGGAGCCCAATCAGAAGCGATAGTTTCACAGCCCCAATAGGCACAAAAATAATGGCCAGGGTAATTACAATATGGTTTCCCTCGGTTGGAACTAGGACACATGTAAAATCCTGTTAAATTCAAAATTTTACCACAGTGGTCTATTCCCGTTAGATCACACAATCCCACAATGAAGCTTGGAGCCCCTGGTACAGTTGATGTACGTAAGATTTTACCATCTAATCTGGTTAGGGACCATTTAAAAGGTTGGTGTGTTTCCAGTTCTGCAGTACAATAACTTAATTTTAGCCATAACAATATTACAATTATGATATGCAAGGTTTGAGATGATGTTCCCCTGTATACCAGATTCCCTCTGCGTTGATTCCTGTGAAATGCAGACAGGGTTAAAAGTATGTTATTCACCCATTTTTCTTTACCAATCCCGTGGTAATTCTGCCAGCATCTCAGCAACGCTCCAGTTGGACGGCTCCTTCCTCCACAGTCGTCTTTCCCTCTGCCTCGTTCGTCGACTCGGGTGCTTCGAGCCACGAGGTGTACCATCTTCTCGGCAGCAAGGATGCTCTTCAGGAGGAAACGCTCGCCGTCTAAGATCCTGTCTTGTAAAATAGGATCTCCAATTTGTATGTTTAATTTCAGGAACGTCACAGCGGACTTTACTGATGAGCTTACGACAGAGGCTCTCAGTGATTTCCGCTACAAAAGGCTTTGGTTCATTCGGGTGATAACAATAAAAATTTGGTTCAATTCCTTTTGTAAATATATCCCACCATTCTTTTGATCCCGAGGTTAATTCTCCTTTAAATATTTTGCAGGTTAATGTCCAATTAGTGATTTCCCTTTGCAATTTATAACAGGAAATGCAAACCCCTCGGGGAGGGTATCCTTTAACACAATGAGTCCACCACCTTTCCTTGCATACCTTACAGGTATAACATACAAAGGGATGACAATTACAGTACTTATTTCCACACCTTATTCTAACATCATCATTACTTATAAGTCCATCATCTAAGTAATAAGGGTTAGGTAAATACTCAATCCTGTAAGGGTCCAAGTCCATTAAGTCCTCTGGAATTTTAATTTCAAGTCTCCAACCGGGCTGGTGATTTTCCACGAAGAGTTAGTGATAGGTCCTTTTATTAAGCGGGCATGGGTCCAACCTCATTCAGCAGTTCGGACAGCAGTCTCTGTGGTAAGCAATACAAGGTAAGGTCCGTCCCATTGAGGGGTTAATGATGATTCCTTCCATGATTTAATTAATACCCAGTCTCCTGGCTGGATTTTATGAATAGCCAAGTCCAGAGGAGGTCTTTGCACCACCATTCCCTTTTTCCATAATTCATTTCGATATTTCATTAAGTTTATAATATAGGAGTTTAATTTCTGGTCTCTCACTCTAGGATGGTCTTGGGGTTCCTCTAAATCATAAGGCATTCCGTATAGCATCTCAAAAGGTGAAATCCCAAGATCAGCCCTAGGTCTAGTTCTCAAATTAAGTAGTGCGAGTGGTAAACACTTCACCCAGGATAACCGGGTTTCCATCATTAGTTTGGTGAGCTGTTTCTTAATTTCTGCATTCATCCTCTCTACTTTCCCCGAACTTTGGGGATGCCATGGTGTATGATGTTCCCATTTTGTTCCCATTGCCACCAAAACCTCCTGTATTATTTTAGACACAAAGTGGGGACCTCGATCTGAGTCAATAACTTCACTCATTCCATATCTTGGTATTATGTTTTCCAACAGTATTTTTACTACTGTGTGAGCAGTTGCTCTAACAGTGGGGAAAGCCTCTACAAAATGAGTTAGGTGGTCTACTATCACTAGCAAATATTTATATCTTCCCACTTTTGGTAGCTCAGTAAAATCTATCTGAATGTTAGCAAATGGTCTGTGGGCAAGCTGTCTGCCACCCAGTGGTCTTTCTCTAACTTGGGTTTTATTGACCCTTTTGCAAATTAGGCAGTCTTCTACTACTCGTTTTGCCAAATTATATATTCCAATGCTCATATATTTAGTAGCAAATTGGTCTACTAATGCTTGTACTCCCCAATGAGTCTGATCGTGAAACCTTTGCAAAGTTTCTAGTGCAAGTGTTTTTGGTAGAATAGTTCTCCCATCGGGGAGATTCCAATGTCCCTCCTGGTTTTCTTTTACGTTCATCTCCTTTAATTTAGCTTTCTCCTGTAGGGTGAAGCTATACAATCTGTATTTCTTTACCTCTGAGGTATCGTGGCTAAGAGTATCAACTGGGGTCCAGTCTTTTAGGGCCGCTCTTTTTGCTTCTTGGTCAGCTACATTGTTTCCCCTATTTCGGATATCCACTCCTTTTTGATGTCCCTTTAGATGTACCGCTGCAATTCCTTTTGGACCCCGTAGAGCTTTTAATATCTGCACTATTAATTCCTGATGGATTATGTCCTTTCCCTGTGAATTTATTAATCCTCTTTCTTCCCATATTTTCCCAAAGGTATGCACTACTCCATATGCATACTTAGAGTCGGTAAATATAGTTCCTACTTTATTTCTTAGATATTCCAAAGCTCTTAGCACTGCATATAATTCACACGCCTGGGCTGACCAGGAATGATTTAATGGTCCTGATTCCAATACTTTGAGATTTGGTCCTTTAATAATTGCATATCCTGATTTTCTTTTCCCATTCACTACTCGTGACGAGCCATCCACAAATAATTTTTCTCCTTCTCCTAGTTCTTCCTCTTCCAAATCTGGTCTAATTTTAGTTTGACTTTCTATGGTTATGAAACAATCATGTATCAACTGTGAGTCCCAGGGTTCTCCGTACAGGAACTGGGCTGGATTCTGGAGGGTTGTGACTTCCAGGGATAGTTTTGGGGAATCAATCAATATTCCTTCATATTTTAAAAGCCTGGAATCTGTGACCCATTTTTCTGCCTTTTGTTGCAAGATGCCCTGAATGTTATGAGGCGATAAAACCCTTAATTCTCCATTAAAAGTTATTTTATTTGCTTCTTCTACCAGGAGTGCAGCTGCTACTACTGCTTGTAGGCAGGTGGGCCAACCCTTGCTAACCGGGTCTAGTAACTTAGACAGATATCCTACTGGTTTCTTTTTCCCTGCCCAGTCCTGGGTAAGGACTCCATAGGCAGTTCCCTCATCAGTATTAACAAAGAGGGAAAAGGGTCTTTTTAGGTCAGGTAAGCTTAGTACTGGGGCAGTTATAAGATCTTTTCGCAGTTGTTCCAAATGTTGTTCATCTTCCATGGTCCATTTTAGCAGGTTATCCTGGCTCAATTTATTATACAAAAATTTTACTTTGCTGCTATAATTTTCAATCCATTGTCTGCAATACCCGACCAGACCCAATAATTGTCTTATCTGCTTTTTATTTGTAGGAGGGGGTATTGACAATATCCCTTTTATTCGTTCGGGATCTATTCTCTTTTCTCCTTTTGATAAATAATGCCCCAGATATTTAACTTCTTCTTCCACAAATTGTAGCTTGGATCGTGATACCTTCAGTCCCTTTAGAGCCAGGAAGTTTAATAATTTAATGCTTTCTTGCCTTACTATTGCTTCCTCCTTTCCTGCAATTAAAAGATCATCCACATACTGGATCAAGATGGTATTTTCATTTACCACATATTCTTGGAGAATTTTCTCCAATGCTTGCCCGAATAAATTCGGTGACTCGGTAAATCCTTGAGGTAAGACCGTCCACCTTAATTGCTGTCGACGGTGGGTTTCAGGATCTTCCCATTCAAAGGCAAAATAATTTCGGCTTTCCTCACTCAGGGGGCAAGCCCAGAAGGCATCTTTTAAATCAGTTACACTATACCAGTGATTTTCTGGCCCTATCCTACTAAGCAAGGTATAAGGATTAGCCACTATGGGGAATCGAGTTACGGTTCTTTTGTTAATTTCCCTTAAATCATGCACTAATCTATAAGACCCATCTGATTTCTTTACGGGTAGGATGGGAGTGTTAAAGGGGGATATACATGGTTCTAAAAGGCCTTTTTCAAGTAACCTTTCAATCTCAGGCTTTAGCCCCCACTTTCCTTCTGGTGGAATTGGATATTGTTTGATTCGTATAGGTACCTCCGGATTAATAATGGTTACTGAAAATGGAGGTATCTGTAGCTTACCAATCGTTTCTGGGGTATACCATACCTCTGGGTTAACTTCCTTTTCATCTTCCACTCGAAGGGGGCATAATCTAATCTTTAGTTCTTTATTTTTTACTTCCAAATTAATTCCTAATTCTATTATTAGATCTCTACCCAATAAATTGTAATCAGCCTCAGGGACTAATAATAATGATCCCATCCCAAATTTGGAATGTGTTTCAAATACTATATTTTTGATAATGGGTACTTCAAAGGGTTCTCCCTTGGCTCCTATAACTTGGGCCGTTTCAGATGATACTTTACAGCCCTGGGGCATTATCTGGATAGTGGATCTTTCAGCCCCTGAATCTACCAGGAACTCGAATTCCTGTTGCTGGGGACCTACCTTAACTTTTATCAAGGGCTCCTTATGTTTTTGGGTCCCCAGCAAATAGAGCCCCTGACACCCCTAATCTTCCTTGAACATTCTTTCGTCCCGCAGCCGCTTCCTGCATTCCCTTTTTATGTGTCCTCGGGCACAACAATAGAAACAGGTGCCCTGTTCTCTTCGTCTTATCATTCCTTCAGTTTTTTCTGTCCTGAATCTGGGGTTTTCTTTTAGGAAATCCCCATATTTTCCTAGTGTACGAGGAGGTGTCTGATTCCTTGGGCCTTTTTGTCCCTCCCGGACAGCTGCCACCATCATCCTGACTTGCTTCTTATGATTTTCATCATCCCTCCGGACGTACACTTTCTGAGCCTCTCGCAATAACTCATCTAACCCCCGGTCCTGCCAGTTGTCCATCTTTTCTAATTTTTTTCTTATGTCATCCCAAGATTTGGCTACAAATTGAGTTTTCAGCAATGCCTGTCCCACTTGGGTGTCCGGATCCAATCCTGAATACATCTGGAGGCTTTTTCTCAGCCTCTCTAACCAATCGGTGGGGCTTTCCTCTTTTTTCTGCCTCTCATTAAAGGCTTTGTTTATATTTTGCCCCCTGGGCACAGATTCTTGGATGCCTTGAATAATAATAGTCCTTAGGTCCTGCATATGAGTTCTGTGGTTTGGGTTTTGGTGGTCCCAATTTGGTCGCTGTATGGGCCATTTTTCATCTGCAAAAGGACCTTGTACATGCTGGGCATCCCATATTCTCATTCCGGCCCTTCTGATCATATTTCTTTCTTCTGCAGTAAATAGTATACTCAAAATAGACTGCATTTCATCCCAGGTATAGGTGTTAGGACCTAGGAATTGATCAATCCTTTCAGCAACCCCCAAAGGATCTTCTATCAAGTTTCCCATTTCTTTTTTGAATTCCCTAACATCCCCTGAGTTAAGGGGTATAGATACAAATCCTATCCCTGGTTGTGGTCCCCCCATTGGTGTCTCCCGGAGTGGATATAATTTTTGTTGTTTTGCCTGACTTCTAGTTGCCCTTCTGGAACTTCTGGGGGTGTCTGAGGAAGTTCCAGAGTCGCTCTCAGTTTCCTCAGGGGCTGAGGGTGGTGGATTGGCAATAGGTGGTGGGGGTGGTATATAAGGTGGGGGTAATAAGGGAACCTCTTCTTTGTCTCGTTTTTTCTTATCGTTTTTCCCACCCCCCTTTTCTTTTAGGGCAAACAGATAGCTTTTGGCTCCTGATCCCATCCACATGTTAGCATAATCACTCTCCTCCGGATTAACCGGTTCCTTAGAATTGACATATGTGTTTAGGGCCTCACATACCCAATTTTCAAAAGACCCAAAGATTGGCCAGAAGACATGTTCTTCCTTAATATTCTGACCTCCCCAAATTTCCATACAAAAATGGATCATTTTTGCTTTATTCTTTCCTTTGCTTTTTGAAAAATCCCTCCAATTTGTCAACATTAATCCTAAGGGACTATCAGGCGGGATAGGGGGCAACCGCACAGGGGGCCCTCCACCCATGGGACCAGGGGGCTTGCTTTTCCCCTGTCCCATCTTCCGAAGCGCACTCTTTCTCACTCACACACGTTCCCCTGGTTCGTGGCCCACGCCCTCGCGGGCTATGGGAACCGCACTACTGAGGGTCCGCACTCGCTTGGTTCCACTGGAACCACTCACATGCAACGCTTCAGGATCACCAACCCCAACCGAACGGATTTCCAAATATACTTACACGTCCTGTGTCTTCGTCCGGACTTTTTGTGCACAAAGATTACAGGGTCGACCGGTTCCTTTTGCTCACTACTTTAGATTTTGGGTTCGTCAGTGGAAAGTGTGGAGACTTTGGGAACAGCTAGGACCACCAAAGGATGGTGGGGCGCCTTCCCTGCTGCCCAAGTCCAGCCACTATATTTCCATCCGAGTCACGGCACCAAATTGTTATATGTTGAGAAAACGAGACCAAAAGTTTCCAACCCAATCAGAATTTATTATAATTTCAGCAAGCAAAGTTAGCGAGCAAAAATCAGCGCTGGGCAGCCGGGGAGTCTCCGCTCCATCAACGGCGGCCCTCTTCCCTTTTTACAGTCCCTTTTTATATACAGTCTTCTTCCCGGTTGACGTAGTTTCTTTCGGTATACTCTGCGCATGTTCGTTTTGCTACTAGGGGGTCGCAGGGATGGAGGTTCTCAATCTTCCTTATTCGATCCTCTCAATATCTGGGTGGAGACTTGACCTGTGGGGTCTGATTAAGCAAGCCTAACGGCATCTGGGTGGAGACCAGACCTGTGGGGGCTGATTAAGCAGGCCAAACGACATCTGGGTGGAGACCAGACCTGTGGGGGCTGATTAAGCAGGCCAAACGACATCTGGGTCTCACCCACCAAGAGGCCCCCAGCATATCCTGCCAAGCAAACAAGCACCTTATCCTGCTGACATTTTAGTGAACAAACCCACCCAATCTATCACACTGCCAAAGCACCACCTTTACACATTAAAGAGGGGAAAACTTTGTGGTCTACTTGGCAAATTGATTACATTGGTCCTTTAAAATCCTCTGCTGGGTACAAATATATTTTAACAGGTGTAGAAATAATACCTGGACTCCTTACAGCTACCAAGTGCCAGAAGGCTAATGGACAGAATACCATCCGAGGCCTCTCCTCATGGTTCTCAATTTTACCTGTCCCTGATTCCATCCAGAGTGACAATGGCTCACACTTTACTAGTAAAGAAGTACAAGAATGGGCAAAGCAAAAGGAAATAAAGTGGGTATTTCACACACCTTATTACCCACAATCTAATGGTATAGTTGAACGGGCCAATGGACTGCTGAAAAAATATCTTAAACCACATGAAGGACAATGGGACAGACGTCTTTCTGAAATTTTACAGCAGTTAAATAATCGGTATGGTCCCTATGGAAGTCCAATTACTTGAGCCTTCTTAACACCTTCTTCAGAAAAAACCCTAAACATTGAGCACACCCGGTCCTCAATGAAAGCAGGACAGCCTGTGATGGCAAAAATACCATCTGTAGGAACAATACCAGTAACCCTGGTCAAGCCACGAGGATTTTTAGCATGGGATGCTATTGATAATAATGGAATAAAACATAAAATCAGTACTAGATGGATTTATCCAGCATCCTAAGGGGTAACCTGTTCAGCCTCCCCCCCCCCCCCCCCCCCCCCCCGAGACCGTTCTCTTTTCTTTCCTTTTCAGAAATAACCGACTCCACCAACGACACCGTGGAAGCAGACACCATACCCAGCAAGTCCACCAGTAGCACTGTGGGAACAACCCTCATCTTCAATATGAGACTCTTCACAGCATTGTGCCTACCCTTTCTCTCCCTCACCATCATACATCGATTGCTACAACAACGGTGTGTATACGCCTCTTCTTTTCTCTTCCTTTTTCTGCTCATGAGAGTAAATACACTTACAATGGCTCACACATCAAATCCTTGGGATCTTGCATTACTGAGATACACTGGAAGCATCAAAACACTACAAGAAAAGGCAGGTCTAATTGGTCAACTTTCCTCACTACACAGAAGGTGATAGGATTATTGCATTTGTCCTCACTATACGCAATGCTTCAGTGTACAACATATACCCAATCCTTGCCATTAGGACTAAATCACAATGGAAACATACTCTGTCCCTCAGAACATAAAGTATGGGCCCACCAGAAAGAGGGGAAATGGCAAACAATTGATGTAAATGCATGTACTGTGCGAGAACAACGAGGCTTCATTTGTGAAGGAAATACTCTTGAAGCTCAAGACATTTGTCTTGATACTGAACAAAACATTTGTCACTTTGAGATCCATCCAAACGAAACCCCTGAAACCGTAGTCATATATGTTGGAAAAGGATGTGTTTGCATGTGAACACGATGGGATTCCTTATTAATAGATGGTACTGTCCATACGACTCCTCCAACATCCTGACTTAATCGACTTCCTGCAACAAGCACAGAAAATTGGACAAAAGACTCTTATCTTGGTCCAACATGATATAGAAGAAATACATCAAGTGTTAACAAGAGTCAAAAGGGATGGAGAACATCAGTGGTGGGAAAGCTTATCTGGATGGTCACCAACCGCAACAGGACTGTTTAGTTCCAGGACTGTTTAATTCCATGTTCCACCCGGTCATGATTTTCTTAATTCTAATTTTAATATGTTTACTGCTCATAATTGTATTGTATATTAAGGTTTGGAGGATGGTTAAACAGATTACTCAGTTACAGAAGTGTCCCCGTGTGTACACCAACCCAAAATAATTTTTTTTTTTTGAAGCTAATCAAACACAAAATTTCCTTCAACTGTAATTGGATTATGGCATCCTCTGTTTATAGGCATAGAGGCAAGAGGCAACCACACTGCCACTCTATGGACAAGATAAATTGACTTTAGTCACGGGGTGGATTGTGGTGGTGCAATTCTTACCCCCGCCCCCCCCCCCCCCCTTTGTTGAGCTGCTTGGTGCTAGGTGCGATTCCACCCACATCCCCCAAGCTATACACCAATCTGTGGAGATAAGGACCGATAATGTTAACGAGCCTGGCTCCTGCCCCTCCCGATTGCTCGGAAACAGCTATAACGGCCCATCAACTCCTAAGGGCCTGGCACACCTGTGCCTGGGATGTGGTCAAATGGGAACAATAACAGAGTCGCACATTCATCAAATTCTTTTGTAACTGCTGGAAGGCACCAGAAGGTATTTGACAAAAGTCAATTGTCTTGGACCCTATAAATGGCGACCACCAGGGAGACCCTTTGAGCTCTCCTGGATCGCAGCGGGCCTGTGACCAGCACCTCCCCTGAGCTGGGACGCCTCTCAGGTACCAAACCCTTAAGGTGTCGTCTGCTCCAGACGGAAGGCCAGGGCGAAGTCCCCTGCTCGAGTCTCAATTATCGCCCGTTGAGGAATGCCAAGGCATTGTGAGTATTTGCTCTAAACTCGAGAGGGAAATTTTCTTTGAGCTAGCTTCTCTTTACTCTGTGTGTGTGTGTGTGTGTGTGGGTACGTACCCTTGTTTCTGTGTGTGTATGTCCGTTCTGTGTTCATTCCACTGAATCCAAACACCTTTGTTTCTGTATGTTTGTCCATTTTGTTATGTGCATGCATGTATATATAAAGGTACCGTTAAGTAAGTTAGTGTGAATCTTGTCATTTTAGAACCTGAATAAGTCGCTTTTCTTTCTTTCAGTATGTCTGAATTATTTTATAATAATAAATTGCTGTTAGTTATTAATAAACCTAGATTTCTTACTAAATATTACCGTGTCAGTACTTCCATCCGTGACATGCACATGCTGTCCCATGGTGCTGCTCTCAGCCAAGCTGGGGGAAGACAGAGCCTTTTGAATTCACAACCCAGTATCTCATTTTTGAGTCACTGAAAGTTTCCCCTTTGCCTTTTTTTTTTTTTTTTTTTTGTGTGTGTGCTTGCTAATGGTCTACAAACTAATACAGAGAATGCTTAAAATAGCATTTCAGTTCTTGTGCTATGGAGTAGTGAACTGGAAAAAAAACTTATTCAAAAGAAAAGTCAAGGAGCCTACTGTGAGCTGGGAGTCCTATTTTATTTCAAGTTGGAGAGTATAATATATTCTGGATTTTTAATAAAGCATCACACTTCTCTGTAAGGACTGTGGTCATAATACAAACTTGATTTTCTTCCACCACTTGTAGTGGCAACAGGAACAGGCTGGATTGATGCGTGGTCTATGTATCTGGACCCCATATAGTAATGTAACAGCTAAAAATGGAATTAAATAATTCCAGTAAGCCTGGTGAGTTTGTTTCCTGCGTAGTGCTATATTTCATATAATAACAGCACTGCATGGCACCTTAATGAGCCTTGGCAAGAAAAAGCTGAAGTGAGATAATTTTTTGAGGTACTCTGAAATAGATTTCACTTCCCACGCCAATATTCATTCTGAAGCCTCAGTATTTCTTGAAGAGTACTCCCTCCCTCCATGAAGACAGCAGGATGTTCAGTTTGTTTCCCTGGCTGTCTCAGTCAAAGACCTCCTTGAGATAGTTTATGGTGGGTGATGAGGCCAGTGCGATTATAGAAAAAGGAGAAAACTCTTCTGTTACCCTTTCTAAGTAAAAAGACAGATCCCTTCAGTAGTTTTGCTGCAGGGATGTCTTCACAGCAATGGATGTGATCCACAGCTCTCATTTTTTGTTGGCTTATGCCCTGTGAATAGATGCATCAGTGGGATCCAAGCCCCAACTGTTCTTATCTTTGGAGCAGGTATTGCAAAAACGCTGGAGAGCTCTGTGATGAGAAGTAGGTAAAGGTCAACCAGTTCCTCCCTCTGTGCCCAATACAGAAACTGCCCATGCCCATGCCCAATCCTGGAAACTATTGTAGTCCTATTCCTGTTGGAGGCTTTGTTCTCCCTGGTAAGCACTGTTGGGGTTGACTTGCGAATGTGACCTTGATTCAGTGGTGCAGTTTGGTAGAGCAGGGAAGCGTGGCAGCCCTCAGGGTTGTTGCTAGGAGTGGACAGACAGGTTTAGGACCAAGCTGAGGACTTCCAGAACAAACAGCCTAAGTCTCAGTGCTTTCCCTGCAGTTAGACTCTAGCTAGTGACAGCAACTTCTGTTCCATAATGCATCCAGCAACACACAGATCCACTGGAGGAGAGAAGTGCAAAGCTGAGGAACCTCCTAGGAGTCTGCATAGCCTGGTCTGTGTCAAGCGAGCTCAAACTTTGCATACTCACTTTATCCTGCACCTGGTCCATAGCAGCAGAATAAGTATAAAACTTCTTTCTTCCTATATGTGCCCATGGAACATAGGCCTGGTGTGGTGGGTCTACATCTTTGTTAATTCAACATTCATGGCTTCTCAGTAGCCTTTGTTTATACTGTAGTATGAGCAGAAAGTATAAAGGACTGTGCTTGCAGTCTGTTCTGTCCAACTCACCTGGCCACAGCCTGTGTGCTGGAGCCTTCTCATCTGCAGAAGAGCTGGACAAGATTCTGGTGGGGCATTGTGATGGATCACCAACTGTCGTGGTTTAGCCCCAACCGTCAACTAGCACCACACAGCTGCTCGCTCACTCCCCCTTGGTGGGATGGGGGAAGAGAATCAGAAGGGTAAAAGTGAGAAAACTCATGGGTTGAGATAAAGAGAGTTTAATAATTGAAATAAGATATTATTATAGTAATAATAATTTGTAAGGAAAAAGAAAATAAAAAAGAGATAAATAAAACCCAAGACAAGTGATTCAAATGAAAATAATTGCTCACCACCAACTGACCGATGCCCAGTCAGTCCCCGAGCAGCGACCCCTTGACATAAAAAGGCCTGAACCATAGGCCTCGAACCAAAGACTGAACCATAGGCCTCGAAGCAGAGTTGACTTCTGAGTGAACCTTGGAGTTGACTTCTGAGTGAATTTCCTGACCAGCATCATATCAGCATGAAATATGACCATGGTAATATCCTCTGAAAACTGTAGATAAAGAATATATATTTTTGGACCCTAAACCAGCTGTTTCCTAGAAGACAGGAACTCCTCGGATGCGCCCGGGATCCTGGCCAGATCCGGGATGCGCTCAAGTGAAGTGAAGACAATCTACCAGATGTTTTCGTGCCCCTTTTTTTTTATATGACTGTTAGTTAAACTGTATAAAAGCAGGACCCTGTCACAGCGAAGATGGAGACCTCACCTACGAGTGGATGCACTGCATAGGACTTCCTAATTATCGGGAGCAGTTCTCCAATCCTTTGCTGTGACAGGGCTCCCCAGCTGAAGCACGGATCTGGATGTTCGTAAAGTATTAGGGCAATTGGTGATGTATCTTTCTTAATCACTATAGCTAACTTTATGTAGTAATGATCAGGTGCATTACCTTGCTTATTCTTTCTGCTGCTTTAAACTAAAGTAAAATAAGCTTATCTTTTTAACTTGGTGTCTCTGTCCTTTCTGTCGACCCCATCAACTGGCAAAATACCTCTCCACAAACCTCCCCCCTAGTTTTATTGCTGAGCATGATGCCATATAGACTGGAATAACCCTTTGGTCAGTTGGGGTCAGTTGTCCCAGCTGTGTCCCCTCCCAGCTCCTTGAGCACCCCCAGCCTGCTCGCTAGTGGGGTGGTGAGAGAACCAGAAAAGACCTTGACTGTGTATAAGCACTGCTCAGCAATAACTAAAACATCCCTGTGTTATCAATACTGTTTCCAGCACAAATCCAAAACATAGCCCCATACCAGCTACTGTGAAGAAAATTAACTCTATCCTAGTCAAAGCCAGCACATTCTCCACCCCTTATTCTATACCATTTATGTCATGCTCAGGTCCCACGCTATCCAATACATCCTCATTAACCACCACCCTGTTTCCCATCCTTTGATATAATACACAGATATCATTCCCTTAGTCTATGAAATGTAAGCCAAAACATCTTGCTAACATTTTTTTTTTTGTCTTCCTAAACATTTTTTTACTGAGAATAAATTAGGTCAGTGTCAATGTAGCTTCTGGTATGTGCAGACACAGCTGAAGGTTGGTGCTTTTGTGAAGAAGAAAGGAGTCTGAAGATAAGACAATAATAAATAAGACAGTCAGGGCCTATTCTTGAAGATAACAGGAACAAGGATGGGACAAATTAAAACAAGCCAGCTCAAGACACAACACAGCTGCACAAGACCTCCTAAACAGACCTTTGTGAGCATGCGTGAGCACTGAGGTCAACCAGCAGACACGGTGAGGAAGACTGCCAATGACCACCAGGGACCCCTCGAGACCACCACCCAGCAAGAAAGCACATGCGTAATTAGGATGCAGATATTGGAATTAGTTCCAGGAAATCTAATGCATATGTAACTCATTTCTCGGAAAAGTTATGAATATGCATAATCTCACTGTATATTAGCTGCCACTTATAGATCTGGGGTGCGCTCACCTTTGTGAAGCTATTCGTGTGTGCGCCCAGTGCTGCAATAAAGAATGCCTGCTTTCTAAACTCCAAAATGAGTCTTAGAGAGTTCCTCTGTCGGCTTTTACGGTAACATTTTGGCGCCCGAACAGGGACCATCTACCCTGTTTCCCGTGGATCCGGGGAGTCTTTGGGACCTTCATGTCGGCATTGGGAACTTTTCCTGAGAAGGAACCACAGATCCCTGGGCTGACTCGGGACACTGGTAAGACCCCTGATTTTTTTTTGTCTCTTTTGAAAGGCATTCTTTAAACTTGTTTGCCTACCCACATTAGTCACAGGAGACATCCTGTGCAGTGGATAGATGTTTGTTTAGTTGTCCAGACATTGTATTTGAATGGAGGTCAGGATCATGGGTACCACTGCCTCCAAAGGGGGATCTTGAAAAAGTCCCCATTGGGTTGCATTTTGCGACATTGGAAACAAATTGGTGGACCCCTGGGTGGCTCGGTTACTCGGGAGACTTTGATAAAATATTGTAGTCAATGGTGGCCTTTGTATAAGCTGGAATCTGTGGAGAAGTGGCCGCTGAATGGAACATTGAATTATAACACCTTGCTACAGCTAAAGTTATTTTTAAGATGAGAGGCAAATGGGATGAAGTAGCTTATGCGGATATGTTCTTCACTTTAAGGAAACATCCAGAGTGGCAAAAAGATTGTGGGTTTAACATCGCGCTGCAGGATCCGCTCATGTTATCTTTAGAGAAAGATCTTAAAAAGCCACTCAAGTGCTGTTGTTCTCTGTGTAGTATAGGACAACTATGTGCTAAGCATTTGGAAAGTCCAGAGGAGGACTTGGATTTAATGACAGCCCTCAGAAGGCGGGGAGTTGTGAATGGAGTTGTGGATGGTGAGGCAGGAGCCGTGGGTGGTGTTGAGAATCAAAATTTGGAGCAAATAATGAAAAAAGAAGCTGAGTCCAGGGAAGCAGACAGGTCTAGCCCAGTGGTCAGATGAACAAGGGGGAGGCTGGAAAAAAACGATAATTGCGTCCCTCAGACAGGCTGTGGGAAATGCTGGTCCGGTAACAGTAAAAGTCCCTTTTACTATCAGTGATTTGAATATTTGGAAGCATACTGCAGGAAATTACAGGGAAAATCTGATCAGGTTGTGAGTGCATTCAAAACTATGATTTGCACTCAGGATCGTGACTGGCAAGATATACAAGCCATGATGCACCACATCTTTGAAAGTGTTGACAGGAATATGATTATTTGCACTGCTAGGAGTGCAGTGGAACAACATATAACAGCAGGAAGCCTACAAGGGAACGTAAACTTACATGTGCCTGTGGCTGATTCTAGCTGGGATCCTAACAAAGAGGAGGATCAACAGGCTTTAAGACAATACCAAAAGTGGATTTTGTTTGGCATTAAACATGCGGTTCCTAAAGCAGTGAATTGGTCTAAGCTTTATGAAATTAAAGATGTTAATGAGTCACTATCTAGTTTTGTTGAAAGATTAAAGGAGGCGATGCGACTCTTCTCAAACTCCTCTAATGAATATAGAAACAGCATGAAGGGGACTGGAGACCTCTACCCCAGCAGAGCCTCTGGTTACAGCCCAGCTGAGGAAAAAGGAGGTGGAATTTTTAGTTGATACTGGGGCATCCTATTCTGTGTTAAACACTCTAGACGGACCACTTAGTCAAGAACCACTTAGTCAGCTTAACATTATCTCAGCTTTAAATCTGCTTTGGAGAAACCATACTGAATCAATTCAAAGTAGATAAGATATGCACATGAGCTATTCATCTCACAAAATGTGTTCTCTCCAAGAGATCACAGAATCACAGAATCATCTAGGTTGGAAAGGACCTTGAAGATCATCCAGTCCAACCGTTTACCGAGCACTGACAGATCCCAACTACACCATATCCCCAAGCGCCATGTCAACCTGCCTCTTGAACACCTCCAGGGATGGGGACTGCACCATCTCCCTGGGAAGTCCATTCCAACACCTAACAACCCGTTCTGTAAAGAAATACTTCCTAATATCTAGTCTAAACCTTCCCTGGCGCAACTTGAGGCCATTCCCTCTTGTCCTATCACTTGTTACTTGGTTAAAGAGACTCACCCCTAGCTCTCTGCACCCTCCTTTCAGGCAGTTGTAGAGGGCGATGAGGTCTCCCCTCAGCCTCCTCTTCTCCAGACTGAACCCCCCCAGTTCCCTCAGCCGCTCCTCGTACGACACGTGCTCCAGAGCCTTCACCAGATTCGTTGCCCTTCTTTGGACATGCTCGAGTCATTCAATGTCCTTTTTGTAGTGAGGGGCCCAAAACTGAACACAGTAATCAAGGTACGGCCTCACCAGTGCCGAGTACAGGGGCAAGATCCCTTCCCTGTCCCTGCTGGCCATGCTATTTGTGATACAAGCCAGGATGCCATTGGCCTTCTTGGCCACCTGGGCACACTGCTGGCTCATGTTCAGCCGGCTGTCAATCAACACCCCCAGGTCCCTCTCTGACTGGCAGCTCTCCAGCCACTCCTCCCCAAGCCTGTAATGCTGCTGGGGGTTGTTGTGGCCCAAGTGCAGCACCCGGCATTTGGCCTTATTGAAACTCCTCCAGTTGGCCTCAGCCCATCGCTCCAGCCTGTCCAGGTCTCTCTGCAGAGCCTCCCTACCCTCGAGCAGATCAACACTCCCACCCAACTTGGTGTCATCTGCAAACTTACTGAGGGTGCACTCGATCCCCTTGTCTAGGTCATCAATAAAGATGTTAAAGAGAAGTGGCCCCATAACCGAGCCCTGGGGGACACCACTCGTGACCAGCCACCAACTGGATTTAACTCCGTTCACCACCACTCTTTGGGCCCGGCCATCCAGCCAGTTATTTACCCAGCAAAGCGTGCGATCATCCAAGCCTTGAGCAGCCAGTTTCGCCAGGAGAATGCTGTGGGAAACGGTGTCAAAGGCCTTGCTAAAGTCAAGGTAAACTACATCCACAGCCTTTCCCTCATCCAATAAGCAGGTCACTCTGTCGTAGAAGGAGATCAGGTTTGTCAAGCAGGACCTGCCTTTCATAAACCCATGCTGACTGGGCCTGATCCCCTGGTTGTCCCGCATGTGTTGTGTGATGGTACACTGGATGAGCTGCTTCATCAGCTTCCTGGGCACCAACATCAAGCTGCCAGGCCTGTAATTTCCTGGATCATCCTTCCGACCCTTCTTATAGATGGGCGTCACATTGGCCAGTTTCCAATCTGTGGGACATCCCCACTCATCCAGGACTGCTGGTAAATGATGGAAAGTGGCTTGGCGAGCACCCCAGCCAGCTCCTTCAGCACCCTCGGGTGTATCCCGTCCGGTCCCATAGACTTGTGTGTGTCTATGTGATGCAGTAGGTCACTGACTGTCTCCTCCTGGATTGCGGGGGGGTCGTTCTCCCAGTCTCTGTCCTCTGGCTGAGGAGGCTGGATTCCCTCAATACAAGTAGTCTTGTTATTAAAGACTGAGGCAAAGAAGGCATTAAGCACCTCAGACTTCTCCTCATCACTTGTTACCATGTTTCCTCCTGCGTCTAGCAGGGGATGGAGACTCTCCCTGGTCTTTCTTTTGCTACTGACATACTTATAGAAACATTTCTTGTTATCCTTGATTGCTGAAGCCAGATTAATTTCCAGCTGGGCTTTAGACCTCCTGATTTCCGCCCTGCATAGCCTCACAGGATCTTTGTAATCACTGTGAGTGACTAGCCCCTTCTTTCAAAGGCCATAAACTCTCCTTTTCTCCCCGAGTTGCAGCAAAAGTTCCCTGTTCAGCCAGGGTGGTCTTCTCTGTCACCGGCTTCTCTTACAGCACCTGGGGACTGCCTGCTCCTGAGCCATTAACACTTCCTTCTTAAAGAGCGCCCAGCCTTCCTGGACCCCTATACCCTTCAGGATTGTCTCCCAAGGGATCCTTTCAAGCAGGTGCCTAAACAAGACAAAGTCAGCCCTTTGGAAGTCCAGGATGTCAGTTCTGCTTAGCCCTCTCCTGGCCTCTCTAAGAATAGAGAACTCTATTATTTCATGATTGCTGTGCCCTAGTCGGCCTCCGACCGCCACATCATCCACCAGTCCTTCTTTGTTCACAAAGAGGAGATCCAGCAGGGCACCTTCTCTGGTCGGTTCACTCACCAGCTGTGTCAGGAAGTTGTCTCCCACACATTCCAGGCATCTCTGGGACTGGTCCTGCTCTGCTGTGTTGTATTTCCAGCAGATGTCTGGGAAGTTAAAGTCTCCCACAAGAACAAGGGCAAGTGATGGTGAGATTTCTCCTAAATGCCTATAGAATATTTCATCCACCTCTCTGTCCTGGGTGGGTGGCCTATAGTAGACTCCTACTACAACATCTGCCCTGTTGGCCTTCCCCCTGATTCTAACGCAAAGACACTCTACCCTGTCTTCACTGCGCTTGTACTCGAAGCAATCATAACAGTCCCTAACATACAGCTCCACCCCACCACCTCTCCTTCCTTGCCTGTCCCTCCTAAAGAGCTTGTAGCCATCAGTTGGCGTACTCCAGTCATGGCCATTTGCTTATCAGGGGAAAATCAAAGCTACTTGTCATATGAATGTAAGTATGAAAACATATTCAGATTAACAAGGAACAGAAACTCTGCGTATTTGTGATCTTTTTCATTCTTAAAGTCTGTTTGATTAGATTTTCTATTAATTCTAGTAAATCAAATAAAATGAGACTGAAACTTCCCTGATACAAACTTTACTTGTATTTACTCTCAGCTTTGCTTTCCTATGGCGTGTTGACTCTGTAGGCTTGGTGTCCTGGTTTTGGCCAGGATAGAGTTATCTTTCCATGGGCTGAGAGGGAGCACAGCTGAAGGGCTGGGTCCTGATCGATCCTTGGAGCATTCTATGTCATGTGACATCAAAGCTCAGCATATAGTTGGGCGCGTGCTCTCTCACAGGCATTGTGTGTTTTGTTTTCTGTTTCCGGATCGGCTGGGTGGAGTTTCTCTGCTGCAGTTGAGATTGCTGCTGGGGACGGGCTCTGTACCAGTCACCACTCGGTGAGCCACTACTGCATTTTACCTGTTTTGGACTACTTTCATTACTGTTGGTTTTGCTATTATTTTTTTTTTATTTAACCTACAAATTTCTTCTTTTTTGTCCCTCTCCTATTTCACTGGGGGGGTTGGGAATAAACAACTGGCCACGTGGCGTTTTGCTACCGGCTGAGTTCAAACCACAACACTTGGGAATTTTTCATACATTTTGGTAATGGCTGTTTCTATACTAGAAGCAGTATTACACTATGTTGGGGATGAAAGTATTAACACGGTAATGATTTAGCAGCAAATCAACATTTATTAATGGCTAGCAGCACTTAATCATTATCCAATTTAAATATTTACAAAATAATTCAGTAAAATATGTTATAATTAAAATAGTGACTTAACTACAGATTCAAAGATGACAAGATTCACACTAACTTACTATATGGTGCCTTAAATCAATACATATATACATGCACATTCACAAACACAAGACGTACAAACACACAGACAGACAAAAGTATTTGGATCCAGTGGAATAAGTATGTCCCCTGTACTGGGTCTGGCTGAGCCAGAATTGGTTTTCTCCTGTAGCAGCCTTCATGGTGCTGTGTTTGATGTTGGGAGCTGGCAGGGTGTTGATAGCACACTGGTGTTGTGGCTACTCCTGAGTAGTGCTTACACAGCACCAAGGCTCTTTCCGACATTTTCCCCCCCACAGTGGGACGGGGTGGGCAAGATCTTGGGAGGGGACACAGCCAGGACAGCTGACCCGAACTGACCAAAGGGATATTCCATACCATATGACGTCTGCTCAGTATAAAGCTGGGAAAAAGGAGGAAGGGGGTGGGGTCACCCTTGGTCCTCCGAGGCAACCCCTCCGCGTATGGGAGCCCTGCTTCCTGAGAAGGCCCGACGTTGTCTGTTAATGGGAAGTAGAGAATAAATCTGTTTTCTTTTTTTGCTTCCGTGCGCGGACCTTTGCTTCGCTTTGCTTATATTAAAACTGCTTTTGTTTTACCCACAAGGGTTGTTTTGTTTTCCTATCTTATTTTCTTTCCCATCTTTGCCCTGTTGAGAAAAAAAAAGGAAGGGGGGGAAAGTGATAGAGCGACTTGGTGGGTACCTGGCATTTAGCCAAGGTCAAACCACCACAGTCCCCACACTTGTGAAAATAACTGTGTATACCCAAACACATCAGTAAGCAGAGAGAGAGCGGGTGAAACAGAAGCTAGCTCAAAGTTAAAATTTCCCTCCTCCTGAGTTCAGAGTAAATACTCACAGTTCATCAGCGTTCCTCAATGGGCGATAACTAAGACTTGAGCGGTTCGACTTCACCCTGGCCTCCTGTTGGCTCTATCAGTGGATGGTACCTCAAGGAGTTGATACCTGAGAGGTGTCCCAACCCAGGGGAGATGTTGGTCACAGGCCTGCTGCGGTCCAGGAGAGCTCAAAGGGTCTCACTTGGGGTCGCTGTTTACAGGGTCCAAGATAATTGACTTTAGTCAGGTACTTTTCACGCTGGCCCAGCTCAAACAATGAAGTATTCTGGTGTCTTCCGCCAGTTGTGCAAGAAGTTGATGGACATGCAGTTCTCTTATTGTTCTCCCTTGACCACATCCCAGGTACAGGTGTACCAGGCTGTCAGGAGGTGACGGGCTGTTATAACCGTTCCCAAGCGATAGGGAGAGCAGGAGCCAGGCTCGTCAAAGGGGCACCTTACACTCTTGTTTACTGCCATTAGCAGTCCTTACCTCCCCAGGTTGGTATGTGGCCCCGGGGGGGGGGGGGGGAGGGGGAGGGGGGGGATGGAATTGCACCACCACACACTATATGTATTTTTTGAAGCTGTAAAATATGGAATATTCATAAAACACTTCATCATCATGTTAGCTAAATGTTTTAGAGATGCAAAATTATAACTATTGCCAAATCAGCACCAGTTAACTTCATTCCACTCTGCATCTCTTTCCTCTTCTGATGGGTGAGGTAATTAATTAACTAATTAAGGGTAATGGGTTTAATATACTTAGACTCATGGCTTGGGTCATGGAATATGCAACTTGATCTCTGTTGTGAAGTACATAAGGCAAGTCAAACTGATATCTGAGAGATGGAAGGTTGAAGTCCAAGGCTAAGAGAAAATGATGGAGGGCAACCTTGATCACCTGATCACCACTGACCTGCTCCTTGAATGTCTCCAAAGGTTTGGTTCTGAATCATATCATGTCTTGTGGGTTCTTCCTGCCCCACTTACATTTATGTGACAGACTGTACTGCATCAAAATTACAATACCCTATCACACAGCTTTTTATTACAGTGTAAGATGAGACCAGGTTTAGGGAGAAGGCAGAGAAACCCATTCTCTCTCAGCTGTATTACTAAGAAGGAAGGTTGTTTCTTTAATGTTAAACAAGCGTTTAGGCAGGTCTCTGCACAGCCATGCTGCCTTGCCATGGGACATATCTTGCAACAAAACCATACTTGGCTGGCTGCCCTAGATGTTGAAGACATGTTTTTTATGGTACCACTCCACCCAGAGGACAAACAGCAGCTTGCCTTTACTTGGCAGGGCATGAAGTATACTTTTACCCATTTGCCTCAAGGATTTAAGCATAGCCCCATGATTACTCATGCTACCCTTGCCACTGAACTTCCCTCTGGAGTAATGTATCAATCATCATCATTCACGCAGAAGTCCACACTGCTATGGATTCAGTTCTACAAGCGCTGAGGAAACTTGGTTTAGAGGTCCCCGATAGCAAACAACAGGGTCCCTCTCATACTGTTACCTTTTTAGGAATGCAATGGGAAGGGGAGCAACAAGGTATACCTGAGGATGGTTTAAAATTGTTACTTACACTACCCTCACCTAAAGATAAGGCTTTGAAAAATTATGGGCTTGCTATGTTACTGGTGTAAACACGTACCTGGATTTAACAATTTAGCCAAACCCCTGTATAACCTGTTGAGAAAAGGGGTGTCATGGGAACGGACCCCCGTCATGAAGCTGCACTGTGCAAACTCATCTCTGAGCTGTCACTCTATCAGTCTTTGGGGACTATTGACCCTAATTCCCCATTTGAAATACTCTGGGAGTTCAGTCACTCTGCTCTAAGTTGGGAAATCTATCAGCAGAATGAAGGTGGAAAGAGGAAGGTGGGGTTCGGCTTGCAAGAGTATAAGGGGGGAGAACAAAGATATACCCCACTGGAAAAAGGCGTGTTGTATTCTGTACTCAAAGAGCAGGACTAGCTATTGCGAGGAAAACACACGACTTTAAGTGGACCATTTATGGTACTGAATTACATTTTGCATGCACCTCCCCTAGAAGAAACAGCATGGTCTATGACACACTTAAAATGGCAGACATTTGTAACATGGTTTTGTGAAGACTCAAAAGTCATGGAAGGTCCCAAGCAAATTATAAGAAATCAACTAGAAGTAAAGATACCAAATATAGAGGATCCCACATATCCTTCCCCTTTTTCCAAAGCCCCAGAACTTTCCCTTGCAAATACAGATGGGGTGTGGTTTACTGATGCCTCTGCAAAATTTGAGGAAGGCAAATGGCAGTATAAAGTCACAGCCTTAGAAGTAAGCATGAATGTCTGGGAAGTAGAAGGAGAAAGGAATGCTCAGGTGGGGGAACTCTGCACTGTGATAGCAGTAAAAGCAGGTGCATAGAGCATATATACAGATTCATACGCAGTAGCTCAAGCTGCATTACATTAGGTAGGATTATAGAAGGCTAACGATTAGATACAGAACAGAAAGGATGCCTGGAGCAAGGGAGACTGGCAATATTTGTTGCAACAAGCATGACAACAGAAGATTCAAATTAGGTTAAAGGACACCACCCTTTTCCCACTCCTTTGACCCAATATATTTAAGTTGTTGACTAAATTGTTACCGTAAAAGCTGGCAGAGGAACTCTCTAAGACTCGTTTTGGAATTTAGAAAGCAGGCATTCTTTATTGCAGCACTGGGCGCACACACGAATAGCTTCACAAAGGTGAGCGCACCCCAGATCTATAAGTGGCAGCTAATATACAGTGAGATTATGCATATTCATAACTTTTCCGAGAAATGAGTTACATATGCATTAGATTTCCTGGAACTAATTCCAATATCTGCATCCTAATTACGCATGTGCTTTCTTGCTGGGTGGTGGTCTCGAGGGGTCCCTGGTGGTCATTGGCAGTCTTCCTCACCGTGTCTGCTGGTTGACCTCAGTGCTCACACATGCTCACAAAGGTCTGTTTAGGAGTTGTTGTGTAGCTGTGTTGTGTCTTGAGATGGTTTGTTTTAATTTGTCCCATCCTTGTTCCTGTTATCTTCAAGAATAGGCCCTGACTGTCTTATTTATTACTGTCTTATCTTCAAACCCCTTTCTTCTTCACGAAAGCACCAACCTTCAGCTGTGTCTGCACATACCAGAAGCTACATTGACACTGACCTACTTCATTCTCAGTAAAAAATATTTATCAAGATGAAAAGCAAGATGGAGAAGAAAAAAAAATGTTAGCAAGACGTTTTGGCTTACATTTCCCCCCCTTTGAGACTTATAGGATAATGTAATAACTTGTAAGTCTCATTCGATATCAATCTCCATGTTTGATCCTAACAAGTGTTACAACATTAAATCATGATATGCACTAAAACACAGAAACAGATTATCACTGTGATCATTATAAACAGGTTTTTCAACCATGTCCATTTGGTAGCCAAGAGTTAGATTTTCTTACTACTTCCAAATATTTTTCTCAATGATTCTTTTAGTACAACCTATACAGATTCCTATAATAGCTATAATTATAACTACACAAATCATCCCTTCCAACAATGTGGCTAGCCATCCTTTTAGAGATCATCCACCTAATTCCTGGAGGATTTTGTTGAGCCAACTATTTTCTGCTGCATCCCTGATCGCCCTGCTATCTTCTGCTACTTTTTCATCTTAACTATTTGTTCTTGCAGGTCATCGGTGATGTTTGGGATGTGGATACAGCAGTGTTCTTTGTCTAACTTAAGATATCCACACACTCCTTGCTCTTTAACTAATAGCAAGTCTAAGGCTAATCTATTTTGTGAAGTCATTTTAGTATTAGTTTGGACCTGTTTATTAATAATTTGGAATCCCTTTTGAGTGGCTCTTGACAGAGTTTCCACTTGCCAAGTCAAATTTTCTATCAGTACTCGATTTTCTAAAGCCATTAGTCCTGGTAACAGGAAACTTTGGAATCCCCATTAAGGTTGTACAGCTGTGGAAGGCCCTGTCCAAGTATCAAGGTCTTTTTCTGTTTCAGTATCCCTTTCAATACATCCCCAATATTGGGCTTTAATTGGACTCCTTTTCCATGTAGGACACAGAGTCAGTAATCCTAAAGTTACTTGTCTAGTTACAGCCATACTAAGCTGTAGCTGGGTAGCCCAATGTCCATCCGATGTGACCCATGTCGTGTAACCTGGAGATGGAATTTCTTGTTCGCAATCTTCATTTTGTTTCTTACAGTTTTCCATCATCATCAGGGTAGAATTTAGGATCGACATTTTACTATGATTTATGACATTGGGGCACCTCCAATTGGCTCTATTAACGTTATAAGTAGGCTTTGTGCCCCAATTAAAGCACTACTCTACATTTCCTATATATTTCCAATACCCTTCCCAAGGTCTGGTCCAGGTTCTGAATTTTTTCTTAAGGACCATGCATTCCGGAGCAGTGGTCACATCAGACACTTCATTAGTAGTAACGCGGAGTTTCAATAATCCTTCAGCCTGTCCACCGGAAGCTGCTGATGATATTTGCAAAAACTGGGCATTTAAGGGTTGTGATCCTCTGGGACATTGTTCTGCTGAACCCCTTCCGAAGACTGTCCTATTATCTCCTGATCTCCAGGGAGTAGCATCTTGTAAGACATCACTGCCTCTTTGTCTACAGTTGTTTCCTTTGTCTAAATAATAAGAGATGTTAGCCTGTTTAAAGGCTTTTGTGATGTTTTCATATTCCTCCAATAAGGATGAATTCATTGGTATAATACCCCACGGGATAGGCTGACTAGCTGAATGAGGAATTGGGATACATGCTGTAACACTGGTACAATTATGCATTCTACTAAACCCTTGTACCAAAGTCAGAATCAAGTTTTCATTTAAGTTTTGGTCCCAACTGATCTGTCCAAGTTGACTCATGGCTACCATAATTGTCATGTCAAAACATGAAACTTAATCATGATTGCCCACTCAGGAATGTTTAGTAAATTTTAAAGTAAAGGGTGACTTCTGTTCTACTGTCCATGGGGCTGTAGCTCTCTTAACTCTAGAATAGTGTACCCAAGGTCCTTTTTCAGTCACCTTCAGGGCAGTGTAGGTAGTCAACAAGACCTGGAAGGGTCCTTGCCACTTAGCTCTTAGTGGTTCGCCCTTCCATGTCTTGACACAAACCCAGACTCCTGGCTGAAATGGATGCGCTGGAATGTCTAGTCCACTTGGTTGGTGTAGGACCACTTGGTTATGGAGTTTCTGGAGAGTCTTGCCCAAAGCCAGCAGGTGTTGTCTGAGATCCTGCCTTCCCTGTAAAAATAAATCTCCAGGAACAAAAGGCAATTGGTAAGGTCACCCATATATTAATTCCTAAGGACTCACACAGTTTCTTCCTGGTTGTATTCGTATTCTTAACGAAGTTATTGGTAAAGCTTGTAACCATGTTAAAGAATTTTCTTGACATATCTTCCTCAATTGCAATTTGAGGATCTGATTCGTGCGTTCTACCTTTCCACTAGCTTGAGGTCCGTAAGGGGTATGCAAATACCACTTAACTCCCAGATATTCTCCCATCTTTTTAACCATTTCTGCAACAAAATGGGGACCGCTATCTGAAGACATACCTGCTGGTACACCAAACCGGGGTAATATTTGATTTAGCATTTGTTTTACTACAGAATCATTCAGGTTGGAAAAGACCCTTGGGATCATTGCGTCCAACCATCAGCCCTACTCTACAAAGTTCTCCCCTACACCATATCCCCCAACATCTCATCTAAATGATCCTTAAACACATCCAGGGATGGTGACTCCACCACCTCCCTGGGCAGCCTATTCCACTGTCTGACCACTCTTTCTCTGAAAAATTTTTTCCTAATGTCCAGTCTAAACCTCCCCTGTTGGAGTTTAAAGCCATTCCCTCTTGTTCTATTGCTAATTACCTGTGAGAAGAGACCAGCACCAACCTCTCTACAATGTCCTTTCAGGTAGTTGTAGAGAGTGATGAGGTCTCCCCTCAGCCTTCTCTTCCTCAAAATAAACAGTCCCAGCTCCTTCAATCGCTCCTCACAGGATTTATTCTCCAGGCCCTTCCCCAGCCTCGTTGCCCTCCTCTGCACTCACTCCAGCACCTCGATATCTCTCTCGTATTGAGGTGCCCAAAACTGGACACAATACTCCAGGTGTGGCCTCACCAGTGCAGAGTACAGGGGGACTATCACCTCCCTACTTCTGCTGGTCACACTATTTCTAATACAAGCCAGGATGCCGTTGGCTTTCTTGGCCACCTGGGCACACTGCTGGCTCATGTTCAGCTGCTTGTCAATTAGAACCCCCAGATCCTTCTCTTCCACACAGCTCTCCAGCCACACCTCCCCAAGCCTGTAGCCATGCATGGGGTTGTTGTGGCCCAAGTGCAGGACCTGGCACTTGGCCTTGTTGAAGCTCATCCCGTTAACATTGGCCCATCGATCCAATCTATCCAAGTCTCTCTGTAGAGCACTACCTCACGTGCCATATTGGTGCGACAGGGGTAGGCCTCTAGCCATCCACTAAATGTGTCCACCAAGACTAGGAGATACTTATAACCTCCCGTCCTTGGTAATTCAGTGAAGTCTCTTTGCCAATATTCCCCTGGGGTTATTCCTGGTTTTATTATCCCTAAAATTGCTCTCTTTCCTGTGTTAGGATTATTTGCTTTACAGATCTCACATTTTTCAACTACTGATTTTACAGTCTCTCCCATATATCTACTAAGTAAGGTTTTCCTTAAATGTTTAATCAGACTTTCTGTACCCCAGTGAGTGGCTTCGTGCTCTTTTGCAGCCACCTCTCTCATTAGACTAGGGATGAGTATTATTTGACTTTGAGGGGTTATTGCCCAGCTGTCTTTCTGTTCCTTTGCCCCCAAATCGCTAATAAATTTTCTATCATGTTCTTCATAATGCGGGGTTTGGTCCAATATCCTTGGTACTTTTTCAGGAATCAAGGCTAGAATTTTTGCTGTGGCCACTTCTTTTGCTGCTTTGTCAGCCAATTGATTTCCTCGCACGGCAGCATCATTATCTCCTTTCTGATGAGCTTTACAATGCATAACTGCCACTTGCGCGGGCAGATGGATGGCTTCCAATAGTTTCAGAATTTGGCTTGCATGTTTTATTTCACTTCCTTGGGAGGCCAAAAGTCCTCTTTCTTTCCAAATAGCCCCATGAGCATGTACCACACTAAAAGCATACTTTGAGTCTGTCCACACATTTACTTTCTTTTCTTGACTTAATTCCAGTGCTCTGGTCAAGGCTATAAGCTCAGCCTTCTGTGCAGAGACATCTGAGGGCAGCGCCTCTGCCTCTATAATGGCGTCTGCTGTAACCACAGCATATCGTGTTTTCCTCATTCTGTTCTGTATGAAACTTCCATCAGTATATAAGTCCCAGTCTGCATCCAAAAGTGGTTGCTCTTTTAAATCCGTCCTGCTGGAATAGACTTCATCGATGGTTTGCAGACAGTCATGTTCAGGAACACCTTCTGGATTTGAAGAGGATAAAAATATAGCTGGATTAACAATGGCAGTTGTTTTCAGGTTCACATCGTCCTGTTCTAATAAGGCAACCTGATACTTCAACATTCGGCTCGGAGATAGCCAATGTCCTCCCTTTTGTTCCAGTACTGCCAGTAACGAATGGGGAGCATTTTCTGACCCAAAGTCAATTTCTGGGCCTCGGTAATCAATATCACAGTTGCAGCTACTGCTCTCAGACACCCTGGCCATCTTTGGCTAGTGATGTATAGTTGTTTGGGAAAATAAGCAACAGCTCTCCATTCAGGGACTAAAAATTGGGTCAGAACTCCAAGGGCTACTCCTTGCCTCTCGTGTGTGAACAGTTCAAAAGCTTTAGTTGGGTCAGGTAAACCCAAAGCTGGAGCTCTCATTAAAGATGCCTTGAGTCTCTTGAATGCGGCCTTACTCATATCGTCCCATTGTAGAATATTCTTCTCTGCAGTTTTCAGCAGTTGATACAGCGGTTTTATTAATAGTCCATAATTAGTAACCCAAAGGCGGAACCATCCGACCATTCCCAGAAAGGCACGCATCTTGTGTGGAGTTCCAGGTTCAGGGAGCTTACAGATATCTTCCTTTCTTTCTCGGCTCAAACTTCTGTGTCCTTGGTAAATTTCAAATCCCAAGTATAAAACGGTCTCTTTAGCTATCTGTGACTTTTCCTTTGAGACTTGATAGCTGCTCAGTCCAAGAAAATTCATCAGGTCAGTCATCACCTGGACACATTCTTCTCGAGTTTCTGTTGCTATTAATATATCATCAACATCCTGCAACAATTTCCCTTTCAAATTAGTCTTTTTCCACTGTGCCAATTCTTTTGCTAATTGTGGGAGCACTGTCCAAGTCAGTTGTGTTTTGCAGATGGTCTCAGGGCTTTCTCACTCAAAGGCAAACAATTCCTGGCTCTCCTGACTCAAGGGAATATAAAAGAAAACATCTTTTAAATCAATCACTGTAAACCATCTCAATTTTCCATGTAGTGTTGTTAACAAAGTATATGGGTTTGCTACTACAGGATGTCTATCTTCTACTACTTTATTAATTGCTCTTAAATCCTGTACCAACTGGTAATCTTTCCCATTAGCTTTCTTTATAGGCAATATCAGGGTGTTATATTTTGTTTCGCATTCTATTAGTAATCCAAATGTGCAAAATTGATTTACTAGAGGTTCAAGCCCTCTTTTCGCTTCTATTTTAATTGGATATTGTTTCAATCTTACCGGCCTGGCTCCCTGTTTCAGTTGAATCTTTACCGGTTCTGCTGTCTTTGACTGTCCAGGTATTCCACTCATCCACACGATAGGAATCACAGCATCCTCTACTTCACCTGGAATACTAGATACTATATTATCAATAAAGTAAATCGCACCTTCCTCTAGTTTTGATGGGATCACATTAATAGACATTTCCCCTTTTTCAAACTTGATTTCTGCTTCTAGATTTTCCAATAAACCCCTTCCTAGCCATGCCCTATGTGAATTTAGCAGATACAAAAATTGGTGTTTTACTGTCATGACCCAGACTGGAAGCCCAGAGAATCACAACGGTTCTGTGATCCCCTCGGGTTAAATTAAGGTGAAACGACACCAAACGACCGGTTAAAATGTTTTACTTGCGGTAGAGAAAAATTTAAATTTGGAAAAGGATAATAAGCAATGTGGTCTCTAATAAATCTATAAGAAAGAAAAGAAAGGAAAGGAAAGAAAAGAAAAAGAAAGGAGAGAAAGAGAGTCAAAGAAATCCGGTCACCACCCCTGGATCCAGCTTTGTCTCAGGTCCGGTAATCCTGGGTAGTGGGTGCACACCCAGCAAAGTTTCTGTTGCCTTTTAAGTTCATTTTATCAGCTGATGAGCATACTAGACGAGGAGGGGCAGGTATTCCACAAATTCATTTCCATGAGAGACGAGGAAAAAGGTGGAGCATGGCTTCCAGTTGAGTTGGTGGTCGTTGCCCAGCTTTGGTTTTTCCTCTGTTCCCAGAGATCTTATCAGTCATCCCAGAAATGATCACCTCTATCAGTTCTTGTTATCACTTCAATGGCCAAGGTGCAAAGTCATTAAGAAGTCATTAGCAAGGCAAGGATGGTGTCTGGCTTGCACAATAGAGCCACAAAGTATCGGGCTTAGTGGTACTTGTGCTTGAGGGGAAACAACCTGGTTTCACTCAGTCCATGTCTGCCCCTCTGAGGCTTGTCTAAGGAGTTTGTCAATGCAACTGCAAGGGAGTGGGGGGTGCATCCTTCAATACACTCCTGCTTCCTTGGGTGATATTCCTTAGACTAATTCAAAGTCTACAGCTTGTCCTTGAGGTTTTCTGTGTCGATGAATGTTTGAGGCATTTCTTCCTTCAGTTCCTTACACTTACCCAATGTTTGCCTAATTTAAACTTAATTGGTCTGAAGAATGAACATTATCACACACTGTGAAGTAACCCTTGCAAATACCAACTTTTTAAGTGTGGCGCGTGTATTTATAACATCTTCCCTTCCATCAGCTATTACCATGGTATACAATGTAGTACCTGCCTGACAAACACTTAAGACAATAAAATACAATATGATCTCAATCTGTAGAGCACCCAATTCAGCTCGCTTTTGAAAATGCTTCCCAGAGCACAGTAATAATGATCCCTGATTTGGAGCCTGAAAGACAGTGGAGGGAGGAAAGAAATTAATTGTCAAGGGAAGGGTGTGCAGATAGGCTTCTAGAGATGAACGCTGTAGGACTTGGCAATGTGGAGGACTGCAGGTCCAGATGACTTGGGAGCCAAGCAGGTGGTGGCTGCTCCAACAAGGGGAGATTGTGCTGTGGTGCAGAGACGGGGCTGGTACTGCATAAGCAGGAGGATCAGGGTGAGGGCAAGCATAATGGAGCCCAGCGTGTAAGGAAAGCAAGTACTCAGAGGGTTTAAATACATGGATGAAAGGGGCTTTTGATACTGATCTGGAAATGAAAGGGGGAGACTGGTGGACTAGTTGGAGGGATAGATGTAAATGCTGCAGGGGAGAAAGGAGAGGAGGAAGGCTGGAAAGGAGATTTACAAAATTAGAAAATATAGCCAAGCCTGACAAATGTCTAAACTAAGTAGCCAGACAACTTGCAAAGACACATTAGATTCCACAAATGACAGATAGCTTTTGACGTGCGGAAACAAACTCTACAACTCGGAGAGAGTTATAAAGCAGGTATGTTTGTTCTGGCCGGGGTGCAAGGGGATTTCTCCACAAAGCTTGCACACCATCTCTGGCAAGTAGCCAAATATTTATAACACCAAAGCATACATATTCATTAGGAAAGGCTGGGTTATTACAATTAGTTTGGGGGATAGGTGTGATTATTATAATTATTTCTTGGAACTCATTTGCATAGTCTGAGCATGCATCTTTGGTGGTCAAGGGGAGAAGTACGTGGTCTTCCTCACGGTGTCCGCTCTTTCCAGGGCATGCGCTGTGAAGCAAAGTCCAGGTGTCTTCTTCCTAAATCGGCGAGATCATCCTCCCTAGATAGCATCTCTGAGTCCTTTTGTTCAAGTTTAAGTTTGCCTAAGTGCCCATTGAGGGCTTTGAGTCTGCTATTAGTGAGTTATCCTTTTAATTCATACCCCAGGGCTACCTGCTACTTTTTATCATAGCCAGTCCCCAAACTATCTGGGTAAGCTACACTGAATCCACAAAACAGTCTGAGCAAGCAGGATTCTTAGGCAATGTTCAGAAATCATCATATGTTGTTATAAGTAAATAATTTGCAAGGAAATTGGACATTTCTCTGTATCACTTTGGCAGGAAATAAAGACATGAACTGGAAGTTGTCCTTATAACTTGCAGCAGAAATGACTGTCAAATTATATATAGCATAGGCTAAACATGCCTTAGGGAGATCACTCAGCAATTACCGTCATAGGCAAAACAGACTTGACTTGGGGAAATTAATTAATTTATTGCCAATCAAATCAGAGTAGGGTAATGAGAAAGTAAAAACAAATCTTAAAACATCTTCCCCCCACCCCTCCCTCCTTCCCAGGCTCAACTTCACTCCTGAATTCTCTACCTCCTCCCTCCGAGCGACACAGGGGGACAGGGAATGGGGGTTGTGGTCAGTTCATCACACGTTGTCTCTGTCACTCCTTCCTCCTCAGGGGGAGGACCCCTCACACTCTTCCCCTGCTCCAGCGTGGGGTCCCTCTCACAGAAGACAGTTCTCCATGAACTTCTCCAACGTAAGTCCTTCTCATGGGATGCAGCTCTTTCCAAACTGCAGTCCTCCCATGCCGCGACTGAGAGACGGGAGACAGGCTTGATGCAAGCAAAGTTCTCACTTTATTACATGTAATACTCATTTTTATAGAAAATCAGAAGATGCGTGTGTTAAATTGATTGGTTGCTATGCTTCAGAATTCTTATCAGCGCGCGCTAATTGGTAGCTACTTAAACTTTAGCAATTGGACTAATAGCAACTAAGCCGCTCCTATAAAAAACTCTAAATTCCTTGCTGTCTGCACCGTCTTCGGCCCTTTATCAAGCATGACTCACAGGTTAGCAATTCTTCACCATATCAGCACTTTTCTCAGCGCTTTTCTCTTCCCTTTTTCAGGCCTCCCAAGGTTTGTAGCCTACAAGTTCCAGTACGTCCCCCTCTAACAACGGAGCAGTACAGGCCATTCTGTCTGAGTCCTTCAAGTCGTACCCGACATCTCCCCCTTCCTTTTGCACAAAAAGAATCTTTTTCACGGAGCGTTCCATCAATCGTTGCAAACATTGTAACAAACAGGGTAAAAAAATCAATAAGAGAATAAAACCAGTTAAAGCATAAACAATAGTCTTCACTAAGCTTCTTATCCACCCTGATAGCCTCCACTCTCCAAAGAGTTTGTCTAACCAATCCCAGCGATCATCTTGTCGGAGTTTAGAGACTCCCTTTTTAAGTTGTTGAATACTGGCATGAATCGATTCCGAGTGGTCAGAGAGATTCATACAGCACATACCTTCAAAATCTTCACAACCATGGCCTTGTGCTAAAAGCAAAAAATCTATAGCAGCTCTATTTTGCAATGTGGCATGGCGAACGCTATCTACATCTAACAGAAGACCAGACAATGCCTTGCTAGTGGCATTCATCTGTTTAGCAAGCCAGCAGCCAAGCTTATCTAATGTTGATAATGCTTTCCCAGCAGCGGCTCCTGGTAGCAAAAAAGAAGCAAAAAAAGCGGTGACTAAAAGACCAAAATTCTGTATTATCGTCACAGTTGGGGGTATATGCATGAATGCCACGCTTTGCCCTGTAGGGTAAGCGATGTTGTAAAATCATAGATGTATTAGGAGCTAAGACAGAGAGGCATCCGAGGCTACATGGACCTCCCTTTATATGAGAAGGAATAACAGGCCATGCTCTGTCCCCACAAATAAAGAATATCCCCAACGGTAACAAAAAAGGAGAATTGCTAGATTTAGACAGGTTTGTTGCTGTGTAATTACACCAGGCACTAGCATTTTTAAAAATAGGATGGGCAGGAGAAACATCCCATGCTTTAGACTGATTCTTTCCGGTATAGTTAAACTTAACACAAAAATCCATTTTTACTGATCCAAGGAGCTCAGTTTCTTGTGGTTTCAGAGTAGCCTGTGGGAGAAAGGAGATCCATGCATCCCATTCATTTGTTAAATTTGGTGACAGAGCTGGAAAAGCATGTTTTACACTTTCAGGTATTGGCCACTTATCTAGCGTCAGACCCACGAGGCATGTGGAAAAGGGGTTGTTAGGTGAGGTGGTGGCAAGACACAAAGGGTCTTGTCCAGTTATATTTGCTAGCGTGACCCATACATTGACCTTAGGGAGTGTAGGGGGGAAATAAATAGCCCTGCGCTATTGTCATGAGCGCCAGGAAAACAGATATTATTTTAAAGAATTCTTTTTGCCCTCTTTTCTCTTCCACGCAAATCGCTTCCTGCATTTTTCTTTGGTCCCCTCCCAGGCCTGTTTAGGAACAGCCCAGATAGAGGGTACAAAGTTTTGCTTATTGCACTCAATATTACTGATCAAAGCTTCCTTCGCTCGCTGGGACACTAGCTGTGCCCAATTCTGACAACACTCCCAATACTCATCACTGCCTAGTTCCACATGCCCGGTGATAAGTACAATTTTACCAACGTCCACCTCCTTTTCCAGGCATTCGTCACACCAACGGCGGGCTAGGGTTGCTTTACGCCACCACTCCTTTTCACAGCTATAACATACACACAGGACCCAGGGTTTACAATACCCACATACAGTGCAGACAATGTCCGTCACAAATACTTCTTTGCTTTGGCCCATCTAAGGATCCCCAGTTTATGAAGCTCCGTAGGTGTCCTCCATAGCCTCAAGAAGGTCAGGAAGTTGTTCCGGAGGATGATCTGGAGGTTGAGCAGAGTCCCCGCTGGGCTCGTCGGGCGCTCGAGGCAGGGATTCACGGAAAGGACGCACGTTCTTTGCTGGAATCCACCTGGGGCCTTTTTCTGTAGAGACACAAGCATAACCTCTTCCCCACGTGACAAGAGGATATGATCCCATTATTTTACCTGTTTCTGGGTCGTGAACCAACACTGGGACTTTAACTCGTGTCTCGAATGAAGTATTCGCGTTGAAATGTCGAACTATCGGAGGATTGTTATCTAGCAAAGAACAATTCAAGAAATTAAAAACATACAAAGCTTTCTGTAGTCGTTCCTCAGGGGTGGCAGCCCCTACTCCCCCTTTTTGTTGTTGTAGTAAGCGCTTTAAAGACTGGTGAGAGCGTTCAATTAGAGATTGACCTGTAGGGGAATGAGGGATGCCAGTAGTGTGAATTACACCCCAGGAGTCAAGAAAGGTTTTTGTTGCAGTTGAGACATATGCAGGACCATTGTCCGTTTTTATCTGAGAAGGTATGCCCAAGGTGGCAAAAGCATGCATTAAATGTTTACGAACGTCACACGCCTTCTCTCCTGTGTGGCAAGAAGAAAACAAAGTGCCTGAAAAGGTGTCAATGGAAGAATGGACATATTTCAATTTACCAAATTCTGGATAATGCGTAACGTCTGTTTGCCATAGTTGTAAGCTTTGTAGACCTCTAGGATTAACCCCTCCTGCTATCGATGGGAAAGAATGCCTTTGGCAGTCAGGACACACGGCGATAATATTAGATGCTTGTTGGAGGTAAGCCCAAACTGTCGTTTGAGACCTCCAGCATTCTGGTGAAAAAAGGAATGGCTGAGTTTAGCTTGTGCTATGCGATCCGGCAATACCTGTACTGGTAATGTCAGCATATCTGCTCGTCGGTTCCCTTCTGCAATAAAACCAGGTAAAGAAGTATGCGATCTGACATGCATAACAAAATAGGGATGAGGGCGAGAATCCAAAAGAAAGATAAGCTCTTGTAATAAAACAAACAGCTCAGAATGTGAGATATCACGTAATACAGATGCTTCAGCTCGCTCGACAATCCCTGCAACATAAGCTGAATCAGTAATAAGGTTAAGTGGTGTGGACCACCTCCGAAAAACTCGAACAACTGCAACCAGTTCCACTATCTGGGGAGAACCAGGAACGGTCTCTATGTCTGAGTCCCATCGTCCGTGCTGGTCGTCCCACCATAAGATGACTGATTTGTGCGATTTCCCAGACCCGTCCGTAAATACAGTAAGGGCTTGTAACGGCTGGTCACTTCTTTTCGGCCTGGATATCAAGTGAATATTGGCATTAAGCAGTTTGTGCGAAGGTGGGTGGGATGTGAGTTGACCCATATAGTCTGCCAGTGCCATGCTAAAAACGTCTGATTGCTGATAAAGCCATTGTAAATACATGCTTGTCACATGCAGGCAGATACAAGTAAAGTCTACCCCTGATAATGTTAGTAAGCGTTGTCTGGCTTTAATTATTAAAGAAGCAAACATCTCATGCTGTGTCAAAATAGTTTTTGTAGATTGATTTGGCAAAAAAATCCATTCAATAATTAACAGTGGGTCTGGCTTCTGAGAGTCCCATTGAAAAATCAGTGCATGAGGCTGTCGAGTAGGATTTAAAATAATGAGATGAAAGGGTAATTCAGGAGCCCACCGGTGAACTTGCCTGTTGGCGATCGCTGTGGCAACCTTTTGCAAAGAGGCAACAGCCTCAGAGCCGAGACTGCGGGGGGAACACAAGTCAGTATCCCCTTTAAGCAGTTCAAATAAAGGACTTAAGTCTGCATTAGAAATTCCCAACAGTGGTCGGACCCAATTGATTGTTCCCAACAATTTCTGTACATCATGCAAGTTTCTAATGTCTGTCTGTATCTGTAAGGGTTGAGGAACTATAGTCTGAGCCCTGATGCGCCAACCTAAGTACTTCCATGGTGATATTTTTTGAATTTTTTCCGGCGCAATACAGAGGCCTGCCAAGTTGACAGCAACCATGACAAGGGCTATAGCTTCCTCCATGACCTCGTGATGTTGTGTGGCCACCAAGATGTCATCCATATAATGATATAACAAAACATTAGGCATCGTGGTCCTAACAGGACTAAGTACTTTAGCTACATACCACTGACAAATTGTAGGACTATTCTTCATTCCTTGTGGCAGCACAACCCACTGGTACCTTTGCAACGGGGCTTGCATGTTGACGCTTGGAACTGAAAAGGCAAATTTAGGAGCATCATCAAGGTTCAGTGGGATATTGAAAAAGCAATCTTTAAGATCAATGACAGTCAAACACCAATTTCGAGGAATCATAGTAGGGGACGGGAGTCCTGGTTGGAGGGCCCCCATGTCTTCCATAGCGTCATTAATTTTTCTGAGGTCGTGGAGCAAGCGCCACCTGCCGGTTTGTTTTTTAATGACAAAAATAGGCAAGTTCCAAGGACTGGTAGAAGGCACAATATGCCCTTTTGTTAATTGCTCTGTAACCAATTCTTGGAGGGCGCGAAGCTTTTCTAGTGGTAGGGGCCATTGATCTACCCAAATAGGGGTATCGGTCTTCCATGTCAATTTAAGGGTGTTGTGCGCTTCAATGGCCCCTTCTAAAAATGGGTCCTAATGGACATTCCCCACTGGGACAGCACATCACGCCCCCACAGGATCAGAGGGACAGGTAACTCAAAAGATTTAACAGAGGCTATATGCCCCTCTGGACCTTGAATCTGAATTAATTCCACACTTTGATGGCTGTTACCAGTTCCTCCAATTCCAGCTAACGTGTGGGAAACATTAGCCAGAGGCCATTGCGGAGGCCACTTAGCCAGAGATATTATCGTGACATCAGCTCCAGTATCAATAATTCCATTTAGTACTACTTGCTGCCCTCCACGAATAAGGGTACATTGACATACGGGTCGCTTCTGAGAAATAGATTGCACCCATAGAATTTGTGGGTTCCCTGTAGACCCAAATCCTCCCCGCCTTTGATAAGATTGACTAGGAGCGAGGGAGTTCGTCCCCGCAGGAATCAATATTAATTGCACTACACGACTACCTTTAGGTATCGTGCAGGGAGGAAACGGGGTCCATGCCATAATTTTAATTTCGTCAGTACTGTCAGAGTCAACGACCCCTGGTAATACAAAAAGCCCTGACAATGTAGTAGATGATCTTCCTAACAACAGCGCTTGTGTTTTAGGGGGTAAGGGTCCCGAGATATCTGTCGACAGCAAGTGAACTGAGCAATCAAGTAATGTTACTGTGTGGGCGGTTGCCAGGTCCAATCCTGTGCTCCCAGCTGTTGCTGGACGAAGACTTGAGGCGCTGCTGCTTCCCTCCGTGAGGGCTGGAATGTCGGCTGCGGCACTTGTGTCTGCACGTGTCGCTGCCCCGCGCTCCGCAACCGGTTTCCCTGTATCAGTTGACCCTGAAAATCATACTTAGACCAACATTGATTAGCATAATGACACCCTTTTCGGTATCTAGGGCAAACCCCAGGGGCTTGGTGCCTAGCCCCTGCATTCATAGTCAGGCAATTCTTTTTAAAATGCCCTGATTTACCACAGCCATAGCAATTTCCCAAGCTTGACGGACCGCGCATGGCTGCAAGGGCAGCAGCCATGACCTCAAATTTATGATCCACAGTGCCAATTCTATTACAAGCCTCCACCATTTCAACCAGTGTAGGATTCAGATTAGGAAGGGATTTCAGGAGCTTTTTACAATCCACATTAGCATTTTCAACAGCCAGTTTCAGCAACAGAATGTCCCACGCTTCCACATTATCTATCTGACGCTCCAGAGCCTGCTTTAATCTATCAATAAATTGCATATAGGGGTCTCGAGGTTCTTGAGTAATAGTTGTAAAAGCTTTCTGTGGCTTCTGTGTGTCCGGGACCTTAAAAAAGACCTTTTTTGCTTCATCACGGATCGCTTCAAGAGCCTCCCGAGGGATATCCCGAGCCTGGGCTACCGGATCAGTGTGCTGACCCGTGCCGGTAAGATGCTCTATAGTTAAAGCAGCCACAGCTTGATTAGCATGACCCGCAAACGCACGGAGAAGTACTTGGAGCCCTCCCCTCCACTGCGACTCCCACAATGAAAACTGAGTCGGAGTTAACAGTAATTGCGCTAAGGATTTTAAATCATGAGGAGTCATGACATAGGTATCAAAAACTGAAGCTAACAGGCTCGCGAAATAAGGAGAGGAAAGCCCGTGCTCAGTGACAGTACGGCGCAACTCCTTAATTACAGAGAAAGATAAGGCTTCCCATTGTGCCCCCCGGCCCTGATAAATCACAGGAGCAACTATCATTTTTGCAATCTCGAGATCCCCTTCTTTTAAGGCTTGGCGTTTTATATTAGCCCATGCGTCGCGTGGGTCAGGGGGACATAAGTCCGGCTCCTTCTCGGGATCTACCGGCCCCGAATCAAAGGAGTCCTCCCCCGCCGGATAATTTGTGGCGCCGACCTCTGGGGGTCCTCAGCAACTTTGACTTTCCGAAGGTGGAGAAGGGACCGTGGGGGTAATGGTCGGGGCGGCGGGGGTATTCCCTTTAGTCTTTACGTCGCCATTATTACTCTCCTCTTGAGCTTTTAAAGCTTCAAAAATGACCCTCCACCACGGGAGCATATGCTGTGCTTCTACATTCCCCGATGTGGCAGAATCCCACAACTTCACCCCCACATCATCCCAAAGTTCCCGTGTAAAAATACTAGAAGCAGTTACAGCAGGTATCTTCATTTGTACCCATTTAAGCATGGCTTTAAGGTCGTGCCCAGAGATAACTTTCCCATGCTTTTGAAGAAGAGCTTTCATAAGCTCATATACGTCTCTCTCCGGGGAAGACGCCTGATTCCCCATGTTTCCCACAGCTCACCTCTCTACTCCGGAGGGATTTCAGGCCGGCCGGCTCCTGCTTCCTTTCAGCAGCTCATTCAACGTTCCGTGGGACTCGCAGCCTGCCGCGCAGATAGGCGGTTCCTGGACTCGAATCACGTCGGGGTCACCAATTTGCCGCGATTGAGAGACGGGAGACAGGCTTGATGCAAGCAAAGTTCTCACTTTATTACATGTAATACTCATTTTTATAGAAAATCAGAAGATGCGTGTGTTAAATTGATTGGTTGCTATGCTTCAGAATTCTTATCAGCGCGCGCTAATTGGTAGCTACTTAAACTTTAGCAATTGGACTAATAGCAACTAAGCCGCTCCTATAAAAAACTCTAAATTCCTTGCTGTCTGCACCGTCTTCGGCCCTTTATCAAGCATGACTCACAGGTTAGCAATTCTTCACCATATCAGCACTTTTCTCAGCGCTTTTCTCTTCCCTTTTTCAGGCCTCCCAAGGTTTGTAGCCTACAAGTTCCAGTACGTCCCCCTCTAACAACGGAGCAGTACAGGCCGTTCTGAGTCCTTCAAGTCGTTCCCGACACTCCCAGCAACAGACTGCTCCAGCGTGGGCTTCCCATGGGGTCACAGCCTCCTTCGGGCACATCCACCTGCTCCGGCATGGGGCCCTTCCCAGGCTGCAGGTGGACATCTGCTCCACCATTAACCTCCATGGGCTGCAGGGGCACAGCTGCCTCACCATGGGCTTCACCATGGGCTGCAGGGGAATCTCTGCTCTGATTCCTGGAGCTCCTCCTCCCCCTCCTTCTTCACTGACCTTGGTGTCTGCAGAGTTGTTTCTCTCACACATTCTTACTCCTCTCTTCTGACTGCTGCTGGTGTTGTGTAGGGTTTTTTTTCCCCCTTCTTAAATATGTTATCCCAGAGGTGCTACCACTGTGGCTGATGGGCTTGGCCTTGCCAGCGTTGGGTCCATCTTGGAGCCGTCTGGCACTGGCTGTATTGGACATAGAGGAAGCTTCTGGCATCTTCTCACAGAAGCCACCCCTGTAGCCCCCCTGTATCGGGTCTGGCTGAGCCAGAATTGGTTTTCCCCTGTAGCAGCCCTCATGGTGCTGTGTTTTATGCTGGGAGCTGGCAGGGTGTTGATAGCACACTGGTGTTGTGGCTACTGCTGAGTAGTGCTTACACAGCACCAAGGCTCTTTCTGACATTTCCCCCCCACAGTGGGACGGGGTGGGCAAGATCTTGGGAGGGGACACAGCCAGGACAGCTGACCCTAACTGACCAAAGGGATATTCCATACCATATGACGTCTGCTCAGTATAAAGCTGGGAAAAAGGAGGAAGGTGATGGGGGGGGTCACCCTTGGTCCTCCGAGGCAACCACTACGCGTATCGGAGCCCTGCTTCCTGAGAAGGCCCGACATCGCCTGTTCATGGGAAGTAGAGAATAAATCTGTTTTTTTTTTTTTTTGCTTACGCGCGCGGACCTTTGCTTCGCTTTGCTTATATTAAAACTGCTGTTGTTTTACCCACAAGGATTGCTTTGTTTTCCTATCTTATTTTCTTTCCCTTCTTTGCCCTATTGAGAAAAAAAGGGGAAAGGGGGGGAAGTGATAGAGCGACTTGGTGGGTACCTGGCATTTAGCCAAGGTCAAACCACCACACCCCCTGCTATCAAAACCTTGCCATGCAAACCCAATATACTCATACAAGAATGGTCTCAGGTGTTGCCATCAGTTGAGCAGGGGAAGAAGGTGGCTCTGATGCAGAACTTGCAGACTTTCTTATGAGCCTGACACACGCTTCCTTGAACAGCTGCCTGGAAAAGCACATCTCAGTGTTCCTCAGATGAGGAAGGAAGTCTATACTACCTCACTTTCCCAGGGGAAATCGCTTCTGGCAGAATATCTGTCAACAACATACTTTAGCTATGTATTAAACAAGAAAATGTCCTTATGTCAGAAATCTTCTGGATTAAAAGGGGATGTCTAAACATAGGTCTTTCTTTAAAAAGAGTAAGGATTTTTCTTCTCGTAAAATGCACTGGCAGTAGGATTTTGGAAGAGAAAAAATACTTTTGAAGAACCTCCTTGGTATCTGATAATAAAAAGACTAACATTTATTGGGGAAAAAAATCCACCTCTTTAGGCATGCACTTACATCAGATCATGTTTCTTCTTGAACAAATGCCTGCAGATTATTCAAAACTATACTTTATCAGCTACAGACTTCTGTCAATTAGATACCCTATTTTCAAAAGTAGAAATCTTTTGAGGAGCATTTTGATCTTTAAAGCAGTGAAGGAAATGAAAAACTAGGTTAGGACAAATCCCACGGTCTGTAGCAATGGAGCTGTGGCTGCACAGAGGCTGCAGAATTTGCTCCTTTGTTTGTGGAGTCTGCAGCAGCAGCTGCCAGTGTTGCTCATTTGAAGGAGGTGCTCTGTGACAGGGGTCCCATTATCAGTGCCTGGCTTCAGATATACAGAAACAGAATGTGTAAAATCAGTCTGGTGTGAAGGCACCTGCATTAACTGCATTACCTGCACTAATACAATCTCATTGCTTTTTTAGCTTAGAGTAGGAGCAGACAGAGCTTGTGTTTGCCCACACTATAGTGTATAAAAATACAGTCTTGCAAAAAAGGCTTATTTCCATGCAACATGGACTAAGCTCATATGGAATACACTTACTCACAGCACTGGATGGCTTGCTTTGTGGAAAAAAGATATTTACAGTTTCTACTGATAACTATTTAATGATGTTTTCCTCTGCTTAAGCACAGCACAGGGTCCATTACCATAATAACTGTACATGTTATAGTAATTAACAGGCTTAACTTAAGAGTACCCTTGAGACATAAGGCATATTTATTTCTCTTTTATAGCTGAGAACCTGAGGCAAAAGTAATGAAGTGGCTCAAGGTCACTAAAGAGGCTATGAGGCTCCAAGCCACAGCTTCATGACTTCATGTGGCGGCTCTATGAAGTTGAACTGTCCTGTCTTGTATCATACCCAGAGCATCAGGGAAACACCCAAGTGCAACTCTGGACAGAAACCTCCAGGCTTATGGAGTCCCCCTGAGCATCACCCCTGGGAATGGCCATGCCAGAGAGGCTGTGATTTACCAAAGCATCCCATAGAACAGGTCAGCACAGCCTTTATCCCAATACCAGAGCATCTCCATGCCCTCCTTGAAGTCTCCATGGCACAGGGAAACAGAGTTCACATTTTCTGGTATGATCATGCTGTTGTGATCAGGATACTTGGCTTTGCTCAGCCACCAGCTGTACAGCACAGGTCATTCACAGCAGTTGTAAGCAGCTGCTGCTGGCTACGTGCATGCTCATGGCACACCATTTTCTCTCTCCAGCTGCTGTCACTGCCAGGGCTGCTGCCACAGAGCACTCCAGCATCTTGCCCATCTGCCCTTGCTCTAGAGTGGACCTGGAGAGTAAGCTCAAAAAGCAGCGTAGATGGGCCCAGCACGTCTACAGCAGTGTCTCTGCTTTAAGCCTTCCCATGCTTTCTTATTTTTCCCAAAACTAGTGTATTAGTGTGGTTTGCCTCTGCAGTTAACTGATGACTGATATTTTATTAAAGATGGTGTGTAAGAGCTAAATTGTTTGCCCCAGCTTTGAAGGAGTTTAAACTGGAAGTTTGTCTTGGATAGCAGTCTGATGAGCCTGTAAAGACCTTCCTTAGTCTACTCAGAAACATACTCCAGCACAGAAAATTTAGGCCAGCTGGTGAACCATATTTCAGACAGAAATCTCTACTAGCCATGGAAGATGCAGTTTAGCCTAGAGGCTCAATTCACAGAGGCTTGATTTAACTCTGGGGGGGATTATGTTAGTTGTCTGCTGTTTTATTAAGAAGTTGCCTTATGAATTGTTTCAGTTTCTATGGAACGTTGCTACCAGAAAAAAATATTTGTAATATTTCTTCTCTCCCCTTGTCCTCTTATACTGGAAACAGCATTCCAGCTTCAATATGCAAAACTGTGGTGTGAGGGTTTACCTCAGCATGATTGCTAAGGCCAAATGGGTGACAGCATGTATCCAGATTCCCCTGCTTGGTTCATTGCTGCCTGTGACTATTCTTGGAAGTAGAGCCCTTTTTCCACATTTTCTTAGAATAATCACATGTTAAGAACATCACAGTTTGCTCAGGACTTTGGTCAATCACAGTGCAGTCTCTATACTGTGGAAATCACTTAGCTGCCTGGCATTTGCTTCATGCACTATAAAGATCCAAAGAACTAGTGCTTTCATGCAATCCCACGGTGAAGAAGTGATACTAAAATGTACCATGTGACTGCTTCTTGTTTTCTTTTAAACCAGATAATATAACTGATACCAAATGAGTCATGGTCTACAGTTTGCTGCTACTTAATGTCTCTTGAGTTGAGCACAGTCTTAGTCAGTCTAGAAATTTCTAAATTATCTTCTAAGAAAACACATGACTTAGGGCTTTGGAATAGACTGTTTCTCAGCTTCTTCTAAGATAAGGTATTAGCCAAATGATTATTCAAGTTTTAGATGAAACACTTCTTAACACCTAATACAGTCTACATTTTAAAGTAAAAATCAGATAGTGAGAAGTCCATTTTGCCATCCTGAGCTGAGTAAGTCAGGGGATATCCAAAAGTATATCAACAAAGCTGCAGCAATGAATCATCTTTTGATGTCAGTTTTTCCATACAGTCCCATCATCAGCAATCGGAGTGAATCTTTGCATCTTCTCCAGGCTGCAACCTCTTCTGTTCTCCCACTTCCCTCCCTCAGCCTCCCTACTTCCACAGATCCTCCTCACCAGCTCTGGGGACCAGGAAATAATAGAGAAAGCCTAAACTTTTGTCTTAAAAACAAACAAACAAACAAAGAGAACAAGGACAAAGAAGATGCTTCTTGTTCTTCTCCTTGGGAAGACAGACTTGAGTTTGTGAGCCATGACAAATTAATGTAAGCAGTTGCAGGAATCAAAAGCTCATTGCTGATTGTTGCTAAAGATCACAGGTTGTTTGTGTCCCCCTGTTTTGCTGATTAATGATACCAATTAAACTCGGACACCAGAGTGAAAAGAGTAGGTGTATTTTACTGGGGATAACTAAATAATGTAGCAGAATAATACAGAAAACATGCAGTAAGAAAAGACAGAATAGTGCACTTAAAGTAAACAAACAGAAAAATACAGGGTAATGCATCAAATCATTACTACCTGAGAGAGAGAATAGTGAGTAAGAAAGATCCATCACCACTTGCATACGTTACCATCATCCAGATCCGCAGTCGCTGGGCAGCCCCGGTTACAGCGAGGATTTGGAGAGCCTGTCCTGGCAAGTGGGAAATCCTACGCGGTGCGTCCACCCGTAGGTGAGGCTTCCAAAGTCACTGTGAGCGGGTCCAGCCTTATATACCTAAAAATCAGCAAGTCAGAATAGCTGGCACCTTTGTTTTAAGTGGAACATCTGGTTTCACTCTCACATTAGATTCCCCCAGAGCCTGGCCAGGGCTCGGTGTGGGGGGGGAGAAGCTAAGGGACTTTCCCTGCTTATCTAATTTATTTATGCTCTTTTTAGAACAAGGCCACATGTCTGGTCTCAAGGCCGGACAGCTGGCTTCACGGCCTTGTTAACTTGCCCCTACACAAGGAAGAAGAAAGATACATTCAGGATAGACATGTTTTCATTACATTCATCATGAGTATATGATATCTAAGATCCATCTTTCATTAATGAGCATACATATTTCACTAATGACTACATACTAAGTTAGCAACTTCGGCTTGGGCCCTGTTGTTTAGGCTTCAATACTTCAACACTTTAGCACTTTTTACATCAGCATAAGTGGGTTGTTATAACTTAGTACAATACCTACTAGCACAATGGTTATCAGTTATAAAATATACAGGATTCATCTATAGGTCACAGAATCACAGAATCACAGAATTGTCTAGGTTGGAAAAGACCTTGAAGATCATCCAGTCCAACCATTGACCTAACACTGACAGTTCCCAACTACACCATATCACTCAGTGCTAAGTCAACTTTACTCTTAAACACCTCCAGGGATGGGGACTCCACCACCTCCCTGGGCAGCCCATTCCAACACCTAACTACCCGTTCTGTAAAAAAATGCTTCCTAATATCTGTGGCATCGCTGGAGAACAACGGACATGTTGTGAGCGATCCAGACCAAGGGGCCTCTCTGTAACAACAGGCTGCAGCTGTGTTCAAGGACAAAAACAAGGCCGAGACGGCCTGAGAAACTACATTCCTGCCCAAGAGATAAAGATGTTGGAATGTCGAAAACCGGGGGTCTACCTGGGGGGAGAGCAGCGCGTGGACACCACACCGGGACCAATCATAGAGGGCAGAAGGGCGTGTGAACAAGTAGCTTTAGCCTATTAACAATAAGATAGCGGCGCGTGAAGCTTGTGATAGAGTATAAATTGCTGTGTAGCCTTTAATAAAGTGGCATCAACTTGATCAAATTGGTCGTCTAAGTTGTGTCCGAGACTTCCGCGTCGGCAACTGGCGCCCGACCAGGGACCCGAGGGAGCCTCATCGAAGATACGCGGGATTCAAACCCTGGGGAATCGGGACCCTCCCGTCAGTGCTTGCCCGAGCAAGAGAAGACGGCCCAGAGGGGGCAGAAGCAGCCGTAGCAGGCGCTGCCCCGGCACCTGGGAAGACGCGCGCGCAATCGTCGGGAATCTCGCCCTGATCAGGTGAGCGGCTGGGGAGGAGATGGGGTCCGCGCTGGGTAAAGAAGAAGCGGCAGTGGTTAAACTCCTCCAACATATACTCTCTGAGAGAGGATTATCTTATCAGGGGAACCTGAGGAGGGTGCTGTTGTGGGCTCGGCAGCATGGATTAATCCCCTCAGTGACCGCAGCGGCACTGTGGGACGACATTAGCTCAGGCTCTAAAGACAGTGGGAAACTCTCCACTGTGTGGAGATTGGTCCTAGACACTCTGACAGAACTGAAAGCAGAACGGCAGACCCCCGCCTCCGCTTTCGCTGCCTGGTCAGCAGAGGCCGAACGCGCTGGCGCTCAGGATTCCGCCACTGCTGGGACGTTCGCGGGATCCCTGTTCCCCAAGGCGGCTCCTAAAAGGAGGGACGGGGACGCTGCACGCGCAGCACCCGTGCGGCAGGGAAGGCAAGAGCAAAAATCAACAGATTTACCACCGCTTGAGTCCCCCCCTCAAGCTCAAAGGACCAATCCCCGGAGCGCCCCGCCCCGCTCCCGCCGCCCCCCGCCTCGCCAGAGGAAGGCGCCGACCCAGCCCTGCCCCCGTCCTCGCCCCCGACACCCCGGTTGGTGCAGGAACAATCTCGTTATGGTTTTACAAGATCAACACCTGCAAGAACTAACGAGAAAATTAGAGCAACTTGAAATCCGAATGCAGCAAGCGGCTCAACCCACCCCCACAGCACTGCCGCCTCCCCCTCTTCCTTTTAACCCCTTCCTCCGCGATACGGGGGGGGGGTGGTCAGAGGGAAACGGTGGCTCTCGGGCCGCTGCCATCGTCGGCTCAAATGGGAGGGGGGGCACTGGGAGGCGCGGGTGGTAATGGTAATCCGGCACATCGATGGCGGGGAGTTACTCGGGATGCGATAATTGAGGGGCAGTTTAACGAGCTGGGACCAATGGCGTTCCCGGTAACAGTAACCTCACAAGGCAATGAGTGGGGAGCCTGAGATTGGAAAATGATGGGGATGTGCTGGGTTACAGAATTAGTATATGGTGAAAATGAGTTAAAATCACCATGTACTGGTTCAGTAATTCAACTTCCCAGCAGCCACACCCCGTCAGCAAGGAGATCCTCTATATGGGGTGCAAGCTCAAATGCTGATGGGCGCAGGCCCTTTTGCTAGCCCCGACTGCCAAGTTAGATTTCAACCAGAAGTGTTACGGTTAACCCAAGAATTGGCCTTAAAAACGATTTTAGCCGTACATGATGAAAAAGCAGCACCAGCATTTACAGGAGTAAGACAGGGGCCCACGGAGCCCTATCCAAAATTCATTGCTAGACTACATGCCGCTATTGATGTTAATCCTGAGGCTTGGGGGGCTTGGGACTTTCTTAGTTTTCTCATTAACATTACTTATGATAGTGCTGATGGGTGGGCTGAGAAAGACTTCAGTCTCTTAACTGCCTGCGGCCGAGACCGGCACCACGCTCTCACCGCCCCCCCCCCCCCCGCCAAAAGCGGCAGTTTTTACAGAAGCTGCTGACACACCACATAATCAACAAGTAATAGTTTAATAGTTTTATATATTCTTAACAGTGTTTTGATGTTTGCAGCGTTTATCATTTTATGTTGTGTGAGAAATAAGTGTAAGAGGCCTCTTTGTGTGACTGTTTTGCGTGTGCGAGACGTGGCAGCTGCAGACTGCGGACTTCTTTGACAGAGTGCCATAGTACCCACTGGGTCATCGGTGCTGCCTGTTTGTTTGGGCTCAGTGTTTGAAGTGTCACAGGTGAAATATCTCCTCTAGCAGGAGGCAGTAATTCTGTATTAATTGTTGTCTTGAATTTAGGTGCGTACTCTGTGCGGAGAGTGCACCTTTGTACCATCTATCTGAGAAGGGTATTGTCATAAAAATCATCTATAACCTTACAGGGGTTGTTCGTTTTACCAGAGGTCAAACTTACTCAGCTTGTTTATTTTACTACAGCTGGGGTGACTCAGGATTTGGATCAGCAGGTACTCCTCAAACATTTTGAGCTCAGACAGGGAGACAAAGTCGACCTCTGATAAAATGTGCCCTCACCAAAGCAGAAGAATCTGTTGAACTGACAGGCATTTTACATACTGGTGCGGATGTGACTGTAATATCTGCGAGCAGATTGGCTGTTAGCTCGGGTAACACGAGTGCTTTTCAGGGTTGGTGGTCATGCTGTAATGTTTCAAACCAAATAACTCATTCAGGTAAGGGGCCCAGAAAACTGGGTAGCAAATATTCATCCATTTATATTGGAAACCCCTATTACATCATGGGGTCATGACTGTATGGCTCAATGGGGAACTCAAATCAGATCAAATTTGTCTTAATTGCCACTGCAGCACAACCCACCCTGAAACTAACCTGGAAAACAGAATCACCTGTATGGGTGGGTCAGTGGCCCTTGCCAATGGAAAAGTTGTGCCACCTTAAGGATTTAATTCATAAACAGTTAAATGCAGGACATATACCTACCAGTCCTTGGAACCCCCTGGTGTTTGTTATATCAGATAAAAGTGGTAAATGGTGACTTTTACATGATCTCCAACACATTGATTCCCCTAAACTGGCATTTTCTAATAATTGATCTGAAAGATTTATTTTTTCTCCATTCCCTTGTACAACACAGTACCACTGGGTTGTTTTACCATAAGGCATAAAAAATACTCCCACAATGCAGGTCTCCTAGACTGTTATATATCATTATATGGATGACATCCTTATAGCAGCAGAAACACAGGGGATCATGGAAAAGGCTCTTGCTTTACCCAAAGACTCAGTATCTCAAATGGGGTGACAAATAGCACCTGAAAAGGTACAGCGATCATCACCATGGCAGTACCCGGGGTGGTGAATTTGTGAACAGACCATCGTCCCCCAACACCTTAAACTTAAAACTGATGTTAAGACTTTAAATGATTTACAGAAACTGTTACAAACCATAAATTGGATATAGCTGTTGTTGGGCCTAACTAATGATGATCTGCATAGCTTGCTTTATGTTTTGCGAAGAGATCCTTCACTGACATCACCCAGAGTACTTTCAGAGAAAGCAAAAACAAGATCTCCACCGTGCAGCTAATGTCATCTCAGAAATACAGCAAGCACAGCTTTCACATGCAATTTTTCCACCAAAATGCCAGGGCAATACAAAACCATGTTTTTTTTATCAAGGCCTCAGCCTAAAGACATCATTGCGACTTGCCCTGAATGCCAGAAGGACTCTCTCTCTTCAACAGCTAGTGGTGTCAACCCTCGGGGACTCACTCCTCAGAATTATGGCAATCTGACGTCACTCCGACGTCACTCCCTTTGCTGCATTTGGATTCTCATCACAGATACCAGATCAACAAGAAGTCCAGGGCAAGACTCAAGTCCTGGAAAGTGTAACTGGGAAGGACCATATCCTTTAATAACCTGGGGAAGAGGTTATGCTTGTGTTTTCACAGGTCACAGTCCCGGTGGTTACCAGCAAGCTGTGTGCAATCACACCCAAGGCGTGAGAGGCAGCTTTTGGTGGACACTCAGGAGCCAGCTGTGGGTGCTATGCATACCCCTGTGCCAACAGTTCGCCATCTCTTCAACTGATCATATAAGCAGAATGGATGGGTAATGCTTGCTGCTGCAATAGGACAAAATACACTATCTCTGTCCTTAATCACACTACAGTTCCCAACTCTTTTAAGAGAAAATGCTAACAGTACTTGCAACTCCTTGATGAAACATATAGGCTTACTAGTCACTAGTGAAAGATGTAGCTTAGACAAAATGTAGTTATTAATAAGGATGAAATGCTATAAGAATGTGTATATTCAATTTTTTTTCTTTAGCCATATTAAGAATTAGGAACTCAAGTGTTTAACCTTATTAGAAACTCCCTTGGTTTTCCCCCTTGAGTGGTGGCCAGGCTCTGGGTGGAACCCAACAGGAGGATGAGATCAGATGTTTCCGCTCAAAGAAAATTGCCAGTTATTTTGGCCTGCTGAATTAGATAAATGAGGCTGGACCTGCTTGCAGCGATGTTGGATGCCTCACCTACGGATGGACGCATCGCGTAGGATTTCCGGTTTGCGAGGAAGGGCACTCTAAATTCTCGCTGCATCCAGGGTTCCCCAGCAATTGCAGATCTGAATGTTAGTACCCCATTAAGTAAGTGTGCTATTCCATATTTTCCTTATTGTTTATTTTTGTAGTATTTAGGCATGTATTTTCCTTACTGTTTATTTTTGTAGTATTTAGTCATATCCCTTAGTTATGGGTACTGAAATTAGCCTCCTCTTTTTTACCTAATAACTGTAACTGCTGTATTGTTTCTAGCATTCTGTAAAATTGTTTTAAGTATGCTGCATTTTTTGAAGTTTGCCTAACCTTTAATTCATAAAGTCTTGAAATAAGTGTTGCAGGTACTGCTGCAAAACAAAGAAAGGGGAGATGTGGGAGGCATTGGCCTGTCAGCCTTACACAGCCTCTAAGCAATTGCAGGGGTTGATGAAGAACAGGCCTTGGAAGATAGATAAGAAACTACTGAGTTGTGCCAAGGTAACAGGCAAAAACAGCTGTCCGCTGCAACACTGAACTGTGAAAAAGCACTAAGCTGTGAGAAGTTACCGTCGCGGTAGGGCGGAATGTGCCAGGGAATATGGGAAATTAGTTCAATTGACCCGTGAAACTGATAATGGATCAGCCTATACCTCTCAAAAAATTTGCTCTCTTTTGTCAACTCTGGGGTATACGTCACATCACAGGTATACCACATTCCCCCACGGGGCAAGCTATAGTGGAGAGAGCGCATCAAAACTTTAAAAGCGCTTTTGCAAAAACAAAAAGGGGGAGAGGTCTTGGCTGCTGCAGAACCACTTGCAAAAGCGGTGTATGTGTCAAATTACTTACTTACGGCTCACAGGTGATAGGGAGGAACCACCAGTAGTAATACATACTATGGATCTGAAATCTGATATAAGCCGGTGTGGAGATGGTGCTTTTGCTCTGGATCTGAAATCCGATATAAGCTGGTGTGGAGATGGTGCTTTTGCTCAGTACAAAGATGTTGCTATAGGAGAGTGGAAAGGACCTGTGGAACTAACAATGACGGGTCGAGGCTATGCCTGCGTTATTACCGATACCGGCACTAGATGGGTTCTGAGTCAGTGGGTGCGACCCTGGAAAAAGGAAGTTAGGAAAGATGAAACGGAAACCGAATGAGATATTAACTTGGAGCAGGGGTTATGTTTGTGTTTTCACAGATGCCAGCTCTCGCTGGGTTCCTGCTCGGTGTGTTCGGCCTGTATTGGAACCTGCCTCAAAGTGAAGGATGGGTGGTCTCACAACCAAGTACCACCGCAAGCCCTGAAAATCCGTTCTCTACATGCTTGGTAGAAATACCTGTGGATACATGGCTGAACTCACTGCAGTTTTGGCTTAGCAAACAAACTAATGCTACTTCTTTAGCTTTAAGTGGCCTTTTAACTGATGCTGATAGTGTTAGAGATGCTACATTATAAAATAGAGCTGCGATTGACTTTTGCTTCTAGCGCAAGGACATGGTTGTGCTGAATTTGGAGGAATGTGTTGTATGAATCTATCCGATCATTCAGAATCTATTTTTAAAAGCATTCAGCAATTGAAGGATGGAGTCAAACGCTTAACAGAAGATGATGGCTTGGACTGGCTGACAAGGATGTTTAAAGGTTGGGGATTATCTGGTTGGTTGATAACGTTAATCAAAACTGTAGGGGTAGTCCTTTTGATTGTAGTGACTGTGCTCTCAACGTTGCCTTGCCTTATAGGCCTTCTGCAAAGGGCCCTGCAGAGGACTGTCGGTGCAATGTTTTTAGCACAGGACCACAGGGGGGTCTGGATGCTCAAAAACAAAAAGGGGGATTTGTGGCATCGCTGGAGAACAACGGACATGTTGTGAGCGATCCAGACCAAGGGGCCTCACTGTAACAGCAACTGCAGCTGTGTTCAAGGACAAAAACAAGGCCGAGACGGCCTGAGAAACTACATTCCTGCCCAAGAGATAAAGATGTTGGAATGTCGAAAACAGGGGGTCTACCTGGGGGGAGAGCAGCGCGTGGACACCACACTGGGACCAATCATAGAGGGCAGAAGGGCACGTGAACAAGTAGCTTTAGCCTATTAGCAATAAGATAGCAGCGCGTGAAGCTTGAGATAGAGTATAAATTGCTGTGTAGCCTTTAATAAAGTGGCATCAACTTGATCACATTGGTCGTCTAAGTTGTGTCCGAGACTTCCGCGTCGGCAAATATCCAGTCTAAACCTTCCCTGGTGCAACTTGAGGCCATTCCCTCTTGTCCTATCGCTTGTTACTTGGTTAAAGAGACTCATCCCCAGCTCTCTGCAGCCTCCTTTCAGGTAGTTGTAGAGGGCGATGAGGTCTCCCCTCAGCCTCCTCCTCTCCGGACTAAACAACCCCAGTTCCCTCAGCCGCTCCTCGTACGACATGTGCTCCAGACCCTGCACCAGCTTCGTTGCCCTTCTTTGGACATGCTCAAGTGATTCAATGTCCTTTTTGTAGTGAGGGGCCCAAAACTGAACACAGTAATCGAGGTGCGGCCTCACCAGTGCCGAGTACAGGGGTAAGATCACTTCCCTGTCCCTGCTGGCCACACTATTTCTGATGCAAGCCAGGATGCCATTGGCCTTCTTGGCCACCTGGGCACACTGCTGGCTCCTGTTCAGCAGGCTGTCAATCAACACCCCCAGGTCCCTTTCTGACTGGCAGCTCTCCAGCCACTCCTCCCCAAGCCTGTAGCGCTGCTGGGGGTTGTTGTGGCCCAAGTGCAGCACCCGGCATTTGGCCTTATTGAAACTCCTCCAGTTGGCCTTAGCCCATCGCTCCAGCCTGTCCAGATCTCTCTGCAGAGCCTCCCTACCCTTGAGCAGATCAACACTCCCACCCAGCTTGGTGTCATCTGCAAACTTACTGACGGTGCATTCGATCCCCTCATCTAGATCATCATTAAAGATATTAAAGAGAAGTGGCCCCAAAACCGAGCCCTGGGGGACACCACTCGTGACCGGCCGCCAACCGGATTTAACTCCATTCACCACAACTCTCTGGGCCCGGCCATCCAGCCAGTTTTTTACCCAGCGAAGCGTGTGCCCATCCAAGCCGCGAATAGTCAGTTTCGCCAGGAGAATGCTGTGGGAAACAGTGACAAAGCCTTACTAAAGTCAAAGTAGACAACGTCCACAGCCTTTCCCTCGTCCAATAAGCGGGTCGTCCTGTCGTAGAAGGAGATCAGGTTTGTCAGGCAGGACCTGCCTTTCGTAAACCCATGCTGACTAGACCTGATCCCCTGGTTGTCCATTATATGACTTTTAATGGCACCCAAGATGACCTGCTCCATGACCTTCCCTGGCACCGAGGTCAGACTGACAGGTCTATAGTTTCCTGGATCCTCCTTCCTGCCTTTCTTGTAGATGGGTGTCACATTTGCCACCCTCCAGTCCAATGGGACCTCCCCAGTTAGCCATGACTTCAGGTAAATCATGGAAAGTGGCTTGGCGAGCACATCTGCCAACTCTTTCGGCACCCTTGGGTGTAACCCATCCGGTCCCACAGACTTGTGTGCATCCAAGTGGTGTAGCAGGTCTCTGACCACTTCCTCTTCAACTGTGCTGACCTCATTCTGCTTCCCCTCCCCATCTCCCAGCTCATGAGGCTGGGTGTCCAGGGAACAGCCAGTTCCACTGCTAAAGACTGAGGCAAAGTAGGCGTTGAGCACCTCAGCCTTTTCCTCATCCTTAGTTACCATGTTTCCCTCTGCATCCAGTAAAGGAGGGAGATTTTCCCCAATCCTCCTCTTGCTGTTAACGAATTTATAGAAAGATTTTTTATTATCCTGAACAGCTGCAGCCAAGTTGAGCTCTAGCTGTGCTTTGGCTCTCCTAATGCTCTCCCTGCATAACTTCACTATGACTTTATAGTCTTCATGAGAGGCCTGGCCCCTCTTCCAAAGGCGATAGATTCTCCTTTTGTTCTTGAGATCCAGCCAAAGGTCCCTGTTTAGCCAGGCTGGTCTCCTTCCCCTCCTGCTTGTTTTTCGGCAGACGGGAACAGCCTGCTCCTGTGCCTTTAAGACTTTGCTCCTGAAGTATGTCCAGCCTTCCTGGACTCCCATATCCTTCAAGGCAGCCTCCCAAGGGATTTTGTTAACCAGTCTCTTGAACAGGTCGAAGTTAGCCCTCCGGAAGTCTAAGGTGGCAGTTTTACTAATCCCTCTCTTTGTTTCTCGAAGGATCAAAAATTCGATCATCTCATGATCACTGCACCCTAGAGAGCCTCCAACCTTTACCTCCCCCACAAGCTCTTCCCTGTTCACAAGAAGCAGGTCCAGGAGGGCACCTTCCCTGGTCGGCTCACTCACCAGCTGTGTGAGGAAGTTATCCTCCACACATTCCAGGAACCTCCTGGATTGTTCCTTCTCCGCTGTGTTGTGATCCCAGCAGATATCCAGGAGGTTAAAGTTCCCCACAAGAACAACGGCAAGTGACCGCGAGATTTCTCCCAACTGTTTATAGAAAGCTTCATCCACCTCACTGCTTTGGTTGGGAGGTCTATAGCAGACTCCCACAGCAAGATCCGCTTTACTGGCCTGATCCACACACTCTCAACCCTGTTATCACTATACTTGATTTCCGAGCTATCATATCATTCTCTTACATATAGGGCCACTCCACCACCTCTCCTTCCCTGTCTATCCCTCCTGAAGAGCTTGTAGCCATCAATTGCTGCACTCCAGTCGTGTGAGGCATCCCACCACGTTTCTGTTATAGCTACTATGTCATAGTTCTCATGCTGCATTATGGCTTCAAGCTCACCCTGTTTGTTGCTCATACTGCGTGCATTGGTATAGATGCACTTGAGATGAGCTAATGAATCCAACACCCTCTTGTGAGGTCAACTCTGGCTTGGGCCTGTTGTCCAAGCCTTAGCATTTCACCCCCCAAAAAAACTGGATTTCACAGCCTGGCTAAATTAATAAATAAAAGCTATGCATCCTAGATCTTGAGGGATAGCCCAGATTAAGTGGACAGTGCAGTGACATCCAGGCTGCTCTATGTCATGACAGAAGCTCTTGCTGAGGAGGTTGCATGGAATGAAATGACATGAAATAAAGAAGAGATGGAGAATTAAGGAATAATCTCAGATTCAAATCCAACTCAAAGTTGATCCAAGTTGAATCAGTTCGAATCTGGATTCCAAGTTGCAAAAGCAGCTACCCAAGATTAGCTGTCTGACACATATCTTTTAATGTAATTAAAAAGATCACTGTATTTGTTGTCCCTCAAAAAAGGCTATAAAGGTGATTCCTAACTGCATTGTACTCTTCTGGCTTGCAGGCAAAGTGACCAGAATGCAGCTCACGAAAGGCACATCAGCTGCTTACACAGGGCACTTTGGCCTCTTTCAGGCTTGCTGTTCACAGCACTGCCTGTCACAGATCTCACAGACCCTGACCCTATGTATGGGAAAAAGCCTGGCTTGAGTACCTCATTGCTGGGAAGTGTCATGAAGAAGGCGGCTAGCAATGGCTTAGCTAATACCAGTCTGCAAGGTGGTGTCCTGGTCACTTTGTGTATCACCAGCTCAGATAGATCTGTTTGGAGCCTGTCTCCAGGCAGCTATTGAAACAGGAACAGTCAAATCCCTGTCTTCTGTACATCTGACAAGGACAGGACCTGAAGACATTGGCAGTATTCAAGGCACGTGACCCATTTCATTCATCTGCAGAGCAGCAGCCCCACACTCAGGCAGGGAGTTTCTCCTGGACTGGGATCATACTGTGTAATGCAGGGGAAAGAAGCAGTGGGGGTCAGTCAGGGCTTATTTTGGGACATGTTCATAAACAACTCACATGGCAAAAGAGAAGAAGAAAGAGCTTAGTGAAAATCTCTGACTTTGTGGCCATGAAGATCAGTGTAAGTCAGTCCTTGCTGTCCTTCCAGAAATGTCCTCCATTCCCTGCTTTACAGATCCAGCAGCAGATCTGTGCATGGACTTCCCTAATACCATGCCCTGGAAGGTACTATCTCCATGGCAGACATGAAACCCATTAGGGTCCCCATGCTTTGACTACATAGAAAAGGCTCCTTGCCTGGCAGTGACAGTAGTGGGGCTGAGGTACCCTGCTTTGGACAGGTTTTGTACAGACTGGTATGATTCAGAGGCATTTTGCCACGGGCAGTCTTCCTGGATCAATGAGGGACTGGTGGAATTTTTTCTTCCTCAGTGAAGTAGCTTGTTCTCTTTTCTAGGGTCCTTGAAAGCTCCTGAAGAGAAATCAAGATGTATTGGCAATAAGTTTCTCTATGTGCTTGCCATGGGATCTTCACTTGCTCTATTTATCTCTGCATGTTTGTCCTGGTTTAGCCAGGATAGGGTTAAGTTTCCCCAGCAGTGGGGGGGGGGGGGGGAGCTCTAGCCGGGTTATTCAGATACCATGCTGACAAATCCGCACGCCGAGGCAGAGAGTCAGTTACCGCGTGTACTGTGGGATTGGCTCTGTTCTCACTGCTGTATTGGTAGAGATTTTGCTCTGTTCATTGTTATTACTGTTATTCTTATTGTTATTGTTGCTGTTTGTTGTGTTGCTGTTGCACTGCTGTATTAAACCTTTCCTTATCTCAGTCTCGGGGCTTTGTATTTCACTCCCTTTGTGGGGGAGGGGCAGCGGCCGCGTGTTCTCAGACCCCGGCAGGGGCTAAACCATCACAATTTTGGCGCCCAACGTGGGGCTGGAGAAGGCTGAGATAAGGACAAAAGGAGCAGGTGTGTTAGAGCAATCTGTTAGGTGTAATTTTCCTGGTTTTATTTGTATTTGTTTGATAAGAAACGTTTGCAATGCTGACCAAGTTGCTTGCGTGGTGGGGCTGGATTAATCCTTATATCCATTGTGCATTCCCAGTGCTGATGTTTGTTCTCGGTGGAAAATGTATCAAGGGTCTTGTTTTGCTGTATTGGCTGCAAACTGCTTATAATATGCTTGTATCGCTGCTTGTGGGGGTGAACCGGTACCTGTTTGCTGCCTGGGCTTTTGTTAAGGGTCTCACCCCCTCCATGGGTGAGCCAGGGGAAGAGATTCTCTTGGTTTTTGAGAGTTTCAGCTATCCCTGGAGCATCCTGGCCAGTGTGTTCGCAGTACAATGCTTTCTAAATGTCTGCCAGATCTTGTTTTGGGCCATGCGGTACTTCTCCAATAATGGCACCACCCGGAAACCTGCCCCGAGGGCAGATAGTTATAAATGGCAAGGTGTGTGGGAAAAGACGGGCAAGTGCCTGAGTCAGTGGTCACCCCCAACGTTCTGGGATTTCACTCCCAAACAAGTGCAGAGTCCTGATAAACTGGTGGAGTGTTTGGAAAAGGTGTGCTGCCAATCTGACAAACCCCGGGAGACACAAATCCTTGTGATGTGCTGGGGGCTTGCCCATGCTTACCGCATCGCCCTTAACACTGATCACTGCCCTCAAGGGGGAGAAAGGGCTGCAGGGTCTGAAAGTGAACTTACTGGTGCAGCAGCTGGGCCAGGGGGACAGGCAGTGCCAGTACCGGTCGCCTCCACCAGCACAGCAGCTGGGCCAGAGGGACAAGCAGTACCAATATCAGTGGCCCCGATATGGAAAACCAAATATACCAAAACATCCCCTCACAATGTACAGGGTGATAATGAACCAGGCCCATCACGAGAGCAGGAGGAAGAGCCAGAGGTAACCATCCGATCTCTATCCCTGAGTGAGTTGCGAGATATGCAGAAGGATTTTAGCCGCAGTCCAGGTGAGCAAATTTGCACCTGGCTGCTCCGATGCTGGGATAGTGGAGCTGCTGGTTTGGAATTGGAGGGGAGAGAGGCCAAGCAGGTGGGACCTTTAGCCAAGCAGGCTGGTATTGACAAGGCAATAGGGAAACAGGCTCAAACCCTCAGCCTTTGGAGGCGACTCCTGCTCGCTGTGAGGGAGAGGTACCCCTACAAGGATGATGTTCTATGTCGGTTGGGCAAGTGGACCGACATGGAGAGAGGCATTCAAAACCTCAGGGAAATGGCTGTGTTTGACATGATCTATGGTGATCTGAATGATGAGCAGTCACCAATGGCTCCAGATCAGGCCCCTTGCACACAGCTGATGTGGCGGAAGTTCCTGCAAAGTGGACCAGAGGGACATTCCAAAGCATTAGCAGTAGCGTCCTGGTGGCGAGACACCCAGACTCAGACAGTGGACGAAGTGACTATGCAGCTCCGGCAATATGAGGGAAGTCTCCCTTCCTCCCAACATGTTTTGGTTTCAGCCGTAGAGGAAATGTCTCAGAGGCTCCAGAAAATGGAACAGGACATGTCCTATGTTCCGCCTGCACGGGCCGATGTCTCAGCCATTAGAAGCAGGCGTATCCCCACCCAAGAGAAGGGCAGTGGAAGGTACACACCACGGGGCACCCTGTGGTTCTTCCTCCGCGACCATGGGGAGAACATGAGAAGGTGGCGGACAGCCTACGTCCGCCCTAGCTGCACGAGTACAGCAACTGAAAGGGAAGACCACCATGAAAGGGGAGTCTTCCAAGAGAAATGCAGCTCCAGTGTCCAGTCGGAAATCCCCCAGACAGAATAGAATGGCCAACAGTATGCTTGACCCTCTTGAGGGGACCAGGAAGTCATTCTTGCAGGAGTCACTCTTAGATCAAGTGAGTGATGGTGAACAGGATTAGAGGGGCCCTGCCTCCAGCCAGGTGGAGGAAAGGGATAATGGGATTTACTGGAAGGTGTGGATCCGATGGCCTGGCACATCAGACCCACAAGAATATAAGGCCTTGGTAGACACTGGCGCACAGTGCACCCCGATGCCATCAAGCCACAGTGGGGTCGAACCCATCTGCATCTCCGGAGTGACAGGGGGGTCCCAACAGCTGACCCTATTAGAAGCTGAAGTAAGCTTAACTGGGAAGGACTGGCATAAGCACCCCATTGTGACAAGGAGCTTTTTTGGGGGGGGCTTTTGAATCTTTTTGGAGACAGAAAGGCAGCTAGCCGGCTCTAAGGAGACTGGCAAGCCGGTGGGCGGGCAGCTGCGGAGGCGTGGGCTGTGGGCGGAGCCCAGGGCTGGTGGTGCCTGTTTTGAGCGAGGTGTAAACACACCAACGGTCACTCGCCGAGGAGAGCAGCTCACACCCACCCCTCGGTAACGAGCTGGGAGGGCTTCCTAGTTAGCGTGGGCGGAACCAGCACCACCCACCGTTAATTCAGTGATAAGAACCCTGTGGGAGGGCAGCGACCTGGTCGCTGCTCATCGAGCTCAGGGTGATCAGATAGTACCTGTAAACCACCGGTTGATAGTACTTGTCAACCACCGGTAGCCTGAGCCATGGTCTCCTCTCGCCTCAAAAGCACCACCAGCAAGAACGTGGCAACCCAGACAGAGCAACCATGCAAACATGCAGCAGTCCAGGTCCCAGGATGCAGGGAGTGCCTGAGCCTGTCAGTGCAGTTGGAGGGCTGCAGTGACAGGGCCTGTGTGCGCTGCGACCAGCTGGATGACCTACTCAGCCTGGTGGCAGAACTCAAAGAAGAGGTCGAGAGATTAAGAAGTATTAGGGAATGTGAAAGGGAGATTGATTGGTGGAGTTCCACCTTGGCACCCATGAATCAACAGGAGCAAATAGAGGCTCCAGGCAAGGCAGGTGATCCCTCACCCTCATGCTACCAGGCAGAAGGAGGGGACCTAAGAGATGAGGGAGAGTGGAAACAGGTCCCTGCTCAGGGAGGCAAGAAAACTCTCTCCCAACCTCCCTCACCCTCCATGGTGCCCCTTCACAATAGATTCGGGGCCCTGGAACTTTTGAATGAAGACATGGAGGAAGAGAATGAGACAAACAATGGGGAAGACCAAGGACCACCAAGGCCAGGTCACTCTAGAAAAGGTATTAAAACCAGCTCTGAAAGGAACCCCAGAAGAGTCAGTGTAGTGGGGGACTCCATTCTGAAGGGTGTCGAAGGCCCCATATGCAGACCAGACCCGCATCATAGGGAAGTCTGCTGCCTCCCTGGGGCCCGCATCAAGGACCTCACAAGAAGACTCCCCTCTCTAGTCAAACCCAAGGACTATTACCCTCTTCTGGTTTTTCAGGTAGGTAGCGACAACATAAGCAGGAGAAGTATTAAATTAATGAAGAGAGATTTCAGGGCCTTGGGGAAACTGATCAAGGGGTCGGGGGCACAGGTTGTGTTCTCCTCCATCCCTCCAGTTGGGGGGATGGATGAGGATGAACACCGAAGAACACAACAGATGAATTCGTGGCTTCAAGACTGGTGTCACCGTCAGGGCTTTGGTTTTTTCGATCATGGGTTGGTATACAGGGCACCAGACCTCTGGGCGTTAGATGGGATGCACTTGTCCAAGAAGGGGAAGAGGATCTTGGGGCTGGAGTTAGCTGGGCTCATTGACAGAGCATTAAACTAAATTTGAAGGGGGAAGGGGGCAAAACACCAGCCCAGCTGAAGTGCATGTATACCAATGCACACAGCATGGGTAACAAACAGGAGGAGCTTGAAGCCGTGATGAAACAGGAAAATGATGATGTTGTGGCTATCACAGAAACATGGTGGGATGCCTCCCATGACTGGAGTGCACCAGTTGATGGCTACAAGCTCTTTAGAAGGGATAGACAAGGTAGGAGAGGCGGTGGGGTAGCACTGTATGTTAGGGACTGTTATGATTGCCTTGAACACAAGTGCAGTGAAGACAGGGTGGAGTGTCTTTGTGTTAGAATCAGGGGGAAGGCCAACAGGGCAGATGTTGTAGTAGGAGTCTACTATAGGCCACCCACCCAGGACAGAGAGGTGGAGGAAATATTCTATAGGCACTTGGGAGAAATCTCACCATCACTTGCCCTTGTTCTTGTGGGGGACTTCAACTTCCCAGACATCTGCTGGAAATACAACACAGCAGAGCGGGACCAGTCCCGAAGATTCCTGGAATGTGTGGGAGACAACTTCCTAACACAGCTGGTGAGAGAACCAACCAGAGAAGGTGCCCTGCTGGATCTCCTCCTTGTGAACAGAGATGGACTGGTGGATGATGTGGTGGTTGGAGGACGACTAGGGCACAGCGATCATGAAATAATAGAGTTCTCTATTCTTAGAGAGGCCAGGAAAGGGCTAAGTAGGACTGACATCCTGGACTTCAAAAGGGCTGACTTTGTCTTGTTTAGGCACCAGCTTGACAGGATCCCTTGGGAGATGGTCCTGAAGGGTATAGGGGTCCAGGAAGGCTGGAAACTCTTTCAGAAGGAAGTGTTTATGGCTCAGGAACAGGCAGTCCCCAGGTGCTGTAAGAGGAGCAGGCGGCAGAGAAGACCACCCTGGCTGAACAGGGAGCTTTGGCTGCAACTCAAGGAGAAAAGGAGAGTTTACAGCCTTTGGAGGAAGGGGCTAGCCACTCACAGTGATTACAAAGAGGCTGCGAGGCTGTGCAGGGCAGAAATCAGGAGGTCCAAAGCCCAGCTGGAAATTAATCTGGCTTCAGCAATCAAAGATAACAAGAAATGTTTCTATAAGTATGTCAATAGGAAAAGAAAGACCAGGGAGAGTCTCCATCCCCTGCTAGATGCTGAAGGAAACTTGGTAGCAAGTGATGAGGGGAAGGCTGAGGTACGTAATGCCTTCTTTGCCTCAGTCTTTAATAACAAGACTAGTTGTATTGAGGGAATCCAGCCCCCTCAGCCAGATGATAGAGACTGGGAGAACAACCCCCCGCAATCCAGGAGAGAGTCAGTGACCTGCTGCATCACATAGACACACACAAGTCTATGGGACCAGACGGGATACACCCGAGGGTGCTGAAGGAGCTGGCTGGGGTGCTCGCCAAGCCGCTTTCCAACATTTACCAGCAGTCCTGGCTGACCGGGGAGGTCCCGACAGATTGGAAACTGGCCAATGTGACGCCCATCTATAAGAAGGGTCGGAAGGATGATCCGGAAATTACAGGCCTGTCAGCTTGACTTCAATACCTGGGAAGCTGATGGAGCAGCTCATCCAGAGTACCATTTTACAACACGTGCGGGACAACCAGATGATCAGGCCCATTCAGCATGGGTTTATGAAAGGCAGGTCCTGCCTGACAAACCTGATCTCCTTCTACGACAGAGTGACCTGCTTATTGGATGAGGGAAAGGCTGTGGATGTAGTTTACCTTGACTTTAGCAAGGCTTTTGACACCATTTCCCACAGCATTCTCCTGGTGAAACTGGCTGCTCGAGGCTTGGATAATCGCATGCTTTGCTGGGTAAAAAACTGGCTGGATGGCCAGGCCCAAAGAGTGGTGGTGAACGGAGTTAAATCCAGTTGGAGGCCGGTCGCAAGTGGTGTCCCCCAGGGCTAGGTTTTGGGGCCACTCCTGTTTAACATCTTTATTGATGATCTAGATGAGGGGATCGAGTGCACCCTCAGTAAGTTTGCAGACTACACCAAGCTGGGTGGGAGTGTTGATCTGCTCAAGGGTAGGGAGGCTCTGCAGAGAGATCTGGACAGGCTGGAGCGATGGGCTAAGGCCAACTGGAGGAGTTTCAATAAGGCCAAATGCCGGGTGCTGCACTTGGGTCACAACAACCCCCAGCAGCGCTACAGGCTTGGGGAAGAGTGGCTGGAGAGCTGCCAGTCAGAGAGGGACCTGGGGGTGTTGATTGACAGCCGGCTGAACATGAGCCAGCAGTGTGCCCAGGTGGCCAAGAAGGCCAATGGCATTCTGGCTTGTATCAGAAATAGCGTGGCCAGCAGGGACAGGGAAGGGATCTTACCCCTGTACTCGGCACTGGTGAGGCCGTACCTTGATTACTGTGTTCAGTTTTGGGCCCCTCACTACAAAAAGAACATTGAATGACTCGAGCGTGTCCAGAGAAGGGCAACGAAGCTGGTGAAGGCTCTGGAGCACATGTTGTATTAGGAGCGGCTGAGGGAACTGGGGTTGTTTAGTCTGGAGAAGAGGAGGCTGAGGGGAGACCTCATCGCCCTCTGCAACTACCTGAAAGGAGGTTACAGAGAGCTGGGGATGAGTCTCTTTAACCAAGTAATGAGTGATAAGACAAGAGGGAATGGCCTCAAGTTGCGCCAGGGAAGGTTTAGACTAGATGTCAGGAAGTATTTCTTTACAGAACAGGTTATTAGGCAGTGGAATGGGCTGCCCAGGGAGGTGGTGGAGTCCCCATCCCTGGAGGTGTTTAAGAGTAGGGTCGACATAGCGCTGAGAGATATGGTGTAGATGGGAACTGTCAGTGTTAGGTTAATGGTTAGACTAGATGATCTTCAATGTCCTTTCCAACCTAGTTGATTCTGTGATTCTGTGACTGGCCCAGATGCCCCATGCATCCTAGGTATAGATTACCTCAGGAGAGGGTACTTTAAAGACCCAAAAGGGTACCGGTGGGCCTTTGGTATAGCTGCCCTGGAGGAGGTTGAGCAATTGCCCACCTTACCCGGCCTCTCAGAGGACCCCTCGGTGGTGGGGTTCCTTAAGGTTGAAGAGCAGCGAGTGCCAATTGCTACCAAGACGGTGCACCGGCGGCAGTACCGCACTAACCGAGATTCCCTGGTCCCCATCCATCAGCTGATCCATTGACTAGAAAGCCAGAAGGTGATCAGCAAGACTCATTCACCTTTCAACAGCCCTATATGGCCAGTGAGAAAGCCTAATGGCGAATGGAGACTGACCGTGGACTACCGTGGCCTGAATGAAGTTACGCCAGCGATGAGTGCTGCGGTGCCGGACATGCTAGAGCTCCAGTATGAGCTGGAGTCGAAGGCAGCCAAGTGGTATGCCACGACTGACATCGCTAACGCGTTCTTCTCCATCCCAATAGCACCAGAGTGCAGGCCACAGTTTGCGTTCCCTTGGAGGGGTATCCAGTACACCTGGAATCGATTGCCCCAGGGGTGGAAACACAGCTCCACCATTTGCCATAGACTGGTCCATACTGCACTGGAGAAAGGTGGGGCTCCGGAACACCTGCAGTTCATTGATGATATCATTGTATGGGGGGACACAGCTGAGGAAGTCTTTGAGAAAGGAAAGAAGGTAATTGAAATCCTCCTGAAGGCTGGTTTTGCCATCAAGTGACAGAAAGTTAAGGGGCCTGGAAGGGACATTCAGTTCCTAGGAATAAAATGGCAAGATGGGCGTCACCACATCCCAATGGAGGTGATAAACAAGCCATGGCTCCACCAACCACTAAAAAGGAGACTCAATCTTTCCTGGGTGCTGTGGGGTTCTGGAGGATGCACATCCCAAACTACAGCCTGATTGTGAGCCCTCTCTACCACGTAACCCGCAAGAAGAACGATTTTAAATGGGGCCCAGAGCAACAACAAGCCTTTGAACAAATTAAGCGGGAGATTACCCAGGCAGTGGCTCTCGGGCCAGTCCGGACAGGGCAGGAGATTAAGAACGTGCTCTACACCGCAGCCGGGGAGAATGGCCCTTCCTGGAGCCTTTGGCAGAGAGCAGATGGGGAATCCCGAGGCCGACCTCTAGGCTTTTGGAGCCGGGGATACAAAGGCTCTGAAGCTAACTATACCCTGACTGAGAAGGAGATACTGGCAGCGTACGAAGGAATTCGAGCTGCCTCAGAAGTGGTCGGCACTGAGACAGCTCCTCCTGGCACCCCGACTGCCGGTGCTGGGATGGATGTTCAAAGGAAAGGCTCCCTCCACACATCATGCAACAGATGCCATGTGGAGTAAATGGGTTGCGTTGATAACACAACGGGCTCGAATAGGGAACCGCGACCCCCCAGGATTAGTGGAAATGATCATGAACTGGCCAGAGAGCAAAGATGCTGGGATGTCACCAGAACAAGAGGTGAAACGTGCTGAGGAGGCCCCACCATATAACGAGCTGCCAGAGGAAGAAAAACAATATGCCCTGTTCACTGATGGGTCTTGCCGCATTGTGGGAAAACATCGACGATGGAAGGCTGCGGTGTGGCATCCCACACGAGAAACCACTGAAGCTGTTGAGGGACAAGGTGAATCGAGCCAGTTCGCAGAGGTGAAAGCCATCCAGTTGGAGAGACCCTTGGTCCTCTGAGGCAACCCCTCCGCGTATTGGAGCCCTGCTTCCTGAGAAGGCCCGACATCGCCTGTTCATGGGAAGTAGAGAATAAATCTGTTTTCTTGTTTTTCTTCCGCACGCGGACCTTTGCTTTGCTTTGCTTACATTAGAACTGCTTTTGTTTTACCCACAAGGGTTGTTTTTTTTTCCTATCTTATTTTCTTTCCCCTTTTTGCCCTGTTCAGAAAAAAGGGGGAAGGGGGGGAAGTGATAGAGCGACTTGGTGGGTACCTGGCATTTAGCCAAGGTCAAACCACCACAGCCTTTTATTCCCGTCCTCTGCTTTGACTGAAGCAAAGGATCTAGAGCATCAGAAAACAGCAGCAACTTCAAGCGAATAAACTGATTAGGATTGGCAAAGCACTGTTGTTGGCACATCTGTACATGCCTCTGCATGCAGATACAGATTCATGTCATTGGGTAGCACCTGACCAGATGCTCTCGTTCGACTAGGACAAACCTATTAATTAATCTGGGTTGGGTTTTTTTCAGTTTTAGACAGGAATCCGTGCCTTCTTATACCATGATCACAATTAGAAGCTACCAATAAAAGGCGACTTGTCATTTGTCACTTGTTGCTCTGTACCTATTATTTGTCTATAGTTTACACAGGCATAATTGCCAAAGAATCAAAGTGAGGTGTTTCCACTTTCAAAATATATTCAGTGTTCATTTTCTGTGTGCTTTTTTTCTCCACCAATTTTGCCCATTTAAAGGTCCCACCTCTCCCACTGCTTTTGTTTTTGCAGGTTCCTTTGCCCTGGTGGGATGGATCTGACTTTGGTGATCTCCATTTTGATGAGAAACAGGAATGACTGTGATTTATCAATACCTCTTTGGCCAGTTTCTTCACTTGGGTGGCTTGGATTGGGCGGCTTGGATCAGGGAACTGTTGTATTAAAACCATACACATTTGCTTGGGTGCATGTTTTAGGTAGATGGCTCTGGTTTGGGGTCATTTTCATGTGTAGTCACAGGCTCATGCTCCATCTCCCTCTCCCTCTCTGACTCTTTACAGCTCCCTCTGCACTAGCCTGTGGCCTCTAAGAGAATGTTTCATTGTTAGAAAACCAGGGAATCAGATTTATTTACTGGGAGTGACCTAGTTTGAGCAGAAGTGGGGAAAAACACATCTGATATAGTTTATCATGTTGAATAACCACTGAAACAACTGCATACTTCACTCTTTGGATCAACAGAGGAGCCCTGCCAAATGTCAGATTATATATTCCACAGCTGAAGTGTTTGCATAACTTTTCAGTGGGTACCATTTAAAGAAAGAAAACCACTGATGGGCCTTTTCTTAATATATTCCCCTAAGTTTGACATGCTCATGGTGTACTGCCAACAATCATTTTGTATTTGTAAGGCAAAGTTATTCATATCTCCACCATGGCCCTCATGCCATCTAGCAAGACAGGACTGGCCTTCCCCATTTTCAGAATCTCAGCAATTGATTGGAGGAGCCTCCACGCAATTGTAGGCAGTGCTGGGGGGCACTGAGCCCTCTGCACGCATTGGGGGGCTACAGCATCACAGCCCAGGAGAGGGTGGACTTGCTGAAGTGCCAGTTGTGTTACAGATAATGATATCTAGGAAATGTTCATTTGGCCATTTTGGTTGGTTGCCCAGTGACTTGAAAGAAATTGTCCGTTATTTCTTTTTGGAGGAAATGAAAAAATGACTACATCCAATTTAAACATTGGCTTTTACAGCATTCCTATCACTTTCCAGATTTTGTGTTTACTAAAGAATTATCAAAAAAGCAGATTTCTTTTTCTGAGCACGTGCTCAGATAAGCCTTCCCACTCGGTGGCTATTGAACACATACCTGAATATAGCATTAAGGAGTTGCTTTTCTCCCTTTGAGCCCTGAGGGCTAAAATTCCTCTAGGGCTTCTTTGCCAGCAGTCACCCTCCTTGGGTTGCTCAAATTATATATTGGCCACATCCATGCAGCCCATGTACCTTCCCCTTGCAGAGGGTTGGTGCTTGGGTAGCCTGGGCCACTATCCCACTGCCAAGAATGATCTGAGTTTTTCACACCAGAGAAGGGCATTTTTTATTATTGCTGCTGTGTTGAGTTTGTGTGTGTAGCGGGGGTTTTTGGTAGCAGGGGAAGGGGCTACAGTGGTGGTCCCCTGTGTGAGAAGCTTCTCGAATCTCCCCTGGCTCCAAGTTGGAGAAAGTTTGTGGAGGACTGTCTCCTGTGAGATGGACCCCACGCTGGAGCAGAGTAAGAGTGTGAGGAGGAAGAAGTGACAGAGACAATGCGTGATGAACTGACTGCAGCCCCCATTCCCCGCCCCCCTGTGCCACTCGGGGGGAGGAGGTAGAGAATTCAGGAGTGAAGTTGAGCCTGAGAAGAAGGGAGGGGTGGGGGGAAGGTGTTTTAAAATTTGTTTTTATTTTCTCATTATCCTACTCTGATTTGATTGGTAATAAATTAAATTAATTTCCCCAAGTCAAGTCTGTTTTGCCCTTGACGGTAACTGCTGAGTGATCTCCCTGTCCTTATCTTGACCCATGAGCCTTTCATTATATTTTCTCTCCCCCTGTCCAGCTGAGGAGGGGTCATGATAGAGAGGCTTTGGTGGGAACCTGGTGTCAGCCAAGGTTAACCCACCACAGCACCTCCGATTTTCAGGGGAAAATATGGCCTTGTGATGCAAGTTAGATATAATTAACAATGAGATGGCACTCACTGGAGGGAGATGAATGGTTTAGGAAGAGAAGAAATTACGTACTTCTTTATCACCTGTTAAACTTGCAGGAAGTGCCTCTACATGCTGCTGGGGAGTTATGGCATTCCACCCAAACAATACATAAGGGATTTCTGGTAGTGGATGTAGTAATTTATGCACATGCATTGTAAAATTCTTGACTCCTAACAGATGAAACACTGTCATATAAATGGGAGATATTTTTTATGTCTGTTGATACTAACTTTGAACATCCTGCTTGGAGCAGTATGTTAGGCAAGATGACCTTCAGATTTCTCTTATAACTGAAATTTTTCTACAATTTTCATTAGCTCAAAATCCCATTCTGTACCTGCTCTTAGTGTCAGTCAGTATCTTCAGACAAGCTATTGCATATTACTACATTTATCTTGTCCTGTCTATTCAGACATAAACACATTTTTCTCCTCTTATTGGCATCTTAATATGGACACTATGGATGTAGACTACAAGAGCACACTCTCTACAGAAACATGCTTTAATGCCCAAGAGATTCATTATTCCAAAGGCAGGATGCTTCTCTGAAGGTAGAAGGATTTTGACTACCTTCAGGTTCACCCATTCCTAACCCCCACAGTGTCAATTCTCTTCTGTCTTTGGTACAATAAATTCTAGGTTAGGAGAGTGCTACAAAAGGGTTAGTTGTTATACTGCAGCACTGGGGATGGTTGTGCAAGGAACAAATTGGCTATGGCCTGAAAGGTATGTACCCCACTGAATGGTCACCTGAACACAGCAGCAATCAAGCTCAACCTCCTTCTTGCTGACTGATGTACCAGCATGTCCTGTGGCATTTGAGCCTTGCTGTGTGCCAAGCTTCATTTCCATGCCAGTTTCCCCAACTAGCTGGTTTTCTACCAGCTTTCCAACACCTGAGCAGACTTAAGGAGCACTGCACCACTATCACAGGCTGAAGCTTGAAGGGTGCTATTGTGCCCAAATTCAGCAACTGCTGAACAAGGCAGCAGAGTCCCCAGACAGCCCCCTGCTCTGTAACTGACAAAGGGAATCAGAGCATGTGGATTCTAAAAACTTTGCAGGTTCCCTGTAGGGTAGAATAAGTCACAGGAATGGATCTAGCTGTTTTGTCAGTGGAAAGGCATGAACAAAGCCTAACTTTGGGTAAGAAGTCAGTTGAATACCATGTAGATTGACTATAGGTATCATACAAAAGGTATGCTGCATATATTGGGTTGGGATTGAGAATCTCTTTCCTTAACTTGCAAACTGTATTTCAAAGCAATTTTATCAGGTTAAAACCATCTAACTTCAGCTGTGCTCCAATTTTTAGGCTGTATGGTAATTCACTGGATTCCTTTTCGCATGTGGTTTAACAACACCCCCACACCAGCTCTTAAGTGCTGAAGAAATCAGGGAGTGGAACAGCACAAACAAGGCTGGACACTGTGAGGGAGGGAGAGCTTGCAAAAGGACTTATGCAGAGGCAGATGCCAGGTAAATATAGATTCCTGTTAACTTCTTTCAAGAAAAAAAAAAAAAAGCTCTAAAAATAGAGCATTATATAGCCTAGCTGAACATACCAGCTTCATCATTTCTCATTATGAGTGGCCCCCATCACTTTGTTAACAGCTATGCAACCAGTGCTTTTATAAAAAGTTATTTTCTCACTGGCCATATGACATCCACCTTCTCTAAACAGACACCCTTTACACACAGGCACATACATGCAATTTAGGTGGGACATTTTTGCAAGTTTTTCCTCTGTCAGGTTTACACAGAACCAGAGGATTACAGATGAGACTCTTTATTCTATCAAAACCCTCAGTTTTGGCCTGGGTGCAAACCACAACAGGAATGCATCCTTGCTTGGAATCAGTAGCTGCTTCTCTCTATTGGGCAGAGAAGGAGCCATGCTTCAGCAGCCCTGGATAATAGGCAGAGGGTATCAGTGTCATGCATTGTCCTTTTAAGCTAAAATACCTGTGACAACTGAGCCAGGCAGCTACTCTAGATAGGTTCTTAACTGACTAGAAGAAAGAATCTGAAAGACAAGAGTCAGTACAAAAATCAGGGTCCCAGAGGATTTTCAAAGATGCTTCAAAGATGCTTGAGACCACTGATAGATGCCTAGAAAGACACAGAAAAGAATTGGCTTTCCGGGGCAATAGGCTTTGATTTGTGTAGAGTTAACAGGGAAAATTACATTTAAAATTTAAATTAAAAACAGATGAGGAAAAAAGTTTGAAGAATCTAAATCTATATGCAAATTTAAACCTATAAATATAGATTATATATATGTTCTGAATAGAGTCTTACAGGAGTTAACTGATGAGCTTACTGATCCACTCGCAGCAGCTTTGGAAAAACCTGAGTTCACAGGTCTTCCCCATTTTGTCACGCTCAGAGAACTTTAGGCCAGATGTCACCACCGTCACTAGTGTTGAGTCACCTGTTACTTCAGCCATGGTCTTATTGGAAATGAGAGGAAACACAGTGAAATTAGGCAACTTTTTTTGCTAAGGGGTTCACCTAATGACTACTGATAAAGGCAAAATTGCTTTCTCATCTAAATATACTTAAAGATATTTATCTAGTATCAGGTTTGTTACTTTGGTTTTCTGAAAATTTGCTACCAGATAGTATATATGCAGCTTACAAACTTGGTTTCATTTTAAGAGTTCATATGTGTTGCATATGAAATTGATTATCTTGATTATCTGATGAGTAGATGTTGAGGTTGACCTATCAGACGAGGCTGGAAGTTATAAAAAGACAAAATCTGCTGGGATGTGGCATGAGGCAAGACCAAACAGGAAGGAGAAAGTGAATGAACGCAGCAGCTTTGTCACCTTCCCACACAGATATTACCTCCTGGGGTGAAAAGCAAACTCAGGAAGGTGTGAGTGGGGTTGTGTTGGGTTTTTGGTGCCTCTCAGGTGCCATCTGCATGCAAGATACAAACAGCTCAGGCAGCTTCTTTCATTCCAGCACAGTTGCCCCATGCTGCCCGGGGGAGGGGGGGAAGTACAGGCAGGAGGTCACGTTTGGGACAGTGTGCCTATGTGGCCAGTGCCCTTTGGAGGTGTCATGGTTTAACTCCAGCCAGCAACTAAGCACCACACAGCCACTCTCTCACTCCCCCTCCAGTGGGATGGGGGAGAAAATCAGAAAGGTAAAAGTGAGAAAACTCATGGGTTGAGATAAAGACAGTTTAATTGGTAGAGCAAAAGCTGTGTGCACAAGCAAAGCAAAGCAAAGCAAGGAATTCATTCACTCCTTCCCATCGGCAGGCAGGGGTTCAGCCATCTCCAGGACAGCTGGGTTCCATCACGTGTAACGGTTACTTGGGAAGACAAATGCCATCACTCCAAACGTCCCCCTCTTCCTTCTCCTTCCCCCTAGTTTTATTGCTGAGCATGATGCTATATGGTATGGAATATCCCTTTGGTCAGTTGGGGTCAGCTGTCCTGGCTGTGTCCCCTCCCAATTTCTCATGCACCCCCAGACTACTCACTGGCAGGACAGCATGAGAGGCAGAAAAGGCCTTGACTCTGTGGAAGCACTGCTCAGCAATAACTAAAACATCCCTGTGTTATCAACGCTGTTTCCAGCACACACCCAAAACACAGCCCCATACTAGCTACTATGAAGAAAATTAACTCTATCCCAGCCAAAACCAGCACAGGAGGCCTGAGCTTGGCACAGAGGCTCCCAAAGGGCACCGAGCCAGTGGGCTACTGTGACAGGGGCCAGAGCTGGTGACCAAGGCAAAAGCCTGCCAATGTCTAGAGGCTGCTAAAGCAGATTGGCCTCAAGATACTGGTCTGAGCACAGTCAAGTGGAAGAGCTGGCTTGGCCTGAGACAAAGCATCATTAATTTCTGAGAGCACCCCTGGCTGGTAATGAGGCTGGGTTGGGCATGGCTGTTTGCAACCCATGGCTCACGTTGCAGCTGCACCCAGGCTTCCCCTCCAGTGGGGACACAGCCACGCCAGGCAGGACTGGCAGCACCAGGAAGTTGCTCTGCAGAGTCAGGAGTGGCCCATAGCCCTTGTGCTGCCCTGTGGCAAGGTGAGCAGGCACATCTTGGCACTTTCTTTCCTTATTTTGCATCTCTCTGCCATGACACAAAGAAAACCTTCAGTGACAGCGAGTGAAGAGGTAGTTCTGTTTTCCACTTCTTAGAATGCATGCAGACACCTTGCATGTGTCTGTGCACATGCTGAAGCTCCCCCCAGGAGCCCCTGCCTGCTGCCTGTTCCCTAAAGGAACAGCATGCCCACAGTGTGGCTCACAGTCCTGCATGGCCGAGAAGACACCAGGGTACTTATATTCTCAGGGAGCACAGCTGAGGGAGGCTGCTCCAGACATATACCCTTACCCCAAGCTTTTCTCATGTCCTCTCGCTTCACCGTTCATATTTGCATGAATTTCTTGCTTTATTTCCACTGAAACCATCTCATAAGAGGGCCTTGAATGTTTCTATTGGCAGCTTGCTCCTGCACCAGTTGCCTAACCAGCACATCTGGATAGCAGGACAAGGCAATTGCTCTTTGCTGTGTTATCCTTGATGTGAAACATACCCCTTCACCTGAGCTCTCTGTATCTTGAAGCAGATAAATATATAGTGTATAAGCATTTTCTGAATGAGCTGAACACACTCAGTTCCTACTTTTGTCTCATCTGAAGCTCTCTCCTGCTGCTGTGTTTTTCATTGCTGTCTTAAATTCTCATATTCTGGAGACCATCACATCCTGCTTCACTCACAACTTCTGTCATCACAATTAAAGAGGAAGTGGTCAGAGACCTGTTACACCACTTGGATGCACACAAGTCTGTGGGACCGGATGGGTTAAACCCAAGGGTGCTGAGGGAGTTGGCAGATGTGCTCGCCAAGCCGCTTTCCATGATTTACCTGAAGTCATGGCTAACTGGGGAGGTCCCATTGGACTGGAGGGTGGCAAATGTAACACCCATCTACAAGAGAGGCAGAAAGGAGGATCCAGGAAACTATAGACCTGTCAGTCTGACCTCGGTGCCAGGGAAGGTCATGGAGCAGATCATCTTGGGTGCCATTACAAGTCATATAATGGACAACCAGGGGATCAGGCCTAGTCAGCATGGGTCTATGAAAGGCAGGTCCTGCCTGACAAACCTGATCTCCTTCTATGACAAGATGACCCGACTATTGGACGAGGGAAAAGCTGTGGATATTGTCTACCTGGATTTTCGAAAAGCTTTCGACACAGTTTCCCATAGAATTCTCATAGAAAAACTGGCTGCTCATTGCCTGGATGAGCGAACGGTCTGCTGGGTCAAGCACTGGCTGGATGGATGGTCCCAGAGAGTGGTGGTCAATGGAGCTAAATCCAGCTGGTGGCCGGTCACAAGTGGTGTTCCTCAGGGCTCGCTGTTGGGACCATTTCTGTTTAACATCTTTATTGATGATCTTGATAAGGACATAGAGTGTATCATCAGTAAATTTGCAGATGACACCAAGTGAAGCGGGAGCATCGATCTGCATGAAGATAGGGAGGCTCTACAGAGAGACTTGGATAGATTGGATCGGTGGGCCAAGGCCAACGTGATGAGCTTCAACAAGGCCAAGTGCCAGGTCCTGCACTTGGGCCACAACAACCCCCTGCATGGCTACAGGATTGGGGAGGTGTGGCTGGAGCTGTCTGGAAGAGAAGGATCTGGGGGTTCTAATTGACAAGCAGCTGAACATGAGCCAGCAGTGTGCCCAGGTGGCCAAGAAGGCCAAGGGCATCCTGGCTTGTATTAGAAATAGTGTGACCAGCAGAAGTAGGGAGGGGATAGTCCCCCTGTACTCTGCACTGGTGAGGCCACACCTGGGGTATTGTGTCCAGTTTTGGGCACCTCAATACGAGAGAGATATCGAGGTGCTGGAGCGAGTGCAGAGGAGGGCAACGAAGCTGGTGAAGGGCCTGGAGAATAAATCCTATGAGGAGCGATTGAGGGAGCTGGGGCTGTTTAGTGTGAGGAGGAGAAGGTTGACAGGAGACCTATTCACTCTCTACAGCTCCCTGAAAGGACATTGTAGAGAGGTTGGTGCTGGTCTCTTCTCACAGGTAATTAGTGACAGAACAAGAGGGAATGGCTTTAAAATGTGACAGAGGAGGTTTAGACTGAAAATTAGGAGAAAATTTTTCAGAGAAAGAGTGGTCAGACAGTGGAACAGGCTGCCCAGGGAGGTGGTGGAGTCACCATCCCTGGATGTGTTTAAGGGTTGTTTAGATGAGATGTTGGGGGATAGATAGTAGGGCTGATGGTTGGACTCCAAGGGTCTTTTCCAACCTGAATGATTCTGTGATTCTGTGATTCTGGTGCGAAGTGTCTGTCCCAGTATCAACAGAGAGAACAGACTGATGACAATCACAGCATTCTTCCTCAAGTGTCCCCTCCTACTGTTGCGATGAAAAGCCAGCTCTGCGTACATTTTGTTAAGAGTCCAAAGCTTTGAGTCTAGGGTTGAAAGCCTGCTTTTTACTCTGCAAACCCTCCTTTTTAGGGTACAGACCCTCCTTTTTGGTGCACTAGCCCTCGCTGTTAGGGTGCAAACACTCATGTTAAGATTCCCAAGCTTCGAGTCCAGGGTTGAAAGCCGCATCTTTATGCTCCAAACGACCGTTTTTAGGCTTCAAATCCTACTTTTCACTCTGAAATCCCACGTTTTTATGCTCCAAACCCTACATGAATGGCACAAAGTCTCAATTTTAGGTCCCAACGCTCCCTTTTTAGAGTCCGGAACGTTGGTTCCAGGGTTGAAAGCCTCCCTGTTCTGCTTCAAACCGTCATTTAGAAGGTACAAGGCCTCATGTTTAGGGCGCAATGCCTCATTTTTTGGCCGCGAATCCTCCTTTTTAGGGGTCAATACGTCCTTGTTACTGTAAAATCCCTCACTTATATGTTCCAGACATCTCATTTAGGGCACAAAGCCTCGTTTTGTGGTCCCAAAGCTTCCTTTTTAGAGTCCAAAGCTTTGATTCTGTGGTTGAATTCCTCCTTTTATAATCCAAACCCTCCCGTTGATTGGACAAACCCTCATTTTTAGGGCCCAAACGCTCCTTTTTATGCTGTAAATCCTTCTTCTTACTGTAAAATCCCTCCTTTTTATGCTCCAAACGTCTCCTTTAGGGCACGAGCCTCAATGTTAGGTCCCAAAGATTTGGTTAAGAGTCCAAAGCTTTGAGTCTAGGGTTGAAAGCCTGCTTTTGACTCTGCAAACCCTCCTTTTTAGGGTACAGACCCTCCTTTTTGGTGCACAAGCCCTCGCTGTTAGGGTGCAAACACTCATGTTAAGATTCCCAAGCTTCGAGTCCAAGGTTGAAAGCCGCATCTTTATGCTCCAAACGACCGTTGTTAGGCTTCAAATCCTACTTTTAATTCTGAAATCCCACGTTCTTATGCTCCAAACCCTACATGAAGGGCACAAAGTCTCAATTTTAGGTCCCAACGCTTCCTTTTTAGAGTCTGGAACGTTGGTTCCAGGGTTGAAAGCCTCCCTGTTCTGCTTCAAACCGTCATTTAGAAGGTACAAGGCCTCATGTTTAGGGCGCAATGCCTCATTTTTTGGCCGCGAATCCTCCTTTTTAGGGGTCAATACATCCTTGTTACTGTAAAATCCCTCACTTATATGTTCCAGACATCTCATTTAAGGCACAAAGCCTCGTTTTGTGGTCCCAAAGCTTCCTTTTTAGAGTCCAAAGCTTTGATTCTGTGGATGAATTCCTCCTTTTATAATCGAAACCCTCCCGTTGATTGGACAAACCCTCATTTTTAGGGCCCAAACGCTCCTTTTTATGCTGTAAATCCTTCTTCTTACTGTAAAATCCCTCCTTTTTATGCTCCAAACGTCTCCTTTAGGGCACGAGCCTCAATGTTAGGTCCCAAAGATTTGGTTAAGAGTCCAAAGCTTTGAGTCTAGGGTTGAAAGCCTGCTTTTTACTCTGCAAACCCTCCTTTTTAGGGTACAGACCCTCCTTTTTGGTGCACAAGCCCTCGCTGTTAGGGTGCAAACACTCATGTTAAGATTCCCAAGCTTCGCGTCCAGGGTTGAAAGCTGCATCTTTATGCTCCAAACGACCGTTGTTAGGCTTCAAATCCTACTTTTCATTCTGAAATCCCACGTTTTTATGCTCCAAACCCTACATGAAGGGCACAAAGTCTCAATTTGAGGTCCCAACGCTTCCTTTTTAGAGTCCGGAACGTTGGTTCCAGGGTTGAAAGCCTCCCTGTTCTGCTTCAAACCGTCTTTTAGAAGGTACAAGGCCTCATGTTTAGGGCGCAATGCCTCATTTTTTGGCCGCGAATCCTGCTTTTTAGGGGTCAATACGTCCTTGTTACTGTAAAATCCCTCACTTATATGTTCCAGACATCTCATTTAGGGCACAAAGCCTCGTTTTGGGGTCCCAAAGCTGCCTTTTTAGAGTCCAAAGCTTTGATTCTGTGGATGAATTCCTCCTATTATAATCCAAACCCTCCCGTTGATTGGACAAACACTCATTTTTAGGGCCCAAACGCTCCTTTTTATGCTGTAAATCCTTCTTCTTACTGTAAAATCCCTCCTTTTTATGCTCCAAACGTCTCCTTTAGGGCACGAGCCCCAATGTTAGGTCCCAAAGATTTGGTTAAGAGTCCAAAGCTTTGAGTCTAGGGTTGAAAGCCTGCTTTTGACTCTGCAAACCCTCCTTTTTAGGGTACAGACCCTCCTTTTTGGTGCACAAGCCCTCGCTGTTAGGGTGCAAACACTCACGTTAAGATTCCCAAGCTTCGAGTCCAAGGTTGAAAGCCGCATCTTTATGCTCCAAACGACCGTTTTTAGGCTTCAAATCCTACTTTTCATTCTGAAATCCCACGTTCTTATGCTCCAAACCCTACATTAAGGGCACAAAGTCTCAATTTTAGGTCCCAACGCTTCCTTTCTAGAGTCCGGAACGTTGGTTCCAGGGTTGAAAGCCTCCCTGTTCTGCTTCAAACCGTCATTTAGAAGGTACAAGGCCTCATGTTTAGGGCGCAATGCCTCATTTTTTGGCCGCGAATCCTCCTTTTTAGGGGTCAATACGTCCTTGTTACTGTAAAATCCCTCACTTTTATGTTCCAGACATCTCATTTAGGGCACAAAGCCTCGTTTTGGGGTCCCAAAGCTGCCTTTTTAGAGTCCAAAGCTTTGATTCTGTGGTTGTATTCCTCCTTTTATAATCCAAACCCTCCCGTTGATTGGACAAACCCTCATTTTTAGGGCCCAAACGCTCCTTTTTATGCTGTAAATCCTTCTTCTTACTGTAAAATCCCTCCTTTTTATGCTCCAAACGTCTCCTTTAGGGCACGAGCCTCAATGTTAGGTCCCAAAGATTTGGTTAAGAGTCCAAAGCTTTGAGTCTAGGGTTGAAAGCCTGCTTTTTACTCTGCAAACCCTCCTTTTCAGGGTACAGACCCTCCTTTTTGGTGCACAAGCCCTCGCTGTTAGGGTGCAAACACTCATGTTAAGATTCCCAAGCTTCGAGTCCAAGGTTGAAAGCCGCATCTTTATGCTCCAAACGACCGTTGTTAGGCTTCAAATCCTACTTTTCATTCTGAAATCCCACGTTCTTATGCTCCAAACCCTACATGAAGGGCACAAAGTCTCAATTTGAGGTCCCAACGCTTCCTTTTTAGAGTCCGGAACGTTGGTTCCAGGGTTGAAAGCCTCCCTGTTCTGCTTCAAACCGTCTTTTAGAAGGTACAAGGCCTCATGTTTAGGGCGCAATGCCTCATTTTTTGGCCGCGAATCCTCCTTTTTAGGGGTCAATACATCCTTGTTACTGTAAAATCCCTCACTTTTATGTTCCAGACATCTCATTTAAGGCACAAAGCCTCGTTTTGTGGTCCCAAAGCTTCCTTTTTAGAGTCCAAAGCTTTGATTCTGTGGATGAATTCCTCCTTTTATAATCCAAACCCTCCCGTTGATTGGACAAACCCTCATTTTTAGGGCCCAAACGCTCCTTTTTATGCTGTAAATCCTTCTTCTTATTGTAAAATCCCTCCTTTTTATGCTCCAAACGTCTCCTTTAGGGCACGAGCCTCAATGTTAGGTCCCAAAGATTTGGTTAAGAGTCCAAAGCTTTGAGTCTAGGGTTGAAAGCCTGCTTTTTACTCTGCAAACCCTCCTTTTTAGGGTACAGACCCTCCTTTTTGGTGCACAAGCCCTCGCTGTTAGGGTGCAAACACTCATGTTAAGATTCCCAAGCTTCGAGTCTAGGGTTGAAAGCCGCATCTTTATGCTCCAAACGACCGTTGTTAGGCTTCAAATCCTACTTTTCATTCTGAAATCCCACGTTTTTATGCTCCAAACCCTACATGAAGGGCACAAAGTCTCAATTTTAGGTCCCAACGCTTCCTTTCTAGAGTCCGGAACGTTGGTTCCAGGGTTGAAAGCCTCCCTGTTCTGCTTCAAACCGTCTTTTAGAAGGTACAAGGCCTCATTTTTAGGGCGCAATGCCTCATTTTTTGGCCGCGAATCCTCCTTTTTAGGGGTCAATACGTCCTTGTTACTGTAAAATCCCTCACTTTTATGTTCCAGACATCTCATTTAGGGCACAAAGCCTCGTTTTGGGGTCCCAAAGCTTCCTTTTTAGAGTCCAAAGCTTTGATTCTGTGGATGAATTCCTCCTTTTATAATCCAAACCCTCCCGTTGATTGGACAAACCCTCATTTTTAGGGCCCAAACGCTCCTTTTTATGCTGTAAATCCTTCTTCTTATTGTAAAATCCCTCCTTTTTATGCTCCAAACGTCTCCTTTAGGGCACGAGCCTCAATGTTAGGTCCCAAAGATTTGGTTAAGAGTCCAAAGCTTTGAGTCTAGGGTTGAAAGCCGCATCTTTATGCTCCAAACGACCGTTGTTAGGCTTCAAATCCTACTTTTCATTCTGAAATCCCACGTTTTTATGCTCCAAACCCTACATGAAGGGCACAAAGTCTCAATTTTAGGTCCCAACGCTTCCTTTCTAGAGTCCGGAACGTTGGTTCCAGGGTTGAAAGCCTCCCTGTTCTGCTTCAAACCGTCATTTAGAAGGTACAAGGCCTCATTTTTAGGGCGCAATGCCTCATTTTTTGGCCGCGAATCCTCCTTTTTAGGGGTCAATACGTCCTTGTTACTGTAAAATCCCTCACTTGTATGTTCCAGACATCTCATTTAGGGCACAAAGCCTCGTTTTGGGGTCCCAAAGCTGCCTTTTTAGAGTCCAAAGCTTTGATTCTGTGGATGAATTCCTCCTTTTATAATCCAAACCCTCCCGTTGATTGGACAAACCCTCATTTTTAGGGCCCAAACGCTCCTTTTTATGCTGTAAATCCTTCTTCTTACTGTAAAATCCCTCCTTTTTATGCTCCAAACGTCTCCTTTAGGGCACGAGCCTCAATGTTAGGTCCCAAAGATTTGGTTAAGAGTCCAAAGCTTTGAGTCTAGGGTTGAAAGCCTGCTTTTTACTCTGCAAACCCTCCTTTTTAGGGTACAGACCCTCCTTTTTGGTGCACAAGCCCTCGCTGTTAGGGTGCAAACACTCATGTTAAGATTCCCAAGCTTCGAGTCCAAGGTTGAAAGCCGCATCTTTATGCTCCAAACGACCGTTTTTAGGCTTCAAATCCTACTTTTCATTCTGAAATCCCACGTTTTTATGCTCCAAACCCTACACGAAGGGCACAAAGTCTCAATTTGAGGTCCCAACGCTTCCTTTTTAGAGTCCGGAACGTTGGTTCCAGGGTTGAAAGCCTCCCTGTTCTGCTTCAAACCGTCATTTAGAAGGTACAAGGCCTCATGTTTAGGGCGCAATGCCTCATTTTTTGGCCGTGAATCCTCCTTTTTAGGGGTCAATACGTCCTTGTTACTGTAAAATCCCTCACTTTTATGTTCCAGACATCTCATTTAGGGCACAAAGCCTCGTTTTGGGGTCCCAAAGCTTCCTTTTTAGAGTCCAAAGCTTTGATTCTGTGGTTGAATTCCTCCTTTTATAATCCAAACCCTCCCGTTGATTGGACAAACACTCATTTTTAGGGCCCAAACGCTCCTTTTTATGCTGTAAATCCTTCTTCTTATTGTAAAATCCCTCCTTTTTATGCTCCAAACGTCTCCTTTAGGGCACGAGCCTCAATGTTAGGTCCCAAAGATTTGGTTAAGAGTCCAAAGCTTTGAGTCTAGGGTTGAAAGCCTGCTTTTTACTCTGCAAACCCTCCTTTTCAGGGTACAGACCCTCCTTTTTGGTGCACAAGCCCTCGCTGTTAGGGTGCAAACACTCATGTTAAGATTCCCAAGCTTCGAGTCCAAGGTTGAAAGCCGCATCTTTATGCTCCAAACGACCGTTGTTAGGCTTCAAATCCTACTTTTCATTCAGAAATCCCACGTTCTTATGCTCCAAACCCTACATTAAGGGCACAAAGTCTCAATTTGAGGTCCCAACGCTTCCTTTTTAGAGTCCGGAACGTTGGTTCCAGGGTTGAAAGCCTCCCTGTTCTGCTTCAAACCGTCTTTTAGAAGGTACAAGGCCTCATGTTTAGGGCGCAATGCCTCATTTTTTGGCCGCGAATCCTCCTTTTTAGGGGTCAATACATCCTTGTTACTGTAAAATCCCTCACTTTTATGTTCCAGACATCTCATTTAGGGCACAAAGCCTCGTTTTGTGGTCCCAAAGCTTCCTTTTTAGAGTCCAAAGCTTTGATTCTGTGGTTGAATTCCTCCTTTTATAATCCAAACCCTCCCGTTGATTGGACAAACCCTCATTTTTAGGGCCCAAACGCTCCCTTTTATGCTGTAAATCCTTCTTCTTATTGTAAAATCCCTCCTTTTTATGCTCCAAACGTCTCCTTTAGGGCACGAGCCTCAATGTTAGGTCCCAAAGATTTGGTTAAGAGTCCAAAGCTTTGAGTCTAGGGTTGAAAGCCTGCTTTTTACTCTGCAAACCCTCCTTTTTAGGGTACAAACCCTCCTTTTTGGTGCACAAGCCCTCGCTGTTAGGGTGCAAACACTCATGTTAAGATTCCCAAGCTTCGAGTCTAGGGTTGAAAGCCGCATCTTTATGCTCCAAACGACCGTTGTTAGGCTTCACATCCTACTTTTCATTCTGAAATCCCACGTTTTTATGCTCCAAACCCTACATGAAGGGCACAAATTCTCAATTTTAGGTCCCAACGCTTCCTTTCTAGAGTCCGGAACGTTGGTTCCAGGGTTGAAAGCCTCCCTGTTCTGCTTCAAACCGTCTTTTAGAAGGTACAAGGCCTCATTTTTAGGGCGCAATGCCTCATTTTTTGGCCGCGAATCCTCCTTTTTAGGGGTCAATACGTCCTTGTTACTGTAAAATCCCTCACTTTTATGTTCCAGACATCTCATTTAGGGCACAAAGCCTCGTTTTGGGGTCCCAAAGCTTCCTTTTTAGAGTCCAAAGCTTTGATTCTGTGGATGAATTCCTCCTTTTATAATCCAAACCCTCCCGTTGATTGGACAAACCCTCATTTTTAGGGCCCAAACGCTCCTTTTTATGCTGTAAATCCTTCTTCTTATTGTAAAATCCCTCCTTTTTATGCTCCAAACGTCTCCTTTAGGGCACGAGCCTCAATGTTAGGTCCCAAAGATTTGGTTAAGAGTCCAAAGCTTTGAGTCTAGGGTTGAAAGCCGCATCTTTATGCTCCAAACGACCGTTGTTAGGCTTCAAATCCTACTTTTCATTCTGAAATCCCACGTTTTTATGCTCCAAACCCTACATGAAGGGCACAAAGTCTCAATTTTAGGTCCCAACGCTTCCTTTCTAGAGTCCGGAACGTTGGTTCCAGGGTTGAAAGCCTCCCTGTTCTGCTTCAAACCGTCATTTAGAAGGTACAAGGCCTCATTTTTAGGGCGCAATGCCTCATTTTTTGGCCGCAAATCCTCCTTTTTAGGGGTCAATACGTCCTTGTTACTGTAAAATCCCTCACTTTTATGTTCCAGACATCTCATTTAGGGCACAAAGCCTCGTTTTGGGGTCCCAAAGCTGCCTTTTTAGAGTCCAAAGCTTTGATTCTGTGGATGAATTCCTCCTTTTATAATCCAAACCCTCCCGTTGATTGGACAAACCCTCATTTTTAGGGCCCAAACGCTCCTTTTTATGCTGTAAATCCTTCTTCTTACTGTAAAATCCCTCCTTTTTATGCTCCAAACGTCTCCTTTAGGGCACGAGCCTCAATGTTAGGTCCCAAAGATTTGGTTAAGAGTCCAAAGCTTTGAGTCTAGGGTTGAAAGCCTGCTTTTTACTCTGCAAACCCTCCTTTTTAGGGTACAGACCCTCCTTTTTGGTGCACAAGCCCTCGCTGTTAGGGTGCAAACACTCATGTTAAGATTCCCAAGCTTCGAGTCCAAGGTTGAAAGCCGCATCTTTATGCTCCAAACGACCGTTTTTAGGCTTCAAATCCTACTTTTCATTCTGAAATCCCACGTTTTTATGCTCCAAACCCTACACGAAGGGCACAAAGTCTCAATTTGAGGTCCCAACGCTTCCTTTTTAGAGTCCGGAACGTTGGTTCCAGGGTTGAAAGCCTCCCTGTTCTGCTTCAAACCGTCATTTAGAAGGTACAAGGCCTCATGTTTAGGGCGCAATGCCTCATTTTTTGGCCGCGAATCCTGCTTTTTAGGGGTCAATACGTCCTTGTTACTGTAAAATCCCTCACTTTTATGTTCCAGACATCTCATTTAGGGCACAAAGCCTCGTTTTGGGGTCCCAAAGCTTCCTTTTTAGAGTCCAAAGCTTTGATTCTGTGGTTGAATTCCTCCTTTTATAATCCAAACCCTCCCGTTGATTGGACAAACCCTCATTTTTAGGGCCCAAACGCTCCTTTTTATGCTGTAAATCCTTCTTCTTACTGTAAAATCCCTCCTTTTTATGCTCCAAACGTCTCCTTTAGGGCACGAGCCTCAATGTTAGGTCCCAAAGATTTGGTTAAGAGTCCAAAGCTTTGAGTCTAGGGTTGAAAGCCTGCTTTTTACTCTGCAAACCCTCCTTTTCAGGGTACAGACCCTCCTTTTTGGTGCACAAGCCCTCGCTGTTAGGGTGCAAACACTCATGTTAAGATTCCCAAGCTTCGAGTCCAAGGTTGAAAGCCGCATCTTTATGCTCCAAACGACCGTTGTTAGGCTTCAAATCCTACTTTTCATTCAGAAATCCCACGTTCTTATGCTCCAAACCCTACATTAAGGGCACAAAGTCTCAATTTGAGGTCCCAACGCTTCCTTTTTAGAGTCCGGAACGTTGGTTCCAGGGTTGAAAGCCTCCCTGTTCTGCTTCAAACCGTCTTTTAGAAGGTACAAGGCCTCATGTTTAGGGCGCAATGCCTCATTTTTTGGCCGCGAATCCTCCTTTTTAGGGGTCAATACATCCTTGTTACTGTAAAATCCCTCACTTTTATGTTCCAGACATCTCATTTAGGGCACAAAGCCTCGTTTTGTGGTCCCAAAGCTTCCTTTCTAGAGTCCAAAGCTTTGATTCTGTGGTTGAATTCCTCCTTTTATAATCCAAACCCTCCCGTTGATTGGACAAACCCTCATTTTTAGGGCCCAAACGCTCCCTTTTATGCTGTAAATCCTTCTTCTTATTGTAAAATCCCTCCTTTTTATGCTCCAAACGTCTCCTTTAGGGCACGAGCCTCAATGTTAGGTCCCAAAGATTTGGTTAAGAGTCCAAAGCTTTGAGTCTAGGGTTGAAAGCCTGCTTTTTACTCTGCAAACCCTCCTTTTTAGGGTACAGACCCTCCTTTTTGGTGCACAAGCCCTCGCTGTTAGGGTGCAAACACTCATGTTAAGATTCCCAAGCTTCGAGTCTAGGGTTGAAAGCCGCATCTTTATGCTCCAAACGACCGTTGTTAGGCTTCACATCCTACTTTTCATTCTGAAATCCCACGTTTTTATGCTCCAAACCCTACATGAAGGGCACAAAGCCTCAATTTTAGGTCCCAACGCTTCCTTTCTAGAGTCCGGAACGTTGGTTCCAGGGTTGAAAGCCTCCCTGTTCTGCTTCAAACCGTCTTTTAGAAGGTACAAGGCCTCATTTTTAGGGCGCAATGCCTCATTTTTTGGCCGCGAATCCTCCTTTTTAGGGGTCAATACGTCCTTGTTACTGTAAAATCCCTCACTTTTATGTTCCAGACATCTCATTTAGGGCACAAAGCCTCGTTTTGGGGTCCCAAAGCTTCCTTTTTAGAGTCCAAAGCTTTGATTCTGTGGATGAATTCCTCCTTTTATAATCCAAACCCTCCCGTTGATTGGACAAACCCTCATTTTTAGGGCCCAAACGCTCCTTTTTATGCTGTAAATCCTTCTTCTTACTGTAAAATCCCTCCTTTTTATGCTCCAAACGTCTCCTTTAGGGCACGAGCCTCAATGTTAGGTCCCAAAGATTTGGTTAAGAGTCCAAAGCTTTGAGTCTAGGGTTGAAAGCCTGCTTTTTACTCTGCAAACCCTCCTTTTTAGGGTACAGACCCTCCTTTTTGGTGCACAAGCCCTCGCTGTTAGGGTGCAAACACTCATGTTAAGATTCCCAAGCTTCGAGTCCAAGGTTGAAAGCCGCATCTTTATGTTCCAAACGACCGTTGTTAGGCTTCAAATCCTACTTTTCATTCTGAAATCCCACGTTCTTATGCTCCAAACCCTACATGAAGGGCACAAAGTCTCAATTTGAGGTCCCAACGCTTCCTTTTTAGAGTCCGGAACGTTGGTTCCAGGGTTGAAAGCCTCCCTGTTCTGCTTCAAACCGTCATTTAGAAGGTACAAGGCCTCATGTTTAGGGCGCAATGCCTCATTTTTTGGCCGTGAATCCTCCTTTTTAGGGGTCAATACGTCCTTGTTACTGTAAAATCCCTCACTTTTATGTTCCAGACATCCCATTTAGGGCACAAAGCCTCGTTTTGTGGTCCCAAAGCTTCCTTTTTAGAGTCCAAAGCTTTGATTCTGTGGTTGAATTCCTCCTTTTATAATCCAAACCCTCCCGTTGATTGGACAAACACTCATTTTTAGGGCCCAAACGCTCCTTTTTATGCTGTAAATCCTTCTTCTTATTGTAAAATCCCTCCTTTTTATGCTCCAAACGTCTCCTTTAGGGCACGAGCCTCAATGTTAGGTCCCAAAGATTTGGTTAAGAGTCCAAAGCTTTGAGTCTAGGGTTGAAAGCCTGCTTTTTACTCTGCAAACCCTCCTTTTTAGGGTACAGACCCTCCTTTTTGGTGCACAAGCCCTCGCTGTTAGGGTGCAAACACTCATGTTAAGATTCCCAAGCTTCGAGTCCAAGGTTGAAAGCCGCATCTTTATGCTCCAAACGACCGTTGTTAGGCTTGAAATCCTACTTTTCATTCAGAAATCCCACGTTCTTATGCTCCAAACCCTACATGAAGGGCACAAAGTCTCAATTTGAGGTCCCAACGCTTCCTTTTTAGAGTCCGGAACGTTGGTTCCAGGGTTGAAAGCCTCCCTGTTCTGCTTCAAACCGTCTTTTAGAAGGTACAAGGCCTCATGTTTAGGGCGCAATGCCTCATTTTTTGGCCGCGAATCCTCCTTTTTAGGGGTCAATACATCCTTGTTACTGTAAAATCCCTCACTTTTATGTTCCAGACATCTCATTTAGGGCACAAAGCCTTGTTTTGTGGTCCCAAAGCTTCCTTTTTAGAGTCCAAAGCTTTGATTCTGTGGTTGAATTCCTCCTTTTATAATCCAAACCCTCCCGTTGATTGGACAAACACTCATTTTTAGGGCCCAAACGCTCCTTTTTATGCTGTAAATCCTTCTTCTTACTGTAAAATCCCTCCTTTTTATGCTCCAAACGTCTCCTTTAGGGCACGAGCCTCAATGTTAGGTCCCAAAGATTTGGTTAAGAGTCCAAAGCTTTGAGTCTAGGGTTGAAAGCCTGCTTTTTACTCTGCAAACCCTCCTTTTTAGGGTACAGACCCTCCTTTTTGGTGCACAAGCCCTCGCTGTTAGGGTGCAAACACTCATGTTAAGATTCCCAAGCTTCGAGTCCAAGGTTGAAAGCCGCATCTTTATGCTCCAAACGACCGTTGTTAGGCTTCAAATCCTACTTTTCATTCTGAAATCCCACGTTTTTATGCTCCAAACCCTACATGAAGGGCACAAAGTCTCAATTTTAGGTCCCAACGCTTCCTTTCTAGAGTCCGGAACGTTGGTTCCAGGGTTGAAAGCCTCCCTGTTCTGCTTCAAACCGTCATTTAGAAGGTACAAGGCCTCATGTTTAGGGCGCAATGCCTCATTTTTTGGCCGCGAATCCTCCTTTTTAGGGGTCAATACGTCCTTGTTACTGTAAAATCCCTCACTTTTATGTTCCAGACATCTCATTTAGGGCACAAAGCCTCGTTTTGGGGTCCCAAAGCTTCCTTTTTAGAGTCCAAAGCTTTGATTCTGTGGATGAATTCCTCCTTTTATAATCCAAACCCTCCCGTTGATTGGACAAACCCTCATTTTTAGGGCCCAAACGCTCCTTTTTATGCTGTAAATCCTTCTTCTTACTGTAAAATCCCTCCTTTTTATGCTCCAAACGTCTCCTTTAGGGCACGAGCCTCAATGTTAGGTCCCAAAGATTTGGTTAAGAGTCCAAAGCTTTGAGTCTAGGGTTGAAAGCCTGCTTTTTACTCTGCAAACCCTCCTTTTTAGGGTACAGACCCTCCTTTTTGGTGCACAAGCCCTCGCTGTTAGGGTGCAAACACTCATGTTAAGATTCCCAAGCTTCGAGTCCAAGGTTGAAAGCCGCATCTTTATGTTCCAAACGACCGTTGTTAGGCTTCAAATCCTACTTTTCATTCTGAAATCCCACGTTCTTATGCTCCAAACCCTACATGAAGGGCACAAAGTCTCAATTTTAGGTCCCAACGCTTCCTTTTTAGAGTCTGGAACGTTGGTTCCAGGGTTGAAAGCCTCCCTGTTCTGCTTCAAACCGTCATTTAGAAGGTACAAGGCCTCATGTTTAGGGCGCAATGCCTCATTTTTTGGCCGCGCATCCTCCTTTTTAGGGGTCAATACGTCCTTGTTACTGTAAAATCCCTCACTTTTATGTTCCAGACATCCCATTTAGGGCACAAAGCCTCGTTTTGTGGTCCCAAAGCTTCCTTTTTAGAGTCCAAAGCTTTGATTCTGTGGTTGAATTCCTCCTTTTATAATCCAAACCCTCCCGTTGATTGGACAAACACTCATTTTTAGGGCCCAAACACTCCTTTTTATGCTGTAAATCCTTCTTCTTATTGTAAAATCCCTCCTTTTTATGCTCCAAACGTCTCCTTTAGGGCACGAGCCTCAATGTTAGGTCCCAAAGATTTGGTTAAGAGTCCAAAGCTTTGAGTCTAGGGTTGAAAGCCTGCTTTGTACTCTGCAAACCCTCCTTTTTAGGGTACAGACCCTCCTTTTTGGTGCACAAGCCCTCGCCGTTAGGGTGCAAACACTCATGTTAAGATTCCCAAGCTTCGAGTCCAAGGTTGAAAGCCGCATCTTTATGCTCCAAACGACCGTTGTTAGGCTTCAAATCCTACTTTTCATTCAGAAATCCCACGTTCTTATGCTCCAAACCCTACATGAAGGGCACAAAGTCTCAATTTTAGGTCCCAACGCTTCCTTTTTAGAGTCCGGAACGTTGGTTCCAGGGTTGAAAGCCTCCCTGTTCTGCTTCAAACCGTCTTTTAGAAGGTACAAGGCCTCATTTTTAGGGCGCAATGCCTCATTTTTTGGCCGCGAATCCTCCTTTTTAGGGGTCAATACGTCCTTGTTACTGTAAAATCCCTCACTTTTATGTTCCAGACATCCCATTTAGGGCACAAAGCCTCGTTTTGTGGTCCCAAAGCTTCCTTTTTAGAGTCCAAAGCTTTGATTCTGTGGATGAATTCCTCCTTTTATAATCCAAACCCTCCCGTTGATTGGACAAACCCTCATTTTTAGGGCCCAAACGCTCCTTTTTATGCTGTAAATCCTTCTTCTTACTGTAAAATCCCTCCTTTTTATGCTCCAAACGTCTCCTTTAGGGCACGAGCCTCAATGTTAGGTCCCAAAGATTTGGTTAAGAGTCCAAAGCTTTGAGTCTAGGGTTGAAAGCCTGCTTTTTATTCTGCAAACCCTCCTTTTTAGGGTACAGACCCTCCTTTTTGGTGCACAAGCCCTCGCTGTTAGGGTGCAAACACTCATGTTAAGATTCCCAAGCTTCGAGTCCAGGGCTGAAAGCCGCATCTTTATGCTCCAAACGACCGTTGTTAGGCTTCAAATCCTACTTTTCATTCTGAAATCCCACGTTCTTATGCTCCAAACCCTACATGAAGGGCACAAAGTCTCAATTTGAGGTCCCAACGCTTCCTTTTTAGAGTCCGGAACGTTGGTTCCAGGGTTGAAAGCCTCCCTGTTCTGCTTCAAACCGTCTTTTAGAAGGTACAAGGCCTCATGTTTAGGGCGCAATGCCTCATTTTTTGGCCGCGAATCCTCCTTTTTAGGGGTCAATACATCCTTGTTACTGTAAAATCCCTCACTTTTATGTTCCAGACATCTCATTTAGGGCACAAAGCCTCGTTTTGTGGTCCCAAAGCTTCCTTTTTAGAGTCCAAAGCTTTGATTCTGTGGTTGAATTCCTCCTTTTATAATCCAAACCCTCCCGTTGATTGGACAAACCCTCATTTTTAGGGCCCAAACGCTCCTTTTTATGCTGTAAATCCTTCTTCTTACTGTAAAATCCCTCCTTTTTATGCTCCAAATGTCTCCTTTAGGGCACGAGCCTCAATGTTAGGTCCCAAAGATTTGGTTAAGAGTCCAAAGCTTTGAGTCTAGGGTTGAAAGCCTGCTTTGTACTCTGCAAACCCTCCTTTTTAGGGTACAAACCCTCCTTTTTGGTGCACAAGCCCTCGCTGTTAGGGTGCAAACACTCATGTTAAGATTCCCAAGCTTTGAGTCCAAGGTTGAAAGCCGCATCTTTATGCTCCAAACGACCGTTGTTAGGCTTCAAATCCTACTTTTCATTCTGAAATCCCACGTTTTTATGCTCCAAACCCTACATGAAGGGCACAAAGTCTCAATTTTAGGTCCCAACGCTTTCTTTCTAGAGTCTGGAATGTTGGTTCCAGGGTTGAAAGCCTCCCTGTTCTGCTTCAAACCGTCATTTAGAAGGTACAAGGCCTCATGTTTAGGGCGCAATGCCTCATTTTTTGGCCGCGAATCCTCCTTTTTAGGGGTCAATACATCCTTGTTACTGTAAAATCCCTCACTTTTATGTTCCAGACATCTCATTTAGGGCACAAAGCCTCGTTTTGTGGTCCCAAAGCTTCCTTTTTAGAGTCCAAAGCTTTGATTCTGTGGTTGTATTCCTCCTTTTATAATCCAAACCCTCCCGTTGATTGGACAAACCCTCATTTTTAGGGCCCAAACGCTCCTTTTTATGCTGTAAATCCTTCTTCTTACTGTAAAATCCCTCCTTTTTATGCTCCAAACGTCTCCTTTAGGGCACGAGCCTCAATGTTAGGTCCCAAAGATTTGGTTAAGAGTCCAAAGCTTTGAGTCTAGGGTTGAAAGCCTGCTTTTGACTCTGCAAACCCTCCTTTTTAGGGTACAGACCCTCCTTTTTGGTGCACAAGCCCTCGCTGTTAGGGTGCAAACACTCATGTTAAGATTCCCAAGCTTCGAGTCCAGGGTTGAAAGCCGCATCTTTATGCTCCAAACGACCGTTGTTAGGCTTCAAATCCTACTTTTCATTCTGAAATCCCGCGTTTTTATGCTCCAAACCCTACATTAAGGGCACAAAGTCTCAATTTGAGGTCCCAACGCTTCCTTTTTAGAGTCTGGAACGTTGGTTCCAGGGTTGAAAGCCTCCCTGTTCTGCTTCAAACCGTCATTTAGAAGGTACAAGGCCTCATGTTTAGGGCGCAATGCCTCATTTTTTGGCCGCGCATCCTCCTTTTTAGGGGTCAATATGTCCTTGTTACTGTAAAATCCCTCACTTTTATGTTCCAGACATCCCATTTAGGGCACAAAGCCTCGTTTTGTGGTCCCAAAGCTTCCTTTTTAGAGTCCAAAGCTTTGATTCTGTGGTTGTATTCCTCCTTTTATAATCCAAACCCTCCCGTTGATTGGACAAACCCTCATTTTTAGGGCCCAAACGCTCCTTTTTATGCTGTAAATCCTTCTTCTTACTGTAAAATCCCTCCTTTTTATGCTCCAAACGTCTCCTTTAGGGCACGAGCCTCAATGTTAGGTCCCAAAGATTTGGTTAAGAGTCCAAAGCTTTGAATCTAGGGTTGAAAGCCTGCTTTTGACTCTGCAAACCCTCCTTTTTAGGGTACAGACCCTCCTTTTTGGTGCACAAGCCCTCGCTGTTAGGGTGCAAACACTCATGTTAAGATTCCCAAGCTTCGAGTCCAGGGCTGAAAGCCGCATCTTTATGCTCCAAACGACCGTTGTTAGGCTTCAAATCCTACTTTTCATTCTGAAATCCCACGTTCTTATGCTCCAAACCCTACATGAAGGGCACAAAGTCTCAATTTGAGGTCCCAACGCTTCCTTTTTAGAGTCCGGAACGTTGGTTCCAGGGTTGAAAGCCTCCCTGTTCTGCTTCAAACCGTCTTTTAGAAGGTACAAGGCCTCATGTTTAGGGCGCAATGCCTCATTTTTTGGCCGCGAATCCTCCTTTTTAGGGGTCAATACATCCTTGTTACTGTAAAATCCCTCACTTATATGTTCCAGACATCTCATTTAGGGCACAAAGCCTCGTTTTGTGGTCCCAAAGCTTCCTTTTTAGAGTCCAAAGCTTTGATTCTGTGGTTGAATTCCTCCTTTTATAATCCAAACCATCCCGTTGATTGGACAAACCCTCATTTTTAGGGCCCAAACGCTCCTTTTTATGCTGTAAATCCTTCTTCTTACTGTAAAATCCCTCCTTTTTATGCTCCAAACGTCTCCTTTAGGGCACGAGCCTCAATGTTAGGTCCCAAAGATTTGGTTAAGAGTCCAAAGCTTTGAGTCTAGGGTTGAAAGCCTGCTTTGTACTCTGCAAACCCTCCTTTTTAGGGTACAGACCCTCCTTTTTGGTGCACAAGCCCTCGCTGTTAGGGTGCAAACACTCATGTTAAGATTCCCAAGCTTTGAGTCCAAGGTTGAAAGCCGCATCTTTATGCTCCAAACGACCGTTGTTAGGCTTCAAATCCTACTTTTCATTCTGAAATCCCACGTTTTTATGCTCCAAACCCTACATGAAGGGCACAAAGTCTCAATTTTAGGTCCCAACGCTTTCTTTCTAGAGTCTGGAATGTTGGTTCCAGGGTTGAAAGCCTCCCTGTTCTGCTTCAAACCGTCATTTAGAAGGTACAAGGCCTCATGTTTAGGGCGCAATGCCTCATTTTTTGGCCGCGAATCCTCCTTTTTAGGGGTCAATACATCCTTGTTACTGTAAAATCCCTCACTTTTATGTTCCAGACATCTCATTTAGGGCACAAAGCCTTGTTTTGTGGTCCCAAAGCTTCCTTTTTAGAGTCCAAAGCTTTGATTCTGTGGTTGAATTCCTCCTTTTATAATCCAAACCCTCCCGTTGATTGGACAAACCCTCATTTTTAGGGCCCAAACGCTCCTTTTTATGCTGTAAATCCTTCTTACTGTAAAATCCCTCCTTTTTATGCTCCAAACGTCTCCTTTAGGGCACGAGCCTCAATGTTAGGTCCCAAAGATTTGGTTAAGAGTCCAAAGCTTTGAGTCTAGGGTTGAAAGCCTGCTTTGTACTCTGCAAACCCTCCTTTTTAGGGTACAGACCCTCCTTTTTGGTGCACAAGCCCTCGCTGTTAGGGTACAAACACTCATGTTAAGATTCCCAAGCTTCGAGTCCAGGGCTGAAAGCCGCATCTTTATGCTCCAAACGACCGTTGTTAGGCTTCAAATCCTACTTTTCATTCTGAAATCCCACGTTTTTATGCTCCAAACCCTACATGAAGGGCACAAAGTCTCAATTTTAGGTCCCAACGCTTCCTTTCTAGAGTCCGGAACGTTGGTTCCAGGGTTGAAAGCCTCCCTGTTCTGCTTCAAACCGTCATTTAGAAGGTACAAGGCCTCATGTTTAGGGCGCAATGCCTCATTTTTTGGCCGCGAATCCTCCTTTTTAGGGGTCAATACGTCCTTGTTACTGTAAAATCCCTCACTTTTATGTTCCAGACATCTCATTTAGGGCACAAAGCCTCGTTTTGGGGTCCCAAAGCTTCCTTTTTAGAGTCCAAAGCTTTGATTCTGTGGATGAATTCCTCCTTTTATAATCCAAACCCTCCCGTTGATTGGACAAACCCTCATTTTTAGGGCCCAAACGCTCCTTTTTATGCTGTAAATCCTTCTTCTTACTGTAAAATCCCTCCTTTTTATGCTCCAAACGTCTCCTTTAGGGCACGAGCCTCAATGTTAGGTCCCAAAGATTTGGTTAAGAGTCCAAAGCTTTGAGTCTAGGGTTGAAAGCCTGCTTTTTACTCTGCAAACCCTCCTTTTTAGGGTACAGACCCTCCTTTTTGGTGCACAAGCCCTCGCTGTTAGGGTGCAAACACTCATGTTAAGATTCCCAAGCTTCGAGTCCAAGGTTGAAAGCCGCATCTTTATGTTCCAAACGACCGTTGTTAGGCTTCAAATCCTACTTTTCATTCTGAAATCCCACGTTCTTATGCTCCAAACCCTACATGAAGGGCACAAAGTCTCAATTTTAGGTCCCAACGCTTCCTTTTTAGAGTCTGGAACGTTGGTTCCAGGGTTGAAAGCCTCCCTGTTCTGCTTCAAACCGTCATTTAGAAGGTACAAGGCCTCATGTTTAGGGCGCAATGCCTCATTTTTTGGCCGCGCATCCTCCTTTTTAGGGGTCAATACGTCCTTGTTACTGTAAAATCCCTCACTTTTATGTTCCAGACATCCCATTTAGGGCACAAAGCCTCGTTTTGTGGTCCCAAAGCTTCCTTTTTAGAGTCCAAAGCTTTGATTCTGTGGTTGAATTCCTCCTTTTATAATCCAAACCCTCCCGTTGATTGGACAAACACTCATTTTTAGGGCCCAAACACTCCTTTTTATGCTGTAAATCCTTCTTCTTATTGTAAAATCCCTCCTTTTTATGCTCCAAACGTCTCCTTTAGGGCACGAGCCTCAATGTTAGGTCCCAAAGATTTGGTTAAGAGTCCAAAGCTTTGAGTCTAGGGTTGAAAGCCTGCTTTGTACTCTGCAAACCCTCCTTTTTAGGGTACAGACCCTCCTTTTTGGTGCACAAGCCCTCGCCGTTAGGGTGCAAACACTCATGTTAAGATTCCCAAGCTTCGAGTCCAAGGTTGAAAGCCGCATCTTTATGCTCCAAACGACCGTTGTTAGGCTTCAAATCCTACTTTTCATTCAGAAATCCCACGTTCTTATGCTCCAAACCCTACATGAAGGGCACAAAGTCTCAATTTTAGGTCCCAACGCTTCCTTTTTAGAGTCCGGAACGTTGGTTCCAGGGTTGAAAGCCTCCCTGTTCTGCTTCAAACCGTCTTTTAGAAGGTACAAGGCCTCATTTTTAGGGCGCAATGCCTCATTTTTTGGCCGCGAATCCTCCTTTTTAGGGGTCAATACGTCCTTGTTACTGTAAAATCCCTCACTTTTATGTTCCAGACATCCCATTTAGGGCACAAAGCCTCGTTTTGTGGTCCCAAAGCTTCCTTTTTAGAGTCCAAAGCTTTGATTCTGTGGATGAATTCCTCCTTTTATAATCCAAACCCTCCCGTTGATTGGACAAACCCTCATTTTTAGGGCCCAAACGCTCCTTTTTATGCTGTAAATCCTTCTTCTTACTGTAAAATCCCTCCTTTTTATGCTCCAAACGTCTCCTTTAGGGCACGAGCCTCAATGTTAGGTCCCAAAGATTTGGTTAAGAGTCCAAAGCTTTGAGTCTAGGGTTGAAAGCCTGCTTTTTATTCTGCAAACCCTCCTTTTTAGGGTACAGACCCTCCTTTTTGGTGCACAAGCCCTCGCTGTTAGGGTGCAAACACTCATGTTAAGATTCCCAAGCTTCGAGTCCAGGGCTGAAAGCCGCATCTTTATGCTCCAAACGACCGTTGTTAGGCTTCAAATCCTACTTTTCATTCTGAAATCCCACGTTCTTATGCTCCAAACCCTACATGAAGGGCACAAAGTCTCAATTTGAGGTCCCAACGCTTCCTTTTTAGAGTCCGGAACGTTGGTTCCAGGGTTGAAAGCCTCCCTGTTCTGCTTCAAACCGTCTTTTAGAAGGTACAAGGCCTCATGTTTAGGGCGCAATGCCTCATTTTTTGGCCGCGAATCCTCCTTTTTAGGGGTCAATACATCCTTGTTACTGTAAAATCCCTCACTTATATGTTCCAGACATCTCATTTAGGGCACAAAGCCTCGTTTTGGGGTCCCAAAGCTTCCTTTTTAGAGTCCAAAGCTTTGATTCTGTGGTTGAATTCCTCCTTTTATAATCCAAACCCTCCCGTTGATTGGACAAACCCTCATTTTTAGGGCCCAAACGCTCCTTTTTATGCTGTAAATCCTTCTTCTTACTGTAAAATCCCTCCTTTTTATGCTCCAAACGTCTCCTTTAGGGCACGAGCCTCAATGTTAGGTCCCAAAGATTTGGTTAAGAGTCCAAAGCTTTGAGTCTAGGGTTGAAAGCCTGCTTTGTACTCTGCAAACCCTCCTTTTTAGGGTACAAACCCTCCTTTTTGGTGCACAAGCCCTCGCTGTTAGGGTGCAAACACTCATGTTAAGATTCCCAAGCTTTGAGTCCAAGGTTGAAAGCCGCATCTTTATGCTCCAAACGACCGTTGTTAGGCTTCAAATCCTACTTTTCATTCTGAAATCCCACGTTTTTATGCTCCAAACCCTACATGAAGGGCACAAAGTCTCAATTTTAGGTCCCAACGCTTTCTTTCTAGAGTCTGGAATGTTGGTTCCAGGGTTGAAAGCCTCCCTGTTCTGCTTCAAACCGTCATTTAGAAGGTACAAGGCCTCATGTTTAGGGCGCAATGCCTCATTTTTTGGCCGCGAATCCTCCTTTTTAGGGGTCAATACATCCTTGTTACTGTAAAATCCCTCACTTTTATGTTCCAGACATCTCATTTAGGGCACAAAGCCTTGTTTTGTGGTCCCAAAGCTTCCTTTTTAGAGTCCAAAGCTTTGATTCTGTGGTTGAATTCCTCCTTTTATAATCCAAACCCTCCCGTTGATTGGACAAACCCTCATTTTTAGGGCCCAAACGCTCCTTTTTATGCTGTAAATCCTTCTTACTGTAAAATCCCTCCTTTTTATGCTCCAAACGTCTCCTTTAGGGCACGAGCCTCAATGTTAGGTCCCAAAGATTTGGTTAAGAGTCCAAAGCTTTGAGTCTAGGGTTGAAAGCCTGCTTTGTACTCTGCAAACCCTCCTTTTTAGGGTACAGACCCTCCTTTTTGGTGCACAAGCCCTCGCTGTTAGGGTGCAAACACTCATGTTAAGATTCCCAAGCTTCGAGTCCAGGGCTGAAAGCCGCATCTTTATGCTCCAAACGACCGTTGTTAGGCTTCAAATCCTACTTTTCATTCTGAAATCCCACGTTCTTATGCTCCAAACCCTACATGAAGGGCACAAAGTCTCAATTTGAGGTCCCAACGCTTCCTTTTTAGAGTCCGGAACGTTGGTTCCAGGGTTGAAAGCCTCCCTGTTCTGCTTCAAACCGTCTTTTAGAAGGTACAAGGCCTCATGTTTAGGGCGCAATGCCTCATTTTTTGGCCGCGAATCCTCCTTTTTAGGGGTCAATACATCCTTGTTACTGTAAAATCCCTCACTTTTATGTTCCAGACATCTCATTTAGGGCACAAAGCCTCGTTTTGTGGTCCCAAAGCTTCCTTTTTAGAGTCCAAAGCTTTGATTCTGTGGTTGAATTCCTCCTTTTATAATCCAAACCCTCCCGTTGATTGGACAAACCCTCATTTTTAGGGCCCAAACGCTCCTTTTTATGCTGTAAATCCTTCTTCTTACTGTAAAATCCCTCCTTTTTATGCTCCAAATGTCTCCTTTAGGGCACGAGCCTCAATGTTAGGTCCCAAAGATTTGGTTAAGAGTCCAAAGCTTTGAGTCTAGGGTTGAAAGCCTGCTTTGTACTCTGCAAACCCTCCTTTTTAGGGTACAAACCCTCCTTTTTGGTGCACAAGCCCTCGCTGTTAGGGTGCAAACACTCATGTTAAGATTCCCAAGCTTTGAGTCCAAGGTTGAAAGCCGCATCTTTATGCTCCAAACGACCGTTGTTAGGCTTCAAATCCTACTTTTCATTCTGAAATCCCACGTTTTTATGCTCCAAACCCTACATGAAGGGCACAAAGTCTCAATTTTAGGTCCCAACGCTTTCTTTCTAGAGTCTGGAATGTTGGTTCCAGGGTTGAAAGCCTCCCTGTTCTGCTTCAAACCGTCATTTAGAAGGTACAAGGCCTCATGTTTAGGGCGCAATGCCTCATTTTTTGGCCGCGAATCCTCCTTTTTAGGGGTCAATACATCCTTGTTACTGTAAAATCCCTCACTTTTATGTTCCAGACATCTCATTTAGGGCACAAAGCCTCGTTTTGTGGTCCCAAAGCTTCCTTTTTAGAGTCCAAAGCTTTGATTCTGTGGTTGTATTCCTCCTTTTATAATCCAAACCCTCCCGTTGATTGGACAAACCCTCATTTTTAGGGCCCAAACGCTCCTTTTTATGCTGTAAATCCTTCTTCTTACTGTAAAATCCCTCCTTTTTATGCTCCAAACGTCTCCTTTAGGGCACGAGCCTCAATGTTAGGTCCCAAAGATTTGGTTAAGAGTCCAAAGCTTTGAGTCTAGGGTTGAAAGCCTGCTTTTGACTCTGCAAACCCTCCTTTTTAGGGTACAGACCCTCCTTTTTGGTGCACAAGCCCTCGCTGTTAGGGTGCAAACACTCATGTTAAGATTCCCAAGCTTCGAGTCCAGGGTTGAAAGCCGCATCTTTATGCTCCAAACGACCGTTGTTAGGCTTCAAATCCTACTTTTCATTCTGAAATCCCGCGTTTTTATGCTCCAAACCCTACATTAAGGGCACAAAGTCTCAATTTGAGGTCCCAACGCTTCCTTTTTAGAGTCTGGAACGTTGGTTCCAGGGTTGAAAGCCTCCCTGTTCTGCTTCAAACCGTCATTTAGAAGGTACAAGGCCTCATGTTTAGGGCGCAATGCCTCATTTTTTGGCCGCGCATCCTCCTTTTTAGGGGTCAATATGTCCTTGTTACTGTAAAATCCCTCACTTTTATGTTCCAGACATCCCATTTAGGGCACAAAGCCTCGTTTTGTGGTCCCAAAGCTTCCTTTTTAGAGTCCAAAGCTTTGATTCTGTGGTTGTATTCCTCCTTTTATAATCCAAACCCTCCCGTTGATTGGACAAACCCTCATTTTTAGGGCCCAAACGCTCCTTTTTATGCTGTAAATCCTTCTTCTTACTGTAAAATCCCTCCTTTTTATGCTCCAAACGTCTCCTTTAGGGCACGAGCCTCAATGTTAGGTCCCAAAGATTTGGTTAAGAGTCCAAAGCTTTGAATCTAGGGTTGAAAGCCTGCTTTTGACTCTGCAAACCCTCCTTTTTAGGGTACAGACCCTCCTTTTTGGTGCACAAGCCCTCGCTGTTAGGGTGCAAACACTCATGTTAAGATTCCCAAGCTTCGAGTCCAGGGCTGAAAGCCGCATCTTTATGCTCCAAACGACCGTTGTTAGGCTTCAAATCCTACTTTTCATTCTGAAATCCCACGTTCTTATGCTCCAAACCCTACATGAAGGGCACAAAGTCTCAATTTGAGGTCCCAACGCTTCCTTTTTAGAGTCCGGAACGTTGGTTCCAGGGTTGAAAGCCTCCCTGTTCTGCTTCAAACCGTCTTTTAGAAGGTACAAGGCCTCATGTTTAGGGCGCAATGCCTCATTTTTTGGCCGCGAATCCTCCTTTTTAGGGGTCAATACATCCTTGTTACTGTAAAATCCCTCACTTATATGTTCCAGACATCTCATTTAGGGCACAAAGCCTCGTTTTGTGGTCCCAAAGCTTCCTTTTTAGAGTCCAAAGCTTTGATTCTGTGGTTGAATTCCTCCTTTTATAATCCAAACCCTCCCGTTGATTGGACAAACCCTCATTTTTAGGGCCCAAACGCTCCTTTTTATGCTGTAAATCCTTCTTCTTACTGTAAAATCCCTCCTTTTTATGCTCCAAACGTCTCCTTTAGGGCACGAGCCTCAATGTTAGGTCCCAAAGATTTGGTTAAGAGTCCAAAGCTTTGAGTCTAGGGTTGAAAGCCTGCTTTGTACTCTGCAAACCCTCCTTTTTAGGGTACAAACCCTCCTTTTTGGTGCACAAGCCCTCGCTGTTAGGGTGCAAACACTCATGTTAAGATTCCCAAGCTTTGAGTCCAAGGTTGAAAGCCGCATCTTTATGCTCCAAACGACCGTTGTTAGGCTTCAAATCCTACTTTTCATTCTGAAATCCCACGTTTTTATGCTCCAAACCCTACATGAAGGGCACAAAGTCTCAATTTTAGGTCCCAACGCTTTCTTTCTAGAGTCTGGAATGTTGGTTCCAGGGTTGAAAGCCTCCCTGTTCTGCTTCAAACCGTCATTTAGAAGGTACAAGGCCTCATGTTTAGGGCGCAATGCCTCATTTTTTGGCCGCGAATCCTCCTTTTTAGGGGTCAATACATCCTTGTTACTGTAAAATCCCTCACTTTTATGTTCCAGACATCTCATTTAGGGCACAAAGCCTTGTTTTGTGGTCCCAAAGCTTCCTTTTTAGAGTCCAAAGCTTTGATTCTGTGGTTGAATTCCTCCTTTTATAATCCAAACCCTCCCGTTGATTGGACAAACCCTCATTTTTAGGGCCCAAACGCTCCTTTTTATGCTGTAAATCCTTCTTACTGTAAAATCCCTCCTTTTTATGCTCCAAACGTCTCCTTTAGGGCACGAGCCTCAATGTTAGGTCCCAAAGATTTGGTTAAGAGTCCAAAGCTTTGAGTCTAGGGTTGAAAGCCTGCTTTGTACTCTGCAAACCCTCCTTTTTAGGGTACAGACCCTCCTTTTTGGTGCACAAGCCCTCGCTGTTAGGGTACAAACACTCATGTTAAGATTCCCAAGCTTCGAGTCCAGGGCTGAAAGCCGCATCTTTATGCTCCAAACGACCGTTGTTAGGCTTCAAATCCTACTTTTCATTCTGAAATCCCACGTTCTTATGCTCCAAACCCTACATGAAGGGCACAAAGTCTCAATTTGAGGTCCCAACGCTTCCTTTTTAGAGTCCGGAACGTTGGTTCCAGGGTTGAAAGCCTCCCTGTTCTGCTTCAAACCGTCTTTTAGAAGGTACAAGGCCTCATGTTTAGGGCGCAATGCCTCATTTTTTGGCCGCGAATCCTCCTTTTTAGGGGTCAATACATCCTTGTTACTGTAAAATCCCTCACTTTTATGTTCCAGACATCTCATTTAGGGCACAAAGCCTCGTTTTGTGGTCCCAAAGCTTCCTTTTTAGAGTCCAAAGCTTTGATTCTGTGGTTGAATTCCTCCTTTTATAATCCAAACCCTCCCGTTGATTGGACAAACCCTCATTTTTAGGGCCCAAACGCTCCTTTTTATGCTGTAAATCCTTCTTCTTACTGTAAAATCCCTCCTTTTTATGCTCCAAATGTCTCCTTTAGGGCACGAGCCTCAATGTTAGGTCCCAAAGATTTGGTTAAGAGTCCAAAGCTTTGAGTCTAGGGTTGAAAGCCTGCTTTGTACTCTGCAAACCCTCCTTTTTAGGGTACAAACCCTCCTTTTTGGTGCACAAGCCCTCGCTGTTAGGGTGCAAACACTCATGTTAAGATTCCCAAGCTTTGAGTCCAAGGTTGAAAGCCGCATCTTTATGCTCCAAACGACCGTTGTTAGGCTTCAAATCCTACTTTTCATTCTGAAATCCCACGTTTTTATGCTCCAAACCCTACATGAAGGGCACAAAGTCTCAATTTTAGGTCCCAACGCTTTCTTTCTAGAGTCTGGAATGTTGGTTCCAGGGTTGAAAGCCTCCCTGTTCTGCTTCAAACCGTCATTTAGAAGGTACAAGGCCTCATGTTTAGGGCGCAATGCCTCATTTTTTGGCCGCGAATCCTCCTTTTTAGGGGTCAATACATCCTTGTTACTGTAAAATCCCTCACTTTTATGTTCCAGACATCTCATTTAGGGCACAAAGCCTCGTTTTGTGGTCCCAAAGCTTCCTTTTTAGAGTCCAAAGCTTTGATTCTGTGGTTGTATTCCTCCTTTTATAATCCAAACCCTCCCGTTGATTGGACAAACCCTCATTTTTAGGGCCCAAACGCTCCTTTTTATGCTGTAAATCCTTCTTCTTACTGTAAAATCCCTCCTTTTTATGCTCCAAACGTCTCCTTTAGGGCACGAGCCTCAATGTTAGGTCCCAAAGATTTGGTTAAGAGTCCAAAGCTTTGAGTCTAGGGTTGAAAGCCTGCTTTTGACTCTGCAAACCCTCCTTTTTAGGGTACAGACCCTCCTTTTTGGTGCACAAGCCCTCGCTGTTAGGGTGCAAACACTCATGTTAAGATTCCCAAGCTTCGAGTCCAGGGTTGAAAGCCGCATCTTTATGCTCCAAACGACCGTTGTTAGGCTTCAAATCCTACTTTTCATTCTGAAATCCCGCGTTTTTATGCTCCAAACCCTACATTAAGGGCACAAAGTCTCAATTTGAGGTCCCAACGCTTCCTTTTTAGAGTCTGGAACGTTGGTTCCAGGGTTGAAAGCCTCCCTGTTCTGCTTCAAACCGTCATTTAGAAGGTACAAGGCCTCATGTTTAGGGCGCAATGCCTCATTTTTTGGCCGCGCATCCTCCTTTTTAGGGGTCAATATGTCCTTGTTACTGTAAAATCCCTCACTTTTATGTTCCAGACATCCCATTTAGGGCACAAAGCCTCGTTTTGTGGTCCCAAAGCTTCCTTTTTAGAGTCCAAAGCTTTGATTCTGTGGTTGTATTCCTCCTTTTATAATCCAAACCCTCCCGTTGATTGGACAAACCCTCATTTTTAGGGCCCAAACGCTCCTTTTTATGCTGTAAATCCTTCTTCTTACTGTAAAATCCCTCCTTTTTATGCTCCAAACGTCTCCTTTAGGGCACGAGCCTCAATGTTAGGTCCCAAAGATTTGGTTAAGAGTCCAAAGCTTTGAATCTAGGGTTGAAAGCCTGCTTTTGACTCTGCAAACCCTCCTTTTTAGGGTACAGACCCTCCTTTTTGGTGCACAAGCCCTCGCTGTTAGGGTGCAAACACTCATGTTAAGATTCCCAAGCTTCGAGTCCAACGTTGAAAGCCGCATCTTTATGCTCCAAACGACCGTTGTTAGGCTTCAAATCCTACTTTTCATTCTGAAATCCCACGTTTTTATGCTCCAAACCCTACATGAAGGGCACAAAGTCTCAATTTCAGGTCCCAACACTTCCTTTTTAGAGTCTGGAACGTTGGTTCCAGGGTTGAAATCCTCCCTGTTCTGCTTCAAACCGTCTTTTAGAAGGTACAAGGCCTCATGTTTAGGGCGCAATGCCTCATTTTTTGGCCGCGAATCCTCCTTTTTAGCGGTCAATACATCCTTTTTACTGTAAAATCCCTCACTTTTATGTTCCAGACATCTCATTTAGGGCACAAAGCCTCGTTTTGGGGTCCCAAAGCTTCCTTTTTAGAGTCCAAAGCTTTGATTCTGTGGTTGTATTCCTCCTTTTATAATCCAAACCCTCCCGTTGATTGGACAAACCCTCATTTTTAGGGCCCAAACGCTCCTTTTTATGCTGTAAATCCTTCTTCTTACTGTAAAATCCCTCCTTTTTATGCTCCAAACGTCTCCTTTAGGGCACGAGCCTCAATGTTAGGTCCCAAAGATTTGGTTAAGAGTCCAAAGCTTTGAGTCTAGGGTTGAAAGCCTGCTTTTTACTCTGCAAACCCTCCTTTTTAGGGTACAGACCCTCCTTTTTGGTGCACAAGCCCTCGGTGTTAGGATGCAAACACTCATGTTAAGATTCCCAAGCTTCGAGTCCAACGTTGAAAGCCGCATCTTTATGCTCCAAACGACCGTTGTTAGGCTTCAAATCCTACTTTTCATTCTGAAATCCCACGTTTTTATGCTCCAAACCCTACATGAAGGGCACAAAGTCTCAATTTTAGGTCCCAACGCTTCCTTTTTAGAGTCCGGAACGTTGGTTCCAGGGTTGAAAGCCTCCCTGTTCTGCTTCAAACCGTCTTTTAGAAGGTACAAGGCCTCATGTTTAGGGCGCAATGCCTCATTTTTTGGCCGCGAATCCTCCTTTTTAGGGGTCAATACGTCCTTGTTACTGTAAAATCCCTCACTTTTATGTTCCAGACATCCCATTTAGGGCACAAAGCCTCGTTTTGTGGTCCCAAAGCTTCCTTTTTAGAGTCCAAAGCTTTGATTCTGTGGTTGTATTCCTCCTTTTATAATCCAAACCCTCCCGTTGATTGGACAAACCCTCATTTTTAGGGCCCAAACGCTCCTTTTTATGCTGTAAATCCTTCTTCTTATTGTAAAATCCCTCCTTTTTATGCTCCAAACGTCTCCTTTAGGGCACGAGCCTCAATGTTAGGTCCCAAAGATTTGGTTAAGAGTCCAAAGCTTTGAGTCTAGGGTTGAAAGCCTGCTTTGTACTCTGCAAACCCTCCTTTTTAGGGTACAGACCCTCCTTTTTGGTGCACAAGCCCTCGCTGTTAGGGTGCAAACACTCATGTTAAGATTCCCAAGCTTCGAGTCCAAGGTTGAAAGCCGCATCTTTATGCTCCAAACGACCGTTGTTAGGCTTCAAATCCTACTTTTCATTCTGAAATCCCACGTTTTTATGCTCCAAACCCTACATGAAGGGCACAAAGTCTCAATTTTAGGTCCCAACGCTTCCTTTTTAGAGTCCGGAACGTTGGTTCCAGGGTTGAAAGCCTCCCTGTTCTGCTTCAAACCGTCATTTAGAAGGTACAAGGCCTCATGTTTAGGGCGCAATGCCTCATTTTTTGGCCGCGAATCCTCCTTTTTAGGGGTCAATACATCCTTGTTACTGTAAAATCCCTCACTTCTATGTTCCAGACATCTCATTTAGGGCACAAAGCCTCGTTTTGCGGTCCCAAAGCTTCCTTTTTAGAGTCCAAAGCTTTGATTCTGTGGTTGAATTCCTCCTTTTATAATCCAAACCCTCCTGTTGATTGGACAAACCCTCATTTTTAGGGCCCAAACGCTGCTTTTTATGCTGTAAATCCTTCTTCTTATTGTAAAATCCCTCCTTTTTATGCTCCAAACGTCTCCTTTAGGGCACGAGCCTCAATGTTAGGTCCCAAAGATTTGGTTAAGAGTCCAAAGCTTTGAGTCTAGGGTTGAAAGCCTGCTTTTTACTCTGCAAACCCTCCTTTTTAGGGTACAGACCCTCCTTTTTGGTGCACAAGCCCTCGGTGTTAGGATGCAAACACTCATGTTAAGATTCCCAAGCTTCGAGTCCAACGTTGAAAGCCGCATCTTTATGCTCCAAACGACCGTTGTTAGGCTTCAAATCCTACTTTTCATTCTGAAATCCCACGTTTTTATGCTCCAAACCCTACATGAAGGGCACAAAGTCTCAATTTCAGGTCCCAATACTTCCTTTCTAGAGTCCGGAACGTTGGTTCCAGGGTTGAAAGCCTCCCTGTTCTGCTTCAAACCGTCATTTAGAAGGTACAAGGCCTCATGTTTAGGGCGCAATGCCTCATTTTTTGGCCGCGAATCCTCCTTTTTAGGGGTCAATACGTCCTTGTTACTGTAAAATCCCTCACTTTTATGTTCCAGACATCTCATTTAGGGCACAAAGCCTCGTTTTGCGGTCCCAAAGCTTCCTTTTTAGAGTCCAAAGCTTTGATTCTGTGGTTGAATTCCTCCTTTTATAATCCAAACCCTCCCGTTGATTGGACAAACCCTCATTTTTAGGGCCCAAATGCTCCTTTTTATGCTGTAAATCCTTCTTCTTTCTGTAAAATCCCTCCTTTTTATGCTCCAAACGTCTCCTTTAGGGCACGAGCCTCAATGTTAGGTCCCAAAGATTTGGTTAAGAGTCCAAAGCTTTGAGTCTAGGGTTGAAAGCCTGCTTTTTACTCTGCAAACCCTCCTTTTTAGGGTACAGACCCTCCTTTTTGGTGCACAAGCCCTCGGTGTTAGGATGCAAACACTCATGTTAAGATTCCCAAGCTTCGAGTCCAAGGTTGAAAGCCGCATCTTTATGCTCCAAACGACCGTTGTTAGGCTTCAAATCCTACTTTTCATTCTGAAATCCCACGTTTTTATGCTCCAAACCCTACATGAAGGGCACAAAGTCTCAATTTTAGGTCCCAACGCTTCCTTTTTAGAGTCCGGAACGTTGGTTCCAGGGTTGAAAGCCTCCCTGTTCTGCTTCAAACCGTCATTTAGAAGGTACAAGGCCTCATGTTTAGGGCGCAATGCCTCATTTTTTGGCCGCGCATCCTCCTTTTTAGGGGTCAATATGTCCTTGTTACTGTAAAATCCCTCACTTTTATGTTCCAGACATCCCATTTAGGGCACAAAGCCTCGTTTTGTGGTCCCAAAGCTTCCTTTTTAGAGTCCAAAGCTTTGATTCTGTGGTTGTATTCCTCCTTTTATAATCCAAACCCTCCCGTTGATTGGACAAACCCTCATTTTTAGGGCCCAAACGCTCCTTTTTATGCTGTAAATCCTTCTTCTTACTGTAAAATCCCTCCTTTTTATGCTCCAAACGTCTCCTTTAGGGCACGAGCCTCAATGTTAGGTCCCAAAGATTTGGTTAAGAGTCCAAAGCTTTGAATCTAGGGTTGAAAGCCTGCTTTTGACGCTGCAAACCCTCCTTTTTAGGGTACAGACCCTCCTTTTTGGTGCACAAGCCCTCGCTGTTAGGGTGCAAACACTCATGTTAAGATTCCCAAGCTTCGAGTCCAACGTTGAAAGCCGCATCTTTATGCTCCAAACGACCGTTGTTAGGCTTCAAATCCTACTTTTCATTCTGAAATCCCACGTTTTTATGCTCCAAACCCTACATGAAGGGCACAAAGTCTCAATTTCAGGTCCCAACACTTCCTTTTTAGAGTCTGGAACGTTGGTTCCAGGGTTGAAATCCTCCCTGTTCTGCTTCAAACCGTCTTTTAGAAGGTACAAGGCCTCATGTTTAGGGCGCAATGCCTCATTTTTTGGCCGCGAATCCTCCTTTTTAGCGGTCAATACATCCTTTTTACTGTAAAATCCCTCACTTTTATGTTCCAGACATCTCATTTAGGGCACAAAGCCTCGTTTTGGGGTCCCAAAGCTTCCTTTTTAGAGTCCAAAGCTTTGATTCTGTGGTTGTATTCCTCCTTTTATAATCCAAACCCTCCCGTTGATTGGACAAACCCTCATTTTTAGGGCCCAAACGCTCCTTTTTATGCTGTAAATCCTTCTTCTTACTGTAAAATCCCTCCTTTTTATGCTCCAAACGTCTCCTTTAGGGCACGAGCCTCAATGTTAGGTCCCAAAGATTTGGTTAAGAGTCCAAAGCTTTGAGTCTAGGGTTGAAAGCCTGCTTTTTACTCTGCAAACCCTCCTTTTTAGGGTACAGACCCTCCTTCTTGGTGCACAAGCCCTCGGTGTTAGGATGCAAACACTCATGTTAAGATTCCCAAGCTTCGAGTCCAACGTTGAAAGCCGCATCTTTATGCTCCAAACGACCGTTGTTAGGCTTCAAATCCTACTTTTCATTCTGAAATCCCACGTTTTTATGCTCCAAACCCTACATGAAGGGCACAAAGTCTCAATTTTAGGTCCCAACGCTTCCTTTTTAGAGTCCGGAACGTTGGTTCCAGGGTTGAAAGCCTCCCTGTTCTGCTTCAAACCGTCTTTTAGAAGGTACAAGGCCTCATGTTTAGGGCGCAATGCCTCATTTTTTGGCCGCGAATCCTCCTTTTTAGCGGTCAATACATCCTTTTTACTGTAAAATCCCTCACTTTTATGTTCCAGACATCTCATTTAGGGCACAAAGCCTCGTTTTGGGGTCCCAAAGCTTCCTTTTTAGAGTCCAAAGCTTTGATTCTGTGGTTGTATTCCTCCTTTTATAATCCAAACCCTCCCGTTGATTGGACAAACCCTCATTTTTAGGGCCCAAACGCTCCTTTTTATGCTGTAAATCCTTCTTCTTACTGTAAAATCCCTCCTTTTTATGCTCCAAACGTCTCCTTTAGGGCACGAGCCTCAATGTTAGGTCCCAAAGATTTGGTTAAGAGTCCAAAGCTTTGAGTCTAGGGTTGAAAGCCTGCTTTTTACTCTGCAAACCCTCCTTTTTAGGGTACAGACCCTCCTTTTTGGTGCACAAGCCCTCGGTGTTAGGATGCAAACACTCATGTTAAGATTCCCAAGCTTCGAGTCCAAGGTTGAAAGCCGCATCTTTATGCTCCAAACGACCGTTGTTAGGCTTCAAATCCTACTTTTCATTCTGAAATCCCACGTTTTTATGCTCCAAACCCTACATGAAGGGCACAAAGTCTCAATTTCAGGTCCCAACGCTTCCTTTTTAGAGTCCGGAACGTTGGTTCCAGGGTTGAAAGCCTCCCTGTTCTGCTTCAAACCGTCATTTAGAAGGTACAAGGCCTCATGTTTAGGGCGCAATGCCTCATTTTTTGGCCGCGAATCCTCCTTTTTAGGGGTCAATACGTCCTTGTTACTGTAAAATCCCTCACTTTTATGTTCCAGACATCCCATTTAGGGCACAAAGCCTCGTTTTGCGGTCCCAAAGCTTCCTTTTTAGAGTCCAAAGCTTTGATTCTGTGGTTGTATTCCTCCTTTTATAATCCAAACCCTCCCGTTGATTGGACAAACCCTCATTTTTAGGGCCCAAATGCTCCTTTTTATGCTGTAAATCCTTCTTCTTTCTGTAAAATCCCTCCTTTTTATGCTCCAAACGTCTCCTTTAGGGCACGAGCCTCAATGTTAGGTCCCAAAGATTTGGTTAAGAGTCCAAAGCTTTGAGTCTAGGGTTGAAAGCCTGCTTTGTACTCTGCAAACCCTCCTTTTTAGGGTACAGACCCTCCTTTTTGGTGCACAAGGCCTCACTGTTAGGGTGCAAACACTCATGTTAAGATTCCCAAGCTTCGAGTCCAGGGGTGAAAGCCGCATCTTTATGCTCCAAACGACCGTTGTTAGGCTTCAAATCCTACTTTTCATTCTGAAATCCCACGTTTTTATGCTCCAAACCCTACATGAAGGGCACAAAGTCTCAATTTTAGGTCCCAACGCTTCCTTTTTAGAGTCCGGAACGTTGGTTCCAGGGTTGAAAGCCTCCCTGTTCTGCTTCAAACCGTCATTTAGAAGGTACAAGGCCTCATGTTTAGGGCGCAATGCCTCATTTTTTGGCCGCGAATCCTCCTTTTTAGGGGTCAATACATCCTTGTTACTGTAAAATCCCTCACTTCTATGTTCCAGACATCTCATTTAGGGCACAAAGCCTCGTTTTGCGGTCCCAAAGCTTCCTTTTTAGAGTCCAAAGCTTTGATTCTGTGGTTGTATTCCTCCTTTTATAATCCAAACCCTCCCGTTGATTGGACAAACCCTCATTTTTAGGGCCCAAACGCTCCTTTTTATGCTGTAAATCCTTCTTCTTACTGTAAAATCCCTCCTTTTTATGCTCCAAACGTCTCCTTTAGGGCACGAGCCTCAATGTTAGGTCCCAAAGATTTGGTTAAGAGTCCAAAGCTTTGAGTCTAGGGTTGAAAGCCTGCTTTGTACTCTGCAAACCCTCCTTTTTAGGGTACAGACCCTCCTTTTTGGTGCACAAGCCCTCGCTGTTAGGGTGCAAACACTCATGTTAAGATTCCCAAGCTTCGAGTCCAAGGTTGAAAGCCGCATCTTTATGCTCCAAACGACCGTTGTTAGGCTTCAAATCCTACTTTTCATTCTGAAATCCCACGTTTTTATGCTCCAAACCCTACATGAAGGGCACAAAGTCTCAATTTTAGGTCCCAACGCTTCCTTTTTAGAGTCCGGAACGTTGGTTCCAGGGTTGAAAGCCTCCCTGTTCTGCTTCAAACCGTCATTTAGAAGGTACAAGGCCTCATGTTTAGGGCGCAATGCCTCATTTTTTGGCCGCGAATCCTCCTTTTTAGGGGTCAATACATCCTTGTTACTGTAAAATCCCTCACTTCTATGTTCCAGACATCTCATTTAGGGCACAAAGCCTCGTTTTGCGGTCCCAAAGCTTCCTTTTTAGAGTCCAAAGCTTTGATTCTGTGGTTGAATTCCTCCTTTTATAATCCAAACCCTCCCGTTGATTGGACAAACCCTCATTTTTAGGGCCCAAACGCTGCTTTTTATGCTGTAAATCCTTCTTCTTATTGTAAAATCCCTCCTTTTTATGCTCCAAACGTCTCCTTTAGGGCACGAGCCTCAATGTTAGGTCCCAAAGATTTGGTTAAGAGTCCAAAGCTTTGAGTCTAGGGTTGAAAGCCTGCTTTGTACTCTGCAAACCCTCCTTTTTAGGGTACAGACCCTCCTTTTTGGTGCACAAGCCCTCGCTGTTAGGGTGCAAACACTCATGTTAAGATTCCCAAGCTTCGAGTCCAAGGTTGAAAGCCGCATCTTTATGCTCCAAACGACCGTTGTTAGGCTTCAAATCCTACTTTTCATTCTGAAATCCCACGTTTTTATGCTCCAAACCCTACATGAAGGGCACAAAGTCTCAATTTTAGGTCCCAACGCTTCCTTTTTAGAGTCCGGAACGTTGGTTCCAGGGTTGAAAGCCTCCCTGTTCTGCTTCAAACCGTCATTTAGAAGGTACAAGGCCTCATGTTTAGGGCGCAATGCCTCATTTTTTGGCCGCGAATCCTCCTTTTTAGGGGTCAATACATCCTTGTTACTGTAAAATCCCTCACTTCTATGTTCCAGACATCTCATTTAGGGCACAAAGCCTCGTTTTGCGGTCCCAAAGCTTCCTTTTTAGAGTCCAAAGCTTTGATTCTGTGGTTGTATTCCTCCTTTTATAATCCAAACCCTCCCGTTGATTGGACAAACCCTCATTTTTAGGGCCCAAACGCTCCTTTTTATGCTGTAAATCCTTCTTCTTACTGTAAAATCCCTCCTTTTTATGCTCCAAACGTCTCCTTTAGGGCACGAGCCTCAATGTTAGGTCCCAAAGATTTGGTTAAGAGTCCAAAGCTTTGAGTCTAGGGTTGAAAGCCTGCTTTGTACTCTGCAAACCCTCCTTTTTAGGGTACAGACCCTCCTTTTTGGTGCACAAGCCCTCGCTGTTAGGGTGCACTCATGTTAAGATTCCCAAGCTTCGAGTCCAAGGTTGAAAGCCGCATCTTTATGCTCCAAACGACCGTTGTTAGGCTTCAAATCCTACTTTTCATTCTGAAATCCCACGTTTTTATGCTCCAAACCCTACATGAAGGGCACAAAGTCTCAATTTTAGGTCCCAACGCTTCCTTTTTAGAGTCCGGAACGTTGGTTCCAGGGTTGAAAGCCTCCCTGTTCTGCTTCAAACCGTCATTTAGAAGGTACAAGGCCTCATGTTTAGGGCGCAATGCCTCATTTTTTGGCCGCGAATCCTCCTTTTTAGGGGTCAATACATCCTTGTTACTGTAAAATCCCTCACTTCTATGTTCCAGACATCTCATTTAGGGCACAAAGCCTCGTTTTGCGGTCCCAAAGCTTCCTTTTTAGAGTCCAAAGCTTTGATTCTGTGGTTGAATTCCTCCTTTTATAATCCAAACCCTCCCGTTGATTGGACAAACCCTCATTTTTAGGGCCCAAACGCTGCTTTTTATGCTGTAAATCCTTCTTCTTATTGTAAAATCCCTCCTTTTTATGCTCCAAACGTCTCCTTTAGGGCACGAGCCTCAATGTTAGGTCCCAAAGATTTGGTTAAGAGTCCAAAGCTTTGAGTCTAGGGTTGAAAGCCTGCTTTGTACTCTGCAAACCCTCCTTTTTAGGGTACAGACCCTCCTTTTTGGTGCACAAGCCCTCGCTGTTAGGGTGCAAACACTCATGTTAAGATTCCCAAGCTTCGAGTCCAAGGTTGAAAGCCGCATCTTTATGCTCCAAACGACCGTTGTTAGGCTTCAAATCCTACTTTTCATTCTGAAATCCCACGTTTTTATGCTCCAAACCCTACATGAAGGGCACAAAGTCTCAATTTTAGGTCCCAACGCTTCCTTTTTAGAGTCCGGAACGTTGGTTCCAGGGTTGAAAGCCTCCCTGTTCTGCTTCAAACCGTCATTTAGAAGGTACAAGGCCTCATGTTTAGGGCGCAATGCCTCATTTTTTGGCCGCGCATCCTCCTTTGTAGGGGTCAATACATCCTTGTTACTGTAAAATCCCTCACTTCTATGTTCCAGACATCTCATTTAGGGCACAAAGCCTCGTTTTGCGGTCCCAAAGCTTCCTTTTTAGAGTCCAAAGCTTTGATTCTGTGGTTGTATTCCTCCTTTTATAATCCAAACCCTCCCGTTGATTGGACAAACCCTCATTTTTAGGGCCCAAACGCTCCTTTTTATGCTGTAAATCCTTCTTCTTACTGTAAAATCCCTCCTTTTTATGCTCCAAACGTCTCCTTTAGGGCACGAGCCTCAATGTTAGGTCCCAAAGATTTGGTTAAGAGTCCAAAGCTTTGAGTCTAGGGTTGAAAGCCTGCTTTGTACTCTGCAAACCCTCCTTTTTAGGGTACAGACCCTCCTTTTTGGTGCACAAGCCCTCGCTGTTAGGGTGCAAACACTCATGTTAAGATTCCCAAGCTTCGAGTCCAAGGTTGAAAGCCGCATCTTTATGCTCCAAACGACCGTTGTTAGGCTTCAAATCCTACTTTTCATTCTGAAATCCCACGTTTTTATGCTCCAAACCCTACATGAAGGGCACAAAGTCTCAATTTTAGGTCCCAACGCTTCCTTTTTAGAGTCCGGAACGTTGGTTCCAGGGTTGAAAGCCTCCCTGTTCTGCTTCAAACCGTCATTTAGAAGGTACAAGGCCTCATGTTTAGGGCGCAATGCCTCATTTTTTGGCCGCGCATCCTCCTTTTTAGGGGTCAATATATCCTTGTTACTGTAAAATCCCTCACTTCTATGTTCCAGACATCTCATTTAGGGCACAAAGCCTCGTTTTGCAGTCCCAAAGCTTCCTTTTTAGAGTCCAAAGCTTTGATTCTGTGGTTGTATTCCTCCTTTTATAATCCAAACCCTCCCGTTGATTGGACAAACCCTCATTTTTAGGGCCCAAACGCTCCTTTTTATGCTGTAAATCCTTCTTCTTACTGTAAAATCCCTCCTTTTTATGCTCCAAACGTCTCCTTTAGGGCACGAGCCTCAATGTTAGGTCCCAAAGATTTGGTTAAGAGTCCAAAGCTTTGAGTCTAGGGTTGAAAGCCTGCTTTGTACTCTGCAAACCCTCCTTTTTAGGGTACAGACCCTCCTTTTTGGTGCACAAGCCCTCGCTGTTAGGGTGCAAACACTCATGTTAAGATTCCCAAGCTTCGAGTCCAAGGTTGAAAGCCGCATCTTTATGCTCCAAACGACCGTTGTTAGGCTTCAAATCCTACTTTTCATTCTGAAATCCCACGTTTTTATGCTCCAAACCCTACATGAAGGGCACAAAGTCTCAATTTTAGGTCCCAACGCTTCCTTTTTAGAGTCCGGAACGTTGGTTCCAGGGTTGAAAGCCTCCCTGTTCTGCTTCAAACCGTCATTTAGAAGGTACAAGGCCTCATGTTTAGGGCGCAATGCCTCATTTTTTGGCCGCGAATCCTCCTTTTTAGCGGTCAATACATCCTTTTTACTGTAAAATCCCTCACTTTTATGTTCCAGACATCTCATTTAAGGCACAAAGCCCCGTTTTGTGGTCCCAAAGCTTCCTTTTTAGAGTCCAAAGCTTTGATTCTGTGGTTGAATTCCTCCTTTTATAATCCAAACCCTCCCGTTGATTGGACAAACCCTCATTTTTAGGGCCCAAACGCTCCTTTTTATGCTGTAAATCCTTCTTCTTATTGTAAAATCCCTCCTTTTTATGCTCCAAACGTCTCCTTTAGGGCACGAGCCTCAATGTTAGGTCCCAAAGATTTGGTTAAGAGTCCAAAGCTTTGAGTCTAGGGTTGAAAGCCTGCTTTGTACTCTGCAAACCCTCCTTTTTAGGGTACAAACCCTCCTTTTTGGTGCACAAGCCCTCGCTGTTAGGGTGCAAACATTCATGTTAAGATTCCCAAGCTTCGAGTCCAAGGTTGAAAGCCGCATCTTTATGCTCCAAACGACCGTTGTTAGGCTTCAAATCCTACTTTTCATTCTGAAATCCCACGTTTTTATGCTCCAAACCCTACATGAAGGGCACAAAGTCTCAATTTTAGGTCCCAACGCTTCCTTTTTAGAGTCCGGAACGTTGGTTCCAGGGTTGAAAGCCTCCCTGTTCTGCTTCAAACCGTCATTTAGAAGGTACAAGGCCTCATGTTTAGGGCGCAATGCCTCATTTTTTGGCCGCGCATCCTCCTTTGTAGGGGTCAATACATCCTTGTTACTGTAAAATCCCTCACTTCTATGTTCCAGACATCTCATTTAGGGCACAAAGCCTCGTTTTGCGGTCCCAAAGCTTCCTTTTTAGAGTCCAAAGCTTTGATTCTGTGGTTGTATTCCTCCTTTTATAATCCAAACCCTCCCGTTGATTGGACAAACCCTCATTTTTAGGGCCCAAACGCTCCTTTTTATGCTGTAAATCCTTCTTCTTACTGTAAAATCCCTCCTTTTTATGCTCCAAACGTCTCCTTTAGGGCACGAGCCTCAATGTTAGGTCCCAAAGATTTGGTTAAGAGTCCAAAGCTTTGAGTCTAGGGTTGAAAGCCTGCTTTGTACTCTGCAAACCCTCCTTTTTAGGGTACAGACCCTCCTTTTTGGTGCACAAGCCCTCGCTGTTAGGGTGCAAACACTCATGTTAAGATTCCCAAGCTTCGAGTCCAAGGTTGAAAGCCGCATCTTTATGCTCCAAACGACCGTTGTTAGGCTTCAAATCCTACTTTTCATTCTGAAATCCCACGTTTTTATGCTCCAAACCCTACATGAAGGGCACAAAGTCTCAATTTTAGGTCCCAACGCTTCCTTTTTAGAGTCCGGAACGTTGGTTCCAGGGTTGAAAGCCTCCCTGTTCTGCTTCAAACCGTCATTTAGAAGGTACAAGGCCTCATGTTTAGGGCGCAATGCCTCATTTTTTGGCCGCGAATCCTCCTTTTTAGGGGTCAATACATCCTTGTTACTGTAAAATCCCTCACTTTTATGTTCCAGACATCTCATTTAGGGCACAAAGCCTCGTTTTGGGGTCCCAAAGCTTCCTTTTTAGAGTCCAAAGCTTTGATTCTGTGGTTGAATTCCTCCTTTTATAATCCAAACCCTCCCGTTGATTGGACAAACCCTCATTTTTAGGGCCCAAACGCTGCTTTTTATGCTGTAAATCCTTCTTCTTACTGTAAAATCCCTCCTTTTTATGCTCCAAACGTCTCCTTTAGGGCACGAGCCTCAATGTTAGGTCCCAAAGATTTGGTTAAGAGTCCAAAGCTTTGAGTCTAGGGTTGAAAGCCTGCTTTGTACTCTGCAAACCCTCCTTTTTAGGGTACAGACCCTCCTTTTTGGTGCACAAGCCCTCGCTGTTAGGGTGCAAACACTCATGTTAAGATTCCCAAGCTTCGAGTCCAGGGTTGAAAGCCGCATCTTTATGCTCCAAACGACCGTTGTTAGGCTTCAAATCCTACTTTTCATTCTGAAATCCCACGTTTTTATGCTCCAAACCCTACATGAAGGGCACAAAGTCTCAATTTCAGGTCCCAACGCTTCCTTTTTAGAGTCCGGAACGTTGGTTCCAGGGTTGAAAGCCTCCCTGTTCTGCTTCAAACCGTCATTTAGAAGGTACAAGGCCTCATGTTTAGGGCGCAATGCCTCATTTTTTGGCCGCGAATCCTCCTTTGTAGGGGTCAATACATCCTTGTTACTGTAAAATCCCTCACTTCTATGTTCCAGACATCTCATTTAAGGCACAAAGCCCCGTTTTGTGGTCCCAAAGCTTCCTTTTTAGAGTCCAAAGCTTTGATTCTGTGGTTGAATTCCTCCTTTTATAATCCAAACCCTCCCGTTGATTGGACAAACCCTCATTTTTAGGGCCCAAACGCTGCTTTTTATGCTGTAAATCCTTCTTCTTACTGTAAAATCCCTCCTTTTTATGCTCCAAACGTCTCCTTTAGGGCACGAGCCTCAATGTTAGGTCCCAAAGATTTGGTTAAGAGTCCAAAGCTTTGAGTCTAGGGTTGAAAGCCTGCTTTGTACTCTGCAAACCCTCCTTTTTAGGGTACAGACCCTCCTTTTTGGTGCACAAGCCCTCGCTGTTAGGGTGCAAACACTCATGTTAAGATTCCCAAGCTTCGAGTCCAAGGTTGAAAGCCGCATCTTTATGCTCCAAACGACCGTTGTTAGGCTTCAAATCCTACTTTTCATTCTGAAATCCCACGTTTTTATGCTCCAAACCCTACATGAAGGGCACAAAGTCTCAATTTTAGGTCCCAACGCTTCCTTTTTAGAGTCCGGAACGTTGGTTCCAGGGTTGAAAGCCTCCCTGTTCTGCTTCAAACCGTCATTTAGAAGGTACAAGGCCTCATGTTTAGGGCGCAATGCCTCATTTTTTGGCCGCGCATCCTCCTTTTTAGGGGTCAATATATCCTTGTTACTGTAAAATCCCTCACTTTTATGTTCCAGACATCTCATTTAGGGCACAAAGCCTCGTTTTGCGGTCCCAAAGCTTCCTTTTTAGAGTCCAAAGCTTTGATTCTGTGGTTGCATTCCTCCTTTTATAATCCAAACCCTCCCGTTGATTGGACAAACCCTCATTTTTAGGGCCCAAACGCTCCTTTTTATGCTGTAAATCCTTCTTCTTACTGTAAAATCCCTCCTTTTTATGCTCCAAACGTCTCCTTTAGGGCACGAGCCTCAATGTTAGGTCCCAAAGATTTGGTTAAGAGTCCAAAGCTTTGAGTCTAGGGTTGAAAGCCTGCTTTTTACTCTGCAAACCCTCCTTTTTAGGGTACAGACCCTCCTTTTTGGTGCACAAGCCCTCGGTGTTAGGATGCAAACACTCATGTTAAGATTCCCAAGCTTCGAGTCCAGGGTTGAAAGCCGCATCTTTATGCTCCAAACGACCGTTGTTAGGCTTCAAATCCTACTTTTCATTCTGAAATCCCACGTTTTTATGCTCCAAACCCTACATGAAGGGCACAAAGTCTCAATTTTAGGTCCCAACGCTTCCTTTTTAGAGTCCGGAACGTTGGTTCCAGGGTTGAAAGCCTCCCTGTTCTGCTTCAAACCGTCATTTAGAAGGTACAAGGCCTCATGTTTAGGGCGCAATGCCTCATTTTTTGGCCGCGAATCCTCCTTTGTAGGGGTCAATACGTCCTTGTTACTGTAAAATCCCTCACTTTTATGTTCCAGACATCTCATTTAGGGCACAAAGCCTCGTTTTGCGGTCCCAAAGCTTCCTTTTTAGAGTCCAAAGCTTTGATTCTGTGGTTGCATTCCTCCTTTTATAATCCAAACCCTCCCGTTGATTGGACAAACCCTCATTTTTAGGGCCCAAACGCTCCTTTTTATGCTGTAAATCCTTCTTCTTACTGTAAAATCCCTCCTTTTTATGCTCCAAACGTCTCCTTTAGGGCACGAGCCTCAATGTTAGGTCCCAAAGATTTGGTTAAGAGTCCAAAGCTTTGAGTCTAGGGTTGAAAGCCTGCTTTTTACTCTGCAAACCCTCCTTTTTAGGGTACAGACCCTCCTTTTTGGTGCACAAGCCCTCGCTGTTAGGATGCAAACACTCATGTTAAGATTCCCAAGCTTCGAGTCCAGGGTTGAAAGCCGCATCTTTATGCTCCAAACGACCGTTGTTAGGCTTCAAATCCTACTTTTCATTCTGAAATCCCACGTTTTTATGCTCCAAACCCTACATGAAGGGCACAAAGTCTCAATTTCAGGTCCCAATACTTCCTTTCTAGAGTCCGGAACGTTGGTTCCAGGGTTGAAAGCCTCCCTGTTCTGCTTCAAACCGTCATTTAGAAGGTACAAGGCCTCATGTTTAGGGCGCAATGCCTCATTTTTTGGCCGCGCATCCTCCTTTGTAGGGGTCAATACATCCTTGTTACTGTAAAATCCCTCACTTTTATGTTCCAGACATCTCATTTAGGGCACAAAGCCTCGTTTTGCGGTCCCAAAGCTTCCTTTTTAGAGTCCAAAGCTTTGATTCTGTGGTTGCATTCCTCCTTTTATAATCCAAACCCTCCCGTTGATTGGACAAACCCTCATTTTTAGGGCCCAAACGCTCCTTTTTATGCTGTAAATCCTTCTTCTTACTGTAAAATCCCTCCTTTTTATGCTCCAAACGTCTCCTTTAGGGCACGAGCCTCAATGTTAGGTCCCAAAGATTTGGTTAAGAGTCCAAAGCTTTGAGTCTAGGGTTGAAAGCCTGCTTTTTACTCTGCAAACCCTCCTTTTTAGGGTACAGACCCTCCTTTTTGGTGCACAAGCCCTCGGTGTTAGGATGCAAACACTCATGTTAAGATTCCCAAGCTTCGAGTCCAGGGTTGAAAGCCGCATCTTTATGCTCCAAACGACCGTTGTTAGGCTTCAAATCCTACTTTTCATTCTGAAATCCCACGTTTTTATGCTCCAAACCCTACATGAAGGGCACAAAGTCTCAATTTTAGGTCCCAACGCTTCCTTTTTAGAGTCCGGAACGTTGGTTCCAGGGTTGAAAGCCTCCCTGTTCTGCTTCAAACCGTCATTTAGAAGGTACAAGGCCTCATGTTTAGGGCGCAATGCCTCATTTTTTGGCCGCGAACCCTCCTTTTTAGGGGTCAATACATCCTTGTTACTGTAAAATCCCTCACTTTTATGTTCCAGACATCTCATTTAAGGCACAAAGCCCCGTTTTGTGGTCCCAAAGCTTCCTTTTTAGAGTCCAAAGCTTTGATTCTGTGGTTGAATTCCTCCTTTTATAATCCAAACCCTCCCGTTGATTGGACAAACCCTCATTTTTAGGGCCCAAACGCTGCTTTTTATGCTGTAAATCCTTCTTCTTACTGTAAAATCCCTCCTTTTTATGCTCCAAACGTCTCCTTTAGGGCACGAGCCTCAATGTTAGGTCCCAAAGATTTGGTTAAGAGTCCAAAGCTTTGAGTCTAGGGTTGAAAGCCTGCTTTGTACTCTGCAAACCCTCCTTTTTAGGGTACAGACCCTCCTTTTTGGTGCACAAGCCCTCGCTGTTAGGGTGCAAACACTCATGTTAAGATTCCCAAGCTTCGAGTCCAAGGTTGAAAGCCGCATCTTTATGCTCCAAACGACCGTTGTTAGGCTTCAAATCCTACTTTTCATTCTGAAATCCCACGTTTTTATGCTCCAAACCCTACATGAAGGGCACAAAGTCTCAATTTTAGGTCCCAACGCTTCCTTTTTAGAGTCCGGAACGTTGGTTCCAGGGTTGAAAGCCTCCCTGTTCTGCTTCAAACCGTCATTTAGAAGGTACAAGGCCTCATGTTTAGGGCGCAATGCCTCATTTTTTGGCCGCGAATCCTCCTTTTTAGGGGTCAATATATCCTTGTTACTGTAAAATCCCTCACTTTTATGTTCCAGACATCTCATTTAGGGCACAAAGCCTCGTTTTGCGGTCCCAAAGCTTCCTTTTTAGAGTCCAAAGCTTTGATTCTGTGGTTGCATTCCTCCTTTTATAATCCAAACCCTCCCGTTGATTGGACAAACCCTCATTTTTAGGGCCCAAACGCTCCTTTTTATGCTGTAAATCCTTCTTCTTACTGTAAAATCCCTCCTTTTTATGCTCCAAACGTCTCCTTTAGGGCACGAGCCTCAATGTTAGGTCCCAAAGATTTGGTTAAGAGTCCAAAGCTTTGAGTCTAGGGTTGAAAGCCTGCTTTTTACTCTGCAAACCCTCCTTTTTAGGGTACAGACCCTCCTTTTTGGTGCACAAGCCCTCGGTGTTAGGATGCAAACACTCATGTTAAGATTCCCAAGCTTCGAGTCCAGGGTTGAAAGCCGCATCTTTATGCTCCAAACGACCGTTGTTAGGCTTCAAATCCTACTTTTCATTCTGAAATCCCACGTTTTTATGCTCCAAACCCTACATGAAGGGCACAAAGTCTCAATTTTAGGTCCCAACGCTTCCTTTTTAGAGTCCGGAACGTTGGTTCCAGGGTTGAAAGCCTCCCTGTTCTGCTTCAAACCGTCATTTAGAAGGTACAAGGCCTCATGTTTAGGGCGCAATGCCTCATTTTTTGGCCGCGCATCCTCCTTTTTAGGGGTCAATATATCCTTGTTACTGTAAAATCCCTCACTTTTATGTTCCAGACATCTCATTTAGGGCACAAAGCCTCGTTTTGCGGTCCCAAAGCTTCCTTTTTAGAGTCCAAAGCTTTGATTCTGTGGTTGCATTCCTCCTTTTATAATCCAAACCCTCCCGTTGATTGGACAAACCCTCATTTTTAGGGCCCAAACGCTCCTTTTTATGCTGTAAATCCTTCTTCTTACTGTAAAATCCCTCCTTTTTATGCTCCAAACGTCTCCTTTAGGGCACGAGCCTCAATGTTAGGTCCCAAAGATTTGGTTAAGAGTCCAAAGCTTTGAGTCTAGGGTTGAAAGCCTGCTTTTTACTCTGCAAACCCTCCTTTTTAGGGTACAGACCCTCCTTTTTGGTGCACAAGCCCTCGGTGTTAGGATGCAAACACTCATGTTAAGATTCCCAAGCTTCGAGTCCAGGGTTGAAAGCCGCATCTTTATGCTCCAAACGACCGTTGTTAGGCTTCAAATCCTACTTTTCATTCTGAAATCCCACATTTTTATGCTCCAAACCCTACATGAAGGGCACAAAGTCTCAATTTCAGGTCCCAATACTTCCTTTCTAGAGTCCGGAACGTTGGTTCCAGGGTTGAAAGCCTCCCTGTTCTGCTTCAAACCGTCATTTAGAAGGTACAAGGCCTCATGTTTAGGGCGCAATGCCTCATTTTTTGGCCGCGAATCCTCCTTTTTAGGGGTCAATACATCCTTGTTACTGTAAAATCCCTCACTTATATGTTCTCTTAACCAAATCTTTGGGACCTAACATTGAGGCTCGTGCCCTAAAGGAGACGTTTGGAGCATAAAAAGGAGGGATTTTACAGTAAGAGGAAGGATTTACAGCATGAAAATGAGCGTTTGGGCCCTAAAAATGAGGGTTTGTCCAATCAACGGGAGGGTTTGGATTATAAAAGGAGGAATTCAACCACAGAATCAAAGCTTTGGACTCTAAAAAGGAAGCTTTGGGACCCCAAAACGAGGCTTTGTGCCCTAAATGAGATGTCTGGAACATAAAAGTGAGGGATTTTACAGTAACAAGGACGTATTGACCCCTAAAAAGGAGGATTCGCGGCCAAAAAATGAGGCATTGCGCCCTAAACATGAGGCCTTGTACCTTCTAAATGACGGTTTGAAGCAGAACAGGGAGGCTTTCAACCCTGGAACCAACGTTCCGGACTCTAAAAAGGAAGCGTTGGGACCTAAAATTGAGGCTTTGTGCCCTTCATGTAGGGTTTGGAGCATAAAAACGTGGGATTTCAGAATGAAAAGTAGGATTTCAAGCCTAACAACGGTCGTTTGGAGCATAAAGATGCCTCTTTCAACCCTGGACTCGAAGCTTGGGAATCTTAAAATGAGTGTTTGCACCCTAACAGCGAGGGCTTGTGCACCAAAAAGGAGGGTTTGTACCCTAAAAAGGAGGGTTTGCAGAGTACATAGCAGGCTTTCAACCCTAGACTCAAAGCTTTGGACTCTTAACCAAATCTGTGGGACCTAACATTGAGGCTCATGCCCTAAAGGAGGCATTTGGAGCATAAAAAGGAGGGATTTTACAGTAAGAGGAAGGATTTACAGCATGAAAATGAGCTTTTGGGCCCTAAAAATGAGGGTTTGTCCAATCAACGGGAGGGTTTGGATTATAAAAGGAGGAATTCAAGCACAGAATCAAAGCTTTGGACTCTAAAAAGGAAGCTTTGGGACCACAAAACGAGGCTTTGTGCCCTAAATGAGATGTCTGGAACATAAAAGTGAGGGATTTTACAGTAAAAAGGAGGTATTAACCCCTAAAAAGGAGGATTCGCGGCCAAAAAATGAGGCATTGCGCCCTTAAAATGAGGCCTTGTACCTTCTAAATGACGGTTTGAAGCAGAACAGGGAGGCTTTGAACCCTGGAACCAACGTTCCGGACTCTAAAAAGGAAGCGTTGGGACCTAAAATTGAGGCTTTGTGCCCTTCATGTAGGGTTTGGAGCATAAAAACTTGGGATTTCAGAATGAAAAGTAGGATTTGAAGCCTAACAACGGTCGTTTGGAGCATAAAGATGCCTCTTTCAACCCTGGACTCAAAGCTTGGGAATCTTAACATGAGTGTTTGCACCCTAACAGCGAGGGCTTGTGCACCAAAAAGGAGGGTTTGTACCCTAAAAAGGAGGGTTTGCAGAGTACAAAGCAGGCTTTCAACCCTAGACTCAAAGCTTTGGACTCTTAACCAAGTCTTTGGGACCTAACATTGAGGCTCGTGCCCTAAAGGAGGCGTTTGGAGCATAAAAAGGAGGGATTTTACAGTAAGAGGAAGGATTTACAGCATGAAAATGAGCGTTTGGGCCCTAAAAATGAGGGTTTGTCCAATCAACGGGAGGGTTTGGATTATAAAAGGAGGAATTCAACCACAGAATCAAAGCTTTGGACTCTAAAAAGGAAGCTTTGGGACCCCAAAACGAGGCTTTGTGCCCTAAATGAGATGTCTGGAACATACAAGTGAGGGATTTTACAGTAACAAGGACGTATTGACCCCTAAGAAGGAGGATTCGCGGCCAAAAAATGAGGCATTGCGCCCTAACAATGCGGCCTGTGTACCTTCTAAATGACGGTTTGAAGCAGAACAGGGAGGCTTTCAACCCTGGAACCAACGTTCCGGACTCTAAAAAGGAAGCGTTGGGACCTAAAATTGAGGCTTTGTGCCCTTCATGTAGGGTTTGGAGCATAAAAACGTGGGATTTCAGAATGAAAAGTAGGATTTGAAGCCTAACAACGGTCGTTTGGAGCATAAAGATGCCTCTTTCAACCCTGGACTCGAAGCTTGGGAATCTTAACATGAGTGTTTGCACCCTAACAGCGAGGGCTTGTGCACCAAAAAGGAGGGTTTGTACCCTAAAAAGGAGGGTTTGCAGAGTACAAAGCAGGCTTTCAACCCTAGACTCAAAGCTTTGGACTCTTAACCAAATCTTTGGGACCTAACATTGAGGCTCGTGCCCTAAAGGAGGCGTTTGGAGCATAAAAAGGAGGGATTTTACAGTAAGAGGAAGGATTTACAGCATAAAAAGGAGCGTTTGGGCCCTAAAAATGAGGGTTTGTCCAATCAACGGGAGGGTTTGGATTATAAAAGGAGGAATTCAAGCACAGAATCAAAGCTTTGGACTCTAAAAAGGAAGCTTTGGGACCCCAAAACGAGGCTTTGTGCCCTAAATGAGATGTCTGGAACATACAAGTGAGGGATTTTACAGTAACAAGGACGTGTTGACCCCTAAAAAGGAGGATTCGCGGCCAAAAAATGAGGCATTGCGCCCTAAACATGAGGCCTTGTACCTTCTAAATGACGGTTTGAAGCAGAACAGGGAGGCTTTCAACCCTGGAACCAACGTTCCAGACTCTAAAAAGGAAGCGTTGGGACCTAAAATTGAGGCTTTGTGCCCTTCATGTAGGGTTTGGAGCATAAAAACGTGGGATTTCAGAATGAAAAGTAGGATTTGAAGCCTAACAACGGTCGTTTGGAGCATAAAGATGCCTCTTTCAACCCTGGACTCGAAGCTTGGGAATCTTAACATGAGTGTTTGCACCCTAACAGCGAGGGCTTGTGCACCAAAAAGGAGGGTTTGTACCCTAAAAAGGAGGGTTTGCAGAGTACAAAGCAGGCTTTCAACCCTAGACTCAAAGCTTTGGACTCTTAACCAAATCTTTGGGACCTAACATTGAGGCTCGTGCCCTAAAGGAGGCGTTTGGAGCATAAAAAGGAGGGATTTTACAGTAAGAGGAAGGATTTACAGCATAAAAAGGAGCGTTTGGGCCCTAAAAATGAGGGTTTGTCCAATCAACGGGAGGGTTTGGATTATAAAAGGAGGAATTCAAGCACAGAATCAAAGCTTTGGACTCTAAAAAGGAAGCTTTGGGACCCCAAAACGAGGCTTTGTGCCCTAAATGAGATGTCTGGAACATAAAAGTGAGGGATTTTACAGTAACAAGGACGTATTGACCCCTAAAAAGGAGGATTCGCGGCCAAAAAATGAGGCATTGCGCCCTAAAATTGAGGCCTTGTACCTTCTAAATGACGGTTTGAAGCAGAACAGGGAGGCTTTCAACCCTGGAACCAACGTTCCGGACTCTAAAAAGGAAGCGTTGGGACCTAAAATTGAGGCTTTGTGCCCTTCATGTAGGGTTTGGAGCATAAAAACGTGGGATTTCAGAATGAAAAGTAGGATTTGAAGCCTAACAACGGTCGTTTGGAGCATAAAGATGCCTCTTTCAACCCTGGACTCGAAGCTTGGGAATCTTAACATGAGTGTTTGCACCCTAACAGCGAGGGCTTGTGCACCAAAAAGGAGGGTTTGTACCCTAAAAAGGAGGGTTTGCAGAGTACAAAGCAGGCTTTCAACCCTAGACTCAAAGCTTTGGACTCTTAACCAAATCTTTGGGACCTAACATTGAGGCTCGTGCCCTAAAGGAGGCGTTTGGAGCATAAAAAGGAGGGATTTTACAGTAAGAGGAAGGATTTACAGTATGAAAATGAGCGTTTGGGCCCTAAAAATGAGGGTTTGTCCAATCAACGGGAGGGTTTGGATTATAAAAGGAGGAATTCAACCACAGAATCAAAGCTTTGGACTCTAAAAAGGAAGCTTTGGGACACCAAAACGAGGCTTTGTGCCCTAAATGAGATGTCTGGAACATAGAAGTGAGGGATTTTATAGTAACAAGGACGTATTGACCCCTAAAAAGGAGGATTCACGGCCAAAAAATGAGGCATTGCGCCCTAAAAATGAGGCCTTGTACCTTCTAAATGACGGTTTGAAGCAGAACAGGGAGGCTTTCAACCCTGGAACCAACGTTCCGGACTCTAAAAAGGAAGCGTTGGGACCTAAAATTGAGGCTTTGTGCCCTTCATGTAGGGTTTGGAGCATAAAAACGTGGGATTTCAGAATGAAAAGTAGGATTTGAAGCCTAACAACGGTCGTTTGGAGCATAAAGATGCCTCTTTCAACCCTGGACTCGAAGCTTGGGAATCTTAACATGAGTGTTTGCACCCTAACAGCGAGGGCTTGTGCACCAAAAAGGAGGGTTTGTACCCTAAAAAGGAGGGTTTGCAGAGTACAAAGCAGGCTTTCAACCCTAGACTCAAAGCTTTGGACTCTTAACCAAATCTTTGGGACCTAACATTGAGGCTCGTGCCCTAAAGGAGGCGTTTGGAGCATAAAAAGGAGGGATTTTACAGTAAGAGGAAGGATTTACAGCATAAAAAGGAGCGTTTGGGCCCTAAAAATGAGGGTTTGTCCAATCAACGGGAGGGTTTGGATTATAAAAGGAGGAATTCAAGCACAGAATCAAAGCTTTGGACTCTAAAAAGGAAGCTTTGGGACCCCAAAACGAGGCTTTGTGCCCTAAATGAGATGTCTGGAACATACAAGTGAGGGATTTTACAGTAACAAGGACGTATTGACCCCTAAGAAGGAGGATTCGCGGCCAAAAAATGAGGCATTGCGCCCTAACAATGCGGCCTGTGTACCTTCTAAATGACGGTTTGAAGCAGAACAGGGAGGCTTTCAACCCTGGAACCAACGTTCCGGACTCTAAAAAGGAAGCGTTGGGACCTAAAATTGAGGCTTTGTGCCCTTCATGTAGGGTTTGGAGCATAAAAACGTGGGATTTCAGAATGAAAAGTAGGATTTGAAGCCTAACAACGGTCGTTTGGAGCATAAAGATGCCTCTTTCAACCCTGGACTCGAAGCTTGGGAATCTTAACATGAGTGTTTGCACCCTAACAGCGAGGGCTTGTGCACCAAAAAGGAGGGTTTGTACCCTAAAAAGGAGGGTTTGCAGAGTACAAAGCAGGCTTTCAACCCTAGACTCAAAGCTTTGGACTCTTAACCAAATCTTTGGGACCTAACATTGAGGCTCGTGCCCTAAAGGAGGCGTTTGGAGCATAAAAAGGAGGGATTTTACAGTAAGAGGAAGGATTTACAGCGTAAAAAGGAGCGTTTGGGCCCTAAAAATGAGGGTTTGTCCAATCAACGGGAGGGTTTGGATTATAAAAGGAGGAATTCAAGCACAGAATCAAAGCTTTGGACTCTAAAAAGGAAGCTTTGGGACCCCAAAACGAGGCTTTGTGCCCTAAATGAGATGTCTGGAACATACAAGTGAGGGATTTTACAGTAACAAGGACGTATTGACCCCTAAAAAGGAGGATTCGCGGCCAAAAAATGAGGCATTGCGCCCTAAAAATGAGGCCTTGTACCTTCTAAATGACGGTTTGAAGCAGAACAGGGAGGCTTTCAACCCTGGAACCAACGTTCCGGACTCTAAAAAGGAAGCGTTGGGACCTAAAATTGAGGCTTTGTGCCCTTCATGTAGGGTTTGGAGCATAAAAACGTGGGATTTCAGAATGAAAAGTAGGATTTGAAGCCTAACAACGGTCGTTTGGAGCATAAAGATGCCTCTTTCAACCCTGGACTCGAAGCTTGGGAATCTTAACATGAGTGTTTGCACCCTAACAGCGAGGGCTTGTGCACCAAAAAGGAGGGTTTGTACCCTAAAAAGGAGGGTTTGCAGAGTACAAAGCAGGCTTTCAACCCTAGACTCAAAGCTTTGGACTCTTAACCAAATCTTTGGGACCTAACATTGAGGCTCGTGCCCTAAAGGAGACGTTTGGAGCATAAAAAGGAGGGATTTTACAGTAAGAAGAAGGATTTACAGCATAAAAAGGAGCGTTTGGGCCCTAAAAATGAGGGTTTGTCCAATCAACGGGAGGGTTTGGATTATAAAAGGAGGAATTCAACCACAGAATCAAAGCTTTGGACTCTAAAAAGGAAGCTTTGGGACCCCAAAACGAGGCTTTGTGCCCTAAATGAGATGTCTGGAACATAGAAGTGAGGGATTTTACAGTAACAAGGACGTATTGACCCCTAAAAAGGAGGATTCGCGGCCAAAAAATGAGGCATTGCGCCCTAAACATGAGGCCTTGTACCTTCTAAATGACGGTTTGAAGCAGAACAGGGAGGCTTTCAACCCTGGAACCAACGTTCCGGACTCTAGAAAGGAAGCGTTGGGACCTAAAATTGAGGCTTTGTGCCCTTCATGTAGGGTTTGGAGCATAAAAACGTGGGATTTCAGAATGAAAAGTAGGATTTCAAGCCTAACAACGGTCGTTTGGAGCATAAAGATGCCTCTTTCAACCCTGGACTCGAAGCTTGGGAATCTTAACATGAGTGTTTGCACCCTAACAGCGAGGCCTTGTGCACCAAAAAGGAGGGTTTGTACCCTAAAAAGGAGGGTTTGCAGAGTACATAGCAGGCTTTCAACCCTAGACTCAAAGCTTTGGACTCTTAACCAAATCTGTGGGACCTAACATTGAGGCTCATGCCCTAAAGGAGGCATTTGGAGCATAAAAAGGAGGGATTTTACAGTAAGAGGAAGAATTTACAGCATGAAAATGAGCTTTTGGGCCCTAAAAATGAGGGTTTGTCCAATCAACGGGAGGGTTTGGATTATAAAAGGAGGAATTCAAGCACAGAATCAAAGCTTTGGACTCTAAAAAGGAAGCTTTGGGACCACAAAACGAGGCTTTGTGCCCTAAATGAGATGTCTGGAACATAAAAGTGAGGGATTTTACAGTAAAAAGGAGGTATTAACCCCTAAAAAGGAGGATTCGCGGCCAAAAAATGAGGCATTGCGCCCTAAAAATGAGGCCTTGTACCTTCTAAATGACGGTTTGAAGCAGAACAGGGAGGCTTTCAACCCTGGAACCAACGTTCCAGACTCTAAAAAGGAAGCGTTGGGACCTAAAATTGAGGCTTTGTGCCCTTCATGTAGGGTTTGGAGCATAAAAACTTGGGATTTCAGAATGAAAAGTAGGATTTGAAGCCTAACAACGGTCGTTTGGAGCATAAAGATGCCTCTTTCAACCCTGGACTCAAAGCTTGGGAATCTTAACATGAGTGTTTGCACCCTAACAGCGAGGGCTTGTGCACCAAAAAGGAGGGTTTGTACCCTAAAAAGGAGGGTTTGCAGAGTACAAAGCAGGCTTTCAACCCTAGACTCAAAGCTTTGGACTCTTAACCAAATCTTTGGGACCTAACATTGAGGCTCGTGCCCTAAAGGAGGCGTTTGGAGCATAAAAAGGAGGGATTTTACAGTAAGAGGAAGGATTTACAGCATGAAAATGAGCGTTTGGGCCCTAAAAATGAGGGTTTGTCCAATCAACGGGAGGGTTTGGATTATAAAAGGAGGAATTCAACCACAGAATCAAAGCTTTGGACTCTAAAAAGGAAGCTTTGGGACACCAAAACGAGGCTTTGTGCCCTAAATGAGATGTCTGGAACATAGAAGTGAGGGATTTTATAGTAACAAGGACGTATTGACCCCTAAAAAGGAGGATTCGCGGCCAAAAAATGAGGCATTGCGCCCTAAAAATGAGGCCTTGTACCTTCTAAATGACGGTTTGAAGCAGAACAGGGAGGCTTTCAACCCTGGAACCAACGTTCCGGACTCTAAAAAGGAAGCGTTGGGACCTAAAATTGAGGCTTTGTGCCCTTCATGTAGGGTTTGGAGCATAAAAACGTGGGATTTCAGAATGAAAAGTAGGATTTCAAGCCTAACAACGGTCGTTTGGAGCATAAAGATGCCTCTTTCAACCCTGGACTCGAAGCTTGGGAATCTTAACATGAGTGTTTGCACCCTAACAGCGAGGGCTTGTGCACCAAAAAGGAGGGTTTGTACCCTAAAAAGGAGGGTTTGCAGAGTACAAAGCAGGCTTTCAACCCTAGACTCAAAGCTTTGGACTCTTAACCAAATCTTTGGGACCTAACATTGAGGCTCGTGCCCTAAAGGAGGCGTTTGGAGCATAAAAAGGAGGGATTTTACAGTAAGAGGAAGGATTTACAGCATAAAAAGGAGCGTTTGGGCCCTAAAAATGAGGGTTTGTCCAATCAACGGGAGGGTTTGGATTATAAAAGGAGGAATTCAAGCACAGAATCAAAGCTTTGGACTCTAAAAAGGAAGCTTTGGGACCCCAAAACGAGGCTTTGTGCCCTAAATGAGATGTCTGGAACATACAAGTGAGGGATTTTACAGTAACAAGGACATATTGACCCCTAAAAAGGAGGATTCGCGGCCAAAAAATGAGGCATTGCGCCCTAAAAATGAGGCCTTGTACCTTCTAAATGACGGTTTGAAGCAGAACAGGGAGGCTTTCAACCCTGGAACCAACGTTCCGGACTCTAAAAAGGAAGCGTTGGGACCTAAAATTGAGGCTTTGTGCCCTTCATGTAGGGTTTGGAGCATAAGAACGTGGGATTTCAGAATGAAAAGTAGGATTTGAAGCCTAACAACGGTCGTTTGGAGCATAAAGATGCCTCTTTCAACCCTGGACTCAAAGCTTGGGAATCTTAACATGAGTGTTTGCACCCTAACAGCGAGGGCTTGTGCACCAAAAAGGAGGGTTTGTACCCTAAAAAGGAGGGTTTGCAGAGTACAAAGCAGGCTTTCAACCCTAGACTCAAAGCTTTGGACTCTTAACCAAATCTTTGGGACCTAACATTGAGGCTCGTGCCCTAAAGGAGACGTTTGGAGCATAAAAAGGAGGGATTTTACAGTAAGAAGAAGGATTTACAGCATAAAAAGGAGCGTTTGGGCCCTAAAAATGAGGGTTTGTCCAATCAACGGGAGGGTTTGGATTATAAAAGGAGGAATTCAACCACAGAATCAAAGCTTTGGACTCTAAAAAGGAAGCTTTGGGACCCCAAAACGAGGCTTTGTGCCCTAAATGAGATGTCTGGAACATAGAAGTGAGGGATTTTACAGTAACAAGGACGTATTGACCCCTAAGAAGGAGGATTCGCGGCCAGAAAATGAGGCATTGCGCCCTTAAAATGAGGCCTTGTACCTTCTAAATGACGGTTTGAAACAGAACAGGGAGGCTTTCAACCCTGGAACCAACGTTCCGGACTCTAAAAAGGAAGCGTTGGGACCTAAAATTGAGGCTTTGTGCCCTTCATGTAGGGTTTGGAGCATAAAAACGTGGGATTTCAGAATGAAAAGTAGGATTTGAAGCCTAACAACGGTCGTTTGGAGCATAAAGATGCCTCTTTCAACCCTGGACTCGAAGCTTGGGAATCTTAACATGAGTGTTTGCACCCTAACAGCGAGGGCTTGTGCACCAAAAAGGAGGGTTTGTACCCTAAAAAGGAGGGTTTGCAGAGTACAAAGCAGGCTTTCAACCCTAGACTCAAAGCTTTGGACTCTTAACCAAATCTTTGGGACCTAACATTGAGGCTCGTGCCCTAAAGGAGACGTTTGGAGCATAAAAAGGAGGGATTTTACAGTAAGAAGAAGGATTTACAGCATAAAAAGGAGCGTTTGGGCCCTAAAAATGAGGGTTTGTCCAATCAACGGGAGGGTTTGGATTATAAAAGGAGGAATTCAAGCACAGAATCAAAGCTTTGGACTCCAAAATGGAAGCTTTGGGACCACAAAACGAGGCTTTGTGCCCTAAATGAGATGTCTGGAACATAACAGTGAGGGATTTTACAGTAAAAAGGACGTATTGACCCCTAAAAAGGAGGATTCGCGGCCAAAAAATGAGGCACTGCGCCCTAAACATGAGGCCTTGTACCTTCTAAATGACGGTTTGAAGCAGAACAGGGAGGCTTTCAACCCTGGAACCAACATTCCGGACTCTAAAAAGGAAGCGTTGGGACCTAAAATTGAGGCTTTGTGCCCTTCATGTAGGGTTTGGAGCATAAAAACGTGGGATTTCAGAATGAAAAGTAGGATTTGAAGCCTAACAACGGTCGTTTGGAGCATAAAGATGCGGCTTTCAACCCTGGACTCGAAGCTTGGGAATCTTAACATGAGTGTTTGCACCCTAACAGCGAGGGCTTGTGCACCAAAAAGGAGGGTCTGTACCCTAAAAAGGAGGGTTTGCAGAGTACAAAGCAGGCTTTCAACCCTAGACTCAAAGCTTTGGACTCTTAACCAAATCTTTGGGACCTAACATTGAGGCTCGTGCCCTAAAGGAGGCATTTGGAGCATAAAAAGGAGGGATTTTACAGTAAGAAGAAGGATTTACAGCATAAAAAGGAGCGTTTGGGCCCTAAAAATGAGGGTTTGTCCAATCAACGGGAGGGTTTGGATTATAAAAGGAGGAATTCAACCACAGAATCAAAGCTTTGGACTCTAAAAAGGAAGCTTTGGGACCCCAAAACGAGGCTTTGTGCCCTAAATGAGATGTCTGGAACATACAAGTGAGGGATTTTACAGTAACAAGGACGTGTTGACCCCTAAAAAGGAGGATTCGCGGCCAAAAAATGAGGCATTGCGCCCTAACAATGAGGCCTTGTACCTTCTAAATGACGGTTTGAAGCAGAACAGGGAGGCTTTCAACCCTGGAACCAACGTTCCAGACTCTAAAAAGGAAGCGTTGGGACCTAAAATTGAGGCTTTGTGCCCTTCATGTAGGGTTTGGAGCATAAAAACGTGGGATTTCAGAATGAAAAGTAGGAATTGAAGCCTAACAACGGTCGTTTGGAGCATAAAGATGCGGCTTTCAACCCTGGACTCGAAGCTTGGGAATCTTAACATGAGTGTTTGCACCCTAACAGCGAGTGCTTGTGCACCAAAACGGAGGGTTTGTACCCTAAAAAGGAGGGTTTGCAGAGTACAAAGCAGGCTTTCAACCCTAGACTCAAAAGCTTTGGACTCTTAACCAAATCTTTGGGACCTAACATTGAGGCTCGTGCCCTAAAGGAGACGTTTGGAGCATAAAAAGGAGGGATTTTACAGTAAGAAGAAGGATTTACAGCATAAAAAGGAGCGTTTGGGCCCTAAAAATGAGTGTTTGTCCAATCAACGGGAGGGTTTGGATTATAAAAGGAGGAATTCAACCACAGAATCAAAGCTTTGGACTCTAAAAAGGAAGCTTTGGGACCCCAAAACGAGGCTTTGTGCCCTAAATGAGATGTCTGGAACATAAAAGTGAGGGATTTTACAGTAACAAGGACGTATTGACCCCTAAGAAGGAGGATTCGCGGCCAAAAAATGAGGCATTGCGCCCTAACAATGCGGCCTGTGTACCTTCTAAATGACGGTTTGAAGCAGAACAGGGAGGCTTTCAACCCTGGAACCAACGTTCCGGACTCTAAAAAGGAAGCGTTGGGACCTAAAATTGAGGCTTTGTGCCCTTCATGTAGGGTTTGGAGCATAAAAACGTGGGATTTCAGAATGAAAAGTAGGATTTGAAGCCTAACAACGGTCGTTTGGAGCATAAAGATGCCTCTTTCAACCCTGGACTCGAAGCTTGGGAATCTTAACATGAGTGTTTGCACCCTAACAGCGAGGGCTTGTGCACCAAAAAGGAGGGTTTGTACCCTAAAAAGGAGGGTTTGCAGAGTACATAGCAGGCTTTCAACCCTAGACTCAAAAGCTTTGGACTCTTAACCAAATCTTTGGGACCTAACATTGAGGCTCGTGCCCTAAAGGAGGCGTTTGGAGCATAAAAAGGAGGGATTTTACAGTAAGAAGAAGGATTTACAGCATAAAAATGAGCGTTTGGGCCCTAAAAATGAGTGTTTGTCCAATCAACGGGAGGGTTTGGATTATAAAAGGAGGAATTCAACCACAGAATCAAAGCTTTGGACTCCAAAATGGAAGCTTTGGGACCACAAAACGAGGCTTTGTGCCCTAAATGAGATGTCTGGAACATAACAGTGAGGGATTTTACAGTAAAAAGGACGTATTGACCCCTAAAAAGGAGGATTCGCGGCCAAAAAATGAGGCACTGCGCCCTAAACATGAGGCCTTGTACCTTCTAAATGACGGTTTGAAGCAGAACAGGGAGGCTTTCAACCCTGGAACCAACGTTCCGGACTCTAAAAAGGAAGCGTTGGGACCTAAAATTGAGGCTTTGTGCCCTTCATGTAGGGTTTGGAGCATAAAAACGTGGGATTTCAGAATGAAAAGTAGGATTTGAAGCCTAACAACGGTCGTTTGGAGCATAAAGATGCCTCTTTCAACCCTGGACTCGAAGCTTGGGAATCTTAACATGAGTGTTTGCACCCTAACAGCGAGGGCTTGTGCACCAAAAAGGAGGGTCTGTACCCTAAAAAGGAGGGTTTGCAGAGTACAAAGCAGGCTTTCAACCCTAGACTCAAAGCTTTGGACTCTTAACCAAATCTTTGGGACCTAACATTGAGGCTCGTGCCCTAAAGGAGGCGTTTGGAGCATAAAAAGGAGGGATTTTACAGTAAGAAGAAGGATTTACAGCATAAAAAGGAGCGTTTGGGCCCTAAAAATGAGGGTTTGTCCAATCAACGGGAGGGTTTGGATTATAAAAGGAGGAATTCAACCACAGAATCAAAGCTTTGGACTCTAAAAAGGAAGCTTTGGGACCCCAAAACGAGGCTTTGTGCCCTAAATGAGATGTCTGGAACATACAAGTGAGGGATTTTACAGTAACAAGGACGTGTTGACCCCTAAAAAGGAGGATTCGCGGCCAAAAAATGAGGCATTGCGCCCTAAAAATGAGGCCTTGTACCTTCTAAATGACGGTTTGAAGCAGAACAGGGAGGCTTTCAACCCTGGAACCAACGTTCCGGACTCTAAAAAGGAAGCGTTGGGACCTAAAATTGAGGCTTTGTGCCCTTCATGTAGGGTTTGGAGCATAAAAACGTGGGATTTCAGAATGAAAAGTAGGAATTGAAGCCTAACAACGGTCGTTTGGAGCATAAAGATGCGGCTTTCAACCCTGGACTCGAAGCTTGGGAATCTTAACATGAGTGTTTGCACCCTAACAGCGAGTGCTTGTGCACCAAAACGGAGGGTTTGTACCCTAAAAAGGAGGGTTTGCAGAGTACAAAGCAGGCTTTCAACCCTAGACTCAAAGCTTTGGACTCTTAACCAAATCTTTGGGACCTAACATTGAGGCTCGTGCCCTAAAGGAGACGTTTGGAGCATAAAAAGGAGGGATTTTACAGTAAGAAGAAGGATTTACAGCATAAAAAGGAGCGTTTGGGCCCTAAAAATGAGGGTTTGTCCAATCAACGGGAGGGTTTGGATTATAAAAGGAGGAATTCAAGCACAGAATCAAAGCTTTGGACTCTAAAAAGGAAGCTTTGGGACCCCAAAACGAGGCTTTGTGCCCTAAATGAGATGTCTGGAACATAAAAGTGAGGGATTTTACAGTAACAAGGATATATTGACCCCTAAAAAGGAGGATGCGCGGCCAAAAAATGAGGCATTGCGCCCTAAACATGAGGCCTTGTACCTTCTAAATGACGGTTTGAAGCAGAACAGGGAGGCTTTCAACCCTGGAACCAACGTTCCGGACTCTAAAAAGGAAGCGTTGGGACCTAAAATTGAGGCTTTGTGCCCTTCATGTAGGGTTTGGAGCATAAAAACGTGGGATTTCAGAATGAAAAGTAGGATTTGAAGCCTAACAACGGTCGTTTGGAGCATAAAGATGCGGCTTTCAACCTTGGACTCGAAGCTTGGGAATCTTAACATGAGTGTTTGCACCCTAACAGCGAGGGCTTGTGCACCAAAAAGGAGGGTCTGTACCCTAAAAAGGAGGGTTTGCAGAGTACAAAGCAGGCTTTCAACCCTAGACTCAAAGCTTTGGACTCTTAACCAAATCTTTGGGACCTAACATTGAGGCTCGTGCCCTAAAGGAGACTTTTGGAGCATAAAAAGGAGGGATTTTACAATAAGAAGAAGGATTTACAGCATAAAAAGCAGCGTTTGGGCCCTAAAAATGAGGGTTTGTCCAATCAACGGGAGGGTTTGGATTATAAAAGGAGGAATTCAACCACAGAATCAAAGCTTTGGACTCTAAAAAGGAAGCTTTGGGACCACAAAACGGGGCTTTGTGCCTTAAATGAGATGTCTGGAACATAAAAGTGAGGGATTTTACAGTAACAAGGATGTATTGACCCCTAAAAAGGAGGATTCGCGGCCAAAAAATGAGGCATTGCGCCCTAAACATGAGGCCTTGTACCTTCTAAATGACGGTTTGAAGCAGAACAGGGAGGCTTTCAACCCTGGAACCAACGTTCCGGACTCTAAAAAGGAAGCGTTGGGACCTAAAATTGAGGCTTTGTGCCCTTCATGTAGGGTTTGGAGCATAAAAACGTGGGATTTCAGAATGAAAAGTAGGATTTGAAGCCTAACAACGGTCGTTTGGAGCATAAAGATGCCTCTTTCAACCCTGGACTCGAAGCTTGGGAATCTTAACATGAGTGTTTGCACCCTAACAGCGAGGGCTTGTGCACCAAAAAGGAGGGTTTGTACCCTAAAAAGGAGGGTTTGCAGAGTACAAAGCAGGCTTTCAACCCTAGACTCAAAGCTTTGGACTCTTAACCAAATCTTTGGGACCTAACATTGAGGCTCGTGCCCTAAAGGAGACGTTTGGAGCATAAAAAGGAGGGATTTTACAGTAAGAAGAAGGATTTACAGCATAAAAAGGAGCGTTTGGGCCCTAAAAATGAGGGTTTGTCCAATCAACGGGAGGGTTTGGATTATAAAAGGAGGAATTCAACCACAGAAACAAAGCTTTGGACTCTAAAAAGGAAGCTTTGGGACCCCAAAACGAGGCTTTGTGCCCTAAATGAGATGTCTGGAACATAGAAGTGAGGGATTTTACAGTAAGAAGGACGTATTGACCCCTAAAAAGGAGGATTCGCGGCCAAAAAATGAGGCATTGCGCCCTAAAAATGAGGCCTTGTACCTTCTAAATGACGGTTTGAAGCAGAACAGGGAGGCTTTCAACCCTGGAACCAACGTTCCAGACTCTAAAAAGGAAGCGTTGGGACCTAAAATTGAGGCTTTGTGCCCTTCATGTAGGGTTTGGAGCATAAAAACGTGGGATTTCAGAATGAAAAGTAGGATTTGAAGCCTAACAACGGTCGTTTGGAGCATAAAGATGCGGCTTTCAACCCTGGACTCGAAGCTTGGGAATCTTAACATGAGTGTTTGCACCCTAACAGCGAGGGCTTGTGCACCAAAACGGAGGGTTTGTACCCTAAAAAGGAGGGTTTGCAGAGTAAAAAGCAGGCTTTCAACCCTAGACTCAAAGCTTTGGACTCTTAACCAAATCTGTGGGACCTAACATTGAGGCTCGTGCCCTAAAGGAGGCGTTTGGAGCATAAAAAGGAGGGATTTTACAGTAAGAGGAAGGATTTACAGCATGAAAATGAGCGTTTGGGCCCTAAAAATGAGGGTTTGTCCAATCAACGGGAGGGTTTGGTTTATAAAAGGAGGAATTCAAGCACAGAATCAAAGCTTTGGACTCTAAAAAGGAAGCTTTGGGACCCCAAAACGAGGCTTTGTGCCCTAAATGAGATGTCTGGAACATAAAAGTGAGGGATTTTACAGTAACAAGGACGTATTGACCCCTAAAAAGGAGGATTCGCGGCCAAAAAATGAGGCATTGCGCCCTAAAAATGAGGCCTTGTACCTTCTAAATGACGGTTTGAAGCAGAACAGGGAGGCTTTCAACCCTGGAACCAACGTTCCGGACTCTAAAAAGGAAGCGTTGGGACCTAAAATTGAGGCTTTGTGCCCTTCATGTAGGGTTTGGAGCATAAAAACGTGGGATTTCAGAATGAAAAGTAGGATTTGAAGCCTAACAACAGTCGTTTGGAGCATAAAGATGCGGCTTTCAACCCTGGACTCGAAGCTTGGGAATCTTAACATGAGTGTTTGCACCCTAACAGCGAGGGCTTGTGCACCAAAACGGAGGGTTTGTACCCTAAAAAGGAGGGTCTGCCGAGTAAAAAGCAGGCTTTCAACCCTAGACTCAAAGCTTTGGACTCTTAACCAAATCTTTGGGACCTAACATTGAGGCTCGTGCCCTAAAGGAGACGTTTGGAGCATAAAAAGGAGGGATTTTACAGTAAGAGGAAGGATTTACAGCATGAAAATGAGCGTTTGGGCCCTAAAAATGAGGGTTTGTCCAATCAACGGGAGGGTTTGGTTTATAAAAGGAGGAATTCAAGCACAGAATCAAAGCTTTGGACTCTAAAAAGGAAGCTTTGGGACCCCAAAACGAGGCTTTGTGCCCTAAATGAGATGTCTGGAACATAAAAGTGAGGGATTTTACAGTAACAAGGACGTATTGACCCCTAAAAAGGAGGATTCGCGGCCAAAAAATGAGGCATTGCGCCCTAAAAATGAGGCCTTGTACCTTCTAAATGACGGTTTGAAGCAGAACAGGGAGGCTTTCAACCCTGGAACCAACATTCCGGACTCTAAAAAGGAAGCGTTGGGACCTAAAATTGAGGCTTTGTGCCCTTCATGTAGGGTTTGGAGCATAAAAACGTGGGATTTCAGAATGAAAAGTAGGATTTGAAGCCTAACAACGGTCGTTTGGAGCATAAAGATGCAGCTTTCAACCCTGGACTCGAAGCTTGGGAATCTTAACATGAGTGTTTGCACCCTAACAGCGAGGGCTTGTGCACCAAAAAGGAGGGTTTGTACCCTAAAAAGGAGGGTTTTCAGAGTAAAAAGCAGGCTTTCAACCCTAGACTCAAAGCTTTGGACTCTTAACCAAATCTTTGGGACCTAACATTGAGGCTCGTGCCCTAAAGGAGACGTTTGGAGCATAAAAAGGAGGGATTTTACAGTAAGAAGAAGGATTTACAGCATAAAAAGGAGCGTTTGGGCCCTAAAAATGAGGGTTTGTCCAATCAACGGGAGGGTTTGGATTATAAAAGGAGGAATTCAACCACAGAAACAAAGCTTTGGACTCTAAAAAGGAAGCTTTGGGACCCCAAAACGAGGCTTTGTGCCCTAAATGAGATGTCTGGAACATAGAAGTGAGGGATTTTACAGTAAGAAGGACGTATTGACCCCTAAAAAGGAGGATTCGTGGCCAAAAAATGAGGCATTGCGCCCTAAAAATGAGGCCTTGTACCTTCTAAATGACGGTTTGAAGCAGAACAGGGAGGCTTTCAACCCTGGAACCAACGTTCCGGACTCTAAAAAGGAAGCGGTGGGACCTAAAATTGAGGCTTTGTGCCCTTCATGTAGGGTTTGGAGCATAAAAACGTGGGATTTCAGAATGAAAAGTAGGATTTGAAGCCTAACAACGGTCGTTTGGAGCATAAAGATGCGGCTTTCAACCCTGGACTCGAAGCTTGGGAATCTTAACATGAGTGTTTGCACCCTAACAGCGAGGGCTTGTGCACCAAAACGGAGGGTTTGTACCCTAAAAAGGAGGGTTTGCAGAGTACAAAGCAGGCTTTCAACCCTAGACTCAAAGCTTTGGACTCTTAACCAAATCTGTGGGACCTAACATTGAGGCTCGTGCCCTAAAGGAGGCGTTTGGAGCATAAAAAGGAGGGATTTTACAGTAAGAGGAAGGATTTACAGCATGAAAATGAGCGTTTGGGCCCTAAAAATGAGGGTTTGTCCAATCAACGGGAGGGTTTGGTTTATAAAAGGAGGAATTCAAGCACAGAATCAAAGCTTTGGACTCTAAAAAGGAAGCTTTGGGACCCCAAAACGAGGCTTTGTGCCCTAAATGAGATGTCTGGAACATAAAAGTGAGGGATTTTACAGTAACAAGGACGTATTGACCCCTAAAAAGGAGGATTCGCGGCCAAAAAATGAGGCATTGCGCCCTAAAAATGAGGCCTTGTACCTTCTAAATGACGGTTTGAAGCAGAACAGGGAGGCTTTCAACCCTGGAACCAACGTTCCGGACTCTAAAAAGGAAGCGTTGGGACCTAAAATTGAGGCTTTGTGCCCTTCATGTAGGGTTTGGAGCATAAAAACGTGGGATTTCAGAATGAAAAGTAGGATTTGAAGCCTAACAACGGTCGTTTGGAGCATAAAGATGCGGCTTTCAACCCTGGACTCGAAGCTTGGGAATCTTAACATGAGTGTTTGCACCCTAACAGCGAGTGCTTGTGCACCAAAAAGGAGGGTTTGTACCCTAAAAAGGAGGGTTTGCAGAGTAAAAAGCAGGCTTTCAACCCTAGACTCAAAGCTTTGGACTCTTAACCAAATCTTTGGGACCTAACATTGAGGCTCGTGCCCTAAAGGAGGCGTTTGGAGCATAAAAAGGAGGGATTTTACAGTAAGAGGAAGGATTTACAGCATGAAAATGAGCGTTTGGGCCCTAAAAATGAGGGTTTGTCCAATCAACGGGAGGGTTTGGTTTATAAAAGGAGGAATTCAAGCACAGAATCAAAGCTTTGGACTCTAAAAAGGAAGCTTTGGGACCCCAAAACGAGGCTTTGTGCCCTAAATGAGATGTCTGGAACATAAAAGTGAGGGATTTTACAGTAACAAGGACGTATTGACCCCTAAAAAGGAGGATTCGCGGCCAAAAAATGAGGCATTGCGCCCTAAAAATGAGGCCTTGTACCTTCTAAATGACGGTTTGAAGCAGAACAGGGAGGCTTTCAACCCTGGAACCAACATTCCGGACTCTAAAAAGGAAGCGTTGGGACCTAAAATTGAGGCTTTGTGCCCTTCATGTAGGGTTTGGAGCATAAAAACGTGGGATTTCAGAATGAAAAGTAGGATTTGAAGCCTAACAACGGTCGTTTGGAGCATAAAGATGCAGCTTTCAACCCTGGACTCGAAGCTTGGGAATCTTAACATGAGTGTTTGCACCCTAACAGCGAGGGCTTGTGCACCAAAAAGGAGGGTTTGTACCCTAAAAAGGAGGGTTTGCAGAGTAAAAAGCAGGCTTTCAACCCTAGACTCAAAGCTTTGGACTCTTAACCAAATCTTTGGGACCTAACATTGAGGCTCGTGCCCTAAAGGAGGCGTTTGGAGCATAAAAAGGAGGGATTTTACAGTAAGAGGAAGGATTTACAGCATGAAAATGAGCGTTTGGGCCCTAAAAATGAGGGTTTGTCCAATCAACGGGAGGGTTTGGTTTATAAAAGGAGGAATTCAAGCACAGAATCAAAGCTTTGGACTCTAAAAAGGAAGCTTTGGGACCCCAAAACGAGGCTTTGTGCCCTAAATGAGATGTCTGGAACATAAAAGTGAGGGATTTTACAGTAACAAGGACGTATTGACCCCTAAAAAGGAGGATTCGCGGCCAAAAAATGAGGCATTGCGCCCTAAAAATGAGGCCTTGTACCTTCTAAATGGCCGTTTGAAGCAGAACAGGGAGGCTTTCAACCCTAGAACCAACGTTCCGGACTCTAAAAAGGAAGCTTTGGGACCCCAAAACGAGGCTTTGTGCCCTTCATGTAGGGTTTGGAGCATAAAAACGTGGGATTTCAGAATGAAAAGTAGGATTTGAAGCCTAACAACGGTCGTTTGGAGCATAAAGATGCGGCTTTCAACCTTGGACTCAAAGCTTGGGAATCTTAACATGAGTGTTTGCACCCTAACAGCGAGGGCTTGTGCACCAAAAAGGAGGGTTTGTACCCTAAAAAGGAGGGTTTGCAGAGTACAAAGCAGGCTTTCAACCCTAGACTCAAAGCTTTGGACTCTTAACCAAATCTTTGGGACCTAACATTGAGGCTCGTGCCCTAAAGGAGACGTTTGGAGCATAAAAAGGAGGGATTTTACAGTAAGAAGAAGGATTTACAGCATAAAAAGGAGCGTTTGGGCCCTAAAAATGAGGGTTTGTCCAATCAACGGGAGGGTTTGGATTATAAAAGGAGGAATTCAAGCACAGAATCAAAGCTTTGGACTCTAAAAAGGAAGCTTTGGGACCACAAAACGAGGCTTTGTGCCCTAAATGAGATGTCTGGAACATAAAAGTGAGGGATTTTACAGTAACAAGGACGTATTGACCCCTAAAAAGGAGGATTCGCGGCCAAAAAATGAGGCATTGCGCCCTAAACATGAGGCCTTGTACCTTCTAAATGACGGTTTGAAGCAGAACAGGGAGGCTTTCAACCCTGGAACCAACATTCCGGACTCTAAAAAGGAAGCGTTGGGACCTAAAATTGAGGCTTTGTGCCCTTCATGTAGGGTTTGGAGCATAAAAACGTGGGATTTCAGAATGAAAAGTAGGATTTGAAGCCTAACAACGGTCGTTTGGAGCATAAAGATGCCTCTTTCAACCCTGGACTCGAAGCTTGGGAATCTTAACATGAGTGTTTGCACCCTAACAGCGAGGGCTTGTGCACCAAAACGGAGGGTTTGTACCCTAAAAAGGAGGGTTTGCAGAGTAAAAAGCAGGCTTTCAACCCTAGACTCAAAGCTTTGGACTCTTAACCAGATCTTTGGGACCTAACATTGAGGCTCGTGCCCTAAAGGAGGCGTTTGGAGCATAAAAAGGAGGGATTTTACAGTAAGAAGAAGGATTTACAGCATGAAAATGAGCGTTTGGGCCCTAAAAATGAGGGTTTGTCCAATCAACGGGAGGGTTTGGTTTATAAAAGGAGGAATTCAAGCACAGAATCAAAGCTTTGGACTCTAAAAAGGAAGCTTTGGGACCCCAAAACGAGGCTTTGTGCCCTAAATGAGATGTCTGGAACATAAAAGTGAGGGATTTTACAGTAACAAGGACGTATTGACCCCTAAAAAGGAGGATTCGCGGCCAAAAAATGAGGCATTGCGCCCTAAAAATGAGGCCTTGTACCTTCTAAATGACGGTTTGAAGCAGAACAGGGAGGCTTTCAACCCTGGAACCAACATTCCGGACTCTAAAAAGGAAGCGTTGGGACCTAAAATTGAGGCTTTGTGCCCTTCATGTAGGGTTTGGAGCATAAAAACGTGGGATTTCAGAATGAAAAGTAGGATTTGAAGCCTAACAACGGTCGTTTGGAGCATAAAGATGCCTCTTTCAACCCTGGACTCGAAGCTTGGGAATCTTAACATGAGTGTTTGCACCCTAACAGCGAGGGCTTGTGCACCAAAAAGGAGGGTCTGTACCCTAAAAAGGAGGGTTTGCAGAGTAAAAAGCAGGCTTTCAACCCTAGACTCAAAGCTTTGGACTCTTAACCAAATCTTTGGGACCTAACATTGAGGCTCGTGCCCTAAAGGAGGCGTTTGGAGCATAAAAAGGAGGGATTTTACAGTAAGAGGAAGGATTTACAGCATGAAAATGAGCGTTTGGGCCCTAAAAATGAGGGTTTGTCCAATCAACGGGAGGGTTTGGTTTATAAAAGGAGGAATTCAAGCACAGAATCAAAGCTTTGGACTCCAAAATGGAAGCTTTGGGACCACAAAACGAGGCTTTGTGCCCTAAATGAGATGTCTGGAACATAAAAGTGAGGGATTTTACAGTAACAAGGACGTATTGACCCCTAAAAAGGAGGATTCGCGGCCAAAAAATGAGGCATTGCGCCCTAAAAATGAGGCCTTGTACCTTCTAAATGACGGTTTGAAGCAGAACAGGGAGGCTTTCAACCCTGGAACCAACGTTCCGGACTCTAAAAAGGAAGCGTTGGGACCTAAAATTGAGGCTTTGTGCCCTTCATGTAGGGTTTGGAGCATAAAAACGTGGGATTTCAGAATGAAAAGTAGGATTTGAAGCCTAACAACGGTCGTTTGGAGCATAAAGATGCCTCTTTCAACCCTGGACTCGAAGCTTGGGAATCTTAACATGAGTGTTTGCACCCTAACAGCGAGGGCTTGTGCACCAAAAAGGAGGGTTTGTACCCTAAAAAGGAGGGTTTGCAGAGTACAAAGCAGGCTTTCAACCCTAGACTCAAAACTTTGGACTCTTAACCAAATCTTTGGGACCTAACATTGAGGCTCGTGCCCTAAAGGAGACGTTTGGAGCATAAAAAGGAGGGATTTTACAGTAAGAAGAAGGATTTACAGCATAAAAAGGAGCGTTTGGGCCCTAAAAATGAGGGTTTGTCCAATCAACGGGAGGGTTTGGATTATAAAAGGAGGAATTCAACCACAGAATCAAAGCTTTGGACTCTAAAAAGGAAGCTTTGGGACCCCAAAACGAGGCTTTGTGCCCTAAATGAGATGTCTGGAACATAAAAGTGAGGGATTTTACAGTAACAAGGACGTATTGACCCCTAAAAAGGAGGATTCGCGGCCAAAAAATGAGGCATTGCGCCCTAAAAATGAGGCCTTGTACCTTCTAAATGACGGTTTGAAGCAGAACAGGGAGGCTTTCAACCCTGGAACCAACATTCCGGACTCTAAAAAGGAAGCGTTGGGACCTAAAATTGAGACTTTGTGCCCTTCATGTAGGGTTTGGAGCATAAAAACGTGGGATTTCAGAATGAAAAGTAGGATTTGAAGCCTAACAACGGTCGTTTGGAGCATAAAGATGCGGCTTTCAACCCTGGACTCGAAGCTTGGGAATCTTAACATGAGTGTTTGCACCCTAACAGCGAGGGCTTGTGCACCAAAAAGGAGGGTTTGTACCCTAAAAAGGAGGGTTTGCAGAGTACAAAGCAGGCTTTCAACCCTAGACTCAAAGCTTTGGACTCTTAACCAAATCTGTGGGACCTAACATTGAGGCTCGTGCCCTAAAGGAGACGTTTGGAGCATAAAAAGGAGGGATTTTACAGTAAGAAGAAGGATTTACAGCATAAAAAGGAGCGTTTGGGCCCTAAAAATGAGGGTTTGTCCAATCAACGGGAGGGTTTGGATTATAAAAGGAGGAATTCAAGCACAGAATCAAAGCTTTGGACTCTAAAAAGGAAGCTTTGGGACCACAAAACGAGGCTTTGTGCCCTAAATGAGATGTCTGGAACATAAAAGTGAGGGATTTTACAGTAACAAGGACATATTGACCCCTAAAAAGGAGGATTCGCGGCCAAAAAATGAGGCATTGCGCCCTAAAAATGAGGCCTTGTACCTTCTAAATGACGGTTTGAAGCAGAACAGGGAGGCTTTCAACCCTGGAACCAACGTTCCGGACTCTAAAAAGGAAGCGTTGGGACCTAAAATTGAGACTTTGTGCCCTTCATGTAGGGTTTGGAGCATAAAAACGTGGGATTTCAGAATGAAAAGTAGGATTTGAAGCCTAACAACGGTCGTTTGGAGCATAAAGATGCGGCTTTCAACCCTGGACTCGAAGCTTGGGAATCTTAACATGAGTGTTTGCACCCTAACAGCGAGGGCTTGTGCACCAAAAAGGAGGGTCTGTACCCTAAAAAGGAGGGTTTGCAGAGTAAAAAGCAGGCTTTCAACCCTAGACTCAAAAGCTTTGGACTCTTAACCAAATCTTTGGTACCTAACATTGAGGCTCGTGCCCTAAAGGAGACGTTTGGAGCATAAAAAGGAGGGATTTTACAGTAAGAGGAAGGATTTACAGCATGAAAATGAGCGTTTGGGCCCTAAAAATGAGGGTTTGTCCAATCAACGGGAGGGTTTGGATTATAAAAGGAGGAATTCAACCACAGAATCAAAGCTTTGGACTCTAAAAAGGAAGCTTTGGGACTCCAAAACGAGGCTTTGTGCCCTAAATGAGATGTCTGGAACATAAAAGTGAGGGATTTTACAGTAACAAGGACGTATTGACCCCTAAAAAGGAGGATTCGTGGCCAAAAAATGAGGCATTGCGCCCTGAAAATGAGGCCTTGTACCTTCTAAATGACGGTTTGAAGCAGAACAGGGAGGCTTTGAACCCTGGAACCAACGTTCCGGACTCTAAAAAGGAAGCGTTGGGACCTAAAATTGAGGCTTTGTGCCCTTCATGTAGGGTTTGGAGCATAAAAACGTGGGATTTCAGAATGAAAAGTAGGATTTGAAGCCTAACAACGGTCGTTTGGAGCATAAAGATGCGGCTTTCAACCCTGGACTCGAAGCTTGGGAATCTTAACATGAGTGTTTGCACCCTAACAGCGAGGGCTTGTGCACCAAAAAGGAGGGTCTGTACCCTAAAAAGGAGGGTTTGCAGAGTAAAAAGCAGGCTTTCAACCCTAGACTCAAAAGCTTTGGACTCTTAACCAAATCTTTGGTACCTAACATTGAGGCTCGTGCCCTAAAGGAGACGTTTGGAGCATAAAAAGGAGGGATTTTACAGTAAGAGGAAGGATTTACAGCATGAAAATGAGCGTTTGGGCCCTAAAAATGAGGGTTTGTCCAATCAACGGGAGGGTTTGGATTATAAAAGGAGGAATTCAAGCACAGAATCAAAGCTTTGGACTCTAAAAAGGAAGCTTTGGGACCCCAAAACGAGGCTTTGTGCCCTAAATGAGATGTCTGGAACATAAAAGTGAGGGATTTTACAGTAAAAAGGACGTATTGACCCCTAAAAAGGAGGATGCGCGGCCAAAAAATGAGGCATTGCGCCCTAAACATGAGGCCTTGTACCTTCTAAATGACGGTTTGAAGCAGAACAGGGAGGCTTTCAACCCTGGAACCAACGTTCCAGACTCTAAAAAGGAAGCGTTGGGACCTAAAATTGAGGCTTTGTGCCCTTCATGTAGGGTTTGGAGCATAAAAACGTGGGATTTCAGAATGAAAAGTAGGATTTGAAGCCTAACAACGGTCGTTTGGAGCATAAAGATGCGGCTTTCAACCCTGGACTCGAAGCTTGGGAATCTTAACATGAGTGTTTGCACCCTAACAGCGAGGGCTTGTGCACCAAAAAGGAGGGTTTGTACCCTAAAAAGGAGGGTTTGCAGAGTACAAAGCAGGCTTTCAACCCTAGACTCAAAGCTTTGGACTCTTAACCAAATCTTTGGGACCTAACATTGAGGCTCGTGCCCTAAAGGAGACGTTTGGAGCATAAAAAGGAGGGATTTTACAGTAAGAAGAAGGATTTACAGCATAAAAAGGAGCGTTTGGGCCCTAAAAATGAGGGTTTGTCCAATCAACGGGAGGGTTTGGATTATAAAAGGAGGAATTCAACCACAGAATCAAAGCTTTGGACTCTAAAAAGGAAGCTTTGGGACCCCAAAACGAGGCTTTGTGCCCTAAATGAGATGTCTGGAACATAAAAGTGAGGGATTTTACAGTAACAAGGACGTATTGACCCCTAAAAAGGAGGATTCGCGGCCAAAAAATGAGGCATTGCGCCCTAAAAATGAGGCCTTGTACCTTCTAAATGACGGTTTGAAGCAGAACAGGGAGGCTTTCAACCCTGGAACCAACATTCCGGACTCTAAAAAGGAAGCGTTGGGACCTAAAATTGAGACTTTGTGCCCTTCATGTAGGGTTTGGAGCATAAAAACGTGGGATTTCAGAATGAAAAGTAGGATTTGAAGCCTAACAACGGTCGTTTGGAGCATAAAGATGCGGCTTTCAACCCTGGACTCGAAGCTTGGGAATCTTAACATGAGTGTTTGCACCCTAACAGCGAGGGCTTGTGCACCAAAAAGGAGGGTTTGTACCCTAAAAAGGAGGGTTTGCAGAGTACAAAGCAGGCTTTCAACCCTAGACTCAAAGCTTTGGACTCTTAACCAAATCTGTGGGACCTAACATTGAGGCTCGTGCCCTAAAGGAGACGTTTGGAGCATAAAAAGGAGGGATTTTACAGTAAGAAGAAGGATTTACAGCATAAAAAGGAGCGTTTGGGCCCTAAAAATGAGGGTTTGTCCAATCAACGTGAGGGTTTGGATTATAAAAGGAGGAATTCAACCACAGAATCAAAGCTTTGGACTCTAAAAAGGAAGCTTTGGGACCCCAAAACGAGGCTTTGTGCCCTAAATGAGATGTATGGAACATAAAAGTGAGGGATTTTACAGTCACAAGGACGTATTGACCCCTAAAAAGGAGGATTCGCGGCCAAAAAATGAGGCATTGCGCCCTAAAAATGAGGCCTTGTACCTTCTAAATGACGGTTTGAAGCAGAACAGGGAGGCTTTCAACCCTGGAACCAACGTTCCGGACTCTAAAAAGGAAGCGTTGGGACCTAAAATTGAGGCTTTGTGCCCTTCATGTAGGGTTTGGAGCATAAAAACGTGGGATTTCAGAATGAAAAGTAGGATTTGAAGCCTAACAACGGTCGTTTGGAGCATAAAGATGCGGCTTTCAACCCTGGACTCGAAGCTTGGGAATCTTAACATGAGTGTTTGCACCCTAACAGCGAGGGCTTGTGCACCAAAAAGGAGGGTCTGTACCCTAAAAAGGAGGGTTTGCAGAGTAAAAAGCAGGCTGTCAACCCTAGACTCAAAAGCTTTGGACTCTTAACCAAATCTTTGGTACCTAACATTGAGGCTCGTGCCCTAAAGGAGACGTTTGGAGCATAAAAAGGAGGGATTTTACAGTAAGAGGAAGGATTTACAGCATAAAAAGGAGCGTTTGGGCCCTAAAAATGAGGGTTTGTCCAATCAACGGGAGGGTTTGGATTATAAAAGGAGGAATTCAACCACAGAATCAAAGCTTTGGACTCTAAAAAGGAAGCTTTGGGACCCCAAAACGAGGCTTTGTGCCCTAAATGAGATGTCTGGAACATAAAAGTGAGGGATTTTACAGTAAAAAGGACGTATTGACCCCTAAAAAGGAGGATGCGCGGCCAAAAAATGAGGCATTGCGCCCTAAACATGAGGCCTTGTACCTTCTAAATGACGGTTTGAAGCAGAACAGGGAGGCTTTCAACCCTGGAACCAACGTTCTAGACTCTAAAAAGGAAGCGTTCGGACCTAAAATTGAGGCTTTGTGCCCTTCATGTAGGGTTTGGAGCATAAAAACGTGGGATTTCAGAATGAAAAGTAGGATTTGAAGCCTAACAACGGTCGTTTGGAGCATAAAGATGCCTCTTTCAACCCTGGACTCGAAGCTTGGGAATCTTAACATGAGTGTTTGCACCCTAACAGCGAGGGCTTGTGCACCAAAAAGGAGGGTTTGTACCCTAAAAAGGAGGGTTTGCAGAGTACAAAGCAGGCTTTCAACCCTAGACTCAAAGCTTTGGACTCTTAACCAAATCTTTGGTACCTAACATTGAGGCTCGTGCCCTAAAGGAGACGTTTGGAGCATAAAAAGGAGGGATTTTACAGTAAGAAGAAGGATTTACAGCATAAAAAGGAGCGTTTGGGCCCTAAAAATGAGGGTTTGTCCAATCAACGTGAGGGTTTGGATTATAAAAGGAGGAATTCAACCACAGAATCAAAGCTTTGGACTCTAAAAAGGAAGCTTTGGGACCCCAAAACGAGGCTTTGTGCCCTAAATGAGATGTATGGAACATAAAAGTGAGGGATTTTACAGTAACAAGGACATATTGACCCCTAAAAAGGAGGATTCGCGGCCAAAAAATGAGGCATTGCGCCCTAAAAATGAGGCCTTGTACCTTCTAAATGACGGTTTGAAGCAGAACAGGGAGGCTTTCAACCCTGGAACCAACGTTCCGGACTCTAAAAAGGAAGCGTTGGGACCTAAAATTGAGACTTTGTGCCCTTCATGTAGGGTTTGGAGCATAAAAACGTGGGATTTCAGAATGAAAAGTAGGATTTGAAGCCTAACAACGGTCGTTTGGAGCATAAAGATGCGGCTTTCAACCCTGGACTCGAAGCTTGGGAATCTTAACATGAGTGTTTGCACCCTAACAGCGAGGGCTTGTGCACCAAAAAGGAGGGTCTGTACCCTAAAAAGGAGGGTTTGCAGAGTAAAAAGCAGGCTTTCAACCCTAGACTCAAAAGCTTTGGACTCTTAACCAAATCTTTGGTACCTAACATTGAGGCTCGTGCCCTAAAGGAGACGTTTGGAGCATAAAAAGGAGGGATTTTACAGTAAGAGGAAGGATTTACAGCATGAAAATGAGCGTTTGGGCCCTAAAAATGAGGGTTTGTCCAATCAACGGGAGGGTTTGGATTATAAAAGGAGGAATTCAACCACAGAATCAAAGCTTTGGACTCTAAAAAGGAAGCTTTGGGACCCCAAAACGAGGCTTTGTGCCCTAAATGAGATGTCTGGAACATAAAAGTGAGGGATTTTACAGTAACAAGGACATATTGACCCCTAAAAAGGAGGATGCGCGGCCAAAAAATGAGGCATTGCGCCCTAAACATGAGGCCTTGTACCTTCTAAATGACGGTTTGAAGCAGAACAGGGAGGCTTTCAACCCTGGAACCAACGTTCTAGACTCTAAAAAGGAAGCGTTCGGACCTAAAATTGAGGCTTTGTGCCCTTCATGTAGGGTTTGGAGCATAAAAACGTGGGATTTCAGAATGAAAAGTAGGATTTGAAGCCTAACAACGGTCGTTTGGAGCATAAAGATGCCTCTTTCAACCCTGGACTCGAAGCTTGGGAATCTTAACATGAGTGTTTGCACCCTAACAGCGAGGGCTTGTGCACCAAAAAGGAGGGTTTGTACCCTAAAAAGGAGGGTTTGCAGAGTACAAAGCAGGCTTTCAACCCTAGACTCAAAGCTTTGGACTCTTAACCAAATCTTTGGAACCTAACATTGAGGCTCGTGCCCTAAAGGAGGCGTTTGGAGCATAAAAAGGAGGGATTTTACAGTAAGAGGAAGGATTTACAGCATGAAAATGAGCGTTTGGGCCCTAAAAATGAGGGTTTGTCCAATCAACGGGAGGGTTTGGTTTATAAAAGGAGGAATTCAAGCACAGAATCAAAGCTTTGGACTCTAAAAAGGAAGCTTTGGGACCCCAAAACGAGGCTTTGTGCCCTAAATGAGATGTCTGGAACATAAAAGTGAGGGATTTTACAGTAACAAGGACGTATTGACCCCTAAAAAGGAGGATTCGCGGCCAAAAAATGAGGCATTGCGCCCTAAACATGAGGCCTTGTACCTTCTAAATGACGGTTTGAAGCAGAACAGGGAGGCTTTCAACCCTGGAACCAACGTTCCGGACTCTAAAAAGGAAGCGTTGGGACCTAAAATTGAGGCTTTGTGCCCTTCATGTAGGGTTTGGAGCATAAAAACGTGGGATTTCAGAATGAAAAGTAGGATTTGAAGCCTAACAACGGTCGTTTGGAGCATAAAGATGCCTCTTTCAACCCTGGACTCGAAGCTTGGGAATCTTAACATGAGTGTTTGCACCCTAACAGCGAGGGCTTGTGCACCAAAAAGGAGGGTTTGTACCCTAAAAAGGAGGGTTTGCAGAGTACAAAGCAGGCTTTCAACCCTAGACTCAAAGCTTTGGACTCTTAACCAAATCTTTGGGACCTAACATTGAGGCTCGTGCCCTAAAGGAGGCGTTTGGAGCATAAAAAGGAGGGATTTTACAGTAAGAGGAAGGATTTACAGCATGAAAATGAGCGTTTGGGCCCTAAAAATGAGGGTTTGTCCAATCAACGGGAGGGTTTGGATTATAAAAGGAGGAATTCAACCACAGAATCAAAGCTTTGGACTCTAAAAAGGAAGCTTTGGGACCCCAAAACGAGGCTTTGTGCCCTAAATGAGATGTCTGGAACATAAAAGTGAGGGATTTTACAGTAACAAGGACGTATTGACCCCTAAAAAGGAGGATTCGCGGCCAAAAAATGAGGCATTGCGCCCTAAAAATGAGGCCTTGTACCTTCTAAATGACGGTTTGAAGCAGAACAGGGAGGCTTTCAACCCTGGAACCAACATTCCGGACTCTAAAAAGGAAGCGTTGGGACCTAAAATTGAGGTTTTGTGCCCTTCATGTAGGGTTTGGAGCATAAAAACGTGGGATTTCAGAATGAAAAGTAGGATTTGAAGCCTAAAAACGGTCGTTTGGAGCATAAAGATGCGGCTTTCAACCCTGGACTCGAAGCTTGGGAATCTTAACATGAGTGTTTGCACCCTAACAGCGAGGGCTTGTGCACCAAAAAGGAGGGTCTGTACCCTAAAAAGGAGGGTTTGCAGAGTAAAAAGCAGGCTTTCAACCCTAGACTCAAAAGCTTTGGACTCTTAACCAAATCTGTGGGACCTAACATTGAGGCTCGTGCCCTAAAGGAGACGTTTGGAGCATAAAAAGGAGGGATTTTACAGTAAGAGGAAGGATTTACAGCATGAAAATGAGCGTTTGGGCCCTAAAAATGAGGGTTTGTCCAATCAACGGGAGGGTTTGGATTATAAAAGGAGGAATTCAACCACAGAATCAAAGCTTTGGACTCTAAAAAGGAAGCTTTGGGACCGCAAAACGAGGCATTGTGCCCTAAATGAGATGTCTGGAACATAAAAGTGAGGGATTTTACAGTAACAAGGACGTATTGACCCCTAAAAAGGAGGATTCGCGGCCAAAAAATGAGGCATTGCGCCCTAAACATGAGGCCTTGTACCTTCTAAAAGACGGTTTGAAGCAGAACAGGGAGGCTTTCAACCCTGGAACCAACGTTCCAGACTCTAAAAAGGAAGCGTTGGGACCTAAAATTGAGACTTTGTGCCCTTCATGTAGGGTTTGGAGCATAAAAACGTGGGATTTCAGAATGAAAAGTAGGATTTGAAGCCTAACAACGGTCGTTTGGAGCATAAAGATGAGGCTTTCAACCCTGGACTCGAAGCTTGGGAATCTTAACATGAGTGTTTGCATCCTAACAGCGAGGGCTTGTGCACCAAAAAGGAGGGTCTGTACCCTAAAAAGGAGGGTTTGCAGAGTAAAAAGCAGGCTTTCAACCCTAGACTCAAAAGCTTTGGACTCTTAACCAAATCTTTGGGACCTAACATTGAGGCTCGTGCCCTAAAGGAGACGTTTGGAGCATAAAAAGGAGGGATTTTACAGTAAGAAGAAGGATTTACGCATAAAAAGGAGCGTTTGGGCCCTAAAAATGAGGGTTTGTCCAATCAACGGGAGGGTTTGGATTATAAAAGGAGGAATACAACCACAGAATCAAAGCTTTGGACTCTAAAAAGGAAGCTTTGGGACCGCAAAACGAGGCTTTGTGCCCTAAATGAGATGTCTGGAACATAAAAGTGAGGGATTTTACAGTAACAAGGATGTATTGACCCCTACAAAGGAGGATGCGCGGCCAAAAAATGAGGCATTGCGCCGTAAACATGAGGCCTTATACCTTCTAAATGACGGTTTGAAGCAGAACAGGGAGGCTTTCAACCCTGGAAGCAACGTTCCGGACTCTAAAAAGGAAGCGTTGGGACCTAAAATTGAGACTTTGTGCCCTTCATGTAGGGTTTGGAGCATAAAAACGTGGGATTTCAGAATGAAAAGTAGGATTTGAAGCCTAACAACGGTCGTTTGGAGCATAAAGATGCGGCTTTCAACCCTGGACTCGAAGCTTGGGAATCTTAACATGAGTGTTTGCATCCTAACAGCGAGGGCTTGTGCACCAAAAAGGAGGGTCTGTACCCTAAAAAGGAGGGTTTGCAGAGTAAAAAGCAGGCTTTCAACCCTAGACTCAAAGCTTTGGACTCTTAACCAAATCTTTGGGACCTAACATTGAGGCTCGTGCCCTAAAGGAGACGTTTGGAGCATAAAAAGGAGGGATTTTACAGTAAGAAGAAGGATTTACAGCATAAAAAGGAGCGTTTGGGCCCTAAAAATGAGGGTTTGTCCAATCAACGGGAGGGTTTGGATTATAAAAGGAGGAATTCAAGCACAGAATCAAAGCTTTGGACTCTAAAAAGGAAGCTTTGGGACCGCAAAACGAGGCTTTGTGCCCTAAATGAGATGTCTGGAACATAAAAGTGAGGGATTTTACAGTAACAAGGACGTATTGACCCCTAAAAAGGAGGATTCGCGGCCAAAAAATGAGGCATTGCGCCCTGAAAATGAGGCCTTGTACCTTCTAAATGACGGTTTGAAGCAGAACAGGGAGGCTTTCAACCCTGGAACCAACATTCCGGACTCTAAAAAGGAAGCGTTGGGACCTCAGATTGAGACTTTGTGCCCTTCATGTAGGGTTTGGAGCATAAAAACGTGGGATTTCAGAATGAAAAGTAGGATTTGAAGCCTAACAACGGTCGTTTGGAGCATAAAGATGCCTCTTTCAACCCTGGACTCAAAGCTTGGGAATCTTAACATGAGTGTTTGCACCCTAACAGCGAGGGCTTGTGCACCAAAAAGGAGGGTCTGTACCCTAAAAAGGAGGGTTTGCAGAGTAAAAAGCAGGCTTTCAACCCTGGACTCAAAGCTTTGGACTCTTAACCAAATCTTTGGGACCTAACATTGAGGCTCGTGCCCTAAAGGAGACGTTTGGAGCATAAAAAGGAGGGATTTTACAGTAAGAAGAAGGATTTACAGCATAAAAAGGAGCGTTTGGGCCCTAAAAATGAGGGTTTGTCCAATCAACGGGAGGGTTTGGATTATAAAAGGAGGAATTCAAGCACAGAATCAAAGCTTTGGACTCTAAAAAGGAAGCTTTGGGACCACAAAAAGGGGCTCTGTGCCTTAAATGAGATGTCTGGAACATAAAAGTGAGGGATTTTACAGTAACAAGGATGTATTGACCCCTAAAAAGGAGGATTCGCGGCCAAAAAATGAGGCATTGCGCCATAAACATGAGGCCTTGTACCTTCTAAAAGACGGTTTGAAGCAGAACAGGGAGGCTTTCAACCCTGGAACCAACGTTCCGGACTCTAAAAAGGAAGCGTTGGGACCTCAAATTGAGACTTTGTGCCCTTCATGTAGGGTTTGGAGCGTAAGAACGTGGGATTTCAGAATGAAAAGTAGGATTTGAAGCCTAACAACGGTCGTTTGGAGCATAAAGATGCAGCTTTCAACCCTGGACTCGAAGCTTGGGAATCTTAACATGAGTGTTTGCACCCTAACAGCGAGGGCTTGTGCACCAAAAAGGAGGGTCTGTACCCTAAAAAGGAGGGTTTGCAGAGTAAAAAGCAGGCTTTCAACCCTAGACTCAAAGCTTTGGACTCTTAACCAAATCTTTGGGACCTAACATTGAGGCTCGTGCCCTAAAGGAGACGTTTGGAGCATAAAAAGGAGGGATTTTACAGTAAGAAGAAGGATTTACAGCATAAAAAGGAGCGTTTGGGCCCTAAAAATGAGGGTTTGTCCAATCAACGGGAGGGTTTGGATTATAAAAGGAGGAATTCAACCACAGAATCAAAGCTTTGGACTCTAAAAAGGAAGATTTGGGACCACAAAACGAGGCTTTGTGCCCTAAATGAGATGTCTGGAACATAAAAGTGAGGGATTTTACAGTAACAAGGACGTATTGACCCCTAAAAAGGAGGATTCGTGGCCAAAAAATGAGGCATTGCGCCCTAAACATGAGGCCTTGTACCTTCTAAATGACGGTTTGAAGCAGAACAGGGAGGCTTTCAACCCTGGAACCAACGTTCCGGACTCTAGAAAGGAAGTGTTGGGACCTAAAATTGAGACTTTGTGCCCTTCATGTAGGGTTTGGAGCATAAAAACGTGGGATTTCAGAATGAAAAGTAGGATTTGAAGCCTAAAAACGGTCGTTTGGAGCATAAAGATGCGGCTTTCAACCCTGGACTCGAAGCTTGGGAATCTTAACATGAGTGTTTGCACCCTAACAGTGAGGGCTTGTGCACCAAAAAGGAGGGTCTGTACCCTAAAAAGGAGGGTTTGCAGAGTCAAAAGCAGGCTTTCAACCCTAGACTCAAAGCTTTGGACTCTTAACCAAATCTTTGGGACATAACATTGAGGCTCGTGCCCTAAAGGAGACGTTTGGAGCATAAAAAGGAGTGATTTTACAGTAAGAAGAAGGATTTACAGCATAAAATGGAGCGTTTGGGCCCTAAAAATGAGGGTTTGTCCAATCAACGGGAGGGTTTGGATTATAAAAGGAGGAATTCAACCACAGAATCAAAGCTTTGGACTCTAAAAAGGAAGCTTTGGGACCACAAAACGAGGCTTTGTGCCCTAAATGAGATGTCTGGAACATAAAAGTGAGGGATTTTACAGTAAAAAGGACGTATTGACCCCTAAAAAGGAGGATGCGCGGCCAAAAAATGAGGCATTGCGCCCTAAACATGAGGCCTTGTACCTTCTAAATGACGGTTTGAAGCAGAACAGGGAGGCTTTCAACCCTGGAACCAACGTTCCGGACTCTAAAAAGGAAGCGTTGGGACCTAAAATTGAGACTTTGTGCCCTTAATGTAGGGTTTGGAGCATAAAAACGTGGGATTTCAGAATGAAAAGTAGGATTTGAAGCCTAACAACAGTCGTTTGGAGCATAAAGATGCGGCTTTCAACCCTGGACTCGAAGCTTGGGAATCTTAACATGAGTGTTTGCACCCTAACAGCGAGGGCTTGTGCACCAAAAAGGAGGGTCTGTACCCTAAAAAGGAGGGTTTGCAGAGTAAAAAGCAGGCTTTCAACCCTAGACTCAAAGCTTTGGACTCTTAACCAAATCTTTGGGACCTAACATTGAGGCTCGTGCCCTAAAGGAGACGTTTGCGGCATAAAAAGGAGGGATTTTACAGTAAGAAGAAGGATTTACAGCATAAAAAGGAGCGTTTGGGCCCTAAAAATGAGGGTTTGTCCAATCAACGGGAGGGTTTGGATTATAAAAGGAGGAATTCAACCACAGAATCAAAGCTTTGGACTCTAAAAAGGAAGCTTTGGGACCACAAAACGAGGCTTTGTGCCCTAAATGGGATGTCTGGAACATAAAAGTGAGGGATTTTACAGTAACAAGGACGTATTGACCCCTAAAAAGGAGGATTCGTGGCCAAAAAATGAGGCATTGCGCCCTAAACATGAGGCCTTGTACCTTCTAAATGACGGTTTGAAGCAGAACAGGGAGGCTTTCAACCCTGGAACCAACGTTCCGGACTCTAAAAAGGAAGCGTTGGGACCTCAAATTGAGACTTTGTGCCCTTCATGTAGGGTTTGGAGCATAAGAACGTGGGATTTCAGAATGAAAAGTAGGATTTGAAGCCTAACAACGGTCGTTTGGAGCATAAAGATGCGGCTTTCAACCCTGGACTCGAAGCTTGGGAATCTTAACATGAGTGTTTGCATCCTAACAGCGAGGGCTTGTGCACCAAAAAGGAGGGTCTGTACCCTAAAAAGGAGGGTTTGCAGAGTCAAAAGCAGGCTTTCAACCCTAGACTCAAAGCTTTGGACTCTTAACCAAATCTTTGGGACCTAACATTGAGGCTCGTGCCCTAAAGGAGACGTTTGGAGCATAAAAAGGAGTGATTTTACAGTAAGAAGAAGGATTTACAGCATAAAAAGGAGCGTTTGGGCCCTAAAAATGAGGGTTTGTCCAATCAACGGGAGGGTTTGGATTATAAAAGGAGGAATTCAACCACAGAATCAAAGCTTTGGACTCTAAAAAGGAAGCTTTGGGACCACAAAACGAGGCTTTGTGCCCTAAATGAGATGTCTGGAACATAAAAGTGAGGGATTTTACAGTAAAAAGGACGTATTGACCCCTAAAAAGGAGGATGCGCGGCCAAAAAATGAGGATTTGCGCCCTAAACATGAGGCCTTGTACCTTCTAAAAGACGGTTTGAAGCAGAACAGGGAGGCTTTCAACCCTGGAACCAACGTTCCGGACTCTAAAAAGGAAGCGTTGGGACCTAAAATTGAGACTTTGTGCCCTTAATGTAGGGTTTGGAGCATAAAAACGTGGGATTTCAGAATGAAAAGTAGGATTTGAAGCCTAACAACAGTCGTTTGGAGCATAAAGATGCGGCTTTCAACCCTGGACTCGAAGCTTGGGAATCTTAACATGAGTGTTTGCACCCTAACAGCGAGGGCTTGTGCACCAAAAAGGAGGGTCTGTACCCTAAAAAGGAGGGTTTGCAGAGTAAAAAGCAGGCTTTCAACCCTAGACTCAAAGCTTTGGACTCTTAACCAAATCTTTGGGACCTAACATTGAGGCTCGTGCCCTAAAGGAGACGTTTGCGGCATAAAAAGGAGGGATTTTACAGTAAGAAGAAGGATTTACAGCATAAAAAGGAGCGTTTGGGCCCTAAAAATGAGGGTTTGTCCAATCAACGGGAGGGTTTGGATTATAAAAGGAGGAATTCAACCACAGAATCAAAGCTTTGGACTCTAAAAAGGAAGCTTTGGGACCACAAAACGAGGCTTTGTGCCCTAAATGGGATGTCTGGAACATAAAAGTGAGGGATTTTACAGTAACAAGGACGTATTGACCCCTAAAAAGGAGGATTCGTGGCCAAAAAATGAGGCATTGCGCCCTAAACATGAGGCCTTGTACCTTCTAAATGACGGTTTGAAGCAGAACAGGGAGGCTTTCAACCCTGGAACCAACGTTCCGGACTCTAAAAAGGAAGCGTTGGGACCTAAAATTGAGACTTTGTGCCCTTCATGTAGGGTTTGGAGCATAAAAACGTGGGATTTCAGAATGAAAAGTAGGATTTGAAGCCTAACAACGGTCGTTTGGAGCATAAAGATGCGGCTTTCAACCTTGGACTCGAAGCTTGGGAATCTTAACATGAGTGTTTGCACCCTAACAGCGAGGGCTTGTGCACCAAAAAGGAGGGTCTGTACCCTAAAAAGGAGGGTTTGCAGAGTAAAAAGCAGGCTTTCAACCCTAGACTCAAAGCTTTGGACTCTTAACCAAATCTTTGGGACCTAACATTGAGGCTCGTGCCCTAAAGGAGACGTTTGGAGCATAAAAAGGAGGGATTTTACAGTAAGAAGAAGGATTTACAGCATAAAAAGGAGCGTTTGGGCCCTAAAAATGAGGGTTTGTCCAATCAACGGGAGGGTTTGGATTATAAAAGGAGGAATTCAACCACAGAATCAAAGCTTTGGACTCTAAAAAGGAAGCTTTGGGACCGCAAAACGAGGCTTTGTGCCCTAAATGGGATGTCTGGAACATAAAAGTCAGGGATTTTACAGTAACAAGGACGTATTGACCCCTAAAAAGGAGGATTCGTGGCCAAAAAATGAGGCATTGCGCCCTAAACATGAGGCCTTGTACCTTCTAAATGACGGTTTGAAGCAGAACAGGGAGTCTTTCAACCCTGGAACCAACGTTCCGGACTCTAGAAAGGAAGTATTGGGACCTGAAATTGAGACTTTGTGCCCTTCATGTAGGGTTTGGAGCATAAAAACGTGGGATTTCAGAATGAAAAGTAGGATTTGAAGCCTAACAACGGTCGTTTGGAGCATAAAGATGCGGCTTTCACCCCTGGACTCGAAGCTTGGGAATCTTAACATGAGTGTTTGCATCCTAACAGCGAGGGCTTGTGCACCAAAAAGGAGGGTCTGTACCCTAAAAAGGAGGGTTTGCAGAGTAAAAAGCAGGCTTTCAACCCTAGACTCAAAGCTTTGGACTCTTAACCAAATCTTTGGGACCTAACATTGAGGCTCGTGCCCTAAAGGAGACGTTTGGAGCATAAAAAGGAGGGATTTTACAGTAAGAAGAAGGATTTACAGCATAAAAAGGAGCGTTTGGGCCCTAAAAATGAGGGTTTGTCCAATCAACGGGAGGGTTTGGATTATAAAAGGAGGAATGCAACCACAGAATCAAAGCTTTGGACTCTAAAAAGGAAGCTTTGGGACCGCAAAACGAGGCTTTGTGCCCTAAATGAGATGTCTGGAACATAAAAGTGAGGGATTTTACAGTAACAAGGATATATTGACCCCTAAAAAGGAGGATGCGCGGCCAAAAAATGAGGCATTGCGCCCTAAACATGAGGCCTTGTACCTTCTAAATGACGGTTTGAAGCAGAACAGGGAGGCTTTCAACCCTGGAACCAACGTTCCAGACTCTAAAAAGGAAGCGTTGGGACCTAAAATTGAGACTTTGTGCCCTTAATGTAGGGTTTGGAGCATAAAAACGCGGGATTTCAGAATGAAAAGTAGGATTTGACGCCTAACAACGGTCGTTTGGAGCATAAAGATGCGGCTTTCACCCCTGGACTCGAAGCTTGGGAATCTTAACATGAGTGTTTGCATCCTAACACCGAGGGCTTGTGCACCAAAAAGGAGGGTCTGTACCCTAAAAAGGAGGGTTTGCAGAGTAAAAAGCAGGCTTTCAACCCTAGACTCAAAGCTTTGGACTCTTAACCAAATCTTTGGGACCTAACATTGAGGCTCGTGCCCTAAAGGAGACGTTTGGAGCATAAAAAGGAGGGATTTTACAGTAAGAAGAAGGATTTACAGCATAAAAAGGAGCGTTTGGGCCCTAAAAATGAGGGTTTGTCCAATCAACGGGAGGGTTTGGATTATAAAAGGAGGAATTCAACCACAGAATCAAAGCTTTGGACTCTAAAAAGGAAGCTTTGGGACCACAAAACGAGGCTTTGTGCCCTAAATGAGACGTCTGGAACATAAAAGTGAGGGATTTTACAGTAACAAGGACGTATTGACCCCTAAAAAGGAGGATTCGTGGCCAAAAAATGAGGCATTGCGCCCTAAACATGAGGCCTTGTACCTTCTAAATGACGGTTTGAAGCAGAACAGGGAGGCTTTCAACCCTGGAACCAACGTTCCGGACTCTAAAAAGGAAGCGTTGGGACCTAAAATTGAGACTTTGTGCCCTTCATGTAGGGTTTGGAGCATAAAAACGTGGGATTTCAGAATGAAAAGTAGGATTTGAAGCCTAAAAACGGTTGTTTGGAGCATAAAGATGCGGCTTTCAACCTTGGACTCGAAGCTTGGGAATCTTAACATGAGTGTTTGCACCCTAACAGTGAGGGCTTGTGCACCAAAAAGGAGGGTCTGTACCCTAAAAAGGAGGGTTTGCAGAGTAAAAAGCAGGCTTTCAACCCTAGACTCAAAGCTTTGGACTCTTAACCAAATCTTTGGGACCTAACATTGAGGCTCGTGCCCTAAAGGAGACGTTTGGAGCATAAAAAGGAGGGATTTTACAGTAAGAAGAAGGATTTACAGCATAAAAAGGAGCGTTTGGGCCCTAAAAATGAGGGTTTGTCCAATCAACGGGAGGGTTTGGATTATAAAAGGAGGAATTCAACCACAGAATCAAAGCTTTGGACTCTAAAAAGGAAGCTTTGGGACCACAAAACGAGGCTTTGTGCCCTAAATGAGATGTATGGAACATAAAAGTGAGGGATTTTACAGTAACAAGGATGTATTGACACCTAAAAAGGAGGATGCGCGGCCAAAAAATGAGGCATTGCGCCCTAAACATGAGGCCTTGTACCTTCTAAATGACGGTTTGAAGCAGAACAGGGAGGCTTTCAACCCTGGAACCAACGTTCCGGACTCTAAAAAGGAAGCGTTGGGACCTAAAATTGAGACTTTGTGCCCTTCATGTAGGGTTTGGAGCATAAAAACGTGGGATTTCAGAATGAAAAGTAGGATTTGAAGCCTAACAACGGTCGTTTGGAGCATAAAGATGCGGCTTTCAACCTTGGACTCGAAGCTTGGGAATCTTAACATGAGTGTTTGCACCCTAACAGCGAGGGCTTGTGCACCAAAAAGGAGGGTTTGTACCCTAAAAAGGAGGGTTTGCAGAGTACAAAGCAGGCTTTCAACCCTAGACTCAAAGCTTTGGACTCTTAACCAAATCTTTGGGACCTAACATTGAGGCTCGTGCCCTAAAGGAGACGTTTGGAGCATAAAAAGGAGGGATTTTACAATAAGAAGAAGGATTTACAGCATAAAAAGCAGCGTTTGGGCCCTAAAAATGAGGGTTTGTCCAATCAACGGGAGGGTTTGGATTATAAAAGGAGGAATTCAACCACAGAATCAAAGCTTTGGACTCTAAAAAGGAAGCTTTGGGACCACAAAACGAGGCTTTGTGCCCTAAATGAGATGTCTGGAACATAAAAGTGAGGGATTTTACAGTAACAAGGATGTATTGACCCCTAAAAAGGAGGATTCGCGGCCAAAAAATGAGGCATTGCGCCCTAAACATGAGGCCTTGTACCTTCTAAATGACGGTTTGAAGCAGAACAGGGAGGCTTTCAACCCTGGAACCAACGTTCCGGACTCTAAAAAGGAAGCGTTGGGACCTAAAATTGAGGCTTTGTGCCCTTCATGTAGGGTTTGGAGCATAAAAACGTGGGATTTCAGAATGAAAAGTAGGATTTGAAGCCTAACAACGGTCGTTTGGAGCATAAAGATGCGGCTTTCAACCTTGGACTCGAAGCTTGGGAATCTTAACATGAGTGTTTGCACCCTAACAGCGAGGGCTTGTGCACCAAAAAGGAGGGTTTGTACCCTAAAAAGGAGGGTTTGCAGAGTACAAAGCAGGCTTTCAACCCTAGACTCAAAGCTTTGGACTCTTAACCAAATCTTTGGGACCTAACATTGAGGCTCGTGCCCTAAAGGAGACGTTTGGAGCATAAAAAGGAGGGATTTTACAGTAAGAAGAAGGATTTACAGCATAAAAAGGAGCGTTTGGGCCCTAAAAATGAGGGTTTGTCCAATCAACGGGAGGGTTTGGATTATAAAAGGAGGAATGCAACCACAGAATCAAAGCTTTGGACTCTAAAAAGGAAGCTTTGGGACCGCAAAACGAGGCTTTGTGCCCTAAATGAGATGTCTGGAACATAAAAGTGAGGGATTTTACAGTAACAAGGATATATTGACCCCTAAAAAGGAGGATGCGCGGCCAAAAAATGAGGCATTGCGCCCTAAACATGAGGCCTTGTACCTTCTAAATGACGGTTTGAAGCAGAACAGGGAGGCTTTCAACCCTGGAACCAACGTTCCGGACTCTAAAAAGGAAGCGTTGGGACCTAAAATTGAGACTTTGTGCCCTTCATGTAGGGTTTGGAGCATAAAAACGTGGGATTTCAGAATGAAAAGTAGGATTTGAAGCCTAACAACGGTCGTTTGGAGCATAAAGATGCGGCTTTCAACCTTGGACTCGAAGCTTGGGAATCTTAACATGAGTGTTTGCACCCTAACAGCGAGGGCTTGTGCACCAAAAAGGAGGGTCTGTACCCTAAAAAGGAGGGTTTGCAGAGTAAAAAGCAGGCTTTCAACCCTAGACTCAAAGCTTTGGACTCTTAACCAAATCTTTGGGACCTAACATTGAGGCTCGTGCCCTAAAGGAGACGTTTGGAGCATAAAAAGGAGGGATTTTACAGTAAGAAGAAGGATTTACAGCATAAAAAGGAGCGTTTGGGCCCTAAAAATGAGGGTTTGTCCAATCAACGGGAGGGTTTGGATTATAAAAGGAGGAATTCAACCACAGAATCAAAGCTTTGGACTCTAAAAAGGAAGCTTTGGGACCACAAAACGAGGCTTTGTGCCCTAAATGAGATGTATGGAACATAAAAGTGAGGGATTTTACAGTAACAAGGATGTATTGACACCTAAAAAGGAGGATGCGCGGCCAAAAAATGAGGCATTGCGCCCTAAACATGAGGCCTTGTACCTTCTAAATGACGGTTTGAAGCAGAACAGGGAGGCTTTCAACCCTGGAACCAACGTTCCGGACTCTAAAAAGGAAGCGTTGGGACCTAAAATTGAGACTTTGTGCCCTTCATGTAGGGTTTGGAGCATAAAAACGTGGGATTTCAGAATGAAAAGTAGGATTTGAAGCCTAACAACGGTCGTTTGGAGCATAAAGATGCGGCTTTCAACCTTGGACTCGAAGCTTGGGAATCTTAACATGAGTGTTTGCACCCTAACAGCGAGGGCTTGTGCACCAAAAAGGAGGGTTTGTACCCTAAAAAGGAGGGTTTGCAGAGTAAAAAGCAGGCTTTCAACCCTAGACTCAAAGCTTTGGACTCTTAACCAAATCTTTGGGACCTAACATTGAGGCTCGTGCCCTAAAGGAGACGTTTGGAGCATAAAAAGGAGGGATTTTACAGTAAGAAGAAGGATTTACAGCATAAAAAGCAGCGTTTGGGCCCTAAAAATGAGGGTTTGTCCAATCAACGGGAGGGTTTGGATTATAAAAGGAGGAATTCAACCACAGAATCAAAGCTTTGGACTCTAAAAAGGAAGCTTTGGGACCACAAAACGAGGCTTTGTGCCCTAAATGAGATGTATGGAACATAAAAGTGAGGGATTTTACAGTAACAAGGATGTATTGACACCTAAAAAGGAGGATGCGCGGCCAAAAAATGAGGCATTGCGCCCTAAACATGAGGCCTTGTACCTTCTAAATGACGGTTTGAAGCAGAACAGGGAGGCTTTCAACCCTGGAACCAACGTTCCGGACTCTAAAAAGGAAGCGTTGGGACCTAAAATTGAGACTTTGTGCCCTTCATGTAGGGTTTGGAGCATAAAAACGTGGGATTTCAGAATGAAAAGTAGGATTTGAAGCCTAACAACGGTCGTTTGGAGCATAAAGATGCGGCTTTCAACCTTGGACTCGAAGCTTGGGAATCTTAACATGAGTGTTTGCACCCTAACAGCGAGGGCTTGTGCACCAAAAAGGAGGGTTTGTACCCTAAAAAGGAGGGTTTGCAGAGTACAAAGCAGGCTTTCAACCCTAGACTCAAAGCTTTGGACTCTTAACCAAATCTTTGGGACCTAACATTGAGGCTCGTGCCCTAAAGGAGACGTTTGGAGCATAAAAAGGAGGGATTTTACAGTAAGAAGAAGGATTTACAGCATAAAAAGCAGCGTTTGGGCCCTAAAAATGAGGGTTTGTCCAATCAACGGGAGGGTTTGGATTATAAAAGGAGGAATTCAACCACAGAATCAAAGCTTTGGACTCTAAAAAGGAAGCTTTGGGACCACAAAACGAGGCTTTGTGCCCTAAATGAGATGTCTGGAACATAAAAGTGAGGGATTTTACAGTAACAAGGATGTATTGACCCCTAAAAAGGAGGATTCGCGGCCAAAAAATGAGGCATTGCGCCCTAAACATGAGGCCTTGTACCTTCTAAATGACGGTTTGAAGCAGAACAGGGAGGCTTTCAACCCTGGAACCAACGTTCCGGACTCTAAAAAGGAAGCGTTGGGACCTAAAATTGAGGCTTTGTGCCCTTCATGTAGGGTTTGGAGCATAAAAACGTGGGATTTCAGAATGAAAAGTAGGATTTGAAGCCTAACAACGGTCGTTTGGAGCATAAAGATGTGGCTTTCAACCTTGGACTCGAAGCTTGGGAATCTTAACATGAGTGTTTGCACCCTAACAGCGAGGGCTTGTGCACCAAAAAGGAGGGTCTGTACCCTAAAAAGGAGGGTTTGCAGAGTACAAAGCAGGCTTTCAACCCTAGACTCAAAGCTTTGGACTCTTAACCAAATCTTTGGGACCTAACATTGAGGCTCGTGCCCTAAAGGAGACGTTTGGAGCATAAAAAGGAGGGATTTTACAGTAAGAAGAAGGATTTACAGCATAAAAAGGAGCGTTTGGGCCCTAAAAATGAGGGTTTGTCCAATCAACGGGAGGGTTTGGATTATAAAAGGAGGAATGCAACCACAGAATCAAAGCTTTGGACTCTAAAAAGGAAGCTTTGGGACCGCAAAACGAGGCTTTGTGCCCTAAATGAGATGTCTGGAACATAAAAGTGAGGGATTTTACAGTAACAAGGATATATTGACCCCTAAAAAGGAGGATGCGCGGCCAAAAAATGAGGCATTGCGCCCTAAACATGAGGCCTTGTACCTTCTAAATGACGGTTTGAAGCAGAACAGGGAGGCTTTCAACCCTGGAACCAACGTTCCGGACTCTAAAAAGGAAGCGTTGGGACCTAAAATTGAGACTTTGTGCCCTTCATGTAGGGTTTGGAGCATAAAAACGTGGGATTTCAGAATGAAAAGTAGGATTTGAAGCCTAACAACGGTCGTTTGGAGAATAAAGATGCGGCTTTCAACCTTGGACTCGAAGCTTGGGAATCTTAACATGAGTGTTTGCACCCTAACAGCGAGGGCTTGTGCACCAAAAAGGAGGGTCTGTACCCTAAAAAGGAGGGTTTGCAGAGTAAAAAGCAGGCTTTCAACCCTAGACTCAAAGCTTTGGACTCTTAACCAAATCTTTGGGACCTAACATTGAGGCTCGTGCCCTAAAGGAGACGTTTGGAGCATAAAAAGGAGGGATTTTACAGTAAGAAGAAGGATTTACAGCATAAAAAGGAGCGTTTGGGCCCTAAAAATGAGGGTTTGTCCAATCAACGGGAGGGTTTGGATTATAAAAGGAGGAATGCAACCACAGAATCAAAGCTTTGGACTCTAAAAAGGAAGCTTTGGGACCGCAAAACGAGGCTTTGTGCCCTAAATGAGATGTCTGGAACATAAAAGTGAGGGATTTTACAGTAACAAGGATATATTGACCCCTAAAAAGGAGGATGCGCGGCCAAAAAATGAGGCATTGCGCCCTAAACATGAGGCCTTGTACCTTCTAAATGACGGTTTGAAGCAGAACAGGGAGGCTTTCAACCCTGGAACCAACGTTCCGGACTCTAAAAAGGAAGCGTTGGGACCTAAAATTGAGACTTTGTGCCCTTCATGTAGGGTTTGGAGCATAAAAACGTGGGATTTCAGAATGAAAAGTAGGATTTGAAGCCTAACAACGGTCGTTTGGAGCATAAAGATGCGGCTTTCAACCCTGGACTCGAAGCTTGGGAATCTTAACATGAGTGTTTGCACCCTAACAGCGAGGGCTTGTGCACCAAAAAGGAGGGTCTGTACCCTAAAAAGGAGGGTTTGCAGAGTACAAAGCAGGCTTTCAACCCTAGACTCAAAGCTTTGGACTCTTAACCAAATCTTTGGGACCTAACATTGAGGCTTGTGCCCTAAAGGAGACGTTTGGAGCATAAAAAGGAGGGATTTTACAGTAAGAAGAAGGATTTACAGCATAAAAAGGAGCGTTTGGGCCCTAAAAATGAGGGTTTGTCCAATCAACGGGAGGGTTTGGATTATAAAAGGAGGAATTCAACCACAGAATCAAAGCTTTGGACTCTAAAAAGGAAGCTTTGGGACCACAAAACGGGGCTTTGTGCCTTAAATGAGATGTCTGGAACATAAAAGTGAGGGATTTTACAGTAACAAGGATGTATTGACCCCTAAAAAGGAGGATTCGCGGCCAAAAAATGAGGCATTGCGCCCTAAACATGAGGCCTTGTACCTTCTAAATGACGGTTTGAAGCAGAACAGGGAGGCTTTCAACCCTGGAACCAACGTTCCGGACTCTAAAAAGGAAGCGTTGGGACCTAAAATTGAGACTTTGTGCCCTTCATGTAGGGTTTGGAGCATAAAAACGTGGGATTTCAGAGTGAAAAGTAGGATTTGAAGCCTAACAACGGTCGTTTGGAGCATAAAGATGCGGCTTTCAACCTTGGACTCGAAGCTTGGGAATCTTAACATGAGTGTTTGCACCCTAACAGCGAGGGCTTGTGCACCAAAAAGGAGGGTCTGTACCCTAAAAAGGAGGGTTTGCAGAGTACAAAGCAGGCTTTCAACCCTAGACTCAAAGCTTTGGACTCTTAACCAAATCTTTGGGACCTAACATTGAGGCTCGTGCCCTAAAGGAGACGTTTGGAGCATAAAAAGGAGGGATTTTACAGTAAGAAGAAGGATTTACAGCATAAAAAGGAGCGTTTGGGCCCTAAAAATGAGGGTTTGTCCAATCAACGGGAGGGTTTGGATTATAAAAGGAGGAATACAACCACAGAATCAAAGCTTTGGACTCTAAAAAGGAAGCTTTGGGACCGCAAAACGAGGCTTTGTGCCCTAAATGAGATGTCTGGAACATAGAAGTGAGGGATTTTACAGTAACAAGGATGTATTGACCCCTAAAAAGGAGGATTCGCGGCCAAAAAATGAGGCATTGCGCCCTAAACATGAGGCCTTGTACCTTCTAAATGACGGTTTGAAGCAGAACAGGGAGGCTTTCAACCCTGGAACCAACGTTCCGGACTCTAAAAAGGAAGCGTTGGGACCTAAAATTGAGGCTTTGTGCCCTTCATGTAGGGTTTGGAGCATAAAAACGTGGGATTTCAGAATGAAAAGTAGGATTTGAAGCCTAACAACGGTCGTTTGGAGCATAAAGATGCGGCTTTCAACCTTGGACTCGAAGCTTGGGAATCTTAACATGAGTGTTTGCACCCTAACAGCGAGGGCTTGTGCACCAAAAAGGAGGGTTTGTACCCTAAAAAGGAGGGTTTGCAGAGTACAAAGCAGGCTTTCAACCCTAGACTCAAAGCTTTGGACTCTTAACCAAATCTTTGGGACCTAACATTGAGGCTCGTGCCCTAAAGGAGACGTTTGGAGCATAAAAAGGAGGGATTTTACAATAAGAAGAAGGATTTACAGCATAAAAAGCAGCGTTTGGGCCCTAAAAATGAGGGTTTGTCCAATCAACGGGAGGGTTTGGATTATAAAAGGAGGAATTCATCCACAGAATCAAAGCTTTGGACTCTAAAAAGGCAGCTTTGGGACCCCAAAACGAGGCTTTGTGCCCTAAATGAGATGTCTGGAACATAAAAGTGAGGGATTTTACAGTAACAAGGATATATTGACCCCTAAAAAGGAGGATGCGCGGCCAAAAAATGAGGCATTGCGCCCTAAACATGAGGCCTTGTACCTTCTAAATGACGGTTTGAAGCAGAACAGGGAGGCTTTCAACCCTGGAACCAACGTTCCGGACTCTAAAAAGGAAGCGTTGGGACCTAAAATTGAGACTTTGTGCCCTTCATGTAGGGTTTGGAGCATAAAAACGTGGGATTTCAGAATGAAAAGTAGGATTTGAAGCCTAACAACGGTCGTTTGGAGCATAAAGATGCGGCTTTCAACCTTGGACTCGAAGCTTGGGAATCTTAACATGAGTGTTTGCACCCTAACAGCGAGGGCTTGTGCACCAAAAAGGAGGGTCTGTACCCTAAAAAGGAGGGTTTGCAGAGTACAAAGCAGGCTTTCAACCCTAGACTCAAAGCTTTGGACTCTTAACCAAATCTTTGGGACCTAACATTGAGGCTCGTGCCCTAAAGGAGACGTTTGGAGCATAAAAAGGAGGGATTTTACAGTAAGAAGAAGGATTTACAGCATAAAAAGGAGCGTTTGGGCCCTAAAAATGAGGGTTTGTCCAATCAACGGGAGGGTTTGGATTATAAAAGGAGGAATACAACCACAGAATCAAAGCTTTGGACTCTAAAAAGGAAGCTTTGGGACCGCAAAACGAGGCTTTGTGCCCTAAATGAGATGTCTGGAACATAAAAGTGAGGGATTTTACAGTAACAAGGATGTATTGACCCCTACAAAGGAGGATGCGCGGCCAAAAAATGAGGCATTGCGCCCTAAACATGAGGCCTTGTACCTTCTAAATGACGGTTTGAAGCAGAACAGGGAGGCTTTCAACCCTGGAACCAACGTTCCGGACTCTAAAAAGGAAGCGTTGGGACCTAAAATTGAGACTTTGTGCCCTTCATGTAGGGTTTGGAGCATAAAAACGTGGGATTTCAGAATGAAAAGTAGGATTTGAAGCCTAACAACGGTCGTTTGGAGCATAAAGATGCGGCTTTCAACCTTGGACTCGAAGCTTGGGAATCTTAACATGAGTGTTTGCACCCTAACAGCGAGGGCTTGTGCACCAAAAAGGAGGGTTTGTACCCTAAAAAGGAGGGTTTGCAGAGTACAAAGCAGGCTTTCAACCCTAGACTCAAAGCTTTGGACTCTTAACCAAATCTTTGGGACCTAACATTGAGGCTCGTGCCCTAAAGGAGACGTTTGGAGCATAAAAAGGAGGGATTTTACAATAAGAAGAAGGATTTACAGCATAAAAAGCAGCGTTTGGGCCCTAAAAATGAGGGTTTGTCCAATCAACGGGAGGGTTTGGATTATAAAAGGAGGAATTCAACCACAGAATCAAAGCTTTGGACTCTAAAAAGGAAGCTTTGGGACCACAAAACGGGGCTTTGTGCCTTAAATGAGATGTCTGGAACATAAAAGTGAGGGATTTTACAGTAACAAGGATGTATTGACCCCTAAAAAGGAGGATTCGCGGCCAAAAAATGAGGCATTGCGCCCTAAACATGAGGCCTTGTACCTTCTAAATGACGGTTTGAAGCAGAACAGGGAGGCTTTCAACCCTGGAACCAACGTTCCGGACTCTAAAAAGGAAGCGTTGGGACCTAAAATTGAGGCTTTGTGCCCTTCATGTAGGGTTTGGAGCATAAAAACGTGGGATTTCAGAATGAAAAGTAGGATTTGAAGCCTAACAACGGTCGTTTGGAGCATAAAGATGCGGCTTTCAACCTTGGACTCGAAGCTTGGGAATCTTAACATGAGTGTTTGCACCCTAACAGCGAGGGCTTGTGCACCAAAAAGGAGGGTCTGTACCCTAAAAAGGAGGGTTTGCAGAGTAAAAAGCAGGCTTTCAACCCTAGACTCAAAGCTTTGGACTCTTAACCAAATCTTTGGGACCTAACATTGAGGCTCGTGCCCTAAAGGAGACGTTTGGAGCATAAAAAGGAGGGATTTTACAGTAAGAAGAAGGATTTACAGCATAAAAAGGAGCGTTTGGGCCCTAAAAATGAGGGTTTGTCCAATCAACGGGAGGGTTTGGATTATAAAAGGAGGAATACAACCACAGAATCAAAGCTTTGGACTCTAAAAAGGAAGCTTTGGGACCGCAAAACGAGGCTTTGTGCCCTAAATGAGATGTCTGGAACATAGAAGTGAGGGATTTTACAGTAACAAGGACGTATTGACCCCTACAAAGGAGGATGCGCGGCCAAAAAATGAGGCATTGTGCCATAAACATGAGGCCTTGCACCTTCTAAATGGCCGTTTGAAGCAGAACAGGGAGGCTTTCAACCCTGGAACCAACGTTCCGGACTCTAAAAAGGAAGCGTTGGGACCTAAAATTGAGACTTTGTGCCCTTCATGTAGGGTTTGGAGCATAAAAACGTGGGATTTCAGAATGAAAAGTAGGATTTGAAGCCTAACAACGGTCGTTTGGAGCATAAAGATGCGGCTTTCAACCTTGGACTCGAAGCTTGGGAATCTTAACATGAGTGTTTGCACCTTAACAGCGAGGGCTTGTGCACCAAAAAGGAGGGTTTGTACCCTAAAAAGGAGGGTTTGCAGAGTACAAAGCAGGCTTTCAACCCTAGACTCTTAACCAAATCTTTGGGACCTAACATTGAGGCTCGTGCCCTAAAGGAGACGTTTGGAGCATAAAAAGGAGGGATTTTACAGTAAGAAGAAGGATTTACAGCATAAAAAGGAGCGTTTGGGCCCTAAAAATGAGGGTTTGTCCAATCAACGGGAGGGTTTGGATTATAAAAGGAGGAATTCAACCACAGAATCAAAGCTTTGGACTCTAAAAAGGAAGCTTTGGGACCACAAAACGAGGCTTTGTGCCCTAAATGAGATGTCTGGAACATAAAAGTGAGGGATTTTACAGTAACAAGGACGTATTGACCCCTAAAAAGGAGGATTCGCGGCCAAAAAATGAGGCATTGCGCCCTAAACATGAGGCCTTGTACCTTCTAAATGACGGTTTGAAGCAGAACAGGGAGGCTTTCAACCCTGGAACCAACGTTCCGGACTCTAAAAAGGAAGCGTTGGGACCTAAAATTGAGGCTTTGTGCCCTTCATGTAGGGTTTGGAGCATAAAAACGTGGGATTTCAGAATGAAAAGTAGGATTTGAAGCCTAACAACGGTCGTTTGGAGCATAAAGATGCGGCTTTCAACCTTGGACTCGAAGCTTGGGAATCTTAACATGAGTGTTTGCACCCTAACAGCGAGGGCTTGTGCACCAAAAAGGAGGGTCTGTACCCTAAAAAGGAGGGTTTGCAGAGTACAAAGCAGGCTTTCAACCCTAGACTCAAAGCTTTGGACTCTTAACCAAATCTTTGGGACCTAACATTGAGGCTCGTGCCCTAAAGGAGACGTTTGGAGCATAAAAAGGAGGGATTTTACAGTAAGAAGAAGGATTTACAGCATAAAAAGGAGCGTTTGGGCCCTAAAAATGAGGGTTTGTCCAATCAACGGGAGGGTTTGGATTATAAAAGGAGGAATACAACCACAGAATCAAAGCTTTGGACTCTAAAAAGGAAGCTTTGGGACCGCAAAACGAGGCTTTGTGCCCTAAATGAGATGTCTGGAACATAGAAGTGAGGGATTTTACAGTAACAAGGATGTATTGACCCCTACAAAGGAGGATGCGCGGCCAAAAAATGAGACATTGCGCCATAAACATGAGGCCTTGCACCTTCTAAATGGCCGTTTGAAGCAGAACAGGGAGGCTTTCAACCCTGGAACCAACGTTCCGGACTCTAAAAAGGAAGCGTTGGGACCTAAAATTGAGACTTTGTGCCCTTCATGTAGGGTTTGGAGCATAAAAACGTGGGATTTCAGAATGAAAAGTAGGATTTGAAGCCTAACAACGGTCGTTTGGAGCATAAAGATGCGGCTTTCACCCCTGGACTCGAAGCTTGGGAATCTTAACATGAGTGTTTGCATCCTAACACCGAGGGCTTGTGCACCAAAAAGGAGGGTCTGTACCCTAAAAAGGAGGGTTTGCAGAGTAAAAAGCAGGCTTTCAACCCTAGACTCAAAGCTTTGGACTCTTAACCAAATCTTTGGGACCTAACATTGAGGCTCGTGCCCTAAAGGAGACGTTTGGAGCATAAAAAGGAGGGATTTTACAGTAAGAAGAAGGATTTACAGCATAAAAAGGAGCGTTTGGGCCCTAAAAATGAGGGTTTGTCCAATCAACGGGAGGGTTTGGATTATAAAAGGAGGAATGCAACCACAGAATCAAAGCTTTGGACTCTAAAAAGGAAGCTTTGGGACCGCAAAACGAGGCTTTGTGCCCTAAATGAGATGTCTGGAACATAAAAGTGAGGGATTTTACAGTAACAAGGATGTATTGACCCCTACAAAGGAGGATGCGCGGCCAAAAAATGAGGCATTGCGCCCTAAACATGAGGCCTTGTACCTTCTAAATGACGGTTTGAAGCAGAACAGGGAGGCTTTCAACCCTGGAACCAACGTTCCGGACTCTAAAAAGGAAGCGTTGGGACCTAAAATTGAGACTTTGTGCCCTTCATGTAGGGTTTGGAGCATAAAAACGTGGGATTTCAGAATGAAAAGTAGGATTTGAAGCCTAACAACGGTCGTTTGGAGCATAAAGATGCGGCTTTCAACCTTGGACTCGAAGCTTGGGAATCTTAACATGAGTGTTTGCACCCTAACAGCGAGGGCTTGTGCACCAAAAAGGAGGGTCTGTACCCTAAAAAGGAGGGTTTGCAGAGTACAAAGCAGGCTTTCAACCCTAGACTCAAAGCTTTGGACTCTTAACCAAATCTTTGGGACCTAACATTGAGGCTCGTGCCCTAAAGGAGACGTTTGGAGCATAAAAAGGAGGGATTTTACAGTAAGAAGAAGGATTTACAGCATAAAAAGGAGCGTTTGGGCCCTAAAAATGAGGGTTTGTCCAATCAACGGGAGGGTTTGGATTATAAAAGGAGGAATACAACCACAGAATCAAAGCTTTGGACTCTAAAAAGGAAGCTTTGGGACCGCAAAACGAGGCTTTGTGCCCTAAATGAGATGTCTGGAACATAAAAGTGAGGGATTTTACAGTAACAAGGATGTATTGACCCCTACAAAGGAGGATGCGCGGCCAAAAAATGAGGCATTGCGCCCTAAACATGAGGCCTTGTACCTTCTAAATGACGGTTTGAAGCAGAACAGGGAGGCTTTCAACCCTGGAACCAACGTTCCGGACTCTAAAAAGGAAGCGTTGGGACCTAAAATTGAGACTTTGTGCCCTTCATGTAGGGTTTGGAGCATAAAAACGTGGGATTTCAGAATGAAAAGTAGGATTTGAAGCCTAACAACGGTCGTTTGGAGCATAAAGATGCGGCTTTCAACCTTGGACTCGAAGCTTGGGAATCTTAACATGAGTGTTTGCACCCTAACAGCGAGGGCTTGTGCACCAAAAAGGAGGGTCTGTACCCTAAAAAGGAGGGTTTGCAGAGTACAAAGCAGGCTTTCAACCCTAGACTCAAAGCTTTGGACTCTTAACCAAATCTTTGGGACCTAACATTGAGGCTCGTGCCCTAAAGGAGACGTTTGGAGCATAAAAAGGAGGGATTTTACAGTAAGAAGAAGGATTTACAGCATAAAAAGGAGCGTTTGGGCCCTAAAAATGAGGGTTTGTCCAATCAACGGGAGGGTTTGGATTATAAAAGGAGGAATTCAACCACAGAATCAAAGCTTTGGACTCTAAAAAGGAAGCTTTGGGACCACAAAACGAGGCTTTGTGCCCTAAATGAGATGTCTGGAACATAAAAGTGAGGGATTTTACAGTAACAAGGACGTATTGACCCCTAAAAAGGAGGATGCGCGGCCAAAAAATGAGGCATTGCGCCCTAAACATGAGGCCTTGTACCTTCTAAATGACGGTTTGAAGCAGAACAGGGAGGCTTTCAACCCTGGAACCAACGTTCCGGACTCTAAAAAGGAAGCGTTGGGACCTAAAATTGAGGCTTTGTGCCCTTCATGTAGGGTTTGGAGCATAAAAACGTGGGATTTCAGAATGAAAAGTAGGATTTGAAGCCTAACAACGGTCGTTTGGAGCATAAAGATGCGGCTTTCAACCTTGGACTCGAAGCTTGGGAATCTTAACATGAGTGTTTGCACCCTAACAGCGAGGGCTTGTGCACCAAAAAGGAGGGTCTGTACCCTAAAAAGGAGGGTTTGCAGAGTACAAAGCAGGCTTTCAACCCTAGACTCAAAGCTTTGGACTCTTAACCAAATCTTTGGGACCTAACATTGAGGCTCGTGCCCTAAAGGAGACGTTTGGAGCATAAAAAGGAGGGATTTTACAGTAAGAAGAAGGATTTACAGCATAAAAAGGAGCGTTTGGGCCCTAAAAATGAGGGTTTGTCCAATCAACGGGAGGGTTTGGATTATAAAAGGAGGAATACAACCACAGAATCAAAGCTTTGGACTCTAAAAAGGAAGCTTTGGGACCACAAAACGAGGCTTTGTGCCCTAAATGAGATGTCTGGAACATAAAAGTGAGGGATTTTACAGTAACAAGGACGTATTGACCCCTAAAAAGGAGGATTCGCGGCCAAAAAATGAGGCATTGCGCCCTAAACATGAGGCCTTGTACCTTCTAAATGACGGTTTGAAGCAGAACAGGGAGGCTTTCAACCCTGGAACCAACGTTCCGGACTCTAAAAAGGAAGCGTTGGGACCTGAAATTGAGACTTTGTGCCCTTCATGTAGGGTTTGGAGCATAAAAACATGGGATTTCAGAATGAAAAGTAGGATTTGAAGCCTAACAACGGTCGTTTGGAGCATAAAGATGCGGCTTTCAACCTTGGACTCGAAGCTTGGGAATCTTAACATGAGTGTTTGCACCCTAACAGCGAGGGCTTGTGCACCAAAAAGGAGGGTCTGTACCCTAAAAAGGAGGGTTTGCAGAGTACAAAGCAGGCTTTCAACCCTAGACTCAAAGCTTTGGACTCTTAACCAAATCTTTGGGACCTAACATTGAGGCTCGTGCCCTAAAGGAGACGTTTGGAGCATAAAAAGGAGGGATTTTACAGTAAGAAGAAGGATTTACAGCATAAAAAGGAGCGTTTGGGCCCTAAAAATGAGGGTTTGTCCAATCAACGGGAGGGTTTGGATTATAAAAGGAGGAATACAACCACAGAATCAAAGCTTTGGACTCTAAAAAGGAAGCTTTGGGACCGCAAAACGAGGCTTTGTGCCCTAAATGAGATGTCTGGAACATAGAAGTGAGGGATTTTACAGTAACAAGGATGTATTGACCCCTACAAAGGAGGATGCGCGGCCAAAAAATGAGGCATTGCGCCATAAACATGAGGCCTTGCACCTTCTAAATGGCCGTTTGAAGCAGAACAGGGAGGCTTTCAACCCTGGAACCAACGTTCCGGACTCTAAAAAGGAAGCGTTGGGACCTAAAATTGAGACTTTGTGCCCTTCATGTAGGGTTTGGAGCATAAAAACGTGGGATTTCAGAATGAAAAGTAGGATTTGAAGCCTAACAACGGTCGTTTGGAGCATAAAGATGCGGCTTTCAACCTTGGACTCGAAGCTTGGGAATCTTAACATGAGTGTTTGCACCCTAACAGCGAGGGCTTGTGCACCAAAAAGGAGGGTTTGTACCCTAAAAAGGAGGGTTTGCAGAGTACAAAGCAGGCTTTCAACCCTAGACTCAAAGCTTTGGACTCTTAACCAAATCTTTGGGACCTAACATTGAGGCTCGTGCCCTAAAGGAGACGTTTGGAGCATAAAAAGGAGGGATTTTACAGTAAGAAGAAGGATTTACAGCATAAAAAGGAGCGTTTGGGCCCTAAAAATGAGGGTTTGTCCAATCAACGGGAGGGTTTGGATTATAAAAGGAGGAATTCAACCACAGAATCAAAGCTTTGGACTCTAAAAAGGAAGCTTTGGGACCACAAAACGAGGCTTTGTGCCCTAAATGAGATGTCTGGAACATAAAAGTGAGGGATTTTACAGTAACAAGGACGTATTGACCCCTAAAAAGGAGGATTCGCGGCCAAAAAATGAGGCATTGCGCCCTAAACATGAGGCCTTGTACCTTCTAAATGACGGTTTGAAGCAGAACAGGGAGGCTTTCAACCCTGGAACCAACGTTCCGGACTCTAAAAAGGAAGCGTTGGGACCTAAAATTGAGGCTTTGTGCCCTTCATGTAGGGTTTGGAGCATAAAAACGTGGGATTTCAGAATGAAAAGTAGGATTTGAAGCCTAACAACGGTCGTTTGGAGCATAAAGATGCGGCTTTCAACCTTGGACTCGAAGCTTGGGAATCTTAACATGAGTGTTTGCACCCTAACAGCGAGGGCTTGTGCACCAAAAAGGAGGGTCTGTACCCTAAAAAGGAGGGTTTGCAGAGTACAAAGCAGGCTTTCAACCCTAGACTCAAAGCTTTGGACTCTTAACCAAATCTTTGGGACCTAACATTGAGGCTCGTGCCCTAAAGGAGACGTTTGGAGCATAAAAAGGAGGGATTTTACAGTAAGAAGAAGGATTTACAGCATAAAAAGGAGCGTTTGGGCCCTAAAAATGAGGGTTTGTCCAATCAACGGGAGGGTTTGGATTATAAAAGGAGGAATACAACCACAGAATCAAAGCTTTGGACTCTAAAAAGGAAGCTTTGGGACCGCAAAACGAGGCTTTGTGCCCTAAATGAGATGTCTGGAACATAAAAGTGAGGGATTTTACAGTAACAAGGATGTATTGACCCCTACAAAGGAGGATGCGCGGCCAAAAAATGAGGCATTGCGCCCTAAACATGAGGCCTTGTACCTTCTAAATGACGGTTTGAAGCAGAACAGGGAGGCTTTCAACCCTGGAACCAACGTTCCGGACTCTAAAAAGGAAGCGTTGGGACCTAAAATTGAGACTTTGTGCCCTTCATGTAGGGTTTGGAGCATAAAAACGTGGGATTTCAGAATGAAAAGTAGGATTTGAAGCCTAACAACGGTCGTTTGGAGCATAAAGATGCGGCTTTCAACCTTGGACTCGAAGCTTGGGAATCTTAACATGAGTGTTTGCACCCTAACAGCGAGGGCTTGTGCACCAAAAAGGAGGGTTTGTACCCTAAAAAGGAGGGTTTGCAGAGTACAAAGCAGGCTTTCAACCCTAGACTCAAAGCTTTGGACTCTTAACCAAATCTTTGGGACCTAACATTGAGGCTCGTGCCCTAAAGGAGACGTTTGGAGCATAAAAAGGAGGGATTTTACAGTAAGAAGAAGGATTTACAGCATAAAAAGGAGCGTTTGGGCCCTAAAAATGAGGGTTTGTCCAATCAACGGGAGGGTTTGGATTATAAAAGGAGGAATTCAACCACAGAATCAAAGCTTTGGACTCTAAAAAGGAAGCTTTGGGACCACAAAACGAGGCTTTGTGCCCTAAATGAGATGTCTGGAACATAAAAGTGAGGGATTTTACAGTAACAAGGACGTATTGACCCCTAAAAAGGAGGATTCGCGGCCAAAAAATGAGGCATTGCGCCCTAAACATGAGGCCTTGTACCTTCTAAATGACGGTTTGAAGCAGAACAGGGAGGCTTTCAACCCTGGAACCAACGTTCCGGACTCTAAAAAGGAAGCGTTGGGACCTGAAATTGAGACTTTGTGCCCTTCATGTAGGGTTTGGAGCATAAAAACATGGGATTTCAGAATGAAAAGTAGGATTTGAAGCCTAACAACGGTCGTTTGGAGCATAAAGATGCGGCTTTCAACCTTGGACTCGAAGCTTGGGAATCTTAACATGAGTGTTTGCACCCTAACAGCGAGGGCTTGTGCACCAAAAAGGAGGGTCTGTACCCTAAAAAGGAGGGTTTGCAGAGTACAAAGCAGGCTTTCAACCCTAGACTCAAAGCTTTGGACTCTTAACCAAATCTTTGGGACCTAACATTGAGGCTCGTGCCCTAAAGGAGACGTTTGGAGCATAAAAAGGAGGGATTTTACAGTAAGAAGAAGGATTTACAGCATAAAAAGGAGCGTTTGGGCCCTAAAAATGAGGGTTTGTCCAATCAACGGGAGGGTTTGGATTATAAAAGGAGGAATACAACCACAGAATCAAAGCTTTGGACTCTAAAAAGGAAGCTTTGGGACCGCAAAACGGGGCTTTGTGCCTTAAATGAGATGTCTGGAACATAAAAGTGAGGGATTTTACAGTAACAAGGATGTATTGACCCCTAAAAAGGAGGATTCGCGGCCAAAAAATGAGGCATTGCGCCCTAAACATGAGGCCTTGTACCTTCTAAATGACGGTTTGAAGCAGAACAGGGAGGCTTTCAACCCTGGAACCAACGTTCCGGACTCTAAAAAGGAAGCGTTGGGACCTAAAATTGAGACTTTGTGCCCTTCATGTAGGGTTTGGAGCATAAAAACGTGGGATTTCAGAATGAAAAGTAGGATTTGAAGCCTAACAACGGTCGTTTGGAGCATAAAGATGCGGCTTTCAACCTTGGACTCGAAGCTTGGGAATCTTAACATGAGTGTTTGCACCCTAACAGCGAGGGCTTGTGCACCAAAAAGGAGGGTCTGTACCCTAAAAAGGAGGGTTTGCAGAGTACAAAGCAGGCTTTCAACCCTAGACTCAAAGCTTTGGACTCTTAACCAAATCTTTGGGACCTAACATTGAGGCTCGTGCCCTAAAGGAGACGTTTGGAGCATAAAAAGGAGGGATTTTACAGTAAGAAGAAGGATTTACAGCATAAAAAGGAGCGTTTGGGCCCTAAAAATGAGGGTTTGTCCAATCAACGGGAGGGTTTGGATTATAAAAGGAGGAATACAACCACAGAATCAAAGCTTTGGACTCTAAAAAGGAAGCTTTGGGACCGCAAAACGAGGCTTTGTGCCCTAAATGAGATGTCTGGAACATAAAAGTGAGGGATTTTACAGTAACAAGGATGTATTGACCCCTACAAAGGAGGATGCGCGGCCAAAAAATGAGGCATTGCGCCCTAAACATGAGGCCTTGTACCTTCTAAATGACGGTTTGAAGCAGAACAGGGAGGCTTTCAACCCTGGAACCAACGTTCCGGACTCTAAAAAGGAAGCGTTGGGACCTAAAATTGAGACTTTGTGCCCTTCATGTAGGGTTTGGAGCATAAAAACGTGGGATTTCAGAATGAAAAGTAGGATTTGAAGCCTAACAACGGTCGTTTGGAGCATAAAGATGCGGCTTTCAACCTTGGACTCGAAGCTTGGGAATCTTAACATGAGTGTTTGCACCCTAACAGCGAGGGCTTGTGCACCAAAAAGGAGGGTTTGTACCCTAAAAAGGAGGGTTTGCAGAGTACAAAGCAGGCTTTCAACCCTAGACTCAAAGCTTTGGACTCTTAACCAAATCTTTGGGACCTAACATTGAGGCTCGTGCCCTAAAGGAGACGTTTGGAGCATAAAAAGGAGGGATTTTACAGTAAGAAGAAGGATTTACAGCATAAAAAGGAGCGTTTGGGCCCTAAAAATGAGGGTTTGTCCAATCAACGGGAGGGTTTGGATTATAAAAGGAGGAATTCAACCACAGAATCAAAGCTTTGGACTCTAAAAAGGAAGCTTTGGGACCACAAAACGAGGCTTTGTGCCCTAAATGAGATGTCTGGAACATAAAAGTGAGGGATTTTACAGTAAAAAGGACGTATTGACCCCTAAAAAGGAGGATGCGCGGCCAAAAAATGAGGCATTGCGCCCTAAACATGAGGCCTTGTACCTTCTAAATGACGGTTTGAAGCAGAACAGGGAGGCTTTCAACCCTGGAACCAACGTTCCGGACTCTAAAAAGGAAGCGTTGGGACCTGAAATTGAGACTTTGTGCCCTTCATGTAGGGTTTGGAGCATAAAAACATGGGATTTCAGAATGAAAAGTAGGATTTGAAGCCTAACAACGGTCGTTTGGAGCATAAAGATGCGGCTTTCAACCTTGGACTCGAAGCTTGGGAATCTTAACATGAGTGTTTGCACCCTAACAGCGAGGGCTTGTGCACCAAAAAGGAGGGTCTGTACCCTAAAAAGGAGGGTTTGCAGAGTACAAAGCAGGCTTTCAACCCTAGACTCAAAGCTTTGGACTCTTAACCAAATCTTTGGGACCTAACATTGAGGCTCGTGCCCTAAAGGAGACGTTTGGAGCATAAAAAGGAGGGATTTTACAGTAAGAAGAAGGATTTACAGCATAAAAAGGAGCGTTTGGGCCCTAAAAATGAGGGTTTGTCCAATCAACGGGAGGGTTTGGATCATAAAAGGAGGAATACAACCACAGAATCAAAGCTTTGGACTCTAAAAAGGAAGCTTTGGGACCGCAAAACGGGGCTTTGTGCCTTAAATGAGATGTCTGGAACATAAAAGTGAGGGATTTTACAGTAACAAGGATGTATTGACCCCTAAAAAGGAGGATTCGCGGCCAAAAAATGAGGCATTGCGCCCTAAACATGAGGCCTTGTACCTTCTAAATGACGGTTTGAAGCAGAACAGGGAGGCTTTCAACCCTGGAACCAACGTTCCGGACTCTAAAAAGGAAGCGTTGGGACCTAAAATTGAGACTTTGTGCCCTTCATGTAGGGTTTGGAGCATAAAAACGTGGGATTTCAGAATGAAAAGTAGGATTTGAAGCCTAACAACGGTCGTTTGGAGCATAAAGATGCGGCTTTCAACCTTGGACTCGAAGCTTGGGAATCTTAACATGAGTGTTTGCACCCTAACAGCGAGGGCTTGTGCACCAAAAAGGAGGGTCTGTACCCTAAAAAGGAGGGTTTGCAGAGTACAAAGCAGGCTTTCAACCCTAGACTCAAAGCTTTGGACTCTTAACCAAATCTTTGGGACCTAACATTGAGGCTCGTGCCCTAAAGGAGACGTTTGGAGCATAAAAAGGAGGGATTTTACAGTAAGAAGAAGGATTTACAGCATAAAAAGGAGCGTTTGGGCCCTAAAAATGAGGGTTTGTCCAATCAACGGGAGGGTTTGGATTATAAAAGGAGGAATACAACCACAGAATCAAAGCTTTGGACTCTAAAAAGGAAGCTTTGGGACCGCAAAACGAGGCTTTGTGCCCTAAATGAGATGTCTGGAACATAAAAGTGAGGGATTTTACAGTAACAAGGATGTATTGACCCCTACAAAGGAGGATGCGCGGCCAAAAAATGAGGCATTGCGCCCTAAACATGAGGCCTTGTACCTTCTAAATGACGGTTTGAAGCAGAACAGGGAGGCTTTCAACCCTGGAACCAACGTTCCGGACTCTAAAAAGGAAGCGTTGGGACCTAAAATTGAGACTTTGTGCCCTTCATGTAGGGTTTGGAGCATAAAAACGTGGGATTTCAGAATGAAAAGTAGGATTTGAAGCCTAACAACGGTCGTTTGGAGCATAAAGATGCGGCTTTCAACCTTGGACTCGAAGCTTGGGAATCTTAACATGAGTGTTTGCACCCTAACAGCGAGGGCTTGTGCACCAAAAAGGAGGGTTTGTACCCTAAAAAGGAGGGTTTGCAGAGTACAAAGCAGGCTTTCAACCCTAGACTCAAAGCTTTGGACTCTTAACCAAATCTTTGGGACCTAACATTGAGGCTCGTGCCCTAAAGGAGACGTTTGGAGCATAAAAAGGAGGGATTTTACAGTAAGAAGAAGGATTTACAGCATAAAAAGGAGCGTTTGGGCCCTAAAAATGAGGGTTTGTCCAATCAACGGGAGGGTTTGGATTATAAAAGGAGGAATTCAACCACAGAATCAAAGCTTTGGACTCTAAAAAGGAAGCTTTGGGACCACAAAACGAGGCTTTGTGCCCTAAATGAGATGTCTGGAACATAAAAGTGAGGGATTTTACAGTAACAAGGACGTATTGACCCCTAAAAAGGAGGATTCGCGGCCAAAAAATGAGGCATTGCGCCCTAAACATGAGGCCTTGTACCTTCTAAATGACGGTTTGAAGCAGAACAGGGAGGCTTTCAACCCTGGAACCAACGTTCCGGACTCTAAAAAGGAAGCGTTGGGACCTAAAATTGAGGCTTTGTGCCCTTCATGTAGGGTTTGGAGCATAAAAACGTGGGATTTCAGAATGAAAAGTAGGATTTGAAGCCTAACAACGGTCGTTTGGAGCATAAAGATGCGGCTTTCAACCTTGGACTCGAAGCTTGGGAATCTTAACATGAGTGTTTGCACCCTAACAGCGAGGGCTTGTGCACCAAAAAGGAGGGTCTGTACCCTAAAAAGGAGGGTTTGCAGAGTACAAAGCAGGCTTTCAACCCTAGACTCAAAGCTTTGGACTCTTAACCAAATCTTTGGGACCTAACATTGAGGCTCGTGCCCTAAAGGAGACGTTTGGAGCATAAAAAGGAGGGATTTTACAGTAAGAAGAAGGATTTACAGCATAAAAAGGAGCGTTTGGGCCCTAAAAATGAGGGTTTGTCCAATCAACGGGAGGGTTTGGATTATAAAAGGAGGAATACAACCACAGAATCAAAGCTTTGGACTCTAAAAAGGAAGCTTTGGGACCGCAAAACGAGGCTTTGTGCCCTAAATGAGATGTCTGGAACATAAAAGTGAGGGATTTTACAGTAACAAGGATGTATTGACCCCTACAAAGGAGGATGCGCGGCCAAAAAATGAGGCATTGCGCCCTAAACATGAGGCCTTGTACCTTCTAAATGACGGTTTGAAGCAGAACAGGGAGGCTTTCAACCCTGGAACCAACGTTCCGGACTCTAAAAAGGAAGCGTTGGGACCTAAAATTGAGACTTTGTGCCCTTCATGTAGGGTTTGGAGCATAAAAACGTGGGATTTCAGAATGAAAAGTAGGATTTGAAGCCTAACAACGGTCGTTTGGAGCATAAAGATGCGGCTTTCAACCTTGGACTCGAAGCTTGGGAATCTTAACATGAGTGTTTGCACCCTAACAGCGAGGGCTTGTGCACCAAAAAGGAGGGTTTGTACCCTAAAAAGGAGGGTTTGCAGAGTACAAAGCAGGCTTTCAACCCTAGACTCAAAGCTTTGGACTCTTAACCAAATCTTTGGGACCTAACATTGAGGCTTGTGCCCTAAAGGAGACGTTTGGAGCATAAAAAGGAGGGATTTTACAGTAAGAAGAAGGATTTACAGCATAAAAAGGAGCGTTTGGGCCCTAAAAATGAGGGTTTGTCCAATCAACGGGAGGGTTTGGATTATAAAAGGAGGAATTCAACCACAGAATCAAAGCTTTGGACTCTAAAAAGGAAGCTTTGGGACCACAAAACGAGGCTTTGTGCCCTAAATGAGATGTCTGGAACATAAAAGTGAGGGATTTTACAGTAACAAGGACGTATTGACCCCTAAAAAGGAGGATTCGCGGCCAAAAAATGAGGCATTGCGCCCTAAACATGAGGCCTTGTACCTTCTAAATGACGGTTTGAAGCAGAACAGGGAGGCTTTCAACCCTGGAACCAACGTTCCGGACTCTAAAAAGGAAGCGTTGGGACCTGAAATTGAGACTTTGTGCCCTTCATGTAGGGTTTGGAGCATAAAAACATGGGATTTCAGAATGAAAAGTAGGATTTGAAGCCTAACAACGGTCGTTTGGAGCATAAAGATGCGGCTTTCAACCTTGGACTCGAAGCTTGGGAATCTTAACATGAGTGTTTGCACCCTAACAGCGAGGGCTTGTGCACCAAAAAGGAGGGTCTGTACCCTAAAAAGGAGGGTTTGCAGAGTACAAAGCAGGCTTTCAACCCTAGACTCAAAGCTTTGGACTCTTAACCAAATCTTTGGGACCTAACATTGAGGCTCGTGCCCTAAAGGAGACGTTTGGAGCATAAAAAGGAGGGATTTTACAGTAAGAAGAAGGATTTACAGCATAAAAAGGAGCGTTTGGGCCCTAAAAATGAGGGTTTGTCCAATCAACGGGAGGGTTTGGATTATAAAAGGAGGAATACAACCACAGAATCAAAGCTTTGGACTCTAAAAAGGAAGCTTTGGGACCGCAAAACGGGGCTTTGTGCCTTAAATGAGATGTCTGGAACATAAAAGTGAGGGATTTTACAGTAACAAGGATGTATTGACCCCTAAAAAGGAGGATTCGCGGCCAAAAAATGAGGCATTGCGCCCTAAACATGAGGCCTTGTACCTTCTAAATGACGGTTTGAAGCAGAACAGGGAGGCTTTCAACCCTGGAACCAACGTTCCGGACTCTAAAAAGGAAGCGTTGGGACCTAAAATTGAGACTTTGTGCCCTTCATGTAGGGTTTGGAGCATAAAAACGTGGGATTTCAGAATGAAAAGTAGGATTTGAAGCCTAACAACGGTCGTTTGGAGCATAAAGATGCGGCTTTCAACCTTGGACTCGAAGCTTGGGAATCTTAACATGAGTGTTTGCACCCTAACAGCGAGGGCTTGTGCACCAAAAAGGAGGGTCTGTACCCTAAAAAGGAGGGTTTGCAGAGTACAAAGCAGGCTTTCAACCCTAGACTCAAAGCTTTGGACTCTTAACCAAATCTTTGGGACCTAACATTGAGGCTCGTGCCCTAAAGGAGACGTTTGGAGCATAAAAAGGAGGGATTTTACAGTAAGAAGAAGGATTTACAGCATAAAAAGGAGCGTTTGGGCCCTAAAAATGAGGGTTTGTCCAATCAACGGGAGGGTTTGGATTATAAAAGGAGGAATACAACCACAGAATCAAAGCTTTGGACTCTAAAAAGGAAGCTTTGGGACCGCAAAACGGGGCTTTGTGCCTTAAATGAGATGTCTGGAACATAAAAGTGAGGGATTTTACAGTAACAAGGATGTATTGACCCCTAAAAAGGAGGATTCGCGGCCAAAAAATGAGGCATTGCGCCCTAAACATGAGGCCTTGTACCTTCTAAATGACGGTTTGAAGCAGAACAGGGAGGCTTTCAACCCTGGAACCAACGTTCCGGACTCTAAAAAGGAAGCGTTGGGACCTCAAATTGAGACTTTGTGCCCTTCATGTAGGGTTTGGAGCATAAAAACGTGGGATTTCAGAATGAAAAGTAGGATTTGAAGCCTAACAACGGTCGTTTGGAGCATAAAGATGCGGCTTTCAACCTTGGACTCGAAGCTTGGGAATCTTAACATGAGTGTTTGCACCCTAACAGCGAGGGCTTGTGCACCAAAAAGGAGGGTCTGTACCCTAAAAAGGAGGGTTTGCAGAGTACAAAGCAGGCTTTCAACCCTAGACTCAAAGCTTTGGACTCTTAACCAAATCTTTGGGACCTAACATTGAGGCTCGTGCCCTAAAGGAGACGTTTGGAGCATAAAAAGGAGGGATTTTACAGTAAGAAGAAGGATTTACAGCATAAAAAGGAGCGTTTGGGCCCTAAAAATGAGGGTTTGTCCAATCAACGGGAGGGTTTGGATTATAAAAGGAGGAATACAACCACAGAATCAAAGCTTTGGACTCTAAAAAGGAAGCTTTGGGACCGCAAAACGAGGCTTTGTGCCCTAAATGAGATGTCTGGAACATAAAAGTGAGGGATTTTACAGTAACAAGGATGTATTGACCCCTACAAAGGAGGATGCGCGGCCAAAAAATGAGGCATTGCGCCCTAAACATGAGGCCTTGTACCTTCTAAATGACGGTTTGAAGCAGAACAGGGAGGCTTTCAACCCTGGAACCAACGTTCCGGACTCTAAAAAGGAAGCGTTGGGACCTAAAATTGAGACTTTGTGCCCTTCATGTAGGGTTTGGAGCATAAAAACGTGGGATTTCAGAATGAAAAGTAGGATTTGAAGCCTAACAACGGTCGTTTGGAGCATAAAGATGCGGCTTTCAACCTTGGACTCGAAGCTTGGGAATCTTAACATGAGTGTTTGCACCCTAACAGCGAGGGCTTGTGCACCAAAAAGGAGGGTTTGTACCCTAAAAAGGAGGGTTTGCAGAGTACAAAGCAGGCTTTCAACCCTAGACTCAAAGCTTTGGACTCTTAACCAAATCTTTGGGACCTAACATTGAGGCTCGTGCCCTAAAGGAGACGTTTGGAGCATAAAAAGGAGGGATTTTACGATAAGAAGAAGGATTTACAGCATAAAAAGCAGCGTTTGGGCCCTAAAAATGAGTGTTTGTCCAATCAACGGGAGGGTTTGGATTATAAAAGGAGGAATTCAAGCACAGAATCAAAGCTTTGGACTCCAAAATGGAAGCTTTGGGACCACAAAATGGGGCTTTGTGCCTTAAATGAGATGTCTGGAACATAAAAGTAAGGGATTTTACAGTAACAAGGATGTATTGTCCCCTAAAAAGGAGGATTCGCGGCCAAAAAATGAGGCATTGCGCCCTAAACATGAGGCCTTGTACCTTCTAAATGACGGTTTGAAGCAGAACAGGGAGGCTTTCAACCCTGGAACCAACGTTCCGGACTCTAAAAAGGAAGCGTTGGGACCTAAAATTGAGGCTTTGTGCCCTTCATGTAGGGTTTGGAGCATAAAAACGTGGGATTTCAGAATGAAAAGTAGGATTTGAAGCCTAACAACGGTCGTTTGGAGCATAAAGATGCGGCTTTCAACCCTGGACTCGAAGCTTGGGAATCTTAACATGAGTGTTTGCATCCTAACACCGAGGGCTTGTGCACCAAAAAGGAGGGTCTGTACCCTAAAAAGGAGGGTTTGCAGAGTCAAAAGCAGGCTTTCAACCCTAGACTCAAAGCTTTGGACTCTTAACCAAATCTTTGGGACCTAACATTGAGGCTCGTGCCCTAAAGGAGACGTTTGGAGCATAAAAAGGAGGGATTTTACAGTAAGAAGAAGGATTTACAGCATAAAAAGGAGCGTTTGGGCCCTAAAAATGAGGGTTTGTCCAATCAACGGGAGGGTTTGGATTATAAAAGGAGGAATACAACCACAGAATCAAAGCTTTGGACTCTAAAAAGGAAGCTTTGGGACCGCAAAACGAGGCTTTGTGCCCTAAATGAGATGTCTGGAACATAGAAGTGAGGGATTTTACAGTAACAAGGATGTATTGACCCCTACAAAGGAGGATGCGCGGCCAAAAAATGAGGCATTGCGCCATAAACATGAGGCCTTGCACCTTCTAAATGGCCGTTTGAAGCAGAACAGGGAGGCTTTCAACCCTGGAACCAACGTTCCGGACTCTAAAAAGGAAGCGTTGGGACCTAAAATTGAGACTTTGTGCCCTTCATGTAGGGTTTGGAGCATAAAAACGTGGGATTTCAGAATGAAAAGTAGGATTTGAAGCCTAACAACGGTCGTTTGGAGCATAAAGATGCGGCTTTCAACCTTGGACTCGAAGCTTGGGAATCTTAACATGAGTGTTTGCACCCTAACAGCGAGGGCTTGTGCACCAAAAAGGAGGGTTTGTACCCTAAAAAGGAGGGTTTGCAGAGTACAAAGCAGGCTTTCAACCCTAGACTCAAAGCTTTGGACTCTTAACCAAATCTTTGGGACCTAACATTGAGGCTCGTGCCCTAAAGGAGACGTTTGGAGCATAAAAAGGAGGGATTTTACAGTAAGAAGAAGGATTTACAGCATAAAAAGGAGCGTTTGGGCCCTAAAAATGAGGGTTTGTCCAATCAACGGGAGGGTTTGGATTATAAAAGGAGGAATTCAACCACAGAATCAAAGCTTTGGACTCTAAAAAGGAAGCTTTGGGACCACAAAACGAGGCTTTGTGCCCTAAATGAGATGTCTGGAACATAAAAGTGAGGGATTTTACAGTAACAAGGACGTATTGACCCCTAAAAAGGAGGATTCGCGGCCAAAAAATGAGGCATTGCGCCCTAAACATGAGGCCTTGTACCTTCTAAATGACGGTTTGAAGCAGAACAGGGAGGCTTTCAACCCTGGAACCAACGTTCCGGACTCTAAAAAGGAAGCGTTGGGACCTAAAATTGAGGCTTTGTGCCCTTCATGTAGGGTTTGGAGCATAAAAACGTGGGATTTCAGAATGAAAAGTAGGATTTGAAGCCTAACAACGGTCGTTTGGAGCATAAAGATGCGGCTTTCAACCTTGGACTCGAAGCTTGGGAATCTTAACATGAGTGTTTGCACCCTAACAGCGAGGGCTTGTGCACCAAAAAGGAGGGTCTGTACCCTAAAAAGGAGGGTTTGCAGAGTACAAAGCAGGCTTTCAACCCTAGACTCAAAGCTTTGGACTCTTAACCAAATCTTTGGGACCTAACATTGAGGCTCGTGCCCTAAAGGAGACGTTTGGAGCATAAAAAGGAGGGATTTTACAGTAAGAAGAAGGATTTACAGCATAAAAAGGAGCGTTTGGGCCCTAAAAATGAGGGTTTGTCCAATCAACGGGAGGGTTTGGATTATAAAAGGAGGAATACAACCACAGAATCAAAGCTTTGGACTCTAAAAAGGAAGCTTTGGGACCGCAAAACGAGGCTTTGTGCCCTAAATGAGATGTCTGGAACATAGAAGTGAGGGATTTTACAGTAACAAGGATGTATTGACCCCTACAAAGGAGGATGCGCGGCCAAAAAATGAGGCATTGCGCCATAAACATGAGGCCTTGCACCTTCTAAATGGCCGTTTGAAGCAGAACAGGGAGGCTTTCAACCCTGGAACCAACGTTCCGGACTCTAAAAAGGAAGCGTTGGGACCTAAAATTGAGACTTTGTGCCCTTCATGTAGGGTTTGGAGCATAAAAACGTGGGATTTCAGAATGAAAAGTAGGATTTGAAGCCTAACAACGGTCGTTTGGAGCATAAAGATGCGGCTTTCAACCTTGGACTCGAAGCTTGGGAATCTTAACATGAGTGTTTGCACCCTAACAGCGAGGGCTTGTGCACCAAAAAGGAGGGTTTGTACCCTAAAAAGGAGGGTTTGCAGAGTACAAAGCAGGCTTTCAACCCTAGACTCAAAGCTTTGGACTCTTAACCAAATCTTTGGGACCTAACATTGAGGCTCGTGCCCTAAAGGAGACGTTTGGAGCATAAAAAGGAGGGATTTTACAGTAAGAAGAAGGATTTACAGCATAAAAAGGAGCGTTTGGGCCCTAAAAATGAGGGTTTGTCCAATCAACGGGAGGGTTTGGATTATAAAAGGAGGAATTCAACCACAGAATCAAAGCTTTGGACTCTAAAAAGGAAGCTTTGGGACCACAAAACGAGGCTTTGTGCCCTAAATGAGATGTCTGGAACATAAAAGTGAGGGATTTTACAGTAACAAGGACGTATTGACCCCTAAAAAGGAGGATTCGCGGCCAAAAAATGAGGCATTGCGCCCTAAACATGAGGCCTTGTACCTTCTAAATGACGGTTTGAAGCAGAACAGGGAGGCTTTCAACCCTGGAACCAACGTTCCGGACTCTAAAAAGGAAGCGTTGGGACCTGAAATTGAGACTTTGTGCCCTTCATGTAGGGTTTGGAGCATAAAAACATGGGATTTCAGAATGAAAAGTAGGATTTGAAGCCTAACAACGGTCGTTTGGAGCATAAAGATGCGGCTTTCAACCTTGGACTCGAAGCTTGGGAATCTTAACATGAGTGTTTGCACCCTAACAGCGAGGGCTTGTGCACCAAAAAGGAGGGTCTGTACCCTAAAAAGGAGGGTTTGCAGAGTACAAAGCAGGCTTTCAACCCTAGACTCAAAGCTTTGGACTCTTAACCAAATCTTTGGGACCTAACATTGAGGCTCGTGCCCTAAAGGAGACGTTTGGAGCATAAAAAGGAGGGATTTTACAGTAAGAAGAAGGATTTACAGCATAAAAAGGAGCGTTTGGGCCCTAAAAATGAGGGTTTGTCCAATCAACGGGAGGGTTTGGATTATAAAAGGAGGAATACAACCACAGAATCAAAGCTTTGGACTCTAAAAAGGAAGCTTTGGGACCGCAAAACGAGGCTTTGTGCCCTAAATGAGATGTCTGGAACATAGAAGTGAGGGATTTTACAGTAACAAGGATGTATTGACCCCTACAAAGGAGGATGCGCGGCCAAAAAATGAGGCATTGCGCCCTAAACATGAGGCCTTGTACCTTCTAAATGACGGTTTGAAGCAGAACAGGGAGGCTTTCAACCCTGGAACCAACGTTCCGGACTCTAAAAAGGAAGCGTTGGGACCTAAAATTGAGGCTTTGTGCCCTTCATGTAGGGTTTGGAGCATAAAAACGTGGGATTTCAGAATGAAAAGTAGGATTTGAAGCCTAACAACGGTCGTTTGGAGCATAAAGATGCGGCTTTCAACCTTGGACTCGAAGCTTGGGAATCTTAACATGAGTGTTTGCACCCTAACAGCGAGGGCTTGTGCACCAAAAAGGAGGGTTTGTACCCTAAAAAGGAGGGTTTGCAGAGTACAAAGCAGGCTTTCAACCCTAGACTCAAAGCTTTGGACTCTTAACCAAATCTTTGGGACCTAACATTGAGGCTCGTGCCCTAAAGGAGACGTTTGGAGCATAAAAAGGAGGGATTTTACAATAAGAAGAAGGATTTACAGCATAAAAAGCAGCGTTTGGGCCCTAAAAATGAGGGTTTGTCCAATCAACGGGAGGGTTTGGATTATAAAAGGAGGAATTCAACCACAGAATCAAAGCTTTGGACTCTAAAAAGGAAGCTTTGGGACCGCAAAACGAGGCTTTGTGCCCTAAATGAGATGTCTGGAACATAGAAGTGAGGGATTTTACAGTAACAAGGATGTATTGACCCCTAAAAAGGAGGATTCGCGGCCAAAAAATGAGGCATTGCGCCCTAAACATGAGGCCTTGTACCTTCTAAATGACGGTTTGAAGCAGAACAGGGAGGCTTTCAACCCTGGAACCAACGTTCCGGACTCTAAAAAGGAAGCGTTGGGACCTAAAATTGAGACTTTGTGCCCTTCATGTAGGGTTTGGAGCATAAAAACGTGGGATTTCAGAATGAAAAGTAGGATTTGAAGCCTAACAACGGTCGTTTGGAGCATAAAGATGCGGCTTTCAACCTTGGACTCGAAGCTTGGGAATCTTAACATGAGTGTTTGCACCCTAACAGCGAGGGCTTGTGCACCAAAAAGGAGGGTCTGTACCCTAAAAAGGAGGGTTTGCAGAGTACAAAGCAGGCTTTCAACCCTAGACTCAAAGCTTTGGACTCTTAACCAAATCTTTGGGACCTAACATTGAGGCTCGTGCCCTAAAGGAGACGTTTGGAGCATAAAAAGGAGGGATTTTACAATAAGAAGAAGGATTTACAGCATAAAAAGCAGCGTTTGGGCCCTAAAAATGAGGGTTTGTCCAATCAACGGGAGGGTTTGGATTATAAAAGGAGGAATTCAACCACAGAATCAAAGCTTTGGACTCTAAAAAGGAAGCTTTGGGACCACAAAACGGGGCTTTGTGCCTTAAATGAGATGTCTGGAACATAAAAGTGAGGGATTTTACAGTAACAAGGATGTATTGACCCCTAAAAAGGAGGATTCGCGGCCAAAAAATGAGGCATTGCGCCCTAAACATGAGGCCTTGTACCTTCTAAAAGACGGTTTGAAGCAGAACAGGGAGGCTTTCAACCCTGGAACCAACGTTCCGGACTCTAAAAAGGAAACGTTGGGACCTAAAATTGAGACTTTGTGCCCTTCATGTAGGGTTTGGAGCATAAAAACGTGGGATTTCAGAATGAAAAGTAGGATTTGAAGCCTAACAACGGTCGTTTGGAGCATAAAGATGCGGCTTTCAACCTTGGACTCGAAGCTTGGGAATCTTAACATGAGTGTTTGCACCCTAACAGCGAGGGCTTGTGCACCAAAAAGGAGGGTTTGTACCCTAAAAAGGAGGGTTTGCAGAGTACAAAGCAGGCTTTCAACCCTAGACTCAAAGCTTTGGACTCTTAACCAAATCTTTGGGACCTAACATTGAGGCTCGTGCCCTAAAGGAGACGTTTGGAGCATAAAAAGGAGGGATTTTACAGTAAGAAGAAGGATTTACAGCATAAAAAGGAGCGTTTGGGCCCTAAAAATGAGGGTTTGTCCAATCAACGGGAGGGTTTGGATTATAAAAGGAGGAATACAACCACAGAATCAAAGCTTTGGACTCTAAAAAGGAAGCTTTGGGACCGCAAAACGAGGCTTTGTGCCCTAAATGAGATGTCTGGAACATAAAAGTGAGGGATTTTACAGTAACAAGGATGTATTGACCCCTACAAAGGAGGATGCGCGGCCAAAAAATGAGGCATTGCGCCCTAAACATGAGGCCTTGTACCTTCTAAATGACGGTTTGAAGCAGAACAGGGAGGCTTTCAACCCTGGAACCAACGTTCCGGACTCTAAAAAGGAAGCGTTGGGACCTAAAATTGAGACTTTGTGCCCTTCATGTAGGGTTTGGAGCATAAAAACGTGGGATTTCAGAATGAAAAGTAGGATTTGAAGCCTAACAACGGTCGTTTGGAGCATAAAGATGCGGCTTTCAACCTTGGACTCGAAGCTTGGGAATCTTAACATGAGTGTTTGCACCCTAACAGCGAGGGCTTGTGCACCAAAAAGGAGGGTTTGTACCCTAAAAAGGAGGGTTTGCAGAGTACAAAGCAGGCTTTCAACCCTAGACTCAAAGCTTTGGACTCTTAACCAAATCTTTGGGACCTAACATTGAGGCTCGTGCCCTAAAGGAGACGTTTGGAGCATAAAAAGGAGGGATTTTACAATAAGAAGAAGGATTTACAGCATAAAAAGCAGCGTTTGGGCCCTAAAAATGAGGGTTTGTCCAATCAACGGGAGGGTTTGGATTATAAAAGGAGGAATTCAACCACAGAATCAAAGCTTTGGACTCTAAAAAGGAAGCTTTGGGACCACAAAACGGGGCTTTGTGCCTTAAATGAGATGTCTGGAACATAAAAGTGAGGGATTTTACAGTAACAAGGATGTATTGACCCCTAAAAAGGAGGATTCGCGGCCAAAAAATGAGGCATTGCGCCCTAAACATGAGGCCTTGTACCTTCTAAATGACGGTTTGAAGCAGAACAGGGAGGCTTTCAACCCTGGAACCAACGTTCCGGACTCTAAAAAGGAAGCGTTGGGACCTAAAATTGAGACTTTGTGCCCTTCATGTAGGGTTTGGAGCATAAAAACGTGGGATTTCAGAATGAAAAGTAGGATTTGAAGCCTAACAACGGTCGTTTGGAGCATAAAGATGCGGCTTTCAACCTTGGACTCGAAGCTTGGGAATCTTAACATGAGTGTTTGCACCCTAACAGCGAGGGCTTGTGCACCAAAAAGGAGGGTTTGTACCCTAAAAAGGAGGGTTTGCAGAGTACAAAGCAGGCTTTCAACCCTAGACTCAAAGCTTTGGACTCTTAACCAAATCTTTGGGACCTAACATTGAGGCTCGTGCCCTAAAGGAGACGTTTGGAGCATAAAAAGGAGGGATTTTACAATAAGAAGAAGGATTTACAGCATAAAAAGCAGCGTTTGGGCCCTAAAAATGAGGGTTTGTCCAATCAACGGGAGGTTTTGGATTATAAAAGGAGGAATTCAACCAGAGAATCAAAACTTTGGACTCTAAAAAGGAAGCTTTGGGACCGCAAAACGAGGCTTTGTGCCCTAAATGAGATGTCTGGAACATAGAAGTGAGGGATTTTACAGTAACAAGGATGTATTGACCCCTAAAAAGGAGGATTCGCGGCCAAAAAATGAGGCATTGCGCCCTAAACATGAGGCCTTGTACCTTCTAAATGACGGTTTGAAGCAGAACAGGGAGGCTTTCAACCCTGGAACCAACGTTCCGGACTCTAAAAAGGAAGCGTTGGGACCTAAAATTGAGACTTTGTGCCCTTCATGTAGGGTTTGGAGCATAAAAACGTGGGATTTCAGAATGAAAAGTAGGATTTGAAGCCTAACAACGGTCGTTTGGAGCATAAAGATGCGGCTTTCAACCTTGGACTCGAAGCTTGGGAATCTTAACATGAGTGTTTGCACCCTAACAGCGAGGGCTTGTGCACCAAAAAGGAGGGTTTGTACCCTAAAAAGGAGGGTTTGCAGAGTACAAAGCAGGCTTTCAACCCTAGACTCAAAGCTTTGGACTCTTAACCAAATCTTTGGGACCTAACATTGAGGCTCGTGCCCTAAAGGAGACGTTTGGAGCATAAAAAGGAGGGATTTTACAATAAGAAGAAGGATTTACAGCATAAAAAGCAGCGTTTGGGCCCTAAAAATGAGGGTTTGTCCAATCAACGGGAGGGTTTGGATTATAAAAGGAGGAATTCAACCACAGAATCAAAGCTTTGGACTCTAAAAAGGAAGCTTTGGGACCACAAAACGGGGCTTTGTGCCTTAAATGAGATGTCTGGAACATAAAAGTGAGGGATTTTACAGTAACAAGGATGTATTGACCCCTAAAAAGGAGGATTCGCGGCCAAAAAATGAGGCATTGCGCCATAAACATGAGGCCTTGTACCTTCTAAATGACGGTTTGAAGCAGAACAGGGAGGCTTTCAACCCTGGAACCAACGTTCCGGACTCTAGAAAGGAAGCGTTGGGACCTAAAATTGAGACTTTGTGCCCTTCATGTAGGGTTTGGAGCATAAGAACGTGGGATTTCAGAATGAAAAGTAGGATTTGAAGCCTAACAACGGTCGTTTGGAGCATAAAGATGCGGCTTTCAACCCTGGACTCGAAGCTTGGGAATCTTAACATGAGTGTTTGCATCCTAACACCGAGGGCTTGTGCACCAAAAAGGAGGGTCTGTACCCTAAAAAGGAGGGTTTGCAGAGTAAAAAGCAGGCTTTCAACCCTAGACTCAAAGCTTTGGACTCTTAACCAAATCTTTGGGACCTAACATTGAGGCTCGTGCCCTAAAGGAGACGTTTGGAGCATAAAAAGGAGGGATTTTACAGAAAGAAGAAGGATTTACAGCATAAAAAGGAGCATTTGGGCCCTAAAAATGAGGGTTTGTCCAATCAACGGGAGGGTTTGGATTATAAAAGGAGGAATACAACCACAGAATCAAAGCTTTGGACTCTAAAAAGGAAGCTTTGGGACCCCAAAACGAGGCTTTGTGCCCTAAATGAGATGTCTGGAACATAAAAGTGAGGGATTTTACAGTAACAAGGATGTATTGACCCCTAAAAAGGAGGATTCGCGGCCAAAAAATGAGGCATTGCGCCCTAAACATGAGGCCTTGTACCTTCTAAAAGACGGTTTGAAGCAGAACAGGGAGGCTTTCAACCCTGGAACCAACGTTCCGGACTCTAGAAAGGAAGCGTTGGGACCTAAAATTGAGACTTTGTGCCCTTCATGTAGGGTTTGGAGCATAAGAACGTGGGATTTCAGAATGAAAAGTAGGATTTGAAGCCTAACAACGGTCGTTTGGAGCATAAAGATGCGGCTTTCAACCCTGGACTCGAAGCTTGGGAATCTTAACATGAGTGTTTGCACCCTAACAGCGAGGGCTTGTGCACCAAAAAGGAGGGTCTGTACCCTAAAAAGGAGGGTTTGCAGAGTCAAAAGCAGGCTTTCAACCCTAGACTCAAAGCTTTGGACTCTTAACCAAATCTTTGGGACCTAACATTGAGGCTCGTGCCCTAAAGGAGACGTTTGGAGCATAAAAAGGAGGGATTTTACAGTAAGAAGAAGGATTTACAGCATAAAAAGGAGCGTTTGGGCCCTAAAAATGAGGGTTTGTCCAATCAACGGGAGGGTTTGGATTATAAAAGGAGGAATACAACCACAGAATCAAAGCTTTGGACTCTAAAAAGGAAGCTTTGGGACCACAAAACGAGGCTTTGTGCCCTAAATGGGATGTCTGGAACATAAAAGTGAGGGATTTTACAGTAACAAGGACGTATTGACCCCTAAAAAGGAGGATTCGCGGCCAAAAAATGAGGCATTGCGCCATAAACATGAGGCCTTGCACCTTCTAAATGGCCGTTTGAAGCAGAACAGGGAGGCTTTCAACCCTGGAACCAACGTTCCGGACTCTAAAAAGGAAGCGTTGGGACCTCAAATTGAGACTTTGTGCCCTTCATGTAGGGTTTGGAGCATAAAAACGTGGGATTTCAGAGTGAAAAGTAGGATTTGAAGCCTAACAACGGTCGTTTGGAGCATAAAGATGCGGCTTTCAACCCTGGACTCGAAGCTTGGGAATCTTAACATGAGTGTTTGCATCCTAACAGCGAGGGCTTGTGCACCAAAAAGGAGGGTCTGTACCCTAAAAAGGAGGGTTTGCAGAGTAAAAAGCAGGCTTTCAACCCTAGACTCAAAGCTTTGGACTCTTAACCAAATCTTTGGGACCTAACATTGAGGCTCGTGCCCTAAAGGAGACGTTTGGAGCATAAAAAGGAGGGATTTTACAGTAAGAAGAAGGATTTACAGCATAAAAAGGAGCGTTTGGGCCCTAAAAATGAGGGTTTGTCCAATCAACGGGAGGGTTTGGATTATAAAAGGAGGAATTCAACCACAGAATCAAAGCTTTGGACTCTAAAAAGGAAGCTTTGGGACCACAAAACGAGGCTTTGTGCCCTAAATGGGATGTCTGGAACATAAAAGTGAGGGATTTTACAGTAACAAGGACGTATTGACCCCTAAAAAGGAGGATTCGCGGCCAAAAAATGAGGCATTGCGCCATAAACATGAGGCCTTGCACCTTCTAAATGGCCGTTTGAAGCAGAACAGGGAGGCTTTCAACCCTGGAACCAACGTTCCGGACTCTAAAAAGGAAGCGTTGGGACCTCAAATTGAGACTTTGTGCCCTTCATGTAGGGTTTGGAGCATAAGAACGTGGGATTTCAGAGTGAAAAGTAGGATTTGAAGCCTAACAACGGTCGTTTGGAGCATAAAGATGCGGCTTTCAACCCTGGACTCGAAGCTTGGGAATCTTAACATGAGTGTTTGCACCCTAACAGCGAGGGCTTGTGCACCAAAAAGGAGGGTCTGTACCCTAAAAAGGAGGGTTTGCAGAGTACAAAGCAGGCTTTCAACCCTAGACTCAAAGCTTTGGACTCTTAACCAAATCTTTGGGACCTAACATTGAGGCTCGTGCCCTAAAGGAGACGTTTGGAGCATAAAAAGGAGGGATTTTACAGTAAGAAGAAGGATTTACAGCATAAAAAGGAGCGTTTGGGCCCTAAAAATGAGGGCTTGTCCAATCAACGGGAGGGTTTGGATTATAAAAGGAGGAATTCAAGCACAGAATCAAAGCTTTGGACTCTAAAAAGGAAGCTTTGGGACCACAAAACGAGGCTTTGTGCCCTAAATGAGATGTCTGGAACATAAAAGTGAGGGATTTTACAGTAACAAGGACGTATTGACCCCTAAAAAGGAGGATTCGCGGCCAAAAAATGAGGCATCGCGCCCTAAACATGAGGCCTTGTACCTTCTAAATGACGGTTTGAAGCAGAACAGGGAGGCTTTCAACCCTGGAACCAACATTCCGGACTCTAAAAAGGAAGCGTTGGGACCTAAAATTGAGGCTTTGTGCCCTTCATGTAGGGTTTGGAGCATAAAAACGTGGGATTTCAGAATGAAAAGTAGGATTTGAAGCCTAACAACAGTCGTTTGGAGCATAAAGATGCGGCTTTCAACCCTGGACTCGAAGCTTGGGAATCTTAACATGAGTGTTTGCACCCTAACAGTGAGGGCTTGTGCACCAAAAAGGAGGGTCTGTACCCTAAAAAGGAGGGTTTGCAGAGTAAAAAGCAGGCTTTCAACCCTAGACTCAAAGCTTTGGACTCTTAACCAAATCTTTGGGACCTAACATTGAGGCTCGTGCCCTAAAGGAGACGTTTGGAGCATAAAAAGGAGGGATTTTACAGTAAGAAGAAGGATTTACAGCATAAAAAGGAGCGTTTGGGCCCTAAAAATGAGGGTTTGTCCAATCAACGGGAGGGTTTGGATTATAAAAGGAGGAATTCAACCACAGAATCAAAGCTTTGGACTCTAAAAAGGAAGCTTTGGGACCACAAAACGAGGCTTTGTGCCCTAAATGAGATGTCTGGAACATAAAAGTGAGGGATTTTACAGTAACAAGGACGTATTGACCCCTAAAAAGGAGGATTCGTGGCCAAAAAATGAGGCATTGCGCCCTAAACATGAGGCCTTGTACCTTCTAAATGACGGTTTGAAGCAGAACAGGGAGGCTTTCAACCCTGGAACCAACGTTCCAGACTCTAAAAAGGAAGCGTTGGGACCTCAAATTGAGACTTTGTGCCCTTCATGTAGGGTTTGGAGCATAAAAACGTGGGATTTCAGAATGAAAAGTAGGATTTGAAGCCTAACAACGGTCGTTTGGAGCATAAAGATGCGGCTTTCAACCCTGGACTCGAAGCTTGGGAATCTTAACATGAGTGTTTGCACCCTAACACCGAGGGCTTGTGCACCAAAAAGGAGGGTCTGTACCCTAAAAAGGAGGGTTTGCAGAGTAAAAAGCAGGCTTTCAACCCTAGACTCAAAGCTTTGGACTCTTAACCAAATCTTTGGGACCTAACATTGAGGCTCGTGCCCTAAAGGAGACGTTTGGAGCATAAAAAGGAGGGATTTTACAGTAAGAAGAAGGATTTACAGCATAAAAAGGAGCGTTTGGGCCCTAAAAATGAGGGCTTGTCCAATCAACGGGAGGGTTTGGATTATAAAAGGAGGAATTCAACCACAGAATCAAAGCTTTGGACTCTAAAAAGGAAGATTTGGGACCGCAAAACGAGGCTTTGTGCCCTAAATGAGATGTCTGGAACATAAAAGTGAGGGATTTTACAGTAACAAGGACGTATTGACCCCTAAAAAGGAGGATTCGTGGCCAAAAAATGAGGCATTGCGCCCTAAACATGAGGCCTTGTACCTTCTAAATGACGGTTTGAAGCAGAACAGGGAGGCTTTCAACCCTGGAACCAACGTTCCGGACTCTAGAAAGGAAGTGTTGGGACCTAAAATTGAGACTTTGTGCCCTTCATGTAGGGTTTGGAGCATAAAAACGTGGGATTTCAGAATGAAAAGTAGGATTTGAAGCCTAAAAACGGTCGTTTGGAGCATAAAGATGCGGCTTTCAACGCTGGACTCGAAGCTTGGGAATCTTAACATGAGTGTTTGCACCCTAACAGTGAGGGCTTGTGCACCAAAAAGGAGGGTCTGTACCCTAAAAAGGAGGGTTTGCAGAGTCAAAAGCAGGCTTTCAACCCTAGACTCAAAGCTTTGGACTCTTAACCAAATCTTTGGGACCTAACATTGAGGCTCGTGCCCTAAAGGAGACGTTTGGAGCATAAAAAGGAGTGATTTTACAGTAAGAAGAAGGATTTACAGCATAAAAAGGAGCGTTTGGGCCCTAAAAATGAGGGTTTGTCCAATCAACGGGAGGGTTTGGATTATAAAAGGAGGAATTCAACCACAGAATCAAAGCTTTGGACTCTAAAAAGGAAGCTTTGGGACCACAAAACGAGGCTTTGTGCCCTAAATGAGATGTCTGGAACATAAAAGTGAGGGATTTTACAGTAAAAAGGACGTATTGACCCCTAAAAAGGAGGATGCGCGGCCAAAAAATGAGGCATTGCGCCCTAAACATGAGGCCTTGTACCTTCTAAATGACGGTTTGAAGCAGAACAGGGAGGCTTTCAACCCTGGAACCAACGTTCCGGACTCTAAAAAGGAAGCGTTGGGACCTAAAATTGAGACTTTGTGCCCTTAATGTAGGGTTTGGAGCATAAAAACGTGGGATTTCAGAATGAAAAGTAGGATTTGAAGCCTAACAACAGTCGTTTGGAGCATAAAGATGCGGCTTTCACCCCTGGACTCGAAGCTTGGGAATCTTAACATGAGTGTTTGCACCCTAACAGCGAGGGCTTGTGCACCAAAAAGGAGGGTCTGTACCCTAAAAAGGAGGGTTTGCAGAGTAAAAAGCAGGCTTTCAACCCTAGACTCAAAGCTTTGGACTCTTAACCAAATCTTTGGGACCTAACATTGAGGCTCGTGCCCTAAAGGAGACGTTTGGAGCATAAAAAGGAGGGATTTTACAGTAAGAAGAAGGATTTACAGCATAAAAAGGAGCGTTTGGGCCCTAAAAATGAGGGTTTGTCCAATCAACGGGAGGGTTTGGATTATAAAAGGAGGAATGCAACCACAGAATCAAAGCTTTGGACTCTAAAAAGGAAGCTTTGGGACCCCAAAACGAGGCTTTGTGCCCTAAATGAGATGTCTGGAACATAAAAGTGAGGGATTTTACAGTAACAAGGACGTATTGACCGCTAAAAAGGAGGATGCGCGGCCAAAAAATGAGGCATTGCGCCCTAAACATGAGGCCTTGTACCTTCTAAATGACGGTTTGAAGCAGAACAGGGAGGCTTTCAACCCTGGAACCAACGTTCCGGACTCTAAAAAGGAAGCGTTGGGACCTAAAATTGAGACTTTGTGCCCTTCATGTAGGGTTTGGAGCATAAAAACGTGGGATTTCAGAATGAAAAGTAGGATTTGAAGCCTAACAACGGTCGTTTGGAGCATAAAGATGCGGCTTTCAACCCTGGACTCGAAGCTTGGGAATCTTAACATGAGTGTTTGCACCCTAACAGCGAGGGCTTGTGCACCAAAAAGGAGGGTCTGTACCCTAAAAAGGAGGGTTTGCAGAGTAAAAAGCAGGCTTTCAACCCTAGACTCAAAGCTTTGGACTCTTAACCAAATCTTTGGGACCTAACATTGAGGCTCGTGCCCTAAAGGAGACGTTTGGAGCATAAAAAGGAGGGATTTTACAGTAAGAAGAAGGATTTACAGCATAAAAAGGAGCGTTTGGGCCCTAAAAATGAGGGTTTGTCCAATCAACGGGAGGGTTTGGATTATAAAAGGAGGAATACAACCACAGAATCAAAGCTTTGGACTCTAAAAAGGAAGCTTTGGGACCCCAAAACGAGGCTTTGTGCCCTAAATGGGATGTCTGGAACATAAAAGTGAGGGATTTTACAGTAACAAGGACGTATTGACCCCTAAAAAGGAGGATTCGTGGCCAAAAAATGAGGCATTGCGCCCTAAACATGAGGCCTTGTACCTTCTAAATGACGGTTTGAAGCAGAACAGGGAGGCTTTCAACCCTGGAACCAACGTTCCGGACTCTAGAAAGGAAGTATTGGGACCTGAAATTGAGACTTTGTGCCCTTCATGTAGGGTTTGGAGCATAAAAACGTGGGATTTCAGAATGAAAAGTAGGATTTGAAGCCTAACAACGGTCGTTTGGAGCATAAAGATGCGGCTTTCACCCCTGGACTCGAAGCTTGGGAGTCTTAACATGAGTGTTTGCATCCTAACAGCGAGGGCTTGTGCACCAAAAAGGAGGGTCTGTACCCTAAAAAGGAGGGTTTGCAGAGTAAAAAGCAGGCTTTCAACCCTGGACTCAAAGCTTTGGACTCTTAACCAAATCTTTGGGACCTAACATTGAGGCTCGTGCCCTAAAGGAGACGTTTGGAGCATAAAAAGGAGGGATTTTACAGTAAGAAGAAGGATTTACAGCATAAAAAGGAGCGTTTGGGCCCTAAAAATGAGGGTTTGTCCAATCAACGGGAGGGTTTGGATTATAAAAGGAGGAATGCAACCACAGAATCAAAGCTTTGGACTCTAAAAAGGAAGCTTTGGGACCGCAAAACGAGGCTTTGTGCCCTAAATGAGATGTCTGGAACATAAAAGTGAGGGATTTTACAGTAACAAGGATATATTGACCCCTAAAAAGGAGGATGCGCGGCCAAAAAATGAGGCATTGCGCCCTAAACATGAGGCCTTGTACCTTCTAAATGACGGTTTGAAGCAGAACAGGGAGGCTTTCAACCCTGGAACCAACGTTCCGGACTCTAAAAAGGAAGCGTTGGGACCTAAAATTGAGACTTTGTGCCCTTCATGTAGGGTTTGGAGCATAAAAACGTGGGATTTCAGAATGAAAAGTAGGATTTGAAGCCTAACAACGGTCGTTTGGAGCATAAAGATGCGGCTTTCAACCTTGGACTCGAAGCTTGGGAATCTTAACATGAGTGTTTGCACCCTAACAGCGAGGGCTTGTGCACCAAAAAGGAGGGTCTGTACCCTAAAAAGGAGGGTTTGCAGAGTACAAAGCAGGCTTTCAACCCTAGACTCAAAGCTTTGGACTCTTAACCAAATCTTTGGGACCTAACATTGAGGCTCGTGCCCTAAAGGAGACGTTTGGAGCATAAAAAGGAGGGATTTTACAGTAAGAAGAAGGATTTACAGCATAAAAAGGAGCATTTGGGCCCTAAAAATGAGGGTTTGTCCAATCAACGGGAGGGTTTGGATTATAAAAGGAGGAATTCATCCACAGAATCAAAGCTTTGGACTCTAAAAAGGCAGCTTTGGGACCCCAAAACGAGGCTTTGTGCCCTAAATGAGATGTCTGGAACATAAAAGTGAGGGATTTTACAGTAACAAGGACGTATTGACCCCTAAAAAGGAGGATTCGCGGCCAAAAAATGAGGCATTGCGCCCTAAACATGAAGCCTTGTACCTTCTAAATGACGGTTTGAAGCAGAACAGGGAGGCTTTCAACCCTGGAACCAACGTTCCAGACTCTAAAAAGGAAGCGTTGGGACCTCAAATTGAGACTTTGTGCCCTTAATGTAGGGTTTGGAGCATAAAAACGCGGGATTTCAGAATGAAAAGTAGGATTTGACGCCTAACAACGGTCGTTTGGAGCATAAAGATGCGGCTTTCACCCCTGGACTCGAAGCTTGGGAATCTTAACATGAGTGTTTGCATCCTAACACCGAGGGCTTGTGCACCAAAAAGGAGGGTCTGTACCCTAAAAAGGAGGGTTTGCAGAGTAAAAAGCAGGCTTTCAACCCTAGACTCAAAGCTTTGGACTCTTAACCAAATCTTTGGGACCTAACATTGAGGCTCGTGCCCTAAAGGAGACGTTTGGAGCATAAAAAGGAGGGATTTTACAGTAAGAAGAAGGATTTACAGCATAAAAAGGAGCGTTTGGGACCTAAAAATGAGGGTTTGTCCAATCAACGGGAGGGTTTGGATTATAAAAGGAGGAATTCAACCACAGAATCAAAGCTTTGGACTCTAAAAAGGAAGCTTTGGGACCACAAAACGAGGCTTTGTGCCCTAAATGGGATGTCTGGAACATAAAAGTGAGGGATTTTACAGTAACAAGGACGTATTGACCCCTAAAAAGGAGGATTCGTGGCCAAAAAATGAGGCATTGCGCCCTAAACATGAGGCCTTGTACCTTCTAAATGACGGTTTGAAGCAGAACAGGGAGGCTTTCAACCCTGGAACCAACGTTCCGGACTCTAGAAAGGAAGTATTGGGACCTGAAATTGAGACTTTGTGCCCTTCATGTAGGGTTTGGAGCATAAAAACGTGGGATTTCAGAATGAAAAGTAGGATTTGAAGCCTAACAACGGTCGTTTGGAGCATAAAGATGCGGCTTTCACCCCTGGACTCGAAGCTTGGGAATCTTAACATGAGTGTTTGCACCCTAACAGCGAGGGCTTGTGCACCAAAAAGGAGGGTCTGTACCCTAAAAAGGAGGGTTTGCAGAGTAAAAAGCAGGCTTTCAACCCTAGACTCAAAGCTTTGGACTCTTAACCAAATCTTTGGGACCTAACATTGAGGCTCGTGCCCTAAAGGAGACGTTTGGAGCATAAAAAGGAGGGATTTTACAGTAAGAAGAAGGATTTACAGCATAAAAAGGAGCGTTTGGGCCCTAAAAATGAGGGTTTGTCCAATCAACGGGAGGGTTTGGATTATAAAAGGAGGAATGCAACCACAGAATCAAAGCTTTGGACTCTAAAAAGGAAGCTTTGGGACCGCAAAACGAGGCTTTGTGCCCTAAATGAGATGTCTGGAACATAAAAGTGAGGGATTTTACAGTAACAAGGATATATTGACCGCTAAAAAGGAGGATGCGCGGCCAAAAAATGAGGCATTGCGCCCTAAACATGAGGCCTTGTACCTTCTAAATGACGGTTTGAAGCAGAACAGGGAGGCTTTCAACCCTGGAACCAACGTTCCAGACTCTAAAAAGGAAGCGTTGGGACCTCAAATTGAGACTTTGTGCCCTTCATGTAGGGTTTGGAGCATAAAAACGTGGGATTTCAGAATGAAAAGTAGGATTTGAAGCCTAACAACGGTCGTTTGGAGCATAAAGATGCGGCTTTCACCCCTGGACTCGAAGCTTGGGAGTCTTAACATGAGTGTTTGCATCCTAACAGCGAGGGCTTGTGCACCAAAAAGGAGGGTCTGTACCCTAAAAAGGAGGGTTTGCAGAGTAAAAAGCAGGCTTTCAACCCTGGACTCAAAGCTTTGGACTCTTAACCAAATCTTTGGGACCTAACATTGAGGCTCGTGCCCTAAAGGAGACGTTTGGAGCATAAAAAGGAGGGATTTTACAGTAAGAAGAAGGATTTACAGCATAAAAAGGAGCGTTTGGGCCCTAAAAATGAGGGTTTGTCCAATCAACGGGAGGGTTTGGATTATAAAAGGAGGAATGCAACCACCGAATCAAAGCTTTGGACTCTAAAAAGGAAGCTTTGGGACCGCAAAACGAGGCTTTGTGCCCTAAATGAGATGTCTGGAACATAAAAGTGAGGGATTTTACAGTAACAAGGATATATTGACCCCTAAAAAGGAGGATGCGCGGCCAAAAAATGAGGCATTGCGCCCTAAACATGAGGCCTTGTACCTTCTAAATGACGGTTTGAAGCAGAACAGGGAGGCTTTCAACCCTGGAACCAACGTTCCGGACTCTAAAAAGGAAGCGTTGGGACCTAAAATTGAGACTTTGTGCCCTTCATGTAGGGTTTGGAGCATAAAAACGTGGGATTTCAGAATGAAAAGTAGGATTTGAAGCCTAACAACGGTCGTTTGGAGCATAAAGATGCGGCTTTCAACCTTGGACTCGAAGCTTGGGAATCTTAACATGAGTGTTTGCACCCTAACAGCGAGGGCTTGTGCACCAAAAAGGAGGGTCTGTACCCTAAAAAGGAGGGTTTGCAGAGTACAAAGCAGGCTTTCAACCCTAGACTCAAAGCTTTGGACTCTTAACCAAATCTTTGGGACCTAACATTGAGGCTCGTGCCCTAAAGGAGACGTTTGGAGCATAAAAAGGAGGGATTTTACAGTAAGAAGAAGGATTTACAGCATAAAAAGGAGCATTTGGGCCCTAAAAATGAGGGTTTGTCCAATCAACGGGAGGGTTTGGATTATAAAAGGAGGAATTCATCCACAGAATCAAAGCTTTGGACTCTAAAAAGGCAGCTTTGGGACCCCAAAACGAGGCTTTGTGCCCTAAATGAGATGTCTGGAACATAAAAGTGAGGGATTTTACAGTAACAAGGACGTATTGACCCCTAAAAAGGAGGATTCGCGGCCAAAAAATGAGGCATTGCGCCCTAAACATGAAGCCTTGTACCTTCTAAATGACGGTTTGAAGCAGAACAGGGAGGCTTTCAACCCTGGAACCAACGTTCCAGACTCTAAAAAGGAAGCGTTGGGACCTCAAATTGAGACTTTGTGCCCTTAATGTAGGGTTTGGAGCATAAAAACGCGGGATTTCAGAATGAAAAGTAGGATTTGACGCCTAACAACGGTCGTTTGGAGCATAAAGATGCGGCTTTCACCCCTGGACTCGAAGCTTGGGAATCTTAACATGAGTGTTTGCATCCTAACACCGAGGGCTTGTGCACCAAAAAGGAGGGTCTGTACCCTAAAAAGGAGGGTTTGCAGAGTAAAAAGCAGGCTTTCAACCCTAGACTCAAAGCTTTGGACTCTTAACCAAATCTTTGGGACCTAACATTGAGGCTCGTGCCCTAAAGGAGACGTTTGGAGCATAAAAAGGAGGGATTTTACAGTAAGAAGAAGGATTTACAGCATAAAAAGGAGCGTTTGGGCCCTAAAAATGAGGGTTTGTCCAATCAACGGGAGGGTTTGGATTATAAAAGGAGGAATGCAACCACAGAATCAAAGCTTTGGACTCTAAAAAGGAAGCTTTGGGACCGCAAAACGAGGCTTTGTGCCCTAAATGAGATGTCTGGAACATAAAAGTGAGGGATTTTACAGTAACAAGGATATATTTACCGCTAAAAAGGAGGATGCGCGGCCAAAAAATGAGGCATTGCGCCCTAAACATGAGGCCTTGTACCTTCTAAATGACGGTTTGAAGCAGAACAGGGAGGCTTTCAACCCTGGAACCAACGTTCCGGACTCTAAAAAGGAAGCGTTGGGACCTAAAATTGAGACTTTGTGCCCTTCATGTAGGGTTTGGAGCATAAAAACGTGGGATTTCAGAATGAAAAGTAGGATTTGAAGCCTAACAACGGTCGTTTGGAGCATAAAGATGCGGCTTTCAACCCTGGACTCGAAGCTTGGGAATCTTAACATGAGTGTTTGCACCCTAACAGCGAGGGCTTGTGCACCAAAAAGGAGGGTCTGTACCCTAAAAAGGAGGGTTTGCAGAGTAAAAAGCAGGCTTTCAACCCTAGACTCAAAGCTTTGGACTCTTAACCAAATCTTTGGGACCTAACATTGAGGCTCGTGCCCTAAAGGAGACGTTTGGAGCATAAAAAGGAGGGATTTTACAGTAAGAAGAAGGATTTACAGCATAAAAAGGAGCATTTGGGCCCTAAAAATGAGGGTTTGTCCAATCAACGGGAGGGTTTGGATTATAAAAGGAGGAATACAACCACAGAATCAAAGCTTTGGACTCTAAAAAGGAAGCTTTGGGACCGCAAAACGAGGCTTTGTGCCCTAAATGGGATGTCTGGAACATAAAAGTGAGGGATTTTACAGTAACAAGGACGTATTGACCCCTAAAAAGGAGGATTCGCGGCCAAAAAATGAGGCATTGCGCCCTAAACATGAGGCCTTGTACCTTCTAAATGACGGTTTGAAGCAGAACAGGGAGGCTTTCAACCCTGGAACCAACGTTCCGGACTCTAGAAAGGAAGTATTGGGACCTGAAATTGAGACTTTGTGCCCTTCATGTAGGGTTTGGAGCATAAAAACGTGGGATTTCAGAATGAAAAGTAGGATTTGAAGCCTAACAACGGTCGTTTGGAGCATAAAGATGCGGCTTTCACCCCTGGACTCGAAGCTTGGGAGTCTTAACATGAGTGTTTGCATCCTAACAGCGAGGGCTTGTGCACCAAAAAGGAGGGTCTGTACCCTAAAAAGGAGGGTTTGCAGAGTAAAAAGCAGGCTTTCAACCCTGGACTCAAAGCTTTGGACTCTTAACCAAATCTTTGGGACCTAACATTGAGGCTCGTGCCCTAAAGGAGACGTTTGGAGCATAAAAAGGAGGGATTTTACAGTAAGAAGAAGGATTTACAGCATAAAAAGGAGCGTTTGGGCCCTAAAAATGAGGGTTTGTCCAATCAACGGGAGGGTTTGGATTATAAAAGGAGGAATGCAACCACAGAATCAAAGCTTTGGACTCTAAAAAGGAAGCTTTGGGACCGCAAAACGAGGCTTTGTGCCCTAAATGAGATGTCTGGAACATAAAAGTGAGGGATTTTACAGTAACAAGGATATATTGACCCCTAAAAAGGAGGATGCGCGGCCAAAAAATGAGGCATTGCGCCCTAAACATGAGGCCTTGTACCTTCTAAATGACGGTTTGAAGCAGAACAGGGAGGCTTTCAACCCTGGAACCAACGTTCCGGACTCTAAAAAGGAAGCGTTGGGACCTAAAATTGAGACTTTGTGCCCTTCATGTAGGGTTTGGAGCATAAAAACGTGGGATTTCAGAATGAAAAGTAGGATTTGAAGCCTAACAACGGTCGTTTGGAGCATAAAGATGCGGCTTTCAACCTTGGACTCGAAGCTTGGGAATCTTAACATGAGTGTTTGCACCCTAACAGCGAGGGCTTGTGCACCAAAAAGGAGGGTCTGTACCCTAAAAAGGAGGGTTTGCAGAGTACAAAGCAGGCTTTCAACCCTAGACTCAAAGCTTTGGACTCTTAACCAAATCTTTGGGACCTAACATTGAGGCTCGTGCCCTAAAGGAGACGTTTGGAGCATAAAAAGGAGGGATTTTACAGTAAGAAGAAGGATTTACAGCATAAAAAGGAGCATTTGGGCCCTAAAAATGAGGGTTTGTCCAATCAACGGGAGGGTTTGGATTATAAAAGGAGGAATTCATCCACAGAATCAAAGCTTTGGACTCTAAAAAGGCAGCTTTGGGACCCCAAAACGAGGCTTTGTGCCCTAAATGAGATGTCTGGAACATAAAAGTGAGGGATTTTACAGTAACAAGGACGTATTGACCCCTAAAAAGGAGGATTCGCGGCCAAAAAATGAGGCATTGCGCCCTAAACATGAAGCCTTGTACCTTCTAAATGACGGTTTGAAGCAGAACAGGGAGGCTTTCAACCCTGGAACCAACGTTCCAGACTCTAAAAAGGAAGCGTTGGGACCTCAAATTGAGACTTTGTGCCCTTAATGTAGGGTTTGGAGCATAAAAACGCGGGATTTCAGAATGAAAAGTAGGATTTGACGCCTAACAACGGTCGTTTGGAGCATAAAGATGCGGCTTTCACCCCTGGACTCGAAGCTTGGGAATCTTAACATGAGTGTTTGCATCCTAACACCGAGGGCTTGTGCACCAAAAAGGAGGGTCTGTACCCTAAAAAGGAGGGTTTGCAGAGTAAAAAGCAGGCTTTCAACCCTAGACTCAAAGCTTTGGACTCTTAACCAAATCTTTGGGACCTAACATTGAGGCTCGTGCCCTAAAGGAGACGTTTGGAGCATAAAAAGGAGGGATTTTACAGTAAGAAGAAGGATTTACAGCATAAAAAGGAGCGTTTGGGCCCTAAAAATGAGGGTTTGTCCAATCAACGGGAGGGTTTGGATTATAAAAGGAGGAATACAACCACAGAATCAAAGCTTTGGACTCTAAAAAGGAAGCTTTGGGACCACAAAACGAGGCTTTGTGCCCTAAATGAGATGTCTGGAACATAAAAGTGAGGGATTTTACAGTAACAAGGACATATTGACCCCTAAAAAGGAGGATTCGTGGCCAAAAAATGAGGCATTGCGCCCTAACAATGAGGCCTTGTACCTTCTAAATGACGGTTTGAAGCAGAACAGGGAGGCTTTCAACCCTGGAACCAACGTTCCGGACTCTAAAAAGGAAGCGTTGGGACCTAAAATTGAGACTTTGTGCCCTTCATGTAGGGTTTGGAGCATAAAAACGTGGGATTTCAGAATGAAAAGTAGGATTTGAAGCCTAAAAACGGTCGTTTGGAGCATAAAGATGCGGCTTTCAACCTTGGACTCGAAGCTTGGGAATCTTAACATGAGTGTTTGCACCCTAACAGCGAGGGCTTGTGCACCAAAAAGGAGGGTCTGTACCCTAAAAAGGAGGGTTTGCAGAGTCAAAAGCAGGCTTTCAACCCTAGACTCAAAGCTTTGGACTCTTAACCAAATCTTTGGGACCTAACATTGAGGCTCGTGCCCTAAAGGAGACGTTTGGAGCATAAAAAGGAGGGATTTTACAGTAAGAAGAAGGATTTACAGCATAAAAATGAGCGTTTGGGCCCTAAAAATGAGGGTTTGTCCAATCAACGGGAGGGTTTGGATTATAAAAGGAGGAATACAACCACAGAATCAAAGCTTTGGACTCTAAAAAGGAAGCTTTGGGACCGCAAAACGAGGCTTTGTGCCCTAAATGAGATGTCTGGAACATAGAAGTGAGGGATTTTACAGTAACAAGGATGTATTGACCCCTAAAAAGGAGGATTCGCGGCCAAAAAATGAGGCATTGCGCCCTAAACATGAGGCCTTGTACCTTCTAAAAGACGGTTTGAAGCAGAACAGGGAGGCTTTCAACCCTGGAACCAACGTTCCGGACTCTAAAAAGGAAGCGTTGGGACCTCAAATTGAGACTTTGTGCCCTTAATGTAGGGTTTGGAGCATAAGAACGTGGGATTTCAGAATGAAAAGTAGGATTTGAAGCCTAACAACGGTCGTTTGGAGCATAAAGATGCGGCTTTCAACCCTGGACTCGAAGCTTGGGAATCTTAACATGAGTGTTTGCACCCTAACAGCGAGGGCTTGTGCACCAAAAAGGAGGGTCTGTACCCTAAAAAGGAGGGTTTGCAGAGTCAAAAGCAGGCTTTCAACCCTAGACTCAAAGCTTTGGACTCTTAACCAAATCTTTGGGACCTAACATTGAGGCTCGTGCCCTAAAGGAGACGTTTGGAGCATAAAAAGGAGGGATTTTACAGTAAGAAGAAGGATTTACAGCATAAAAAGGAGCATTTGGGCCCTAAAAATGAGGGTTTGTCCAATCAACGGGAGGGTTTGGATTATAAAAGGAGGAATTCATCCACAGAATCAAAGCTTTGGACTCTAAAAAGGCAGCTTTGGGACCCCAAAACGAGGCTTTGTGCCCTAAATGAGATGTCTGGAACATAAAAGTGAGGGATTTTACAGTAACAAGGACGTATTGACCCCTAAAAAGGAGGATTCGCGGCCAAAAAATGAGGCATTGCGCCCTAAACATGAAGCCTTGTACCTTCTAAATGACGGTTTGAAGCAGAACAGGGAGGCTTTCAACCCTGGAACCAACGTTCCAGACTCTAAAAAGGAAGCGTTGGGACCTCAAATTGAGACTTTGTGCCCTTAATGTAGGGTTTGGAGCATAAAAACGCGGGATTTCAGAATGAAAAGTAGGATTTGACGCCTAACAACGGTCGTTTGGAGCATAAATATGCGGCTTTCACCCCTGGACTCGAAGCTTGGGAATCTTAACATGAGTGTTTGCATCCTAACACCGAGGGCTTGTGCACCAAAAAGGAGGGTCTGTACCCTAAAAAGGAGGGTTTGCAGAGTAAAAAGCAGGCTTTCAACCCTAGACTCAAAGCTTTGGACTCTTAACCAAATCTTTGGGACCTAACATTGAGGCTCGTGCCCTAAAGGAGACGTTTGGAGCATAAAAAGGAGGGATTTTACAGTAAGAAGAAGGATTTACAGCATAAAAAGGAGCGTTTGGGCCCTAAAAATGAGGGTTTGTCCAATCAACGGGAGGGTTTGGATTATAAAAGGAGGAATACAACCACAGAATCAAAGCTTTGGACTCTAAAAAGGAAGCTTTGGGACCACAAAACGAGGCTTTGTGCCCTAAATGAGATGTCTGGAACATAAAAGTGAGGGATTTTACAGTAACAAGGACGTATTGACCCCTAAAAAGGAGGATTCGTGGCCAAAAAATGAGGCATTGCGCCCTAAACATGAGGCCTTGTACCTTCTAAATGACGGTTTGAAGCAGAACAGGGAGGCTTTCAACCCTGGAACCAACGTTCCGGACTCTAAAAAGGAAGCGTTGGGACCTAAAATTGAGACTTTGTGCCCTTCATGTAGGGTTTGGAGCATAAAAACGTGGGATTTCAGAATGAAAAGTAGGATTTGAAGCCTAAAAACGGTCGTTTGGAGCATAAAGATGCGGCTTTCAACCTTGGACTCGAAGCTTGGGAATCTTAACATGAGTGTTTGCACCCTAACAGCGAGGGCTTGTGCACCAAAAAGGAGGGTCTGTACCCTAAAAAGGAGGGTTTGCAGAGTCAAAAGCAGGCTTTCAACCCTAGACTCAAAGCTTTGGACTCTTAACCAAATCTTTGGGACCTAACATTGAGGCTCGTGCCCTAAAGGAGACGTTTGGAGCATAAAAAGGAGGGATTTTACAGTAAGAAGAAGGATTTACAGCATAAAAATGAGCGTTTGGGCCCTAAAAATGAGGGTTTGTCCAATCAACGGGAGGGTTTGGATTATAAAAGGAGGAATACAACCACAGAATCAAAGCTTTGGACTCTAAAAAGGAAGCTTTGGGACCGCAAAACGAGGCTTTGTGCCCTAAATGAGATGTCTGGAACATAGAAGTGAGGGATTTTACAGTAACAAGGATGTATTGACCCCTAAAAAGGAGGATTCGCGGCCAAAAAATGAGGCATTGCGCCCTAAACATGAGGCCTTGTACCTTCTAAAAGACGGTTTGAAGCAGAACAGGGAGGCTTTCAACCCTGGAACCAACGTTCCGGACTCTAAAAAGGAAGCGTTGGGACCTCAAATTGAGACTTTGTGCCCTTAATGTAGGGTTTGGAGCATAAGAACGTGGGATTTCAGAATGAAAAGTAGGATTTGAAGCCTAACAACGGTCGTTTGGAGCATAAAGATGCGGCTTTCAACCCTGGACTCGAAGCTTGGGAATCTTAACATGAGTGTTTGCACCCTAACAGCGAGGGCTTGTGCACCAAAAAGGAGGGTCTGTACCCTAAAAAGGAGGGTTTGCAGAGTCAAAAGCAGGCTTTCAACCCTAGACTCAAAGCTTTGGACTCTTAACCAAATCTTTGGGACCTAACATTGAGGCTCGTGCCCTAAAGGAGACGTTTGGAGCATAAAAAGGAGGGATTTTACAGTAAGAAGAAGGATTTACAGCATAAAAAGGAGCGTTTGGGCCCTAAAAATGAGGGTTTGTCCAATCAACGGGAGGGTTTGGATTATAAAAGGAGGAATACAACCACAGAATCAAAGCTTTGGACTCTAAAAAGGAAGCTTTGGGACCACAAAACAAGGCTTTGTGCCCTAAATGAGATGTCTGGAACATAAAAGTGAGGGATTTTACAGTAACAAGGATGTATTGACCCCTAAAAAGGAGGATTCGCGGCCAAAAAATGAGGCATTGCGCCCTAAACATGAGGCCTTGTACCTTCTAAATGACGGTTTGAAGCAGAACAGGGAGGCTTTCAACCCTGGAACCAACGTTCCGGACTCTAAAAAGGAAGCGTTGGGACCTAAAATTGAGACTTTGTGCCCTTCATGTAGGGTTTGGAGCATAAGAACGTGGGATTTCAGAATGAAAAGTAGGATTTGAAGCCTAACAACGGTCGTTTGGAGCATAAAGATGCGGCTTTCAACCCTGGACTCGAAGCTTGGGAATCTTAACATGAGGTTTGCACCCTAACAGCGAGGGCTTGTGCACCAAAAAGGAGGGTCTGTACCCTAAAAAGGAGGGTTTGCAGAGTAAAAAGCAGGCTTTCAACCCTAGACTCAAAGCTTTGGACTCTTAACCAAATCTTTGGGACCTAACATTGAGGCTCGTGCCCTAAAGGAGACGTTTGGAGCATAAAAAGGAGGGATTTTACAGTAAGAAGAAGGATTTACAGCATAAAAAGGAGCGTTTGGGCCCTAAAAATGAGGGTTTGTCCAATCAACGGGAGGGTTTGGATTATAAAAGGAGGAATTCAACCACAGAATCAAAGCTTTGGACTCTAAAAAGGCAGCTTTGGGACCACAAAACGAGGCTTTGTGCCCTAAATGAGATGTCTGGAACATAAAAGTGAGGGATTTTACAGTAACAAGGACGTATTGACCCCTACAAAGGAGGATTCGTGGCCAAAAAATGAGGCATTGCGCCCTAAACATGAGGCCTTGTACCTTCTAAATGACGGTTTGAAGCAGAACAGGGAGGCTTTCAACCCTGGAACCAACGTTCCGGACTCTAGAAAGGAAGTATTGGGACCTGAAATTGAGACTTTGTGCCCTTCATGTAGAGTTTGGAGCATAAAAACGTGGGATTTCAGAATGAAAAGTAGGATTTGAAGCCTAACAACGGTCGTTTGGAGCATAAAGATGCGGCTTTCAACCCTGGACTCGAAGCTTGGGAATCTTAACATGAGTGTTTGCACCCTAACAGCGAGGGCTTGTGCACCAAAAAGGAGGGTCTGTACCCTAAAAAGGAGGGTTTGCAGAGTAAAAAGCAGGCTTTCAACCCTAGACTCAAAGCTTTGGACTCTTAACCAAATCTTTGGGACCTAACATTGAGGCTCGTGCCCTAAAGGAGACGTTTGGAGCATAAAAAGGAGGGATTTTACAGTAAGAAGAAGGATTTACAGCATAAAAAGGAGCGTTTGGGCCCTAAAAATGAGGGTTTGTCCAATCAACGGGAGGGTTTGGATTATAAAAGGAGGAATGCAACCACAGAATCAAAGCTTTGGACTCTAAAAAGGAAGCTTTGGGACCACAAAACGAGGCTTTGTGCCCTAAATGAGATGTCTGGAATATAAAAGTGAGGGATTTTACAGTAACAAGGATATATTGACCCCTAAAAAGGAGGATGCGCGGCCAAAAAATGAGGCATTGCGCCCTAAACATGAGGCCTTGTACCTTCTAAATGATGGTTTGAAGCAGAACAGGGAGGCTTTCAACCCTGGAACCAACGTTCCGGACTCTAAAAAGGAAGCGTTGGGACCTCAAATTGAGACTTTGTGCCCTTAATGTAGGGTTTGGAGCATAAAAACGCGGGATTTCAGAATGAAAAGTAGGATTTGAAGCGTAAAAACGGTCGTTTGGAGCATAAAGATGCGGCTTTCACCCCTGGACTCGAAGCTTGGGAATCTTAACATGAGTGTTTGCATCCTAACACCGAGGGCTTGTGCACCAAAAAGGAGGGTCTGTACCCTAAAAAGGAGGGTTTGCAGAGTAAAAAGCAGGCTTTCAACCCTAGACTCAAAGCTTTGGACTCTTAACCAAATCTTTGGGACCTAACATTGAGGCTCGTGCCCTAAAGGAGACGTTTGGAGCATAAAAAGGAGGGATTTTACAGTAAGAAGAAGGATTTACAGCATAAAAAGGAGCGTTTGGGCCCTAAAAATGAGGGTTTGTGCAATCAACGGGAGGGTTTGGATTATAAAAGGAGGAATTCAACCACAGAATCAAAGCTTTGGACTCTAAAAAGGAAGCTTTGGGACCACAAAACGAGGCTTTGTGCCCTAAATGAGATGTCTGGAACATAAAAGTGAGGGATTTTACAGTAACAAGGACGTATTGACCCCTAAAAAGGAGGATTCGTGGCCAAAAAATGAGGCATTGCGCCCTAAACATGAGGCCTTGTACCTTCTAAATGACGGTTTGAAGCAGAACAGGGAGGCTTTCAACCCTGGAACCAACGTTCCGGACTCTAAAAAGGAAGCGTTGGGACCTAAAATTGAGACTTTGTGCCCTTCATGTAGGGTTTGGAGCATAAAAACGTGGGATTTCAGAATGAAAAGTAGGATTTGAAGCCTAACAACGGTCGTTTGGAGCATAAAGATGTGGCTTTCAACCTTGGACTCGAAGCTTGGGAATCTTAACATGAGTGTTTGCACCCTAACAGCGAGGGCTTGTGCACCAAAAAGGAGGGTCTGTACCCTAAAAAGGAGGGTTTGCAGAGTACAAAGCAGGCTTTCAACCCTAGACTCAAAGCTTTGGACTCTTAACCAAATCTTTGGGACCTAACATTGAGGCTCGTGCCCTAAAGGAGACGTTTGGAGCATAAAAAGGAGGGATTTTACAGTAAGAAGAAGGATTTACAGCATAAAAAGGAGCGTTTGGGCCCTAAAAATGAGTGTTTGTCCAATCAACGGGAGGGTTTGGATTATAAAAGGAGGAATACAACCACAGAATCAAAGCTTTGGACTCTAAAAAGGAAGCTTTGGGACCACAAAACGAGGCTTTGTGCCCTAAATGAGATGTCTGGAACATATAAGTGAGGGATTTTACAGTAACAAGGATGTATTGACCCCTAAAAAGGAGGATTCGTGGCCAAAAAATGAGGCATTGCGCCCTAAACATGAGGCCTTGTACCTTCTAAATGACGGTTTGAAGCAGAACAGGGAGGCTTTCAACCCTGGAACCAACGTTCCGGACTCTAAAAAGGAAGCGTTGGGACCTAAAATTGAGACTTTGTGCCCTTCATGTAGGGTTTGGAGCATAAAAACGTGGGATTTCAGAATGAAAAGTAGGATTTGAAGCGTAAAAACGGTCGTTTGGAGCATAAAGATGTGGCTTTCAACCTTGGACTCGAAGCTTGGGAATCTTAACATGAGTGTTTGCACCCTAACAGCGAGGGCTTGTGCACCAAAAAGGAGGGTCTGTACCCTAAAAAGGAGGGTTTGCAGAGTACAAAGCAGGCTTTCAACCCTAGACTCAAAGCTTTGGACTCTTAACCAAATCTTTGGGACCTAACATTGAGGCTCGTGCCCTAAAGGAGACGTTTGGAGCATAAAAAGGAGGGATTTTACAGTAAGAAGAAGGATTTACAGCATAAAAAGGAGCGTTTGGGCCCTAAAAATGAGGGTTTGTCCAATCAACGGGAGGGTTTGGATTATAAAAGGAGGAATACAACCACAGAATCAAAGCTTTGGACTCTAAAAAGGAAGCTTTGGGACCACAAAACGAGGCTTTGTGCCCTAAATGAGATGTCTAGGGTTGAAAGCCTGCTTTGTACTCTGCAAACCCTCCTTTTTAGGGTACAAACCCTCCTTTTTGGTGCACAAGCCCTCGCTGTTAGGGTGCAAACACTCATGTTAAGATTCCCAAGCTTTGAGTCCAGGGTTGAAAGAGGCATCTTTATGCTCCAAACGACCGTTGTTAGGCTTCAAATCCTACTTTTCATTCTGAAATCCCACGTTTTTATGCTCCAAACCCTACATGAAGGGCACAAAGCCTCAATTTTAGGTCCCAACGCTTCCTTTTTAGAGTCTGGAACGTTGGTTCCAGGGTTGAAAGCCTCCCTGTTCTGCTTCAAACCGTCATTTAGAAGGTACAAGGCCTCATTGTTAGGGCGCAATGCCTCATTTTTTGGCCGCGAATCCTCCTTTTTAGGGGTCAACACGTCCTTGTTACTGTAAAATCCCTCACTTGTATGTTCCAGACATCTCATTTAGGGCACAAAGCCTCGTTTTGGGGTCCCAAAGCTTCCTTTTTAGAGTCCAAAGCTTTGATTCTGTGCTTGAATTCCTCCTTTTATAATCCAAACCCTCCCGTTGATTGGACAAACCCTCATTTTTAGGGCCCAAACGCTCCTTTTTATGCTGTAAATCCTTCCTCTTACTGTAAAATCCCTCCTTTTTATGCTCCAAACGCCTCCTTTAGGGCACGAGCCTCAATGTTAGGTCCCAAAGATTTGGTTAAGAGTCCAAAGCTTTGAGTCTAGGGTTGAAAGCCTGCTTTGTACTCTGCAAACCCTCCTTTTTAGGGTACAAACCCTCCTTTTTGGTGCACAAGCCCTCGCTGTTAGGGTGCAAACACTCATGTTAAGATTCCCAAGCTTCGAGTCCAGGGTTGAAAGAGGCATCTTTATGCTCCAAACGACCGTTGTTAGGCTTGAAATCCTACTTTTCATTCTGAAATCCCACGTTTTTATGCTCCAAACCCTACATGAAGGGCACAAAGCCTCAATTTTAGGTCCCAACGCTTCCTTTTTAGAGTCCGGAACGTTGGTTCCAGGGTTGAAAGCCTCCCTGTTCTGCTTCAAACCGTCATTTAGAAGGTACACAGGCCGCATTGTTAGGGCGCAATGCCTCATTTTTTGGCCGCGAATCCTCCTTCTTAGGGGTCAATACGTCCTTGTTACTGTAAAATCCCTCACTTGTATGTTCCAGACATCTCATTTAGGGCACAAAGCCTCGTTTTGGGGTCCCAAAGCTTCCTTTTTAGAGTCCAAAGCTTTGATTCTGTGGTTGAATTCCTCCTTTTATAATCCAAACCCTCCCGTTGATTGGACAAACCCTCATTTTTAGGGCCCAAACGCTCATTTTCATGCTGTAAATCCTTCCTCTTACTGTAAAATCCCTCCTTTTTATGCTCCAAACGCCTCCTTTAGGGCACGAGCCTCAATGTTAGGTCCCAAAGACTTGGTTAAGAGTCCAAAGCTTTGAGTCTAGGGTTGAAAGCCTGCTTTGTACTCTGCAAACCCTCCTTTTTAGGGTACAAACCCTCCTTTTTGGTGCACAAGCCCTCGCTGTTAGGGTGCAAACACTCATGTTAAGATTCCCAAGCTTTGAGTCCAGGGTTGAAAGAGGCATCTTTATGCTCCAAACGACCGTTGTTAGGCTTCAAATCCTACTTTTCATTCTGAAATCCCACGTTTTTATGCTCCAAACCCTACATGAAGGGCACAAAGCCTCAATTTTAGGTCCCAACGCTTCCTTTTTAGAGTCCGGAACGTTGGTTCCAGGGTTGAAAGCCTCCCTGTTCTGCTTCAAACCGTCATTTAGAAGGTACAAGGCCTCATGTTTAGGGCGCAATGCCTCATTTTTTGGCCGCGAATCCTCCTTTTTAGGGGTCAATACGTCCTTGTTACTGTAAAATCCCTCACTTTTATGTTCCAGACATCTCATTTAGGGCACAAAGCCTCGTTTTGGGGTCCCAAAGCTTCCTTTTTAGAGTCCAAAGCTTTGATTCTGTGGTTGTATTCCTCCTTTTATAATCCAAACCCTCCCGTTGATTGGACAAACCCTCATTTTTAGGGCCCAAACGCTCATTTTCATGCTGTAAATCCTTCCTCTTACTGTAAAATCCCTCCTTTTTATGCTCCAAACGTCTCCTTTAGGGCACGAGCCTCAATGTTAGGTCCCAAAGATTTGGTTAAGAGTCCAAAGCTTTGAGTCTAGGGTTGAAAGCCTGCTTTGTACTCTGCAAACCCTCCTTTTTAGGGTACAAACCCTCCTTTTTGGTGCACAAGCCCTCGCTGTTAGGGTGCAAACACTCATGTTAAGATTCCCAAGCTTTGAGTCCAGGGTTGAAAGAGGCATCTTTATGCTCCAAACGACCGTTGTTAGGCTTCAAATCCTACTTTTCATTCTGAAATCCCACGTTTTTATGCTCCAAACCCTACATGAAGGGCACAAAGCCTCAATTTTAGGTCCCAACGCTTCCTTTTTAGAGTCTGGAACGTTGGTTCCAGGGTTGAAAGCCTCCCTGTTCTGCTTCAAACCGTCATTTAGAAGGTACAAGGCCTCATGTTTAGGGCGCAATGCCTCATTTTTTGGCCGCGCATCCTCCTTTGTAGGGGTCAATACATCCTTGTTACTGTAAAATCCCTCACTTTTATGTTCCAGACATCTCATTTAGGGCACAAAGCCTCGTTTTGTGGTCCCAAAGCTTCCTTTTTAGAGTCCAAAGCTTTGATTCTGTGCTTGAATTCCTCCTTTTATAATCCAAACCCTCCCGTTGATTGGACAAACCCTCATTTTTAGGGCCCAAAAGCTCATTTTCATGCTGTAAATCCTTCCTCTTACTGTAAAATCCCTCTTTTTTATGCTCCAAACGTCTCCTTTAGGGCATGAGCCTCAATGTTAGGTCCCACAGATTTGGTTAAGAGTCCAAAGCTTTGAGTCTAGGGTTGAAAGCCTGCTTTGTACTCTGCAAACCCTCCTTTTTAGGGTACAAACCCTCCTTTTTGGTGCACAAGCCCTCGCTGTTAGGGTGCAAACACTCATGTTAAGATTCCCAAGCTTTGAGTCCAGGGTTGAAAGAGGCATCTTTATGCTCCAAACGACCGTTGTTAGGCTTCAAATCCTACTTTTCATTCTGAAATCCCACGTTTTTATGCTCCAAACCCTACATGAAGGGCACAAAGCCTCAATTTTAGGTCCCAACGCTTCCTTTTTAGAGTCCGGAACGTTGGTTCCAGTGTTGAAAGCCTCCCTGTTCTGCTTCAAACCGTCATTTAGAAGGTACAAGGCCTCATGTTTAGGGCGCAATGCCTCATTTTTTGGCCGCGAATCCTCCTTTTTAGGGGTCAATACGTCCTTGTTACTGTAAAATCCCTCACTTTTATGTTCCAGACATCTCATTTAGGGCACAAAGCCTCGTTTTGTGGTCCCAAAGCTTCCTTTTTAGAGTCCAAAGCTTTGATTCTGTGGTTGAATTCCTCCTTTTATAATCCAAACCCTCCCGTTGATTGGACAAACACTCATTTTTAGGGCCCAAACGCTCATTTTCATGCTGTAAATCCTTCTTCTTACTGTAAAATCCCTCCTTTTTATGCTCCAAACGCCTCCTTTAGGGCACGAGCCTCAATGTTAGGTCCCAAAGATTTGGTTAAGAGTCCAAAGCTTTGAGTCTAGGGTTGAAAGCCTGCTTTGTACTCTGCAAACCCTCCTTTTTAGGGTACAGGTCCTCCTTTTTTGTGCACAAGCCCTCGCTGTTAGGGTGCAAACACTCGTGTTAAGATTCCCAAGCTTCGAGTCCAGGGTTGAAAGCCGCATCTTTATGCTCCAAACGACCGTTGTTAGGCTTCAAATCCTACTTTTCATTCTGAAATCCCACGTTTTTATGCTCCAAACCCTACATGAAGGGCACAAAGCCTCAATTTTAGGTCCCAACGCTTCCTTTTTAGAGTCCGGAACGTTGGTTCCAGGGTTGAAAGCCTCCCTGTTCTGCTTCAAACCGTCATTTAGAAGGTACAAGGCCTCATTTTTAGGGCGCAATGCCTCATTTTTTGGCCGCGAATCCTCCTTTTTAGGGGTCAATACGTCCTTGTTACTGTAAAATCCCTCACTTTTATGTTCCAGACATCTCATTTAGGGCACAAAGCCTCGTTTTGGGGTCCCAAAGCTTCCTTTTTAGAGTCCAAAGCTTTGATTCTGTGCTTGAATTCCTCCTTTTATAATCCAAACCCTCCCGTTGATTGGACAAACCCTCATTTTTAGGGCCCAAACGCTCCTTTTTATGCTGTAAATCCTTCTTCTTACTGTAAAATCCCTCCTTTTTATGCTCCAAACGTCTCCTTTAGGGCATGAGCCTCAATGTTAGGTCCCACAGATTTGGTTAAGAGTCCAAAGCTTTGAGTCTAGGGTTGAAAGCCTGCTTTTTACTCTGCAAACCCTCCTTTTTAGGGTACAAACCCTCCTTTTTGGTGCACAAGGCCTCGCTGTTAGGGTGCAAACACTCATGTTAAGATTCCCAAGCTTCGAGTCCAGGGTTGAAAGAGGCATCTTTATGCTCCAAACGACCGTTGTTAGGCTTGAAATCCTACTTTTCATTCTGAAATCCCACGTTTTTATGCTCCAAACCCTACATGAAGGGCACAAAGCCTCAATTTTAGGTCCCAACGCTTCCTTTTTAGAGTCCGGAACGTTGGTTCCAGGGTTGAAAGCCTCCCTGTTCTGCTTCAAACCGTCATTTAGAAGGTACAAGGCCTCATGTTTAGGGCGCAATGCCTCATTTTTTGGCCGCGAATCCTCCTTTTTAGGGGTCAATACGTCCTTGTTACTGTAAAATCCCTCACTTCTATGTTCCAGACATCTCATTTAGGGCACAAAGCCTCGTTTTGTGGTCCCAAAGCTTCCTTTTTAGAGTCCAAAGCTTTGATTCTGTGGTTGTATTCCTCCTTTTATAATCCAAACCCTCCCGTTGATTGGACAAACACTCATTTTTAGAGCCCAAACGCTCCTTTTTATGCTGTAAATCCTTCTTCTTACTGTAAAATCCCTCCTTTTTATGCTCCAAACGTCTCCTTTAGGGCACGAGCCTCAATGTTAGGTCCCAAAGATTTGGTTAAGAGTCCAAAGCTTTGAGTCTAGGGTTGAAAGCCTGCTTTGTACTCTGCAAACCCTCCTTTTTAGGGTGCAAACCCTCCTTTTTAGGGTACAAACCCTCCTTTTTGGTGCACAAGCCCTCGCTGTTAGGGTGCAAACACTCATGTTAAGATTCCCAAGCTTTGAGTCCAGGGTTGAAAGAGGCATCTTTATGCTCCAAACGACCGTTGTTAGGCTTCAAATCCTACTTTTCATTCTGAAATCCCACGTTTTTATGCTCCAAACCCTACATGAAGGGCACAAAGCCTCAATTTTAGGTCCCAACGCTTCCTTTTTAGAGTCTGGAACGTTGGTTCCAGGGTTGAAAGCCTCCCTGTTCTGCTTCAAACCGTCATTTAGAAGGTACAAGGCCTCATTTTTAGGGCGCAATGCCTCATTTTTTGGCCGCGAATCCTCCTTTTTAGGGGTTAATACCTCCTTTTTACTGTAAAATCCCTCACTTTTATGTTCCAGACATCTCATTTAGGGCACAAAGCCTCGTTTTGGGGTCCCAAAGCTTCCTTTTTAGAGTCCAAAGCTTTGATTCTGTGCTTGAATTCCTCCTTTTATAATCCAAACCCTCCCGTTGATTGGACAAACCCTCATTTTTAGGGCCCAAAAGCTCATTTTCATGCTGTAAATCCTTCTTCTTACTGTAAAATCCCTCCTTTTTATGCTCCAAACGCCTCCTTTAGGGCACGAGCCTCAATGTTAGGTCCCAAAGATTTGGTTAAGAGTCCAAAGCTTTGAGTCTAGGGTTGAAAGCCTGCTTTGTACTCTGCAAACCCTCCTTTTTAGGGTACAAACCCTCCTTTTTTGTGCACAAGCCCTCGCTGTTAGGGTGCAAACACTCGTGTTAAGATTCCCAAGCTTCGAGTCCAGGGTTGAAAGCCGCATCTTTATGCTCCAAACGACCGTTGTTAGGCTTCAAATCCTACTTTTCATTCTGAAATCCCACGTTTTTATGCTCCAAACCCTACATGAAGGGCACAAAGCCTCAATTTTAGGTCCCAACGCTTCCTTTTTAGAGTCCGGAACGTTGGTTCCAGGGTTGAAAGCCTCCCTGTTCTGCTTCAAACCGTCATTTAGAAGGTACAAGGCCTCATTTTTAGGGCGCAATGCCTCATTTTTTGGCCGCGAATCCTCCTTTTTAGGGGTCAATACGTCCTTGTTACTGTAAAATCCCTCACTTTTATGTTCCAGACATCTCATTTAGGGCACAAAGCCTCGTTTTGGGGTCCCAAAGCTTCCTTTTTAGAGTCCAAAGCTTTGATTCTGTGGTTGAATTCCTCCTTTTATAATCCAAACCCTCCCGTTGATTGGACAAACCCTCATTTTTAGGGCCCAAACGCTCCTTTTTATGCTGTAAATCCTTCTTCTTACTGTAAAATCCCTCCTTTTTATGCTCCAAACGTCTCCTTTAGGGCATGAGCCTCAATGTTAGGTCCCACAGATTTGGTTAAGAGTCCAAAGCTTTGAGTCTAGGGTTGAAAGCCTGCTTTTTACTCTGCAAACCCTCCTTTTTAGGGTACAAACCCTCCTTTTTGGTGCACAAGGCCTCGCTGTTAGGGTGCAAACACTCATGTTAAGATTCCCAAGCTTCGAGTCCAGGGTTGAAAGAGGCATCTTTATGCTCCAAACGACCGTTGTTAGGCTTGAAATCCTACTTTTCATTCTGAAATCCCACGTTTTTATGCTCCAAACCCTACATGAAGGGCACAAAGCCTCAATTTTAGGTCCCAACGCTTCCTTTTTAGAGTCCGGAACGTTGGTTCCAGGGTTGAAAGCCTCCCTGTTCTGCTTCAAACCGTCATTTAGAAGGTACAAGGCCTCATGTTTAGGGCGCAATGCCTCATTTTTTGGCCGCGAATCCTCCTTTTTAGGGGTCAATACGTCCTTGTTACTGTAAAATCCCTCACTTCTATGTTCCAGACATCTCATTTAGGGCACAAAGCCTCGTTTTGTGGTCCCAAAGCTTCCTTTTTAGAGTCCAAAGCTTTGATTCTGTGGTTGTATTCCTCCTTTTATAATCCAAACCCTCCCGTTGATTGGACAAACACTCATTTTTAGAGCCCAAACGCTCCTTTTTATGCTGTAAATCCTTCTTCTTACTGTAAAATCCCTCCTTTTTATGCTCCAAACGTCTCCTTTAGGGCACGAGCCTCAATGTTAGGTCCCAAAGATTTGGTTAAGAGTCCAAAGCTTTGAGTCTAGGGTTGAAAGCCTGCTTTGTACTCTGCAAACCCTCCTTTTTAGGGTGCAAACCCTCCTTTTTAGGGTACAAACCCTCCTTTTTGGTGCACAAGCACTCGCTGTTAGGGTGCAAACACTCATGTTAAGATTCCCAAGCTTCGAGTCCAGGGTTGAAAGAGGCATCTTTATGCTCCAAACGACCGTTGTTAGGCTTCAAATCCTACTTTTCATTCTGAAATCCCACGTTTTTATGCTCCAAACCCTACATGAAGGGCACAAAGCCTCAATTTTAGGTCCCAACGCTTCCTTTTTAGAGTCCGGAACGTTGGTTCCAGGGTTGAAAGCCTCCCTGTTCTGCTTCAAACCGTCATTTAGAAGGTACAAGGCCTCATGTTTAGGGCGCAATGCCTCATTTTTTGGCCGTGAATCCTCCTTTTTAGGGGTCAATACGTCCTTGTTACTGTAAAATCCCTCACTTCTATGTTCCAGACATCTCATTTAGGGCACAAAGCCTCGTTTTGGGGTCCCAAAGCTTCCTTTTTAGAGTCCAAAGCTTTGATTCTGTGGTTGAATTCCTCCTTTTATAATCCAAACCCTCCCGTTGATTGGACAAACACTCATTTTTAGGGCCCAAACGCTCCTTTTTATGCTGTAAATCCTTCTTCTTACTGTAAAATCCCTCCTTTTTATGCTCCAAACGTCTCCTTTAGGGCACGAGCCTCAATGTTAGGTCCCAAAGACTTGGTTAAGAGTCCAAAGCTTTGAGTCTAGGGTTGAAAGCCTGCTTTGTACTCTGCAAACCCTCCTTTTTAGGGTACAAACCCTCCTTTTTGGTGCACAAGCCCTCGCTGTTAGGGTGCAAACACTCATGTTAAGATTCCCAAGCTTTGAGTCCAGGGTTGAAAGAGGCATCTTTATGCTCCAAACGACCGTTGTTAGGCTTGAAATCCTACTTTTCATTCTGAAATCCCACGTTTTTATGCTCCAAACCCTACATGAAGGGCACAAAGCCTCAATTTTAGGTCCCAACGCTTCCTTTTTAGAGTCCGGAACGTTGGTTCCAGGGTTGAAAGCCTCCCTGTTCTGCTTCAAACCGTCATTTAGAAGGTACAAGGCCTCATTTTTAGGGCGCAATGCCTCATTTTTTGGCCGCGAATCCTCCTTTTTAGGGGTCAATACGTCCTTGTTACTGTAAAATCCCTCACTTTTATGTTCCAGACATCTCATTTAGGGCACAAAGCCTCGTTTTGTGGTCCCAAAGCTTCCTTTTTAGAGTCCAAAGCTTTGATTCTGTGGTTGAATTCCTCCTTTTATAATCCAAACCCTCCCGTTGATTGGACAAACACTCATTTTTAGGGCCCAAACGCTCATTTTCATGCTGTAAATCCTTCTTCTTACTGTAAAATCCCTCCTTTTTATGCTCCAAACGTCTCCTTTAGGGCATGAGCCTCAATGTTAGGTCCCAAAGATTTGGTTAAGAGTCCAAAGCTTTTGAGTCTAGGGTTGAAAGCCTGCTTTTTACTCTGCAAACCCTCCTTTTTAGGGTACAAACCCTCCTTTTTGGTGCACAAGGCCTCGCTGTTAGGGTGCAAACACTCATGTTAAGATTCCCAAGCTTCGAGTCCAGGGTTGAAAGAGGCATCTTTATGCTCCAAACGACCGTTGTTAGGCTTGAAATCCTACTTTTCATTCTGAAATCCCACGTTTTTATGCTCCAAACCCTACATGAAGGGCACAAAGCCTCAATTTTAGGTCCCAACGCTTCCTTTTTAGAGTCCGGAACGTTGGTTCCAGGGTTGAAAGCCTCCCTGTTCTGCTTCAAACCGTCATTTAGAAGGTACAAGGCCTCATGTTTAGGGCGCAATGCCTCATTTTTTGGCCGCGAATCCTCCTTTTTAGGGGTCAATACGTCCTTGTTACTGTAAAATCCCTCACTTCTATGTTCCAGACATCTCATTTAGGGCACAAAGCCTCGTTTTGTGGTCCCAAAGCTTCCTTTTTAGAGTCCAAAGCTTTGATTCTGTGGTTGTATTCCTCCTTTTATAATCCAAACCCTCCCGTTGATTGGACAAACACTCATTTTTAGAGCCCAAACGCTCCTTTTTATGCTGTAAATCCTTCTTCTTACTGTAAAATCCCTCCTTTTTATGCTCCAAACGTCTCCTTTAGGGCACGAGCCTCAATGTTAGGTCCCAAAGATTTGGTTAAGAGTCCAAAGCTTTGAGTCTAGGGTTGAAAGCCTGCTTTGTACTCTGCAAACCCTCCTTTTTAGGGTGCAAACCCTCCTTTTTAGGGTACAAACCCTCCTTTTTGGTGCACAAGCACTCGCTGTTAGGGTGCAAACACTCATGTTAAGATTCCCAAGCTTCGAGTCCAGGGTTGAAAGAGGCATCTTTATGCTCCAAACGACCGTTGTTAGGCTTCAAATCCTACTTTTCATTCTGAAATCCCACGTTTTTATGCTCCAAACCCTACATGAAGGGCACAAAGCCTCAATTTTAGGTCCCAACGCTTCCTTTTTAGAGTCCGGAACGTTGGTTCCAGGGTTGAAAGCCTCCCTGTTCTGCTTCAAACCGTCATTTAGAAGGTACAAGGCCTCATGTTTAGGGCGCAATGCCTCATTTTTTGGCCGTGAATCCTCCTTTTTAGGGGTCAATACGTCCTTGTTACTGTAAAATCCCTCACTTCTATGTTCCAGACATCTCATTTAGGGCACAAAGCCTCGTTTTGGGGTCCCAAAGCTTCCTTTTTAGAGTCCAAAGCTTTGATTCTGTGGTTGAATTCCTCCTTTTATAATCCAAACCCTCCCGTTGATTGGACAAACACTCATTTTTAGGGCCCAAACGCTCCTTTTTATGCTGTAAATCCTTCTTCTTACTGTAAAATCCCTCCTTTTTATGCTCCAAACGTCTCCTTTAGGGCACGAGCCTCAATGTTAGGTCCCAAAGACTTGGTTAAGAGTCCAAAGCTTTGAGTCTAGGGTTGAAAGCCTGCTTTGTACTCTGCAAACCCTCCTTTTTAGGGTACAAACCCTCCTTTTTGGTGCACAAGCCCTCGCTGTTAGGGTGCAAACACTCATGTTAAGATTCCCAAGCTTTGAGTCCAGGGTTGAAAGAGGCATCTTTATGCTCCAAACGACCGTTGTTAGGCTTGAAATCCTACTTTTCATTCTGAAATCCCACGTTTTTATGCTCCAAACCCTACATGAAGGGCACAAAGCCTCAATTTTAGGTCCCAACGCTTCCTTTTTAGAGTCCGGAACGTTGGTTCCAGGGTTGAAAGCCTCCCTGTTCTGCTTCAAACCGTCATTTAGAAGGTACAAGGCCTCATTTTTAGGGCGCAATGCCTCATTTTTTGGCCGCGAATCCTCCTTTTTAGGGGTCAATACGTCCTTGTTACTGTAAAATCCCTCACTTTTATGTTCCAGACATCTCATTTAGGGCACAAAGCCTCGTTTTGTGGTCCCAAAGCTTCCTTTTTAGAGTCCAAAGCTTTGATTCTGTGGTTGAATTCCTCCTTTTATAATCCAAACCCTCCCGTTGATTGGACAAACACTCATTTTTAGGGCCCAAACGCTCATTTTCATGCTGTAAATCCTTCTTCTTACTGTAAAATCCCTCCTTTTTATGCTCCAAACGTCTCCTTTAGGGCATGAGCCTCAATGTTAGGTCCCAAAGATTTGGTTAAGAGTCCAAAGCTTTTGAGTCTAGGGTTGAAAGCCTGCTTTGTACTCTGCAAACCCTCCTTTTTAGGGTACAAACCCTCCTTTTTGGTGCACAAGCCCTCGCTGTTAGGGTGCAAACACTCATGTTAAGATTCCCAAGCTTCGAGTCCAGGGTTGAAAGCCGCATCTTTATGCTCCAAACGACCGTTGTTAGGCTTCAAATCCTACTTTTCATTCTGAAATCCCACGTTATTATGCTCCAAACCCTACATGAAGGGCACAAAGCCTCAATTTTAGGTCCCAACGCTTCCTTTTTAGAGTCTGGAACGTTGGTTCCAGGGTTGAAAGCCTCCCTGTTCTGCTTCAAACCGTCATTTAGAAGGTACAAGGCCTCATTTTTAGGGCGCAATGCCTCATTTTTTGGCCGCGAATCCTCCTTTTTAGGGGTCAATACCTCCTTTTTACTGTAAAATCCCTCACTTTTATGTTCCAGACATCTCATTTAGGGCACAAAGCCTCGTTTTGGGGTCCCAAAGCTTCCTTTTTAGAGTCCAAAGCTTTGATTCTGTGCTTGAATTCCTCCTTTTATAACCAAACCCTCCCGTTGATTGGACAAACCCTCATTTTTAGGGCCCAAAAGCTCATTTTCATGCTGTAAATCCTTCCTCTTACTGTAAAATCACTCCTTTTTATGCTCCAAATACCTCCTTTAGGGCATGAGCCTCAATGTTAGGTCCCACAGATTTGGTTAAGAGTCCAAAGCTTTGAGTCTAGGGTTGAAAGCCTGCTATGTACTCTGCAAACCCTCCTTTTTAGGGTACAAACCCTCCTTTTTGGTGCACAAGCCCTCGCTGTTAGGGTGCAAACACTCATGTTAAGATTCCCAAGCTTCGAGTCCAGGGTTGAAAGCCGCATCTTTATGCTCCAAACGACCGTTGTTAGGCTTCAAATCCTACTTTTCATTCTGAAATCCCACGATTTTATGCTCCAAACGCTACATGAAGGGCACAAAGCCTCAATTTTAGGTCCCAACGCTTCCTTTTTAGAGTCTGGAACGTTGGTTCCAGGGTTGAAAGCCTCCCTGTTCTGCTTCAAACCGTCATTTAGAAGGTACAAGGCCTCATTTTCAGGGCGCAATGCCTCATTTTTTGGCCGCGTATCCTCCTTTTTAGGGGTCAATACGTCCTTTTTACTGTAAAATCCCTCACTTTTATGTTCCAGACATCTCATTTAGGGCACAAAGCCTCGTTTTGGGGTCCCAAAGCTTCCTTTTTAGAGTCCAAAGCTTTGATTCTGTGGTTGAATTCCTCCTTTTATAATCCAAACCCTCCCGTTGATTGGACAAACCCTCATTTTTAGGGCCCAAACGCTCATTTTCATGCTGTAAATCCTTCCTCTTACTGTAAAATCCCTCCTTTTTATGCTCCAAACGTCTCCTTTAGGGCATGAGCCTCAATGTTAGGTCCCAAAGATTTGGTTAAGAGTCCAAAGCTTTGAGTCTAGGGTTGAAAGCCTGCTTTGTACTCTGCAAACCCTCCTTTTTAGGGTACAAACCCTCCTTTCTGGTGCACAAGCCCTCGCTGTTAGGGTGCAAACACTCATGTTAAGATTCCCAAGCTTCGAGTCCAGGGTTGAAAGCCGCATCTTTATGCTCCAAACGACCGTTGTTAGGCTTCAAATCCTACTTTTCATTCTGAAATCCCACGTTTTTATGCTCCAAACCCTACATGAAGGGCACAAAGCCTCAATTTTAGGTCCCAACGCTTCCTTTTTAGAGTCCGGAACGTTGGTTCCAGGGTTGAAAGCCTCCCTGTTCTGCTTCAAACCGTCATTTAGAAGGTACAAGGCCTCATTTTCAGGGCGCAATGCCTCATTTTTTGGCCGCGAATCCTCCTTTTTAGGGGTCAATACGTCCTTGTTACTGTAAAATCCCTCACTTTTATGTTCCAGACATCTCATTTAGGGCACAAAGCCTCGTTTTGGGGTCCCAAAGCTTCCTTTTTAGAGTCCAAAGCTTTGATTCTGTGGTTGAATTCCTCCTTTTATAATCCAAACCCTCCCGTTGATTGGACAAACCCTCATTTTTAGGGCCCAAACGCTCCTTTTTATGCTGTAAATCCTTTCTCTTACTGTAAAATCACTCCTTTTTATGCTCCAAATGCCTCCTTTAGGGCATGAGCCTCAATGTTAGGTCCCACAGATTTGGTTAAGAGTCCAAAGCTTTGAGTCTAGGGTTGAAAGCCTGCTTTGTACTCTGCAAACCCTCCTTTTTAGGGTACAGACCCTCCTTTTTGGTGCACAAGCCCTCGCTGTTAGGGTGCAAACACTCATGTTAAGATTCCCAAGCTTCGAGTCCAGGGTTGAAAGCCGCATCTTTATGCTCCAAACGACCGTTGTTAGGCTTCAAATCCTACTTTTCATTCTGAAATCCCACGTTTTTATGCTCCAAACCCTACATGAAGGGCACAAAGCCTCAATTTTAGGTCCCAACGCTTCCTTTTTAGAGTCCGGAACGTTGGTTCCAGGGTTGAAAGCCTCCCTGTTCTGCTTCAAACCGTCATTTAGAAGGTACAAGGCCTCATTTTTAGGGCGCAATGCCTCATTTTTTGGCCGCGAATCCTCCTTTTTAGGGGTCAATACGTCCTTGTTACTGTAAAATCCCTCACTTTTATGTTCCAGACATCTCATTTAGGGCACAAAGCCTCGTTTTGTGGTCCCAAAGCTTCCTTTTTAGAGTCCAAAGCTTTGATTCTGTGGTTGAATTCCTCCTTTTATAATCCAAACCCTCCCGTTGATTGGACAAACACTCATTTTTAGGGCCCAAACGCTCATTTTCATGCTGTAAATCCTTCTTCTTACTGTAAAATCCCTCCTTTTTATGCTCCAAACGTCTCCTTTAGGGCATGAGCCTCAATGTTAGGTCCCAAAGATTTGGTTAAGAGTCCAAAGCTTTTGAGTCTAGGGTTGAAAGCCTGCTTTGTACTCTGCAAACCCTCCTTTTTAGGGTACAAACCCTCCTTTTTGGTGCACAAGCCCTCGCTGTTAGGGTGCAAACACTCATGTTAAGATTCCCAAGCTTCGAGTCCAGGGTTGAAAGCCGCATCTTTATGCTCCAAACGACCGTTGTTAGGCTTCAAATCCTACTTTTCATTCTGAAATCCCACGTTATTATGCTCCAAACCCTACATGAAGGGCACAAAGCCTCAATTTTAGGTCCCAACGCTTCCTTTTTAGAGTCTGGAACGTTGGTTCCAGGGTTGAAAGCCTCCCTGTTCTGCTTCAAACCGTCATTTAGAAGGTACAAGGCCTCATTTTTAGGGCGCAATGCCTCATTTTTTGGCCGCGAATCCTCCTTTTTAGGGGTCAATACCTCCTTTTTACTGTAAAATCCCTCACTTTTATGTTCCAGACATCTCATTTAGGGCACAAAGCCTCGTTTTGGGGTCCCAAAGCTTCCTTTTTAGAGTCCAAAGCTTTGATTCTGTGCTTGAATTCCTCCTTTTATAACCAAACCCTCCCGTTGATTGGACAAACCCTCATTTTTAGGGCCCAAAAGCTCATTTTCATGCTGTAAATCCTTCCTCTTACTGTAAAATCACTCCTTTTTATGCTCCAAATACCTCCTTTAGGGCATGAGCCTCAATGTTAGGTCCCACAGATTTGGTTAAGAGTCCAAAGCTTTGAGTCTAGGGTTGAAAGCCTGCTTTGTACTCTGCAAACCCTCCTTTTTAGGGTACAAACCCTCCTTTTTGGTGCACAAGCCCTCGCTGTTAGGGTGCAAACACTCATGTTAAGATTCCCAAGCTTCGAGTCCAGGGTTGAAAGCCGCATCTTTATGCTCCAAACGACCGTTGTTAGGCTTCAAATCCTACTTTTCATTCTGAAATCCCACGATTTTATGCTCCAAACGCTACATGAAGGGCACAAAGCCTCAATTTTAGGTCCCAACGCTTCCTTTTTAGAGTCTGGAACGTTGGTTCCAGGGTTGAAAGCCTCCCTGTTCTGCTTCAAACCGTCATTTAGAAGGTACAAGGCCTCATTTTCAGGGCGCAATGCCTCATTTTTTGGCCGCGTATCCTCCTTTTTAGGGGTCAATACGTCCTTTTTACTGTAAAATCCCTCACTTTTATGTTCCAGACATCTCATTTAGGGCACAAAGCCTCGTTTTGGGGTCCCAAAGCTTCCTTTTTAGAGTCCAAAGCTTTGATTCTGTGGTTGAATTCCTCCTTTTATAATCCAAACCCTCCCGTTGATTGGACAAACCCTCATTTTTAGGGCCCAAACGCTCATTTTCATGCTGTAAATCCTTCCTCTTACTGTAAAATCCCTCCTTTTTATGCTCCAAACGTCTCCTTTAGGGCATGAGCCTCAATGTTAGGTCCCAAAGATTTGGTTAAGAGTCCAAAGCTTTGAGTCTAGGGTTGAAAGCCTGCTTTGTACTCTGCAAACCCTCCTTTTTAGGGTACAAACCCTCCTTTCTGGTGCACAAGCCCTCGCTGTTAGGGTGCAAACACTCATGTTAAGATTCCCAAGCTTCGAGTCCAGGGTTGAAAGCCGCATCTTTATGCTCCAAACGACCGTTGTTAGGCTTCAAATCCTACTTTTCATTCTGAAATCCCACGTTTTTATGCTCCAAACCCTACATGAAGGGCACAAAGCCTCAATTTTAGGTCCCAACGCTTCCTTTTTAGAGTCCGGAACGTTGGTTCCAGGGTTGAAAGCCTCCCTGTTCTGCTTCAAACCGTCATTTAGAAGGTACAAGGCCTCATTTTTAGGGCGCAATGCCTCATTTTTTGGCCGCGAATCCTCCTTTTTAGGGGTCAATACGTCCTTGTTACTGTAAAATCCCTCACTTTTATGTTCCAGACATCTCATTTAGGGCACAAAGCCTCGTTTTGGGGTCCCAAAGCTTCCTTTTTAGAGTCCGGAACGTTGGTTCCAGGGTTGAAAGCCTCCCTGTTCTGCTTCAAACCGTCATTTAGAAGGTACAAGGCCTCATTTTTAGGGCGCAATGCCTCATTTTTTGGCCGCGAATCCTCCTTTTTAGGGGTCAATACGACCTTGTTACTGTAAAATCCCTCACTTTTATGTTCCAGACATCTCATTTAGGGCACAAAGCCTCGTTTTGGGGTCCCAAAGCTTCCTTTTTAGAGTCCGGAATGTTGGTTCCAGGGTTGAAAGCCTCCCTCTTCTGCTTCAAACCGTCATTTAGAAGGTACAAGGCCTCATGTTTAGGGCGCAATGCCTCATTTTTTGGCCGCGAATCCTCCTTTTTAGGGGTCAATACGTCCTTCTTACTGTAAAATCCCTCACTTTTATGTTCCAGACATCTCATTTAGGGCACAAAGCCTCGTTTTGGGGTCCCAAAGCTTCCTTTTTAGAGTCCAAAGCTTTGATTCTGTGGTTGAATTCCTCCTTTTATAATCCAAACCCTCCCGTTGATTGGACAAACCCTCATTTTTAGGGCCCAAACGCTCATTTTCATGCTGTAAATCCTTCCTCTTACTGTAAAATCACTCCTTTTTATGCTCCAAATACCTCCTTTAGGGCATGAGCCTCAATGTTAGGTCCCACAGATTTGGTTAAGAGTCCAAAGCTTTGAGTCTAGGGTTGAAAGCCTGCTATGTACTCTGCAAACCCTCCTTTTTAGGGTACAAACCCTCCTTTTTGGTGCACAAGCCCTCGCTGTTAGGGTGCAAACACTCATGTTAAGATTCCCAAGCTTCGAGTCCAGGGTTGAAAGCCGCATCTTTATGCTCCAAACGACCGTTGTTAGGCTTCAAATCCTACTTTTCATTCTGAAATCCCACGATTTTATGCTCCAAACGCTACATGAAGGGCACAAAGCCTCAATTTTAGGTCCCAACGCTTCCTTTTTAGAGTCTGGAACGTTGGTTCCAGGGTTGAAAGCCTCCCTGTTCTGCTTCAAACCGTCATTTAGAAGGTACAAGGCCTCATTTTCAGGGCGCAATGCCTCATTTTTTGGCCGCGTATCCTCCTTTTTAGGGGTCAATACGTCCTTGTTACTGTAAAATCCCTCACTTTTATGTTCCAGACATCTCATTTAGGGCACAAAGCCTCGTTTTGGGGTCCCAAAGCTTCCTTTTTAGAGTCCAAAGCTTTGATTCTGTGGTTGAATTCCTCCTTTTATAATCCAAACCCTCCCGTTGATTGGACAAACCCTCATTTTTAGGGCCCAAACGCTCCTTTTTATGCTGTAAATCCTTTCTCTTACTGTAAAATCACTCCTTTTTATGCTCCAAATCCCTCCTTTAGGGCATGAGCCTCAATGTTAGGTCCCACAGATTTGGTTAAGAGTCCAAAGCTTTGAGTCTAGGGTTGAAAGCCTGCTTTGTACTCTGCAAACCCTCCTTTTTAGGGTACAGACCCTCCTTTTTGGTGCACAAGCCCTCGCTGTTAGGGTGCAAACACTCATGTTAAGATTCCCAAGCTTCGAGTCCAGGGTTGAAAGCCGCATCTTTATGCTCCAAACGACCGTTGTTAGGCTTCAAATCCTACTTTTCATTCTGAAATCCCACGTTTTTATGCTCCAAACCCTACATGAAGGGCACAAAGCCTCAATTTTAGGTCCCAACGCTTCCTTTTTAGAGTCCGGAACGTTGGTTCCAGGGTTGAAAGCCTCCCTGTTCTGCTTCAAACCGTCATTTAGAAGGTACAAGGCCTCATTTTTAGGGCGCAATGCCTCATTTTTTGGCCGCGAATCCTCCTTTTTAGGGGTCAATACGTCCTTGTTACTGTAAAATCCCTCACTTTTATGTTCCAGACATCTCATTTAGGGCACAAAGCCTCGTTTTGGGGTCCCAAAGCTTCCTTTTTAGAGTCCGGAACGTTGGTTCCAGGGTTGAAAGCCTCCCTGTTCTGCTTCAAACCGTCATTTAGAAGGTACAAGGCCTCATTTTTAGGGCGCAATGCCTCATTTTTTGGCCGCGAATCCTCCTTTTTAGGGGTCAATACGACCTTGTTACTGTAAAATCCCTCACTTTTATGTTCCAGACATCTCATTTAGGGCACAAAGCCTCGTTTTGGGGTCCCAAAGCTTCCTTTTTAGAGTCCGGAATGTTGGTTCCAGGGTTGAAAGCCTCCCTCTTCTGCTTCAAACCGTCATTTAGAAGGTACAAGGCCTCATGTTTAGGGCGCAATGCCTCATTTTTTGGCCGCGAATCCTCCTTTTTAGGGGTCAATACGTCCTTCTTACTGTAAAATCCCTCACTTTTATGTTCCAGACATCTCATTTAGGGCACAAAGCCTCGTTTTGGGGTCCCAAAGCTTCCTTTTTAGAGTCCAAAGCTTTGATTCTGTGGTTGAATTCCTCCTTTTATAATCCAAACCCTCCCGTTGATTGGACAAACCCTCATTTTTAGGGCCCAAACGCTCATTTTCATGCTGTAAATCCTTCCTCTTACTGTAAAATCCCTCCTTTTTATGCTCCAAACGTCTCCTTTAGGGCACGAGCCTCAATGTTAGGTCCCACAGATTTGGTTAAGAGTCCAAAGCTTTGAGTCTAGGGTTGAAAGCCTGCTTTGTACTCTGCAAACCCTCCTTTTTAGGGTACAAACCCTCCTTTTTGGTGCACAAGGCCTCGCTGTTAGGGTGCAAACACTCATGTTAAGATTCCCAAGCTTCGAGTCCAGGGTTGAAAGAGGCATCTTTATGCTCCAAACCACCGTTTTTAGGCTTCAAATCCTACTTTTCATTCTGAAATCCCACGTTTTTATGCTCCAAACCCTACATGAAGGGCACAAAGCCTCAATTTTAGGTCCCAACGCTTCCTTTTTAGAGTCCGGAACGTTGGTTCCAGGGTTGAAAGCCTCCCTGTTCTGCTTCAAACCGTCATTTAGAAGGTACACAGGCCTCATTGTTAGGGCGCAATGCCTCATTTTTTGGCCACGAATCCACCTTTTTAGGGGTCAATACGTCCTTGTGACTGTAAAATCCCTCACTTTTATGTTCCAAACATCTCATTTAGGGCACAAAGCCTCGTTTTGGGGTCCCAAAGCTTCCTTTTTAGAGTCCAAAGCTTTGATTCTGTGGTTGAATTCCTCCTTTTATAATCCAAACCCTCCCGTTGATTGGACAAACCCTCATTTTTAGGGCCCAAATGCTCTTTTTTATGCTGTAAATCCTTCTTCTTACTGTAAAATCCCTCCTTTTTATGCTCCAAACGTCTCCTTTAGGGCACGAGCCTCAATGTTAGGTCCCAAAGACTTGGTTAAGAGTCCAAAGCTTTGAGTCTAGGGTTGAAAGCCTGCTTTGTACTCTGCAAACCCTCCTTTTTAGGGTACAAACCCTCCTTTTTGGTGCACAAGGCCTCACTGTTAGGGTGCAAACACTCATGTTAAGATTCCCAAGCTTCGAATCCAGGGTTGAAAGCCGCATCTTTATGCTGCAAACCACCGTTATTAGGCTTCAAATCCTACTTTTCATTCTGAAATCCCACGTTTTTATGCTCCAAACCCTACATGAAGGGCACAAAGCCTCAATTTTAGGTCCCAACGCTTCCTTTTTAGAGTCCGGAACGTTGGTTCCAGGGTTGAAAGCCTCCCTGTTCTGCTTCAAACCGTCATTTAGAAGGTACAAGGCCTCATTTTTAGGGCGCAATGCCTCATTTTTTGGCCGCGAATCCTCCTTTTTAGGGGTCAATACGTCCTTGTTACTGTAAAATCCCTCACTTTTATGTTCCAGACATCTCATTTAGGGCACAAAGCCTCGTTTTGGGGTCCCAAAGCTTCCTTTTTAGAGTCCAAAGCTTTGATTCTGTGGTTGAATTCCTCCTTTTATAATCCAAACCCTCCCGTTGATTGGACAAACCCTCATTTTTAGGGCCCAAACGCTCATTTTCATGCTGTAAATCCTTCCTCTTACTGTAAAATCCCTCCTTTTTATGCTCCAAACGTCTCCTTTAGGGCATGAGCCTCAATGTTAGGTCCCAAAGATTTGGTTAAGAGTCCAAAGCTTTGAGTCTAGGGTTGAAAGCCTGCTTTGTACTCTGCAAACCCTCCTTTTTAGGGTACAAACCCTCCTTTCTGGTGCACAAGCCCTCGCTGTTAGGGTGCAAACACTCATGTTAAGATTCCCAAGCTTCGAGTCCAGGGTTGAAAGCCGCATCTTTATGCTCCAAACGACCGTTGTTAGGCTTCAAATCCTACTTTTCATTCTGAAATCCCACGTTTTTATGCTCCAAACCCTACATGAAGGGCACAAAGCCTCAATTTTAGGTCCCAACGCTTCCTTTTTAGAGTCCGGAACGTTGGTTCCAGGGTTGAAAGCCTCCCTGTTCTGCTTCAAACCGTCATTTAGAAGGTACAAGGCCTCATTTTTAGGGCGCAATGCCTCATTTTTTGGCCGCGAATCCTCCTTTTTAGGGGTCAATACGACCTTGTTACTGTAAAATCCCTCACTTTTATGTTCCAGACATCTCATTTAGGGCACAAAGCCTCGTTTTGGGGTCCCAAAGCTTCCTTTTTAGAGTCCGGAATGTTGGTTCCAGGGTTGAAAGCCTCCCTGTTCTGCTTCAAACCGTCATTTAGAAGGTACAAGGCCTCATTTTCAGGGCGCAATGCCTCATTTTTTGGCCGCGTATCCTCCTTTTTAGGGGTCAATACGTCCTTTTTACTGTAAAATCCCTCACTTTTATGTTCCAGACATCTCATTTAGGGCACAAAGCCTCGTTTTGGGGTCCCAAAGCTTCCTTTTTAGAGTCCGGAACGTTGGTTCCAGGGTTGAAAGCCTCCCTGTTCTGCTTCAAACCGTCATTTAGAAGGTACAAGGCCTCATTTTTAGGGCGCAATGCCTCATTTTTTGGCCGCGAATCCTCCTTTTTAGGGGTCAATACGACCTTGTTACTGTAAAATCCCTCACTTTTATGTTCCAGACATCTCATTTAGGGCACAAAGCCTCGTTTTGGGGTCCCAAAGCTTCCTTTTTAGAGTCCGGAATGTTGGTTCCAGGGTTGAAAGCCTCCCTCTTCTGCTTCAAACCGTCATTTAGAAGGTACAAGGCCTCATGTTTAGGGCGCAATGCCTCATTTTTTGGCCGCGAATCCTCCTTTTTAGGGGTCAATACGTCCTTCTTACTGTAAAATCCCTCACTTTTATGTTCCAGACATCTCATTTAGGGCACAAAGCCTCGTTTTGGGGTCCCAAAGCTTCCTTTTTAGAGTCCAAAGCTTTGATTCTGTGGTTGAATTCCTCCTTTTATAATCCAAACCCTCCCGTTGATTGGACAAACCCTCATTTTTAGGGCCCAAACGCTCATTTTCATGCTGTAAATCCTTCCTCTTACTGTAAAATCCCTCCTTTTTATGCTCCAAACGTCTCCTTTAGGGCACGAGCCTCAATGTTAGGTCCCACAGATTTGGTTAAGAGTCCAAAGCTTTGAGTCTAGGGTTGAAAGCCTGCTTTGTACTCTGCAAACCCTCCTTTTTAGGGTACAAACCCTCCTTTTTGGTGCACAAGGCCTCGCTGTTAGGGTGCAAACACTCATGTTAAGATTCCCAAGCTTCGAGTCCAGGGTTGAAAGAGGCATCTTTATGCTCCAAACCACCGTTTTTAGGCTTCAAATCCTACTTTTCATTCTGAAATCCCACGTTTTTATGCTCCAAACCCTACATGAAGGGCACAAAGCCTCAATTTTAGGTCCCAACGCTTCCTTTTTAGAGTCCGGAACGTTGGTTCCAGGGTTGAAAGCCTCCCTGTTCTGCTTCAAACCGTCATTTAGAAGGTACAAGGCCTCATTTTTAGGGCGCAATGCCTCATTTTTTGGCCGCGAATCCTCCTTTTTAGGGGTCAATACGTCCTTGTTACTGTAAAATCCCTCACTTTTATGTTCCAGACATCTCATTTAGGGCACAAAGCCTCGTTTTGGGGTCCCAAAGCTTCCTTTTTAGAGTCCAAAGCTTTGATTCTGTGGTTGAATTCCTCCTTTTATAATCCAAACCCTCCCGTTGATTGGACAAACCCTCATTTTTAGGGCCCAAATGCTCTTTTTTATGCTGTAAATCCTTCTTCTTACTGTAAAATCCCTCCTTTTTATGCTCCAAACGTCTCCTTTAGGGCACGAGCCTCAATGTTAGGTCCCAAAGACTTGGTTAAGAGTCCAAAGCTTTGAGTCTAGGGTTGAAAGCCTGCTTTGTACTCTGCAAACCCTCCTTTTTAGGGTACAAACCCTCCTTTTTGGTGCACAAGGCCTCACTGTTAGGGTGCAAACACTCATGTTAAGATTCCCAAGCTTCGAATCCAGGGTTGAAAGCCGCATCTTTATGCTGCAAACCACCGTTATTAGGCTTCAAATCCTACTTTTCATTCTGAAATCCCACGTTTTTATGCTCCAAACCCTACATGAAGGGCACAAAGCCTCAATTTTAGGTCCCAACGCTTCCTTTTTAGAGTCCGGAACGTTGGTTCCAGGGTTGAAAGCCTCCCTGTTCTGCTTCAAACCGTCATTTAGAAGGTACAAGGCCTCATTTTTAGGGCGCAATGCCTCATTTTTTGGCCGCGAATCCTCCTTTTTAGGGGTCAATACGTCCTTGTTACTGTAAAATCCCTCACTTTTATGTTCCAGACATCTCATTTAGGGCACAAAGCCTCGTTTTGGGGTCCCAAAGCTTCCTTTTTAGAGTCCAAAGCTTTGATTCTGTGGTTGAATTCCTCCTTTTATAATCCAAACCCTCCCGTTGATTGGACAAACCCTCATTTTTAGGGCCCAAACGCTCTTTTTTATGCTGTAAATCCTTCTTCTTACTGTAAAATCCCTCCTTTTTATGCTCCAAACGTCTCCTTTAGGGCACGAGCCTCAATGTTAGGTCCCAAAGACTTGGTTAAGAGTCCAAAGCTTTGAGTCTAGGGTTGAAAGCCTGCTTTGTACTCTGCAAACCCTCCTTTTTAGGGTACAAACCCTCCTTTTTGGTGCACAAGGCCTCGCTGTTAGGGTGCAAACACTCATGTTAAGATTCCCAAGCTTCGAGTCCAGGGTTGAAAGCCGCATCTTTATGCTGCAAACCACCGTTGTTAGGCTTCAAATCCTACTTTTCATTCTGAAATCCCACGTTATTATGCTCCAAACCCTACATGAAGGGCACAAAGCCTCAATTTTAGGTCCCAACGCTTCCTTTTTAGAGTCCGGAACGTTGGTTCCAGGGTTGAAAGCCTCCCTGTTCTGCTTCAAACCGTCATTTAGAAGGTACACAGGCCTCATTGTTAGGGCGCAATGCCTCATTTTTTGGCCACGAATCCACCTTTTTAGGGGTCAATACGTCCTTGTGACTGTAAAATCCCTCACTTTTATGTTCCAGACATCTCATTTAGGGCACAAAGCCTCGTTTTGGGGTCCCAAAGCTTCCTTTTTAGAGTCCAAAGCTTTGATTCTGTGGTTGAATTCCTCCTTTTATAATCCAAACCCTCCCGTTGATTGGACAAACCCTCATTTTTAGGGCCCAAATGCTCTTTTTTATGCTGTAAATCCTTCTTCTTACTGTAAAATCCCTCCTTTTTATGCTCCAAACGTCTCCTTTAGGGCACGAGCCTCAATGTTAGGTCCCAAAGACTTGGTTAAGAGTCCAAAGCTTTGAGTCTAGGGTTGAAAGCCTGCTTTGTACTCTGCAAACCCTCCTTTTTAGGGTACAAACCCTCCTTTTTGGTGCACAAGGCCTCACTGTTAGGGTGCAAACACTCATGTTAAGATTCCCAAGCTTCGAATCCAGGGTTGAAAGCCGCATCTTTATGCTGCAAACCACCGTTATTAGGCTTCAAATCCTACTTTTCATTCTGAAATCCCACGTTATTATGCTCCAAACCCTACATGAAGGGCACAAAGCCTCAATTTTAGGTCCCAACGCTTCCTTTTTAGAGTCCGGAACGTTGGTTCCAGGGTTGAAAGCCTCCCTGTTCTGCTTCAAACCGTCATTTAGAAGGTACAAGGCCTCATTTTTAGGGCGCAATGCCTCATTTTTTGGCCGCGAATCCTCCTTTGTAGGGGTCAATACGTCCTTGTTACTGTAAAATCCCTCACTTGTATGTTCCAGACATCTCATTTAGGGCACAAAGCCTCGTTTTGGGGTCCCAAAGCTTCCTTTTTAGAGTCCAAAGCTTTGATTCTGTGGTTGAATTCCTCCTTTTATAATCCAAACCCTCCCGTTGATTGGACAAACCCTCATTTTTAGGGCCCAAACGCTCTTTTTTATGCTGTAAATCCTTCTTCTTACTGTAAAATCCCTCCTTTTTATGCTCCAAACATCTCCTTTAGGGCACGAGCCTCAATGTTAGGTCCCAAAGACTTGGTTAAGAGTCCAAAGCTTTGAGTCTAGGGTTGAAAGCCTGCTTTGTACTCTGCAAACCCTCCTTTTTAGGGTACAAACCCTCCTTTTTGGTGCACAAGGCCTCGCTGTTAGGGTGCAAACACTCATGTTAAGATTCCCAAGCTTCGAGTCCAGGGTTGAAAGCTGCATCTTTATGCTGCAAACCACCGTTGTTAGGCTTCAAATCCTACTTTTCATTCTGAAATCCCACGTTATTATGCTCCAAACCCTACATGAAGGGCACAAAGCCTCAATTTTAGGTCCCAACGCTTCCTTTTTAGAGTCCGGAACGTTGGTTCCAGGGTTGAAAGCCTCCCTGTTCTGCTTCAAACCGTCATTTAGAAGGTACAAGGCCTCATTTTTAGGGCGCAATGCCTCATTTTTTGCCGCGCATCCTCCTTTTTAGGGGTCAATACGTCCTTGTTACTGTAAAATCCCTCACTTTTATGTTCCAGACATCTCATTTCGGGCACAAAGCCTCGTTTTGGGGTCCCAAAGCTTCCTTTTTAGAGTCCGGAACGTTGGTTCCAGGGTTGAAAGCCTCCCTGTTCTGCTTCAAACCGTCATTTAGAAGGTACAAGGCCTCATTTTTAGGGCGCAATGCCTCATTTTTTGGCCGCGAATCCTCCTTTTTAGGGGTCAATACGACCTTGTTACTGTAAAATCCCTCACTTTTATGTTCCAGACATCTCATTTAGGGCACAAAGCCTCGTTTTGGGGTCCCAAAGCTTCCTTTTTAGAGTCCGGAATGTTGGTTCCAGGGTTGAAAGCCTCCCTGTTCTGCTTCAAACCGTCATTTAGAAGGTACAAGGCCTCATTTTCAGGGCGCAATGCCTCATTTTTTGGCCGCGTATCCTCCTTTTTAGGGGTCAATACGTCCTTTTTACTGTAAAATCCCTCACTTTTATGTTCCAGACATCTCATTTAGGGCACAAAGCCTCGTTTTGGGGTCCCAAAGCTTCCTTTTTAGAGTCCGGAACGTTGGTTCCAGGGTTGAAAGCCTCCCTGTTCTGCTTCAAACCGTCATTTAGAAGGTACAAGGCCTCATTTTTAGGGCGCAATGCCTCATTTTTTGGCCGCGAATCCTCCTTTTTAGGGGTCAATACGACCTTGTTACTGTAAAATCCCTCACTTTTATGTTCCAGACATCTCATTTAGGGCACAAAGCCTCGTTTTGGGGTCCCAAAGCTTCCTTTTTAGAGTCCGGAATGTTGGTTCCAGGGTTGAAAGCCTCCCTCTTCTGCTTCAAACCGTCATTTAGAAGGTACAAGGCCTCATGTTTAGGGCGCAATGCCTCATTTTTTGGCCGCGAATCCTCCTTTTTAGGGGTCAATACGTCCTTCTTACTGTAAAATCCCTCACTTTTATGTTCCAGACATCTCATTTAGGGCACAAAGCCTCGTTTTGGGGTCCCAAAGCTTCCTTTTTAGAGTCCAAAGCTTTGATTCTGTGGTTGAATTCCTCCTTTTATAATCCAAACCCTCCCGTTGATTGGACAAACCCTCATTTTTAGGGCCCAAACGCTCATTTTCATGCTGTAAATCCTTCCTCTTACTGTAAAATCCCTCCTTTTTATGCTCCAAACGTCTCCTTTAGGGCACGAGCCTCAATGTTAGGTCCCACAGATTTGGTTAAGAGTCCAAAGCTTTGAGTCTAGGGTTGAAAGCCTGCTTTGTACTCTGCAAACCCTCCTTTTTAGGGTACAAACCCTCCTTTTTGGTGCACAAGGCCTCGCTGTTAGGGTGCAAACACTCATGTTAAGATTCCCAAGCTTCGAGTCCAGGGTTGAAAGAGGCATCTTTATGCTCCAAACCACCGTTTTTAGGCTTCAAATCCTACTTTTCATTCTGAAATCCCACGTTTTTATGCTCCAAACCCTACATGAAGGGCACAAAGCCTCAATTTTAGGTCCCAACGCTTCCTTTTTAGAGTCCGGAACGTTGGTTCCAGGGTTGAAAGCCTCCCTGTTCTGCTTCAAACCGTCATTTAGAAGGTACACAGGCCTCATTGTTAGGGCGCAATGCCTCATTTTTTGGCCACGAATCCACCTTTTTAGGGGTCAATACGTCCTTGTGACTGTAAAATCCCTCACTTTTATGTTCCAAACATCTCATTTAGGGCACAAAGCCTCGTTTTGGGGTCCCAAAGCTTCCTTTTTAGAGTCCAAAGCTTTGATTCTGTGGTTGAATTCCTCCTTTTATAATCCAAACCCTCCCGTTGATTGGACAAACCCTCATTTTTAGGGCCCAAATGCTCTTTTTTATGCTGTAAATCCTTCTTCTTACTGTAAAATCCCTCCTTTTTATGCTCCAAACGTCTCCTTTAGGGCACGAGCCTCAATGTTAGGTCCCAAAGACTTGGTTAAGAGTCCAAAGCTTTGAGTCTAGGGTTGAAAGCCTGCTTTGTACTCTGCAAACCCTCCTTTTTAGGGTACAAACCCTCCTTTTTGGTGCACAAGGCCTCACTGTTAGGGTGCAAACACTCATGTTAAGATTCCCAAGCTTCGAGTCCAGGGTTGAAAGCCGCATCTTTATGCTGCAAACCACCGTTATTAGGCTTCAAATCCTACTTTTCATTCTGAAATCCCACGTTATTATGCTCCAAACCCTACATGAAGGGCACAAAGCCTCAATTTTAGGTCCCAACGCTTCCTTTTTAGAGTCCGGAACGTTGGTTCCAGGGTTGAAAGCCTCCCTGTTCTGCTTCAAACCGTCATTTAGAAGGTACAAGGCCTCATTTTTAGGGCGCAATGCCTCATTTTTTGGCCGCGAATCCTCCTTTGTAGGGGTCAATACGTCCTTGTTACTGTAAAATCCCTCACTTGTATGTTCCAGACATCTCATTTAGGGCACAAAGCCTCGTTTTGGGGTCCCAAAGCTTCCTTTTTAGAGTCCAAAGCTTTGATTCTGTGGTTGAATTCCTCCTTTTATAATCCAAACCCTCCCGTTGATTGGACAAACCCTCATTTTTAGGGCCCAAACGCTCTTTTTTATGCTGTAAATCCTTCTTCTTACTGTAAAATCCCTCCTTTTTATGCTCCAAACGTCTCCTTTAGGGCACGAGCCTCAATGTTAGGTCCCAAAGACTTGGTTAAGAGTCCAAAGCTTTGAGTCTAGGGTTGAAAGCCTGCTTTGTACTCTGCAAACCCTCCTTTTTAGGGTACAAACCCTCCTTTTTGGTGCACAAGGCCTCGCTGTTAGGGTGCAAACACTCATGTTAAGATTCCCAAGCTTCGAGTCCAGGGTTGAAAGCTGCATCTTTATGCTGCAAACCACCGTTGTTAGGCTTCAAATCCTACTTTTCATTCTGAAATCCCACGTTATTATGCTCCAAACCCTACATGAAGGGCACAAAGCCTCAATTTTAGGTCCCAACGCTTCCTTTTTAGAGTCCGGAACGTTGGTTCCAGGGTTGAAAGCCTCCCTGTTCTGCTTCAAACCGTCATTTAGAAGGTACAAGGCCTCATTTTTAGGGCGCAATGCCTCATTTTTTGCCGCGCATCCTCCTTTTTAGGGGTCAATACATCCTTGTTACTGTAAAATCCCTCACTTTTATGTTCCAGACATCTCATTTAGGGCACAAAGCCTCGTTTTGTGGTCCCAAAGCTTCCTTTTTAGAGTCCAAAGCTTTGATTCTGTGGTTGAATTCCTCCTTTTATAATCCAAACCCTCCCGTTGATTGGACAAACCCTCATTTTTAGGGCCCAAATGCTCTTTTTTATGCTGTAAATCCTTCTTCTTACTGTAAAATCCCTCCTTTTTATGCTCCAAACGTCTCCTTTAGGGCACGAGCCTCAATGTTAGGTCCCAAAGACTTGGTTAAGAGTCCAAAGCTTTGAGTCTAGGGTTGAAAGCCTGCTTTGTACTCTGCAAACCCTCCTTTTTAGGGTACAAACCCTCCTTTTTGGTGCACAAGCCCTCGCTGTTAGGGTGCAAACACTCATGTTAAGATTCCCAAGCTTCGAGTCCAGGGTTGAAAGCCGCATCTTTATGCTGCAAACCACCGTTGTTAGGCTTCAAATCCTACTTTTCATTCTGAAATCCCACGTTTTTATGCTCCAAACCCTACATGAAGGGCACAAAGCCTCAATTTTAGGTCCCAACGCTTCCTTTTTAGAGTCCGGAACGTTGGTTCCAGGGTTGAAAGCCTCCCTGTTCTGCTTCAAACCGTCATTTAGAAGGTACACAGGCCTCATTGTTAGGGCGCAATGCCTCATTTTTTGGCCGCGAATCCTCCTTTTTAGGGGTCAATACGTCCTTGTTACTGTAAAATCCCTCACTTTTATGTTCCAGACATCTCATTTAGGGCACAAAGCCTCGTTTTGTGGTCCCAAAGCTTCCTTTTTAGAGTCCAAAGCTTTGATTCTGTGGTTGAATTCCTCCTTTTATAATCCAAACCCTCCCGTTGATTGGACAAACCCTCATTTTTAGGGCCCAAACGCTCTTTTTTATGCTGTAAATCCTTCTTCTTACTGTAAAATCCCTCCTTTTTATGCTCCAAACGTCTCCTTTAGGGCACGAGCCTCAATGTTAGGTCCCAAAGACTTGGTTAAGAGTCCAAAGCTTTGAGTCTAGGGTTGAAAGCCTGCTTTGTACTCTGCAAACCCTCCTTTTTAGGGTACAAACCCTCCTTTTTGGTGCACAAGCCCTCGCTGTTAGGGTGCAAACACTCATGTTAAGATTCCCAAGCTTCGAGTCCAGGGTTGAAAGCCGCATCTTTATGCTGCAAACCACCGTTGTTAGGCTTCAAATCCTACTTTTCATTCTGAAATCCCACGTTATTATGCTCCAAACCCTACATGAAGGGCACAAAGCCTCAATTTTAGGTCCCAACGCTTCCTTTTTAGAGTCCGGAACGTTGGTTCCAGGGTTGAAAGCCTCCCTGTTCTGCTTCAAACCGTCATTTAGAAGGTACAAGGCCTCATTTTTAGGGCGCAATGCCTCATTTTTTGGCCGCGAATCCTCCTTTGTAGGGGTCAATACGTCCTTGTTACTGTAAAATCCCTCACTTGTATGTTCCAGACATCTCATTTAGGGCACAAAGCCTCGTTTTGGGGTCCCAAAGCTTCCTTTTTAGAGTCCAAAGCTTTGATTCTGTGGTTGAATTCCTCCTTTTATAATCCAAACCCTCCCGTTGATTGGACAAACCCTCATTTTTAGGGCCCAAATGCTCTTTTTTATGCTGTAAATCCTTCTTCTTACTGTAAAATCCCTCCTTTTTATGCTCCAAACGTCTCCTTTAGGGCACGAGCCTCAATGTTAGGTCCCAAAGACTTGGTTAAGAGTCCAAAGCTTTGAGTCTAGGGTTGAAAGCCTGCTTTGTACTCTGCAAACCCTCCCTTTTAGGGTACAAACCCTCCTTTTTGGTGCACAAGGCCTCACTGTTACGGTGCAAACACTCATGTTAAGATTCCCAAGCTTCGAATCCAGGGTTGAAAGCCGCATCTTTATGCTGCAAACCACCGTTATTAGGCTTCAAATCCTACTTTTCATTCTGAAATCCCACGTTTTTATGCTCCAAACCCTACATGAAGGGCACAAAGCCTCAATTTTAGGTCCCAACGCTTCCTTTTTAGAGTCCGGAACGTTGGTTCCAGGGTTGAAAGCCTCCCTGTTCTGCTTCAAACCGTCATTTAGAAGGTACAAGGCCTCATTTTTAGGGCGCAATGCCTCATTTTTTGGCCGCGAATCCTCCTTTTTAGGGGTCAATACGTCCTTGTTACTGTAAAATCCCTCACTTTTATGTTCCAGACATCTCATTTAGGGCACAAAGCCTCGTTTTGGGGTCCCAAAGCTTCCTTTTTAGAGTCCAAAGCTTTGATTCTGTGGTTGAATTCCTCCTTTTATAATCCAAACCCTCCCGTTGATTGGACAAACCCTCATTTTTAGGGCCCAAACGCTCATTTTCATGCTGTAAATCCTTCCTCTTACTGTAAAATCCCTCCTTTTTATGCTCCAAACGTCTCCTTTAGGGCATGAGCCTCAATGTTAGGTCCCAAAGATTTGGTTAAGAGTCCAAAGCTTTGAGTCTAGGGTTGAAAGCCTGCTTTGTACTCTGCAAACCCTCCTTTTTAGGGTACAAACCCTCCTTTCTGGTGCACAAGCCCTCGCTGTTAGGGTGCAAACACTCATGTTAAGATTCCCAAGCTTCGAGTCCAGGGTTGAAAGCCGCATCTTTATGCTCCAAACGACCGTTGTTAGGCTTCAAATCCTACTTTTCATTCTGAAATCCCACGTTTTTATGCTCCAAACCCTACATGAAGGGCACAAAGCCTCAATTTTAGGTCCCAACGCTTCCTTTTTAGAGTCCGGAACGTTGGTTCCAGGGTTGAAAGCCTCCCTGTTCTGCTTCAAACCGTCATTTAGAAGGTACAAGGCCTCATTTTTAGGGCGCAATGCCTCATTTTTTGGCCGCGAATCCTCCTTTTTAGGGGTCAATACGTCCTTGTTACTGTAAAATCCCTCACTTTTATGTTCCAGACATCTCATTTAGGGCACAAAGCCTCGTTTTGGGGTCCCAAAGCTTCCTTTTTAGAGTCCAAAGCTTTGATTCTGTGGTTGAATTCCTCCTTTTATAATCCAAACCCTCCCGTTGATTGGACAAACCCTCATTTTTAGGGCCCAAACGCTCCTTTTTATGCTGTAAATCCTTTCTCTTACTGTAAAATCACTCCTTTTTATGCTCCAAATGCCTCCTTTAGGGCATGAGCCTCAATGTTAGGTCCCACAGATTTGGTTAAGAGTCCAAAGCTTTGAGTCTAGGGTTGAAAGCCTGCTTTGTACTCTGCAAACCCTCCTTTTTAGGGTACAAACCCTCCTTTTTGGTGCACAAGCCCTCGCTGTTAGGGTGCAAACACTCATGTTAAGATTCCCAAGCTTCGAGTCCAGGGTTGAAAGCCGCATCTTTATGCTCCAAACGACCGTTGTTAGGCTTCAAATCCTACTTTTCATTCTGAAATCCCACGTTTTTATGCTCCAAACCCTACATGAAGGGCACAAAGCCTCAATTTTAGGTCCCAACGCTTCCTTTTTAGAGTCCGGAACGTTGGTTCCAGGGTTGAAAGCCTCCCTGTTCTGCTTCAAACCGTCATTTAGAAGGTACAAGGCCTCATTTTCAGGGCGCAATGCCTCATTTTTTGGCCGCGTATCCTCCTTTTTAGGGGTCAATACGTCCTTTTTACTGTAAAATCCCTCACTTTTATGTTCCAGACATCTCATTTAGGGCACAAAGCCTCGTTTTGGGGTCCCAAAGCTTCCTTTTTAGAGTCCGGAACGTTGGTTCCAGGGTTGAAAGCCTCCCTGTTCTGCTTCAAACCGTCATTTAGAAGGTACAAGGCCTCATGTTTAGGGCGCAATGCCTCATTTTTTGGCCGCGAATCCTCCTTTTTAGGGGTCAATACGTCCTTCTTACTGTAAAATCCCTCACTTTTATGTTCCAGACATCTCATTTAGGGCACAAAGCCTCGTTTTGGGGTCCCAAAGCTTCCTTTTTAGAGTCCAAAGCTTTGATTCTGTGGTTGAATTCCTCCTTTTATAATCCAAACCCTCCCGTTGATTGGACAAACCCTCATTTTTAGGGCCCAAACGCTCATTTTCATGCTGTAAATCCTTCCTCTTACTGTAAAATCCCTCCTTTTTATGCTCCAAACGTCTCCTTTAGGGCACGAGCCTCAATGTTAGGTCCCACAGATTTGGTTAAGAGTCCAAAGCTTTGAGTCTAGGGTTGAAAGCCTGCTTTGTACTCTGCAAACCCTCCTTTTTAGGGTACAAACCCTCCTTTTTGGTGCACAAGGCCTCGCTGTTAGGGTGCAAACACTCATGTTAAGATTCCCAAGCTTCGAGTCCAGGGTTGAAAGAGGCATCTTTATGCTCCAAACCACCGTTTTTAGGCTTCAAATCCTACTTTTCATTCTGAAATCCCACGTTTTTATGCTCCAAACCCTACATGAAGGGCACAAAGCCTCAATTTTAGGTCCCAACGCTTCCTTTTTAGAGTCCGGAACGTTGGTTCCAGGGTTGAAAGCCTCCCTGTTCTGCTTCAAACCGTCATTTAGAAGGTACACAGGCCTCATTGTTAGGGCGCAATGCCTCATTTTTTGGCCACGAATCCACCTTTTTAGGGGTCAATACGTCCTTGTGACTGTAAAATCCCTCACTTTTATGTTCCAAACATCTCATTTAGGGCACAAAGCCTCGTTTTGGGGTCCCAAAGCTTCCTTTTTAGAGTCCAAAGCTTTGATTCTGTGGTTGAATTCCTCCTTTTATAATCCAAACCCTCCCGTTGATTGGACAAACCCTCATTTTTAGGGCCCAAATGCTCTTTTTTATGCTGTAAATCCTTCTTCTTACTGTAAAATCCCTCCTTTTTATGCTCCAAACGTCTCCTTTAGGGCACGAGCCTCAATGTTAGGTCCCAAAGACTTGGTTAAGAGTCCAAAGCTTTGAGTCTAGGGTTGAAAGCCTGCTTTGTACTCTGCAAACCCTCCTTTTTAGGGTACAAACCCTCCTTTTTGGTGCACAAGGCCTCACTGTTAGGGTGCAAACACTCATGTTAAGATTCCCAAGCTTCGAATCCAGGGTTGAAAGCCGCATCTTTATGCTGCAAACCACCGTTATTAGGCTTCAAATCCTACTTTTCATTCTGAAATCCCACGTTTTTATGCTCCAAACCCTACATGAAGGGCACAAAGCCTCAATTTTAGGTCCCAACGCTTCCTTTTTAGAGTCCGGAACGTTGGTTCCAGGGTTGAAAGCCTCCCTGTTCTGCTTCAAACCGTCATTTAGAAGGTACAAGGCCTCATTTTTAGGGCGCAATGCCTCATTTTTTGGCCGCGAATCCTCCTTTTTAGGGGTCAATACGTCCTTGTTACTGTAAAATCCCTCACTTTTATGTTCCAGACATCTCATTTAGGGCACAAAGCCTCGTTTTGGGGTCCCAAAGCTTCCTTTTTAGAGTCCAAAGCTTTGATTCTGTGGTTGAATTCCTCCTTTTATAATCCAAACCCTCCCGTTGATTGGACAAACCCTCATTTTTAGGGCCCAAACGCTCTTTTTTATGCTGTAAATCCTTCTTCTTACTGTAAAATCCCTCCTTTTTATGCTCCAAACGTCTCCTTTAGGGCACGAGCCTCAATGTTAGGTCCCAAAGACTTGGTTAAGAGTCCAAAGCTTTGAGTCTAGGGTTGAAAGCCTGCTTTGTACTCTGCAAACCCTCCTTTTTAGGGTACAAACCCTCCTTTTTGGTGCACAAGGCCTCGCTGTTAGGGTGCAAACACTCATGTTAAGATTCCCAAGCTTCGAGTCCAGGGTTGAAAGCCGCATCTTTATGCTGCAAACCACCGTTGTTAGGCTTCAAATCCTACTTTTCATTCTGAAATCCCACGTTTTTATGCTCCAAACCCTACATGAAGGGCACAAAGCCTCAATTTTAGGTCCCAACGCTTCCTTTTTAGAGTCCGGAACGTTGGTTCCAGGGTTGAAAGCCTCCCTGTTCTGCTTCAAACCGTCATTTAGAAGGTACAAGGCCTCATTTTCAGGGCGCAATGCCTCATTTTTTGGCCGCGAATCCTCCTTTTTAGGGGTCAATACGTCCTTGTTACTGTAAAATCCCTCACTTTTATGTTCCAGACATCTCATTTAGGGCACAAAGCCTCGTTTTGGGGTCCCAAAGCTTCCTTTTTAGAGTCCAAAGCTTTGATTCTGTGGTTGAATTCCTCCTTTTATAATCCAAACCCTCCCGTTGATTGGACAAACCCTCATTTTTAGGGCCCAAACGCTCTTTTTTATGCTGTAAATCCTTCTTCTTACTGTAAAATCCCTCCTTTTTATGCTCCAAACGTCTCCTTTAGGGCACGAGCCTCAATGTTAGGTCCCAAAGACTTGGTTAAGAGTCCAAAGCTTTGAGTCTAGGGTTGAAAGCCTGCTTTGTACTCTGCAAACCCTCCTTTTTAGGGTACAAACCCTCCTTTTTGGTGCACAAGGCCTCACTGTTAGGGTGCAAACACTCATGTTAAGATTCCCAAGCTTCGAATCCAGGGTTGAAAGCCGCATCTTTATGCTGCAAACCACCGTTATTAGGCTTCAAATCCTACTTTTCATTCTGAAATCCCACGTTATTATGCTCCAAACCCTACATGAAGGGCACAAAGCCTCAATTTTAGGTCCCAACGCTTCCTTTTTAGAGTCCGGAACGTTGGTTCCAGGGTTGAAAGCCTCCCTGTTCTGCTTCAAACCGTCATTTAGAAGGTACAAGGCCTCATTTTTAGGGCGCAATGCCTCATTTTTTGGCCGCGAATCCTCCTTTGTAGGGGTCAATACGTCCTTGTTACTGTAAAATCCCTCACTTGTATGTTCCAGACATCTCATTTAGGGCACAAAGCCTCGTTTTGGGGTCCCAAAGCTTCCTTTTTAGAGTCCAAAGCTTTGATTCTGTGGTTGAATTCCTCCTTTTATAATCCAAACCCTCCCGTTGATTGGACAAACCCTCATTTTTAGGGCCCAAACGCTCTTTTTTATGCTGTAAATCCTTCTTCTTACTGTAAAATCCCTCCTTTTTATGCTCCAAACGTCTCCTTTAGGGCACGAGCCTCAATGTTAGGTCCCAAAGACTTGGTTAAGAGTCCAAAGCTTTGAGTCTAGGGTTGAAAGCCTGCTTTGTACTCTGCAAACCCTCCTTTTTAGGGTACAAACCCTCCTTTTTGGTGCACAAGGCCTCGCTGTTAGGGTGCAAACACTCATGTTAAGATTCCCAAGCTTCGAGTCCAGGGTTGAAAGCTGCATCTTTATGCTGCAAACCACCGTTGTTAGGCTTCAAATCCTACTTTTCATTCTGAAATCCCACGTTATTATGCTCCAAACCCTACATGAAGGGCACAAAGCCTCAATTTTAGGTCCCAACGCTTCCTTTTTAGAGTCCGGAACGTTGGTTCCAGGGTTGAAAGCCTCCCTGTTCTGCTTCAAACCGTCATTTAGAAGGTACAAGGCCTCATTTTTAGGGCGCAATGCCTCATTTTTTGCCGCGCATCCTCCTTTTTAGGGGTCAATACGTCCTTGTTACTGTAAAATCCCTCACTTTTATGTTCCAGACATCTCATTTAGGGCACAAAGCCTCGTTTTGGGGTCCCAAAGCTTCCTTTTTAGAGTCCGGAACGTTGGTTCCAGGGTTGAAAGCCTCCCTGTTCTGCTTCAAACCGTCATTTAGAAGGTACAAGGCCTCATTTTTAGGGCGCAATGCCTCATTTTTTGGCCGCGAATCCTCCTTTTTAGGGGTCAATACGACCTTGTTACTGTAAAATCCCTCACTTTTATGTTCCAGACATCTCATTTAGGGCACAAAGCCTCGTTTTGGGGTCCCAAAGCTTCCTTTTTAGAGTCCGGAATGTTGGTTCCAGGGTTGAAAGCCTCCCTGTTCTGCTTCAAACCGTCATTTAGAAGGTACAAGGCCTCATTTTCAGGGCGCAATGCCTCATTTTTTGGCCGCGAATCCTCCTTTTTAGGGGTCAATACGTCCTTTTTACTGTAAAATCCCTCACTTTTATGTTCCAGACATCTCATTTAGGGCACAAAGCCTCGTTTTGGGGTCCCAAAGCTTCCTTTTTAGAGTCCGGAACGTTGGTTCCAGGGTTGAAAGCCTCCCTGTTCTGCTTCAAACCGTCATTTAGAAGGTACAAGGCCTCATTTTTAGGGCGCAATGCCTCATTTTTTGGCCGCGAATCCTCCTTTTTAGGGGTCAATACGACCTTGTTACTGTAAAATCCCTCACTTTTATGTTCCAGACATCTCATTTAGGGCACAAAGCCTCGTTTTGGGGTCCCAAAGCTTCCTTTTTAGAGTCCAAAGCTTTGATTCTGTGGTTGAATTCCTCCTTTTATAATCCAAACCCTCCCGTTGATTGGACAAACCCTCATTTTTAGGGCCCAAACGCTCATTTTCATGCTGTAAATCCTTCCTCTTACTGTAAAATCCCTCCTTTTTATGCTCCAAACGTCTCCTTTAGGGCACGAGCCTCAATGTTAGGTCCCACAGATTTGGTTAAGAGTCCAAAGCTTTGAGTCTAGGGTTGAAAGCCTGCTTTGTACTCTGCAAACCCTCCTTTTTAGGGTACAAACCCTCCTTTTTGGTGCACAAGGCCTCGCTGTTAGGGTGCAAACACTCATGTTAAGATTCCCAAGCTTCGAGTCCAGGGTTGAAAGAGGCATCTTTATGCTCCAAACCACCGTTTTTAGGCTTCAAATCCTACTTTTCATTCTGAAATCCCACGTTTTTATGCTCCAAACCCTACATGAAGGGCACAAAGCCTCAATTTTAGGTCCCAACGCTTCCTTTTTAGAGTCCGGAACGTTGGTTCCAGGGTTGAAAGCCTCCCTGTTCTGCTTCAAACCGTCATTTAGAAGGTACACAGGCCTCATTGTTAGGGCGCAATGCCTCATTTTTTGGCCGCGAATCCACCTTTTTAGGGGTCAATACGTCCTTGTGACTGTAAAATCCCTCACTTTTATGTTCCAAACATCTCATTTAGGGCACAAAGCCTCGTTTTGGGGTCCCAAAGCTTCCTTTTTAGAGTCCAAAGCTTTGATTCTGTGGTTGAATTCCTCCTTTTATAATCCAAACCCTCCCGTTGATTGGACAAACCCTCATTTTTAGGGCCCAAATGCTCTTTTTTATGCTGTAAATCCTTCTTCTTACTGTAAAATCCCTCCTTTTTATGCTCCAAACGTCTCCTTTAGGGCACGAGCCTCAATGTTAGGTCCCAAAGACTTGGTTAAGAGTCCAAAGCTTTGAGTCTAGGGTTGAAAGCCTGCTTTGTACTCTGCAAACCCTCCTTTTTAGGGTACAAACCCTCCTTTTTGGTGCACAAGGCCTCACTGTTAGGGTGCAAACACTCATGTTAAGATTCCCAAGCTTCGAATCCAGGGTTGAAAGCCGCATCTTTATGCTGCAAACCACCGTTGTTAGGCTTCAAATCCTACTTTTCATTCTGAAATCCCACGTTTTTATGCTCCAAACCCTACATGAAGGGCACAAAGCCTCAATTTTAGGTCCCAACGCTTCCTTTTTAGAGTCCGGAACGTTGGTTCCAGGGTTGAAAGCCTCCCTGTTCTGCTTCAAACCGTCATTTAGAAGGTACACAGGCCTCATTGTTAGGGCGCAATGCCTCATTTTTTGGCCACGAATCCACCTTTTTAGGGGTCAATACGTCCTTGTGACTGTAAAATCCCTCACTTTTATGTTCCAGACATCTCATTTAGGGCACAAAGCCTCGTTTTGGGGTCCCAAAGCTTCCTTTTTAGAGTCCAAAGCTTTGATTCTGTGGTTGAATTCCTCCTTTTATAATCCAAACCCTCCCGTTGATTGGACAAACCCTCATTTTTAGGGCCCAAATGCTCTTTTTTATGCTGTAAATCCTTCTTCTTACTGTAAAATCCCTCCTTTTTATGCTCCAAACGTCTCCTTTAGGGCACGAGCCTCAATGTTAGGTCCCAAAGACTTGGTTAAGAGTCCAAAGCTTTGAGTCTAGGGTTGAAAGCCTGCTTTGTACTCTGCAAACCCTCCTTTTTAGGGTACAAACCCTCCTTTTTGGTGCACAAGGCCTCGCTGTTAGGGTGCAAACACTCATGTTAAGATTCCCAAGCTTCGAGTCCAGGGTTGAAAGCCGCATCTTTATGCTGCAAACCACCGTTATTAGGCTTCAAATCCTACTTTTCATTCTGAAATCCCACGTTATTATGCTCCAAACCCTACATGAAGGGCACAAAGCCTCAATTTTAGGTCCCAACGCTTCCTTTTTAGAGTCTGGAACGTTGGTTCCAGGGTTGAAAGCCTCCCTGTTCTGCTTCAAACCGTCATTTAGAAGGTACAAGGCCTCATTTTTAGGGCGCAATGCCTCATTTTTTGGCCGCGAATCCTCCTTTGTAGGGGTCAATACGTCCTTGTTACTGTAAAATCCCTCACTTGTATGTTCCAGACATCTCATTTAGGGCACAAAGCCTCGTTTTGTGGTCCCAAAGCTTCCTTTTTAGAGTCCAAAGCTTTGATTCTGTGGTTGAATTCCTCCTTTTATAATCCAAACCCTCCCGTTGATTGGACAAACCCTCATTTTTAGGGCCCAAACGCTCTTTTTTATGCTGTAAATCCTTCTTCTTACTGTAAAATCCCTCCTTTTTATGCTCCAAACGTCTCCTTTAGGGCACGAGCCTCAATGTTAGGTCCCAAAGACTTGGTTAAGAGTCCAAAGTTTTGAGTCTAGGGTTGAAAGCCTGCTTTGTACTCTGCAAACCCTCCTTTTTAGGGTACAAACCCTCCTTTTTGGTGCACAAGGCCTCGCTGTTAGGGTGCAAACACTCATGTTAAGATTCCCAAGCTTCGAGTCCAGGGTTGAAAGCTGCATCTTTATGCTGCAAACCACCGTTGTTAGGCTTCAAATCCTACTTTTCATTCTGAAATCCCACGTTATTATGCTCCAAACCCTACATGAAGGGCACAAAGCCTCAATTTTAGGTCCCAACGCTTCCTTTTTAGAGTCCGGAACGTTGGTTCCAGGGTTGAAAGCCTCCCTGTTCTGCTTCAAACCGTCATTTAGAAGGTACAAGGCCTCATTTTTAGGGCGCAATGCCTCATTTTTTGCCGCGCATCCTCCTTTTTAGGGGTCAATACGTCCTTGTTACTGTAAAATCCCTCACTTTTATGTTCCAGACATCTCATTTAGGGCACAAAGCCTCGTTTTGTGGTCCCAAAGCTTCCTTTTTAGAGTCCAAAGCTTTGATTCTGTGGTTGTATTCCTCCTTTTATAATCCAAACCCTCCCGTTGATTGGACAAACCCTCATTTTTAGGGCCCAAATGCTCTTTTTTATGCTGTAAATCCTTCTTCTTACTGTAAAATCCCTCCTTTTTATGCTCCAAACGTCTCCTTTAGGGCACGAGCCTCAATGTTAGGTCCCAAAGACTTGGTTAAGAGTCCAAAGCTTTGAGTCTAGGGTTGAAAGCCTGCTTTGTACTCTGCAAACCCTCCTTTTTAGGGTACAAACCCTCCTTTTTGGTGCACAAGCCCTCGCTGTTAGGGTGCAAACACTCATGTTAAGATTCCCAAGCTTCGAGTCCAGGGTTGAAAGCCGCATCTTTATGCTGCAAACCACCGTTGTTAGGCTTCAAATCCTACTTTTCATTCTGAAATCCCACGTTTTTATGCTCCAAACCCTACATGAAGGGCACAAAGCCTCAATTTTAGGTCCCAACGCTTCCTTTTTAGAGTCCGGAACGTTGGTTCCAGGGTTGAAAGCCTCCCTGTTCTGCTTCAAACCGTCATTTAGAAGGTACACAGGCCTCATTGTTAGGGCGCAATGCCTCATTTTTTGGCCGCGAATCCTCCTTTGTAGGGGTCAATACGTCCTTGTTACTGTAAAATCCCTCACTTTTATGTTCCAGACATCTCATTTAGGGCACAAAGCCTCGTTTTGTGGTCCCAAAGCTTCCTTTTTAGAGTCCAAAGCTTTGATTCTGTGGTTGAATTCCTCCTTTTATAATCCAAACCCTCCCGTTGATTGGACAAACCCTCATTTTTAGGGCCCAAACGCTCTTTTTTATGCTGTAAATCCTTCTTCTTACTGTAAAATCCCTCCTTTTTATGCTCCAAACGTCTCCTTTAGGGCACGAGCCTCAATGTTAGGTCCCAAAGACTTGGTTAAGAGTCCAAAGCTTTGAGTCTAGGGTTGAAAGCCTGCTTTGTACTCTGCAAACCCTCCTTTTTAGGGTACAAACCCTCCTTTTTGGTGCACAAGGCCTCGCTGTTAGGGTGCAAACACTCATGTTAAGATTCCCAAGCTTCGAGTCCAGGGTTGAAAGCCGCATCTTTATGCTGCAAACCACCGTTGTTAGGCTTCAAATCCTACTTTTCATTCTGAAATCCCACGTTATTATGCTCCAAACCCTACATGAAGGGCACAAAGCCTCAATTTTAGGTCCCAACGCTTCCTTTTTAGAGTCCGGAACGTTGGTTCCAGGGTTGAAAGCCTCCCTGTTCTGCTTCAAACCGTCATTTAGAAGGTACAAGGCCTCATTTTTAGGGCGCAATGCCTCATTTTTTGGCCGCGAATCCTCCTTTGTAGGGGTCAATACGTCCTTGTTACTGTAAAATCCCTCACTTTTATGTTCCAGACATCTCATTTAGGGCACAAAGCCTCGTTTTGTGGTCCCAAAGCTTCCTTTTTAGAGTCCAAAGCTTTGATTCTGTGGTTGAATTCCTCCTTTTATAATCCAAACCCTCCCGTTGATTGGACAAACCCTCATTTTTAGGGCCCAAACGCTCTTTTTTATGCTGTAAATCCTTCTTCTTACTGTAAAATCCCTCCTTTTTATGCTCCAAACGTCTCCTTTAGGGCACGAGCCTCAATGTTAGGTCCCAAAGACTTGGTTAAGAGTCCAAAGCTTTGAGTCTAGGGTTGAAAGCCTGCTTTGTACTCTGCAAACCCTCCTTTTTAGGGTACAAACCCTCCTTTTTGGTGCACAAGGCCTCGCTGTTAGGGTGCAAACACTCATGTTAAGATTCCCAAGCTTCGAGTCCAGGGTTGAAAGAGGCATCTTTATGCTCCAAACCACCGTTTTTAGGCTTCAAATCCTACTTTTCATTCTGAAATCCCACGTTTTTATGCTCCAAACCCTACATGAAGGGCACAAAGCCTCAATTTTAGGTCCCAACGCTTCCTTTTTAGAGTCCGGAACGTTGGTTCCAGGGTTGAAAGCCTCCCTGTTCTGCTTCAAACCGTCATTTAGAAGGTACACAGGCCTCATTGTTAGGGCGCAATGCCTCATTTTTTGGCCACGAATCCACCTTTTTAGGGGTCAATACGTCCTTGTGACTGTAAAATCCCTCACTTTTATGTTCCAGACATCTCATTTAGGGCACAAAGCCTCGTTTTGGGGTCCCAAAGCTTCCTTTTTAGAGTCCAAAGCTTTGATTCTGTGGTTGAATTCCTCCTTTTATAATCCAAACCCTCCCGTTGATTGGACAAACCCTCATTTTTAGGGCCCAAATGCTCTTTTTTATGCTGTAAATCCTTCTTCTTACTGTAAAATCCCTCCTTTTTATGCTCCAAACGTCTCCTTTAGGGCACGAGCCTCAATGTTAGGTCCCAAAGACTTGGTTAAGAGTCCAAAGCTTTGAGTCTAGGGTTGAAAGCCTGCTTTGTACTCTGCAAACCCTCCCTTTTAGGGTACAAACCCTCCTTTTTGGTGCACAAGGCCTCACTGTTAGGGTGCAAACACTCATGTTAAGATTCCCAAGCTTCGAATTCAGGGTTGAAAGCCGCATCTTTATGCTGCAAACCACCGTTGTTAGGCTTCAAATCCTACTTTTCATTCTGAAATCCCACGTTATTATGCTCCAAACCCTACATGAAGGGCACAAAGCCTCAATTTTAGGTCCCAACGCTTCCTTTTTAGAGTCCGGAACGTTGGTTCCAGGGTTGAAAGCCTCCCTGTTCTGCTTCAAACCGTCATTTAGAAGGTACAAGGCCTCATTGTTAGGGCGCAATGCCTCATTTTTTGGCCGCGAATCCTCCTTTTTAGGGGTCAATACGTCCTTGTTACTGTAAAATCCCTCACTTTTATGTTCCAGACATCTCATTTAGGGCACAAAGCCTCGTTTTGTGGTCCCAAAGCTTCCTTTTTAGAGTCCAAAGCTTTGATTCTGTGGTTGAATTCCTCCTTTTATAATCCAAACCCTCCCGTTGATTGGACAAACCCTCATTTTTAGGGCCCAAACGCTCTTTTTTATGCTGTAAATCCTTCTTCTTACTGTAAAATCCCTCCTTTTTATGCTCCAAACGTCTCCTTTAGGGCACGAGCCTCAATGTTAGGTCCCAAAGACTTGGTTAAGAGTCCAAAGCTTTGAGTCTAGGGTTGAAAGCCTGCTTTGTACTCTGCAAACCCTCCTTTTTAGGGTACAAACCCTCCTTTTTGGTGCACAAGGCCTCGCTGTTAGGGTGCAAACACTCATGTTAAGATTCCCAAGCTTCGAGTCCAGGGTTGAAAGCCGCATCTTTATGCTGCAAACCACCGTTGTTAGGCTTCAAATCCTACTTTTCATTCTGAAATCCCACGTTTTTATGCTCCAAACCCTACATGAAGGGCACAAAGCCTCAATTTTAGGTCCCAACGCTTCCTTTTTAGAGTCTGGAACGTTGGTTCCAGGGTTGAAAGCCTCCCTGTTCTGCTTCAAACCGTCATTTAGAAGGTACACAGGCCTCATTGTTAGGGCGCAATGCCTCATTTTTTGGCCGCGAATCCTCCTTTGTAGGGGTCAATACGTCCTTGTTACTGTAAAATCCCTCACTTTTATGTTCCAGACATCTCATTTAGGGCACAAAGCCTCGTTTTGTGGTCCCAAAGCTTCCTTTTTAGAGTCCAAAGCTTTGATTCTGTGGTTGAATTCCTCCTTTTATAATCCAAACCCTCCCGTTGATTGGACAAACCCTCATTTTTAGGGCCCAAACGCTCTTTTTTATGCTGTAAATCCTTCTTCTTACTGTAAAATCCCTCCTTTTTATGCTCCAAACGTCTCCTTTAGGGCACGAGCCTCAATGTTAGGTCCCAAAGACTTGGTTAAGAGTCCAAAGCTTTGAGTCTAGGGTTGAAAGCCTGCTTTGTACTCTGCAAACCCTCCTTTTTAGGGTACAAACCCTCCTTTTTGGTGCACAAGGCCTCGCTGTTAGGGTGCAAACACTCATGTTAAGATTCCCAAGCTTCGAGTCCAGGGTTGAAAGAGGCATCTTTATGCTCCAAACCACCGTTTTTAGGCTTCAAATCCTACTTTTCATTCTGAAATCCCACGTTTTTATGCTCCAAACCCTACATGAAGGGCACAAAGCCTCAATTTTAGGTCCCAACGCTTCCTTTTTAGAGTCTGGAACGTTGGTTCCAGGGTTGAAAGCCTCCCTGTTCTGCTTCAAACCGTCATTTAGAAGGTACACAGGCCTCATTGTTAGGGCGCAATGCCTCATTTTTTGGCCACGAATCCACCTTTTTAGGGGTCAATACGTCCTTGTGACTGTAAAATCCCTCACTTTTATGTTCCAGACATCTCATTTAGGGCACAAAGCCTCGTTTTGGGGTCCCAAAGCTTCCTTTTTAGAGTCCAAAGCTTTGATTCTGTGGTTGAATTCCTCCTTTTATAATCCAAACCCTCCCGTTGATTGGACAAACCCTCATTTTTAGGGCCCAAATGCTCTTTTTTATGCTGTAAATCCTTCTTCTTACTGTAAAATCCCTCCTTTTTATGCTCCAAACGTCTCCTTTAGGGCACGAGCCTCAATGTTAGGTCCCAAAGACTTGGTTAAGAGTCCAAAGCTTTGAGTCTAGGGTTGAAAGCCTGCTTTGTACTCTGCAAACCCTCCTTTTTAGGGTACAAACCCTCCTTTTTGGTGCACAAGGCCTCACTGTTAGGGTGCAAACACTCATGTTAAGATTCCCAAGCTTCGAATCCAGGGTTGAAAGCCGCATCTTTATGCTGCAAACCACCGTTGTTAGGCTTCAAATCCTACTTTTCATTCTGAAATCCCACGTTTTTATGCTCCAAACCCTACATGAAGGGCACAAAGCCTCAATTTTAGGTCCCAACGCTTCCTTTTTAGAGTCCGGAACGTTGGTTCCAGGGTTGAAAGCCTCCCTGTTCTGCTTCAAACCGTCATTTAGAAGGTACAAGGCCTCATTTTTAGGGCGCAATGCCTCATTTTTTGGCCGCGAATCCTCCTTTGTAGGGGTCAATACGTCCTTGTTACTGTAAAATCCCTCACTTTTATGTTCCAGACATCTCATTTAGGGCACAAAGCCTCGTTTTGGGGTCCCAAAGCTTCCTTTTTAGAGTCCAAAGCTTTGATTCTGTGGTTGAATTCCTCCTTTTATAATCCAAACCCTCCCGTTGATTGGACAAACCCTCATTTTTAGGGCCCAAACGCTCTTTTTTATGCTGTAAATCCTTCTTCTTACTGTAAAATCCCTCCTTTTTATGCTCCAAACGTCTCCTTTAGGGCACGAGCCTCAATGTTAGGTCCCAAAGACTTGGTTAAGAGTCCAAAGCTTTGAGTCTAGGGTTGAAAGCCTGCTTTGTACTCTGCAAACCCTCCTTTTTAGGGTACAAACCCTCCTTTTTGGTGCACAAGGCCTCGCTGTTAGGGTGCAAACACTCATGTTAAGATTCCCAAGCTTCGAGTCCAGGGTTGAAAGCCGCATCTTTATGCTGCAAACCACCGTTGTTAGGCTTCAAATCCTACTTTTCATTCTGAAATCCCACGTTATTATGCTCCAAACCCTACATGAAGGGCACAAAGCCTCAATTTTAGGTCCCAACGCTTCCTTTTTAGAGTCCGGAACGTTGGTTCCAGGGTTGAAAGCCTCCCTGTTCTGCTTCAAACCGTCATTTAGAAGGTACAAGGCCTCATGTTTAGGGCGCAATGCCTCATTTTTTGGCCGCGAATCCTCCTTTGTAGGGGTCAATACGTCCTTGTTACTGTAAAATCCCTCACTTTTATGTTCCAGACATCTCATTTAGGGCACAAAGCCTCGTTTTGGGGTCCCAAAGCTTCCTTTTTAGAGTCCAAAGCTTTGATTCTGTGGTTGAATTCCTCCTTTTATAATCCAAACCCTCCCGTTGATTGGACAAACCCTCATTTTTAGGGCCCAAATGCTCTTTTTTATGCTGTAAATCCTTCTTCTTACTGTAAAATCCCTCCTTTTTATGCTCCAAACGTCTCCTTTAGGGCACGAGCCTCAATGTTAGGTCCCAAAGACTTGGTTAAGAGTCCAAAGCTTTGAGTCTAGGGTTGAAAGCCTGCTTTGTACTCTGCAAACCCTCCCTTTTAGGGTACAAACCCTCCTTTTTGGTGCACAAGGCCTCACTGTTAGGGTGCAAACACTCATGTTAAGATTCCCAAGCTTCGAATCCAGGGTTGAAAGCCGCATCTTTATGCTGCAAACCACCGTTGTTAGGCTTCAAATCCTACTTTTCATTCTGAAATCCCACGTTATTATGCTCCAAACCCTACATGAAGGGCACAAAGCCTCAATTTTAGGTCCCAACGCTTCCTTTTTAGAGTCCGGAACGTTGGTTCCAGGGTTGAAAGCCTCCCTGTTCTGCTTCAAACCGTCATTTAGAAGGTACAAGGCCTCATTTTTAGGGCGCAATGCCTCATTTTTTGGCCGCGAATCCTCCTTTTTAGGGGTCAATACGTCCTTGTTACTGTAAAATCCCTCACTTTTATGTTCCAGACATCTCATTTAGGGCACAAAGCCTCGTTTTGTGGTCCCAAAGCTTCCTTTTTAGAGTCCAAAGCTTTGATTCTGTGGTTGAATTCCTCCTTTTATAATCCAAACCCTCCCGTTGATTGGACAAGCCCTCATTTTTAGGGCCCAAACGCTCTTTTTTATGCTGTAAATCCTTCTTCTTACTGTAAAATCCCTCCTTTTTATGCTCCAAACGTCTCCTTTAGGGCACGAGCCTCAATGTTAGGTCCCAAAGACTTGGTTAAGAGTCCAAAGTTTTGAGTCTAGGGTTGAAAGCCTGCTTTGTACTCTGCAAACCCTCCTTTTTAGGGTACAAACCCTCCTTTTTGGTGCACAAGCCCTCGCTGTTAGGGTGCAAACACTCATGTTAAGATTCCCAAGCTTCGAGTCCAGGGTTGAAAGCGGCATCTTTATGCTGCAAACCACCGTTGTTAGGCTTCAAATCCTACTTTTCATTCTGAAATCCCACGTTTTTATGCTCCAAACCCTACATGAAGGGCACAAAGCCTCAATTTTAGGTCCCAACGCTTCCTTTTTAGAGTCTGGAACGTTGGTTCCAGGGTTGAAAGCCTCCCTGTTCTGCTTCAAACCGTCATTTAGAAGGTACAAGGCCTCATTTTTAGGGCGCAATGCCTCATTTTTTGGCCGCGAATCCTCCTTTGTAGGGGTCAATACGTCCTTGTTACTGTAAAATCCCTCACTTTTATGTTCCAGACATCTCATTTAGGGCACAAAGCCTCGTTTTGGGGTCCCAAAGCTTCCTTTTTAGAGTCCAAAGCTTTGATTCTGTGGTTGAATTCCTCCTTTTATAATCCAAACCCTCCCGTTGATTGGACAAACCCTCATTTTTAGGGCCCAAACGCTCTTTTTTATGCTGTAAATCCTTCTTCTTACTGTAAAATCCCTCCTTTTTATGCTCCAAACGTCTCCTTTAGGGCACGAGCCTCAATGTTAGGTCCCAAAGACTTGGTTAAGAGTCCAAAGTTTTGAGTCTAGGGTTGAAAGCCTGCTTTGTACTCTGCAAACCCTCCTTTTTAGGGTACAAACCCTCCTTTTTGGTGCACAAGGCCTCGCTGTTAGGGTGCAAACAGTCATGTTAAGATTCCCAAGCTTCGAGTCCAGGGTTGAAAGCCGCATCTTTATGCTGCAAACCACCGTTGTTAGGCTTCAAATCCTACTTTTCATTCTGAAATCCCACGTTATTATGCTCCAAACCCTACATGAAGGGCACAAAGCCTCAATTTTAGGTCCCAACGCTTCCTTTTTAGAGTCCGGAATGTTGGTTCCAGGGTTGAAAGGCTCCCTGTTCTGCTTCAAACCGTCATTTAGAAGGTACAAGGCCTCATTTTTAGGGCGCAATGCCTCATTTTTTGGCCGCGAATCCTCCTTTTTAGGGGTCAATACGTCCTTGTTACTGTAAAATCCCTCACTTTTATGTTCCAGACATCTCATTTAGGGCACAAAGCCTCGTTTTGTGGTCCCAAAGCTTCCTTTTTAGAGTCCAAAGCTTTGATTCTGTGGTTGAATTCCTCCTTTTATAATCCAAACCCTCCCGTTGATTGGACAAACCCTCATTTTTAGGGCCCAAACGCTCTTTTTTATGCTGTAAATCCTTCTTCTTACTGTAAAATCCCTCCTTTTTATGCTCCAAACGTCTCCTTTAGGGCACGAGCCTCAATGTTAGGTCCCAAAGACTTGGTTAAGAGTCCAAAGCTTTGAGTCTAGGGTTGAAAGCCTGCTTTGTACTCTGCAAACCCTCCTTTTTAGGGTACAAACCCTCCTTTTTGGTGCACAAGGCCTCGCTTTTAGGGTGCAAACACTCATGTTAAGATTCCCAAGCTTCGAGTCCAGGGTTGAAAGCCGCATCTTTATGCTGCAAACCACCGTTGTTAGGTTTCAAATCCTACTTTTCATTCTGAAATCCCACGTTTTTATGCTCCAAACCCTACATGAAGGGCACAAAGCCTCAATTTTAGGTCCCAACGCTTCCTTTTTAGAGTCTGGAACGTTGGTTCCAGGGTTGAAAGCCTCCCTGTTCTGCTTCAAACCGTCATTTAGAAGGTACACAGGCCTCATTGTTAGGGCGCAATGCCTCATTTTTTGGCCGCGAATCCTCCTTTTTAGGGGTCAATACGTCCTTGTTACTGTAAAATCCCTCACTTTTATGTTCCAGACATCTCATTTAGGGCACAAAGCCTCGTTTTGTGGTCCCAAAGCTTCCTTTTTAGAGTCCAAAGCTTTGATTCTGTGGTTGAATTCCTCCTTTTATAATCCAAACCCTCCCGTTGATTGGACAAACCCTCATTTTTAGGGCCCAAACGCTCTTTTTTATGCTGTAAATCCTTCTTCTTACTGTAAAATCCCTCCTTTTTATGCTCCAAACGTCTCCTTTAGGGCACGAGCCTCAATGTTAGGTCCCAAAGACTTGGTTAAGAGTCCAAAGCTTTGAGTCTAGGGTTGAAAGCCTGCTTTGTACTCTGCAAACCCTCCTTTTTAGGGTACAAACCCTCCTTTTTGGTGCACAAGCCCTCGCTGTTAGGGTGCAAACACTCATGTTAAGATTCCCAAGCTTCGAGTCCAGGGTTGAAAGCCGCATCTTTATGCTGCAAACCACCGTTGTTAGGCTTCAAATCCTACTTTTCATTCTGAAATCCCACGTTTTTATGCTCCAAACCCTACATGAAGGGCACAAAGCCTCAATTTTAGGTCCCAACGCTTCCTTTTTAGAGTCTGGAACGTTGGTTCCAGGGTTGAAAGCCTCCCTGTTCTGCTTCAAACCGTCATTTAGAAGGTACACAGGCCTCATTGTTAGGGCGCAATGCCTCATTTTTTGGCCGCGAATCCTCCTTTTTAGGGGTCAATACGTCCTTGTTACTGTAAAATCCCTCACTTTTATGTTCCAGACATCTCATTTAGGGCACAAAGCCTCGTTTTGTGGTCCCAAAGCTTCCTTTTTAGAGTCCAAAGCTTTGATTCTGTGGTTGAATTCCTCCTTTTATAATCCAAACCCTCCCGTTGATTGGACAAACCCTCATTTTTAGGGCCCAAATGCTCTTTTTTATGCTGTAAATCCTTCTTCTTACTGTAAAATCCCTCCTTTTTATGCTCCAAACGTCTCCTTTAGGGCACGAGCCTCAATGTTAGGTCCCAAAGACTTGGTTAAGAGTCCAAAGCTTTGAGTCTAGGGTTGAAAGCCTGCTTTGTACTCTGCAAACCCTCCTTTTTAGGGTACAAACCCTCCTTTTTGGTGCACAAGGCCTCGCTTTTAGGGTGCAAACACTCATGTTAAGATTCCCAAGCTTCGAGTCCAGGGTTGAAAGCCGCATCTTTATGCTGCAAACCACCGTTGTTAGGTTTCAAATCCTACTTTTCATTCTGAAATCCCACGTTTTTATGCTCCAAACCCTACATGAAGGGCACAAAGCCTCAATTTTAGGTCCCAACGCTTCCTTTTTAGAGTCTGGAACGTTGGTTCCAGGGTTGAAAGCCTCCCTGTTCTGCTTCAAACCGTCATTTAGAAGGTACACAGGCCTCATTGTTAGGGCGCAATGCCTCATTTTTTGGCCGCGAATCCTCCTTTTTAGGGGTCAATACGTCCTTGTTACTGTAAAATCCCTCACTTTTATGTTCCAGACATCTCATTTAGGGCACAAAGCCTCGTTTTGTGGTCCCAAAGCTTCCTTTTTAGAGTCCAAAGCTTTGATTCTGTGGTTGAATTCCTCCTTTTATAATCCAAACCCTCCCGTTGATTGGACAAACCCTCATTTTTAGGGCCCAAATGCTCTTTTTTATGCTGTAAATCCTTCTTCTTACTGTAAAATCCCTCCTTTTTATGCTCCAAACGTCTCCTTTAGGGCACGAGCCTCAATGTTAGGTCCCAAAGACTTGGTTAAGAGTCCAAAGCTTTTGAGTCTAGGGTTGAAAGCCTGCTTTGTACTCTGCAAACCCTCCTTTTTAGGGTACAAACCCTCCTTTTTGGTGCACAAGCCCTCGCTGTTAGGGTGCAAACACTCATGTTAAGATTCCCAAGCTTCGAGTCCAGGGTTGAAAGCGGCATCTTTATGCTGCAAACCACCGTTGTTAGGCTTCAATTCCTACTTTTCATTCTGAAATCCCACGTTTTTATGCTCCAAACCCTACATGAAGGGCACAAAGCCTCAATTTTAGGTCCCAACGCTTCCTTTTTAGAGTCTGGAACGTTGGTTCCAGGGTTGAAAGCCTCCCTGTTCTGCTTCAAACCGTCATTTAGAAGGTACAAGGCCTCATTTTTAGGGCGCAATGCCTCATTTTTTGGCCGCGAATCCTCCTTTGTAGGGGTCAATACGTCCTTGTTACTGTAAAATCCCTCACTTTTATGTTCCAGACATCTCATTTAGGGCACAAAGCCTCGTTTTGGGGTCCCAAAGCTTCCTTTTTAGAGTCCAAAGCTTTGATTCTGTGGTTGAATTCCTCCTTTTATAATCCAAACCCTCCCGTTGATTGGACAAACCCTCATTTTTAGGGCCCAAATGCTCTTTTTTATGCTGTAAATCCTTCTTCTTACTGTAAAATCCCTCCTTTTTATGCTCCAAACGTCTCCTTTAGGGCACGAGCCTCAATGTTAGGTCCCAAAGACTTGGTTAAGAGTCCAAAGCTTTGAGTCTAGGGTTGAAAGCCTGCTTTGTACTCTGCAAACCCTCCTTTTTAGGGTACAAACCCTCCTTTTTGGTGCACAAGCCCTCGCTGTTAGGGTGCAAACACTCATGTTAAGATTCCCAAGCTTCGAGTCCAGGGTTGAAAGCCGCATCTTTATGCTGCAAACCACCGTTGTTAGGCTTCAAATCCTACTTTTCATTCTGAAATCCCACGTTTTTATGCTCCAAACCCTACATGAAGGGCACAAAGCCTCAATTTTAGGTCCCAACGCTTCCTTTTTAGAGTCTGGAACGTTGGTTCCAGGGTTGAAAGCCTCCCTGTTCTGCTTCAAACCGTCATTTAGAAGGTACACAGGCCTCATTGTTAGGGCGCAATGCCTCATTTTTTGGCCGCGAATCCTCCTTTTTAGGGGTCAATACGTCCTTGTTACTGTAAAATCCCTCACTTTTATGTTCCAGACATCTCATTTAGGGCACAAAGCCTCGTTTTGTGGTCCCAAAGCTTCCTTTTTAGAGTCCAAAGCTTTGATTCTGTGGTTGAATTCCTCCTTTTATAATCCAAACCCTCCCGTTGATTGGACAAACCCTCATTTTTAGGGCCCAAATGCTCTTTTTTATGCTGTAAATCCTTCTTCTTACTGTAAAATCCCTCCTTTTTATGCTCCAAACGTCTCCTTTAGGGCACGAGCCTCAATGTTAGGTCCCAAAGACTTGGTTAAGAGTCCAAAGCTTTTGAGTCTAGGGTTGAAAGCCTGCTTTGTACTCTGCAAACCCTCCTTTTTAGGGTACAAACCCTCCTTTTTGGTGCACAAGCCCTCGCTGTTAGGGTGCAAACACTCATGTTAAGATTCCCAAGCTTCGAGTCCAGGGTTGAAAGCGGCATCTTTATGCTGCAAACCACCGTTGTTAGGCTTCAATTCCTACTTTTCATTCTGAAATCCCACGTTTTTATGCTCCAAACCCTACATGAAGGGCACAAAGCCTCAATTTTAGGTCCCAACGCTTCCTTTTTAGAGTCTGGAACGTTGGTTCCAGGGTTGAAAGCCTCCCTGTTCTGCTTCAAACCGTCATTTAGAAGGTACACAGGCCTCATTGTTAGGGCGCAATGCCTCATTTTTTGGCCGCGAATCCTCCTTTTTAGGGGTCAATACGTCCTTGTTACTGTAAAATCCCTCACTTTTATGTTCCAGACATCTCATTTAGGGCACAAAGCCTCGTTTTGTGGTCCCAAAGCTTCCTTTTTAGAGTCCAAAGCTTTGATTCTGTGGTTGAATTCCTCCTTTTATAATCCAAACCCTCCCGTTGATTGGACAAACCCTCATTTTTAGGGCCCAAACGCTCTTTTTTATGCTGTAAATCCTTCTTCTTACTGTAAAATCCCTCCTTTTTATGCTCCAAACGTCTCCTTTAGGGCACGAGCCTCAATGTTAGGTCCCAAAGACTTGGTTAAGAGTCCAAAGCTTTGAGTCTAGGGTTGAAAGCCTGCTTTGTACTCTGCAAACCCTCCTTTTTAGGGTACAAACCCTCCTTTTTGGTGCACAAGCCCTCGCTGTTAGGGTGCAAACACTCATGTTAAGATTCCCAAGCTTCGAGTCCAGGGTTGAAAGCCGCATCTTTATGCTGCAAACCACCGTTGTTAGGCTTCAAATCCTACTTTTCATTCTGAAATCCCACGTTATTATGCTCCAAACCCTACATGAAGGGCACAAAGCCTCAATTTTAGGTCCCAACGCTTCCTTTTTAGAGTCCGGAACGTTGGTTCCAGGGTTGAAAGCCTCCCTGTTCTGCTTCAAACCGTCATTTAGAAGGTACAAGGCCTCATTTTTAGGGCGCAATGCCTCATTTTTTGGCCGCGAATCCTCCTTTGTAGGGGTCAATACGTCCTTGTTACTGTAAAATCCCTCACTTTTATGTTCCAGACATCTCATTTAGGGCACAAAGCCTCGTTTTGTGGTCCCAAAGCTTCCTTTTTAGAGTCCAAAGCTTTGATTCTGTGGTTGAATTCCTCCTTTTATAATCCAAACCCTCCCGTTGATTGGACAAACCCTCATTTTTAGGGCCCAAATGCTCTTTTTTATGCTGTAAATCCTTCTTCTTACTGTAAAATCCCTCCTTTTTATGCTCCAAACGTCTCCTTTAGGGCACGAGCCTCAATGTTAGGTCCCAAAGACTTGGTTAAGAGTCCAAAGCTTTGAGTCTAGGGTTGAAAGCCTGCTTTGTACTCTGCAAACCCTCCTTTTTAGGGTACAAACCCTCCTTTTTGGTGCACAAGCCCTCGCTGTTAGGGTGCAAACACTCATGTTAAGATTCCCAAGCTTCGAGTCCAGGGTTGAAAGCCGCATCTTTATGCTGCAAACCACCGTTGTTAGGCTTCAAATCCTACTTTTCATTCTGAAATCCCACGTTTTTATGCTCCAAACCCTACATGAAGGGCACAAAGCCTCAATTTTAGGTCCCAACGCTTCCTTTTTAGAGTCTGGAACGTTGGTTCCAGGGTTGAAAGCCTCCCTGTTCTGCTTCAAACCGTCATTTAGAAGGTACACAGGCCTCATTGTTAGGGCGCAATGCCTCATTTTTTGGCCGCGAATCCTCCTTTTTAGGGGTCAATACGTCCTTGTTACTGTAAAATCCCTCACTTTTATGTTCCAGACATCTCATTTAGGGCACAAAGCCTCGTTTTGTGGTCCCAAAGCTTCCTTTTTAGAGTCCAAAGCTTTGATTCTGTGGTTGAATTCCTCCTTTTATAATCCAAACCCTCCCGTTGATTGGACAAACCCTCATTTTTAGGGCCCAAATGCTCTTTTTTATGCTGTAAATCCTTCTTCTTACTGTAAAATCCCTCCTTTTTATGCTCCAAACGTCTCCTTTAGGGCACGAGCCTCAATGTTAGGTCCCAAAGACTTGGTTAAGAGTCCAAAGCTTTTGAGTCTAGGGTTGAAAGCCTGCTTTGTACTCTGCAAACCCTCCTTTTTAGGGTACAAACCCTCCTTTTTGGTGCACAAGCCCTCGCTGTTAGGGTGCAAACACTCATGTTAAGATTCCCAAGCTTCGAGTCCAGGGTTGAAAGCGGCATCTTTATGCTGCAAACCACCGTTGTTAGGCTTCAATTCCTACTTTTCATTCTGAAATCCCACGTTTTTATGCTCCAAACCCTACATGAAGGGCACAAAGCCTCAATTTTAGGTCCCAACGCTTCCTTTTTAGAGTCTGGAACGTTGGTTCCAGGGTTGAAAGCCTCCCTGTTCTGCTTCAAACCGTCATTTAGAAGGTACACAGGCCTCATTGTTAGGGCGCAATGCCTCATTTTTTGGCCGCGAATCCTCCTTTTTAGGGGTCAATACGTCCTTGTTACTGTAAAATCCCTCACTTTTATGTTCCAGACATCTCATTTAGGGCACAAAGCCTCGTTTTGGGGTCCCAAAGCTTCCTTTTTAGAGTCCAAAGCTTTGATTCTGTGGTTGAATTCCTCCTTTTATAATCCAAACCCTCCCGTTGATTGGACAAACCCTCATTTTTAGGGCCCAAACGCTCTTTTTTATGCTGTAAATCCTTCTTCTTACTGTAAAATCCCTCCTTTTTATGCTCCAAACGTCTCCTTTAGGGCACGAGCCTCAATGTTAGGTCCCAAAGACTTGGTTAAGAGTCCAAAGTTTTGAGTCTAGGGTTGAAAGCCTGCTTTGTACTCTGCAAACCCTCCTTTTTAGGGTACAAACCCTCCTTTTTGGTGCACAAGCCCTCGCTGTTAGGGTGCAAACACTCATGTTAAGGTTCCCAAGCTTCGAGTCCAGGGTTGAAAGCCGCATCTTTATGCTGCAAACCACCGTTGTTAGGCTTCAAATCCTACTTTTCATTCTGAAATCCCACGTTATTATGCTCCAAACCCTACATGAAGGGCACAAAGCCTCAATTTTAGGTCCCAACGCTTCCTTTTTAGAGTCCGGAACGTTGGTTCCAGGGTTGAAAGCCTCCCTGTTCTGCTTCAAACCGTCATTTAGAAGGTACAAGGCCTCATTTTTAGGGCGCAATGCCTCATTTTTTGGCCGCGAATCCTCCTTTGTAGGGGTCAATACGTCCTTGTTACTGTAAAATCCCTCACTTTTATGTTCCAGACATCTCATTTAGGGCACAAAGCCTCGTTTTGTGGTCCCAAAGCTTCCTTTTTAGAGTCCAAAGCTTTGATTCTGTGGTTGAATTCCTCCTTTTATAATCCAAACCCTCCCGTTGATTGGACAAACCCTCATTTTTAGGGCCCAAATGCTCTTTTTTATGCTGTAAATCCTTCTTCTTACTGTAAAATCCCTCCTTTTTATGCTCCAAACGTCTCCTTTAGGGCACGAGCCTCAATGTTAGGTCCCAAAGACTTGGTTAAGAGTCCAAAGCTTTGAGTCTAGGGTTGAAAGCCTGCTTTGTACTCTGCAAACCCTCCTTTTTAGGGTACAAACCCTCCTTTTTGGTGCACAAGCCCTCGCTGTTAGGGTGCAAACACTCATGTTAAGATTCCCAAGCTTCGAGTCCAGGGTTGAAAGCCGCATCTTTATGCTGCAAACCACCGTTGTTAGGCTTCAAATCCTACTTTTCATTCTGAAATCCCACGTTTTTATGCTCCAAACCCTACATGAAGGGCACAAAGCCTCAATTTTAGGTCCCAACGCTTCCTTTTTAGAGTCTGGAACGTTGGTTCCAGGGTTGAAAGCCTCCCTGTTCTGCTTCAAACCGTCATTTAGAAGGTACACAGGCCTCATTGTTAGGGCGCAATGCCTCATTTTTTGGCCGCGAATCCTCCTTTTTAGGGGTCAATACGTCCTTGTTACTGTAAAATCCCTCACTTTTATGTTCCAGACATCTCATTTAGGGCACAAAGCCTCGTTTTGTGGTCCCAAAGCTTCCTTTTTAGAGTCCAAAGCTTTGATTCTGTGGTTGAATTCCTCCTTTTATAATCCAAACCCTCCCGTTGATTGGACAAACCCTCATTTTTAGGGCCCAAATGCTCTTTTTTATGCTGTAAATCCTTCTTCTTACTGTAAAATCCCTCCTTTTTATGCTCCAAACGTCTCCTTTAGGGCACGAGCCTCAATGTTAGGTCCCAAAGACTTGGTTAAGAGTCCAAAGCTTTTGAGTCTAGGGTTGAAAGCCTGCTTTGTACTCTGCAAACCCTCCTTTTTAGGGTACAAACCCTCCTTTTTGGTGCACAAGCCCTCGCTGTTAGGGTGCAAACACTCATGTTAAGATTCCCAAGCTTCGAGTCCAGGGTTGAAAGCGGCATCTTTATGCTGCAAACCACCGTTGTTAGGCTTCAATTCCTACTTTTCATTCTGAAATCCCACGTTTTTATGCTCCAAACCCTACATGAAGGGCACAAAGCCTCAATTTTAGGTCCCAACGCTTCCTTTTTAGAGTCTGGAACGTTGGTTCCAGGGTTGAAAGCCTCCCTGTTCTGCTTCAAACCGTCATTTAGAAGGTACACAGGCCTCATTGTTAGGGCGCAATGCCTCATTTTTTGGCCGCGAATCCTCCTTTTTAGGGGTCAATACGTCCTTGTTACTGTAAAATCCCTCACTTTTATGTTCCAGACATCTCATTTAGGGCACAAAGCCTCGTTTTGGGGTCCCAAAGCTTCCTTTTTAGAGTCCAAAGCTTTGATTCTGTGGTTGAATTCCTCCTTTTATAATCCAAACCCTCCCGTTGATTGGACAAACCCTCATTTTTAGGGCCCAAACGCTCTTTTTTATGCTGTAAATCCTTCTTCTTACTGTAAAATCCCTCCTTTTTATGCTCCAAACGTCTCCTTTAGGGCACGAGCCTCAATGTTAGGTCCCAAAGACTTGGTTAAGAGTCCAAAGTTTTGAGTCTAGGGTTGAAAGCCTGCTTTGTACTCTGCAAACCCTCCTTTTTAGGGTACAAACCCTCCTTTTTGGTGCACAAGCCCTCGCTGTTAGGGTGCAAACACTCATGTTAAGATTCCCAAGCTTCGAGTCCAGGGTTGAAAGCCGCATCTTTATGCTGCAAACCACCGTTGTTAGGCTTCAAATCCTACTTTTCATTCTGAAATCCCACGTTATTATGCTCCAAACCCTACATGAAGGGCACAAAGCCTCAATTTTAGGTCCCAACGCTTCCTTTTTAGAGTCCGGAACGTTGGTTCCAGGGTTGAAAGCCTCCCTGTTCTGCTTCAAACCGTCATTTAGAAGGTACAAGGCCTCATGTTTAGGGCGCAATGCCTCATTTTTTGGCCGCGAATCCTCCTTTGTAGGGGTCAATACGTCCTTGTTACTGTAAAATCCCTCACTTTTATGTTCCAGACATCTCATTTAGGGCACAAAGCCTCGTTTTGTGGTCCCAAAGCTTCCTTTTTAGAGTCCAAAGCTTTGATTCTGTGGTTGAATTCCTCCTTTTATAATCCAAACCCTCCCGTTGATTGGACAAACCCTCATTTTTAGGGCCCAAATGCTCTTTTTTATGCTGTAAATCCTTCTTCTTACTGTAAAATCCCTCCTTTTTATGCTCCAAACGTCTCCTTTAGGGCACGAGCCTCAATGTTAGGTCCCAAAGACTTGGTTAAGAGTCCAAAGCTTTGAGTCTAGGGTTGAAAGCCTGCTTTGTACTCTGCAAACCCTCCTTTTTAGGGTACAAACCCTCCTTTTTGGTGCACAAGCCCTCGCTGTTAGGGTGCAAACACTCATGTTAAGATTCCCAAGCTTCGAGTCCAGGGTTGAAAGCCGCATCTTTATGCTGCAAACCACCGTTGTTAGGCTTCAAATCCTACTTTTCATTCTGAAATCCCACGTTTTTATGCTCCAAACCCTACATGAAGGGCACAAAGCCTCAATTTTAGGTCCCAACGCTTCCTTTTTAGAGTCTGGAACGTTGGTTCCAGGGTTGAAAGCCTCCCTGTTCTGCTTCAAACCGTCATTTAGAAGGTACACAGGCCTCATTGTTAGGGCGCAATGCCTCATTTTTTGGCCGCGAATCCTCCTTTTTAGGGGTCAATACGTCCTTGTTACTGTAAAATCCCTCACTTTTATGTTCCAGACATCTCATTTAGGGCACAAAGCCTCGTTTTGTGGTCCCAAAGCTTCCTTTTTAGAGTCCAAAGCTTTGATTCTGTGGTTGAATTCCTCCTTTTATAATCCAAACCCTCCCGTTGATTGGACAAACACTCATTTTTAGGGCCCAAACGCTCATTTTCATGCTGTAAATCCTTCTTCTTACTGTAAAATCCCTCCTTTTTATGCTCCAAACGTCTCCTTTAGGGCACGAGCCTCAATGTTAGGTCCCAAAGACTTGGTTAAGAGTCCAAAGCTTTTGAGTCTAGGGTTGAAAGCCTGCTTTGTACTCTGCAAACCCTCCTTTTTAGGGTACAAACCCTCCTTTTTGGTGCACAAGCCCTCGCTGTTAGGGTGCAAACAGTCATGTTAAGATTCCCAAGCTTCGAGTCCAGGGTTGAAAGCCGCATCTTTATGCTGCAAACCACCGTTGTTAGGCTTCAATTCCTACTTTTCATTCTGAAATCCCACGTTTTTATGCTCCAAACCCTACATGAAGGGCACAAAGCCTCAATTTTAGGTCCCAACGCTTCCTTTTTAGAGTCTGGAACGTTGGTTCCAGGGTTGAAAGCCTCCCTGTTCTGCTTCAAACCGTCATTTAGAAGGTACACAGGCCTCATTGTTAGGGCGCAATGCCTCATTTTTTGGCCGCGAATCCTCCTTTGTAGGGGTCAATACGTCCTTGTTACTGTAAAATCCCTCACTTTTATGTTCCAGACATCTCATTTAGGGCACAAAGCCTCGTTTTGGGGTCCCAAAGCTTCCTTTTTAGAGTCCAAAGCTTTGATTCTGTGGTTGAATTCCTCCTTTTATAATCCAAACCCTCCCGTTGATTGGACAAACCCTCATTTTTAGGGCCCAAATGCTCTTTTTTATGCTGTAAATCCTTCTTCTTACTGTAAAATCCCTCCTTTTTATGCTCCAAACGTCTCCTTTAGGGCACGAGCCTCAATGTTAGGTCCCAAAGACTTGGTTAAGAGTCCAAAGCTTTGAGTCTAGGGTTGAAAGCCTGCTTTGTACTCTGCAAACCCTCCTTTTTAGGGTACAAACCCTCCTTTTTGGTGCACAAGCCCTCGCTGTTAGGGTGCAAACACTCATGTTAAGATTCCCAAGCTTCGAGTCCAGGGTTGAAAGCCGCATCTTTATGCTGCAAACCACCGTTGTTAGGCTTCAAATCCTACTTTTCATTCTGAAATCCCACGTTTTTATGCTCCAAACCCTACATGAAGGGCACAAAGCCTCAATTTTAGGTCCCAACGCTTCCTTTTTAGAGTCTGGAACGTTGGTTCCAGGGTTGAAAGCCTCCCTGTTCTGCTTCAAACCGTCATTTAGAAGGTACACAGGCCTCATTGTTAGGGCGCGATGCCTCATTTTTTGGCCGCGAATCCTCCTTTTTAGGGGTCAATACGTCCTTGTTACTGTAAAATCCCTCACTTTTATGTTCCAGACATCTCATTTAGGGCACAAAGCCTCGTTTTGTGGTCCCAAAGCTTCCTTTTTAGAGTCCAAAGCTTTGATTCTGTGGTTGAATTCCTCCTTTTATAATCCAAACCCTCCCGTTGATTGGACAAACCCTCATTTTTAGGGCCCAAATGCTCTTTTTTATGCTGTAAATCCTTCTTCTTACTGTAAAATCCCTCCTTTTTATGCTCCAAACGTCTCCTTTAGGGCACGAGCCTCAATGTTAGGTCCCAAAGACTTGGTTAAGAGTCCAAAGCTTTGAGTCTAGGGTTGAAAGCCTGCTTTGTACTCTGCAAACCCTCCTTTTTAGGGTACAAACCCTCCTTTTTGGTGCACAAGCCCTCGCTGTTAGGGTGCAAACACTCATGTTAAGATTCCCAAGCTTCGAGTCCAGGGTTGAAAGCCGCATCTTTATGCTGCAAACCACCGTTGTTAGGCTTCAAATCCTACTTTTCATTCTGAAATCCCACGTTTTTATGCTCCAAACCCTACATGAAGGGCACAAAGCCTCAATTTTAGGTCCCAACGCTTCCTTTTTAGAGTCTGGAACGTTGGTTCCAGGGTTGAAAGCCTCCCTGTTCTGCTTCAAACCGTCATTTAGAAGGTACACAGGCCTCATTGTTAGGGCGCGATGCCTCATTTTTTGGCCGCGAATCCTCCTTTTTAGGGGTCAATACGTCCTTGTTACTGTAAAATCCCTCACTTTTATGTTCCAGACATCTCATTTAGGGCACAAAGCCTCGTTTTGGGGTCCCAAAGCTTCCTTTTTAGAGTCCAAAGCTTTGATTCTGTGGTTGAATTCCTCCTTTTATAATCCAAACCCTCCCGTTGATTGGACAAACCCTCATTTTTAGGGCCCAAATGCTCTTTTTTATGCTGTAAATCCTTCTTCTTACTGTAAAATCCCTCCTTTTTATGCTCCAAACGTCTCCTTTAGGGCACGAGCCTCAATGTTAGGTCCCAAAGACTTGGTTAAGAGTCCAAAGCTTTTGAGTCTAGGGTTGAAAGCCTGCTTTGTACTCTGCAAACCCTCCTTTTTAGGGTACAAACCCTCCTTTTTGGTGCACAAGCCCTCGCTGTTAGGGTGCAAACACTCATGTTAAGATTCCCAAGCTTCGAGTCCAGGGTTGAAAGCGGCATCTTTATGCTGCAAACCACCGTTGTTAGGCTTCAATTCCTACTTTTCATTCTGAAATCCCACGTTTTTATGCTCCAAACCCTACATGAAGGGCACAAAGCCTCAATTTTAGGTCCCAACGCTTCCTTTTTAGAGTCTGGAACGTTGGTTCCAGGGTTGAAAGCCTCCCTGTTCTGCTTCAAACCGTCATTTAGAAGGTACACAGGCCTCATTGTTAGGGCGCAATGCCTCATTTTTTGGCCGCGAATCCTCCTTTTTAGGGGTCAATACGTCCTTGTTACTGTAAAATCCCTCACTTTTATGTTCCAGACATCTCATTTAGGGCACAAAGCCTCGTTTTGGGGTCCCAAAGCTTCCTTTTTAGAGTCCAAAGCTTTGATTCTGTGGTTGAATTCCTCCTTTTATAATCCAAACCCTCCCGTTGATTGGACAAACCCTCATTTTTAGGGCCCAAATGCTCTTTTTTATGCTGTAAATCCTTCTTCTTACTGTAAAATCCCTCCTTTTTATGCTCCAAACGTCTCCTTTAGGGCACGAGCCTCAATGTTAGGTCCCAAAGACTTGGTTAAGAGTCCAAAGCTTTGAGTCTAGGGTTGAAAGCCTGCTTTGTACTCTGCAAACCCTCCTTTTTAGGGTACAAACCCTCCTTTTTGGTGCACAAGCCCTCGCTGTTAGGGTGCAAACACTCATGTTAAGATTCCCAAGCTTCGAGTCCAGGGTTGAAAGCCGCATCTTTATGCTGCAAACCACCGTTGTTAGGCTTCAAATCCTACTTTTCATTCTGAAATCCCACGTTTTTATGCTCCAAACCCTACATGAAGGGCACAAAGCCTCAATTTTAGGTCCCAACGCTTCCTTTTTAGAGTCTGGAACGTTGGTTCCAGGGTTGAAAGCCTCCCTGTTCTGCTTCAAACCGTCATTTAGAAGGTACACAGGCCTCATTGTTAGGGCGCAATGCCTCATTTTTTGGCCGCGAATCCTCCTTTTTAGGGGTCAATACGTCCTTGTTACTGTAAAATCCCTCACTTTTATGTTCCAGACATCTCATTTAGGGCACAAAGCCTCGTTTTGGGGTCCCAAAGCTTCCTTTTTAGAGTCCAAAGCTTTGATTCTGTGGTTGAATTCCTCCTTTTATAATCCAAACCCTCCCGTTGATTGGACAAACCCTCATTTTTAGGGCCCAAATGCTCTTTTTTATGCTGTAAATCCTTCTTCTTACTGTAAAATCCCTCCTTTTTATGCTCCAAACGTCTCCTTTAGGGCACGAGCCTCAATGTTAGGTCCCAAAGACTTGGTTAAGAGTCCAAAGCTTTTGAGTCTAGGGTTGAAAGCCTGCTTTGTACTCTGCAAACCCTCCTTTTTAGGGTACAAACCCTCCTTTTTGGTGCACAAGCCCTCGCTGTTAGGGTGCAAACACTCATGTTAAGATTCCCAAGCTTCGAGTCCAGGGTTGAAAGCGGCATCTTTATGCTGCAAACCACCGTTGTTAGGCTTCAATTCCTACTTTTCATTCTGAAATCCCACGTTTTTATGCTCCAAACCCTACATGAAGGGCACAAAGCCTCAATTTTAGGTCCCAACGCTTCCTTTTTAGAGTCTGGAACGTTGGTTCCAGGGTTGAAAGCCTCCCTGTTCTGCTTCAAACCGTCATTTAGAAGGTACACAGGCCTCATTGTTAGGGCGCAATGCCTCATTTTTTGGCCGCGAATCCTCCTTTTTAGGGGTCAATACGTCCTTGTTACTGTAAAATCCCTCACTTTTATGTTCCAGACATCTCATTTAGGGCACAAAGCCTCGTTTTGGGGTCCCAAAGCTTCCTTTTTAGAGTCCAAAGCTTTGATTCTGTGGTTGAATTCCTCCTTTTATAATCCAAACCCTCCCGTTGATTGGACAAACCCTCATTTTTAGGGCCCAAATGCTCTTTTTTATGCTGTAAATCCTTCTTCTTACTGTAAAATCCCTCCTTTTTATGCTCCAAACGTCTCCTTTAGGGCACGAGCCTCAATGTTAGGTCCCAAAGACTTGGTTAAGAGTCCAAAGCTTTGAGTCTAGGGTTGAAAGCCTGCTTTGTACTCTGCAAACCCTCCTTTTTAGGGTACAAACCCTCCTTTTTGGTGCACAAGCCCTCGCTGTTAGGGTGCAAACACTCATGTTAAGATTCCCAAGCTTCGAGTCCAGGGTTGAAAGCCGCATCTTTATGCTGCAAACCACCGTTGTTAGGCTTCAAATCCTACTTTTCATTCTGAAATCCCACGTTTTTATGCTCCAAACCCTACATGAAGGGCACAAAGCCTCAATTTTAGGTCCCAACGCTTCCTTTTTAGAGTCTGGAACGTTGGTTCCAGGGTTGAAAGCCTCCCTGTTCTGCTTCAAACCGTCATTTAGAAGGTACACAGGCCTCATTGTTAGGGCGCAATGCCTCATTTTTTGGCCGCGAATCCTCCTTTTTAGGGGTCAATACGTCCTTGTTACTGTAAAATCCCTCACTTTTATGTTCCAGACATCTCATTTAGGGCACAAAGCCTCGTTTTGTGGTCCCAAAGCTTCCTTTTTAGAGTCCAAAGCTTTGATTCTGTGGTTGAATTCCTCCTTTTATAATCCAAACCCTCCCGTTGATTGGACAAACCCTCATTTTTAGGGCCCAAATGCTCTTTTTTATGCTGTAAATCCTTCTTCTTACTGTAAAATCCCTCCTTTTTATGCTCCAAACGTCTCCTTTAGGGCACGAGCCTCAATGTTAGGTCCCAAAGACTTGGTTAAGAGTCCAAAGCTTTTGAGTCTAGGGTTGAAAGCCTGCTTTGTACTCTGCAAACCCTCCTTTTTAGGGTACAAACCCTCCTTTTTGGTGCACAAGCCCTCGCTGTTAGGGTGCAAACACTCATGTTAAGATTCCCAAGCTTCGAGTCCAGGGTTGAAAGCGGCATCTTTATGCTGCAAACCACCGTTGTTAGGCTTCAATTCCTACTTTTCATTCTGAAATCCCACGTTTTTATGCTCCAAACCCTACATGAAGGGCACAAAGCCTCAATTTTAGGTCCCAACGCTTCCTTTTTAGAGTCTGGAACGTTGGTTCCAGGGTTGAAAGCCTCCCTGTTCTGCTTCAAACCGTCATTTAGAAGGTACACAGGCCTCATTGTTAGGGCGCAATGCCTCATTTTTTGGCCGCGAATCCTCCTTTTTAGGGGTCAATACGTCCTTGTTACTGTAAAATCCCTCACTTTTATGTTCCAGACATCTCATTTAGGGCACAAAGCCTCGTTTTGGGGTCCCAAAGCTTCCTTTTTAGAGTCCAAAGCTTTGATTCTGTGGTTGAATTCCTCCTTTTATAATCCAAACCCTCCCGTTGATTGGACAAACCCTCATTTTTAGGGCCCAAACGCTCTTTTTTATGCTGTAAATCCTTCTTCTTACTGTAAAATCCCTCCTTTTTATGCTCCAAACGTCTCCTTTAGGGCACGAGCCTCAATGTTAGGTCCCAAAGACTTGGTTAAGAGTCCAAAGTTTTGAGTCTAGGGTTGAAAGCCTGCTTTGTACTCTGCAAACCCTCCTTTTTAGGGTACAAACCCTCCTTTTTGGTGCACAAGCCCTCGCTGTTAGGGTGCAAACACTCATGTTAAGATTCCCAAGCTTCGAGTCCAGGGTTGAAAGCCGCATCTTTATGCTGCAAACCACCGTTGTTAGGCTTCAAATCCTACTTTTCATTCTGAAATCCCACGTTATTATGCTCCAAACCCTACATGAAGGGCACAAAGCCTCAATTTTAGGTCCCAACGCTTCCTTTTTAGAGTCCGGAACGTTGGTTCCAGGGTTGAAAGCCTCCCTGTTCTGCTTCAAACCGTCATTTAGAAGGTACAAGGCCTCATTTTTAGGGCGCAATGCCTCATTTTTTGGCCGCGAATCCTCCTTTGTAGGGGTCAATACGTCCTTGTTACTGTAAAATCCCTCACTTTTATGTTCCAGACATCTCATTTAGGGCACAAAGCCTCGTTTTGTGGTCCCAAAGCTTCCTTTTTAGAGTCCAAAGCTTTGATTCTGTGGTTGAATTCCTCCTTTTATAATCCAAACCCTCCCGTTGATTGGACAAACCCTCATTTTTAGGGCCCAAATGCTCTTTTTTATGCTGTAAATCCTTCTTCTTACTGTAAAATCCCTCCTTTTTATGCTCCAAACGTCTCCTTTAGGGCACGAGCCTCAATGTTAGGTCCCAAAGACTTGGTTAAGAGTCCAAAGCTTTGAGTCTAGGGTTGAAAGCCTGCTTTGTACTCTGCAAACCCTCCTTTTTAGGGTACAAACCCTCCTTTTTGGTGCACAAGCCCTCGCTGTTAGGGTGCAAACACTCATGTTAAGATTCCCAAGCTTCGAGTCCAGGGTTGAAAGCGGCATCTTTATGCTGCAAACCACCGTTGTTAGGCTTCAATTCCTACTTTTCATTCTGAAATCCCACGTTTTTATGCTCCAAACCCTACATGAAGGGCACAAAGCCTCAATTTTAGGTCCCAACGCTTCCTTTTTAGAGTCTGGAACGTTGGTTCCAGGGTTGAAAGCCTCCCTGTTCTGCTTCAAACCGTCATTTAGAAGGTACACAGGCCTCATTGTTAGGGCGCAATGCCTCATTTTTTGGCCGCGAATCCTCCTTTTTAGGGGTCAATACGTCCTTGTTACTGTAAAATCCCTCACTTTTATGTTCCAGACATCTCATTTAGGGCACAAAGCCTCGTTTTGTGGTCCCAAAGCTTCCTTTTTAGAGTCCAAAGCTTTGATTCTGTGGTTGAATTCCTCCTTTTATAATCCAAACCCTCACGTTGATTGGACAAACCCTCATTTTTAGGGCCCAAACGCTCTTTTTTATGCTGTAAATCCTTCTTCTTACTGTAAAATCCCTCCTTTTTATGCTCCAAACGTCTCCTTTAGGGCACGAGCCTCAATGTTAGGTCCCAAAGACTTGGTTAAGAGTCCAAAGCTTTGAGTCTAGGGTTGAAAGCCTGCTTTGTACTCTGCAAACCCTCCTTTTTAGGGTACAAACCCTCCTTTTTGGTGCACAAGCCCTCGCTGTTAGGGTGCAAACACTCATGTTAAGATTCCCAAGCTTCGAGTCCAGGGTTGAAAGCCGCATCTTTATGCTGCAAACCACCGTTGTTAGGCTTCAAATCCTACTTTTCATTCTGAAATCCCACCTTTTTATGCTCCAAACCCTACATGAAGGGCACAAAGCCTCAATTTTAGGTCCCAACGCTTCCTTTTTAGAGTCTGGAACGTTGGTTCCAGGGTTGAAAGCCTCCCTGTTCTGCTTCAAACCGTCATTTAGAAGGTACACAGGCCTCATTGTTAGGGCGCAATGCCTCATTTTTTGGCCGCGAATCCTCCTTTGTAGGGGTCAATACGTCCTTGTTACTGTAAAATCCCTCACTTTTATGTTCCAGACATCTCATTTAGGGCACAAAGCCTCGTTTTGGGGTCCCAAAGCTTCCTTTTTAGAGTCCAAAGCTTTGATTCTGTGGTTGAATTCCTCCTTTTATAATCCAAACCCTCCCGTTGATTGGACAAACCCTCATTTTTAGGGCCCAAACGCTCTTTTTTATGCTGTAAATCCTTCTTCTTACTGTAAAATCCCTCCTTTTTATGCTCCAAACGTCTCCTTTAGGGCACGAGCCTCAATGTTAGGTCCCAAAGACTTGGTTAAGAGTCCAAAGCTTTGAGTCTAGGGTTGAAAGCCTGCTTTGTACTCTGCAAACCCTCCTTTTTAGGGTACAAACCCTCCTTTTTGGTGCACAAGCCCTCGCTGTTAGGGTGCAAACACTCATGTTAAGATTCCCAAGCTTCGAGTCCAGGGTTGAAAGCCGCATCTTTATGCTGCAAACCACCGTTGTTAGGCTTCAAATCCTACTTTTCATTCTGAAATCCCACGTTTTTATGCTCCAAACCCTACATGAAGGGCACAAAGCCTCAATTTTAGGTCCCAACGCTTCCTTTTTAGAGTCTGGAACGTTGGTTCCAGGGTTGAAAGCCTCCCTGTTCTGCTTCAAACCGTCATTTAGAAGGTACAAGGCCTCATTTTTAGGGCGCGATGCCTCATTTTTTGGCCGCGAATCCTCCTTTGTAGGGGTCAATACGTCCTTGTTACTGTAAAATCCCTCACTTTTATGTTCCAGACATCTCATTTAGGGCACAAAGCCTCGTTTTGTGGTCCCAAAGCTTCCTTTTTAGAGTCCAAAGCTTTGATTCTGTGGTTGAATTCCTCCTTTTATAATCCAAACCCTCCCGTTGATTGGACAAACCCTCATTTTTAGGGCCCAAACGCTCTTTTTTATGCTGTAAATCCTTCTTCTTACTGTAAAATCCCTCCTTTTTATGCTCCAAACGTCTCCTTTAGGGCACGAGCCTCAATGTTAGGTCCCAAAGACTTGGTTAAGAGTCCAAAGCTTTGAGTCTAGGGTTGAAAGCCTGCTTTGTACTCTGCAAACCCTCCTTTTTAGGGTACAAACCCTCCTTTTTGGTGCACAAGCCCTCGCTGTTAGGGTGCAAACACTCATGTTAAGATTCCCAAGCTTCGAGTCCAGGGTTGAAAGCCGCATCTTTATGCTGCAAACCACCGTTGTTAGGCTTCAAATCCTACTTTTCATTCTGAAATCCCACGTTATTATGCTCCAAACCCTACATGAAGGGCACAAAGCCTCAATTTTAGGTCCCAACGCTTCCTTTTTAGAGTCCGGAACGTTGGTTCCAGGGTTGAAAGCCTCCCTGTTCTGCTTCAAACCGTCATTTAGAAGGTACAAGGCCTCATTTTTAGGGCGCAATGCCTCATTTTTTGGCCGCGAATCCTCCTTTGTAGGGGTCAATACGTCCTTGTTACTGTAAAATCCCTCACTTTTATGTTCCAGACATCTCATTTAGGGCACAAAGCCTCGTTTTGTGGTCCCAAAGCTTCCTTTTTAGAGTCCAAAGCTTTGATTCTGTGGTTGAATTCCTCCTTTTATAATCCAAACCCTCCCGTTGATTGGACAAACCCTCATTTTTAGGGCCCAAATGCTCTTTTTTATGCTGTAAATCCTTCTTCTTACTGTAAAATCCCTCCTTTTTATGCTCCAAACGTCTCCTTTAGGGCACGAGCCTCAATGTTAGGTCCCAAAGACTTGGTTAAGAGTCCAAAGCTTTGAGTCTAGGGTTGAAAGCCTGCTTTGTACTCTGCAAACCCTCCTTTTTAGGGTACAAACCCTCCTTTTTGGTGCACAAGCCCTCGCTGTTAGGGTGCAAACACTCATGTTAAGATTCCCAAGCTTCGAGTCCAGGGTTGAAAGCCGCATCTTTATGCTGCAAACCACCGTTGTTAGGCTTCAAATCCTACTTTTCATTCTGAAATCCCACGTTATTATGCTCCAAACCCTACATGAAGGGCACAAAGCCTCAATTTTAGGTCCCAACGCTTCCTTTTTAGAGTCCGGAACGTTGGTTCCAGGGTTGAAAGCCTCCCTGTTCTGCTTCAAACCGTCATTTAGAAGGTACAAGGCCTCATTTTTAGGGCGCAATGCCTCATTTTTTGGCCGCGAATCCTCCTTTGTAGGGGTCAATACGTCCTTGTTACTGTAAAATCCCTCACTTTTATGTTCCAGACATCTCATTTAGGGCACAAAGCCTCGTTTTGGTGTCCCAAAGCTTCCTTTTTAGAGTCCAAAGCTTTGATTCTGTGGTTGAATTCCTCCTTTTATAATCCAAACCCTCCCGTTGATTGGACAAACCCTCATTTTTAGGGCCCAAATGCTCTTTTTTATGCTGTAAATCCTTCTTCTTACTGTAAAATCCCTCCTTTTTATGCTCCAAACGTCTCCTTTAGGGCACGAGCCTCAATGTTAGGTCCCAAAGACTTGGTTAAGAGTCCAAAGCTTTGAGTCTAGGGTTGAAAGCCTGCTTTGTACTCTGCAAACCCTCCTTTTTAGGGTACAAACCCTCCTTTTTGGTGCACAAGCCCTCGCTGTTAGGGTGCAAACACTCATGTTAAGATTCCCAAGCTTCGAGTCCAGGGTTGAAAGCGGCATCTTTATGCTGCAAACCACCGTTGTTAGGCTTCAATTCCTACTTTTCATTCTGAAATCCCACGTTTTTATGCTCCAAACCCTACATGAAGGGCACAAAGCCTCAATTTTAGGTCCCAACGCTTCCTTTTTAGAGTCTGGAACGTTGGTTCCAGGGTTGAAAGCCTCCCTGTTCTGCTTCAAACCGTCATTTAGAAGGTACACAGGCCTCATTGTTAGGGCGCAATGCCTCATTTTTTGGCCGCGAATCCTCCTTTTTAGGGGTCAATACGTCCTTGTTACTGTAAAATCCCTCACTTTTATGTTCCAGACATCTCATTTAGGGCACAAAGCCTCGTTTTGTGGTCCCAAAGCTTCCTTTTTAGAGTCCAAAGCTTTGATTCTGTGGTTGAATTCCTCCTTTTATAATCCAAACCCTCACGTTGATTGGACAAACCCTCATTTTTAGGGCCCAAACGCTCTTTTTTATGCTGTAAATCCTTCTTCTTACTGTAAAATCCCTCCTTTTTATGCTCCAAACGTCTCCTTTAGGGCACGAGCCTCAATGTTAGGTCCCAAAGACTTGGTTAAGAGTCCAAAGCTTTGAGTCTAGGGTTGAAAGCCTGCTTTGTACTCTGCAAACCCTCCTTTTTAGGGTACAAACCCTCCTTTTTGGTGCACAAGCCCTCGCTGTTAGGGTGCAAACACTCATGTTAAGATTCCCAAGCTTCGAGTCCAGGGTTGAAAGCCGCATCTTTATGCTGCAAACCACCGTTGTTAGGCTTCAAATCCTACTTTTCATTCTGAAATCCCACCTTTTTATGCTCCAAACCCTACATGAAGGGCACAAAGCCTCAATTTTAGGTCCCAACGCTTCCTTTTTAGAGTCTGGAACGTTGGTTCCAGGGTTGAAAGCCTCCCTGTTCTGCTTCAAACCGTCATTTAGAAGGTACACAGGCCTCATTGTTAGGGCGCAATGCCTCATTTTTTGGCCGCGAATCCTCCTTTGTAGGGGTCAATACGTCCTTGTTACTGTAAAATCCCTCACTTTTATGTTCCAGACATCTCATTTAGGGCACAAAGCCTCGTTTTGGGGTCCCAAAGCTTCCTTTTTAGAGTCCAAAGCTTTGATTCTGTGGTTGAATTCCTCCTTTTATAATCCAAACCCTCCCGTTGATTGGACAAACCCTCATTTTTAGGGCCCAAACGCTCTTTTTTATGCTGTAAATCCTTCTTCTTACTGTAAAATCCCTCCTTTTTATGCTCCAAACGTCTCCTTTAGGGCACGAGCCTCAATGTTAGGTCCCAAAGACTTGGTTAAGAGTCCAAAGCTTTGAGTCTAGGGTTGAAAGCCTGCTTTGTACTCTGCAAACCCTCCTTTTTAGGGTACAAACCCTCCTTTTTGGTGCACAAGCCCTCGCTGTTAGGGTGCAAACACTCATGTTAAGATTCCCAAGCTTCGAGTCCAGGGTTGAAAGCCGCATCTTTATGCTGCAAACCACCGTTGTTAGGCTTCAAATCCTACTTTTCATTCTGAAATCCCACGTTTTTATGCTCCAAACCCTACATGAAGGGCACAAAGCCTCAATTTTAGGTCCCAACGCTTCCTTTTTAGAGTCTGGAACGTTGGTTCCAGGGTTGAAAGCCTCCCTGTTCTGCTTCAAACCGTCATTTAGAAGGTACAAGGCCTCATTTTTAGGGCGCGATGCCTCATTTTTTGGCCGCGAATCCTCCTTTGTAGGGGTCAATACGTCCTTGTTACTGTAAAATCCCTCACTTTTATGTTCCAGACATCTCATTTAGGGCACAAAGCCTCGTTTTGTGGTCCCAAAGCTTCCTTTTTAGAGTCCAAAGCTTTGATTCTGTGGTTGAATTCCTCCTTTTATAATCCAAACCCTCCCGTTGATTGGACAAACCCTCATTTTTAGGGCCCAAACGCTCTTTTTTATGCTGTAAATCCTTCTTCTTACTGTAAAATCCCTCCTTTTTATGCTCCAAACGTCTCCTTTAGGGCACGAGCCTCAATGTTAGGTCCCAAAGACTTGGTTAAGAGTCCAAAGCTTTGAGTCTAGGGTTGAAAGCCTGCTTTGTACTCTGCAAACCCTCCTTTTTAGGGTACAAACCCTCCTTTTTGGTGCACAAGCCCTCGCTGTTAGGGTGCAAACACTCATGTTAAGATTCCCAAGCTTCGAGTCCAGGGTTGAAAGCCGCATCTTTATGCTGCAAACCACCGTTGTTAGGCTTCAAATCCTACTTTTCATTCTGAAATCCCACGTTATTATGCTCCAAACCCTACATGAAGGGCACAAAGCCTCAATTTTAGGTCCCAACGCTTCCTTTTTAGAGTCCGGAACGTTGGTTCCAGGGTTGAAAGCCTCCCTGTTCTGCTTCAAACCGTCATTTAGAAGGTACAAGGCCTCATTTTTAGGGCGCAATGCCTCATTTTTTGGCCGCGAATCCTCCTTTGTAGGGGTCAATACGTCCTTGTTACTGTAAAATCCCTCACTTTTATGTTCCAGACATCTCATTTAGGGCACAAAGCCTCGTTTTGTGGTCCCAAAGCTTCCTTTTTAGAGTCCAAAGCTTTGATTCTGTGGTTGAATTCCTCCTTTTATAATCCAAACCCTCCCGTTGATTGGACAAACCCTCATTTTTAGGGCCCAAATGCTCTTTTTTATGCTGTAAATCCTTCTTCTTACTGTAAAATCCCTCCTTTTTATGCTCCAAACGTCTCCTTTAGGGCACGAGCCTCAATGTTAGGTCCCAAAGACTTGGTTAAGAGTCCAAAGCTTTGAGTCTAGGGTTGAAAGCCTGCTTTGTACTCTGCAAACCCTCCTTTTTAGGGTACAAACCCTCCTTTTTGGTGCACAAGCCCTCGCTGTTAGGGTGCAAACACTCATGTTAAGATTCCCAAGCTTCGAGTCCAGGGTTGAAAGCCGCATCTTTATGCTGCAAACCACCGTTGTTAGGCTTCAAATCCTACTTTTCATTCTGAAATCCCACGTTATTATGCTCCAAACCCTACATGAAGGGCACAAAGCCTCAATTTTAGGTCCCAACGCTTCCTTTTTAGAGTCCGGAACGTTGGTTCCAGGGTTGAAAGCCTCCCTGTTCTGCTTCAAACCGTCATTTAGAAGGTACAAGGCCTCATTTTTAGGGCGCAATGCCTCATTTTTTGGCCGCGAATCCTCCTTTGTAGGGGTCAATACGTCCTTGTTACTGTAAAATCCCTCACTTTTATGTTCCAGACATCTCATTTAGGGCACAAAGCCTCGTTTTGTGGTCCCAAAGCTTCCTTTTTAGAGTCCAAAGCTTTGATTCTGTGGTTGAATTCCTCCTTTTATAATCCAAACCCTCCCGTTGATTGGACAAACCCTCATTTTTAGGGCCCAAATGCTCTTTTTTATGCTGTAAATCCTTCTTCTTACTGTAAAATCCCTCCTTTTTATGCTCCAAACGTCTCCTTTAGGGCACGAGCCTCAATGTTAGGTCCCAAAGACTTGGTTAAGAGTCCAAAGCTTTGAGTCTAGGGTTGAAAGCCTGCTTTGTACTCTGCAAACCCTCCTTTTTAGGGTACAAACCCTCCTTTTTGGTGCACAAGCCCTCGCTGTTAGGGTGCAAACACTCATGTTAAGATTCCCAAGCTTCGAGTCCAGGGTTGAAAGCCGCATCTTTATGCTGCAAACCACCGTTGTTAGGCTTCAAATCCTACTTTTCATTCTGAAATCCCACGTTTTTATGCTCCAAACCCTACATGAAGGGCACAAAGCCTCAATTTTAGGTCCCAACGCTTCCTTTTTAGAGTCTGGAACGTTGGTTCCAGGGTTGAAAGCCTCCCTGTTCTGCTTCAAACCGTCATTTAGAAGGTACACAGGCCTCATTGTTAGGGCGCAATGCCTCATTTTTTGGCCGCGAATCCTCCTTTGTAGGGGTCAATACGTCCTTGTTACTGTAAAATCCCTCACTTTTATGTTCCAGACATCTCATTTAGGGCACAAAGCCTCGTTTTGTGGTCCCAAAGCTTCCTTTTTAGAGTCCAAAGCTTTGATTCTGTGGTTGAATTCCTCCTTTTATAATCCAAACCCTCCCGTTGATTGGACAAACCCTCATTTTTAGGGCCCAAATGCTCTTTTTTATGCTGTAAATCCTTCTTCTTACTGTAAAATCCCTCCTTTTTATGCTCCAAACGTCTCCTTTAGGGCACGAGCCTCAATGTTAGGTCCCAAAGACTTGGTTAAGAGTCCAAAGCTTTGAGTCTAGGGTTGAAAGCCTGCTTTGTACTCTGCAAACCCTCCTTTTTAGGGTACAAACCCTCCTTTTTGGTGCACAAGCCCTCGCTGTTAGGGTGCAAACACTCATGTTAAGATTCCCAAGCTTCGAGTCCAGGGTTGAAAGCGGCATCTTTATGCTGCAAACCACCGTTGTTAGGCTTCAATTCCTACTTTTCATTCTGAAATCCCACGTTTTTATGCTCCAAACCCTACATGAAGGGCACAAAGCCTCAATTTTAGGTCCCAACGCTTCCTTTTTAGAGTCTGGAACGTTGGTTCCAGGGTTGAAAGCCTCCCTGTTCTGCTTCAAACCGTCATTTAGAAGGTACACAGGCCTCATTGTTAGGGCGCAATGCCTCATTTTTTGGCCGCGAATCCTCCTTTTTAGGGGTCAATACGTCCTTGTTACTGTAAAATCCCTCACTTTTATGTTCCAGACATCTCATTTAGGGCACAAAGCCTCGTTTTGTGGTCCCAAAGCTTCCTTTTTAGAGTCCAAAGCTTTGATTCTGTGGTTGAATTCCTCCTTTTATAATCCAAACCCTCACGTTGATTGGACAAACCCTCATTTTTAGGGCCCAAACGCTCTTTTTTATGCTGTAAATCCTTCTTCTTACTGTAAAATCCCTCCTTTTTATGCTCCAAACGTCTCCTTTAGGGCACGAGCCTCAATGTTAGGTCCCAAAGACTTGGTTAAGAGTCCAAAGCTTTGAGTCTAGGGTTGAAAGCCTGCTTTGTACTCTGCAAACCCTCCTTTTTAGGGTACAAACCCTCCTTTTTGGTGCACAAGCCCTCGCTGTTAGGGTGCAAACACTCATGTTAAGATTCCCAAGCTTCGAGTCCAGGGTTGAAAGCCGCATCTTTATGCTGCAAACCACCGTTGTTAGGCTTCAAATCCTACTTTTCATTCTGAAATCCCACCTTTTTATGCTCCAAACCCTACATGAAGGGCACAAAGCCTCAATTTTAGGTCCCAACGCTTCCTTTTTAGAGTCTGGAACGTTGGTTCCAGGGTTGAAAGCCTCCCTGTTCTGCTTCAAACCGTCATTTAGAAGGTACACAGGCCTCATTGTTAGGGCGCAATGCCTCATTTTTTGGCCGCGAATCCTCCTTTTTAGGGGTCAATACGTCCTTGTTACTGTAAAATCCCTCACTTTTATGTTCCAGACATCTCATTTAGGGCACAAAGCCTCGTTTTGTGGTCCCAAAGCTTCCTTTTTAGAGTCCAAAGCTTTGATTCTGTGGTTGAATTCCTCCTTTTATAATCCAAACCCTCCCGTTGATTGGACAAACCCTCATTTTTAGGGCCCAAATGCTCTTTTTTATGCTGTAAATCCTTCTTCTTACTGTAAAATCCCTCCTTTTTATGCTCCAAACGTCTCCTTTAGGGCACGAGCCTCAATGTTAGGTCCCAAAGACTTGGTTAAGAGTCCAAAGCTTTGAGTCTAGGGTTGAAAGCCTGCTTTGTACTCTGCAAACCCTCCTTTTTAGGGTACAAACCCTCCTTTTTGGTGCACAAGCCCTCGCTGTTAGGGTGCAAACACTCATGTTAAGATTCCCAAGCTTCGAGTCCAGGGTTGAAAGCGGCATCTTTATGCTGCAAACCACCGTTGTTAGGCTTCAATTCCTACTTTTCATTCTGAAATCCCACGTTTTTATGCTCCAAACCCTACATGAAGGGCACAAAGCCTCAATTTTAGGTCCCAACGCTTCCTTTTTAGAGTCTGGAACGTTGGTTCCAGGGTTGAAAGCCTCCCTGTTCTGCTTCAAACCGTCATTTAGAAGGTACACAGGCCTCATTGTTAGGGCGCAATGCCTCATTTTTTGGCCGCGAATCCTCCTTTTTAGGGGTCAATACGTCCTTGTTACTGTAAAATCCCTCACTTTTATGTTCCAGACATCTCATTTAGGGCACAAAGCCTCGTTTTGTGGTCCCAAAGCTTCCTTTTTAGAGTCCAAAGCTTTGATTCTGTGGTTGAATTCCTCCTTTTATAATCCAAACCCTCACGTTGATTGGACAAACCCTCATTTTTAGGGCCCAAACGCTCTTTTTTATGCTGTAAATCCTTCTTCTTACTGTAAAATCCCTCCTTTTTATGCTCCAAACGTCTCCTTTAGGGCACGAGCCTCAATGTTAGGTCCCAAAGACTTGGTTAAGAGTCCAAAGCTTTGAGTCTAGGGTTGAAAGCCTGCTTTGTACTCTGCAAACCCTCCTTTTTAGGGTACAAACCCTCCTTTTTGGTGCACAAGCCCTCGCTGTTAGGGTGCAAACACTCATGTTAAGATTCCCAAGCTTCGAGTCCAGGGTTGAAAGCCGCATCTTTATGCTGCAAACCACCGTTGTTAGGCTTCAAATCCTACTTTTCATTCTGAAATCCCACCTTTTTATGCTCCAAACCCTACATGAAGGGCACAAAGCCTCAATTTTAGGTCCCAACGCTTCCTTTTTAGAGTCTGGAACGTTGGTTCCAGGGTTGAAAGCCTCCCTGTTCTGCTTCAAACCGTCATTTAGAAGGTACACAGGCCTCATTGTTAGGGCGCAATGCCTCATTTTTTGGCCGCGAATCCTCCTTTGTAGGGGTCAATACGTCCTTGTTACTGTAAAATCCCTCACTTTTATGTTCCAGACATCTCATTTAGGGCACAAAGCCTCGTTTTGGGGTCCCAAAGCTTCCTTTTTAGAGTCCAAAGCTTTGATTCTGTGGTTGAATTCCTCCTTTTATAATCCAAACCCTCCCGTTGATTGGACAAACCCTCATTTTTAGGGCCCAAACGCTCTTTTTTATGCTGTAAATCCTTCTTCTTACTGTAAAATCCCTCCTTTTTATGCTCCAAACGTCTCCTTTAGGGCACGAGCCTCAATGTTAGGTCCCAAAGACTTGGTTAAGAGTCCAAAGCTTTGAGTCTAGGGTTGAAAGCCTGCTTTGTACTCTGCAAACCCTCCTTTTTAGGGTACAAACCCTCCTTTTTGGTGCACAAGCCCTCGCTGTTAGGGTGCAAACACTCATGTTAAGATTCCCAAGCTTCGAGTCCAGGGTTGAAAGCCGCATCTTTATGCTGCAAACCACCGTTGTTAGGCTTCAAATCCTACTTTTCATTCTGAAATCCCACGTTTTTATGCTCCAAACCCTACATGAAGGGCACAAAGCCTCAATTTTAGGTCCCAACGCTTCCTTTTTAGAGTCTGGAACGTTGGTTCCAGGGTTGAAAGCCTCCCTGTTCTGCTTCAAACCGTCATTTAGAAGGTACAAGGCCTCATTTTTAGGGCGCGATGCCTCATTTTTTGGCCGCGAATCCTCCTTTGTAGGGGTCAATACGTCCTTGTTACTGTAAAATCCCTCACTTTTATGTTCCAGACATCTCATTTAGGGCACAAAGCCTCGTTTTGTGGTCCCAAAGCTTCCTTTTTAGAGTCCAAAGCTTTGATTCTGTGGTTGAATTCCTCCTTTTATAATCCAAACCCTCCCGTTGATTGGACAAACCCTCATTTTTAGGGCCCAAACGCTCTTTTTTATGCTGTAAATCCTTCTTCTTACTGTAAAATCCCTCCTTTTTATGCTCCAAACGTCTCCTTTAGGGCACGAGCCTCAATGTTAGGTCCCAAAGACTTGGTTAAGAGTCCAAAGCTTTGAGTCTAGGGTTGAAAGCCTGCTTTGTACTCTGCAAACCCTCCTTTTTAGGGTACAAACCCTCCTTTTTGGTGCACAAGCCCTCGCTGTTAGGGTGCAAACACTCATGTTAAGATTCCCAAGCTTCGAGTCCAGGGTTGAAAGCCGCATCTTTATGCTGCAAACCACCGTTGTTAGGCTTCAAATCCTACTTTTCATTCTGAAATCCCACGTTATTATGCTCCAAACCCTACATGAAGGGCACAAAGCCTCAATTTTAGGTCCCAACGCTTCCTTTTTAGAGTCCGGAACGTTGGTTCCAGGGTTGAAAGCCTCCCTGTTCTGCTTCAAACCGTCATTTAGAAGGTACAAGGCCTCATTTTTAGGGCGCAATGCCTCATTTTTTGGCCGCGAATCCTCCTTTGTAGGGGTCAATACGTCCTTGTTACTGTAAAATCCCTCACTTTTATGTTCCAGACATCTCATTTAGGGCACAAAGCCTCGTTTTGTGGTCCCAAAGCTTCCTTTTTAGAGTCCAAAGCTTTGATTCTGTGGTTGAATTCCTCCTTTTATAATCCAAACCCTCCCGTTGATTGGACAAACCCTCATTTTTAGGGCCCAAATGCTCTTTTTTATGCTGTAAATCCTTCTTCTTACTGTAAAATCCCTCCTTTTTATGCTCCAAACGTCTCCTTTAGGGCACGAGCCTCAATGTTAGGTCCCAAAGACTTGGTTAAGAGTCCAAAGCTTTGAGTCTAGGGTTGAAAGCCTGCTTTGTACTCTGCAAACCCTCCTTTTTAGGGTACAAACCCTCCTTTTTGGTGCACAAGCCCTCGCTGTTAGGGTGCAAACACTCATGTTAAGATTCCCAAGCTTCGAGTCCAGGGTTGAAAGCCGCATCTTTATGCTGCAAACCACCGTTGTTAGGCTTCAAATCCTACTTTTCATTCTGAAATCCCACGTTATTATGCTCCAAACCCTACATGAAGGGCACAAAGCCTCAATTTTAGGTCCCAACGCTTCCTTTTTAGAGTCCGGAACGTTGGTTCCAGGGTTGAAAGCCTCCCTGTTCTGCTTCAAACCGTCATTTAGAAGGTACAAGGCCTCATTTTTAGGGCGCAATGCCTCATTTTTTGGCCGCGAATCCTCCTTTGTAGGGGTCAATACGTCCTTGTTACTGTAAAATCCCTCACTTTTATGTTCCAGACATCTCATTTAGGGCACAAAGCCTCGTTTTGTGGTCCCAAAGCTTCCTTTTTAGAGTCCAAAGCTTTGATTCTGTGGTTGAATTCCTCCTTTTATAATCCAAACCCTCCCGTTGATTGGACAAACCCTCATTTTTAGGGCCCAAATGCTCTTTTTTATGCTGTAAATCCTTCTTCTTACTGTAAAATCCCTCCTTTTTATGCTCCAAACGTCTCCTTTAGGGCACGAGCCTCAATGTTAGGTCCCAAAGACTTGGTTAAGAGTCCAAAGCTTTGAGTCTAGGGTTGAAAGCCTGCTTTGTACTCTGCAAACCCTCCTTTTTAGGGTACAAACCCTCCTTTTTGGTGCACAAGCCCTCGCTGTTAGGGTGCAAACACTCATGTTAAGATTCCCAAGCTTCGAGTCCAGGGTTGAAAGCCGCATCTTTATGCTGCAAACCACCGTTGTTAGGCTTCAAATCCTACTTTTCATTCTGAAATCCCACGTTTTTATGCTCCAAACCCTACATGAAGGGCACAAAGCCTCAATTTTAGGTCCCAACGCTTCCTTTTTAGAGTCTGGAACGTTGGTTCCAGGGTTGAAAGCCTCCCTGTTCTGCTTCAAACCGTCATTTAGAAGGTACACAGGCCTCATTGTTAGGGCGCAATGCCTCATTTTTTGGCCGCGAATCCTCCTTTTTAGGGGTCAATACGTCCTTGTTACTGTAAAATCCCTCACTTTTATGTTCCAGACATCTCATTTAGGGCACAAAGCCTCGTTTTGTGGTCCCAAAGCTTCCTTTTTAGAGTCCAAAGCTTTGATTCTGTGGTTGAATTCCTCCTTTTATAATCCAAACCCTCCCGTTGATTGGACAAACCCTCATTTTTAGGGCCCAAATGCTCTTTTTTATGCTGTAAATCCTTCTTCTTACTGTAAAATCCCTCCTTTTTATGCTCCAAACGTCTCCTTTAGGGCACGAGCCTCAATGTTAGGTCCCAAAGACTTGGTTAAGAGTCCAAAGCTTTGAGTCTAGGGTTGAAAGCCTGCTTTGTACTCTGCAAACCCTCCTTTTTAGGGTACAAACCCTCCTTTTTGGTGCACAAGCCCTCGCTGTTAGGGTGCAAACACTCATGTTAAGATTCCCAAGCTTCGAGTCCAGGGTTGAAAGCGGCATCTTTATGCTGCAAACCACCGTTGTTAGGCTTCAATTCCTACTTTTCATTCTGAAATCCCACGTTTTTATGCTCCAAACCCTACATGAAGGGCACAAAGCCTCAATTTTAGGTCCCAACGCTTCCTTTTTAGAGTCTGGAACGTTGGTTCCAGGGTTGAAAGCCTCCCTGTTCTGCTTCAAACCGTCATTTAGAAGGTACACAGGCCTCATTGTTAGGGCGCAATGCCTCATTTTTTGGCCGCGAATCCTCCTTTTTAGGGGTCAATACGTCCTTGTTACTGTAAAATCCCTCACTTTTATGTTCCAGACATCTCATTTAGGGCACAAAGCCTCGTTTTGTGGTCCCAAAGCTTCCTTTTTAGAGTCCAAAGCTTTGATTCTGTGGTTGAATTCCTCCTTTTATAATCCAAACCCTCACGTTGATTGGACAAACCCTCATTTTTAGGGCCCAAACGCTCTTTTTTATGCTGTAAATCCTTCTTCTTACTGTAAAATCCCTCCTTTTTATGCTCCAAACGTCTCCTTTAGGGCACGAGCCTCAATGTTAGGTCCCAAAGACTTGGTTAAGAGTCCAAAGCTTTGAGTCTAGGGTTGAAAGCCTGCTTTGTACTCTGCAAACCCTCCTTTTTAGGGTACAAACCCTCCTTTTTGGTGCACAAGCCCTCGCTGTTAGGGTGCAAACACTCATGTTAAGATTCCCAAGCTTCGAGTCCAGGGTTGAAAGCCGCATCTTTATGCTGCAAACCACCGTTGTTAGGCTTCAAATCCTACTTTTCATTCTGAAATCCCACCTTTTTATGCTCCAAACCCTACATGAAGGGCACAAAGCCTCAATTTTAGGTCCCAACGCTTCCTTTTTAGAGTCTGGAACGTTGGTTCCAGGGTTGAAAGCCTCCCTGTTCTGCTTCAAACCGTCATTTAGAAGGTACACAGGCCTCATTGTTAGGGCGCAATGCCTCATTTTTTGGCCGCGAATCCTCCTTTGTAGGGGTCAATACGTCCTTGTTACTGTAAAATCCCTCACTTTTATGTTCCAGACATCTCATTTAGGGCACAAAGCCTCGTTTTGGGGTCCCAAAGCTTCCTTTTTAGAGTCCAAAGCTTTGATTCTGTGGTTGAATTCCTCCTTTTATAATCCAAACCCTCCCGTTGATTGGACAAACCCTCATTTTTAGGGCCCAAACGCTCTTTTTTATGCTGTAAATCCTTCTTCTTACTGTAAAATCCCTCCTTTTTATGCTCCAAACGTCTCCTTTAGGGCACGAGCCTCAATGTTAGGTCCCAAAGACTTGGTTAAGAGTCCAAAGCTTTGAGTCTAGGGTTGAAAGCCTGCTTTGTACTCTGCAAACCCTCCTTTTTAGGGTACAAACCCTCCTTTTTGGTGCACAAGCCCTCGCTGTTAGGGTGCAAACACTCATGTTAAGATTCCCAAGCTTCGAGTCCAGGGTTGAAAGCCGCATCTTTATGCTGCAAACCACCGTTGTTAGGCTTCAAATCCTACTTTTCATTCTGAAATCCCACGTTTTTATGCTCCAAACCCTACATGAAGGGCACAAAGCCTCAATTTTAGGTCCCAACGCTTCCTTTTTAGAGTCTGGAACGTTGGTTCCAGGGTTGAAAGCCTCCCTGTTCTGCTTCAAACCGTCATTTAGAAGGTACAAGGCCTCATTTTTAGGGCGCGATGCCTCATTTTTTGGCCGCGAATCCTCCTTTGTAGGGGTCAATACGTCCTTGTTACTGTAAAATCCCTCACTTTTATGTTCCAGACATCTCATTTAGGGCACAAAGCCTCGTTTTGTGGTCCCAAAGCTTCCTTTTTAGAGTCCAAAGCTTTGATTCTGTGGTTGAATTCCTCCTTTTATAATCCAAACCCTCCCGTTGATTGGACAAACCCTCATTTTTAGGGCCCAAACGCTCTTTTTTATGCTGTAAATCCTTCTTCTTACTGTAAAATCCCTCCTTTTTATGCTCCAAACGTCTCCTTTAGGGCACGAGCCTCAATGTTAGGTCCCAAAGACTTGGTTAAGAGTCCAAAGCTTTGAGTCTAGGGTTGAAAGCCTGCTTTGTACTCTGCAAACCCTCCTTTTTAGGGTACAAACCCTCCTTTTTGGTGCACAAGCCCTCGCTGTTAGGGTGCAAACACTCATGTTAAGATTCCCAAGCTTCGAGTCCAGGGTTGAAAGCCGCATCTTTATGCTGCAAACCACCGTTGTTAGGCTTCAAATCCTACTTTTCATTCTGAAATCCCACGTTATTATGCTCCAAACCCTACATGAAGGGCACAAAGCCTCAATTTTAGGTCCCAACGCTTCCTTTTTAGAGTCCGGAACGTTGGTTCCAGGGTTGAAAGCCTCCCTGTTCTGCTTCAAACCGTCATTTAGAAGGTACAAGGCCTCATTTTTAGGGCGCAATGCCTCATTTTTTGGCCGCGAATCCTCCTTTGTAGGGGTCAATACGTCCTTGTTACTGTAAAATCCCTCACTTTTATGTTCCAGACATCTCATTTAGGGCACAAAGCCTCGTTTTGTGGTCCCAAAGCTTCCTTTTTAGAGTCCAAAGCTTTGATTCTGTGGTTGAATTCCTCCTTTTATAATCCAAACCCTCCCGTTGATTGGACAAACCCTCATTTTTAGGGCCCAAATGCTCTTTTTTATGCTGTAAATCCTTCTTCTTACTGTAAAATCCCTCCTTTTTATGCTCCAAACGTCTCCTTTAGGGCACGAGCCTCAATGTTAGGTCCCAAAGACTTGGTTAAGAGTCCAAAGCTTTGAGTCTAGGGTTGAAAGCCTGCTTTGTACTCTGCAAACCCTCCTTTTTAGGGTACAAACCCTCCTTTTTGGTGCACAAGCCCTCGCTGTTAGGGTGCAAACACTCATGTTAAGATTCCCAAGCTTCGAGTCCAGGGTTGAAAGCCGCATCTTTATGCTGCAAACCACCGTTGTTAGGCTTCAAATCCTACTTTTCATTCTGAAATCCCACGTTATTATGCTCCAAACCCTACATGAAGGGCACAAAGCCTCAATTTTAGGTCCCAACGCTTCCTTTTTAGAGTCCGGAACGTTGGTTCCAGGGTTGAAAGCCTCCCTGTTCTGCTTCAAACCGTCATTTAGAAGGTACAAGGCCTCATTTTTAGGGCGCAATGCCTCATTTTTTGGCCGCGAATCCTCCTTTGTAGGGGTCAATACGTCCTTGTTACTGTAAAATCCCTCACTTTTATGTTCCAGACATCTCATTTAGGGCACAAAGCCTCGTTTTGTGGTCCCAAAGCTTCCTTTTTAGAGTCCAAAGCTTTGATTCTGTGGTTGAATTCCTCCTTTTATAATCCAAACCCTCCCGTTGATTGGACAAACCCTCATTTTTAGGGCCCAAATGCTCTTTTTTATGCTGTAAATCCTTCTTCTTACTGTAAAATCCCTCCTTTTTATGCTCCAAACGTCTCCTTTAGGGCACGAGCCTCAATGTTAGGTCCCAAAGACTTGGTTAAGAGTCCAAAGCTTTGAGTCTAGGGTTGAAAGCCTGCTTTGTACTCTGCAAACCCTCCTTTTTAGGGTACAAACCCTCCTTTTTGGTGCACAAGCCCTCGCTGTTAGGGTGCAAACACTCATGTTAAGATTCCCAAGCTTCGAGTCCAGGGTTGAAAGCCGCATCTTTATGCTGCAAACCACCGTTGTTAGGCTTCAAATCCTACTTTTCATTCTGAAATCCCACGTTTTTATGCTCCAAACCCTACATGAAGGGCACAAAGCCTCAATTTTAGGTCCCAACGCTTCCTTTTTAGAGTCTGGAACGTTGGTTCCAGGGTTGAAAGCCTCCCTGTTCTGCTTCAAACCGTCATTTAGAAGGTACACAGGCCTCATTGTTAGGGCGCAATGCCTCATTTTTTGGCCGCGAATCCTCCTTTTTAGGGGTCAATACGTCCTTGTTACTGTAAAATCCCTCACTTTTATGTTCCAGACATCTCATTTAGGGCACAAAGCCTCGTTTTGGGGTCCCAAAGCTTCCTTTTTAGAGTCCAAAGCTTTGATTCTGTGGTTGAATTCCTCCTTTTATAATCCAAACCCTCACGTTGATTGGACAAACCCTCATTTTTAGGGCCCAAACGCTCTTTTTTATGCTGTAAATCCTTCTTCTTACTGTAAAATCCCTCCTTTTTATGCTCCAAACGTCTCCTTTAGGGCACGAGCCTCAATGTTAGGTCCCAAAGACTTGGTTAAGAGTCCAAAGCTTTGAGTCTAGGGTTGAAAGCCTGCTTTGTACTCTGCAAACCCTCCTTTTTAGGGTACAAACCCTCCTTTTTGGTGCACAAGCCCTCGCTGTTAGGGTGCAAACACTCATGTTAAGATTCCCAAGCTTCGAGTCCAGGGTTGAAAGCCGCATCTTTATGCTGCAAACCACCGTTGTTAGGCTTCAAATCCTACTTTTCATTCTGAAATCCCACCTTTTTATGCTCCAAACCCTACATGAAGGGCACAAAGCCTCAATTTTAGGTCCCAACGCTTCCTTTTTAGAGTCTGGAACGTTGGTTCCAGGGTTGAAAGCCTCCCTGTTCTGCTTCAAACCGTCATTTAGAAGGTACACAGGCCTCATTGTTAGGGCGCAATGCCTCATTTTTTGGCCGCGAATCCTCCTTTGTAGGGGTCAATACGTCCTTGTTACTGTAAAATCCCTCACTTTTATGTTCCAGACATCTCATTTAGGGCACAAAGCCTCGTTTTGGGGTCCCAAAGCTTCCTTTTTAGAGTCCAAAGCTTTGATTCTGTGGTTGAATTCCTCCTTTTATAATCCAAACCCTCCCGTTGATTGGACAAACCCTCATTTTTAGGGCCCAAACGCTCTTTTTTATGCTGTAAATCCTTCTTCTTACTGTAAAATCCCTCCTTTTTATGCTCCAAACGTCTCCTTTAGGGCACGAGCCTCAATGTTAGGTCCCAAAGACTTGGTTAAGAGTCCAAAGCTTTGAGTCTAGGGTTGAAAGCCTGCTTTGTACTCTGCAAACCCTCCTTTTTAGGGTACAAACCCTCCTTTTTGGTGCACAAGCCCTCGCTGTTAGGGTGCAAACACTCATGTTAAGATTCCCAAGCTTCGAGTCCAGGGTTGAAAGCCGCATCTTTATGCTGCAAACCACCGTTGTTAGGCTTCAAATCCTACTTTTCATTCTGAAATCCCACGTTTTTATGCTCCAAACCCTACATGAAGGGCACAAAGCCTCAATTTTAGGTCCCAACGCTTCCTTTTTAGAGTCTGGAACGTTGGTTCCAGGGTTGAAAGCCTCCCTGTTCTGCTTCAAACCGTCATTTAGAAGGTACAAGGCCTCATTTTTAGGGCGCGATGCCTCATTTTTTGGCCGCGAATCCTCCTTTGTAGGGGTCAATACGTCCTTGTTACTGTAAAATCCCTCACTTTTATGTTCCAGACATCTCATTTAGGGCACAAAGCCTCGTTTTGTGGTCCCAAAGCTTCCTTTTTAGAGTCCAAAGCTTTGATTCTGTGGTTGAATTCCTCCTTTTATAATCCAAACCCTCCCGTTGATTGGACAAACCCTCATTTTTAGGGCCCAAACGCTCTTTTTTATGCTGTAAATCCTTCTTCTTACTGTAAAATCCCTCCTTTTTATGCTCCAAACGTCTCCTTTAGGGCACGAGCCTCAATGTTAGGTCCCAAAGACTTGGTTAAGAGTCCAAAGCTTTGAGTCTAGGGTTGAAAGCCTGCTTTGTACTCTGCAAACCCTCCTTTTTAGGGTACAAACCCTCCTTTTTGGTGCACAAGCCCTCGCTGTTAGGGTGCAAACACTCATGTTAAGATTCCCAAGCTTCGAGTCCAGGGTTGAAAGCCGCATCTTTATGCTGCAAACCACCGTTGTTAGGCTTCAAATCCTACTTTTCATTCTGAAATCCCACGTTTTTATGCTCCAAACCCTACATGAAGGGCACAAAGCCTCAATTTTAGGTCCCAACGCTTCCTTTTTAGAGTCTGGAACGTTGGTTCCAGGGTTGAAAGCCTCCCTGTTCTGCTTCAAACCGTCATTTAGAAGGTACAAGGCCTCATTTTTAGGGCGCGATGCCTCATTTTTTGGCCGCGAATCCTCCTTTGTAGGGGTCAATACGTCCTTGTTACTGTAAAATCCCTCACTTTTATGTTCCAGACATCTCATTTAGGGCACAAAGCCTCGTTTTGTGGTCCCAAAGCTTCCTTTTTAGAGTCCAAAGCTTTGATTCTGTGGTTGAATTCCTCCTTTTATAATCCAAACCCTCCCGTTGATTGGACAAACCCTCATTTTTAGGGCCCAAACGCTCTTTTTTATGCTGTAAATCCTTCTTCTTACTGTAAAATCCCTCCTTTTTATGCTCCAAACGTCTCCTTTAGGGCACGAGCCTCAATGTTAGGTCCCAAAGACTTGGTTAAGAGTCCAAAGCTTTGAGTCTAGGGTTGAAAGCCTGCTTTGTACTCTGCAAACCCTCCTTTTTAGGGTACAAACCCTCCTTTTTGGTGCACAAGCCCTCGCTGTTAGGGTGCAAACACTCATGTTAAGATTCCCAAGCTTCGAGTCCAGGGTTGAAAGCCGCATCTTTATGCTGCAAACCACCGTTGTTAGGCTTCAAATCCTACTTTTCATTCTGAAATCCCACGTTATTATGCTCCAAACCCTACATGAAGGGCACAAAGCCTCAATTTTAGGTCCCAACGCTTCCTTTTTAGAGTCCGGAACGTTGGTTCCAGGGTTGAAAGCCTCCCTGTTCTGCTTCAAACCGTCATTTAGAAGGTACAAGGCCTCATTTTTAGGGCGCAATGCCTCATTTTTTGGCCGCGAATCCTCCTTTGTAGGGGTCAATACGTCCTTGTTACTGTAAAATCCCTCACTTTTATGTTCCAGACATCTCATTTAGGGCACAAAGCCTCGTTTTGTGGTCCCAAAGCTTCCTTTTTAGAGTCCAAAGCTTTGATTCTGTGGTTGAATTCCTCCTTTTATAATCCAAACCCTCCCGTTGATTGGACAAACCCTCATTTTTAGGGCCCAAATGCTCTTTTTTATGCTGTAAATCCTTCTTCTTACTGTAAAATCCCTCCTTTTTATGCTCCAAACGTCTCCTTTAGGGCACGAGCCTCAATGTTAGGTCCCAAAGACTTGGTTAAGAGTCCAAAGCTTTGAGTCTAGGGTTGAAAGCCTGCTTTGTACTCTGCAAACCCTCCTTTTTAGGGTACAAACCCTCCTTTTTGGTGCACAAGCCCTCGCTGTTAGGGTGCAAACACTCATGTTAAGATTCCCAAGCTTCGAGTCCAGGGTTGAAAGCCGCATCTTTATGCTGCAAACCACCGTTGTTAGGCTTCAAATCCTACTTTTCATTCTGAAATCCCACGTTTTTATGCTCCAAACCCTACATGAAGGGCACAAAGCCTCAATTTTAGGTCCCAACGCTTCCTTTTTAGAGTCTGGAACGTTGGTTCCAGGGTTGAAAGCCTCCCTGTTCTGCTTCAAACCGTCATTTAGAAGGTACACAGGCCTCATTGTTAGGGCGCAATGCCTCATTTTTTGGCCACGAATCCTCCTTTTTAGGGGTCAATACGTCCTTGTTACTGTAAAATCCCTCACTTTTATGTTCCAGACATCTCATTTAGGGCACAAAGCCTCGTTTTGTGGTCCCAAAGCTTCCTTTTTAGAGTCCAAAGCTTTGATTCTGTGGTTGAATTCCTCCTTTTATAATCCAAACCCTCACGTTGATTGGACAAACCCTCATTTTTAGGGCCCAAACGCTCTTTTTTATGCTGTAAATCCTTCTTCTTACTGTAAAATCCCTCCTTTTTATGCTCCAAACGTCTCCTTTAGGGCACGAGCCTCAATGTTAGGTCCCAAAGACTTGGTTAAGAGTCCAAAGCTTTGAGTCTAGGGTTGAAAGCCTGCTTTGTACTCTGCAAACCCTCCTTTTTAGGGTACAAACCCTCCTCTTTGGTGCACAAGCCCTCGCTGTTAGGGTGCAAACAGTCATGTTAAGATTCCCAAGCTTCGAGTCCAGGGTTGAAAGCCGCATCTTTATGCTGCAAACCACCGTTGTTAGGCTTCAAATCCTACTTTTCATTCTGAAATCCCACGTTTTTATGCTCCAAACCCTACATGAAGGGCACAAAGCCTCAATTTTAGGTCCCAACGCTTCCTTTTTAGAGTCCGGAACGTTGGTTCCAGGGTTGAAAGCCTCCCTGTTCTGCTTCAAACCGTCATTTAGAAGGTACACAGGCCTCATTGTTAGGGCGCAATGCCTCATTTTTTGGCCACGAATCCTCCTTTTTAGGGGTCAATACGTCCTTGTTACTGTAAAATCCCTCACTTTTATGTTCCAGACATCTCATTTAGGGCAGAAAGCCTCGTTTTGTGGTCCCAAAGCTTCCTTTTTAGAGTCCAAAGCTTTGATTCTGTGGTTGAATTCCTCCTTTTATAATCCAAACCCTCCCGTTGATTGGACAAACCCTCATTTTTAGGGCCCAAATGCTCTTTTTTATGCTGTAAATCCTTCTTCTTACTGTAAAATCCCTCCTTTTTATGCTCCAAACGTCTCCTTTAGGGCACGAGCCTCAATGTTAGGTCCCAAAGACTTGGTTAAGAGTCCAAAGCTTTGAGTCTAGGGTTGAAAGCCTGCTTTGTACTCTGCAAACCCTCCTTTTTAGGGTACAAACCCTCCTTTTTGGTGCACAAGGCCTCGCTGTTAGGGTGCAAACACTCATGTTAAGATTCCCAAGCTTCGAGTCCAGGGTTGAAAGCCGCATCTTTATGCTGCAAACCACCGTTGTTAGGCTTCAAATCCTACTTTTCATTCTGAAATCCCACGTTATTATGCTCCAAACCCTACATGAAGGGCACAAAGCCTCAATTTTAGGTCCCAACGCTTCCTTTTTAGAGTCCGGAACGTTGGTTCCAGGGTTGAAAGCCTCCCTGTTCTGCTTCAAACCGTCATTTAGAAGGTACAAGGCCTCATTTTTAGGGCGCAATGCCTCATTTTTTGGCCGCGAATCCTCCTTTGTAGGGGTCAATACGTCCTTGTTACTGTAAAATCCCTCACTTTTATGTTCCAGACATCTCATTTAGGGCACAAAGCCTCGTTTTGTGGTCCCAAATCTTCCTTTTTAGAGTCCAAAGCTTTGATTCTGTGGTTGAATTCCTCCTTTTATAATCCAAACCCTCCCGTTGATTGGACAAGCCCTCATTTTTAGGGCCCAAAATGCTCTTTTTTATGCTGTAAATCCTTCTTCTTACTGTAAAATCCCTCCTTTTTATGCTCCAAACGTCTCCTTTAGGGCACGAGCCTCAATGTTAGGTCCCAAAGACTTGGTTAAGAGTCCAAAGCTTTGAGTCTAGGGTTGAAAGCCTGCTTTGTACTCTGCAAACCCTCCTTTTTAGGGTACAAACCCTCCTTTTTGGTGCACAAGGCCTCACTGTTAGGGTGCAAACACTCATGTTAAGATTCCCAAGCTTCGAATCCAGGGTTGAAAGCCGCATCTTTATGCTGCAAACCACCGTTATTAGGCTTCAAATCCTACTTTTCATTCTGAAATCCCACGTTATTATGCTCCAAACCCTACATGAAGGGCACAAAGCCTCAATTTTAGGTCCCAACGCTTCCTTTTTAGAGTCCGGAACGTTGGTTCCAGGGTTGAAAGCCTCCTTGTTCTGCTTCAAACCGTCATTTAGAAGGTACAAGGCCTCATTTTTAGGGCGCAATGCCTCATTTTTTGGCCGCGAATCCTCCTTTTTAGGGGTCAATACGTCCTTGTTACTGTAAAATCCCTCACTTTTATGTTCCAGACATCTCATTTAGGGCACAAAGCCTCGTTTTGGGGTCCCAAAGCTTCCTTTTTAGAGTCCAAAGCTTTGATTCTGTGCTTGAATTCCTCCTTTTATAATCCAAACCCTCACGTTGATTGGACAAACCCTCATTTTTAGGGCCCAAATGCTCTTTTTTATGCTGTAAATCCTTCTTCTTACTGTAAAATCCCTCCTTTTTATGCTCCAAACGTCTCCTTTAGGGCACGAGCCTCAATGTTAGGTCCCAAAGACTTGGTTAAGAGTCCAAAGCTTTGAGTCTAGGGTTGAAAGCCTGCTTTGTACTCTGCAAACCCTCCTTTTTAGGGTACAAACCCTCCTTTTTGGTGCACAAGCCCTCGCTGTTAGGGTGCAAACACTCATGTTAAGATTCCCAAGCTTCGAGTCCAGGGTTGAAAGCCGCATCTTTATGCTGCAAACCACCGTTGTTAGGCTTCAAATCCTACTTTTCATTCTGAAATCCCACGTTATTATGATCCAAACCCTACATGAAGGGCACAAAGCCTCAATTTTAGGTCCCAACGCTTCCTTTTTAGAGTCTGGAACGTTGGTTCCAGGGTTGAAAGCCTCCCTGTTCTGCTTCAAACCGTCATTTAGAAGGTACAAGGCTTCATTTTTAGGGCGCAATGCCTCATTTTTTGGCCGCGAATCCTCCTTTTTAGGGGTCAATACGTCCTTGTTACTGTAAAATCCCTCACTTTTATGTTCCAGACATCTCATTTAGGGCACAAAGCCTCGTTTTGTGGTCCCAAAGCTTCCTTTTTAGAGTCCAAAGCTTTGATTCTGTGGTTGAATTCCTCCTTTTATAATCCAAACCCTCCCGTTGATTGGACAAACCCTCATTTTTAGGGCCCAAACGCTCATTTCTATGCTGTAAATCCTTCTTCTTACTGTAAAATCCCTCCTTTTTATGCTCCAAACGTCTCCTTTAGGGCACGAGCCTCAATGTTAGGTCCCAAAGACTTGGTTAAGAGTCCAAAGCTTTGAGTCTAGGGTTGAAAGCCTGCTTTGTACTCTGCAAACCCTCCTTTTTAGGGTACAAACCCTCCTTTTTGGTGCACAAGCCCTCGCTGTTAGGGTGCAAACACTCATGTTAAGATTCCCAAGCTTCGAGTCCAGGGTTGAAAGCCGCATCTTTATGCTGCAAACCACCGTTGTTAGGCTTCAAATCCTACTTTTCATTCTGAAATCCCACGTTATTATGATCCAAACCCTACATGAAGGGCACAAAGCCTCAATTTTAGGTCCCAACGCTTCCTTTTTAGAGTCTGGAACGTTGGTTCCAGGGTTGAAAGCCTCCCTGTTCTGCTTCAAACCGTCATTTAGAAGGTACACAGGCCTCATTGTTAGGGCGCAATGCCTCATTTTTTGGCCGCGAATCCTCCTTTTTAGGGGTCAATACGTCCTTGTTACTGTAAAATCCCTCACTTTTATGTTCCAGACATCTCATTTAGGGCACAAAGCCTCGTTTTGTGGTCACAAAGCTTCCTTTTTAGAGTCCAAAGCTTTGATTCTGTGGTTGAATTCCTCCTTTTATAATCCAAACCCTCCCGTTGATTGGACAAACCCTCATTTTTAGGGCCCAAACGCTCTTTTTTATGCTGTAAATCCTTCTTCTTACTGTAAAATCCCTCCTTTTTATGCTCCAAACGTCTCCTTTAGGGCACGAGCCTCAATGTTAGGTCCCAAAGACTTGGTTAAGAGTCCAAAGCTTTGAGTCTAGGGTTGAAAGCCTGCTTTGTACTCTGCAAACCCTCCTTTTTAGGGTACAAACCCTCCTTTTTGGTGCACAAGCCCTCGCTGTTAGGGTGCAAACACTCATGTTAAGATTCCCAAGCTTCGAGTCCAGGGTTGAAAGCCGCATCTTTATGCTGCAAACCACCGTTATTAGGCTTCAAATCCTACTTTTCATTCTGAAATCCCACGTTATTATGCTCCAAACCCTACATGAAGGGCACAAAGCCTCAATTTTAGGTCCCAACGCTTCCTTTTTAGAGTCCGGAACGTTGGTTCCAGGGTTGAAAGCCTCCCTGTTCTGCTTCAAACCGTCATTTAGAAGGTACAAGGCCTCATTTTTAGGGCGCAATGCCTCATTTTTTGGCCGCGAATCCTCCTTTTTAGGGGTCAATACGTCCTTGTTACTGTAAAATCCCTCACTTTTATGTTCCAGACATCTCATTTAGGGCACAAAGCCTCGTTTTGTGGTCCCAAAGCTTCCTTTTTAGAGTCCAAAGCTTTGATTCTGTGGTTGAATTCCTCCTTTTATAATCCAAACCCTCCCGTTGATTGGACAAACCCTCATTTTTAGGGCCCAAACGCTCATTTCTATGCTGTAAATCCTTCTTCTTACTGTAAAATCCCTCCTTTTTATGCTCCAAACGTCTCCTTTAGGGCACGAGCCTCAATGTTAGGTCCCAAAGACTTGGTTAAGAGTCCAAAGCTTTGAGTCTAGGGTTGAAAGCCTGCTTTGTACTCTGCAAACCCTCCTTTTTAGGGTACAAACCCTCCTTTTTGGTGCACAAGGCCTCACTGTTAGGGTGCAAACACTCATGTTAAGATTCCCAAGCTTCGAGTCCAGGGTTGAAAGCTGCATCTTTATGCTCCAAACCACCGTTGTTAGGCTTCAAATCCTACTTTTCATTCTGAAATCCCACGTTATTATGCTCCAAACCCTACATGAAGGGCACAAAGCCTCAATTTTAGGTCCCAACGCTTCCTTTTTAGAGTCCGGAACGTTGGTTCCAGGGTTGAAAGCCTCCCTGTTCTGCTTCAAACCGTCATTTAGAAGGTACAAGGCCTCATTTTTAGGGCGCAATGCCTCATTTTTTGGCCGCGAATCCTCCTTTGTAGGGGTCAATACGTCCTTGTTACTGTAAAATCCCTCACTTTTATGTTCCAGACATCTCATTTAGGGCACAAAGCCTCGTTTTGGGGTCCCAAAGCTTCCTTTTTAGAGTCCAAAGCTTTGATTCTGTGCTTGAATTCCTCCTTTTATAATCCAAACCCTCACGTTGATTGGACAAACCCTCATTTTTAGGGCCCAAATGCTCTTTTTTATGCTGTAAATCCTTCTTCTTACTGTAAAATCCCTCCTTTTTATGCTCCAAACGTCTCCTTTAGGGCACGAGCCTCAATGTTAGGTCCCAAAGACTTGGTTAAGAGTCCAAAGCTTTGAGTCTAGGGTTGAAAGCCTGCTTTGTACTCTGCAAACCCTCCTTTTTAGGGTACAAACCCTCCTTTTTGATGCAGAAGCCCTTACTGTTAGGGTGCAAACACTCATGTTAAGATTCCCAAGCTTCGAATCCAGGGTTGAAAGCCGCATCTTTATGCTGCAAACCACCGTTATTAGGCTTCAAATCCTACTTTTCATTCTGAAATCCCACGTTATTATGCTCCAAACCCTACATGAAGGGCACAAAGCCTCAATTTTAGGTCCCAACGCTTCCTTTTTAGAGTCCGGAACGTTGGTTCCAGGGTTGAAAGCCTCCCTGTTCTGCTTCAAACCGTCATTTAGAAGGTACAAGGCCTCATTTTTAGGGCGCAATGCCTCATTTTTTGGCCGCGAATCCTCCTTTTTAGGGGTCAATACGTCCTTGTTACTGTAAAATCCCTCACTTTTATGTTCCAGACATCTCATTTAGGGCACAAAGCCTCGTTTTGTGGTCACAAAGCTTCCTTTTTAGAGTCCAAAGCTTTGATTCTGTGGTTGAATTCCTCCTTTTATAATCCAAACCCTCCCGTTGATTGGACAAACCCTCATTTTTAGGGCCCAAACGCTCTTTTTTATGCTGTAAATCCTTCTTCTTACTGTAAAATCCCTCCTTTTTATGCTCCAAACGTCTCCTTTAGGGCACGAGCCTCAATGTTAGGTCCCAAAGACTTGGTTAAGAGTCCAAAGCTTTGAGTCTAGGGTTGAAAGCCTGCTTTGTACTCTGCAAACCCTCCTTTTTAGGGTACAAACCCTCCTTTTTGGTGCACAAGGCCTCACTGTTAGGGTGCAAACACTCATGTTAAGATTCCCAAGCTTCGAGTCCAGGGTTGAAAGCTGCATCTTTATGCTCCAAACCACCGTTGTTAGGCTTCAAATCCTACTTTTCATTCTGAAATCCCACGTTATTATGCTCCAAACCCTACATGAAGGGCACAAAGCCTCAATTTTAGGTCCCAACGCTTCCTTTTTAGAGTCCGGAACGTTGGTTCCAGGGTTGAAAGCCTCCCTGTTCTGCTTCAAACCGTCATTTAGAAGGTACAAGGCCTCATTTTTAGGGCGCAATGCCTCATTTTTTGGCCGCGAATCCTCCTTTGTAGGGGTCAATACGTCCTTGTGACTGTAAAATCCCTCACTTTTATGTTCCAGACATCTCATTTAGGGCACAAAGCCTCGTTTTGGGGTCCCAAATCTTCCTTTTTAGAGTCCAAAGCTTTGATTCTGTGGTTGAATTCCTCCTTTTATAATCCAAACCCTCCCGTTGATTGGACAAACCCTCATTTTTAGGGCCCAAACGCTCTTTTTTATGCTGTAAATCCTTCTTCTTACTGTAAAATCCCTCCTTTTTATGCTCCAAACTTCTCCTTTAGGGCACGAGCCTCAATGTTAGGTCCCAAAGACTTGGTTAAGAGTCCAAAGCTTTGAGTCTAGGGTTGAAAGCCTGCTCTGTACTCTGCAAACCCTCCTTTTTAGGGTACAAACCCTCCTTTTTGGTGCACAAGCCCTCGCTGTTAGGGTGCAAACACTCATGTTAAGATTCCCAACCTTCGAGTCCAGGGTTGAAAGAGGCATCTTTATGCTCCAAACGACCATTGTTAGGCTTCAAATCCTACTTTTCATTCTGAAATCCCACCTTTTTATGCTCCAAACCCTACATGAAGGGCACAAAGCCTCAATTTTAGGTCCCAACGCTTCCTTTTTAGAGTCCGGAATGTTGGTTCCAGGGTTGAAAGCCTCCCTGTTCTGCTTCAAACCGTCATTTAGAAGGTACAAAGCCTCATTTTTAGGGCGCAATGCCTCATTTTTTGGCCGCGAATCCTCCTTTGTAGGGGTCAATACGTCCTTGTTACTGTAAAATCCCTCACTTTTATGTTCCAGACATCTCATTTAGGGCACAAAGCCTCGTTTTGTGGTCCCAAAGCTTCCTTTTTAGAGTCCAAAGCTTTGATTCTGTGCTTGAATTCCTCCTTTTATAATCCAAACCCTCCCGTTGATTGGACAAACCCTCATTTTTAGGGCCCAAATGCTCTTTTTTATGCTGTAAATCCTTCTTCTTACTGTAAAATCCCTCCTTTTTATGCTCCAAACGTCTCCTTTAGGGCACGAGCCTCAATGTTAGGTCCCAAAGACTTGGTTAAGAGTCCAAAGCTTTGAGTCTAGGGTTGAAAGCCTGCTTTGTACTCTGCAAACCCTCCTTTTTAGGGTACAAACCCTCCTTTTTGGTGCACAAGGCCTCACTGTTAGGGTGCAAACACTCATGTTAAGATTCCCAAGCTTCGAATCCAGGGTTGAAAGCCGCATCTTTATGCTGCAAACCACCGTTATTAGGCTTCAAATCCTACTTTTCATTCTGAAATCCCACGTTATTATGCTCCAAACCCTACATGAAGGGCACAAAGCCTCAATTTTAGGTCCCAACGCTTCCTTTTTAGAGTCCGGAACGTTGGTTCCAGGGTTGAAAGCCTCCTTGTTCTGCTTCAAACCGTCATTTAGAAGGTACAAGGCCTCATTTTTAGGGCGCAATGCCTCATTTTTTGGCCGCGAATCCTCCTTTTTAGGGGTCAATACGTCCTTGTTACTGTAAAATCCCTCACTTTTATGTTCCAGACATCTCATTTAGGGCACAAAGCCTCGTTTTGTGGTCCCAAATCTTCCTTTTTAGAGTCCAAAGCTTTGATTCTGTGGTTGAATTCCTCCTTTTATAATCCAAACCCTCCCGTTGATTGGACAAGCCCTCATTTTTAGGGCCCAAACGCTCTTTTTTATGCTGTAAATCCTTCTTCTTACTGTAAAATCCCTCCTTTTTATGCTCCAAACGTCTCCTTTAGGGCACGAGCCTCAATGTTAGGTCCCAAAGACTTGGTTAAGAGTCCAAAGCTTTGAGTCTAGGGTTGAAAGCCTGCTTTGTACTCTGCAAACCCTCCTTTTTAGGGTACAAACCCTCCTTTTTGGTGCACAAGCCCTCGCTGTTAGGGTGCAAACACTCATGTTAAGATTCCCAAGCTTCGAGTCCAGGGTTGAAAGCCGCATCTTTATGCTGCAAACCACCGTTATTAGGCTTCAAATCCTACTTTTCATTCTGAAATCCCACGTTATTATGCTCCAAACCCTACATGAAGGGCACAAAGCCTCAATTTTAGGTCCCAACGCTTCCTTTTTAGAGTCCGGAACGTTGGTTCCAGGGTTGAAAGCCTCCCTGTTCTGCTTCAAACCGTCATTTAGAAGGTACAAGGCTTCATTTTTAGGGCGCAATGCCTCATTTTTTGGCCGCGAATCCTCCTTTTTAGGGGTCAATACGTCCTTGTTACTGTAAAATCCCTCACTTTTATGTTCCAGACATCTCATTTAGGGCACAAAGCCTCGTTTTGTGGTCCCAAAGCTTCCTTTTTAGAGTCCAAAGCTTTGATTCTGTGGTTGAATTCCTCCTTTTATAATCCAAACCCTCCCGTTGATTGGACAAACCCTCATTTTTAGGGCCCAAACGCTCATTTCTATGCTGTAAATCCTTCTTCTTACTGTAAAATCCCTCCTTTTTATGCTCCAAACGTCTCCTTTAGGGCACGAGCCTCAATGTTAGGTCCCAAAGACTTGGTTAAGAGTCCAAAGCTTTGAGTCTAGGGTTGAAAGCCTGCTTTGTACTCTGCAAACCCTCCTTTTTAGGGTACAAACCCTCCTTTTTGGTGCACAAGCCCTCGCTGTTAGGGTGCAAACACTCATGTTAAGATTCCCAAGCTTCGAGTCCAGGGTTGAAAGCCGCATCTTTATGCTGCAAACCACCGTTGTTAGGCTTCAAATCCTACTTTTCATTCTGAAATCCCACGTTATTATGATCCAAACCCTACATGAAGAGCACAAAGCCTCAATTTTAGGTCCCAACGCTTCCTTTTTAGAGTCTGGAACGTTGGTTCCAGGGTTGAAAGCCTCCCTGTTCTGCTTCAAACCGTCATTTAGAAGGTACACAGGCCTCATTGTTAGGGCGCAATGCCTCATTTTTTGGCCGCGAATCCTCCTTTTTAGGGGTCAATACGTCCTTGTTACTGTAAAATCCCTCACTTTTATGTTCCAGACATCTCATTTAGGGCACAAAGCCTCGTTTTGTGGTCACAAAGCTTCCTTTTTAGAGTCCAAAGCTTTGATTCTGTGGTTGAATTCCTCCTTTTATAATCCAAACCCTCCCGTTGATTGGACAAACCCTCATTTTTAGGGCCCAAACGCTCTTTTTTATGCTGTAAATCCTTCTTCTTACTGTAAAATCCCTCCTTTTTATGCTCCAAACGTCTCCTTTAGGGCACGAGCCTCAATGTTAGGTCCCAAAGACTTGGTTAAGAGTCCAAAGCTTTGAGTCTAGGGTTGAAAGCCTGCTTTGTACTCTGCAAACCCTCCTTTTTAGGGTACAAACCCTCCTTTTTGGTGCACAAGCCCTCGCTGTTAGGGTGCAAACACTCATGTTAAGATTCCCAAGCTTCGAGTCCAGGGTTGAAAGCCGCATCTTTATGCTGCAAACCACCGTTATTAGGCTTCAAATCCTACTTTTCATTCTGAAATCCCACGTTATTATGCTCCAAACCCTACATGAAGGGCACAAAGCCTCAATTTTAGGTCCCAACGCTTCCTTTTTAGAGTCCGGAACGTTGGTTCCAGGGTTGAAAGCCTCCCTGTTCTGCTTCAAACCGTCATTTAGAAGGTACAAGGCCTCATTTTTAGGGCGCAATGCCTCATTTTTTGGCCGCGAATCCTCCTTTTTAGGGGTCAATACGTCCTTGTTACTGTAAAATCCCTCACTTTTATGTTCCAGACATCTCATTTAGGGCACAAAGCCTCGTTTTGTGGTCCCAAAGCTTCCTTTTTAGAGTCCAAAGCTTTGATTCTGTGGTTGAATTCCTCCTTTTATAATCCAAACCCTCCCGTTGATTGGACAAACCCTCATTTTTAGGGCCCAAACGCTCATTTCTATGCTGTAAATCCTTCTTCTTACTGTAAAATCCCTCCTTTTTATGCTCCAAACGTCTCCTTTAGGGCACGAGCCTCAATGTTAGGTCCCAAAGACTTGGTTAAGAGTCCAAAGCTTTGAGTCTAGGGTTGAAAGCCTGCTTTGTACTCTGCAAACCCTCCTTTTTAGGGTACAAACCCTCCTTTTTGGTGCACAAGGCCTCACTGTTAGGGTGCAAACACTCATGTTAAGATTCCCAAGCTTCGAGTCCAGGGTTGAAAGCTGCATCTTTATGCTCCAAACCACCGTTGTTAGGCTTCAAATCCTACTTTTCATTCTGAAATCCCACGTTATTATGCTCCAAACCCTACATGAAGGGCACAAAGCCTCAATTTTAGGTCCCAACGCTTCCTTTTTAGAGTCCGGAACGTTGGTTCCAGGGTTGAAAGCCTCCCTGTTCTGCTTCAAACCGTCATTTAGAAGGTACAAGGCCTCATTTTTAGGGCGCAATGCCTCATTTTTTGGCCGCGAATCCTCCTTTGTAGGGGTCAATACGTCCTTGTTACTGTAAAATCCCTCACTTTTATGTTCCAGACATCTCATTTAGGGCACAAAGCCTCGTTTTGGGGTCCCAAAGCTTCCTTTTTAGAGTCCAAAGCTTTGATTCTGTGGTTGAATTCCTCCTTTTATAATCCAAACCCTCACGTTGATTGGACAAACCCTCATTTTTAGGGCCCAAATGCTCTTTTTTATGCTGTAAATCCTTCTTCTTACTGTAAAATCCCTCCTTTTTATGCTCCAAACGTCTCCTTTAGGGCACGAGCCTCAATGTTAGGTCCCAAAGACTTGGTTAAGAGTCCAAAGCTTTGAGTCTAGGGTTGAAAGCCTGCTTTGTACTCTGCAAACCCTCCTTTTTAGGGTACAAACCCTCCTTTTTGATGCAGAAGCCCTTACTGTTAGGGTGCAAACACTCATGTTAAGATTCCCAAGCTTCGAATCCAGGGTTGAAAGCCGCATCTTTATGCTGCAAACCACCGTTATTAGGCTTCAAATCCTACTTTTCATTCTGAAATCCCACGTTATTATGCTCCAAACCCTACATGAAGGGCACAAAGCCTCAATTTTAGGTCCCAACGCTTCCTTTTTAGAGTCCGGAACGTTGGTTCCAGGGTTGAAAGCCTCCCTGTTCTGCTTCAAACCGTCATTTAGAAGGTACAAGGCCTCATTTTTAGGGCGCAATGCCTCATTTTTTGGCCGCGAATCCTCCTTTTTAGGGGTCAATACGTCCTTGTTACTGTAAAATCCCTCACTTTTATGTTCCAGACATCTCATTTAGGGCACAAAGCCTCGTTTTGTGGTCACAAAGCTTCCTTTTTAGAGTCCAAAGCTTTGATTCTGTGGTTGAATTCCTCCTTTTATAATCCAAACCCTCCCGTTGATTGGACAAACCCTCATTTTTAGGGCCCAAACGCTCTTTTTTATGCTGTAAATCCTTCTTCTTACTGTAAAATCCCTCCTTTTTATGCTCCAAACGTCTCCTTTAGGGCACGAGCCTCAATGTTAGGTCCCAAAGACTTGGTTAAGAGTCCAAAGCTTTGAGTCTAGGGTTGAAAGCCTGCTTTGTACTCTGCAAACCCTCCTTTTTAGGGTACAAACCCTCCTTTTTGGTGCACAAGGCCTCACTGTTAGGGTGCAAACACTCATGTTAAGATTCCCAAGCTTCGAGTCCAGGGTTGAAAGCTGCATCTTTATGCTCCAAACCACCGTTGTTAGGCTTCAAATCCTACTTTTCATTCTGAAATCCCACGTTATTATGCTCCAAACCCTACATGAAGGGCACAAAGCCTCAATTTTAGGTCCCAACGCTTCCTTTTTAGAGTCCGGAACGTTGGTTCCAGGGTTGAAAGCCTCCCTGTTCTGCTTCAAACCGTCATTTAGAAGGTACAAGGCCTCATTTTTAGGGCGCAATGCCTCATTTTTTGGCCGCGAATCCTCCTTTGTAGGGGTCAATACGTCCTTGTGACTGTAAAATCCCTCACTTTTATGTTCCAGACATCTCATTTAGGGCACAAAGCCTCGTTTTGGGGTCCCAAATCTTCCTTTTTAGAGTCCAAAGCTTTGATTCTGTGGTTGAATTCCTCCTTTTATAATCCAAACCCTCCCGTTGATTGGACAAACCCTCATTTTTAGGGCCCAAACGCTCTTTTTTATGCTGTAAATCCTTCTTCTTACTGTAAAATCCCTCCTTTTTATGCTCCAAACTTCTCCTTTAGGGCACGAGCCTCAATGTTAGGTCCCAAAGACTTGGTTAAGAGTCCAAAGCTTTGAGTCTAGGGTTGAAAGCCTGCTCTGTACTCTGCAAACCCTCCTTTTTAGGGTACAAACCCTCCTTTTTGGTGCACAAGCCCTCGCTGTTAGGGTGCAAACACTCATGTTAAGATTCCCAACCTTCGAGTCCAGGGTTGAAAGAGGCATCTTTATGCTCCAAACGACCATTGTTAGGCTTCAAATCCTACTTTTCATTCTGAAATCCCACCTTTTTATGCTCCAAACCCTACATGAAGGGCACAAAGCCTCAATTTTAGGTCCCAACGCTTCCTTTTTAGAGTCCGGAATGTTGGTTCCAGGGTTGAAAGCCTCCCTGTTCTGCTTCAAACCGTCATTTAGAAGGTACAAAGCCTCATTTTTAGGGCGCAATGCCTCATTTTTTGGCCGCGAATCCTCCTTTGTAGGGGTCAATACGTCCTTGTTACTGTAAAATCCCTCACTTTTATGTTCCAGACATCTCATTTAGGGCACAAAGCCTCGTTTTGGGGTCCCAAATCTTCCTTTTTAGAGTCCAAAGCTTTGATTCTGTGCTTGAATTCCTCCTTTTATAATCCAAACCCTCCCGTTGATTGGACAAACCCTCATTTTTAGGGCCCAAATGCTCTTTTTTATGCTGTAAATCCTTCTTCTTACTGTAAAATCCCTCCTTTTTATGCTCCAAACGTCTCCTTTAGGGCACGAGCCTCAATGTTAGGTCCCAAAGACTTGGTTAAGAGTCCAAAGCTTTGAGTCTAGGGTTGAAAGCCTGCTTTGTACTCTGCAAACCCTCCTTTTTAGGGTACAAACCCTCCTTTTTGATGCAGAAGCCCTTACTGTTAGGGTGCAAACACTCATGTTAAGATTCCCAAGCTTCGAGTCCAGGGTTGAAAGCCGCATCTTTATGCTGCAAACCACCGTTGTTAGGCTTCAAATCCTACTTTTCATTCTGAAATCCCACGTTATTATGCTCCAAACCCTACATGAAGGGCACAAAGCCTCAATTTTAGGTCCCAACGCTTCCTTTTTAGAGTCCGGAACGTTGGTTCCAGGGTTGAAAGCCTCCCTGTTCTGCTTCAAACCGTCATTTAGAAGGTACAAGGCCTCATTTTTAGGGCGCAATGCCTCATTTTTTGGCCGCGAATCCTCCTTTGTAGGGGTCAATACGTCCTTGTGACTGTAAAATCCCTCACTTTTATGTTCCAGACATCTCATTTAGGGCACAAAGCCTCGTTTTGGGGTCCCAAAGCTTCCTTTTTAGAGTCCAAAGCTTTGATTCTGTGGTTGAATTCCTCCTTTTATAATCCAAACCCTCCCGTTGATTGGACAAACCCTCATTTTTAGGGCCCAAACGCTCTTTTTTATGCTGTAAATCCTTCTTCTTACTGTAAAATCCCTCCTTTTTATGCTCCAAACTTCTCCTTTAGGGCACGAGCCTCAATGTTAGGTCCCAAAGACTTGGTTAAGAGTCCAAAGCTTTGAGTCTAGGGTTGAAAGCCTGCTCTGTACTCTGCAAACCCTCCTTTTTAGGGTACAAACCCTCCTTTTTGGTGCACAAGCCCTCGCTGTTAGGGTGCAAACACTCATGTTAAGATTCCCAACCTTCGAGTCCAGGGTTGAAAGAGGCATCTTTATGCTCCAAACGACCATTGTTAGGCTTCAAATCCTACTTTTCATTCTGAAATCCCACGTTTTTGTGGCATTGCTGGAGAACAACGGACATGTTGTGAGAGATCCAGACGAAGGGGCCTGAATGTAACAACAAGCTGCAGCCGTGTTCAAGGACAAAAACAAGGCCGAGATGGCCTTATAAACTACATTCCTGCCTAAGAGATAAAGATGTTGGAATGTCAAAAACAGGGGGTCTACCTGGAGGGTGAGCAGCGCGTGGACACCACACCGGGACCAATCATAGAGGGCAGAAGGGCGCGTGAACAAGTAGCTTTAGCCTATTAGCAATAAGATAGCGGCGCGTGAAGCTTGTGATAGAGTATAAACTGCTGTGTAGCCTTTAATAAAGGGGCATCAACTTGATCACATTGGTCGTCTAAGTTGTGTCCGAGACTTCCGCGCCAGCAAGTGGCGCCCAAACAGGGATGTGAAGGAGCCTTATTGTAACTATGTGGGACTTGAATACTGAGGAATCGGGACCCTCCCGTCGGTGCCCTCCCGAGCAGGAGAAGACGGCCCAGAGGGGGCAGTATCAGCCGTAGCAGGCGCTGCCCCGGCGCCTGGGAAGACACGCGCGCAATCGTCGGGAATCTCGCCCTGATCAGGTGAGCAGCTGCGGAGGAGATGAGGTCCGCGCTAAGCAAAGAAGAAGCGGCAGTGGTTAAGCTCATCCAACGTATACTCTCTAAGAGAGGATCATCTTGTCAGGGTGTTATCGATTAATTGTAATTTAGTGGGAAATAACCACTTCTCAATTTTTAGTGATGAATAAAATTTTATTAGCAGCGGCGAGTGAGCAAAACAGCGCTGGGTGTGCTGGGAGTCTCTGCTCTACCAGGACACACACCTTACAGGACAGAACTGAGTCCCTTTATAGTGTAGGCTTCATCCATATTCATGATGGGCGTACCCTGAGGGGTCTGCAAAGTTGTAAACAAGTTTCCCGGGCTTTTCTCCCGTTTTCGCGGGCTTTTCTCAGGTTTCCATCAGAGAAGGGGGGATGACTCAGCACAGGTATTTTTGTAGTGGCTTGAAGATGGGGGCCATTTTAGCTCCCTTCTAACAACTGATTTTAACAATAGAAACTATATACATATATCTTATTTCTTATTTACATAAGAGAATTACAAAACTATTCGGCCACAACATAGTTTAGGTACAACACAATTTGGTAGTAACAGAACGTGGTTACAAGTATGAGTGGGTTAGAAGGGGGGGGCTCAGCACAGAGCCCCCTCGAGACAGTTTACTGCCGCCTGTCTCTGAGCAGAAACCTAAAGGCTAATTTGGCATTACGGAGCCTCACTAGGGCCGCTCGGTGTCCCCTGCCCCAGCCCCAACCCCCCCCGGGGCAGCTGGGTGCTCGGGACGGGCCCTCCCAGCTGGGGAGGGGGCAGCTCTGCGCCCCCCCCCCCCCCCAGCCCCTTATGCTGGGCCAAGCTCCGCGACACTGCTCCAGGGCTCGGCTTGGGCACGCTGCTCCGGTCGGGCCGGTGGCGCCCCGGCAACAAGCCCTCTCCCAGCTGGAGCCAGCAGCGGGAGGAGTTCAGCTGCCCCCACCCCGAAGGCAACGGTGCCCCGGGGGGGTGAGCTCCCCAGCCCCGGGGAGTTGCGGGGGGAGGTGGATGTCTTTTTCCCCTTGAGATTTGAATAACAAATACTGATATATGTATAATAAGAAAGTTAAGCATAACTGTAAAATAGTTAGCTATAGTAAACTTAAATTGTACTTTAAACTAAAATTCCTTTAAGCTGTAAAAGCAAGGCATCTCTGAGCTGTAAAAGCAAGGCATTTCTGAATTGTAAAACAAGGACAAAGGACTGGGGCCTCTGACACCTGGAGATGGAGGACATCTGCAACACACACACACACACACACACACACACACACACCCCCGGCAGATGAGGGACACCTGTGATTTGCAACCCAAAGGATGACTCCCCATTCAAGGATATGCATCACACATCAAACCGAGAACCAAGGAAGATGGCACCGCTCAAGGATGTGCATCATGTCACGTTTCGATAAGATGGAGGAAAGCATGACAATGTTGATAAGCGGATGACATCAATCTCATGTCTCAGACAAGACGGAAGAGACTGTTAATACAGAAAATTCTAGGACTATTTACACATCATTATGAATATGTATGTTTGTATTGTAAGACCTCGTGGATATGTATGAGATACCTGCATTTAAGTCGGGGTTTCACTGGCTTAAGGTGTGCATGTTTGGTGGAGAGATCCCCCATGCACCCAGCGCTGAAATAAAGAATGCCTGCTTTCTAACACTCTGACTTCTGAGTTTTAGAGAGTTCTTCTCCGACCGACTTTTACGGTATCAATACCATATATGTTTTATTACAAGGGGAACCTGAGGAGGGTGCTGTTGTGGGCTCGGCAGCACGAACTAATCCCGTCAGTGAGCTCAGCCTTTGAAGCAGCTACTTGGGAAAAGATCGGCGCGGCACTGCAGGACGACATTAGCTCAGGCTCTCAAGACAGTGGGAAACTCTCCACCGTGTGGAGATTGGTCCTAGACACTCTGACAGAACTGAAAGCAGAACGGCAGACCCCCGCCTCCGCTTTCGCTGCCTGGTCAGCAGAGGCCGAACGCGCTGGCGCTCAGGATTCCGCCACTGCTGGGACGTTCGCGGGATCCCTGTTCCCCAAGGCGGCTCCTAAAAGGAGGGACGGGGACGCTGCACGCGCAGCACCCGTGCGGCAGGGAAGGCAAGAGCAAAAATCAACAGATTTACTCCAGATCGACTCCCCTCCCTCAAGCCCAAAAGATCAATCACTGGAGCGCCCCGCCCGAACCGCCGCCGCCGCCTCGCTGGAGGAAGGCGCCGACCCAGCCCTGCCCCCGTCCTCGCCCCCGACACCCCGGTTGGTGCAGGAACAATCTCGTTATGGTTTTACAAGATCAGCACCTGCAAGAACTAACGAGAAAACTAGAGCAACTTGAGATCCGAATGCAGCAAGCGGCTCAGCCTATTCCTCCGGCACCGCCGCCGCCCCCTCTTCCGATTAACCCCTTCTTTCCCGACACTGGGGGGGGCGGTCAGGGGGAAACGGTGGCGATCGGGCCGCTGCCATCGTCGGCTCAAATGGGAGGGGGGGCACTGGGAGGCGCGGGTGGTAATGGTAATCCGGCACATCGATGGCGGGGAGTTACTCGGGATGCGATAATTGAGGGGCAGTTTAACGAGCTGGGACCAATGGCGTTCCCGGTAACAGTAACCCCACAAGGCAAGGAGTGGGAGGCCTGAGACTGGAAAGTGATTAAGGAGGCCAAATTAGCCGTAACACAATATGGGTTAAAATCACCATATACTAATTCAGTAATTCAGCAGATTCTTACAGCACATTTATTCACTCCGTATGACGTGCGCATGATTATACAAACCTTACTAACAGCTTCCCAACAATTGCAATTTTTCCAACGTTGGCAAGTGGCCTGCGAGGCTGCGGCAGCCACGCCCCATCAGCAAGGAGATCCTCTACATGGGGTGCAAGCTCAGATGCTGATGGGCACAGGCCCTTTTGCCAACCCGGATTGGCAAGCAGGGTTTCAACCGGAAGTGTTAACGCTTAGCCCAAGAATTAGCCCTAAAACCGGTTTTAGCTGTACATGATGAAAAGGCGGCACCAGCATTTACAGGAATAAGACAGGGACCCACGGAGCCCTGTCCAAAATTTATTGATAGACTACATGCTGCTATTAATGGTAATCCTGACGTAAATGATGAAATGAAAGTTAAATTTCTTGCTATGCTTGCTTATGATAATGCTAATGAGAAAACTAAGAAAGTCTTCAGTCTCTTACCGCCTGCGGCCGAGCCCGGCACCGCGCTCTCGGCCGCCCCCCAACGCCAGAAGCGGCAGTTTTTACAGAAGGTGCTGACGCTGGAATGCAGCGCCCCTTGTCTGCCGAGACCACATAATCAATAAGCAATGGCTTTATATATTCTTAACAGTGTTTTGATGTTTGCAGCGTTTATCATTTTATGTTGTGTGAGCAATAAGTGTAAGAGGCCTCTTTGTGTGATTGTTTTCCGTGTGTGAGACGCAGCCCAGCGGCAGCTGCGGAGTGCGGAGTTCTCTGACAGAGCGTCCTAGTGCCCACTGGGTCATCGGTGCTGCCTGTTTGTTCGGGCTCAGTGTTTGAAGTGTCACAGGTGAAATATCTCCTCTAGCAGGAGGCAGTAATTCTGTGTTAATTGTTGTCTTGAATTTAGGTGCGTACTCTGTGCGGAGAGTGCACCTTTGTACCATCTATCTGAGAAGGGTATTGTCATAAAAATCATCTACAACCTTACAGGGGTTGTTCGTTTTACCAGGGGTCATAGACACATGTTTAGTAACAAAAGGGTCAAAAATGACTCAGCTTGTTTATTTTACTACAGCTCCCCCTAATAGTATGCCGAGAGGCTGGGTGACTCAGGATTTGGATCAGCAGGTACTCCTCAAGTATTTTCAGCTCAGACAGGGAGACAAAGTCGACCTCTGATAAAATGTGCCCTCACCAAAGCAGAAGAATCTGTTGAACTGACAGGCATTTTACATACTGGTGCGGATGTGACTGTAATGTCTGCGAGCAGATTGGCTGTTAGCTCGGGTAACTCGAGTGCTTTATGGGGTTGGTGGTCATGCTGAAACATTTCAAAGCAAAGATCTCATTCATGTAAGGGGCCCAGAAAACCGGGTAGCAAATATTCATCCATTTATATTGGAAACCCCTATTACATCATGGGGTCGTGACTGTATGGCTCAATGGGGAACTCAAATTGGATCAAATTTGTCTTAATCACCACTGCAGCACAGCCCACCCCTAAACCCACCCTGAAACTAACCTGGAAAACAGAATCACCTGTGTGGGTGGGTCAGTGGCCCTTGCCAATGGAAAAGTTGTGCCACCTTAAGGATTTAATACATGAACAGTTAACTGCAGGACATATGGTACCTACCACCAGTCCTTGTTATTTTAAAGAAAAATGGTAAATGGTGACTTTTACATGATCTCCAACACATTGATTCCCCTAACCTGCATCTTGTAATAATTGATCTGAAAGATTGACTTTTTCTCCATTCCCTTGCATCTGGATGATGCATCTAAATTTCCCTTTTTTGTTCCCAGTATTAATGTTAGTGAACCTGCAACACGGTACCACTGGGTTGTTTTACCATAAGGCATAAAGAATACTCCCACAATGCAGGTCCCCCAGGCTGTTATCTATCATTATATGGATGACATCCTTATAGCAGCAGAAACACAGGAGATCATGGAAAAGCCTCTTGCTTTACCCAAAGACTCAGTATCTCAAATGGGGTGACAAATAGCACCTGAAAAGGTACAGCGATCATCACCGTGGCAGTACCTGGGGTGGAGAATTTGTGAACAGACCATTGTCCCACAACAGGTTAAACTTAAAACTGATGTTAAGACTTTAAATGATTTACAGAAACTGTTACGAACTATAAATTCGATACAGCTGTTGTTGGGCCTAACTAATGATGATCTGCATAGCTTGCTTTATATTTTGCAAAGAGATCCTTCACTCACATCACCCAGAGTACTTACAGAGAAAGCGCAACAAGATCTCCACCGTGCAACTAATGCCATCTCAGAAACACAGCAAGTGCGGCTTTAACATGCCATTTTTCCACCAAAATGCCAGGGCAATACAAAACCAGTTTTCTTTATCAAGGCGTCAGGCTGAAGACATCATTGCGACTTGCCCTGAATACCAGAGGACTCCCTCTCTTCAACAGCTAGTGGTGTCAACCCTCGGGGACTCACCTCCTCAGAATTATGGCAATCTGACGTCACTCGCTTTGCTGCATTTGGAACGTTAAAATAGGTGCCGTCAATATTGCATCACCAGATCAACAAGAAGTCCAGGGCAAGGCTCAAGTCCTGGAAAGTGCTAACTGGGAAGGACCATATCCTTTAATAACCTGGGGAAGAGGTTATGCTTGTGTTTTCACAGGTTACAGTCCCGGTGGATACCAGCAAGCTGTGTGCAATCACACCCGAGGTGTGAGAGGCAGCTTTTGGTGGACACTCAGGAGCCAGCTGTGGGTGCTGTGGGTGCCCCTGTGCCAATGTGGCAGGTGCATCCACCCAGTGAAAACAGAGCTTCCTGGCTGTTGAAACGTGGCAGCTTTTGGCTGTCTTTGTTTTCAGGGTCTCGCGGTAGCTGAGACCTTTGACCAATGGGAGCCGCTATTGACTACAGGTCAGATTCGGCCTGGGTATAAATGGACTCCCCTGGGGGAGCCATTTTGAGCTCGTCCCCTGGAGCTGCACGCTGCGGTCAGAGGACTCTCCCCTTGGGTCAGGACGCTGCCCAAGGAAACTCCTCGAGGTACTTTGGGTCGGGACGCTGCCCTGAGCAGGTCCTCGAGGTTGAGAGCCCTCACTTTCTAAGTGAGTGATAGAGCGTTTTGGGTTCTCGTTAAACCCTAGGCTGTGAAGCTTTGTTTTTCGTTTTGGGTTCTCGTTAAACCCACGAAGTGAAGTTTTCGTTTGGGGTTGTCGTTAAACCCCTGGGGTGTGAGGCTTTGTTTTACGTTTCGGGTTCCCGTTAAACCCTAGGAAGTGAAGTTTTCATTTGGGGTTGTCGTTAAACCCCCGGGGAGTGGGGCTTTGTAAAGTATTTCGGGTTACTGTCAAACCCCAGAAAGTTATTCTGTTCTCCTCTTGTGGACATCCGGATCTGTAATCTACAGAGAGCTGACTGGTGGTTTTATGGAAAAAATAAATCTATTTATTTTTTTAAATTGGTGGTGGGTTGCTTATTTGGAAGCCTCCGTAACAGCCAACAGTTCGCCATCTCTTCAACTGATCATTTAAGCAGAATGGATGGGTAATGCTTGCTGCTGCAATAGGACAAAATACACTATCTCGGTCCTTAATCACACTACAGTTGCCAACTCTTTTAAGAGAAAATGCTAACAGTAATTGCAACTCCTTGATGAAATATATAGGCTTACTAGTCACTAGTGAAAGATGTAGCTTAGACAAAATGTAGTTATTAATAAGGATGAAATGCTATAAGAATGTGTGTATTCAACTTTCTTTGTTTAGCAATATTAAGAAGTAAGACCTCAAGTGTTTAACCTTATTAGAAACTCCCTTGGTTTTCCCCCTTGAGTGGTGGCCAGGCTCTGGGTGGAACCCAACAGGAGGATGAAATCAGATGTTTCCGCTCAAAGAAAATTGCCAGTTATTTTGGCCTGTTGATTTGGAGGCTGGACCTGCTTGCAGCGATGTTGGATGCCTCACCTACGGATGGACGCATCGCGTAGGATTTCCGGTTTGCGAGGAAGGGCACTCTAAATTCTCGCTGCATCCAGGGTTCCCCAGCAATTGCGGATCTGAATATTAGTACCCCATTAAGTAAGTGTGCTATTCCGTATTTTCCTTACTGGTTATTTTTGTAGTATTTAGTCATATCCCCTAATTATGGATACTGAAATTAGCCTCCTCTTTTTAACTAGTAACTGTAACTGCTCTATTGTTTCTAGCATTCTGTGAAACTATTTTAAGTATGCTGTGTGTTTTGAAGTTTGCCTAACCCTTAATTGATAAAGTCTCGAAATAAGTCTTGCAGGTGCAGCTGCAAAACAAAGAAAGGGGAGATGTGGGAGGCATTGGCCTGTCAGCCTTACACAGCCTCTAAGCAATAGCTAGGGTTGATGAAGAACAGGCCTCGGAAGATAGATAAGAAACTGCTGAGTTGTGCCAGGGGGGCAGGGAAAAACAGCGGACAGCTGCAACACTGAACTGTGAAAAAGCACTAAGCTGTGAGAAGTTACCGTCGCGGTAGGGCGGAATGTGCCAGGGAATATGGGGAATTAGTTCAATTGACCCGTGAAACTGATAATGGACCAGCCTATACCTCTCAAAAATTTGCTCTCTTTTGTCAACTCTGGGGTACACGTCACATCACAGCTATACCACATTCCCCCACGGGGCAAGCCATAGTGGAGAGAGCACATCAAACTTTAAAGGCGCTTTTGCAAAAACAAAAAGGGGGAGAGGTCTTGGCTGCTGCAGAACCACTTGCAAAAGCGGTGTATGTGTTAAATTACTTACGGCTCACAGGTGATAAGGAGGAACCACCAGTAGTAATACATAGTATGGGTCTGACAAAGATGTTGCTATAGGAGAGTGAAAAGGACCTGTGGAACTAAAAATGACGGGTCGAGGCTATGCCTGCGTTATTATCGATACCGGCACTAGATGGGTTCCGAGTCGATGGGTGCGACCCTGGAAAAGGGAAGTTATGCAAGCAGTATTTTTTATCACAATACTACTGTGTGGTGTAATTATACTGCACTTAATGCTTCACGATCCTCTGTTGCTCCTCTCGCGCTACCTCCTGGTGTGTTTTTAATCTGTGGAGATCGTGCCTGGGGAGGCGTTCCATCTAAACTGAATGGAGGCCCGTGTAGCCCCGGACGCCTCACGTTACTAACACCAAACATATCAATGATTTAGACCATAACTCGAAAGCATAAGCGAGTCCAGAGGACTGTTCATCAGTTTAGCAGTTCCTGTTGCGATAACATTGAATTTTGGAATCCAGGAGAAATCATACCGGCCTCCATGTTAGCACCAGGAGTTGGCGTTGTGAATTCTTTAACTACTTTAAATAAATTAGGGTGTTGGCTTAGCAAACAAACTAATGCTACTTCTTTAGCTTTAAGTGGTCTTTTAACTGATGCTGATAGTGTCAGACATGATACGTTACAAAATAGAGCTGCGATTGATTTTTTTGCTTCTAGCGCAAGGACATGGTTGTGCTGAATTTGGAGGAATGTGTTGTATGAATCTATCCGATCATTCAGAATCTATTTTTAAAAGCATTCAGCAATTGAAGGATGGAGTCAAACGCTTAACAGAAGATGATGGCTTGGACTGGCTGACAAGGATGTTTAAAGGTTGGGGATTATCTGGTTGGTTGATAACATTAGTCAAAACTGTTGGAGTAGTCCTTTTGAGTGTAGTGACTGTGCTCTCAACGTTGCCTTGCCTTATAGGCCTTCTGCAAAGGGCCCTGCAGAGGACTGTCGGTGCAATGTTTTTAGCACAGGACCACAGGGGGGTCTGGATCGCTCAAAAACAAAAAGGGGGATTTGTGGCATCGCTGGAGAACAACGGACATGTTGTGAGCGATCCAGACCAAGGGGCCTCACTGTAACAGCAACTGCAGCTGTGTTCAAGGACATAAGCAAGGCCGAGATGGATTGAGAAACTACATTCCTGGCCAAAAGATAAAGAAGTTGGACTGTTGAAAACAGGATGCCTACCTAGTGGGAGAGCAGCGCGTGGACACCACACCGGGACCAATCATAGAGGGCAGAAGGGCGCGTGAACAAGTAGCTTTAGCCTATTAGCAATAAGATAGCGGCGCGTGAAGCTTGTGATAGAGTATAAACTGCTGTGTAGCCTTTAATAAAGTGGCATCAACTTGATCACATTGGTCGTATAAGTTGTGTCCGAGACTTCCGCGTCAGCATCATGACTCTTTTAATTACTGAGATAGGAAATCTCCTTTGTGATGCGATAGAAAAATACGGCAGCTGGGTGACCTTGGGGAGTGGGACCCCCAAGGGAGTGCAGGGAATCGAGATACTCGAGACAGCCCTAAAGACAGTGAAAATAGGATTTCTCGTAAGGAAATATTTATGGCTTTGATAAAAGACGGCATGTCTCATGAAAAAAAAACAAAAAATTTATGGTGTTCCAACTAACGAGCTGTGGTGAATATATACACAGAGAGGGCTGAATAAACCTAGCAAGAGAGTGCAGAGTGCTAAAACTAAGAATCCAGGGACAACTCAGCCTATGGCACCCCTTCTCGAACCACAACAGGACCCCTCATCTGCTCACAGAGCCTCCCCCCCCCCCCCCCCAAGTGGATCACCGCTTCTGGGGGTGAAAGACAATTACGCACCATTTTCTGAGTTGTACCCTTTGCACAAGGCAAAGGAAGTGAATCAATATCATGATCAGTACAAATGAATTAATGGCCAAGCTCCAGGGCAGTGGGTGCAGAAGGACCGACGACCCCATGTGGAGCTTAAATTTTTTTTTTTAGAACAAGCAGTCCCCGCAAACACTGATTGACACTGGAGCGGAGGCCTCCTTAATATATTGGAATCCCAAGAAATTTAAAGGACAACTTGTAATTATTACAGGTTTAGGAGGAAAATAAATTAAACCTGCACAAACACAAATAGAAATTAAAATAAGAAACCTCCCAAAACGATTATATTCAGTCATGATTGTCCCTGTTACTGGATATATAAAAGGTATAGAGATTCTAAAAAGACTAACTTTAAATCTCTCTGATGGTCAGTATCAATTTGGAGTTAAACCCTGTATTAGTGCCAGACCTCTTACAGTTGGTAAAGTAAAAATGCCTCCTGTGCAGATCCCGGCTGCAACTAAGTTAGTCACGATGAAGCAGTATAGAATTCTGGGAGGACATGAAGAGATATCACAGACAATTAGAGATTTATTAGATGTAGGAGCTTTAAAACTGACCATAACAGTGTGGAACAATCCGATATGGTCTGTCAAGAAAAGTGATGGATCCTGAAGAATGACGGTGGATTTTAGAGAACTAAACAAACATACTGCACCGCTTGCAGCAGCTGTGCCAGACACTGTCACTTTAATAGAAGAAGTTCAGAAACATCCAAAAACTAAATACTCTGTAATAGATTTGGCTAATGCATTTTTTATCATCCCAATTGCAGAAGAGCATTGGGATCAATTTGCCTTCACATGGCAGGGCCGGCAATATACTTTCACTAGATTACCACAAGGGTGGTTGCACAGCCCCACTGTCTGTCATAGAATTGTAGCTGAACACTTAGATGAAATACAGCTGCCTCCTCACACACAATTAAGTCACTATATAGATGATATTTTGATTCAAGGAAATGAGGAGGAGGAGGTACAACAAGTCCTTAAATTAGTGGTAAATCACATGAAACAGAAGGGTTGGGAAATTAACCCTGCAAAAATCCAAGGACCGTCTCAGACGGTGAAGTTTCTGGGAATTCAGTGGCACTGTGGGCATCGAGAAATACTGCCTAAAGTGCGACAAATTTTTTTTTAGATTTTGCTGTACCACAAGACAACAAACAAAAAAAAGAAGCTCAAAGATTTATTGGGCTATACGGCTTCTGGAGGCAACATATTCCCCATTTGGGATAAATTTTAACCCCTTGGTACAAGGTGACAAGGAAAAAATATGAATTTGAATGGAGAAATGAACAGCAAGCTGCTTTTGAATTAGCTAAAGAAACCATTCAAAAGGCTTTAGATTATATAGGATACAGTAATGCATATTAATCAAGTTCTCATACATAAACATGATAATTCCTGTAACTCATTTTCTTATTCCCACCTCTTTCCAGTCACATGTACTTGAGTCCTGAAATGAGTTGGGGGGCTGCTTCTGCGACCACCACGGACTACTGACCTAAAAGAAAGACCCTCCAATGCCCTTGACCCAAGGACTTTAGCTCATATTGCAATTTTGACATGCTTTGAGGCCCTTTCACAATGTATCTTTTAGAACACCTGGTCTACAGGGCAATAAATCATCCTTACTGAACAGTCTAAAAATGGTACCTCATAATGAGTCTTATTCTTTGAATAGAAATCTGGTTAATGATTATTACTAGTCTATGTGGCCTTAGCCTGGAATTTTAAAAAGGACTTTGTAGCATCATAACTGGTTGTATGGTTACTCTAAATCATTCCTTATTTAAATCTAAATCACCAAAAATCATTAAAATCAGCTCAAATTAATAATAAATCAGTAACAATATGTATTACCGTATCCTATATAAGCAGCATGCTACACAAGTCAGGTGTGCGTTGTTGGTGAGATGACTCCCCTGCGCACCCAGCCATTAATAAAGGAGTGTCTGCTTATCTACATCACATTGGTGTCGATAAGTTCTTTTATCCCGTTTTGGTGACACATATATATGGACACATCGACTCCAAAACAGGGTATTTTAAGGGGCTGAAGGGGTGGCAGGGGCTTATTTCAAGCACAAGGTCCACATAAATCTATCAGAACTGTGTCCATGACAGGAGGACCCAACTGAGGAGTTTAAAGACAAAGCAGAACAGGAGATTTACTAGTAAAGGCAAACAAACCACCTCTTCCATCTCTGCTCGTGGCTAAGGCCTTTCCATGTCCACCCATCTCTGCTGCTTTTGCTGCTCTCTCAGGGAGGGAAAATAAGTCATTAACCCCAGACATAGCAGCCTTCTGGCTGTTTAATATTGTTACTAATGATCTACAAGCAGAAGTAAACAGCATGTTAATGAAATGAGTGGAGGAGGCTAAACTGGGGAAAGCTGCAAGATCTGGTTTAGAGAGAAAATAAAATACAAAGGTTTGGGGAAGGCAGAAACACACCAGGGAGAATCAGGACAGAATTGGTTTGGGGATGGTTCCAGGGAATGAATATAACAGTCGGCGGGGGTGGGGGGGGTGGGGAGGAGAAGGAGGATAAAGCAGTGCCAGGTGTTTGAACTGCAGCAAGCGTCTGGCAAAGGCCCATCAGTAGGAATGAAGAGACAGCGCTTGGTAGAGAAAGAGATATCAGGTGTGGGAGTTGCTTGTGATAAGTGTAGCGTAGCCTGTTGTCTCCTCTCCGTTGTGGTGACTGCCCATAAATTTATCTCTGACTCATGGGAGAGAGCCTGAATCTGAGCAGTGCATAGCATTGCTCTAGCCTGGTGAGGAGACCCTTTTGTTACAGCTTCTGCAGCAGCATAAATCACTGCTGTCCCGATCCAATATCAGGGGAGGTTTCGATATGATTCCAAGAGCGGAGCAAGATTAAGACACAAACGAGGTCAAATGCCATACACCCAAAACAGTTTTTATTATTAAAAGTGAAGAGGGGTAGCGATAGGACAGAATGGAAGGAAAAGACAGAAATCAAGGAAGCATAGAGTTGCAAGAATAGTCACCACCATGGATCCAGCAGCATCCCGTTGGTCCTCAGTCTTCAGTTCTTCGGTGGTGGGTGCACAGACAGCAAAGTTCTCTGTTGCCTTTTAAATTCATCTTATCAGCTGATTAGCATACCTGCCAACCTTTAGTTTATCCTCTGTTCCCACAGGTTTTTGCTGACTTCATGCTTCTTGAGCAATCATCCGGCTTCTGGGGCAGAAATGCTCACCTCTTATCAGTTCAGTGGCGAAGGGGCGAAGTCATTAGCAAGGCAAGCATGGTGTCTGGCATACACAATAGAGCCACAAAGTATCGGGCCTACACGATGGAGCCAGTGATAAACATTTGGTTTCACTCAGTCCATGTCTCCCCCTTTGAGGCTTATATAAGGAGTTTGACAATGCAACTGCAAGGAAGTGGGGGGTGCATCCTTCGATACACTCCTGCTTCCTTGGGTGATGTTCCTTAGACTAATCCAAAGGCCGCGGCTTGTCCTTGAGGCTTGCACACACGCAAGCAAGCTTTGAGACAATCATTTGACATTTCAGTCTCTCACAACTGCCCAAAGCTCTTTTTGACAACAACTAACCAAAAGGAAATGTGCTTGCCCAACATTGTTGCCTGGGATTGAATCAGGGAGTCTTGAGTCTAGCACAGTGAAGCTAGCTGTGAAGACAGCAAGCTTTCTATCAGCATGGTAGATCTGGGACTAGCTGGGTTTATGGGTCCTGCTTGTCTTGACTATAGGTAGTGGGAGATGGAAGCTTTCACTGGTGTCACTACCCTGAGCTGGCAGTGGGATGAGTTTGTTAGCATCCAGTCCTTGTACGGCCTGCAGGGAGGGGGAAGTCACTTTGGATAAATGTTCCCCCAAAACATTTAATATCTATTTGTTTTTTCCCCTTCCTCCCCCTCATTTGAAATTCATTAGCCTTAATTGCAGAGGTACTCAAACTTAGGCTGCATCTGAACTGCAGGTCTTCAAGGGGACTTGCATGCTAGACAGCAAGATGAATGATTTATTATTATATTATTATTTATTAATTTGAATTCATGAATGCTTATCCAAGTCCAAAATTGCCCATTTTCATCCAGATCTGAATTTATAGATTTTCAGGCCAGATGGGACCGTTCTGATCAGCAGCCTGACTTCTGGCATTGTGGAGGCCAGAGAATGCCACCTGGCAATTCCAGAGGTTGTGGGGGGAGCTTTATCACTATGTAAATCAGCATTATCAAGCCCAGTGACTTTTCTGAAATGGTCTCTAGTGGAATCTGTGAAATTGCCCAGTGGTTTTCAGCTCTGCTTCTCAGTATGTGGCCATTCATCACAGAAAATGCAGCTTCAGCTCTGCTCCTCTATCTGCAAGACAACTGTGGAGATGGATGCCACCAGCAGGTAAGGGTCAGGAGATCAGCCACCCTTCCCTACAGCTGTGGGATCCAGGCTTGTTCTCATATAAATGCTTGATCAGGAAAATACACAAGTCTAAGCTCCTATAATACTTACATGAAAAGCATTTATTTGACTGTAGAAACTGTTCCAGGAGCCAGTGGGAAGTGTACCTGCCAAGCCATGGTGAGTCCTGCCAAGCCAAGCTTGGTGGCTGGTTGCACAGGGGATGTCATATCCCGCTCAGATGCGGGAGACAAGTGACTTAGATTCATAAATCCCCAATGGAGTGGACAACGGTGAGACAAGTCTCGAAGTCCAGACACAGACATTTATTAATTTTCCACAATGTACTAATTGGATACATGATAACTGGCTAAGTATATAACGAGTTATGGCTAAGCGATATAGTATGCCTTATGTTACTAAATGGTAATAAGGGAAAAGGGGGAAAAGAAAAGAAGAGAGATAGAGAGAGAGGTAGAAATAGAGATCACTGGTCCGGGTTCCTGCATTGGTCCTGTCAACGAGGGTTCAAGGATGCATCCGTCCACTTCACTCCTTCTCCTTTCTGTCTATATTTCACTCCTCGCCCCCCCCCCCCCCCCCCCCCCCAATTTATACCCACTTTCCTTGGGTCCGTCCCCTAGGTCGACCCACATACCTACGTGTCCCATGTATGGGGAGGGGTAAGGTGTTTCATGGAATGATGTAATTAGCATGATCTTGTTAGTCTTTATTAGCATATGCAGGGGTATCAAATTTAATATGCATTTCGTGGATAATGAAGCAAAGGTCATTCAACAGACAAATGGCCCTTGAAACGTTACAAGATGCACCAGAGCAGAACTGTCCTGTCTCCACAAGGCTCCCCCCTCCAGCTGCATCCTGTGCTATTCAGGCAGCCTTATCAGCTTCAACCTCCATACTATCCACCCTGTGACTATGGTTTTGTTACTTACGAGTGTTTGAGACATTCCTCGGCTCAGAGGGCCTCCGCTACCCCCATATCCCTTATCTCTTTCTCAGATTTTCTTAGTTCTTGTTTCGGGGAGTTATAATTCATCTCTCACAGGGGAAGTCTCTGTGGACATCTGATTTGAGAATAGATAGCTGTGGGCTTTACTGTTCCCATTTCCTCCAGCTCTTCGGGAAAATATTTTTTTTGTTTTTCTGACTTGTTTCCCTGCCTGTGTTGAAGGCCCTGAACAATGACACACCACTGAAACCTCAAATGACATCAATTTCTGTGGGTTGGCAGGGTTTTGAAGGAGTTTAGGGTTTGGGGAAGTCGCACAGGAAACCAGTAATTAAAGGCAGAAGATCTTAATAGCAGGTGAAAGGGCTCAAACAAATGAATTTCTGACAATCATTGATTAAGACTAAACTGTGATGCATGAAGCTTTGCTTGTGTTTTGCTTCGTTTGTTTCCCAAGGACTCCTTAACTGTTTCCCTACGCCTCTTTGTCTGTTTAGACAAGAGTAAAATGCTCCCTATGTAAATCACTGAGAGCAGACTCAAAGCCTTCAATGGACACTTGGGCAACTCCTAGAATGGGCAAACTAAGATAAGGGGGACTCGAGAAAAAGGACACAGAGATCCTATCTAGGGCGGATGATTTTGCTAATTTAGGAAGAAGGCACCTGGACTTTACTTCACAGCGCATGCTCTGGAAAGAGGGTCAACTAGCGAACACCGTGAAGAAGACTACTTACTTCTTCCCTCGACCACCTAAGACCCTCACTTTATTTTTACTACACATGCTCGGACTATGTAAATGAATTCCAGGAACTCATTATCATAAGACACCCCTTTCCAGGAAATCTAATGAATATGTATGATTTGTGTGTATGTAAACTGATGTCTCTTGCTAGTTCTTGGGAGCCCTTATGGTGGAGGATCCCCAGGGTGACCCCAGCGCTGCTAATAAAGAATACCTGCTTAACAGTAAAAAAAACTTTACTCTTGAGTCAATTTCTTTGTTTCACAGGCAAGAGCAGAATGGGATCCAGCCTGCCCTAAAGAGTAGGATAAGCACCCTATCTCCCAAGGGCTCATTAAAATGTATCTGTGCGTATCTCAAGGAGGAATTAGAAATCAGGAAATTAGCTCTGGAAGCAAAGACAAGATAAAGGAAACCCCAGAGAGATTATCTTATTCTGCTTCCAAAGACTTTGTGCTTTTGTTGTAAACCAGCTACATGGAAGAATTTCCCCCCCTCCAGTCACTGAAACATTGATTCCCTTCTCCTCTTTGTAAAAGGGTCTGGGATCAGACCATGTCTGCTCACCTTTAGTGCTGCAGGTCCTGCAGTCCTGGACAGCAAGCACAGGCTGTGGAGTGGGTAGACAGGAGGACTGAGCAGGGAGACCTGTTCTGCATTCAGGCAATGGTCCCATGTTGCCAGCACCCTGATTTATTGGGCTTTCAGTGAGATGAAGCCCAAAGCTGGAGAGCTGAGTTTGCACACCAGAGACAACACTTGTAAGAGGACCATATTTATCCTCACTAGTCCATTAGGTTTTTTCCCATCCATCCAACTTGTATTCTTATAAATCATAAACTGAAAAGAGACCTGTGCTACCATGACACAGGTTTATAGATTGTTCTTATATTCCCCATCCTGCTTTAACTGCTGGACCATAAAAGCTGGAGGAGCTCAATCCATGAGTAAGAGCACACAGAAACAGGACTTGTGCTCAAACAAATGCTAGGTGCTAGACTGAGAGGCAAGGATACAGATGAGGAGCTTACAATATCTTCTGAGTTACACAGTTTTTGTAAAAGGTAAATAGTATTAACAAGTCATTCAGGTTAAGAGGAAGCAGCATGAACTAATGGATGAGCTGTGCACGTGTTCATTTAAAGAATATGCTTTCCATAATGATTTTTCCCACCTGTACATCAACACAGTTTGAAGGGTGAATGGTTCATTTCTCTGATCAGATTCCATTCATTTGTTAGGTTTGCTGCTGGCCTCAGATGTGACCTTTATAAACTCACTTTACCTACAACTTGGATAAGATTTGTTATCTGTCAGATGACAATAATGATCTTGATTGTTTTTTCTCTGCAGTTTTCTGGTGACCAGAGCCAGCTTGGTGGGCTCATCAAGAAAGACATGCCAGTCTTGCAAAATGAAGTATAGTTTTTAATATTTTAGCACACATGAAACAAAAACAACATAGAAAGAAAAGACACCCAAGTGCTGCAATCATATCTTTTGTGGTCCTTCAAAGGAACCCCGAAGACTTCATACACTCCTTAACTTGCAGAAATTCAAAGATCACCTTATCCAGGATCAAAAGACAGAAACATTTCAACAGTACACAGCAGCAATTAAAGATTAGAAGCATTGTGACTCTGTTTTGCATTTCAGGCCAATGGAATTGAAAGCAGGAGGATGCAATCATCAGCTGGATGTTATCCAGGACTCTGAGGCTGTGTCTATACCTGTAAATTAACTGTAACTGGATTTGCTCTCTTGCTCAGAGGCCAGTTGACACAGGATAATCTGCATCTGTACTATTAAATTCTCTCACCATCCAAAAAAGGGGAGTTTGCATCCAAATTGCCTACTGAGAATGGGCACTGTGATAGACAGTAAACTGTTTATTCATCAAATCCCGTCAAGGATACTGGAGGCTTGTGTTATGTTATTCCATAAACTATGTAAACCTAGGATTAATCTTAACTATTACATTGTGTAACGACTAACAGACTATACTAACAGACTATAAGTGCTTATCTAGGTTAAAATGCTGAAGCAAGGACTTACATTGTACAAGAGACTGAAAGGAGGGAAAAGGAGGGGGGTTGAGAAGGGCAAAGGGGAAGTGTCTGTACTCTGTGTTACCTTATAAGGTATAAACAAAAGCTTTGTGAGACTACCCTCAGGAAAGCAAGAAATACGAGGAATACGTGACACGAGGAAGACGCGGAGCCTTCATCCCCACGACTACCGGGAGGCAGAAAACGACCCCCTAGCAACAAGGTGCGCAGACGCAGAGTACACCCCTCGACGAAACACAGATACCGGAAGACGGAGGATATAAAAGGAAAGACTTTTGGGAAGTGTGCGTGCGCCATTGGCAGAGTTGAACTCCCCGGCCGCCCAGCGCTGTTTTGCTTGTTGCCGCTTGCTAAGTAAACAATTGAAATTTTGATTGGCTCTGACTCACATCAATTTGAGAAATCTACTTATAACAGGCACTATAGGAACAAGTGTCTTTCCCTTTTGTGTGCTTTTACTCATCATCCACAATGTTATAGACTATCTTGCCAAAATGATGCAAGTTAGGACAAATTAAATTTCAATTATTTATTTTAGCAAGCGGCAATAAGCAAAACAGCGCTGGGCGGCCGGGGAGTCCTTGCTCCACCAACGGCACGCACTCACTTCCCGAGGGTCCGTCTTTTTTATATCCTCCGCCTTCCGGTATCGGGTCTCTCTGAGAGGTGTACCCTGCGTCTGCGCACTTTGCAGCTAGGGGGTCGCTCCATCCGGGTCTTCCTCACGTCACCAGCTTCTCGTATTTCCTACTTTCCTGAGAGTGGCTCACAAAGCCTTTGTTTATATCTTACAGAATATAGACACTACCCCCTTTTTTTTCTTCTTCTTCTCCCCTTTGTCTTTCTCCCCTTTGTCCTTCTTCCCTTTCTCCCTCTTTTCAGTCTTTTGCCTAGTAGGAGTCCTTGCTTCAGCATTTCAACTTAGATAAGCACTTACAGTCAGTTAGTCGTTACACAGTGTAATAGTTAAGATTAAGCTTAGGCCTACATAGTTTATGGAATAACATGTCACGAGCTCCCAGTATCTTCAATGGAATTTGATGAACAAACAGTTTACTGTCTATCACACACAACAGCTTCTATTTCTAACTCTGTGTTTAAAAAAACTCCCAAACACCTGAAAGTCAATATTTATTTTTCAGGCTCCCTCTCCCCTGCTGTTCATCTCTAAATTTAATGCTTTTGAAAGGTGAATGATTTACAATTTACTGAAAACAAAGTTAAAATATAAATAATTCCATGATTTGGCTGCTGTATTAAGCAGGCATATGAGAAAAGCCCAAAAGACCAAGGTTGACTTTTATTATTAACAAGGAAATAAAATTAAATTTAATATTATATTTATTAAAATTTCCTTTCACACTGTTACCTCAGGTAGGGTAGTTTTAACAGCAGATACTCAGCTTTGAGGGCATGGGAATAAAGGCTTAGACCTGTCCTTGGGTCCAAGTTTGCCTTCACATCAGCTGTGTAGACACATATTCCTAGAGTAACTGTCACCCGAAGAAACCTGAGGACCACATAGGAAGGAAACACCAGGTTGCAACACCTTCAGCATGCACTCAGCATGCCCTGGAATGTGGGTAGGTTGGGTGTGGTGTGCTTGGTCATGATACTGATCTGGAAGGACTTGATCATTGCTTGCCATTATGGCAGAGAGGACCCGCAGATTACCTGAGCTCAAGCTGCCTACAGGGCAGTGTGGGGGCCATAGGCCCAAGCCTTAAGCATCTTTCTGGTGATAACAATACAGAGCTAGAGCACTTGTTTGTCTAGGATGAGCATCCTAAATGCATCCTACAAATATAATCTGGTGTGCACCTCTGGTTTGGTTTGGGAGGGGGGAAAAATACATGGAGGGGACAGTCATCAAAATTTAGCCCATACACAGATGAGTCTGCAGGAGTATCAAAAACAAATGCTCTGTCTCAGAGAAATTCACTAGGTGTAAAGGATCTTGGTCCCTACATTAGGTTGTTGATACTGCCCAGATATTGAAGGAAATCTCATGCACAGAGGCAAGGTTTGCTCCTGGTGAAGTCTGGATGTGGAGAGTACTGGTAGGCTTGGACTTTGCAAGAGTGGATTCAGAGGAAAAAACTGAACTGTATGAGAATGTCCTCTGATGTTGATAAATGTGCCTTATGGAGGCATTAGAAAAAAGAAAAAGCAAGAGAAAGAAAAGGATAAATTGAAAAGGATAATAAAGCAAGAAAATGATACATGGATTTTGGAAGCATTTGAAGAAAACTTTTTATAAAGTTGTGCTAGGCACTTCCTGTCAAATCTCTCCCACTGTGAGGAATTTTCATCTTACTTTGCAGATAAACTTGTTGAGAGTGCACTGTCTGCCTCCATGGTGACAGAATGGCTTCTCAAAGGAAACAACCCTACATCATCATTTCTCCTTCAGTTCCAGGCAGTATCTGTCACTACAGAGCTGGGCTGGGAGCTGCAAATTAGACCCATGTTCTTCCTGGCCTGAGGAAGCTAAGCGAAGCTGCATTTGGTTCATTGCAGGCTGACTTTATCAGGATTTCCTTTGGTCTTGGTTGGGCAGAGCATTGCTTGTTCATGAGGGACTTGTTCCTTAGGTCTCTGTTTCAGAAACCACCTCCTCATCATCTTTTTAACTGCTGTTTTCTGTCTCAGGCATATTTTAGAGGGGGTAAAGGAAAAGGAAAGAAGAGGTGAGACTGACAGAGGATATAAGCTAACTCAGGTCTATTGGCAGCCAGGCAGGATGCACGAACTGACTGTCAAACAGATGGAGAGAGGGATGCGTGTCACCAAGGTCTGGCTTCTTAAGGATGGAAGGGTTAATGCAATTGTACTGCATGTGCTGGTCTGCTGCTTGGTGCCCCTCTCATTTTAACTTCTAAACCCTTGAAGAAGTTTTAGTTAGAAGAGAAAGAAATCTCAAAGTTACTAAGCTCCTGCATGTTTTGTGAAGATAGGCATCTGCATGGAGGAAAGGTCTCCTCTAAGGTGGTACTGATGTTCACAAGTATTATCCACTCTGTTTCCTCCTGCTGATGAATAGGCCATGGTAAGCACAGAATTCCTGTAAGATGATGAAGGGTGCACACACACACAAAAGGACTCTGCATTGAGTCATGACATCATGGGAAATCAGTCTTGGTTTTTCAGTTCATAGAAAATCTTACTTTGGATAGTTCAGGTAAAAAGGAGGAGGAGACACAGGAATAGGGGAAAATGAAAGAGAAAAGGAAGGAATGTATAACTTCACCGGAAACTAATCCAAAAGAGGGAAACATTTTGGACATCATAGGAATGTTTTTCCTTAGAAGGGGCTGACAGCACTGGGCTTTTCCTGCTTGATCACAGCTCACACAGAGATACATTCACCATTTTGTAATGAGACCAGCAGTCATGGTAGTTCTCCATGGCCTTGCATTACAGGGGATAAGGATGCTTGGCTTTACCAAGGATCAGTGCAAGTCAACTGGATGTGTGCCTGGGACAAGGAGACAGCTCACATCTCTCCTGTCAGCCTAGTTCCTGCTACATCCTTATCTACATTACTGGCACCGATGCCTTGAAAGGTCACAGACTCTTTCTCAGTTCAATCTTTTCCTAAGATCCCACTGAAGACTGTGCCTGATGTCTTTGAGGTTACCTGCATGGAGTCAGCCAAGGCATAGCTGTCGGGGGGGCAGCCATTTGCTTTCAAACAGTGCTCTACCCTTGGGTTGTTCTCAGATGTTGGCTGCTGTATCTGTGGGATCTTGTTATTGTACCTCAACCCCATTACTTGTTACACTTAGCTCTTCCCAAAATGAGACCCCAGCCTCTGTAAGTCAAAGATTACTGTGGTGGTGCAATTCTTACACACACACACACACCCGCCCCTCTTTGTTGGGCTGCTTGGTGCTACTTGGGATTCCACCCACATCCCCCGAGCTATACACCAATCTATGGAGATAAGGACTGATAATGTTAACGAGCCTGGCTCCTGCCCTCTCCCGATTGCTCGGAAATGGCTATAACGGCCCATCATCTCCTAATGGCCTGGCACACCTGTGCCTGGGATATGGTCAAATGGGAACAATAACAGAGTTGCACATTCATCAAATTCTTGTGTAACTGCTGGAAGGCACCAGAAGGTATTTGACAAAAGTCAATTATCTTGGACCCTATAAATGGCGACCACCAGGGAGACCCTTTGAGCTCTCCTGGATTGCAGCGGGCCTGTGACCAGCACCTCCCCTGAGCTGGGACACCTCTCAGGTACCAAACCCTTAAGGTGTCATGGAAGGCCAGGGCAAAGTCCACCTGCTCGAGTCTCAATTATTGCCCGTTGAGGAATGCCAAGGCATTGGGAGTATTTGCTCTAAACTCAAGAGGGACATTTTCTTTGAGCTAGCTTCTCTTTCACCCATTCTTTCTCTGTTTATTGGGGGGGGGGTGTGTGTGTGGGGGTGGGTATGTACCCTTGTTTCTGTGTGTGTTTGTCCGTTTTGTGTTCATTCTACTGAATACAAACACCTTTGTTTCTGTGTATGTGTATGTCCGTTTTGTGTATGCACATGTATATATGTATAAATTAAGTTACCATCAAGTAAGTTAGTGTGAATCTTGTCATTTTAGAATCTGTGAATAAGTTGCTTTTCTTTCTCTCAGCATTTCTAAATTATTTTGTAATGATAAATTTCTGTTAGTTATTAATAAATCTAGATTTCTTACTAAATCATTACCATGTCAATACTTTCATCCACGACAATTGCTTATTGCATCTTTGCACAGCATCTAGCATGGGGGATGTGTGCTAAGGCATCAGTCAGTGATTGAAAGGCAAGTAACAGCTGACAGTCCTGACTGAAATGTATCCCCTGAAAATATTTCTCACCAGAAAATGGACTTTTTAATTAAATGGAATCTTTTTATAAAACATTATCAGTTCTGTAGAAATTTTCATTTTTTATTTAATAAAAAGTTGTTTACCTTTTTGGTTTTGTTTCTTCTGTTGGTATTTTGAAAATTGTTTATGTTTTTCAGTTTAAAACAGGAAAAATCCTACAAAAATGTCTAGCTGACAGAAGTTTTTTGCGGGAGATTGACGCATGCAAATGATCACACAGTGATTAAGCAATGCCTACTTTAATATGGTCAACAAGCCTTTTATAATGCAGGTGAAAATCACAAGATACAATCACATGGTACAGTTCTTTCTGATTGGACAGTTAGCTTTGCACATGCTCCTTAAGCTCTCTTCTGATTGGCTGAGAACTGCCACATCGACATTGTACAAACTTCTTCTCTGCCCAGACCCACACCCTGAAGTTGTTTAACTTCCTGGGTTCTTCCTCATTCTTCCAGGGTCATCTCCTCGTCACATCCTCGCTGAAGCTGAGGCTTTACCAGCCTTGCTCCTATGCAGGATTGCTCACATGCCGATTTCCTAGCAGGAAATCCTTTAGAATCCCCACAGTTTTTTACTTTTTTCTTACTTTGGGTTGGAAAATAATGAATAGGTCTCAGTTGCCCCCCAGTATAACACTGGCCATGCAAAGATGAACTCATCTTCATCTAGTGAATGTCATGTGCTCAAAGTAAATGGATGACAGCATTAGTTCAATGTGGCTGTGATTTTTGAGAGGATTGTTTTTGAATTTGTGGGCTCAAATCCTCCTTTGGACTGCAAGACATTTGAGCTTTGCATTTCTTCTGAGTTTAAATCAGTACCCTAAAAAGTGGGAAGGGGAAGGGGAGAGAAGGGGAAGGGAGAAGAGAAGAAGAAAGTGGGGGGAAAAAAAAAATCCATGGCTTGTCTCAATTCCTCCAGCTTCTTGACTTTTAAGGAATCAAGTCTTCCAAATCTTGCAGGATAGTCCCTGAGGCCATGTTAAGTCACCCCTGTAATTACTGTCTTTAAGAAGAAAATTAGGAGTGCTTTAAAAGCGGATTTCCTTGTATTAAGAGACAGTACAGATATGAAGCAGTGTGCACCAGTGAGCTGGAGTTAACTCCCCATTTTTCCACCTCCGTGCCTCTGGTACCAATCTCTGGCAATTTTGCTTTAGTGGATTGGTTGCAGAGCATTAATTTCTGTTCTGTGTGGTAAAAAAATGCACGATATCACTGTGGACCTTTGTGCTGCGCTGTCTCACAGATAGGCTTGGCTGGGAGGGACTGCAACTGTCCCCACATGTCACATAGAAGCATTTCAAGCAAAGCCTTCATGATAAATTAGGCAATGTGGTCAGCCAGAAACAGTCAGAGTGCTGTTTTATTAATCTGCAGGTGGATAACAATAAAAATGATGAAAGATCTAATCAGCTACATTATTAGCTAGAGGTTGGTGCAGCCAGGAGGAATAAGGAGTGTGGGGGTGATGTGGGTGCTGGGGAGGGTTCAAAGACACAGAGAGACAAGAGCATTGTCTGCAAGCACTGTAAACCAGTAAAATTGAGAGGTCAAAAACATTGATGGAGATGATACCTTCAAAATTTCAGTCTTCGTTACCCCTTTCTCAGTTGCCATTTTCTTTGACAGCTTGTTAAATCTGGGAGAACCCACATTTTCAGCAGCCAAGTTGCCCATCAGTGTCTGATGCTCCCTGTCTCATCCGCACCTTCCTCCAGTCCTCCATGCCTCCTGGGGCAAGACCATGCCAGGAGACCAAAAAGACGTTCCCTTCCTGTCCTTTATGGACTGCATTGAGGGGTGAGATGCTGTGCTTTCTATTGGTGGGCCTTTAACTTTTCCAGCAATACCTAGGAGACATTCCTAATAGAAGGAAGATAGAGGGAGGTGAGCAATTCAGGTCCCTTTGGCATTCAGTATTAGCTGGGGTGGGGGTTTGTACATGGTGGGTGGGATGCTTACGGTGGTAGATAAAGGCTTCTGTTTATTCTCTATGTCCTCTTTCAATTTGGGTCCTATTTTCCTTCTTTTGGGATAGTAAGGTAAACAAATACGATACAGGAGAGCCCTGTCTAAGTACCTGGATATAGAAGAACTGGAAGGCTGCAAGTCTCTATTAAAGCTTTGATTTGGCAACATCACAAAGTCCTGCAGTCAACACACCTGCATGCAAATGCATTATGGACAGCTAAAGAGCCTCTGTTCTTCACTTCCTCTGTCATATTTTGCAATGCATGTTATTTGCTTACAATTCAGGTCTGTCTCATAGTCTCTGTGGTAAGAGCATATTGAGGAAAGTCATCTCCTTTCCCAACAATTTTCTCAGCTTCTCTTGATCATTAACATGCTGAAAATCACTTCAAAGAAACACTGCAATTTTTAAAGGCATTTTATTAATTTATTCATTGAGGTTAAGAACCCTGAAAAACTACTGTCTACATCTTTTAGAACTTAGTTCTTTCCTTTCAAATCTCATATACGTTATAGTCCTTGATCTGGAGTTCTCATTTGCTATAAGATTTCCCTGCCTGTATCTTTTGTTGCCATCTTAATGTACAATAAACCCGTTTAAGAATAGCTGTACTGCTACACTTGTCAGGACAACTCAAGTGATCTCATGAATTTAGTAAGAATTCCAGGCTGTGAAACAGACACAATGAAATTCTCTACTTCAGCCTACTTGCCTCATTATTAAACCTCCAGTTTATAGTGTGCAGAGTCGCACACTATAATTGAGGTTGAATTGCCATTTTCATTATAAATCCCCTTTTCTTGTGCATTCATAACTTGAAGCAACACATGGGCTGAAACTGTGCACACTCACTCTTAGCCCACAGTAGGATATTTAACTCCATGATCTATGGGCTTTAGCTCTGCTGCTGTGCTCTGGCTGCCCCATATATTTCACCATAAATGTAGCTTCTGGTGAGGTTAAATACAAAAGCTGAGTATTAACAGGTCTGCCTGGCGTAGGCACCAGGCTTGCATCTGTATTTTTGGTAGCTAGTGAAGCCATTGCCCTGACAGAGGCATTGACATTTGCTATCCAGCCATCTGAGAGGGTGTTTTTTTCAAGATCCTGTCTACCAGTTTCAGTAACAGAACTCTCTCTTCAGCCTTGAAAAACACCCATCCCTCCCCATCGACTAGACAGGAAATTTAGGCATTTCCTTCATTCACTGCCCAGAATTTAGGTACAGGTGAGTCCTAACAAAACCCTTCCTCTGCTTCCTTCCTCTGTGCCAGTGAGGTCTATAAGTTCAGTCTGAATTTCAATAGGGGATTTAAAACTCTTGACTGGATCTACTTTGACCCAGAGAAATTCTGTTAAGCCTTTGATGTTGTTCTGTCCCCCTGTAGTTGTTCTGCCTCCTCTCTGCTTTACTGCCAACTCTGTGAACAGCCTTGCCCTCCCTGGGGAGTGTGTAGAGGGAAACGCTTGGATGCAGAGTTACACTGCATGATCCAGCTTGGTGACAAATCCTCCAACACAGGGTCAGTTCAGATGGACAGTTCAACACTGCATCTCAGCCTGCAGCCAAGAAGAGAAGAAGGGAGCAGCCTCATGGCTGCAGCACTAAAGAACGGTGTGAAAGTTTCATGCATGCCATTGGATGAGGCAACTAGGTCTGTTGACTAGACATCTGCTTACCCAAATTCTGGCGTAGACCTCAGCCTCAGATCTATGCACTGGAATCTAGATGGGACTATTCCCACCATAGCTGTCCTTGGAGGGATGCATGCAATGGAGGAAACCAGAATACCTACAGAGACAGAGAGAACTGCACTGAGAATTTTGCTCCATGAGCACACTGGAGATCAGGAAAAAGCTAAAGAGAGGGAAGGGAAGGAAAGTGACTCCTACTTTGCTAGAAAAGGAACTTTGTTTGGTATAACTTTTATTTTGAGTTACAGGGCTTAACATCTTCCTTAATGCCATTTCCTGCATTTCAGGTCCACCCATCAGAGCCTGCACTCTCATGAAGATGGTAGTGTTTCCCTGCGTAGTACTGAAGTGCTAAGGCTTGGACAATAAGCCCAAGCCAGAGTTGACCTATAGATGAATCCTGTACATTTTATAACTGATAACCATTGTGCTATTAGGTATTATACTAAGTTATAGCAAACCAACTATTCTGATGTAAAAGGTGGGAATACTGAAGCCTGAGCAACAGGCCCTGAACTGAAACTGCTAACTCTGTGTGTAGTCATTAGTGAAATATGCATAGAAGATGTAGCTTAAACATCATAAAACACGTCTATGTTGAATGTATCTTTATCTTTCTTTATGTGTGAGCAAGATAACGGAGCCACAGAAACAGTTATCTGACCTTGTGACCTTGCTCATAAATTAATTAGACCAGCAGGGAAACTCCCTTAGCTTCTCCCTTAAGCCCTGGCCAGGCTCTGGGGGGGAACCTAATGTGAGATGAAAACCAGATGTTTCCGCTTAAAACAAAGGTGCCAGCTATTCTGGCTTACTGATTTTTAGGTATATAAGGGTGGACCCGCTCACAGCGACTTTGGAAGCCTCACCTACGGGTGGACGCACCGCGTAGGATTTCCCACTTGCCAGGACAGGCTCTCCAAATCCTCGCTGTAACCAGGGCTCCCCAGCGACTGCGGATCTGGATGATGGTAAAGTATGCAAGTGGTGATGTATTTTTCTTAATCACTATTCTCTCTCTCAGGTAGTAATGATTTGATGCATTACCCTGTATTTTCCTATTTGTTTAAGTGCACTATTCTGTCTTTTCTTACTGTATGTTTTCTGTATTATTCTGTTACATTATTTAGTTATTTCTAGTAAAATACGCCTGCTCTTTTCACTCTGGTGTCTGAGTTTAATTGATATCCCTGATCAGCAAAACAAGTACATGCATGTTTTGCGAATGTGTCAGGGATCTTGGCACTAAGGCTGTTGTGGTTTGAGCTCAGAGGGCAACTGAGCACCATGCAGTCGCTCACTCCCCCCTTCCCCCCCAGCGCTGGGAAGGAGAAAGTAAAGCAAAAGGCTCAGGAATCGAGATAAGCACAGGCAGGGATGATTCATCCATTATGGTCATGGGCAAAAGACAGAGTCCTTAGGGGAAGAAAAAAAGAACGTAAATTTAATACAGACACTAACAACAACAACACTTAACAGACAGTGGGACCATGAGAAGCATTACCATACCATGAGAACACCTTTCCCCCACCCCTCTCTTCTTCCCAGACTCTACTTCCTCCCCTCCAGAGGCGCAGGGAATGGGGGGTGTGGTCAGTCCTGACACTTCTTCCACCTTGGTGGAGGGGGACACAACTTCTGGAATTCTGCCCCTGCTCCATCACAGCTCCCTTCACAGGAGACAGTCCTCCACAAACTAACTCCAACTTGAGTCACTCCCATGGGCGTGTGGGTCACCCCTGCATGTTGCAGTCCTCCCACCACCAAACTACAACAGTGGGGCCCTCTTCCTATAGGGTCCCAGCCTTCTTCAGGCACAGTCACCTGTTCTGGCATGGGGTCCCCCACAGGCTGCAAGTTGGCATCTGCTCCACTGTAAACCTCCATGAGTGGCAGTGGGGGGCAGGCCTGCCTTATCACCATGGGCTGCAGGGGGGCTCTGCAGTGGCACACCTACCCCCACATCTCTTCCTTTCTTCCACTGACCTTGGTGTTCGCACAGATGTTCTCCTTGCAACTCCTCCTCACAAGTCCCACTCCTCCTTTCAGGTTCCCCTTCTTAAATACGTTATTCACAGAGGAGCAGCTAGTTGGCTCGGCCTTGGTGCAAAGGTGGGTCTGCCTTGGAGCCAGGGGAGCTCTGAGAAGCTTCTCACAGAGGGCCACTGCTGTAGCCCCCTCCCCTGCTACCAAAAAAAACCTTGTCACTCACTCAAACCAAGGACAAAGGCAAAGTTCTTTTCTAGTGCTATTTTCCTCCATTGTAATGGCAGGAGGGTCTGGACATGAGCTCTCCAGGCTGTCCTGTATAAGTAACCTTAATAACTCCTTTCAAATCCTTTTCCTAAGAAGTACTTCTGGCAATCACTGTCCACATGTGCCTGGACTGGACAGAGTTTTAAGAAGTAGGTTGGTTGGAATAAGGTAGCTCTGGGCTTTGCTGACAGAGTTATCCATAGGAACCCTGTTTCTGCAGCCACTAGGGCTATTCTGAATTTGCAATGAATTGAAAATCATGCCTCAAGCTTGGTCTGCTCTAGATACAGTGTGTAACGAGGAGTCAACTCCAGCTAACACCACGCCCAGCAAATATAGGGCATTTTGGGTAAGTCCAAGATCTCCTCTGTTTAAATATTGTCACTAAGATAATTCTGCTGCTCTCCAGTTTTGACCATCTGCAAGAAGGCTATGCCCAAGACAACTAAGATAACTAAGTGTACTGGGTCTGGCTGAGCCGGAATTGGTTTTCCCCTGTAGCAGCCCTCATGGTGCTGTGTTTTATGCTGGGAGCTGGCAGGGTGTTGATAGCACCCTGGTGGTGTGGCTACTGCTGAGTAGTGCTTACACAGCACCAAGGCTCTTTCCGACATTTCCCCCCCCCACAGTGGGATGGGGTGGGCAAGATCTTGGGAGGGGACACAACCAGGACAACTGACCAAAGGGATATTCCATACCATATGACGTCTGCTCAGTATAAAGCTGGGAGAAAGGAGGAAGGGGGTGGGGTCACCCTTGGTCCTCCGAGGCAACCACTACGCGTATTGGAGCCCTGCTTCCTGAGAAGGCCCGACATCGCCTGTTCATGGGAAGTAGAGAATAAATCTGTTTTCTTTTTTTTGCTTCCGTGCGTGGACCTTTGCTTTGCTTTGCTTATATTAAAACTGCTTTTGTTTTACCCACAAGCATTGGGTTTTTTTCCTATCTTATTTTCTTTCCCCTCTTTGCCCTGTTGAGAAAAAGGGGAAGGGGGGGAAGTGATAGAGTGACTTGGTGGGTACCTGGCATTTAGCCAAGGTCAAACCACCACACTAAGACAACTAAGATAACTAAGGACACATATTTTAAGCTGAGTCTTTTATTTTCAGAGACTGACTGAATGCTGGATTTGTGTATTAATGCATAGGTGCAGGAATATAAGAAATACATGAAGCTAATGTCCAGACCTAGGAAGGCAAGTCACATGAAACTTTGCTTACCCATCTCCACCTCATATTTCTGTTCCTTTGATTCATCCTTCCTCTAATACACTAACTGTCCTCTGTAGAAATGTTATAGCAGAGGTGGGCAGCATATTGTATCTGTTGTCAAAGGCTTTTCCTGTGTTCACTTGAACAGTTTGCATCTATTGTTGTTTTGGTTTGGGAGGGGTGGTGTTGTTTCTTGGTTAAATTTTGTGTGTCAGGCAGCATCTTTTGGTCTGTGTTACTGCAGTGAAGGGTTTTAGGCACCCATACAGTGCGACAAGTCAGATTATGTCCACTGGAGAAGGACAAATCTTTCCTGCTGAAATATTTTCCACAAAGAAAGATCAATTTTGACTCCTCCTCCATCCTTCCCCTCCTTGGTAATAACTAATAAGAAAACAATTTCATTTTGGATCTGCTAGACTTAAAGGACTTTCTTATTGGTTGCATGTGTCAGGGTCCATGTGAATTGCTGAAATACCTGAAGGGAGCCTCAGTTTGTGTAAGCCATGCTTGCATCCTCTGCCACTGGTCCTCCTTCGCTGAGCACTGTTTCCTATGAAATACTGAAATATCTTGCTAGTTGGCAACTTTTCCAGAAAGTTTGCTGCTTGTGAATCAACAGTTTACTCCATTAAATGTTTCTATATTTTGAAAGTTTTGGCCCCATCTGGGCTGAAAATTGTATGTTTTGCAGGCTGGAATTTTTTTTTTTTTTTCCAGTGAGGTCTGCTAGGGAGACATGTTGGATATTTGGCTGTCTCCTTCTTTCCCCACAAAGTTCCAGTAGGTCAAATGCTCCCATTGATGATATAACTTTAGGTTTATTCCTTCAAATCCCCACCAGTCTCCTCAACTTGACTTTTCATGTCACTTTGCACTGTAGTGGGAGGAAGTGAAAATTACGGGCCACAGGCAGAGTTCCAAAAAGTGCTCTCTCTTTCTCAGAAAAGGGCTGGCAGCTTTCCACTGGCCTTCAATGTATTTTATAGTCATACTACATTATTTAACAGCATAATCAAGTGTCTGTTCTCCATTGTGGAATGTGAAGAAACCATCTTATTCAACCTCTGGTGACATCCGCTGATTCAAATAACACTCCATGAAGTAATGTTAATGTTTTCTGGAAATTAAATTGGAGTCAGAAATGCCCTTATTTGCCATGAGCATAAATACCGGTGTCATCCTGATCAGCAAGCAGAATTCAAGACCTTTTGCCCTTAAAAGGTGACTCCCTTTCATGTTTAAATTCATTACCCGCCTAATTAGTTATCCCAAAGTGCAGACATACATTCCACTGGTTTATAACTAAGATGGCTGGTTTTGTGTTGCTCTTCATGTCACACCTTTCCCAGCTTCTGAGCACTAGTAGATCATTTATTCACTATTATTGCATATGGTTGTACCTGAATTAGTTCCTTCTGTTTACACAAGACCTTTCCATGGACTATAAATACAGAATCACAGAATCAAAGAATCATTTAGGTTGGAAAAGACCTTGAAGATCATCTAGTCCAACCGTTAACCTAACACTGACAGTACCCAACTACACCACATCCCTAAGCACTATGTCGACCCTACTCTTAAACACCTCCAGGGATGGGGACTCCACCACCTCCCTGGGCAGCCCATTACAACACCCAACAACCTGTTCTGTAAAGAAATGCTTCCTAATATCCAGTCTAAACCTTCTCTGGAGCAACTTGAGGCCATTACCTCTTGTCCTATTGCTTATTACTTGGTTAAAGAGGCTCATCCCCATCTCTCTGCAACCTCCTTTCAGGTAGTTGTAGAGGACCATGCGGTCTCCCCTCAGCCTCCTCTTCTCTAGACTAAACAACCCCAGTTCCCTCAGCTGCTCCTCATAAGAAATATCCTCCAGACCCTTCACCAGCTTCGTTGCCCTTCTTTGGACATGCTCGAGTAATTCAATGTCCTTTTTGTAGTGAGGGGCTCAAACCTGAACACAGTAATCGAGGTGTGGCCTCACCAGTGCCGAGTACAGGGGTAAAATCACTTCCCTGTCCCTGCTGGCCACGCTATTTCTGATGCAAGCCAAGATACCTTCGGACTTCTTGGCCACCTGGGCACACTGCTGGCTCATATTCAGATGGCTATCAGTCAACACCCCCAGGTCCTTCTCTGACTTGCAGGTCTCCAGCCACTCCTCCCTAAGCCTGTAGCGCTGCTGGGGGTTGTTGTGGCCGAAGTGCAGAACCTGGCATTTGGACTTATTGAAGCTCATACAGTTGGCCTCAGCCCATCGCTCCAGCTTGTCCAGATCTCTCTGCAGAGCCTCCCTACCCTCGAGCCGATCAACACTCCCACCCAACTTGGTGTCATCTGTAAACTTACTGAGGGTGCACTCGATCCCCTCATCTAGATCATCAAGAAAGATGTTAAACAGGAGTGGCCCCAAAACCGAGCCCTGGGGGACACCACTTGTGACCGGCTGCCAACCGGATTTAACTCCGTTCACCACAACTCTTTGGGCCCAGCCATCCAGCCAGTTTTTTACACATCACAGCGTGTGCCCATCCAAGCCGTGAGCAGCCAGTTTCACCAGGAGAATGCTGTGGGAAATGGTGTCAAAGGCCTTACTGAAGTCAAGGTAGACAACATCCACAGCCTTTCCCTCATCCAATAAGCAGGTCGCCCTGTTGTAGAAGGAGATCAGGTTTGTCAAGCAGGACCTGCCTTTCATAAACCCATGCTGACTGGGCCTGATCATCTGGTTGTCCCGCATGTGTTGTGTGATGGTACTCAGGATGAGCTGCTCCATCAGCTTCCCAGGCACTGATGTCAATCTGACAGGCCTGTATTTTTCCAGATCATCCTTCTGACCCTTCTTATAGATGGGCGTCACATTGGCCAATTTCCAATCTGTTGGGACCTCCCCGGCCAGCCAGGACTGCTGGTAAATGCTGGAAAGCGGCTTGGCGAGCACCCAGCCAGCTCCTTCAGCACCCTCGGGTGTATCCCATCCGGTCCATAGACTTGTGTATGTCTATGTGATGCAGTAGGTCACTGACTGTCTCCTCCTGGATTGTGGGGGGGTTGTTCTCCCAGTCTCTGTCTTCTGGCTGAGGACGCTGGATTCCCTCATTACAACTAGTCTTGTTAGTAAAGACTGAGGCAAACAAGGCATTAAGCACCTCAGCCTTTTCCTCATCACTTGTTACCATGTTTCCTCTTGCGTCTAGCAGGGGATGGAGGTTCTCCCTGGTCTTTCTTTTGCTACTGACATACTTATAGAATCATTTCTTGTTGTCCTTGATTGCTGAAGCCAGATTAATTTCCAGCTGGGCTTTAGACCTCCTGATTTCTGCCCTGCATAGCCTCAAGGCATCTTTGTAATCTTTGTGAGTCCCTAGCCCCTTCTTCCAAAGGCTGTAAACTCTCCTTTTCTCCCTGAGTTGCAGCCAAAGCTCCCTGTTTAACCAGGGTGGTCTTCTCTGTCGCTGGCTTCTCTTACAGCACCTGGGGACAGCCTGCTCCTGAGCCATTAAGACTTCCCTCTTAAAGAGTGCCTAGCCTTCCTGGACCCCTATACCCTTCAGGGATTCTGTCAAGCAGGTGCCTAAACAAGACAAAGTCAGCCCTTTAAAGTCCAGGATGTTAGTTCTGCTGCTCCCTCTCCTGGCCTCTCTAAGAATAGAAAGCTCTATTATTTCATGATCACTGTGCCATACAGGTGAAAAAGCACGCGATGTGCGAAGACACTTTTTAGCTGCATTTGCTTCCTTGGGCGTGCCACGACAGATTAAGACAGAGAATGGACCTGCTTATGTTTCTGCTTCTCTTTCTCCTTTCTTTCAACAGTGGGGAGTCAAGCATCTGACCGGTATTCCTCACTCACCTACCGGACAGGCCATTGTGGAGCGTACGCGTGGCACGCTAAAGCGTCTATTACAACAACAAAAAGGGGGAGATGGAGGGTATCAATCTACACCTCACGAAAGGCTAAATAAGGCATTTTATGTCATGAACTTTTTAAACATTTCCCCTGTCTCACAGGTGCCACCAATATTGCGTCACTTCTCGTCGCAGATACCAGATCAACAAGAAGTCCAGGGCAAGGCTCAAGTGTTAGCAAAAAACCTGGGAAGTGGTAACTGGGAAGGACCATATCCTTTAATAACCTGGGGAAGAGGTTATGCTTGTGTCTCCACAGGTCACGGTCCCCGGTGGCTACCGGCAAGGTGTGTGCGACCATACCTGAGGCATGAGAGGCAGCCTTTGGTGGACACTCAGGAGCCAGCTGTGGGTGCTGTGGGTGCCCCTGTGCTGACAGTTTGCGGTCTCTTCAACTGATCATTTAAGCAGAATGGATGGGTAATGTTTGCTACTGCAACGGGACAAAATACACTACCGTTGCCAATTCTTTTCAGAGAAAATGTTAACAGTAATTGCAACTCCTTAATGAAATATATAAGCTTATTAGTCAGCAGTGAAAGATGTAGCTTAGACAAAATGTAGGATGAAATGCTGTAAGAATGTGTGTATTCGACTTTCTTTGTTTAGCAATATTAAGAAGTAAGACCTCAAGTGTTTAACCTTATTAGAAACTCCCTTGGTTTCCCCCCCTGAGTGGTGGCCAGGCTCTGGGTGGAACCCAACAGGAGGATGAAATCAGATGTTTCCGCTCAAAGAAAAGTGCCTGTTATTTTGGCCTGCTGATTTAGATGTATGAGGCTGGACCTGCTTGCAGCGATGTTGGATGCCTCACCTACGGATGGACGCATCGCGTAGGATTTCCAGTTTGCGAGGAAGGGCACTCTAAATTCTCGCTGCATCCAGGGTTCCCCAGCAATTGTGGATCTGAATGTTAGTACCCCATTAAGTAAGTGTGCTATTCCGTATTTTCCTTACTGTTTATTTTTGCAGTATTTAGTCATATCCCTTAAAGTAGTGAAAATTAATAGTAGTGAAATTAGCCTACTCTTTTAACTAGTAACTGTAACTGCTGTATTGTTTCTAGCCTTCTTTGAAACTATTTTAAGTATGCTGTGTTTTTTGAAGTTTGCTTAACCCTTAATTGATAAAGTCTTGAAATAAGTCTTGCAGGTGCAGCTGCAAAACAAAGAAAGGGGAGATGTGGGAGGCATTTGCCTGTCAGCCTTGCACAGCCTGTGAGAAAGTGCTAGGCTTTGATGAAAAACAGGCCTTGGAAGAAAGATAAGAGGCTGTTGAGCTATGCCAAGGTGGCAGGGAAAAACAACGGACAGCTGCAACACTGAACTGTGGAAAAGTACTGACTTGTGAGAAGTTGCTACCACGAGAACAGCGTGTGAATGAGAGGGTGATTGGTCTGCACAGTGCGTGTTAGAGTGGTCTTATGCTGATAGGAGAAAAGGTTGATAGCTGTCTAATTGCTGATTTGTTAACTATGAAGTAAGAGCTTTACCGACAGCATCCGAGAGCATAAATATGTACCGTTGTAACAATAAACTCTCTCTTTCTCTCTGGGTTTCATCGGGAGTCCGTGCCTCAGTTGCCACACATGACGACAGTCCCTAGCATCTACCACAGTGGCCAAACTGGCACCAAGAACGGCACAGACAATCGACTTTCCCTTTCCCTATCTTATTCTCGCATCCTTTAGCAAAGCACTCATTCGATCAACCACGCTCTGCAAATTATACGGATTTCCCTGTGCCCAGTCCATTCCAGGCACAGAGGGTCTTGCATTATGCTTTTCTAAAAAAATAAACAGCACTTCTCTTCCCAAAGGAACAGTGTTACAATCACTTGTCTTGTATAAAGCAGGGAAGCGGTCATCTCAGGAAGGCAACACATAAGTTCCAAACACAACACAAGCCCACCCCCCTTATGTTCCTGAGAGGTCTCACGTATTTCAGGGAACAATACAGCACTCTCGTCTCAAGAGATCCTGTCCATGACACCAATTTAATGTCCTGATCCAATGTCGGGGGAGGTTCCAATATGATCCCAAGAGCAAGATTAAGACACAAACGAGGTCAAATGCCGTACACCCAAACCAGTTTTTATTATTAAAAGTGAAGCGTGGTAGCAATAGGACAGAATGGAAGGAAAAGACAGAAATCAAGCAAGCATCTGGAATAGAGTCACAAGAATAGTCACCACCATGGATCCAGCAGCATCCCGTTGGTCCTCAGTCTTCAGTTCTTCAGTGGTGGGTGCACACACAGCAAATTTCTCTGTCACCTTTTAAGCTCATCTTATCGGCATACTAGACAAAGCGATGCAGGTATTCCACAAACTCATGAGAGACAAGGAAAAAGGTGGAGCATGGGTTCTGTGCATACACTGAGGGGGAATGGGGTGCACCACCCATTGTCCAATTGAGTCAGTGGTCGTGCTCGCCCTGCCCACCTTTGTTTTTGCCTCAGTTCCCACAGATCTGCTGACTTCATGCTTCTTGAGCAATCATCCAGCTTCTCGGGCAAAAATGATCACCTCTTATCAGTTCTTATCTCCTCCTCACTGGTGAAGTCACAAAGTCGTTTGCAAGGCATGCATGGCATCTGGCATACACAATAAAGCCACAAAGCATCGGGCCTACACAATGGAGCCAGTGATCAGCGGTCCTTGTGCTTGATGAGAAACACCTGGTTTCCCTCAGACCATGTTTCCCCCTCTTTGAGGCTTATCTAAGGGGTTTGTCAATACAACTGCAAGGGAGTGGGAGGGTGCATCCTGCTTCCTTGGGTGACATTCCTTAGACTAATTACAAAAGCCACAGCTGGTCCTTGATGAATGTTTGAGGCATTACTGACACCACCCCGTGACTCAAAGCACACACACAAGCAAGCTTTGAGACAATCATCTGACATTTCAGTCTCTCACACCACCCTGTGGCTCAAAGATTGCTTCAGGACCCATGGTGGCTTTAAGAAAAGATAGCTGTTTAGAAAAGGCCAGAAAGAGCATTTTATACAATCCATCCGATGAAACAGTAATCAATTGTATAAAATATGAAACAATATATGGCAAAAAGAAGAAACATTAACATGACAAAATGACATAGCAAAATAAATCAGGGAAAAAACATCTGTCCATACAATTTTCAAAACTGAAGGTTTTGGCTTGTTCACTGCACGGATATATTTAACACTGTCTGGAGATGATGTGGCTCTAAATTGCATATTGATTATAATGCACTGAATTAAGTGTATTAAACGTGGGATAATACATGGTAAAAATAACAACATTGCTGTGCCACATAACATAAAACAAGATACGCTTAACCCACGGAGCACCTGCAAGGCATGAGAAGGGATCAAATTCCCCACCTTTCCAGGTCTGAACAGGGACATGGGCTAATTTTCTTTATTCCAGAAGTTATTTGTTTGACCACCTGACCATTGTCATCAAGTTTTAAAGAACAGTTTGAATCATCTACCACAAACACCCCCTTCTTTGGCTAACAGGTAATCAAGAACCAATCGATGTTGGAATATTGCTGTTCACAACTGTGTGGCCTGATCTGCCAGTAGATCCAGGGCATGAGCAGTCTCATTGGTGATAATTTCTAAGACAGCTTGTAATCAAATAATGAAATTCAAATTATAAATAGATTCTCGAACACTGCTAATCACTTCATTGGGGTTCCAGGTGGCAGGCCCATAGTGTTGGATGATCCGTTGAGGGGTCCATTCATCTTTTCCCCAATTTTGGGCACTACCACCTGTCAGGGTGGTGTCAATAGATCGCTTATTTTGAATTAGGTCTTCATATATTTTAATTCCTAACCTATCGCCCTGGGTTTGTGGTAATAAGAAAAACAATGGTCTAATATACCCTACGTAACATATTCCTGTCCAATTTGGAGGCAGCCTCTGGTAGGCATGTTGTCCACAAATCTAGTAATGACCTTTTAGAGCCCAGGTTCCATTAGCAAAGGGCCCATCCCAAGTTTCACTGTTGATTGGTTTTTCATAATACGTGGTGCTACTGGGCCCAAAGGATCCTTCTAAAATTTTAACGTTTGTCTCGAAGCTACTTTCGAGGTAATAGTTGCACTCCCAGGCCCCAGCATTGGGAACCCAGGTTCAATAAGATCTTACATTATCCTTGAACTCTTCATCCTGGGTTGAAGTTGCATTGGTGCTTGACCAGAATTTTTCAAAGAATGTTCTGGTCCCATTCTGGTGTTGCAAAGCCCATTGGAAAATCTGGGGTGTAAAAGTGTCATTATGGTTTTCACAAAGTGTTGAAGGTACAAAACCCCCATATCCATCATTCCAAGAGTTATTATACATAGAGCAGTTAATTGCACTACAATTTGAAAATAAACAATCATAGTTAGGAGACAGAGTCCATTCACAAACACTCTCCCCAACTCGTACTCCACTCTCTTTTGTCTGGGAAAATGGAGTCACCAGGGATCTGCATCCTCAGTTCAGAATCCTGTCCCATTATGGACTGTACTAAAATTGCTGACCCACCGTTTAGGTTGTACCAGTTGGGCCAGCCAAGGCCAATCTTCAAATCCTCCTGGACCTCCACACACCCAACAATTAGTAAGGTTAAATGCACTGGCAACAGAATGACCTAAAGCCACAAATTCGTCTTCCCCCCCATTCTCAGTTAACACTTAGGGAGCCGAAGCCTTCCCAGGGACCAAGGGAGAGGAGAACAGTTGCCCAAAGCAGTTTCTGAGATGACAGACAATACATCCTAAAAATATTAACAAAGCAATAACCATTGCCACGATGCATATAATTAAGACTTTCATCCCTTCCCATTGAGAGCTGTGGTCCACGTCAGAGCCAATCGATACCTGCAAAAGAAAACACAGCATCCTCGGTTCGATATGTGGAACCGGAAACGGGTTATGGTTAGAAAGATGGAATAATCCTTCCCGTGTTAATCTTATGTTCCTTTCCGTAAGCATCTTTTGCCTTCCAGGAATATTTATTTATCAGAGTTTCCAACACCAGGGGCACAGCTCCCACCTGGGGTGTTCGACCAAAACTGGTTGGCCGGGAAAGTGCAACGGATTTTTAGGATGATCAGGGCCAAATGGGGCTGGTATAATGGTTGGGGCCTTAGGACAGAATGATGCAATTTTTGGGCATCTGTTTATTCCCCAACGACTGCTAACACTAGTTACCGCATCCCATAGTCGCTTGGCCCATCCTGATTTATGTGGCTTAAGGAAGCACTTTAACAAGCCGTTTGTTCTTTCCATAATTCCGTTTGCCTGTGGATAATATGGAGTATGGTACACCCATGAAATCCCCTCTCAAGCTGCCCACTCTTGGACAATTTTGTCAGTGAAGTGGGAACCACTGTCTGATTGAGTTGACTGCGGCTTGGGGAAGGTGCCAAACCACCCCTTCAAAGCTTTCACTGTGTTTTCCCGCATTGCTCTAGCAACTGCCTCAGTTTGGATCAGCCCTGACACTATCTCTACCCCAACCAGCACGTAATGCTTTCCTTCTGATTTCCGGAAAGGGCCAATGTAATCCACTTGCCAGGCCTCCCATAGCCCTTTCCCTTCCCTTAAATGCAGGGGATCATCTTCCAGGGGGTGTCTTTCTAAGCGGGTACGACATTGTTCACAAGCAGACACACAAGTTTTACATCCTTCTCTGGTAACTGGCCAGCCTTGGGCTTGGGCCTCACAATAGAGATCGTTGGCCCTGGAGTGTTTTCTGCAGGGGAGCCAGTTGGGCCAGCTCGTCAGCTTTGCCATTCCACTGGCTTGCAGGTGTATCATCCTGCTGGTGGGAAGCCACCCAGCCCACTGCAAATTTACCTTGATTAGGTAAATTAGTCAGAATATCTTGCCATTTGTCCTTCTGCCATACAGGTATTCTATTGACCTCCCACCCATTTTGTTCCCAAAACGGAAGCCATTCAGTACAACCCTTAAATACGGCATAGGAATCAGTATAGATATAGACAGGAGAAGTGGATTGGGCCTCATGTTGGAAAAGACTCCATACTGCAATCAGTTCTCCTACTTGAACACTACCTTCCCCCTCAGTAATTAGCTGTTCATCAGCATCTACATGGAGTGCTACGGCACGATATTTCCATGTTTTTCCCTTGGAAGGAGAGTCGGTAAACCAGACATTCTGCAACTGACCAGAATATAGGACAACTCCTGCTTAATCTGAAGAGCCAGGTAGCAGTCTATTGCTTTATCCTGTTTTGGCTTGGACTAGTCTGTGCAATGCAATCATCAGAAAAGGGATTTTGAAATTCACCCACTAAACCATCTCCTGAATGGGATGTTCATACTGGGCAGAGAAGGCTAATAACTGGTCCCACACATAGGCCCAGCCTGCTCTTCTCAGGTTGCTATGTGTCTCAGTGTAATCGCACATTTCTTCTAATAGCCTAAACTTATCTGTGAAGGGAAGTTGCTACAAGTATACTTGAAATTGCTAATGTACAGGGACCTGTAAAGTAGGACGTTTAGTTTTAACGTTAACCGTCACTTGTGTTTTAGTAGCTTTTATTTTTCCTGTATTTTACTGCAATGTATGTCATTTCATTTATACTTTTTTTTCCTAACTACCCTCTGTAGTCATTACGCACTTGTAAGATGTTTTGAAACCTTTAACTCCTTGCCTAGTAAAGATAAGACAGACCTTGGACAGTCTGAAAAACTCCCTGAGTACATCCCTAATAGCAGGAACCTAAAAAGCAAGTGCCTAAGAAGACGCCAGTGTCAAGATAAGTGACTGAAAGCTGGAACAAACAGGAGCTGAAGGACGGATGAGGTAACTCTATGACCATATATGGACATGAGAAACCTAAAGTTCAACTAACGGACAGTGTGAGAAAGGCTGTGTGGACCCCTAAAGAGGGGAGAAGACCCTCACTCTATTTTTACTACGTATGCTCAGACTATGTAAATGAATTCTAAGAAGCCATTAGCATAAGACTGCCTTTTCTAAGAAATCTGATGCATATGTATGCTTTTTGTGTATATTAGTCAGAGTGTTTTGTTAGTAAGTGTGGCACTTGTGGTGGAGTGATCCCCAGTGCTGCCCAGCGCTGCTAATAAAGAATCCCTGCTTAACACTTATACTCAATTCTGGCTGTTGAGTGAACCTCTTTGTTTCAGCTGCTTGCTGCTTATCAGCTAGCAGAGGTATGCACAGGGACTCAGACCTCCTCTGTCTTTGGCATTTGGGCTGTGGAGCACTAATGCAGATGTTCTGGTCCCTTGGGGTCGGAAGAGTTGTGTCCAGAGGGACCATAAGTCTTTGTCATCAGTCTTCTGGTTGCCTGCCCTCAAAGCAAACCAGGCTGCTCCCCAGAGCCCACTCCAGCGCACTTGCATGAAATGTTCTGCAAAGAGTTAGTTCAATGCTTATTGTGTGAGATTTGTGTGCTCCAGCATGCTCTCGGGTTGCTCCAGAAAGCAGCAATGACAGAATAGACCGAGTGGAAGGAGTTAAAATGAGGAAGAACTATGCTGACAAATTTCATCTGTGTTTATATGCCATTGTAACAATGGCTGGAGGCTTCTAATGGCTTGGCTTAAAAAAGATATTGCTAATGTCTAACACTTGATGACAGATGGTTCACTAATACTGCTAGGCCCATCTCACTTAATAGCTCTTTATTCTAGCTGAAAGAAGGTAATCTTTTCTTGTAGGAGTTGGTAGGAGGATCCATGTACAATGTACCTTCTGAAAACTGTTCCAGTTTTGGAGTCTGTTCTGTAGTTCACTGAAGTGGAATCGTCTTCCTTACCCTCCAGAGGAAGGACTCACAAAGGAGGCATCACAGCTGTGATGCCTAATTTGTGGGTGCTTTGCTGTCTGGTAGGACTCGCAAAACTGAATTAGTTAATTGCATTTTCTGTGCAGTGTATGGGAAAAAGTAAAACACATGATCCAATATGCCTCAAAGGATGAGAAGTTTGGGGCCTCTGTCTCTTTGAGGACAAGAGATGCCCATTTTTGGGATGTCATGCTGTGGCTCCCCGCTGGGGAGAGTTAACCCACCCACTCACCAGCTGCCTGAAAACTTGCGTGTTTGTATGTCTTTTTTTTTTAAGAGCTGAAAACAATAGCTGCAACCCAGCAATGCATACTTCCCAGAAGAGTATCCTAAGCAGAAGACTAAGGTGTACTGAGGGGGGAGTCTGTGTCCCTTTATTCCAGTGAGGTGTCCTGTGCATCATACAATGTATATGACATTCATGGGAGCGGTGTTAGGAGCGTGGGTCTCCTAGAAGAGGTTATGGAGTCATTCATTCCCTGCTTCCATTTCTATTTCCACCATTTAAACAAAACGAGGCAGATCAATGAGAGGAGTTGTGAATACCACCCTGGACTGCTCTACAATAGTATAAACAGGGCCATCTTCTGCTTCATGGGAGTCTCAGGGGATAAATCCCAGCTTCCAGCCAGACAGGGGAAGGATCTGAACCTGTGCTTATCATGTCTCATGTGAATGCACTGCACCCTGCGAGGCTGCAGCTTACAGAAAAAGGACATGCTTACCTGTATGTGTGCAAGGAACCTCCTTCCTCAGTCTGTGTTCACTGGAGGAAGTCTATGCCAAGTTCAGAACTTACCAGATCAAGACCCAGACTTCAGGATGGTTTAGGAATGCCATGGCAAGAGGATGTTTGCTATCAAGGTGTTCCTTGCCACGAGAACCCATTGTGTGTTTACCAGTAATAGTGCTAGTTTGGACAGCCCAGAGAAGGGTGTTTAATCAATTATACGGCCATATCTACATTTGTGCTTCATCCCATCCTATTTTAGTCCATGTCTTCACCATAACCAGAGTTGAGAGTGGCAAGTAAACATCATTTTAGTTCAGGCAGCAGTATGGTCACAGTAGTGCTTTATTGCCCAGCACACCAATGTAAGTGAACCTCTAGTGGACCAACAGTGTTGTGGTGCCTCCCTCCTTTTTGGGGACTGGGCTTGGAGATTTGCCCACTCTTTGAGCTTGCAGTGTAATGCATGAAGAAGTGCTGGGAGAAAGGCAAGGACCATGCATGGTGCCTCCTGTTTCACTGGTTGTCCCTGCTGGTCCTTATAGCCAGATTCCCCAATTCAGTAACCCCAATGGTGTCTCTGTGCAGACAAATATTTTCAGGGGTACTGACCTGGGCCATAGAGGCAGCTTTAACAGTGTTTTCTGGCCTCCCCTTGGGAGCTGGCTGCTCCCCTGCACTGGATATTTTATTTTCTGTGTATTGCAGTGTACCTGAAACAAGACTCTGAAATCATGTCTCGCAATCATCAGCCTACAGGCCCCAACTGTGGCCAGGAGTGTCTCCAGCGGGATGCCCCAGGGATGCAGCCTATCCTACTCAGACCATATGGCCATGTCCTTGCAGGTATACCAGGACATACCTCACAGTCCCAAATCCACTGCAGAGACATAGCATTTACCTCAAGGGCAGAGGGGAGGGGGGGAGGAAGGTCTCTGGGGAGCTTGGTGGTCACAAGGGAGAGTGGGGAGGGCAGACCAAGAAATGGGGAGGGAATAAAGCAACACTTTTTATCACTAACTTTTCTGTCCTACTGTGGGAAATTGAGCCTTCCATATTTCTTGTGGGATTTTTCCTTCTTCAAAGGGTGATCTTCACCAGCCCCCCCCCCCCCCCCCCCCAAATTCTCAAACTGGCCCAGGTCAGAGGATGTATCTCTGTTTGTTCTCTGCATTCCCATAGCTCAGGGCTGGATGTTGAATGGTCTTTGGAGCAGAAACCTCTTCTTACTGGAGATCTAGTCCTCATTTTCTAGCTCACTGACATCTGAGGCCAATTGCCACATCTTTAGCCTACTCAGCCCTCTACAGAGCATCTTCTCTGCCGAAGGCAAAGATTGGATTGATGTATGTACTCTTCTGTATTTGCCTTTACCTTCAGATAAAAAGAAAATACTGATCATATTCCCTCTTTGTATTCATCACCTGATTTACATTTCATTTATTTCTATAGCCCTGAACAGACATTAGTAACTCATAATAATAATAGGAGTTTCTACTAATAGAACTCCTTCATCTGTGGAGTTCAAATTATTTACAAGCACCATTAGCCCCATTTAGAGATAGATTTAGCTGGTGCAACTTGTCCAAATGCAGATGCAACTGCAAGAACCAGAAAGAAAATGCAAAGGCTCATAATTTCAGCCCGTTTCTGCTCAGATGATCTGGTACAGCCATTTCAGGGGAAAAAATATAATCATTCAAAAGACAAGATGTGAGGGATGCTCAGGAAGAAATTGAACCTCATCTCTGGAGACTGCTGAATTTCACAAGGTTGTCCAAAAGCAGCAAAAGGAGAAATGTCCTGAGCTTTGGCCTTGACATAAAAAGGCCTGAACCTTGGGCCTCGAACCAAAGCCTGAACCATAGGCCTCGAATCAGAGTTGACTTCTGAGTGAACCCAGGAGCTGACTTGTGAGTGAACCTCTTGACCAGCATCATTTCAGCATGTGTACTGGGTCTGGCTGAGCCGGAATTGGTTTTCCCCTATAGCAGCCCTCATGGTGCTGTGTTTTATGTTGGGAGCTGGCAGGGTGTTGATAGCACACTGGTGGTGTGGCTACTGCTGAGTAGTGCTTACACAGCACCAAGGCTCTTTCTGACATTTCCCCCCCACAGTGGGACGGGGTGGGCAAGATCTTGGGAGGGGACACAACCAGGACAGCTGACCCGAACTGACCAAAGGGATATTCCAGACCATATGATGTCTGCTCAGTATAAAGCTGGGAGAAAGGAGGAAGGGGGTGGGGTCACCCTTGGTCCTCCGAGGCAACCACTACGCGTATTGGAGCCCTGCTTCCTGAGAAGGCCCGACATCGCCTGTTAATGGGAAGTAGAGAATAAATCTGTTTTCTTTTTTTGCTTCCACATGCGGCCCTTTGCTTCGCTTTGCTTATATTAAAACTGCTTTTGTTTTACCCACAAGGGTTGTTTTTTTTTCCTATCTTATTTTCTTTCCCCTCTTTGCCCAGTTGAGGAAAAAAAGGGGAAGGGGGGGGAAGTGATGGAGCGACTTGGTGGGTACCTGGCATTTAGCCAAGGTCAAATCACCACAGCATGAAATATGACCATGGTAATGTCCGCTGAAAACTATAGATAAAGAATATATATTTTTGGACCCTAAGCCAGCTGTTGCCTAGAAGACAGGAACTCCTTGGACACGCCTGGGATCCTGGCCAGATCCCGGATGCACTCAAATGAAGTGAAGCCAATCTACTAGATGTTTTCATGCCCTTTTTTTTTTTTAATATGATTTTTTGTTAAACTGTATAAAGGAGGACCCTCTCACAGCAAAGATGGAGACCTCACCTACGAGTGGACGCACTGCGTAGGACTTCCCAATTGCCTGGAGTGGTTCTCCAATCCTTCACTGTGACGGGGCTCCCCAGCTAAAGCACGGATCTGGATGATGGTAAAGTATTAGGGCAATTGGTGATGTATCTTTCTTAATCACTATCGCTAGCTTTATGTAGTAATGATCAGGTGCATTACCTTGCTTATTCTTTCTGCTGCTTTAAACTAAAGTAAAAAAAGCTTATCTTTTTAAATTGGTGTCTGTGTTCTTTCTGTTGACCCCGTCAATTGGCAAAACAAATTTGGCGTCACGGACAGGATTAGAACAAAATGTCACTTTTTAAATCTGAGCATAATGAATCAGCTCCATCTGAAATTCCCGGATGCATAAACCTCCCCTATAGTTCACTGGCTTGCAAGTGGGCTAAGGTCAGAGGACCGTGTGAACAATGGGAAGGATGGTTGAATGAAGCCCAACCACTGGATGTGTTAAAACACATCCAAAAATTGTCTATTGAAAAAGGAAAAGAAATTGTGTGTTCGGGAGGACGGGGATGGATTTTGTTAACAGCATATCCGAAACAGCACCAACAGAAAGAGCAATTGTCGTTACAACGGTCCCACATGGAGTGACAAATGTGTGATTTGCAGAGTCAGATTGTAGTGTTCCAGTGCCAAAAAAAGTTGCTTGCCAATAAATTGGATACTCATCAGAATGTAGTCAAAAGAGTTGCAGTACGGGTTGCACAGTGTAAGTATAAGAAAAGAAGAGACGAGTGAATTGCAAGAAAGTGCATGCAGTGATTGCAGAAGCGGGTGTATAGTGGGATCCCGATAGATGGGATGGAGATATCTGGGGTTCTATGAATTCTGATGAGGCTGATCCCTCAGATGAAGTAGTAGATATGAAACCAGTGTGGAGATGGAAAATAGAATTAGATGTTAATGGGCAGCAAGTGAGGAAGGATGTGTTAGAAGATTATACTCAGCATGAAGTAAATGATATAACTGAAAGATTTAAACAGAGACTGGGGGAACCCCTGCTCTCTTGGATGGTGCGTTTGCACGATCAGGGAGCAGCAGGGGTAACCCTAGATCCAGGAGATTCCAAGAAATTTTTGATTTTAAGTTCAGATTCTTTTGTGCAAGATGCATTTCGGAATAATCATCAGGATACAAATTTATTGTCTTTGGCAGCTCAGGGATGTAATACTAAGTATCCTACGGAGAATGATTGGCCAAACAGAGAATGTCCGTGGTATACTTTGTGAGACTGTATACAACGAATGAAGGAGGAGGGGATGAAAATGGCAATCTTCGTAGGAGACCCTGATGCGATGATGCTTGGTGCTTTAACAGTTACTCACAGGAATCAATTAATTAAGACTGCCCCACTGGCATATAAAAATATAATCATGACTTTTGATTAATGAGATGGGAAATCCTCTTTCTGATGTGATAGAAAAAATACAGCAGCTGGGTGACCTTGGAGAGTGGGGCCCCCAAGGGAGTGCAGGGAATTGAGATACTCAAGACAGCCCTAAAGGCAGTGAAAATAGGATTTCTCATAAGGAAATGTTTACAGCTTTGTTAAAAAATGCCATGTCTCATGAAAAAATTGACGGTGTTCCAACTAACGAGCTGTGGCGAATATATAAACAGAGGGCTGAATAAACCTAGCAAGAAAGTACAGATTTCTAAAACTAAGGATCCAGGGGTAACTCAGCCTATGGCACCTCTTCTTGAGCCTCAATGGGACTCCACATCTGTACGCGGTGGGACCTCTGCATGCAGATCAGTTGTTCCAGGGAGAAGGAGGATTGGTAGCTGTATTTTGATTTATACTCATGGAAAGAGACTAGGGAAATAGTCCAGTGTATTAAACAAGAATGAAGTGACAGCCAAGCTCCAGTGCAATGGGCGTGGAAGGATCGGCGACCCCATGTGGAGCTCCAAATATTTTGGAAAAAACGGTCCTCGCAAAATGTAAAAGCCTTAATTGACACAGGAGCGGAGGCCTCAATATATATAAGGAATAGACATTTTGAAGGGACTAACTTTGAATCTCCCAGATGGTCAGTATCAGTTTGGGGTGAAAAATCATCAGTATTAGAATGATTTTAGTAGGGAAAGTGAAAATGCCTCCTGTAGAGATTCCAGCTGCTACTAAACTAGTGGCTATGAAGCAATACAGAATTCCAGGAGGGCATGCAGAGATATCACAGACAATTAAAGATCTATTGGATGCAGGAGTACTGAAGTCAATTACCACAGCTTGGAACAATCCAGTATGGCCTGTCAAGAAAAGTGATGAGTCATGGAGAATGACAGTAGATTTTAGGGAATTGAATAAACACACCCCACCTCTTATGACAGCTGTACCAGATACTATTACTTTAATAGAAAAAGGTCAGAAGCATTCAGGAACTTGGTATGCTGTAATAGATTTGGCTAATGTGTTACTGATTGTTACTGATTTGTTATTAATTTGAGTTGATGATTTTTGGTGATTTTGATAAGGAATGATTAGGACTAATCAATTAAATGGAATCTCACAGAAATATCGTTTTTTATAAAAGATCCTGCTGTAATGTTTTAAGTAGTCATAGAGATGATGTATTTAAAGTAACCATACAACCAGTTACACTGATAGACAAGGTACCATTGTTAGACTGTTTGGTAAACATGATTTATTGCCCTGTAGACCAGGTGTTTTAAAAGCTGTATTATGAAAGGGCCTCGAAGCATGTTAAAATTGCAATGTGAGCCAAAGTCCTTGAGTCAAGATCATTGGGGGGTCTTTCTTTTAGGTCAGTAGTCCGTGGTGGTCGCAAAAGCAGCCCCCCGACTCATTTCAGGACTCAAGTGCGCATGACTGGAAAGAGGTGGGAATATGAAAATGACTTATGGGAATAATCATGTTTATGTATGAGAACTTGATTAATATGTATTACTGTATCCTATATAATCAGCATGTCACACGAGTTAGTTGTGCGTTGTTGGTGAGACGACTCCCTTGCGCACCCAGCCGTTAATAAAGGAGTGTCTGCTTATCTACATCACATTGGTGTCGATAAGTTCTTTTATCCCATTTTGGTGACAAATGAGTTTTTCACTATCCCGATTGCAGAGGAACACTGGGACCAATTTGCCTTAACGTGGCAGAATACCTTTACCAGACTGCCTCAGGTATGGTTGCATAGCCCAACCATTTGTCATCAAACAGTGGCTGAGCACCTGGATGAGCTAAAACTGCCTCCTCATATGCAAATAGTTCATTATATCGATGACATTTTGATTCAGGGAAACAATGAGGAGGAAGTGCAGCAAATACTTGAACTGATGGTGGACCATATGAGGCAGAAAGGTTGGGAAATTAATCCTAACAAGATTCAAGGACCATTCCAAATGGTAATATTTTTAGGAATTCAATGGCATTGTGGGCATCGGGAAATACTACCCAAAGCTTGACAGAAAATTTTGGATTTTGCAGTACCACAAAATAAGAACGAAGCGCAGAGATTTATTGGACTGTTTGGCTTTTGGTGGCAACATATTCCCCATTTAGGACAGATTTTGAGTCCTTTGTATAAGATAACCCGGAAAAAAAATGAATTTGAATGCGGGAACGAACAGCAAGCTGCTTTTGGGTTAGCAAAGGAAGCTATTCAAAACGCTCTGGATTTGTGGCCCGTGCAGGATGGAGAAGTGGAGTTGAATGTGTCAGTAAATGGATTATATGCCCGTTGGAGCCTATGGCAAAAATGGAAAGAAAAAGGTTCCCTTGGGTTTCTAGGGATGAAAGTTGCTGGAGGCAGGAAACATTTACACACTTTTTGAGAAACAGCTGTTAGCATGTTATTGGGTGTTGGTAGAAACAGAATAATTTACAATAGGGCATGAAGTGGCTCTTCATCCTGAAATTCCTATTATGCAATGGGTTAAAAGTTCTCCGAAAACCCATCGAATTGGTCATGCTCAATAATCAAGTATCATAAAGTGGAAATATTCAGGATAGAGCCAAGGTAGAAGTTGGCGGGGTAGCTACCCTCCATGAGCGAGTAGCTGCTGCCTCCACGAGTGATCAAGAAATAAACCCCAATTTTACAGTTGAATGGGAATCCCCAGTGAGATGGGGAAAAACTTTAGATCAATTAACGCCCTTTGAAAAAGAACATGTTTGGTTCACTGATGGGTCAGCTAAGTATATAGGAGGAAAAGGGTTTTGGAAAGTGATAGCTTACCATCCTCATTCAGATAAATTTTAGAAACAATGGGAGAAGGGAAAAGCAGCCAATATGCTGAATTATATGCAGCTTATATGGCCTTGAAACAAGAAGATCTAGGAGAATGACATTTATATACTGATCCTTAGTCAGTAGCTAATGGACTAGCTACCTGGCTGCCAACATGGGTAGCCAAAGATTGGAAAATATATTCCAAGGAAGTCTGGGGAAAGGAACTGTGGAAAGATATTTGGGAAATAGTACAAAGGACTAAAGTAACTGTGTTTCATGCTGATGCTCATAGTAATACGGACACTTTAGAACGACTTTATAACTCTGTTGCAGACAACCAAGAAAAAATTTCCCAAGCTGGACTGGAATTCCCTCAGAAGGAGGTTCATGAAGGCTTGGCGAAATGGGCACACCAAAAGTGTGGGCATCTTGGAGAAAAAGCCACTTACAGGTGGGCTCAAGAGCATGGCATAACAATGTCACTTGATATGATCAGAACTATAATTGCCCAAAGCCCCATGTGCCAACATACTCACAAACGCCCGGTGCCAAATATTGTGAAAGGACAATTGGGGAGAGGAAAATTGCCAGGAAAAATTTGGCAAATAGATTATATTGGACCTTTACCCCAGGACCAAGGGTGTAAATATATCTGTACTGCTGTGGATGCATATTCCGGATATTTGATTGCTCATCCTTGTAAGAAAGCTACTCTTCATAGTACTATCTGTATTATAGACATAATAATTTTGTATTATGGAATTCCTTTGCAGATTCAAACTGACAATGGGTCTCATTTTCAAAACAAATTTGTTCAATAATATGCTGAGCAGCAAAATATTCAGTGGGTTTTTCATATACCATACTATCTACAAGCTGCAGGATTGATTGAATGGATGAACAGGTTGTTGATGGAGCAGTTGAAAAAATTAGGAGATGGGAACCTGTTTGTATGGAGACCCCATCTCATGGATTGTGGTGGTGCAATCCTTACCCCCCTCCCCCGCCCCTCTTTGTTGGGCTGCTTGGTGCTAGGTGCGATTCCACCCACATCCCCCGAGCTATACACCAGTCTGTGGAGATAAGGACTGACAATGTTAACGAGCCTGGCTCCTGCCCCTCCCGATTGCTCGGAAATGGTTAAAATGGCCCATCAACTCCTAAGGGCCTGGCACACCTGTGCCTGGGATGTGGTCAAATGGGAACAATAACAGAGTCGCACATTAATCAAATTCTTTTGTAACTGCTGGAAGGCACCAGAAGGCATTTGACAAAAGTCAATTATCTTGGACCCTATAAATGGCGACCACCAGGGAGACCCTTTGAGCTCTCCTGGATCGCAGTGGGCCTGTGACCAGCATCTCCCCTGAGCTGGGACGCCTCTCAGGTACCAAACCCTTAAGGTGTCGTCTGCTCCAGACGGAAGGCCAGGGCGAAGTCCCCCGCTTGAGTCTCAATTATCGCCCGTTGAGGAATGCCAAGGCATTGTGAGTATTTGCTCTAAACTCAAGAGGGAAATTTTCTTTGAGCTAGCTTCTCTTTACTCTGTGTGTGTGTGTGTGTGGGTACGTACCCTTGTTTCTGTGTGTGTATGTCTGTTCTGTGTTCATTCCACTGAATCCAAACACCTTTGTTTCTGTATGTTTGTCCATTTTGTTATGTGCATGCATGTATATATGTATATATAGGTACCGTTAAGTAAGTTAGTGTGAATCTTGTCATTTTAGAATCTGAATAAGTCGCTTTTCTTTCTTTTAGTATTTCTGAATTATTTTATAATAACAAATTGCTGTTAGTTATTAATAAACCTAGATTTCTTACTAAATATTGCCGTGTCAATACTTTCATCCGCGACAAATTGGCGTAGTCGGCAGGATGACAAGCAAAATCACCGAATACTTACAAAAACACGGTATCCAACCAAATCCCACCTTCCCAGAGGATTGGGCTTATAATAATTGGCACAACTGGGAAGAGGTAGAAAAACAGTTAACTATTGCTCGAGGTGCAACTAAATTTGGAAAAAATAAAGGTATGATTTGTAAAATGTTGGGAGTGTGCCTGGAAGCTGCCTGTCATGAACGAGAGAAAGTTAATCGTAAAATACAAAATTTACAAGATGAGATTACAGGGCACAAATCCACCAATCTGCTGTTATCGATTAAAATAGAGCAGCTGCAACAGCAACTTAAGGAATCCCAATTGAAACAACAAAAACTGGGGGAACGTGTTGAAATGATGCTAATGCAGTCTCCGAACCCCCCTGATATCGTTCAAATCAGAAAATTAATTGTGTCCCCTGAAGACTGGGATGGTAACATTTGGAGTGATACACATAATGACGACTCAGACGAAAATAATTATTTGCAGCCGCCTGAGTCTCCCCCTCTTGCAGTCAGACCAATTATTAAAACAGAGGAAACAACAGGACCTCGGGGTGGTGTGAGAAGTCGCATCAGCAAAACAACCCCTTTTGATCCAATTCAAATAGCTCATTTACAAGATCGTTACGGCCGTAAGCCTGGAGAAACTGAAACTGAATATCTTTGGAGAGTTTCTCTAAACGGGGGAGATAGAATTTTACTAGATGGCAATGAAGCCAGTGGATATTGGGGTCCTGGTGTCTTTTTGGATGCTGGTCCCAACCCCCCGAATGACCCCCACTCACTAACAAGCAGAGTGGCATATTGGGCTGGTGGCATTGATGCCTTAGAGAGAGGAGAACCTCTGTTAATACCTATCAAATCTCTAAATGACCTCTCTGCAGCTTTTACAAAAGCTGCCTGTATTCAAGCCATGCATCAGCGTAAACCTACTGATGTTCCTCTTTCGGCAACTGTAGCTCCTGCTATACTTAAAGTACTGATAAAAGGAGCCCCTGCCATGCTCAAACCTTTTCTCATTGCAAAACGGGATGAGATCCAGAGAGACTTAAATTATAATGAATTGGTAAATCTAACACAAACTATTGGAAATAGTGGGGAAGAAGAATTAGAACCAAGAGTATTACCCACTTGGGCAACTTTAGTACATGAAACTGTAAATCATGCCCGAGAAATGGGATGGGATGAAATTCCCAATGAAACAAAAAATGTAGGTTGCACTGTTAGGCAAATTAAACAATTGCATCAAAATAATTCTCAGGAACAAAAACCCTCTGACCGACAACGTAGGGGTCAGGAGTGGAGAAATGAACTGTGGAAGCAAGCATTGTCACTAGGAATTCCTAGAGCCGCGATTCAGAGACAGCCTACCGGCGTCATTCTGAGTCTGATTCAGGCATTTCAAAAAAGTATCGCTCCAAATGCTCCAACCCCCCCCCTCCCCCCTTCGCCAACTCCCAGAGAAAAAAAAGATAACCCTTTCCTCCCTCAAGAGGATCAGTTGCAAAGCACAGGATCAAAAAACTGATAAGGTCCGGACGGCAACTGGGCCTGCCAGTCCGGCAAGTAGAAGCTTATCAGTGGATAAATGAGAACGGCCCTTACATTTTAATTCCAGTTGGTCCTCAAAATCAATTAATAAAATTTTTGATTGATACTGGTGCACAAATTTCAATAATTACACAGCGAGATGCCAATAAGCTAGGCATACGACCTGGCCGGCGAAAGGTTAAAATTACCGGAGTCACAGGAATTAGCACTGTGTGCCAGACAGCAAAAGTTAATTTACTGCTCCCTGGCGAAAAACGTGTAACATCTCTTCGCTTTGCGATCAAGGAGCATTATGAAAATATCCTGGGTTTTGATGCACTGAACGGCCGGACCTGGCGTTTGCCAGACGGTAGTCTGTGGTCTTTTGGTTCAATTGCCAACCCCAGCCATAATAAAAATCAACAAACTGCCACAGTGCGTGTACTCCGTGCAGCTCCAGCACTTCCCGAATCAAAAATTACTAATGTCCCACAGTATCCAATTTCTGCTACAGCACGAACTGGAATTTCTGAAGTAATTGCGGACTTAGAAAAACGGCAGATTATTTCCCGAACTCACTCCCCATACAATTCTCCTGTCTGGCCAGTCCGCAAACCAGATGGGAGGTGGCGTTTAACAGTCGATTATCGGCGTTTAAATGCCAGTACAGCCCCATTGACAGCGGCAGTTCCCAACATTGCAGCTTTAACTGCTACACTGCAAGCCGCTGCACATCCTTGGATGGCAGTGCTAGATGTAAAAGACATGTTTTTCATGGTCCCTTTAAGGGAAAAAGATAAAGAAAAATTCGCATTCACATGGGAAGGTATCCAATATACCTTTAACAGGCTCCCACAGGGATATAAACACTCACCCACAATTGCCCATGCTGCACTTGCTGAACTTTTACAGACAGTTTCACTCCCTGCAGATGTAAAACTGTATCAGTATATAGATGATATTCTAATCGGAGGACCCTCTCCTGACAAGGTGGGAGAAGTGGCAGCAACAGTTTGGCAAACATTGCATGAAGCAAAAATTGAAATTCCACCTGAAAAATGTCAGGGACCAAGTAAAGAAGTAAAATTCCTGGGCACTTGGTGGATTGCTGGAAGTGCAGCAATCCCACCAGATACTCTAAATAAAATAGAACAATCAGAAATGCCCCAATCTAAAAAAGAATTACAACAGCTAATGGGCACTTTAGGATATTGGAGAAAACATGTACCTGGATTCTCCATCATTGCCCGCCCACTTTATTCACTTTTACGAAAAGGAAAATCGTGGAGATGGGATTCAGAACATGAAGAAGCAATTAAAACTCTAATACTGGAATTAAAAACATATCAATCCCTAGGACCTGTTCATCCTCGTGACCCTATTATAGCAGAATGGGGTTTTGCAGAACATGGTACTTATTGTAACTTATTTCAGATCGGCCCTGATGGGCCAAAGAGACCTTTACTGTTTAGCTCAACTGCATTTAAAGAGACTGAACAAAGATACTCAGAGTGGGAAAAGGGTCTTTTGTCTCTAGTCCGTGCAGTTAAACAAGTTGAGAAAATACGTCAAGAACAAGCTGTTCAGACCAGAGGTCCCTTTAATTTATTAGACACAATCCTAAAAGGGACTGCTCCCCCAGAGGGAATTGCACAAAAACCTACAATTAGGAAATGGTATGCCTATCTAGTGGGTGTGGCAGATGAAATGCAATTAAGTGAAGGACACACAAAAGTTTCTAAATTGCAAATGCCTATTAATACTGACCCCCTAGCATTACAACAACCATTCAAACCTTCACCAATTTTAGATGCACCTCCCTTCACTGAAGATTCACCAACCGAGGGTGTCTGGTTTTCTGATGCCTCGGCAAAAAGAGTGGATGGTAAATGGCAATATAAAGCTGTTGCATTAGAAATCAAAACAGGCAAACAAGTTATTGAAGAGGGTGAAGGCAGTGCTCAAGTAGGAGAGTTAAGAGCAGTTGTTTTGGCAGCACAAAATGAAGCAAAAGCCATTTATGTAGACTCTTATGCTGTCTGGGCAGGTGCCACACAGTGGCTTTGTCAATGGGAAGCCTTAAACTGGGAGATAAATAAATCACCAATCTGGAGAACTGAAGACTGGCAATTACTATTAACCATAGCCAGAAAAACACCATTCCAAATAGGATGGGTAAAAGCTCATGCTAATGACCATAAACCAGCTACAAATTGGAACCAAAGGGTGGATGAATTGACAAAAATTAGGAAAATAGACATTGAAGATTCCTCAGACCCCACATGGTATCAACTGGGAGAATGGTTACATCAAAAATTAGGCCACACAGGTCGAGAAGCACTTTACTTTTCAGCCCAAAGCCGGGGATGGCCTCTCAGTAGGAAAACATGTGAAACCATCCTCACTGAGTGCCCCCAGTGTAAATTAAAATTGCAGATGGACCACCCTGCCAAAGCACCACCTTTACACATTAAAGAGGGGAAAACTTTGTGGTCTACTTGGCAAATTGATTACATTGGTCCTTTAAAATCCTCTGCTGGGTACAAATATATCTTAACAGGTGTAGAAATAATATCTGGACTCCCTACAGCTACCAAGTGCCAAAAGGCTAATGCACAGAATACTATCCGAGGCCTTTCCTCATGGTTCTCAATTCTACCTGTCCCTGATTCTATCCAGAGTGACAATGGCTCACACTTTACTAGTAAAGAAGTACAGGAATGGGCAAAGCAAAAAGAAATAAAGTGGGTATTTCACACACCTTATTACCCACAATCTAATGGTATAGTTGAACGAGCCAATGGACTGCTGAAAAAATATCTTAAACCACATGAAGGACAATGGGACAGACGTCTTTCTGAAATTTTACAGCAGTTAAATAATCGGTATGGTCCCTATGGAAGTCCAATTACTCGAGCCTTCTTAACACTTTCTTCAGAAACAAACCTAAATAATGAGCACACCTGGTCCTCAATGAAAGCAGGACAGCCTGTGATGGCAAAAATACCATCTGTAGGAACAATACCAGTAACCCTGGTCAAGCCACGAGGATTTCTAGCATGGGATGCTATTGATAATAATGGAATAAAACATAAAATCAGTAGTAGATGGATTTATCCAGCATCCTAAGGGGTAACCTGTTCAGCTTCCCCCCCCCCCCCCTGCCCCGAGACCGTTCTCTTTTCTTTCCTTTTCAGAAATAACCGACTCCACCAACGACAATGTGGAAGCAGACACCATACCCAGCAAGTCCACCAGTAGCACTGTGGGAACAACCCTCATCTTCAATATGAGACTCTTCGCAGCATTGCACCTACCCTTTCTCTCCCTCACCATCATACCTCGATTGCTACAACAATGGTGTCTATACGGCTTCTTCTTCTCTCTTCCTTTTTCTGCTCATGAGAGTAAAGGCACTTACAATGGCTCACACATCAAATCCTTGGGATCTTGCATTACTGAGATACACTGGAAGCATCAAAACACTACAAGGCAGGTCTAATTGGTCAATTTTCCTCACTACACAGAAGGTGACAGGATTATTGCATTTGTCCTCACTATACGCAATGCCTCAGTGTACTACATACACCCAATCCTTGCATTAGGACTAAATCACAATGGAAACATACTCTGTCCCTCAGAACATAAAGTATGGGCCCACCAGAAGGAGGGGAAATGGCAAACAATTGATGTAAATGCATGTACTGTGCGAGAAAAACGAGGCTTCATTTGTGAAAGAAATACTCTTGAGGCTCAAGACATTTGTCTTGATACTGAACAAAACATTTGTCACTTTGAGATCCACCCAAATGAAACCCCTGAAAGCATAGTCATATATGTTGGAAAAGGATGTGTTTGCATGCGAACACAATGTGATTCCTTATTAATAGATGGTACTGTCCATACGACTCCTCCAACATCCTGACTTAATCGACCTCCTGCAACAAGCACAGAAAACTGGACAAAAGACTCTCATCACGGTCCAACATGATATAGAAGAAATACATCAAGTATTAACAAGAGTCAAAAGGAATGGAGAACATCAGTGGTGGGAAAGCTCATCTGGATGGTCACCCACCACAACAGGACTGTTTAATTCTATGTTCCACCCAGTCATGATTTTCTTAATTCTAATTCTAATATGTTTACTGCTCATAATTGTATCGTATATTAAGGTTTGGAGGATGGTTAAACAGATTACTCAGTTACAGAAGTATCCCCATATGTACACCATCCCAAAATAACTTTTTTTCTTTTTGAAGCTAATCAAACACAAAATTCCCTTCAATTATAATTGGATTATGGCATCCTCTGTTTATAGGCATAGAGGCAAGAGGCAACCACACTGCCACTCTATGGACAAGATAAATTGACTTTAGTCACGGGGTGGATTGTGGTGGTGCAATCCTTACCCCCCTCCCCCGCCCCTCTTTGTTGGGCTGCTTGGTGCTAGGTGCGATTCCACCCACATCCCCCGAGCTATACACCAGTCTGTGGAGATAAGGACTGACAATGTTAACGAGCCTGGCTCCTGCCCCTCCCGATTGCTCGGAAATGGTTAAAATGGCCCATCAACTCCTAAGGGCCTGGCACACCTGTGCCTGGGATGTGGTCAAATGGGAACAATAACAGAGTCGCACATTAATCAAATTCTTTTGTAACTGCTGGAAGGCACCAGAAGGCATTTGACAAAAGTCAATTATCTTGGACCCTATAAATGGCGACCACCAGGGAGACCCTTTGAGCTCTCCTGGATCGCAGTGGGCCTGTGACCAGCATCTCCCCTGAGCTGGGACGCCTCTCAGGTACCAAACCCTTAAGGTGTCGTCTGCTCCAGACGGAAGGCCAGGGCGAAGTCCCCCGCTTGAGTCTCAATTATCGCCCGTTGAGGAATGCCAAGGCATTGTGAGTATTTGCTCTAAACTCAAGAGGGAAATTTTCTTTGAGCTAGCTTCTCTTTACTCTGTGTGTGTGTGTGTGTGGGTACGTACCCTTGTTTCTGTGTGTGTATGTCTGTTCTGTGTTCATTCCACTGAATCCAAACACCTTTGTTTCTGTATGTTTGTCCATTTTGTTATGTGCATGCATGTATATATGTATATATAGGTACCGTTAAGTAAGTTAGTGTGAATCTTGTCATTTTAGAATCTGAATAAGTCGCTTTTCTTTCTTTTAGTATTTCTGAATTATTTTATAATAACAAATTGCTGTTAGTTATTAATAAACCTAGATTTCTTACTAAATATTGCCGTGTCAATACTTTCATCCGCGACATGGATGCGCTACATATCCTTAACAATAGGCCCACTGGGGAAATGGAAACCCCTTTGATGCGTATGACTACACCCAATTTGCAAATAAAACCTTTGACAGTAAGTGAGACTTTAACTTACTGGGAAATAGTTCTGGGTGCGATGGCCCCTTACTGGGCCACCCCAGAGGCTGCAGGACTAGATATCCATGCATTAGAGTTGATTAGAATAAATCAAAACCAGATGAGAGTTATCGACACTGGAATAGGAATTCAAATTCCTTCGGGACACTTTGGTTTAATAACTGCTCGTTTGAGCCTAGCCTTGAAAAGTGTTCATGTCATGGGAGGAGTGATTGATGCAGATTATCAAGGAGAAATTAAAGTAATCCTGTTAAACAATGGTGAACAAGATTTGATTATTCATCCCCATGACAGAGTAGCCCAGTTATTGATATTGCAAGTTTTAAAAAAGGGGGATCCACCCCAGGTCACCACCGTTCATGGAGATAAAGGGTTTGGATCGACTAATGTTAATAATGGAGCTAAGGTATGGGTCCAAAGATCAGGTGGACCTCCTGAACTGGCTGAGGTAATAGCTACAGGAAAAGACAATACCGTTTTAATCATGAAACCAGGACAAGAAAAATGGGAATATGTCCCTGCAACTAAATGTTATCTGTGAGAATAACTAGATGTCTCAAGATTCTATCTTCTAGTTCCTCCTAAAATGGATCTGCCAGTTTATTGTCATGGTCCATTTGGGAAAGGCTTTTACCCCAGGATGGCCGTTGGAAGGACCATGGCTCACACCATTCACATGGAGTTGGAAGAATGATACTAAAATAAGACAACAGGATAATTTCACATGTGAAGAAAATGTGAACTGCCTTATAGTAAATCTTGAGTTTACGGTTCAAGATAATGAAACTTGTATATTTTGGTGGCCTTCGGGGCCTTTGTCACAATGGAGGGAACATGGAAGTGCGTTTATAACTTGTCCCATGGATAATTCGAATGTTAATATATCCAGTAAAGTATCTATCAAATGTTGTAGCATGTCAGGCCTACCCAATTCAAAAGATTTTTATAAATGTGTCAATCGAACACATGGTTATGTGATAAATCCTACCCAAACAGTGACTGTCCTGGTTTAACCAGGATAGGGTTAAGTTTCCCCAGCAGTGGGGGGGGGAGCTCTAGCCGGGTTATTCAGATACCATGCGGACCTCACATCCTGGCAGGTCACATTTTCCTGGTGCGGGAGCGCGGTGCACTCGTGGTTTTGTACATCGTGCTTCAAACTGCTGTATTTGGTAGCTATTTTGCTCTGTTCATTGCTATCACTATTACTGTTATTGTTATTGTTGTTGTTTGTTGTGTTGCTATTGCATTATTGTATTAAACCTTTCCTTATTTCAGTCTTGGGGTTTTGTATTTCACTCCCTTTGTGGGGGAGGGGCAGAGGCCACGTGGTCTCAGACCCCGGCAGAGGCTAAACCACAACAACTTTGGCGCCCAACGTGGGGCCACAGAAGACTGAAATAAGGACAAAAGGAGAAGTGTGTTAGAGCAATCTGTTAGGTGTAATTTTTCTGTTTTACTTGTATTGTTTGATAAGAAATGTTTGCAATGCTGGGCAATTTGCTTGCGTGGTGGGGCTGGATTAATCCTCATGTCCACTCTGTGCTCCTAGTACTGGCATTTATTGTCAGTGGAAAATGTGTCAAGGGCTGTATTTTGCTCTACTGGTTACTGTCTGCTTATAATGGGCTCGTTTCGCTGCTTGTGGGGGTGAACCGGTACCTGTTTGCTGCCTGGTCTTTTGTTTGGGGTCTCACCCCCTCTATGGGTGAGCCAGGGGAAGAGATTCTCTCGGTTTTTGAGAGTTTCAGCTATCCCTGGAGCCTCCTGGCCACTGTGTTCGGGGCACAATGCTTTCTAAATGTCTGCCTGATCTTGCTTTGGGCCATGCGGTACTTCTCCAACAATAGCACCACCCGGAAACCTGCCCCGGGGGCAGATAGTTATAAATGGCTAGGTATGTGGGAGAAGATGGGCAAGTACCTGAGTCAGTGGTCACCCCCAACGTTCTGGGATTTTACTCCCGAACAAGTGCAGAGTCCTGATAAACTGGTGGAGTGTTTGAAAAAGGTGTGCTGCCAATCTGACAAACCCCGGGAGATGCAGCTCGCTGCGATGTGCTGGGGGCTTGCCCATGCTTACCGCATCGCCCTTAACACTGATCACTGCCCTCAAGGGGGCGAAAGAGCTGCAGGGTCTGAAAGTGAGCCTGCTGGTACAGCAGCTGGGCCAGGGGGACAGGCAGCGCCAGTACCGGTTGCCTCCACCAGCACAGCAGCTGAGCCGGAGGGACAAGCAGTGCCAGTATCAGTTGCCCCGATACGGAAAACCAAATATACCAAAAAATCCCCTCGCAGTGTACAGGGTGATAATGAACCAGGCCCATCACGAGAGCAGGAGGAAGAGCCGGAGGTAATCATCCGATCTCTATCCCTCAGTGAGTTGCGAGATATGCGGAAGGATTACAGCCGCAGTCCAGGCGAGCAAATTTGCACCTGGTTGCTCCGGTGCTGGGATAGTGGAGCTGCTGGTTTGGAATTGGAGGGGAGAGAGGCCAAGCAGGTGGGACCTTTAGCCAAGCAGGCTGGTATTGACAAGGCAATAGGGAAACAGGCTCAAACCCTCAGCCTTTGGAGGCGACTCCTGCTCGCTGTGAGGGAGAGGTACCCCTACAAGGATGATTCTCTATGTCGGTTAGGCAAGTGGACCGACATGGAGAAAGGCATCCAAAACCTCAGGGAAATGGCTGTGTTTGATATGATCTATGGTGATCTGAATGATGGGCAGTCACCATTGGATCCAGATCTGGTCCCTTGCACACAGCTGATGTGGCGGAAGTTCCTGCAAAGTGGACCAGAGGCACATTCCAAAGCATTAGCAGCAGCACCCTGGTGGCGAGACAATCAGACAGTGGATGAAGTGACTATGCAGCTCCGGCACTATGAGGGAAGTCTCCCTTCCTCCCAACATGCCTGGGTTTCAGCCGTAGAGGAACTGTCTCAGAGGCTCCAAAAAATGGAACATGACATGTCCTATGTTTCACCTGCACGGGCCGATGTCTCAGCCATTAGAAGCAGGCGTTTCCCCACCCAAGAGAAGGGCGGTAGAAGGTACACACCACGGGGCACCCTGTGGTTCTTCCTCCGCGACAATGGGGAGAACATGAGAAGGTGGCATGGGCAGCCCACTTCCGCCCTAGCTGCACGAGTACAGCAACTGAAAGGGAAGACCACCATGAAAGGGGAGTCTTCCAAGAGAGATGCAGCTCCAGTGTCTAGTCAGAAACCCCCCAGACAGAATAGAATGGCCAACAGTATGCTTGACCCTCTTGAGGGGACCAGGAAGTCATTCCTGCAGGAGTCACTCTTAGATCAAGTGAGTGATGGTGAGCAGGATTAGAGGGGCCCTGCCTCCAGCCAGGTGGAGGAAAGGGATAATCGGATTTACTGGAAGGTGTGGATCCGATGGCCTGGCACATCAGACCCACAAGAATATAAGGCCTTGGTAGACACTGGCGCACAGTGCACCCTGATGCCATCAAGCCACAGTGGGGTTGAATCCATCTGCATCTCCGGAGTGACAGGGGGGTCCCAACAGCTGACCCTATTAGAAGCTGAAGTGAGCTTAACTGGGAAGGACTGGCATAAGCACCCCATTGTGACTGGCCCAGATGCCCCGTGCATCCTAGGTATAGATTACCTCAGGAGAGGGTACTTTAAAGACCCAAAAGGGTACCGGTGGGCCTTTGGTATAGCTGCCCTGGAGGAGTTTGAGCAATTGTCCACTTTACCCGGCCTCTCAGAGGACCCCTCGGTGGTGGGGTCGCTTAAGGTTGAAGAGCAGCGAGTGCCAATTGCTACCAAAACGGTGCACTGGCGGCAGTACCGTACTAACCGAGATTCTCTAGTCCCCATCCATCAGCTGATCCGTCGACTAGAAAGCCAGGAGGTGATCAGCAAGACTCATTCACCTTTCAACAGCCCTATATGGCCAGTGAGAAAACCTAATGGCGAATGGAGACTGACCGTGGACTACCGTGGCCTGAATGAAGTTACGCCAGCGATGAGTGCTGCAGTGCCGGACATGCTAGAGCTCCAGTATGAGCTGGAGTCGAAGGCAGCCAAGTGGTACGCCACGATTGACATCGCTAACGCGTTCTTCTCCATTCCAATAGCACCAGAGTGCAGGCCACAGTTTGCGTTCACTTGGAGGGGTATCCAGTACACCTGGAATCGATTGCCCCAGGGGTGGAAACACAGCTCCACCATTTGCCATAGACTGGTCCATACTGCACTGGAGAAAGGTGGGGCTCCAGAACACCTGCAGTTCATTGATGATATCATTGTATGGGGGGACACAGCTGAGGAAGTCTTTGAGAAAGGAAAGAAGGTAATTGAAATCCTCCTGAAGGCTGGTTTTGCCATCAAGCGACAGAAGGTTAAGGGGCCTGGAAGGGACATTCAGTTCCTAGGAATAAAATGGCAAGATGGGCGTCGCCACATCCCAATGGAGGTGATAAACAAGATAACAGCCATGGCCCCACCAACCACCAAAAAAGAGACTCAGTCTTTTCTGGGCGCTGTGGGGTTCTGGAGGATGCACATCCCAAACTACAGCCTGATTGTGAGCCCTCTCTACCACGTAACCCGCAAGAAGAACGATTTTAAATGGGGCCCAGAGCAACAACAAGCCTTTGAACAAATTAAGCAGGAGATTACCCAGGCAGTGGCTCTCGGGCCAGTCCGGACAGGGCAGGAGATTAAGAACGTGCTCTACACCGCAGCCGGGGAGAATGGCCCTTCCTGGAGCCTTTGGCAGAGAGCAGATGGGGAATCCCGAGGCCGACCTCTAGGCTTTTGGAGCCGGGGATACAAAGGCTCTGAAGCTAACTATACCCTGACTGAGAAGGAGATACTGGCAGTGTATGAAGGAATTCGAGCTGCCTCAGAAGTGGTCGGCACTGAGACACAGCTCCTCCTGGCACCCCGACTGCCGGTGCTGGGATGGATGTTCAAAGGAAAGGCTCCCTCCACACATCATGCAACAGATGCCACGTGGAGTAAATGGGTTGCGTTGATAACACAACGGGCTCGAATAGGGAACCGCGACCCCCCAGGATTAGTGGAAATGATCATGAACTGGCCATAGAGCAAAGACGCTGGGGTGTCACCAGAACAAGAGGTGAAACGTGCTGAGGAGGCCCCACCATATAACGATCTGCCAGAGGAAGAAAAACAATATGCCCTGTTCACTGATGGGTCTTGTCGCATTGTGGGAAAACATCGACGATGGAAGGCTGCAGTGTGGCATCCCACACGAGAAACCAATGAAGCTGTTGAGGGACAAGGTGAATCGAGCCAGTTCGCAGAGGTGAAAGCCACCCAACTGGCTTTGGAGATTGCTGAGCGAGAAAAGTGGCCGAGGCTCTATCTCTACACTGACTCGTGGGTGGTGGCAAGTTCCCTGTGGATGTGGTTGCAGCAATGGAAACAGAACAACTGGCAACGCAAGGGCAGACCTATCTGGGCCGCTGAAGTATGGCAGGACATTGCAGCCCGGGTGGAGAACCTCGTTGTGAAGGTGCGCCATGTGGACGCCCATATACCCAAGAGTCGAGCCACTGATGAACATCAGCATAACCAGCAGGCAGACCAAGCTGCTAAGATCGAGGTGGCTCAGGTGGACTTGGACTGGCAGCGTAAAGGTGAACTGTTCATAGCCCGGTGGGCCCATGAGACCTCGGGCCACCAAGGCAGAGATGCAACATACAGGTGGGCTCGAGATCGAGGGGTGGACCTCACCATTGACACCATCGCAGAGATCATCCACGGATGTGAGACGTGTGCTGCAATCAAACAAGCCAAACGGGTGAAGCCCCAGCAGAATGAAGATCGATGGCTGAAATATAAATATGGAGAGGCCTGGCAGATCGACTACATCACACTGCCACAGACCCGCCGAGGCAAGCGCCACGTGCTCACAATGGTGGAAGCAACCACTGGGTGGCTTGAAACTTATCCAGTGTCCCACGCCACCGCCCGAGATACCATCCTGGTCCTTGAAGAGCGAGTCCTGTGGCGACATGGCACCCCAGAGAGGATTGGGTCGGACAACGGGACTCACTTCCGAAATAACCTCATAGATGCCTGGGCAGAAGAACACGGCATCGAGTGGGTCTACCACATCCCCTACCACGCACCAGCCTCTGGGAAGATCGAGCGCTACAATGGACTGTTAAAAACTACATTGAGAGCAATGGGGGGTGGAACCTTCAAACGCTGGGACACACATCTGACAAAGGCCACTTGGTTAGTGAACACAGGAGGATCTGCCAATCGAGCTGGCCCGGCTCAGTCAAAACTTCCACGTGTTGTGGACGGGGATAGAGTCCCTGTGGTGCGCATGAGGGACCTGCTGGGAAAAATGGTCTGGGTTAGTCCTGCGCCGGGCAAAGGCAAACCCCTCCACGGGATTGTTTTTGCTCAAGGACCTGGGTGCACCTGGTGGGTGATGCAGAAGGATGGAGAGGTCCGATGCGTACCACAAGGGGACTTGATTGTGGGGGAAAACACACCGTGAGTTATACTGTGCTTTTGTTAATTTTTCTTTGTCAATGCTCATTGCTAAGTGGCAGCTGGATGTGACGCACATGGTATAGAATAAAGGGGTGGATTATGTCCTGGTTTAACCAGGATAGGGTTAAGTTTCCCCAGCAGTGGGGGGGGAGCTCTAGCCGGGTTATTCAGATACCATGCGGACGTCACATCCTGGCAGGTCACATTTTTCCTGGCGCGGGAGCGGGTGCACTCGTGGTTTTGTACATCGTGCTTCAAACTGCTGTATTTGGTAGCTATTTTGCTCTGTTCATTGCTATCACTATTACTGTTATTGTTATTGCTGTTGTTTGTTGTGTTGCTATTGCATTGTTGTATTAAACCTTTCCTTATTTCAGTCTTGGGGTTTTGTATTTCACTCCCTTTGTGGGGGAGGGGCAGCGGCCGCGTGGTCTCAGACCCCGGCAGAGGCTAAACCACAACAGTGACCATTCCCTTGGAAGAGATAGAAACCTTGATATGTCATAATAATTCAGTAATCCAAGTTTGATCACATTGGGGTGACTTTTTTACTATGTTAAAATCTAAACCCCATATTTCTGTCGATCATTTGTATCGTCTTCCATCTACTTGCATTAAAATAGCTCAACAATATCAGAAGCATGTTACCCATTTTGATATTTCTTTCCCCCCCCTACCATCATGTACATGGAGCATGGTATGATACCCTGTTAGGAGGAGCTGGGGCGGGAATGGGAGTTTTAAGTTCCATTGACACTGAAGCCTTAGCTAACAAAGTAAAGAATGCTGGTTATCATGCAGTGGAAGGAATTAGGTTACAAGCCCAGTGGCTTGTGACCACTTTGACCCCACAAATTGGATCTTTAAAATATGATGTGGAATGTTTAAAGCTTTTTAATACAACTCAAATTAATCAGTGGCATGTCAATAATAATATTACTCAGATTGTGAATGGGATGACATGTACATTTGAAGTGCTAAGGCTTGGACAACAGGCCCAAACCAGAATTGACCTATAGATGAATCCTGTATGTTTTATAACTGATAACCATTGTGCTAGTATGTATTGTACTAAGTTATAACGACAAACTTATGCAAAAAGTGCTAAAGCGTTGAAATACTGAAGCCTGAACAACAGGCCCCGAGCCGAAGCTGCTAACTTAGCATGTAGTCATTAATAAAATATGCAAACTCACCAGTGAAAGATGCAGCTTAGACAGAATATAATCAGTAGTGAGGATGAAATGCTGAGAGAATGTATCCAACTTTCCTTTCTCAGCCTTGTTCAAGGCTGAGAACCCAAGCATTTGGCCTTGTTGGAAACTCCCTTGGTTTCCCCCCCGAGCCCTGGACAGGCTTTGGGTGGAATCCAACAGGAGAATGAAAACAGAAATTTTCCACTCAAAACAAAGGTGCCAGCTATTCTGGCTTGCCGATCTCTAGTATATAAGGCTGGACCCGCTCACAGCGACTTTGGATGCCTCACCTACGGATGGACGCATCGCGTAGGATTTCCCACTCGCCGGGACAGGCTCTCCAAATCCTCGCTGTAACCGGGGCTCCCCAGCATCTGCGGGTCTGGATGATGGTAACGTATGCAAGTGGTGATGGATCTTTCTTAATCACTATTCTCTCTCTCTCAGGTAGTAATGATTTGATGCATTACCCTGTATTTTCCTATTTGTTTAAGTGCACTATTCTGCCTTTTCTTACTGCATGTTTTCTGTATTACGCTGTTACATTATTTGGTTATCACCAGTAAAATACACCTACTCTTTTCACTCTGGTGTATGAGTTTAACTGGTATCCTTAATCAGCAAAACAACATTACAGACTTTATATATTAGCATGCAACAAAAAAAGCCCAGAATGACCTGATGGCAAATAATGAGTTGTTATGGAGAAACATTTTTAAGAAACGGATTCTTCAAACCCATTGTGTAAAATTATCTCCACAGACAGTGCAGTGCATGGATTTAATCTCTGCTGGCCATGCAATTCACTATACTGTGAGCGAACCAGAAGTTATATGTAAATTTGTGGTATTGCCTGTGATTTTTGGTGAAAAACCACCATTTGAGCCAGAATATTGGCTATCCCATTTGGAAGGAGACTATATTGATTCTAGGAATCGGACCCATAAATTAGATTTGTGTACATCCAAAACAAATGGTGTATTGTGTGGACAAAGGTCACAGTTATATGAACCATGTTTATTGGAACATTCAGTGAATTTATGTAAATGGCCAGTCTTGCCTAGAAGCTTTGATATGTTTGTAGAAATTAGTGCTAAGCATGTTTGTATAGTAACAGATTGTAGGGAGCGGCGTTCGGAAGATCTCGCGATGTACGGAAGGAATAGCTGTAGCCCTCCCTTGTTACAAGGTAAGGTGATGGATAGGCTTGTAACACTAAGGGCACACCCACGAAGGAGGTGCTTGGCGAATGTATATAGGTAAGATACACAGTTTAATAAACGGACATTTTGTATCCATCATATTGGTGTTTGTACTGATGTCCCCGTGAAGGTCTTAACCTCCTGCAGCATTAGTCTCTGCAATCTGAGCGCCACTAACACGTGGAGAGGCAGGTTTAATGAGGCAGAGCTAATTGCGACAAATGGTGACCCCGACGTGATTTACGACGTGATTCCGGGAAGAGATAAGCTGTGGCAGTCGGCGGTGCACAGCAGGAGGTGAAGGAGCTCCACGCAGGACGGGAGACTCCGCGGCGCGCCATAGATGTCACAGTTAAGGTACTGAAAAGATGGGGTAAACAAAATAAGACTTCTATGAAGTCGAGAACATTAAAAGCAATGCTACAAAGATTGATAAGGCCCGGCGTTTTAGCAGAGCTGATAGACTGTATGAAGCCAGAGCTCTGGCCGCAAATAGAGGTGGAGTTAGCAGAACAAGCGAAATTAGGAAAGCCGGAGCATTTAATGGCTTGGGGGCAGGCAAATGCGATGATGAAAGCTACCCCGGAGGAGCACTCAGCGAGCTCCGACGATGGGGAGGACCCTGGAGGACCACTCAGCGAGCTCCGACGATGGGGAGGGGGAAACCGAGGTGCGTAGGGGAGAACTAGCAGAAAAATGAAAGGCAGACATGCAGCGTTGGGGGGCGGAGATGTGGGAGGCATTGGCCTGTCAACCTTGCACAGCCTGTGAGAAAGTGCTAGGCTTTGATGAAAAACAGGCCTTGGAAGAAAGATAAGAGGCTGTTGAGCTATGCCAAGGTGGCAGGGAAAAACAACGGCCAGCTGCAACACTGAACTGTGGAAAAGTACTGAACTGCGAGAAGATGCTACCGCGAGAACAGCGCGTGATCAAGAGGGTGATTGGCCTGCAAGCGCAGAGTTGGCGGCGGCGGCCCCAGGCCTTCCCGAGCCACCCCCCCACCCCCCCCCACGCCAGAAGCGGCAGTTTTTACAGAAGGTGCTGATGCTGGAATGCAGCGCCCCTTGTCTGCCAAGACCACATAATCAATAAGCAATGGCTTTATATATTCTTAATAGTGTTTGCAGCGTTTATCATTTTATGTTGTGTGAGTAATAAGTGTAAGAGACCTCCTTGTGTGATTGTTTTGCGTGCATGAGATGCAGCCCAGCTGCAGCTGCGGAGTGTGGAGTTCTCTGACAGAGCACCTTAGTGCCCGCCTGCTGGGTCACTGGTGCTGCCTGTTTGTTCGGGCTGAGTGTTTTAAGTGTCATAGGTGAAATATCTCCTCTAACAGGAGGCAGTAATTCTGTGTTAATTGTTGTCTTGAATTGTTGTAATATTTCAAAGCAAAGATCTCATTCATGTAAGGGGCCCAGAAAACTGGGTAGCAACTATTTGTCCATTTATATTAGGAACCCCTATTACATTATGGGGTCGTGACTGTATGGCTCAATGGGGAACTCAAATTGGATCAAATTTGTCTTAATTGCTACTGCAGCACAACCCACCCCGAAACTAACCTGGAAAACAGAACCACCTGTGTGGGTGGGTCAGTGGCCCTTGCCAATGGAAAAGTTGCGCCACCTTAAGGATTTAATTCAGGAACAATTAAGTGCAGGACATCTCGTACCTACCAACAGTCCTTGGAACTCCCCGGTGTTCGTTATTTTAAACAAAAGTGGTAAATGGTGACTTTTACATGATCTCCGACACATTAATGATGCCATGGAGGATATGGGTACATTACAGCCAGGCATGCCCTCCCCAACAATGATTCACTGAAACTGGCATCTTGTAATAATTGATCTAAAGGATTGGTAATTACCATTCCCTTGCATCCAGATGATGCACCTAAATTTGCCTTTTCTGTTCCCAGTATTAATGTTAGTGAACCTGCAAGACGGTACCACTGGGTTGTTTTGCCAGAAGGCATGAAAAACAGCCCAACGATGTGTCAGTGGTTTGTTGCAAAGGCTTTGAGCCCTGTTAGAATGCAGGTCCCCCAGGCTGTTATCTATCATTATATGGATGACATCCTCATAGCAGCAGAAACACAGGAGATCATGGAAAAGGCTCTTGCTTTACCCAAAGACTCAGTATCTCAAATGGGGTGACAAATAGCACCTGAAAAGGTACAGCGATCATCACCGTGGCAGTACCTGGGGTGGAGAATTTGTGAACAGACCATTGTCCCACAACAGGTTAAACTTAAAACTGATGTTAAGACTTTAAATGATTTACAGAAACTGTTACGAGCTATAAATTGGATACAGCTGTTGTTGGGCCTAACTAATGATGATCTGCATAGCTTGTTTGATATTTTGCGAGGAGATCCTTCACTGACATCACCCAGAGTACTTACAGAGAAAGCAAAACAAGATCTCCACTGGGTAGCTAATGCCATCTCAGAAAGACAAGCATCGTGATGTGTGCCCGGCCATCCATATCAACTGATATTGTTTAATCCTTCAGGGCAGCCCTATGCTCTGCTGTTTCAATGGGATGAAACACTTAGTGACCCTCTTGTTATTATTGAATGGATTTTTTTGTCACACCAAATGCACAAGACGGTCACTACTCCTCCAGAAATGTTTGCCAAACTGATCATGAAAGGTGCCACCAATATTGCGTCACTTCTCGTCGCAGATACCAGATCAACAAGAAGTCTAGGGCAGGGTTCAAGTCCTGGAAAGTGGTAATTGGGAAGGACCATATCCTTTAATAACCTGGGGAAGTGGTTATGCTTGTATTTTCACAGGTCACAGTCCCGGTGGTTACCGGCAAGGTGTGTGTGACCACACCTGAGGTGTGAGAGGCAGCTTTTGGTGGACACTCAGGAGCCAGCGGTGGGTGCTGTGGATGCCCCTGTGCCAACAGTTCGCGATCTCTTCAGCTGATCATTTAAGCAGAATGGATGGGTAATGCTTGCAACTGCAATAGGACAAAATAACTCTGTCCTTAATCACACTATGGTTGCCAAACTTTTTAAGGAAAAATGCTAACAGTAATTGTAACTTCTTGATGAAATATATAAACTTCTTACTTACCAGTAAAAGATGTAGCTTAGATAAAATGTAATTATTAATAAGGATGAAATGCTATAAGGATGTGTGTATTTAAGTTCATTGTTTAGCAGTATCAAGAAGCAGGACCCCAAGTGTTTAACCTTATTAGAAACTCCCTTGGTTTTCCCCCTTGAGTGGTGGCCAGACTCTGGGTGGAACCCAACAGGAGGATGAAATCAGATGTTTCCGCTCAAAGAAAACTGCCAGTTATTTTGGCCTGCTGAATTAGATAAATGAGGCTGGACCTGCTTGCAGCGATGTTGGATGCCTCACCTACGGATGGACGCATCGCGTAGGATTTCCGGTTTGCGAGGAAGGGCACTCTAAATTCTCGCTGCATCCAGGGTTCCCCAGCAATTGCGGATCTGAATGTTAGTACCCCATTAAGGAAGTGTGCTATTCCGTATTTTCCTTATTGTTTATTTTTTTAGTATTTAGTCATATCCCTCAAAGTAGTGAAATTAGCCTACTCTTTTAACTAGTAACTGCAACTGCTCTATTGTTTCTAGCCTTCTGTGAAACTATTTTGAGTATGCTGCATTTTCTGAAGTTTGCCTAACCCTTAATTCATAAAGTCTTGAAATAAGTGTTGCAGGTGCTGCTGCAAAACAAAGAAAAGAGCATGTGGACTCAGACTAACAAATCTGTACAATGGTTAGAGGCCAAAGCAGCCCAAATGGCACTCCAGCAAGAGGCAGAGAATCCTGTTAATATTGTTACAGACTCTTTATATGTTTATAAACTTGTACACAAAATGGCAACAGTAGGATTTGTGCAGATGGAAGTGTCGACCTTACTTTATGAAGCTCTACAACAGCGCATAGGGCAGGCCTTTATTACACATGTGAATAGTCACCAATCCCTACCAGGTCCGATTGTAGAAGGCAATCATAAGGCTGACCAAGCGGCACGGGGTGTGTGGTCATTGGACGCCGCAAAGAGTTTACATGCCTTTTTACACCTTGGAGCAAAAGCCTTAGCGAAAACATGTCATATTTCTCTGTCACAAGCAAAAAACATAGTGGCACTTTGTCCCTACTGTCAAAAAGGCCCACTGTGGGAGGCAGGTGTCAATCCACGGGGTCTCTCTTCCAATCAGATATGGCAAACTGATGTAACAACATGTGAATTGTTAAAACCAAATAAGTATCTCATAGTAACCATTGACACCTTTAGCTCTACAATATTAGCCACAATGGCTCGTAAGCAAAGAGCCAGACACATTATTGTTCATTGGGAGGGCGTTATCGCCTTGTTAGGGAAGCCACAAGAGATCAAAACAGATAACGGCCCTTGTTTTGTTGCTAGACGCACAAAAGAATGGTGTGCATTGTGGGACATCAAATTAGTACACGGCCTTCCTTATAACAGTCAAGGACAAGCGATAGTGGAACGTGCACATCGCACCCTGAAAGCAAAGCTCCAACAGCTTGGGGAGGGGGAAGGTCATAGAGGGACAATACCCATAGACCGCCAACAGGCTCTTTTGTCACGCGCTTTGTATACCTTAAATCATTTTTTTCGAGGCGATGAGTCTACACCTCCCCTGTGGAAACACTTTATACCAGCCCGGGCGATGAAAAACTATCCTTTGGTCCAGATCAGGGAACCGGGCGCGATAGCTGGGGAGTCGGGGTGGTCACTGAGGGTGTTTGGGCGTGGGTACGCAGCAGTGGAAAAGGGCGGCCTAATCAAATGGATACCCACATGGTGTGTAAAACCTGATCTAACATAAGATGGAATTTTGTGTTACAGCGTTGGTGGTGGATCACCCTCCTTGGTTGCGTGTTGCCAACTCACGCAGGATATTGGAGAGAGCGGGCACGAGCACATCACCGCGAAGACGTCTGTTTTCCTCTGGATACAGGGGCAGAATCTTGCTATGTCTTCATCACAGCCACCTTTGTAAAACCAGAATGGTTTGGGTGGCTTGACAACGTGTGGACTTAGATTACTAGTTAGCTTAGTTGGGATTGGCTCATTTGGGGAATTATTAGAATATGTGGTGTGCTTCTTGCTACTTGTATCGCCTTTACATGTATTAGTGCTGTAGTTTGTAGATTGTTTAAGAAGGTTAATGTTTTGTTCTTAGATCGACATATGGGTCTTGCTCATCGCCGCTTGGAACAGCGCAATAATGACAATCAATCAGGAATAACGATGTTATAAAGCATGGGGAGGGGGAAGTGTAGGGAGTGGCGCTCGGAAGATCTCGCGATGTACAGAAGGAATAGCTGTAGCCCTCCCTTGTTACGAGGTAAGGTGATGGATAGGCTTGTAACACTAAGGGCACACCCACGAAGGAGGTGCTTGGCGAATGTATATAGGTAAGATACACAGTTTAATAAACGGACATTTTGTATCCACCATATTGGTGTTTGTACTGATGTCCCCGAGAAGGTTTTAACCTCCTGCAGCATTAGTCTCTGCGATCTGAGCGCCACTAACACGTGGAGAGGCAGGTTTAATGAGGCAGAGCTAACTGCAACAACAGATGATCAGAATATTACAAGAATGTATAATTTAACTATTCCATTTTCAGTGTGCCCTAGAAATGTATTCTATCTCATTTGGCATGGACAGATGTATACCTTTTATTTGGCACAAGAAGAACAACTAAACATGCATTGGCACCCCCAAAGTTTAGATCTTAGTGGAATCAGCTTATCCCTGACTCCACTGAAAACCATCATGGAGCAATCAGAACATTCCTGGAAGGACGGAATAAAACTCTGTCAGACTCTATGATACAGGCTGTGATCACAAAGAATCAACTAACGTCATTACCTAGCCAGGTGGAAAAAGAGACTGCACATCATTGGTGGGACATCTTTATGGGGTATTCGCCATCTGCCACTGAAGTGTTGAATTTTTTGATACATCCTCTTGTAATATTGTTAGTTATTATTATTATTATTACTTTATGTAACTGTTATATATGGTATTGTATCAAACGGGTAGAGTGAACATATTGGGCTCTTACCAAAGGGGTTGTCTTTTTCACTCATAAGTCAAAGGACCGATTGACATAAAAAGGCCTGAACCATGGGCCTCGAATCAGAGTTGACTTCTGAGTGAACCCAGGAGTTGACTTGTGAGTGAAACTCCCGACCAGCATAATTTCAGCATGAAATATGACCATGGTAATATCCTTTGAAAACTATAGATAAAGAATATATATTTTAGGACCCTAAGCCACCTGTTGCCTAGAAGACAGGAACTCCTTGGATGCACCTGGGATCCTGGCCAGATCCCGGATGTGCCCAAGTCAAGTGAAGCCAATCTACCAGATGTTCTCATGCCCTTTTTTAAAATATGATTTGTTTGTTAAACTGTATAAAGGAGGACCCTCTCACAGCAAAGATGGAGACCTCACCTACGAGTGGACGCACTGTGTAGGTGTAGTGCTAAGGCTTGGACAACAGGCCCAAGCCAGAGTTGACCTATAGATGAATCCTGTATATTTTATAACTGATAACCATTTTGCTAGTAGGTATTGTACTAAGTTATAACAACCCACTTATGCTGATGTAAAAAGTGCTAAAGCATTGAAATACTGAAGCCTGAACAACAGGCCCCAAGCCGAAGCTGCTAACTTAGTATGTAATCATTAACAAAGTATGTAAGCTCACTAGTAAAAGATGCGGCTTAGAATATAATCAGTAGTGAGGATGAAATGCTGAGAGAATGTATCCAACTTCCCTTGTTTAGCCTTGTTCAAGGCTGAGAACCCAAGTGTTTGGCCGTGTTAGAAACTCCCTTGGTTTTCCCCCCCGAGCCCTGGCCAGGCTTTGGGTGGAATCCAACAGGAGAATGAAAACAGAAATTTTCCACTCAAAACAAAGGTGCCAGCTATTCTGGCTTGCCGATCTCTAGTATATAAGGCTGGACCCGCTCACAGCGACTTTGGATGCCTCACCTACGGATGGACGCACCGCGTAGGATTTCCCACTCGCCGGGACAGGCTCTCCAAATCCTCGCTGTAACCGGGGCTCCCCAGCATCTGCGGGTCTGGATGATGGTAAAGTATGCAAGTGGTGATGTATCTTTCTTAATCACTATTCTCTCTCTCTCATGTAGTAATGATTTGATGCATTACCCTGTATTTTCCTGTTTGTTGCTTTAGGTGCACTATTCTGCCTTTTCTTACTGCATGTTTTCTGTATTGCTGTTACATTATTTGGTTATCACTAGTAAAATACGCCTGCTCTTTTCACTCTGGTGTCCGAGTTTAATTGGTATCCTTAATCAGCAAATCAGTAGGACTTCCCAATTGCCAGGAGTGGTTCTCCGATCCTTTGCTGAAGCACGGATATGGATGACGCTAAAGTATTAGGGCAATTGGTGATGTATCTTTCTTAATCACTGTAGCTAACTTTATGTAGTAATGATCAGCTGCATTACATTGCTTATTCTTTCTGCTGCTTGAAACTAAAGTAAAATAAGCTTATCTTTTTAACTTGGTGTCTGTGTCCTTTCTGTTGACCCTGTGAATTGGAAAAACAGACCTCTATACTTATCAGCATGAAAAAAACATAAGCGTGAAATCAAACAACAGGCTTCAAATGGGAGCTACGATGATTCTAACTTGTATGTACCATTATTTGATCTTCTAACCTACTAGGTTTAAGGTAAACCACAGTGGAATATCAAGCAGACATTAAATGAAAGTGTCATTAATTCAATCGAATGAGATATGTTTTATATAAGGGATTTGTTCAGATACTCAAACAATGTATATTAATGAGAGTTGAAATAGATTCATTTTGTTCTCAAGGCAAAAACATTAAGGAAAACCATCAAGAAGTAAAGAACATGACTTTTTTTTTTTTTTTAAACTGTGCTTTATTTAGGGCTAAGATGGAAAGCATCATTCAATAATTATGGAAGATTACAAGGAGTTTTAGGGAATTGAGAATGAAAGAGCAGTTGTATGGAAGTACAGCTGCATTACACATATGTATTTCCTAGCTGTGGGCTCAGTCTGGCTGTCCTTTCTCAGGCAAAATACCCGCTACACCACAGTGGGACTTCTGACAGAGTAAGGACTGTAAGATCAGGCCCAATAGGGAATTAAAAATAAAAAAAAAAAGGAAAGAGAAAGGAAGAATGTTTGAGATCAAGATAAAAAACTAAGAAAAACAAACAAGAACATTAAAACAGAGTAAAACCAAATAATCAGAAACAATTATCACACTGCTCAATCAATGCAAACAAGTGTGAGATGATATAAATCAAGTTTTAAAATTCTGAAAATAAATTATAATGAATATGATATACTTTAAAATGTGTTCTTAAATAATTCATTGTTTTTTGAGTCAGATTTTTTAAAGCAATGTCTTATTTTTTAACTGCTCTAAAGTAATTTACCAAAGATAAATATCGTGCTTTCATTAAATAGTTTTCCTTGGTTTTTCTCTGTCATTACAATTAAAAGTCCTACAAAATATGCAAATTTATTTACAGAAAAACAGAGCCAGCAACTTTTTTTTTAAACATCCCCCTGTTTTTCAAAATTCCTTGTAAACAGTTTCAGAAATTCTTCAAAGATACTGTTTTTTTATTTTATTTTTTGATTTTATTTTATGTTATTTTTTCTTCTTCTTAAAGATTAAGGTTCTAGGCTAACCCCTTACCCTGAAGGTTTCTAGAGCAAATATGGAAGTTAATGAAGCATAGGGTGATGGGAATTTTCCGGACAGCAGATCATGAAGACATGAAGTTTTTATCTGTGTTTTGTTGTTCAAGTTAGAACTAAAGTCTGATAAAAAGACAGCTGTTTTGTTTCCCATTTACGTTGTCTACAGAATTAAGTTTTGTTTTGTTTTGTTTTGTTTTGTTTTGTTTTGTTTTGTTTTGTTTTGTTTTGCTTTTAATAGCTGGAATCCTTGCAGTTAGAAAAGCTGCCAAAATAGCCATTTTTCTCCTTTTTCTCCTCGATAAATAACAGCATCCAACAGCAATTGGCAGAGAGTAGGATTTTATGCTCAATCTAAACTCTACAAAAATTACAATTCTACAATATCTTTGTTTTTAGCATTAACGCTAACTTCTATGTAGTATTATTTTTTGTTTTTTAAATTTTTTTATTGTCTAATTTTTTTATTATATAGGTATTTTAAACTTTCTTTTTTTTAAATTCTGTGCAACCATTAGGATTTTAAATGGGGAGAGTTAGAAGCATTTACAAACCCTTTTTTGTTTTTCATTTAATGTCAACCATCCTTTCTCTTCTCCATGAGTTTTTATGTATTTTTATGTATTTATGTTTTTTTTTCTTTTCATAGATATCCATCTTATCTGCCTTTAACAGCATGATCCTTATGTGTTGTAGGAGTCTGGGCCGCGCTGGGAGAAAGTTAGTGCAGACAGAAGAATGCAAGGACGAAGACAAGGCCAGCAAAATAAGGCTGGCAAAAACACACAAGATAGCAGATAAGTGAGAAACACCTGTGGTCAGCAAAAGCACACAAGTCTGAGCAAAACAGGGTATGAGATAAGGGAGTTTTGGCAAGTTTTGGGCTTTACGTGCTAATTGCAATTAACCAATGCAAATGCTTGTAGAGGCGCGTGAACAGCGCGTGTAGATGATCTGTAGCCTATTAGAAGATAGATGAGTGCGTGTACGGAACTTAGTAGAATATAAATGTAACCAGGATTGGGAAAAAAAAAAAAAAAAAGATGGACGACCTGATCATCACATTGGTGTTGCGTCATTTCTGTTCCCGCATGGAGAAATAAGGACCCTGGCTAATGGTGACCCCAATAATGTGTTATAGAGAAAACCATATGAAAGCTTCATAAACTCTAATTAATGTATAACCAAAGAATCTCCCAAAGTATCAAAGAACTATTATCTTGCATTTTAAAAGCATTTAAGCATTTTTTTTAATTATTTTTACATATTTCATATAATCACTCTCAAAAACTGTTTTGGGAACAGCTCAGAGAAAAGGAAAGAACTTCCATATTTTACATACAGCTACAAGTCTGCGGTAAAAAGTTTTGTCCTTTGGTCCCTATATAGCTAAGGAATGACAGATAAAGATGCTCAGTGACTGTTACCATGGGTCACACATGATAACTGCATCCTTGGTGGCAAACAGGCACTCCTTTGTCAGTATCCAGGTTTACATCTCCTGTTTGAAGAAAAGCTGCTGTGGTGATAACAGTGTCTCTTCAGAAATCCTGGTTGACCTTTTTCCTGTTCTGATTTTACTTATGTGTTTGTTTTCAATTGCATGTCCTTCAAAGTCAGCAGATGTGATACTTTTCTTGAAGAAATGTTACAGTCTAAACCATCAATGAGAGAATAAGTCTGAAGTCTTCAGATTGATTGATATTTGCTGATATGTCAAAGGTGTCATCCAACAGTTCCTTTTTAAATATATATATATACACACTTTTTTTTTTTCCTAAATGTGGCCCATTCAGCTGCTGCCCTAAAAAAATGAAGATCATTGCAAAATAAATCAAAAAAGGGAGGGGGAAGTAGGCAACGTAGGGGGGCATTTGGAACAGGGGAGAAAAAGACCTAAAAAATGAAAATGAAATTAAACCCAAGCCTGTTCTTTTGGTCCCAATCCTGCTCCTGTTGAAAGTAATGGGTGTTTTCTTGTCCCTTCAATTGGGACAGGATTGGGATTCTGGTCTGGTGTTTTGCTTTTGGAGGCATTGGCTCTGATTCTGCTCCCACTCAGTGTCAACAGAAAGATTCCCCTTGACTTCATTGAGAACTGGATCAAACCCAAAGTGAGCAAAGTAGTCACAATCATGATAGAGAAAAATACAATTCTTCCTAATAGTAATAATAATAAATCAAAACAATAGTAGGGCATTTATACGTAAATCTGTAACACTATGTATGTGCAGATACCTGCATTTTAATTATTTTTAAGTGCTACTTTACAATGCCAGATCACAATCTTGCTTGGTGAGTTTCTGTAGTGTGAAAGGCATCGAGAAAGAATTTCTCTACATTTTAATAGAGTTTCATGTATGACAGTGTATGAGCTTTCTGTGGAGACATAGCTGCCAATAACATCTACTCCTTTATGAATGTCAGAAAGTAGGACTTTGAACAGGCAATTTATAGGAGGTTAAATTAAAAAAAAAAAACAACAACCTGTTGAAATAAACTTTTTGTTTTGAAAGAAAAAGTGAAGGTAACATTTCTTAAATAAAAAAGTTATTTAAAAAAAAGTAATCATGATCTGACTAGGCTTAACATTTAAGTAGGATGCTTAATCATTAAGGATTAGCTCTTATCTCTTTCTAGCAAGCAGGTTCTTCTTATACACTTGGTGATTTATTACATCAAGAAACTTAGAAACTTAAAAAGGTCCACTCTGGTGGAAACGTGTCATGCGGAATATCAATCCATGCTGGCAGGTTTTCACTCTGTTGGTTCAACAAACAGCAAACCATACACAGCAGTCTGAACAATTACAACACCAAAAATAATACAAGAATAAAAAAATAAAAAACACTTGTCAAGGACCCTTTTTCAGTTGTAAACAAAAAGATGCATTTTGCTTTTTGATATGGATGGGGTTTTTTCCCACTGTCCTGGTTTAGCTAGGATAGGGTTAAGTTTCCCCAGCAGTGGGTGGGAAGCTCTAGCCGGGTTATTTATATACCATGCTGACGTCACATCCTGGCACCATAGCGTGGAGCGCAAGACAGTCGGTTAACATGTGTGTTATGCCATCGCTCTGTTCCCACTGCTGTATTGGTAGATATCTTGCTCTGTTCATTGCTATCACTATTACTGTTATTGTTATTGTTGTTGTTTGTTGTGTTGCTGTTGCACTGTTGTATTAAACCTTTCCTTATCTCAGCCCCGGGGCTTTGTATTTCACTCCCTTTGTGGGGGAGGGGCAGTGGCCTCGTGGTCTCAGACCCTGGCAGGGACTAAACCACCACACTCAAAACAATCCCTCCCTGCTCCTGAGCAATTAATTTTGGCTGCAGTTGGTGTAATACGGAACCTTAGAATTAGGAATTCTTGAAACATACAATGAGGCTTTTCTTGGACTTGCTTTTTTTTTTTAATTGCTATAGTTTTCAAACTACTGTTACTATCATTACTCTTTTGGGGTTTTTGTTTTGTTTTGTTTGGCTTTTTTTAATTTTTAGAGAGTATTTGAAATATGCTAAGGGGAAGAAAAGGTGTCAATTGAAAAAGGCCCCCAAATCTCCAGAAAAAAAATAAAATCACAAGATTTTCAGTTGAAAAAAATTAACAACGCATTTTTTTCTCTCTCTTTTTTTTCCCAAATTATCTGTAGTTATAACAATCCCATTTTTTCAAAATTATTAGGAATCCATCTTTATTTCCTTCTATGTGGCATCTAAAGAAGCATAAAACGCTGATGAGAAATCAAAGGACAAATAAAGAAACCACTGTAAGCACCAAAAATGAAACGAAAATGAGCACAGCAAAAATTGTGGCAGCACAAAGTCAAAAAAGGCACATGTGATCATGACTGGCCAATCATCAACTGATACAACATCCAAGAAAAATGCTTCAATCACGTCACCTGCACAAAACTTGACGGCATGTCATGCAACCAATTTTTAGCTTGTTACATGATGCCATCATGTCACACTTTCAACTTCGAGTTGATTTGAACTTACGGCCTGAGGGACTGTATTCTCCACTTTCATGTCATTTAGTGAGCTTTTTTCCTAGCTCAGCATGAGACTGTGGTGTATTTGACTGGCTCTTGGTTGGTTTTGTTGGAATTTGAATGACAAAAGAAGAAAAGATTTTTTATATATATGTATATTTATATATAGTGTGGAAAAAGGGAAAGGTGAGGAAAGAAGATATATATATAAATAGTAATTAAAAAAAAAGTTACAAACACAGCATCCATCAAAAAGATCTAATGGAAATACTTGCCATTAAACTATAGAAAATGAAACAAGAAGGAGAGCAATACAAACTAACTGAACAGAAAGAAAAGAAAGAAAGGAAGAAAATAAAGGATGGAGGATGACTAGCCAGAGACATACACGTAAAACATATACTTAAATGTAGACATACGGTCAACAATGAACAGTAACAGAATGTTATGAAGTGGCTGTTGAGGAGAGCATGCACTGAATGAATGAGCGCAGACACAGACCGGTTTGCAAAGTCTGGAAAATAAATATATTCACTGCAAACCAGAATGCTTTCATTAGCTCTGGACTTTCCCACACCACTCCTGGACTTTGCTGGATGGCTAACCAAAGTCCTCCAGGAGCCTTTCCATTTCCTCAGATGGACTCTGGAACAGGTATCACTCTAATTTGATTACATCCCAAGTTTAAAATCATGGGGGAGTAATAGACCAAGAGCTGTTTTGACTATTGAGAATAAAAAAAAAAAAAAAAAAGAAAAGAAAAGCAACTACTGCTGGATGCTGCATGTTCATTTAGCAGTTCACAGGATGGTGGGCTCCAAAACACAGCAATGCTGGTATGATGTGGGAAGAAGACTTGTAGGAGGACTTGAATGATACAGTGGTCCCTATATCAGCATCATTAAAAGAAAGACCTTTACTCCTTTGGCATTTGGCTCTGACCTGAATTTAAAAAATAATGGGGAAAAAAAAAAAAAGGAGACAAGAGGAAGAGAAGAGAAGAGAAGAGAAGAGAAGAGAAGAGAAGAGAAGAGAAGAGAAGAGAAGAGAAGAGAAGAGAAGAGAAGAGAAGAGAAGAGAAGAGAAGAGAAGAGAAGAGAAGAGAAGAGAAGAGAAGAGAAGAGGAAAGAAAAAGAAGAGAAAGGGAAAGAAAAAAAGAAAAAGAAAAAGAAAAAGAAAAAGAAAAAGAAAAAGAAAAAGAAAAAGAAAAAGAAAAAGAAAAAGAAAAAGAAAAAGAAAAAGAAAAAGAAAAAGAAAAAGAAAAAGAAAAAGAAAAAGAAAAAGAAAAAATAAACTGTCAGGGACTGATTGCTACAATCTCCAGAAACACCTTGTTTCTTGTACATTTATTGGCCCAGGGAGTTTTGTCTCAGTAAACACCAAAAATCACTGCACACAATAATACACTTGTCTCAGTCAGCAGCTCTGCACTCTGTTCTTCAGATGTTGCCTTTCTGTCCCCTTGGCAGGGCTCATATCTCTCCTCCCAGCCTATTTCTGAAAAGTCACTGCACACGACTGAAATTTCACCTTGCATTTGAGTGTCACAAGAATATTGTTGATGGCTCTCAACCTGAAGTCATGCATGCTGGCTAGAGAAAATTCTTACTTTGGCTTTTTCTTTTTTTTTTTTTTTTTTTGTTTTGACTGTTTCTGTATTTTTTTCCTGATCTGAAACATGCTTTCTGGCTAAAGCAATTATGCTCAGATGACAAGATGGTGCTGAACTAAGCCCCTGAACTGAGCACTGACTTCAGCTTTTCCCACGGTTGGCTTCTGTCTTGGTTGGAACCAATACCTTCTTGATGGCCTGGCCCCAAACCCCTGCCCTTTGATGAGCTGGAAGTGTTAACCTGAGCTCCTGGAATTTGAGTGAAAGCAGTAGCCTGGTACCCCCAAGGCAGATGCAAGATCTGGATCTACAGCTATTTCATAAGCCAAGAGGGTGAAAACAGTCTTTTTGAAGATGGCCCAGGGTAGAGCTGTTGTCACTTGTGTCCCTGGGTACCCAAGGACAAGTAGTGGCAGCTGTACAGGTCCAGGCTGTGGGTGAGAAAGAGGAAAAGGCCTTTAGCATCCTTCTTACCCCTCAGGACTTTCTGGTTATGTCATAGCACAAGAAAAAGAGCAGGTGGGGGAGTGGGGGAGGAAGGACAGCTGGCAGCACCATCATAGCAAGACCTGACTCTTTCATTACCTCAACCATGCCAGCAACAAGGGTTAGGCTTTATGAGGAAAAGTCTTAACAGGCTTTGCTCCCCTGAATGGATCAAGGAGGCAGCAGAAATGGGAGAGATCTGGTGGAACAAATAGTATCCTGCTATATCCCCGGGAAGTGGCAGCAACACACATCTTCTGTCTGGGGTTGGAGTATGGGATGACACCGGCTGCAGGGTCAGGGGTGGCAGCACCATGGGCAACGCCTATACTTGTGGCTGACTACAGGCACTGGCACACCCCTCATATGCTAGCCCCAGGCAATCATCAAGCTGAGGAGACATTCTTGAACATAACCTTAACTGGGGAAAATATTTTCCCTTTTGGGTGGAGCAGGAAGGACCAGGCTGGTCTGCCAGTGACCACTGTCTTTGGAGTGGGTACTACCATCCCTTTGCCTGTCCTCCTCACACACCCTCAGACACTGTGGATGCAATGCACGCACACATATTCATGTACAGCCAAAGGATTAGGACTTGCTGAGGCTAAAAGAAAAAAAAAAAAAAAACAAACAAGCCAGAAAAATGTACTTTCACATGAAAGCTACGTGTGGTCATCCTGTCTGTATTTCAAGCACCAAATGAAGCTGTCCTTCTAAAGCAGGGATCTACAGCACCTACATAGACAGTGGAGAGGAGAAGACCCTTTGAAAGTCTCTAGGAAGATATCCTGACCACACAGTGGATTTAACTGAGTTTAGGCAAGGTTTGTAATAAGCATTAATATATTAATATATTTAGGTGAATTGATTTAGATTAAACAGGCTTTCAAGTGCACAATCCCTTTTTCAGGTGTTAAACTTGGGCAGACAGACTTTACCTCTGCAGGACTACAGAGGCAAATGCCTTTCTCTGTTGACTAGGCAGAGGAGTTAGATACCTATCTTATGAGGACTGCCTCATCAGCAGCCTGAAATTGAGAGGCAAGTTAGGCATCTGTGTTAGATGGACTGGACATCAGCCAAACTAATCTGTTTAAGAAAAGCAATTCACTTTGCTGGTAAAGGTAAAAATTTATGAGTAAAAGTGTTAAGGTTATGAAGACAAGTATATACAGTCAAGTTCAGAAGTGGTGCCTTGGAGACAAAGAAGGAGCATACTTTGCTGAAGGTAACACTGACCAAGGATTTGTTCCACTGACCAAACCATAGCCAAATAAATCTGGTAAATGCCAATATTCCTCCAACCCAGCTTCTTCTTTGAAGCATCTAAGTGGAGACTGAGACTGTTCTCCTTGAACACTGAATAGCCATTGATAATGGCTTAAAGTCCTAATGATAGGATTCAAGGTACAGACAACTCCATGTGAGCAAATCACTCCAGGCCAGTTTTAGTGGAGACAGGCAGGGATTGTAGGTCCCAATTCACTTGTCCTAAAGGACCGCTCCCGGTGAGACTGTGAACCACGGCCAGAAGGAGCCTATATCTCTGGTGGTTATGAGGACCTTGAGTGACTAGCTGTGAAGGAGATAGTTATGCTGTAGGTCTATAACATGAAGGGAAATTAATCTCAGTTAAAGCTTTAGAGCAAATATAAGTTTAGTCACATCCTTGCAACCTGTGCTGTCAGCATAGTAGTCCTAATGCTACAAACACCTTTGTCACAGGAAAGCTTTTAACAGCAGCTTCTGACCAGACTGTAGGGATGAGCTCTGCATTGTGGGAGACTCAATTTAGGAGTCCATTTACCCTAAACTCTGCAAAGCCCATGAAGGTGAAGAGGAACAAGGAGTCTGCTTAGCTAAGGTATGAATGGGATTTGAAGGTGTCTCTTTTACTCTCCGAAGACTAGAAAGGAAAACTAAGGCCACTAAGTCATTTAGGCCAAGTGAGCAACAGAAAGCTTTTCTGTGGCTACTTTCTTTCACTGTTTCTGCATGAGTAACTGCATGAGTGGTGACCCCAGAATATGACAAACATTTAATGGCCATCTGTTCATATCTACAACTCTACTGTCTACACACATGGCCCTGTTGAAGTGCAATGATGTCCCTTGCAACTGATTCTGATGTTTCAGCTCTTCATCTATATTTCTTTTGCTCCACATAGGGCTGAGACATTGCAAAGACCTAACAGACATAAATGTGAGACTCTGGACATAGACTAGGCTGTACCACCAATACCGTTGGATGATTTTCCAAGGATGGATTTACCAGAGGACTGAGAAGAGGATGCCAAGGTAGTTTTGTTCCCATTTATACCACCAGCCTGGTGGGTAGTTATGGTCTGAATCCAGGTCTGTGCAAAGCAGGAAGGATTCTGCCTTGTCTTTTGCCGGTGCTAATGGCAAACTGCCCCGTGTCAATGGGAGAAGGATCGCTATGCTTGCCGGTGAATATTTCAGAGACAAAGTCAAGCTGCTATGTAGAACAAGATTTGTGTCCAGCTGTATAACAAACTTTTGAAAGCAAGAGAAGGACAGTCCTTTCCCAAAGACTTTATTAACTAACCAAGTGCAGATGACCTTCTTTAAAAGTACACAGCTCCTGTGCTCTGTGGGATTCACCATATAGTCTAGGGACTGCTAGGATTGTGCAGCATCTTGCACACACCTCCCAGTGCATCTACTTGCTGTCAGGGTATGAATGTATCTGCTAAGTTTGCAATACACCCAGCTACAGGTGCAAGATTGCTCTGTGTCTTCACAGGACCACAGAATTGGTCCAACATTGCCTCCATCATGTTGGGCTATCAGGTTGAAGCTCTCTTTCTTCCAGTCCATAAACCTACTGCTTCCTACTCCTCGTTATTTCTAATGTGTTCTTCCTAGACAAGTCTTCATGGATCATCTTCTCTATCCTGTTTTCTGTGCTGTCTTGTAGGAAAGGAACCTCTCCCCAAAGAAACTCAGAGGCCATCACTTCTTCCAGCACCAAAGTGTCAACTTCTTGTGCTCACACCTAAGCCTCTGATCATGTCTGCACATTGCTCATCTGCCTACCACATATGTAGTTTTCTTTACCTTTATGCAATACACATTAGTCTCTGTTTACACACAAACACGTGTATTTGTGAGCCCATCCAAGACTGCAGTCAGGATCCTGTCCTTCCACCTGCTGGAGCCTGTACCCAAGCACACGTATAGGAGTGAAGATATTTTTCCTACAGGTGACAGATCACAGAATCACAGAATCACACAGAATCATTCAGGTTGGAAAAGACCCTTGGGATCATCGAGTCCAACCATCAGCCCTACTCTACAAAGTTCTCCCCTACACCATATCCCCCAACATCTCATCCAAATGACCCTTAAACACATCCAGGGATGGTGACTCCACCCCCTCCCTGGGCAGCCTATTCCACTGTCTGACCACTCTTTCTCTGAAAATTTTTTTCCTAATGTCCAGTCTGAACCTCCCCTGTTGCAGTTAAAAGCCGTTCCCTCTTGTTCTATCACTAATTACCTGTGAGAAGAGACCAGCACCAACCTCTCTACAATGTCCTTTCAGGTAGTTGTAGAGAGTGATGAGGTCTCCCCTCAGCCTTCTCTTCCTCAAACTGAACAGTCCCAGCTCCTTCAATCGCTCCTCATAAGATTTATTCTCCAGGCCCTTCACCAGCTTCGTTGCCCTCCTCTGCACTCGCTCCAGCACCTCGATATCTCTCTCATATTGAGGTGCCCAAAACCAGACACAATACTCCAGGTGTGGCCTCACCAGTGCAGAGTACAGGGGGACTATCACCTCCCTACTTCTGCTGGTCACACTATTTCTAATACAAGCCAGGATGCCCTTGGCTTTCTTGGCCACCTGGGCACACTGCTGGCTCATGTTCAGCTGCTTGTCAATTAGAACCCCCAGATCCTTTTCTTCCAGACAGCTCTCCAGCCACACCTCCCCAAGCCTGTAGCCATGCATGGGGTGGTTGTGGCCCAAGTGCAGGACCTGGCACTTGGCCTTGTTGAAGCTCATCCCGTTAACGTTGGCCCACTGATCCAATCTATCCGAGTCTCTCTGTAGAGCCTCCCTATCTTCATGCAGATCGACACTCCCGCTTTACAGATCTTTACAGCTATTGCCTCTGGGGCTGATCATTATTATTAAAATTCCAACCTGTTTTTCTCCCTTGACTTTCTTCGTGTTTCTACAGCAATTTCTCTCTCTGTTTTATGCCTCTGCACCAGCTTTCTTCCAATGCTGCATGGTTCCGCTTTCCCTCTGCCTCAACCCTCCTCTTCACTGTACCCTGACACCAACCCACACAGGTCTCCCCTTCCCTGGCTCCTGCCCGGACTGTCCAGCAGAGGTGGAGGAAGGACGCAGAGCTCTCCAAAATAGGCTCCATTCCTGAGACAACCGCTGCTAAACCTGTCATGGGGAGTCCAAGATTAGGAGTCCAAATGTCTTAGAGCGGGAAGTGCAGTGCAGTGAAGGGGACTTTGCATCCATGCTGGGATTAAATGAAGCCTGATCATTTACACTATAAATCAATGCATTTACCTGGATTCTTGGAAAAGGGAAAAAAAAAAAGAATGTTTTTGTCAGATGCTTCAGTTCTAACATCCAAAGATTAAAAAGGCAAGAGATATTAAATATGAATCATTATATACATGAATATGCAGACATACATATCATACCTATGTATCCATACAGAGGTACTATATATATATATAACAATTACACATATACAGACAAAGAAGCTAATGTGACCTAACAGGGAGATAAGAGTCCAGCATTTCTAATGCCAATGTTTTCTGTGGTTTATTTGGGTTTTTTTTAAGATGCTTGATATCCCTGCCTCATTTTTCCCATTTAGAAATTAAAGTTGATGATAAAAATTAGCTCTTATATTGTAATGCCCTTCTTTCAAATAATCGTATGACTTACTGTTCAGTGCTGCTATTAATATTGTTCTCATTTAACTATGTTACATTAAGAGACGGTTGAAAAATTACAATTATTTTCCAGGAACAAATTGTTATTATTTTGGCTTACTTTCCTGTGAATATATTAGTTAAAAAACAAAACAAATTTGGGGCGCAGGAGGTGTCCAGAGGAATAGATTAATTTTTGTCTTTTTTTAATCAATCCGAAAACCAGTCCATTTTTAACAGAAATTTAGTGTTTTGAAGGCCAACATTTTTAATCAGGACAGTTATGTTTTTTTGTGCTGTTGGCATTTCTTTTTTAATCCACTAGATTGAAAATTTGCTGCGGAAACATCCGGTTTGGTGAAAATGTCACTTTCTGATCACCCCCTCCTCCCCCAGATGGTTTGATGAAAAAATGTCAAGCAGCAATAGCTGTGTCACCTCTGATTTATCTATTTTTCTAGAGCCATTAGTCTCAAGCAGCGGATGAAAAAGCACCACAACAGAGCTGTCGCTCCTGGAGAAGCCAGCCTGGATGGTCAGAAAAAATGTCACTGGTTCTCTGCACAGTGTTGACTTTTCTCACCTTGTCCCTAAGCAGTGACATCTTGGTTGTACAGCATGAGGGGGATCACAGGGTGGTGGAGACACCCCAAAAGATATGTGGAGGTGTGTGGTGGGAGGGAGAGCGGGGCTGGGGTGGGACAGAGCAGGGATGCAGGGTGGGCTGGTGCAGGAGGGAGCTCCAGTCTGCCCAGCATCAGGATTGCAGTAGGGAGCAATGCATAAGGGCTGAGTGGTCACAGCCCTGGTTGCCCTCCTCAGCAACATCCAAAATTTACTTCCTCATGCAAACATAACCATGGCTCCCTATTCCTCTCTCAGCTGTGTTTTACCAACCAAGATCTTTACAGGCAAAGGTCAGTGCAATAAACTCATGTCATTTTGGAAAGCAGGGCGGTAGTGATGGTAAAGGTCAAATGTACGTTATGTGGCTACTTTTACAGCAAAGCCTGTAGCCTCTTTCACTCCCGTTGGCCAGCTCAGTTGGTCCTGTGCCCTGAGGAGCATGTGTCCTGCCTCATTCCTGTTCATTCCAGTGCTCATTCCTGCTGTTGCTGTTGGTGAACTTTAGGTGGGAGAGGAAATTAAACTGTGTGGTAGCTACCTTTCTGCATATAATGAAAGGTTCTATCTCCTGAGCATTGTACCAACAGCTTAATTAAAAAAAAATACATGGTTGAGAACCAAGTCTAATTGGGAAGGTGTGAGCAAGCCTCTGTGCCCAGTCTCTGCTAGTTCTACTTTTTTCCCTTTGTAGATTGACTAGAGCTTATCAAAATGCTGATGAACCCAATGCTTCACTTTCCCATTCTTGTTGCTGAGGGTTGGATAGGGATGCTATGCCCACTGCCCCCTTCCTTTTTCCCACCAGAAAACAGCACCTCCTAGAGTCATCTCAAGACATAATGAAGCCCAGCTCACGGATCTCAGCAGGTTATGCTGCTTGCGACCTCCAAGTAGGTTGTCCGATACACCCTACCTGGGGCTCAAGTGCCTGCCATGACACAGTATAACCCACAGCTGTCCGCCAGGCTGGGGATGAGGAATTTGCTCTGTAATTGCTCATGGGAGCAGGAAGGAGTTGGTGGGGTGGTGCTTGTGTGGGGTTGCATCCAGGAAAGGAGGAGACCCCCAGCTCTCCTCCCAGCTGAAATCCCTGGCAGGGATTACCAATGATTCCCCCAAGCCTGGTCCTGTGCCAGTGACAGGAGGCAGGGCTGGACTCAGGAGCTACCTGGCCTCCCCATAGTTGGGGTGGCAGGGGCACCCTGTGCCCCACGATCATGCAAGACTGCCTGAGTGCAGCAAATACTCGTCCACACACATTCCTGCTCTGCATGGCAAGACTTGTACCTTGCAGCATCTCCCACCTGAACCCCCGCACTTGTGGGTCTGCTTCTCTGTGATATATATATAAAATAGGACCATTAACCCAGGGCTGAGACTTTACCCTTCTGCCAAGGCTGTTCAGCACCTCGCCTAGCCTCTGTACCCCTCTAACTCAGAATGCAGCCAGGAATACATACTCCCAGCTTGCAACACTCAGTTACTGCTTCTGTTATTTAATTTTTTTGCTTGCAGCTTCAAATTACCTTCAACGTACATGGTGCAATTAGCTAAAAATATTGCCTACTTTGTTTTAATTGCATTAAAACTATAATGTACCTCCAGCGAGGAGCAATAAGGTGAAAATTGGTGCCCCAAATATTTCAAATTAATTAAATCTTACATAGTTCTATTAATTATTAAATGTTATTAATTTTTTGTTAAAAACCCAACACTTCTTGAAGCTACATTCTGCATGATGTTTCTGAAACAAGGTATTTTCACTAAGGAGATGATAGCTCTTTCTGAGTTTGAGAAAGTGTGGTGGTGCAATTCTTAGCCCCCCCCCCCCCCCCCCCCCGCCCCTCTTTGTTGGGCTGCTTGGTGCTAGGTGCGATTCCACCCACATCCCCCGAGCTATACACCAGTCTGTGGAGATAAGGACTGACAATGTTAATGAGCCTGGCTCCTGCCCCTCCCGATTGCTCGGAAATGGTTAAAATGGCCCATCAACTCCTAAGGGCCTGGCACACCTGTGCCTGGGATGTGGTCTAATGGGAACAATAACAGAGTCGCACATTCATCAAATTCTTGTGTAACTGCTGGAAGGCACCAGAAGGTATCTGACAAAAGTCAATTATCTTGGACCCTATAAACTGCGACCACCAGGGAGACCCTTTGAGCTCTCCTGGATCGCAGCGGGCCTGTGACCAGCATCTCCCCTGAGCTGGGACGCCTCTCAGGTACCAAACCCTTAAGGTGTCGTCTGCTCCAGACAGAAGGCCAGGGCGAAGTCCCCCGCTCGAGTCTCAATTATCACCCGTTGAGGAATGCCAAGGCATTGGGAGTATTTGCTCTAAACTCGAGAGGGAAATTTTCTTTGAGCTAGCTTCTCTTTACTCTGTGTGTGTGTGTGTGTGTGGGTACGTACCCTTGTTTCTGTGTGTGTATGTCCGTTCTGTGTTCATTCTACTGAATCCAAACACCCTTGTTTCTGTATGTTTGTCCGTTTTGTTATGTGCATGCATGTATATATATATATATATAGGTACCGTTAAGTAAGTTAGTGTGAATCTTGTCATTTTAGAACCTGAATAAGTCGCTTTTCTTTCTTTTAGTATTTCTAAATTATTTTATAATAATAAATTGCTGTTAGTTATTAATAAACCTAGATTTCTTACTAAATATTACTGGGTCAATACTTTCATCCGCGACAGAAAGATAACAATTCCTCCATATAGTTGGAGTGGTTTCCATCTGAAGAATTCACATCTCTTGGCAAATTTTAGTATCTCACAATTTGATTCTGAAAACACTTATGTATGTGACTGATGTATGTGACATATGTGATTCATTTCAGTGCTATAGCTGAAGTATTTTTATGGTTCTAATTCAGGGCTGGATCACATTTTTTGTTCAAAGCCTTTCTTCTTGGAAAATGCAGGTGATCAGTCAAACATTATGACTGATTAAAAAATAATCAAAACTGTTTGTCTGAGAATTTAAAAAGAAATCCAAAACAATTTTTTTTTAAAGCACTGAGAACCAGCATGTTGATTTCTTCATTCCCATGATGGCTGGTGCATAAGATTACTTCAGCATACTTTGAAGAAAAAAGAATCAAAAATAAACCCCAAATTCCATTTGCAGGCAGTGAAGAGTCTGATCAGTCTCCGTTTTTGGGTTTCTGGTTCACTGTCACCTCAGACAGCCTGTGTTTAAGAAGCCTGTTCCCTTGTACCTGCAGCTGTGCTGGCTGGGAGTGCTATCATCCCCTGATCCAAAGATCTGAACCCCAATGCTGGACCCCTTCAGCTCTTTCACTGAGCTTCGCATGGGACTGCTCCATGTAACTAATTTTATTCTAAATCAACTTGTGCACCTGTCCTGGTTTCAGCCAGGATAGAGTTAACTTTCCATGGGCTGAGAGGGAGCACAGCTGGAGGGCCGGGACCTGATCGGTCATTGGAGCATTCCATATCATGTGACATCATGCTCAGGATATAGGCGGCCAAGTGCTCTCTCATGGGCGTCTTTGTTTTTGGTTTCTGGGTCGGTGTGGTGGGATTTTTCTGGTGTGGTTGGATCACTGCTGGGGACGGGCTCCGTACCGGTCGCCGCTCGGTGAGCCACTGCTGCATTTTACCCATTTTGAACTTACTATTGTTGCTGTTGTTTTTGTTAGTATTACTTTTTATTTATTTATTCAACCTACAAATTTCTTCTTTTGCCCCTCCCCTATTTCACGGGGTGGGGTGGGGTGGGGTGGGGTGAGGAGTAAACAACTGGCTACGTGGAAATTTGCTATTGGCGCCCAATGTGGGGCATGAGATTTGAGATAATGACAGAATGGGTAATAATGTCGATTGCTTGGTTCCTTAAGATTTTATCACCTCATCTGCAATATGTATTTCCCATGCTGTTCATCACAGTCCAGGAGAGTTGTAGGATAACATTTTGTTTTTGCTGTACTATGTGATGCTTATCTATGATGGGGTGCTGTCATCGGCCCTGGGGCTATTTACAATTGTGTTTGAGGAATTCAGGAATTTCAGATACCTTTGGAATGTTGACATTAACATGGTCATGTTACTGCTAGGAGCTAGTGTCTTCCTGCATGTGGTTCAGGTTTTGTTCAGGGTTAAGCAAGTATTTAAGAGTATCCCTTGGAAATCTACCCCAAGGTTGGAGAATTATGAGTGGCTGGGGGTGTGCAGTAGCATTGGCAAGTACCTACAACAGTGGGCACCTCCAGTGTATTGGAACTTCACTCCTGCACAAGTGCAGAATCCTAAAGAACTAGTAAAATATTTGGAAAAAGTATGTTGTCATCCGGGTAATTCCAGAGAGGTACAGCTCACTGCAACATGCTGGGCCTAGCCCACACTTACCGAGTGCTATTAAACACCATTCAGCACCCTCAAGAGGAAGAGAAGGGCTCTGGATCTGGTAACAAAGTAACAGAAACTGCAGCCACTACAACCTCGAGGACAAGGCGCTGCAGCTGAACCAGAGAATCAACCCATGACAGTGTCAGTTGCTCCCATACAGAAGAAGAAATATACAAGAAAATCCCCTCACGGTGTACAGGGTGATGATGAACCAGGCCCATCACGAGAACAAGAGGAGGAGGCAGAGCCAGTGATAGTCACCTGATCCTTATCCCTGAGTGAGTTGCGAGACATGCGAAAAGGTTTCAGCCGCCATCCAGGTGAGCAACTCGTTACCTGGCTGCTCCGATGCTGGGATAGCGGGGCCAGTAGTGTGGAATTAGAGGGTAGGGAGGCCAGGCAGCTGGGATCCCTGTCTAGGGAAGGGGGCATTGACAAAGCCATTAGAAAGAAGACACAAAATCTCAGTCTCTGGAGGCGACTTCTGTCAAGCGTGGGGGAAAGGTATCCCTTCAAGGAAGATTTTGTATGTCATCCAAGTAAGTGGACCACAATGGAGAGAGGCATTCAATACTTGAGGGAGCTTGCCGTGCGGGAGATGGTTTACTATGACCCAGATAATGCACGGCAACCCACAGATCCAGATGAAGTCCAATGCACCCGGCCCATGTGGAGGAAGTTTGTACGGAGCACACCATCATCATATGCCAATGCTTTAGCAGTAATGGACTGGAGAGACGAAGAGGGACCAACAGTGGATGAACTGGCTCGCCGACTACGACAATATGAAGAAAGTCTCTCTTCCTCCCTCATCATGGTTGTGGAGAAATTATCTCAAGAATTCCAGCATTTAAAGAGAACACGTCCTACTCCCCACCTGCACGGCCTAGGATCTCGGCTATTAGGAGCAGTCGTTTCTCTACTCGAGGAAACCGGTACACACCACAGGGGAAGCTGTGGCATCGCCTGCATGACTATGGAGAAGACATGAAGAAATGGGGTGGAAAACCTACCTACCTCCTAGAAGAGCAGGTATGTGAGTTGGAAGGAGGAACAAGTACAAAACGGGGTTCTTATAGGAGAAATGCTGCTCCGGTTTCCAGTAATCAAGTGCCCAAACAGAGCAGAAAGGTCGACTTTGCTCACAGTCATATGAGAAGAACTTCTGACTTGGATTCACAAGAAGTGAGTGACCAAGATGAGACTGAAACCCGTGCACACCACACTAACCCATTCGTCATTAGTGGGTATTATGACCAACATTAGAGGCGCCCTGCCTCCATCCAGGCGGAGGACAGGGACAACCGAGTTTACTGGCCCGTGTGGATTCGATGGCCTCGCACATCTGACCCCCAGCAGTATAAGGCTCTAGTGGACACTGGTGCTCAATGCACCTTAATGCCATCAAATTTTAAAGGGGCAGAATCCATTTGTATTTCAGGAGTGACAGGGGGGGTCTCAACAGCTGACTATATTGGAGGCCGAGGTGAGCCTAAGTGGAAAAGAATGGGAAAAACACCCCATTGTGACTGGCCCAGACGCTCCATGTATTCTTGGCATAGATTATCTCAGGAGAGGGTATTTTAAGGACCCAAAAGGGTATCGATGGGCTTTTGGTATAGCTGCCTTAGAAGCTGAAGAAATTAAACAGCTGTCTGTGTTACCTGGTGTCTCAGAGGATCCTTCTGTTGTGGGATTGCTGAGGGTCAAAGAACAACGGGTGCCAATTGCCACTACAGCAGTGCACTGACAGCAATATCGCACCAATTGAGACCTTGTAATCCCTATCCATAAACTGATTCGTCAGCTAGAGAGCCAAGGAGTCATCATCAAGACACACTCCCCCTTTAATAACCCCATATGGCCAGTGCGAAAGTCTAATGGAGAGTGGAGATTAACAGTAGACTATTGTGGCCTGAATGAAGTCACGCCACTGCTGAGTACTGCCGTGCCAGACATGCTAGAACTTCAGTATGAGCTAGAGTCGAAGGCAGCCAAGTGGTACGCCACGATTGATATTGCCAACGCATTGTTCTCCATCCCTCTGGCAGCAGAATGCAGGCCGCAGTTTGCTTTTACCTGGAGGAGTGAACAACACACCTGGAATCAACTGCCCCAGGGTGGAAACACAGCCCCACTCTTTGCCATGGACTGATCCAGACTGCACTGGAACAGGGTGAAGCCCCAGAACACTTAAAGTACATTGATGACATCGTATGGGGTAATACAGCAGCAGAAGTTTTTGAGAAAGGGGAAAAAATAATCCAAATCCTGCTGAGAGCCGGTTTTGCCATGAAGCGTGGTAAGGTCAAGGGACTTGCACAAAGAGATTCAATTTTTAGGAGTAAAATGGCAAGATGGACGTCGTCAGATTCCAATGGAGGTGATTAATAAAATAACAGCTATGTCCCCACCAACTAACAGAGAGGAAATGCAAGCTTTCTTAGGTGTTGTAGGTTTCTGGAGACTGCACATTTTTAACTACAGCAAGATTGTAAGCCCTCTCTATCAAGCAACCCAGAAAAAGAATGATTTTATATGGGGCCCAGAGCAATAACAAGGTTTTGAACAAATTAAGAAGAAAATAGTCCATGCAGTAGCTCTTGGGCCAGTTCGTACAGGACAAGATGTTAAAAATGTACTCTACGCTGCAGCCAGGAACAATAGCCCTACCTTGAGTCTCTGGCAGAGAGCACCAGGGGACACTCAGGGTCGACCCCTGGGGTTTTGAAGTCGGGGATACAGAGGATCCGAGGACTGCTATACTCCAACCGAGAAGGAGACATTGGCAGCATATGAAGGGGTCTGAGCTGCTTCAGAGGTGATTGGGACTGAAGCACAGCTCCTCCTGGCACCCCGACTGCCAGTGCTGGGCTGGATGTTCAAAGGGAGTGTCCCCTCTACACGCCATGCAGCCGATGCTGTGTGGAGTAAATGGGTTGCATTAATCACACAACAGGCTCAAATGCTCACCCCCAGCCATTCAGGAATACTGAAAGTGATTACAAATTGGTCAGAAGGCAAAAATTTTGGAATGGCGCAAGAGGAAGAGGTAACACGTGCTGAAGAGGCCCCACCATATAATAAACTACTGAATAATGAGAAGCGATATGCCCTGTTTACCGATGGGTCCTGTCGCATTGTGGGGAAACATCGAAGGTGGAAGGCAGCTGTGTGGAGCCCCACACGACTGGTTGCTGAACCTGTTGAAGGAGACAGTGAATCGAGTCAGTTTGCAAAGGTGAAAGCCATCCAGCTGGCCTTGAATATCGCTGAGCGAGAAAAGTGGCCAGTGCTCTACCTCTATACTGACTCATGGATGGTGGCAAATGCGCTGTGGGGGTGGTTACAGCAGTGGAAACAGAGCAACTGGCAGCGCAGAGGCAAACCCATCTGGGCTGCTGAATTATGGCAAGATATTGCTGCTCGGGTAGAGAATCTGGTTGTGAGAGTATGCCATGTAGACGCTCATGTACCCAAGAGCCAGGCCACTGAAGAACATTGGAACAACCAACAGGCAGATCAAGCTGCTAAGATTAAGGTGGCTCAAGTATATCTGGACTGGCAACATAAGGGTGAACAAATCATGGCTCGCTGGGCCCATAACACCTCAGGCCATCAGGGAAGAGATGCAACATATAGATGGGCTCGTGACCGAGGGGTGGACTTAACCATGGATGCTATTGCACAGGTAATCCATGAATGTGAGACATGTGCTACAATCAAGCAAGCCAAACGGTTAAAGCCCATTTGGTATGGAGGACGATGGTCAAAATATAAATATGAGGAGGCCTGGCAGATTGATTATATCACACTCCCACAAACTCGGCATGGCAAACACTATGTGCTTACAATGGTGGAAGCAGCCACGAGTTGGGTGGAAACTTATGCCGTGCCCCATGCCACTGCCCAGAATACCATTTTAGGTCTTGAGAAGAAAGTCTTGTGGCGGCATGGAACGCCAGAAAGGATTGAGTCAGATAATGGGACACATTTCCGAAACAACCCATGGACGCTTGGGCCAAAGAACATTGTATTGAGTGGATATATCACATTCCCTACCATGCACCAGCCTCTGGAAAACTTGAGCGATACAGTGGGTTGCTAAAAACTACACTGAGAGCAATGGGGGCTGGAACTTTCAAACACTGGGACGTGCTTTTAGCAAAAGCCACCTGGTTAGTCAATCCCAGAGGATCTGCCAAGCAAGCTGGCCCTGCTCAGTCAAACCTCTTACATACTGTAGATGGGGATAAAGCCCCCATAGTGCGCATTAAAAATATGCTGGGGAAGACCATCTGGGTTATTCCTGTACTGGGTAAAGGTAAACCCATGGGTGGGATTACTTTTGCTCAAGGACCTGGGTGCACTTGGTGGGTAATGCAGGAGGACAGAGAAGTCCGATGTGTGCCTCAAGGAGATTTGATTTTCGGTGAAAATAGCCAATGAATCGAACTGTCAAATAACCCTGTTATTGTAATTGGTGCCTCACAATATCCTCCTGCTACATCCAAAGCCTCCTGCTCCACTGACTGAGCCAACTCCACCTCATTCCTCCAGCCTTAAAGACTGTCATGACAGATGGAACCCAAAGTTATGGACTAAATGAACTCAGTAGACATTTTGGAAGGATGGCCCATAGACTGAGGGAATGATATCTGTGAGACCCGGGAAAAGGGGTGGTGATTCCTTAGAACGTATTTGGAATTTGAGCATAACGTAAATGGTATGGAATAAGGGGTGAAGACTGTCCTGGTTTTGGCCAGGATAGAGTTAACTTTCCTTGGGCTGAGAGGGAGCACAGCTAGAGGGCCGGGCGTGGATCGGTCATTGGAGCATTCCATATCATGTGACATCATGCTCAGGTTATAGGTTGTCCGAGTGCTCTCTCACGGGCATCTTTGGTTTTGGTTTCTGGGTCGGCGTGGCAGGATTTTTCTGGTGTGGTTCGATCACTGCTGGGGACGGGCTCCGTACCGGTCGCCGCTCGGTGAGCCACTGCTGCATTTTACCCATTTTGAACTTACTATTGTTGCTGTTGTTTTTGTTAGTATTACTTTTTTTTTTATTCAACCTACAATTTTTTCTTTTGTCCTTCACCTATTTCACTGGCTATGTGGCAATTTGCTATCAGCTGAGTTCAAACCACAACAGCACCCTAAATGACTGAGACAGCAGGTCACTACTGGTCTAGCTGATGTTAAACATGTCAGGAAGCTATCACAGAGCTGCTCATCTGGCAGAAGTGAGGTGGTGGGGGAGACACTGAGCAGCTGGAAATGTAATCTCCTCCATTTGATCTTGGTGCAGCTGGAAGTTGACATGTGGCTATGACCATAAGCTGTAGAGGAGTGTCTGATTTTCCAGCCTCATATCCTAGCCCGGTAATTTCGTTCCTTAATGTTAATATTAATGGTCTCATTGGCTTGAGATTTAGAAAAACGCTGCAGTCATCTGAGGTCCTGAAATTTTGTCTAAGGACATCAAAAGAACTGCAGAAAGGATGCTCATTATTTCTAAGACTATAATTTATATATCTAAATTTGATTTGTTTTATTTATGGTTTTTTTACATTTTTCAGTGCCAACATGACAAAGAGATTGTGAAAAGTAATCACGAATAGACTTTGGCAGTGAGAGTTTTCACTGGCCAATGTGCCTAGAGAGGCTTTTCCCAGGGGTGCAGCGGGTTCTCAGGCCTCTTGCCTGTTCTAGTCCTCAGCTGTTGTCAACTTGGGTAGCACTCAGGACTTACATGTCATAGAGATGTGTTTATTATGAACCATGCTGAGATCCAAGAGCTCATTCCACATGGACCACCAGTGAGATGTCAGATGAGTCTTTCTGTGCTGCAATGAATTCAGCAAGTTTTTCACCAGTCTCATACAAATGTCAGGCTCATTAGCCTAAGAATTTATGCTTCTTCCTGTACCTAAGGGCTAGGGATTTACCTGAGTGAGGAATGGTGGTGGGGTAGAGGTGGGATTGAGTGCATGTCTCGCCCACTTCCATGGTTGTGAATGAAGCCTTCTAGTGATGGTGGAATCCATGGAAAATGTCAGAAAGATGCTGCACATCTTTGCAACTCTGTCCCTCTTCTGCACTCTCCAGGGCAAGAACAACCTCTGACTATCTCTGGAGAAGCTCGTCTGCAACTGATTCTTACAGTTTCGAGGGAAATTGAAGGTACTCAGTCTCTTGCCAAAGGGCACATTGAGAAGATGAGTCTCTGAAGGAAAAAAAAAAAAAACCCACAAAACCAAAAACCCAGCTCCTCACTGCTGGTGTGCAAGTCCATTCACTTGCTTCCTCTGAAGCAGAACTCTAGGAAGGCAGGTACTGGCTTGTCCTCCCCCATGGGAATACAGGAGACAGATTAAAGACAAGGGAAAAAAAAAAAATTTCACAGCTATCTGCCCTGAACAAAAAAAGGTTCCTGACACCAACAAACTAATCAATGCTGAAAGTTTATGAGGTCAAGGTTTCCCTTCTCCTCCATTATTCTTTTGATTTTTTCAGACTGGCTGGGACTTGAGCTCTGCCCTGGCAAGTCTAAAAACATTAAAGCCTTTTTTGCCTTCCTCTTCAGCAAACAAAAGACCATTTGTATACTTGTGGGGAGAAGTTAAAACTAAACCAAAGCACCTTGTAAAAAACAGCTTGTCCAGCCAATCTTCAAGTGCTGACCATAAATTACTGTAAGTCAGGCCCAAGAAGCTTGTCTCTGCTCAACAGGAAATTGGAAAGGCAGCTCTCCCTCCTAAGAGCAAGCTCTCTGGATTCAGTGCTTCATGTGAAGACTTCTGGCCAGTAATGCTAATGCCAAGCAACTGGCTGAGCTGGCAGTGGGGTGTGAGCTGTGCCTGAAGGAGGCAGCCTGGGACCATCAGGGTTGAGTTCTGAACGTGTGGACTGCATCTCAGTGCCTGTGCCTCCTTCCCTGTGCTCCACAAAACGCTGCTGAGCCGTCTCAGGCAGCCACCAGTGCAGAGCTGATAGGACTTTCCATGACATGGCCACCAAGAAGATCCCAGCCTTTGTAGAGTCTTTTCCACTAAAACCTATAGAAGTGTAAAATGATCCTTAAGCTAAATGAGGAATGTTTATAAACCCTCTTGGTATGGAGGGAAAATGGCAGAAGATCTGGAAATATCTATGACTGGAGCTGCATTGGAAATGTTGAGGGTCCCTGTCTTAAGGCGCTGCCCACACTCTCTGCATTGAACTTTACTTGGCAGTCTTTTAGTGGCAAAGGCAAGGCTGCTTCCTCCATCTTTTCTGTGCTTCATCTCTCTGTTGGTCTCTGTGCTACTTCAGTGCATATGGTCACTCTGTTTGGTAGAAAAGGGGAAAACAAAAATGCCCCATTCCCTACCAAGGTCTGACAAACAGGAATTATAGCTGCAGCATAAGCTTCTCTGATGGATTCTGCCTCAGCAAAATGAAATTACGATTTCAGCAAACAAGCCCCAATTCCGTGGTACCAGTAGAACAAATGACATCTGATAATTGCTAACTGCTATTGCTTATTCTTTGCTCTGTTCACCCCATTAGTCTCTCCATATTATATTTTCAGATGAATTTAATGAATGCCATTTATTAAACTAACACCAGGGTTCTGCTCTGGCCTCAGACAGATTTGCCTGGTAATATGAATCATTTTGTTCAGTTGGATTATTCTGACAGAGAGCAGATCCCTGCCACTCCAAGGAGCACAAACAAATGGGGAACAGCTCATGTTCATTAGGAGGCAGCTCCACACTCTGCGGGCAGCTTGGCATTCCTACCCCTCCCACCAGCTGGTGCTTCTGCTCCTTTCCATTCCCCCCTCACATACAGAGACCCCAGATCATAGTGTGGCCCTGAGCCTGGCTTGTCGGTGGGACATGAGCATCACTGCTATCTTTCCTGTGTTTATCAGCTGCATGGATAATAGGATTCACCTTCTTTGTCATGACGGACGGTCCTTATCTGAATACAAAACAGACCCCCCAAATAGTGTATTCTTCCCTTCCAAGTGTACCATGTCTGACCTCCTTTACATTGACATCTGAGGAAATATAGACTACTTATTTGCTATTGATCCTTCTTTACTCTGATCTTCTCCAATTATTTGGGCAAAGGGACAGGGATGATATGCTTTTAAAGGCTTGTATTAATCAGAGAAAAGACATAAAAATCCACCTGAAATCTCCCAGACAGAGATCCCCTCGGTCTATTGTTTGGGATTTTAGTGTTGAAAATTTGGCGTCAATCTCTGTAACGCATTGTGTTCAGGCACCAGATATCCAGGTATCTGTCTCTCTCAATATAAATCCTACCTTCTGTGAACCATAATATTCCTAGAAGAGTGACATTACCACTTCTCAGATCGACAGAACACACTGAGCACACATAACTTGGGAAAAAATTACAGTGGTAATTTGAAAGATCAGAAGAGAAAAAGCAGAAGATTTCTGCTCCGTGAGCATAAGTGGCCAAATCCCACAACAGGTTTTTAGTGGGCACAAATCATCATTTCTCTGTTAAAGCCCGGTTTTTGTCCCAGGTGAAGAGCAGGCCCAGCACTTCTCCAGCTACCTGTGATCCTCAGGACAACTCATTTCCGAAGCAAGAAATTATTTTCATTTTAATCCTAAGCAGCACTCTGGGCTTACTTCCAGGAATCATTGGTGAGTGCCAGAAGCCAGACTGTCGGAAAGTAGGACTGTACTGAAAGAGAAAAGACCCCAAAGCCAACCATGGTGCCAGTACACCTGCCTTTACTAACAGCCCTTGAGCATGCTCCTCAACAAAGCCATCTGCTAGGAAGTTAATTCCTACATTTAGGTTTAAGTTTAAGAACCTGGGAGCCAGGTATTCCTTCACTCCTGAACAGGATCTATGCACCTTTCTCTAAATTGCATTACACTGGTGTTCATAGGGAACAGGAAAAAGACCTATAGAAAGTCCTGATGGGATTTTTGTCTAACAAGATCCATACATGGTCTGTACCAAATAATGCCCTTGCAAGCTAAGAGCAGAAGACAGAAACCCCTCAAATATACACCACCCCTTCTGATGCACCAAATCTCTTAAAAATTAATATTTAAGAGCCCAGTTTCCTAGAGCAGTTGTTGAGATGCCTGCCTAGCTCCTTTTCCCAGCACCCAGTCTGCCATGGTAGAGCAATGTGTCCCATGCAAGGAGAATGCACAGAGGAAAATAGAAAGCATGGAAAGCATTCACTTGTGTCCTGGTTTCAGCTGGAATAGAGTCAATTTTTCTTCTTAGTAACTATATTAGTGCTGTGCTTTGGATTGAGTATGGGATTTCATATGAGAAGAATGTTGATAATACACTGATGTTTTCAGTTGTTGCTAAGAGATCAAGGACTTTCCAACTCCCCATGTCCTGCCCATGCACAGGTGTACAGGAAGCTGGGAGAGAGCAGAGCCAGAGCACCGGACCCAAACTGGCCAATGAAACATTCAATATCATGTAACGTCATGCTCAGTATATAAAGGAGGGGTGGCCAGGAAGGAGGGGGTTGTCTCTCGCTTCCAGGATTCCAGTTTCAGGATCCTGGGTTTTTTTCAGGATTGCTAGCCAGGAACAGTCTGAGTATCAGTCGGCAGGTGGTGAGCAATCGCATTGTGCATTACCCATTTGTACTTTCTATTATTGTTATTGGTTTATTTTATTTCAATTATTAAGCTGTTTTTATCTCAACCTATGAGTCTCCCTTTACCCCTCCAATTCTGTCCCTATTCCCCGGGCGGGGGAGTGTGAGCGAGCGGCTGTGTGGTGTTTGACTGCTGGCCGGGTCTAAACCACAACAGTCCTTTTTGGTGCCCAATGTGGGGCTCGAAGGGTTGAGATAACAAAAGATCTGATCAGAGTGTGTTATAACTAGTTTGTTATAAGCATTCATTATATTGGCTTATCAGTTGCTTGTCATTATGTTGGTTTATTGGCTCTTAGAGTTGTGGTGCTCATTTTTAGAGTTGTGCTATGCATCAACTCACTTGCCAGATATAGTCCCTATGCTGTTGCTTATCACCCATGGGAGGCAGATTAATATTTTTGCTTTGCTGTACTATGTAACACTGGTTTATGTCACGATGAAGTTATCCGTCCTGAGACTAGTCTGGTATCTGTATTCACCATTGTCATCACCTCTGTACTTTGGGGATACTTTCAGTGTAAAGGGTGAACAATTACACACTTTACCTTTTCTACTCAGAGAGCCAATCCATGGGGGAGATACCTTCCTTCACTTTCCCCTTCTACTCCAGGCTACTTATAACAGCAGTTGAGAATTGCAAAAATTTTTAATATCTTCAGAATGTTGAAACTAACATGATCATCTTATTGCTAGGAGCTAGTGTATCCCTGCATGTGGTTCAGGTTTTGTTCAGAGTTAAGCAACAATTTAAGAGCAGCACCTGGAGATCTACCCCAAGGTTGGAAAGTTATGAGTGGCAGGGGGTGTGGGATAGCATGGGCAAGTACCTAGGACAGTGGACACCCCCCAATGTTTTGGAACTTCACCCCTGAACAAGTGCAGAATCCCAAATAGTAAAATATGTGGAAAAAGTATGCTGTCACCCTGGTAATTCCGGAGACACACAGATCACTGCAACATGCTGGGGCCTGGCCCATTCCTACCAAGCCCTGTTCAGCACTATTCAGTACCCTCAAGGGGAAGAGAAGGTGTCTGGATCTGATCACAAGATGACAGGCACTGCAACCACTCCAATCCCAGTGACAAGCACTGCAGCCACTCCAATGCCCACAACAGACACTGCAGCCACTCCTACCCCCGCAACAGTTATTGCAGCTAATCCGACCCTGGTGACAGGCATTGCAGCTGAATCAAAGGACCAATACACAATGATATCGATTGCTCCTATACATAAGAAGAAATATACAAAAAAATCCCCTCACACTCTAAAGGATGACGAAGAACGAGAGCCATCACAAGGACAGGAGGAAGAGTCAGAACCAGTGGTAAACACCTGATCGTTATCCCTGAGTGAGCTGCAAGACATGCGAAAAGATTTCAGCCATCATCCAGGTGAGCACATTATCATCTGGTTGCTCCAATGCTGGGATAATGGAGCCAGTAGCTTGGAATTAGAGGGTAAGGAAGACAAGCAGCTGGGATCCCTTTCTAGGGAAGGGGGCATCGACAAAGCAATTGGAAAAAAGGCACAAAACCTCAGCCTTTGGAGGCGACTTCTGTCAGGCATGAGGGAAAGGTATCCCCTCAAAGAAGATATGTCATCCAAGTAAGTGGACCACCATGGAGAGAGGTATCCAATACTTGAGGGAATTAGCCGTGTGGGAGATGGTGACCAGATGATGTGCAGCTATCCACAGATCCAGATGAAGTCCAATGCACCCTGCTCATGTGGTGGAATTTTGTATGGAGCACACCATTGTTGCATGATAATATATTAGCAGTAATGGTCTGGAGAGATGAAGAGGGACCAACAGTGGATGAATTGGCTTGCTGACTCCGAAAATACGAAGGAATTGTCTCTTACTCCCTTGTTGCAGCTGTGTAGAGGTTGCCAGATATAATACCGAGAAATGATCCTGAGAGTTCCAGCAATTCAAAGAGGACATGTCCTACTTCCCACCAGCATGGACTAGGATCTCGGCTATAAGGAGGAAGTGTTCACCTACTTGAGAGAACCGGTATACACCACGGGGGACCCTGTGGTATCACCTGTGTGACTATGGAGAAGACATGAGGAAATGGGATGGAAAACCTACCTACCTCCTAGAAGAGCGGGCAAGTGAGTTGGAAGGAAGAACAACAAGAAATCGGGGTTCTTTCAGGAGAAATACCACTCCAGTTTCCAGTAATCAATTGCCCAACAGAGCAGAAGGGTGGAATTTGCTCCCGATCCTATGAGAAGAACTTCTGGTTTGTACTCGCAAGAAGTGAGTAACCAAGATGAGACTGAGACCTGCACATACCACACTAACCCATTCGTCGATAGCCCATACTACGACCAATATTAGATGACATTGATGATATCATCATATGGGGTAATACAGCAGCAGAAGTTTTTGGGAAAGGGGAGAAAATAGTCCAAATACTTCTGAGAGACGGTTTCGCCATAAAGCAGAGTAAGGTCAAGGGACCGGCACAGGAGATCCAGTTTTTAGGAATAAAAAGGCAAGATGGATGTTGTCAGATTGCGATGGAGGTGATTAATAAAAAAACAGCTATGTCCCCACTGACCAGGAAAAAGGAAACACAAGCTTTCTTAGGCATTGTGGGTTTCTGGAGAATGCATATTCCAAATTACAGTCAGATTGTAAGCCCTCTCTATCAAGTGACCTGGAAAAAGAGTGATTTTACATGGGGCCCTGAGCAACGACAAGCCTTTCAACAAATTAAACAGGAAATAGTTCATGCAGTAGCCCTTGGGCTGGTTTGGGCAGGACAAGATTTCAAAAATGCACTCTACACCCCAGCTGGGGAGAATGGCCCTACCTGGAACCCCAGGCAGAGAGCACCAGGGGAGACTCAGGGTTGACCCCTGGGGTTTTGGAGTCTGGGATATAGAGGATCTGAAGCCTCTTATACTCCAACTGAAAAAGATATTGGCAGCATACGAAGGGGTTCGAGCTGCTTCAGAAGTGATTAGCACTGAAGCACAGCTCCTCTTGGCACCTTGGCTGCCAGTGCTGGATGTTCAAAGGGAGTGTCCCCTCTACGCACCATGCAACTGATGCCACATGGAGTAAATGGGTCGCACTGATCACACAGAAGGCTTGAATAGGGAGCCCCAGCAACCCAGGAATACTGAAAGTGATAATAAATTGGCCAGAAGACAAAGATTTCAGAATGTCACCAGAGGAATAGGTAACGCATGCTGAAGAGGCATCACCATATAATGAACTATCAGATAATGAGAAGCAATATGCCCTGTTTACCGTCGGGCCCTGTCGCATTGTGGTGAAACACCGAAGGTGGAACACAGCTGTGTGGACCCCCACAGGACACTGTGAGAGATGACTTGTAAAAACAGGTCCTGCAAGAAACAGGCCTGCAAGAAACAAAGACTGAGAAAAACAGCATGAGAAAGAGATAAAAGAGCAGGGGGAGTGCAGGCCCTCCAAGCTAAGGAATGTCTCAAACACTTGCAAGTAATGAAACAGGGTGGATAGTGTGGAGGTCAAAGCTGATAAGGCTGCCCAAATAACACAGGATGCAGATGGAGGGGGGAGCCCTGTGGAGACAGGACAGTTCTGCTCTGGTGCACCTGGCCAAATTTCAAGGGTCATCTGTCCAGTGAATGACGTTTGCTTCATTATCTACGAAATGCATATTAAAGTTAACACCTCTCAATATGCTAACAAAGACTAACAAGTGTGGGAGACATCAGCCTGTCAGCATTGCACAGCCTCTGAATCAACAGCAAGGCTTTGATGAGAAACAGGCCTTGGGAGAAAGATAAGAAACTGCTGAGTTGTGCCAAGGTGGCAGGGAAAAAAAATGGACAGCTGCAACACTGAACTGTGGAAAAGTACTGAACTGTGAGAAGTTACCGCCGCGTGAACAGCGTGTGAACAAGAAGGTGATTGGTCTGCACAGCGCGTGTTAGAGTGGTCTGATGCTGATAGGAGAAAAGGTTGATAACTGTCTAATTGCTGATTTGCTAGTTGTGAGGTAAGAGCTTTGGCGAGAGCATAAGTATGTACTATTGGAAAAATAAATGGCTTTGCTGGATATAACTCTCATAGAGTTATGCAAGTCTGATATCCTCCCGCAACAAATGGTGACCCCGATGTCCCAGGACGGAGTGCAGAAGACGCCGCAGGAGGATCCCCGATTGGAGGTACTGTCTGCAGCGGGGCTGTGGCAGGGAGGATGGAAAACAGTCGATCGACGGAAAATCACCCGGGAGAGGTGATCAATCGGGGGCAGCATGGGGCAGTACATGTCCGCAGAGGAGACAGCCACTGTCAGACTCCTGCTGCATATACTCTCTAAGAGAGGGATAACTTATACTCTAAGAGAGGGATAACTTATAACGAAACTTCTGTACGAAGGTTACTTAAATGGTGCAGAAACCACGACTATCCTGCCGATACCCTCACAGCCTTTGAACCAGCAAAATGGGCTGAAATAGGTGAACAGTTGTGGGATGCCATTTCCAAGGGGGATCAGCATGCCAGTGAGCTCGCGACCACTTGGAAGTTGGTTTCGGACACTCTTAAAGCGCGGAGTTGGTGGCAGCGGCCCCGGGCCTTCCCAAGCCCCCCCGCCACAGAGCAACTGCCTGCGGCCATCTGGCACTGCGCGATCGTCCGTCCCACCTCCCCCGAACACCAAAAGCAGCAGTTTTTACAGAAGGTGCTGACACTGGGATGCGGAGTCCCTTGTCCATTCTAAAAGGACTAACTTTAAACCTTTCTGATGGTCAGTACACTAAAGGCCTTGATTTAAAAACAAAGAAGGGGGAATTTTCTGGGCACACCACATAATCAATAAGCAATGGCTTTATATATTCTTAATGGTGGTTTGATGTTTGTAGTATTTGTCATTTGATGTTGTGTGAGTAATAAGTGTAAGAGGCCTCTTTTTGTGTTTGTGTGATTGTTTTGCGTGTGTGAGACGCAGCCCAGCTGCAGCTGCAGAGCGCGGAATTCTCTGACCCGCAGTTCCGTTATCCCGTGAGGGAAGCGGCCGGAGAGGAACGAAGCGCAGGGCAGACTCTGTACCAGTGGGGGGGTAGTGCAGGACGAGGGAACATTCCTTAGTACAGAGTGCCCTAGTGCCCGCCCGCTGGGTCATCGGTGCTGCCTGTTTGTTCGGGCTCAGTGTTTTAAGTGTCAGAGGTGAAATATCTCATCTAGCGGGAGGCAGTAATTCTGTGTTAATTGTTGCCTTGAATTTAGGTGCATAGTCTGTGGGGAGAGTGCACCCTTGTACCATCTGCCTGAGGGGGATATTGTCAGCTTACTTGGGTAGTGTTTTAAGGTAAAGTAGACGAGATAGGAAGTGGCCAGAGTAGAGGAATAGACAAAAAGAGTCCCCTAGGCTGTATTTTAAAACGCTGGAAGAAGATAGGGGGACCTCCAGGCGCAAGTGTGAACAAAAAGACACTAGTAAAATATTGCAATCAGTGGTGGTTTATAATAATTTAGTCGATACCGATCAGGCGTGGACCTGGCAGCCTCCGAGTCAGTAACATTATTAGATACCACGGTATCCTTGATACCAACAGGAGTATATGGACTGTTGGGAAATGGACAAAGTGCATTATTACTGGGAAGATCATCTACAACCTTACAGGGGTTGTTCATTTTACCAGGGGTCATAGATGCCGATTATGAAGGGGAAATCAGAATTATGGCCTGGACCCCTGTACCCCTGTGTTCAGTAACAAAAGGGTCAGAAATTGCTCAGCTTGTTTATCTTACTGTGGCTCCCCCTAATTGTATGCCGAGAAGCCGGGGTGACTCAGGATTTGGATCAGCAGGTACTCCTCAAATATTTTGGGCTCAGACAGTGACACAAGGTCGACCTCTGGTAAAATGTGCCCTCACCAAAGCAGAAGAATCTGTTGAACTCACAGGCATTTTAGATACTGGCGCAGATGTGACCGTAATATCTGCGAGCAGATTGGCTGTTAGCTCGGGTAACTCGAGTGCTTTATGGGGTTGGTGGTCATGCTGTAACGTTTTAAAGCAAAGATCTCATTCATGTAAGGGGCCCAGAAAACTGGGTAGCAAATATTCATCTATTTATATTAGAAACCCCTCTTACATTATGGGGTCGTGACTGTATGGCTCAATGGGGAACTCAAATTGGATCAAATTTGTCTTAAGGGCCACTGCAGCACAGCCCACCCCTAAACCCACCCTGAAACTAACCTGGAAAACAGAATCACCTGTGTGGGTGGGTCAGTGGCCCTTGCCAATGGAAAAGTTGTGCCACCTTAAGGATTTAATTCAGGAACAATTAAGTGCAGGACATCTCGTACCTACCAACAGTCCTTGGAACTCCCCGGTGTTCGTTATTTTAAACAAAAGTGGTAAATGGTGACTTTTACATGATCTCCGACACATTAATGATGCCATGGAGGATATGGGTACATTACAGCCAGGAATGCCCTCCCCAACAATGATTCCCCGAAACTGGCATCTTGTAATAATTGATTTAAAAGATTGGTTTTTTACTATTACCTTGCACCCAGATGATGCACCTAAATTTGCCTTTTCTGTTCCCAGTATTAATATTAATGAACCTGCAAGATGGTACCACTGGGTTGTTTTGCCACAAGGCATGAAAAACAGCCCCATGATGTGTCAGTGGTTTGTTGCAAAGGCTTTGAGCCCTGTTAGAATGCAGGTCTCCCAGACTGTTATATATCATTATATGGATGACATCCTCATAGCAGCAGAAACACAGGAGATCATGGAAAAGGCTCTTGCTTTAACCAAAGACTCAGTATCTCAAATGGGGTGACAAATAGCACCTGAAAAGGTACAGCGATCATCACCGTGGCAGTACCTGGGGTGGAGAATTTGTGAACAGACCATTGTCCCGCAACAGGTTAAACTTAAAACTGATGTTAAGACTTTAAATGATTTACAGAAACTGTTGGGAGCAATAAATTGGATGCGGCCGTTGTTGGGCCTAACTAATAATGATCTGCATAGCTTGTTTGATATTTTGCGAGGAGATCCTTCACTGACATCACCCAGAGTACTTACAGAGAAAGCAAAACAAGACCTCCACTGTGTGGCTAACGCCATCTCAGAAAGACAAGCATCGTGATGTGTGCCCGGCCATCCATATCAACTGATATTGTTTAATCCTTCAGGGCAGCCCTATGCTCTGCTGTTTCAATGAGATGAAACACTTAGTGACCCTCTTGTTAGTATTGAATGGATTTTTTTGTCACACCAAATGCACAAGACAGTCACTACTCCTCCAGAAATGTTTGCCAAACTGATCATGAAATGTAGGCAGCGCCTACTATTACTTGCTGGTCAGGAACCTGTGTGTATCATTGTTCCGGTTACTATGCACATGTTACATGGCTAATACAAATGTCTTTAGAATTCCTGACAGCAATCTGTGACTACCCCGGACAGCTTTTAGTACACAGCCCGTCACATAAATTGTTACAGCAAAATTTTTTATTATATGCCATTCCAAAGTGCAGCGATGTACCATTGCAAGCCTTGACTGTGTTTACTGATGGATCTGGAAAAACAGGGAAGTCAGTCATAGTATGGCAAGACCCACATACTCAAATTTGGCAATCGGACATTACCCAATCCCCGGGATCACCACAGATCGTTGAGCTAGCTGCAGTAGTCCATGTATTTCAACGCTGGGACAACCGAATTAACATTGCTACTGATTCTGCTTATGTTGCCAAACTTGTACAGTGTATAGAGAATTCATATCTGAAGGATGTTAATAATCCACTGCTATATACACTAATGCACACCCTTTTACAATTATTAAATAACCGTAAGACTTCTTATTTTATTGTACATATTCGAGCGCATACTGCACTACCTGGACCTTTGGTTGAAGGCAATCGACGAGCAGATGCGTTGACTCTGGTGGCACAGGTGGTACCTAATGTCTTTGAGCAAGCGCGGCTTTCACATGCATTTTTCCACCAAAACGCCAGAGCAATACAAAACCAGTTTTCTTTATCAAGGCGTCAGGCTAAAGACATCATTGCCACTTGCCCTGAGTGCCAGAAGGACTCCCTCTCTTCAACAGCCAGTGGTGTCAACCCTCGGGGACTCGCCTCCTCAGAATTATGGCAATCTGATGTCACTCACTTCGCTGCATTTGGAATGTTAAAATATGTACATGTGTCTGTTGATACCTTTTCTGGAGCAGTGTTTGCGTCCTGCCATACAGTGGGGAGTCAAGCATCTGACCGGCATTCCCCACTCACCGACCGGACAGGCCATTGTGGAGCGTACTCATGGCACGCTAAAGCATCTATTGCAACAACAAAAAGGGGGAGATGGAGGGTATCAATCTACACCTCACGAAAGGCTAAATAAGGCGTTATATGTCATGAACTTTTTAAACATTTCCCCTGTCTCACAGGTGCCATCAATATTGCATCACTTCTCGTCGCAGATACCGGATCAACAAGAAGTCCAGGGCAAGGCTCAAGTGTTAGCAAAAAACCTGGAAAGTGTAACTGGGAAGGACCAGATCCTTTAATAACCTGGGGAAGAGGTTATGCTTGTGTCTCCACAGGTCACGGTCCCCGGTGGTTACCGGCAAGGTGTGTGCGACCATACCTGAGGCATGAGAGGCAGCTTTTGGTGGACACTCAGGAGCCAGCTGTGGGTGCTGTGGGTGCCCCTGTGCCGACAGTTTGCGGTCTCTTCGACTGATCATTTAAGCAGAATGGATGGGTAATGCTTGCTACTGCAATAGGACAAAATACACTATCTCGGTCCTTAATCACACTGCAGTTGCCAACTCTTTTAAGAGAAAATGCTAACAGTACTTGCAACTCCTTGATGAAATATATAGGCTTACTAGTCACTAGTGAAAGATGTAGCTTAGACAAAATGTAGTTATTAATAAGGATGAAATGCTATAACAAAGTGTGTATTCAACTTTCTTTGTTTAGCCATATTAAGAATTAAGAACTCAAGTGTTTAACCTTATTAGAAACTCCCTTGGTTTTCCCCCTTGAATGGTGGCCAGGCTCTGGGTGGAACCCAACAGGAGGATGAGATCAGATGTTTCCGCTCAAAGAAAATTGCCAGTTATTTTGGCCTGTTGATTTAGATGTATGAGGCTGGACCTGCTTGCAGCGATGTTGGATGCCTCACCTACGGATGGACGCATCGCATAGGATTTCCGCTTTGCAAGGAAAGGTACTCCAAATCCTCGCTGCATCAGGGTTCCCCAGCAGCTGTGGATCTGAATATTAGTACCCCATTAAGTAAGTGTACTATTATGTATCTTCCTTATTTTGTAACACTTAGTCATATGCTTTATGGCAGTGATGAGAGTGCTTGTGTGAAGAAGGCGTGTGCTGAATCTGATTTTGCGTGCATCAGTGGCCAGTGTGTGCCTAACAGATGGCAGTGTGATGGGGATCCAGACTGCGAGGATGGGTCTGACGAGAGTGCTGAACTGTGCCATATGAGAACATGCCAGGTAAATGAAATCAGCTGTGGTCCTCAGTCAACCCAGTGTATCCCAGTGTCCTGGAAATGTGATGGTGAAAAAGACTGTCCTACTCTTTTCAACTAGTAACTGTAACTGCTGTTTTCTTTTTAGCCTTTTGTAGAATTGTTTTAGGTATACTGTGTTTTTTGAAGTTTTTCTAAACCTTAATTGATAAAGCTCTGAAACAAGTCTTGCAGGTTCAGCTGTAAAACAATGAAGCAGGAGATGTGGGAGACATCAGCCTGTCCGCGTTGCACAGCCTCTGAATCAACAGCTAGGCTTTGATGAGAAACAGGCCTTAGGAGAAAGATAAGAAACTGCTGAGTTGTGCCAAGGTGGCAGGGAAAAACAATGGACAGCTGCAACACTGAACTGTGGAAAAGTACTGAGCTGTGAGACGTTACCGCTGCGTGAACAGCGCGTGCACAAGAAGGTGATTGGTCTGCACAGCGCGTGTTGGAGTGGTCTTATGCTGATAGGAGAAAAGGTTGATAACTGTCTAATTGCTGATTTGCTAGTTGTGAGGTAAGAGCTTTGGCGAGAGCATAAGTATGTACTATTGGAAAAATAAACGGCTTTGCTTGATATAACTCTCATAGAGTTGTGCAGGTCCGATATCCTCCCGCAACAAATAAGATCATGCTAATTACATCATCCCATGAAACACCTTACCCCTTCCCATACATGGGATACGTAGGTATGTGAGTCGACCTAGGGGACGGACCCATGGAAAGTGTGTATAAATTGAGGGGGGGCAAGGAGAGGGGGATGGTTGGGAGAGTGAAGTGAAGCGAAGAAGACGGATGCCTCTTTGAACCCACGCTGGTGGGATCAGTGCAAGAACCCAGACCGGTGATCTCTATTTCTCTATTCTCTCCATCTCCCTCCTTTTCTTTTTCCCCTTTTCCTTCACTACCTTCAATTAATGCAAGGTATACTGTATTGCTTGCCAGAACTCGGTATATACTTAGCCAATTATTGTGTACCCAATCAGTACATTGTGGGAAGTTAATACATGTCTGGACTTTGAGACTTGTAACACTGTAGTCCACTCTGTTGGGGATTTATGAATCTAAGGCACTTGTCTCCCTCATATGAGCAGGACGTGACACTAAATTTGGTGTAGTCGGCAGGATCCCCTTTGGAGTTAGAAAGTCTTAAGAGATACCGATTCTCTATCCGATAAACTTGGACAGGGAGAACTGGGAAGTGACGTCTCAGCTCCAAGCCAGGAGAGGTTCGAGCTGTGGCAAGCCATGACTGGCCGGGAAATGTTGATGCTTGACTGCTCCCCTATTTTTGAGAAACTGAAGGAGTAGAAGACATGTATTACTCTTCCAGTAATGATCTCAGCCCACGATAACTGGCATAATCCAGAAGCAGTGACAAGCTATATCAGTGTGCTTGCGGAGGTACAAGGGTCGCGACCTGGCAAAGGAAAAGCAATAGTGTGCGCTATATTAGGGGCATCACTGACTTCAGCCCAAAAAGATAAACACTTGAACAGAGAAGTAGAAGGGGAAATGATCAAATCCTTGCAAGATCTGGTAAAAGCTCTCCAGGATCAGCTGGCTGAGGAATGTAATGTTACTGAAAAAATAGCTAAATTCTTGCAGGAGCAAATTGAAATTTTGCAAAGTTAGTTAGCTGCTGAGCATAACACCACTCAGCTACTCCACATGGCTCTGTTGGATGCCTTGGACTGATAAAAAATCTTACGGTCCAAATTAGAGGACAATGAACAAGAAACCTGCAACCAGACAGATCTCGGTTCTGTTCCGGATATTGAACAGGGATTTATGAGTCTCGCAAAATTGGTGGCTAGACCCTTTGTGGTGGTTTAGTCCCTGCCGGGGTCTGAGACCACACGGCCGCTGCCCCTCCCCCACAAAGGGAGTGAAATACAAAGCCCCGGGGCTGAGATAAGGAGAGGTTTAATACAGCAGTGCAACAGCAACACAACAAACAACAGTAACAATAACAATAACAGTAATAACAATGAACAGAGTAAGGTATATACGGATACAGCAGTGAGAGGACCGGCTGCGCCAACCCACGCAATCACCGATTTTTCCCGTGCTATTGGCGCCCAGAGGTGACATCAGCATGGTATATGAATAACCCGGCTAGAGCTCCCCCCCACTGCTGGGGAAACTTAACCCTATCCTAGCTAAACCAGGACACCCTTGTATCCAACAAAGGAGTTAGAGACAGGCTGAGAAATTATTTACCCCAAAAATGAGGGGGCAAATTTAAGACTATTATTTAAAATAGAAACCACCGATGGTCAGTTGTAGGAGCCTGGGCCGCGCTGGAGGGAAGTTAGTGCAGGCAGAAGAATGCAAGGACGAAGACAAGGCCAGCAAAATAAGGCTGGCAAAAACACACAAGATAGCAGATAAGTGAGAAACACCTGTGGTCAGCAAAAGCACACAAGTCTGAGCAAAACAGGGTATGAGATAAGGGAGTTTGGGCAAGTTTTGGGCTTTACGTGCTAATTGCAATTAACCAATGCAAATGCTTGTAGAGGCGCGTGAACAGCGCGTGTAGATGACCTGTAGCCTATTAGAAGATAGATGAGTGCGTGTATGGAACTTAGTAGAATATAAATGTAACCAGGATTGGGAAATGAACGGACGATCTGATCATCATATTCGTGTTGTGGCGTTCCTGTTCCCGCATGGAGAAATAATGACCCCTGCTAATGGTGACCCTGACAGTCAGGCTGGAGAAGCTTTACAGGTCACCATTCGAACGACACCATATCCAGCGACTGAGCTTGTGAAAATTCAGAAGAAATATACCAGATGAGCTCAGGAAACTGAGACTGAATACCTGTGGAGGGTATCCTTGACTGGTGGCGACCGAATCTTGTTATCAGAAGATGAGGCCCAGGGGTATTGGGGTCCAGGGGTTTTCTTAATTACTGATGACCAGAGAGAGCCGTGGTCGTTAACTCAACAAGCTGCCTACTGGGCTGGGGGTCTGGACTCCTTAGAAAGGGGGGATCCAGTATGTATTGAGACCCCAACCATAAATCATTTGACCGAAAGTCTGCAGAAGGCTGCTTGTCTCCAATTAATGCATGACAGGCATTTAGTTCCGCAGCAGCCTGCCCCGATGCTGTTAGTTGCTAACCCTGATCAAATGACTCCCCTGATTTGGGGCTTGCCGGACTCTTTGAATTTACATGCAGTACAACTACAAGATCGTTTGTGAAATGCATTAGCCCCACAAGGGGGGAGGGCAGGGGGAGGACCCATGACTTGGGGAGAGATAGCTCAGGACTTAATAAATTCCAGCTGGAGAATGGGACTTACCAGGGTAACGGGTAAACCTAAGCCCTCAGTATGCAGAGTGGCACAGCAGGAAAATCTGTCTCCTTCCTCTCCGCAAGTCTTAAGGGCAAAGAGAAACCTCTTGTGGACTGAAGGAATTGGACAGGGGATTCCCCGAGAGTTAATGGATGGTATGCCTACTACAGTTTTAGAAATGCTCATTCAAGCCTGGAAAGTCAAAAGGAAAGTGCCCCCCCTCCAAGAAAGCCTTTTGGGAGAGTGGAGGAACAGAACTGAAACCTAATGAGATGGTGGTAATTGCCTCTCAAACACCAGCTGCCCCTGAAGAGGACTTGATTGATTTGTGGTCAGGAAACTAAAGAGCCATCCCCAGTAAGTGAGCTGGGGGATGGTGGCTGGGTCCACTTAAGGAGGCTCACAGAGAATACTAAAGGAGACTTGTTGATTACCTTTCCGCTCAGCGCCCTTAAAACTCCAGTTACATTTCTAGTAGATACGGGTGCTCAGATTTCAGCACTCCAAGCTGATGTTGCCAAGCGGAATGGTATAATTGCTGACAAAAAGCAGATCTGGGTCACAGATGTTTTTGGGGACTCTAAGCCACAGCCGACTGCTCGGGTGAAATGCTGGTTACCTGGGAATGAAACTGCAACAGAGGCTATTATGATCCTGGGAAATTTCCCCACAAATATCCTGGGACTTGACCTATTGAAGGGACAAGCCTGGGTGGATTCAAAAGGAAGGGAATGGAAATTTGGGTTCCAGACCACCTTTAGAAGACTTTTACAGCAAGCGCCTACGCTTCCTCCTTCTAAAATTGTTAATGTGAAACCCTATGCCTTACCCTTAGGTGCCAGGGAGGGGATCGCTCTGGTAATAGCAGAGCGGCGGGAACAAGGGATAATTATTCCAACTCACTCACCCTATAATTCCCCAGTGTGGCCAGTCCGTAAACCTAACGGAAAGTGGCGTCTGACAATTGACTATCGGCGATTAAATGCCAATACAGGTCCTCTAACAGCTGTAGTACCTAACTCAGCTGAACTGACTGCAACCATACAGGAACAAGCCCACCAGATCTTAGCAACTATTGATGTGAAAGATATGTTCTTTATGGTCCCCATACAGGAGGAAGACAGAGATTGCTTTGCCTTTACATGGGAAGGGGTGCAATGTACCTTTACACATCTTCCCCAGGGATATTGACATTCATCCACCGTCGCTCATGTACTGGGTCTGGCTGAGCCGGAATTGGTTTTCCCCTGTAGCAGCCCTCATGGTGCTGTGTTTTATGTTGGGAGCTGGCAGGGTGTTGATAGCACACTGGTGTTGTGGCTACTGCTGAGTAGTGCTTACACAGCACCAAGGCTCTTTCAGACATTTCCCCCCCCCCACAGTGGGACGGGGTGGGCAAGATCTTGGGAGGGGACACAACCAGGACAGCTGACCCCAACTGACCAAAGGGATATTCCAGACCATATGACATCCACTCGAGTATAAAGCTTGGAGAAAGGAGGAAGGGAGTGGGGTCACCCTTGGTCCTCCGAGGCAACCACTACGCGTATTGGAGCCCTGCTTCCTGAGAAGGCCCGACATCGCCTGTTCATGGGAAGTAGAGAATAAATCTGTTTTCTTTTTTTGCTTCCACGCGCGGACCTTTGCTTCATTTTGCTTATATTAAAACTGCTTTTGTTTTACCCACAAGGGTTGGGTTTTTTTCCTATCTTATTTTCTTTCCCCTCTTTGCCCTATTGAGAAAAAAAGGGGAAGGGGGGGGAAGTGATAGAGTGACTTGGTGGGTACCTGGCATTTAGCCAAGGTCAAACCACCACAGCTCATTATGCACTAGCGCAGGAGTTTGCTCAAATCCCTCCTAAGGAAGGGGTCAGGGTATATCAGTATATCAACGATGTTCTGATTGGTGGCTCTGATGCTGCCACAGTGGGACAGACCCAGACAGAGATAATCACCCACCTAGAAAATTTCGGGCTCCAAATCCCAGCCAAAAAGGTACAACTCCCATCCTCCGAGGTAAAGTATGTGGGTATTTGGTGGCGGGGAGGAACAGTGTGTATTCCCCCGGAAACTTTAACTACCCTGGAAGACGTAAAGAGCCCTGGAAATAAGAAGGAGCTGCAACATGCCCTAGGCTTGCTGGTATTTTGGAGGAAAGATATCCCCAATTTTTCCATAGCTCGTCCTTTGTATGATTTGACACCCAAAAAGGCTATTTAGGACTGGACTCCTGTCCATGAATGAGCCTTAAAGCTGTTAATCTTTGAGGCTGGAGTATATCAGGCTTTAGGGACGATACATCCAACAGATCCATTCCAAATTGAGTGGGGTTTTGCAATTCATGGACTATCCATACATATGTGGCAATGTGGGCCGGAGGGTACAACCTGCCCTATAGGGTTTCATTCGCACAGTTTCAAAGATGCAAACAAGTGTTACTCAATCTGGGAGAAGGGTCTTTTTGTGGTTAGTCTAGCTTTGCAGAAAGCTGAAAAAATCGTACAGCTGCAACCAATCATTCTACGAGGACCCTTTAAGATCCTGAAACCAGTACTGGCTGGAACCCCCCCTCCTGTGGGGGTTGCATAGCGAGAGACTGTGAGGAAGTGGTATGAACAGTTAGATCATTATTGCCACATGCATCAGATAGAGGATGGGGCACCCAAAAGCACAAAATACAAGATCCACCCTCCGATCACCCTAAATCCCCTCCCTCATACATAAAACCTGCTCCCCCATTTGAAACCCACCTAAAGGATGTATGGTTCATTGACGCATCTTCTAGAAGAGAGGGAAAGGTATGGAAATACCGAGCAGTAGCACTGCATGTTGACTCGGGGGACCGAATCATAACAGAGGGTGAGGGAAGTGCTCAGGTGGGAGAGTTAACAGCGGTATGGAGCGTGATTGTTAAAGAAGCCGAGACTACAGAACCAGTATTTATTTATACAGATTCCTATACCGTATTCAAGGGGTGTATCACATTTTGGGAACAAAATCACTGGGAAGTAAATTGGGTACCGGTGTGGCAGCATTAGAAGTGGGAGGAAATCTTAAACATTGCAAAACGGAAGTCCTTTTTAGTAGGATGGGTCGCTGCACACCAGTCAGGAAATCACCCTGCCCAACTACTAAACAACCAGGTGGATTCAATGACCCATTTGATGAGAATGGCTACAGAAGGTGAGGAGGAGAAATGGGAACACTTACTGGAATGGTTGCATGTAAAGCGGGGTCATTCAGGAAGCAAAGATTTGTTTAAAGAGGCAATAAGCAGGGGATGGTCCGTAACCAGGGAATTGTGCAATACCATTATTTCAGCATGTAGTCTATGTCATACTCAGCTGGGAGAGCACAACCCTCTTAAAGACCAACCCCTACTCCTGAGGGACACCTGGCAGGTGGATTATATTGGTCCTTTCTGGCTCTCCAAGGGAAAACGCTCTGTATTGGTGGGGGTGGAAATAGTGTCAGGCCTAACCCAAGCAGAAGCTGTATCTCGAGCAACTGCAGAAAATACGGTGTAGGGGTTAAAACTTTGGTTTAGCTGCTTGCCTAAGCCCAAATCGATCCAATCAAACAGTGGTAATCACTTTACTGCCAGGGTGGTTCAGGAGTGGGCTCAAGATAAAGGAATTCAGTGGATTTTCCATACTCCATACTATCCCCAAGCAAATGCGATTGTGGAACGCACCAATGGGCTTCTAAAGCAGGCCCTAAAACCCCTCGAACCAGGATGGCCACAACAGGTGCCAGACGCAGTAATGAGGATAAACAGCCGGAGGGGAAGTAATGGATGCCCACGACTTACTGTGTTCTGTCCCAAGCCTCTGTCCATACTCGCCGGGAAAAAGGAGACTAAAGACCCTGTAAACCCGCTCTGTTATCCTGGACAACCTGTTCTAGTAGAATTGCCCACCGTGGGGCAAGTACCCCTAACCCTAAAAATTCCCATCAATATTTGTTTGTGGGTGGCTACTGATGCCCATGGGAAAGAATACTGTATCAACACCAGGTGGATTGTCCCTTCTTTCTAACCATCATTGTTTTGTTATGTATATATTTGTTTTACAGGGCGTTGATCCTAGACGACAGGGGACCTATGTTCCTCTTAGCGCTTTCAATAGTTATAGGCATTATCGACTAGTTATTATTTGTAATTTGCTTATATTATTATATGGGAAAGATGTTTTGGGAATCCTGGTGTTCGATCTTTGTCCTTGCAGTGGTGGGACCATGGGGAGACTTCCCCAGTCTAGCCTGGGACCTAATATGAGGATTCATGCACATTTGGAACCAAACTTATCAGGGCGTATGTATAACATTACTGACCTCTGCCAGAGATGGCTTTAAATTCACCATGAGCCCAGTCAATCTCACTGCACTGGTTCTGTAAATTTAACCCAGGTGTTCCAAAATGTCTGAGGAATTGATGAGGCTACAGAAATTAACACTTTCAAAGGAATATGGCAAGGTCCAAACACCTTCTATCAGGCTCCATCAAATGTCATATGGGAGAAATTGTGGAATCATACCTGCTGGGTGTGGAATAAATCACTGCCAATCAATTACAACCAACAATGGTATCCATATCCAGGAAATTTTACAGGTACGTTTAATGAGTCCACATGTTGGAAGGCTAACCCGGAATTGTGCCTTAAGTTACCTTATTGGGAATCGCCTCCAAACTTAGAAAAGCCTGTGAGTCACCCATGACTGCACACTGGTGCTTGCAAATACCAAACAGGTTTGGGGATCTAACCAGTTACAGTGCTAGCTCATATAACTGGATGTGGTCCTTACCCACCAACAGCAAGTAATCAAAGACTGGCTGGAGGGGTCTGATGATTTGTACCTGAATTGTACCTGAATATTAAATTGTATTCCCACTTAAATCCTTATAGTATGGCTGGATTAAGATGTTCTATCGGTTTTCCAACAAGGTGCCCTTCAAGAGTTTATTAATTACACCATTACCTCACACCGAATATGAAGAGGGCTTAACAGCCCCAGTGATTCCAGGCACATAATCTGTGGGTGCTACATGCAGTTTACTATACCTAGGACCAATTGTTGGCCCTGGGCTTAGAAGCTGCCATGTTACCTGCTAATGTGATTGTATAACCTCAAATAGTTTTGGAAAATTTAACTTATCACTTATATGTACTAAGTAATTGAACAAGGTATGCCTTTAGGGAATTAAAGGTGCAAACCCAACAAGCATCTAAGATGATGTTGTAGAACTGGCTAGCATTGCTGAAGGAATACAGACTGTGAGGTATGCTGAGTCTAACTGAGGGAGAATGGTGCATCATTGTGGAATGGCTGGAAAACAACGGACATATTATGAGCAATCCAGATCGAGGGGCCTCACTGTAACAACAGCCTGCAGCTGTGTTGAAGGACACTTGCAAGGTCAAGGAAGATTAAGAAACTGCGTGTGTAGCCAAAAGATAAAGAAGTTGGACTGTTGAAAACAGGATGCCTACCTAGTAGGAGAGCAGCGCGTGGACACCACACCGGGACCAATCATAGAGGGCAAAGGGGTGCGTGGACAAGTAGCTTTAGCCTATTAGCAATAAGATAGCAGCGCGTGTGCTTTGTGATAGTGTATAAATTGCTGTGTAGCCTTTAATAAAGTGGCACTAACTTGATCACATTGGTCGTATAAGTTGTGTCCGGGACTTCCGCATCAGCACATCATCATCCACAATGCCACCACCTCTATAGAGGAGACCTGTGCCAAGATGAATGAGATCGCCAACAGGACCGGAGAACTTTTTCAAGCAATGCGACCGATGGATTGTTTTGATGGATGGAACCCTGGGTCATGGGTCACATCACTGGGATCCTCGGGACTCACAGTGTGGGGAAGATGGCTTGTAAATATCGGTCTTAGGATATTATGCAGATTCTTGCTTTTAATGGTATGCCTTGCAGCAGTTAGATGTATGCTCTCTCACCTTCTGTCTTCTTTTTCCCCTGTACCTATTCGCTATGTATGGATCACAATGCTCAAAGAAGAACTTGGAGTGTTTGAGCCACGGGTTGGGATGTGAGAGATGAGTTGTAAAAACAGGTCCTGCAAGAAACAGGCCTGCAAGAAACAAAGACTGAGAAAAACAGCATGAGAAAGAGATAAAAGATAGCGGGGGGAGTGCAGGCCCTCCAAGCTAAGGAATGTCTCAAACACTTGCAAGTAATGAAACAGGGTGGATAGTGTGGAGGTCGAAGCTGATAGGGCTGCCCAAATAACACAGGATGCAGATGGAGGGGGGAGCCCTGTGGAGACAGGACAGTTCTGCTCTGGTGCACCTGGCCAAATTTCAAAGGGTCATCTGTCCAGTGAATGACGTTTGCTTCATTATCTACGAAATGCATATTAAAGTTAACACCCCTCAATATGCTAATGAAGACTAACAAGATCATGCTAATTACATCATCCCATGAAACACCTTACCCCTCCCCATACATGGGATACGTAGGTATGTGAGTCGACCTAGGGAATGGACCCAAGGAAAATGTGTATAAATTGGGGGGGGCAAGGAGAGGGGAATGGTTCGGAGAGTGAAGTGAAGCGAAGAAGATGGATGCCTCTTGGAACCCTCACTGGTGGGATTGACGAGAAACCCAGACCGGTGATCTCTATTCCTCTATTCTCTCCATCTCCCTCCTTTCCTTTTTCCCCTTTTCCTTCACTACCATTAAGAAATGCAAGGCATATTGTATTGCTTGCTATAACTCATTATATACTTAGCGAATTATTGTGTACCCAATCAGTACTTTGTGAGAAGTTAATAAATGTCTGGACTTTGAGACTTGTAACACTGTAGTCCACTCTGTTGGGGATTTACGAATCTAAGTCACTTGTCTCCCTCATCTGAGCAGGACGTGACAGACAGGTCACAGAAGCTGCTGAAGAAGAAAGTGTGTTGAGTCAGTTTACAGAGGTGAAAACCATTCATCTGGCCTTAGATATTGCTGAGTGAGAAAGGTGGCCAGTGCTCTACCTCTACACTGACTCATGGATGGTGGCAAATGCCTTGTGGGGGTGATTACAGCAGTGGATACAGAGCAACTGACAGCGCAGATGCAAATCTGGGCTGCTGAATTATGGCAAGATATTGCTGCTTGGTTAGAGAACTTGGTTGTGCAAGTACATCACGTAGACGCTCATGTACCCAAGAGCCAGGCCACTGAAGAACATCAGAACAACCAACAGGCAGATCAAGCTGCTAATATTAAGGTGACTCAGGTGGATCTGGACTGGCAACATAAGGGTGAAAAACTTATGGCTCGCTGGACCCATGACTCCTCAAGCCAACAGGGAAGGGATGCAACATATAGATGGCCTTGTGACCAAGGGGTGGACTTAACCATGGACACTCTTGCATAAGTTATGCATGAATGTGAAACATGTGCTGCAATGAAGCAAGCCAAATGGTTAAAATCACTTTGGTATGGAGGACAATGGTTAAAATATAGATACGGGAAGCCTGGCAGATTGATTATATCACACTCCCACAAACTCATCACAGCAAACGCTATGTGCTCACAATGGTAGAAGCAGCCACTGAATGGTTGGAAACATATGCTGTGCCCCATGCCACCACCTGGAACACTATTCTGGGCCTTGAGAAGCAAGTCTTGTGGCAGCATGGCACCCCAGAAAGAATTGAGTCAGATAATGGGATGCATTTCCAAAACAATCTCATAGACACTTGGGCAAAGATCATGGCATTGAGTGGGTATATCACAGCCCCTGTCATGCACCAGCCTCTGGGAAAGTTCAGTGGTACAATGGGTTGCTAAAAACTGTACTGAGAACAATGGGGGGTGGAACTTTCAAACACTGAGACGTGTTTTTAGCAAAATCACCCAGTTAGTCAATACTAGGGCATCTGCCAACCAGTCTGACCCTGCCCAATCAAACCTTCTATGTACTGTGGGTGGGGATAAAGTCCCCGTAGTGTGCATTAAAATTATGTTGGGGAAGACCGTCTGGGTTACTCCTGCATTGGGTAAAGGTAAACCCATGTGTGGGATTACTTTTGCCCAAGTACCTGGGTGCACTTGGTGGGTAATGCAGAAGGACGGAGAAGTCCAGTGTGTGCGTCAAGGGGATTTGATTTTAAGTGAATATGGCCGATGAATTGAACTGTATGATCTTAACTGTCAAATAACCCTGTTATTGCGTAGTCATCACTGCAGTTGATACATCTTATACTAATGGCATCACATTCATTTAAAAAAGATGAACTTTGATAGAGTCAGGACTGATTTCAGCAATTGGTGCCCCACAACTTCCTTGAGGTTGACATCTTCGGCCCTCAGACTGTCAGCATGGACTGTGCCAGACACATCAGCTATGAGTTCCAAATGTAGCAGAGACTACATGCCATTGCCCTGCTGTGACCAAGGTCACCCAGTCCACCGACTGAGCCAACACCGCATCACCCCTCCTGCCTTAAAAGTCTGTCATGACAGATGGAACTTGAATTTATGGACTATATGAACTCATTATACTTTTTGGAGGCATGGCCCATAAAATAAAAGGGAATAATATCTGTGTGTATACATCAAAGACCAGGGAAAGGGATGCTGATTAATTAGAATGTATTGGGAAACATGGAAACTGAGCATAACGTAAATGGTATGGAATAAGGGGTGGATACTATCCTGGTTTCATCTGGGATTGAGTTAATTTTTCTTGTTAGTAGTGTGTGTGTGCTTTGGATTCAGTATGGGATTTAGTATGAGAAGAATGCTGATAATACACTGATATTTTCAGTGTTGCTAAGAGATCAAGGACTCTCCAACTCCCCATGTCCTGTCCATGCGCAGGTGTATAAGAAGCTGGGAAGGAGCAGAGCCAGACAACGGACCCAAATTGGCCAAAGAAATATTCCATATCATGTAACGTCATGCTCAGTATATAAAGGAGGGTTGTCTGGAAAGGAAGGGGTTCTCTCTCGCTTCCGAGATTGTAGTTTCAGGATCTTGGTTTTCTTCAGGATCGCTAGTCGGGAACGGGCTGGGTATCAATCAGTGGGTAGTGAGCAATCACATTGTGCATTACCCATTGGTACTTTGTATTTTGTTATTGGTTTATTTTATTTCAATTATTAAACAGTTTTTATCTCAACTTACGAGTCTCCCTTAACCCCTCCAATTCTGTCCCTATCCCCCATGCAGGGGAGTGTGACCAAGCATCTGTGTGGTGTTTGGCTGCCGGCCAGGTTTAAACCACAACAACTTGTCATATGTCACAGGAGATGGGATGCAACCTCTGCTGATGAGTGGGGATGCTTCAAGAAGGGAGAAAAAAATAAAATCTTATCCAGCAAAGACAAATTTATAGCTGACTGCACAGCCTGTGGGTGTCATGGCCCAATTGTTTCCAAATCCTTAGAAATCAAGGTAATGAAAACCTATTTTCTATTTGAAAAATGTAATTTTTAAGACATATATTGTATTACAGCACTCTACCATGACAACCAGGGCCCTGGTCTACAGCACACCCAAATCTACCAGAAGATGTCTGTTGGCTTCAAGGACTGGGCCTCATATGCCAGACATCTCAAAGGTAGACATCTTGTTGATGTGAGGATTTTAAAGAGTTTCCCTGATCTGCATAGAATGGGTGGTTCAGACAGAGCAGCTGCTGGATCTGTCCTACACAGGAAAAAGGGGACATCTGAAGAGGCAGGGAGGGAGAATATCTCTTCCAATAATGGGAGAAACCTGTTCAGTATAGATGATCACTTCAGTATGCAACTGCAGCTTTCCAGGGATGCAAGAGAATTTCTTTTGTTTGTAAGTCATTGTTGTATAAAAGAGTTTTTAAAATAAGTGACAGGGATGTTCTTGGAGATAGGCATGTTCTTCCCTAGTCTCTGCTCTTAAAAGACCAGAGCAACCAGAATAGTGACATTGTGTGTTCCTCTAGAATTGCAAATAATTGGAACATCTCTGCTAGGAGAACATTTAGAGTTAAATAAGTAATAGTGGGCCTGAATCCTTGGCTGCCATAAATCAATGTCACTTCACTGACTTCAAAGGAGATGGTGACTGATGCTGCTTGAGAACTTCACCTGATCATGGCTGTGGTTAGTACCTTTCCAGGCAGAGCACCGAGTTTTCATTTACTGTGCTTCTTGGTTCGGAAATTACTGGACTGCTGTTTTCCTTTCCCCTCCAGCCCAGCCTTCTACTGAATATTTCAAAAAGTTAGATGAAGCTCAGCTAAGTGGAAAAATGACCCATTTGAAATAAAAGCTGTCTTTTCTTCAATTCATGGTTCTGCAGTAGCTCTCAAAGACCAGATCATTTTCAGCCTACTGATCAATGCTACACAAGTGACCTGAGTCCTGTGAACCATGTGTTGGAGCTGACTTGTAACTTTGACTTTATTGGCAGTTTCCAGTTTCCCACATTAACCTTCTCCACTAATTCACTTTTCCTTAGGGCCAGAGGGCTGTGCCCTGCCTTTGGCCTATACTGTCCATATCATCTTTATCTGGACAAAAAAGCACATTTGTGATGCTGATGTTTTCATTTGACTAAACACACCAGAGCCAGATCTATCAGTCTTCAAGCATATATGATGCATAGGGCCATCTAAGAACATTGCTTGCCTGAAGTCCTAGACCTTTATGGTCTCATACACTAAGCTTCAAATGACTTGTCCTTTGCTCTCTCTCCCCAAGTATGTGCATTTGCAAATTGATAAGGTGTTTTTCATGTCCACTCATTAGTATCAAAACATTTTGCTGACTTGTCACTTATTTGAAGGTGCTGTTGGAAAATGACCACACTTGTTTTTAAACCTCATCCTGGATTTTCACAAGTCTCTCTCATTGTGGGTCTTTCCCCTCTCTCATTCTCTTTGTACATATTTTATTTAGCAGAAGATTGCATCCTGTCAGTGGTTGCTGCTGCTGGAACAAACATTTTGGCTATGTGTGTCTCCTGTGTTTTTTCATCTCTTTGGCTCTCATTTCAAATCACTGCTGCTTAAATCATCAACCCTTTCCTTTTTTGACATTTCCCAGTTTTTTCTTCAAGTTGCAGTCCCTCATGCACTGGCCCAGCACATTTCTGTGCTGGCTGAACCTAATAAAAAAGTTCCTTCAAACATTACTGCAGCTGCCCATTATCTGAAGCAATCAAAGCTCACACTGTTTAGCTCAGAAAGGCTCTAAATCTGACCCACTCCATCAATTTGCATGACATGGTTCATATGAGATCCCATAGTAATCTTGTTGGTCAAGTGGTTGAATATAATACTACCCCCCCTCCAGCCAACCCTGGGACTTTGGGGGTTTTGCTGTTGGAAGCCTTTGAAGGTGGCACAACCATAACAAGATCCTGGTGTTTTCGCAGTAGGGACAACTCAGCAAGCTCTTTGCTGTCTGGGTCATTGGGAAAAGTTCTCACAAGCCTCCAAAAGTTTACTTTAGAGCATCAGGACAGACTGCATCATAGTGGGATGAGAAATGGGAGACTGTTTTCGTATCTATTATTTAATTCTGAAATAATTGCTTTATCTAACATTAAAAAAAGGGACATGGGTTTTAATGAAGAATTCATGCTCTGAACTGAAGGAAAGTGTTATGGTATTGCGCTGTGCTTCTCTATCACTCCCATGACAAATAGTGCCGATCCGTTAGTGACCTACATGGACTCATTTAGATGCAAACACAGCAACACTCCTGAAAAGCTCCCCTGCTTTGAGGAAGAACAAGTTCCAAATATTGCTGAATGGAATTCAGTCTCAGAGCAGTAATTACTGATTGTAATTTTGGAGTAAATGCAGTAATTAATTATTGTCATTTTCCATCAGTGCATTGTATTGTGTGTCAATCTTAGAATAACAACAATAATTAGCAAATGGGATTTTGCATGCTTTGGTATCAAAACTCTGGTTTATAGAACAGACATAAGAATTTTACCATAATAAAGTTTAGTAATTTAAATAGGCAGACAGGTTTAAAATGATCTGCCATAAAAGAAAAGGGTTTCCTTCTCAGTTTTGCAAACACCTTCAGTAGTTCTGTTTCAGACTCCCCCAGTATTCACTTCCATTCTCTCATGTATGAGCACAACAGTGCAAAGTTTGGGTTACAGACACAGTGAGGGGGACTTTTAATATAATCACAGTTGTCAGTGGAAATTAAAAGCAAAAGTAATCTAAAGGAAAAAAAATAATTGGCTGAGCTGATGTTTTTTCCAATACCTAAACAGACTTTCCCAAATGAAACTGTGTCTATTTTGTTCTCACTTTATTCACTCATATTAAAGCTTTGTGCTGGAGTACTGTTTTGGTGTAATTATACTAGTGTAAATTTCCATAATGTAAGCAAGTCCTAAATGATCTAAGTAATGATCTAAAGGAGGCAAATGACAATAATATGTGCAGGAGGAAGAGGAATTGGTTAGCGTGTTTGTAAGAGGCATAACTACAAGAAATGGGATTAGAACCTGATAAAGGGTATTTAGTCAGCATCTCAAGAACAGACTAATAGACAACAGTGAGATCAATGCAACTGCAGAATAGCCTCTCACTGGAGGTAATAACAAGACTATCTGAGAGAGATAAGCAACCCAAAATTCCGTAAAAAATACACTTTCTTTAGACATTGTATTGAAGCAATCTGAAATGACAAGCAACAGACAGAAATTTTCCGTTCACATTTCTTTTTTATGGGCATTTGAAATTTTGCTTATTTGGGGTTTTTTTGGCTGATAATGTCTGCTTACTTTAAAATTAGGTGTTTTGGCTTTTTTCTCTTATTGTAGTATAGAAAAAGGAAAAATGCAAAGTTTTCCAGTTTGCTGACCTATGAATTCCAATTAAAAAAAAACCCCAAACTTTTCCTCTGGGAAAAAATATCAACTATTCCAACCAGATGCAAAAACAAGCATTTTACACCTTCTACAATAAACCACACATCAGCACATGTTCAAGAAGCTGTGAAGGAGGATCTGAACATTTTTTTTTTTTTTTTTGTATTTGAGCTTTGGCCTATGTTATTTCCCTTGGTATTCTGGAGAAGCAGGTTGCCTGGACAATGCATTCTTTTATGTTTTGTCACTATTCTTAGCAGCGCAGATAAAAAAAAAAAACACCTTACTGTTGACTTTTTTTTTTGCTCTTCTGCTCTGCTTTCACCTCACTCTGTCTCACTTTGTCTCAGTCATGCCAGTCAGTGCTCCATGTTAGTCTCACCCAAACATCTCTCCATGTTTAGCTTTAAATAAAACTTCAGCAGAAGAGCATCTCTCTGAGGTGGTAAATAACACTTTGCTAATGATCAGGCACCAAAATGAAGCCACAGAAGGGGAATGGACAAGATTTTCACTGATCTTCTGTGCAATGTCATTTATTGATCTATCAGTTAGATGCTTCTGTGCTGCTCTGCTAAGTCCTTAATACTGGAAGACCTGTGAATTATGGGTTTTTTCTAGGCAATATTGTCCTACCATGGCTACTACTGACTTAGCATGGATGAGACACTGGGGAGCTAGTAGAGCGTGGAGATCTGGAATCACACAGAACGTTTCTGCTCCCACAGGGAGGATCAAAGAAGTTTGTCTTTCTGCTTATCCTAGCAGTCCTCCGCAGTGCTGGCCATGTAGAGGGCTCACGCACACCTCCAGGCACTGCAGATTGTACTTGCAACTTTGTCGTATCACAGGGTACCTAAGGGCTCCTAGTAATGGCCACCCAAAGGAGCTGTGGATTTCAGGGGGTGGGGTTTTTTCTTCATTATTTTGTGCATTTACTATCTGAAAGACACATGAAGTGCCTTTGAATCCTTGCTTCCTACTCCTGACGGAGGTTTTGTAATGGAATATACTGATTTTGGCAGAGTTGCCTCAAATGATCCTCCTCTCCTGCTTGTGCTTTCTCCCCCCCCCCCCCCTTTTTTTTTTTTATTTTGCTACAACCACCTTTTTAATTATAAAGAAACAAGAGAAGAGAGGCAGCCATTTTGGGAACATTTTGCCATCTGAATTCTTCAGGGCTTTGCTTGACGCAGCTTGTGCACTTATCTGCCACATCACAGAGACCCTTTCAGTGTTTGACAGAAACTTTAGAGTACTTGCAAGGAAAACAAAGGACTTCAAATCACTGTGCCCTAGACTGCTTGTGTCCCAAAAGGGATATTTATAAGTTAAAAAAAAAGAAGTACCTCCAGAATTAAAACTGAGTGAAGATCTTTCTTTCTTGGTTCAGAAAAAAATACTCTGACGGATTACATCAAACTGGGTGCTGCATGTGTTTTTTGTTGGCAGCTTCTTATTTTTGGAAAGGAGTTCAATAAAACAAAGCTTTTCCTTAGAAGAATCCCAATTAAAAAATTTCTTGAGCATCCTCTTGAAGTAAATGAGTAATTGCCATGATGTCGATATGGTTATACACATACTTCAAATTGGAATTAAGGACCCAGAAGAGCTGCCACCAAAGTAAAACTAGATGAAAAACATACAGGAGTTATTGTGTTTCTGCCAGTTAAGGGAGCTGCCTGCTCTCAAGCTTTACAATAGCTATCTGTGACATACCCATGGGCCTAGCTGGCTTCTGTCCTAGTGTTTTTGGGAAACTTCTTGTTGCAGTAATGACACGGTCTACTGAGTGGGCAAGTCAGAGACTTGCAGTGGTATTTTGGAGGCTGACTGGAGGTTACACATCAAACCAGCCATGGGGGGCACAATAACACGGCGTTGAGCCAAGAACAACTGACATATTGCTAAGTAAGGCTTATTACTGAGGGCTTAGACCAGGGCTGACTGCTATTGCACAGCTCTAGCTGGAAGCTGACTTGTATCTGGCCATCATAACTAAAAATACTGTGTCTTCTTCTAGGATGCTGGTATGGATGTTTCTGAGCACTAGAAAGCAGATGAGCTGAAGAGAGAGCTAGATCTAAGGTGTTCTGAGCTTCTGCGTATCCTTGCTGTCACCAAGTGTCCTCTCCAATCTAAGCTGGCATTGTACTCCTTGTGCTAAATCAGATCCTTCCCTGGGATACGCTCCTTCAGTGTCCTCCTGGGGTCACATGCACTAGACTAATCCCTTTAGTTAGGTGCAAAAAAACCACACAAAACTTTTTTTCCTGGAGAACTCTCTCCTGCTAAAAGACAGGTACATCTTCAGCTTCATCAATGGGCTCACTAAGGTTGGAGTCTACAAGAGAATAAGGACCTCTGAGCTGCATTTACTCCATTTTGATAAGGACTATCTGTATCTCTAATAAAGGCTCCTGTAAGCAGAGGATGGAAGTGATCTGGTGGTAACAACTGAACTGATTTTGCTGAACAGCAGAGCATTAAAATCAAAGTAAAAGCCAGGAAGGCTAAAGGACTTCCTATTTAGAGGCAACAATTCAAGACTGTTCTCCTGCTTTGAAGAAGCAAAGGAAAGAAAAAAAAAAATGCTCTGAGACACTTGGAGTTTTACTGCCATTTTACCAGCTGATTCCTTTTTTTTATAATTTATTCGAGGGGGGGGGGGGGGAACAACAAACAAGTCCTAGTCCTGCTACTGAGTAATATTTTAATAGGACATAAACTGAGACCTCAACATCAGACTGATCATGAAAAGGTAGATGCAGAGCACTTCATAATGATCCATGATAATGAAAACACCATAGATGCATACCAGTGAATCTTTAAGAACACAGGGGTCTAAAGCCCTGCACTTTCTTACACAACCATAAAAACCAAGCATATCTTAAGTGATCACAGCTATGCTATGATATAAAGCTATTGCTTGATGCCAAACAGCTTGGAAGACACTTGTGTTCTTTGACCCCTTTTCAGGTGTTATTGAAAATCTCCCCAACAAAGACAGTCAATTTTAACAAAATTGCATGCATGCATATCCCACTCTCCTGCAGTAAAAAGCCAGTGTGATAAAGCAAAAAGCATTTGGATATGGAAACATATTTTGTTTTCAATCTTCCAAGAGGCCTTTTCATAAGCAAGGAAAAGAAAAAAGGTATTTGAAGAGGGAAAATGCACTGGCAGTTATCTTCATATAGTCACATAGAAAGGAGAGTCTAAACTATGGAGGCTGTATTTTGCACATGTATCTAATATGTTTATTGAAAGGTTTCATAATCCGCTTCATGTTGTCTTCAGTGCAGCATCTCTTTCAAAGACATTTTGATCCCATTCCTTAATTCTCAGTGGAAAGGATATTGCTCTGACAACTGGAACAATATATTTTTTTAAAAATATTAGAGATACCAGAGAAAAATTAGAGCACTTCATTTGTGGAAGTTCTTTGGGAAGGCTGAAGATAGGGATTTCCTGGCTGTACCTTAGATGGGTCAAAAAAGGTCTGAATCAGAATCACTGAATCTTAGACATTACAGTTATAATGGCCTAGAAAGGTCACCTAATCCATTTCTCTATCACTAATTTGGGAGCGAAAACTACTTGTTGCAGATTAGGACCAGCCTGGGTGCTGGGTTTATTGGGCAATCTCTGGTGTGGATCATTTTTAACAGCAGGGAGACTTCCTGTCTCTGTAACAAACACATACAGTTTTATATTTCTATTTTTCTAAGAACTATCTAAAGGAAAAGCCAGACAGTGGTGGAAAATATTTCCTTTTTTTTTTTTTTGAAACAGCTCCATTTTTGTTATTGGTGAAAGGCTGGGATTCCAATGAAACAAGCTGTTGCTTCTGATATATTTGACACTGTTACATGTATTAGATGTTCCCTTGGAGCATCAAGCAGGCTCCTTCCCAGCAACACAATGTACATGAGTCTAACAATGAGACCCTTGTTAAGATTTCACATAATCATCTAGGTTGAAAAAGACCTTGAAGATCATCTAGTCCAACCATGAACCTAACACTGACAGTTCCCAACTACACCATATCCCTCAGCGCTATGCCAACCTGACTCTTAAACACCTCCAGGGATGGGGACTCCACCACCTCCCTGGGCAGCCCATTACAACACCCAACAACCTGTTCTGTAAAGAAATGCTTCCTACTATCTAGTCTAAACCTTCCCTGGTGCAACTTGAGGCCATTACCTCTTGTCCTATAGCTTGTTACTTGGTTAAAGAGACTCATCCCCAGCTCTCTGTAACCTCCATTCAGGTAGTTGTAGAGGGTGATGAGGTCTCCCCTCAGCCTCCTCTTCTCCAGGCTAAACAACCCCAGTTCCTTCAGCCGCTCCTCATAAGACCTGTGCTCCAGACCCTTCACCAGCTTCGATGCCCTTCTCTGGACACGCTCGAGTAATTCAATGTCCTTTTTGTAGTGAGGGGCCCAAAACTGAACACAGTAATGGAGGTGCGGCCTCACCAGTGCTGAGTACAGGGGTAAGATCACTTCCTCTGATAGAAGCCAGGATGCCATTGGCCTTCTTGGCCACCTGGGCACACTGCTGGCTCATGTTCAGCCGGCTGTCAATCAACACCCCCAGGTCCCTCTCTGACTGGCAGCTCTCCAGCCACTCCTCCCCAAGCCTGTAGCACTGCTGGGGGTTGTTGTGGCCCAAGTGCAGCACCCGGCATTTGGCCTTATTGAAACTCCTACAGTTGGCCTTAGCCCATCGCTCCAGCTTGTCCAGGTCTCTCTGCAGAGCCTCCCTACCCTCGAGCAGATCAACACTCCCACCCAACTTGGTGTCATCTGTAAACTTACTGAGGGTGCACTCGATCCCCTCGTCTAGATCATCAAGAAAGATGTTAAACAGGAGTGGCCCCAAAATCGAGCCCTGGGGGACACCACTCGTGACCGGACTCCAACCGGATTTAACTCCATTCATCACAATTCTTAGGGCCTGGCCATCTAACCATTTTTTTACCCAGCGAAGCGTGTGCCCCTCCAAGCCACGAGCACCCAGTTTTGCCAGGAGAATGCTGTGGGAAACGGTGTCAAAGGCCTTACTAAAGTCAAGATAGATTTGTCTATCTCCTCACTGAAGCAAATCTTCCATGGCTTTGGTTGGGTTTGTCTACACACAGAAGTTAATAGTAACTGAGCAAGAAGTGATCATGGATCCTTCTATTAATTTCTTGGTCTTGGGAAGAAAGAAATTAGGAGTTATTTAGTTGTCAGGGAGACATATTTACATAAAGTTATTATGCTGGGATGAAATTGGATACAGGCTATACCGCATGAAGAATGAAGAATGCCTTAAAACATTTGCAACACAGAGCTATTGAGACAAACACTGTTCTAGTCCAGTCACCTGGGATTAAACTGCAGCCCAGTCCCATCTCTTAATTGTAGTTTTTCTTCAGCCACCAGAAATGGTCTCTTTGGCTGAACAAGGGAAACAGGACAGCTGCTGGCTCTCCTCTAGTGACCAGGAAGACTTTATAGAGATGAACAGTGCCCCTGGGGTGGGGAACTTGGCTCATCCCTCACTAAGCACCCTTCCACCTCTTTTTCTAACACAAACTGTTTCTGGTTTATGTGTTGGTGCGTGTCTGTGCAGTGTGGCTCTAGTCAGAGGCCTAAGTGAAAAAGGGAGAAACTAGAGAGTAGCAGAACTGAAACTTTTTGAGTGTTGACAACACAAAGAGAGGCTACAACCATATCTGACACCCCCCTTCTCCATGTAGTTACCTGTGCTAGTGATTTGTATCCAGTGGTTCCCACAACTCTTCAGTAGGGACGATTAGCATCCTTTGGCCTCTTCAGCTGCACCTTCAGCCTCTTCATGCCAATCTGGAAGCCGTTCATAGCCTGGATAGCAGCTTGTGCACTGGCAGGATTGTCAAAACTCACAAAACCTGTCAAAACACGAGGCAAGGCAGAGGGCTTAATGAGCTGAAGGAGGCCAAGGCATGTACATGCAACGACTACTGAGAATGAGCAAGGGGAAGGGGATGAGGGTGGTGGGAGGGAGGGAGTGAGTAGGTAGGAGGGTGGGTGGGCAGGAAAGTGAGGAGAGGATGGTTGCCAAAGGGGGATGAAGGGTAGGAGGGGTTGTTACAGATCGGTGTCCCAGGATGCAGGGCCTCATTTGAGTGCCAGTTTGGACACAAGATTATGTGAAGTACGGAGATCCAAATGCTGGTGCCACAGTACCAGCACACACAAGATTTGGGTCACCTTTGAGCTGGGTGACCATGTGATGCATGATCTTAAGGAACTCTGTCTTGATCTTCTTCCCTTCATCATGACTGGGGTAAATCTCTAGACCCTCCTTCACTGACCAAGATAACCTTTCCTCTGCCTTCCAATATTCACAATGAAGAGAACCTGATATACCTACTGCTGCTTCCTTATTATGGCAATGCAAGTAAAATGTGAATTTAATAAGTTCTCCATTATGATATTCATTGACATGAATAGTTTGATTTTTGGCCAATTAGGCAGTATGAGGAGCTTTATTAACTGGCAATTTCTGCAGAATTTACGTTGACGCTGCAGTTGAGAAAGATGAATGCTGGTGCTTTCCTAGCATGGTTTCCATAAGTAGTTTCATACCTTGCCAGCAAATCATCCAATCAGTCATGGGGAGCATCCAGCAGTAGAAACACCCATAGTGACTGAACTACAGGCCACCTAAAATGACATTCTTTGTCTCAGTGGAAGACAAGAGCCAAGAAGACAAGACAAGATCTCTCAGAAGAGCCAAGATGTCAAAACCATGCAGGATGAAATGCATCTAATGCATTCAGCTTTGGGGAGGTTTTTTGGTGTGGGCTTATTTTTTTCTATTTTTTTTACGTTAGCTCCAGGAAGAGGCCTCATTTGCCCAGACTGTATATGCCTTTAGATGGAGTGACCATGGGTCTGAGATATTAGTGAGATAGGGGGCCATTACACTGTACAGGAATTGCCTCTGCTACCTTCGCCAGAAATGTCCCCGTGTGCCAACAACATTTCTGAGCACAAATCATGGGTAAGACTAGCCTGGACCAGCCTGCACTCCAAAAAAAGCCATCTGTTTTGTCACCCCTGCAAAGCTCTGGCAGCAGAAATAAACCCTAGGAACCCCCTGTCTCTCAATAGGCTGAAATGAAGAGACAGTTTGCTATCCCCTCAAAAAGCTACTGCTGAGCATTTGCTGCCAGGTATACACCTGCTCCTCACAGCAGTACCAGGAAGGGCTTACAGCCTTGGGCTGTACTGTGAATGCATTCAGCAGCACCTCCTCCCTGGTCTAGTCACTTCTCAAAAGTAAGTCTCACAGGTGACACAGTCGCTTGCATTTGAAAAAGACAGACATACACATGCATACACACCTCCTCACTCTTTCATTAAAGCTGTACTCCCTGCCTTTGGCTAATAACAAGTTTATGAAAGGTCATAAAACATATGATCTTAGCCTCAAAGTGAGACAACAGGTTTACTGAGTGTGGCAGATGTGGTTTTAAGAGGGAGGCCAATGGAAAAAACAGGCATCCCTCTTCGTCCTCCTGTCTTGAAACCGAAGCTTCAAGTAATGGGGTCTCCATGCAGTTTTCCTCACAACCACCTGGATGAGGAGGTACAAAAACTGAAGCTCTGAAGATGTGAGCAAAAGTATTGCTCAAGCCTCACAGCACTCATCTAGACAGAAAACTGGAGAGTTATGGTGAGTAATGAGCTGGGCTATTATTAAATGGCAATAGATCTGGTTTTGTAATCACTTATTAGCCAGTAAGCACCTGACAATGTTCCCAGATTACATTTGACTAGTCAACAATGTCCTATGATTTGACCTCAGCAAAGGAACAAAATAAACACCTCCTGATTTCACCTAAGTTGATTCATTCTTTAAATACTGCTGGAAGCTCTCTTGAAAATGCTTTGAGCTTCAACTTGAAATTTGCTGTCTAGCTACCTCGCATCTTTAAATATAGGATGTAGTAAAAGCCAGTTCTTTTTAAAATCACCTCTGGGTTGCTAATACTCCTGTCCAAGACCCATCAGCTACATCTACAACAGTAAACTAAAATTGTGCCAGGGAAGTTCAGAGAAAATGGACCCAAACATCTCTACCACTGAATTTTTAGAAAGGCCCTTGGCATAGTCTTGTCTTGTGCCTAACTCCAAACAATTCCTGGACAAAGTCTGAGTATTAGTGCAGGACAGAGGCTCTTTCCAGTAGTTAGCTTGGATGTGGCCATGATATTCTGGAAAGTAAGAGAATTTAATAGTTTGGGTGTGGGCTCTTCTGTGCTAGAGGAACATGTCAGGTATGTTTATGAATATATAAATGATATAGTATACTTCACATTTGCTAGTAGCCATGGTTAATGATTATGCTAGTAGCTATAGTTACCATATGGGAACAATTGCTAGGTCAAGCAAGAAGAACAAACTCCAATCTCCAAACCCCAGAAAATAGGTAGAACGTCCTGGACCATAAAGACAATGTCTGGGATTGTTTTGAGGATGAATTATTTGACAACTTGGCAAAATGACTATTTGCTTAGTTAACTTGGCAATGAAACTAACTTCTGAGTGTCCTGAAAGTAAACTGCCTTCATTATAATACTAAAAAACACACCCACAGGTCAAAAAGACCCCTGCCCAGGTTAAGACCCTTCCCCAAGCATGCATAGTATTAGAAGCATTAGGTAAGCCGTACTATAATTATATGATACTCACTAACCGATCAGTATCTAATAGGCTTGTTATGGAAAAGTACTAACTTCTGATTTTTGTGTACAAAAGGAGCATGAAAACCTGCTGTTGTTGTGCTTGATTTGTGGAAAAGTCCACCGAGCACCCAGGCCTGAATAAATACAATATCTCTCCTGAGTGTGTTAAGATTGGTTTATTGCATGCTGGGCACAAATCTGCTTTTCAGGTAACAGCTTTTGGCGTCCCAGATGGGACAGCTGTAATGCCTTGCCCGGATCGACTTGCTGACTCTTGGTGGGGAGACCCTGCTCTCTGGAATCCAGCGCGCACCTACCTTTTGATCGAGGACTCTGTGAGTACTCTCCCCGCCCAGAGTGGGTAAGCGACACAATGCTGCAAGGCTTGATGAAAGAGATATTGTTTAATATAAGGTTATGCATGCACTTAAGGGGGGATTGTGGGTAAAATAGGTAAATTCATATACATTTGACAGTGATTGTTGGAGTATATCAAATTGTGGATCAAAACATTCCTTCTGGGTAAAAATATGGGAGCTCAGCCATCTAGAATGACTCCTTGTTCTCCTCTTGGGTGTATTATAAAATATTGGGGAAAATTTGGAGGAGATCCATTAACAAGGGAATGGCTAATTGAATATTGTACTAAATGGTGGCCACTGTATAAATTGAAAAAAGGGAAGAATGGACCTCGAAGGGGTCATTGAAATATAATACTATTTTGCAATTAATATTGTTTTGTCGATGACAAGACAAATGGGATGAGGTACCTTATGTTGATTTATTCTTTACTTTGAGAAATGATCATGAAACTCAAAAGAAATGTAGAATTTTGGATTCTGATTCTAATGTAACGATGATGATGGAAGATAAAGATACAGAGTCCTGTTGTTCTGCGTGTAGTATTAGGAAGAGGTGTTTAAAATTGAGTGATGAAGAGGAGGTGTGAGAGATGAAAAAACAGGCCTGCAAGAAACACAGACTAAGAAAAACAGCCTGAGAAAGCGATAAAAGTTGAGGCTGATCTAAGGAATGCCTCAAACACTCGCAAGACAAAACCATAGTCACAGGGTGCATTCTGTGGAGGTCGAAGCTGATAAGGCTGCCCAAATAACACAGGATGCAGCTGGAGGGGGGAGCCCTGTGGAGACAGGATGGTGTTGCTCTGGTGCATCTGCTCAAATTTCAAGGGCCATCCGTCCGGTAAATGACCTTTGCTTCATTATCCACGAAATGCACATTAAAGTTAACACCCCTCAATATGCTAACGAAGACTAACAAGACCATGCTAATTACATCATCCCATGAAACACCTTACCCCTCCCCATACATGGGATACATAGGTATGTGGGTCGACCTAGGGGACGGACCCAAGGAAAGTGGGTATAAATTGAGGGGAAGGAAAGGGGGGGGAAGGGGTTGGGAGAGTGCAGTGAAGCGAAGAAGATGGATGCCTCCTGAAACCCTCACTGTTGGGATCGACACAGAAACCCAGACCGGTGATCTCCATTCCCCTACTCCCTCTATCTCCCCCCTTTCCTTTTTCCCATTTTTCCTTCAGTACCATTAAGAAATGCAAGGCATATTGTATTGCTTGCCACAACTTGCTGTATACTTAGCCAATTATCATGTGTTCAATTAGTACATTGTGGGTAGTTAATAAATGTTTGGACTTTTAGACTTGTCTCACCGTTGTCCGCTCCGTTGGGGATTTATGAATCTGAGTCACTTGTCTCCCTCATCTGAGTGGGACGTGACAGGAGGATGTACAAATGTTGGTGGTTTTGGATAGTGAAGAAAATAATGCTGGATGAGCTGGTGGTTTTAGCCCTATAGCAGGGAGAAATCAAGCACAGAAAAACCTTACACTATTAGTTCCTCTTCAACAGGCTGTAGGTCCGAGAAGGAAATCCAGTATTTGTCAAGGTACCGTTTACTACTTCTGATTTAATGAACTGGAAGGAGTCAGCTGGATCATATAGGGAAAACCCAGACAAAATGTATCATTCTTTTGGAATGATTATTGAAAATCTTAATCCAGACTGGCAGAACACGCAAGTTTTATTAAATAGCTTGTTAACCCGGAATAAAAGAGAAAGAGAAAAAGATAATAAAGAAGGAGAAATTAAAAGACAGAAAACAGAAAGCTGCAATTTTGTCAGCCACCCTTGGTAATGCCCAAATTTTAACTCGAGGTAGAGGTTTTTTCAGAGGGCGAGGAAAAGAGGTAGGAGAGTAGGTAGGGGAGTAGAATGTGGAAATATGATCAGACAGTCAGTAACCCTAGAAATTACTCAATATGCCTTTTTCAGGGATCAACGACACTGGAAAAATGAGTGTCTGAAAAATAAAAGAGCCATTCAGCCCCAGGAAATACCTCCTGAAGCTGACTTGCTGATGTTGGGAATTGAATCTAAGTAATAAAGACCAGGGACTCTCCAGCCAAGCCCCTGGTTCAGTAAATCTGGGGAATAAAACTTTTGATTTTCTAGTAGATACAGGAGCAAAATATTCAGTCATAAATACTTACAGAGGGACTCCAAGTAAATTTAATATGTCGATTGTTGGAGTCACGGGAAAGACAGAGGTCAGACCATTTTTGAAACCCTTGAAGTGTGAAATTGGAGGAAAAACAGTAATGCATGAATTTTTATAAGTATTGGCATCCCCAATACCTCTCCTAGGATGGGATTTTTTGAGTAATCTAGGAGCACATATAAAAAAAAAAAAAAAAGAAAAAAAAGGATTCAAGTTCATTTTCCTAAAGCTAATGCCTGGCAGGCACAAATATGCTTGTTACAAGCAGAATCGGAAAATAAAGAAGAGAACTTGGAAACGTTCCTGAGGAAATTAAGAATGCAGTCACTCCCTCTGTGTGGGCATCTGAGAAACCTGGAAAAGTGAAGAATGTGGAACCAGTAAAAATTGAATTAAAACCAAGAATTCGGCCGGTAAGAAAGAAACAATATCCTATTAGTATGGAAGCCAGGAAAGGCTTGGAGCCAACACTGCATAATTTTCTTAAATACGGACTTTTATGAGAGTGTCAATCTGAATACAGTACTCTAAACATGATTGTTTACAAGTCATTGACCAGGCCTATGCCAGCAGACCAGACCCGAGAGATGCTCCCCTCCAAACTCCAGATGAAGAACTATATACTGATGGAAGCAGTTTTGTTGTGAAGGGGATAAGAAAGACTGGTTATGCTGTGGTGACACTAACCGAGGATTGAGAAGTTAAAACATTGCCTCCAAATCCCTCTGCAAAAAAAGCTGAAATAATTGCCTTAACGAAGACTTTTATCTGCTAGTGGTACACCTATAAAGTATGGAGCAGAGATTTTAAACTTGCTGGAAGCAGTACAGAAGCTGAAGGAAGTCGATGTGATACATTATAAAACACATCAAAAAGAAAATTCAGCTGTAATCCGAGGAAATCGGAGGGCAGATGAAGCTGCAAAATGAGTGTCACTTAGCATTATTTGTGTTCTAATTCCATCAAGGGAAATGCAAGTAGAACCCCCAAAGTATAAAGAACAAAAAGATAAATTGGCTAAGTTACTAAAATGCAAAAAAGAAAATGGATGGTGGTAGATTACTCCACATGGACAATGACTCCTGAAATCATGAAAAAGTTAATGACTAAAACCCATGAAGAAACCCCTATGGGAGCAGAAGCAATGGTTGAATCAGTAAGATGTTATGCAATAGGGGTCAAAATGTTGCTCATTGCTAAAAGTGTGAGTAACCAATGTGAAATTTGTTTTAGGAACATTCCAAAGATACAAGCCTGACCCCCTCCAGGAGAGGTAAGAAAAGGCATAACTCCTGGTGAGTATTTGCAAATAAATTTTTCAGAATTGCCAAGGTGTAATCAATACCGATATTTATTGGTATTGGTGGATACCTTTTCTGGTTGGCTTGAAGCTTTCCCGTGTTGAACCAACAAGGCAAAAGAAGTAACAGAACACCTACTAAAAGAAATTATTCCAAGGTTTGGGGTTCCTCTAGGAATGTCCTCTGATAGAGGTCCACATTTCATAGCTGAGGTTGTCAGGAATATGAGCAAAATACTAGGGATTAGGTGGAATTTACACGCCCCCTGGAGGCCACAATCCAGTGGACAGGTAGAAAGAATCACTCAAACACTAAAATGACAAATTTCTAAATTATGCCAGGAAGCCAAATTAAAATGGGTTGAAGCTTTGCCACTTGCCCTACGGAAGATTAGAGTAACTCCTAGAATTGGAGAAAGGATAAGCCCATTTGAAATTCTATATAGAAAACCTTATAATGCCAATTTGACAGGGAAGCCTGAGCAAATGCATATAGTAAGAAAAAAGGTATCTTTTTATCTTTAAACAAGGTATTAAATTCCATTCACAAATACCGTACTTTTAAGAGCACCTGTACCCCTTGATTTCCCGGTACACTCTTTCTGTCCTGGAGATCAGGTCTACCTACGAATGTGGAAGGATGATCCTCTTGAAGAAAAGTGGAAAGGACCCTATTAAGTGTTGCTAACCATGAACACTGTTGTGAAACTTGGAAGAGTGGAACCCTGGATCCATTATACTAGGATAAAGAAAACACCTCCTGGACTGTGGACATTGGTACCTAAGGGACCTTTGAAATTAACTTTAAGAATCATTTCTTCATCTAAACTGCATACAAGGAATATTTATATTTTGTATCCTTATAATTGCAGGGGGGAACAATCATATTAACCTATTTGTACAAAGAATTTTGCTTGTGCTAAGATTGTTTATAATGAAGATCAAAGTCTTATTAAGTTTATTAGTGCTTTCATTAGACGCTATTGAGCTTCAATTCTTGATGCCAAAATGAGATAGAAATCGAAATATTTGGGAACTCTTAGCCAGAGAAGTAACCAACACATCTTCCTTCTGTATATCTGTAGAAAACTCGGTAGGAGAAATGTATAGTTCTTGTTTTATAGGGGTATCAATTCCTTTAGAGTTCTTAAAAAAACTATACTATGTTCCGAAATTTTGATGCCAAATTGACTTATCTTAACATATATAGTCTAGGTAAATCAACTAAAATCAAAGAAAAAAGGAATGTTGAGAGTGAAGGTGTGAGGAGCACTCCCTGCAATGCATTGTGTCAAGTTTGTAAATTGTTCTTCGAAATGCAAGAATTTGACTCTTTTGAAGCCTCCTTTAAGCTGCAATACCACACAAAATTTAAGCTATGCCTGGGCACATACTAGATTACCCATAGGCTAGTTTTTACTATGTGGGCAATTGGCATATTCCTACATACCAGAAAATGTGACTGGAGGACCATGTTCCATAGGAAGAATGGCTCCATTGTTATTGAATAAGGAAGATTTAGAACACAATAAACAAGGTAAGAGAAGTACACATCTGATACCTGAGGACTGTGACTCCCAAGTCACTCTCTATAGCTCTAGTGAAATGTCTGCAGCAGCCATACTTGCTCCTGGAGTTGGAGTGGCTATGAATTATCACACAATAAAAAGGATTACGTGTGCCCTAATTAAATGATACTTCACAGGCACTCACGGCTATCAGAACTGAAACGGCACAAATAAGGGAAGCTACTCTGGAAAATAGAGCGGCAATTGATTATCTACTTCTTACACACAATCATGGCTGTGAGGAGTTTAAAGGGATGTGTTGTTTTAATATAACAGATAATTCTCAATTGGTTGAAAATTCAACAACTGAAAGACCTGGCATCTGAATTCAAAGAACGAGAAGGATTAGACTTCTCTTGGTTACTCTCATGGCTTCCTGATCTCAAATGGTTGAAACATTTATTTTTACTTGTGTTACTTATAGTAATGATGATCATTAAAACTTGTTGCTTGATTCAGTGTATGCCGCTTTGCAGGTCAAAAATCTATAAAGAAATGGTGTGAGACTTACGTTGTTTAAAACATCATAGGTCTCAAAGGGGGGAATTGATATAGTATTGTTAGGTGTTGGAAACGTGAAAAAAGCAAAACAGTGAGAAATCTGTAAAGCACACATATTTCCTTGACACAGGGTGCCCAGAGCAAGCACAGGATGGGATGGAGGTCCAGTGATTTGTGTTTGTTGTGGCGCCAAGGAGGAATGTGAAGCCGGGTGTAGGCCGCACAGTCCCATTCTTTCACTCCTCTCAAGGACAGATTTATCTCCTGCTCTACCCTGCTGATTTTTGCAGTAGCAAGCTGACCTTGTTCCTCATCCTCCCTTTTTTTCTCACAAAAACCAGCTGTACCCCTTGGCACCAAGGAATGTACTGTGTCGTTACTCAAACGATAATGACTTGACCACAGTCCCACCCACTCACACATACATACTAAGATAAATACTACCCCAAGTTTGTACCTAACTGGAGGGGATGATAATCCGACACCAAATTGGAGGGACAGATCGATGGGTTTGAGCTCTCGCCCCCCCCCCAGAAGGGATGCCTTTTGGTAAGATTTCCCTTGGCTACGCCGAGTAATTACCCAGGAACTTAGTGTGTGTGATTGCAATTATTTTTCTTTTGTGTAGTGCTATATAGCCAACCTGCAGTTTGTGCATTTATCGTAGGCAATCTTAAAGAATCTGTAGATGCTGCATAAAAATAAACCGTACTATTCGTGAATCTGACTGCTTCTCTTGAATGCAACCAGACTTTCAGCATATGGGCTGTTTGGGCTAGGTCAGACCTATAGTGACGGCCACTAATCCGCACTATTCATGAATCTGATGGCTTCTTTTGAATGCAACCGGACCTACAGCATACGGGCAGTTTGTGCATCTGGGTCAGACCTATAGTTATGGCCCCAATTGGCATACCTATTAAGAGATAAGTCCAGCTGCCCCTAGCCCCTCTAATCTCTGAGGATTGGCTAGAACACAAGGGGAGTCATCTCTTACCAAATTTAGTCTCACCTTAAATGCAACAAGTATACTTCACATTTGCTAGTAGCCATGGTTAATGATTATGCTAGTAGCTATAGTTACCATATGGGAACAATTGCTAGGTCAAGCAAGAAGAACAAACTCCAATCTCCAAACCCCAGAAAATAGGTAGAACGTCCTGGACCATAAAGACAATGTCTGGGATTGTTTTGAGGATGAATTATTTGACAACTTGGCAAAATGACTATTTGCTTAGTTAACTTGGCAATGAAACTAACTTCTGAGTGTCCTGAAAGTAAACTGCCTTCATTATAATACTAAAAAACACACCCACAGGTCAAAAAGACCCCTGCCCAGGTTAAGACCCTTCCCCAAGCATGCATAGTATTAGAAGCATTAGGTAAGCCGTACTATAATTATATGATACTCACTAACCGATCAGTATCTAATAGGCTTGTTATGGAAAAGTACTAACTTCTGATTTTTGTGTACAAAAGGAGCATGAAAACCTGCTGTTGTTGTGCTTGATTTGTGGAAAAGTCCACCGAGCACCCAGGCCTGAATAAATACAATATCTCTCCTGAGTGTGTTAAGATTGGTTTATTGCATGCTGGGCACGAATCCGCTTTTTGGGTAACATACACAACTACCAAGTATCAGAGCTGAGTTGGCTGCAGCTGGACAATTACTTATATCATGTCTTTAGAGAAACTAGCTTGCCTGTGAACTTTGATTTGTACTCTTGCAACTGGCCCTGTTGTAATATACCTCCTACTGACTAAACGTGCATATATAGATTGTGTCTATACATGCATCCATTTGCAAGCAAATCACCTTGGGATCCTAAAATAATCAGTGGAGGTCTAGCCAACATAGTCAGTGGAGTATAAGACACAATTTCTCTCTTTTTTTGAGACACTCCTAGCTGTGCTCAAATGAATCAAGTCCCACTGTCTGTAGCAGGGACCAGCACTGACTGCAATGAAGGCAGGCACCTAGCTTAAACCAAGGTACCTCTTTTGTGGAATTTACCTGGTTCTGCAGTTGGGACTGACATCTCAAAGTAAGATGTTGTTAACTGGCTAATGACTGGGTGAGTCACTCCCCAAAGTGATGTTAATTGCTGAATCAAACTCCTAATGCATGTAAACCCCATCAGAAATGCTGCCAAGTATCATGGAAGTGTACTATTTGTGTACTTTTGCCAAGACTAGACCTTTAGTTGGGTGATAAGCTCTAGTGCCGGGATGCTGATACAGTTGTACCTTTACAAAAACCTTGCCTTTAGATAAGCTCACAAAGCTACACTACTTTTTATCATTACTTTGCTTTTAGGATGGAATTCTAAGGCCATTTTCTCATTCCATATAAAGCTATAAATAATACAGCATTATTAACAACTGAGACTAATAAGAGAGGTCAGAAGTACATTTGCTCACTATATTTCATTTAGACCAGATAATGAAGCTGGGAGTTATACTCTGATGCTATTGGTATATCAGTTGCCTACAGATTTGGATTGTTTATTTTTATCTCCTTAGTTATGATATCCACTGCTGTAATATAAAAATCTCTACTGGCTAGCTGCTGAGGGTGGAGGGGCTGAGGTGGGAGGGCTGGGGAGAGAGAAGGAGGAGAGAAAATGCCCATAATTTTGCATTTTCTTTGTGAGCACATCCTAGGGACAGAGCATCTAATTCCTCTAGCTTCATCTGATTGTTTTGTTTCAGGGGACTTGATATGCTCAGAAGTTGTTGGTGCATTCAACATCCCCTTCGTGTTATTTATGTGGAGTTGCATTTCATATTGCTGAAGGTATCTGGATGGACTCCAAAAAGAAGAAAAGCTATGGTTTATCCTGAGAGTTGAGATGTCACAGTGATAAGGGATAGGCAGATAAGATGTGCTAACAATATCATATTCCTTTGTCTTTTCAGGTCAGATACCTACTGGTAGATTATATGACTTTGTTGTTGTTGTTACATGCACTATTGGCAGTTAACTATCTTTGTTTCTCCACGTCAATGTCGGCAGTGTTAATGGTGCTATGCCACGTTTAAAGATGTATGACTAGGAACAGAATGTGTGTACTGGAAAAAATAGCTTAAATACTTGCTTTCTGAGTGGCTGTAATGTTTGAGCCATGACTATAGGGCTTAAAGCATGATGACAGTACTACAGTTGCTCAAGAAGCTATCTGTGTTTTGAACACCAGCCCATGCATTGTGATCTACACTCTTGAAGGGCAAAAGAGAAAGGGAGAGGTTAAAAATCTTGAAGTTGTTTCTGTGCATCAGTTAATTAATAATTAGAGAAATATATGTTCTGGTCTGAAGATGGTTGGTAGGAGGACAGGATTTTGTGATAAATCTATTTTATGGGGGGGTGGGGTTTTTTTTCTTTTTTTTTTTTTTTTCTCCAGGGATTATGTAAAAAGGCTGTTCTAATATACAATTTATCAAAGCAGCAAAGAATGAAAAAAACCTACTAGGACTGCAGCTCAGGGCATCTAATCTTCCTGATTCTGCACAGCATTTCCAGGAAGGTACTGACATTGGAGTCCATGACTTCTCCTGGCCTGTTCTTTTCCTGCATGACTGTGTAAATGATTAGTGGGCAGAAACTGGGGTAGCATCTTGGAGGGTGCTTTGGTTTCTCCCAATTTCTTCCACAGGAAGTCTTGGTAGTGGGGCATACTGAGGGAGCTTCATGCCCTTCTCATGACGTCAGCATGATCACCAATGGCTTTATGTAACTGATATTGCTCAAGGACTGTTCTTCTGTTTTAATGAGCTGAGATGATAAAAAAGGGAATTAGCAATCTATCTCAGAGTGCATTTGAAAACTGTTTTGCAACTGTAAACTTTTCATTCACAGTGAGTAGTATCTCTGCATGGCCATGAATTAGCTTGTGCACTAAGTGTAGTCCTGAATGAGCACATCGTTAGGTTCCCATGGATCCTTAATTGGTCTTTCTGAGTTTTCTGTTTCTCTTTGCATGCTGCAAGGAGAATCAGCAGTTAATGTGCAAAACAGCCTTTTGATGATGTGCTACCAGGTTGGAATAACATGTTGTTTCTCTTCAGCAGAAGCCTTCCTCTGGATGGAGCCCAATGTTTGGTAACAACACTGAGCATCCCTAAATCAGAAGTCAAGACCACCATGAATGACAGATCCAGATGCAAGCTTTTGATCTAGATTCCTGCAGTGGGGGCAGATGGTCCTATGCCAGGTCCACGCATGTAACTAGGCTGGTCTCAGGCAATGGAAAGGAAAAGAGGAACCTCAAAGAAACAAATATTTAACTTTTCTTAAAACTAAGAAGAGTTATTGGATCTATGTTCCAGATACTTGCTGCACAAAACTACCATCTCAGAGATGCACTTTGCAAGTGATTGCAACAGAAACAAATAGACATTGGTGCTTATTAGCTTTTTTAGGCAAGAGATACATTTTTCTGGTTCTGGCTGTCAGTGTATTTGTCTGACTGCCATGATGGCTCTCTCTTGGTGCTTCTTGTTCCTGCAGTTATTAAAGCCACTAGCTAAGGAGAGGATCTCATTCTTCTGAACTTTCCCCTCTTGTCATTCAACTCATATTCATCTCACTAGAGGGAAATGAGAATTACAGAAGAGTAAGGATCTGCCTCTCAGCCTGTGGAAGGCCCATGCAGTGAAAGAGAAGAAACATCGTGCATATGGGTTGGGTACTAGCGCAGGAGAAGTCCGTGCCCTTTGCTTCCCTTGCATCCAAAGAGCTGCTACCCAGGACATAAGAGGGGGCCTGGGCCAGACTACTAAGATGAAGGAAGCTGCAGAAAGTACTGACAATTGGTTAGACCAGGGGCCCCACTCCTTTCCTTCCCTTCCCCCAAGCATTTGAGTAAGTAATTAAGGAATTAGTTATTAATATAACTGTCCCATTAGCACACGGCTTCCTTGCTTTTGTTACTAAGTGAATGGAGAGATCTAAGAACATCAGGGAGGCATTTTTCTGCTGGGAAGGCAACAATAATGTGTTCAGATCACAGGACTCTCCTCCTCTGTGGGAAGGGTGCTGGGGAGGTGTTCCCACCCTTCTTCCTCCATTGGGACTTGACCACCTACCCTTCAGCACTTCCCTGCTACTTCAGTCCATTTCACTTCTAAGATTGCTCAGTTTCTCTGTGTTTATTAGTCTTATCAGATAATGGAGGTTTTCCTTCAATTGCCTTGCAAAGTCTTTACCTTGCTATTTTCTTTACATGATGTACTAGCTTCTGTCTTGCCAGTTTTTAGTGCTGTAAAGAATTTCAGGATAAAATCTGTATGTAAGTAGCTCTATAATGTATGTGTGCATTGGAAGGTATTGTATTGTAAGGTGATTTATGGGTACTGGAATACTCAATAAAGGAGTTCGTCTGCAGATCAAGGGCATAGCACTTCAGCTGTTATCTGGTGTCTAATACAGTTTGATGACTTTTTTGAATATTTAACCTTCCACTGATGTTTAATCATGTCCAGGTGAGATCCATCTATCCAGTTATCCATCCCATCCATCCACCCATTTTGTAATGTATGAACTGACAATTATGCTAAACAACTACTATTAAATATTTCGCATCTGTGGAATGAGATAATTGGAACCTAGGAATATTGGAAGAATTGGCTCAGAAATTTGATGAGCCATTAATGTTCATTTTAGAAATGTATGGAATGTTAGAAAATGTTCAAAGTATTCCAGGAAAACAACCCCAAAACTATTATTAACTTTTAAGTATGTAAACTAGATGACCTGATAAACTTAGTTAATCTTTCATAAGCCTAAGTAAAAATTATGAAAATTTTTATATGAGCTTATATGGCAAAGAATTAAAAGGTATACAGTTAATACCAATCATCATGGAAAATAACCTGATTGCATGAAATTGCAAGTTTGGTTAATAAAGTAAAATTTCACTGAGTATACATAAACTTTTCCAGAGTATTTGAGAGTGCCCTTCTTTACAGAAAATGAAAGCAGCCCATATCAAACTTAAAAATTGGATGATAGACCACCAAAAAAATAGTAAGTTGTGACTTACTTACAATATCGAGGAGTTTCTAGTAGGCCCCTCCAGGAGCATGCTGAAAGCTCTGTGCTATTCATTTTCTCTAACATTACCTGGAAGACATCTAAAGTAATTACTGGTAAAATTTGCCAATCATACAAAAATGGTGAAGTGATAAATAATGACAGAAGTAAGTCATGTTGACCTGGGTCACTGCATAGGCTGGGCTCAGTTAAAAAGTGTTCATTTTAATCCATCAAAATGGAAAATTAAGTATCCGCAGGAAAAAGCAAGTGGGTCACTCATAAAAAGGGGAAATCTTCACTAGAAAACACTGCTTCTAAGAAGAACACGGGTGTCATGATAACAGCCAACTACATGAGCTCCCAGGATTATGTTGAAAAACTCAAAGTCCCAAGACTCAGTACAGTCTTGGGATGAAGCCAGTCTCTGAGGAATATCCTTTAGAAGTAGCAAGGTGATGTTACCTCTGAGTATGGCTCAGGAAAGATCCTTACTGGAATTCTGCATTTAGTTTTAGTGATTTCTCTACAAAAAATAAGTTTTAGGAATTATTCAGAACTAAAAGAATAATTTTAGGTCTGAAAAAGTAACGAGTTGCCACAATTTATCGAAGAGAAGGTTAAACAGTCTTCTGACCATAGCGTATAAACAATTTTTAATAGAACATGTTTCTTTAATATAGAAAAAAAAAAGAGCTTGATGTTTTCTTCTGGATGGAAGCAGACATTTGACAAATTTAAAATGGAAATAAGACACTGAATCTGCGTTTTTTTAAATAGTGAAGGTAATTAACTATTTTACAACATCTTGTTTAGCAATAGGGGTGGAGCACCTATCACATGAAATCTTGATTAAGAGACTATCTAAAAGGGATGCTATGATTCAAGCAAAAGGTTTGAACCTGTCACATGAGCTGAAGTATCTGGCATGTGTTATTTCAGACTTCAGTCCAAAGGATCAGAACAGTCCCTTCTGATAGTGCCTGTCTGTCTGTTGTTCATTTCATATTTCAGATATTTAGAAAATCATTTCTTGCCTGCTAATCTGGCATGAACTGCGGTAACATTCATGATAGAGGCGACAATTGATGTTAATACCTTATAATAAGTGGCCCCAAAGTGTGGGCCGCAGACCACTGAGACAGCTGACTGGTACTTGTTCTTCATCTTGCTTCCAGCTGAGAGAAACTGAACAGATGGGAAGGGAAGATTAAATGAAGAGTGAAAGTAGATGGCATGATTAACTTTCTCTAAAGGTCAGAACACCCAGTGCAGAAGATAGCTTGAAATACACATGCATCTTCCTTATGTTACCTTCCTGTCTTCCTGTGCATGAAACTACTTCTATACATTGAGGCAGTGTGAGCTGGAATGTGCAGAGAAGTGGTCCCTGTTATTGTGCATTGTCAGTTGGATTCTCTTGAGACAGTGCCTCAAAGAAGCAGTATCTTCTCTGAAGAAGGTTGAAAGCTCTAGACGCTAACCCTGAATATGGTGGTTGAAACCAAGAAGTACTTTTCTTCCTATGATTCTTCTTTTTCACAATCTCTTTCTCTTTTTTTTTTTTTTTCATACAGAAATTACTGTCATGACTCACATCATTGAAAGCACAAGGTTAAGATTCGAGATTAAACTAGAATTTGGACAGTTTAAATTACTAAATGGTCAGATCTGGGGTTTTGACTTATACATACATGTGGAACCAGGGTACCTGCTCAGGAGCAACTTTTTCTAAAAAGAGAAAAAGAAGCAGCAAAAATCTGATATAGAAAACCACAACAGATTTCTTATCCTAAGAATAGAGCTAACACTAAAATATTCTACTTTTTCCTGTAAACAGAACTTCTCTAAAGGATGAGCAACTGTTTCTCTGATGCTATGGATTGTGGTTCTATCCATTCTGCTAAGTAGGAGTTCGAGTCAGCCAATGAATGGATGGATAGAAGAAGTGAAGGATTCAGGTTTCAGCCATTCTTTGGAGACCCCATGAATCAAATATTGGACCAGCATACATACATGTCTGCTGTGGAAAAGAAGCATTGTGGTTCTAAAAGAAGCACAGTGTTCCAACCCAGCTGATGATGATCTTCCTCACAAGGAACAAATGAGACAGTGAGGAATCACTCATAGATAAGTGAATGGTATTTCGTCTTCTTTTGAATGATGATGAGAACTGAAGCAATTTCCTAACTGCTCTCAGAAATGGAAATAATTCTTGACTTGCTTTCTGAGCCTTTCTTGTAAATGTTTGATATCATGATGTGTCAATATAAGGTTTATGGGGAAAGTATATGGTTGGAAAAATCAGACGAACTGTGGGAGACCGCGGCCTGTCAGCCTTGCACAGCCTCTGAGAAACAGCCAGGCTTTGATGAGAAACAGGCCTTGGGAGAAAGATAAGAAACTGCTGAGTTGTGCCAAGGTGGCAGGGAAAAACAACGGCCAGCTGCAACACTGAACTGTGGAAAAGTACTGAACTGTGAGAAGTTACTGCTGCGTGAACAGCGCGTGAACAAGAAGGTGATTGGTCTGCACAGCGCGTGTTAGAGTGGTCTGATGCTGATAGGAGAAAAGGTTGATAACTGTCTAATTGCTGATTTGCTAATTATGAAGTAAGAGCTTTGGTGAGAGCATAAGTATGTACTACTGAAAAAATAAATGGCTTTGCTTGTTATAACTCTCATAGAGTTGTGCAGGTCCGATATCCTGCCGCAACAACAAACTTTTGAGGAGACAATTTCTTCTGCCTGTGAGAGATGAAAAACCAGGCCTGTGAGAAACACAGACTAAAAAAAAACAGCCTGAGAAAGTGATAAAAGTTGAGGCTGATCAAAGAAATGCCTCAAACACTCGCAAGACAAAACTATGAGTCACGGGTTGGATAGTGTGGAGCTCAAAGCTGATTTGGCTGCCCAAATAACACAAGATGCAGCTGGTGGAAGGAGCCCTCTGGAGACACGACGGTTCTGCTCTGGTGCACCTGGCCAAATTTCAAGTGCCATCTGTCCGGTGAATGACCTTTGCTTAATTATCCACGAAATGCATATTAAAGTTAACACCCCTCAATATGCTAACGAAGACTAACAAGACCATGCTAATTACATCATCCCATGAAACACCTTACTCCTCCCCGTACAAGGGATATGTAGGTATGTGGGTTAACCTAGGGGACGAATCCAAGAAAAGGGTGTATAAATTGAGAGGGGGGAAAGAAAGGGGGCGGTCCTGGAGAGTGCAGTGAAGTGAAGAAGACGGATGCAAGTGAAAAAGACGGATGCCTCCTGGAACCCTCAGTGGTGGGATCGACACAGAAACCCAGAGTGGTGATCTCCATTCCTCTACTCCTTCTATCTCCCTCCTTTCCTTTTCCCCATTTTTTCCTTCACAACCATTAAGAAATGCAAGGCATATTCTATTGCTTGCCACAACTTGCTATATACTTAGCCAATTATTGTGTGTTCAATTAGTACATTGTGGGTAGTTAATAAACATTTGGACTTTTAGACTTGTCTCACCGTTGTCCGCTCCGTTGGGGATTTGCGAATCTGAGTCACTTGTCTCCCTCATCTGAGCGGGACGTGACATTAAAATTGGCGTAGTCGGCAGGATCCCCTTCGGTGTCAGAAAGTCTTAAGAGATACCAGTTCTCTATCCAACAACCTCGGACAGGGGGAATCGGGAATTGGCCTCTCAGCTATATGCTGGGAGAGGGTCAGAGGAATACCAATTTTCTATCCAATAAATTCGGACAGGGAGAATCGGGAAGTGACGTCTCAGCTCTAAGCCAGGAGAGGTTCAAGCAGTGGCGAGCCATGACTGGCTGTGAAATAGCGGTGCTTGACTGCTCCCCTATTTTTGAGAAACTGAAGTAGTATAAGGCTTGTCCTCCTTCTTTAGTAAAGGTTTGGGCCCACGGAAATTGGCATAATCCAGAAGCAGTGGCAAGCTATATCAGTGTGCTTGCGGAGGTACAAGGGTCGCAACCAGGCAAAGGAAAAGCTATAGTGTGCGCTGTATTAGGGGCAGCGCTGACTGCAGCCCAAAAAGACAAAACATTTTACCAAAGAACTAGCAGAGGAAATGATCAAATCCTTACAAGATCTGGTAAAAGCTCTTCAGGATCAATTGGTCGAGGAACGTAATGTTACTGAACAAATAGCTAAATTCTTGCAAGAGCAAATTGAAGTTTTGAAAAGCCAATTAGCTGCTGAGCATAACACCACTCACCGACTTCACACGGCTCTGTTAGATGCCTTGAACTGAGAAAAAATCTTACAGTCCGAATTAGAGGAGAATGAACAAGAAACCTGCAACCGGATAGATGTCGGCTTTTCCAGATACTGAACAGGGAGTTATGAGTCTGGCAAAAGCAGAAGCTAGATCCTTGTATCCAACAAAGGAGTTAGACATAAGCTGAGAAATATTTTACTCCGAAAATGAGGGGGCAAATTTAAGACCATTAATTAAAACGGAGACCACCGAGGGTCAGGGTGGAAGAGCTCCGCAGGTCACCATTCGGACGACACCATAACCAGAAACTGAGCTTGCAAAAATTCAGGAGAAATATACCACACGTGCTCAGGAAACCGAGACTGAATACATTTAGAGGGTATCTTTGACTGGTGGCGACCGAATTTTGTTATCAGAAGATGAGGCCCAGGGGTACTGGGGGCCAGGGGTTTTCTTAATTACTGACAACCAGAGAGAGCCGTGGTCGTTAACTCAACAAGCTGCCTACTGGGCTGGGGGTCTGGACTCCTTAGAAAGGGGGGATCCAGTATGTATTGAGACTCCAACCATAAATCATTTGACCGAAAGTCTGCAGAAGGCTGCTTGTCTCCAATTAATGCATGACAGGCATTTAGTTCCGCAGTAGCCTTCCCCAATGCTATTAATTGCTAACCCTGATCAAATGACTCCCCTGATTCGGGGTTTGCCGGACTCTTTGAAATTATATGCAGTACAACTACAAGATCGTTTGTGAAATGCATTAGCCCCGCGAGGGGGGAGACGGGCAGGGGGAAGACCCATGACTTGGGGAGAGATAGCTCAGGACTTAATAAATTACGGCCGGAGAATGGGACTTACCAGGGTAACGGGTAAACCTAAGCCCTCAGTATGCAGAGTGGAACAGCAGGAAAATCTGTCTCCTTCCTCTCCACAAGTCTTAAGGGCAAAGAGAAACCTCTTGTGGACTGAAGGAATTGGACAGGAGATTCCCCGAGAGTTAATGGATGGTATGCCTACTACAGTTTTAGAAACGCTCATTCAAGCCTGGAAATACAAAAGAAAGCTTCCCCACCCAACTGAGCAGACCTTTTGGGCAAAGGGAGGGACAGAACTGAAAACTAACGAGATGGTGGTAATTGCTTCTCAAACACCAACTGCCCCTGAAGAGGACTTGATTGATTTAGGGTTGGGAAACTGGACGCGCCATCCCCAGTAAGTGAGCCGGGGGATGGTGGGTGGGTCCACTTAAGGAGGCTCACAGAGAATACTAAAGGAGACTTGTTGATTACCTTTCCGCTTGGCCCCTTTAAAACTCCAGTTTACATCTCTAGTAGATACGGGTGCTCAGATTTCAGCACTCCAAGCTGATGTTGCCAAGCGGAATGGCATAATTGCTGACAAAAAGCAGATCTGGGTTACAGATGTTTTCGGGGACTCTAAGCCACAGCCGACTGCTCGGGTGAAATGCTGGTTACCTGGGAATGAAACTGCAACAGAGGCTATTATGATCCTGGGAAATTTCCCCACAAATATCCTGGGACTTGACCTATTGAAGGGACAAGCCTGGGTGGATTCAAAAGGAAGGGAATGGAAATTTGGGTTCCAGACCACCTTTAGAAGACTTTTACAGCAAGCGCCTACGCTTCCTCCTTCTAAAATTGTTAATGTGAAACCCTATGCCTTACCCTTAGGTGCCAGGGAGGGGATCGCTCTGGTAATAGCAGAGCGGCGGGAACAAGGGATAATTATTCCAACTCACTCACCCTATAATTCCCCAGTGTGGCCAGTCCGTAAACCTAACGGAAAGTGGCGTCTGACAATTGACTATCGGCGATTAAATGCCAATACAGGTCCTCTAACAGCTGTAGTACCTAACTCAGCTGAACTGATTGCAACCATACAGGAACAAGCCCACCAGATCTTAGCAACTATTGATGTGAAAGATATGTTCTTTATGGTCCCCATACAGGAGGAAGACAGAGATTGCTTTGCCTTTACATGGGAAGGCGTGCAATTGAGTTTTACATGTCTCCCCCAGGGATACTGCCATTCGCCGACCATCGCTCATTATGCACTAGCACAGGAGCTTGCTCAAATCCCTCCTAGGGAAGGGGTCAGGGTATATCAGTATACTGATGATGTTCTGATTGGTGGCTCTGATGCTGCTGCAGTGGGACAGACCCAGACAGAGATAATCACCCACCTAGAAAATTTCGGGCTCCAAATTCCAGCCAAAAAGATAGAACTCCCATCCTCCGAGGTAAAGTATCTGGGTATTTGGTGGTGGGGAGGAACAGTGTGTATTCCCCCGGAAACTTTAACTGCCTTGGAAGAAGTAAAGAGTCCTGGAAATAAGAAGGAGCTGCAACATGCCCTAGGCTTGCTGGTATTTTGGAGGAAACATATTCACAATTTTTCCATCATAGCTCATACTTTGTATGATTTGACACTCAAAAAGGCTATTTGGGTCTGGACTCCCATCCATGAAGAAGCCTTAAAGCTGTTAATCTTTGTGGCTAGAGTATATCAGGCTTTAGGGCCAATACATCCAACAGATCCATTCCAAATTGAGTGGGGTTTTGCAATTCATGGACTCTCCATACATATGTTGCAATGTGGGCCGGAGGGTACAACCTGCCCTATAGGGTTTCATTCGCGCAGTTTCAAAGACGCAAACAAGTGTTACTCAATCTGGGAGAAGGGTCTTTTTGTGGTTAGTCTAGCTTTGCAGGAAGCTGAAAAAAATCGTACAGCAGCAACCAATCATTCTACGAGGACCCTTTAAGATCCTGAAACTAGTACTGGCCGGAATCCCCCCTCCTGTGGGGGTTGCACAGCGAGAGACAGTGAGGAAGTGGTATGCACAATTAGAACATTATTGCCACACACATCAGAGAGAGGAGGGGGCACCCAAATGCTCAAAATACAAGATCCACCCTCCGACCATCCTAAATCCCCTCCCTCATAAATAAAACCTGATCCCTCATTTGAAACCCATCTAAAGAATGGCGCTGCATGTCAAGGACTGTTACGATTGCTTTGAGCACAAGTATAGTGAAGACAGGGTAGAGCGTCTTTGTGTTAGAATCAGGGGGAAGGCCAACAGGCCAGATGTTGTAGTAGGAGTCTACTATAGGCTACCCACCCAGGACAGAGAGGTGGATGAAATATTCTATAGGCATTTAGGAGAAATCTCACCATCGCTTGCCCTTGTTCTTGTGGGAGACTTTAACTTCCCAGACATCTGCTGGAAATACAACACAGCAGAGCGGGACCAGTCCCGGAGATTCCTGGAATGTGTGGAAGACAACTTCCTGACGCAGCTGGTGAGAGAACCAACCAGAGAAGGTGCCCTGCTGGATCTCCTCTTTGTGAACAGAGAAGAACTGGTGTATGATGTGGCAGCTGGAGGCTGACTAGGGCACAGAGATTATGAAATAACAGAGTTCTCTATTCTTAGAGAGGCCAGGAGAGGGGGCAGCAGAACTGATATCCTGGACTTCCAAAGGGCTGACTTTGTCTTGTTTGGTCACCTGCTTGACAGGATCCCTTGGGAGACGGTCCTGAAGGGTATAGGGGTCCAGGAAGGCTGGAAACTCTTTCAGAAGGAAGTGTTAATGGCTCAGGAGCAGGCTGTCCCCAGGTGCTGTAAGAGAAGCCAGCGACAAGAGAAGACAACAGTGGCTAAACAGGGAGCTTTGGATGCAATTCAGAGAGAAAAAGGAGAGTTTACAGCTTTTGGAAGAAGAGGCTAGCCACTCACAATGATTACAAAGATGCTGTGAGGCTATGCAGGGTGGAAATCAGGAGGTCTAAAGCCCAGCTGGAAATTAATCTGGCTTCAGCAATCAAGGACAACAAGAAATGTTTCTATAAGTATGTCAGTAGCAAAAGAAAGACCAGGGAGAGTCTCCATCCCCTGCTAGATGCAGGAGGAAACATGGTAACAAGTGATGAGGAAAAGGCTGACGTGCTTAATGCCTTGTTTGCCTCAGTCGTTAATAACAAGACTAGTTGTACTGAGGGAATCCAGCCTCTTCACCAAGAAGACAGAGACTGGGAGAACGACCCCCCCGCAATCCAGGAGGAGTTAGTCAGTTACCTACTGCATCACATAGACATACACAAGTCTATGGACTGGATGGGATACACCCGAGGGTGCTGAAGGAGCTGGCTGGGGTGCTCGCCAAGCCGCTTTCCATCATTTACCAGCAGTCCGGGCTGACCGGGGAGGTCCCCACAGATTGAAAATTGGCCAATGTGACGCCCATATATAAGAAGGGTTGGAAGGATGATCCGGGAAATTACAGGACTGTCAGATTGACCTCGGTACCCGGGAAGCTGATGGAGCAGCTCATCCTGAGTACCATCATACAACACATGCAGGACAACCAGATGATCAGGCCCAGTCAGCATGGGTTTATGAAAGGCAGGTCCTGCTTGACAAACCTGATCTCCTTCTACAACAGGGCGACCTGCTTATTGGATGAGGGAAAGGCTGTGGATGTTGTCTACCTTGACTTTAGTAAGGCCTTTGACACCATTTCCCACAGCATTCTCCTGGCAAAACTGGGTGCTCCTGGCTTGGATGGGCACACGGTTTGCTGGGTAAAAAACTGGCTGGATGGCCGGGCCCAAAGAGTTTTGGTGAATGGAGTTCAATCCATTTGGCGGCCGGTCATGAGTGGTGTTCCCCAGGGCTCGGTTTTGGGGCCACTCCTGTTTAACATCTTTATTGATGATCTAGACGAGGGGATCGAGTGCACCCTCAGTAAGTTTGCAGACGACACCAAGTTGGGTGGGAGTGTTGATCTGCTCGAGGGTAGGGAGGCTCTGCAGAGAGATCTGGACAGGCTGGAGCAATGGGCTAAGGACAACTGGATGAGTTTCCAGAAGGCCAAATGCCGGGTGCTGCACTTCGGCCACAACAACCCCCAGCAGCGCTACAGGCTTGGGGAGGGGGAGGAGTGGCTGGAGAGCTGCCAGTCAGAGAGGGACCTGGGGGTGTTGACTGATAGCCATCTGAACATGAGCCAGCAGTGTGCCCAGGTGGCCAAGAAGGCCAATGGTATCCTGTCTTGCATCAGAAATAGTGTGGCCAGCAGGGACAGGGAAGTGATCTTGCCCCTGTACTCGGCACTGGTAAGGCCACAGCTCGATGACTGTGTTGAGTTTTGGGCCCCTCACTACAAAAAGGACATTGAATTACTCGAGCGTGTCCAAAGAAGGGCAACGAAGCTGGTGAAGGGTCTGGAGCACAGGTCTTATGAGGAGCGGCTGAGGGAACTGGGGTTGTTTAGTCTGGAGAAGAGGAGGCTGAGGGAGACCTCATCGCCCTCTACAACTACCTGAATGGAGGTTACAGAGAGCTGGGGATGAGTCTCTTTAACCAAGTAATAAGCTATAGGACAAGAGGTAATGGCCTCAAGTTGCACCAGGGAAGGTTTAGACTAGATATTAGGAAGCATTTCTTTACAGAACAGGTTGTTGGGTGTTGTAATGGGCTGCCCAGGGAGGTGGTGGAGTCCCCATCCCTGGAGGTGTTTAAGAGTCAGGTTGGCATAGCGCTTAGGGATATGGTGTAGTTGGGAACTGTCATTGTTAGGTTAATGGTTGGACTGGATGATCTTCAAGCTCTTTTCCAACCTAGACGATTCTGTGATTCTGTGAATATATGCTTCACTGACGTGTCCTCTAGAAGAGAGGGAAAATTATGGAAATACAGAGCGGTAGCACTGCATGTGTAAGAGTCGGTCAGAAGATCAGCATTGTCTCAACATTGTCATCAGGGACATGGACAGTGAGGTACCCAACAACGGCCTGTTTGGAGCGCAGTTGCCGATCCCTGGAGTGGGATGTGGTGCAAAGGCTCCTGAATGCAAAACTGCGTGGCACAGCGAGTGCTGTGCTGTTCTCCTGAGTACTGAACCGTGTGGTGCAGGCAGTGCAGTGCTGTTCTTCGGTGCCTGAGCCATGTAGTACAAAGAGTGCTGTGCTATTGTTCAGTACCTGGGCCTAGCCAGAGCCGTTAGAGATAATTGCATAGCCATTGTCAAAAAAGATGGATCGCAACTGTTGCCATAACATCGATGAAGAAATCATGAACCTTAGACGAACTTTGCTTCATTATAATACCAAAACACACCTCCTGGTTGAAGGTTACCCGCCTCCAAGACTGACCACACCTCGGACACTCCCCCCCGCGCATGTGCCATGGCCTCGCTCGAGAAGGGCGGAGATATGATAATTGAATTCTGAGAAGGGCGGAGACCCCTGAGGCAGAGGTGGAGCAAGGTGTGTTACTAAGCATAAAAGATGACTCTGGACAAGGAAAATTGGAAGCTTCCCCACCAAGGACCACGACAATCGACAATGCAGCATCTGCTGGACCCGGGACCGTTAGGACGTCGTGAGATCAGCGGTGGTAGCTATAACCTCTCTCCCTCCTCTCTCTAAACTTAACTTTACTTTTCTCCTTTCTTTCACCCATCTGTAACTATCGCGTGCCTCTTCACAGGCAACACAATAAAGTTTCACTGTTTGATTACTGCTATCCCCTTTGGTGTTGGTCACCTTAATTTTGCACTTTCGAGATCGTAGCAAATGAACCATCATGAGTCCACCGAGTGGACCGTGACAGGGACCGAATCATAACAGAGGGTGAGGGAAGTGCTCAGGTGGGAGAGTTAACAGCGGTATGGAGCGTGATTGTTAAAGAAGCTGAGACTACAGAACCAGTATTTATTTATACAGATTCCTATACCGTATTCAAGGGGTGTATCACATTTTGGGAACAAAACCACTGGGAAGTAAATCGGGTACCAGTGTGGCAGCGTGAGAAGTGGGAGGAAATCTTAAACATTGCAAAACGGAAGTCCTTTTTAGTAGGATGGGTCGCTGCACACCAGTCAGGAAATCACCCTGCCCAACTACTAAACAACCAGGTGGATTCAATGACCCATTTGATGAGAATGGCTACAGAAGGTGAGGAGGAAAAATGGGAACACTTACTGGAATGGTTGCATGTAAAGCGGGGTCATTCAGGAAGCAAAGATTTGTTTAAAGAGACAATAAGCAGGGGATGGTCCATAACCAGGGAATTGTGCAATACCATTATTTCAGCATGTAGTCTATGTCATACTCGACTGGGAGAGCACAACCCTCTTAAGGACCAACCCGTACATCTAAGGGACAACAAGGGACTATGTGATGCCTGGCAGGTGGATTATATTGGTCCTTTCTGGCTCTCCAAGGGAAAACGCTCTGTATTGATGGGGGTGGAAATAGTGTCGGGCCTAACACAAGCAGAAGCTGTATCTCGAGCAACTGCAGAAAATACAGTGAAGGGGTTAAAACATTGGTTTAGCTGCTTGCCTAAGCCCAAATCGATCCAATCAGACAATGGGAGTCACTTTACTGCCGGGGTGGTTCAGGAGTGGGCTTGAGATGAAGGAATCCAGTGGATTTTCCATACTCCATACTATCCCAAAACAAATGCGATTGTGGAAAGCACCAACGGACTTCTAAAGCAGGCCCTAAAACCCCTCGAACCAGGATGGCCACAACAGGTGCCAGATGCAGTAATGAGGATAAACAGCCGGAGGGGAAGTAATGGATGCCCACGACTTACCGCGTTCTGTCCCAAGCCTCTGTCCATACTCACCAGGAAAAAAGAGACTAAAGACCCTGCAAACCCGCTCCATTATCCTGGACAACCTGTTCTAGTAGAATTGCCCACCGTGGGGCAAGTACCCCTAACCCTAAAAACTCCCATCAATATTTGTTCGTGGGTGGCTACTGATGTCCATGGGAAAAAATACCATATCAATACCGGGTGGATTGACCCTTCTTTCTAACCATCATTGTTTTGTTATGTATATATTTGTTTTACAGGGCATTGATCCTAGATGACAGGGCACCTATGTTACTTTTAGCACTTTCAATAGTTATAGGCATTATTGGCTAGTTATTATTTGTAATCTGCTTACATTATTATATTATTTGTGGAATCATACCTGCTGAGTGTGGAATAAATCATTGCCAATCAATTACAATCAACAATCCAGGAAATTTTACAGGTACATTTAATGAGTTCACTTATTAGAAGGTTAACCTGGAGTTGTGCCTTAAGTTACCTTATTGGGAATCACCTCCAAAATAAAGGAAGCCTGTGAGCCACCTGTGACTGCAAACTGGTGCTTGCAAATACCAAACAGATTACAGTGCTAGCTCATATAACTGGATGTGGTCCTTACAACATGACATCCACCAACAGCAAGATGAAGTAATCAGAGACTAGTTGGAGGGGTCTGATTCCACAAATTAAGTGTTAATGAATTATACCTGAATATTAAATTGTATTCCCACTTAAATCCTTATAGACCTGCTAATGTGATTGTGTAACCTCAAATAGTTTTAGAAAATTTAACTTAGCCATTATATGTACTAAAGAACTGAACAAGGTATGCCTTTAGGGAATTAAAGGTGCAGACCCAACAAGCATCTAAGATGGCGTTGCAAAATCCGGCTAGCATTGCTGAAGGAACACAGACTGTGCGGTATGCTGAGTCTAACTGAAGGACAATGCTGCATCACGGATGCCTCCTGGAACCCTTGCTAGCGGGGTCGACGCGGAAACCAAGACCGGTGATCTGCATTCCCCTATTCCCTCTATCTCCCTCTTTTCCTTTTTCCCCTTTTTTCCTTCACTACCATTAAGAAATGCAAGGCATACTGTATTGCTTGCCACAATTCGCTATATACTTAGCCAATTATCGTGTGTTTAATTAGTACATTGTGGGTAGTTAATAAATGTTTGGACTTGGAGACTTGTCTCACCATTGTCCACTCTGTTGGGGATTTGCGAATCTGAGTCACTTGTCTCCCTCATCTGAGTGGGACGTGAAACTGCCACTGTAAAACCAGAAGCAAAGAATGAGCTTGATGTAGGTTTTACACAAGTTATGAGTGGGGTCTAAGTAGGTGCTCAGTTAAGGATGCACTGAGAGTGTTGCTGAATGAAGATGAAGGCTATTCTTACATTCGTTTTGTTGGAGTTGTACAATATAAACAAGATGAAAATAACTGTTGAAGCTCCTACCAGTCATATCACAATCCATTTCTTATCTTAATTTCTTTGCTCCCAGGTTCTCTCTTGGATCCCACTAAATTTGTGGGTTCTTGATAAAGAACACTGCAGCTTCTGAAATAACCAGTCATCCTTCTTGGTCTATCAGAGACAAGCATCAGAAAAGGTGACCTTCCTTTTGATAATATTTCATAGTGAGTTAGGTAAATTCCTTCCTGGGCTAATCGAGAAAAAAAAAAGGAAAACAGATCAGGAAGGTACACTGTGAATTGTACTAGTGACTGGTGACTATTTTTATCAGTTCTCTCATGTCCCAGGGAGTCTCTGAAATAGATCTGAACTGTGCTGGGTACCAAGAGGAGAAAGGAAGGACTTATACAAGTACATTTTAAGCTGGAACATAGTTAATCATAGTACTAGCAACAGCAGCAAGCAGAGCTCCACCTCTCTCCCAAGTGCTTTCTAGTGATTTCTTTATCTGGTGAGAATCTTCCTATTTACCAAAGAAAGAATCAGGAAAAAAACCTCAGAAAACCTTTGAGTTGATAACTCTCCTCATCCATGGATCCTAAAGCCCTGTGCAGAGGAGTCAGTATCTGCTACAAGAGGGGGAAATCAAAGCACGCAGCCAGGTTTACCCATGATCACCCAGATTGAGCAGGAACACAGGACTGGAATTTCTTATGCTTACACCACCTTACTCCTGGACCTGCTCATTTCTCTGAATGAACTTAAGGAGAGCTGTATTTTGTTTTGTTTTTTTTTTTATTATTAAATGAGAAACTGCCAGATTTGGCAGGGTGTGCTGAGGCACGCTATAAGCAGGCGCTGAGCAATATTTTTCTGATGTATGTCAGGGTCTGTTGTTCCACTCCTATGTCTTATGGAGTGATGCCAATGTACTTTAGACCTGATCTGCAATGCTCCTGGTCCCAGGGCCCTGCATAGCTTTGCCAGTGTCCTAGTCTGTTGATGTTTCTGTTCCAGCTTCAAGGTTGAAACTCTGTAGACCATCACAACCTGCCTGCTGCCTTGCATCTCCCACCCCACATTTCTGCCACCATACTGCGGTATTGAACTGCCATGGTGTGTTTTTCATAACATGATACAAGCTCTACTCAACCCTCAGCCCTTCTCCTGAGCTTCACCCCCTCCTGTGTCCAGTCCTCATTCCTCACTGCTTTTATCACCTTTAATCTCTCTCCTGTTTCTCTTCATAAACTAGGAGCCAGAAGAAGTTTAGTAGGGAATAGAAATATTTAACAGCAAAGGTAATTAACTATCAAGTACTGTTATCTTCTCTCTTTTGGCATCTTCAGAGAAGACTGGATGTTTTTCCAAATGAGGTGGCCCACTAGCAACTTATGACTGGACTCCCTGCAGGAATCTGGAATGAAACTCGATGTCCATGTTGTACCAAGAGTCAAATATAGCCTTTAGGCCATATAAACCTATGGTCCTAAGAAGCCCTCACAGTTTGTAGCCAAAGCTAGAATGCTCCTTGCTACATTTATATGGGATATTTCAAAAAAGGGGTGGGACATCTCTACTGCCAGTGTGAAAGTCCATCTGGAATGCATAGAAAAGGAGAAAAACATCCAGCAGTTGTGGTTGCTCACACCTGTCAGACCATGTGAAGTGCTAAGGCTTGGACAACCGGCCCAAGCCAGAGTTGACCTATAGATGAATCCTGTATATTTTATAACTGATAACCATTGTGCTAATAGGTATTATACTAAGTTATAACAAACCACCTATTCTGTTACATTGGAAGTATTGAAGCCTGAACAACAGGCCCTGAGCCGAAGCTGCTAACTCAGTATGGAATCATTAGTGAAATATGTATGGAAGATGTAACTGTCTTGAATGTATCTTTATCTTTCTTTGTGTGTGGATAAGATAACAGGGTCATGGAGACAGTTGGCTGGCACTGTGACCTGATGTGAGACCTTGTGCATAATCCAATTAGAGAGCAGAGAAACTCCCTGAGCTTCTCCCTTGAGCCCTGGCCAGGCTCTGGGGGAATCTAATGTGAGATTGAAAAAAGATATTTCCGCTTAAAACAAAGGTGCCAGCTATTCTGGCTAGCTGATTTTTGGGTATATAAGGCTGGACCCGCTCACAACGACTTTGGAAGCCTCACCTACGGGTGGACGCACCGTGTAGGATTTCCCACTTGCAGGGAAAGGCTCTCCAAATCCTCGCTGTAACCGGGGCTGCCCAGCGACTGCGGATCTGGATGATGGTAACGTATGCAAGTGGTGATGGATCTTTCTTAATCACTATTCTCTCTCTCTTGTAGTAATGATTTGATGCATTACCCTGTATTTTCCTATTTAAGTGCACTATTCTGTCTTTTCTTACTGTAGGTTTTCTGTATTATTCTGTTACATTATTTAGTTATCCCCAGTAAAATACACCTACTCTTTTCACTCTGGTGACCGAGTTTAACTGGTATCCTTAATCAGCAAAACAACATGAGACTGGTGTTTGCTGTAGTTTGCATTCCTCACTGCTCCTTGTCAGACAAGAGGCAGCGGCCTCTGAATTGGGAAAGTCAAAGCTTTCATGACCACAGCGTGGTTTCTTCGGCATGTGCAGGTGCTAATGGTTCTCTGCAGGGTCTTGGACTCCAGAAACTAGGGGAAAGGCTTGTGACTCATCTCTCTTTCTTCCTAACACTCCCGTGTCTATCCATACACTATCCTCTCAGTAGTAGACAAAGCTGATGATAACTTTGTGCTGGAAATGCAGGGCAGAATTCAGAGCCAAATGGGAAGGAATATAAGTCCTATTTTGAGATGCTTCTCTACTGACTCACTTTGGGCCAGCTGCTTACAGCTAGTTCAGCAGTGAGACAAGAGCAGCAAATGAAGCATTTTCTGTTCCCATGGAAAAAAACATGGTGACATTTTTCTCCATAGCATTTCTTTAAGTTTGTTTAAAGCAGAACTTAGTGACAATTTCTCAACAACCTGTGGCTTCTGGTACAGCAATTTCACAGAATCACAGAATCATCTAGGTTGGAAAAGACCTTGAAGATCACTTAGTCTAACCATTAAGCTAACATTGACAGTTCTCAACTACACCATATCCCTATCCCCTATGTCAATCCAACTCTTAAACACCTCCAGGGATGGGGACTCCACCACAGCCCTGGGCAGCTCATTCCAATGCCTAACAACCTGTTCTGTAAAGAAATGCTTCCTACTATCTAGTCTAAACCTTCCCTGGTGCAACTTGAGGCCATTACCTCTTGTCCTATAGCTTGTTACTTGGTTAAAGAGACTCATCCCCAGCTCTCTGCAACCTCCATTCAGGTAGTTGTAGAGGGCGATGAGGTCTCCCCTCAGCCTCCTCTTCTCCAGACTAAACAACCCCAGTTCCCTCAGCCGCTCCTCATAAGACCTGTGCTCCAGACCCTTCACCAGCTTCATTGCCCTTCTTTGGACACGCTCGAGTAATTCAATGTCCTTTTTGTAGTGAGGGACCCAAAACTGATCACGGTCATCGAGGTGCGGCCTCACCAGTGCCGAGTACAGGGGTAAGATCACTTCCTCTGATAGAAGCCAGGATGCCATTGGCCTTCTTGGCCACCTGGGCACACTGCTGGCTCATGTTCAGCCGGCTGTCAATCAACACCCCCAGGTCCCTCTCTGACTGGCAGCTTTCCAGCCACTCCTCCCCAAGCCTGTAGCACTGCTGGGGGTTGTTGTGGCTGAAGTGCAGAACCTGGCATTTGGCCTTATTGAAACATGCAGTTGGCTTTAGCCCATCGCTCCAGCCTGTGCAGAGCCTCCCTACCCTCGAGCAGACCAACACTCCCACCCAACTTGGTGTCGTCTGCAAATTTACTGAGGGTGCACTCGATCCCCTCGTCTAGATCATCAATAAAGATGTTAAACAGGAGTGGCCCCAAAACTGAGCCCTGGGGGACACCACTCGTGACTGGTCGCCAAATGGATTGAACTTCGTTCACCACCACTCTTTAGGCCCAGCCATCCAGCCAGTTTTTTACCCAACGAATCGTGTGCCCATCCAAGCTGTGAGCAGCCAGTTTTGCCAGGAGAATGCTGTGGGAAATGGTGTCAAAGGCCTTACTAAAGTCAAGGTAGACAACATCCACAGCCTTTCCCTCATCCAATAAGCAGGTCGTCCTGTCGTAAAAGGAGATCAGGTTTGTCAAGCAGGACCTGCCTTTCATAAACCCATGCTGACTGGGCCTGATCATCTGGTTGTCCCGCATGTGTTGTATGATGGTACTCAGGATGAGCTGCTCCATCAGCTTCCCGGGCACCGAAGTCAAGCTGACAGGCCTGTAATTACCCAGATCATCCTTCCAACCCTTCTTATATATGGGTGTCACATTGGCCAATTTCCAATCTGTGGGGACCTCCCCTGTCAGCCAAGACTGCTCGTAAATGATGGAAAGCGGCTTGGCGAGCACCCCAGCCAGCTCCTTCAGCACCCTCGGGTGTATCCCATCCAGTCCCATAGACTTGTGTATGTCTATGTGATGCAGTAGGTCACTGACTAACTCCTCCTGGATTGCAGGGGGGGTCGTTCTCCCAGTCTCTGTCTTCTGGATGAGGAGGTTGAATTCCCTCAGTACAACTAGTCTTGTTATTAAAGACTGAGGAAAAGAAGGCATTTACTATGGTTCTGCATAGGAGATACATTTTAAAAGGTCATATAATGATGGAATATCTTTCTGGGGCTAGACAGTATTGTCCCCCCCCCCAGGCTAGCATTTGGAGAGCTCTAGCGGGGTTAAAAATATGAAACAGAATGTAAATGCTATGTGTTTACATGTTGAGTTTCGGGAAGTGTTTAAGCAGAAAAGGAAAGAGTTTTCTTATTTTCAATGTGTCCTGGTTTCAGCTGGGATAGCGTTAATTTTTCTTCTTAGTAGCTAGAATAGTGCTGTGCTGTGGATACAGTATGGGATTTGATATGAGAAGAATGCTGCTAATACACTGATGTTTACGGTTGTCGCTAAGAAATCAAGGACTCTCCAACTACCCATGTCCTGTCTATGTGCAGACAAGAAGCGGGGACGGGGCACAGCCAGAGCACTGGACCCAGATTAGCCAATAGAATCTTCCATATCATATAACATCATGCTCAGTATATAAAGGAGGGGTGGCTGGGAAGGAGGGGTTTCTGTCTCGCTTCTGAGATTGCAATTGACAGATCTTGATATTTCGGGATCACAAGCTGGGAACAAGCTGGGTATTGGTTGGTGGGTGGTGAGCAATTGCATTGTGCATTAACTGTTTGTACTTTTTATTATTGTTATTGGTTTATTTTATAACATTTACTAAACTGTTTTTATCTCAACCTACAAGTCTCCCGTTATCTCTCCATTTTCCTCCATCCCCCAGGCGGGGGAGAGTGAGCGAGCGGCTGCGAGGTGTTCGGCTGCTGGCCGTGTTCAAACCGCGACACAAAGTTTAAAAAAAATCTTTTACTGTAGGAAAAAAGTAATTTTGTTTTTTTTCTTTAAAATTGGCTTTCTGAACAAAAATAAAAGATAATCTGCAGCACCTTCAGTTGGATTTAGCAAAACAAATGAAAGGCCTGATTTTTTGTAATATCCTCTACATTTTTACATTGCTTTAAATTTGAAGGTCAGCAGGGTGGGAGGTTTTTAAGAGCAGCGTGACATGGTTGAGATAATTAGCTACCTGTACTTCTGGTATTTCTATCCTTCTGGTGGTTGTGCACATGGCAGCACATTCAACATATTTATCTAAGACCAACAGTCACAGCAGGCACTCAGCTTTATGGCATTCAGAGAAAACTGGGGCTTGACACCTGTGACCCAAAACTGACTGGACTTGGATATTTGTCTCAGAAGCTAATATAGGGTGACTAAGATCCACTAGCAATCTCTAATTTCTGCTTTTGCTTGCCTGTGTGCTTGAATCTACATATCCAAAGGGCACCATCCTGCTTTCAGGCTGGAATATCCCACCATTAGTTTTGGAGGTTACTTCATCAAAAAAGCTGATGTGTAGATTCTCCCAGTAAGACTCACAGTTAAGAAAAATTGCTGCTAAAATTCCTCAATCCCTGCTTAGGTATCAGCCATAACCTCACAGTACCTTGGAAACAGTAATAAAGCCAGCCCCACAACCCTACCCCACAAGCTAGGTATGTATTGCTGTAGGAGTGTTAGCCCTGCACAGCTGTGGAAGATTCAATACTTAAGAGCCAAATAGACATCAGCTGGTCAGCTCAGAGAGCTCAGCAAGAGAGGGCAGCTCTGTCAGACAGGCCTTGGAAGAAAGATAAGTCAGCTCAGGGAAAGTATGGAACTATTTCTGGGAGAGAGGGTTGATGACTGTCTAGTTGTTGATTTGTTTATTATGAAGTAAGATCTTGAATGAGAGCAAAAGTATGTATTATTGTATGAGTATGTATTATGTAAGAAGAGAGAAAAAGAGATATTAAAGAAAATAAACAGCCCCTGCCCTGCAGAAAGAAAGAAGAACATTGTGACGTGTGAATTATTTTGGCCGCTACAACTTATTACAATTTAAAGCAACTTATTAAAACTTAATACATATTGCTATCCTCATTAAGCCTTGTAGCCAGAGAGTCTTTTAGCTAAGAGGAGATAAAGTGAATACCTGTCCAGAAGATTCTTGTCCTTACTGGACTTGGCTTTCACCTCACTTCTCCATTTACATTTGGTCTTCCCCCTTGTCGATATGCGGAGAACCAGGCTCAGTAGTCCCCTAAATATTTATGATAGGAATAACAATTTCATTGCCAAAGGTCTATTTCTAATCCATGGGTATCCTTGGATCATCAGTTTTCAGTGTCACCTAGAGTAGAGCTCTGGGCTCTGGAGAGAATGGGGTAATTCCTAATTTCTCATTTGAATTTCCCAGCTGCCTCTTCACACCAAACTTTTGTCCTTCATTCTTCTAGTGCTTGAGACTGCAGCAACACAATGACTACTGGCAAAGGGGAATGCTGTGTTCCCTCACGTCAGGGTACAAGGATCCTTCAGTCAAAGGGGAAAATAGCCTTTTCAGACTCTGTGGATGGGCAGGAGAAACTGTGCATAAAGGAGGGGCATGGAACTCTTGGAAGTACCATCTGACATGCACCATATCTAGCAAGGGATGAAGTAGGATGTCCAGAAGGGGAAAGGGCAAGTCAGTATGTAAGGGAATCATAGTGTGGAGTCTGAGAGTGGCTTTAAAGTCAAATGAAAAAAATCCAGTAAGTCGTAACTCTGGAAGTATGCCTGAGAGACAGACTCCAGATCAGCTGCAAGTAACAAGAGAAGAAAAGCAATAGTTTGTCCCATTGCACTTCTCAGGGAAGGTCTGCAAAGAGTGCAGGATGTGGGGAACCAGTAATTGCACATCCCAGTGCTGGGCACATGGATAGGGGCGATCCCCTGTCTACTAGGTGGGATGGGATCAAATGTGGCAGGGTCCCCAGGCTGCCACACTGCCAGAAGGGACCCTTCACAGCAACACCTTTGCAAACAGTGGGATTCCACTGACACCATGCACACATCACCAAATGGCTGTTGGCTGGCTGAGCCCTCCCTTTGTGGGTGCAGCTCAGGGCGTCCCTAGCTGGTGGCTCACAGGCTGTGCTCTTGTCTATGCTCCCACTGGTGGGGTTGAGCCAGCAGTGAGGCTGTATGAGCATGGTGCAGCTTTCAAACCCAGACTCTTAGCATGGCCTATCAAATGAGGCACAGGGTTAGGTCAGGGTATCTACATCTGCTGTGGTGCTGACTCAGATTCAGTGGGCTCAGAGCATGGCTGCCTGCAGTCCACCAAGCAGCCATCCCCACAGAAGAGCAGGCATCCAGCTGATGTTGTTCAGCCCTTGTCCCCTTGCAGTCTAATGAATCACAGCTGCTGGAAAGCTGCCCCCACAACTCTGTCTTCCCTTCAGCCCCACAACATGTTTTTCCTTTTCCTTACATACAGAAGTTCCCCTTCTGTCACATGCTCCCGGTGCTGACACCTTCAGCATTTTACCTATCGCCCCCCCGTCCCCCGTCGTCCCCCCCCCCCCCCCCATCCCCTCCATTTTGCTCCAGGTATTTTAGTCTTTTCTGTACCCTCCCCACCTCCCCTTCCAAGGGGGGAATATTTTCCACCCCATCACCAGCAGCTGCAGCACCCCACTGCTGGTGAGATGCCAAACCTTCACCTCTAAACAGCACACACAACTCTGAGCATGAGACAATTAGGAGACAAAGAGGGAAGGGGGAAGTATCGACAGGAGTAAATTGAGAGAAATCATAAAGATTAAGCAGAAGGAAAGCAGTTTGAAAGGTAAAGTATTCAGAGAAAGCCCTTTCCTAGATGAATCTGATTGTTTTGTTATCTTTACCCACCAAAGCATTTACTTTGGTTTGTCGCCCGATCCACAAACACTTTCGAGGAGATGACATTACCGAAAGGCAGGAACATCTGCATCAGCTCAGCATCCCCAAACTCCTGGGGCAGATGGTAGATAAACAGGTTACAGCCCTCTGGTCCTATCAAGAGAAAAAGAAGACTCATGAATGGAGAGAGATAGGATATGAGAAAGCACATGGTGGAGATTTACTTTGGCATCCCCTCTCTCTGACTGGTGAGGGGTCACCTCTAGGAAGCAGTCTGTAGACTCTCAGGGGAAAGGACAAAGCAGAAGACCAGGAACTCAGAAAGTCACCTGGAGGTGACTAACTTCATTAACCTTCCCAGGACAGACACCAGGATAAAATCTAGAGACAGAGGAATGCAGCAGCACATATGGCCATGGAAAGACAGAATGGAGGAATAAGAACAAAAAGCATGAAAGATGCAGTTCATAGTTTTTCTTTGCTCCTCATAATCTCATTTAATCTGTAGAGTTTTGGTTGACCCCCCTCACTAACCCTTGCCTCTTCTCAGTGTCTGCGTGCAGAAGTTTCCTTATCCTTCTTGTGTCTGTGACAGAACTGTAATAACAAGTAGAAAGAGATGTACAAACCCACGGGCTTATTTTGTTTTGTAGAATTTTACATTCAGCCCTCCAACTCAGCTCAGCCAAAGGCTTCCCCAAATCTGGACCGTTTGGCCCTGTCCCCATTGTAGAGGGTTCTGCAAGAGAGATTACAGATGGATTCATATTCAAAATACATTGCAAAAGGAATTGCCTCTTTTGCCTCAGTGCTGTAACATATAGACTTGGGTGCTTGGAAGAATATCCAGAAAAGGAGTCTTTAGTTTGAATATGTAGTTTTGTTAAAGTAGATATTCTCAGAAAATGTTCTGTTGAAATTGCATTTTGGGACAGAAGAGGGAGAACCTGCCTCTGGTCAAATGGCTTAGAATGTAACTTTTCAATATGACTTTTATTTTTAAGCATGTTGTACTTAAGCAAAAGTCAAAAGGGAACAGGTGTGTTGAAAAAATAAACATTTAAATCACTTTCAGTATTCACTAGCAGAAAACTGTATAGTTTGACGAAGCAAGGATTGGTGGGTTTTTTTCATGGAGTTGTTTCCAAAGGTACTTCCAGCTGCTGCCCAGCTCTGCAGTGACCTCAACAGGTAACTCCAGCTCTGGTTTGTTCGGGGGGAGTGGGATGAAGGGGAAATAGCGTGTGCTCCTTGCCACAAGGGTAAGAGGACAGAGGGAAGGAGGGTTTCCTTCCCCCAGCCCATGTGCCTACAACCCTGTGACCTGACTCATCCAACTTTCCCCCATTTACAGCTGGGGCACCATGTGGGGAAGGAAAGGGGTTTTTTAATACTCTCATTTTCTTCATCAAGGCATAATTACGGTGTCATAACACAGCAAATAATTACAGCTTTGCCTTTCCTGATAGGGAGAAGTGGTCTCTTAGATGCTCCCACCTTTTATTAGCCATTACTCATCCCCCTGGCTGGCAGAAGTACAGCAAAGTCAGGATTCTGACAGATGCCCATTTAAAGCTCATTAAAATTCCTGGGCCTCAGCATGATTGAAGTCACAGGCTCTCCACATTTTCTTTTGGCTTAATGGAAAATGAAGCCCTAATGAATATTTGCTAAGCACAATTTTCCCCACTAATTTGCTAAAAGGACTGTCATGAAGGAAGAGCTGATCCTTTGCATCTTGTGCATTTCCTAGAGGTCATGAGGATGGTAACAAGGTTTCTTCCAAATGGGGGTGATAGTGGTAAGGTGGGATAATTAACTAATTAGGCACCCAGTCATCTGCTTAGCTAAATTACTTTTGAACCTTAGTGGCCCACAATCATGCTCCCCTATTTCATGCCAAGCTTTTCCATCTTACCTCCCCACCTCCCATCTATCCCTTACTAGTCTCCTCACTGAGCAACTATCCCTTCTCCAATCTTTTCTGTAGTTCAGCTCCACATAATGTGGAGTTACGGGCACTATAAACTAGATATGAAACAGTCTGAAAGTATTAAACAAACACTGACCCCTTTAGGTGTCTGTTAGAGTTGAGAAAATTCTACCCAGGAGAAGACCATAGTCCAGAATAGCAGGGAAAAATCAATTCCTTCATCTGAACATGTCCCAGAGCACTACTGCCATGGGATTTGAGATACACACTATAATAGAATGGGTAAAATCTTGATTTTGCTTCAGTTAGTGGCAAAATCCCCACTGACATCACCAGAGCCAGCAGTTTGCTCTGTAAAACTTGAAAATTCTTTCAAAAATGCCAGCTACATTTCCTGGGGTCTTGGATGGCTTGTGCATGAGTAGGGATTCTGCCTGCGTGTGCTGAGAAACACCTACTAAGGCATAAGGCAGAGCAGGAGGCACATAACTTCATCTATACCAGGTTTAGAGGTTAGGCTCAAGGAAAGAACAACCCTTATTTCACCTTGAAATTAATTTTTTCTCACACTGCTCGGAGACCAAGAGGAAGAGACCAGGGAAGATATGAAAAAGCAGAGACCATCCTCAAAGCCCAGTTCAGCTTTGAAATGTGGCTGGGAAACCCATGCTGCGGCTTCCCATACTAACTCAGACATTCAAGGCCAAACTCACTCTGTTCCCAACTACAGAGGGGTTTTGCTAATCTCTAATGCTGAAAACTCCACCTGCTATTAAGAAACAACCTGGGGTAGTTCGATTTTTTTACCATCCTCACATTTGAAAATTCTACCACTAGAATTTAACAAGAAATTCTTGTTAAATCCACCCATCTGTAGGTTACCTACCACAGTTAGGCTCCTTGGTAAAGAAGTCACAAAACACGCTCTCTCTGTCTCAGCCTTGAGGTTTTGTTTTTTTCTCCTATGTCAAGTTAATCTGGGCACTCCATGGAAGACTATGTGTATGGCCACCTCTTCATATATGCATGTATATTTTTAAGAAACCAAACACATGAATTGTTCAGCTCAGAATGCTATGAAGAGCTAACTTAGTTCTTAGTGCACACATGCAATGACTTTTAACGGGCTCAGTCAGGATCAGTGCAGCAAGAGGAAGACCAGAGCTGGTATGGCAAACCCTTAGTGAAAACTCTAGCTATCTTGTTGGAGAGAAAGGTCTTGTTTCAACTGAGTTAATGGATTATTGGAGAGCAGTATACTTGGCAGTTCAGGGCTGAATACAGTACTAAAATTATTTACTGCACACTTTAGTTTTCAAAAGGGCTGTAAATCAGCTCAAAAATCTAACCATCACAACACTTAGAAAAAAAGAATCAAGGTTCAGTCCTACCCTGACATGTACCATAGCTCTTGGGTTTATGGCTTTCAGTTATAGATATTTCTGTTCATTAATAACACTAGAAGCACAGATAGACTTGACTTGGACAACAGGAAAAGTTGCAAGGAATGCAGTTTATGAACTGTTTGTATATTACAGACAAACGATAATGGAAAAAACCTGGGATTGAGAACACAGGAGCACATGGTAGAGAACTCTATAGTGAGTCTGTGTTGATTTGGCTTGTTTGGTCCCAAGCTGCTAAGCCATTGCTCTGCCCATGCTCCTCACCCTCCTGCTCATTGTTAGTTATTTAGTGTGGAGACAGCAAGATCCAAAATATCCCTGGGTGTCCACTGTCAACATGAGTAAACTCCACATACCTGAGCTGACATCAGCTCTCTATCATTGCATCCCCAACACTGTGAGTCACTGTTGTAAGGAAAGGCTATGACCAGACTTCTCTTCCAACAGTAATTAAAAAAAGAGCCATCTCATAACAATGTATGAAGTTAGCCTGCATCCCCGGTCAACTGCACAACTCACCTCTACAGCAAATACTCAGAGGCTGGAATTTCATTGTCTCTTCTACATCTGCTTGCTATTCAATCCCCAGCATGTTTGAGCACAGGGCAGATGAGAGTCACAAACCTGCACCATTTTAATACCTAAGTGTACTTCTGATTTTCAGAAACTACATCAAGATAAGTAATACCATACAAATTTAAAATTACCCCTAAGTTTTGCCTGGTTGACACAGCCTGAATCAAGACTTCACCTCTAGCTTTGATTGTTTTAGGTCTGCTTCACCCTATGCACCCCATCAGCTGCCGGCAACCTCAGTGCTCATGTGGAAGTAATAACTAATCTCTACAGGAACATTGCAGCAGCCAAGTGGCTCTGGGCTTGTTATCCAACCAGGATCCGGGAGCGGAGAATTAGCATTGTTATTAACAATATGATCATTTATGTCATTGTTGTGGGCTGGTTCATTAACAAATCAACGTTTGTGCACATCCTTGAAAACATAAAGTACTCTTCTCAGCACTGAGCATTTTTATTAGAGTTCCCTCTTGCTGCATTTTCCTGTTAAAGGTTACAGATACTTAAAGGTCTTCACCCTCGGCTAAAAAGGAGTGTTGTGCCTTACAGATTCTCCCTCTAGCAAGCAGGAGAGCAAGCCACAGTATCTAAACACTGCAGGAAAATGGAGGACACTGGGAATAGCAGCATGCATCAGACTGGTGGTTCATCTCATATATCTGGCCCCAACCATCCTCAATACCAGCAGCTTACAGGAAGGAGTGAGGAGTTATGATATACCTTGTCCACTGGGTAATGCACCCTCAACCCACACAGACACATGGTGCCTTACAAATACAGGGGTCTTTGGGCATTGGGTATTCAAATTGAGCACAACATCTATTCCTTGCTTCTGATTGTTTCTGGCACAATGCTATGCTGAGCAATGATCTGCTCGCCATTTTGTCCTGTGCTTAATCTAGTCCCAGTAAGTAATAAAAAGCAAATTCCTTCAGCATGGGGGAACATCTCTGTAATGATACGCTAGGTCTGTGCATCTGTTCTCACAGCAGGGATGTGTACTAGAGCTAATTGGGAGCTGGAAGTTTTGTTCCCCAGGAAATTCTGACATTGGAAAAAAATTAATTCCAAATTAGATCGAAGTGCTGACATATCTAATTTTCTTACAAAATAAGATTTCTCCCCCAGAGTAGTTCTAGGACAGCAGAATGTTTTAGTTTGATAGTGTAATCTTGATTCATTTAATTCTGTTACACTATATTAAATATTAAATGTCATTATACATAATAACATGTATAAGAGAATATATCTGAATTAGTAATCTAATAGAGGATAAAAATTGAAATGTAATTATTTAAAATGAGGGTCTCTACACTAAGCTGGAGCACGTGACTTAAATTCCTCACTTAGGCAAGCAGTCCCCTCTTCTTGTCAAAAGAGAGCAGTGGACTCCCTGGATCACAGTTGGGACTACCTGAGTGAGTTGCCTCTGAGGATCCCCCTGCTCCCCACTGACTGTAAAGGGAACATAAGGGACTATCTCTTCATTCAGGCAAGTTTTTTGGTGCAAAGCATGGCGTAGATACCTCCCAGAACACTTCCATGCAATAGTGGGAGATTCACCTCTCCTTACTTTTCATGTCTCCAGTGCAGCCATCCTGTCCTGTGGACTAGATAACCCAACTCCTCTCATGGTCAATGTAAAGAAATAGCTACTTTTACTATATGATTCATCTCATCCTGATATAGATATTGTATTCTAAAAGGGCTGATTTCTGTTTCCAGATTATCAATGAAGGCTGAAAGGACTAGATCAGCTCCTCTAAATAGCTGATCCTCGTTCTCTAAATAGGAGGTGTCTGAAATCACGTTCTAATGAAGGGCCACCAGTGCTTTGTTTCCTATTAAATTCTTTATTCCAGTGCAATTGCATTTTTATCTGCATTCTTGTTGCTTGCCTCTAACACAGACCCCCCCACTGGACATTATTGGTTATGTTGCTAGCAGATCTTTCCATGGCCCACACACATCAGCATGCTCCCCTCCCTGGGGACTGAGGAGATCTCAGCAGTGATTCCCCATAAGGATGTTCCCACATATTACTGTTAGTGCCAATGATGCCGTGCCACATATGGAAACTGAGAAAAGACTCAGTGTACCAGGGATTCAAAGCAATCAGGTGTTTAATGGATACTCTCTAGATGTATGAGGAGAAGAACCAATGTGGTGGGAATGGTGTGCTGGGGCCAGAAAAGAGGACATCCCATTTACTCACCTTCTCTTTGTTGCTGTGGGATCATGGGAGGCGGCTGTGGGAATGCTTGGCTAATCTGGCCATAAGCAGCAGGATAAGCAGCTACAGGGGAGAGAAAGGGAGAGAAGAAAGAGGGACAGATTTCAGTGCTGGGAAGCAAGGAGCTTTCACTCCAAACCATGATACCAAGCTAGAGGTGGGATCCCCCCTGCATTTTGCCTCTGTGACAGGCCATCTCATGCAGCGTGAGATGTGGCAGAAGAACCACAGAGACTGTCTTTCTCTCACACAAACACAGTGGAAACAGTGTTCAGTGTGCCGGGTTTGTGTGGCAGGGGTTTTTGGTAGCGGGGGAGGAGGCCCCCTGTAAGAAGCTTCTCGAAAGCTTCCCCAGCTCCAAGTTGGACCTGCCTCTGGCCAAGGCTGAGCCAATTAGTGATGGTGGCCACACCTCTGCGATAACGTATTTAAGATGGGCAACCTGAGAGGAAGGGGGGGACTTGGAGGACGAGTTATGAGAAGGACACCTATGTGAACACCGAGGTCAGTGGAAGAAAGAGAAGGATGAAGGGGGGGAGGTGCACAGAAGCAGAGACCCCCCCTGTATCCTGTGGTGAGACAGCAGGGCCGCCCTCCCTGCCACCCATGGAGGTCACCTGAGGAGCAGAGATTCACCTGCAGCCTGTGGAGGACCCCTGGGACTCTATGGGAAGAAGAAGCCCCTGCTGTTGTAGTTCGGTGCTGGGAGGACTGCAGCACATGGAGGTGACTCACGTCAGAGCATCTCAAGAAGAATGCATCCCATGGGGAGGATACACAGTGGAGAGAGTTTGTGCAGGACTGTCTCCCGTGAGAGGGATGCCACATGGAGCAGGGGGAAGAATGCAGAAGAGTGCTTCCCCCCCACCTTGGAGGAAGAGCGGCAGACTGACTGCACCCCCCATCCCCTGCTCCTGTGCTGCTGGGGGAAGAATTAGAAATATTGGGAACAAAACTGAGCCTGGGAAGAAGGGACGGGTGGGGGAAGGTGTTTTAAGATATGGTAATGCTTCTCACTGTCCTATTCTGTCTGTTAAGTGTTGGTTTTGTTAGTGTTTGAATTAAAGTGATGTTCTTGGTTTTTTTCTTCCCCTAACAACAAGTCTGTCTTTTGCCTGTGACCTTTAATGGGTGAGTGACCCCTCCTGTCCTTATCTCGATTCCTGAGCCTTTTGATTCATTTTTTTCTCTTTCCCAGCGCTGGGAGGGAAGGGGTGAGTGAACGGCTGTGTGGTGCTCAGTTTCCCTCTGGGCTCAAACCAGGACATGCAGCAATAAGACAATTTTCCCCACCTCAGCTCCCCCACCAAGGAGACAAGGGGAGATATTCAGTATCACAGATGATAGATGATGTGCCTTGCTGCTAAAAATACAGAGTATGGGTCACATGTGAGACCAGAGAGGGGGATAGGGGCCATGTGTGTGCAGAGGGGTTAATTAACAGCTCAAAGGGTTGATCTGCTTCCCATCTATCAAACCTCACAAGCAGTAAATGACAATAACTAAACCACCGGCAAATGAAGCCCTACATGGAGAATTAAATGAACTTTCCAGATACAGTGCTGACATGAGATAATAGCCATTCCTCAGTGGGAACCCACGATTGCTCCAGTTACCACAGGAAATAATGTCTTTGGGGTGGCAGCTTCCTCGTAAAGTTGACTATGGACACCTCGCAAGGGGAGGCTGAACATGGCGGGGTCATGGTCTGCACCAGGTCACTTTGGCTGATGTCAGTCCATCAACTGCAAAGGAGCTGCTCAGCATACAGGGCAACACAAGCGGAGGCTGACTTGTTGGGAGCCACGGAGAAAGCCGCTGGGAAGCCAGGAGTATGTCTACATAGCTCTTAAGCAAGTGTCAAACTAACTAGCTGGGTACGACCAGTGTAGACATACCCTAAAATATGGATATGTGCAGACATACCATACCCTGACAGGCTCTGGTTACCCATCTCCCTTCCTCACTGCAGCACTCAGGAGACCTGTTATAGAAAGTGGTCTCCAAATCAGTGGTCTGATTTTGCACTTGTGCACTGTGCTAAGCAGACCAGAACTGGTCCTGTCAATGAAGCTGCACGGAGGTACAGGTCACTGGGAGCCTTTCCTGGGGAAAGGATGTTGCCTCCTTTGTGAGAGAAGACCCTGGGCTTTATATTTGTTTCCACAAGAAGTGCAAATTTAATCTGAGAATTTGTGGACCACAGCTTGCCCCTATATCAGCAAACACCTCCCTTCCCCCAGCCCCCTCAGGTGTGTTCAGAGATTAAAGGCTTTAGAGAACAGAAAGGTTAATTGGGACAAAGTTTTAATACTAACGACCTGCGTACTGCTGCACTCCAGCATAGGCTTGCTGCAAGGGGTCTGCTGCAGTGGGGCTCTGTGCTGTGGAGACACAAGAGAGAGAAGCAATTAACAGATTAAAACATGACAAGCACTCTCCCTTTCTCTTCCCTCATCAATATGTGGTGTGGGACAGACAAACCCAGGGGCTGAAGGTCCCAGAAGAGGAACAGCTCTCTCACCCTGTGGACAGGACTGCGCAGAGCCCCCTCATGATATCCAAGAGGGCTCTGTCCCCCAGCAGTCACCCTGTGAGACTTTGAAGAGAGGGCAAACAAACCTCCCCCCCTCAATCTTAAATTATGGAGCCCACCTCTGATCATACAGATTTTTGGCATTGCAGTAATCAATGCTAAAGGGTCCTCATCTTACACCAGGACTGACACTGTGCTAGGTGCTGTGCAAACTCAGATCTCAGTGAAAGCTACAGTCACATGAAACTTTCAATCAGAGCAGAAAACAACAGGGGCATAGCAGGAGGAAGAAGAAGAGAACAAAGCAGTGGCTCTTGCCATCACAACAATGTTTTGAAGGACTGTGTTGCTGCCAGGCAGCCCTCTGTGAGAGGAGATGCTGCTTGGAGGGGGAGGGAAACACCACTCGTCTGCTCCAGGGAGGATGCTGTGAAGCTCTGCATAAGGCATGCAGTCCCTTGTTGGCTTCAGAGTGCATTTTCTCTCTTTATAAATGTACATTCCCCCAAAAAACTGTTTATTTTTGTGACACTTTGAAGTCTAGCTCAAATACAACCAAAGCTAGTTAAGATTTTTTTTTTCCCTTTTCCCCTTTGGTTGATAGGGAGAGAAAAAAAGAGAGCAAGGGAAACGTGTTGATACCGCAAAAGCCGGTCAGAGAAGAACTCTCTAAAACTCAAAAGTCAGAGTGTTAGAAAGCAGGCATTCTTTATTACGGCGCCGGGTGCACGGGGGATCTCTCCACCAAACGTGCACATCTAAGTCAGTGAAACCCTGACTTAAATGTAGGTAACTCATACATATTCATATGGTGTTACAATATAAACATACATATTCATAACAAAAAGCAATTAGTCCCAAAGTTCTTGTGTCAACAGTTCTTTCCACCTTAATTTGAAACGTGATGCTATCCTTGAGATAGGAGTCAACCGTTAAGTTATAAATGTATCAATATGTCTTGTTCTTCCTCCATCTTATCGGTAACGTGATGCGATGTGTATCCTTGAGTGGAGCCATCCCTTTTAGTTCCCATGTTTGATGTGTGATGCACATCCTCTTGATAATTGGTCCCCATGTTTGAAACCTTGAATGGGGAGTCATCTTCTTGAATTTATACATCACAGATGTCCTCTATCTCCAGGGGTACAGATATCCTCCATCTCTGGGTACACAGATGTTCTTCATTTCCATGCGTCAGTGGTCCCAATCTCATTTCACTGAGTCATAAAATATCCGTATCCCTCTTGTCACCCTACTGCTACATCCTCTGTCCTTGGGGCCTCTATCTTTATTTATGTATGTTTGTGTGCCCTGTGTTCTCTGTTCCCACAGTTCAGAAATGCCCTGCTCTTACAGCTCAAAAGGATTTTTAGTTTAGATGAACAACCTAAGTTTACTACGGCTAACTATTCTATAGTTATACTTAATTTTCTTAATATTCCTATATCAGTGTTGGATAAGCTCTTCATTTATCTGCAGCAATAAATTATTTAAAGCAAAGCTTGGCTGAACCTCCAGTCCAAATGTCACCTTGGCCTTAATATTTCACTTCTTGTTATGAGTGTAATTTGTATTTATTGGTCCTGCACAGTTCTACATTTATGCAGACCCTCCAGTTTAGTACTTGTAGGATGATCCCTTAGGGACCTGCCACTTCCCCCCCTCCATCCCACCTCCTTCCTTCCTACAAGGCTGGAGGCAAGTGCTTGCATGATACAAAGGTGTGGGCCTCTTGGAAGGAAATCTGGTGACATTGACCTATTCAAGGAGAGACATTAACTGTATGCCAAAGTGTGTGGGAGGTTGGCAAATGTAAGTATATGGACCTGGGGAACATGGACAGTGTTTTCTTACGGATGCAAATACCAGCTTGAACCTTGACTTCAAAGATCAACATTGATCATGATGGAAGCTTGCAAGGTCTCATACTTATCTCCCAAAATACAAGGAGGAATGGTGAGGAGACCAAAGTTTGAGGGGACAAACCCAATTATTTGGCTAAGGCTTTGGAGTCTCCTGTTCATTATGGGCATTACTGAATCACAAGGACTTTGAGGATGGGGTAGTCACAGGAAAAAATAAGTGGGATTGAACTCTTAGGTTGGAAGTTGTTTGGTTGAATTCCTAGCTGACTTTTGGCAGGTCCCTCCATATGTGTATATGTGAGATGGGTAAGCACTGCCCTACTGTAAGAATTTTCATCCCTTGAAAAGGGATGTGAGGACAATACATTAAAAACTGTGGGAGATCAGTGGAAGGCATAGTAACAATGCAAAGCTATATTTTTAGAGTAGATGCTCCAGGAAACTGGAGGAAATGCTTGGAAAATATAAAAACTTTCTACTTATTCCTGCCTTCTTGAAGAAGGAAGCAACTAAAGTCTATTCTTTTTAACCTCTGTTCAAAATTGTTTTCCTCTAAAATCAGAATGTTGAGATTATTGCTCCAGAAAAAAACTGAACGGCTATGAAAGGTTGAGTGATACACCAGTTCCTGCACCCCTTTGGGACAATGGATCATAACAACTTGGACTCCCAAAATGATGCAGGCACACTTGTTCTCTCTCTGACATGCTGACAATTAGCAATGACTGTGTCTCTGTTGATACAGGAGAAGTCATTGAGCAGTACCTTTATTCCTTGCCTTAGCTGAGCACACTTGGGAACTGCCCACTCTCCCAGCTATAGCTGAGACTGCCCTGAACAGGGCCGCCCAGCTCACTGAAGAGATGCTCTTCTCACCCCATCTGTGGGTATCTCACTCTGCCCATTGTAACCAGCTTAGGAAATACACACTGAAAATCACAGTTAACTTTTAAGATTAAATATTAAAAATGGACATATGCTTTATTTAAAGGGTCTGGCTCAACAAGCCTTTAAATGCAGGCTTTTCCCCTCAAACACAAAGCTTTTAGAGTTCATTATTTTCATAAGTCTTTATGACTTGTCAGAAAGGGTAGTATCTAACCAGGTGTTTCCTTCTCAGGATGCTGCCTTGTGCCCCATATCACGCAGGGAATTTCTTCCTGGCTCGCAGCACATGCAAGCCAGTGGAAAGACTCTCCCCTGATTTCAGTCAGTTTGCTCCAAGCTTATAGGTAAAGAAGATGCAAAGTGTCTGGTCCATAACACTGATCCAATCATCCCTGGACACTCTTGAAAAGGAGGCAGTTAAAAACATCCCTGGGCTGTAGGACTAGACAGCATGGGGAAGCAGCAACCCCTGCCTTGGGGCTCTGTTTTATTCATAGTCTCATACCCTACCTTGGATGTTGGGGAAAAGCAGTCGTAGTAAGTCACCACCTGCAGGGATTTAACTTGGCAGCTCTTAAAAATAAAAGTAATGACCTTTGCTTACTGAAGAACATGTCTTAGCTTGAAAAGCATGTTTACTCAGCAAATGAAGGTGTGACTTCTGTACAGTGGATGTGTCCATGCTGGCCAACACAGCCTATGAAGATGCAGGGACATGGACTCCAGGGCCAGCTGTGTACCCTGGTATGAAGCCAAGGTAACTTGGGCAGCCATGAGAATGTTTTCATGCTGCTCCTCACTCTGCCAGATGAATTATAACTAGCAAAGGGAATAACTGCCTGTGCTCCCAGCTGTAATGTGAATGAAGCCAACAGCTGGTATCAATCCAGAAATCTCAAGACACAGACTAGACATTTGAGGAAGTTGTGTCAATGCTGTGTGCAGTAAAGTGACAGCCCTCCTACATACTAATGACCTGTGTGAATTTCAGCAAAGGCTCATGATCCAGAGCCAACCTGCCCCAGGGATTGTGTGTGACGGTAGGATGGAGCACATCATGTGCTAAAATTCAAAGTGATGGGGAGACATGAATCATTTCTGTGTCTCAGCACAAGGAGACCATGACAGAAGGTTGCTGTATTGGGTTTGTGTGTGGCGGGGTTTTTGTAGCGGGGGAGGGGCTACAGGGGTGGCTCCTGTGAGAAGCTTCTAGAAGCTCCCCCAGCTCCAAGTTGGACCTGCCTCTGGCCAAGGCCAAGCCAATTAGGAACCATGGTTGTGCCTCTGTGATAACATATTTAAGAAGGGGAACCTGAGAGTAGGAGTTGTGAGGGAAATACCTCTGCAAACACTGAGGTTACTTGAAAAAGGAGGGGAGGGGGAGGGGTGTGCACCAGAGCAGAGATTTCCCTGCAGCCTGTGGTGAGGGGGCAGGCTGTCCCCCTGCAGCCCATGGAGGTCCATGGTGGAGCAGATATCCACCAGATATCCCATGGAGGACCCCACACCAGAGCAGGTGGCTGCGCCCAAAGAAGGCTGTGACTCTGAGGGAAGCCCATGCTGCAGCAGTCTGTTGCGGGAAGGACTGCAGTTCGTGAAGAGCTGCAGACCGTGGAAAGAACTCACGTGGGAGAAGTTCATGTAGAACTGTCTCTCATGAGAGAGACCCCATGCTGGAGCAGGGGAAGAGTGTGAGGAGTCCTCTCCCTGAGGAGGAAGGAGTGGCAGAGATTATGGGTGATGAAATGACTGCAACCCCCTGTAAGGAACTGAAGGAATTAATGCCTCAAACATTCATCGATACAGAAAACCTCAAGGACAAATTGTGGCCTTTGTGATTGCTCTAAGGAATTAATTATCCGGCCTAGGGAAGCACAGGGTGTATCGAAGTGTGCATGGCTCTGCTCCCTTGCAGTTGTATAGCCAAATTCCTTAGATAAGCCTCGAAGGGAGGAGACATAGACTGAATAAAACCATATGTTCGGGTTAAGGCCTACACTTTAATTTACAACTCTAGCCTCAAAGAACAGATAAAAGATTGATAAGAAAGATAAACAACCGACACCAGATGGAGCTAATGACTGGATAATTGCCCAAAAAACAAAAAATGAGGAAAAGGTAAAGGTGGTAGGGGGAGATCATGACCACCGACTCAATTGGACAAAAGGGTTAACGTACCCCATTCCCCCCCAACGCATGCACAGAACCCATGCTCCACCTTTTCCCCATTTCTCAAGGAAATGAGTTCATTGAATACCTGCCTCTCTTTGTCTAGTATGCTAATCAGCTGATAAGATGAACTTAAAAGGCAACAGAAAACTTTCCTGTGTATGCACCCACCACCCAAGATTACCGGGCCTGAGAAAACGCTGGATCCAGGGGTGGTGATCCGGACTCTCTTTCTCTCCTTTCTTCTTTTCTTTCCTTTTTTTCTTATAGATTTATAGGACACCACCTTGCTTATTATCCTTTTCCAATTTTAAGTTGTTTCTACCACAAGTTAAACATTTTAACCGGTCATTTGGTGTTGTTTCACCTTAATTTAAACCGAGGGGATCACAGAATCTTTACGACTCTATGGGCTCTGTGAGAGACAAGAAACCAGGCCTGCAAGAAACCAAGAAAAACAGCCTCAGAAAGAAAAAGTTGAGGCTGATCAAAGAAATGCCTCAAACACTCGCAAGACAAAACTATGAGTCACAGGGTGCATTCTGTGGAGGTCGAAGCTGATAAGGCTGCCCAAATAACACAAGATACAGCTGGAGGAGGAAGCCCTGTGGAGACAGGACGGCTCTGCTCTGGGGCACCTGGACAAATTTCAAGGGCCATCTGTCCGGTGAATGACCTTTGCTTCATTATCCATGAAATGTATATTAAAGTTAATACCCCTCGATATGCTAATGAGGGCTAACATGATCATGCTAATTACATCATCCCATGAAACACCTTACCCCTCCCGGTACATGGGATACGTAGGTATGTGGGTCGACCTAGGGGACAGACCCAAGGAAAGTGGGTATAAATCAAGGGGGGGGAAGAAAGGGGGGCCCTGGAGAGTGCAGTGAAGCAAAGAAGACGGATGCCAGCGAAAAAGACGGCTGCCTCCTGTGCCTCCTGGAACCCTCATCGGCGGGATCAGCGCAGAAACCCAGACCGGTGATCTGTATTTCCCCATTCCCTCTATCTCCCTCTTTTCCCTTTCCTATTAAGAAATGCAAGGCATATTGTATTGCTTGCCACAACTTGCTATATACTTAGCCAACTATCGTGTGTTCAATTAGTACATTGTGGGTAGTTAATAAATGCTTGGACTTGGAGACTTGTTGTCCGCTCCATTGGGGATTTGTGAATCTGAGTCACTTGTCTCCCTAGTCTGAGCGGGATGTGACAGGCTCCCAGTCTGGGTCATGACACCCCCATCCCCTGCCCCCTGTGCCACTTGGGGGGAGGAGGTAGAGAAATCGTGAGCAAAGCTGATCTTGGGAAGAAGGGAGGGTTGGGGGGAAGGCATTTTTAAGATGCTATTGTATTTCTCAGTGTCCTACTCTGTTTGATTGGTAAATTAGTGGTGGTGGTGGTGTTCAAATTAAATGGTTGTTTCTTTTTCTTCCCCTAACAAGCCTGTCTTTTGCCCATGACCATAATTGGTGAGTCATCCTTTCTTGTCCTTGTCTGGATCCCCAAGCCTTTTGTTTTATTTTCTCCTCCCCATTCCTGAGGGGGAAGGAGTGAGTGGCTGCATGGTGCTCAGTTGCCCTCTGGGCTTGCAGTTGCTTTATTCCTCCATAAGATACACAGAACTTAATAGGGTGTGCATCCCTGTGGCCTTCATACAGATCATGCTCCACTAAGGTAGGAGAGTTACCCTGTCTCAGCCACCCTTTCTCCCCATGCAGTTGGCCAGTCTTCTCTGTTACTGCAAATATTAGTTGAACACAGGTATGGGGGGGCTGGGGACAGACCTCAGCTCCTCTGCATGCTGTGGGTGTAAGCCCACTGTGGCCCAAAAGGTAAATAGCTGAGTAAGGTCTGGTAAGAACTATAGGGATGTAGAAGACACTAGATGAGGGACATGGATATCATAAAGCACCTTAAAGGGGCTTTTGGGCCAGAATTAGCATGTCTCTAAGTTGTAACATCTTCAAAAGACCTTGGACATGCTAGTGACTATCTGTGCAAATGTGCCCATAGATAACATTTGAAATAGCATTATTTGTTGTCTGCCAGACTCATGGACATCTTACGTCCAACGTACAGATATTTAAGAGAATAACTGTGATGTAATGTACACACTGAGGATCAGATAGTGAAGTGAAGGCAGCAGAGAGGCTCCTGAGAGGCCAGATGACAAGTATGAATCACATCAGCCCCACTGAATTCCATGTAGTCTGCTGCTTTACAGAAGCTGAGGATCTGGCCTCTCCAGGGCAAAGTAAAGGTGTACTGTGAAAACAGATGCTAATAGTAACGTCATTTGGCAGCTCAGGGCAAGACCCTTATCCTTGGACAGTGCCTCTATATTAATTTTATCATTTCCATATCTTCACAGGAAAAATCCTGCTCAGATACAATTGTCTCTTTGCAAGATGATCTTGGCCAAGATGCCACAAGGTGACCATGGCAGAAAAACTTTCATAAACCTGGAGACATAAAACAAGCCAATGACCTACTATCTGGCCATAAATATACATTTAATGAAGGCAGCACTTATTCATTAGGCAGAAGTCAAGAAATGACTCCCAAGTACTTTAAAGAAAGTAGATCTATTAATGTCACTTTCCAAATCCTCTGCCTGATGCCAAAAACCAAGGATGATTTCCCAAGTCAGCATGAAATACCAGTGATTGAAAATTAACACCAGGAAGCTTTCTTACTATTGATATATCTCTAGATTGAAAACCAACTTTTTAAAGGGGCATTCAGCTAGTGTTAGGCCTGACGTTTAACTTTTGTCAGAGAATGAAAGGATGGAGGTGGCAGACTGAAGCACATCATTGTTAAAAATAAATAAAATTGTTTTAAGTGATGTTCTATAAAGGATTCCTCCTGAGGTGCCAGTAACCCGGCTACAGTGTCTGGACAAGTCGAGCTATTATGTGGGCACCCCAGATGAAAATAGTTGTAGGGGACAGAGGGCTGGAGTCTGCTGTGATGGTCGGGTGTTGGTGTGCATGCTGGCTTACTGAACTTTCTGCCCACACTGACAATGGAAAAGTACAACCAGCACTCGGGCAGAAGATTAACGACGTCTGAAAACAAGAAATAGTTACAAGAAGGCCAAAAGAAAAGAATGTGCTCGTTAAGGAAGAAACTGATAAAGAAGGGACCTTTTGGAATTGCAAAAGCAGGAACTTATCTACTGGCTATGTGCGGGTAGCAATGTTTGTGGAAAGTACCGAGGGGAGCTACTTTTAGAATGCACAACAATATATAAAGGCTTGCTGCTATTCTTAGAAGGCACAAGAGTATATAAGGGCTTGCTTGCTAATAAAGCTTTGAGCTTGACTTCCAATCATATTGATTGTCTGTGGTCTTGTCTCCTGTGGCCTGCATGGGATTTCGTCCCCACAGTCGGGGGTGTAAATCAGGAGGAGCTGCACTGAAGCCAGTGGAGGTGTGAGGAAAAAGGATGATGGTTACTGCCTGAGCCATCAAAAGGGGGGCCTCCATCCCCCTCCATGGGTATGGGACAGTGTCCCTGTCCCAGCTCAGGGTAAGAGAAATCCAAGGAAAACTGGTCTCTGAAATCAGAGGGATCCAGTGCTTCTGAGAGACAAAAGCAGGGTCTGGCACAGTTTGAGCCCATAAGACACCCTGGGATTTGACTTTGGTGGAAGGAGTCATCAAACCTTACACCTACATGATATCCTCTTCACCCCCTGCATCTGATTGCCTATGCATTTCCTGACAGACATGATTTCTTCCATCTATTTAATTCTATTTTGCAGTGCTGCTCCCTGCACAGGTCTACAAGATGTGTTATTGCCCACATACACAGCTCTGTGCTCTGCCCCATCTATTCATTTCTCCCACTGTCCCAGAGGTATTTTACACCTTTCCTAGGAGCTGCAGCTTGGCCACTGTCACCTCTGGGAGGGTGGATGGGGGAGGAGGGTGATCAAAGAGTGGCAGCACTGTTCAGTCAGTGGGAGAGGGTAAATAAAATAATAATTAAAAAAAAATCTATGTGAAGGCCAGGATTAAAATAAATAATTAACTGAGTGGGAGGGCTCTGTATATCTTCTCCTTAAATCCAATTTAAATCATTCTCTACAGCCCTAATCTATATCCATAATTATATCATTTTGTACAACAAGCTTGTGAGACCTCTTGAGAAATTTATGTAGATTAAAAGTTATGGGTGCCATAGTACAGATTCCATATTATTAAGATTGATTAGAGCAGCTGATGCTGTGATTAAAGAAGCCAACATTTATTGCTGTTATTAATTAGGTATTCAGACACAACAACTGCAATAACAGAAAGACTGTGCTGATCCAGCAGAAAATGGAGACTGATGCTGTGTTTTATAGTCTCATTTTACCATTTAGGGGCTGGACACTACTCAGTCAGAGACATTTTGCCCCACTGTCTCTTCCCCTACATATCAAAAGAGGCATGAAAAACAGGGCATTTGTGCCCTCTGCTCCATCCTGTTAGTTGGAAAAGCCCTTTCTTAGCATCCCTAGGAACTGTAGATGTTTGGGACAACATATAGGCCTACTATGAAACTGATATAGCTCTTCCCTGGAAATCAAGATTATCTTTACTATTTTCTTAATAGTCCCACCTCCAAATCCTATCCATAATCTGGGCCCTGGTGAGATGGGTGCTGTGCAAACACATCATAGGAGTTCTGTTTGGCCACGAAGAACTTCCAGTGGACAAAGCAAGAAAGACACAGAAGACTCAGAAATGCGGAGAGGTAGAGGTGGTGGGCCAAGGTGACATACTAATAAGACAGCAGAGTCAGGACCATACTTCCCCCCCTTTCCCTAAGGTTAATAAACACATAAGTCAAGGCCAGGTTTTAAAAGCTAGTAAGGCACTTAACTCCATATTTTTGGGGAGCATAGTTTAAGTCATCTTTGAAAATAAAGCTCAAGGTCTTAACTCACTTAGGTGCCTCCAAAAACATCAGCACAGAGCCTGATTTGTATTTATACCTTCTTCCAGATCAGAGGAGAAAATACTTTGGTTCTGGAAAGACCTTAAACAACCTCATTCATTATGCTGCCCAAGTCACAGAAGGCAAAGGCAGGGACTGGGAGAAGATCAGGTTCAAGACCATCTAAGAAACCTGAAGGTGGACAAGTCCATGAGACCTTATGAGATGCATCTGCAGGTCCTGAGAGAACTGGTGGATGAAGTGACTAAGCCACTATTCATCATACTTGAGAAATCATGGCAGTCCAGGGAAGTTCCCTGTGCTGGGTCTGTGTGTGTGGCGGGTGTTTTTGGTACTGGGGGAGGGGGCCACAGCAATGGCCTCCTGTGGGAAGCTTCTCAAAGCTGCCCCAGCTTCAAGTCAGACCTGCCTCTGCACCAAGGCTGAGCCAATTAGTGACGGTGACTGCGCCTCTGTGATAACATATTTAAGAAGGGGAACTTGAGAGGAGAAGTTGGACCTGTGAGGAGGAGTTGCAAAGAGGACACCTATGCATACACTGAGGTCAGTGGAAGAAAGGAGTAGGAAGTGGAGGGAGGTGTGCTGGTGCAGACACTCTTCTCAGCTCGTGGTGAGACAGCAGGCCACCCCCCTACCACCCCGGAGGTCCACGGTGGAGCAGATGCCCACTTGCAGCCTGTGGAAGACCCCACAACAGAGCAGGTGACTGCACCCAAAGAAGGCCAGGACTCTGGGAAGAAGCCCCTGCTGTTGTAGTTCAGCACTGGGAGGGTTGCAACATGCGGGAGAGACCCACGTTGGAGCAGCTTGGGAAATGCTGCAGCTCGTGGGAAGGACTCATGTTGGAGAAAGTTCATGGAGGACTCTCCCATGAGAGGGACACCACGGTGGAACAGGAGAAGAATGTGAGGAGTGTGTCCCCCCCCCCGAGGAGGAAAGAGCAGCAGACTGACAGTAATCACATCCCCTGCCCCCTGCACGACTCAGGGAGAGGAGGTAGAGAAATTGTGAGCAAAGCTGAGCCTGGGAAGAAGGGAGGGGTGGGGAGAAGGTGTTTTTAAGATGTGATAATGCTTCTCACTGTTCTAATCTGTCTGTTAAGTTTTGTTGTTAGTGTCTGAATTAAATTTCTGTTCTTTTTCTTCCCCTGACTGGAAAAGGGGAAACATAACTCCCGTTTTTAAAAAGAGAAAAAAGGAAGACCCAGGGAACTACAGGCCAGTCAGTCTCACCTTTGTGCCCAGCAAGACCATGGAGCAGATCCTCCTGGAAACTATGCTAGGACACATGGAAAATAAGGAGGTGATTGGTGACAGCCAACATGGCTTCACTAAGGGCAAATTGTGCCTGACGAATTTGTGGCCTTCTACAATGGTGTTAAAGTGCTCGTAGATAAGGGAAGAGCAACTGACATCCATCTACCTGGACTTGTGCAAAGCATTTGACAGTCTTGCACAACATCCTTGTTTCTAAATTGGAGAGACATGGATTTGACAAATGGACCACTCAGTGGATAAGGAATTGGCTGGATGGTCACACTCAAAGAGTTGCAGTTGATGGCTCGATGTCCGAGTGGAGAGCGGTGACGAGTGGCGTTCCTCAGGGGTCAGTACTGGGACTGGCGCTGTTTAACATCTTTGTTGGTGACATGGACAGTGGGATTGAGTGCACCCTCAGCAGGTTTGCTGATGACACCAAGCTGTGTGGTGCGGTTGACATGCTGGAGGGAAGGGATGCCATCCAGGGGAACCTGGACAGGCTTGAGAGGTGGGGCCGTGCAAACATCATGAAGTTCAACAAGGCCTAGTGCAAGGTCCTGCATATGGGTGGAGGAAATCCCATGCACAAATACAGGCTGGGTGATGAGTGGATTGAGAGCAACCCTGCAGAGAAGTACTTTGGATTAGTAGTGGATGGAAAACTGAATATGAGCCAGCAATGTGCGCTCGCAGCCCAGAAAGCCAACCATATCTTGGGCTGTATCAAGAGAAGTGTGGCTAGCCTGTCGAGGGAGGTGATTCTCCCCCTCTACTCTGCTCTCATGAGACCTCACCTGGATTACTGTGTCCAGCTCTGGGCCCCCAACATAAGAAGGACATGGACCTGTTTGAGCAGGTCCAGAGGAGGGCCAGAAAGATGATCAGGGGATTGGAACACCTCCCTTATCAGGAGAGGCTGAGAGAGTTGGGGTTGTTTAGCCTATAGAAGAGAAGGCTCCGAGGACACCTTATAGTGATCTTCCAGCACTTAAAGGGGGCCTACAGGAAGATGGGGAGGAATTCTTTATGAGGGAGTGTAGTGATAGGATGAGGGGTAGCAGTTTTAAACTGAAAGAGGGTAGATTTAGATTAGACATAAGGAAGAAATTCTTTACTGTGAGGGTGCTGAGACACTGGAACAGGTTGTCCACAGAAGATGTGGATGCCCCCTTCCTGGAAGTGTTCAAGGCCAGGTTGGATAGTGCTTTGAGCAACCTGATCTAGTGGAAGGTGTCCTTGCCTATGGCAGTAGGGTTGGAACTAGGTGGTCTTTAAGGTACCTTCCAAATGAAACTATTCTATGATTCTGTGATTCTATGATTGCTGGAAGTACATGGCATCATTAAAGTAGCTTAGAATACAATTGAAGATGGAAACTTATTATATTTTTAATGAGTGTATTCCTTCATTTATTTATTTTACCAGTTAAGCGTGGTTTATGGCACATGACAGATTGTTACAAATGGGTCAAATAAATACTTCCTAGTCGTAATGATGCTTCAGGTGCTCACTGTTGCATTTTTGGAACTGCTGATACAAAATATGAATGGGAAAGCTCTCACCTGGATATTTAGGATGGACAAACACAACACAGCCAAAGATTTCCCGTAGTAAGTAACTAAACCTTGGGGCTGTTGAGCCAGGTACATTTCTAGGGCATGGTGTATGTCTGGACCGAATGCTGTGGGGCTTGGTTTTCATCCTGGACCTTCTACAGGTGCAGGCAGGTCACTCTTTTTCTGTTCTCCTGATTCACCTCCTCTCTAAACTCTTCTTGTCTGACATTTTTCAGGACTGAAATGTCAGGGTGGGCATTGGGGTGGGGGAAGTCTGCCTGCACAAGTGAAGCCCTGATCTTGCACAATGCCACTGGATGGCGTTTGTCGTGATCAGGACTGATCCTGGACTGACTGGTCCAGAGCAGCAGCCTTATCATCATCAGCGCTGCTAGCTAATCGATAAGCTAATAGATAAGGGTGTCATATTAGCATGCCAGCAACTCCTCCCTTACAAAATTAGCTTGGTCAATGATAATAATTACAGATGGAGTTTTAATCCTGTCTCTGCTGGCAATGGGTGAAATTGGTTACTGCCTGATAGCTCTTTGTTGAGCCAAGGAAAATGAATGGATGGTCTCAGTTCATTTCCTAAGACATGAGTTTCTACAGCACAAGAATTCACCCGTGGGGGACATCTTTACTGCCAATCTCAGTGATGTCTTGGAAACGTGGGCATAAAGGCTTGGCTGCCCATTTGTACTGACAGCTAGTCCTCACCGGAGAGGGCTGGACCCCAAATAGGATATGAAGTGGAGCTTGCTGTCTTGCTAGCCCAGACGTACCCACAGTGTAACCGAAGGGGAGGGGGGGACCTCTGCTGTGTCCGCAGAGAGGAGAGATAGAGCTAGACCTGGCAGTGGTGGGCAGTCAGAAACAGAACCACTGTGTGCCTGAGAACAGTAAATGAGACAACATGTTTTTAATGTATTATGAGCAACCGAGGGAACTTTGCTTTTGTTTTCCTCAGCAACCTCAGCCCAAAACAACTGCACTGAACAACTCAGCATCTTGGAAAGCATTTCCTATCTGAGGCTCCACAAAGCTGCCATACTACTGGATCCATCCCTGGCTCTGGTCAAGCTAGACATCCCTTGGCCCAGAAGGAATAAGTTTGTTTAGGAGCTGTTGGATGCTATAGGGTGTATTTCTGCTTCTTCCTGGACACATCACTGGGCAGAAGACCACAGAGCAGTCCTCACTCTTTTCTGGGGGCTCTGCTCTGTACCTCCTTCCAGTTCCCACATTTCACTAATCCTTTGACAGCCAATCCCTTCTCTCTCTTGTTTGCTGCCCTTTGCTCTCCCCATTTTCTCATCTCTCCTCCCCTTCTCTTCCCAAGGAGGTTTTATTTTTGGAGTGAGCATTTTGTCCAGTCCCTCACAATGCAATCCAGTAGGGCAGGATCTGTTACCAGAGAGCAGAGTGCTGATGGTGTGAGACACAGCAGAAACCAGGGCAGATGGTCTTCACTGTTATTGTACATCACACACTGTTATAAGAGATGCACTGAGATCTGGGTGGCTAAGAAGCTCTGGCAGAAGAGCACAATCCCTGTTACTATGCTAACTATGGAAATAGCAAACACTCTTTTGCTGCTTCAAAGTGACTCACAAGATCATGGCACAACAGATTATGCTCTTTGTTCCCACTATATGTTGTGACACATTGTCATGTTCAATAGCTCTGCAAGCTGAAAAACTAAAGGGCAGGCATTAATAAACAAAAGGTCATATGTCCAAAGAAGTTGTTTGGAAGATGCTGACTTTGGATGGGAACTGGCATGTTCTTTTCTCTATAATGTTAGTGTAATTGCATGTTCAGCTTTAATATTTTATTTTTACCCTTGTATTTAGAAACACAGACATGCAGAACCATAGGGCAGTTGTAGTGCTAGGGCCTGAATAATAGGCCCTGAAACAAAGTTGACCTCTAGATGAACCTCACAACCAAACATTAGCCATTATTAGTATCTGCTAATTAGTAAAATCTGTATTACCATTAGCATTTATTATTAGTATCTGATAATCAATAAAATATGTATGCTCACTAGTGAAAGATGTAGCTTAGGCAAAATATAATCAGTAGTGAGGATGAAATGTTGTGAGAATGTGTATCCAACTTCCCTTGTTTAGCCTTGTTCAAGGCTGAGAACCCAACTGTTTGGCCTTGTTAGAAACTCCCTTGGTTTTCCCTGCTGAGCCCTGGCCAGGCTTTGGGTGGAATCCAACAGGAGGATAAAACCAGATGTTTCCGCTCAAAGAAAAGTACAAGTCATTCTGACTTGCTGATTTTTGGTATATAAGGCTGCACCCTCTTGCTGCGACTTTGGATGCCTCACCTATGGATGGATGCATCGCGTAGGACTTCCCACTTGCAGGGAAAGGTACTCCAAATTCTCGCTGTAACTGGGGCTCCCCAACGTCTGTGGATCTGGATGTTGGTAACGTATGCAAGTGGTGATGGATCTTTCTTAATCACTATTCTCCCCATCGTGTAGTAATGATTAGGTGCATTACCTTGCTTGTTCTTATTTTCTATAATTAACTGTATGTAGTAATAATTGTGTACTATTCTGTATTTTCCTTATTACTTATTTTCTGTATTACTTGGTTATATCCTTTAATTATTTAACAGTAAAATAAGCCTACTCTTTTCACTCTGGTGTCTGAGTTTAATTGGCATCCTTGATCAGCAAACCAGCAGTGCCAGTAACAGATGCTACGGAGGAAGTTGTGAAAAATCCCATAATGGACAATGATGAAATAAGCTGCCCAGTGATGAAAATTTCTTTCTAACACCAAGCAATTAGTGGCTGGCTTATATCATAAAGCATGAAGGTTTGTGTCCTTTCTACATTTTTATCCAGTCTAATGTGAGTGTAGATGTTCTTAATAGTCATATAAATGTCTAATCCTTTTTTTAAATGCTGCTTATCTCCAGGCCTCATTAAAGCCTGTGGCAAGGAGTATAGTTTTGGAGAGTGCAAAAATGCTCATGAAAAGGAAGAGAATTAGACAGAGCAAATACATGACATGTTCTACACCCAAACTGCTACGAAGGATCTTGCTTTCAGGGTTTCTTTGCTAGTGGGGACAGGCAGAAGTAAAATGAGAGGTGAGGGTTTGGCCTGTCACTGTTCCCTTTACACCTCTGCTATAACTTAAGATGTCAATAAGTTATAGTGAAGCTGACCACCAGTAAAGACCAATGTATTGCTTAAGACACACTGAGATAAATCCAAACTTTACACAAATCAGACTATTTCTATATCAGCTTTACTGGCAGAAATGAGCCTCTCTGCCTGCAGTGAAGATGAGCAAGGATGACTGTCACCCTTCAGTGTGTTAGGCTGTTCGTGTTTGTGCAGGGACTTAGTGTGAATTGCTGTCTGAGCAAGTCTCTCTGAAACTCAAAGAGAACCAGATTAAGACCACTGACTTTTATACAGTCATGGATGAAATACCTAACTGAAAGCTTTCTTTAATTATGGGGGTATTTGAACATAGTAACAAAAGTTCAAGCCGTTAAGATTCATCTAGAAATATCATCTTTTCTCTGCTACCTGCAGTAATGAATCATGAAAGATTAGCTAAAAGGAGCTAGATGAACCAGAAAAAAGATGGACACAGAAATGGATGAATAAACAGAGAGATGATAGACTGGCAAACAGGTAGATACTTAGATCGATAGATAGTTGAACAGATGGCTATATTTATACAACCTTAAAGACAGGGTGCTTGCTTGGTACTGTGGTTGAGCTCACTGAGTATACTAAGGGCTCCCTCCAATCTTCTGATGCCTCCATAAGTCTCCAAGAGCTCCCCATCCCTCTAAGCTGCTACAAACATGTATATACATGCTTAAGTTTTAGACCAGTAAGCCCCTTGATTTCAATTTGCTTAAAGTTGATCTCATGGCTAAATGCTTACAATGGGGAGGATGACAATTATTTTTCAGTACTCTTGGTATTTCTGAGCTTTCCTTTGCTGCATTCACAGGGTGGCTTTTCTCAGTGACATTATCTGAACTGTAACTAGGTAAAACTTATATTTCTAAGAAGTTATGTGATATTTTTCCTTGTAGCTCATTAAGTCCCCTGTGATGTTCGATCTTCTGAGTTTTTTCAGGACTGGCTGAGAGCTAAAGATTTTTTTTCTTAAGGGCTTTGTGGGCATTTTGGCTGGAGCACCTGACTCAGTGCATGGTTTCCTAACAGACTAGATCAATCTATTAGTGCCCCAAGGCAAAATAGACTTTTGCCAGCTGGTGACTAGGATCAATTAGTAACATTTATTTAAAATTTTATTGTTATGATTGTTATTATTAGTATTTGTACAACAATAGGAAGGAATGTCTTCTGAGCAGAAGTACAGCTTGGAGGAGAGAGCTATCTCAAATCCTGAGGATGCTGAAAAAATGCACATTAGAGACTTGTAAACCCCTGAGTTCTTGGTAATTACAGCCTAAGAGTGTCCATATGTTTGTAAGTACAGGTATAGAGGTAGGTATGTATCCTTTAACCTCCTTCATTCATTCCTCCCTGCCAGGGCTTGCAAAATCACTCCTTCAGTGCTGGTATCTTTTGAGCTAGTCACAGTGTATGAATCCCAGCAGCAGTTCTCTGATGGTCTGTGACAAAGGGGTGAAGCTCAGCCTGTTCTATGGCTATATTAAAGGAGCTTCAGTCTCCAGGCCTGGTAGGGCAACACAGTTTGGATGAAGTGAGTGCTTTGGAGACCAGCAGCCACCTGTGCACATGGTCTGAGGCATGGAGCAGTTTCAGTCAGCAGCCATGTGGACGCTCTGGGCTCGTCCTCCCAGAGCCATCTGGCTGCAAAGGAATCCCAGCAGGAGATACCAACAGTGGGTGCTAGGGGACGCAAACAGGCTTAGCACAGCTCCTTCAAGGTTTCCCAGGAGCCACCTTGGGAGTACCACTGCGAGACCTGCCAGCATGAACTGGTCAGGCCTCAAATCAAATTTTTGCTAAAGCAAAACATGGTGGGTGTCCTGATTGTATTCACCAGACAAGTCATCCAGCAGATGAACACTCAATTCTTCAGCATAAAAATTTTCCACCTCCAACACACCCTTGATGTCTATCATCCAGATTTAAGTGTATAACAACTGTAACTGAGGAAGACCTAACTACACCAATGCTAGAGTGAGCCCTGATAGTGTGGGGTATAATCCTTCTGAGGTGGTGTGAGAGACGAGAAACCAGGCCTGCAAGAAACTAAGAAAAACAGCCTGAGAAAGCAAAAGTTGAGGCTGATCAAAGAAATGCCTCAAACACTCGCAAGACAAAACTATGAGTCACAGGGTGGAGAGTGTAGAGGTCGAAGCTGATAAGGCTGCCCCAATAACACAAGATGGGACTGGAGGAGGGAGCCCTGTGGAGACAGGACGGCTCTGCTCTGGGGCACCTGGCCAAAACTTCAAGGGCCATCTGTCCGGTGAATGACCTTTGCTTCATTATCCACGAAATGCATATTAAAGTTAACACCCCTCAATATGCTAATGAGGGCTAACATGATCATGCTAATTACATCATCCCATGAAACACCTTACCCCTCCCCGTACATGGGATACGTAGGTATGTGGGTCGACCTAGGGGACGGACCCAAGGAAAGTGGGTATAAATCAAGGGGGGGGGAAGAAAGGGGGGCCCTGGAGAGTGCAGTGAAGCAAAGAAGACGGATGCCAGCGAAAAAGCCGGCTGCCTCCTGTGCCTCCTGGAACCCTCGTCGGCAGGATCAGCGCAGAAACCCAGACCGGTGATCTGTATTTCCCCATTCCCTCTATCTCCCTCTTTTCCCTTTCCTATTAAGCAATGCAAGGCATATTGTATTGCTTGCCACAACTTGCTATATACTTAGCCAATTATCGTGTGTTCAATTAGTACATTGTGGGTAGTTAATAAATGCTTGGACTTGGAGACTTGTTGTCCGCTCCATTGGGGATTTGTGAATCTGAGTCACTTGTCTCCCTCGTGTGAGCGGGACGTGACAGGTGGCTTACGCTAGACAAAACCTGTGGATGTGGACAATCTCCCTCAGACTGAAGGAGCAGGTTGTGTGCACAGCATTGGTCTGGCTTACCTGGGTAAGGGTGGATGCCATTAGCAAACACAGCTTCTGTGGTGGGCTGCCCATTAGCCTGCGGCGGGAGGCTAGTGAAACCATTCACCCCAATTGGAGATGGGATGTTAGGCACAGCTGGTGCAGTTATGCCAGGAGGCGTGCTTCCACCTACAAGTAGGGAGGACACACAAATCAGAGCTGGTGAGTACTGGAAGCAGTAACTACATGGAGAAAACTACTGACCATCACTCAGAAGTCTTCTGATAAACCAAGAAATGAAAAAATCTCCTAAGCTGTCATGCAAAGGGACTGCTTGCCATTGCTCCTCTAGCAACTTAAAAGTGCTTAAGAAAGGCCTGCAAAACTTTCTGCGACAGAATGAAGCTTTTGCTTGGTGATCATGGTCTCTAGACTAAATCCACAGCTAACATCAAGCAGTAGAAGACTATGGAAATATCACCCTTCCTCCTCAACTTTCTCCCTGGAGTATTACCTGTTTAAATTGCTAAATAAGCAGACATTTATTTCCTAGATATCATTTAGCACTAGAAGCAAATTGTCAGTCTCACCTTTCTACAGCAGTTTCTCTTTGGAGATGTCAGCTTTGTGGGTGTACCAATTTTCAAGACTACTCTGTCTGCACTGTCTCATGAATACTCATGTACAAACTCATTCTGAACTTCTCCAGCACTAGGGATCTTTAAAAGGTTTGGCAAGTTGATTTGTAGCCTAAAGGCAGCCACTGATACTTTTTCTTTAGTGTCAGTGTTTAGCCCAAACCTGACTTTGTAGAGTTTTAGCAGAGATCTCCCAGTCAACAGGGGCAAGATTTGGGCTAGATGTTTCTTTCATGGAATCATACTCCCGTTCTTCCCAGATGCATTCTGTGGAGGACTGTAATGCTATTTCAGAAGAAGAATTTCATCTTTATGTTTTAGGTGGGTTCCCAACATCCACTAGTAAAGCATTGTTAAATATCCGAGTGGAGAATTAAATTCTTCTGCTACCTCACTGTGTTCTCCTATGTATGTTTAAAACATACATAAGACTGGGCAGTCTGTGCTTCTTGCTACATATTCAGGATGTTTTTGGGGACCAAAAATGAGTTTTCAATAAGAATGAAATTGTATTTTTCTCTTGCTAGCTGTGGGTGGGAAGTCAAACTATCTTATCTTCATCAATATCTGTGTCAGGGTATACTACTGACTGGAAGCAACATTTTTGCAGTAAGCTATTTTAAACCAATTGCAGAAATTTTCTTCAGCACAGCAGCTTTCCATGATGGGTTAGTGCAATAACACACTTTAACAACTGCTTAAATCTGTGTTAGTGCTTTAAGAAAGCCAATACAGATGCATGAGATGTTTTAATATGTTCTTTTCTTACACCCTGAGCAGACAAGCTGCTGCTTCCCCTTTCCTTATTTAAATGACTTTGGCCTTTAAAAATGTCCTCTATGGAGGTACAGGGACCCAGCAGTGGCAGCTGAAGTCCAAAGGCAGTGGTCTTAGCATATACCATCAGCTTACAAATTGCAAAGGCTAGTTAAAATTTCAGTTGTTTTTCTGGATCTCTCCTTTATTTGCATAGACAATGTAAGTAATTTTATTCTAAAATTGCAGCAAGGAATGTGTGCTTGCTATTTTGTGCATATCTAAGGAAGTTTAAGCATATTCATTGCAATTCTTTAATTTTCTTCTTATAAAGAACCCACCCAAGAGGTCAGATCTGTAGTTGGAGTATAATTGGCATAATTCCACTCCAGAGAACAAATGGATGCCAGTTGTAGATTTCATCCCTGGTTTGAGATATCTTGCTGCGGCTACACCTGGTGCAGATTTACAACATGGAGGGAGGGAGAAGAGAAGGAAGGAAGCCTAAATGAAATTTCAATTCTAGCCCCCCTGTGCAATTAACAGTGGTAGACCCACTGCAGACTGACTTTTCACCCAGATTATACCAATGATGGGAGAAATACAAAATCTGAACCAAACTTTCAGAGCTGTCAATTTAATTGCCTTGCAATTATGGACTGTTGTGTGAGATAAACCTGACTCTTGGTGGTTAATCATCAAAATGCCAGCACATAGCTGTGGTGGTGCAATTCTTACCCCCCCCCCCCCCCGCCCCTCTTTGTTGGGCTGCTTGGTGCTAGGTGCGATTCCACCCACATCCCCCGAGCTATACACCAGTCTGTGGAGATAAGGACTGACAATGTTAACGAGCCTGGCTCCTGCCCCTCCCGATTGCTCGGAAATGGTTAAAATGGCCCATCAACTCCTAAGGGCCTGGCACACCTGTGCCTGGGATGGGGTCAAATGGGAACAATAACAGAGTCGCACATTCGGCAAATTCTTGTGTAACTGCTGGAAGGCACCAGAAGGTATTTGACAAAAGTCAATTATCTTGGACCCTATAAATGGCGACCACCAGGGAGACCCTTTGAGCTCTCCTGGATCGCAGCGGGCCTGTGACCAGCACCTCCCCTGAGCTGGGACGCCTCTCAGGTACCAAACCCTTAAGGTGTCGTCTGCTCCAGACGGAAGGCCAGGGCGAAGTCCCCCGCTCGAGTCTCAATTATCGCCTGTTGAGGAATGCCAAGGCATTGGGAGTATTTGCTCTAAACTCGAGAGGGAAATTTTCTTTGAGCTAGCTTCTCTTTACTCGGGGGGGGGGGGGGGTATGTACCCTTGTTTCTGTGTGTGTATGTCCGTTCTGTGTTCATTCTACTGAATCTAAACACCTTTGTTTCTGTATGTTTGTCCATTTTGTTATGTGCATGCATGTGTGTATATATATATATATAGGTACTGTTAAGTAAGTTAGTGTGAATCTTGTCATTTTAGAATCTGAATAAGTTGCTTTTCTTTCTTTTAGTATCTCTGAATTATTTTATAATAATAAATTGCTGTTAGTTATTAATAAACCTAGATTTCTTACTAAATATTACCGTGTCAATACTTTCATCCGCGACAATAGCATAAAGTTTTTATGGTCTGAAATACCCACTGGGTCTGGCTACTGCTCTCCATTGACTGCAGACAAGACAGGTGACTAGTTTAAACTAGATATCTAACATTTGTATGGTTAAAACCAGGTGAGATGGATCCTTTCTCTAGTCTGTTAGTTTTTCCTGGATCCAAAACTCTTTAACTTCCCAGGTCCCGTGGGAACACATGAGTATGAATGAACTCATGGCCATGTCCTGAGGAACCCACTCTCCTAGAGGCAGGATGCACAGAAAACTAGCTGGATTAGGAGCACAGGAGAAGGTTTATAGTGACAGAGAGGTGAGAACCCAAGAGATTTGAAGATACCAGCATGGACACACTGTGCTCAGCCAATGCCTCCAAAGCCTCTAGGACTTCTGGGTTACCAGTGTCCTTTTTCTAGCACAATTATTCTTTTGCTTAGGAAAGATCAAAACTTTTTTTTTTTAGTGTTCCAAACACTTTTTCTAATTCCTATTTTTCAGCGAGCTTTGAAATGTTTCATTTTTCATTCCAAGTCAGAACAAAGATATACTTCAATGACTGGAAATCCTGCTATGAAGCAGTATGATCATTTTCCATTTGGCTTTCTGAATGCTAACAAAAGTCAGCAGGAGAATTCACGTTAGGCTTCAGATATTTCCTGGCTACTCAGAAATCACTGCTAGTGTTGTACGCTTGCTTGCTCAGACATTATGTGAAATATTTTCTCTGCGTCTTATGACAAGCTCTGTGAGTGCTGTAGAAATATAAGGAGTCATTTCAAAGTTTAAGCATTTCACCCAAGGAATAATTGTGAATTGAGATTTCCACCCATTACAGAGGTTTTTCATGAAGGAAGCTACCTATTCAAGGTAAATCTGCTATAATACCAAAGTGCATAGGCTCCCTGATTGAAAATATGCCATAAGGAGAGTACAAGATCTGCCACCATGAAAGAGATCAAGGGATTATCTAAAGCAGCATCTTATTTTCAATAATGACCAGCATGGGTGTTCTGGGAAGCATGTAAAAAACATGAGCTTTCCTCTCCTGTATTCTGACAATAAGAGTATAACAGTCCAGCAGTGCATTTAAAGGGTGAACATATAATTAAGCCACTTTTCTATTTGGATTTGCAGTAGTTCCATCAACTTCTTTTTTTTTTTTACATTTATCGTTGTGTAATCATATATTTTGAAATGTGTTGTATAAGATTTTTGTGTCAAGTGCTTTTCCTTCTCTCTCCATAACTTTATGTGGAATGAGAGCTGTATTTCTTGCTCTCCCTTTTTTCCCCCTCATAGTCTAATACAAGCAAAGGAAAAGGTATCTGATCCAGTAGTTGCTGACATTGTTCCCAGCTACAGATTGCGAAGAGATGCTAAGCTCTGTGTGGATGGGGAGGTTTTCTTTCGCAGACAGAGGGTAGCAAAACTAGATTTATTAGGAACATCCCCCAAGCCTGCACTACTGTGGTGCCTTATCTCCCTGCCATCCACTGTTTCTCAGCCATGAGGCAGCTTTCCTGGATGCTTTTCCTGCTGTAGGGCTGGTGCAGACCTCTCCTTGTTTGGCAATGAAGCTGTCCCTTTCCTCTCTTACTACTATGCTTTGCAGGAGTCACAGATCCTGCTCTGCCCAGCACTGCCTGCACCACAGCTGGCTCAGGCATAGCTCACCTCCTCCCCTCCTCCCCCCTCCATGCCTCACCCCCAAACCTTTGTCAAGCTGGTGCCCTCCAGGCCAGCTCAAAACTTCAAGGCTCACACAAGGGCATTGGTATGGCACGTCTTTCTGAACACAGTCCCATCCCGAGTGCCTCTCCAAGGAACAACTGGCATCACCCCAGGACCCCTCTATCCCAACCTGTCCCTTAGGAATGATCCTCTGAGGATGCACCCTGAGTCACAGAATCATTCAGGTTGGAAAAGACTCTTGGGATCATCAAGTCCAACCATCAGCCCTACTCTACAAAGTTCTCCCCTACACCATATCCCCCAACATCTCATCCAAATGACCCTTAAACACATCCAGGGAAGGTGACTCCACCCCCTCCCTGGGCAGCCTATTCCACTGTCTGACCACTCTTTCTCTGAAAATTTTTTTCCTAATGTCCGGTCTGAACCTCCCCTGTTGCAGTTTAAAGTCATTCCCTCTTGTTCTATCACTAATTACCTGTGAGAAGAGACCAGCACCAACCTCTCTACAATGTCCTTTCAGGTAGTTGTAGAGATTGATGAGGTCTCCCCTCAGCCTTCTCTTCCTCAAGCTAAACAGTCCCAGCTCCTTCAATTGCTCCTCATAGGATTTATTCTCCAGGCCCTTCACCAGCTTTTTTGCCCTCCTCTGTACTCGTTCCAGCACCTCGAGATCTCTCTCGTATTGAGGTGCCCAAAACTGGACACAATACTCCAGGTGTGGCCTCACCAGTGCAGAGTACAGGGGGACTATCACCTCCCTACTTCTGCTGGTGTGAGAGACGAGAAACCAGGCCTGCGAGAAACTAAGAAAAACAGCCTGAGAAAGCAAAAGTTGAGGCTGATCGAAGAAATGCCTCAAACACTCGCAAGACAAAACTATGAGTCACAAGGTGCATTCTGTGGAGGTCGAAGCTGATAAGGCTGCCCCAATAACACAAGATGGGACTGGAGGAGGGAGCCCTGTGGAGACAGGACGGCTCTGCTCTGGGGCACCTGGCCAAAACTTCAAGGGCCATCTGTCCGGTGAATGACCTTTGCTTCATTATCCACGAAATGCATATTAAAGTTAACACCCCTCAATATGCTAATGAGGGCTAACATGATCATGCTAATTACATCATCCCATGAAACACCTTACCCCTCCCCGTACATGGGATACGTAGGTATGTGGGTCGACCTAGGGGATGGACCCTAGGAAAGTGGGTATAAATCAAGGGGGGGGGGGGGGGCCCGGGGCCCGAGAGAGAGTGCAGTGAAGCGAAGAAGACGGATGCCAGCGAAAAAGACGGATGTCTCCTGTGCCTCCTGGAACCCTCATCGGCGGGATCAGTGCAGAAACCCAGACCGGTGATCTGTATTTCCCCATTCCCTCTATCTCCCTCTTTTCCCTTTCCTATTAAGAAATGCAAGGCATATTATATTGCTTGCCACAACTTGCTATATACTTAGCCAGCTATCGTGTGTTCAATTAGTACATTGTGACTAGTTAATAACTGTTTAGACTTGGAGACTTGTTGTCCGCTCCATTGGGGATTTGCGAATCTGAGTCACTTGTCCCCTTCGTCTGAGCGGGACGTGACAGCTGGTCACGCTATTTCTAATACAAGCCAGGATGCCATTGGCTTTCTTGGCCACCTGGGCACACTGCTGGCTCATGTTCAGCTGCTTGTCAATTAGAACCCCCAGATCCTTCTCTTCCACACAGTTCTCCAGCCACACCTCCCCAAGCCTGTAGCAATGCATGGGGTTGTTGTGGCCCAAGTGAAGGACCTGGCACTTGGCGTTGTTGAAGGTCATCCCGTTGACCTTGGCCCACCGATCTAATCTATCCAAGTCTCTCTGTAGAGCCTCCCTATCTTCATGCAGATCAACACTCCCGCTTAACTTGGTGTCATCTGTGAATTTACTGATAATGCACTCTATGTCCTTATCAAGATCATCAATAAAGATGTTGAACAGAAATGGTCCCAACACCGAACCCTGAGGAACACCACTTGTGACCGGCCACCAGCTGGATTTAGCTCCATTGACCACCACTCTCTGGGACCGTCCATCCAGCCAGTGCTTGACCCAGCAGACCGTTCGCTCATCCAGGCCACGGGCAGCCAGTTTTTCTATGAGAATTCTATGGGGAACTGTGTCAAATGCCCTCTGCTCCCTTACCAGAGTCAGTGGTATACTGCAAAGCTTTCCAGATTCTCACTTCTTTACTCTCACGGTTTGGCCCCACTTTCCCTGCTGCCCTACTTCCCCTCATTAGGCCATATGCCATTCCATAACTACCAGCCCTGCTGATTCCTTGACCTGTTTCTTCCCAAATGATTTCCTTGACTTTCAAGCCCCAGGAAAGCCAGTCCTGTTTCAACCCAGCTTAATTATCTCCACCCTGAATCATGTGATTCTTGTGACCCCTTACAGCTTAGCCAGATCCTGGCAGCCCTTTACTGTCTACCTGTTTCTGCTTCAACAGCCAGAAAACCTCTCACCAAATACTTGCATTCCAGGTCACACCAGAGGTCTTCCCTGAGTACATTCTGTCCTATTTCACAGTAGTGAAAAGGCTTATGTGTCCCAAAGGCATAGCTCATCTCATTAATGATATTGCATCTCACCACGAACCTTAATTTTTTTTTTTCTTTGGACTAGCCTGGCTGTGACAGTACTAGCACTGAAACCACCCCCCCTTGGGCATCTATATGCACCAGTGTAGGTCACTGGGGGATGTTTTGTGCCATTTGGAAGATGCTCAGAGCTAAAGGAGAGTTGTGTAAGGGATAAAGCTGAGAGGGAAGGGTCATGGCTGAGAGCCCTTTCCAGTGCCTTCACTGCCAGCACCCTCCTTCCTCCCCAACAAGCACATTGCATTCTGGCTCTGGTGGGTCTCAGCCCTCTTGCTCTCCTCACCCACCAGTGAGTGCCACTTGGTGAGGGACACAGCTAGACCAACAGTGCACTGCTGACAAGCCCTTTAACTTTGCCCTTACAACTACTTCATGATACAGATGCTGATCTCCAGCTGGCCCCATCCCTGTCAGAAGCAGTAACAGCCTTTCTCTGCCTCTTTTCCTCTCTCCCAGACCATAAAAGGATCTGGTCAGTTCCCCTCCTCACTTCAGGTGGCCTTCACCAGCAAGACCAGCATTTCAGTAAACACCAACTGAGGGAGAATCTGTCAGCCAAGATATGCTGACAGGTCTCCATGGGAGATTTCCTGCCCTTTGCCCTTTCCACCCCCACCCTCGGCCCATTACCTGAGGTTGGTGTTATGGGGGCAGCTGCCAGGCCGTTCATGTTCAGAGCCACCATCTGCTGCATCTGGGCTGCAGCAAAGGCTGCCATGGGGTTCAGGTAGCCACCCTGCGCCACCGACGCCATTATCGCAGCTTGCTGCTGCATCAGCTGGAACAAAGAGAGAAGGGGAAAAATATCACAGGGTCACCAGCAGGGCAGCCCATGGCACCAGCACCAGGATGGGGACCCAGTGAGGGTGTGAGGCATCCCTCTGTTTTGAGCTGTCAGCTCACCATGCCCATGGTACCCCCCAGCCTTGACCTTCTTTCTCGCTTTAGGGGCCGGAGGCAAAGTGCATCACTGTGTCTTGGGGTCTTTATGGTCCCCACCCCCCATGTGTTCCCCAATGTGGAGGTCTCCCGTGAGTTGGACTCAGCCCTCTGACTCCCTGGTACTTCCCTGATGAGAAAGGCAGAGGGAAGACTTTATACATTCCTGAGCAGAGAAGTTTCACGGCTTATGTTGCTTTTAGCAAAGCTCTGGTGGCTGCTGATGGGAGACAAGTGTATGTGGAATGGTGGGGAGAGGGGATCCCTTAGCTTAGCTAGTTCTCTGGGGATAAACTGATTTGTTTTAATCTGTCAGTGACAAAGATAATTTTTTTTTATGCTGCTGGGAGGCCTCCAGTGGTCACTGAGCAAAACCATGACCAAACCTTCTAACCAGAATACAGCACGTATTTCCAATACAGTCAAGCAGAGACTTCTGAAAGAACTATACAAAATAAGAGAGCTCACCTACTTTAGCAAGATTAATACTATGTAGTGGGAAAATCCCTTCCCTGTAGATTTGATCTGGGATGACTTCCTTAATTTTATTTTTTTCCAGGAAGTGATCAAAAAGCCTCTTCTTTTAAGGCATCTACAAAAGGCAGAAACAAGGAATCCAGGATATCTTTTCAGGCATTTGGGGGTAAGAATTTTGGAGCAGAAGGCTGGTGAATGGTTATGCATGTTGGAAATGCTTCTTCCATTAAAATCAGACTTTGCTATCAGTATTTTATACTCTGAGCTTAGCACACAGATGGTGGAGTTCATGTGTACAGTATGGCTGCAGTGGGCTTGTAAAATGCTCCTGGTGTGAAGAAGACAGTTTGGATGAAGCTGCCTCTTGTCTCCTTCCCTGGAGCTGTACAAAGAGTCAGATGAGGTAAGTCTGAGTCCGTATCCAACCCCAACTAGTGACTGGTGGTGGACGCTTAGAGAAACTGGGGGGGGGGGAGGATGAGCAAAACCTCACTCCCTTCATTCCCCAGTCTCTAGTAATGTGTGACTTGATAATAGTGGAGAAGGAAACTGTTTTTCTATAGTGACTTTAGCAGTGACTCATGTCTTTGCTGTCTCCAGAATGAGTACCACTCTTTTGCTGCTCTCTGTGCTGTCACTCTCTCTCTCTCTCTCTCCCATCTGGAAATTACACTCTGATGCTGTTGTTTAAGCACATGGGACACAGACTCAGCATTAAAGAGACCTCAAAAGTCATGGCAATACATAGTCTGTTCCCTATTGTTCGGTTTAATACTGAAATAACAGCTAAATTAGCTATTCATAGACATACACACTAAAACAAATCCTTGAAATCACTGCTCTCATTCAAACGCTGAAACTTTCATTGTCACTATCTGTGAAGAGACAAAAGTAAAGGATGCTCTGCCACTGACCTGCAGTATAACTGTGGAGAAGTTGTGTAAACTTCCCTTGGTTTCTCCAGCAATAAAATGGGGCACAAGATACCTGCCTCCCCATGTAGGAGTGCCTTCAGATCTACAGATGAAAAGTGCCATGGTAGACTTGAGTACTATTAATTTTTGTAGCCTAATGCAGATTGGTGGCAAGGTGGTGGCTTTCCCTTTGATAGTTAATTACCCTTTTTTATTATACCCTACATAAGACACTTTCAAATTTTAATTAGTGATATCCTCTCCTTTGTAATTACTGATGGAATGATTAGACAGTCTTTTCTATTATAGCACAATGCTGATTCCCCTTTAAGGATGTGGTGGTTTGACCTTGGCTAAATGCCAGGTACCCACCAAGTCACTCTATCACTTCCCCCCCTTTCCCCTTTTTTCTCAACAGGGCAAAAAGGGGGAAAGAAAATAAGATAGGAAAAAAAACAAGCCTTGTGGGTAAAACAAAAGCAGTTTTAATGTCAGCAAAGCAAAGCAAAGGTCCACACGTGGAAGCAAAAAGAAAACAGATTTATTCTCTACTTCCCATGAACAGGCGATGTCGGGCCTTCTCAGGAAGCAGGGCTCCAATACACGTAGTGGTTGCCTCGGAGGACCAAGGGTGACCCCACCCCCTTCCTCCTTTCTCCCAGCTTTATACTGAGCAGACGTCATATGGTATGGAATATCCCTTTGGTCAGTTCGGGTCAGCTGTCCTGGTTGTGTCCCCTCCCAAGATTTTGCCCACCCCATCCCACTGTGGGGGGGGGAAATATCAGAAAGAGCCTTGGTGCTGTGTAAGCACTACTCAGCAGTAGCCACACCACCAGGGTGCTATCAACACCCTGCCAGCTCCCAACATAAAACACAGCACCATGAGGGCTGCTACAGGGGAAAACCAATCCTGGCTCAGCCAGACCCAGTACAAAGGAGTACATTTGTTTCTAGACATTGAGTTTATTCTCCAGAGGAGGCACTGACCAGGTGATTTTAGTAAGTATGCCACTGAAGTGAATGAGGAAGGGGGAATTCATCCATCTTTAACACTGGATTGAATCCAGCACTGGGTGTGCTGACCCATATCTCATTTTCTGTGCTGGGTATTTTCACCTGGGGAAATCTAAGGATATAACTGGTTGGTTGCAGAAATGATAGCCAAGATCTGTGACTATAGGACTTATTTAACACTGCTGATCAAAGTAGCATCTCTCGGAGATGGACATAGTTGCAACGGCTGGGAACAGTCCCACTATGGCCTTTGCTGAATTTTCTCTGTGCCTCTCCAGAGCTGACCAGAGCTGCATGAACAAACCCATCCCAAAACATGGAGTGACATATGGCTGGTCATGTGTGTGCTGTGGTCAGTCTGACTGGCAGATAACAGCCTGGTATTTGTACCAGAGACGTTCTAGGACAGGGAGGGGACTATGTTTTTGGCATTTCCCATTGTCAGATTCAGTAAAAAGATGGGGTTTCTGTGAGAGACATCGGCCTGTCAGCCTTGCACAGCCTCTGAGAAATAGCTAGGCTTTGATGAAAAACAGGCCTTGGAAGAAAGATAAGAAACTGCTGAGTTGTGCCAAGGAGGCAGGGAAAAACAATGGACAGCTGCAACACTGAACTGTGGAAAAGTACTGAACTGTGAGAAGTTACCGCCACGTTGGGAAGGACTGCAATTTTCTGTTATTAAAGAACTACAGAAGACCGTTAATGAGGACAGGCTTCAAAACTCATTTACAACAGGTATACTGGAGGCAATTGCTCATGGGTATCGATTGGTCCCATGGAATTGGCTGGCACTTTTAAAAACAGTACTAACGCCGGCACAGTATTCTATCTGGAAAACCGAGTGTGTGGATCTCTGTACTCAGCATTCGCGCCCCCCCAACAGCCAGCACGGAGTTGGCGGCGGCAGCCCCGGGGCTCCCCGAACCCCTACCCGCCACGGAGCGACTGCCTGCGGCCGAGCCCGGCACCGCGCCCCCTGACCCGCACCTGCCCGCCCCGCCTCCTCCGAACGCCAAAAGCGGCAGTTTTTACAGAAGCTGTTGACAATGGGATGCGGTGTCCCTTGTCTGCCAACAGCACATAATCAATAAGCAATGGCTTTATATATTCTTAACAGTGTTTTGATGTTTGTAGTATTTGTCATTTTATGTTGTGTGAGTAATAAGTGTAAGGGGTGTGGGTGTGTGACTGTTCTGCGGGTGTGAGACACAGCCCAGCTGCAGCTGCGGAGTGCGGAGTTCTCTGACCCGCAGTTCCGTTATCCCGCGAGGGAAGCGGCCGCAGAGGAACGAAGCGCAGGGCAGACTCTGTACCAGTGGGGGGGTAGTGCAGGACGAGAGAACATTCCTTAGTACAGAGCATCCTAGTGCCCACCCGCTGGGTCATCAGTGCTGCCTGTTTGTTCGGGCTCAGTGTTTTAAGTGTCATAGGTGAAATATCTCCTCTAGCGGGAGGCAGTAATTCTGTGTTAATTGTTGTCTTGAATTGCTGTAACATTTCAAAGCAAAGATCTCATTCATGTAAAGGGCTCAGAAAACCAGGTAGCAAATATTCATCCATTTATGTTGGAAACCCCTATTACATCATGGGGTCGTGACTGTATGGCTCAATGGGGAACTCCAATTGGATCAAATTTGTCTTAAGGGCCACTGCAGCGCAACCCACCCCTTAAACCCACCCCTTAAACCCACCCTGAAACTAACCTGGAAAACAGAATCACCTGTGTGGGTGGGTCAGTGGCCCTTGCCAATGGAAAAGTTGTGCCACCTTAATGATTTAATTCAGGAACAATTAAGTGCAGGACATCTCGTACCTACCACCAGTCCTTGGAACTCCCTGGTGTTCGTTATTTTAAAGAAAAGTGGTAAATGGTGACTTTTACATGATCTCTGACACATTAATGATGCCATGGAGGATATGGGTACATTACGGCTAGGCATGCCCTCCCCAACAATGATTCCCCGAAACCGGCATCTTGTAATAATTGAACTAAAGGATTGGTTCTTTACCATTCCCTTGCATCCGGATGATGCACCTAAATTTGCCTTTTCTGTTCCCGGTATTAATATTAATGAACCTGCAAGACGGTACTACTGGGTTGTTTTGCCACAAGGCATGAAAAACAGCCCCACGATGTGTCAGTGGTTTGTTACAAAGGCTTTGAGCCCTGTTAGAATGCAGGTCCCCCAGGCTGTTATCTATCATTATATGGATGACATCCTCATAGCAGCAGAAACACAGGAGATCATGGAAAAGGCTCTTGCTTTAACCAAAGACTCAGTATCTCAAATGGGGTGACAAATAGCACCTGAAAAGGTACAGCGATCATCACCGTGGCAGTACCTGGGGTGGAGAATTTGTGAACAGACCATTGTCCCGCAACAGGTTGAACTTAAAACTGATGTTAAGACTTTAAATGATTTACAGAAACTGTTGGGAGCCATAAAATGGATACGGCCATTTGTGGGCCTAACTAATAATGATCTGCATAGCTTGTTTGATATCTTGCGAGGAGATCCTTCACTGACATCACCCAGAGTACTTACAGAGAAAGCGAAACAAGACCTCCACTGTGTACCTAATGCCATCTCAGAAAGACAAGCATCGTGATGTGTGCCCGGCCATCTGTATCAACTGGTATTATTTAACCCTCCAGGGCAGCCATATGCTCTGCTGTTTCAGTGGGATGAAACACTTAGTGACCCTCTTGTTAGTATTGAATGGATTTTTGTTTGTCACACCAAATGCACAAGACAGTCACTACTCCTCCAGAAATGTTTGCCAAACTGATCATGAAATGTAGGCAGCGCCTACTATTACTTGCTGGTCAGGAACCTGTGTGTATCATTGTTCCGGTTACTATGCACATGTTACATGGCTAATACAAATGTCTTTAGAATTCCAGACAGCAATCTGTGATTACCCCGGACAGCTTTTAGTACACAGCCCATCACATAAATTATTACAGCAAAATTTTTTATTATATGCCATTCCAAAGTGCAGCGATGTACCGTTGCAAGCCTTGACTGTGTTTACTGATGGATCTGGAAAAACGGGGAAGTCAGTCATAGTATGGCAAGACCCACATACTCAAATTTGGCAATCGGACATTACCCAATCCCCGGGATCACAACAGATTGTTGAGCTAGCTGCAGTAGTCTGTGTATTTCAACGCTGGGACACCCCAATTAACATTGTTACTGCTTCTGCTTATGTTGCCAATCTTGTACAGCGTATGGAGAATTCGTGTTTGAAGGACGTTACTAATTCTCTGTTATATTCATTAATGCACACCCTTTTACGGTTATTAAATAACTGCAAGACTTCTTATTTTGTTGTACATATTTGAGCGCATACTGCACTACCTGGACCTTTGGTTGAAGGCAATCGACGAGCAGATGCGTTGACTCTGGCGGCTCAGGTGGTACCTAATGTCTTTGAGCAAGCGCGGCTTTCACATGCATTTTTCCACCAAAACACCAGAGCAATACAAAACCAGTTTGCTTTATCACGGCGTCAGGCTAAAGACATCATTGCCACTTGCCCTGAGTGCCAGAAGGACTCCCTCTCTTCAACAGCCAGTGGTGTCAACCCTCGGGGACTCACCTCCTCAGAATTATGGCAATCTGACGTCACTCACTTCGCTGCATTTGGAACGTTAAAATATGTACATGTGTCTGTTGATACTTTTTCTGGAGCAGTGTTTGTGTCCTGCCATACAGGTGAAAAAGCACGCAATGTGCCAGAACACTTTTTAGCTGCATTTGCTTCCTTGGGCGTGCCATGACAGATTAAGACAGAGAATAGACCTGCTTATGTTTCTGTTTGTCTTGTTTCTTTCTTTCAACAGTGGGGAGTCAAGCATCTGACCGGCATTCCCCACTCACCGACCGGACAGGCCATTGTGGAGCGTACGCGTGGCACGCTAAAGCGTCTATTGCAACAACAAAAAGGGGGAGATGGAGGGTATCAATCTACACCTCACGAAAGGCTAAATAAGGCATTTTATGTCATGAACTTTTTAAACATTTCCCCTGTCTCACAGGTGCCACCAATATTGCATCACTTCTCGTCGCAGATACCGGATCAACAAGAAGTCCAGGGCAAGGCTCAAGTGTTAGCAAAAAACCTGGAAAGTGGTAACTGGGAAGGACCAGATCCTTTAATAACCTGGGGAAGAGGTTATGCTTGTGTCTCCACAGGTCACGGTCCCCGGTGGTTACCGGCAAGGTGTGTGCAACCATACCTGAGGCATGAGAGGCAGCTTTTGGTGGACACTCAGGAGCCAGCTGTGGGTGCTGTGGGTGCCCCTGTGCCGACAGTTTGCGGTCTCTTCGACTGATCATTTAAGCAGAATGGATGGGTAATGCTTGCTGCTGCAATAGGACAAAATACACTATCTCAGTCCTTAATCACACTACAGTTGCCAACTCTTTTAAGAGAAAATGCTAACAGTACTTGCAACTCCTTGATGAAATATATAGGCTTACTAGTCACTAGTGAAAGATGTAGCTTAGACAAAATGTAGTTATTAATAAGGATGAAATGCTATAAGAATGTGTGTATTCAACTTCCTTTGTTTAGCAATATTAAGAATTAAGAACTCAAGTGTTTAACCTTATTAGAAACTCCCTTGGTTTTCCCCCTTGAGTGGTGGCCAGGCTCTGGGTGGAACCCAACAGGAGGATGAGATCAGATGTTTCCGCTCAAAGAAAATTGCCAGTTATTTTGGCCTGTTGATTTAGAGGCTGGACCTGCTTGCAGCGATGTTGGATGCCTCACCTACGGATGGACGCATCGCGTCCAAATCCTCGCTGCATCCAGGGTTGCCCAGCAATTGCGGATCTGAATATTAGTACCCCATTAAGTAAGTGTGCTATTCCGTATTTTCCTTACTGTTTATTTTTGTAGTATTTAGTCATATCCTTTAATTATTGCTAGTAATATTAGCCTACTCTTTTCAACTAGTAACTTTAACTTCTGTATTGTTATTAGCCTTCTGTGCAAGTATTTTAAGTATGCTGTGTTTTTTGAAGTTTGCCTAAACCTTAATTGATAAATCTTTGAAACAAGTCTTGCAGGTGCAGGTGCAAAACAAAGAAGGGGGAGATGTGGGAGACATCGGCCTGTCAGCCTTACACAGCCTCTGAATCAACAGCTAGGCTTTGATGAAAAACAGGCCTTGGGAGAAAGATAAGAAACTGCTGAGTTGTGCCAAGGTGGCAGAGGAAAACAAGGGCCAGCTGCAACACTGAACTGTGGAAAAGTACTGAACTGTGAGAAGTTACCACCGCGTGAACAGCGCGTGAACGAGAGGGTGATTGGTCTGCACAGCGCGTGTGAGAGTGGTCTTATGCTGATAGGAGAAAAGGTAGATAGCTGTCTAATTGCTGATTTGCTAATTATGAAGTAAGAGCTTTGGCGAGAGCATAAGTATGTACTATTGTAATAATAAAGGGTCTTTCCTTCTGCACTTCAATGGAGAGTCCGTTCCTCAGTTGTCATAGGTTTCCTCTGAGCTGGTCACCTATTATGGTTGGTGTGATTACAGGCAGAGGAGTCTAAGCCAAAATTCATCTCTTCCTTCTGTACACAAATGCCTCTGGGCAGATGAATTACAGCTTTGTTTGGTGATCTGTTCAGCTGCATGTACCAACCCAGTCAGATAAAATTATTCCCACCCCTTACTTGGCCCTCAGCGCATATTTTTGGAACCCGATTCCCAAACATTTGAAATAAAAGTATTAATCCTTTTTTTGTTTGTCTTTCACCTGTGCTGCAAGAGAAACAAGGCTGTCTAAAAGATACCGCATTGCCAATAGTAGTGCAAATGACTGTGTTACTCCAAAGACAATCTCCAGTTTGCACTCTGCAGAGCTAGGCAATCACTTGTGACATTATTTAAGGCTTATGCAACTTCTTCTCCTGCTTATGGATGTCTCTAAGCTGTTCAGAGCTAACTCCATGATGGCAGGTGCCCCTCCTAGTTTGCAAACCGGGTAACCTGAGTGTGTGGCTTTTTGTGTACTCAGAGGGCTTATAAATTTGCACTGGAGTATGCGTTTTTGTAGTCTATACCTTGGCTACATGCACGCCCCTTTTTGCAGTAATGTAATTTATGCATTTCTGTCACAGATCTTCAGAAAGAAGTTATTTTCTCTCTCCTTATGAGAAGAACAAGATGATCCTAATCTGCTGATTAGTGCTGAAGGTGCAGGGTCTGCAGCCTAAAGCCTGGTGGCTTTCAGTGAAACATATGGTTAAACCTGGCCATACTCCCACAGAGACTAAGTTAGGAGCTTGAGGAGTAAAGAGGTTAAATTTAGTTGAGGATTAAAAAGCTAATGCAGTAAAAATAAGGTAGTAATTAAGGCCCTAACCTTTGATTTGGGAAAGTAGGTTCAGTTGCTTCTGCTACAGGAGGCATTCTGCAGGGTGCTGTCACCCCATTATGCTCAGTGCCCTGAGGATACCCAAGATACCCCAGAGACCTGGAAATCCCCTGGCATGGTGAAATAAGCTGCATCCCTGTGCCTCATTACCCAGAGGACATACACCTTGCTGCAGCCTTCAGAGCCAGCCCATGGGGTAAACCGGGGTCTCCTCCAGAGCTGGAAGGAGTATAGAATCCTATACCTGAACACAGACATGTACCCCAGCTAACTGGCTTTGCTTCCTTGGCTAGAGAGGGGACCCCAAACATGTCTGGACATCATAGCCCTTGGCAACGCTCCTGTCACTCTTCTGCTGTCATGTTTCCCATTTATGCTCATCCCTCTCAGGTCAGAGGTGCTCAAGGGTACAGGTTAAAGGGGAAGGGGAGGGTGTTTCCTAGGCCAGCAGTGAGTACAGTGGCATCGTGGCGGTGGGAGGACAGGAACTTGATCACCTTGAAAGAAGCTGATGGCACAGACCTACCTATTTCTCCTCAGGGTAGCTTCAGGGTATTTTAGAAAAGGAGGGCTAGTCCTGTAAGGGTCACCAGTCTCCCTTATAAAAACTTCTGGAGTATTCCCAAGTGAGCTAAAATAAGTCAGTCCACTACTTCCCCAGCTCCTCCCAATGACAAATGTCCCATCCACTCTGAAAGAGGCCCATTGTATGGTCCCAGTTAATAAAGCTGTAGAAAGTGAGTCAGTGACCCCCACCAGAGGCAAATCAGTAGCACCAGGGCCCCTGGGTATCGAGCACTTTAAATTTGACATTTGGAATACATATTTTCCCTGCCTGGGCTGGGGCCACAGAGCACTAATCAGAAAGGCAGCAGCCTTATTATCTCAGATTGATTCAAGGGGACAAAGATGAGCTTGTCCCTTCTTCATCTGAAAGGACTTATTTCCTTTTGCTTCTCTTACTTCCTCGGCATGATCTTTGCCTCAGCATTTAGAGCTTTTTCCCATCTGATTTTATAGATTCATTCCCTCTTTCCTCCAACCTGGCCATTATTATTGCTCAATTATTTATCTTCTGAGGAGACCAGGAAATGCTACCAAACTGGTTTATGCCCATGGACAGCACCTCAAGTGTGCAGTCCCCTTCCCAAGGCTTGAGAGCTGGTAAGGTCATTCAAAGCATGAGGAGGGGTGGTAGTGATGGCTGGTCAACAGCGAGAGATGGAAGGATTCATCTCACACACCTTTTTGCTATCTCAAGTATAGGTAGCTAAACATCAGCCAGCTCTGTCATCAATTAATGTATAGGCACTTCTCCAGGTTTATCCATCCTATCCTACATGGGAGATTAAGACAAAAAAAAAGCAGCAAAGGATGTAGTTTCACAGCACACCTGAACCAAAGCAAGAGTTTGCCAATGCACATCTCCCTCTCCACGTCTTGCCACTACCTTTGCACCAGGATAGATGCACGTCCGATGCCGCCAAGCACCCTGTCAGAAACAATACCAGCAGCATATTAATCATACAGCACAGAAATGCAGTGCTTACTGCTAGCTTTCTTCCCAGAAGTGGCTCCCTGCATGGTCAGTGTAGTGGCATGGGTTGAGGACATGTGGCCAGAGGTGGGATTGGGAATGGGACAGCCACCTCTGGCATCAGGTGGCTGTTAGATAGCAGGATCATGAAACTGCACTCAAGGAAAGGAAATATTATCCTTTTCTTACAGGAGGAACAGGTGCACAGAGAGATGAAGTGACTTAAGGCCAAAAACCCCTGCTAGAAATAGGACAAGGATGCTACTGACTGCCTTCCCCAGCCCCAAAAAGAAATACATGTGAAACTGAAGAAGGGGAAGAGGAGAGAGAAGGATTATTTCTGATGTGCTCTTTTTCAAATAGCATGAACATTGCTGTCCTGGTTTAACCAGGATAGGGTTAAGTTTCCCCAGCAGTGGGGGGGAGCTCTAGCCGGGTTATTCAGATACCATGCGGACGTCACATCCTGGCAGGTCACATTTTTCCTGGCGCGGAGCGCGGTGCACTCCTGGTTTTGTACATTGTGCTTCCCACTGCTGTATTTGGTAGCTATTTTGCTCTGTTAATTGCTATCACTATTACTGTTATTGTTATTGCTGTTTGTTGTGTTGCTATTGCACTGTTGTATTAAACCTTTCCTTATTTCGGTCTTGGGGCTTTGTATTTCACTCCCTTTGTGGGGGAGGGGCAGCGGCCGCGTGGTCTCAGACCCCGGCAGGGGCTAAACCACTACAATTGCCCTTGGAGGAGGCTTACTCTGAATGATATTACGACCTCTCATTTTTTTCAGTGTTATTTTCTATCCTTGTCTCTGAACCACATGGTGTTTTGTTTGACTTTTCATATTCTTCATTCAGTAATAATAATAAAAGTAATAACAGCATCACATGCTTCCCACATCTAATGATCTATACAAACACTTAGCTAATTAATCCTTATGGTATCTCTGTGATAGGAAGAGGTAAGTAAATTGATCAGTCAAGCAGTAAGAGGACTCATTCGGTAAAATCACAGAATTGACAAATTCACCTTTGTTTTACCTAACTGGCCATTGGGAAATAAAACCAAAAGTTTCTCCCAAGCCTTCAAACAAACATAAGATATTCTGAAAAAAAATCAGAATGGTCCTTCAGACATTTTTAATGTCTTCTTGGAAACAGAAATTTCTGCTTTGAAAATAAAATTTAAATTTAATTAAGATTTTAAAAAACTAAACAAATATGCAACACCAGGATTCATGTGTCTTTCCAAAGCCTGATACACAATGGTTTGGATTTCTAACTTCCTGAGAACTGTGAAAAAAAACCCAAAACCTAAAAAAAAAGTATATACAGTCCAAATCTGAGTGTTCATTAGTTCTGAGTTACCAGGGAGCTGACAATCAGAAATATGGTATTAGCCCTGCTACAAAGTACTATAGCTTCAAAATAGCTTCTTCTTCTGGAACGGATCAAACCCAAGTGATTTGCATAACAGGTAGTATTTACTGAATTTACTGTCCCATTTTGGTCATTTAAATATAATAACAATTATACACAAAGATAGTCTATATTCAGTAAATTTTCTCTGATTTCATAGGGCTAGCTGATTTTTTTTAAAGTATCTTTCCAAAATAATTTCACAGTATGAATTGAATAAATATTGTAAGAAGTGCTTCTTCCCTTCAGCACTACTTCAGATCATTTAGAGAAATATCCTTTCATCTCCACAGGAGCTGGGACAGAGAGGCAGAGTGGGGCACCTATGCTTTTATGGTCAGCATGCTGCCCTAACTTCCCAAGGTGATCACTTGCTTATGATGATGACTGAGAGCTTTGCTGTGCTGCAGTTGTTGTCTGCAGTTCAGGAATTGCAGTTATTGTCTGCAGTTTTCAGAGTGAGGGGCACTGGGATTTACTGATGGGAAAGGACTTGCTCCAGACTGGAGAGCAAATGTTACCATTGCTTATGTTGCCCCTGTCCCCATCTGTCTGTTTTTACTCACAAACTCTATGCCTGTCCCCTGCCGCAGGATGTAATCAGTCCCATGGATGGAATTTGTCCAGGAGACCATGGCTAACACTCCCACCCCATTTTTTTATGCAAACTTGATTTATGACTTTGATCTTGGTTTAAATAATTTAAAAAATAAATAATTTATACAGTATCTGTCACTTCCCAAGTCTCCTTACTTTGTTCTTGCTTTGCTCTTCTGGATTTTACCATTTTCCCAACCCTTTTCAGTCTGTGCACATTTCCATTTCTGCATGATGGGGCAGCAGTGGCATGAGACACACACTAAATTCTTGCCACTTTCTTCATAGAAAGAAAACCTGCAGGAACTTTGGCCATTGTTGCTTATTTGGGCCAGAACTATACTACTACCATTCATAGCCTGGTTTGATTTTTACTGCTTATGATCTTGGGCTTGGCTACCCCACCACTTACCAGGGTCTAAGAAGGTGTGCTGTGCTGCTCTGAGCTAGACTGTGAGCCTACAGGTTCATTCTTGACTGGCAGGAAATCAAAGCAAATCCTTCTCTCCAGGCTGAGTTCAGATCTATACCTCAAGCTAGCCTTGACTAAGACTGTGGAAACAGCTATAGATAGCCAGCTCATGTGGAGCCACAGTAACCTGACAACAAAAAGGGCTGGTGCCCTATACATGCATGAACTAAAATAAATAATTGCTTCATAAAAGGGGAACATAAATGAATATGGGAAGATATTGCTGAAAAGAAAAAACCCTGAAACAAATTAGTATAGGGGCTCTGGGAGCTTTAGGGAACAATGAAATCTGACTTCCCTTGAGCTGCATACAAAAGAGGTGAGGTATGCCTGATTTGAATTTCTGTGTCACTGAGACAGCACACAAAGTTACTGCCAAGCTTAATCTGGTCTGCTTGCAGGTAATACATGAGGAGGGGTGTGGGAGACAGGCAAGTCAACATCGGCCTGTCAGCCCTGCACAGCCCCTGAGAAGCAGCAAGGCTTTGATGAGAAACAGGCCTTGGGAGAAAGATAAGAAACTGCTGAGTTGTGCCAAGGTGGCAGGGAAAAACAACGGCCAGCTGCAACACTGAACTGTGGCAAAGTACTGAACTGTGAGAAGTTACCACCGCGTGAACGAGAGGGTGATTGGTCTGCACAGCGCGTGTTAGAGTGGTCTGATGCTGATAGGAGAAAAGGTTGATAGCTGTCTAATTGCTGATTTGCTAATTATGAAGTAAGAGCTTTGGCGAGAGCATAAGTATGTACTATTGGAAAAATAAATGGCTTTGCTTGATATAACTCTTACAGAGTTGTGCAAGTCCATTATTCTCCTGCAAATCACAGAATCACAGAATCGTCTAGGTTGGAAAAGACCTTGAAGATCATCCACTCCAACCATCAACCTAACATTGACAGTTCCCAACTACACCATATCCCCAAGCACTATGTCGACCCGACTCTTAAACACCTCCAGGGATGGGGACTCCACCACCTCCCTGGGCAGCCCATTCCAACGCCCAACAACCCCTTCTGGAAATAAGTGCTTCCTAATATCTAGTCTAAACCTTCCCTGGCGCAACTTGAGGCCATTACCTCTTGTCCTATTGCTTATTACTTGGTTAAAGAGACTCATCCCCAGTTCTCTGCAACCTCCTTTCAGGTAGTTGTAGAGGGCGATGAGGTCTCCCCTCAGCCTCCTCTTCTCCAGACTAAACAACCCCAGTTCCCTCAGCCGCTCCTCGTACGACATGTGCTCCAGACCCTTCACCAGCTTCGTTGCCCTTCTCTGGACACGCTCGAGTCATTCAATGTCCTTTTTGTAGTGAGGGGCCCAAAACTGAACACAGTCATCAAGGTGCGGCCTCACCAGTGCCGAGTAAAGGGGCAAGATCGCTTCCCTGTCCCTGCTGGCCACACTATTTCTGATGCAAGCCAGGATGCCATTGGCCTTCTTGGCCACCTGGGCACACTGCTGGCTCCTGTTCAGCCAGCTGTCAATCAACACCCCCAGGTCCCTCTCTGACTGGCAGCTCTCCAGCCACTCCTTGCCAAGCCTGTAGCGCTGCTGGGGGCTGTTGTGGCCGAAGTACGGAACTCAGGAAAAAATGGCAAAACAAAAATAAATGGTGACCCCGATGTCCCAGCACAGAGCGCAGAAGACGCCGCAGGAGAATCCCCGATTGGAGGTACTGTCTACAGCTGGGCTGTGACAGGGAAGACGGAAAAAAGTCGATCGACGGAAAAACACCCAGAGAGGTGAGCAATTGGGGGCAGCATGGGGCAGAACATGTCCGCAGAAGAGACGGCCATTGTCAGACTCCTGCTGCATATACTCAGTAAGAGAGGGATAAGTTATAATGAAACTTCCATATGGAGGTTATTTAAGTGGTGCAGAAACCACGGCTATCCTGCTGATGCCGTCACAGCCTTTGAACCAACAAAATGGGCTGAAATAGGTGAGCAATTACCGGGACGTCAGCCACATTAGGAAGGACTGCATTTTTCTGTTATTAAAGAACTACAGAAAAGCGTTAATGAGGACAGACTTAAAAACTCATTTACAACAGGTATACTAGAGGCAATCGCTCATGGCTGTACTCAGCATTCGCATCCCCCCACCTGCAAGCGCGGACTTGGTGGCAGTGGCCCCGGGCCTCCCCGAGACCCCCCCACCGCAGAGTGACTGGCTGCGGCCAAGTCTGGCACCGCGCCCCCGGCGCACGATCATCCATCCCACCTCCCTCGAACACCAAAAGCGTGATGCAGAGTCCCTTGTCCATTCTAAAAGGACTAACTTTAAACCCTTCTGATGGTCAGTACACCAAAAGCCTTGATTTTAAAACAAAGAAGGGGGAATTCTCTGGATACGCCACATAATCAACAAGCAATGGCTTTATATATTCTTAATGGTGGTTTGATGTTTGTAGTATTTGTCATTTTATGTTGTGTGAGTAATAAGTGTAAGGGGCCCCTTTGTGTGGGTGTGTGACTGTTCTGCGAGTGTGAGACGCAGCCCAGCTGCAGCTGCGGAGTGCGGAGTTCTCTGACCTGCAGTTCCGTTATTCCGCGAGGGAAGCGGCCGGAGAGGAACGAAGCGCAGGGCAGACTCTGTACCAGTGGGGGGGTAGTGCAGGACCAGTGAACATTCCTTAGTACAGAGCGCCCTAGTGCCCGCCCGCTGGGTCATCGGTGCTGCCTGTTTGTTCGGGCTCAGTGTTTTAAGTGTCAGAGGTGAAATATCTCCTCTAGTGGGAGGCAGTAATTCTGTGTTAATTGTGGTCTTGAATTTAGGTGCATAGTCTGTGGGGAGAGTGCACCCTTGTACCATCTGCCTGAGGGGGATATTGTCAAATCACTTGGGTAGCGTTTTAAGGTAAAGTAGACGAGATGGGAAGCAGCCAGGGTGGGGGAATAGATAAAAAGAGTCCCTTAGGCTGTATTTTAAAATGCTGGAAGAAGATAGGGGGACCTCCAGCCGCAAGTGTGAATAAAAAGACACTAGTAAAATATTGCAATCAGTGGTGGTTTAAAATAATTTAGTCAATATCGATCAGGCGTGGACCTGGCAGCCTCCAAGTCAGTAACATTATTAGATACCACGGTTTCCTTGATACCAACAGGAGTATATGGACCACTGGGAAATGGACAAAGTGCATTATTACTGGGAAGATCATCTACAACCTTACAGGGGTTGTTCATTTTACCAGGGGTCATAGATGCCGATTATGAAGGGGAAATCAGAATTATGGCCTGGACTCCTGTACCCCCGTGTTCAGTAACAAAAGGGTCAAAAATTACTCAGCTTGCTTATCTTACTGCAGCTCCCCCTAATAGTATGCCGAGGAGCCGGGGTGACTCAGGATTTGGATCAGCAGGTACTCCTCAAATATTTTGGGCTCAGACAGTGACACAAGGTCGACCTCTGGTAAAATGTGCCCTCACCAAAGCAGAAGAATCTGTTGAACTGACAGGCATTCTAGATACTGGTGCAGATGTGACCGTAATATCTGCGAGCAGATGCCCACAAGCATTGGCCGTTATCTCGGGTAACTCAAGCGCTTATCGGGTTTGGTGGTCATGCTGAAACATTTCAAAGCAAAGATCTCATTCATGTAAGGGGCCCAGAAAACTGGGTAGCAAATATTCATCCAGTTATATTGGAAACCCCTCTTACATTATGGGGTCGTGACTGTATGGCTCAATGGGGAACTCAAATTGGATCAAATTTGTCTTAATCGCCACTGCAGCACAACCCACCCCTAAACACACCCTGAAACTAACCTGGAAAACAGAATCACCTGTGTGGGTGGGTCAGTGGCCCTTGCCAATGGAAAAGTTGTGCCACCTTAATGATTTAATTCAGGAACAATTAAGTGCAGGACATCTCGTACCTACCACCAGTCCTTGGAACTCCCCGGTGTTCGTTATTTTAAAGAAAAGTGGTAAATGGCGACTTTTACATGATCTCCGATGCATTAATGATGCCATGGAGGATATGGGTACGTTACAGCCAGGAATGCCCTCCCCAACAACGATCCCCCGAAACTGGCATCTTGTAATAATTGAACTAAAAGATTGTTTCTTTACCATTCCCTTGCATCCAGATGATGCACCCAAATTTGCCTTCTCTGTTCCCAGTATTAATGTTAGTGAACTGCAAGACGGTACCACTGGGTTGTTTTGCCACAAGGCATGAAAAATAGTCCCACGATGTGTCAGTGGTTTGTTGCAAAGGCTTTGAGCCCTGTTAGAATGCAGGTCCCCCAGACTGTTATATATCATTATATGGATGACATCCTCATAGCAGCAGAAACACAGGAGATCATGGAAAAGGCTCTTGCTTTACCCAAAGACTCAGTATCTCAAATGGGGTTGTAAATAGCACCTGAAAAGGTACAGAGATTGTGGGTGCGTATGCTGAGTTGCTGAATTTTCCACCCGCACTGACAAGGGAAAAGTACAATCAACACTCGGGTCAGAAGATTGACGACGTCTAAAAGCAAGAAGGCCAAAAGAAAAGGAATACATTCGTTAAGGAAGAAACTAATAAAGAAGGGACTTTTTTGAACTGGAAAAGCAGAAACTTATCTACTGGCTACATGCAGCAATGTTTGTGGAAAGTACCGAGGGAAACTATTTTTGGAATGCACAACAATATATTACGGCTTGCTGCTATTTTTAGAGAGCACCAGAGTATATAAGGGCTTGCTGGTATTTTTAGAAGGCACAAGAGTATATAAGGGCTTGCTTGCTAATAAAGCTCTGAGCTTGACTTCCAATCATATTGATTGTCTGTGTTCTTGTCTCCTGTGGCCTGCACGGGATTTCGTCCCCAGAAATGGTGACCCTGACATGATATACTACCAACGTGAGGAGCTAGCAGCGTGACCAACGAGATCAACGAGATAGCAACAACGCAGTCAGTGGTGGGGACATCGCCCTTCTTATAGAAGGCAAACACAAGACAAGGAAGAAATGGCTGCGGGGTGAAGAAACAAAGAAAAAGAGACGAAAGTGCGCACAAGGTGAGCAGCCATGGGAAGCACGGCATCCGCAGAAGAAAATCGGTCCATGGGTGTTTAATGAGATTAGCGGACCGGCAGGGTGTATCGATAAACCCGGAAGCGCTGTCTAAATTATTAAAATGGGGACAGCGGGCAGGACTTTTTGTCAGACCACGAAATGTGTTTGACCTAGAACTTTGGTATTCTTTGGGGGAGAAACTATGGCAAGCAGTTACAACGGGAAATTCTCAAGCACAAAAAGCAGCTCAGACTTGGGGAAAAGTTAAAAAGATGCTGGAAACTATGAAAGCTGACGCTGTTACTGATGCTGCTGTAACTCAAAGTTTTCATGAGGCTGCCGAAATGAAGGATGTGGGGAGCAAAGAGTCGGGTGCTACTCGAACAGAATCACCCCCACCCGTTGCCTTACCAGTTGGGGCCCCTGAATTTTTTTGAGGACCAGATCCTACAGTAATTCCTCTTGCGCGAGGATCAGAGTCCGACTCCTTTAAAAAGGATGATGAGGAGGACATGGAGCTGCTGCTGGACCCTCCTTCTGATCCTATAAAGGACATTTCTCCATCCTCTGGAGCATACCCTGATTTGAGCAGAGAGGAATTCTTAGCAGAAATGCGACATCAGGGGAACCAACTGCAGGATATATTTGATCAATTAGACCACCTAGAAGGGGGGCAAGGGCCGGCTCCTCAACCTGCATTACAGAAACAATTAAAAAGGTTTGAGCTGGATGTTAATGAACACCCTACGGTATATCCGGGGTCAGGTTTTCAACCATATTCCACTTCGGGCAGTTCTGCTGATCCACCTGACCCAGGGCAAAGGTGGTGAGGACTGATCAAAGAGGCCACAATAGAAGGCGTAATGCTTCCAACTGCGTTTCCAGTAATTACCCCAAATGGGGATGGACGCCGCCAGTGGGCCCCTCTTGACTGGAAATTGATACGTGACACCCAACGTGCCATCATGCAATACGGTATTACAAACCCGTACGTCCAGTCCTGTATTGAACAGATCGTAACGGGACAGGTTATGTGTCCCTACGATTTGCGTAAAACGGCTGAGATATTGCTAACCCCAACACAGTATCTATTGTGGAAGGATAATTGGAAGCAGCGGATTGAACGAGCACAGATATCGAACATGGATTTGCCTATGGATAACCCTTTGCGAGTGGCAACTTTGGATATGTTTATGGGAGAAGGCGAGTTCACTTATCCTCAAAGACAGGCGTGGCTGGACCCTCGTATCTTACAGCAGTCACAGGCACTTGCGGCCGCAGCTTTTCGAGCTGTTCCTCAAATGGGTCGTGTGGTACCTCCTTATGCCTCTGTAAAGCAAGGGATTAAAGAACCTTTTTCAGAATTTCTAGATCGGCTGCGAGAATCAATAGAGGCCTCTCCCAATCTGTCATCAGAAGCTAAAGCTTCTGTTGGACTCGATCTCGCGGTGCAGAACGCAAATGCAACTTGTAAGCGCATATTAGCTACATTGCCAAAGAGAGCAACATTACTACAAATGATTGAGGCCTGCAGTAGAGCTGGATTAACTGAAGAAGAGGAGCGCGCTAAGGTCCATGCAGATGCCCAGGCTCGGGCTTTGGCTGTGGCTTTAAAACCTCTTATCAAACAAGGGCGTAATGACAGAGGGAATGCGACCGCTACCTCTGTTTGTTCCTTATGTGGAAAGACAGGTCATTGGAAAAGGAATTGTCCACTGGCCCGCCAGGGAGGAGCCAACCAAGGGGAGACAAGCTAACAACTCGTGGGATGGTGTAACCAGTGTAAAAAATTTGGGCATAAGGCTGATCAATGTCACTCACGCTTCAGGAAGGATGGCATGCCACTTGTATCATGGCCGGGAAACACCCAAATAAGCGCCCACAGCGGGGGCACGACGACACAAATTGCAGCCCAGCCGAACAATCTTCTACAGGCTGCCTGGCAGACCTCAAGCCAGCCACCAGAGGAAGTGCTGGAATGGACCTGGCAGTCAACACAAACGTTACCTTAAGTGATCATCGAGTGCAGGTGGTCTCATCAAAGCAAAGGGACCCTTAGGGTTTGGACTAAGCGCTTTACTTATAGGACGGTCTTCTGCATTGAAACAAGGAATTTTTGTGTTGCCAGGAGTTATTGATGCGGACTATTCCGGAACCATTGGTATCATGATACAGGCGCTGTGTCCTCCAGTACACATTTATGCCAGAACTAAGACTGCGCAACTAATTCCTTTTAAAGCGGCAATCCCAACCACCTCAATAGAAGAGTGAAAGGGTGGTTTTGGGTCTACAGGAGCTCCGCAAGTGGCCTTTTCTATTCCGTTGGGAAAAGAGCGACCTACTCATCTGGTAGGCATGCAAATGGGAAATTCTCAGCCTCATTTAATTGACACCCTGATGGATACCGGAGCAGATGTTACTGTAATCTCCCTACAGTCTTGGCCGGGATGGCCCTTAGAGCAGACAGCCTCTCCCATTATGGGAGTGGGGGGTGCTCAGCAAACTCGTATCAGTAAAACTCCTGTGTGTATATACGACATCAACGAACCAACTCATCGGGCTTTGGTCCGCCCTTATGTTTCTGAAGCACCTCTTAATTTATTAGGGTGTGATTGTTTGCTTCAGTGGGGGGTTACAATAACATCAGATTCGAAGCCTTTTTGATAGCGGCCATTGATGGGCGACCAATCCAAAAATTAACATGGAAAACAAACGAACCAGTGTGGATTGATCAATGGCCGTTGTCAAAGGAAAAGCTCGCCCATGTACAGGAATTGGTAACAGAACAGCTAAATGCAGGCCATTTAGAACTGTCTACGAGTTCCTGGAATACACCCATATTTACTATACAGAAGAAATCTGGGAAATGGCGTCTGTTGCATGATTTGCGAGCAATTAACGCCACCATGACGGACATGGGAGCTTTACAACCAGGTCTTCCTGCACCTACCATGATCCCTAGGGGATAGACTGTTATTGTTATCGACCTAAAGGATTGCTTTTTTACGATCCCCCTGCATCCAGAAGACCGAGAGAGGTTTGCCTTTTCTGTTCCTTCAGTTAATCTACAAAAGCCGCATCAGCGATACCAATGGACTGTACTACCCCAAGGGATGAAAAATTCACCAACAATGTGTCAAATGTATGTTGATTGGGCGTTAAAACCCATTCGAATGAAACAGGTGGATTGGTTGATTTACCATTATATGGACGATATACTTATTGAGGCTCAGAATTTAGATGCCGCTCAGGCTATTCCACAGTTAACCAAGGAGCTAAGAGATGCTGGACTAATTGTAGCCCCAGACAAAATACAAACCACATATCCCATCAGATATTTGGGTATGGAAGTGACAGAATCGATAGTACGCCCACAAAATTTGAAGATTAATGTGGAAATTTCTACCCTGTTTCAGGCTCAACAATTATTAGGAAGCTTACAGTGGATTCGACCACTTTGTGGTATAACAAATGAGGATATTGAACCTTTGGTATCACTTTTGAAGGGTGGAGGCGGCCCTGAGGAGCAGAGAAGCCTAACGTCAGTGCAGAAAGACGCTTTGCAGCACATTGCAAAAAAGGTGGCAAAAAGTTATAGTGGTCGGGTAAACCATATGTTACCCATTGATGTTGCTATTCTGAACTCAGAACACCATCTTGCAGCAGTACTGTTTCAATGGGATTTGTCGTTAAAAGATCCATTGTTAATACTTGAATGGATGTTTCCACCGGTGCAACCAAAGATGACAGTACTAGCATGAGTAGAAGGAATTGCACAACTTATTAATCAAGCCAGATCCCGATCACTCGCCATTGTCGGAATACTGCCAAGAACCTTTTATGTACCTTATACAGAAGCACAAGTACAACAGTTATTACAACGATCGTTACCTTTTGCTTTAGCCTTGTTGGATTGTCACGCTCAAATGTCTAACCATTACCCGCAACACCGAATATTTGCAAGCTATCTCCCATTGGAAAAAGAACTCGCCCAAGTTAGACGACCTGTTGTAGGGCAAACAGTATTCACTGATGCCAGCGCGAAACGAGGCCGAGCTGGAATCAGTTGGTGGGAGGATCAAGCGTGGAAACATGAACTGGTGTTGGCAGAAGGGTCAGTACAGGTCCTTGAACTTACAGCTGTGTGCCGAGTTTTTGAGAAATGGCCGAATGAGGCCCTCAATGTTATCAGTGACTCTCAATATGTCGTGGGGGTTGTTAACCGCTTAGAACGATCCTTTTTGCGGCAAATCAATAACTTGGCTCTTTGGCATATTCTGTGTCGACTTTGGCATTATCTTGATGCCCGAGTGGCTCCTTATTTCATCGGACATGTTCGGAGCCATCAGTACTCGGTGGGGTTAGGGGAAGGCAATATGCAGGTTGATAAATTGGTAAGTGAAGTTACCCTTCCCAATGCGTTTGCCCAAGCTCACTTGTCACATGAATTTTTTCATCAATCTGCTAGGGCACTGAAGCGACAGTTTCAATTACCTTTAGGAGAATGTCGCGCCATAGTGTCTGCTTGTCCAGACTGTAAGGAAACAAATGTACAGCCAATAATAGGAGCCAACCCCTGGGGACTACTGCCTCGGCAAATATGGCAGACAGATGTTACAGAGTTTAAGGAATTCGGAAGGCTAAAACATGTTCACGTTTCTGTTGATACCTTTTCAGGAATGATATGGGCCACCCCTGCGACATCTACATCTAGTAGGGACACCATCAGACATTGGCAAATGTGTTTCGCGTTAATGGGAATACCTGCTCAGATAAAAACAGACAATGCTGCCTCTTATTTGTCCCATCGGGTACAACAGTTTTTAGCATTATGGGGCATCCAACATATCACTGATGTGTCAGGAAATTCCACAGGACAGGCCATTGTTGAGCATGCTCATCACACCCTAAAGTCACTCTTGCTTAAACAAAAACAAAGCGGGGGAGATGGACTGCTTAATACACCGCAAGCAAGACTATCAAAAGCAATGTATGTTTTAAATTGGTTAAACATGCGTACGGGCGAAGATAAGACGCCTGTGGAACGACACATACAATATAAGGGAGACAGAGAAGTAGGTAGTGATGATCGGCCCTTAGTACGATGGCTTGACTGGCAAGCACAACAATGGCATGGTCCTGTTCGATTGTTAACATGGGGTAGGGGATATGCTTGTGTTTTAACAGAAAGTGGTCCATGCTGGATTCCGGCCAAGTGGGTCAAGCCGTGGATTCAACCTGCCCGCATCACAGAGAACAATGTCGACCGTGGAGGTGATATAAACACCCCCGATGCAACTTATGCTTCTGGACAGCAGTGAGTGTACTACAGGGTACTCCGGACGACCGGAAGTGGTGTCCACAGTGTGAACAGACCATAAACTTTGAATTCACAGCAAATTGGTTGCATTAACCAGAGCTATTGTTAGTATCTGATGGAGCCTTAGAAGAATTTACAGAGAACTTGATAACACCTTTTCAGGTTTGTCAGTAGTGGAGGCAAGAGAGTCAATACTTCTATTGGGAGATTGAAAACAATATTGTGGAATCTGTGTGGGGAAGGTACACTTGCCCCCAGAAGTTGGAGGGTGGTTAGCCATGAGTAGCAATATCAGAAACAATGTTGGAAAAGTGGGAGAGAATGGAGTCAGAGCTTGGTATCTTTTGGCCATACTAAGCGGAATAGGCCAGGGAATATGGGGAATTAGTTCAATTGACCCGCGGAAGAATTTCTGGGTAACCTGGGCAAATCAATCAGGACAGGAGGCATTTTGCCTAGGTTTAGCAACTGCTACTGATCCATTTTGGACCTGTTTGATTGGTATTCCATATTTTAACGTTCAGGACTTTAAAGGATTTGTTAAAAACATGGCAAGAATAAATAAGGGAACAGAGGACATTAACAGGACGTGTTGGGCATTGTATAACAACAAAATACAGGCAGAGGCTGGTTGTCCACAAGCATGTTACAGGGGCATATTGTGAATAATCTTAATCAGACAGCCCCTCTTCCATTGCAGGAATTAGAACTGAGAGGCTCTCTTCCCCCAGTAGCTGGGAGTAACATGCTAAAGCAGACCTGGGGATGTATACAGTTTGGCGGGCAAAAAGCCTATCTGACTAGCCACCATGGTTGGTATGATCAAACAGTTTGGGCAGGATGGCAAAATGTGACCCCTTCAGCAGTGCCGATAAATGATACTTGGTTTTGTGGTGGTGTAAGAGTCAGTCAGAAGATCAGCATTGTCTCAACATTGTCATCAGGGACATGGACAGTGAGGTACCCGACAACGGCCTGTTTGGAGCGCAGCTGCCGACCCCTGGAATGGAATGTGGTGCAAAGGCTCCTGAATGCAGAACTGTGTGGCACAGCCAGTGCTGTGCTGTTCTCCTGAGTACTGAACCGTGTGGTGCAGGCAGTGCAGTGCTGTTCTCCTGAGCACTGAACCGTGTGGTGCAGGCAGTGGAGCCGTGCAGTACAAAGAGTGTTGTGCTATTGTTCGGTACCTGGGCCTAGCCAGAGCAGTTAGTGATAATTGCATAGCCATTGTCAAAAAGATGGATCGCAACTGTTGCCATAACACCGATGAAGAAATCATGAACCTCAGATGAACTTTGCTTCATTATAATACCAAAACACACCTCCTGGTTGAAGGTTACCCGCCTCCGAGACTGACCACACCTCGGACACTCCCCCCCGCGCACGTGCGATGGCCTTGCTCGAGAGGGGTGGAGATATGATAATTGAATTCTGAGAAGGGCGGAGACCCCCGAGGCAGAGGTGGAGCAAGGTGTGTTACTAAGCATAAAAGATGACTTCTGGACAACGAAAATTGGAAGCTTCCCCACCAAGGACCACGACGATCGACGACGCAGCATCAGCTGGACCCGGGACCGTTAGGACGTTGTGAGATCAGCGGTGGTAGCTATAACCTCTCTCCCTCCTCTCTCTAAACTTAACTTTACTTTTCTCCTTTCTTTCACCCATCTCTAACTATCGCGTGCCTCTTCACAGGCAACCCAATAAAGTTTCACTGTTTGATTACTGCTATCCCCTTTGGTGTTGGTCACCTTAATTTTGCACTTTCGAGATCGTAGCAAATGAACCATCACGAGTCCACCGAGTGGACCGTGACAGGTGGCCCTTACGCTTATGGGATGGGCCTACATCTTAAAGAAGGAGGAATATGGAATAATGGTTCGGCTAAAAGGTTACCACCTGGGTATTTTTTAATATGTGGAGATCGAGCATGGGGAGGGATTCCTTCCAAAGAAGTTGGAGGTCTGTGTTACCTAGGAAGGCTGACTTTATTTGCCTCTAGTATAAGAAATCTTAAAAAACATCAAAGATCAAAACGGGCTATAACACATCATGAACTCACCCCAGATTGCCGAGACCAAGTGGAATTGTGGGGGCCTGGAGAGATTATTGCTGCCTCTCTCTTGACCCCAGGATTAGGAGTTGCAAAAGCCCTATCCACCTTGAACAAAATGACCTGTTGGAGTGTAAAACAATTTAATTTAACATCTAATATAATAAGAAATTAGTTAATGGATGTAGATAGTGTAAGGCATGCTGTTTTGCAGAATAGAGCGGCTATAGTTCTTTTGTTACTAGCACAAGGACATGGGTGTGAAGAATTTGAGGGCATGTGTTGTATGAATCTTTCTGATCACTCTCAATCTATATTTAGTCAGCTTCAGCAATTGCAAGATAATATGCATAAGATTCAACAAGTTTCCTCTCCTTTGGATGAGTTTTTAGGAAGCCTAGGGTGGCCAAAGTGGATTATAGAGCTTTTGAGAATGTTAGCAGGACCAATAATAATAGTGGGATTATTGATATGTTGTCTTCCTCTATTAATGAAATGTTGTCTATCTTGTGTGGAAAATAGCATGGAGGCCTTAATTAAAGGAAAGGGGGGAGGTGTGGGTGCGTATGCTGGGTTGTTCAATTTTCCACCCGCACTGACAAGGGAAAAGTACAATCAACACTCGGGTCAGAAGATTGACGACGTCTAAAAGCAAGAAGGCCAAAAGAAAAAGAATACGTTCGTTAAAGGAGAAACTAATAAAGAAGGGACTTTTTTGAACTGGAAAAGCAGAAACTTATCTACTGGCTACATGCAGCAATGTTTGTGGAAAGTACCGAGGGAAACTATTTTTGGAATGCACAACAATATATTACGGCTTGCTGCTATTTTTAGAGAGCACCAGAGTATATAAGGGCTTGCTGGTATTTTTAGAAGGCACAAGAGTATATAAGGGCTTGCTTGCTAATAAAGCTCTGAGCTTGACTTCCAATCATATTGATTGTCTGTGTTCTTGTCTCCTGTGGCCTGCACGGGATTTCATCCCCACAAGAGATCATCACCGTGGCAGTACCTGGGGTGGAGAATTTGTGAACGGACCATTGTCCCGCAACAGGTTGAACTTAAAACTGATGTTAAGACTTTAAATGATTGACAGAAACTGTTGGGAGCCATAAATTGGATACGGCCATTGTTGGGCCTAACTAATGATGATCTGCATAGCTTGTTTGATATTTGGCAAGGAGATCCTTCACTGACATCACCCAGAGTACTTACAGAGAAAGCGAAATAAAATCTCCACCGTGTACCTAACACCATCTCAGAAAGACAAGCATCGTGATGTGTGCCCGGCCATCCATATCAACTGGTATTATTTAACCCTCCAGGGCAGCCATATGCTCTGCTGTTTCAGTGGGATGAAACACTTAGTGACCCTCTTGTTAGTATTGAATGGAATTTTTTGTCACACCAAATGCACAAGACGGTCACTACTCCTCCAGAAATTTTTGCCAAAGTGCTCATGAAAGGTAGGCAGTGCCTACTATTACTTGCTGGTCAGGAACCTGTGTGTATCATTGTTCCAGTTACTATGCACATGTTACATGGCTAATACAAATGTCTTTACACTTCCAGACTGCGATCTGTGATTACCCTGGACAGCTTTTAGTACACAGCCTGTCACATAAATTATTACAGCAAAATTTTTATTATATGCCATTCCAAAGTGCAGCGATGTACCGTTGCAAGCCTTGACTGTGTTTACTGAGGGATCTGGAACAACGGGGAAGTCAGTCATAGTATGGCAAGACCCACATACTCAAATTTGGCAATCGGACATTACCCAATCCCCGGGATCACAACAGATTGTTGAGCTAGCTGCAGTAGTCCGTGTATTTCAATGCTGGGACACCCCAATTAACATTGTTACTGCTTCTGCTTATGTTGCCAATCTTGTACAGCTGTCCTGGTTCAGAAGTCTTTTCCCAGCAGGGGGGGGGAAGCTCTAGCCCGGTTATTCAATACTGTGCTGACGTCACGTCCAGGTGCCCAAGCGCAAGAGAACTAGTAGAACACGCGGGGTGTGCAGTCGCTCCTCTCACTGCTGTATCGGTAAATTTCTTGCTCTGTTCATTGTTATTACTGTTATTGTGTTTATTCGGTTGGTCGTTGTTACAATGTTGTATTAAAACTCTCCTTATCTCAACCCCAGGGTTTGTATTTCACTCCCTGCCCCATCTGGTCGGAGGGTGGGGGAGGGGCAGCGGCAGCATGGTCTCAGATCCCGGCAGGGCCTAAAGCACCACAAATTTTGGTGCCCAACGTGGGGCCACGAAAGGGTTGAGATAAGGACAAAAGGAGAAGGTGTGTTAAAGCAATCTGTTAGGTGTGATTTTTCTGTTTTTAGTTGTATTTGTTTGATAAGGAACATTTGCGATGCTGGCCAATTTGCTTGCGTGGTGGGGCTGGATTAATCCTTATATCCACTGTGTGTTCCCAGTGCTGGTGTTTGTTGTCGGTGGAAAATGTGTCAAGAGTCTTGTTTTGCTGTATTGGCTGCAGACTGCTTATAATGTGCTGGCATCACTGCTTGTGGGGGTGAACCGGTACCTGTTTGCTGCCTGGGCTTTTGTTAGGGGTCTCACCCCCTCTATGGGTGAGCCAGGGGAAGAGATCCTCTCGGTTTTTGAGCGTTTTAGCTACCCCTGGAGCACCCAGGCCAGTGTGTTTGCGGCACTGTGCTTTCTAAATGTCTGCCAAATCTTGTTTTGGGCCATGCGGTACTTCTCCAATAATGGCACCACCCAGAAACCTGTCCCGAGGGGAGATAGTTATAAATGGCAAGGTGTGTGGGAAAAGATGGGCAAGTGCCTGAGTCAGTGGTCACCCCCAATGCTTTGGGATTTCACTCCTGAACAAATGCAGAGTCCTGATAAACTGGTGGAGTGTTTGGAAAAGGTGTGCTGCCAATCTGACAAACCCCAGGAGACACAAATCGTTGCGATGTGCTGGGGGCTTGCCCATGCTTACCGTGTCATCTTTAACACTATTCACTGCCCTCAAGGGGAGAAAGAGCTGCAGGATCTGAGAGTGAACTTACTGGTGCAGCAGCTGGGCCAGGGGGACAGGCAGTGCCAGTACCAGTCACCTCCACCAGCACAGCAGCTGGGCCAGAGGGACAAGCAGTACCAATATCAGTCACCCTGATACGGAAAACCAAATATACCAAAAAATCCCCTCGCAATGTACAGGGTGATAATGAACCACGCCCATCACGAGAACAGGAGGAAGAGCTGGAGGTAACCATCCGATCTCTATCCCTGAGTGACTTGCGAGATATGCGGAAGGATTTCAGCCGCCTTACAGGCGAGCAGATTTTTACCTGGCTGCTCTGATGCTGGGATAGTGGAGCTGGTGTTTTGGAATTGGAGGGGAGAGAGGCCAAGCAGCTGGGATCTTTAGCCAAGGAGGCTGGTATTGACAAGGCAATAGGGAGACAGACTCAAACCCTCAGCCTTTGGAGGCGACTCCTGCTCAGTGTAAGGGAGAGGTGCCCCTACAAGGATGATGCTCTATGTCGGTTAGGCAGTGGACCAACATGGAGAAAGGCATTCAGAACCTCAGGGAATTGGCTGTTTGACATGGTTTATGGTGATCTGAATGATGAGTGGTCACCAATGGATCCAGATCAGGCCCCTTGCACAGAGTCAATGTGGCAGAAGTTCCTGCAAAGTGCATCAGAAGCACATTCCAAAGCATTAGCAGTAGCGTCCTGGTGGCAAGAAACCCAGACTCAAACAGTGGACGAAGTGATTGGCCAGCTCCGGCACTATGAGGGAAATCTCCCTTCCTCCCAACATGCCTGGGTTTCAGCTGTAGAGGAACTGTCTCAGAGGCTCCAGAAAGTGGAAGAGGACATGTCCTATGTTCCACCTGCACGGGCCGATGTCTCAGCCATGAGAAGCAGGCGTTTCCCCACCCAAGAGAAGGGCAGTGGAAGGTACACACCACGGGGCACCCTGTGGTTCTTCCTCCGCGACCATGGGGAAAACATGAGAAGGTGGCATGGACAGCCCACTTCTGCCCTAGCTGCACGAGTACAGCAACTGAAAGGGAAGACCACCATGAAAGGGGAGTCTTCCAAGAGAGACGCAGCTCCAGTGTCCAGTCGGAAATCCCCCAGACAGAATAGAATGGCCAACAGTATGCTTAACCCTCTTGAGGGGACCAGGAAGTCATTCTTGCAGGAGTCACTCTTAGAACAAGTGAGTGATTGTGAGCAGGATTAGAGGGGCCCTGCCTCCAGCCAGGTGGAGGAAAGGGATAATCGGATTTAGTGGAAGGTGTGGATCCGATGGCCTGGCACATCAGACCCACAAGAATATAAGGCCTTGATAGACACTGGCGCACAGTGCACCCTGATGCCATCAAGCCACAGTGGAGTTGAACCCATCTGCATCTCTGGAGTGACAGGGGGATCCCAACAGCTGACCCTATTAGAAGCTGAAGTGAGCTTAACTGGGAAGGACTGGCATAAGCACCCCATTGTGACTGGCCCAGATGCCCCGTGCATCCTAGGTATAGACTACCTCAGGAGAGGGTACTTTAAAGACCCAAAAGGGTACCGGTGGGCCTTTGGTATAGCTGCCCTGGAGGAGGTTGAGCAATTGTCCACCTTACCCGGCCTCTCAGAGGATCCCTCGGTGGTGGGGTTGCTTAAGGTTGAAGAGCAGCGAGTGCCAATTGCTACCAAGACGGTGCACCGGCGGCAGTACTGTACTAACCGAGATTCCCTGGTCCCCATCCATCAGCTGATATGTTGACTAGAAAGCCAGAAGGTGATCAGCAAGACTCATTCACCCTTCAACAGCCCTATATGGCCAGTGAGAAAACCTAATGGCGAATGGAGACTAACCGTGGACTACCGTGGCCTGAATGAAGTTACGCCAGCGATGAGTGCTGCAGTGCCGGACATGCTAGAGCTCCAGTATGAGCTGGAGTCGAAGGCAGCCAAGTGGTACGCCACGATTGACATCGCTAACGCGTTCTTCTCCATTCCAATAGCACCAGAGTGCAGGCCACAGTTTGCGTTCACTTGGAGGGGTATCCAGTACACCTGGAATCGATTGCCCCAGGGGTGGAAACACAGCTCCACCATTTGCCATAGACTGGTCCATACTGCACTGGAGAAAGGTGGGGCTCCAGAACACCTGCAGTTCATTGATGATATCATTGTATGGGGGGACACAGCTGAGGAAGTCTTTGAGAAAGGAAAGAAGGTAATTGAAATCCTCCTGAAGGCTGGTTTTGCCATCAAGTGACAGAAAGTTAAGGGGCCTGGAAGGGAGATTCAGTTCCTAGGAATAAAATGGCAAGATGGGCGTCGCCACATCCCAATGGAGGTGATAAACAAGATAACAGCCATGGCCCCACCAACCACCAAAAAAGAGACTCAGTCTTTTCTGGGCGCTGTGGGGTTCTGGAGGATGCACATCCCAAACTACAGCCTGATTGTGAGCCCTCTCTATCACGTAACCTGCAAGAAGAACGAGTTTGAATGGGGCCCTGAGCAACAACAAGCCTTTGAACAAATTAAGCAGGAGATTACCCAGGCAGTAGCCCTCCGGCCAGTCCGGACAGGGCAGGAGATTAAGAACGTGCTCTACACCGCAGCCGGGGAGAGTAGCCCTACCTGGAGCCTTTGGCAGAGAGCAGATGGGGAAACCCAAGGCCGACCTCTAGGCTTTTGGAGCCGGGGATACAAAGGCTCTGAAGCTAACTATACCCTGACTGAGAAGGAGATACTGGCAGCATACGAAGGAGTTCGAGCTGCCTCAGAAGTGGTCGGCACTGAGACACAGCTCCTCCTGGCACCCCGACTGCCGGTGCTGGGATGGATGTTCAAAGGAAATGTTTCCTCCACACATTATGCAACAGATGCCATGTGGAGTAAATGGGTTGCGTAGATAACACAACGGGCTCGAATAGGGAACCTCGACCCCCCAGGATTAGTGGAAATGATCATGAACTGGCCAGAGAGCAAAGATTCTGGGATGTCACCAGAACAGGAGGTGAAACGTGCTGAGGAGGCCCCACCATATAACGAGCTGCCAGAGGAGGAGAAATGATATGCCCTGTTCACTGATGGGTCTTGTCGCATTGTGGGAAAACATCGACGATGGAAGGCTGCTGTGTGGTATCCCACACAACGAACCGCTGAAGCTGTTGAGGGACAAGGTGAATCGAGCCAGTTCGCAGAGGTGAAAGCCACCCAACTGGCTTTGGAGATTGCTGAGCGAGAAAAGTGGCCGAGGCTCTATCTCTACACTGACTCGTGGGTGGTGGCAAGTGCCCTGTGGAAGTGGTTGCAGCAATGGAAACAGAACAACTGGCAACGCAAGGGCAGACCCGTCTGGGCCGCTGAAGTATGGCAGGATATTGCAGGCCAGGTGGAGAACCTCGTTGTGAAGGTGCGCCATGTGGACGCCCATATACCCAAGAGTCGAGCCACTGATGAACATCAACATAACCAGCAGGCGGACCAAGCTGCTAAGATGGAAGTGGCTCAGGTGGACTTGGACTGGCAGCGTAAAGGTGAACTGTTCATAGCCCGGTGGGCCCATGAGACCTCGGGCCACCAAGGCAGAGATGCAACATACAGGTGGGCTCGAGATCGAGGGGTGGACCTCACCATTGACACCATCGCAGAGATCATCCACGGATGTGAGATGTGTGCTGCAATCAAACAAGCCAAACGGGTGAAGCCAAAGAGGAATAAATATCGATGGATGAAGTATAAATATGATGAGGCCTAGCAGATCGACTACATCACACTGCCACAGACCCGCCAAGGCAAGCGCCATGTGCTCACAATGGTGGAAGCAACCACTGGGTGGCTCGAAACTTATCCAGTGTCCCACGCCACCGCCCGAAATACCATCCTGGTCCTTGAAGACCAAGTCCTGTGGCGACACGGCACCCCAGAGAGGATTGAGTCAGACAGTGGGACTCACTTCCAAAATAACCTCATAGATGCCTGGGCAGAAGAACATGGCATCGAGTGGGTCTACCACATCCCCTACCACGCACCAGCCTCCGGGAAGATCGAGCGCTACAATGGACTGTTAAAAACTACATTGAGAGCAATGGGGGGTGGAACCTTCAAACACTGGGACACACATCTGACAAAGGCCACTTGGTTAGTGAACACAAGAGGATCTGCCAATCGAGCTGGCCTGGCTCAGTCAAAAGTTCCACGTGTTGTAGACGGGGATAAAGTCCCTGTGGTGCGCATGAGGGATCTGCTGGGAAAAATGGTCTGGGTTAGTCCTGCGCCGGGCAAAGGCAAACCCATCCACGGGATTGCTTTTGCTCAAGGACCTGGGTGCACCTGGTGGGTGATGCAGAAGGATGGAGAGGTCCGATGCGTACCACAAGGGGACTTGATTGTGGGTGAAAACACACCTTGAATTATACTGTGCTTTTGTTAATTTTCCTTTGTTACTCCTAATTGCTAAATGGCAGCTGGACGTGACGCAGATGGTATAGAATAAAGGGGTGGATTATGTCCTGGTTCAGCTAGGATAGGGTTAAATTTCCCCAGCAGTGGGGGGGAAGCTCTAGCCGGGTTATTCAGTACCATGCTGATGTCACGTCCGGGCGCCCAAGCGTGGGAGAATTGGTAGAACGCGCGGAGTGTGCAGTCGCTCCTCTCACTGCTGTATCGGTACATTTTTTGCTCTGTTCATTGTTATTACTGTTATTGTTCTTGTTGTTGTTCGTTTTGTTGTTGTTGTATGTTGCACTGTTGTATTAAACCTCTCCTTATCTCAGCCCCGGGGTTTGTATTCCACTCCCTGCCCCGTCCAGCCAGAGGGTGGGGGAGGGGCAGCGGCAGCATGGTCTCAGATCTCGGCAGGGCCTAAACCACCACAACAGCGTATGGAGAATTCGTGTTTGAAGGATGTTAATAATCCACTGTTATATTCATTAATGCACACCCTTTTACGGTTATTAAATAATCGCAAGTCTTCTTATTTTATTGTACATATTCGAGTGCATACTGCACTACCTGGACCTTTGGTTGAAGGCAATCGACGAGCAGATGCGTTGACTCTGGCGGCTCAGGTGGTACCTAATGTCTTTGAGCAAGCGCGGCTTTCACATGCATTTTTCACCAAAACACCAGAGCAATACAAAACCAGTTTTCTTTATCAAGGCGTCAGGCTAAAGACATCATTGCCACTTGCCCTGAATACCAGAGGACTCCCTCTCTTCAACAGCTAGTGGTGTCAACCCTCGGGGACTCACCTCCTCAGAATTATGGCAATCTGACGTCACTCGCTTTGCTGCATTTGGAACGTTAAAATATGTACATGTGTCTATCGATACCTTTTCTGGAGCAGTGTTTGCGTCCTGCCATACAGTGGGGAGTCAAGCATCTGACCGGCATTCCCCACTCACCGACCGGACAGGCCATTGTGGAGCATACGCGTGGCACGCTAAAGCGTCTATTGCAACAACAAAAAGGGGGAGATGGAGGGTATCAATCTGCACCTCACGAAAGGCTAAATAAGGCATTTTATGTCATGAACTTTTTAAACATTTCCCCTGTCTCACAGGTGCCATCAATATTGCATCACTTCTCGTCACAGATACCAGATCAACAAGAAGTCCAGGGCAAGACTCAGGTCCTGGAAAGTGTAACTGGGAAGGACCATATCCTTTAATAACCTGGGGAAGAGGTTATGCTTGTGTCTCCACAGGTCACGGTCCCCTGTGGTTACCGGCAAGGTGTGTGCGACCATACCTGAGGCATGAGAGGCAGCTTTTGGTGGACACTCAGGAGCCAGCTGTGGGTGCTGTGGATGCCCCTGTGCCGACAGTTTGCGGTCTCTTCGACTGATCATTTAAGCAGAATGGATGGGTAATGCTTGCTACTGCAATAGGACAAAATTACTATCTCGGTCCTTAATCACACTGCAGTTGCCAACTCTTTTAAGAGAAAATGCTAACAGTACTTGCAACTCCTTGATGAAATATATAGGCTTACTAGTCACTAGTGAAAGATGTAGCTTAGACAAAATGTAGTTATTAATAAGGATGAAATGCTATAAGAATGTGTGTATTCAACTTTCTTTGTTTAGTAATATTAAGAATTAAGAACTCAAGATTTTAACCTTATTAGAAACTCCCTTGGTTTTCCCCCTTGAATGGTGGCCAGGCTCTGGGTGGAACCCAACAGGAGGATGAAATCAGATGTTTCCGCTCAAAGAAAATTGCCAGTTATTTTGGCCTGTTGATTTAGAGGCTGGACATGCTTGGAGAGACTTTGGATGCCTCACCTACGGATGGACGCATCGCATAGGATTTCCGGTTTGCGAGGAAGGGTACTCCAAATCCTCACTGCATCCAGGGTTGCCCAGCAATTGCAGATCTGAATATTAGTACCCCATTAAGTAAGTGTGCTATTCTGTATCTTCCTTATTTTGTAACACTTTGTCATATACTTTATGGCAGTGATGAGAGTGCTTGTGTGAAGAAGACGTGTGCTGAATCTGATTTTGTGTGCATCAGTGGCCAGTGTGTGCCTAACAGATGGCAGTGTGATGGGGATCCGGACTGCGAGGATGGGTCTGACGAGAGTGCTGAACTGTGCCATATGAGAACATGCCGGGCAAATGAAATCAGCTGTGGTCCTCAGTCAACCCAGTGTATCCCAGTGTCCTGGAAATGTGATGGTGAAAAAGACTGTCCTACTCTTTTCAACTAGTAACTGTAACTGCTGTATTATTTTTAGCCTTTTGTAAAATTATTTTAGGTATACTGTGTTTTTTTGAAGTTTGTCTAAACCTTAATTGATAAAGCTTTGAAACAAGTCTTGCAGGTGCAGCTGTAAAACAATGAAGTGGGAAATGTGAGAGAGAGGCAAGTCAACATCAGCCTGTCAGCTCTGCGCAGCCCCTGAGAAGCAGCAGGGCTTTGATGAGAAACAGGCCTTAGGAGAAAGATAAGAAACTGCCGAGTTGTGCCAAGGTGGCAGGGAAAAACAACGGCCAGCTGCAACACTGAACTGTGGCAAAGTACTGAACTGTGAGAAGTTACCGCCGTGTGAACAGCGCGTGAACGAGAGGGTGATTGGTCTGCACAGTGCGTGTTAGAGTGGTCTTATGCTGATAGGAGAAAGGGTTGATAGCTGTCTAATTGCTGATTTGCTAATTATGAAGTAAGAGTTTTAACCAGAGCATAAGTATGTACTATTGAAAAAATAAACGGCTTTTCTTGATAGAAGTCTCATAGAGTTGTGCAAGTCCATTATTCTCCCGCAGAGGGGAGGCAAAAACTGCACACACAGGAGAACCCCCTTTGCTTCCTGATTTTTTTGCCTCTAGAGCTGAGGCCATATGGCTGCTGGACCCAAGGACTAGTTGCTTAGCCAGTGTGAGGCTGTCACTGCTATCAAGTTAAAGTTGCTTAAGCTGAGGTTGAGTGATTTGGCAGCAAGCAGCAGCAGGGAGTGAACTGTGACATGGCCATTTGCTGAGCTGCAAAGGATGCAACTTAAAGAGGAGCTGGGGCCCAAAGTGGTCCTGGTGGCAACACTAATGACTATCAGTCAACACTGATGGACTATGACCCTCACCGCCTCTCCCCAGTGATGCTGCTGGGTTTGCAAATCCACGGCTGCCCACTAATCTCTCAGCCACACCATGTGGTTTTCTGCTGCACTGACCACCTTGATGCATGGAGACCTTTTTTGCAAGAGTTCAATCCCGGTGATGTGCATGATGCCTCTCTGAGGGAAATTCAGCAAGAAACCGCTGTCTAGGGGACCTGGCAACCTCCTCCATGGGGACAGACCATTAGAACCTCCTGATTATACAGCTCTCATGGGACTGCTTGGAACTCTTATATGGAGACACTAGTCAATCTTGGACTGCAGTGGAATAGCTGGGAGGACAGGTGACAAGTACAAATCAGAGAGCCTAGTGTCTCAAGCTAATCCTGGCCTTACTACTAAATACTGAGGTAGTTTTTAAACTTGTATTACCATCATACACCTGTGTGAGAACCCATGGAGATACAGCACAAGAGAGAGCTGTGTCCCTGAGGGAGAAGGGAAAATAAATAGATCTGATAGGAAGCTTTATTTGTACATGGGGAAATGAGACCAGTGGGTCAAACAATTCACCGAAGGTCACATGAGTTGCTGGTGGCAGTGGCATCAGCTGTCATCGCTGTCCTGGCCTTGCATTTTCACTGTTTCACCTTCCCTCCTCTTGACTTGCCTTAGCTCTTCAACTTCAGTTCAGAATGAATAAAAATGCCTCCCTTTCCGTATCCCCGATCAATCTCTCCATCTTCCGCTGGCATTTATGAGGTGCCAATCACCCTAATACCTAAGAGCCAGCATTCCAAGGTGGATTAATCGTGACCAAGGGAACATCAGAGAGCCTCAGCGTTCCCTTCCTTCCCTTTTTTGTGAGACTGTGAGATGAAGCAGATAGGGAGAGACACAAATAGGGAGCCTGATTGAGACACAGCATCTGAGCATCTGTACAGGCACCACACAGAAATCTGATCACATCATTTAGACAGCTCTGAAGTCCCCAGGGTAATTAGTGCCACCAGACTGTCATATCCAATGGGTCAAGATCTAAAACTTATTCTTCCCCCTTATTAGCATATTTACCAGAAAAAGAAAAAAAAGGAGAATGAGTTCAATTCTGGTTTCACAGAAATCAATAGGAATATATTCATTGGTTTCAAGAGGAGCAGGAGTAGACCCAGGAATTGTTTTCACTCCTTTCAGAGATAAATCTTCACTCAAGCACCTACCCTCACAATGTCCTGCATGATCTGCTGAGAAATACATGGAGGGAACTTTGTGGTATAAAGGTGCAGTCCTCATCCTCTTTTACATCAGTATAAACCTGGGCTGACTATTATCATGGCAATTTGAATCATAGAATCATAGAATGCTTTGGGTTGGAAGGGACCTTAAAGATAATCTAGTTACAACCCCACTGCCATGGGCAAGGACACATTCCACTAGACTAGGTTGCTCAAAGCACCATCCAACCTGGCCTTGAACACTTCTCTGGGCAACATGTTCCAGTGCCTCACCACCATCACAGTAAAGAATTTCTCCCCTATATCTACTCTGCATCTACCCCCTTTAAGTTTAAAACCATTACCCCTCATCCTATCACTACACTCCCTCATAATGAGTCCCTCCCCATCTTTTCTGTAAGCCCCCTTAAAGTGCTGGAAAGCCGCTATAAGGTCTTCCCAAGGCCTTCTCTTCTCCAGGCTGAACAACCCCAACTCTCTCAGCCTATCCTCATAAGGGAGGTGCTCCAGCCCCTGATCATCTTTGTGGCCCTCCTCTGGACCATGTCCTTCTTATGTTGGGGGCCCCAGAGCTGGACACAGTACTCCACGTGTGGTCTCATGACAGCAGAGCAGAGGGGGAGAATCACCTCCCTCTACAGGCTAGCCACACTTCTCTTGATACAGCCCAGGATGCCATTGGCTTTCTGGGCTGCACATGCACACTGCTGGCTCATATTCAGTTTTCAATCCACTAATATCACCAAGTCCTTCTCTGCAGGGCTGCTCTCAATCCACTCATCACCCAGCCTGTATTTGTGCTTCAGATTGCCCTGATCCATGTGCAGGACCTTGCGTTAGGCCTTGTTGAACTTCATGACGTTTGCATGGCCCCACCTCTCAAGACTGTCCAGGTTCCTCTGGATGTCATCCCTTCCCTCCAGCGTGTCAACCGCAACACACAGCTTGGTGTCATTGGCGAACTTGTTGGGGGTGCACTCAATCCCACTGTCCATGTCACCAACAAAGATGTTAAACAGCGCCAGTCCCAATACCAACCCCTGAGGAACACAACTCGTCACTGCTCTCCACTTAGACATCAAGGCGTTGACTGCAACTCTTTGAGTGCGACCATCCAGCCAATTCCTTATCCACCGGGTGGTCAAACTGTCAAATCCATGTCTCTCCAATTCAGAGACAAGGATTTTGTGCAAGACAGTGTCAAATGCTTTGCACAAGTCCAGGTAGATGACATGAGTTGCTAATCCCTTATCCACCAGCAATGTAATGCCATTGTAGAAGGCCACAAATTCGTCAAGCACAACTTTCCCTTAATGAAGCCATGTTGGCTGTCACCAATCACCTCTTTATTTTCCATGTGTCCTAGCATAGTTTCCAGGAGGATCCACTCCATGATCTTGCCAGGCACAGAGGTGATACTGACTGGCCTGTAGTTCCCTGGGTCTTTGTCCTGGTTTTGGCCAGGATAGAGTTAACTTTCCATGGGCTGAGAGGGAGCACAGCTGAAGGGCTGGGTCCTGATTGATCATTGGACCTTTCCATGTCATGTGACATCAATGCTTAGCATATAGGCGGGCGCGTGCTCTCTCACGGGTGTTGTTTGTTTTGTTTTCGGTTTCTGGATCGGCTGGGCGGGCTTCTCTGGTGGGTTGAGATCGCTGCTGGGGACGGGCTTTGTACCCGTTGCCGTTCGGTGAGCCACTACTACATTTTACCTGTTTTGGACTACTATCATTACTGTTGTTCTTTTGCTAAGTAAATTTTTGTTATTTAACCTACAGATTTCTTTTTTTTTTCTGTCCCTCCCCTATTTCACCGAGGAGGGGGGGAAGTAAACACCTGGCCATGTGGCAATTTGCTATCGGCTGAGTTCAAACCACAACAGTTTTTGGCGCCCAACGTGGGGCATGAAGTTTGAGATAATGGCAGAACGGGTAACAATGTTGATTTCTTGGCTCCTTAAGATTTTATCACCTAATTTGTATTATGTATTTCCCATGCTGTTGCTCACAGTCCCTGAGAGTTGGGTTAAGATCTTGTTTTTGCTGTACTATGTGATGCTTATCTATGACAGGGTACTGTCATCAGCCCTGGGGCTATTTACAATTGTGTTTGAGGAATTCAGGAATTTCAGATACCTTTGGAATGTTGAGATTAACATGGTCGTCTTACTGCTAGGAGCTAGTGTGTTCCTGCATGTGGTTCAGGTTTTGCTTAGGGTTAAGCAAGTATTTAAGAGTATCACCTGGAAACGTACGCCAAGATTGGAGAATTATGAGTGGCTGGGGGTGTGGAGTAGCATGGGCACGTACCTAGTACAGTGGGCACCTCCAGTGTATTGGAACTTCACTCCTGCACAAGTGCATAATCCTGAAGAATTAGTAGAATATTTGGAAAAAGTATGTTGTCACCCGGGTAATTCCAGAGAGGCACAGCTCACTGCAACATGCTGGGGCTAAACCCACGCTTACCGAGTGCTATTACACACTGTTCAGCACCCTCAAAAGGAAGAGGAGGGCTGTGGATCTGGTAACAAAGTAACAGACAGTGCAATCACTCCAAATTCCACATCAGAAACTGCAGCCACTACAACCCCGATCACAGGCACTGCAGCTGAACCAGAGAACCAACCCATGACGGTGTCATTTGCTCCCATACATAAGAAGAAATACACAAGTGTCATTTGCTCCCATACATAAGAAGAAATGCACAAGAAAATCCCCTCGTGGTGTACAGGGTGATAATGAACCAGGCCCATCACGAGAACAAGAGGAGAAGGCAGAGCCAGTAATAGTCACCTGATCCTTATCCCTGAGTGAGTTGCGAGACATGCGAAAAGATTTCAGGCACCATCCAGGTGAGCAACTCGTTACCTGGCTGCTCCGATGCTGGGATAGCGGGGCCAGAAGCGTGGAATTAGAGGGCAGGGAGGCAAGACAGCTGGGATCCCTGTCTAGGGAACGGGGCATTGACAAAGCCACTGGAAAGAAGATACAAAATCTCAGTCTCTGGAGGCGACTTCTGTCAAGTGTGAGAGAGAGGTATGCCTTCAAGGAAGATTTTGTATGTCATCCAAGTAAGTGGACCACCGTGGAAAGAGCCATTCAATAGCTGAGGGAGCTAGCTGTATGGGAAATGGTTTACTATGACCCAGATAATGCACAGCTACCCACAGATCCAGATGAAGTCCAATGCACCTGGCCCATGTGGAGGAAGTTTGTACGGAGCACACCATCATCATATGCCAATGCATCAGCAGTAATGGACTGGAGAGATGAAGAGGGACCAACAGTGGATGAACTGGCTCGCCGACTACGTTAATATGAAGAAAGTCTCTCTTCCTCCATCGTCGCAGCTGTGGAGAAATTATCTCAAGAATTCCAGCAATTTAAAGAGGACATGTCCTACTCCCCACCTGCACAGACTAGAATCTCGGCTATTAGGAGCAATCGTTTCTCTACTTGAGGAAACCGGTATACACCATGGGGGAAGCTGTGGCATCGCCTGTGTGACTATGGAGAAGACATGAAGAAATGGGGTGGAAAACCTACCTACCTCCTAGAAGAGCGGGTATGTTATTTCTAAGGAGGAACAAGTACAAAACGGGGTCCTTTCGGGAGAAATGCTGCTCTGGTTTCCAGTAATCAAGTGACCAAACAGAGCAGAAAGGTTGACTTTGCTCATGATCCTATGAGAAGAACTTCTGATTTGTATTCAGAAGAAGTGAGTGATCAAGATGAGACTGAAATCCATGCGCACCACACTAACCCATTTGTCGTCAGTGTGTATTATGACCAACATTAGAGGGGCCCTGCCTCCAGCCAGGTGGAGGACAGGGACAATCGAGTTTATTGGTCCGTGTGGAATCGATGGCCTGGCACGTCTAACCCCCAGCAGTATAAGGCTCTAGTGGACACTGGTGCTCAATGCACCCTAATGCCGTCAAATTTTAAAGGGGCAGAAACCATTTGTATTTCAAGAGTGACAGGGGGTTCTCAACAGTTGACTGTATTGGAGGCTGAGGTGAGCCTAACTGGAATGAGTGGGAAAAACACCCCATTGTGACTGGCCCAGATGCTCCATGAGTTCTTGGTATAGATTATCTCGGGAGAGGGTATTTTAAGGACCCGAAACTGTATACGTGAGCTTTCGATATAGCTGCCTTGGAGACAGAGGAAATTAAACAGCTGTCTGTGTTTCCCGATCTCTCAGAGGATCCTTCTGTTGTGGGATTGCTGAGGGTTGAAGAACAACGCGTGCCAATTGCCACTACAACAGTGCACCGACGGCAATATCGCACCAATCGAGACACTGTAATCCCTATCCATAAACTGATTTGTCAGCTAGAGAGCCAAGGAGTCATCAGCAAGACACACTCCCCCTTTAACAGCCCCATATGGCCAGTGGGAAAGTCCAATGGAGAGTGAAGATTAACAGTAGACTCTCGTGGCCTGAATGAAGTCACACCACCGCTGAGTGCTGCTGTGCCAGATATGCTAGAACTTCAGTATGAGCTAGAGTCGAAGGCAGCCAAGTGGTACGCCACGATTGATATTGCCAACGTATTTTTCTCCATCCCTCTGGCAGCAGAGTGCAGGCCACAGTTTGCTTTCACCTGGAGGGGTGTCCAATACACCTGGAATCGACTGCCCCAGGGTGGAAACACAGCCCCACTCTTTGCCATGGACTGATCCAGACTGCACTGGAACAGGGTGAAGCCCCAGAACACTTACAGTGCATTGATGACATCATTATATGGGGTAATACAGCAGAAGAAGTTTTTGAGAAATGGGAAAAAATAATCCAAATCCCTCTGAGAGCTGGATTTGCCATGAAGCGTGGTAAGGTCAAGGGACCTGCACAAGAGATTCAATTTGTAGGAGTAAAATGGCAAGATGGACGTCGTCAAATTCCAATGGAGGTGAGTAATAAAATAACAGCTATATCCCCACCAACTAACAGAAAGGAGACGCAAGCTTTCTTAGGTGCTGTGAGTTTCTGGAGACTGCACATTCCAAATTCCAGTCAGATTGTCAGCCCTCTCTATCAAGTGACCCGGAAAAAGAATGTTTTTTTATGGGGCCCGGAACAGCAACAAGCTTTTGAATAAATTAAACAGGAGATAGTCCATGCAGTTGCTCTTGGGCCAGTTCGTACAGGACAAGATGTTAAAAATGTGCTCTACACTGCAGCCGGGAAGAATGGCCCTACCTGGAGTCTCTGGCAGAGAGAACCAGGGGAAACTCAGGGTCGACCCCTGGGATTTTGGAGTCGGGGATACAGAAGATCCGAGGACCGCTATACTCCAACTGAAAAGGAGATATTAGCAGCATACAAAGGGGTCTGAGCTGCTTCAGAGGTGATTGGGACTGAAGCACAGCTCCTCCTGGCACCCCGACTGCCAGTGCTGGGCTGGATGTTCAAAGGGAGTGTCCCCTCTACACACCATGCAACCGATGCTGTGTGGAGTAAATGGGTCGCATTAATCACACAATGGGCTTGAATAGGGAGCCTCAGCCATCCAGGAATACTGGAAGTGATTATGAATTGGCCAGAAGGCAAAGATTTTGGAATGACACCAGAGGAAGAGGTAACACGTGCTCAGGAGGCCCCACCATATAATAAACTACTGGATAATGAGAAGCGATATGCCCTGTTTACCGACAGGTTCTGTCGCATTGTGGGGAAACTTTGAAGGTGGAAGGCAGCTGTGTGGAGCCCCACATGACTGGTCGCTGAAGCTGCTGAAGGAGAAGGTGAATCGAGTCAGTTTGCAGAGGTGAAAGACATCCAGTTGGCTTCGAATATTTCTGAGCGAGAAAAGTGGCCAGTGCTCTACCTCTATACTGACTCATGGATGGTGGCAAATGCGCTGTGGGGGTGGTTACAGCAGTGGAAACAGAGCAACTGGCAGCGCAGAGGCAAACCCATCTGGGCTGCTGAGTTTTGGCAAGATATTGCTGCTTGGGTAGAGAATCTGGTTGTGAAAGTACGCCATGTAGACGCTCACATACCTAAGAGCCGGGCCACTGAAGAACATCAGAACAACCAACAGGCGGATCAAGCTGCTAAGATTAAGGTGGCTCAAGTAGATCTGGACTGGCAACATAAGGGTGAACAATTTATGGCTTGCTGGGCCCATGACTCCTCAGGCCATCAGGGAAGAGATGGGACATATAGATGGGCTCGTGACCGAGGGGTGGACTTAACCATGGATGCTATTGCACAGGTAATCCATGAATGTGAGACATGTGCTACGATCAAGCAAGCCAAACGGTTAAAGCCCATTTGGTATGGGGGATGATGGTCAAAATATAAATATGGGGAGGTCTGGCAGATTGATTATATCACACTCCCACAAACTCGGCATGGCAAATGCTATGTGCTTACAATGGTGGAAGCAGCCACGAGTTGGGTGGAAACTTATGCCGTGTCCCATGCCACTGCCCGGAACACCATTTTAGGACTTGAGGAGAAAGTCTTATTGCGGCATGGCACGCCAGAAAAAATTGAGTCAGATAATGGGACACATTTCTGAAAAAACCTCATAGACGCCTGGGCCAAAGAACATGGCATTGAGTGGATATATCACATTCCCTACCATGCACCAGCCTCTGGGAAAATTGAGCGATACAATGGATTGCTGAAAACTACACTGAGAGCAATGGGTGGTGGAACTTTCAAACACTTGGACGTGCATTTAGCAGAAGCCACCTGGTTAGTCAATACCAGAGGACCTGCCAAGCAAGCTGGCCCTGCTCAATCAAACCTCCTACATACCGTGGATGGGGATAAATCCAAGTAGTACACATGAAAATTATACTGGGGAAGACCGTCTGGGTTACTCCTGCATCAGGTAAAAGTAAACGCATGCGTGGGATTACTTTTGCCGAAGGACCTGGGTGCACTTTTTGGGTAATGCAGGAGGACGGAGAAGTCCGATGCGTGCCTCAAGGAGATTCAATTTTGGGTGAAAATAGCCAATGAATCGAACTGTCAAATAACCCTATTATTACAATTGGTGCCTCACAACATCCTCCTGCCACATCCAGAGTCTTCTGCTCCACCGACTGAGCTAGCTCCACCTCATTCCTCCAGCCTTTAGGCTACCATGGCAGATGGAACCTGAAATTATGGGCTAAATGAACTCAGCAGACATTTTGGAAGGATGGCCCATGGACTGAGGGAATGATATCTGTGAAACCTGGGAAAAAAAAACCAAAACGGGGTGGTGATTCCTTAGGATGTATTTGGAACCTGAGCATGACGTCAATGGTATGGAATAAGGGGTGGAGACTGTTCTGGTTTTGGCCAGGATAGAGTTAACTTTCCATGGGCTGAGAGGGAGCACAGCTGAAGGGCTGGGTCCTGATTGATCATTGGACCTTTCCATGTCATGTGACGTCAAAGCTCACCATATAGGCGGGCGCGTGCTCTCTCACGGGTGTTGTTTGTTTTGTTTTCGGTTTCCGGATCGGCTGGGCGGGCTTCTCTGGTGGGTTGAGATTGCTGCTGGGGACGGGCTTTGTACCGGTTGCCGTTTGGTGAGCCACTACTGCATTTTACCTGTTTTGGACTACTATCATTTCTGTTGTTCTTTTGCTAAGTAAATTTTTGCTATTTAACCTACAGATTTCTTTTTTTTTTCTGTCCCTCCCGTATTTCACCGAGGAGGGGGGGGGGGAAGGGGAAGTAATCAACTGGCCACGTGGCAATTTGCTACTGGCTGAGTTCAAACCACAACAGCCTTCTTTTTTGCTTTTTAAAAATGTTACCCCTTTTCCAGTCAGCAGGAACTTCGCCGGACTGACTGCCACGATTTCTCAAATATGGTGGATAATGGATTAGACACTTCATCCGCCAGTTCCCTCAGGACCTGCGGATGCATCTCATCAAGTCCCATGGACTTGTGCACCTTGAGGTTCCTCAGATGGTCTCAAACCTGATCTTTTCATACAGTGGGCAGTTCTTCTTTCTCCCAGTCCCTGCCTTTACCTTCTTCGTCTTGGGAAGTGTGGCTGGAGCCCTTGCCAGTGAAGACTGAGGCAAAAATGTCATTGTTTACTTCAGCCTTCTCCATATCCTGGATAACTAGGTCCCCCATTTCCTTCAAGAGAGGGCCCACATTTTCCCTAATCTTCCTTTTATCACCAATGTACATATAGAAGCTTTTCTTGTTGCCCTTGATGTCTCTGGCCATATTTAATTCTATCAGGGTTTTGACCTTCCTAACCTTATCCCTGGCAACCCAAACAGTTACTTTGTATTCCTTCCAGGCTACCTGTCCTTGTTTCCACCCTCTGTAGGCCTCCTTTTTATGTTTGAGCTTGTCCAGTATCTCCTTGTTCATCCATGCAGGCCTCCTGGTGTTCTTACCTGACTTTCTCTTTGTCGGGATGCATCCCTCCTGAGCTTGGAGGAGGTGATCCTTGAATACCAACCAGCTTTCTTGGGCCCCTCTTCCCTCCAGGGCTTTATCCCATGGTACTCTGCCAAGCAGATCCCTGAAGAGGCTGAAGTCTGCTCTCCTGAAGTGCAGGGTAGTGAGCTTTCTGTGCACCCTCCTAGCTGCCCTAAGGATCTTGATCTCCCCCATTTCTTGGTCACTGCAGCCAAGGCTGCCCTTGAGCTTCACACTCCCCACCAGTCCCTCCCTGTTGGTGTGAACAAGGTCCAGCATAGCACCTCTCCTCATTAGCTCCTCTATCACTTGGAAGAAGAATTACTCCATACTAAAAATGATGTAGCCAAGAAGAGGTTTTGTTCCAGAGCATCAGGACAGTGGTGTCTTTACCACCTCTCTTCTGCTTGATCAATGCCTGTAGCATAATGCTGGAGCCACATCTTCTGCCTGGTAACCTCTACAGATGTTTGTCCCCTGCTACTCAAGGGTTACCTACTGTTAATGCCTCTGGTACATAGCAGCACAGATGCTGCATCCCCCTGCCAGGCTGCTGGCCACTGGCCTGGGCTTAGATCTGATTTACTGTTCCTTTTCTTCTTCCTGCAGCCTTCCCCATCCAGAAACACAGCTAAACACAGCCGGGATGGGGAGGGGACAGCTCGTCTGTCGTGATAGGAGGGGAGCAGGTGACCAAGGAAGAAGCAAAGATTCTCTTTGGGAAGGAAAATGAAGAGGGGCAAATGGAGGGAAAAATAGAATTTGTCTGGTGGGGAGAGAATAAAAAAAGTCCAGAATAGTACCAGGGGTGCATCTGTGAGGAGAGGGGTAACTTCCGTGGAGCTCTACAGCATGTTCTTGTGACTACATGTCCCATATAATGGGTAAGCTGGGTTGTACCAAGTGTTTAGTGAGGCACATCATGCTCAGTGGAGGGCAGAAATTTCTAGGCCCTTAAATTAAAAAAAAAAAAAAAGAAGATGTGGATGTGATGGGAAGTCCACAGTGCCAAAGCATGAGAAGGAATTAGGAAGAAAGCAGATCATTGTGTCAATGTGCTGGAGGGCACACAGGTACACTGGAGTGTGATTCCTCAGTTGGCCATGTATTGCCTATATAAGTAATTCAGTCTCTCATTCAGGAAGATGTTATTCTGGAAAAGTGGGATTAATGGCACTTCCCTCCTGCACACAAATCCAGCATAGAGTACAAGAGGTCCACATTTTACCACCAAATGGATGAAGCACCTATATGCACTTTCACTACCTGCAAATGTTCCTCTTTAATCTGTTCCAGAGAAGGCAGACAACATCACTGGGCATTACTGTGTCTGCCTGCTGGAGGGATCACCTCTACCTTCCTCTGAAATATCAGGCAGAGAGTTCAACCTGATCTTGTCTTGCAGGTCCTTGTTAATGTTGAACCATGGTCTCCACTCGCATCAAAACCACCACCAGAAAGAATGTGGTGACCCAGATGGAGCTGCCACGCAAACATGCAGCAGTCCAGGTCCCGGGCTGCAGGGAGTGTCTGAGTCTGTCAGTCCTGCCGGAGGACAGCAGTGACAACTGTGAGAGCTGCGATCAGCTGGATGACCTGCTCAGCCTGGTGGCGGAACTCAAAGAAGAGGTCGAGAGCTTAAGAAGTATTAGGGAGTGTGAAAGGGAAATTGATTGGTGGAGTAACACCCTAGCACCTCTAAAGCAACAGGAGCAAATGGAGGCTCCAAACGAGGCAGGTAATCCCTCATCCTCTTGCTACCAGGCAGAAGGAGGGGACCTAAGAGATGGGGGAGGCTGGAAACAGGTCCCCGCTCAGGGAGGCAGGAAAATCCTCTCCCGACCCTCACCCTCCATGGTGTTCCTTCACAATAGATTCGGGGCCCTGGAACATTTGAGTGAAGAAGAGAAGGAGGAAGAGAATGAGACAAACAAGGAGGAAGACCAAGGTCCACCAAGGCCGGGTCATTCTAGACCAGGTATTAAAACCAGTTCTAAAAAGAACCCCAGAAGAGTCACTGTAGTGGGTGACTCCATTCTGAGGGGTGTCGAAGGCCCCATATGCAGACCGGACCCGCTTCATAGGGAAGTCTGCTGCCTCCCTGGGGACCACGTCAAGGACCTCACACCTAAACTCCCTGCTCTAGTGAGACCCAAGGACTACTACCCTCTCCTGCTTTTTCAGGTAGGTAGTGACGACATTACCAGGAGAAGTCCTAAAGCAATGAAGAGAGATTTCAGGGCCTTGGGGAAACTGGTTAAGGGGTTGGGGGCACAAATTGTGTTATCCTCCATCCCTTCAGTTGGGGGGATGGATGAAGAAGAATACCGGAGAACTCAACAAATGAACTTGTGGCTCCAAGACTAGTGTTATCATCAGGGCTTTGGATTTTTCAATCATGGGTTGGTATACAGGGCACCAGACCTTTTGGCATTAGATGGAATGCACCTGTCCCAGAGGGGGAAGAGGATCTTGGGGCAGGAGTTAGCTGGGCTCATTGACAGAGCTTTAAACTAGATTTGAAGGGGGAAGGGGGCAAAACACCAGCCCATCTGAAGTGCATGTACACCAATGCACACAGCATGGGTAACAAACAGGAGGAGCTTGAAGCCATGATGAAACAGGAAAATTATGATGTTGTGGCTATCACAGAAACATGGTGGGATGTCTCCCATGACTGGAGTGCGCCTGTTGAGGGCTACAAGCTCTTCAGGAGGGACAGACAAGGAAGGAGAGGTGGTGGGGTGGCACTGTATGTTAGGGACTGTTATGATTGCTTTGAGCACAAGTGTAGCGAACAGGGTAGAGTGTCTTTGTGTTAGAATCAGGGGGAAGGCCAACAGGGCAGATGTTGTAGTAGGAGTCTACTATAGGCCACCCACCCAGGACAGAGAGGTGAATGAAATATTCTATAGGCATTTAGGAGAAATCTCACCATCGCTTGCCCTTGTTCTTGTGGGAGACTTTAACTTCCCAGACATCTGCTGGAAATACAGCACAGCAGAGCGGGACCAGTCCCGGAGATTCCTGGAACGTGTGGGAGACAACTTCCTGATGCAACTGGTGAGAGAACCAACCAGAGAAGGTGCCCTGCTGGATCTCCTCTTTGTGAACAGAGAAGGACTGGTGGATGATGTGGCGGAGAATGACCCTCCCACAATCCAGGAGGAGTTAGTCAGTGACCTACTGCATCACATAGACACACACAAGTCTATGGGACTGGATGTGATACACCCGAGGGTGCTGAAGGAGCTGGCTGGGGTGCTTGCCAAGCCGCTTTCCATCATTTACCAGCAGTCCTGGATGAGTGGGGATGTCCCACAGATTGGAAACTGGCCAATGTGACACCCATCTATAAGAAGGGTCGGAAGGATGATCTGGGAAATTACAGGACTGTCAGCTTGACTTCGGTGCCCGGGAAGCTGATGGAGCAGCTCATCCTGAGTACCATCATACAACACATGCAGGACAACCAGATGATCAGGCCCAGTCAGCATGGGTTTATGAAAGGCAGGTCCTGCTTGACAAACCTGATCTCCTTCTACGACAGGGCGACCGGCTTATTGGATGAGGGAAAGGCTGTGGATGTAGTTTACCTTGACTTTAGTAAGGCCTTTGACACCATTTCCCACAGAATTCTCCTGGCGAAACTGGCTGCTTGCGGCTTGGATGTGCACACGCTTTGCTGGGTAAAAAACTGGCTGGATGGCCGGGCCCAAAGAGTGGTGGTGAACGGAGTTAAATCCAGTTGGCGGCCGGTCACGAGTGGTGTCCCCCAGGGCTTGGTTTTGGGGCCACTCCTGTTTAACATCTTTCTTGATGATCTAGATGAGGGGATCGAGTGCACCCTCAGTAAGTTTGCAGATGACACCGAGTTGGGTGGGAGTGTTAATCGGCTCAAGGGTAGGGAGGCTCTGCAGAGAGATCTGGACAGGCTGGAGCGATGGGCTGAGGACAACTGCACGAGTTTCAATAAGGCCAAATTCCGGGTTCTGCACTTCTGCCACAACAACTCCCAGCAGCACTACAGGCTTGGGGAGGAGTGGCTGGAAAGCTGCCAGTCAGTGAGGGACCTGGGGGTGTTGATTGACAGCCGGCTGAACATGAGCCAGCAGTGTGCCCAGGTGGCCAAGAAGGCCAATGGCATCCTGGCTTGTATCAGAAATAGCGTGGCCAGCAGGGACAGAGAAGCGATCTTGCCCCTGTACTCGGCACTGGTGAGGCCGCACCTCGATGACTGTGTTCAGTTTTGGGCCCCTCACTACAAAAAGGACATTGAATGACTCGAGCGTGTCCAGAGAAGGGCAACAAAGCTGGTGAAGGGTCTGGAGCACATGTCGTACGAGGAGCGACCGAGGGAACTGGGGTTGTTTAGTCTGGAGAAGAGGAGGCTGAAGGGAGACCTCATCACCCTCTACAGCTGCCTGAAAGGAGGTTGCAGAGAGCTGGGGATGAGCCTCTTTAACCAAGTAATAAGCGATAGGACAAGAGGTAATGGCCTTAAGTTGCGCCAGGGAAGGTTTAGACTGGATATTAGGAAGCATTTCTTTCCAGAACGGGTTGTTAGGCGTTGGAATGGGCTGCCCAGGGCTGTGGTGGAGTCCCCATCCCTGGAGGTGTTTAAGAGTCGGGTCGACATAGTGCTTGGGGATATGGTGTAGTTGGGATCTGTCAGTGCTAGGTCAATGGTTGGACTAGATGATCTTCAAGGTCCTTTCCAACCTAGATGATTCTATGATTCTGTAATTGTAGCCTAAGGAAAGGTAGTTATGCCAGAGGCATCCATTTCAGGGATATGTCAGGAGCTCAGCTCCTGGTAAAGTCACACTGTCTCAGGGGCCCAGGGCCCAGGTTTGGTATGTAAGTAGTGCAACAGTGCTTTAAATAGCTGATGCATTTCCCCAGTGTGCTTAAATCATACCGTTTTGGGGAGTGAGTACTGTATGTGTGCATATGTCTGCTTGTTCATTTTAGTATTATCTAGCATACTTTAATGAACCTAAAAGCATTTCCATCAACAGCTGCCATTTTATCCAGTGACCACTCCAGAGACACTCACAGTGATGCATGGGGCAGCAGGGGCCTGGGAAATGGAGTAGAGAGCCATGTCCCCCATTCAACTCAGTCTGCATAGCCTCTAGCAGAGGAGGGCCAGAAACCTTCTCTAGTGCCAGATGGTGCTGATGTGGGACAGAAAATTAGGATGAGCTGAATTCAAGGCCTATTTTATCCAAAACTCAAATGCTAGTTGTGTTTGCATTTGATAGCAACAGCTTAGACCCTTGTCCTGGTTTAAGCTGGGATAGAGTTAATTTTCTTGATTTGGAAAGGGGCACAGCCAAGAAGCCCAACCCTGATTTTGAGTAGGATAGAGTTAACTTTTCCTGAGCTGGGAGGGGGCACAGCTGGAGTGCCACGCCCGGATTGGCCATTGGAGTATTCCATATCATGTGACATTATGCTCAGTATATAAAGGAGGGGGGTTCTCTCTTGCTTCCAGTCTGTGACTGTGGGATCTTCTGTTCTGTTGGGATTGCTGGCCAGGAGTGGGCTGGGTATCGGTCAGCAGGTGTCTCCTCCCCCATTCACTGGGTGGGGTAAGGGTGAGAGACCGGCTGCATGGTGTTTGGCTGCCAGCCGAGTTCAAACCATGACAGTCCTTTTTGGTGCCCAGCGTGGGTGTCCTGGTTTAACCAGGATAGGGTTAAGTTTCCCCAGCAGTGGGGGGGGAGCTCTAGCCGGGTTATTCAGATACCATGCAGACGTCACATCCTGGCAGGTCACATTTTCTTGGCACGGGAGCGCGGTGCACTCGTGGTTTTGTACATCGTGCTTCTCACTGCTGTATTTGGTAGCTATTTTGCCCTGTTCATTGCTATCACTATTACTGTTGTACTATTACTATTGTTGTTGTTGGTTGTGTTGCTATTGCACTGTTGTATTAAACCTTTCCTTATTTCAGTCTTGGGGCTTTGTATTTCACTCCCTTTGTGGGGGAGGGGCAGCGGCCGCGTGGTCTCAGACCCCGGCAGGGGCTAAACCACCACAGTGGGGCTCAAGGGTTGAGATCATGACAGATCTGGTCATAATGTTGATAGCTTGTCTCCTTAAAACTTCATCACCTCATTTGCTGTATATAGTCCCCATGGTGCTGCTTATCACTCGTGGGAGTTGGATTAAGATTTTGGTTTTGCTGTACTATGTAACACTGGTTTATGGCACAATGAAGTAATCAGTCCTGAGGCTATTTATAATTGTGTTTGAGAATTTTGGGAATTTCAAATATCCTTGGAATGTTCACACTAACGTGGTCATCTTCCTGCTGGGAGCCAGTGTGTTCCTGCATGTGGTTCAGGCTTTGTTCAGGGTTAAGCAACTATTTAAGAGTATCACCTGGAGATCTACCCCAAGGACCCCAAGGTTAGAGAATTATGAGTGGCTGGGGGTGTGGGAAAGCATGGGCAAGTACCTAGAACAGTGGGCACCTCCAGTGTATTGGAAGTTCACTCCTGAACAGGTGCAGAATCCTGAAAAACTAGTAAAATATTCGGAAAAAGTATGATGTCACTCTGGTAATTACAAAGAGACACAGCTCACTGCAACATGCTGGGGCCTGGCCCATGCCTACTGAGCCCTATTAAACACTATTCAGTACCATCAAAGGGAAGAGAAGGGCTGTGGATCTGATAAAAGAACAGACACTGCAGCCACTCCAAAGCCCACAAGAGAAACTGTGTGGGGACTCAGAAGGAGTCCCTGCAAGAAAATGGACGTGTGAGCAATCCTGTGTATGAGTGAGGATGTGACGAGGGACTGACCCTGGAAGAATGAGGAAGAACCCAGGAAGGTAAACAGCTTCAGGGTGATGGCCTGGGCCGAGAAGAAGTTTGTACAATGTCGATGTGGCAGTTTTCATCCAACCAGAAGAGAGCCTAAGGAGCATGTGCAAAGCTACCTGTCAAATCAGAAAGAATTGTACCATGTGATGATTGTATCTCGTGATTCTCACCTTCATGATAAAAGGCTTGTCCACCATATTAAAGTAGGCATTGCTTAATCACTGTGTGATCATTTGCATGCGTTTAACTCCCGCACCAATCTTCTGCAAAACTGCAGCCACTTCTACCCCCGTAACAAGCGCTGCAGCCACTCCAACTCTGGAAACAGGTATTGAGCTAATCCGTCCCCGACAACAGGCACTGCAGCTGAACCAGAGAACCTGTGACGGTGTCAATTGCTCCTATACATAAGAAGAAATATACAAAAAAATCCCCTCGCATTGTAAAGGATGACAATGAACCAGGGCCATCACGCGTACAGGAGGAGGAGGCAAAACCAGTGGTAATCACCCAATCCTGATCCCTGAGTGAGCTGGGAGACATGCGAAAGGATTTCAGCCGCCATCCAGGTGAGCACCTCATTACCTGGCTGCTCCGATGCTGGGATAGCGGGGCCAGTAGTATGGAATTAGAGGGTAGGGAGGCCAGGCAGCTGGGATCCCTGTCTAGCGAAAGGGCAATTGACAAGGCAATTGGGAAAAGGACACAAAATCTCAGTCTCTGGAGGTGACTCCTGTCAAGCATGGGGGAAAGGTATCCCTTCAAGGAAGATGTTATATGTCATCCAATTAAGTGGACCACTATGGAGAGAGGTATCCAATGGTTGAGGGAACTAGCCGTGCAGGAGATGGTTTACTATGACCCAGACGATGCACTTCTAACCACAGATCCAGATGAAGTCTAATGCACCTGGCCCATGTGGAGGAAGTTTGTACGGAGCACACCATCATCATATGCCAGTGCGTTAGCAGTAATGGACTGGAGAGATGAAGAGGGACCAACAGTGGATGAACTGGCTCACCGACTACGTTAATATGAAGAAAGTCTCTCTTCCTCCATTGTCGTGGCTGTGGAGAAACTATCCCAAGAATTCCAGCAATTCAAAGAGGAAATGTCCTACTCCCCACGTGCATGGACTAGGATCTCGGCTATTAGGAGCAAGCATTTCCCTACTTGAGAGAACCGGTATACACCATGGGGGAATCTGTGGTATCACCTGCGTGACCATGGAAAAGACATGAGAAACTGGGATGGAAAACCTACCTACCTACCTCCTAGAACAGCGGGTACGTGAGTTGGAAGGAAGAACAACTACAAATCGGTGTTCTTTCGAGAGAAATGCTGCTCCAGTTTCCAGTAATCTTTTGCCCAAAGGGAGCAGAAGGACTGACTTTGCTGCCGATCCTATGAGAAGAACTTCTGATTTGTACTCATGAGAAGTAAGTGACCAAGATGAGACTGAAACCTGCACATACCACACTAACTCATTCGTCGATAATGAATACTATGACCAATATTAGAGAGGCCCTGCCTCCAGCCAGGTGGAGGACAGGGACAATCGAGTTTATTGGTCCATGTGGAATCGATGGCCTGGCACATCTGACCCCCAGCAGTATAAGGCTCTAGTGGACACTGGTGCGCAATGCACCCTAATGCCATCAAATTTTAAAGGGGCAGAAACCATTTGTATTTCAGGAGTGACAGGGGGGTCTCAACAGATGACTGTATTGGAGGCTGAGGTGAGCCTAACTGGAATGAGTGGGAAAAACACCCCATTGTGACTGGCCCAGATGCTCCATGAGTTCTTGGTATAGATTATCTCAGGAGAGGGTATTTTAAGGACCCGAAATTGTATACGTGAGCTTTCGATATAGCTGCCTTGGAGACAGAGGAAATTAAACAGCTGTCTGTGTTTCCCGATCTCTCAGAGGATCCTTCTGTTGTGGGATTGCTGAGGGTCAAAGAACAACGGGTGACACCTGATACTACAACATTGCACTGACAGCAATATCGCACCAACCGAGACTCCATAATTCTTATCCATGAACCGATTCGTCAACTAGAGAGCCAAGGAGTCATCAGCAAGACACACTCCCCCTTTAACAGCCCCATATGGCCAGTGCGAAAGTCTAATGGAGAATGGAGATGGACAGTAGACTATTGTGGCCTGAAGGAAGTCAGGCCACCGCTGAGTGCTGCCGTGCTAGACATGCTAGACCTGCAATACGAACTAGAGTCAAAGGCAGCCAAGTGCTACGCCACGACTGATATTGCTAACGTGTTCTTCTCAGTCCATTTGGCAGCAGAGTGCAGGTGTGAGAGATGAGAAACCAGGCCTGCGAGAAACTAAGAAAAACAGCCTGAGAAAGCAAAAGTTGAGGCTGATCGAAGAAATGCCTCAAACACTCGCAAGACAAAACTATAGTCACAGGGTGGATAGTGTGGAGGTCGAAGCTGATAAGGCTGCCCGAATAACACAAGATGGGACTGGAGGAGGGAGCCCTGTGGAGACAGGACGGCTCTGCTCTGGTGCACCTGGCCAAAACTTCAAGGGCCATCTGTCCGGTGAATGACCTTTGCTTCATTATCCATAAAATGCATATTAAAGTTAACACCCCTCAATATGCTAATGAGGGCTAACATGATCATGCTAATTACATCATCCCATGAAACACCTTACCCCTCCCCGTACATGGGATACGTAGGTATGTGGGTCGACCTAGGGGATGGACCCAAGGAAAGTGGGTATAAATTAAGGGGGGGAAGAAAGGGGGGGGCCCTGGAGAGTGCAGTGAAGCGAAGAAGATGGATGCAAGCGAAAAAGACGGCTGCCTTCTGTGCCTCCTGGAACCCTCGTCGGCAGGATCAGCGCAGAAACCCAGACCAGTGATCTGTATTTCCCCATTCCCTCTATCTCCCTCTTTTCCCTTTCCCATTAAGAAATGCAAGGCATATTGTATTGCTTGCCACAACTTGCTATATACTTAGCCAATTATCGCGTGTTCAATTAGTACATTGTGGGTAGTTAATAAATGTTTGGACTTGGAGACTTGTTGTCCGCTCCATTGGGGATTTGCGAATCTGAGTCACTTGTCTCCCTCATCTGAGCGGGATGTGACAGTAGGCCACAGTTTGCTTTCACCTGGACGGGCGTCCAATATACATGGAATCAACTGCCCCAGGGGTGCAAACACAGCCCCACCATTTGCCATGGACTGATCCAGACTGCACTGGAACAGGGTGAAGCCTTGGAACAGTTGCAATACATTCATGACATCATTGTATGGGGTAATACAGCAAAAGAAGTTTTTGAGAAAGGGGAGAAAATAGTCCAAATCCTTCTGAGAGATGGTTTTGTCATAAAGCAGGGTAACATCAAGGGACTTGTGCAGGAGATTCAGTTTTTAGGAATAAAAAGGCAAGCTGGACATCGTCAGATTCCAATGCAGGTGATTAATAAAATAACAGCTATGTCCTCACCAACTAACAGAAAGGAAATTCATGCTTTCTTAGGTGTTGTGGGTTTCTGGAAAATGCATGTTCCAAATTACAGTCAGATTGTAAGCTCTCTCTATTAAGTGACCTGGAAAGAATGATTTTACACAGGGCCCTGAGCAACAACAAGCTTTTGAACAAATTAAACAGGAGATAGTTCATGCAGTACCACTTGGGCTGGTTCAGACATGACAAGATTTCAAAAATGTGCTCTACACCGAAGCCAGGGACAATGGACCTGCCTGGACCCTCTGACAGAGAGCATCAGGGGAGACCTGGGGTCAACACCTGGGGTTTTGGAGTCAGGGATACAGAGGATCTGAAGCCCACTATACTCCAACAGAAAAAGAGATATTGGCAGCACATGAAGGGGTTCGAGCTGCTTCAAAAGTGATTGGGACTGAAGCACAGCTCCTCCTGGCTCCCTCACTGCCAGTGCTGGGCTGGATGTTCAAAGGGAGTGTCCCCTCTACATACCATGCAACTGATGCCACGTGGAGTAAATGAGTCGCACTGATCACACAACGGGCTCAAATAGGGAGCCCCAGATGCCCAGGAATGCTGGAAGTTTTCACAAATTGGCCAGAAGGCAAAAATTTTGGAATGGCGCCAGAGGAAGAGGTAATGCGTGCTCAAGAGGCCCCACCATATAATAAGCTACCTTATAATGAGAAGCGATATGCCCTGTTTACCGACGGGTCCTGTCGCATTGTAGGGAAACATTGAAGGTGGAAGGCAGCTGTGTGGAGCCCCACACGACGGGTCACAAAAGCTGCTGAAGAAGGTGAATTGAGTCAGTTTCAGAGGTGAAAGCCATCCAGCTGGCCTTAGATATTGCTGAGTGAGAAAAGTGGCCAGTGCTCTACCTCTATACTGACTCATGGATGGTGGCAAATGCCCTGTGGGGGTGGTTACAGCAGTGGAAACGGAGCAACTGGCAGCGCAGAGGCAAACCCATCTGGGCTGCTGAATTATGGCAAGATATTGCTGCTCAGGTAGAGAATCTGGTTATGAAAGTATGTCACATAGATCCTCATGTACCCAAGAGTAGGGCCACTGAAGAACATCAAAACAACCAACAAGGGGATCAAGCTCCTAGGATTAAGGTGGCTCAAGTAGATCTGGACTGGCAACATAAGGGTGAACAATTTATGGCTCGCTGGGCCCATGACTCCTCAGGCCATCAGGGAAGAGATGCAACATATAGATGGGCCTGTGACTGAGGGGTATACTTAACCATGGACACTATTGCACAGGTAATCCATGAGTGTGAAACATGTGCTGTGATCAAGCAATCCAAATGGTTAAAATCCCTTTGATATGGAGGACAATGTTTAAAATAAAGATATGGGTAGGCCTGCCAGATTGATTATATCATGCTCCCACAAACTCGGCATGGCAAACGCTATGTGCTCATACTGGATGGTTGGAAACATATGCTGTGCCCCACGCCACTGCCCAGAAGAGTAATTTAGGCCTTGAGAAGCAAGTCTTGTGGTGGAATGGCACCCCTGAAACAATTGATTCAGATAATTGGATGCATTTCCGAAATAATGTCATAGACACCTGGGCCAAAGAACATGGCATTGAGTGGATATATCACATCCCCTGTCATGGACCAGCCTCTGGGAAAACTGAGTGATAAAATGGGTTGATGAAAACTACACTGAGAGCAATAGTTGGTGGAACTTTCAAACACTGGGATATGCATTTAGCAAAAACCACCTGGTTAGTCAATACTAGAGGATCTGCCAGCCAGGCTGGCCCTGCTCAATCAAACCTCCTATGTACTGTAGATGGGGATAAATACCCTGTAGTGAGCATTAAAAATATGCTGGGGAAGACCGTCTTGGTTATTCCTGCCTTGGGTAAATGTAAACCAATGTGTGGGATTACTTTTGCCCAAGGACCTGGGTGCACTTGGTGGGTAATGCAGAAAGATGGGAAAGTCCAATGTGTGCCTCAAGGGGATTTGATTTTAGGTGAAAATAGCCAATGAATTGAAGTGTCAAATAACCCTGTTATTGCATAGCATCATTGCTATGGTTGATACATATTATACTAATGGCATCACCTTAATAAAAAATGTTAACTTTTTATAGAGTCAGTATTGATTTCAGCAATTGGTGCCTCACAATTTCCTCAAGACTGACATCTTCGGCATGCAGACTGTTAGCATGGACCGTGGCAGATACATCAGCTACAAGCTCAAATTGTAGCAGAGACTACACGCCATCCTCCTGCCACATCCAAGGTCACCTGCTCCACTGACTAAGACAACTCCGCCTCATCTCTCCTGCCTTAAAAGACTGTCATGATGAATGGAACCCGAAGTTATGGACTAAATGAACTCACTATACATTCTGGAGGGATGGTCTATATACTAAGGGAATGATATCTGTGAGACCAGGGAAAGGGGCAGTGATTACTTAGAATGTATTTGGAGCCTGAGCATAACATAAATGGCATGGAATAAGGGGTGGAGACTTTCCTGGTTTCGGCTGGGACAGAGTTAACTTTTCTTGAGCTGGGAGGGGGCACAGCCGGAGTGCCAGGCCCAGATTGGCCATTGGAGTATTCCATATCATGTGACATTATGCTCAGTATATAAAGGAGGCAGGTTCTCTCTTGCTTCCAGTCTGTGACTGTGGGATCTTTGTTCTGTTGGGATCGCAGGAACGTCGGCCGGGAGCAGGCTGAGTATCGGTCCGTGGGTGTCTCCTCCTCCATTCACTGGGCGGGGGAAGGGTGAGCGACTGGATGCATGGTGTTTGGCTGCCGGCCAAGTTCAAACCACGAGAACCCCATAGGAATTGTCTTGCATGGGTACACACATGGCTATGGTTTGGTTACTGCTAGAAGCAGATATTGCACGTCTGAGGGAGACATAGTGTCCTAACCCAGATGGCATGGCTCAGTTTGCTCCCATCCTTTAACCTGTTTAATGGTTCCTCCTTTGCTCAGTTGTTCCTCTGCTCACATGTGCTTTGTGCCATTCTATGTGCTACCCCTGTTCCCACAAATATGCATAGAGCCAGTGTCTATACTTACTGCCTGTGCATAGGCGCCATATGCTCCAAACTGGATGGCCATGGGGTTGAACATGCCCATTTGTCCTGCCATTTGCTGCATGCGTCTCATTGTACGCTCCTTGTCTGTATCTGCAAATTTTACCACCAGGCTTGAAGACGCTCCCTGCCGGACAAGAGAGAGAAGAAGACACACAAGGGAATTAGCCAGGTACACGCTGGCTCATGCAATCCATACAACTAACACATATTTGGTAGTGTGGGATCCAGCTGACACTGATTTTTCCCATGCAATCTCCCAGGCCTTTTGAATTGGACATTTGCAAGAGGCTGAGAACATCAGAAGGAAGGAAAGGACCCTGGAGAGTGAACAACTCAGGCCAGCAGCCCGGTTCCTGGTTTCCTCCAAAATTCAAACTTCCAGGCTGTCATTAATGTTCTCTCTGCAAAAGTTGTTGCTTTATTCTTTCAACATATAGAAAACCTTCTGGCCCAGGAGGTTGTCCTCATCAGAGGAAAAATATCTGGACTCAGTGCAGCAAAATGTAGAAGCTTTTTTCTGGATTAATGTGGTGGGATTTGTGAACTCATTTATTTTGATGGAATCTGTTAGCTCTGTGCATGCCAGACCCCCTGAGCTGCATCACCCTTTCACACTGCCATGTCTTGTAACCCCCATGTCCAGTGAGAAATCCCTGCCCAGCCATGCAGACATGATTCAGTATGCTGGGCAGGGTATATGTGTCATCACCAAGCAGCATCTCTTCAGCACTGTTAAATTAGGGGAGCAAAAATAGTAAGCTGATGGACCTGAGTTTCCTCTCCATGAACATTTAATATTACACTTTTCTGGGCAAGTTTCACAGTGTTTGGGTTATGTCTGCAGTTAACACTGGTGCAGAACTACAGATGATCATCTGTATCAGAGAGCTCAGAAATCAAGTATAGTGATGACGGGGTTGAGAGCGTTTGGATTAGGTTAAGGGCCAATAAAGTGGATCTTGCTGTGGGATTCTGCTATAGACTTCCCAACCAAAGCAGTGAGGTGGATGAAGCCTTCTATAAACAGTTGGGAGAAATCTCACGGTCACTTGCCATTATTCCTGTGGGGGACTTTAACCTCCCGGGTATCTGCTTGGAACACAAAACAGCAGAGAGGGAATAATCCAGGAGGTTCCTGGAATGTGTGGAGGATAACTTCCTCACACAGCTGGTGAGTGAGCCGACCAGGGAAGGTGCCCTCCTGGACCTGCTTCTTGTGATCAGGGAAGAGCTTGTGGGGGAAGTAAAGGTTGGAGGCCGTCTAGGGTGCAGTGATCATGAGATGATTGAGTTTTCCATCCTTGGAGAAACAAAGAGAGGGGTTAGTAAAACTGCCACCTTAGACTTCCGGAGGGCAAACTTTGACCTGTTCCAAACACTGATTAACAAAATCCCTTGGGAGGCTGCCTTGAAGGATATGGGAGTCCAGGAAGGCTGTATCTTTCTTAATCACTATTCTCTCTCTCATGTAGTAATGATTTGATGCATTACCCTGTATTTTCCTATTTGTTTGCTTTAAGTGCACTATTCTGTCTTTTCTTACTGCATGTTTTCTGTAATACAGATTAATTTTACTAGGCATAACTAAAAAATGTAACAGAGTAATACAGATTAAGAAAGATACATTTCTGTATTACTCTGTTACATTATTTAGTTATCCCCAGTAAAATACGCCTACTCTTTTCACTCTGGTGTCCGAGTTTAATTGGTATCCTTAATCAGCAAAACACACATCTACTGGAAAACAGAAATGAGAGAGCACACGCCTCCTTTATATACTGAGCATGTCGTCACATGATATGGAATACTCCAATGACTGACCAGGCCCAGCCCTCTAGCTGCACTCCCTCCCAGCCCAAGGAATGTTAACTCTATCCTGGCCAAAACCAGGAGACTGACAGCAGGCAGACAGTTGCCTCAGGAGCTGGGCTGCCACCAAGCCTGGGGAGATGGGCAGGTGAGCCGTCAGGAGACTGACAAAGAGCAGGTGAAATCATCACACTCCCATGGTATGCTTCCCTTTTGACACACTGGTATTCACTGATGGAAATATGAGTGGGGAAATTTCCAGCTCAGCTTCTGGCCCACAGCAGTAGAGTAAGACTGGCTCCATGCCAGAGGACCAGCTGTTGTGGGGCCCTCGTTTTCTAGAAGAGGTGGGATTGCACAGGGGAGTGTTATTAACCAGCTTACACACACTCCTATGTACCTGTAAACAGAAAAAAATAGTCTTGGTGAAAGCAGAGTTGCTCTGCTACAAATTGGGAATAGCGTAGTAAAGCACGAGTATAGATGTACATATATATAAGTCCAAGCTATGCATATTCAATTACCTCTTCAGATCCTTAGTTATGAATAAAGACTTGAGGAAGTAACTTGCTAAAAAAAAATAAATCTAAGGTCTCACAATGAGCGATGTTCCCCTGCATTAGCAGCCTGTTCTGGGACAAAGTGATTTTCGTCAGCAAAAGTCTTTCTTTTTGACCTTTTAGTCTCTCTCTAATAAATCTATAACCCAGTTGAACTATGTGGTGAAGAGCAAGGGGTTGAAAGAAGTGCTTCAGGGAAACAAAGGGACAGAGAGATGAATGCTCTGTTCAGGGGTGGAGAGCAGTCTTCAGAAGTTATTATAGGAGCAATACAGAAAGGGGGGGAGGAAAAAGAAATATCTAGCCAAAATTCCCCTGCATTTCTTCTCAAGGCTGGGTGACTTTTCATTTTTTTTAAATCACATGATGTAGTTATTGATCCTTCCCCAAATCACACTCTTAATTGCAGCTCATCAACAAATGAATATTTTAATAAATACATACATGTCTTGCTAATTATTACCTGGACCAATCCTTAGATTTCAACACTCATTTAATTAACCTTGATCCAAGAGACTCTTCGGTAACCTGAATCTAATGATTTAAACCTATTTGCAGCTGTATTGGAGGGAGGCACTGGTCCACAGCAGATTGGGCTGTTCAGAGCTGCTGTCATGGTTTGCAGAGCAAAGCATGCAGGATTTTGAATAAGGTGAATAAGTATTCATCTGTGCAAATGGGTTTTGAAGATCTGACCTGCTCTAGTTAGCAAGACAGAGAAGTGTAAATAAGTTGGTGTCTTCTTCCTTCCCCTTTTCTTTCTATCTCTACTTGCCTTGGAAGTCTTAGGACCAGAGAACTGCCTCAAGAAATTGCTGATGCCTCACACTGTTGAAAACCAATCTATTATTGTACATGGCATCATGAAAACATGGGTAACCTCCACATGAAGTTCTTCCCTCCTGATGTGAGTCATAGTGACTGCACAGCAGCCGTTTGACCCAATGGGATCTAAGACTGCCTCTTATGAGATGTTTTTCTGGGTTGCCTGTCAAAGCAGGACTTCGGGCCTCTTTGAAAATCACTATCATATACACAGGGCAAAAAGGCCATTGGAAAATAGAATCAAGTTAGAGCACACACTACAAACAAAGAGGAGCAAAAGGAGGGATTTTTTTAAGAGTGCTCTGCAATGAGGAGTGCATGTAAGCAGTTAAAGATATGTAACCAGTAGAGATGCTGCATTGGTCTTGAATATGAAGATTGAGTTTGAGATTGATGCTTTCTGTATGTGATTCCTCATGTGCAGCCCTTTTCACGTGGCCCAAACGAAATCAGGCAGAAAACTCTATCAGATCACCCAGTGCAGGATTTTTAGCGGAGCCAAACAGTGCTGTTCATTTACAACAGCACAAGACTACTTTCTATTCCAGTGACTCCCACTAATCCACTGGATAACATTAGAAATGCCCCATAATGGGCCAGATTTTCCATGGGGTAAAAAACGCAGAGCCCTTCATCTAGAATATTTATTGCTTCCACAAGCAGTTAAACCATGGTGTAAATAAGCTGTTGTCTGCTAACAAAGGCAATAGGTCCTGTCTGCTCGGTCATTAGTAATACATACTCTCCCTCTTGCTTTCTCTGGTTGTTGGACTGGACTTTATATTGCCCAACTGCCAAGAGAGTTACAGTGGGTAAGTCAATAATGTTTGAAATGTACTTTGAGATCTGTGTCTTAATTCTGCATTTTACTGAAGGCAGGACCTGTTTATTTCTCTACCCGGCAAATCCACAGTCAAAAGAGACTACATGAAAGTGAGCATTCCTGCTGGTGCCTCTGCAATAGGCTACTTGGAATTGGCATTTATCTCATTTCCCATAAAATCAATCCCCTTTTTCAAGTGCTTTGATATCCACTGATGAAAACAATAATATAAGGGTTAAGTATTATTATGCTTTCCCTATTCTCTCTTGGCTCAGCAAGTCTACTTAATATGATTATCTTGCTTCCGGTCCCCCTCCCGTGCGTGGTAATGAATTTCTCCCCTTAGTCAGCAGAGTCAGATGTGCTCCAGGCTTCCAGGGTGAGGAAAAAGATGGAGGAAAAAATCACCCTGCACCACACTCACTTTGTAATCCCTAATCAGAGTCCTCTGTAGGAAAAACTAATTTTCCAGCCTGTCTTGACACATGAAATAAAGTCATTCTTGAAAATGGGAGCTTGACAGGTTGACTGTGAAATTTCATATTCAGCTAAAAATAAAATATACATCCACTAAGATTTAATTTAAAGCCAAATGAAAACAAATCTTTTGCCTGGTTGCCAGTACTGTTTCCCATTAGTTATGGCCTTCCAAATGGAGTGTATACACAATTAAGCAAAAGCTTTTCAGAAGACCAAATAATATTGCACAGTGTTCTGGTTCAGCTAGGATAGGGTTAAGTTTCCCCAGCAGTTGGGGGGAAGCTCTAGCCAGGTTATTCGATACCATACTGACGTCACCTCCTGGCGCCCAAGCGTGGCAGCGCGGGAGAGTCGGTTAACGCGTGTGTTATGCCATCTCTCTGTTCTCACTGCTGTATCAGTAGATATCTTGCCCTGTTCATTGTTATTACTGTTATTGTTATTGTTATTGTTGTTGTTTGTTGTGTTGCTGTTGCATTGTTGTATTAAACCTTTCCTTATCTCAGTCTCGTGGCTTTGTATTTCACTCCCTTTGTGGGGGAGGGGCAGCGGCCGCGTGGTCTCAGACCCCGGCAGGGGCTAAACCACCACACACAGCATCAGGGAGAGTTGCTTCTCCCTAGACCAACATTCACAGGAAAAATTTTGTGAAGATGTTTCCTTGTAGCATATATGCCTGAATTTTCTTCTCCTGTCAACCCTATAAGTCTCCTCTGACTCAATAGGTTACTGAGCTCTACAGATGATGAGACATCTTTTTCTTGAAAAAGTGATGAATTTGGGCCTAATTCACCAAAGTCATTAAAGTATGTTCTACTTTAAGCTTAATGAATGTCTCCTTGGAAGGAACCATGCAGTTAAGTTCTTTACTGCAAGGGTGTCTCTCTCATACAGGTGGATTTTTATATCTTGATTAGCTCAAATGGAGCCAGTTAAAATTTCTGGACCAAAAATATTTTAAAAAGGCTTGTTACACTCAAGTTCCAGTGACCAAAGCTCTTGAGTATATGAGATCTGAATATACAGGTCCTATTAAGTACCTTCCAAAATGTCAACTGTGCACAGCAACTAAGATGCTTAAATGAATAGGTGCCACTGGATACTTCTCATTTGGGCAATCAGACTACCTTCATAAGTGTCACCATGTGCATGGGGTTGCTTTTGTTGGAAATTTTGCGACCGCAAAGTGGAGCTGAGAGGATGCTGACCTTCAGCAACCCATTCAGGATAGTATTTCCACACAAGGATCCTTGATGTTAGGATCTGAAAGCCAAAGGAGGATTTCTTTGGTTTAGGCTCTGTCGTATCAGGCCATTTGTTATGATGCCTCCTAAGTTTGAAAACAAAACCAGATTTTTTTTTTTTTTTTAAATGCCTGTGTAGCTCTACTGAAAATAGGGCTGATGAATTAGCCAGTGGGGGCTTGACCCCAACCTGGGATTTTAGATAAGCAAGAAAGAAACTACTGTCCAATTAAAAGTGTAAAGCAGAGGCAGTTTTAGCTAAGTGTGGGAGACATCGGCCTGTCAGCCCTGCACAGCCTCTGAATCAACAGCCAGGCTTTGATGAAAAACAGGCCTTGGGAGAAAGATCAGAAACTGCTGAGCTGTGCCAAGGTGGCAGGGAAAAACAACGGCCAGCTGCAACACTGAACTGTGGAAAAGTACTGAACTGTGAGAAGTTACTGCTGCGTGAACAGCGCGTGAACGAGAGGGTGATTGGTCTGCACAGCGCATGTTAGAGTGGTCTGATGCTGATAGGAGAAAAGGTTGATAGCTGTCTAATTGCTGATTTGCTAATTATGAAGTAAGAGCTTTGGCGAGAGCATAAGTATGTACTATTGTAATAATAAAAGGTCTTTCCTTCTGCACTTCAATGGAGAGTCCGTGCCTCAATTGCCACAAATGGTGCCCCGTGTGAGGCGGGCGATAAGTGTGATCAGCGTGGATCACTCCGTTGGCAAACCCCACAGAACTTAAGAGCTGCTGTGAGGAAGCAGGAGCCGGCATCAATCACTGTTGCAGGGTGAGCAAGGTGAGCTGTGGGGAAGCGATGGGTAGGTCAATACCCTTGGAAGAAAAGTCAGTGCTTGCACTGATGGAAAGACTGTTAGTTAAATATAAGGCACATATTAATCTGCATGCCTTGAAGAGAATTTTAAACTGGGTAGCAGCCGCGGTTACTATATTCACTGTTCCAATATGGGATGAAGCAGGAGTAAGATTGTGGGACTGTGCAACCCGACGGAATCAGGTTACGGCAGAACTCTTACCGACATGGAGAACTCTTTTTGAGATAATAAAAAGACAAGATAAGGAATGTGGCCAGTCTGTTAAGACACAGAGGGCAAGGACACAGAGGGCGAGGACACATGTTCTGAACCCCTGCAGCAAGCTTTATATGCTGGGTCTCTTCACGGTGATAATCTTTTAGACCCTGACACTGTAAATCCTAAAAGAGACTCTGGCCTGTGTCCTCCCTTAGCTGGGGATGATCCGTGGGTAAAAGTGAGGCAAGAAGCCTTGGCGCAAGGGGATATGGACATGGCGAGAAAGATTGTTGCTCCTGTAATTTATGAGCCAGGATGTCACCCACGGTGGGAAGGACTGCAATTTTCTGTTATTAAAGAACTACAGAAGACCGTTAATGAGGACGGGCTTCAAAACTCATTTACAACAGGTATACTGGAGGCAATCGCTCATGGGTATCGATTGGTCCCATGGAATTGGCTGGCACTTTTAAAAATGGTATTAACACTGGCACAGTATTCTATCTGGAAAACCGAGTGTGTGGATCTCTGTACTGAGCATTCGCGCCCCCCCACCTGCAAGCGCGGAGTTGGCGGTGGCGGCCCGCGGCCTCCCCGAGCCCCTCCCACCACGGGGCGACCGTCTGCGGCCGAGCCCAGCACCGTGCTCTCAGCCCGCGCCCCCCCCCAACGCCAAAAGCAGCAGTTTTTACAGAAGGTGCTGACACTGGGATGCGGCGCACCTTGTCTGCCAACACCACATAATCAATAAGCAATGGCTTTATATATTCTTAATGGTGTTTTGATGTTTGTAGTATTTGTCATTTTATGTTGTGTGAGTAATAAGTGTAAGGGGTGTGGGTGTGTGACTGTTCTGCGGGTGTGAGGCGCAGCCCAGCTGCAGCTGCGGAGTGCGGAGTTCTCTGACCCGCAGTCCCGTTATCCCGCGAGGGAAGCGGCCGGAGAGGAACGAAGCGCAGGGCAGACTCTGTACCAGTGGGGGGGTAGTGCAGGACGAGGGAACATTCCTTAGTACAGAGCATCCTAGTGCCCACCCGCTGGGTCATCGGTGCTGCCTGTTTGTTCGGGCTCAGTGTTTTAAGTGTCATAGGTGAAATATCTCCTCTAGCGGGAGGCAGTAATTCTGTGTTAATTGTTGTCTTGAATTGCTGTAACATTTCAAAGCAAAGATCTCATTCATGTAAGGGGCCCAGAAAACTGGGTAGCAAATATTCATCCATTTATATTGGAAACCCCTATTACATCATGGGGTCGTGACTGTATGGCTCGATGGGGAACTCAAATTGGATCAAATTTGTCTTAATCGCCACTGCAGCACAGCCCACCCCTAAACCCACCCTGAAACTAACCTGGAAAACAGAATCACCTGTGTGGGTGGGTCAGTGGCCCTTGCCAATGGAAAAGTTGCACCACCTTAATGATTTAATTCAGGAACAATTAAGTGCAGGACATCTCGTACCTACCACCAGTCCTTGGAACTCCCCGGTGTTTGTTATTTGAAAGAAAAGTGGTAAATGGTGACTTTTACATGATCTCCGAAACATTAATGATGCCATGGAGGATATGGGTACATTACAGCCAGGAATCCCTCCCCAACAATGATTCCCCGAAACCGGCATCTTGTAATAATTGATCTAAAGGATTGGTTCTTTACCATTCCCTTGCATCCGGATGATGCACCTAAATTTGCCTTTTCTGTTCCCGGTATTAATATTAATGAACCTGCAAGACGGTACTACTGGGTTGTTTTGCCACAAGGCATGAAAAACAGCCCCACGATGTGTCAGTGGTTTGTTGCAAAGGCTTTGAGCCCTGTTAGAATGCAGGTCCCCCAGGCTGTTATCTATCATTATATGGATGACATCCTCATAGCAGCAGAAACACAGGAGATCATGGAAAAGCCTCTTGCTTTAACCAAAGACTCAGTATCTCAAATGGGGTGACAAATAGCACCTGAAAAGGTACAGCGATCATCACCGTGGCAGTACCTGGGGTGGAGAATTTGTGAACAGACCATTGTCCCGCAACAGGTTGAACTTAAAACTGATGTTAAGACTTTAAATGATTGACAGAAACTGTAAATGTGGAGCCATAAATTGGATACGGCCGTTGTTGGGCCTAACTAATGATGATCTGCATAGCTTGTTTGATATCTTGCCAGGAGATCCCTCACTGACATCACCCAGAGTAGTTACAGAGAAAGCGAAATAAAATCTCCACTGTGTACCTAACGCCATCTCAGAAAGACAAGCATCGTGATGTGTGCCCGGCCATCCATATCAACTGATATTGTTTAATCCTTCAGGGCAGCCCTATGCTCTGCTGTTTCAATGAGATGAAACACTTAGTGACCCTCTTGTTAGTATTGAATGGATTTTTTTGTCACACCAAATGCACAAGACAGTCACTACTCCTCCAGAAATGTTTGCCAAACTGATCATGAAATGTAGGCAGCGCCTACTATTACTTGCTGGTCAGGAACCTGTGTGTATCATTGTTCCGGTTACTATGCACATGTTACATGGCTAATACAAATGTCTTTAGAATTCCAGACAGCAATCTGTGATTACCCCGGACAGCTTTTAGTACACAGCCCATCACATAAATTATTACAGAAAAATTTTTTATTATATGCCATGCCAAAGTGCAGCCATGTACCATTGCAAGCCTTGACTGTGTTTACTGATGGATCTGGAAAAACGGGGAAGTCAGTCATAGTATGGCAAGACCCACATACTCAAATTTGGCAATCGGACATTACCCAATCCCCGGGATCACAACAGATCGTTGAGCTAGCTGCAGTAGTCCATGTATTTCAATGCTGGGACACCCCAATTAACATTGTTACTGCTTCTGCTTATGTTGCCAATCTTGTACAGCGTATGGAGAATTCGTGTTTGAAGGACGTTACTAATTCTCTGTTATATTCATTAATGCACACCCTTTAACGATTATTAAATAATCGCAAGACTTCTTATTTTGTTGTACATATTCGAGCGCATACTGCACTACCTGGACCTTTGGTTGAAGGCAATCGACGAGCAGATGCGTTGACTCTGGCGGCACAGGTGGTACCTGATGTCTTTGAGCAAGCGCGGCTTTCACATGCATTTTTCCACCAAAACACCAGAGCAATACAAAACCAGTTTTCTTTATCAAGGCGTCAGGCTAAAGACATCATTGCCACTTGCCCTGAATGCCAGAGGACTCCCTCTCTTCAACAGCTAGTGGTGTCAACCCTCGGGGACTCACCTCCTCAGAATTATGGCAATCTGACGTCACTCACTTCGCTGCATTTGGAACGTTAAAATATGTACATGTGTCTGTCGATACCTTTTCTGGAGCAGTGTTTGCGTCCTGCCATACAGTGGGGAGTCAAGCATCTGACCGGCATTCCCCACTCACCGACCGGACAGGCCATTGTGGAGTGTACGCGTGGCACGCTAAAGCGTCTATTGCAACAACAAAAAGGGGGAGATGGAGGGTATCAATCTACACCTCACGAAAGGCTAAATAAGGCATTTTATGTCATGAACTTTTTAAACATTTCCCCTGTCTCACAGGTGCCACCAATATTGCATCACTTCTCGTCGCAGATACCGGATCAACAAGAAGTCCAGGGCAAGGCTCAAGTGTTAGCAAAAAACCTGGAAAGTGGTAACTGGGAAGGACCAGATCCTTTAATAACCTGGGGAAGAGGTTATGCTTGTGTCTCCACAGGTCACGGTCCCCGGTGATTACCGGCAAGGTGTGTGCGACCATACCTGAGGTGTGAGAGGCAGCTTTTGGTGGACACTCAGGAGCCAGCTGTGGGTGCTGTGGGTGCCCCTGTGCCAACAGTTTGCGGTCTCTTCGACTGATCATTTAAGCAGAATGGATGGGTAATGCTTGCTACTGCAATAGGACAAAATACACTATCTCGGTCCTTAATCACACTGCAGTTGCCAACTCTTTTAAGAGAAAATGCTAACAGTACTTGCAACTCCTTGATGAAATATATAGGCTTACTAGTCACTAGTGAAAGATGTAGCTTAGGCAAAATGTAGTTATTAATAAGGATGAAATGCTATAAGAATGTGTGTATTCAACTTCCTTTGTTTAGCGATATTAAGAATTAAGAACTCAAGTGTTTAACCTTATTAGAAACTCCCTTGGTTTTCCCCCTTGAGTGGTGGCCAGGCTCTGGGTGGAACCCAACAGGAGGATGAAATCAGATGTTTCCGCTCAAAGAAAATTGCCAGTTATTTTGGCCTGCTGATTTAGAGGCTGGACCTGCTTGCAGCGATGTTGGATGCCTCACCTACGGATGGACGCATCGCGTAGGATTTCCAATTTGCAAGGAAAGCTACTCCAAATCCTCGCTGCATCCAGGGTTCCCCAGCAATTGCGGATCTGAATGTTAGTACCCTGTTAAGTAAGTGTGCTATTCTGTATTTTCCTTACTGTTTATTATGTAGTATTTAGTCATATCCTTTAATTATTGCTAGTGAAATTAGCCTACTCTTTTTAACTAGTAACTGTAACTGCTGTATTGGTTTTAGCCTTTTGTGGAACTATTTTAAGTATACTGTGTTTTTTTGAAGTTTGTCTAAACCTTAATTGATAAAGCTTTGAAACAAGTCTTGCAGGTGCAGGTGCAAAACAAAGAAAGGGGAGATGTGGGAGACATTGGCCTGTCAGCATTGCACAGCCTCTGAGAAGCAGCAGGGCTTTGATGAGAAACAGGCCTTGGGAGAAAGATAAGAAACTGCTGAGCTGTGCCAAGGTGGCAGGGAAAAACAACGGCCAGCTGCAACACTGAACTGTGGAAAAGTACTGAACTGTGAGAAGTTACCACCGCGTGAACAGCGCATGAACGAGAGGGTGATTGGTCTGCACAGCGCGTGTTAGAGTGGTCTGATGCTGATAGGAGAAAAGGTTGATAGCTGTCTAATTGCTGATTTGCTAATTATGAAGTAAGATCTTTAACCATAAGTATGTACTATTGTAATAATAAAGGGTCTTTCCTTCTGCACTTCATGAAGATTCCGTGCTTCAATTGCCACTGCTAAGTAGAAATGTAATTACCCATGCTGGGAGATGGCCAGAAGACCACAACTAACATCCCTCCCCTCTTGTGAAATATGCAATGTTTTTCTGTACTCGGGGCTTCAATTTCATGTCTCATCTGAAAGATGATTAGGATGGCAGTCACAAGGAGTAATTTCCACTCTACAGTCCTGAGAGCTGGTTTAGACATACTTGAGATGCGAGTAACATAGACAGAGCTGGGAAAGGAGGCTTTCATCCAGTGCTGGCATGACAGACCCTTTGATAATGCTGCTCCCTTGGTAGAGGGGATTCTTTATGCCATGTCTAAGCAGAGAGAGTTGCTGCAGGTACTTCCCTTCACAGGTCTCTGGAGCTGTAATTTATTTGGAGTGGAAGCTTGATTTAGGCTTTACTTGCCCATACACTACTTAGCAGGTGTCTCTCTGAGCTAAAGTTATTGCTTTCCACAGGGCAACAGAATCATTGACTCCTGGTGGCTCTGTACCCAATTCTAATTAGGAAGAACTCGATATATAACCCATGTATTAGTATGTCCCTCAAATCAAAGTCAGATATCCAAAAACCCTAAACTTCAAAGCAAAGTTCTTCAAGCATCTCTGCATTTTTCAGCTCAGTCTATGGATGATAAATCCTCACAGAATCATTTGCCTTCCTTAATTCATTATGAAGTGGAGAGTGTTGTTATACCTGTAGACTGGAAATTCTTACCTGCTATTTAGGAATATGAAATCAATAAATAATTATTTTTTGTCTTTTTGAAGAAAAACTTAAAATCCAGAATTCAAAAGAAAATGTTATAGCTTTCTCTTTCCCAATAAGAGTAACATGGTTTGGAAGATAAGGTATGTTTAATTCTGTATTTACTAAAAATATATTTTCCCCGAAAATATTCTTAGAGTAACAAATGCTGACTTTTTTTTTATAAAGTATTTTAAGAATTTTTTTATAAAGTATTATTAGTATTAAGAAAATGTTTGATAGCTGCAGCATAGAGCCCCATGAAAGCTAGTATCTGAATGATCACTCCATAATGGAACATTTCAGCAGCACTGAGTTGCAAACACGCTGCACATGACTGGGCATCCCAGATCACTGTCATGCTGTATGACTCTAAGCTATCATGGTGTAAAGCATGTTGCTTGACTAGGTTAGTAAGAAGTATTTGCATTTTTGCAGCATATTTAAACTGAAGATCTCCAAGCACTGTAGAAGCACAGGGTCATTAACTGGTTAAATAATTCTGCTTTCAGGGCGATATCACCCATTCTTTAGTATGGTGAAACACGTGGCCAACTGAAACTGTGAGATGGTGTAAACTCAGTGAAGCTATGCTGGTTTTGGTGGAACAAGAAGTTGGTTTATGCTGAAGGATCTGTCCTTACTGTATTCCACTCCACCAAGACTGAAACGTGTCTCCTTGCTGCTGGATGAGACTTCACAACCACTATTCCTGTGAGTACCACACAGACCTTTGGGATGGGAAGTCAAGCATATTCCCCTACCTGGTTTCACTTGCCAGGGGACATCTGAGGCAAAGTCATTGGTGTCTGGTAGGATGCTTCATATTTGTGAATTTGTGCAGACTTCAATTGAGTGTCTTATCTGAAAGTTATTGTTTTGATCTAAACACATCACTGCCCTTTAAAAATTCATTTTGATCTTTGCAAAACCCATTTGGGTAGTAGCTACTGCATCACTTAATGCTGGCATAGCAATCTACCAATTACTAAGGTCTTTCCAGTTTCCTTACAAGAATGTGTGTTATCAATCTAAACCACATACCTGAACAGGACTGGGAAGGAGTGGATTAAAGGGAAACAAGCAGAAGCATCCAGAGTGACTTAATGTTGATCCAGAGCCCGCTTAAATCAAAGGGAATGTCCCACTGATGTGAATGAGGTTTGAAGCAAAAGCAAGAGGAAGGGAAAGGGGGAAGAAAGAACCCCCCCCAAAAGCAAGCAGAGAGGTAAAGACCTAATGCTGACATCTTCATTCCTCTCCACGGTGGTGTTATTGATTTACCAATAAGTAGAAGAAATTGTGTTTGATTAAATAGAAATATAAAAAAATATATAAGAAATATTCAGTAAAATTTTTGTTTGTTGTGGTTTGTGTTGGCAACCGATTGCTGCTTTAGAGTCACCTATACAGTCCCATAACAAGGCCAAAGAGATTGGTCATAATCATTTAGTAGAAATGTTTGGAACCTAGGTAACCAAATACAAACTGATCTGCAAGTTGATTTATAATATATAGATAGGACCAGGAGAATACAAGTAGTTGTCAAAGTCTAGGATTAATAGAAACTTGGGGAAACAACCGTAACAGCTTACAAGTACTTGCCAAGGAAACTGTGTTTGTGTATGAAACTGTGTCCTTGGAAATTGTATATGAAAAGTTCTATATAAGATGGGTGATTTTAGTGCTTGGCGCGCGTTGTTGGTGAGAATACTCTCCTGCGCGCCCGGCTGTCAATAAAGAAGAGTCTGCTTATCTGCATCAAATTGGTGTTGATAAGTTCTTTATTCCGGATTTTCGGTAACAGGTTCTGGCGACCCAGATGGGACCTCGCTGAGAGAGACCGGAGGAATCGGGGACCTGATCGGTTCCAGCCGGCACCGAGGATTTCTCGGGGATACCCATCAATCCCCGATCCGTAAGGCTCTTCGCGACGTTCCCTGGATTTTGGTAAGACACTTCTTTTTGTATTAGGAGTGGGTTAGGGTCCCACCCTGCAAAGTGGGTTAGAGTCCCACTTAGGAGTGGGTTAGAGTCCCACCCTTGGAAAGTGGGTTAGAGTCCCACACAGTGGGTTAGAGTCCCACTGTATAAGCCTGCCTGTCAGACGCGGCGAAAGCTGCGCAGGGTTGGGCTAGAGGATCCTCGTGTATTGGAAGCCTAGGCGTCTGCCCGTAAGACATAAGCGAAAGCTATTGCAGGGTTGGACAATTGTGGATTGGGAAACAAGAGAACCTATATGCTATAGCGTTCTCAAAGGAAGTGTCTCTAACAAGAAGTTAGAAGTTTTACATGTGTTGTATTGTAAAATTGGGGTTTTTTTTGGAGAGTATTGTATAAGAATTTAAGAATTGTATAATATTGTGTTATATACCTTTGTATATAGTAACAGTTGTGGAAAGGTGTGAGCGTGAGTGTGTTTGTAAGTGTGAGACGTGCAATTGAGCACGAAGCGAGTGCGGAGTTCGGATCCGTGTTTCTGTTACTCCGCGAGGGGTGCAGCCGGAGAAGAACGAAGCGACAGATTTGAGTGATTGATTGTGTATTGTACTGTAAAGTGATTTATTATGGCATCTAAGCTGACTCATTTGTTTAAAAGTAAAAGTATGGGTAATCTGGCTGCAAATGACAAAGTTCCGAAAACTTCTCCGTTAGGATGTTTGTTAGCACATTGGGGAGATTTGCATGATGATTTGCGAAAGAGTCAGATGATTGAATATTGCAATCAGTGGTGGCCTCTGTATATTTTGGAAGATCAGGAAAAATGGCCTGTGAATGGGACACTGAATTATAACACCATTCTGCAGTTAATGCTGTTCTGTAGGAGGGAAGGGAAATGGAGTGAAGTGCCATATGTTGATTTATTTTTCTATTTAAGACAGAGGAAAGATTGACAGAAAGAATGTAAGTTGATTAGTAGGGATAATTTAGTAATGGCTATGACTTCTGACGATAAAAAGGTGAAAAAGTGTTGTTCAACATGTGAGTTGGGAAAAGATTGTTTAAAGAAAAGAATTGCTTCTGTTGAAAAGGATGAAGGGCCAGAATTAGATATATCCCCTCCGCGGAGAGAAAGGCATCGGGGGCGAGAATATAGGGAACAGGTGGAGGAACCAGAGAGTAGTGGAATAGAGGATGTGGAGGAAGGGCCGCCTGAGATTGTAATTCATACTCCTGTCTCCCGAAGAACTCGGCAGCAGGTGCAAACAATAGCTCCTCTAGAGCAGGGCGTTGGTAATGATGGGCCAGTGTATGTGAAAGTGCCTTTTTCAGTTACGGATTTGATGGCTTGGAAGCAGGCAGCAGGTATATATAGAGAAGATCCTGAAAGAGTAGGCAGAGTGGTAGATACTATAATCAGAACACAGAATCTGGATTGGAGTGATTTACAGGTGATCTTGGATAATTTACTGGATGATACAGAAAAGCAGATGGTATTAAAGGCTGGCAAAGCACAGGTAGAAGTGGCTGTATTGAGTGGGACAACAGGTGGAACAGTAGAGCAGAATTTTCCATCTGGGGATCCGCAGTGGGATCCAAATAATGTAGAGCACAGAGAAAGACTGCATCGATACCAGAAATGGATTTTGTATGGAGTTAAACATGCCATGCCTAAGTCTCTGAATTGGTCTAAATTATATGAGGTGAGACAAGATAAGAATGAATCTCCCTCAGCGTTTCTGGAGAGATTGAAGGAAGCAGCCCGAAAATATACTGACTTAAGAGTAGAAACAGAGGCGGCTCAGATACAATTGGCTTTGATTTTTATGGGACAATCGGCACCAGATATAAGAAAGAAACTCCAGAAACTTGAAGGAGAGGATTAAAGGAGTTTGAATAAAATGCTAGAAGCAGCATGGAAAGTATATAACAACAGGGAAAAAGAGGAAAAGAAGACCAGAGAAAGTAGATTGTTGGCTGTAATGACAGGGACAGCAGGCAGAGGAAGGGGCAGAGGAAGAGGACGAGGAATTGGTGGAAGGGGAGGATTTATGAATTATGGTAATCAAAACTTTAATACCCCCTTAGGAGTGAATCAGTGTGCCTTTTGTAAACAAGAAGGGCATTGGAAGAGAGACTGCCCAAGAAATGGGAATGCTCAGCAAGAAATAGCCAAATTGATGGTTTTAGATGACTGAAGGGGACTGGAGGGGAACCCAGCTGAGCCTCTGGTTGTAATTAAGCTGGGAGATAAAGAAGTTAAATTTTTAGTGGATACGGGAGCAACATTTTTGGTATTGAATACTTGTAAAGGAAAAATTGGAACAAAACCAGCAAACATAATAGGAGCAACAGGGAAGGAGGAAAATAGACCATTCCTGCAACCCCTGGATTTAAAATTTGGAAATAAAATAATTACACATGAATTTTTGTATGTACCAGAGTGTCCAATACCCTTGTTAAGAAGGGATTTGTTATCCAAATTAAATGCACAGATTGTTTTTGAAGAAGGAGAACTTTTCTTGAAGATACCTGAATCAAAAACAGGAGAAATCCTGATGATACAGGAAAAAGTGAAAGAGCAGGAAAATCCACCAGAGGTGGATTCTGCAGTGATTCCTACAGTATGGGAAACAGATATTCCTGGCAAATCAAAATTGGCAGAGCCTGTGAAAATAGATTTAAAAGAAGGTGCAGGGACAGTAAAAATTAAGCAATATCCAATCAAACCAGAAGTCAGACAGGAGCTGAAGAAATTGATTGATAAATTTTTGGAGTACAAAATTTTAGAAGAATGCGAATCTGAGTATAATACTCCTATTCTACCAGTTAGAAAACCCTCAGGTGAATATAGGTTAGTACAAGACTTGAGAGCAGTAAATCAAATAGTCAAGGACATATATCCTGTGGTGGCAAATCCTTATACATTGTTAACAGCGTTAAAGGAGACTCATCAGTGGTTTACAGTGCTTGATATAAAAGATGCTTTCTTTTGTATACCTTTGGAGAAGAAAAGCAGAAAATTGTTTGCTTTTGAGTGGGAAAATCCACAAACAGGACGAAAAATGCAGTTGACATGGACAAGACTACCCCAAGGATTTAAAAATAGCCCAACGATTTTTGGAAATCAGCTGGCAAGAGAGCTTGAAATTTGGAAACAGGATAAACCAAGGCCTGGACATTTACTTTTACAATATGTGGATGACATACTGATTGCCACAGAAGAAAGATTTACCTGCATACAGGTAACAACAGACCTTTTAAATTTTCTGGGACTGAATGGGTACAAGGTATCTCGGAAGAAAGCCCAAATAGCCTGTCAGACTATGATTTATCTGGGCTTTGAAATTTCAAAAGGGCAGCGACAATTAGGAAAAGATCGCAAAGAAACTATTTGTAGTATACCTGAGCCGAAAAATATTCATGAACTCAGAGCATTCTTGGGAATGGCAGGGTGGTGTCGCCTTTGGATCATGAACTACGGTCTGATAGCTAAACCATTGTATGAGGCCCAGAAAAACTTTCCTTTCGTATGGGGCCCACAACAGCAAAAGGCTTTTATGGAATTAAAACGCGCCTTAATGTCTGCACCTGCTTTAGGACTTCCGGATTTAACCAAAGATTTTCAGTTGTTTGTCCATGAGAGACAACGTCTGGCGTTGGGTGTGCTGACTCAGCGGATAGGAAGCTGGAAACGACCGGTTGGATACTTCTCCAAACAACTGGACACAGTGAGTAAAGGGTGGCCGAACTGCCTTCGAGCAGTGGCTGCAACAGTGATGCTCATACAAGAAGCTCGGAAATTGACTTTGGGAAGAACAATAACGGTCCATGTCCCACACATGGTGATAACTGTTTTAGAACAAAAGGGGGGACATTGGCTGTCTCCGAGCCAAATGATGAAGTACCAGGTAATACTGACTGAACAAGATGATGTGATTCTAAAAGCAACTAACCTGGTAAATCCTGCAGTGTTTTTAAGTTCCATACAGGACGAAGGACAACTGGAACATGACTGCCTGGCTGCTATTGAGTATGTTTATCCCAGTCGAGACAATTTGAAGGACGTACCATTGGAGCGACCAGACTGGGAACTGTATACAGATGGTAGCAGCTTTATGGAGCAAGAGGTCCGATACGCTGGATATGCGGTAACAACAGACACCACAGTTAGAGAAGCAAAGGCATTGACGGGTACCACATCAGCTCAGAAAGCAGAACTTATTGCTTTAATTCGAGCCTTAGAACTAAGTGAAAAGAAGAAAGTAAATATTTGGACAGACTCAAAGTATGCTTTTGGGGTAGTACATGTCCATGGAGCTTTGTGGAAAGAAAGAGGATTATTGTCCTCCCAGGGATCAAATATTAAGCATCAAAATGAAATTTTACAATTATTACAAGCAGTTCAAAAACCAGCTCAAGTAGCAATCATGCACTGTAAAGCACATCAAATTGGGAACACAAAAGAAATTGTTGGAAATAATTTGGCTGACCGAATGGCAAAGAAAATAGCAAAGGAACGAGCATTCCAAATGGCATTAATTCCCTCCAAGACAGTAACCCTTCCTAGAGAAAAGCCAAAATACTCGGTGGAAGATGAGAAACTAGGTCAATTTCTGAATGCCAAGAAAAATTTAGCTGGATGGTGGATAACTCCTCATGGACGAGTAGTAGTTCCACCTTTATTAATGAGAGAAATAATGCAAACCAAACATCAAGAATGTCATTGGGGAGCAGAAGCTCTAGTAACATCTTTACAAAAACAAGTTATATCAGTGAAGATGATGGACATGGCTAAATTAATAACTGCAAAATGCGAAGTATGTTTGAAAAATAATCCAGTGATCAAGAAAAGAGTTCAAATGGGCAGGTTAAAATCTGGTACGGAACCTGGAGATTATTGGCAAGTAGATTTTTCAGAATTACCTAGACAAAATGGGTATCGATACATCCTGGTGGGGGTTGATACTTTTACAGGATGGCCAGAAGCTTTTCTCTGCCACACCACACAAGCAAAAGAAGTAGTAAAGTGGTTACTACGAGAAATAATTCCAAGATTTGGAGTTCCTATTGGAATTTCCTCTGACAGAGGTCCACACTTTGTTGCAGAAGTAGTCCAAAATGTTAGCAAAATTTTGGGCATCACTTGGGACTTACATACTTCATGGAGGCCACAATCCAGTGGGAAAGTAGAAAGAATGAATCAAACTTTAAAGAGACAAATAAGCAAAATCTGTCAAGAAACTAATTTAAAATGGCCTCAAGCGCTTCCATTGGCATTGTTATGAATTAGAGTACAACCAAAGAGTGGAACCTCAGTCAGTCCTTATGAATTATTGTATGGGAAACCTTATGAATCCCCAGAACCAAATCCAAACATGCATGTGAAAGGGAAACAAGATGTGTATAACTATTTACTTTCTTTAGGAAAAACTTTGACTGCAATTCGGAGCGCAATACTGTGGAACAGACCATTATCCCTTGAAAATCCTGTGCATGACTTTCAACCAGGAGACTATGTCTATGTGAAGACGTGGACTTCCGAACCTCTGCAAGAACGCTGGAAGGGACCTTTCCAGATACTGTTAACCACCTTTACGGCTATCAAGATTGCAGAATCAGATGCTTGGATACACTATACCTGGGTGAAGAAGGCGCCCACTCCATGGAAGATTACTAGCCATGACCCAAAGACTTTAAAACTGACTCTGAAACATGTCTAATTTTTCATATCAGTTTGTGATTATTCTCCTTGTGTTAGCTAAGCAGGTGATATTGGTGTGGACTGATTCAGTGGTGAGAAACAAAAGACAACAAGACACAGAACAATTGATCAACATTCCCAAAGAAATGCCTGAGGAAAATTTGATGTTAGGATTGATTAAGGGATTTGCCAACTTGCAGAATGTTACACAGATTACTGCTTGTTTGCCAATACCAAGAGAAGTAGGTGAATCTATTCCTTGGGGAATTTTAACTATGAATTTGACCAACCTGGAACATAAAAATGAATCCACTTATTGTGAGCAAAGGCCAGTGACTCAATGGAATGAACAGGTGAAAGTTATCAGAAAACAATGGAAATCGGTGGGCAGAGAGGCAGATTGTCTAAAACTCTTGAATCATCAGTTTACACCAACGACTCATCTAGGTTTAGGGCTAGAAGCAGGTCCAGAACAGGGATTGTTAGGGTGGTGTTCATACGATGAACAGATTAAAAACAATGTGAGCAGAAACATCATGGAATGGCAGTGTAACAAAACTGGTCAAAGTACACAAACACAGGCACAGTGGAATTCTGTGTGGTCCATGTCCATATTTTCTCAGTTTCAGTACATGGGTAAAACTCCCTGGTGTTTTACTTGGGACGGTACTTGGATTAAAGGTGTACTCGCAATTCTTCCTTCAGTAGTAGATAAAGGTACTACACAAATAGAAAAGGAACATGTAGTACCATGGTGGAAGTGTGAAAAGGTGTATGATTGCACCAATGCAAACTCAATAATTCAAAGAATTCCTCCCTTAGCAGCTGCTCTGAAGTTTGGTTGTTACTGTCAAGGTTTTCATAATAACCTCACTTTGACAAGTATATTCACGCCCAGGAGAGGATACTTTTTCAGTTGTAAGAAATCTACCATTCAAAGTCCAGGACATTTGGTTTGGGCATTAAGTGATGGAACCTGGACAACTCACTTGCCAGTAGATGGTAAGGTGAAACAAGTTACTTTAGGCATGCCGACATTGTGTCCAAATTGGAAGAAATCACCATTCAAAGGACCCTTAGAAGATTTAAGATTAAAACGAACCAAGAGGTCTGAAACAGATGATGACACATGGAATGAACCATCAACAGGAGTGAAAATTGGCTGGGCTTTAGAGTCCCTTTTGAACCCAATAGCTTCATATAGAAACAGAGAATGGCTCTATCAGTCAACAGGACAAGTAGAAAAATTGGCCAACGTCACAAGGAAAGGATTTAAAGAATTAAACATTCAATTACAGGCAACTTCCCGAATGACACTTCAGAATAGGATGGCATTGGACATGCTTCTGTTAAAGGAGCATGAAGTGTGCGGATATCTCAAGGATAGCTTAGATCATTGCTGCATTCATATTCCTAATGTCACTCAGGATGTAGAGCATGATCTAGATCTCTTAGGCAAAATCGAAAAAGAGACAGAAACAATTCGAGAAGATATGTCCGAAGATTGGTTGGGAAAGATTTTTAGTGGATTAGGATGGAACCTGAGCTCTTGGCTGAAATCCCTAATCAAGACCTTGTTTTTGCTGTTAATTGTCTTTGTGATGATCATGTTAATTTATGCTTGTCTTAAAAGACAGTTTATTAATAGACTTGCAGCACACGAAGGATTATGAGAGAAGTACCACATATGCCACCTGGATACAGTCCATCACCAAAATATGGTGAAACAAATACTAACTTTGAAAATGAAAATGAATAAAAATGTGAAAGTATTGAAATAATATTCAACACTTTCAAAGGGGGGAAATGTTATTGATTTACCAATAAGTAGAAGAAATTGTGTTTGATTAAATAGAAATATAAAAAAATATATAAGAAATATTCAGTAAAATTTTTGTTTGTTGTGGTTTGTGTTGGCAACCGATTGCTGCTTTAGAGTCACCTATACAGTCCCATAACAAGGCCAAAGAGATTGGTCATAATCATTTAGTAGAAATGTTTGGAACCTAGGTAACCAAATACAAACTGATCTGCAAGTTGATTTATAATATATAGATAGGACCAGGAGAATACAAGTAGTTGTCAAAGTCTAGGATTAATAGAAACTTGGGGAAACAACCGTAACAGCTTACAAGTACTTGCCAAGGAAACTGTGTTTGTGTATGAAGCTGTGTCCTTGGGAATTGTGTTTGTGTATGAAACTGTGTCCTTGGAAATTGTATATGAAAAGTTCTATATAAGATGAGTGATTTTAGTGCTTGGCGCGCGTTGTTGGTGAGAATACTCTCCTGCGCGCCCGGCCGCCAATAAAGAAGAGTCTGCTTATCTGCATCAAATTGGTGTTGATAAGTTCTTTATTCCGGATTTTCGGTAACAGTGGGAAGAGCACATCCTTGTTAGAGGAAGGTAGTGATGCCTGGTGGAGCTCCCTCCAGTAAACTGGGAACACCCCTGCCAGGCATGGAGCATTTTACACCTCTTCAGCTGGTGGTTTATCAATGTCTCTGATCTCCCAGAAAGGTCAGCGCTTGCGAATTATTTGAGCGCCCCCCCCCCCCCCGGTCCTAATCTCATCCAGATGAGAAGTGTTGAGCACAGCGAGCCTCACAGGGGCTGCTGCCGATGTCAGGACTTAGACAATACTTGGTGGCGGCATGGTCCCACTCCCACTTTCCCCCCATCACCTGCAGGGCTGTTGATTTTGTTCCGAACCCCCCCTTGGACACGTAAAGATATGTTATGGTGCTAATTAAATCCTTTTGTCTAGAGCAAGGCCATGTGGCTCACGAGCAGTTATCCCTCTTATCCCATTTTGAGGCAATGAATGCTGTGGTTTAGAAGGAGCAAGGAAGCCTGGGGAAGATGGCAAGAGAAGCCTGTCACGTCCCACAGGTCTCTTCACTGTCCTGCCAGATGCCTGCATGGTTATGGAGATGTGACTAGAGAAGTAAAGGCCATCTTTGGAGCCAGTGTGATTCATACCCCCTGTCAGGCAGCCAGGCTGCCTGGATTTCTATTCTGGGAGCCAGAAATATATGATTTATTAGTTCATTTATGGAACAAGGCAGGAGACAGGGAACATGATCCTATGATTTTATTTTATTTATAGAAAGAATTAAGAGAAATTATGGTAACAGTGGAAAACTGCTGGCCCAAAGATTGTAGAATCACCTGTCTTGGCAGCAGTGGGGTGGGATGGTCCACGAACCTTAGTCCCCTTCCAGGCAGAACCTGCTGTCCAAAGGAAAGTGAGGCTGAGCTATCAAGAGCCATTGGATTTTGATGAAAGAAATTACTGCAAATTAACATTTAGGTATTACACATCCATTGCTTCTTTCATCCCAAAGGACAAGACATGACTTTATAAATGATGTTTAGGTAGCATAGTCAGAAGAATAATTCATTACTGGAAGGAGGGCCGGGCCTGCTGCTGGTGAGTTATGAATGAGTTCCTAATGTATTATTATTTCTTAATAGAAGGAAAGGGTGTGCTGTGTCTTGCCCTGAATTAAACAAGCCAGTCTGTGTTTACACAAAGACATTGCATGGAGTGCATGTTTTTTAAAGACCAGATCAACAGTGAGGAGAAAAAAGATAGGTCTGAGTTTGCATCTCCATTCTCTTCCATCGGCTTCTCCAACATCAACAGTGTAAAATGAGGCTTCAGCCTTCTGCATTAATTCGAGCAGATGGCCTTGCATTGATGATACCCCACTCTGCCCTAGACTTTATGACTTTGGGCAAGTAAATTCAGGGCAAATTCAGCTGTGAGGCATGAAGGACACTTAGATGCTGGATTCTCATCAACTTTCACCCAGAATTACCCTTGAAAAATCTCCCCTTTATGTTTCTGTGTTCATGTAAAACTAAAGTCTAATGACTTTCCCATTTTCTATTTACCCTGACAGCCTGAGGGGGTCAGCCACTATCTCTCTAGTGACTGTCACAGGGAGGCTTTTATTAACTGAGGACTTGAGCCCATGCTGGAATCTAAATGAGAGTAAATTTTGTTGGTTAATTGATACTCTGAATCATGGTCTGTTTAATTGTTATCTATTTTTATTATGGGTATGTCTAAGTTTCTGTTTATGTTACCTGGATATTTTGAAGGCACCCTTGGGAAGTGCGGTAGTGGAGTGATGACTTCAAGTTTGACCTTCGTAATTCTGTTTTCTAGATTTAAATAAATATTAAGATCTAGATGCTTCAGTATTCACTGGTTATTACTTCTCTACTGGGATGAGGAACAAGAATGGCTTTGACTTTTGCTACAAACTGGTTAAATATACTGATTAATTGTGTTGAAGACCAATTCATTCCCAGACATTGTATTGTTACTTCTTTTGCTAATCTTTTGTGTCTTGTCCCTTAGAGGAACATTCAGATGACCTAATTGCAGCCATTTTGGGTATCTATTCTAAACCATGAGTTACTTCAGACAGACAGATGTCTCTGAGGGGCTAGTCTCTCTCTCCATCAACTCTAAGACAAGTGTAGATGATAAGATTACAGATGACCCCAAAGTTTTATACCTTGACCAACACTTTGATATAATTCAGCCAGGTCAAACCTGGCCTTTAGTTGATAAGCTGCTGAGTATGGGAACTTTCCTGTACGAGGTTTGTATGGTGCTTAGCACACAGCAATTCCATGTAAGACCAAGAATAACCACATTTCCAACAGTAGTAATCTGCTAGAGTTTGTAAGAGGGTAAAGAGCATGCTCCTGTTGAGGTGACACCTGCAAACTTGAAGCTGTGGCTCCACACATCTGGCTCACAGATTTGTTTGACTTCCTGAAGATGTGTCTTGCTGAAAGTGGAATATGCTACAAGTTTTGAACTTCAGTTAAACTCCCCAACTTTGTGGAAATGACACTAAAGGCTGCCATGAGCCTGAAGGGGAGTGTGCAGTGGTTATGTGTGCATAGTTGTGAAGAAGGGGTAAGAGATGAGGAAAGTTTCCCCTATGAAAGAAATGATCCAATTTGAAGCAAGTTCCTCATGGGAAGAACTGTGACAGAGGCTGCTCTGTTCCTGTTAATTTTCACAGTACAGTTGTCAGTGGGTCTGTAAACAGTACTCCATGAAGCCAACACTTCCTATCCACACATCAACCATTCAGTTAACAGAAGAAGGAAATAAAGTGCACCACAGCCTTCTATCATGGCTTTGATGTTTCCAAGCAACTTATGAAAGTGTACACAAATCTAATTACAAGCCCCACTGCTCTCCATTTACATGGATCTCAAGTTCAGAGCTGTTTATATCAAAATAATTGTTAAAAATACCTCAGCTGATCTATAGCATTGTTGGCCCCCCACCCTACTCAACAGAGCCGCCATGCTGCTCCTCCCAGGAAGTTTCTGCTGACTCAGAGCTTTGGTGCCAGCATGCACGCATAGTAACAGCTGCTTCCCCGTCACTCTGCAAGTGAGGTGCCTGGGCTACAACTTCATCATGCCCACAAAGACCTATTTTCCCTCCCTCCTCCACTTGCTCAGAGCTCCTTCTACAGACTCTCACTACTTTCCCTTCCATCCCTAATTCACCTGAATATTCCTCTGCTGTGTTGACAGGGGTGAGACCAGCTGCTTGGCCAGTTTCCATAATGGGACTGTGACTGAAGGCAAATTCACAGTGCTTTGAAAAGTCGTAACTGCACTGTAGGAATGCACAGCAATAATAATAGCAGTCACAAATGCAAGCTGGGGTTAGTTTCTTTGATGGGGTGCCTGAGCATCCAAAGCCAGGAAGATGGGAACCGATGCCCCGTTTGCTAGGAGTTTAAAAGAGGGCCACTGCACAGGACATATTGAAAATTACACTTGTTTCTCAGGGTAGTTTTTTATAATCTCATATTTAAGTCACTCTCACTTGGTAAATTAAATAGGTGAAAAATTCCCCTAGCTTAATTAATGGCAATCTCTTACAGTATGAGAGGATAGATAGTACATGGTATAAGGCAAGAAAAGAATACCTTCATCTGTTGATTATTTGTGTTTGGTTGGGAATTTTGGTGCCATGGGTAGACTTCCAAAGAACATGGTAGGTGGAGGCTGAAAGTCAACCTTGTTTAAGGTGTTGTGTCATTCCTATTTTCTCGATTAATAAAAAAATTGTAAATATACCAGTTTTAGAGAACTAATCGGTCTGTCACCTAACAACACCGAGCAATAGCTGCGTAATTTGATATAGGCAGAGATTTGAAGCTGATTTTTGTCATTTTTGTTGATAAGAGATGCACAGAAAAATGTTGAAATGAAAGCCCCCAAGTTCACAAAGTTTTGAGTTGCAGTACTTTTTTTTAAGTTCAACTAACTTGAATCTTTCTCTGAAAGGCAGACATCTGTTCAGTGCTTGTATCGAAGTCTCACATTTTCCTTTCTTTTCACAAAACCAAGTATTCCATCTGAAAAGTAATTTTCACAGAAGATGTTCAGCCATGCATAGATAGGGATGCTATTGCCTTGATGCAGAAGAAATGCTATAGTTTGACAAAGCTGATGCAGACTTCTATAGTAAAACAAAAGAGGACTTGGATCATGTGATGGGGGAAGCCACCTGGCCTTAAATTTCATTAATTAAAAAAATATATAGAATTAACATAGTGTTGACAATCAGTGTGTTAGCAAGTTCATAGTACATCTAATGGATCAGGAGTCAGAGGACTCAGATGTGGGATGCTAGGTTTCTGAATCCCAAATTGCTTTAGTTAGACAGCAAATACCCAGAATGGGATTCAGCTACTCCTGCATTGGACATGAAGTTAGGTGTCCACTTTAAGCTGCAAACTCTGTGGGGAAGCAGATGCCTCCATGGCTCAGGCAATCTTAAAGTACATATCTGAGGTATGCAGGAGAATTACCATCGGAAGAGAGTCTAAATGGACAGCTTTAATATCTGACTTGTAGGTGGCTAAAGTCAGCTGGGATAGAGTCACCCTAGATCTTTAGCTCCAGCAAGATTACTGTGGCAGTGACAAGTGCAGCAGAAGGACTTCAGGGTGGCAAGGTGTCCTGGTTCAGCTAGGATAGGGTTAAGTTTCCCCAGCAGTGGGGAGGAAGCTCTAGCTGGGTTATTCAATACCATGCTGACATCACCTCCGGGCGCCCAAGCGTGGGAGAATCAGTGAACACGCGTGTTGTGCGGTCGCTCTCCTCACTGCTGTATCAGTACATTTTTTGTTCTGTTTATTGTTATTACTGTTATTGCTATTGTTACTGTTCTTGTTGTTGTTCAGTTTGTTGCTGTTACACTGTTGTATTAAACCTCTCCTTATCTCAGCCCCGGGGTTTTGTATTTCACTCTCTGGCCCGTCCGGTCGGAGGGTGGGGGAGGGGCAGCGGCAACGTGGTCTCGGACCCCGGCAGGGCCTAAACCACCACACAAGGGTTTATCACTGGTGAGCAAAGTCAATTGTAGACAGATATGAAGACATGGAGAGAAGGAAAAAAAAACAAGCTGAAGATGATGCCTAAGTAGGAGCATGACTGACAGGTAGGTTGATAATGTTGTCCACAGTGATTGAGAATGGAGGTGGAAAAGAGAGGAGAAAGACTTTGGGAGGAAAAGTTCATGAGCTCTGTGAATATGCATTGTTTATCCATATTCAGCTTGATCTGACATCTAGACATCCACTAGGAAATGCTGGAAAGACAGGCCAAGATTTTTGTTTGGACAGGAGTCAGTCCTGCAGTAGAGAAGTTAGATCTGCATGCTGTTACTATAGAAATAGTAGCTGAATTCGTGTTGGTAGATAAGGCTGCTAGGGACAAGGCTTGGATGAGTAAGGGAAGAGAATAAAGGGAAGCGACCTGTTTATGCCCCCATATGACTGGGAAAGAGAGATGATAGAGGACAGAATAACCAAAACTGAAGGTATAGAGCATATAATTGTTATAAATACATGCAAAAGTACATTAAAATTATGATCAATCATAAAGGAGGACATGGAGGTCAAGTAAAACACTATGCTCAAGCTGATGAGTTGATAGGCAATATGATTTAAAAAGACCCCAAAAAGTTCTCTTGGCAGGTATATACAGAAGGAACTTTGAGACTGTACAAAAGTAAGGGATTTTGGGAAAGTTATTTCTCAAAGCAATTGACTGTGTGAAAATTGGAAAGCTGTAGACCTGTTTGGTGGGCCCTTAGGAGAAACAAGTGCCTTGCATAGAGAAGTGGACTTGTGATGGATGGCAGTTAGGCACCTGTCTAAGGAAAGGTTAATTAAAAAAAAAAAGGAAAAAAACTTTCATAAAAGCAAGTTGCCTTTTGAAACTATTAGGCAACATATGTTGTGTGAACAGGAAGTTACAGTAGAGCAATAATCCTGACAGCTGTGGAGAAACAGGAGTCTGCCGCAGGAAAGAACAGCTCAAGACCTGACAAGAATGATGATGGATGCCCTGTTGGTAGTACACGAGGACAAGGCAAGAGACGTTTAATTTGGCTGAACCACAGAAACAACTTTGAGTTGGCATCCCAGCCGGAAAATGAGGCCAGTCCTAATGGTGAGAGAAATGGGGGGGGGGAAATGAAGGAAGATGGCAGCATTTCTCTGTGACCATCCAAGCCCTGAAAGAAGATGCTCACACTGAAGCACCATGAAAATGAGAATGGGAAGAGAGATCTCTTGCATTATTTGGCTCATCTCATTCAAAGTGCCTTAGAAATTTTGAGGCCCTGAGGGGCAGTCACTCAACAGGTCCTCACTAGTCTGCTGAGCCATGATAACTGCCCATCTGACTGCTCATAGCTCATGGGAGATACAAGGCAATGCCATATAACTTAGCTTATAATGAAGAAGATTAAATTCATAATTTTCTACTTGCTTTTCCTGTGAACTACAAGTGGACATCTGCTGAGGTTCAGCCAATTCATGGAAACTTGTCAAACCATGGAAACTTGAGTGTGAATCTGGGATGTGCATGTAGTAAGGGTTAAATTGTTATGCTTTTTCAGATGCCCAGATTTGGTTATTCAAGAACATATCTAGAACAGGTATTTCAGTCAAATAAGTCAAGAGGAAAAATGGTCGCATTAAAAACTGACTGATGAAATGGCCAAATTCTTTATTATTTTGCAGATCTTAAGTTCAGATGATCTCAGCAGGATACTCCCAAGTGGTCAAGAGACAAGTATTTTTTCTTAACTAAAGTGTGCTGAAAATAGGAAGGATAAGGATATTTTGAGTATAGTAGATCTAGATAAACTCTTGAACTCTACTTGGGTTTTGTCTGTTTTCTCCCATCTTCCTCTCACCTCTGTCACCTGACTTTTTATTACACCTTTTTGTGGTACCACACCCTGTGGAACCGCAATTCCTGATGTCAGTTTATACACATTATCACTTTAGGTCAAAGTTTGAAAGAAAGTTATTAAAAGTACCTCTTTAACCTGTCTCAGGAAAGATGCCCATAATATTTTATTATGAGATGTCAGCATCAAGCCCAAAATTTGTTTTTATTAGAAGGAATCTTTTAGGAAGAGACTTGTAAAAGTATTGTAGTACTTCCAAAAAATGAGACCCCCTTCATCTGTAAGGTTTTTTTCAATAGCATCACTGGTAAACATGTACTATTTTTAGTATCTGATTTGTGTAAGATGGGGTTCCAAAAAAATGATATCTTGATGATTTGCTACTTTTAGAAACCTTTTGCCCTTAAAGAATTTTCCATTTTCGTCCCTGCAAAGACCCAGAGACAATCTGCCAGGCCCACTTTAAACTTATTTGGATAAATTCATGAATTTACATTAGAGTCTCTTACTGAAAGGGAGATTTTACACTCTTAAATATTTAATATTTTTTATTGAGCTTTCCTGTATCCTTTACAAGTTGTCAGCATGCTTCTTAGCCTTTCATGATTTACACTGTGAATAATTAGTAATAAAAATAATATACTATTATAACAAACCAAAACATGTTGGACCAGATTGTCTTTCCTTGCTGACAGTGGAATGCCTTAGATTCCTCTGTATCTGTGTGATGGCATACAAATATCTTTTTGAATAGAAAATACCTTTCCATTTCTACTTTCCTGAAGTATCAGGCTTGAAACCTCATATTACATTGTCCAGGTGGAACAATCCCTCAAATGTTTCCCAGAAGATTCAGTAGTTGGTCTGACTGTATTTCAAAAGTTGGATGTAGGGACCACATTTATGCCTAGGTAGGCACTTTTGTAGTAGCAGCGAGATATGTGCATCACTGTGTGATTTGTCTCTAGTTTCTAATGCCATCACATGAACATGCTGCTCTCTGCTGAATGTTGGCAAAAAGTTCTTTATCCTTCACCTAGAGGCAGGGACTCTTTGGGGAGGGAAAACAAAGAAGCCCTTAAACACAAGTCTCTACTTGATTCATCCCTGTCCCAGTTTCAGCTGGAAAAAAGTTATTTTTCTCCCTAGTAGCTGGTGTAGTGCTATGTTTTGAAATTAGGATGAGAATAATGTTGATAACACACTGATGTTTAGTTGTTGCTAAGCAGTGTTTATACTCCATTAAGGACTTATCAGTTTTTCAGCAGAGGCTGGGAGTGCACAAGAAGCTGGGAGGGGACACAGCCAGGACAGCTGACCCACATGAGCCAAAGGGGTATTCCATACCATATGATGTCATGCCCAGTATATAAACTGGGGGGAGTTGGCCAGGGGACACCGTGGCTCAAGGATTGGCTGGGTATTGATCATCAGGTGGTGAGCAATTGTATTGTGCATCACTGTTTTGTATATTCTATTATTATTTTCTTTCCTTTTCTGTCCTATTAAACTGTGTTTATCTCAACCCATGAGTTTTACTTTTTTTCTTTTCCAATTCTCTTCTCCATCCCACAGTGGGGGGGGATGTGAGCAAGTGGCTGTGTGGTGCTTAATTGATGGTTGGGGTTAAACCACAACAATCCCTCTAAAACTTGAAAGGTTACACTCATGGTGAGTTTGACCCAATGGCATCTGTGAACCATAAGTCTTTTTTCAGGTCATCAAAACTGCTGGTGACCAAACACAGCACCCCTTAGGGTTCTGCAACTGTGTGAAATGACAGCATCATCCTGGCCTTTCCACTGATGAATTAAGCACACCCAAGGCCCTGCATGCCTTAGCTGTTATCCATCCTTCCAGGAAGATGAGTTGCAGAACATAGATAAATCATCCCTCCTTTCTGGAGGAGAGTGGCTGGAGTGATCCTCACTTGCCTGTGTTACAGAGCTACTCACCGGCATTGTCTGGCTGCCATGCAAGGCATTGATGGCTGCTTGGGCCTCTGCATGTGAAGAGTATTTCACAAATGCACACCCTGGAAGAGAAAAAAGAACATAAGAAAGGTTGCATGGGTACCATGAAAGTCCACCTAGATGAGTATCCTGACCTCAGAACTAGCCAATAAAGATGGTTGTGGAAAAAGCATAACAAGCAAACATCCTGGTTCTTCCTTTCCAAACTCCAGTCATCAGCAGCCTGAGTACCTCTTAAAGCAAATCTGCATTCAGAATCCCCATACTGCTAGTAATGGGCATCAATGGACCCAAACTTAGAAAGTACAGTTTGAATTCACTTATATTTTGACCTCCACAGCTTTCCATGGCAGTGTTGCACAATTTTACAGTTTATTGGGTGAAAATTAATTTCCTTTTATTTGTATTAGACTTAACACTCCCCTCTCTGCTGTTACAAGAAACAGTAAGGAATTGTGTAAAAGTTATCAGAAAGCTGCATGTACTTGTTACAAGCGACCACAGGACAGCTCTACAGAACACATTCAGGTTACTCCAAACTCACAAGGTACCTTATGATATCACTGTCTGGTAGAGCTCCATGACAGACTTGTCTTGGCTCCAAACAGCTTTGGTCTGACAAAGCATAAGATGGATTCTGATGAAGACACAGGGCTGGGAGACATCTGCATGTAATGATTGCCATCACCAAAATTTGAATCATGACTTTCATAGCTGCAGAGCCAGCACCTGTATAGGTGTTCTCCTCTGGACATTAGAGAAACATAGGTAGTGCTTCTCTAGCCTGCACTGCCATGTGATGAATCTCACACTGAACTCTTACATAAGGTTTTAGGGCAGAAGTGTACATTTATGAATATGTGCTAGAGCACAAAAATGATCACCACTTCAAAGGGTCACATGCACCGCTAGAGGAGGAAAAAGTATTACTAATGCTGAGCTACAAGCAAACTGACTGAGAGAAGAAGATTAATTTCCATATGCTCAGGTGGTTTTTGGAACAGACTGGGAGAGATCTGAAGAGTTCTAGCTTAAATCCCCTTCTATTGTTACTAAAGATTCTTGAACTTTTAATCAATTTGCAAAGCCCTAGCTGTTTCCCTGAAGGGGTACAAATCATTGTGCAGGGGATGCTAGTCCTAACAATGGGATAGCTCTCCTTTATTCCCTTTACAATATCTTTAGAAGGTCCACACACCCTTATTGATCCATACAGTGCAGGGTGAAAGCTACAGTATTAAAACACCCCACCTGCAAACTAGAAGAAGGAGCTTCAAAAGTCCCCAAAAGTCATCACTGCAGGCTGACAGAAGTGAGATTAAAGAAAACAGTGATAGTACCCTCTAAAAATAAAACACATATAAAAGTAACTTACAGTTAGTAGCATTTCACATTGCATTACTCCCTCATGACCATACTCATACTGTATTTCAGGAAAAGCATAACAACTGTTGTTAATAGTTGGATCTAATTTATAAAGAGCTGAGAGGAGATAATGATGAGAAAATGAGATAGAGAAACTTCAGCTGGAAACAATAGGGATCAATTATGATATAATCACAGCACAGCATTCTCAGGCTCTTGAGATACTGTGCCTTCCTCTTCATTAATCAGAGCTAATCCAGAATTAGGGTGTTTAATTATTTGCAGAGATTGTTTTTTACTTTCTGTCTCCAAAAAGAAGATGCTGATTAGCAAATATACAAATGCTTTCCAGCTTTAGTCACCCATTGCATTTAGAGCAAGATTTTTAGCTGCAGTGTTGCTGTCATGCTGAAGGCTTCATTCCCTTCAGGTGAAATTCACTCCTGTGCTGAGGAATCTGACAGATCAGTGGTGCTAGATAAAGGTGGGAATGAAGAGAGGAGCAGGTATTTATCTTGTTTAATGCCCACTATGCTAGTGGAATCCCTCCTACTGCTTCCAGTAGATTTTTTTTCTGAGCCTTTTGTTTTATTTTTCCTTCCCATTCCAGAATGGGTGAACAAGCATCTGTGTGGTGCTTAGTTGCCCTCTGGGCTAAAACTATGACAGTTCTGTACACAGTATCAAATGTACACATAATCTTCTTCCCTCCCATTTTCACCAGAACTGACTCCAGAACCTCATGAGCTGAGGATGGGAGTTGTGTGCCCTCCTCAGAACAATGGTGTCCCTTTGACAGGAGCAGATCTGGAGTTTGAATGGATTTTGACACAGAGATATATAACCTGTTGTGAACAGAGATACATGTGCTCAAATGTTTTTTTTCTTTCCTTACTTTCAGATTATAGAGCTGAAAGGGCTGCTCTCACTGTCTTGTCAGTTTAGAGGAGACTGAAGAAGGTGTTAAGACTCCTCTTCTGGAATTTCTGGTGCTGTGAGAAATCTTTACTTTCTGAGTTACTGAAGTAGAAAACTGCTGAATGGAGAAAAAAGAAATAAAAAAGGAAAAAAAAAAAACCCAAACAACTGTCCAGAGAGTAGCAATACAGACCCTGTGGGTCCTGCTGGCTTGCTAAACTGGATCCACTTCAGCTTCCTCACCTGAGGACTCCTGCATTCCTGGCTGCACACTGGTGAACTTTACCTGTAAGGGTGCAGGAAGGCTCCCACCTCTCCCAGGACAGACAGGCTCTGAAATCCTCTTCAGGCAGAGAAATGCCTCTGTCACAGGTCTTCTGCTACCTGGTTGCATGCTCCAGCTATCCTGCTGCCCCTGAGTGGCTCATGCAGGAGATATTTCTGCAGCCCCGTGAAGAGTATGTGTCATGGCTCAGGACATCACCTATGGCTTCAGGCAAGGTTCAGGCTGTGCCTGGACTGCAGTGGTGTTCAGGTGGGAAGCTGGGACCTACCTTCTGAGAGCACTGCTTGCATGGAGGTACCTGGATGACTTAAAGGATCACCACAGGGATGCCTGGTGGTGCTTCACATAATGGGTTGCATAGGACTGAAGTCTATGAGATCTGATTTCTATCTAACACTTAGAAAATCTGCTTAAATCTCAATTTAGGTATAATTTAAGCCTTATGGGTTTTACCCAAAATAAGTAGTTCACAACAAATGTGTGTCACACGTTGGTTTCTAGCAGATGGAAAACATTAGAGACTGGGAATAACTTTGTGGGAGTTTTGGCTCTCCTGACTGTCTCCTAAGATAAGGGCACTACCCTTAAATTTTCTGTTGGATTAACTGCTCTGTGTGCATTTATGTAACTATGTGTGTAAATTAGGAGCTTCACATTCTTAGTACATAGCACTAGCGAATGGAAGCTGGTAATATTAACTGTCAAGGCTCAGTGTGGGAATTAAGAACTGGTAGTTAGCAAAATGTAAACTGACCTTGAGCTTAGAAGAATGGTTGTGAATAACTGAGGCAACATTACGGAACACCATGTTGTGAGTGTGAAAAACAGCAGTAAAAACCACCACCTGCAGAGTGTGGTGAGCATGTGAGCAGTAAACAGGCAAAACCTGAAGGTCAGTAAGATGTAGAAGTAAAAACAAACCTATGTAAACAAGTGGTAATAAATTGGGAGCTTGAATACAGTGTGGCAGCATTTGCTCTTGGCAATGCTCCCCCTTCAACAAACTTGAGTGAGTTTGTCAGGATTCAGTGCGTTGCCCCAATCCCGGCTGGTCTGAGACTGGCAAGTGGTGCCCCGTGTGAGCTGTACGGGAAATTGAAGAAGACAGTGGCATGCTCGTATGCAAAGGAGGGAAGTGGAATCCGGACTACAGTATTCATTTATCTGGTGAATACCAGACAGCAGCACCTGGCTGTGGGAAGCTGCTGGCATACGTCTCTTCTTCTCTTTCTCTTAAATCATAAGGGGTTTTCTTCCTCTTTTTTCTCTTTCTCTTAAATCATGGGGTCAGGGTTTTCTAAGGAACAAAAGCTGTATATGCAAGTTTTAAAGCAGCTATTGAAGGCTACCCAATGTTCAGTAACAGACGATCAGCTGCATGAGTTACTGCGCTGTATCTTTAAGTATTGTACATGGTTCCCGATAAATGGAAGATTTGTTTTAGCATTGTGGTGGAAGGTCGGACAGGAGTTTAAAAAAGAGCTGGGGATTGTAGTTCCGACCTTTGTCTTGCTTACATGGTGATTGATTTACATGGCTTTATAACCGCTGGCACAAAAAATAGCAGAACCTGTCGATACCTGTTTTGCTGATTAAGGATACCAATTAAACTTGGACACCAGAGTGAAAAGAGTAGGTGTATTTTACTGGTGATAACCAAATAATGTAACAGAGTAATACAGAGAACATGCAGTAAGAAAAAAAAGCAGAATAGTGCACTTAAAGCAACAAACAGGAAAATACAGGGTAATGCATCAAATCATTACTACACGAGAGAGAGAGAATAGTGAGTAAGAAAGATCCATCACCACTTGCATATATTATCATCATCATGCAGACCCGCAGGCGCTGGGCAGCCCCGGTTACAGCGAGGATTTGGAGAGCCTGTCCTGGCAAGTGGGAAATCCTACGCGGTGCGTCCACCCGTAGGTGAGGCTTCCAAAGTCGCTGTGAGTGGGTCCAGGCTTATCTACCCAAAAATCAGTAAGCCAGAATAGCTGGCACCTTTGTTTTGAGCGGAAATATCTGGTTTCATTCTCCTGTTGGATTCCACCCAAAGCTTGACCAGGGCTCGGGGGGGGAACCAAGGAAGTTTCTAACAAGGCCAAATACTTGGGTTCTCAGCCTTGAAGAAGGCTGCGAAAGGAAAGTTGAATACATTCTCTCCTCACTACTGATTATGTTTTGTCTTTCACTAGCGAGTTTACATCTTTTATTAATGACTACATGCTAAGTTAGCAGCTTCGGCTTGGGGCCTGTTGTTCAGGCTGCAGTATTTCAATGCTTTAGCACTTTTTACACCAGCATAAGTGGGTTGTTATAACTTAGTACAATACCTACTAGCACAATGGTTATCAGTTATAAAATATCCAGGATTCATCTATAGGTCAACTCTGGCTTGGGCCTGTTGTCCAAGCCTTAGCACTTCAGCGACAAAACACAAGCATACCCCTGCCCCCACACCAGCAGATCTACTGGCCCTCTCCAGGTTGGGTCTCCTTCGGGATCCTTATACAAGACCCACAGTTTAACTATAGGGTCCATTGTGGTGCTAAAATGACGTTCTGCTGCTGTCAAGGCAAAATGATTTCTGTTTAAAAAATTAAGACTATATAAAGCCATTGCCAGCTGATCATATGGTGTGTCTAGAGAATTCCCCCTTCTTTGTTTTAAAATCAAGGCTTTTATTGTAGCATGTACACATTCGACTATTGCCCGTCCTGTGGGGTTATGCGGAATACCCATCTTATGCCGAATCTGTGTGGAACCCTCTTGATAACATGCACAAGTCTGCCACCTTCCATCTCTAAAATTCACCGTCATTCTCCAGGATCTGTCACTTTTCTTGACAGGCCATATCGGATTGTTCCCAGCTGTGGTGGTTGGCTTTAACACTCCTACATCTAATAAATCTCTAATTGTCTGTGATATCTCTTCATGTCCTCCCAGAATTCTATATTGCTTCATCGTGACTAACTTAGTTGCAGCCGGGATCTGCACAGGAGGCATTTTTACTTTACCAACTGTAAGAGGTCTGGCACTAATACAGGGTTTAACTCCAAATTGATACTGACCATCAGAGAGATTTAAAGTTAGTCCTTTTAGAATGTCTATACCTTTTATATATTCAGGAACGGGGACAATCATGACTGAATACAATCATCTTGGGAGGTTTCCTATTCTCATTTCCATTTGTGTTTGTACGGCTTCAATTTGTTTTCCTCCCAAACCTGTGATAATTACAGGTTGTCCTTTAAATTTCCTGGGATTCCCATATATTAAGGAAGCATCCGCTTCAGCATCAATCAGGGCATCCACAGTTTGTGGGCACCATAATATTGATTCCCATCCCTTGCCTCCTGCAAAGGGTACAAGTCAGAAAACAGTGCCCAATCCTCTTTCACTTCCGGAACCATTGATTCACTCACGGGGGCCCTCCGTGAGCAGATGAGGGGTCCTGTTGAGGTTTGAGAAGGGGCACCGTAGGCTGAGCTGTCCCCGGATCCTTAGTTTTAGAACTCTGCACTCTCTCGCTAGGTTTATTCAGCCCTCTCCGTGTATATATTTGCCACAGCTCGTCAGTTGGAACACTATGAATTTTTTTCACAAGACATGCCATCTTTTAACTAAGCCGTAAACATTTCCTTACGAGAACTCCTGTTTTCACTGCCTTTAGGGCTGTCTCGAGTATCTCGATTCCCTGCACGCCCTCAGGGGTCCCACTCTCCAAGGTCACCCAGCTGCTGTATTTTTTCTATCACATTACAAAGGGGATTTTCTGTCTTATTAATCAAAAGAGTCATGATTACATTTTTAGATGCCGGTGGTTAGCAGATCGTTGATAGCAGATCACGTCGGGGTCACCATTTGTGGGGACGAAATCCCGTGCAGATCACAGTAGACAAGACCACAGACAATCAATATAACTGGAAGTCAAGCTCAAACTTTTATTAGCAAGCAAGCCCTTATATACTCTTGTGCCTTCTAAAAATAGCAGCAAGCCCTTATATACTGTTGTGCATGCTTATTTCTAAAAATAGCTCCCCGTGGTACTTTCCACAAACATTGCTACCCGCACACAGCCAGTAGATAAGTTCCTGCTTTTGCAATTCCAAAAGGTCCCTTCTTTATCAGTTTCTTCCTTAACGAGCACATTCTTTTCTTCTGGCCTTCTTGTAACTATTTCTTGTTTTCAGACGTCGTTAATCTTCTGCCCGAGTGCTGGTTGTACTTTTCCATTGTCAGTGTGGGTGGAAAGTTCAGGAAGCCAGCATGCACACCCACACGGAGGTACAGATCCTAGTTCCTCATCTTTACCCTTTTCACCCCCGCTTGTTTCTCATGGGGGAGCACTGGGAGTTACTTCTTTCTCCTGTCAGGATGGGGTATTGAAATGCTAAGGCTTGGACAGCAGGCCCAAGCCAGAGCTGACCTATAGATGAATCCTGTATATTTTATAACTGATAACCATTGTGCTAGTAGGTATTGTACTAAGTTATAACAACCCACTTATGCTGATGTAAAAAGTGCTAAAGCATTGAAATACTGCAGCCTGAACAACAGGCCCCAAGCCGAAGCTGCTAACTTAGCATGTAGTCATTAATAAAATATGTAAACTCGCTAGTGAAAGATGCAGCTTAGACAAAATATAATCAGTAGTGAGGAGAGAATGTATCCAACTTTCCTTTCGCAGCCTTCTTCAAGGCTGAGAACCCAAGTGTTTGGCCTTGTTAGAAACTTCCTTGGTTCCCCCCCCGAGCCCTGGTCAAGCTTTGGGTGGAATCCAACAGGAGAATGAAAACAGAAATTTTCCACTCAAAACAAAGGTGCCAGCTATTCTGGCTTGCTGATTTTTGGGTACATAAGGATGGACCCGCTCACAGCGACTTCGGAAGCCTCACCTATGGGTGGATGCACCGCGTAGGATTTCCCACTTGCCGGGACAGGCTCTCCAAATCCTCGCTGTAACCGGGGCTCCCCAGTGACTGTGGATCTGGATGATGATGATAATATATGCAAATGGTGATGTATTTCTCTTAATCACTATTCTCTCTCTCTCGTGTAGTCCTGTTTGTTGCTTTAAGTGCACTATTCTGCCTTTTCTTACTGCATGTTCTCTGTAATACGCTGTTACATTACTTGGTTATCACTAGTAAAGTACGCCTACTCTTTTCACTCTGGTGTCCGAGTTTAATTGGTATCCTTAATCAGCAAAACATAAATTGGTGTCAGGAGTGGGATCCAACAAAAAATGTCATTGTTTAAGTTCAAAGGTAATTTGTCAAGTCCACCAGGTACTCCCGGTTTGAAAAATCCTCCCTGTAGTTCGCTGGCCTAGGAGTGGGCTCAGGTCGGAGGACCGTGTGAACAATGGGAGAGCTGGCTGAAAGGAGATGAATCATTAGATGTTCTAAATTGTATGAAAAGGATACCTATTGGAAAAGGAAAAGAGACTACAAATTCATGTAAACGAGGATGGATTTTGTTAACTGCATGTAGAAAACAACACCAGAGTAAAGAGAGGCTGTTGTTAGAGCGCTCCCAGATGGAGCAACAGAGATGTGATTTACAGAGTCAAATAGTGATGTAATGCTGGAATAAGTTGTTTGCTGATAAGCTGGATACTTATCAGACAGTGGCGGAGAAAGCCACAGTGAGAGTAGCACAATATAAGTATAGAAAAAGGAGAGGGCTGGATTTGTTGTGTACTTTGACCATTGGCACCGATATTGACTCTGAGACTTGGAACTTGTATATTGTACGTACGGTGTTAAATTTGGATTTGTCGTTTGTCATAATTGTCCTAGTGGTACTTGTGGTTATAAGTGTAATTCTGTGTTGTTTGTGTAAATGGTGTAAGGGAGCTCCTTGTGTGGTAATATAAGATCGATCTGTTTAATCTAAGAGTGTGTGTGAGTGTGTGAGATGCGGTACTACTGTAAAAATGTTATCATAACTCTTTTGATTACTGAGATAGGAAATCCCCTTTGTGATGTGATAGAAAAATACAGCAACAGGGTGACCTTGGGGAGTGGGACCCCCAAGGGAGTGCAGGGAATCGAGATACTCGAGACAGCCCTAAAGACAGTGAAAATAGGATTTCTCGTAAGGAAATATTTATGGCTTTGATAAAAGACGGCATGTCTCGTGAAAAAAAAAAAAAAAATTTATGGTGTTCCAACTAACGAGCTGTGGTGAATATATACACAGAGAGGGCTGAATAAACCTAGCAAGAGAGTGCAGAGTGCTAAAACTAAGAATCCAGGGACAACTCAGCCTATGGCACCCCTTCTCGAACCACAACAGGACCCCTCATCTGCTCACAGAGCCTCCCCCCCCCCCCCCCCAAGTGGATCACCGCTTCTGGGGGTGAAAGACAATTACGCACCATTTTCTGAGTTGTACCCTTTGCACAAGGCAAAGGAAGTGAATCAATATCATGATCAGTACAAATGAATTAATGGCCAAGCTCCAGGGCAGTGGGTGCAGAAGGACCGACGACCCCATGTGGAGCTTAAATTTTTTTTTTTAGAACAAGCAGTCCCCGCAAACACTGATTGACACTGGAGCGGAGGCCTCCTTAATATATTGGAATCCCAAGAAATTTAAAGGACAACTTGTAATTATTACAGGTTTAGGAGGAAAATAAATTAAACCTGCACAAACACAAATAGAAATTAAAATAAGAAACCTCCCAAAACGATTATATTCAGTCATGATTGTCCCTGTTACTGGATATATAAAAGGTATAGAGATTCTAAAAAGACTAACTTTAAATCTCTCTGATGGTCAGTATCAATTTGGAGTTAAACCCTGTATTAGTGCCAGACCTCTTACAGTTGGTAAAGTAAAAATGCCTCCTGTGCAGATCCCGGCTGCAACTAAGTTAGTCACGATGAAGCAGTATAGAATTCTGGGAGGACATGAAGAGATATCACAGACAATTAGAGATTTATTAGATGTAGGAGCTTTAAAACTGACCATAACAGTGTGGAACAATCCGATATGGTCTGTCAAGAAAAGTGATGGATCCTGAAGAATGACGGTGGATTTTAGAGAACTAAACAAACATACTGCACCGCTTGCAGCAGCTGTGCCAGACACTGTCACTTTAATAGAAGAAGTTCAGAAACATCCAAAAACTAAATACGCTGTAATAGATTTGGCTAATGCATTTTTTATCATCCCAATTGCAGAAGAGCATTGGGATCAATTTGCCTTCACATGGCAGGGCCGGCAATATACTTTCACTAGATTACCACAAGGGTGGTTGCACAGCCCCACTGTCTGTCATAGAATTGTAGCTGAACACTTAGATGAAATACAGCTGCCTCCTCACACACAATTAAGTCACTATATAGATGATATTTTGATTCAAGGAAATGAGGAGGAGGAGGTACAACAAGTCCTTAAATTAGTGGTAAATCACATGAAACAGAAGGGTTGGGAAATTAACCCTGCAAAAATCCAAGGACCGTCTCAGACGGTGAAGTTTCTAGGAATTCAGTGGCACTGTGGGCATCGAGAAATACTGCCTAAAGTGCGACAAAATTTTTTTTTAGATTTTGCTGTACCACAAGACAACAAACAAAAAAAAAGAAGCTCAAAGATTTATTGGGCTATACGGCTTCTGGAGGCAACATATTCCCCATTTGGGATAAATTTTAACCCCTTGGTACAAGGTGACAAGGAAAAAATATGAATTTGAATGGAGAAATGAACAGCAAGCTGCTTTTGAATTAGCTAAAGAAACCATTCAAAAGGCTCTAGATTTATGGCCTCTGCAAAAAGGAGAAGTGGAGTTAAATGTGTCAGTAAATGGATGCCCAAAGATCACTGCATTTGTCCAAAGGCTCCAACAATCATGCCAACCCCACATGGCCCTGACCACCCCAGAAATCCATCTCCTTTGCCAGGACAACCTGTCTTAGTCGAACTCCCCACGGTGGGAGCAGTACCATTGGTATTGGATACCCAAATAAACAAGTACACCTGGAAAGCCAAAGATGCTCATGGAAAGGAGCACAAAATTAATACAAGGTGGATTATCCCATCTTTCTAATTATAACCCACTTGCAGTTCTCAAAATGAACCGAGAAGCTTTTCTTTCCTTTTTCTTGCAGGTAAAACCCCCCGGAGACAGATATCCTGAGTCACAACGGGGGATCCTTATGTAAATTTAAGTTTTTGTATAGTGGTGATGTTGTCTTATTAATATTTCTAGGATGTATTGTCTATCATTGCAAAAATTGCTTTGGGTGACCATTCTCCTCTCCCTTGGTTCTGGGGGAAGCTCCGGCTTCCTAAGTGTTAACCAAGAATGGGAGGAAAACGAATTTGTGGGTTTAGGTCATTCTGATGCCAATATTATGAGCAAACAACAGACACCAAATCAGGGGAAGGTCCCTTTGCTAATGGGGCCTGGGCTTTAAAAGGTCATTACTGGGCCCATGAAGGCAAGATGGAAATACCAAGGCCTAAACTGTACATGCGCTCTGGGCTGGGGCGTGGAAATACCTTTTCCTGCTGTGTAGGCAGACCCCCAACTCCAGCGAGCCAGACCATCTTCAGCTCCACAATTGACAACAACAACCAGAATTTATCCCTTTTGATACTTAGTTTTGTGGAGGTTGCTCTGTTAGCTCTTGCTATATTTTCTCTTGTGGTATGTAAGTGTTCATCTTGTCAGTGTCCATGTACACTGTCTTGTAATTGTGCTTATTCATGCAGACAACCACCTTTCTTCCCCCAATTCTCAAGGACCGGGAGCACATCCTTAGGCCCAGCCTCAGACACATTTTGGTATAATATGTTTAGTTAAAATATTATTGATTGACATGGTTGTTGTTACTGTTACCTTGATTATATGTTTGGTTAGGATGTTGTTAACCATTGTTAGTGTTAATATTGGTTTATTTGTTATTTTTAGTGTTATTACTCATTTACCTTTGTTTAAATCTGGGATAGAAGTTTCTAGGCCCAGATGACGCATGCACTTTAGGATAAAGGGGCATGGAAACCGATTTCACTGCTGTGTATGCTGACCCCAACTTCGGCAGACCAGGGCAGCAGACCGTGTGGACTGCCAGGGCCTCAAACACTCAGTGGTACATTGCCAGAACCGCGGAAAAATAATGGATCACATGTTAGTGGTGATTCCAATTTACTATATAGCCTTATAAATTGTTTTGGTTTTGTAGAGTTAGTTAATTTTGAGCATGACATGTTTGTTAGAGATGTTGTTAGCTATATGCTTGTTAACTGAAGATATTCATATTTGTTAAAGATGTTATTAGTTACATGTTTATTAATGGAAAATTTATACATCTGTTAGAAATGTTATTAGTTATCACATTGCGTGCTATTTCTATCCTTTCTCTCTCTCTTTATATCTCTATCCTTCGTGCCACCACGAGGACAGCAATGTCGAGCCACGGGATGGTGTAAAAGACTGTGTTAGACTGTGTTTGTCTCGACATTGCTGCTGCTCCACTACCACTACCTGGCCTCAACATCCTGTCACCACGGAGGAGTACACTCTGAAGGAGATGATCCGTCCCCGAAGAAACCACCATATCTGCCTGAAGCCAGAACAATGACACCCTTGGCAGTGCCTGTCAAACTGCGCTTTCACGCGAGCCAAGTGAAGACCACCGTGAACACCTGGGCCTGTGAACATGGAAGAACACGGGGTGGCACGTACAATGAACTCCGTGGAAATGGGCACACTCTTTGGAGGAATTGTGGGGACTGGGACAATAAAAGGACTGCGTACTCCTCTCTCAGGGCTCAGAGCTGAAATTTCGGGATTTCGACATCATCTCTCTCTTGGCGGAGCTTGGAGCAAGTTTATCACCTGCACCGAGATTGAGACAACGGGATGTTGCTGGATTCGTGGTGGTGGTAACTGATCTTGCTGCATCTCCTCCGTTTGCTTGCTTAGGTATTCTGACTTTTTCTTCTTCTCTCTGTCCTATCGCTATTATTGCTTGTTACGGGAAATAAAGCTTACAAGGTTGTAGGGCATCTAACCTTGTTTGTGTCTTAAATTCACTCCTAGGATCATTTAAGAACCCTCCCCGATATTGGATCGGGACATGCCTGACGAGACATCATCAACTGATGAACGAAAACTAATGTCACTAACCACAGAAATGGTTTGAGAGCCATGATTCACCTATAGGTCAAAGGACTGGATGAAGTGCTAAGGCTTGGACAACAGGCCCAAGCCAGAGTTGACCTACAGATGAATCCTGTATATTTTATAACTGATAACCATTGTGCTAGTAGGTATTGTACTAAGTTATAACAAACTGTTGGGATTCAGAAGGAGTCCCTGGAAGAAAATGGACGTGTGAGCAATCCTGTGTATGAGCAAGACTGGCAAAGCCTCAGCTTCGGCAAGGATGTGACGAGGGACTGACCCTGAAAGAATGAGGAAGAACCCAGGAAGTTAAACAACTTCAGGGTGTTGGTCTGGGCAGAGAAGAAGTTTGTACAATGTCGATGTGGCAGTTCTCAGCCAATCAGAAGAGAGCTTAAGGAGCATGTGCAAAGCTAACTGTCCAATCAGAAAGAATTGTACCATGTGATTGTATCTTGTGATTTTCACCTGCAGTACGAAAGACTTATCCACCATATTAAAGTTGGCATTGCTTAATCACTGTGTGATCATCCGCATGTCTGTATCGCCTGCAACAACTCACTTATGCTGGTGTAAAAAGTGCTAAAGCATTGAAATACTGCAGCCTGAACAACAGGCCCCAAGCTGAAGCTGCTAACTTAGCATGTAGTCATTAATAAAATATGTAAACTCGCTAGTGAAAGACAAAATATAATCAGTAGTGAGGAGAGAATGTATCCAACTTTCCTTTCGCAGCCTTCTTCAAGGCTGAGAACCCAAGTGTTTGGCCTTGTTAGAAACTTCCTTGGTTCCCCCCCCGAGCCCTGGTCAAGCTTTGGGTGGAATCCAACAGGAGAATGAAACCAGAAATTTTCCGCTCAAAACAAAGGTGCCAGCTATTCTGGCTTGCCAATCTCTGGTATATAAGGCTGGGCCCGTTTGCAGCGACTTTGGAAGCCTCACCTATGGGTGGACGCACCGCGTAGGATTTCCCACTTGCTGGGACAGGCTCTCCAAATCCTCGCTGTAACCGGGGCTCCCCAGCGTCTACGGATCTGGATGATGATGATAATATATGCAAATGGTGATGTATTTCTCTTAATTACTATTCTCTCTCTCTTGTGTAGTCCTGTTTGTTGCTTTAAGTGCACTATTCTGCCTTTTCTTACTGCATGTTTTCTGTATTACGCTGATACATTACTTGGTTATCACTAGTAAAGTACGCCTGCTCTTTTCACTCTGGTGTCCGAGTTTAATTGGTATCCTTAATCAGCAAGACAGTCGCCCACAGGTCCTTGGTGGATACCAGTAAGGAAAGTCAAGCCATATCGTGAGCTGGAAGGAGCAACCCTCCAACCTGATACCCCAGACCCCTCAACTGATGATGCAGGAATCAACACGCAGGCTACGTTCCCCTAGGAACTCGGCAACTGCATCTATCACTTGGGGAAGTCTAAACAACTACAACAGAAAGCAGAAGACATGGTGGCAGCGGTGGGATTCCGATGTACCAGTAGCTAATAATGACACACAGCGGACTGGAGGGGCTTGGCTTCCTCCTCGAGACACCGAGAATCAGTCATATCATTTGAATGTTGCCAGTATAACGTTGTATGCGGATGCCCCCCTGTGTGTATGTCCACAGGAGGAGGGGGTGCATGTGTGGTGCTGCAGCGACAACAGCACCTGTATTTTAGACTGTCTGTGCAACTCATCCGTATATTTTGTTGGCTGGAAAAGAGGCATGAATAAGCAATAGTAGTGGCCGATATCAGATCATCATTACAGATCCTCAGTATTTTAGTTGTCTATCTATGGCCAATGTATCTAGCCATAAGCTTACAGTAATTTTTCCTTTGAGATGTAGATCTGAATTTGTAGTGCTAGGGCCTGAATAATAGGCCCTGAAACAAAGTTGATCTCTAGATGAACCTCACAACCAAACATTATCCAGTATTTGTTAATTGGTAAAATCTGTATTACCATTAGCGCTAATTATTAGTATCTGATCATTAACGAAATATGTATGCTCACTAGTGAAAGATGTAGTTTAGGCAAAATATAATTAGTAGTGAGGATGAAATGCTGTGAGAATGTGTATCCAACTTCCCTTGTTTAGCCTTGTTCAAGGCTGAGAACCCAAGTGTTTGGCCTTGTTAGAAACTCCCTTGGTTTTCCCCCCCGAGCCCTGGCCAGGCTTTGGGTGGAATCCAACAGGAGAATGAAACCAGATGTTTCCGCTCAAAGAAAAATTCAAGTCATTCTGACTTGCTGATTTTTGGTATATAAGGCTGCACCCTCTTGCTGCGACTTTGGAAGCCTCACCTATGGATGGATGCATCGCGTAGGACTTCCCAACTGTAGGGAAAGGTACTCCAAATCCTTGCTGAAACCGGGGCTCCCCAGTGATTGCAGATCTGGATGTTGGTAACGTATCCAAGTAGTGATGTATTTTTCTTAATCACTGTTTTCCCCATTGTGTAGTAATGATTAGGTGCATTGCCTTGCTTAACTGTATATATTAATAAGTGTACTATTCTGTATTTTTCTTATTTTTTGTAGTACTTAGTTGCAATGATCGCCATGGAAACAAAGCTACAAAACAAAGAAGGGGGAGATGTGGGAATTAAGAACTGGTAGTTAGCAAAATGTAAACTGACCTTGAGGTTAGAAGAATGGTTGTGAATAACTGAGGCAACATTATGGAACACTGTGTGCCCAGGTGGCCAAGAAGGCCAATGGCATCCTGGCCTGTATCAGAAATAGCATGGCCAGCAGGGACAGGGAAGTGATCTTACCCCTGTACTCGGCACTGGTGAGGCCGCACCTCGATTCCTGTGTTCAGTTTTGGGCCCCTCACTACAAAAAGGCCATTGAATGACTCGAGCGTGTCCAGAGAAGGGCAACGAAGCTGGTGAAGGGTCTGGAGCACATGTCCTACGAGGAGCGGCTGAGGGAACTGGGGTTGTTTAGTTTGGAGAAGAGGAGGTTGAGGGGGGAACTCATCGCCCTCTACAGCTACCTGAAAGGAGGGTGCAGAGAGCTGGGGATGAGCCTCTTTAACCAAGTAACAAGTGATAGGACAAGAGGTAATGGCCTCAAGTTGCGCCAGGGAAGGTTCAGACTGGATATTAGGAAGTATTTCTTTACAGAACGGGTTGTTAGGTGTTGGAATGAGCTGCCCAGGGAGGTGGTGGAGTCCCCATCCCTGGAGGTGTTTAAGAGTCGGGTCAACATAGCGCTGAGGGATATGGTGTAGTTGGAAACTTCTAATGCTACGTTAACGGTTGGACTAGATGATCTTCAAGGTCCTTTCCAACCTATATGATTCTGTGATTCTGTTGCGAGTGTGAAAAACAGCAGTAAAAAACATCACCTGCAGAGTGTGGTGAGCATGTGAGCAGTAAACAGGCAAAACCTGAAGGTCAGTAAGATGTAGAAGTAAAAACAAACCTATGTAAACAAGTGGTAATAAATTGGGAGCTTGAATACAGTGTGGCAGCATTTGCTCTTGGCAATGCTCCCCCTTCAACAAACTTGAGTGAGTTTGTCAGGATTCAGTGTGTCGCCCCGATCCCAGCTGGTCCGAAAACGGCAGCTCAGTATTGATCCTATCAGCTCAGTGAAAGGCAAGCCTGAGACTGCAGCCTGCTAGCACTAATAATTAAACTGGTTAGCAATATGGAGCTGCCACTAGGATTCAGACTTATAATGAAATTGTGTAGGAAAAAAACAAAGATAGAGCAAGTATGAATACAAGTCCAGGTTGGATATCCTTTGGAACCTGTGTCTTACAGATCTCAGACATTATTTTCTTTATTATTACTCTGTTTAACTTCTTTGTCATTAGATTTTGTTCTGTACAATTCCAGGTGGAGGCAGGCAGATACAGTTTTTTTGCTTTTCCCCAGTTTACTAATTTGTTCAGTGAATGGAGTGCTTAACTGCCTGCCATTATGATGGTTGGAGCTCTTCTAGGCTAACCTAGCCTATCATTTCCTAGTGGGGCAGCCCCTGTCCCCCTGTCTTTGGTTATCATGAAACTAAACTAATCATAAAATTTAAGGAAGGTGCCTACAATTTATTTTCAGCCATTTATATCAGGAAGGCTGAGCTTTGCTGCCCTACAATGCTAGTGTGAAGTCTTTTTTTTTTTTTTTTTTTTTTTTTTTTTTTTGCCACCAGTTATTTTATGGAAGAACAATATCTTTCTGCACTGTATCACTGATTTGGATTTTTTTGCCTCCCTGTTGCAAAAATATGCTGGTTGATGTTGTTGTATGCCAAAATATCTGGAGAGATATGAACTGTGTCAGCAGGACTGGTCTCTTCTCTGGTGCTGCACATTCCAGCACAGTTTATGATATATTATACACAGATCAATATTTAATGGACACATACCGTCAAGAGAAGACTGTTTCCTATTCCAATTGAAGTTATCTATGGAGTGATGGGAAAAAAAATGACCCTTCTATTCAAGAAAGAAGCCTCATTCTCACACCTGGGCTGTAGCAAAGGAACCTTTGTGTAATCCAGGTAACAAGTGATACCAAAAAGTGACAGTAGGAGGTAAGGCACTTGGTTTTGTAATGAAGCATTTTTGTGTTTCAAACAGTAATTATCTACAGAGTGTAATATTTAAATCAGCACCTGTACTCTTGCAATTATGATCACTCACTGGTGTGTATCTATGCAAAGACCAAATGAAGAAGGGGAAGATCTGGGGATGGGGGGGTGAGAAATAAGCAGAGATGGTGGTGGAGCCGGTGAGTCAAGATGTAAAGTCACACCCTTGGCTTTGTTTAAACAATGAATTGGCCTGCTCAGCGGGGTGGGGAGAACACATCTTCAGTGAATGTAAAGGCCCTGTGTTCAGAAGGGAGGCTCTGCCCTGCGAGCAAACAATAATAGGCATCATTTTACATGTGACTCATCGGGGGCTTTTTCTCATTCACAAGCAGACAGCAACCAGCAAAGAAATGGCCTCCCTTGGCAAATGTGACGCCTCCTAATGTAAGAGATGCTGTCCTGGCAGCTACATAGTGACTTTGTCATACCAGAAAATGATATATGCACTGAGACTGGGTCTAGCTTGACACAAGTCATCACCTTACCTTTGCTATTGCCATCGGGTCCCCGAAGGATTGTGCACTCCTCGATGTTGCCAAATGCCTCGAATAGCCTGCGCACATCGTCTTCTGACTGCTGCTTATTGAGCATGCCCACAAAGAGTTTTCTGTCTTCTGGAACAAAATAAAGAGATGCTTACCATATTTCAGGAGGGATGTGAAAGCCACAATGGCTCAGTATCACATGCAAGACAAATAATGATTTCATTAAGGCGACATATTTCAGAAGCTGCAAGTCATTTCAGGTGGCTGGCTTGAAAAACCTTAATAATATCTGACTTTCAAGGAGTACTTGAAAATAATTTGGCAATTTAAGAATATGAACTAAAAAAGGTCCAAATCCCCAGAAATATACAAAATCTTAAACTGATTCTCAAAATCTAGGCACCAAAGTCTTCCAAATCAGCTTCTTATGATCAGTTTTTGCAATCTGCTAGCAGTAACTGAAATGACAACATCGCTCAGACTGCAATCCAAAAGGAAGATGGGTAAAGCTAGCATATAGAAATAAAGTCCAAATAAAAAGTAACATAAGTTAGTAGCTCTTGCAATACTAAATAAGTTGCAGGAAAAAATGTTTAACATACATTGTTTTTAAATCAGGATATAAGGGAAGCTATAGACTGTAAATGGAGATTTGTTGTGGGAGGCTGTGGCAGGTGCATCCGCCCAGTGAAAACAGAGCTTCCTGGTTGTTGAAACGTGGCAGTTTCTGGCTGTCTTTGTTTTCAGGGTCTCGCGGTAGCTGAGACCTTTGACCAATGGGAGCCGCTATTGACTACAGGTCAGATTCGGTCTGGGTATAAATGGAGTCCCCTGGGGGAGCCATTTTGAGCTCGTCCCCTGGAGCTGCACGCTGCGGTCAGGACTCTCCCCTTTGGTCAGGACGCTGCCCAAGGAAACTCCTCGAGGTGCCTTGGGTCGGGACGCTGCCCTGAGCAGGTCCTCGAGGTTGAGAGCTCTCACTTTCTAGGTGAGTGATAGAGCGTTTTGGGTTGTCGTTAAACCCTAGGTAGTGAAGTTTTGTTTACGTTTGGGGTTGCCGTTAAACCCCTGGGGAGTGGGGTTTTGTTTTACGTTTCGGGTTCCCGTTAAACCCCAGGAAGTGAAGTTTGCATTTGGGGTTGTTGTTAAACCCCTGGGGAGTGAAGCTTTGTGAAGTATTTCGGGTTATTGTTAAACCCCAGAAAGTTATTCTGTTCTCCTCTTGTGGACATCCGGATCTGTAATCTATGGAGAGCTGACTGGTGGTTTTATGAAAAAAAAAAATCTATTTATTTTTTTAAATTGGTGGTGGGTTGCTTATTTGGAAGCCTCTGTAACAGAGGCATCGGCCTGTCAGCCTTGCACAGCCTCTGAGAAACAGCCAGGCTTTGATGAGAAACAGGGCTTGGGAGAAAGATAAGAAACTGCTGAGTTGTGCCAAGGTGGCAGGGAAAAACAACGGCCAGCTGCAACACTGAACTGTGGAAAAGTACTGAACTGTGAGAAGTTACTGCTGCGTGAACAGCGCGTGAACGAGAGGGTGATTGGTCTGCACAGCTCGTGTTAGAGTGGTCTGATGCTGATAGGAGAAAAGGTTGATAGCTGTCTAATTGCTGATTTGCTAATTATGAAGTAAGAGCTTTGGCGAGAGCATAAGTATGTACTATTGGAAAAATAAACGGCTTTGCTTGATATAACTCTCATAGAGTTGTGCAGGTCCAATATCCTCCCACAACAATTTGTCATTCATACCCATTCACAGACACATACCTACAACTTTGGATAAGTTTTATAATATATTTTTAAAGTTTCTTTGGAATAAGCCCAAAGTTTTTGAAACATTGTTTTCTGAAACAAAGTTAACTTATAATTATAATATCTGAGATAGCTCAAGCAGGTGGTATTTCATGTCAAAGCAGGATGTTGTCTACTAGTAGACAAGTGTATCTTGAATGAGGAAGATTATTCATACTTGGACTTATACCAAGTATGAAGATCTTCAGTCCAGAATGAAAAACCTTCAGAATACGTTGGTGAAAATAGACCAAACTAATGATTGCTGAGTTGGTACAAAGATCTGAGAAGGCATTGAGCAATGCCTCTAGATCAGGTTTATGTTCAGAGAATAGTACCATTATACCAAGAAAAAAAAAGAAATTTACATAGTTTACATCATGTAGGTAAACAGGCCATTTGCACATGATTCATAAATGTCTAATTTATCATTCGTTAAACATTACGTAAATGTGTGAGCTACGAATTTTTTTCAGAGCAAATTACAGAGCAGGTGTAACTAATTTGAATAAATATATGTAAATAAATAGTTTTAAAAATAAAACTTATTTATTTTTAATGCAGATGTTAACCTAAAGATGAACAAAATATTGGTTTGCAATAACCCTTTTATGTCTGACTAATGGGGTGACTTATGTCACTTGATTTCTCAGGGAAAAATTGTGTAGGCAATCTGTTCTGCTTGAACAAGTGTTTGATCAAAAATCCCCCACTCCAAGATGCACCTGCAACTTGGCAAATTACTTTATAGCCTTGGATGAGGATAATTTTTTCAAGCAGTGGATATCAAGTGAGAATATTAGTAGCTTTCAATCCTGCAGTTGAGTTATTTATGTGAAAGAAAGGTGTATTGCCTACAGAAAATGAGGAGTTATGTCACCTTGAGTTAGGCAGATGAAATGGTAGGAAAAAGTAGGTTGAGGAGGGTACTTGTGCATTTCTGATAGTGGAGAAAAAAACCCCCAGGCATTGTCTTCAAGAAATATGCCTACCTACTTCATGGTGGAATTGAATAAACAAAGGGACTTTTTGAGGTTTGTTTTTGCTGGCAACACGAAGTTCAGACTTTAATGGAGCACAAAGCCCTAACTAATATTGTGTAGATTGTCCCCACCTCAAGGGTAGCTGCTTTGGACATCTGAAAGGTGATATATAAGCCTTAGAAAGGCAGCTACTGAAGTTGAACATGTGCTCTGTGAGATATCTTTCAGTTGAGGGCTAGACATTGCCTTGGACAAGGAGTCCAGTCCAAACTCCAACCGTTGTCCATATATCTGAGGAAAACCCACCTGGACAATGAGACCAGCTGTCCTGGAAGATAGGATATATTTAGGAAGGGGACAGAGTGGTGGGAGTGAACTAGGAACACTGCTGGCAAAAGGCTTTGTGTACAAAGTTTGTGTCTAGTAAATACTTCCAGCACAGAGTAAGCATCTGTTATATTGTATTTTATACAGTTTCCCCTGTTTGAAATAAGCTGCATCAGCAAAAGCACTCCAATAGCTGTGTATTTTCAGCAGGCTTTTTGCTAATATAAATGTATCATAACAAAAATCAGATCCCTCCTCTGTCAGCAAAACTCTCTAGTGTGGAACTGGCCTGGAACTGCCTTGTCTGGTTTAGTTTATGCAAAGCTTAAACCCAGTATTTTAGGAACCACTTAATTTTATATTATATTTTATTTTTATTTTGGCCCACTTTTCTGCATCTCTGCAGGACACTGGGAAGGGATGACACCTGTCCCTAGAGCTGTCTGGCAGAATATGTGGTGCTTTGTGAGATACTGTCCTGGATTCGTCTGGGATAGAGTTAATTTTTCTTCTTAGTAGCTAGAATAGTGCTGTGCTTTGGATTCAGTATGGGATTTGGTATGAGAAGAATGTTGATAATACACTGATGTTTTCAGTTCTTGTTAAGAGATCAAGGACTCTCCAATTCCCTATGTCCTGCCCATGTGCCAGGTGCACAAGAAGCTGGGAGTGAGCAGAGCCAGAGCACCAGACCCAAATTGGCCAATGAAATATTCCTTATCATGTAATGTCATGCTCAGTATATAAAGGAGGGTTGTCCAGGAAGGAGGGAGTTCTCTCTCGCTTCCGGGATTGGGGTTTTGGGATCTTGGTTTTCTTCAGGATCACTAGCCAGGAATGGGCTGGGTATCAGTCAGTGGGCGGTGAGCAATCGCATTGTACATTAACCGTTTGTACTTTCTATTTTAATTTTAATATTTTATTTCAATTATTAAACTGTTTTTTATCTCAACTTATGAGTCTCCCTTTAACCCTCCAATTCTCTTCTCCATTGCCCCAGGTGGGGGAAGGTGAGCGAGCGGCTGTGTGCTGGCCAGGTTTAAACCATGACAGCTGCCCTCAAATTGGCCATCAGACCACCAAGAACATATTCTGCCAAGGGTAAGGACCACCTTCCCCAGCATCTGCTGGTCCAGCTGCTCCAGGAGAGGTGGCATGAAGGGGCCCCCCCATGGTCAGCCAGGGTCCAGCACTGCCTGGACATCACCTCCAGCCCAGTGTCCAAGTCAGTGCCCTCTCTCCCTCCTGAAAAACAGTGACTTGGGTTGTCAGGGCAATCTTTTGTCATATCTGCCATCTCTGAAATCTACACAGTCACACATTCGGCTGATAAAAAAATGAGTCAGTTTAACAAGCTTTTTTCTCTGAGAGGTTCTTCTAAAAAAAGTGCTATATTTACTGTTCATGTCCCAGCCCTGCCAGGGGGGCTCAGCAGCACTTTTAACACATCTTTGCACATCTTAGGTGGGAAGAGAGAGGGAAGGATCCAGCAGCTGGGACCATTCAGCACATTCCCAATCTTGGCTAATGAGTTTATCCTCTGATGGGCTTGTATGAGCCTCTCACACCCTGAGTGCTCCTGTATACTGCTCTGCCAGGTCCCAAACAAAAAGCCATACACTGGAGCAACTGCTTCTACTTTGTAAATATGTCTGAACAAGGCCATGAGACTTTCAGAATAAAATGAAGTGAGGATGTGCTGGTGTCAGTGGGATGTCTCTGAGTGTGTGTTCACCACAGGTGCTCCCCACTATACTTTTCCAGTGTCCTCAAATCAGAATGGAGGTCAGTACATTGCTGTACTTGTTCAGTCCACTCTATATCCTACAGAAACTAGAGGTTTAGGCTGCACACAAGCCTGAAGCAGTCCTCAGATCAAGCTGTCCCTGAGCTCTGCCTGTCTGTATGCTGTAGGGTCCACCCCTACCACCCAAGGTCCACCTGTGCCACACCCCTGAGTCTCATGCTTCCTCCTCTTTCAGCGAGGGACCATCACAAATGCATCTCGGGACCCACATCTGAATATTAGCGCACTCAGCAGACTGTCTTCTGTGTCCCCCGTGGCCAAGCTTGATGCTATCATCCTCATTTCAGATTGTGGGACTGAGGGGTAAAAAAACTTTCAGACCAGACCCACCCCCCCCTCCCTATAACCTGGGCCCCAGGGTAAAGCGAACACATGGTCAAGAAGAACAGAAATATTGTTGTCCAAGGGCAGAAGAGAAGGACAAAAAGAGGCTGAGCATGAGTCCATGATCTGGGATGCCTCCAAAATGAGCTGAGGGCATGACCGTGTGGTTCAGCCTAAGCTGGGCCGTGGCCAAGGGAGAAGGATTGGGACCTTGCAGTACCATTCTGTCTTCCACAACATAGGTGGGCAGCCATGAGGAGCAGGCTCTATCTCCTCCATACAAGGGAAATTGATACAATGAGTTCACTTAGCGTGTCTAAGCACAGGTATGATGAAAACCTATTCTATGCAGCTTCCTCAAGGCCAGATATGACCACGTGTCAGGTATTGATCCACATCTGAGCTACTCCTGTTTGAGTTTCTCAGGAAGGGCCTGTCCAAATTTCTGTCTATATTACATACAACAAAGTGACAATTTCAATTTTTATCTCTTAAGAAAGATTGCTAACCTCACTGTAGAAGCATTCCTTAACAGCAGCAGTCTGAGCAGTGATACTGCCCCACAGCATGGGGGCTGACTGGGGTGTCCATGTAAATCTCTTCTCCCCACACTTTTGTTTTCCCTCATTAGTGTTTACCCCACAATCTTTACCCAGAATCTGAAACCATCATGCCTGCTTGGCTCATGGAAATGACCATGGATGACTATTTCTCTGTTCTGTGGCACCCAGAAGAGCTGATGAGGTTTTTGCTGGTGCACCACACTGTCCTCACCATGAGTGACCTGAGGCACTCCCATCACATTTAAAATTAAGTTCATCCCAAATCTACACTGTTTTGCTATAAACAAACCACAGCAACAACACAAGTCAGCACTCCCCATTCCTCCCAGGAAAATGAGTAGGGAAAGAAAGGCCACAGCAATGGCAAACCAGAGTCCCTCAGAGATGTTCCCTTGGTGATATTTCCAATAACGCTATGAAAACAGGCTCTGCTCTTCTTGGCCTCTCTGCCAGCCACAGGGTCTTTTGCCCATCAGGAAAAGCTGGATGCAAGCCACACTGGTGAAGAAATGTAACTTGTCAGAAAAATATACAGTGTCTATAAATCTCCCCGGATGTGTTTATTTGAATCCTCTGTACCTTTCCCAGTGCAAATAGGGGTTAAATTATTCCCTTTTCTATTTGTATATAAAAGATATGTTTCTATGACAAGCGTAAAGCAGAGGTGTCAGACGGGCCTGAGCAAAGGAGGTGGCATGCGTGAAAGGTGAAAAAAATAAAATGTTGCGAACCAAGTGGTGAGAGCAGGTGGGAAGGAGGGACATGGGAGCAAGGGAGAAGACAGGCACTAATTAAAGGGACAGAAGGGACAATGAGATGCAGGATATTTGGCCCTCTGTGGAGCACGAGGACAACAACAAGAATAACAGCAATTGTGGAGGGACTGGGGGAAATTAGGGTCACTCACAGAGACAGATGACACAGGTTTGTGTTTATCCAGATAGCTCTTGCTAATGTATGTGTGTTAATGGGGGTACATTTAGATAAGAGTATATAAATACACTTGTGTCTCGTGTTCCTCATGCAAAAAAAGAGGTTCAATCCTTGTATCAGGAAAGCGTAAGCCAGATTTATGAACTACAATGTCGCATCAAAGGCTTTGGAAATAAAGAGGGACAGATCACAGAATCATCTAGGTTGGAAAAGACCTTGAAGATCATCCAGTCCAACCATTAACCTAACACTGACAGTTCCCAACTACACCATATCCCTAAGTGCTATGTCAACCCTACTCTTAAACACCTCCAGGGATGGGGACTCCACCACCTCCCTGGGCAGCACATTCCAACAACTAACAACCCCTTCTGGAAAGAAATGCTTCCTAATATCCAGTCTAAACCTTCCCTGGCGCAACTTAAGGCCATTCCCTCTTGTCCTATCACTTGTTACTTGGTTAAAGAGACTCATCCCCATCTCTCTGCAACCTCCTTTCAGGTAGTTGTAGAGGGTGATTAGGTCTCCCCTCAGCCTCCTCTTCTCCAGAATAAACAACCCCAGTTCCCTCAGAACATGTCATAAGACCTGTGCTCCAGAGCCTTCACCAGCTTCATTGCCCTTCTTTGGACATGCACTCAAGTAATTCAATGTCCTTTTTGTAGTGAGGGGCCCAAAACTGAACACAGTCATCGAGGTGCGGCCTCACCAGTGCCAAGTAAAGGAGCAAGATCACTTCCCTGTCCCTGCTGGCCACACTATTTCTGACATAAGCCAGGATGCCATTGGTCTTCTTGGCCAACTGGGCACACTGCTGGCTCCTGTTCAGCCGGCTGTCAATCAACACCCCCAGGTCCCTCTCTGACTGGCAGCTCTCCAGCCACTCCTCCCCAAGCCTGTAGCGCTGCTGGGGGTTGTTGTGACCCAAGTGGAGCACCCGGCATTTAGCCTTATTAAAACTCATCCAGTTGGCCTCAGCCCATCGCTCCAGCCTGTCCAGGTCTCTCTGCAGAGCCTCCCTACCCTCGAGCAGATCAACACTCCCACCCAACTTGGTGTCATCTGCAAACATACTGAGGGTGCACTCGATCCCCTCATCTAGATCATCAAGAAAGATGTTAAACAGGAGTGGCCTCAAAACCGAGCCCTGGGGGACACCACTCGTGACCGGCCGCCAACTGGATTTAACTCCGTTCACCACCACTCTTTGGGCCCGGCCATCCAGCCAGTTTTTTACCCAGCAAAGCGTGTGCCCATCCAAGCCTCGAGCAGCCAATTTTGCCAGGAGAATGCTGTGGGAAACGGTGTCAAAGGCCTTACTAAAGTCAAGGTAAACTACATCCACAGCCTTTCCCTCAGCCAATAAGCAGGTCGCCCTGTCGTAGAAGGAGATCAGGTTTGTCAAGCAGGACCTGCCTTTCATAAACCCATGCTGACTGGGCCTGATCATCTGGTTGTCCCGCATGTGTTGTGTGATCGTACTCAGGATGAGCTGCTCCATCAGCTTCCCCAGCACCAAAGTCAATCTGACAGGCCTGTAATTTCCCGGATCATCCTTCCAACCCTTCTTATAGATGGGTGTCACATTGGCCAGTTTCCGATCTGTCGGGACCTCCCCGGTCAGCCAGGACTGCTGGTAAATGCTGGAAAGCAGCTTGGCGAGCACCCCAGCCAGCTCCTTCAGCACCCTCGGGTGTATCCCATCCGGTCCCATAGACTTGTGTGTGTCTATCTGATGCAGTAGGTCACTGACTGTCTCCTCCTGGATTGTGGGGGGTCGTTCTCCCAGTCTCTGTCTTCTGGCTGAAGAGGCTGGATTCCTGTGGAATCGCTGGAGAACAACGAACATGTTATGAGTGATCCAGACTAAGGGGCCTCACTGTAACAACAGGCTGCAGCTGTGTTCAAGGACATAAACAAGGCCAAAATGGATTGAGAAACTACATTCCTGCCCAAGAGATAAAGAAGTTGGACTGTTGAAAACAGGGGGTCTACCTAGTGGGAGAGCAGTGCTGGACACCACACCGGGACCAATCATAGAGGGCAGAAGGGCGCGTGAACAAGTAGCTTTAGCCTATTAGCAATAAGATAGCGGCGCGTGAAGCTTGTGATAGAGTATAAACTGCTGTGTAGCCTTTAATAAAGTGGCATCAACTTGATCACATTGGTCGTCTAAGTTGTGTCCGAGACTTCCGCGCCAGCAAGTGGCGCCCAAACAGGGATGTGAAGGAGCCTTATTGAAACTATGTGGGACTTGAATACTGAGGAATCGGGACCCTCCCGTCGGTGCCCTCCCGAGCAAGAGAAGACGGCCCAGAGGGGGCAGAAGCAGCCGTAGCAGGCGCTGCCCCGGCGCCTGGGAAGACGCGCGCGCAATCGTCGGGAATCTCGCCCTGATCAGGTGAGCGGCTGGGGAGGAGATGGGGTCCGCGCTGGGTAAAGAAGAAGCGGCAGTGGTTAAGCTCCTCCAACATATACTCTCTGAGAGAGGATTATCTTATGATGAGGGGAACCTGAGGAGGGTGCTGTTGTGGGCTCGGCAGCACGGATTAATCCCCTCAGTGAGCGCAGCCTTTGAAGCAGCTACTTGGGCACAGCACTGTGGGACGACATTAGCTCAGGCTCTAAAGACAGTGGGAAACTCTCCACCGTGTGGAGATTGGTCCTAGACACTCTGACAGAACTGAAAGCAGAACGGCAGACCCCCGCCTCCGCTTTCGCTGCCTGGTCAGCAGAGGCCGAACGCGCTGGCGCTCAGGATTCCGCCACTGCTGGGACGTTCGCGGGATCCCTGTTCCCCAAGGCGGCTCCTAAAAGGAGGGACGGGGACGCTGCACGCGCAGCACCCGTGCGGCAGGGAAGGCAAGAGCAAAAATCAACAGATTTACTCCAGATCGACTCCCCTCCCTCAAGCCCAAAAGATCAATCACTGGAGCGCCCCGCCCGAACCGCCGCCGCCGCCTCGCTGGAGGAAGGCGCCGACCCAGCCCTGCCCCCGTCCTCGCCCCCGACACCCCGGTTGGTGCAGGAACAATCTCGTTATGGTTTTACAAGATCAGCACCTGCAAGAACTAACGAGAAAACTAGAGCAACTTGAGATCCGAATGCAGCAAGCGGCTCAGCCTATTCCTCCGGCACCGCCGCCGCCCCCTCTTCCGATTAACCCCTTCTTTCCCGACACTGGGGGGGGCGGTCAGGGGGAAACGGTGGCGATCGGGCCGCTGCCATCGTCGGCTCAAATGGGAGGGGGGGCACTGGGAGGCGCGGGTGGTAATGGTAATCCGGCACATCGATGGCGGGGAGTTACTCGGGATGCGATAATTGAGGGGCAGTTTAACGAGCTGGGACCAATGGCGTTCCCGGTAACAGTAACCCCACAAGGCAAGGAGTGGGAGGCCTGAGACTGGAAAGTGATTAAGGAGGCCAAATTAGCCGTAACACAATATGGGTTAAAATCACCATATACTAATTCAGTAATTCAGCAGATTCTTACAGCACATTTATTCACTCCGTATGACGTGCGCATGATTATACAAACCTTACTAACAGCTTCCCAACAATTGCAATTTTTCCAACGTTGGCAAGTGGCCTGCGAGGCTGCGGCAGCCACGCCCCATCAGCAAGGAGATCCTCTACATGGGGTGCAAGCTCAGATGCTGATGGGCACAGGCCCTTTTGCCAACCCGGATTGGCAAGCAGGGTTTCAACCGGAAGTGTTAACGCTTAGCCCAAGAATTAGCCCTAAAACCGGTTTTAGCTGTACATGATGAAAAGGCGGCACCAGCATTTACAGGAATAAGACAGGGACCCACGGAGCCCTGTCCAAAATTTATTGATAGACTACATGCTGCTATTAATGGTAATCCTGACGTAAATGATGAAATGAAAGTTAAATTTCTTGCTATGCTTGCTTATGATAATGCTAATGAGAAAACTAAGAAAGTCTTCAGTCTCTTACCGCCTGCGGCCGAGCCCGGCACCACGCTCTCGGCCCCCCCCCAACGCCAGAAGCGGCAGTTTTTACAGAAGGTGCTGACGCTGGAATGCAGCGCCCCTTGTCTGCCGAGACCACATAATCAATAAGCAATGGCTTTATATATTCTTAACAGTGTTTTGATGTTTGCAGCGTTTATCATTTTATGTTGTGTGAGCAATAAGTGTAAGAGGCCTCTTTTTGTGATTGTTCTGCGGGTGTGAGACGCAGCCCAGCGGCAGCTGCGGAGTGCGGAGTTCTCTGACAGAGCGTCCTAGTGCCCGCTGGGTCATCGGTGCTGCCTGTTTGTTCGGGCTCAGTGTTTGAAGTGTCATAGGTGAAATATCTCCTCTAGCAGGAGGCAGTAATTCTGTGTTAATTGTTGTCTTGAATTTAGGTGCGTACTCTGTGCGGAGAGTGCACCTTTGTACCATCTATCTGAGAAGGGTATTGTCATAAAAATCATCTACAACCTTACAGGGGTTGTTCGTTTTACCAGAGGTCAAACTTACTCAGCTTCTTTATTTTACTACAGCTGGGGTGACTCAGGATTTGGATCAGCAGGTACTCCTCAAACATTTTGAGCTCAGACAGGGAGACAAAGTCGACCTCTGATAAAATGTACCCTCACTAAAGCAGAAGAATCTGTTGAACTGACAGGCATTTTACATACTGGTGCGGATGTGACTGTAATGTCTGCGACCAGATTGGCTGTTAGCTCGGGTAACTCGAGTGCTTTATGGGGTTGGTGGTCATGCTGTAATGTTTCAAAGCAAAGATCTCATTCATGTAAGGGGCCCAGAAAACCGGGTAGCAAATATTCGTCCATTTATATTGGAAACCCCTATTACATCATGGGGTCGTGACTGTATGGCTCAATGGGGAACTCAAATTGGATCATATTTGTCTTAATTGCCACTGCAGCACAGCCCACCCCTAAACCCACCCTGAAACTAACCTGGAAAACAGAATCACCTGTGTGGGTGGGTCAGTGGCCCTTGCCAATGGAAAAGTTGTGCCACCTTAAGGATTTAATTCATAAACAGTTAAATGCAGGACATATCATACCTACCAGTCCTTGGAACCCCCTGGTGTTTGTTATATCAGATAAAAGTGGTAAATGGTGACTTTTACATGATCTCCAACACATTGATTCCCCTAACCTGCATCTTGTAATAATTGATCTGAAAGATTGACTTTTTCTCCATTCCCTTGCATCTGGATGATGCATCTAAATTTCCCTTTTTTGTTCCCAGTATTAATGTTAGTGAACCTGCAAGACGGTACCACTGGGTTGTTTTACCATAAGGCATAAAGAATACTCCCACAATGCAGGTCCCCCAGGCTGTTATCTATCATTATATGGATGACATCCTCATAGCAGCAGAAACACAGGAGATCATGGAAAAGGCTCTTGCTTTACCAAAGACTCAGTATCTCAAATGGGGTGACAATTAGCACCTGAAAAGGTACAGCGATCATCACCGTGGCAGTACCTGGGGTGGAGAATTTGTGAACAGACTAATGTCCCACAACAGGTTGAACTTAAAACTGATGTTAAGACTTTAAATGATTGACAGAAACTGTTGGGAGCCATAAATTAGATACGGCCATTGTTGGGCCTAGCTAATGATGATCTGCATAGCTTGCTTTATATTTTGTGAGGAGATCCTTCACTGACATCACCCAGACTACTTACAGAGAAAGCAAAAACAAGATCTCCACCGTGCAACTAATGCCATCTCAGAAACACAGCAAGCGCGGCTTTCACATGCATTTTTCCACCAAAACACCAGAGCAATACAAAACCAGTTTTCTTTATCAAGGCGTCAGGCTAAAGACATCATTGCCACTTGCCCTGAATACCAGAGGACTCCCTCTCTTCAACAGCTAGTGGTGTCAACCCTCGGGGACTCACCTCCTCAGAATTATGGCAATCTGACGTCACTCGCTTTGCTGCATTTGGAACGTTAAAATAGGTGCCGTCAATATTGCATCACTTCTCGTCACAGATACCAGATCAACAAGAAGTCCAGGGCAAGACTCAAGTCCTGGAAAGTGTAACTGGGAAGGACCATATCCTTTAATAACCTGGGGAAGAGGTTATGCTTGTGTCTCCACAGGTCACGGTCCCCGGTGGTTACCGGCAGAATGTGTGTGACCACACCTGAGGTGTGAGAGGCAGCTTTTGGTGGACACTCAGGAGCCAGCTGTGGGTGCTGTGGATGCCCCTGTGCCAACAGTTTGCGGTCTCTTCGACTGATCATTTAAGCAGAATGTATGGGTAATGCTTGCTGCTGCAATAGGACAAAATACACTATCTCTGTCCTTAATCACACTACGGTTGCCAACTCTTTTAAGAGAAAATGCTAACAGTAATTGTAACTCCTTGATGAAATATATAGGCTTACTAGTCACTAGTGAAAGATGTAGCTTAGACAAAATATAGTTATTAATAAGGATGAAATGCTATAAGAATGTGTGTATTCAACTTCCTTTGTTTAGCAATATTAAGAATTAAGAACTCAAGTGTTTAACCTTATTAGAAACTCCCTTGGTTTTCCCCCTTGAGTGGTGGCCAGGCTCTGGGTGGAACCCAACAGGAGGATGAAATCAGATGTTTCCGCTCAAAGAAAATTGACAGTTATTTTGGCCTGTTGATTTAGATAAATGAGGCTGGACCTGCTTGCAGCGATGTTGGATGCCTCACCTACGGATGGACGCATCGCGTAGGATTTCCGGTTTGCGAGGAAGGGCACTCTAAATTCTCGCTGCATCCAGGGTTCCCCAGCAATTGCGGATCTGAATGTTAGTACCCCATTAAGTAAGTGTGCTATTCTGTATTTTCCTTACTGGTTATTTTTGTAGTATTTAGTCATATCCCCTAATTATGGATACTGAAATTAGCCTCCTCTTTTTAACTAGTAACTGTAACTGCTCTATTGTTTCTAGCATTCTGTGAAACTATTTTAAGTATGCTGTGTGTTTTGACGTTTGCCTAACCCTTAATTGATAAAGTCTCGAAATAAGTCTTGCAGGTGCAGCTGTAAAACAAAGAAAGGGGAGATGTGGGAGGCATTGGCCTGTCAGCCTTACACAGCCTCTAAGCAATAGCTAGGGTTGATGAAGAACAGGCCTCGGAAGATAGATAAGAAACTGCTGAGTTGTGCCAAGGTAACAGGCAAAAACAGCTGTCCGCTGCAACACTGAACTGTGAAAAAGCACTAAGCTGTGAGAAGTTACCGTCGCGGTAGGGCGGAATGTGCCAGGGAATATGGGGAATTAGTTCAATTGACCCGTGAAACTGATAATGGACCAGCCTATACCTCTCAAAAATTTGCTCTCTTTTGTCAACTCTGGGGTACACGTCACATCACAGCTATACCACATTCCCCCACGGGGCAAGCCATAGTGGAGAGAGCACATCAAACTTTAAAGGCGCTTTTGCAAAAACAAAAAGGGGGAGAGGTCTTGGCTGCTGCAGAACCACTTGCAAAAGCGGTGTATGTGTTAAATTACTTACGGCTCACAGGTGATAGGGAGGAACCACCAGTAGTAATACATAGTTTGGGTCTGAAATCTGGTATAAGCCGGTGTGGAGATGGTGCTTTTGCTCAGTACAAAGATGTTGCTACAGGAGAGTGGAAAGGACCTGTGGAACTAACAATGACGGGTCGAGGCTATGCCTGCGTTATTACCGATACCGGCACTAGATGGGTTCCGAGTCAATGGGTGCGACCCTGGAAGAAGGAAGTTAAGAAAGATGAAACAGAAACCGAATGAGATATTAACTTGGAGCAAGGGTTATGTTTGTGTTTTCAGAGATGCCGGCTCTCGCTGGGTTCCTGCTCGGTGTGTTCAGCCTGTATTGGAACCTGCCTCAGGGTGAAGGATGGGTGGTCTCACAGCCAAATACCACCGCAAGCCCTGAAAATCCGTTCTCTACATGCTTGGTAGAAATACCTGTGGATACATGGCCGAACCCACTGCAGTTTTGGCTTAGCAAACAAACTAATGCTACTTCTTTGGCTTTAAGTGGTCTTTTAACTGATGCTGATAGTGTCAGACATGATACGTTACAAAATAGAGCTGCGATTGACTTTTGCTTCTAGCGCAAGGACATGGCTGTGCTGAATTTGGAGGAATGTGTTGTATGAATCTATCCGATCATTCAGAATCTATTTTTAAAAGCATTCAGCAATTGAAGGATGGAGTCAAACGCTTAACAGAAGATGATGGCTTGGACTGGCTGACAAGGATGTTTAAAGGTTGGGGATTATCTGGTGGGTTGAAAATGTTAATCAAAACTGTCGGAGTAGTCCTTTTGAGTGTAGTGACTGTGCTCTCAACGTTGCCTTGCCTTATAGGCCTTCTGCAAAGGGCCCTGCAGAGGACTGTCGGTGCAATGTTTTTAGCACAGGACCACAGGGGGGTCTGGATCGCTCAAAACCAAAAAGGGGGATTTGTGGCATCGCTGGAGAACAACGGACATGTTGTGAGCGATCCAGACCAAGGGGCCTCACTGTAACAGCAAGCTGCAGCTGTGTTCAAGGACAAAAACAAGGCCGAGATGGATTGAGAAACTACATTCCTGGGCAAAAGATAAAGATGTTGGAATGTCGAAAACAGGGGGTCTACCTGGGGGGAGAGCAGCGCGTGGACACCACACCGGGACCAATCATAGAGGGCAGAAGGGCGTGTGAACAAGTAGCTTTAGCCTATTAGCAATAAGATAGCGGCGCGTGAAGCTTGTGATAGAGTATAAATTGCTGTGTAGCCTTTAATAAAGTGGCATCAACTTGATCACATTGGTCGTCTAAGTTGTGTCCGAGACTTCCGTGTCGGCAGATTCCCTCAGTACAACTAGTCTTGTTATTAAAGACTGAGGCAAAGAAGGCATTAAGCACCTCAGCCTTTTCCTCATCACTTGTTACCATGTTTCCTCCCGTGTCTAGCAGGGGATGGAGGCTCTCCCTGGTCTGTCTTTTGCTGTTGATGTACTTATAGAAACATTTCTTGTTATCCTTGACTGCTGAAGCCAGATTAATTTCCAGCTGGGCTTTAGACCTCCTGATTTCCGCCCTGCATATCCTCACAGCATCTTTGTAATCACTGTGAGTGGCTAGCCCCTTCTTCCAAAGGCTATAAACTCTCCTTTTCTCCCTGAGTTCCAGCCAAAGCTCCCTGTTTAACCAGGGTGGTCTTCTCTGTCACCAGCTTCTCTTACAGCACCTGGGGACAGCCTGCTCCTTAGCCATTAAGACTTCCTTCTTAAAGAGTGTCCAGCCTTCTTGGACCCCTATACCCTTCAGGATCATCTCCCAAGGGATTCTGTCAAGCAGTTGCCTAAACAAGTCAAAGATCTACCACTTTTTTGGCCTAGACTAATCAGGAGGGTGAACCAGAATATCACTGTGGTCCCTTCTAGCCACAAAACCTAGAGCAACCTAGAGAAATTTTCCGTGCAGGTGTGGGAATGAAGAAAATATCAGTACATAGGACCAAGAGGCAGAGCAGATCTTCATGGCCTGCTCTCCTGACCGATCCTTGTCAGAGAGGGAGAGGATATGGCACTGAGGGTGCCCATCATAGAAACATATAGTATGATAGAATGTTTTGGGTTGGAAGGGACATTTAAAGGTCATCTAGTCCAACCCCCCTGCCATGGGCAGGGACATCTTCAACTAGATCAGGTTGCTCAGAGCCCCATCCAACCTGACCTTGAATGTTTCTAGGGATGGGTCATCTACCATCTCTCTGGGCAACCTGTGCCAGTGTTTCATCATCCTCATTGTAAAAAATTTCTTCCTTATATCTAGTCTTAATCTGCCCTCTTTTTGTTTAAAACCATTACCACTTGTCCTATCACAACAGGCCCTGCTGAAAATTTTGTCCCATCTTTCTTATAGGCCCCCTTTAAGTTCTGAAAGGCTGCAAAGTCTTCTCTTTTCCAGGCTGAATAACCCCAACTCTCTCCGCCTTTCCTCACAGGAGAGGTGTTCCATCCCTCTGATCATTTTTGCGGCCCTCCTCTGGACCTGCTCCAACAGGTCCATGTCTTTCTTTTACTGAGGACTCCAGAGCTGAATGCAGTACTCCAGGTGGGGTCTCACGAGAGCGGAGTAGAGGGGCAGAATCACCTCCCTTGACCTGCTGGTCATGCTTCTTTTGATGCAGCCCAGAATACGGTTGGCTTTCTGGGCTGCAAATGCACATTGCTGGCTCATGTCTAGTTTTTCATCCACCAGTACCCCCAAGTCCATGCAGTGGGATCAGGAATATGCCAAAGCCACAGTCGGGAAAAAGAGCTATAAACCTAGGGGTTTTTTTGAACAATCATGGACAAGGTATCCTTCTCAGGCCAAAGAAGAAAGTAGGAGCTATAGAACAGAGGGGTGAGCCGCAGGTGCCCTGAACATTATGAAAGTTTGAGTTGAGCTCTGAACCCCAATTTCCAAGCTCAAACTGGCTCCCCTCCCGAGCCGGAGTGCCCTGGCACCCATCAACCCATGCTAATCAGTCAGATAAACAGGCTAAAAGGAGAGCATTTCCTGGGCCCTGGGCTGCACACTCCTATTGAGATTTTCACAGCAGTCCTACAGCTCTGTGATGATTACAGTCCTTTCCGCAGGGGAAGTGATTATAAATTCTGTTGTAGCTAATTGTAAATTAGCTAATTATCTTTTCTGTAGTACCTTGCTGGAAAATACATGAACCTTGTAAAATGGAGGTATTTCAAAAATTAGGACAGGGGAAAAACAACAACCAAAACCCCAGTCCAGCCTGGAAACAATGGAAACCTACCACTACCTAAGTGCAACAGCAATCAAATCTTCCTTCCATCTGCATGGGGTCCTATTTCCCCCCTTTCACTTGTCCTCCCCATATCAACAACACACCCACAAGGGGCTAATTCTGCTGCAGGCTTTAAAATGTTTGCTGAGTTCACCTGGTCCTTGCAGCTGGGTGTTGTAGGGCATCCCTAATCATCTTAGCATGAGCAATTTCTTTGTGCTGATCTCTTCCCCTTCTCCCTCCTCAGTTTGGTTTTACTTAACAGATTTTTTATATCCCTTGTTAGCAGATATGATTGCACAGCTGCCAGTCTCCAACTGCTGGAAACAGAGGCTTTGAGACACCTGGGCTAGAGAGAGAGAGTAACAGCTAATCTGAACAGCTATGTGATGGGGACAAGCGCAAATGTATATAAACCTATGTGTGGTAGCATAATTCTCTTTGACAAAGAAGGATGCTTCATCCCACAGGTGTTATCCTCTCCACTGTTACATCTGAAGAACTTAGTTTGAAGGATTTTTCTTATTTAATTGCTTGGTTGCACTCTGGGCCTTGACTTGGACAAGTATCCTGTATACAGAGTGAAAGAACAGCTGTACAAGAGACAGTGGATCTGTCTGACTCGATGTGCTGCCTATGTCAATGGCCAGTTGTGGATATCTAGGAAAAAGTATATGAACAGCATAAGCAATTTTCTTAATCCCCCAAAATATTCTCCTAGACTCTAGTGTTCTGCAGTTTAGGGACATCTGGAGTCTGAAGCATTTTTTCATATGTAATAGTTTTTGAAGTGTCTTTCTTCAGTGTAATTGTTCAGTTGGCTTTTGAAGCCATGCGAACTGTGAGCATCCACCACATCTTGCAGCAAGACGTTCTGAAGCTTGATCATGTATTGTGTTAAGAATCTCTTCGTTTTGTTTATTCTGAATAGCATGCCCTGCTTTTTCAAATGACAATGAGTGGGGCTCTTGGAGTGGTCTTCCAGGGAGAGATTTTCATGTCCTGTAGCACTGTGATCCTTAAAGACAGTGATCTAGATGCGTGTGTCCAAGAGAACACAGATGTTGGCTGCTGTTGGCCCCATGAGCAACAGGAAAGAAATTTAACATTTTGCCATCTGGTGAACCTAAAGTCTAAGATTATGTTTTTAAATTAAATGTTTCTGGGCGTATTCTCCACTTTTTGGGGTTGTCATCCATACTACAGTCCTATCCTTCTGAGCAGAGAGACCTGCTTGACAGGGAACTGGAAGAGATGCTCAGTCTGTACCGGCCGCTAAACCATATCCAGAAATTGTTTGGGAAAGCAGGCATATGAACAGGATGGCTAAAGTGTAGAGCTAGGACAAAAAATGGAAGGAGATGGAGAAGAAAGTTCAGACCAGGAGGATGAATGCTGTCTGAGCTTGGCTGGTCTATGCTCCTGTGGCAAGACCTGCTGTCCATCTGCACTGAAGTGAAATCCAATCTTAAACCTACAGCCTCATCTGGACAGTTCAGATGAAAGCACACTCAGGCTTCCTCTGTGCAGATACAAGATAGGTTATGGACAAAACTTGGGCAACAGGCCAAGCAAATCCTGCCATGAAGACATAGTCTAAATGATTCTTTTAGCAACAGACTCTTCTTGTACAGCTGAGAATATTATAACTCCAAGACAAATATCAGTAGTTCTGACTTGTTGAACAAGTGAACAACTGACCATTGCCAAGAGATGCTATTCCCTGTGCAGATATTAAATTACATGTTTTATGGTGTTTGATACAACTTGCAATGACCCACTTTATTAGTAGCCCTTGCTTAGGAAAGCTGGTGGTGAGAGCAGTCTAAAAACCTGGTGTCATGCAAAGCACAAAGACTCTGCCTGATTTGTGCCTGACAGATTGTAATTCTTCCAAGTTTATTCATTATCTGAAACACCCAACTGGAATATCTCTGAGAACCATTCATGAGGTGATGCTTTTTAGGAAAAGACTCAGGAGTCAAAATCTCATCTTTCTAAATTCGATGTATAGCCCAAACACCCACTTTCTCTTCACCATCCCTCCACAATAGGAAGAATGTTTGAATTCAAAGTGGCCTTACAATCATGAAAAAACCCATGCTTCTTTCCCTAGATATTAGCAGCCTTTGCTTACAGTTCCCATTTCCCAGGAACACCATTGGAGATGTTCATAGGAGGAAAGCCCCTAAGGACACCCAGCATCAAATCGCAGAGGCATGCAGCTGTGCTGTAACTAAACTTTGCAGGATTTTTCCATGACTGTTTGGGCTTCTTCCTCCTGCAAATCTACAGACATCTTCCTTGCCCAGCTTGATGTATTTCCCAAAGAAGAAGGAGGTGAAGAAGACGACTGTCTTGTACTATCAAATGACAACTCAAATGAACGCTGAATTACATCACACTTTTAAACTCATCTTTCAGAGACAGCTCAGATTTGAATACAACTCTTACAGCCTTTGTTTCTGGGGAATTTAACACATCTTAATTCCTATGTGTAACATCCCTTTTCACTATGAGGCTGAGCCTGAAGGGCTGTTTGGTTTTCACATTCATTTGGAGCAAAGATTAGAAGCTTCTTGACAAAGTCCTCAGGTTCAGTGGTGTCAAGGCTGTTATGTCAGGAAAATAAGTTTCACTTCTTAAACTCATATCACTGGTGACCTGTCAGGGCTTTGAAATCCTTTCCAGAAGCCAAGAGGACCAGGACATTAATCTGTGTTAGCACTCCAGCCTTGAGCACTGAGCACTGTTGGAATAGCAAAGACATGGGCAGGGGGGTGGGGGAGGTGAGGTGGGAAGGACATATTTTCTCTTGCAGGAGCTGGGACAACATTTCAAATTAAACTTCAGCTTTTTTAAAGACTTCAGTGGAGGTAATAGAAACACGTCCTCAGAATTGCCTTAACCTAAGTGTTATCGCTCTTTTCCTCTATATATCATCCATTTTTCTCCCAAGCCTGCAACAGCCCTGCACGGCCACAGCCTCCTTAATATTAAAGAAGGTGATTAATTGGGACGTGCCAAAAGACAAAGGGCTGAAAACCTGCCAATTTTTAATCCCTCTTTCGCTGTGCTTAAAAATTCCCTTTCCTTCATTTGAAGGGGGGATAAAAGAGAATTATACGCCTATGTCTAATTTAAATTCTGGCATTGCGGGTCCTGTTCCCTTTGTCCTCTCTTAACATCTGAATATATGCTTTTGTTACCATTATTAGAGCTTTCTGATTGCATTAAAATTCATCCACACACTTCTCTCCACATTCCAATTTTCTTTTGTCAGTTTTTTTGCTAATTCTCTTTTTCTCCCCCCCTTTCAAATTATACAGAAAGTCATTAAAGATCTCCAGAAAATGCCTCAACTCCTTTCTCCCTTTCTTTTATAAACTTGCTGGCTTTCTTTCTCCCCATCCCCTCATCTACAAACAAAGAAAATGAAGGAGAGGCAGAAGAATGCAATAATAATAAAGGAATCAAAGCAGCATGTCTCAGCTCTCAGGAACAGCTTTCCTATATCATACAGCTCCAGGCCTAATGCTCACTTTAGTTACAAAGCTGTATTTCATGCAGAAGTTTTTTGTATTTTTTGTTTGATGCTTGTACCTGGAATCTGCAGCTAAAATCAGAAGTGGAGTGTGCCAGGCTGTGTATGTAAGCATGTAAAGAGACAATCCTGCCTGTAACTCTAAGCAGAAAAATAAGAAGGCTGGAAATAGAAATATAATTTCACCCTGCTTTACAGAACAAGAACTGAAATCCTGTAAGGATTTGCCTATGGCTGTGAGCAGCGGAGCTGGGCATGCAGTGCATATGCCCAGTTGCAGGTGATTAATTCAAGATCTGAACTTAAATGGAATACACCCATTTAATCCTTCAGACATCCCACTGACTGTAAGGAGACCTTAAAAGTGACTTTGCTCCCCCCCCCCCCCCCCCCAACAAGGCAGATCACTTAAAAAGAAGGTGTATCTTTGCTAAAGCCTGTCCCACTTTATGTGAGTGGAAGTCCCAGTCTGGGGATTTTATAGCTAAAAATGAAGGTGAGAATTGAACTTCTTCCCTATACAAGATACCATCTGCCTTGTAGGCATTTAAACTATAGTGTGGGAGCATTACATAGTGCCAGTGTGATGAGGCTGGAGTGACTGATCCCCCTAACCTGTCCTTGTGATGCTCCTAGCCCACCTGGGAGGAAGAAGCTGCTGTTGTGAAACTTTCATTCATTCTCTCCAGTTTTTCCCAGGGTGCCTAAGTAGGTTTTTTTGGCTTATTATTTTTGTTGCTGTCACTCTCAATTACACTGATATAATGAAATTACTGAAACTGCATGAAAAACAATTTTCTTTCTATGGGAAATACTGATGTCTCAAAAAAATGTGCTTCCACTTTGAATTGGAGAAGCCAAAGTTCTTGTAAAATGGAAATTCTTCAGTTGTGAAATGTAACAGGATATTGTCTCAGAGGAATAAAAAGACTTTGTCTTAATAACCTCAAAACATAAAATATATAAAGCAGAATGGCTGTGGTTTCCAGCCAGACAAAAGAGAGTACATTTTCACACACTATATGAAATAAAGGAAAGACTTTTCTGCCATAGGATGTTGTTGAATGCTGAAGTCATAAATTAGCTATAGGGAGAATGAGACAGATTGGTGGTGGTTGTGTCCACTCACAGCTCTTAAACATGAAGATCCAGATGCAAAATCTTAGTCACTAAAACTGTGTCTGCTGGAAACCGGAGGCTATTAAGTCAAAGGTCACTCTTTATAAAATGTCCTATTCTTACTCCTTCTAATGGGCACTGCTGGAGCAGCGGATGCTGGACTAAACAAGCCTTTGGTCTAACCCAAAACAGAAGCTCTTATGTTCTTAGCGATTTAATACAATACAGACTTGAAAGAAAATTAATCAAAAAGAATCTGTTGAAATGACAGGTTTGTACCTCATGAAATTAGAAGATGATGCATTAATTTAAAAATACGTCCCCTGGCAAAAATCTCATTGAAATGGACCTGTTCCAGGGGAATGCTTTGCCTTTTCAAAAATACATGTACAGCTAGATAACTGTTCCTTTGAAATTCTTCGGACAGCTCAACAAATGACCCAGGAAATGAATGGGTCTGCTTCAGGATGTCGCCTAGCAGGATCTGGCTTGACTTAGCCATGTGCTAATTTACACCATTACCCTAAGGTGCATATGCAACAGAACATTATATTCCAGTGATGCTACACCAGCCCTTGAAATAAACATTGGGGATTCAGGGTTAGAGCTGAAGCTTACTGAAGATAATGAAAAAGAGTACCACGGAACCTTGCAGACTTTGGATCAGACCCTCGATTTGCTGAAATGCTGCTCAGTATGTCCATACCACTGCTGAGTGTTGCAAACTGTCCCTGATACACAATGGCATATTACACCTGTGTCAGGGGAGATCTGGTGAGGATGGAGCAGAGCCCGAGCGATGCCAATCATACCTTTTGTATGCAAGGGTTTGTCGGTCTGTATGTATTTCCCTGATTTGGCCTCTTTTCTTAGGCTCCTTTCACGACTCTGTTGCTATAAACAAAAGAAAAACAAATCCCTTTGAAATCTCCGGCACAGGCAAAACTCATCCTTCCTCTGAGCGGAAGACTTTCCTGCAAGCATGACTGCAGGTTTTAAAACAGGAGTGAGGGAATGCAGGAAAACTGCAGCCAGCCAGCCAGCCTGAAATGCCAGGCAGCAGTGTCAGTACACAACACAGAGGTTGCAATAAAATTTATAACCAACACACCCACAGATACAGATAAACCTTTCTTTAGTGAAATCCATAATCAGCACACACCTGGTTGAAAGTAAGGCCTACTGGATGCATCAAGAAGCTACCCATAGATGTGGGATGCCCTGTGCCCTGGTCCGGAGCCCCCCAGGCACTTCGTCTCCCTGGTTTTCAGCTTGTTTCAAACTCAGGTGAGAACCATCCCACTGAGCGCATTGAGATGAAGTTCTCTCCTTTCGCTGGGGAAAGTGAGACTCCTTTGATGTCACTTAGCATTCCCCTGTAAACGTTTTACTGAAGATTATTTTTTTCTACCCACCAACTCACCATCCCCCACTCTCAGCTCCAACTGGCTTTAAATGCCACTGTCATTTCCATCCACTGACAGTTCTATAACTGCCATGCCAAATGGCATTCACTAAAACTAACTAATAGAGGGAAATTAGGTTAACTTTTAAGAAAGGTGAAAACGAGCTGGGTGCTATTCCAGCAGTAAAGAATAGCTCGTAAACAGTGTCCTGCTGCAGAGGCACTTTACTCCAAGCACTGGTGTTGCTAATAGCTCCATGTGCATGTGGGTTTCAAGGGTGAGCTTGGTCAGGAGAAGGCACAGGACCTCTCTGCTCAAAAGGTTTAGTCAGCCCTTGCCTGGCAGGCCTGTAGGAACAGTTCCACGACTGATCTTGGCTGCTGTTGTCTGAACTTACAGTAAACATGCATTAGCTGTAGCAGATGCTTACGGCATATTGGTGGCTTGTACCAGCAGAGCTTTTCTCCACCATTTTTCTTCCCTAAAATGCAGGGAGTGCTCAAGGCCAAATCCTGCCTTGCCCATCTCCTTGCTAAGTTCCTTCTTTCCAGTGGTCTTTATAAACCCTTCACAGCTCAGCCCAACACTACCTATGAACTCTTACTGACTGGCATAGGGCTCTGCTTCTGTAAAAGTTGCTGGGTGGTCCTGAAATCTCTGAAGAACAAATGATGTCCTTTTGGCTTCCTTCAGGCTTAATGAATAGTGTCCTTGCTCATCCAGGAGTTAGATAAAATCTTGGCTTTAACACACAACTTGGTCCTACATGTGCCATTGCGCTCATAACTGAGACTCTGTGCTATGTAACTCAAGAAGGTGAGGGAACAAGGCGAACTGGGGACCAGAGACTGCACTTCCATACAACAACTGCAAGAGGAGGGGCATCTCTTAGTCTACACAGAAGATTAAGAGCAGGTGAGTTTTACAAGAAGGAACTCAATACCTTACCATTTTGGGTATCAGAAGAAGGACATGCAGCACAATTCCATGAACAAGAAAACCGGAATTCCATGAACAAGAATTCCGGAACAAGAAAAATGTTATTTAATTTTCTGTTGTCAGTGCTCCGCTTCATCTAATTTTAATTAGACCGGAGACCCTGAAGGATGCATCTACTACCAACTATATTAACAACAACTGGCAATATAGGACCGAGTCCCTATGAAGTGGGGATGTTGGTCTCCTGTTTTCAGTCAATTTTCTCCACTCACTTTATATAGATGCATCTCTATTTTTACAGGAGTGTACAAAGCTTACTCCTTTGTCTTACCCCTCTGCAATGCTGACAAAAGTATTGTCTTTCTCTTGCCATGGTATACTATTCATGCCAAAAGTACTTGAAACAGAAAATTATACACCTGGATCAAATGATCAGTAAGCATAAATCTAAAAAACTTCCTGAAACAAGTTCTTTAGCAGGTGTAAATGAACAATACAGCAGGGCATAAGCAATCCAGGAGGTTCCTGGAATGTGTTAATGATAACTTCCTTCTACAAGTGATAGAAAAGACAATGAAGAGAGGTGCTATGCTGGACCTTGTTCTCACCATCAAGGAGGGGCTGGTGGGGAGTGTGAAGCTCAAGGGTAGCCTTGGCTGCAGTGACCAAGAAATGGGGGAGATCAAGATCCTTAGGGCAGCGAGGAGGGTGCACAGAAAGCTCACTACCCTGCACTTCAGAAGAGTAGACTTCAGCCTCTTCAGGGATCTGCTTGGCAGAGTACCATGGGATAAAACCCTGGAAGGAAGAGGGGCCCAAGAAAGCTGGTTGATATTCAAGGATCGCCTCCTCTAAGCTCAGGAGCGATGCAGCCTGACAAAGGGTTGGTAAGGTCAGGTAAGAATGCCAGGAGGCCTGCATGGATGGACAAGGAGCTCCTGGACAAGCTCAAACATAAAAAGGAGGCCTATAGAGGTGTAGGGAGTGGAGCTCGGAAGATCTCGCGATGTACGGAAGGAATAGCTGTAGCCCCCCTTGTTACGAGGTAAGGTGATGGATAGGCTTGTAACACTAAGGGCACACCCACGAAGGAGGTGCTTGGTGAATGTATATAGGTAAGATACACAGTTTAATAAACGGACATTTTGTATCCACCACATAGGCGTTTGTGCCGATGTCCCCGAGAAGGTTTTAACCTCCTGCAGTATTAGTCTCTGCGACCTGAGCGCCACTGACACGTGGAGGGGCAGGTTTAATGAGGCAGAGCTAACTGCGACATAGAGGGTGGAAGCAAGGACAGGTAGCCTGGAAGGAATACAAAGTAACTGTGGGCAGCCAGGGATCAGGTTAGGAAGGCCAAAGCCCTGATAGAATTAAATATGGCCAGGGACATCAAGGGCAACAAGAAAGGTATGTTGGTGATAAAAGGAAGATTAGGGAAAATGTGGGCCCACTCCAGAAGGAAAAGGGATACCTGGTTACCCAGGATATGGAGAAGTCTGAGGTACACAGTAACTTTTTTGCTCAGTCTTCACTGGCAAGAGCTCCAGCCACACTGCCCAAGATGAAGAATGTAAAGGCAGGGACTGGGAGAATGAAGAACTGCCCACCGTGCGAAAAGATCAGGTTTGAGACCATCTGAGGAACCTGAAGGTGCACAAGTCCATGGAACTTGATGAGATGCATCTGCAGGTCCTGAGGGAACTGGCGGATGAAGTGGCTAAGCCATTATCCACCATATTTGAGAAATCGTGGCAGTCCGGTGAAGTTCCTGCTGACTGGAAAAGGGGTAACATTTTTAAAAAGGGAAAAAGAAGACCCAGAGAACTACAGGCCAGTCAGTATCACCTCTGTGCCTGGCAAGATCATGGAGTGGATCCTCCTGGAAACTATGCTAGGACACATGGAAAATAAAGAGGTGATTGGTGACAGCCAACATGGCTTCACTAAGGGAAAGTTGTGCTTGACGAATTTGTTGGCCTTCTACAATAGCATTACAGTGCTGGTGGATAAGGGAAGAGCAAATGATATCATCTACCTGGACTTGTGCAAAGCATTTGACAGTCTTGCACAACATCCTTGTCTCTAAATTGGAGAGACATGGATTTGACAAATGGACCACTCAGTGGATAAGGAATTGGCTGGATGGTCACACTCAAAGAGTTGCAGTCGATGGCTCAATGTCCAGTGACGAGTAGTGTTCCTCAGGGGTTGGTATTGGGACTGGTGCTGTTTAACATCTTTGTTGGTGACATGGACAGTGGGATTGAGTGCACCCTCAGCAGGTTTGCTGATGACACCAAGCTGTGTGGCGCGGTTGACATGCTGAAGGGAAGGGATGCCATCCAGATGGACCTGGACAGGCTGGAGAGGTGGGGCCATGCAAATGTCATGAAGTTCAACAAGGCCTAATGCAAGGTCCTGAACATAGATCAGGGCAATCTGAAGCACAAATACAGGCTGGGCAATGAGTGGATTGAGAGCAGTGAAGTGCTAAGGCTTGGACAACAGGCCCAAGCCAGAGTTGACCTATAGATGAATCCTGTATATTTTATAACTGATAACCATTGTGCTAGTAGGTATTGTACTAAGTTATAACAACCCACTTATGCTGGTGTAAAAAGTGCTAAAGCATTGAAATACTGCAGCCTGAACAACAGGCCCCAAGCTGAAGCTGCTAACTTAGCATGTAGTCATTAATAAAATATGTAAACTCGCTAGTGAAAGACAAAATATAATCAGTAGTGAGGAGAGAATGTATCCAACTTTCCTTTCGCAGCCTTCTTCAAGGCTGAGAACCCAAGTGTTTGGCCTTGTTAGAAACTCCCTTGGTTCCCCCCCCGAGCCCTGGCCAAGCTTTGGGTGGAATCCAACAGGAGAATGAAACCAGAAACTTTCCGCTCAGAACAAAGGTGCCAGCTATTCTGGCTTGTCGATCTCTGGTATATAAGGCTGGGCCCGTTTGCAGCGACTTTGGAAGCCTCACCTACGGGTGGACGCACCGCGTAGGATTTCCCACTTGCCAGGACAGGCTCTCCAAATCCTCGCTGTAACCGGGGCTGCCCAGCGTCTGCGGATCTGGATGATGATGATAACATATGCAAGTGGTGATGTATTTCTCTTAATTACTATTCTCTCTCTCTCGTGTAGTAAGGATTTGATGCATTACCCTGTATTTTCCTGTTTCTTCTTACTGCATGTTCTCTGTATTACGCTGATACATTACTTGGTTATCACTAGTAAAGTACGCCTACTCTTTTCACTCTGGTGTCCGAGTTTAATTGGTATCCTTAATCAGCAAAACAAGCAGCCCTGCAGAGAAGGACTTGGGAATATTAGTGGATCGAAAACTGACTATGAGCCAGCAATGTGCGTGTGCAGCCCAGAAAGCCAATGGTATCCTGGGCTGCATCAAGAGAACTGTGGCTAGCTGGTCGAGGGAGGGGATTCTCCCCCTCTACTCCACTCTTGTGAGACCCCACCTGGAGTATTGTGTTCAGCTCTGGGACCCCCAACATAAGAAGGACATGGACCTGCTCAAGCAGGTCCAGAGGAGGGCCATGAAGATGGTCAGGGGACTGGAGCACCTTCCATATGAGGACAGGCTGCGAGAGTTGGGGTTGTTCAGCCCAGAGAAGAGAAGGCTCTGGGGAGACTTTATAGCGGCCTTCCAGTACTTAAAGGGGGCTACAGGAAAGATGGGGAGGGACTCTTTGTCAGGGAGTGTAGTGATAGGAGGACAGGTAACAGTTTTAAACTGAAAGAGGGTAGATTTAGATGTAAGGAAGAAATTCTTTCATGTGAGGGTGGTGAGACACTAGAACAGGCTGCCCAGAGAAGCTGTGGCTGCCCCCTCCCTGGAAGTGTTCAAGGCCAGGTTGGACGGGGCTTTGATTAACCTGGTCTAGTGGAAGGTGTCCATGGCAGGGAGGTTAGAACTAGATGATCTTTAAGTTCCTTTCCAACCCAAACCATTCTATGATTCTATGGATACAGACATATAGAGTGCAATGATATAATTTTCTGTCCCATTAACATAGCTATGGCCAGATCAGCAAATATAAAAAGTAGTTTTCCAATTCCTACCTGAGGTTAGTACCTGGAGAAATTAATTCCATAATTCAGGGTAAAATATGAGTCTCAGAACAGTGAATTTCCAGCTACTAGAACTTCACCGTCCACATAGGAAAACATAACCCTCAGTAGGCTCTTTCCACCTCAGATTTCATCACCACTAATAATGTTTTTTGGCTAACAATGTTTTTTGCGTTGTGTGGTGTTGGCCCCAATTCAGGTTTGGGGAAACTGAGGTACAGTGAAGTTAAAGAGGAACGTAGCCTGGAAGAGACTCTGGGACTTGTGACTGCCTTGCAGCACAATCCAGCAGAAAGCACAGTCCTCTGAATCTGGACTTTTCTACAGTGCTTTCAGAGCCCTACTCCATAATCCTGACTCCAGAGAATGCTGCACAGACTGCTTATATTATATTAAAGCACAAGATTTGGATATCAGTTCACTTAGAAAAATGCATGTGTGTCTGTTTGCATATGGATGCGTTCGGTGTGTGGGTGTGATTCCCTAAACACAAGGCGAAGTACCTATCACAGAGAATAGACCTTAAAAGGGCTTTCTGAGCTGTAAGTGAGAAACCAAAGCTGGGAAGAAAAAATAAAGCAAAAAAGCAACATTCCCACCACCAGCAACTCAAATTAAAAAGCAATTGTTTATGTAATAAAAAGAAAGCTTTGGAAATAGAGGCATAAATCACATTTGTTGTGAAATACCTGCCCCACTCCTGTCCCCAAGTGATAACAAAATGAGCTGGATGCCAGAGGAACTTCAGGTTGGATTCAGGCAACAGAAACATTATCAAGTCAAGCTTCATTTAGTGTTAGCTTGAGTTCCCCCATAAACTGGCAGTGCTCAGCTGTGCCATTGCCATCACTGTCCAACTGCTTGTATCCCCACAACAGCTTGAGGGAGATGTGAGCAGGCAGCCCTTTCATGTTTTTTTCTCCCACTTTCTGCTTTACGTGATGTCCCTCTGTATGATGACATGTCCATTCTGAGAGCCTGGCACTGCTTTCCAGGGAGCAAACCTGCAGGAGGGCTTGGGAAAGAGGAGAAACCACTCCCTGCCAGGAGAGCACATGTGACCCAGGACCCTGCCAGGACTCTCTACTGCTCTGGTTCACTTTATGGAGGAGCAGGGAGCCAGGCAGGCAGTGCTGCCAACTTCTGGGGATCTGAGGTGGCTGACAGCTGTCAGTCAATGTTAATACAAGTGAGCAAGACCCAACCGAATGGTGCACCAGCAAGAGTGGTGGGTGCCTAGCATGGGCAGAGGGAAACCAGCTGAAGTATTTAAAATGCTAGAGAGTGTGAGAGTATTTTTCCCCTTATCTTTGGTGAAGTTGAGGTCACTGCCTCATCTCCAATCCCATCACCCAGTGAGTCCTCAGAAATATCTGCATGATGCCAGATCCAGCCTGGCACTGACCGCTACCTTGGAGGTGCTGGAGGGCTGGCAGGATGGGGACTGCTGCTGATTTACTTACTCACTATGCATTCAGTGAGCGGCAAGGTAGGAAAGGGGGATTATTGAAAGGAGTGGGGAGAGAAGAAGAAAGGCAGAAGAAAAGATAATAAGAAAGCCCCCACTGCCCTCTGCCATTTTGCTGTTCACTAGAAGGCTCCCTATGGAATTATGCTGTTGTCATGCAGGAAATATGCAATAACTGAAAATACAGTGTCAAAAGGAATTTTTCAGGTTTTGACAGCTCATAAATTACAGTTCGTTGACTCCTCCCTAGGTCTAGATTTAAATTAATGGGCAGGCAGATATCTATTTCTTTTGCTCTTTTCTCTTGAGCAGTAGTGACAGTTTCTCAAGTCTCCGTATCCCCTTCCCTTTCTTACAAGCAGTCTTGCCCCGATGCAGATGAGCTGAACTTGCTCTCAAACCCCAGGGTGTGGCAGAGTGGTCCTCCCGACACCACCTCCCAGCACACAAGTGGGGAAGGCAAAGTCAAAGCACTGCTCCCTATAGCCAATAGTGTCTTTACAAAATCAAGCCCTTTCATAGCAGGTATTTGGCAGAAATGGTCATAGGCAAGTAAAAGTCAGAGATGCTCAGGTAAGTCAGTGATGGCTGCAGCATCTGAAGTGAAAGCAAGTGAAAAGAATAGGCCTACCTTCTAGATAAATCAAAATTGTATGAGATCATAGAATAGAATCATAGAATGGTTTGGGTCAGAAGGGACCTTAAAGATCATCTAGTTCCAACCCCCTGCCATGGGCAGGGACACCTTCCACTAGACAAGGTTTCTCAAAGCCCTGTCCAACCTGGCCTTGGACACTACCGGGGAGGGGGCATATACAACTTCTCTGGGCAACCTGTTCCAGTGTCTCACCACCCTCACAGGAAAGAAGTTCTTCCTTATATATAATCTGAATCTACCCTCTTTCAGATTAAAACCATTACCCCTAGTCTTATCACTACAGTCCCTGACAAAGAGTCCCTCCCCATCTTTCCTGTAGGTCTTGTTTGCAAACTTGGGAACTGGGGTTGTTGTCTGGAGAAGAGGAGGCTGAGCCTCATCGCCCTCTACAACTACCTGAAAGGAAGCTGCAGAGAGATGGGGATGAGCCTCTTTAACCAAGTAACAAGTGACAGGACAAGAGGCAATGGCCTCGAGTTGCGCCAGGGAAGGTTCAGACTGGATATTAGGAAGCATTTCTTTCCAGAAGGGGTTGTTAGGCATTGGAATGGGCTGCCCAGGGCTGTGGTGGAGTCCCCATCCCTGGAGGTGATTAAGAGTCGGGTTGACATATTGCTTAGGGATCTGGTGTAGTTGGGAACTGTCAGTGGTAGGTTAGTGGTTTGGCTAGATGATCTTCAAGGTCTTTTCCAACCTTGATGATTCTGTGAAGATATGGTAATGCTTCTCACTGTCCTATTCTGTCTGTTAAGTGTTGTTATCCTTAGTGTTTTGAATTAAAGTGACATACTTTTTTTGTTCCCCTAACGAGCCTGTCTTTTGCCTGTGACCCTTTAATGGGTGAGAGACCCCTCCCTGTCCTTATCTCCATTCCTGATTTCAGTTCCACTGATTTCTTCTCTTTGGTCTTATGAGTAATATTCGAAAAAGAACTGATTTCCTTCTCCCTCTTTCTCTCTCCCCTCCTCCCTGTTTTCTCCCTGTGTCTATTACAAGGATTTTAATAGAAAGAGTTTCAAATTGTAACACTCAGCAGCCCATGAGAATCAATGATTTTTTTTTAGTTACTGTTACCATATTATTTTGTATAATTATTGATACCTACCATCTAAATTCTCACGCAAAAAGCAATCACACACGTTGAAAAATAAGAATTAAAAAAATAATAAGTCTAACAACCTTTAACAACACAGACACAATCTTGAGAGAATGAAAACAGACAACAAAAGAGAAAATAACAAAAAATAAAGAGAACAGCCCATCGAACTAATTCATCTGCCCAGTAAGTGCAAGTGTGTGGTGGATCAGATACGCTTCATGGCAGGTGATGGGAGGTTTTGCACACACTCTGAAAGGATTTTGATGACTGCAATTACTCACTCACGCTTTGACATAGCACACAATGAAAGACTACAATTAGACAACTATTATGCCTAACTGCTGTTAGCAATGATGTTCATAGAAATGCAGCTCATTTTGTCATTGCAGTATTAATACTTCAGGTGCATTTGTGTATATGAGTTTGTGAAGGAAGAAGGGTGACAGTTCTTTTTTGTATTTGTGGCACTGTATAAATTATCTAGATTTATGCACACTGTCTCTAAATCTATATTCAAGTACAGAGTCATGTACATTGTTTTTCTGCCTGTATCTGCAGACTTGCACACATGGAGATGAAGCAGAATCCTCGTGATAATGCAGTGCACTTCTGGTCTGCACTCAGAGCCCACAGAAGGACTTAGATCGACTTTCTAGGTTTGCGATTAAGCTTTGCACGGGTATGTAGGAGACAGGCATGTGGTTTTCTGTCCTTAGCTTGTATCTTCTCAGGTTCTAATTCTTTGCATCACATTTCCCCTGCATCACTATATGCTGAGCAGTGTCTTCTGGATATGGCCTTGTTGGAAAGAGGTTTACTTTCACTGCAGAAAATTTTTAAACTGACAGAAGATTTTTAAACTGAAATTATTACCTCTGCTCAGCAGACACAACCCAGTGCTATTGGCCACTTCTTTAAACTGGAAGTGTGTGGGCTTTCAGTGAACTCAGAGCACACTGGCCATCATATGCCACTGGAGACTTTGGGATATAACTAAATGTGGGAGTTATTCTGGAATAATTAATTTATAATAACTAATATTAATAATGCTTAATAATAAGAGAAAGTAATAGCTAGCAAGAATATCCAAAATTGATTTATCTAATTTGAGCTACAGCAGTCTGACTAAAAAAAAGAGCACCCAGATAGGGAATTAATTAAGAAAAGCTATTCCATTTTAAATGTACACTATACCTTAAACTGAATGAACGTATCTGTGTAAAGAGCCCTTTTGATTTATTTTATCTTCTCATAAAGGGAATTCTAGTTAAATATTGCCAAAAGGAGTCAAATCACCAGTGGGACAAGGGCTCTGTGCTCTGCGTGGGAGCAGAGCTGCAGGATATGCCAGGGCTGGGTTGAGCCCTTGCTCTTGCCTTAGCTGTGTGCGCAGCAGTTCTCACTGTAGTTACCAACAAGACAATCACTGCATGAGTAATATATTCTTAGATTTATACAGCCTAACTTAGGTAATGCAAAATCCAGAGGCAAAAGCAAATTTACCCCAATTTTACAATCAATCAGTTTTTTAATTGATTTATTCCTGCATCATCAGGATGAAAACATCCATACAGCCCTGCAACACACTCATACCTCCTGCCAGTAAACATTTAGTCATGAACATTTTTGGACTGCATCGAGAAATCCTCCCAGGAAAGTCAGTCACAATGAAATGAAATGCAAGCGTACCCACTAATGACCAAATCATAAGGTACAAAATAATACAAAACAAGAGTAATAAACCTCTGCAGAGAATTGCATCATTGTTAATGAAGCAAGTAATCATTAGACCATTGTTTGAAAGCGGTGCTTATTGCATGACTGCATAGATGGAAAATGAGCAGCAGCCTGAAAAATGTTGTGTCCTGAAAGTAGCTACTGTGTGAGAATTGTTTAGGAATCATGAATCTAGGAGATCTTTTCCTGATGGCTGCTCTACAGATCTTCTTTCCTAGAGAAGGCAACACCTAACCTTCTCTAGGCCCTAAATTCCAGTTTGTGATTTATCAGCAGGAAATAGATATTTGGGTACTGAGAGCAATGAAGACCCAGCAGGCTGGACACCCCAGGGAGGTGCTCAGATGATCTGCTTGTGTTGATGTCTGTGCTTCCACGGATCCTTGTTGTGGTTAGAGGAGACAGGCCAGGGGAAAGCAGGAAAAGCAGCACGTGGGGAGCCATGGCCAGGGATCATGCAAGGAATTGCAGCAGCTCATGTTGCTCCCAGATTTGAGGGTCCTGCAGCCAGGGGTTTCTCTCTCATAGGAAGAGAAGGGAGAAGAAGGACACCAACACTGTCTGCCTTTCCCTTTGTTTGTCTGCTTGCCTTTCCGCTTTCCATTCATCAGGCTATTTCACCCAGGGAGCCAGCTGCAGAGGTTTCCTAACATGAATGAATTTGGCCTGAGTCAAGGCAGTTCCTTGTCATAAGTCTCTGGGGCTTTCTTTTGGGACACTAGAGTTGTTAATAGCACGTCTGCTTTTCCCAGCTTTCGGGGTGGTCGCATCAGGTGGCAGGTGACAGGGCTTGTCACCATTTGTAAATGTCAAGTAGGGCATAGGGAGGCCACACATCAAAGTTCAGGTCCAGATAGATGTAATTTGCCTCCTGCCGTCTCATAAACTGTCCAGGCTTCCTTCATCTCCCCAGCAGGGTTTCCAGCTGCAGACATCCCCGAGACCTGACAAAGCGGTGACAGTCCTGCTGCAGGGTGGATGGATATACGGCAGAGCAGAGAGGGGATTTGCAGGGCCATTTTTGCAGCGAGACAGGATCGAAATAGGGGACTGGGAGTGCTGGCATGGGCTTGGTTTGGCAAAGCAGGTGGCACCCCATACAGTAGCACCCTGTTCCACTAGTCCTGCTTCCTACGCTGGGTGTTTTCCAACAGCGCTCTGCTAGGAGCACAGATCTGTAAAATGCCTGGCAATCCATGTAAAAAGGTAATGCACAATGTTTTCAGTGCTGATGTTTAAGTACATGTGGCATCTGCTGTGAGTGCCTGCTCTGCAAAAAGGAAACTTTCAATATAAAATCCCGAGCACTCAAGAAATGAGCTTCTGCTGGGTGAAACTCCATCAGCAAAAAGCTCATTCCAAGCACCCAGATCCTGGCTTGAAGCCACATCTGGAAGCCACATGTCAGCAAGGGCACTCATTCCTCAAACTGACCATCTGGGACAGATGTTTTCCTGTCTCAGAGAGCCCTTTTGGCTTTCCAAAACCTGAGCATGGGAGCTGTGCACAGAGGAAAGGAACTGCCATAGCAGATCGTACCTTGGACCTGGAGCAGCTTATGGGCTTTACAGTCTGTACCCCAGCATTATACACCACCTTTTGGAGATTAAGGTCCCAGTACTTAAACTAGGGGTGTTAGTCTTAAATACACGAGCAACTCCATTGCTTCAGTGAGACGGCACAGGATTTAAACTATGTATGTGTTTAAGCACCTGGCATACGAGGCTTTCTCTCCAGTGCACCTCTCACTCCCCTGGGCTTACTTTCAACTCCTTCCACTTTATAGTCTGTGGCCTCTGCTGTAAATTCAGTGAGCTAGGGAACTGATTTTTAAAAAATACTTTCTGCTTGAAATATTGCAAGAAAAGAGCAGATGAGAATATATATCAGTTAAATGCTTTTTTAAAACATATATGACATGACACAACACAGTGGATTCTAAAATTAATTATAGTACCAAGAAACCCCCAGCTGGAATTTCCTAAAATATGGCTTTCCTGCTCTGAAACCACTTTTAAAGTTTTAAAGCTTCCTGATACAGAATAATATTTACTAGCACAGAAGGGAATTGCTCCCTTATTGCATTCCAAGCATGCAAGCCACTGAAAATCAATATAACAAAGTAGGAAAGAAAGAATAAGAGCATGCCCACTCATCTCCCCACCTCCACACACACAGACAGACACATCCATACATATGTCTCCTCCCCACCATGACAGGTAATGGCCCTCTCTAACCTTAGAGGTTGGCAGTGAAGAAAGATGAAGTTTGTCACATTGTTCCCAAGCAGTAAGTTGTACAGCTAGGTCACCTCTGATTTTTAACTAGTCAGTCAAGGCTATCTTTCCACAAGTAGCACACAGCTGCCATTCCCCAACAAATGAGTGAAATGATGAATCCATGTCACAGTTGAGGACACCATCTAAACTTCTGATATCCCCTTCAGTTTGGTAACATGATTTGAGATGACAGGGACATGAGACAGGGCTGATGAGAGCCAGGAATCTCCATAACAGGTCTCCTTGTGCAGGCAGCAAAGGGATGACCTCTGGACATTTCAGAGACACAGTGAAGAGGTGGAAGGTCACATCTAAAAACTGCTACTCCAGGGTAGTGGGCTGGAGGAAGGAAGCTGATCGCTACTTGATGCCAGAGTCTGAAGGAAGACAAGATGTTGCAGGAGCAGCAGTGATCCAGGAGATGCCTTCCAGACATCCTGCTTTCTCAATGCACTTCAGTACTGAAGCAGGAGAAAAAGGAGGAAAGGAGGAATGGCTCACTTGTTGATTCTGCATAAATAGCTAAAATTTCCGCAGAAAGGCTGCACTGCTCTTAAAAGAGGTCAGATCTTGTCTTTGGTAAAAAGAATCCTTTTGATTTCTGTGTGGCTTGCAGACCTGTTTGCAGGAGAAACACACAGTCCTGTCTGCTAGTTTGGGATTTATTTAAGTGCTGCTCTTTCAATACCAAAACAGAGGTCCAGTGCAAAAGCGATATCCCCCATCTGTCTCCCCATGGCACGGTGTAACTGGGGGCTGTGCTATTGAAGAGATTTTGTTTGCTGGAGGGGGCCTGAAAATGTTTTTGGCCCATGGTGACGTGCAGGGCAGATATCTTGTGAACCAGACATCAGCTGCAGGGTTAGCAGCAATCACTAAGTGCTGATATTTGTCAGGTGTGGGAAGGTAATGTAGGTGTCTGCCATCTCAAAAGTCTTTGTGCCACATATTTTTTCTTCCACTGGTAATGCAGATGAAGGAGAAGAGAAATGCAGAGCCTGGATTATCTGGCACTGTGAACTGAAGCTGAGCCAAGATGAAGTCTCTGCAAGATCAGCAAACCCACCATATCCTCAGTGGCTCAGATCTGCCCTTAAAATACATTCCAGGATGTATTTCTAAACAATGCAGTCTGTGCCAGTCCTCAGCAGCCATAGCCTTGCCTGCAGCCTGACAGCTTTATGACCTCCCTTTATCCTGCTCTCTCTCACTTGTCCTTTGGTGCATGGGGTATTCAGGGTGATGGCTAGTGCCAGTGTTAATGGGAATAAAACTTAGAGGCTGCTGGAGGGAATCAAGGCCTCCGTCTTTCCAAGCCATCACTGCTTTGCAAGCTCTGGCTCTCACCTTTAATGTGGAATCAGCTGTCTTGGCACATGGAGGATTCACCCTGTGGGATACCTTGCTGACTTTTCTCTTCACCTTGACTCAGACATGCACAATAGAAATAGCAGCTGTGTACACCAATGGTTTCAGACCCTTCTCTGTTTCAATTAGAGAGGTACATGGTTGTGCAGAGGAGGCTTTCAAGGAGGATTCATGGGTTTTCTTTTGAGTCTTAACACATAAAAAAAAAAAAAAAGAGTTGCACTGAGCTATCTGTTCCTCCAAAGCACCTAGGAAGCAGTCCGTGGTTCTGCTACCCTCCCTTGTCTGATGTGGGAGCACAGATTACATTCAAAGTGCATCACTACCCCTTCACGCCAGTCATACTGACACAAAAGCATTGTACACTGGCAAAATCCATCCCCCACACCTCTGCAGTGAATTCTCCCAGCAGAAGGACTTGAGGACAGCACCAAGGGGTGAAGAGCATTGCTGAGAGGTAGCAATGATGGAAAGGCAGAGTATTACTCACCTCCATGTCACCCCATCCTTGTAATTGTAGTGCATAGTGGAGCACAGCTGTTGCAATAACGAGGTCACCCTGTGAACAGATCAGCCCTAGGGGTGGGGAAGAGGTGACCTTATGGCACTGAAGAGCATTCTCCCAAGGCCTGGGGGGAAAGTAGCATCTCCCAGTTATCCTGCTCCAGCTCCTAGTCAACACTTTCCCGGACCAGGTACATCAGGCTCCTGGTGTTGAGATTCACACAAGCTATTTTGCCCCTACAACCTCCTGGTGCTGCAGAGGAGATGTGAAATAGCTGGGAGGGTGGTAGGTGACAGCTGAGCACCCTTTGATGCTCACACCAAGGCATACTCAGCCTTAGGATATCCTTGTGTCCTAGAAGGTCTCTCAGAAGCACCCAGCACACCATCACCTAAAAAATGAAACCAGTTCCACAGTCAGAGGTGCTCCTGTTACTGAAGCAAGAGTTTTCTCCCTGCCCTACTCCTCCATATCCCTCACTAGTCTGGAGGGAAATAGTGTAGATCACCTTCCATGATAAACGCCATCCTTGTCCAGGAGAGAGAGAAAGAGGAGGAAAACCTGACTGCAAATACTGGGAGCTAGGGTAAACTCAGAAATTGTTTTAAAAGTAGAGAGAATTAGTTTTATCTTTAGTTGATCTTCTTTTTTCTTTTTATCTTTAAAGAATTGACATGAAATTGTTCTAAAAGAAGTCAAGCTAGCATCTTCCCTGAGACAGTCGCCACTTGGCCCTGGGAAAAGGCTGTGTGCTCTGCAGTGTCCCATGAGGAATGCACCTGGATATGAGGGGTAGTGCCTGCTAGAGGGTTGTGCAGGGAAGCTGCTACAAGTATACTTGAAATTGCTAATGTACAGGGACCTGTAATACAAGACATTTAGTTTTAACATTAGACATCACTTATGTTTTACTAGCTTTTATTTTTTCCTGTATTTTTCCTGTATTTTAATGTAATGTATATAATTTCATTTATACTTTTTTTTCCTAACTACCCTCTGTAGTCGTTACCCAGTTACCCACTTGTAAGATGTTTTGAAACCTTTAACTCCTTGCCTAGTAAAGATAAGACAGACCTTGGACAGTCTGAAAAACTCCCTGAGTACATCCCTAATAGCAGGAACCTAAAGAAAACAAGTGCCTAAGAAGACGCCAGTGTCAAGATAAGTGCTGAGAGCTGGAACAAACAGGAGCTGAAGGACGGATGAAGTAACTCTATGACCATGTATGGACACTAGAGACCTAAAGTTCACTAAGGGACAGTGTGAGAAAGGCTGTGTGGACCCCTAAGGAGGGGAGAAGACCCTCACTCTATTTTTACTACGCATGCTCAGACTATGTAAATGAATTCTGAGAACCCATTAGCATAAGACTGCCTTTTCTAAGAAATCTAATGCATACGTATGCTTTTTGTGTATATTAGTCAGAGAGTTTTGTTAGTAGGTGCGGCACTTGTGGTGGAGCGATCCCCAGTGCTGCCCAGCGCTGCGAATAAAGAATCCCTGCTTAACACTTATACTCAATCCTGACTGTTGAGTGAACCTCTTTGTTTCAGTTGCAGAAATGATAGGGCTTAGAAACCAATCAGGATTTTCACAGCAATCTCAAGCTGTTTGAGGCCTTGCCCTCTGCTGTCATATACACACTTGAGAATTTTTTCTTTCTTTTTCAATAAATCCCTGGTTTTCTAGTCCTCAGGAGTGTACCAAAGTTTGAAACTGATGCAAGTTCAAGCTAAAGGCTCAGCAGGAGAAAAATAAAGGAACCTCAAATCTATTATTAAATAAGTAAAACATCACAACATCTTTAGGTCTGACATATTTTCTGAGTCCTTCAAGTTGCTAATAAACACTAAGCAAATGGCTGGAGCTTTCATCCTCAGCTCTGATAATGCTTGGGAAAATATTCAGAAATATACCTGTCAACATTTGGAGACTTGAAAGTGTGAGAAACTGTGGACTAAGGTATTGTTTATTAAGATTTATGTTAAGCTCAATGTAAAGTTAGACGACAGAAATCACTCATGCAAACAACCACCGGACGCCGCCTGTGTGAGATAAGATAACTGTAATCACTCACACAAACTGAACCAGATACTGCTCATGCGAGATAACCGCCAGATTTCCAGGAAGCGACAAGAAACAGGACAAGACAGCCCCATATAAGGATATATGAGTGAGAGGTCAACTATGAGACAAAGAGGGAAGACTTCTTACTTCGGCCTCAACAAATACCAGGAGGCAGGAAACGACCCCCCCTAACAACAACTGAAGCATGCGCGGAGTACCTCCACTACCTCATGAGCACGGAAGTAAAGATGTATAAAAAGGGGACTGTTTGAACTACTCAGCACGGCAGTTGGCGGAGCGCAGACTCCCCTGCTGTCCAGCGCTGTCTTTGCTCATATTCTACTTGCTATAATTAATAAAGAGTGAATTATAGTCCATTGTGGTCTCAATTTATAACAATTCCTGGTGCCGTGACTCGGATAAGGAACGGTGGGCTTCTGTCCTCCGGGGAGGCGCCCCGCGGCAATCCGCGGCCCCGCGACTGACAGCCTACCTCAACCTTACCGACGAACCTAAATTCTAGAATAGTGAGCAAAGGAGAAACCGGTAAAATCCCATAAAATTCTGTGCACGGGAGTCCGGACGAAGACGCAGGACGCGTAAGTATATTGCGAATTTGTTCGCAGGTTTGCCGTTTGAGCGGGACTGGGTTTCCTGGAATATAACGAATGAGAGGTTCGATATACTGAACCAAGCGAGTGTGGACTCTTAAGTACTGCGTTTCCCATCTCCCGCGAGGGATTGGGCCAGGAACAAGGGGAGTGAGTGAGTGTATGTTTGTGGATATTCCAGAAGATGGGGGCGAAGGGCAGCAAGCCTTCGACTCCCATGGGAAGGGTACACACTGTACCTAAGAATACCCCTTTGGCATATGTCTTAGACAATTGGAGATATTTCCCTGGAACCCTAGGGAAAGATAAGCAGAAAATGATAGAATACTGTACTAAGATATGGGGAGGGAAGAAGATTTCTAAAAATACCTTTTGGCCAGTCTATGGGTCAGAAGAAGATTGGGTAAGACAGCAATTAAACCTCTGGGTCAATAATAAAAAACCCCTTAACCCGGAGGAGAGTCAGTATGCGGAAGTATGGATAAAAAGACCGGGAGCTAAACTTTACCCACTGAATGAAGTAAAAACTAAACAAAAGAAAAAGCAGGAAGAGTTAGACGAAACCCTTCTAACCCCCCTCCTTACATTCCTCCTCCTGCTCCCGCAGCCCCTCCCGAGGTCCCCAGAGCTCCCACTCCCCCACCGGAGTCGGAACAAGGGTCTTCCCCTCCTCCTACACGCGTGACTAGAAGTCAAAAAGGGGCAGCTCAGATGTATCCTCTAAGGGAAATGCCCATGGGGGGACCTCAGCCTATGATTGGATATATTTCTGTACCCCTAAACTCGGCTGACCTACGAGATTTTAAAAGAACCGAGATGGGAAACTTGATTGAGGACCCACTTGGAGTGGCAGAAAGATTAGATCAATTTTTGGGACCAAACCTTTATACTTGGGATGAGATGCAATCTATCCTTGGTCAATTATTTACTACCGAGGAAAGAGATATGATTAGACGAGCAGGAATGAGACTGTGGGATGTTCAGCATGCCCAGGGACCCCAAGCAGATATCAAATGGCCACTCCAAAGACCTAACTGGGATAATCAGGATCCGGTGCATAGAACTCATATGCAAGATCTGAGAACTATAGTAATTCAGGGGATTAGAGAAGCAGTACCCCGTGGCCAGAATATCAATAAAGCATTTAATGAAATGCAAAAGAAAGATGAGAGCCCTACTGAGTGGCTGGAACGACTGAGGAAAGTCCTTCAACTATACTCTGGGGTAAATCCAGACAACCCTTTAGGGCAAGCGCTCTTAAAAACTCAGTTTGTAGCAAAATCATGGGAAGATATCAGAAAAAAGATTGAAAAGCTAGAAGACTGGCAAAATAGAGGGTTGGATGAATTATTGAGGGAAGCTCAGAAAGTCTACGTAAGGCGGGAAGAAGAGAGCAGCAAGCGACAAGTAAAAATGATGGTAGCAGCTGTCAGAGAGGATCGCAACGGGCGGACTGGTGAACACAGATCTGCTGGAATAAAACAAGGGAACGCAGTAGTAAAGAAGGAACAGAGATGTTGTTTTTACTGTGGAAAGAAGGGACACATAAAGAAGAATTGCAGAGAAAGGATCAGGGATGAGGAAATATTGAAAGCAGAATAGGAGAGTCAGGGGCTCTATATTTTAGGGGACCGGAGTCATCATGAGCCCTTGATAAAGTTAAAAATAGGTCCCCATAAACAAGAGTTCACCTTTTTAGTAGACACAGGGGCTGAGAAATCGACTATTAGGCAAATACCTGAGGGATGTAAAGCTTCCCCTGAAAAAGTACAAGTAATAGGGGCAAAAGGAGAACCCTTTAAAGTAAGCAAAATCAAAAATGTGATATTCGAAACTGAAAATAAATTTGGAATGGGTGAACTCTTGCTCGTCCCTGAAGCAGAATTTAATCTGTTGGGACGGGATTTAATTGTTGAACTACAATTAGAAATCAAAGTAGAAAATCAAGAGCTAACGGTGTCTGCTTATCCTTTGACCGTGGATGATCAAAAACAAATCAACCCCGATGTCTGGTACTCTCCGGACACAATAAGTAAACTAGAAATCCCACCGATTAAAATTCAAATTTCCGAACCCCACATACCTGTAAGGGTAAGGCAATATCCTATATCCTTAGAAGGACGGAGGGGATTAAAACCAGAAATTGATCGATTGTTAACACAAGGAATCTTAGAACCTTGTATGTCACCCTTTAACACTCCTATTTTGCCTGTAAGGAAGCCAAATGGAAAATATCGGCTTGTACATGACTTAAGGGAAATAAACAAAAGAACTATCACCCGGTTCCCTGTAGTAGCAAATCCATACACACTGTTAAGCAAGCTAGGACCCCATAACTCCTGGTATAGTGTGGCTGATTTAAAAGATGCCTTTTGGGCCTGTCCATTGGCAGAAGAATGCCGTGATTATTTTGCCTTTGAATGGGAAGACATAGAGACAGGCCGAAGACAGCAATTGAGATGGACCGTGCTCCCCCAAGGGTTCACTGAGTCCCCTAATCTGTTTGGACAGGCCCTGGAAGAACTCTTAAAAGAATACCGGGTACAAACGGGAAACGTGCTGTTACAGTATGTAGATGATCTGCTCATAGCAGGGAACAATAAGGAGGATGTAAGAAAAGAAAGCATTCGACTCCTAAACTTTCTTGCACAAAAGGGACTACGGGTATCACAAGAGAAGTTACAATTTGTGGAGGAAAAAGTGAAATATTTGGGACATTATTTGTTTAATGGCAAAAAAATATTGGACCCAGAGCGCATTAAAGGAATTCTAGAATTACCTATGCCTGTCACTAAGAGGCAAATTCGGCAGGCATTAGGGCTATTTGGGTATTGTAGACAATGGATAGAGAACTACAGCTTTAAAGTTAAATTTTTATACGAACAATTGTCTAAAGACAAAATACTCAAGTGGACCCCTCGGGATCAAGAGCAGTTTGCTAATCTCAAAAGGGAGCTAAGTCAAGCACCGGTTTTAAGCCTCCCAGATTTAAAGCGGCCATTCCATTTATTCGTTAACATACATGAAGGAACGGCATTCGGAGTATTAACTCAGGAATGGGCCGGACAAAAGAAGCCGGTGGCATACTTATCGAAGCTGTTGGATCCTGTGAGCAGGGGTTGGCCAAGTTGTTTACAAATCATTGTCGCTGCTGCCTTATTACTTGAGGAAACGAATCGCATTACCTTTAATGGAGAAGTTGTCTTATATGCACCTCATAACATCAGGGGAGTGTTACAACAAAAAGCGGAAAAATGGCTTACAGATAACCGACTATTGAAGTATGAAGGAATACTCATAGAATCCCCTAAACTTCCTTTAAAAACTATTGGAGCAGTTAACCCCGCTGAATTTTTGTACCCAGGAGAAGGTAATGAACTATTACACAATTGTTTTCAAACAATTGAACAACAGAAACAGCTGTCCGGACTGCTGAGCGTGGATGGACTCATGCCAGTCGCGTTAAAGGCCCAGTGACAAGACCCCACTGGAAAGTAATCAGTACTCCAGGTGACACCAAGATAACCCTGAAAAGATAAAGTAATGATAAAAACTTTGCTTGATCATTTTGTCGCATTACCTTTTGGTATAAAGTGTGTATTGTTGTTTATATTCGCAATAATTATTTCTCTCTTCGTATATTATATATGGAAGCATACAAAATGTACTAAAGGAAATTGTTAAACTCATGCAACCACACAATATTGAATATAGAAAATATGTTGATATAAACACTCTAGATATACGAATTAAGTGTAATAATTTGAACCGCAATTGTTATCCGTTTGCTTGTTCCAAGTGTATGGTATGCCAGGATAAATGGTGGACTCACTGTGAATGTGGATACCCTTCAATAGGGGTTTGCACACAGTGTTGAAAAATCCAAAGAACTCTCACTGAGTGGAAATCAAAGCAATTAGAGTCTAAACAAGAAATTATTCAAGAATCCCATGAGGGGTGGGAAATTTTTACCAAAGGAATAAACCCTCAATATTATTGTTACTATTCCAACGAACCAATCCCCTTTGTAACTGAAATCTTGGCTATAAAGTGTAAGAAGGGAAGTACCAACTGTGCCTTGCCTCATCCCATTAGTTAAAGCTGTAAAGTGGGAAGCCTATATAAACAGGCAGAAAGCCCAAAACAGCTGTTCTCCTGAAGAATTCCCTTGCTGCCGAGAAGATGGTACACCCCGTGGCTCGAAGCAACCGAGTCGACGGGCGAGGCAGAGGAGGAACAAACTGTGGAGAAAAGAATCAGAACAATGGGACACAAAAGCAACAATGGCCAAACTTCCCCAGGGATGATAAAAATATACTTAAATTGGCAAAATTGACAGACACCTTTTTTTCTGGTGTACCGCTAGTTTTGTTATTGATAATAACCCAAGCAAATGGAAACCCCCATGAACCAATGCTCTGGAAACTATATAACTTACAGGAATCTAGACTAATACAAAATCAGACCTCTCCGGGAAATTGGAATTTTACTGTCCAATTAGTCTCAATGATTCCTGTCGATATCCAAAGAGGCTGGGAGGCGACGGAAGCCAACTCTAAAGCCTTCTATGTGTGTCCAGCTTCCAATCCTGGAAAGAGTTATTGCAACTATCCAGGCCATTTTTATTGCGGTTATTGGGGTTGCGAGACAATAGCCTCAGACTGGCCAACAAAAGGAGATAAATATATAAGTATCACTTGGGGACCTCCAGGTTGCATTCCACCACAACATGGATCTGACGGCTCCGGGGTCTGGGGATCCGTAAGGGGGGTGAAATCATCTCCATCAGAATGCGACAGAATAGAAATTGAAGTTAAACAACCAGAAGATGACACATGGTTAATTGGCCGTACCTGGGGAATTAGATATTGGGAACCTGGAGCAGATAGAGGAAGCTTTTTCAAAATAATAAAAGAAAGGATACCCCACGATCCTTTACCAGTAGGACCAAATCCGGTCCTGAATCCACCCACTTTCTCTAAAAAAAGGTTGTCCCCGTGAACATCGCAACCTCTTCCCCAGACTCCTTCTTGAAAACAGCTAATGGTACCATGACTGAATTCTCCTTATCCAGGGATTTAAAGTTGTTAGAATCCAAAGACCCTTTATGGAATCTAATGCAAGCCTCTTATCGTACCCTTAATGAAAGCAAACCAAATTTAACTGAAGAATGCTGGTTATGTTATAATATTAGACCACCATATTTTGAGGCAATTGGAAAACCAGGAAGGATTCGATGGTCTAACGGTTCAAACCCACGAGAATGTCCATGGGATGGCCGGAGGAATCATACGCAAGGAATTACTATTCAATTAGTAACGGGTCAAGGAAAATGTATAGGTACAGTGCCCGAAAAGTATCAGCCTTTATGCAACCGAACAGTCACTAATACCAATATAGAGAAACACAAAAATCAAAAGGACAAATGGGCTATCCCGACACCAGGAGCTAAATGGGTTTGTTCAGACATCGGAATAATGCCTTGTCTATCTCTAAACGTGTTTAATCAATCTCAGTTTTGCGTGCAGGTAATTATTGTTCCTCGTCTAATCTATCACACCTCGGAAGAAATATTGCATCACTTTGAGGGAGACCGGAATAGACAAAAACGAGAACCAATTACAGCGGTAACCCTTGCTACACTACTGATAGCGGGTGGAGTTGGAGCAGGCACAGGTATAGCCTCTCTAGTACAAGGTCAGGAATTACAAAGTTTGCAAATGGCTGTAGATGAGGATTTAGCAAAAATAGAACAATCTATCCAAAATTTAGCCACTTCAGTAAAGTCTTTATCAGAAGTAGTGCTACAAAATAGAAGAGGATTAGACCTATTATTTTTGAAGGAAGGAGGGTTATGTGTAGCTCTCAGTGAAGAATGTTGTTCTTTTGCTGACCATACGGGAGTCGTCCAAGACACCATGTCCGAACTTCGGAAAAGGTTAGACCAACGTAGAAAGGATCGTGAAGCGGGCAGGTCATGGTATGAAAACTGGTTTAATGTTTCACCTTGGCTAACCACTTTGTTGTCGGCTTTAGCAGGACAGCTTATTATGTTGATCCTGGGACTTATATTTGGGCCTTGTATATTACGCTATATTTTTCATTTTATTAAAGAACGGTTTGACGCAGCTAAATTGCTTATTTTAACCTCGAGAGTAGAATATGAAAGTGTATCTAATAATGAAGATGAAAATTATTGTGAATGTATTATGCCACGCGAAAATCATTATTGTGAGTGCTATAATAAATGTCGAAATTGTGAAAAAGAAATTGTTCACAAGAATGAAGATGAAAGTAGCACCTAATAAACAATAGGATAAAAAGAAAAAGGGGGGATTGTGAGAAACTGTGGACTAAGGTATTGTTTATTAAGATTTATGTTAAGCTCAATGTAAAGTTAGACGACAGAAATCACTCATGCAAACAACCACCGGACGCCGCCTGTGTGAGATAAGATAACTGTAATCACTCACACAAACTGAACCAGATACTGCTCATGCGAGATAACCGCCAGATTTCCAGGAAGCGACAAGAAACAGGACAAGACAGCCCCATATAAGGATATATGAGTGAGAGGTCAACTATGAGACAAAGAGGGAAGACTTCTTACTTCGGCCTCAACAAATACCAGGAGGCAGGAAACGACCCCCCCTAACAACAACTGAAGCATGCGCGGAGTACCTCCACTACCTCATGAGCACGGAAGTAAAGATGTATAAAAAGGGGACTGTTTGAACTACTCAGCACGGCAGTTGGCGGAGCGCAGACTCCCCTGCTGTCCAGCGCTGTCTTTGCTCATATTCTACTTGCTATAATTAATAAAGAGTGAATTATAGTCCATTGTGGTCTCAATTTATAACAAAAGAATTGTCCACATTTTCAAGTTTGATCAAGCTTGTATACAGAAATGGTTCTGCAAAATCAGGCTTAGATGCATGTATTGTTTTTCATATCTCTAACATGGAGTCAGTCAGAAAGAGAAACAGAGGAGTCTTAGGCAGAAACTGCATTGAAATAAGAGTAGCTTTTCCCCAAAACACAGCTCTCCTTATTCTTATTTCAGGTATTCACCAATTATTTAAAAAGAAATTCTTCCTCATAGTCTTCAACAATGCTTTACCTTGCAGTCCACTTTTTGAAATAGCCTAAATAAAAGGCATAGTCATGGTCATATATAACCTTGACCTACAGATATTCAAAATATAGCTCCTAGTCAGCATTTACTCCCTCCAGGGTAGGATAAATTTAACCAAGCAGTCCCCCTCATTGAATCTCAAGACAGACCAACACTCATTTCACTACAGATATCATAAGGACCATGTTGTAAATTGATCATGGCCAAATGCAGACTGTGAAAGTCCATGAAATTACTTTCAGCTTGTTGAAGTATTTTGCAAATATTAATTAAACTTTAGATCACCTGGCTTAAATCAGAATACCAGAACTACTTCAAAACGAACTTTAAAATTGCCTGCTGTGAGCAGTAGCCTGGAGTGCATTTCCTCCAGAGGTGTACACCAACCAAAATTATACAATTTCATGGAAATGGCACAAAAATATTGTAACATGTGTAAGGGAAAGAATGTTGTTTTCGCATGATAAGCCTGAAGGGAAGGGCAGGAGCGATTCACTAAACCAATCAATGAGACCAATTTACAACTATTGAAATCCCTGGCCTAGGGCTAGAAGGCAAGTGGTCTTTTTGTCAACTGTGATGACCCAGTACTTGGAACTGGCTTTAGATGGATGCAGATACCGAAAGACTTGGGGCGAACTTTTCCATCTTAGTACGCTTGCGTGATGAGCTCATGCATATTAACTTCTCCTCCCTGGAGAAAGCCAAGGTTCATTTCCATGAACATGCGATGTATGAACACATACATGAAGGGGCGTATCGGTAGGCGGTTCGGGAAGTCTGTACACCCTGTAGTACTCAGCCAATGAGGAATCAGGGGAGGGAACTCACGGTCGGGAGAAGGGAATATAAACCATTGCACGATGGCCGTTAGGCGCGTCCACTTGATGGGGGCGCCCGGTCTTGCAAGAACGTAATAAAGAGTGCTTCACACCGCATCCTGTCTGAGCTATGGATAATTGGCAACTGAGCGTTTCTCACAATTTGGGGGCTCGTCCGGGATCGAAGTCGTCGCCTGGGAGTCTCCGCCGTTGAGGGCGAGGAGGCGCGCCCTGTTGATTTCAACGGTCTCGCGAATCATCGACGGTGACTCCACGGGGACCGACTGAGACCCTGAGACTGATAATATAGACAGGCCTTGTGAACCACTGGGGGCAAAAGGATAAAAAAAAAAAAAAAAGAGAGGAACTTTGGAAAGCGCTGTTAGACCAGGCAACTCTTGTGCACGGACCAAGGTAAGAAAATTGGACTGTTAAGTACTGCCTTGGTGGTCTGGGAGATTCTGGTGGGTGGGAGCGAGTGAGCCGTACGTCAGTACGGGCTGAGGGCGGAGTCCGCAGTGGCGGCTCTGCTGTGCCGCGAGGAAAACGACCAGAAGTCTCGGGAAAAAAAATGGGGAACAAAAAGACTAAGCTTAGCGGGAATTCAGGGAAGGTCCCTGAAAACATTCCCCCGTACAGTCCATTGGGGAGAATGTTGTTACGATGAAGGAACGTTCCAAATACAAGGGGAAGGACAAAAAGAAAATGACACATTATTGTGTTTTTGTGTGGACAAAGGAGCCCATTTTGGGACGTAAGGCTTTTTGGCCAAAATATGGGTCAACTAAGAACTGGTTATGTCAAGAGTTCAAAGACCCCTTTTTCACAAGAGGAGTCTTGACTACACCTCCTGTTGGGTCCAACAAAGGACTGAACACCTTTTTACCTTAAAGGTGGAACAGGAGGAGTGGGAAGAAACTGGGGATGAAAAGCCTCCAGAAGCTATCGTTGTGGGAGACTGGGGCATTTTGAGAGAAAATGCCCAGAGTTAAAGTAATTCCAATCATGAACTTTGAAGACAGAATAGAGCAGTCAGGGGTTCTTTAGCTATAAATCCCACCAAGAGCCCTTGATAAATTGGAGGGTGGGACCCCGGGAGTGATACCGGGGCAAGCAAGACTTCTTTAATTATATTCCCTTGGGGTTGGAGCTATCGGACCAATGGGCGTCGGTGGCCGGCATAAAAGGGGAAGGGTTTACGGTTTCTGTATTTAAAAAAAAAAAAAGGGACAATTGTGGGACAACTGTTATATCTCCCAAAGGCAGGCAGTAATCTGCTGGGCCGGGATTTGGTGATACGACTAGGATTACAAATCCACACTTATAAGGAATGTGTATGACTATTACTATGAATACTCTGACAGAGAAAGATGAGGTAGATATAAACCCCATCGTGTGAGTCAAAGAGGGTAATAGGGGAGGACTAAAAACCCCCCCTTAAAAAAAAAAAAAAAAAAAAAAATTATTTATTTGCCTTTGAATGGGAAGACGCCCAGACAGGGCGCAAACAACAGTTGAGGTGAACTGTTCTACCTCAAGGATTTACAGAATCCCCTAATTTATTTGGGCAGATATTGGAACAAACTGTGGAACAATTTAAGCCACCTGAAGGGGTCATGTTACTACAGTATGTGGATGACATTTTACTCTCAGGGGAGGAGCGGTCTGAGGTGAAAATAGCCACTGATGGACTCCTTAATTTTCTGGGAAAACAAGGGTTAAGGGTCTCAAAGGCCAAACTCCAATATATAGAAAATGAAGTTAAGTATTTGGGCCATTTAATTACAGAAGGGAGACGAAAAATAAATCCCGAAGGGATTCAAGGGATAATTACCGCTCCCTGGAACTAAGAAAGAATTAAGAAAGTTTTGGGGATTGACTGGGCATTGCCGCCTATAGATTGAGGCCTATGCACAGAAAACAAAGGGGTTGTATCTTAAACTCCTGCATGAGGAACCAAAACCTAGTGCTCCTTCCCCTCCACCAGCAGCCGAACCCGTAATCGAGAAAAGCAGAAACAATTAGAAAATAGTGGGGCAGAGGTTTGGGAAGGCGTTGGCGGCGGCGGGCGGCCCTAGGACCGCGGCACGACCCCACGCCAGGACGCGGCCCCCCCGCGGTGCCGCAGGGAGGGGGCCCGGCCGCTCCGGTCTGACCGTGCTGCTGGAGGAGCCCGGCCGGGGAATAAAGCGGCCAGCGAGAAAAGAAGAAAAAAAAAAAAAAAAAGTTACAAATGTATTCGGGAGTAGACCCTGCATCCCCGGTGGGGGAGGCTTTATTAAAAACTCAATTCGTGACCAAATTATGGGGAGATATTAGAAAGAAGTTAGAAAAATTCGATGATTGGCAAGAGCGGGGTCTACAGGAATTGTTAAGAGAAGCGCAGGAGGTGCGTGTTAGAAGAGATGAGAATAAGTTTCAGAAACTAAAAGGAACACTGGCTGAGCCTCCAGTGTTAAGTTTGTTGGATGTTAAAAAGCCTTTTCAATTATTTATAACTACCTCAGACCAAACTGCTTATGGGGTTCTGCCCCAAGATTAGGCTGGAAGTAAGAGACCAATTGGATACTTTTCAAAATTATTAGATCCCTTAAGCAGGGGCTGGCCAACATACTTACAGTCTTTAGTGGCAGCAGCCTTACTGATTGAAGAGGCAGGAAAGGTGACTTTTGGAGCGATTATCACAGTGTTTTCCCCTCATGATGTGCGTGGGGTACTGCAGCAAAAGGCTGAGAAATGGCTCACTGATAGTCGGCTATTGAAATATGAAATATCTTAATGGAAGCACCAGAATTAGAATTGAGAGTAACCGGTGCTCAAAATCCTACTCAATTTTTATATGGAGATCCTAGGGGTGAATTAAGTCACAGTTGCATTGAAGTAATAGAATTACAAACAAAGATAAGACCTGATCTAGAACAAACTGAATTGAATTCAAAGGTTGTTTATATGTAATGAAACAAGAAGTAGATTATGGGAAAAAGATATATAACCCTCAGGCGTTAACCGAAATTCAAAAATTGGGGACCACTGTGGTAAATGGGAAGTGGATCCTTCTAGACAATAGGGATACAAGGAGAATTGCAGAGGACTCTGCAAACCAGACCAGAATTGAAACGAAACTTTTGGGTGATGGGTACAGTGTAAAAGAGATTAATGAAAACCAGTTAAGTATTTGAGCCACAAACAATAAGAAAGATCTTGATAGCTGTTCAGTGCGTACCATTAATGGCACATCATGGATAAAAAGCAGGCACTCTGATCTTTTACCTGGTGACACAAATGTTAATGAATATGACCCTAAAATCAATATGTTTGAGAAAACTGAACGTATGTCATGTATTTCTACCAGCAAAACAATTTCTGCAATGAATGAAAGGATCCAAATAGATTTCACAGAACTACCGAAAGTTAGGAGATGCAAATATTTACTGGTAATAGTAGATCAATTAACTCACTGGGTAGAAGCTTTTCCTACCACCAGAGCGACTGCCCAGTCAGTAGCTAAAATATTATTGGAACAAATTATACCACGATTTGGAATTGTAAAAGTATTTGATTTGGATCAGGGTACTCATTTTACATCAAAAATTATAAAGTTAAATACAGAAGCTTTGGGCATCACTTGGGAATATCACACTCGATGGCATCCACAAAGTTATAGACGGGTAGAGCGAATGAATCAAACCTTGAAACAACAGTTACCTAAATTAATGATAGAAACCAAATTCTCATGGATTAAATGCTCACCCTTAGCCTTACTTCATATTAGGACTATGCCAAATTCAGAGACAGGCCTCTCACCTTTTGAGATGTTATATGGGATGCCATATTCCCTAGGTATGTCTTTAGGGCATCCATTAATAGAAGACATGAGGATTCAACAATATATTAAAACTATTGAGAAAAACCTAAAAGAATTAAGAATAAAAAGAATGTTAGCCCAGACAACTCCTTTAGGATTTGCAGTACACAAAATACAACCTGGAGATAAAGTAATAATCAAAACTTGGAAGGAGGAAAGCTTATCTCCTAGATGGGAAGGACCATTCCTGGTATTATTGACTACGGAGACAGCTGTAAGAACTGCTGAAAGAGGATGGACTCAGATTTCCAGGGTAAAAGGACCAGTTACAGGTGAACCCAATTAGAAGATCGAGTCAGCACCTGGAGATCTGAAGCTTCGAATATGATGGAGCTAAAATAAGACTGGACTTATCAAAACAGACCAAGTGACACCAATAGTAGTGAGATCCTGAATCATCTACATGAACCCTGTGTGTATGTACATATGTTAAAAAGTTGTAATACCTATGATTTTTGGTTTTAGACTGTTTTGCATAAAAACATAAATCAGTTGAACAAAGGAATTAGGAAAAAAAAAGTAAAAGGGAGTGAAGGAAAAGCTGAGGATAAGTCCAAGTGAGGGCAAGACCGGATTGACCTCCATTTTTGCTGTTAAGAAGACACGAACCCGACCGTTGGCAGCAACCCAATGGGTCCAGGGGTAAACAGAAAAATGTGCCATACCGGACCTCACTATGGTAGCTGGCTTTTTCTCCTCACTGTGTATGTTAGCCTCATAATAGCTAAAAGGAGTCAAAATGCTACCAACTCATATGACCCCTTTGAAAATAATGAGCTTGTTTTATTAACAAAGACTATAAGTAAAACCTTCAATTTCAGTCACTGCTGGGTTTGTGGGGGACCTTTGGGATTATCAAGCTGGCCGTGGGTCTCTATACCGCCTCCCCATCACAGATAGCAAACGTGGAATGGCTGGAATGGCAATCTATGGTCCTGGTTACCTGGAACACCGTGGGTAAAACAGCTTTTATTTTATCTGTTGTGTACATTTGCTACCCTAATGTTTATACCATGTATGATTCCATGTTTTATTAAATTGATTCATTCAGTCATTCAAGGGATAAACGCAAACACGGATCAATTTAATAAAATGCGAGGGATTGTGAAGAATATGGTGGTGATTCATGTTAAAAATATAGTGACTTTAATGTGAGGAGCAGGTATGCTGCTGGTATTTTGCCATGTACATAAGTTAAAGGAGATTTACTGTGGTTTTGTTTTTAAAATGGTTCGGAGTTCTTTTTCTGTAAACACAGACTCCTATGGACTGCTATTGCGCAATGGAAAAGTACTGGAGGGACCCCTGTCAGAAGCCCCCAGCAACACCAGAAAGCCCAGGAAAGTCGAGAGACTCTACTGCGCATGTGCGGACTGGGGAAGAACAAGGATGTCAAGATACCACCTACTTTCTCCACTGTCTCTGGTAACCATACAGCTTGTCTCTCACGACAAGGTGGCAAGGCTACTAGATTTGTGGGAGAATTCAACTTGTGCACAAAAACCTTGAATGTGACTAATGATGGTGCAGGAAACTACTCAGCATTAAGTATCCCCAGAGCAGACCTGTGGTGGTATTGCGGAGGAAAGATCCTGCGACCCATTCTACCAGCAGATTGGAGGGGAACATGTGCAATTGTTCAATTGGCCATCCCATTTACCCTGGCATTTGAAAGAAAATTAGAGCCATCAGATAGACGAGCAAAGAGGAACTTAGGAGTATCATTTGATGATCGAATATACATTGACTCTATCGGAGTTCCTCGAGGGGTCCCAGATGAGCATAAGGCAAGGAATCAAATATCAGCAGGGGTTGAGTCCTTCCTATTTTGGTGGGTAACTATAAACAAGAATGTAGACTGGATAAACTATATTTATTATAATCAACAGAGGTTTATAAATTATACCAGAGATGCATTAAAGGGGATTGCCGAGCAACTAGATGCCACAAGTAGAATGGCTTGGGAAAATAGAATAGCTCTAGATATGATATTAGCTGAGAAAGGAGGTGTATGTGTAATGCTGGGGAACAAATGCTGTACCTTTATCCCAAATAACACAGCCCCTGATGGGACTGTCACCAAAGCATTACAGAGACTTACTACCTTGGCAAATGAACTAGCAGAGAATTCAGGAATAGACAGTTCACTAACTGAGTGGTTGGATTCTTGGTTTGGGAAATGGAAGGGAATGGTTGTATCTATCCTCACTTGTAGATTGTAGTAGCAGGTGTCTTAACAGCAGTAGGGTGCTGCATAATCCCTTGTGTCCGAGGATTGGTCCAGCGTCTCATTGAAACCGCCTTGTCAAAACAGATGCCTCTGGAACCATCCCCCTATCTTGACAAGATGCTGTTACTAGAGGAAGAGGAAGGTGAAGATGCAAGAGGTGACTTGTCATCAGAGAAAAGATGTGAAATCTTGCTGTCAACACTTGAAAAATGTTCATAGGACAATACTCTGAGAATATGCGAAAAGCAACAAGAGTATAAATAAAAACAGGGGGGAATTGTAAGGGAAAGAATGTTGTTTTCGCATGATAAGCCTGAAGGGAAGGGCACGAGCGATTCACTAAACCAATCAATGAGACCAATTTACAACCATTGAAATCCCTGGCCTAGGGCTAGAAGGCAAGTGGTCTTTTTGTCAACTGTGATGACCCAGTACTTGGAACTGGCTTTAGATGGATGTAGATAGGGAGAGGCTTGAAGAACCTGAATTTTGGGTTTTTCCGTCTTAGTACGCTTGCGTGATGAGCTCATGCATATTAACTTCTCCTCCCTGGAGAAAGCCAAGGTTCATTTCCATGAACATGCGACGTATGAACACATACATGAAGGGGCGTATCGGTAGGCGGTTTGGGAAGTCTGTACACCCTGTAGTACTCAGCCAATGAGGAATCAGGGGAGGGAACTCACGGTCGGGAGAAGGGAATATAAACCATTGCACGATGGCCGTTAGGCGCGTCCACTTGATGGGGGCGCCCGGTCTTGCAAGAACGTAATAAAGAGTGCTTCACACCGCATCCTGTCTGAGCTATGGATAATTGGCAACTGAGCGTTTCTCACACATGGAAAGTTGTTTGCTGAGACATTGAAAGTTTCTAACCACAGACCGTGTTTCCTAGTTTTGGCCAGGATAGAGTTAACTTTCTGTGGGCTGAGAGGGAGCACAGCTGAAGGGCTGGGTCCTGATTGATCATTGAACCATTCCATGTCATGTGACATCAAAGCTCAGCATATAGGCCGTGCTCTCTCACATGTTGTTTGTTTTGTTTTGGGTTTCTGGATCAGCTGGGCAGGTTTCTCTGGTGCGGTCGAGATCACTGCTGGGAATGGGCTCTGTACCTGTTGCCGTTCGGTGAGCCACTACTGTATTTTACCTGTTTTGGACTATTATCATTACTGTTGTTTTTTGCTAAGTAAATTTTTGTTATTTAATGTACAAATTTTTTTTTTTTTCTGTCCCTCACCTATTTCACCCAGGGGCGGGGGGGCGGGGGGGGGCGGTAAACAACTGGCCACATGGAGATTTGCTACTGGCTGAGTTCAAATCACAACATTTTTTGGTGCCCAATTTGGGGCTCAATGTTTGAGATAATGGCAGAACAGTTAATAATATTGATTTCTTGGCTCCTTAAGATTTTATCACCTAATTTGTATTATGTATTTCCCATGCTGTTGCTCACAGTCCCTGAGAGTTGGGTTAAGATCTTGTTTTTGCTGTACTATGTGATGCTTATCTATGACAGGGTACTGTCATCGGCCCTGGGGCTATTTACAATTGTGTTTGAGGAATTCAGGAATTTCAGATACCTTTGGAATGCTGATATTAACATGGTCGTTTTACTGCTAGGAGCTAGTGTGTTCCTGCATGTGGTTCAGGTTTTGTTCAGGGTTAAGCAAATATTTAAGAATATCACCTGGAAACCTACCCCAAGCTTGGAGAATTATGAGTGGCTGGGGGTGTGGAGTAGCATGGGCACGTACCTAGTACAGTGGGCACCTCTGGTGTATTGGAACTTCACTCTTGCACAAGTGCAGAATCCTGAAGAATTAGTAGAATATTTGGAAAAAGTATGTTGTCACCTGGGTAATTCCAGAGAGGCACAGCTCACTGCAACATGCTGGGGCCTAGCTCACGCTTACTGAGTGCTATTAAACACTGTTCAGCACCCTCAAAAGGAAGAGAAGGGCTGTGGATCTGGTAACAAAGTAACAGACAGTGCAACCACTCCAAAGTCCACAACAGAAACTGCAGCTACTACAAACCCGAGGACAGGTGCTGCAGGTGAACCAGAGAACCAACCCATGACGGTGTCATTTGCTCCCATACATAAGAGGAAATACACAAGAAAATTCCCTCATGGCATAAAGGGTGATGATGAACCAGGCCCATCACGAGAACAAGAGGAGGAGGCAAGGTCAGTGATAGTCACCCGATCCTTATCCCTGAGTGAGTTGCAAAACGTGAAAAGATTTCAGGCACCATCCAGGTGAGCAACTCGTTACCTGGCCGCTCCGATGCTGGGATAGCGGGGCCAGTAGTGTGGAATTAGAGGGCAGGGAGGCCAGGCAGCTGGGATCCCTGTCTAGGGAAGGGGCCTTGACAAAGCCATTAGAAAGAAGACACAAAATCTCAGTCTCTGGAGGTGACTCCTGTCAAGTGTGAGGGAGAGGTATCCCTTCAAGGAAGATTTTGTATGTCATCCAAGTAAGTGGACCACAATGGAGAGAGGCATTCAATAGCTGAGGGAGCTAGCTGTATGGGAAATGGTTTACTATGACCCAGATAATGCACAGCTACCCACAGATCCAGATGAAGTCCAATGCACCCGGCCCACGTGGTGGAAGTTTGTACGGAGCACACCATCATCATATGCCAATGCATTAGCAGTAACGGATTGAAGAGACGAAGAGGGACCAACAGGGGATAAACTGGCTCGCCGACTACGACAATATGAAGAAAGTCTCTCTTCCTCCCTCATCATGGTTGTGGAGAAATTATCTCAAGAATTCCAGCAATTTAAAGAGGACATGTCCTACTCCCCACCTGCACGGACTAGGATCTCGGCTATTAGGAACAGTCATTTCTCTGCTCGAGAGAACCGGTATACACCACGGGGGAAACTGTGGTATCGCCTGTGTGACTATGGAGAAGACATGAAGAAATGGGATGGAAAACCTACCTACCTCCTAGATGAGCGGGTATGTGAGTTGGAAGGAAGAACAAGTACAAAACGGGGTTCTTTCAGGAAAAATGCTGCTCCGTTTTCCAGTAATCAAGTGCCCAAACAGAGCAGAAAGGTCGACTTTGCTGACAATCCTATGAGAAGAACTTCTAACTTGCATTCACAGGAAGTAAGTGATCAAGATGAGACTGAAATTGATGCAGACCACACTAACCCATTTGTCATAAGTGGGTATTATGACCAACATTAGAGGCGCCCTGCCTCCACCCAGGTGGAGGACAGGATCAATCGAGTTTATTGGTCCGTGTGGATTCGATGGCCTGGCACGTCTGACCCCCAGCAGTATAAGGCTCTAGTGGACACTGGTGCTCAATGCACCCATATGCCATCAAATTTTAAAGGGGCAGAAACCATTTGTATTTCAGGAGTGACAGGGGGGTCTCACAGTTCACTGTATTGGAGGCCAAGGTGAGCCTAAGTGGAAAAGAGTGGGAAAAACACCCCATTATGACTGGCCCAGACGCTCCATGTATTCTTGGCATAGATTATTTCAGGAGAGGGTATTTTAAGGACCCAAAAGGGTATTGGTGGGCTTTTGGTATAGCTGCCTTGGAAACAGAAGGAATTAAACAGCTGTCTGCGTTACCTGGTGTCTCAGAGGATCCTTCTGTTGTGGGATTGCTGAGGGTTGAAGAACAACGGGTGCCAACTGCCACTACAGCAGTGCACCGATGAAAATATTGCACCAGTCAAGACTCTGTAATCCCTATGCATAAACTGATTCGTCAGCTAGAGAATCAAGGAGTCATCAGCAAAACACACTCCCCCTTTAACAGCCCCATATGGCCAGTGCGAAAGTCTAATGGAGAATGGAGATTGACAGTAAACTATTGTGGCCTGAATGAAGTCACACCACCACTGAGTGCTGCCGTGCTAGACATTCTAGAACTTCAGTATGAGCTAGAGTCGAAGGCAGCCAAGTGGTACGCCACGATTGATATTGCCAACGTATTTTTCTCCATCCCTCTGGCAGCAGAGTGCAGGTCACAGTTTGCTTTCACCTGGAGGGGTGTCCAACACACCTGGAATCGACTGCCCCGGGGTGGAAACACAGCCCCACTCTTTGCCATGGACTGATCCAGACTGCACTGGAACAGGGGGAAGCCCCAGAACATTTACAGTATATAGGTGACATTATTATACGGGGTAATACAGCAGAAGAATCTTTTGAAAAGGGGAGAAAATAATCAAAATCCTTCTTAGAGCTGGGTTTGCCATAAACCGTGGTAAGGTCAAGGGACCTACACAAGAGATTCAGTTTTTAGGAGTAAAGTGGCAAGATGGACGTCGTCAAATTCCAATGGAGGTGATTAATAAAATAACAGCTACGTCCCCACTGACTAACAGAAAGGAAACACAAGCTTTCTTGGGGGTTATGGGTTTCTGGAGACTGCACATTCCAAATTCCAGTCAGATTGTCAGCCCTCTCTATCAAGTGACCCGGAAAAAGAATGTTTTTTTATGGGGCCCGGAACAGCAACAAGCTTTTGAATAAATTAAACAGGAGATAGTCCATGCAGTTGCTCTTGGGCCAGTTCGTACAGGACAAGATGTTAAAAATGTGCTCTACACTGCAGCCGGGAAGAATGGCCCTACCTGGAGTCTCTGGCAGAGAGAACCAGGGTCGACCCCTGGGATTTTGGAGTCGGGGATACAGAAGATCCGAGGACCGCTATACTCCAACTGAAAAGGAGATATTAGCAGCATACAAAGGGGTCCGAGCTGCTTCAGAGGTGATCGGGACTGAAGCACAGCTCCTCCTGGCACCCCGACTGCCAGTGCTGGGCTGGATGTTCAAAGGGAGTGTCCCCTCTACACACCATGCAACCGATGCTGTGTGGAGTAAATGGGTCGCATTAATCACACAACGGGCTCGAATAGGGAGCCCCAGCTGCCCAGGAATATTGGAAGTGATTACGAATTGGCCCGAAGGCAAAGATTTTGGAATGACACCAGAGGAAGAGGTAACACGTGCTCAGGAGGCCCCACCATATAATAAACTACTGGATAATGAGAAGCGATATGCCCTGTTTACCGACGGGTTCTGTCGCATTGTGGGGAAACTTTGAAGGTGGAAGGCAGCTGTGTGGAGCCCCACACGACTGGTCGCTGAAGCTGCTGAAGGAGAAGGTGAATCGAGTCAGTTTGCAGAGGTGAAAGACATCCAGTTGGCTTCGAATATTTCTGAGCGAGAAAAGTGGCCAGTGCTCTACCTCTATACTGACTCATGGATGGTGGCAAATGCGCTGTGGGGGTGGTTACAGCAGTGGAAACAGAGCAACTGGCAGCACAGAGGCAAACCCATCTGGGCTGCTGAGTTATGGCAAGATATTGCTGCTCAGGTAGAGAATCTGGTTGTGAGAGTATGCCATGTAGACGCTCATGTACCCAAGAGCCAGGCCACTGAAGAACATCAGAACAACCAACAGGCGGATCAAGCTGCTAAGATTAAGGTGGCTCGAGTGGATCTGGACTGGCAACATAAGGGTGAACAATTTATGGCTCGCTGGGCCCATGACTCCTCAGGCCATCAGGGAAGAGATGGGACATATAGATGGGCTCGTGACCGAGGGGTGGACTTAACCATGGATGCTATTGCACAGGTAATCCATGAATGTGAGACATGTGCTACAATCAAGCAAGCCAAACGGTTAAAGCCCATTTGGTATGAAGGACGATGGTCAAAATATAAATATGGGGAGGCGTGGCAAATTTATTATATCATGCTCCCACGAACTCGGCATGGCAAACACTATGTGCTTACAATGGTGGAAGCAGCCACAGGTTGGTTGGAAACTTATGCCGTGCCCCATGCCACTGCGCAGAACACCATTTTAGGCCTTGAGGAGAAAGTCTTATTGCAGCATGGCACGCCAGAAAGGATTGAGTCAGATAATGGGACACATTTCCGAAACAACCTCATAGACTCCTGGGCCAAAGAACATGGCATTGAGTGGATATATCACATCCCCTACCATGCACCAGCCTCTGGGAAGATTGAGTGATACAATGGATTGCTGAAAACTACACTGAGAGCAACGGGGGTTGGAACTTTCAAACACTGGGACGTGCATTTAGCAAAAGCCACCTCGTTACTCAATACCAGAGGATCTGCCAAGCAAGCTGGCCCTGCTCAGTGAAACCTCTTACATAATGTAGATGGGGATAAAGATAAACAACTGGCCACGTGGCAATTTGCTACCAGCTGAGTTCAAACCGCAGCACCATGTTATTCTAGAAGAGCTAGAGTCTGAACAAGATGGTTCTAGCTCACTGTAGGCCATTCCCATCGTTCAAATGCCAGACAGTGCCCCAGAACAAACCTGCAGCTATCTCTTCATTGAACAATTACATTACTTTCAGAGGAAGTAAAAGCATGAAGTCTTTGAAGGTGTCTCTGTCTGAGTAGATTTGCATGACCATTTCTGTTAAGCAAGCGCAGATCTCTGTCATGCCTGTGTAGTTAGACACTCTTCAAAGATTTGCAGTGGGCAGTTTTAGCCATGCATCTTTTCATCTTTTACAGCAACGCTCCTTATGTCAGAACCTTTGGCAATATCTCTAAAGTCCCATTCAATTATGTTTTCTGGTCCCTCTTTAGTGCACTGAGGTAGCTTTTATAGTTGAGGTAACACTTTCATTATAAGCTGCTGTTTTCAGTGGTTTATAACTTTTCCCAAAAATTACCTTTGGGGGTTGAAATTTTCTCACACTTTCTTATTCACAGGCCAGCAGTGAATTTATTTAGGAAGTTAAAAGTTAATCTCCATAGCTGTTTTAGAGTTATCAGAATTTAGGGGAAAAAAACCAAAGAAAAATAAAAAAAAAAAATCCTATTTTTTATCATTAAAAAGAAGTAGGCATGTATTAGCACAAAGGACTAATAATCTGGTTGTCTTGTTTGGTCTAATTATAGTAGGGAGTGTGAGGAATCCCATGTGCCTTTTAACTTTGGATGAAAACAATTAGTCTGCAGGTTTCCTTTTTTGGCTTTTATTATCATTATTGTAATTAATAAGCTTCATCTTCCACTGCCACAGTCTACCAAAATGCACACTGCAAAACTAGGACAGAAAACGGAAATTAGGTATTCTGTCTATTTCACGTGATTTCTGCCTTGCTTTTTTGATAAGATTTGTTTTGTATATCAGGGCACTGAGCTCAAAGGCTTCTTCCTGAAGAAGGATATTAGAACAAAAATGCTCAAATGTTTGTGGTAATGCAGGCTGTTGTCAATATTTCTCAAGAATAGACCAAGTGCAAACCTTGAAGAGGTGCCCTAGGGAGTGATTTACAGTACAGACTGATACAGTAAAAGCAATTTGTTTTAATTAAGGCAATGGCTTATTGCATAATTCACATTGCACTGGCTGAAATTACTGTACCAGGCAGTTTTGGAGAATTACAAAAAGTTCTCAAATTCTATTAACTGTAATGCAGCAAATGTTGCAGGAAACAGAGTTTCATCAAGAAACATAAATGCAGTATTCCTAATTCTCACAAGTTTACATCAAAACTAACTCTGCTGTATGTCTTCAGCTTTTAGCTCCTATATATTTTGAAGTATGGTTTTTCACTCTCTTTCCCTGGTACACTTAACAAACCTGTAAATATGATCATCATTCGAAACACCCAGCCAAATCCTTAAGTAGCAACAAACAGCCTGGTGCAAAGGAGGCAACCATATCCCCAAGCCCATCCAGCTGATCATAGTCCCTAGACCTGCAGAGGTTGTTATGCTGATGTACTGCAGCCTACAAGGCACCAATTTTGAGAAGTGATTGCTGTTTTTATTTGGGGGAGGGTCTCCAGCACAACCTGAGATGCCTGTGCTATTCAGAATGAGCACATCAAGTTCCACTTCAGCTTTGCCTTTTGGACCCTCAAATCTATTAGCACTCAAACCCAAACATGCGATTATGCAATTAAAAAGTGAGTCATAAAATCATGAAACAGGATTTTAATTGAGCACAGTTAAATTTGCCTACATCAGCCTAATATTGGCATTGCCAAAGATCTTTAGAAACAATTTTGTTATATCTACTTTCTTTTAATGTCAGTTTGTACTTCTAAGACAAATATAAAGAAATATATTGTCCGGCATATATATATAGTGCAGTGGTTCTCAGCCTGTGGTCCGCGGACCCCTGGGGGGCCACAATGTCGTCACAGGGGGTCTGTGGATGCTTAAAGCAGAGGTGGGGATCATCCAGCACAAAAACATTTGGTCTGGTCCACGGCAAGCGGGAATCATTGCAATAAAGATATTATAATAGGAGTGTGTACATTAACAGATTAACTTATTTCCCCTTCTCTCCCAATTTGAAGACCCTTCATGAGAAAATTGAAATAAATATTTGATGCAGTCTAGTGCTTTAAATCTTGAATTAAGTCTTGGTGGTCCACAGCCACAAAAGGTATTTAAAGGGGGTCTGTGGTGAAGGAAAGGTTGAGAACCCCTGGTATAGTGTATATGTAGACAGTATAGTATTATCCATAGTATGAATAGAGCTAGAAAGAACATGGGTATCTGGAAAAAGAGAGTGCCATTTTGTTGTTAAATATTTCATATTTCAAATTAATCACTCATTGCACTTCAGTTACTCCAGTTCCAGAAATCTGCAAAAGTCATATAATTCAAAGAAAACAACAACAAACATCTTCCCATGATAGTGAGGTAATTAAACAGAGAAGAGAAGGAAGGAAAGAAGAAAGAGCTTGGATCAGCACTGGAATTCATGATTAGACATTGTATACATTTCCTCAGTGAAAAAATGATAACCCTAAAAGATGTGAGACTCTGATTTCTCATACCCTGCCTTGGATTTAGCTCACTTACATAACACCAGCTACCTAAAACTTACGTGTCTATTCTGTCTATTCCAGAAATCTACTTACAATTTGAGGGTAGGGTTTGAAAACAAACAGGGTGAGCCACCCATGCTAGGCAACAGAGAAGTGAATTTAGATGTGACCCTTTTGTGCAAAAATAAAAAGCATAGCTAATGTTGTAGGAAAGCTCCTTTTCTAAGGTTGTGGAAACCTGCTGTGAACATTTTTAAATGTGACAGCCCTGAATGCATGACTGCTGTCAACAGAAAAGCTTTCAAAGTATCCAGTGAACTTGAGTGATCCCTAGACCATGGTGACCAATGGGTTGGTGTTGAGCTACAGAGAGTTGGCAGAGCTCCTGGTCTACTGCATGGGGTTTCTGGCAGAAGAAAGCAGTGGAGTACATGTTGAACTATCTGAATTGCTCTTTGTGAAACAAACAGAGCTTGCTGAAGCTCAAATTTCCAACTTGTCTGGGAATCCAGTGGCATTACCAGCCCAGCATCATTTGCCAGTGGTGCTCAACAGGCACACTCAGCACTTACCTTCTGCCAGTGGTAAATGGGTCACCCCAGAGCTAGCCTTGGGACTCTCCAGCAGCACTGACAGATGGGAGAACTTAACCTCAACACACCTTTGAGTCTATCGCTGTGTAAACAAAAACGTTTCGAACAAAACTGATAGGATTTGCAATCTTAATGTTCAGCTTCAGTTTTCCCTTCCAACTAGGTAATGAAACAACCCTCCTTATTGTGCTGCTTCTTCCTTTGGTGCTTGCCTTATCTATTTATTTTGTTCTCTGATGGAGGGCACGGACTACCACTGTATTTGGGCAATGATGCAATCTCAATTTGAAAAGAGGGAAGAAGCAGATTTAGGTGCTGCCTGACTACAGAGTAATGTCAACTTACAATAAATTGGTGTCTGTGCTCTTTCCTTCCCCTCTCACTCTGCTGCCTGTGATGCGGTGTTATCAGTTTGCCTTCTTGTCCTGGTTTCAGCTGGGATAGAGTTAATTTTTCTTCTTAATAGCTAGAATAGTGCTGTGTTTTGGATTCAGTATGGGATTTGGTATGAGAAGAATGTTGATAATAACACACTGATGTTTACGGTTGTTGCTAAGAGATCAAGGTCTCTCCAACTCACCATGTCCTGTCCATGCACAGGTGCACAAGAAGCTGGGAAGGGGCACAGCCAGAGCACCGGACCCAAATTAGCCAATGGAATATTCCATATCATGTAACGTCATGCTCAGTATATAAAGGAGGGGTGGCCGGGAAGGAGGGGGGTTCTCTCTCGCTTCCAGGATTGCAATTGCATGATCTTTGTTTTTTTGGGGATCGCTATCTGGGAATGGGCTGGGCATCAGTCAGAGGGTGGTGAGCAATCGCATTGTGCATTACTCATTTGTACTTTCTATTACTGTTATTGTTTTATTTTATTACAATTATTAAACTGCTTTTTTATCTCAACTTATGAGTCTCCCTTTATCCCTCCAATTCACTCACTCATCCCCTGGGCAGGGGGAGGGTGAGCGAGTGGCTGTGTGGTGTTTGGCTGCCAGCCAATTTCAAACCATGACACTCCTGTTCTTCCTTTGGAAGCATCATAAATATAATAGCAAGCCAGAGCTGCTTTTGAGCAAAGTTCCTCACTGTATTATACATGAGTTTGGAAACAAGAGGAGTTTGTTCTGAATCCCACTTAGGCTTGTGAACTTTCGCAGGGGAATTTCAGGCCTATTTGGCTGGGTAAAGCTGAAGTTTGAATTATTAAAACAACAGGGGGGAGCTTTAACTCTCTTCTGCCAGGAAGGCTGAGGGACACAGCATTTTATTTTCAGCCTTATTAAAACTTCTCTATAGAGAGGAAGTCTATCTTTTCAATTTTTCTTAATCTCCAGAGAAATCTCCCAGTGATACCTAAAATGCCAAACTTGCAATCCTGGAGCAGATTTTAACCTGCAGCACTGAAATATTTCTCATATTTCCAATATTGCTTAAATGCATCTCCCTTTGCTGATTACCCTGCTGCCAAAGCCTACTATATCTTTAATTTGCACAAAGACAATATTTGTTGTCCACAGACTTGTGGGAGCACCTGTGCCAAGCTATGGTAAGTGTTGGACCTTGAGATCCTGGGTATTTGATGAGGATGCTGAAGTACAAGCCTGCAACACAATTTCAGGTTGTTTGCCCCTCAGAAATAGGACTCATCTTGCCTAACTCTGGGGATTCAGCTCCATCTTGTGCACATCTACTTTTGAAAAATGTCTGGTTTTATGCAGCTGTCTCCAGGTTTTGACAAACAGATTAGCCACTACAGCAAGGTGTCACGTTTATCTGCAAACTGCTGTCTGGACAGGACCCCTGAGCCCAGGCAGACAATACGGGACAGCGCAGAAAGACAAAGAAGCCACACTCCTGGGAGAGGCTGGGAAATGTGAGAAAACTTTCTGTGATGTGGATAGGATTTCTCTCCTGCCTGTGAGACGGTGAGCAGGGCTGAGTCAGAGGCTCCGCTGGGATGAGATGTTCTGCTTGAGGGAATGGGCGTGGGGGAGGGAAGGGGGGGGCAAGTTGTCAGCATCTGGATCAAAATGAGAAAAAAGACAACATCCCAACCAGTAATCTGAAAGCATCAGCTGAGTCTTACCTGCACTCTTAAATGTGGGCTGTTTAAAGATGAGCACAAGATTAACACTCTTTGTTTTCAGATTTTAACTGCCTCCATTCTCTGGCCTGGAGTGATTCTTTATCTCAATTGCCAGTTTTGCATGCCATTCGGTTCAACTTAATCTCATGGATCCACAAATCAAGTGATTTCAGGCTGGGGGTGCTGATTTACAAAGCCTTTGCACATCAGCAAATAGAATTTTCTTGCACATCCTCATGGACTTGACAAAGACATTTGCTCTCGGTTTATAGAATTTACATAGTGTAATTTGGGCATTTCACAGTGCTGTTTACATGAGGATCCTTTTGAATTCAGAGAGCTCGGATAGCCTATATGAATGACTAGGGATTAGTACTGCATATACAAATTGCATCCAGCTTAACAAACTCCTAATATGTGGTGACCAAGTAGAAAATAGTTAAACAAGATTCAGAGTTAATATCCTCAGCTGATTAGAATGGGTGGAAATATTGCACACTTAAAGGTTACATGAAGAATTACACCAACAGAAAATTACACCTTAATATTAGGTTATTAAACTGACTTACTGTGAAGCATTGACTATGATTGCTGCATGTGTCCTCAGATCTTCATACAAAATAGCCAGCACACCTCAGTGTACATGGTTTACCAGAACATTCAAATGTGGGAGAAAAACCTGTATCTGAGAACATTGTGAATTTGGACTTGATTGCGTCTCAGTAGTCATCTCTGCTAAGTTTGTGTGGCAGGGTTTTTGGTAGCGGGGGAGGCAGCAATGGTGGCCCCCTGTGAGAAGCTTCTTAAAGCTCCCCTAGCTCCAAGTTGGACTCACCTCTGGCCAAGGCTGAGCCAATTAGTGATGGTGGCCGTGCCTCTGTGATAATGTATTTAAGAAGGTAAACCTGAGTTGGGGATGACTTTGAGGATGAGTTAGGAGAAGGACACCTATGCAAACACTGAGATCATTGGAAGGAAGGAGGAGGCAGGGGGGGAGGTGTGCCAGAGAAGAGACCCCTCCCTGTATCCCATGGTGAGATGGCACGGTCACTCTCCCTGCCACCCATGGAGGTCACCGGAGGAGCAGAGATTCGCCTGTGGAGGACCCCCAGGACTGTGTGGGAAGAAGAAACCCCCACTGTCGTAGTTTGGTGCTGGGAGGACTGCAACACATAGAGGTGACCCACGTCAGAGCATCTCAAGAAGAATGCATCCCATGGGGAGGACTCACACAGGAGAAAGTTTGTGGAGGACTGTCTCCCGTGAGAGGGACACCACGTGGAGCCGGAGGAAGAATGCAGAAGAGTGCTTCCCCCCCACCTTGGAGGAAGAAGTGGCAGACTGACTGCACCCCCCATCCCCTGCTCCTGTGCTGCTGGGGGAGGACATAGAAATATTGGGAACAAAACTGAGCCTGGGAAGAAGGGACGGGTGGGGGGAGGTGTTTTAAGATATGGTAATGCTTCTCACTGTCCTATTCTGTCTGTTAAGTGTTGGTTTTGTTAGTGTTTGAATTAAAGTGATGTTCTTATTTATCTTCCCCTAACAAGTCTGTCTTTTGCCTGTGACCATAATGGGTGAGATAACCCTCTCTATCCTTATCTCAATTCCTGAGCCTTTTGATTAATTTCTTCTTCTCCTTCCCAGCTCTCAGAGGGAAGGGGTGAGTGAACAGCTGTGTGGTGCTCAGTTGCCCTCTGCGTTCAAACCATGACATCATCATACAATAAGACCACTTTAATAACATACACAGACCTAAGGATACATGGAATACAGATGGCTGAGAGTTTGTGGGATTTGTTTTTTCAGTTGCTACATTCAATGGAAAGGAGGACCTTGTGTGAAAATTTAAATTATGTGTGATTTTTGGATCAAGGAATACTGAGTAGTCTTAGATAAAAATAATGCCCTTCTTGGAGCAAATATTTCATTCTGGGTCAAAGCACAATAGTTTGTGAATTCTTGTTTCAAAGTAATATTTACCTTTTTATCTAAAACTTGACCGATTTTTTAAAACATCATAAAAGAGCTAAATAACCCCAGCATTAAACACACATATATATTTCATGTAAAAGTACATTTTGGATTGACCCGAAATTTTAAAAAAAATTTAAAAAGAGACTATTACTCCAGAGAGCACTCTTTAATGTTCAGGAGATTCATATAATTTCAGCAGAAATAAGCAGAGAGATGTAAACCACAAAGTCTTTCAGGCTTTCTGATCCAGCATAATTATGTATCCAGTAGAGATCAATGCCTCAAAGTGTAAAATCTCTGAAATGCCCATGAAAGACTATACATTTCATAGCAATATGGCTGTCTGAGGTTACACCTCTTCTCCTTGTTATTCACTCAATCTAATGTGATGGTCCCCACATGGGCTGCTGAGATCACATGAATTTGTGCAGAATTGCACTGGAGGAAAGCAGAGAAGATGTGTATATCCCAAAAGCTGTGTGTTGCTTTGCTATCTATCCAGTGGATGACCTATTCTTCTTTTAGGATTAATCCCTCTTGCCTAAAAACTCAGTTCCTTCTGCAGGCATGGTAGCAACGCTTTGCACTAGAATAACAAAGTGTTTACAGCAGGATGCAAAGCATGATTTCATAGCCAGTTGCTGTGGCTGTGTGGTGACAAATGGGTATGTAGATAGGCATACCAGACCCTTCAAATTTGGCTTTGAAGAAGATGTTAAGTATTGCAGCCTTCCCCAAAGTGCCATGTTATATATAATGGCCAATAACTGTCTGTGCCAAGGAATTAGGCACTGAGCTGTTTCACTGGAGCTATGAAAACTGCTTTCTACAAAGTTGGAAGCTTCATTGCTTGTAATCATCTGAGATCAAAGACAGAGAAAATGGGTTCGTTATTGCTTCTTGATGTCTTGGAAAGTCCTGGCATTTTATTCCAATAGACTGATTTGTCTGTATCTGCTGATATGTTTAAATAGCTCAGCAGAAATGGTATTACACTGTGTAAATGAATGAAGAGGTGATGCAGGAAACTTTTGTCAGGAAGAGAAAGCCTAGCATCTGAACATCACTATTCCAGCCCCAGCACATCTCACAGATAGCGGATTGGGGACTGTGATAGATGCACTCAATCCCCTTAACCAAAATCGCACTAGTTTGGTACAGGCCTCAAAGCCTGCACCGTACCCTGGCCAAGAACTCCTCTAGGAAACCCGCGAAAGAACGGAGTGATCCAGTGAGAAGTGATACATATGAGCTTGGACCACTGATCATGCGATTAAGAGATGAATAGTGGGTGGTTTTTCCAAGACTTATTTATCTAGAAACAAAGTTATTTGTGAGTACAAGGAGTCTCATGCATACCTTTCCCATTGTATGCAATTTGACTACGAGCCAACCACTTTATCCCATAAATATGACAGCCTAAGTAAGCCTTCTTTGAGCTCTCCCTGCTAAGCAGCTGACTGCTTGGCAGTGATCTCCCCTTGAGTTGGGACACCTCTCAAGGTTTGAGATTCCTTATCTGAGACTAAGAGATCCTTCCTTACCCAAAGTGGAGAGACCCCTTATTCACAACAGATCCTCAGTAAGTGACTGACAGAATGCTGAATTAATACTAATGAAATCTATGTGCATAATTGCATTAGACATAACCCGTTGACTAAGTCTGGGACTAAATCTGGATCCAGCCACACCTAGATTCCTCTCTGAGAAGGAGTTTAGAAAGCAAGGGGGGGGCATCCTGAACCTTGTGACTCAATGGGAGTTTTTCCTTACCCTTTATATTCATTCCATTAGACATAAACCATTGACCAAGTCTGAGACTAAGATTGGACCTAGCAGCACCCAAGCTCCATCAGGAATTTAGAAAGCAAGGGGATCTACTCTGAACCTCATGACTCAACAGGAGGTCTTCCTTACCTTTTTGCATCTCCGGTCTCTGTGTAAATCATTCTAAATTGATTCTAACTTGATTTGCCTTTGTATGTTTCTTCCATGTAATAAGTAATAGAGTGAACCTTGCCATCAAACTTTGTTAAGTCGCACTTTTACAAATTCACATTGAAATCACTTTTTGCTAATACCTTTGATGGTGAGTCTTTAAGTGATCTAAATCAGCATCCATGAAAAATTGGCATAGTCAGCAGGATCCTAAATCACTCTTCCGCAACAGGGACGGAAGAGGAAATATAACACTTGGCTATGTAGATCCATGGGAATCAAAACATCCCTGATCCATCCAGAGCTTTAAAAAAAATGCTCCCAGATCCTTAAGGAAGAACTTTGTTGGGAGAAGCTGTAAGTCTCCCAGGACTCCTTTCCCAGCACCTATTCAAACATGAGGAAGACAGTCTCCCCCCAAGCTGACTAACCCTTCAAAATAGAAGCAGGCATGGGGAAAGGTAGGAACAGAGATGATTTGCAATGGCCTCATTTCTGAATGAACATCCCATGTTCCCTGGGAGAAGTCTGTCAATCCTTTTCTTCTCCTTTTCTCTTACCGAGTGATAATTTCCCTCCTAGTGCAATAAATGTGAATGCAGTCACCTTTCATAAATGATCAACTCTACAGGCTCCATTTCACAGCTGCTGAAGTAAAAACAATGGCATTGCTCTGCCCCACACTCCTGCACAGACAGCTGAAGCCTCTGTGGGCCCATTGCACTATCAGGCTTGTCAACATAAAACCTCATCCCCCAGTGGTTTCCACTCACTGTATAACAGAAGTGATCTGAGAAAAGTCATGTTCCCTATTTCAGAATGGTTTTGCCTGACAACTGAGAATATTTGGGATGACATGTCCTGAAACCAATGCCTCCTGTTCTAAGTACATGGATACATTCATGAACTCTACAGGAGAAGCTGCTGGCAGCTATATTGAAGCTGTTACGATAAAAGAGACATCCCACTCTCTGAGCTGCAGAGCAGTCTGTCATAAGACTTTGCTGCATGTTTGCTTTTCCATATCAGCTTTAAGAAAAGGCAAAATTAAACATTACACAAGTTGCAAACATGGAGGCATGATCAAACATATACATAGTGCACACAAAAGTAGCCAAACACAAAGATATACATGCACACAGTCCACTTTGCCAAAGCTGGTAGAAAAGACCATTTTTCCGAGGACTTTGTGTACCTCCTAGTGAGAAGTCTGTTTTGTCTTGGAGAAAAGTTGCTTTTCTTTTACAAATAGGGGCTATTCATTTAAGCTGATTTTTTTGAGGTGTCAAACATAAAAATTAGATGAAACATCAATAGGGGCCCACAGGGACGAGGAGGGGGAGACAGAGAGCCTGAAAAATCCTTCCAATGCACGTGGCTTATTTAAGCACACAGCCTCTTGCAGCAGCTGGATCTTTGGAGAAAAAGATGAATTTCTACCCATTTAAACATGAATATGAGATGAATGAATGGGGAAAATTCCATGAAGGTGAAGAGCTTTTTTTTCTCTTTCCACAGTTCTGATGGATGATTTCAGCCTAAAGTACTGAGCCTCCCAGTGAAGAAAATACATACAGTGATTTTGATAAATAAATGCTTAGACCTTGCAGTTGCCACCTTGATGGTGGAGAGAAAGAAGTTTATGCTTCATAGTGGGGTTTTTTGCACAGGGCTCGGAAGGAGCAAGGCTGGGACAGTCCTTCTGCCACTCCTTCATTAAGAAGATGGACTTACTCTTGGGCATCATTTTTCACTGTTTTCTTCACTACACAGGAAAAACTGGAGCACCCACAGAGCCTGGTCTCAAGATAACATATGAGGCTGACAAGTGTTTGCAAAAAGGAAAGGAAATGGGCCACTTTATCCTGCTGCCCTCCAGTGTTGGCCTCTCTCTTTCCCCATGTTTGTACACAGTGTTATGGCCTGCGTGGTGTGAAGGTTGCCTGCATGGTACTGTGAACAAACATCTTTGGAGCAGAAATGCACTCCCAAACCTCAAAATGTTTGTTAGTGGAGACAGGTGCAAAGATTCCTCACATGGATCAAGTTTGCATGGTTTCCAAGATGCAAGAGTTCCTCGTGGCTGCATTCATGTATTACATGGGTCAAGACAGTTCCCAAACTTTTTCTTTCCTTCAGACTTTAGCCCCTTACTCAGAGGAGCTGTTTTACCACCTCCTGCAAAATGTGGCTGCTTCTATGGCAGGGCATCAGGGGATGCACTAAAGATCATTGTAGTTCTGTATGTTTTTTCAGGAAAGTAAAGAAAAATATTCAATGCCATTGCACCTGTGATTGGCAAAACACAATAGTCCAAGATGGAGTATAGCTCAGATCATAAAGAATATCCTGTACATATCAAAAGAGAAGCCTTTGAAGCACTAGCCAGACATTCTGTTTTACACCCCAGCAATGTTCCCAGTGCTGCTCTGGAGTGTGCCAGGGAAGTGGTGTACAGTGATTCACCAACTCTGATTTCTACAGCAGCAGTGTTTCTCCCCCTGGAGTTCTCCCAGTCCTGCCTTGGCCAGATTTAACACTACTTTGCTGATGAGATGTGATCAGATCAGAAGTGTCAAGCTATGTCTTGGAGAAACTAGACTCCAGAGCTTCTGTCAGGCCCTGAATTAGAAATGAGCATTCCTGGATTCTCAACTCTCATTTCAAAAAAATGAAAATAATAATGTAAAAATGCGTTCCTTAGCTTTCAGCATACTGGGCATCTGCTTGCAAAATTTGTTCCCTGACTCCAGTTTCCAAAGCCCATTGAGATAGTACCACATCAGTACATGGGAAAGGGCAAAGATATCTTCAGCTGGAGCATATACCCATTCCTTTTATTCACTTCCCCAGCATGGGGATTCCTGATGAGGACAGCTGTACTCCTACAAAAGGCAGCTGTAATTCCTCTCCCCCATTCCTGCCCAACAATGAAGGGTTTGAGACTGGTCAGTGTGAGTAAAGCATAGGCTAAGCCTAGGATTATCACAGCACTTGAAGGAGAGTTTTGCTGTGTCAGATCAGTTTTCCAAACAACTCTAGTTTTGGTATAACTGCACTTTTCCATCATCTGGGGGAGTCTGTGCCTTTCAGTACACCACATCAGTGAGGCTGGGGAAGATGAACAACGCTGGCAGTCCTCCAACAACTTAAGAAAAGGTACCAGAATAAAGGATTTACCCCAGGAACTCTTTACTGTGACAACTCGTTGTACTGAATGAAAATTTGCTTCAACGGGAATTTGATCTCTGAGCTACATATAGATTCCTCCAAGCTTTTCTCAGCGATCTAATTTAATACACTTTAGTTCACGTTTTCAAGAGGATAAAAACCTGTGTGCAGTATTAAACCTGTATGTGGTACTATGCACTTTTTCCATCGTCTAGCATACACCATTAATGTTCCCTGCAGAAAAAGATAAATCAGACCAAGAAAGGAAAAAAACAGAGAACTTGGGGAAGGCATTGACAATATTGTGTCTATGCCCTTAGAAAATTACTCCAAACCCAAAACTATTCAGCTTCTGAGCACTGAGGTAGAAAAATCATACAGCTATTGCCATGGTTCTTTTCCAACAAGGAACTTTTCTACCAAGGAAAATGAAAGACATCCTCTCCATTCCTGGTCCATGCATGTTGCTGTTCCAGTTTGAAATGACAAAAGGTTGATTAGTTATGATCAGCTGCTACAGCTGTCATGATACAGAACTCCAATCAATTCCCCAGCAATCAATTTGTTACACCAAACTCTCTTTCCCTCCATCTGCAGCTGCCTGACATCTGTCAGTGGCCCCTTCTCCTGCCTGCAAGTCCTGGTGAGCATCTGAAGATAGCTCAGTGGGCTGAAATGGAGATCACTTGCTCGGTGTGCTATTGGGCAGATAGGCTGGCGGTGTTAACCCCCTGGAGCTGAGCAGCTCAGCTGCACACTTCAAGTTTCCACTGTGATATTATATTTGACATTCAATTTGAAACCCTAAACTCCTGTAATGCAATATCTCAGCACAATGATAGTAATAGGCAGTACCACTTGCTTCTGATTTAACTACCAGAGTCAAAAAGTGGAGAGGGGGAGAAAACAGCCCCAATTATGTTAACCCCTTCACTACTAGCTCAGTAGGTGACTTGCTTTATAGGTACAAACTACCATGTTAAAATAAATTGAGAAGAAAGGCAGAGGACTGCTTTTTCAGCTAGCAGTTAAAATATTTTTTTTTTTTTCTTTTTTTGCTTCCTGAAAGTGCCATTTTGCTCTGAAAATTTAAGTAGAACTGCATGGAGGTGGTACTGGTTCCCAGTACATCTGTCACCTTGCATATTTGGCAGGAGATAAACAGTTAAAATCCTACTTTTCTAAACACAGGGCCACTGATGAGGTCCTCAACAAGGTCCCTCTGATGCTTCAGAACTCTACCTCCATGGTTTTGTCATCATCCCACATCAATCAAGACAATAGCAGTGGTTTAAAGTACTCTGAGGTCTCCATCCAGAGGAATGGGTGGAAATCAGTGCACCAGCTCTCAATAGCTCTATTTTACAAATGGGAAAACCTGTCAAAACTGAGGTCCGGTTTTGATAGGAAATGGAAAATTTGTTCACTGTTCAAGCTGAAATACTGACTCTTCACCTCTAGAGTTTCTCAAGGCTCAGATCTGGGGCTGTCAGTTCTGGAGAACTTTGAAACACCACTTCTAGCCCAACTTTGCCTCTAATCCTAAAACACAGTAGAACTGTCACACAGATTTTTGTTAGCTTTCCAGGCTGAGAAAATACAAAGTCTGGCTGTGTTACACCAAGTTTTGCTCAGCTCTTCAACTGTCATTCACCATCCATTAGAATCAGCATATCTGAGCCAGCGTGAGTCAAAGCAGGGATCAAGGTGGGAGGAAGGGGACATAGACCTAATGAATTAAGACTAAAGGTAGTTAATATTCCTACTATGCATAGGCTTGTAAAGGTAAAGTTTTTTCCTTTTGGTAACTTAATTTCTTTCTCTTCCAGTCTTTTCTCATCTTCTTTTCCCCCATGTATAAAGCAGTGATTTATACACTATCTCTTTGACCATGTTTCTAGACATATGACCTGTACTTTAGCGGATGGTATAAAACTTTCCTGGCTGCCTCTTCCCAGCTTGTCCTTAGACACCAAGTGAATGTCAGAGATCTAGACTCAAACTATTTAAAAGCATTTAAACAGCTTTACACAGCAAGTCTTCAGTCAAACTTTCTCTGCTTTAGGAAAGGACATGTTGCCCCTCTTGGCAAATCAATTATTCAGACGCTGTGATAGTCCAAGGCATCATATCAGTAATAAAGTAGTGAATTTCTCTCTGTGGCCTTTTGCTAGACATACAACTGAGGGAACAGCTTTTACCACAGATGTAGTCCAATTCAAACCCTGAACAGGACTCAAAAGTGACCAAGTTGAAAACTCTTGACATGAAGGAAATAATATTTCACTTGGTGCAGTTTTAATTTCATCCCCCTGCCCTGGAGTCAGAGGTTTCTGAGCAGAACAGGGACTGTGGAATGCATGTGCATTGTGGGGAGGAAAGTGTGTGGTGAGATGCTGCATGAAGCTAATTTCTTACTCTTACAAGCCCCATGACTTTGGGGGAAAGGAAAAAAAAAAAAAAATAATTTTTTTTGAAAGAGGAGCTGAAAAAGACGACAAAACAGATCAAAGAAACTCATGGAAGTGCGAAAAAAAACCCGAAAGAGGAAAAAAAATAAAAGGAAAAGCTCCTGCAGTAACATTGGATGAAAATTAAGCTTCTCAAATCCGTTTAAAAGATATTCTGTTTGATCTTTTATATCTTCTGCTCTGATTATTCAGGTTCTTTTTGATGTTGTTGAGCCCTATAGAAATGATATGTAAAAATACACATACATATGTATTAATATAGTGGGTACACATGCACATGCACGCACCCTCTCACGCTGTCCTTGCTGCCTATGAATGGGAGATGTGGAGTCAATGGAGATGAGGACACATAGGAGCAAGCTCCAGTGCTCTGACCCTGTGTTGTATGTCCTATGCCATGGTGTCCCTGGGGAAAGAAAAGCTTCCTTGCTCCTCTTCCTGGCAGGAACCACTAGGGAAACCTGTGCTCTGAGATGCACAGATTAAAGGTGGTGTTGATCAGCATTTTGAGTTAGGAAGCTCTAATTGTTTGGTGGCACACCATGTCCTACTCTATGCACCTCCCAAACCCTTGGGAAGTCGTGGACTGACAGTCATGATGATGTACAGCCATGGAAAAAAGCCTCTCAGAGGCTGTCCAAAAAGACACCCACAGCCAAAAGGGGCACAAGACATCTACTCCTGGGGATCTTGAAGCAGTTTGTGCCACCCACAGTCCCCAGCAGAGATGTCCCCCTTTGGCCCCTCCTGCCTCCCTACTGGTCCCTGTGCCTTCCCACTAAGGCCAGCTCCAGACTCATCAGCACTGTAGGACAAACTGATTTTTTTTCTGCCCTCCCCTTAAAGTAAGGGAGTGGGGCCAGCTCTAGGGTCACTGATGCTATCAGGAGGATAGGGAAGGATTTTGCACAGAGCAGAAGCAGAGACAGCCCCAGCATGCCAAGCCAGCTGCTGTTGCTGGGGCGGGAAGAGGGAGATGGATGGAAACTACATTAAAATCCCCTTCTTGTTCAGACAATAAGCCTGCTTTGCCTCAGTGCCACCACCTGCAAAGCATTTCTCACACTGCTGTGAGACGTGGCCACTTTGGAGGCAGCAGGACCCAACACCACATGGATGCAATAAGCTCCGTGTCCTCCCTGAGCCCAGGCTGCGTCACACTGGCCTCTGGTCTCCACTGCCAAACAGCTTCCAAACCTTTAATCTGCTTACCCTCAGGAGGCCGGCAAAGTGGTGTCAAGCTCATTTTACAGCAGGAAACACAAGTGATTTTCATACAAATACCAAGCAAGTTGGCAGTAGAGATGGGACCCGCACTGCATATACATAGGGTCTTGCTCTGGGCAGGAGGGCAGCTCTCTGCCTCCCACCTCCATCTCTACGTGCTTGGCTTTGCACTCCCAGGTGCTATCTCATGCAAGGAAAACTCTGTCCTCCCTGTCCCCACTCCTTGGGGACCAGCAATTTCCACACCACATCCCTCATACCCCTGTCCTCCTGTGAAGATGAGCACAATGAAGCCTCCAACTGAATTTAGACTCAAATGCATGCTTTCCTGCAATTTTAATATACCAAGATGCTTCTAATTGTTATAAATGTTTGGAGAGGTGTGTAGGCAACTGGGAGCAGTAGGCACAGTATTTTGGGCTTTCTTAGCTGGTGCTGGTATACTTGGTTGTTTCAGCCCCTGGGCGCTGGCATTCTGATCCCACCTCACTAGTGTAAAGAACTGAAGAAATTGATGCCTCAAGCATTCGTCAACACAGAAAACCTCAAGGACAAATTGTGGCCTTTGTGATTAGTCTAAGGAATGAATTTTATGCCTAGGCAAGCACAGAGTGTATCGAAGGGTGCATGGCTCTGCTCCCTTGCAGTTGTATAGCCAAATTCCTTAGATAAGCCTCAAAGGGAGGAGACATAGACTGAGTAAAACCATATGTTTGGGTTAAGGCCTACACTTTAATTTATGACTCTAGCCTCGAAGACAAGCTAAAAGATTGATAAAGGAGAGAAACAACCGACACCAGATGTAGCTAATGACTGGATAATTGCCCAAGAAACAAAAACTGAGGAAAAGGCAAAGTTGGTAGGGGGAGAACATGACCACTGACTCAATTGGACAAAAGGGTTAATGTACCCCATTGCCCCTCAATGCACACGCAGAACCCATGCTCCGCCTTTTCCCAATTTCTCATGGAAATGAGTTCATGGAATACCTGCCTCTCTTTGTCTAGTATGCTAATTAGCTGATAAAATGAACTTAAAAGGTGACAGAAAACTTTGCTGTGTGTGCACCCACCACCCAAGATTACCGGGCCTGAGACAATTCTGGATCCAGGGGTGGTGATCCAGATTTCTTTGACTCTCTTTCTCTCCTTTCCTTTCCTTTCCTTTCCTTTCCTTTCCTTTCCTTTCCTTTCCTTTCCTTTCCTTTCCTTTCCTTTCCTTTCCTTTCCTTTCCTTTCCTTTCCTTTCCTTTCCTTTCCTTTCCTTTCCTTTCCTTTCCTTTCCTTTCCTTTCCTTTCCTTTCCTTTCCTTTCCTTTCCTTTCCTTTCCTTTCCTTTCCTTTCCTTTCCTTTCCTTTCCTTTCCTTTCCTTTCCTTTCCTTTCCTTTCCTTTCCCTTCCTTTCCTTTCCTTTCCTTTCCTTCTTATAGATTTATAAGAGACCACATTGCTTATTATCCTTTTCCAAGTTTAAGCTGTTTCTACCACAAGTAAAACATTTTAACTGTTTGTCTGGTGTCATTTCACCTTAATTTAACCTGAGGGGATTACAGAACCTTTACGACTCTCTGGGCTCCCAGTCTGGATCATAACAGCTAGCTGCAGTACTGAGTATTTATTCTCATTTCTCCTCTCCCTGGTGTCTCCCTCCACCCTCATTTGGATGTTTCCCAAGTAGGTCTGTCTATTGCCACTCTCCTCCTAACACTCCTAATTTAAAGAAAAAAAAAGGAAAATACACAGCAAAATTCTTTTAGATTTTTAGGGTTTTTTAGGTTTTTAGGTTTTTTTAAATTTTAGTTTTACAGACAGCAATAAAATGATGAAAGGCTTATTTGTAGCTAACAGCAGACATACACCATTCACTGAACTAAGATGGTGGGGGAGAAACATTTTCTTCATCTTATTACAAATGTGTTCCTTTTAAAAAAAATCAATGGAAGCAGATTTTTTAATTAAAGCAGATGCTGATCCTTCCTGCCCCTGATGCTGCTACGTTTTGTTGTTGTTATGGCTGTTGTTATCTAATCTGGGACTTTATTTATGTATTTATTAGCCCCTGTCAATAGGAGATTTTAGCTCTGATTTCCCTGCCAGTCTTGAGGGAGGTGGGTCTGTCGGAGGAAAATGTTTTTGTTTTGTCTCCAATCTCTTTGCTACCCAGGTGAGGGTCAAACATCCCCTTCCTTGGGCTTTCCTCTCCTCCAGCTCTGGTGATGGATACAAAGGCTAAGCCTTGCTGTCTCCTTCTCGCTGTCTTTTTTATAGATGCAAATCCCCTCTGCTCAAAATCAATAGTGTCTCTGGGAATAAAATATGCTCTGTGGAAACACCTTCATTTGAAAGTGTTATGGAGATCTGGAGCTGAACTACTGAATGGCTGGCTTTTCTTCCCTTTTTTTTATACCTTTTTTTTTTTTCTTTCCAGAAGAAAACACCAATTTAAGGCTCCAATAAAATGATCAAGAAAGCCAACTCCTAAAGCATTTGCCCTTCTTCCTCACCCAGCAGATCTGAATCTCCAGGTTCCTTCTCTCCTTCAAATCCTCCCTCAATGGCTCTCATTACACATGAGATGAAAGGGTTCTCAATGAGGCTTTCATAATGAATGTCCAAGATAAACATGTTTGCTCCAAGCATGCCGCAACTGGACCTAGCAGTGGACTTTGTGGGGCTGAGCAGGACTGAGCACATAGTTCTCTCCTCTCCCTCCCTGGTGGTCTGTCTGTTGTCTACAAGGGTCCCTGGTCTTTTGCTCTTCAAATTCAGGCAAGCGCATAGAGGTGGGGGTTCATTCGCTGAAAACAAATGGCAGTACCTAGCCGTTTCAATTATCCTAAAATCTAAAGCAGAGATGAAACCTCAGAGAATCTAAATCAAGGATAGATTCATCTTCCATTTCAAGAGCCCTTGCTATGAATTATGATCAGGCCATGATGGAGGGAGATATCCTAGGCCTCGGCTGTCCTCTGCTGCAGGCCCTTCCTGAAGGCCATATTTCAGTCCCCACAGATGCCTTTTTCCTATGGGACTCCCTGCCTGCATTCATGGGTTATCCCTAGACATAATGTAATGGGGTCTCTTGACTCTCCAGGTGCAAAGGTGACCTGCATCAGCCAAAGATTTGGCAAGAGCATTTGTCTTTATGTGTGTCAATAGGACATAAGATCCGTGCTGCAGGGCCTTGGGAGAAATTTGTCCTTCCTGTCCCCCACCAGCCAGGTGCTGCCAAGAGGGAGGGCTTCACACCACCAAGCACAGACCACTGCTGGAGGCACAGTACCTGACTGGATGGATCGCTGGCCCCATCTGCTATGGCAAACCATACCTTTGTATGTGGAAGGAAACTGATAGCTAAAACTGCCCAGGGAGTGCTTTTTCTTTTCATCATCTTATGTGTATCCATGTAGCATCCATATATCTGTTTGAGCCTGACTTCCCAGGCTCTGCACACCCCTGACCTTCACTGATCTTAAAGGTTGCCCTGGGCATGCAGCTATTCCTCAGGTCTGTGGGTAGGTGCTGGCAGCCATACATATGGATTGAGAGATGTGTCTGAATACCTAACTGTTTACTACACTGGCCAAAATGCACATCAACAAAATAATTTAAAAAAATTATTATCCAGTTTGCAAGAGCAATTCTCCTGACCCAAAAGGGAACTTTTTTCATTTTGTTATGTTTTGTACCCTTTTCATTAAAAGCAAGCAGATTAATAAAGGAAATTGAGAAAAAGAAAAATAAAAATCTTTGTCTAAAAATGCCTCATCAGCAAAATAGAAGTTTCACATTTTCACTCAAGTGAATTGATCATATTATCTTATTATTTGATAGGAGCATGCATATATTTCCATTCAATGCTTAACTGCTTTTTTTTTTTCCAATGAATAAAATATTTGACCAAAATCCTTCCTCAGTTGTAATCCGGAATAAAATTTTCTGTTATGTCTACAAAGAAAACATCTACTTTCAGCGAAATCATGCTTCCCCTAAAAAAGCACTTTTCTCTCTCTGTGTTCTATATTGCAAGTCTTGACTGATTTGCTCAGTTGGAAGGATCTACATTTTAATTAGATGTCTTAGATGTGGGTAAATTTAGGGAATATTAAATCTGCACAACTAGTTTAAAAGTCAGTTCCTTCTTAAAGCTGCTCAGGATACTAACAAGATTATGCAGAACATAACAGGTCTATGGTTTCCCTAAAGCTGGCTGTGCAACAGCACATGGAAATAAATGCTTCTAATTTCAGATCAACTTACTATGGGCAGAGGCACCAAATGTGCAACTACTCACTCTGTAGAGGAACCACTATTAGATGTATCCCTTTTCTACTGAACCCTTCTTCTTTTTCTTAATATTATCAAGACCTTAAAATTCATAGAAAAATTAGAAGTGAGATATAAACAGTTCCCCTTCCCCCACCGCCCACACTTACATAAGTACATACATTCAAAAGAGGTAAATTATATATATCTATATGCAAATATAAAATCCACTTAATGCAATCTGTAACCCTGTTCCAGCTTTTGCCTTTATCAGGTGGCAAGTAAGGACTTTCACACCAGTGGAGTGTAAATTCAGTTAATAGATTCTGCTACAATATCTTTGAAAGTGTTAGCCAATAAAATGTTATACCTGGAGATTAAATTATATCCAGCCTCAGCAGAACAGCAGTGACATTTTTTTTCTGGACCTGGGTTAGGATAAGGGGTTTTTAAGCATCTCTCTGTACCTTTCAAAGTGAGCTGAAGAAGGACACTTCAGTCACAGTACCTTGGGATAGATGTATCTTTCACTACAGTCCCTTATAACTATCCATGTTTAGGTGTTATCATGGGAGTAGCTGCCTCACCATATGCATCTTTTCTCAATTGCATGGTATCAATTGATGGTGTAACAACGTTTTTGAGTGATAGCTCAACAATGGAGAAGTTCCAGACTCCCTCGCTCTCTTCCTCTGTCAGTGGAAGGGAAAATGTCTTATCCTCAGCATCAATTAAACTCCGTGAAACCTGATCCTGCTATGGAAGACCTGTGTGTAGATTTAGACTCTCTGACAACATCTTAAATTCCCTGACTGGAATTTACTAGGTAAATAAATAAGAGGATCAACCCAGCACTACTGTAGAGAGGTTGAGAAAAATCTTTGGTCTGTCTGAAATACATGGGCCAAGTCATCTGCTCCTGAAAACCACCAAAGCTGTACTGAAGCTCACCGATTTACGCTATGAAAGGATGATCTTCTATAAAGGATATGCAGCTGAGAGAAAGTCTGAGCCAGAGAGTGACTACTATTGAAATAACTAGAGGGATCTTCTGCCTGGGGACCAGAAGGCTCTGGTTTATGCCTTGCTTTGGAAAACATGAACTGACCCCTATGAGTCCTAGGTCCATTTTGTTCTCTGCACGTTTTTCTTTATGTGTTCTGCCTTCCTGTGGCAGTGTTTACCATGCACCAGATGGTGTACAATGCTACATGCTTAAATCTGCTTTCATGTCAGACTTTCAGAGACTTTACCTTCAAATTGCCAGTTCTTGTCCCGTGTCCATGGTTCTGCCTACAGGTCTGCTTTTGCCTGTGTGGATTTTGCAGAGATGAGGATGGAGGTTTTAGGGCAACTAAAAGGAGGACTACCTATATAATTATTTAGGTTACCTCTGCAGTAAATTGGGCCAGAAAATGGGCTGAGGCAATGTCCCATGATTGTCAAAAATCTGTTGTTACCACAGTGCTGGCCACTACTTTTCTGAACCTTATCCAGGTATGGTTCTGGAGATAGCACAGGCCAGAAACTGTTCCCAGTCTGCAATATGGATATGGGCACCCTTTTTTGTGATGAAGAAGAGCTTAGCACTGTAAGTGTGAGCATGCAACCGTTTGTCCTTATGTACAGGTGTGGTGGTTTGATCTTGGCTAAATGCCAGGTACCCACCAAGTCGCTCTATCACTTCCCCCCTTTTCCCCTTTTTTTCTCAACAGGGCAAAGAGGGGAAAGAAAATAAGATAGGAAAAAAACCCAACGCTTGTGGGTAAAACAAAAGCAGTTTTAATATAAGCAAAGCAAAGCAAAGGTCCGTGCACAGATGCAAAAAGAAAACAGATTTATTCTCTACTTCCCATGAACAGGCGATGTCGGGCCTTCTCAGGAAGCAGGGCTCCAATACGCGTAGTGGTTGCCTCGGAGGACCAAGGGTGACCCCACCCCCTTCCTCCTTTCTCCCAGCTTTATACTGAGCAGACGTCATATGGTCTGGAATATCCCTTTGGTCAGTTGGGGTCAGCTGTCCTGGTTGTGTCCCCTCCCAAGATCTTGCCCACCCCGTCCCACTGTGGGGGGGAAATGTCAGAAAGAGCCTTGGTGCTGTGTAAGCACTACTCAGCAGTAGCCACAACACCAGTGTGCTATCAACACCCTGCCAGCTCCCAACATAAAACACAGCACCATGAGGGCTGCTACAGGGGAAAACCAATTCTGGCTCAGACAGACCCAGTACAACAGGGAATGCACCTACATTGATATGGATGTAGTTCTTGCCTACATTGATATATATTAGCTGGGAACTCAAACTTTCTCTGTTGCATGGATGCACTATCCGTATTAAAAACTCCCTAAACAGAGAAGACATACCTCAGAACACTCATTATATTTTTCCCTGATTTTTATATATTTTTGCTAAACATCTACTGCTGTCCACTGCTTAAGAAAGGGTACTGAATTACCTTTCTCTTTGATTAGAGGCACTATAACAACATATATTCTAAAATGTCTTTGTTGCCTTTAAGGATAAAGCAATCCTGAGTTATTTCTTCTAACTCTCCCACCCCCATATATATGTTCCTGCTTAATCAGCTCATTCTAACCACTGCATTTCTCCCCCTTGAAAATCAAGGGTGACTTTCAGCTCCCAGCATGATTGGAAAAAAAGCCTGGCAGAGAATAAATCAGAGTTGTTTTTCCCTTCCAGAATCTGTGTGGGAGGATGAGATTGGCACAAGTTATTGGCCAAAATATCACTTACAAGTGGCAAAGCTCTTCCTAGAACAGTGTCTTTCACATCCTGCTTACAATAACAATAGAATTGGTATCAGTTTAAAAGAGAGAGCAGAAAAGGTGTGGGGGTGGGAAGGGCAGGAATTACAGCCATTACTCAGATAGAAAAGCTCTGTCTCTCACAATTCTTTCATTAGCTGTCAAGACAGGTGCCCTCCAACCTCCAGCATCACTTACTTCCTTGGTAACAACTACTGCTGGCAGATGATCCCTCTTGCAGACTTCATCCATATTCAGAGAGCTGTCACATCCAACTGATGCTAAGAAGCTAATCAAGTGGAATTTTCTTTTCCTTTTTGTTCTCTTTTTGTTCTCCATTTTACTCCTCTTATGCTAGAAAGATAGTTCCCCACCATGCAGTCAAATTATTTTGAACCCTGGGAAAGGGCTATATCCATGGGTGTGGGAGAGAGGCAAGTCAACATTGGCCTGTCAGCCTTGCGCAGCCCCTGAGAAGCAGCAGGGCTTTGATGAAAAACAGGCCTTGGGAGAAAGATAAGAAACTGCTGAGTTGTGCCAAGGTGGCAGGGAAAAACAATGGCCAGCTGCAACACTGAACTGTGGAAAAGTACTGAACTGTGAGAAGTTACCGCCGTGTGAACAGCGCGTGAACGAGAGGGTGATTGGTCTGCACAGTGCGTGTTAGAGTGGTCTGATGCTGATAGGAGAAAAGGTTGATAGCTGTCTAATTGCTGATTTGCTAATTATGAAGTAAGAGCTTTGGCGAGAGCATAAGTATGTACTATTGTAAGAAGAGGAAAGGGAGAATAAAGAAAGAAAACGGCCCCTGCCCTGCAGAAAGAAAGAAGAACACTCTGACTTGTTATTTTGGCCGCTACAACTGGTGACACTGACGTGTGAATCCCAACTCGATTTGGGACAGAGCGAAGACTGCGGAAGCCGAGCAGTGGTAGCGGAGCCCAGCTGAATTTTACGATTGGCGGAGGAGATCCGACTGGTCCGGACAGTAACTGAAGGCACCTGGATAGAAGGTGAGCAGCTGGGAACTAAGATGGGGGCAAAAATTTCTGCAGAGAAAAAGTCTATTTTATATATTTTGATAAGAATTCTGGAGAAGATGGGAATCAAATATAAGGAAGAGGTGATACGTACTTTCCTCATTTGGTGCAAAAGCAATGGGGTCCCTGCTACATCATCTTTAACTACATGGCAACTGGTAAATGAATCCCTGAAACAGTTAAAAAGTGATTGGACTGCTGTGGCAGCTGCAGCCGATGCCGCATCACCTAGTGGATCCAATTCTCGGACGGATCCTATAGTTGTGGCTGAGACACCGCCAGAAAAGCCACGAGCCCCTTCCACATGTCAACTACCTGCCGATGAGGACTCTGATGGGGACTCTCTCAAGTCACTGGCACACCCCAAAGCATTCAGACGTTTACTAATAGATTTGTCTGAGGACACAGAGGGTGAGGACACATGTTCTGAACCCCTGCGGCGAACTTTATATGCTGGGTCTTTTGACTGTGATAATCCTTTAGACCTGGACCCTGTAGATCCTAAAAGAGAACCTGGCCGCTGTCCTCCCTTACTTGGGGATGATCCATGGGTGTAAGTGAGGCAAGAAGCCTTGGCGCAAGGGGATATGGACATGGCGAGAAAGATTGTTGCTCCTGTAATCTATGAACCAGGACGTCACCCACGGTGGGAAGGACTGCATTTTTCTGTTATTAAAGAACTACAGAAGACCGTTAATGAGGACGGGCTTCAAAACTCACTCACAACAGGTATACTGGAGGCAATCACTCATGGCTGTACTCAGCATTCGCACCCCCCCACCTGCAAGCACGGAGTTGGCGGCGGCAGCCCCGGGCCTCCCTGAGCCCCCTCCGCCGCGGAACGACTGCCTGCGGCCGAGTCTGGCACCGCGCCCCTGGCGCGCGGTCATCTGTCCCACCTCCCTCGAACACCAAAAGCAGCAGTTTTTACAGAAGGTGCTGACACTGGGATGCGGCATCCCTTGTCCATTCTAAAAGGACTAACTTTAAACCTTTCTGATGGTCAGAACACCAAAAGCCTTGATTTTAAAACAAAGAAGGGGGAATTCTCTGGATACACCACATAATCAATAAGCAATGGCTTTATATATTCTTAATGGTGTTTTGATGTTTGTAGTATTTGTCATTTGATGTTGTGTGAGTAATAAGTGTAAGGGGCCCCTTTGTGTGGTTGTGTGATTGTTCTGTGTGTGTGAGACGCAGCCCAGCTGCAGCTGCGGAGTGCGGAGTTCTCTGACAGGGGTACGGGAGTGGTGTGAGTTACGTGAGTGGGGTGGCATTGCCATTGCTACCATCAAATGTAAAATCTGGTACCGTTTCTAATAATTTAGTCGATATCGATCAGGTGTGGATCTGTGGTAAATGATAAACGGCAAATGGCTCATGGTATATGATTTATGCTCTTGGCTTTGATTTATGACTTTTATGATTTAGCAATATTAAGAATTAAGAACCCAAGTGTATAACTTTATTAGAAACTCCCTTGGTTTTCCCCCTTGAGTGGTGGCCAGGTGTACCGGGTCTGGCTGAGCCAGAATTGGTTTTCCCCTGTAGCAGCCCTCATGGTGCTGTGTTTTATGTTGGGAGCTGGCAGGGTGTTGATAGCACACTGGTGTTGTGGCTACTGCTGAGTAGTGCTTACACAGCACCAAGGCTCTTTCCGACATTTTCCCCCCCACAGTGGGACGGGGTGGGCAAGATCTTGGGAGGGGACACAACCAGGACAGCTGACCCCAACTGACCAAAGGGATATTCCAGACCATATGACGTCTGCTCAGTATAAAGCTGGGAGAAAGGAGGAAGGGGGTGGGGTCACCCTTGGTCCTCCGAGGCAACCACTATGTGTATTGGAGCCCTGCTTCCTGAGAAGGCCCGACATCGCCTGTTCATGGGAAGTAGAGAATAAATCTGTTTTCTTTTTTTTGCTTCTGCACGCGGACCTTTGCTTCGCTTTGCTTATATTAAAACTGCTTTTGTTTTACCCACAAGGGTTGTTTTTTTTCTCCTATCTTATTTTCTTTCCCCTCTTTGACCTGTTGAGAAAAAAAGGGGAAGGGGGGGGAAGTGATAGAGCGACTTGATGGGTACCTGGCATTTAGCCAAGGTCAAACCACTACACCAGGCTCTGGGTGGAACCCAACAGGAGGATGAAATCAGATGTTTCCGCTCAAAGAAAATTGCCAGTTATTTTGGCCTGCTGATTTGGAGGCTGGACCTGCTTGCAGCGATGTTGGATGCCTCACCTACGGATGGACGCATCGCGTAGGATTTCCAATTTGCAAGTAAAGGTACTCCAAATCCTCGCTGCAACCAGGGTTCCCCAGCAATTGCGGATCTGAATATTAGTACCCCATTAAGTAAGTGTGCTATTTTGTATCTTCCTTATTTTGTAATACTTAGTCATATGCTTTATGGCAGTGATGAAAGTGCTGTTGCCACAAATGGCGTTGTTCCAGCTGGTGGCTCCTATTTCATGATATCCAGGTCATTAGGCCCAGAGTTTGGTGGAGCTGTAGGATTATGCTTTTATTTGGGAACAACGTTTGCAGGAGCAATGTATATCCTTGGTGCCATTGAGATTTTATTGACATATATTGTGCCACAAGCAGCAATTTTTCATCCATCCGGTGCCCATGATGCATCCAGTGCTATGCTAAGCAACATGAGGGTGTATGGCACTGTATTCCTCATCCTAATGGATTTTGTGTGCATCAGTGGTCAGTGTGTGCCTAACAGATGGCAGTGTGATGGGGATCCGGACTGCGAGGATGGGTCTGACGAGAGTGCTGAACTGTGCCATATGAGAACATGCCGGGCAAATGAAATCAGCTGTGGTCCTCAGTCAACCCAGTGTATCCCAGTATCCTGGAAATGTGATGGTGAAAAAGACTGTCCTACTCTTTTCAACTAGTAACTGTAACTGTTGTTTTCTTTTTAGCCTTTTGCAGAATTATTTTATGTATATTGTGTTTTCTGAAGTTTGTCTAAACCTTAATTGATAAAGCTTTGAAACAAGTCTTGCAGGTGCAGCTGTAAAACAAAGAAGGGGGAGATGTGGGAGAGAGGCAAGTCGACATTGGCCTGTCAGCTCTGCACAGCCCCTGAGCAGCAGCAAGGCTTTGATGAGAAACAGGCCTTGGGAAAAAGATAAGAAACTGCTGAGCTGTGCCAAGGTGGCAGGGAAAAACAACGGCCAGCTGCAACACTGAACTGTGGAAAAGTACTGAACTGTGAGAAGTTACCGCCGTGTGAACAGCGCGTGAACGAGAGGGTGATTGGTCTGCACAGCGCGTGTTAGAGTGGTCTGATGCTGATAGGAGAAAAGGTTGATAGCTGTCTAATTGCCGATTTGCTAATTATGAAGTAAGAGCTTTGGCGAGAGCATAAGTATGTACTATTGTAAGAAGAGGAAAGGGAGAATAAAGAAAGAAAACAGCCCCTGCCCTGCAGAAAGAAAGAAGAACACTCTGACTCGTTATTTTGGCCGCTACACATGGGGAAAGGGAGACAATCCCTCTTCTGTTTACACATGAAGTCTCTGATGATTTTTCCCTTTTTACACATCAAGCATACAACTGCTTTGCATTCCCGTTAACAGCATTTAAGAACAACCAAGCACAACCAGGGGCTTGACTAAGACAGCTGCCACACCACACCTGCTGTTTCAGGGTAGGTTGAAAATTTTCTGTCAAAACTTTTTTGGGACAGAAAATTAAATTTCCAGTTCTGTCTAGGTTTTGGAAGGATGTGGCCTTATTAAAGCAGTTGATTTTACAACAGATAGAAGATGAGGGGAATTGAGTAAAAATTACATTTTCCACAGAGAAGGGCAATATTTTCACTGGTTTTTCATTTTGTTTGCTTTTTTCCCCATGGTAAGCCCATCAGCTGTACTGTGCTTCCTTCCTGTATTCGGAACCAGATTTGCCAACATCGTTCTGAAGTATCTAGGAATAGCTTATATGAGAATATTTTATGAGCATTTGATGCATTTTGTACAAAAATAGTTTCTAACAGATTTCATGGTCATCTCTTCTAACTGTTACTGATTGTTACTGATTTGTTATTAATTTGAGTTGATGATTTTTGGTGATTTTGCTAAGGAATGATTAGGACTAATCAATTAAATGGAATCTCACAGAAATATCATTTTTTATAGAAGATAGTGGTGTAATGATTTAAGTAGTCATAGAGATGTTGTATTTAGTTTAAAGTAACCATACAATCAGTTACGCTGCTAGATGAGGTACCATTGTTAGACTGTTTGGTAAGGATGATTTATAGCCCTGTAGACCAGGTGTTTTAAAAGCTGTATTGTGAAAGGGTCTCGAAGCATGTTAAAATTGCAATGTGAGCCAAAGTCCTTGAGTCAAGATCATTGGGGGGTCTTTCTTTTAGGTCAGTAGTCCGTGGTGGTCGCAAAAGCAGCCCCCCGACTCATTTCAGGACTCAAGTGCGCATGACCGGAAAGGGGTGGGAATATGAAAATGAGTTACAGGAGTTAACATGTTTATGTATGAGAACTTGATTAATATGTATAATTGTATCCAATATAAGCAGCATGCTACACGAGTTAGGTGTGCGGTGTTGGTGAGACGACTCCCCTGCACACCCGGCCGTTAATAAAGGAGTGTCTGCTTATCTACATCACATTGGTGTCGATAAGTTCTTTTATCCCATTTTGGTGACATAACCACATGCAAAAACCAAACTGATATAATTTCAAACACTGAGGATGAGAATGTTGAGTCTGAAACAGCAACCACATAGGAAAATCTGACACTTATATCCTTGATGAGAAAAAAGGTCTAGAAGAATAATGAAGATTCCATTTCTGCACTTTTCCATTCTGAGATTCATAGTTTTCTGATCATTTGAATATTCATCTGGGGGAAATCTGAGGCCATTGCATTCATATAGACAGTGAATCTTCATTCACAACTGTATGTCAATGGCTGTCAGTCAAACATGAAGAAAAGGGAATCAAACTCAGGAATTTCTGCTCCAGAAAACATAGCTCTTTATTTCAGTGAGAAACTCCGGAACACCTGAAATATGTTATTTTCAACTTTTGAAAATGATGTATCATTAGATAGAGAGAATTCCTAAAACTGGTCCCAGATTTTTCTGAAAAATATTTTTAAGCAACTGACCTGAAGAATCTCTAATAAAAAAGCATTATCTATAAACAGTAGCCCTGTTACAATGCCACTGATTTGTACAGTTCAGAAGAAATGTTGACATCTTCCATTCAAGAACTGGTTTCAAGCTACTGAAAATGTTGTTTTAAATCCTGACAGCATCTGTTCCTCTTCCATGAGTTAATTCAAGGGGAATACATGTGCAAAGCAAAGGAAAGAAGGAAGGCTAAGGCGCACTGGTACCAGAGAAACAGTGCTCCCACAAATCTCCCTTATTTCCACCATCCGCTGCCAGGTTTCTTGTTAGAATGTGCAATGTATAATTTACTCCTCATGTCTTTTCTTTCATCATCCTGTGAGTACAGATTCTTTCATAGGCATCCTTGGCATTACTGCCATTCCTGTCACTGGTGCAAACTGAACCTGGCTGGTGGGTTTACTTATATGAGTGTGAACTCTGCAGGATTGCTGCTGCAACTTCTTAGCAGCATCTGTCTTCATGACACTGTTTTTGGACCTCACTCTCACTCTCTCTTGTCTATCAATGTCTCGTCTCATGGAGACTGGAGACCTAAGTTCATTAAAATGGGATTTGGTGGGTTATTGCACAAAATTACCTCTATTTACATCTGCTGCCTGTCACTTTCAATGCTCTATGCCTTTTATCACTTAATACTTCCACTACCTGTCCATGCCAACTTTCAGTGGGCAGCAGTTGTAAACTCAAGTTAGCATTGCTTGCTGTGTGCACTCCTTCTTACAGAAGCTGCCTTTAATGGGCTGCGTGAGCTGTACTGATATCCAGAAATGACAAGAATATCCATTAATGATTTTCTGAGGCTGAATTATAGTTCCTACACTGTTATTAACTCTTTGGCTACTGTGAAATGTCTTTGTTGAGATCAGCTGGGAAGAAAAGAATAAAACTGAAAGTAAGCTTTTGCCTGGAGTGAGCACTGAACCTGAATCTTTCATATCTCAACTGGGCTGGGCTGCAATATTTCAGCTAAAAGAGAAGTTCTGAATTTTTGCTCATGGAAGACAGCTTAGCATGAGTCAATAAGTGACTGCATTACAAAATTCATGCCTATGAGACATTCAAGAGGTGGAGACTCAGCTGAGGCCCCAGAGCCTTGAGTTAAAAGACTATACCTGGTTCCTGGTTAGGCACATGGCAGACTGTGTTATCTAGTGGCTGAGTCACAGCCTACACAGTAGTGTTACTCAAGTCTAGTTTGCGCAGCACTGCCCCAGGTACTAGAAAACCTTGAAAACCAACTCATTTTCCTGTCTCACATGTCATATCCATCACCTTCACCTCTGTTTACTTGTGCAAGCAGTTCAGCAGAGATGTTGAAAGGATAAAGAGCAGCAGAGTGCATTATTTCCACAGACCTCAGCAGGCACTGGCTAATGTCCCACATCTGCAGAAGCTCAGGCAATTACATTTTTCTTCTTGCTTGCTGTTAGCATGACACCCAAACACCTAACTGACCACCACAGCAAAGCCAGGAAGTCAGCCCCCGTGGAAATTAGGCACATACCAACATGGGACAGATCAGATCTGGATCAGAAACAATGGCTTTAAAGGCTTCTTTACTCACACTTTCTCTCTGCCCTTTTGTCAGTGAATTAATATGGCATCAAAGTGTCTGCCACCCTGATCTCTGACCATGAGCCTATTAAAATTGCATTGGAAGTTAACAATAAGGACAGAAAACTAAGATCAAATGAATAATGCATAAACAAAGCACTTTAATTAGATATTGAGGAAAATAATATAAATATATTAGATAGCAAAATATCTTGAATTATAAATTAGATGGGGAAATTATTTTTTTTCCCCCCACTGGGAGGAAAAAAAATGAGAGGAAATAAAGAGATACAAAGTCTTTGATTGGCTGATGAGAATAAAGTGTGGGGATATTTATACTTCTTTGCTGTTCAAGTTTAGTAATTTCATGTGGTTTTGCAAGATAACACTTAGGTCATGTGATTTCATCAACCAATTGAGCTGCCAGGATCTTCACTGACACTCGGTAATGAAGTGATATGGTAGGGTAGGACACAGATACCTTATCTTTTTATTAATGCATTGAGTGGCATTTGGGATACCATCCTACCTTTCCAGTTCATTTGCATTACACAAGAACCCTCTAAATGTTAAAGCTTTCACTTGCAGCAAAAGTTTAACACTTCCAATGGCATTCAAGGATATTGGTCTTGGAGTGGCATAAAAATAATGATGTAGTTGTGTGTGTGAGGACGGGGTTACGTATGTGTGTGCGCAACAGCCAGCTGAGAGGCTCTGGAGATGTCTCCGGCACCAAAGCAACGCATGGTATCCATCCAAGTTGACAGGCCTACCCAACCTGAAATCATCTGAGTGCAGTCTCTGAAATCCTTTGAAAGTGGAGTGTCAGGAAGATGTTTGCATGGTGGCTGACATCTCCTGGCATGGATTAATGACATCCCTCCCTTGTTATAACTATCTTCTCACGCTTCACAAATAATAACAGCAGTGCAAGGACTTGGCAAGATAGAGTTGGGGGCAGAAGCGGGAACAGGGGGAAGGGCTGGGAGGCAAGAAAGCACAAATCACTGGAGACAAAACAGCTTGAAAGGGCTTGAATCAGCCTGAGCATTCATACATTGGAGGGCTGTGGGTGTCTCTTCCTTTCCACAGCATTCTCCCATCTTGTTAAACAAAAGATACAGATTTACCTGCTTTTCCCAATCAGCCCAAACTAGAGCAGCAGGTAAGGATGAAATCCCCCTTGGTATGGAGGCCTGTCTATAAAGGTGCTAATCATCTCCATGTGTTTATTACAATATGTTTGGTGGGTGCAAGGAGGTGTAAGGAACTGAAGGAAGTAATGACTCAAACATTCATCAACACAGAAAACCTCAAGGACAAGCTCTGGCCTTTGACATCTAAGGAATGTCACCCAAGGAAGCGGGAGTGTATCGATGGATGCACCCCCCACTCCCTTGCAGTTGCATTGACAAACTCCTTAGATAAGCCTCAAAGGGAGGAAAAGTGGACTGAGTGAAACCAAATGTTTCCCATCAAGCACAAAGACTGTTAATCACTGGCTCCATTGTGTAAGCCCGATACTTTGTGGCTCTATTGTGTACACCAGACACTATGCATGCCTTACTAATGACTTCGCACCTTCACCATTGAAGAGGTGACAAGAACTGATAAGAGGTGAGCATTTCTGCCCCAGGAGCCAGATGATTGCTCAAGAAGCATGAAGTCAGCAAAATTCTGGGAACTGAGAAAAAAAACAAAGTATGCGAATCAGCCAATAAAATGAACTTAAAAGGCGACAAAAACGGTGCTGTGTGTGCACCCACCACCCAAGATTACCGGGCCTGAGACAACGCTGGATCCAGGGGTGGTGATCCAGATTTCTTTGACTCTCTTTCTCTCTTTTTCTTTCCTTTCCTTTCTTTTCTTTCTTATAGATTTATAAGAGACCACATTGCTTATTATCATTTTCCAAGATTAAATTGTTTTCAACCACAAGTAAAACATTTTAACTGTTTGTCTGGTGTCATTTCACCTTAATTTAATCCGAGGGGATCACAGAACCTTTACAACTCTCTGGGCTCCCAGTCCATGTCGTCACATTCTATTGGCGTAGTCGGCAGGATCCCCTCGTTGGTATTAAAGCGACTGTTGGGACCAGGCATTCACTGTAGCCCCTCTCTGAGAGGAGTCATACAAAAAAGCGGGGGGAAAAGGGCTGACAAGGGATCCGATTCCCATAGCTCTATATTGTTACGGCTTCCCTGCGAGGACCTATTGTAGCCTCATTATGATCTCCCAGGGAGATCCAAATGTAGATTATACCCTTCTGGAGAAATTAGAGAGCTGCTTGACCTTCTCCCCCTGGTATGACTTGGGCCCATAACAATTGGCATGATCCGCAAGCGGTAGTGGACAGAATCGCTAGGTAAAGAACGGAGATTCAAACTGGGAAAAGGAAAAGCAGTAGTCTGTGTGGTTTTAGGAGCTGCTCTAGTGTCAGCACAAAGAGATAAATATGTGACCCATCAGGCAGAAGGGGAGGCAATAAAATCCCTTCAAGATCTGGCGAAGGCTTTACAGGGACAATTAGAAAATGAGACAAAGTGCCTCTCCAATCATCTTGCTGCTGAGCGAGGGACTAACCAAAGGTTACATATCGCTTTAACACAGGATTTGGAGCAGGAGAAAATATTAAGAGAGCAATTAGATGAAACCCGCTCTCAAATCATTTTAGAAAATATGGATGCAGATTCTTATGGGAGAAAAGAATCAAAATTTTTATACCCTTTTAAAGACCTAGAGCATACAAAAGAAATATATTCCCTTGAGGGGGAAGAGGCTGTTAAAACTGAGACTGTTGATGATGGTTGGAGAGGGGCCCAACAAGTCACCACCCAAACTGTCCCCTACTCCCCTACTGATTTGGCTAAAATTCAGGAAAAATATTCCCGGGGACCCCAGGAAACGGAAACTGAATATGTATGAAGAGTATCTCTTACCGGGGGCAACCGTATCTTACTCAGTGAGGATGAGGCAAGAGGATACTGGGGGCCAGGAGTTTTCCTAACCACCAATGACAATAGAGATCCCTTATCCCTGATCCAGAGAGCAGCATATTGGGCTGGAGGATTAGACCCTATGGAAAGGGGAGATCCCTTCCCAATAAAGACTCTGACAGCAGGACATATTCTGGAGAGCATACAAAAGGCTACATGTCTCCAGCTAATGCAGGACCAATTACTGATTTTGCAACAGCCCTCTCCTATGCAGTATGTGGCAGATCCCAATAGATTGTTTCCTCTCATAAGGGGACTGCCTGATGCCTTGAAATTATATGCAGTGCAAGTGTGATAAGAGACATATGGTATTTGTTGATCAGATAAAGGGTGAGGTGATAAGAGACATATGGTATTTGTCAATCAGATAAAGGGTGGGAGCCTGGGTATGTGCATGTCTGTTTGATGTGATTTACGATTGCGATAAGAGGCAAATGGCATTTGTTGGTCAGATAGTTTACAAAGGGTGAAGGCCTGAGTGTGGGCATGTCTGTTTAATGTGATTTACGCCAAGTCTGCAATTAGCGATATCCTGTAAAGTAGGCATAGAGATGAGCTATGCCATATAAGGGAAAAACCCGAGAGGGTCAGCAGAAGATAACCCAGAGGAAGACTACGAACCCCTAGTAACAAAAGGCGCAGCCGCAGATGAAACCAAAAAGGCCACGTCAGCCCAGAACCTGAAGATTATAAAAAGAGACTGCCAAAGAGGAGGGGCGCACGCCGTTGGTGGAGCAGTGACTCCCCGGCCGCCCAGCGCTGCTTTACTTGCTCAACCGCTTGCTGAATTAATCAATTTTATAAGTCACTTGATTTGGCTTCTGAAAGTTATTTTCCCCAATTTATAACAGCAAGTACAAGATCGTTTGAGAACACCCTAACCCCAGAGAAGGTGTGGCCTCCTGGAGATGACATGGGGAGAAGTAGCACAGGAGTTGATTAATTACGGGAGACAGATAGGATTCACCAGTCAGGGAGAGACAAAATCCAAAGCAGACCTTAGGAGGGTAGAAGGAGATGGGGAGATAAAAGCTAAGCCCTTGCGCAATTCCTGACCTCCCCCGGTGAAGCCACCGCAACCCCCTGATAAGAAAAGATACATCCTGTGGACAGAGGACATTTCAAAGGGGATTCCCTGAGATTTAATGGACGGTATGCCTACTATGATGTTAGAAAAGCTCGTTTAAGCCTGGAAAGACAAAAGGAAGGATTCCCCCCAAAATGAGCAGACCTCCCCAGACAGGGAGGGGGTGGGACTGAAACCTAGCGAGATGGTGGTATTTGCCTCTCAAACACCTACTGCCCCTGAAGAGAACTTGATTGATTTCAGGTTGGGAAATTGGACCCACTGTCCCCAGTAAGTGAGCTGGGGGATGGTAGGTGGATCCACTTAAGGAGGCTCACAGAAAATAGTAAAGGAGACTTGTTGATTACCTTTCCCCTTGGCCCCCTTAAAACTCCAGTTTACAACTCTCTGGGTTCCCAGTCCGGGTCGTGAGAGGAGGGAGAGGGCAGTGAACATGCTGCTGTCTGCGAGATTTTCCTCCAATCACTACTGGGCTTCTTGCTTTGGTGGGACTGGCAGTCAGGTTACATCTGGAGAGAGACTAAGATAAACACTGCAAAGCAAGAGCTGGGGAGACCAGAGTGCTTGACCAAGTTGAGGGGTTTGAACTCCTGATTTTTAAAACCAGCTCTGCCACCTTCCTGCTGGCTCAGCTCAGGCAAGCTGCCCCATGCTTCTGCGCCTCAAGTCTCCCCCTTTGTAAAACTGGGAGGAAAAGGCAGTGCTAGGATTGAGGAATGAAGATTAATCCCAGAGCAGACCAAACACATCAAGATGACATGAAACATGTTACAACACTGTCACATAGGGGATGAACATGGTTCTTTTAAAATGCCCCATCAACACTATATACTATCAGTTATATGCAATTATAGCCAGGAAAAATGATCAAGAGCTAACTGACAGAGTCTATACTGATTTGATATTTCCCCCACTTCCAAAGAAAGAGTCACATTTTCTCAGCGCTTGCTAATTAGCGTTACCCACTTGTCAGCGTAAGACTGGGAAACCAGACTTCTGGCTCCATTTTTGGTCAGTTCAGCGCATGTGGGAAAGCTGCTGCCTCTGGATTTCTGGCAAGGGATGCACCCAGCAGAACAAGCCATGTCACCCATGAAGTCTATGTGCTGCTAGGCAGAAGAAAGACTTGTTTCTGCATGTGTGAAGACAGTGAGAGCGCCGAGGAGCTGGGGAACCAAGTATGCTCATTCCTACATCTGTAGATGGATGTCTCAGCTGTCTCTGCAGCCATAAGAGTCAGTTCAGGAACTGAAAGCCTGCACCTGCTGCTGAAAGAAATATGATTTTGTAGGTGCTCAGTGTCTGAGGATTTCAATGTGCAATAAAAAGATAATTTATAGTAATCATAACAATCATAGGTGAAACCTTGAGGCCTTTAACAGTCTTCTGTGGGGCAGAATGACCACATAAGCTGGTGACAAGTTTACTGTCTCAAGGACTGAGTAAATGACTGAACTGCAGTCCAAAAACTATCTCAGTAATAATACAGCAAAAGGAATGCAAAGACCCTCCTTGCTTTAGCTAATTCACCTAAGAAAGGGCTTTTTTACACCCAAACTTTGTCTTCCTCCCTCCATCTATACATAGCAACCTTTAGCATGCAGTCTAATAAGAATAAATGGGTGCCTTTTTTGCTTACTAACTTAGTCTAAAACACAAAACACATAAATAACATATATAGATATATAAAAATATATAGAAAACATAAAAGCTTGTTGGGCCAAAATATGCCTCTGATGTAACCTATTTGAGCACAGCAGAGATCCATTTTAACCAAGGGTATCTGAGGCATGCGTACAGCTCCCCACTGCTCCTTAGCCACCTCCATACACCAGGTAGATGGAGAAAACTCCTAAGGCCCTTTTTAAACGTCCTTCTGGCAGATGTCCAGTGGGCAGGCTCCTGTGAGGATGGAGGGCATCTCCTGGAAGACAGGAGCCTGCATTCCTGCCTTTGGTAGTGAAGACTGACACTGTGGTACCCTCTCAGGCTTGCATATGCTCTACCAGCCTTTTCGGAGTGTATTTAAAAATTAAATGAAAGAGACAAAAGATACTTTCACATTACTTCACAATTAACTGAATGAAAAGGTCAAGGAAGAGGAAAGGAATAAAAGAGTTTTGTCAAAAGCAGTGTGTACCTAAGTGGCTGGGAATATCTTAAATGGTCTCACAACTATGGCAATGAGGGAGTCCCTGTGCACCAAAAAATCCTGTCCTTTGGATGAGTTGTTCATCTAGAATCCTTTCTCATGCTTCCCTTGGCTTTGCTGACAGAGGATAACGGATCCCAGTGCATTTTCCTTGTCCAAAGGAATTAGTCCTACGACTGTGCCATCATTACAGAATCACAGAATCACAGAATCATCTAGGTTGGAAAAGACCTTGAAGATCAACTAGTCCAACCACTAACCTAACACTGACAGTTCCCAACTACACCATATCCCTCAGCGCTATGTCAACCCTACTCTTAAACACCTCCAGGGATGGGGACTCCACCACTTCCCTGGGCAGCACATTCCAATGCCTAACAACCCGTTCTGTAAAGAAATGCTTCCTAATATCCAGTCTAAACTTTCCCTGGCACAACTTCAGGCCATTACTTCTTGTCCTATTGCTTGTTACTTCATTAAAGAGACTCATCCCCAGCTCTCTGCACCCTCCTTTCAGGTAGTTGTAGAGGGTGATGAGGTCTCCCCTCAGCCTCCTCTTCTCCAGACTAAACAACCCCAGTTCCCTCAGCCGCTCCTCGTACGACATGTGCTCCAGACCCTTCACCAGCTTTGTTGCCCTTCTCTGGACACGCTCGAGTAATTCAATGTCCTTTTTGTAGTGAGGGGCCCAAAACTCAACACAGTCATCGAGGTGCGGCCTCACCAGTGCCGAGTACAGGGGTAAGATCCCTTCCCTGTCCCTGCTGGCCACGCTATTTCTGATACAAGCCAGGATGCCATTGGCCTTCTTGGCCACCTGGGCACACTGCTGGCTCATGTTCAGCCGGCTGTCAATCAACACCCCCAGGTCCCTCTCTGACTGGCAGCTCTCCAGCCACTCCTCCCCAAGCCTGTAGCGCTGCTGGGGGTTGTTGTGGCCCAAGTGCAGCACCGGGCATTTGGCCTTATTGAAACTCATGCAGTTGGCCTTAGCCCATCGCTCCAGCCTGTCCAGATCTCTCTGCAGAGCCTCCCTACCCTCGAGCCAATCAACACTCCCACCCAACTTGGTGTCGTCTGCAAACGTACTGAGGGTGCACTCGATCCCCTCGTCTAGATCATCAATAAAGATGTTAAACAGGAGTGGCCCCAAAACCAAGCCCTGGGGGACACCACTCGTGACCCGCCGCCAAACAAATTTAACTCCATTCACCATCACTCTTTGGGCCCGGCCATCCAGCCAGTTTTTTACCCAGCAAAGCGTGTGCCCATCCAAGCCTCAAGCAGCCAATTTTGCCAGGAGAATGCTGTGGGAAACGGTGTCAAAGGCCTTACTAAAGTCAAGGTAGACAACATCCACAGCCTTTCCCTCAGCCAATAAGCAGGTCGCCCTGTCGTAGAAGGAGATCAGGTTTGTCAAGCAGGACCTGCCTTTCATAAACCCATGCTGACTGGGCCCGATCATTTGGTTGTCCCGCATGTGTTGTGTGATGGTACTCAGGATGAGCTGCTCCATCAGCTTCCCAGGCACCGACGTCAAGCTGACAGGCCTGTAATTTCCTAGATCATCCTTCCGACCCTTCTTATAGATGGGCATCACATTGGCCGATTTCCAATCTGTCAGGACCTCCCCGGTCAGCCAGGACTGCTGGTAAATGCTGGAAAGCGGCTTGGCGAGCACCCCAGCCAGCTCCTTCAGCACCCTCGGGTGTATCCCATCTGGTCCCATAGACTTGTGTATGTCTATGTGATGCAATAGGTCACTGACTAACTCCTCCTGGATTGCGGGGGGGTCATTCTCCCAGTCTCTGTCTTCTGGCTGAGGAGGCTGGATTCCCTCAGTACAACTAGTCTTGTTATTAAAGACTGAGGCAAAGAAGGCATTAAGCACCTCAGCCTTCTCCTCATCACTCGTTGCCATGTTTCGTCCTGCATCTAGCAGGGGATGGAGCCTCTCCCTGGTGTTTCTATTGCTGTTGACGTACTTATAGAAACATTTCTTGTTATCTTTGACTACTGAAGCCAGATTAATTTCTAGCTGGAATTTAGACCTCCTGATTTCCACCCTGCATAGCCTCACAGTGTCTTTGCAATCATTGTGAGTGTCTAGCCCCTTCTTCCAAAGGCCGTAAACTCTCATTTTCCCCCTGAGCTGCAGCCAAAGCTCCCTGTTTAGCCAGGGTGGTCTTCTATGCCGCCGGCTTCTCTTACAGCACCTGGGGACAGCCTGCTCCTGTATCATTAAGGCTTCCTTCTTAAAGAGTGCCCAGCCTTCCTAGACCCCTATACCCTTCAGGACCGTCTCCCAAGGGATTCTTCTGTCAAGGAGTTGCCTAAACAAGTCAAAGTCAGCCCTTTGGAAGTCCAGGATGTCAGTTCTGCTGCCCCCTCTCCTGGCCTCTCTAAGAATAGAGAACTCTATTATTTCATCATTGCTGTGCCCTAGTCGGCCTCCAACCACCACATCATCTACCAGTCCTTCTCTGTTCACAAAGAGGAGGTCCAGCAGGGCACCTTTTCTGGTCGGTTCACTCACCAGCTGTGTCAGGAAGTTTTCTCCCACATTCCAGGAATCTCCAGGACTGTTCCTGCTCTGCTGTGTTGTATTTCCAGCAGATGTCTGGGAAGTTAAAGTCTCCCACAAGAACAAAGGCAAGCAATCGTGAGATTTCTCCTAAGTGCCTACAGAATATTTCATCCACCTCTCTGTCCTGGGTGGGTGGCCTGTAGTAGACTCCAACTACAACATCTGCCCCGTTGGCCTTTCTCTTGATTCTAACGCAAAGACACTCCACCCTGTCTTCACTACACTTGCACTCAAAGCAATCATAACAGTCCCTAACATAGAGCACCACCCCACTGTCTCTCCTTCCTTGTCTATCCCTTCTAAAGAGCTTGTAGCCATCAAGCGGCGCACGCCAGTCATGGGAGACATCCCACCATGTTTCTGTGATAACCACTACATCATAATTTTCCTGTTGCATCATGGCTTCAAGCTCCTCCTGTTTGTTACCCATGCTGTGTGCATTGGTATACATGCACTTGGATGGGCTGGTGTCCCCAGCACCTTTTGGCATTTAGAGGTCTTAAGTCCAGCCTGAGCTTTCTCAGGTGTTACCACAGTTACTGATCCATCAATATCCCTTGCATCTTTGTTGTGCTGCATGTCTCCGTCCCTTGCCTCCACTGAGATGGCAGGGTGAGGGGCGTCGCTGGCACAACAGCCCACAAACTCTAGTAATCTATCCTGGGGCTTATATCTGGGAGTTCCAATTTTGTCCCCTTCCCCATTCAAATCTAGTTTAAAGCGCTCTCAGTGAGTCCAGCTAACTCCTGCCCCAAGATCCTTTTCCCCCTCTGGGACAGGTGCATCCCATCTGATACCAAAAGCTCTGGAGTCCTATATACTAACTCGTGATTGAAAAATCCAAAGCCCTGCCAGTAACACCAGTCTCGGAGCCACAAGTTCATCTGTTGAGTTCTCCTGTAATCTTCCTCATCTATCCCTGCAACTGAAGGGATGGAGGATAACAGAATTTGTGCCCCCAACCCCTTAACCAGTTTCCCCAACACCCTGAAATCTCTCTTCATTGATTTAGGACTACTCCTGATAATATTATCGCTACCTACCTGAAAAACCAGGAGAGGGTAGTAGTCCTTGGGTCTCACTAGAGCGGGGAGTTTTGCCGTGAGGTCCTTGACGCGGGCCCCAGGGAGGCAGCAGACTTCCCTATGAAGCGTGTCTGGTCTGCATATGGGGCCTTCGACATCTCTCAGAATGGAGTCACCCACTACAATGACCCTTCTGGGGTTCTTTTTAGAATTGCTTTTAATACCTGGTCTACAGTGACCCAGCCTTGGTGGACCTTCATCTTCCTCCTTATTTGACTCATTTTCTTCATCCTTCTCCGCTTCATTCACAAGTTCCAGGGCCTCGTATCTATTGTGAAGGGACACCATGGAAGGTGAGGGATGTCAGGAGGGGATTTTCCTACCTCCCTGAGCAGGGACCTGTTTCCAATCTCCCCCATCTCTTAGGTCCCCTCCTTCTGCCTGGTAGCAAGAGGATGAGCGATGCCTTGTTTGGAGCCTCCATTTGCTCCTGTTGCTTCAGGGATGCTAAGGTGTTACTTCACCAATCAATTTCCCTTTCACACTCCCTAATACTTCTTAATCTTTCAACCTCTTCTTTGAGTTCCGCCACCAGGCTGAGCAGGTCACCCAGCTAATCGCAGCACACACAGGTGCTGTCACTGCTGCCCTCCGACAGGATTGACAGGCTCAGGCACTCCCTGAAGATTGGGACCTGGACCACTGCATATTTGCGTGGCAGCTCCGTCTGCATTGCCACGTTCTTCCTGGTGGTGGTCTTGACGCGAGTGGAGAGACGATAAGATGACAACTAGCTAAGATAAGTTCTAGAGCCTGGAGAGGGACTATGCCCTGCCTGCACTCCCCGCCTGCACAAACTGCCGCGCAAACTGCCACACCACGCCCTGTTTGCCCGTCCTGTTCGCCGCGCTCCCTGGGGACTGCTCTTGTACGTGAGGGGCATTGGGCGTCGTCACTCCAGTCTCCGCCCACGTTGAGTCATCGCTGCCATCGTTAGTAGGTCACTCTTCCCGCTCAGGGGGGAGGTGACTTGAGGCTCTTCCTCTTCCCTGGGCTTCTGCCTTCTTGGCTTGCAGTTTTGCCGTGGGTTTTTTGACACTTTTTGAAGGGTCCCCCGCCGCTATCCTTTGCTTCAGAGCCCCTCTCCTCAGCAACCTAGCTCATTCCCTAGCTCTGCACAGCAGATTCCCCTCTCCAAGGCTGTGTGTGGGCAGCTATATGACACAGAGAGATTAGCATTTCTCCCAGTCTACACACTGCTCTTCTAGGTTTCAGAGTTTGCAAGGAGCACATGGGCATGCCAGTGAGCAGAGCTGCAAACCAAGGGATCTTCTCTTCTCTTGGAGTAGGTGTCTGTACTTGCTGCTGATACAAATGTCTCCCCTGAAAACACTGGAGGGTCGATATGGGACCTGGTTGCTTTGCTGTGACATGAACGTGGTTCAGGTTTGAGGAGGTGTTTGTGAGAGTGATAGACAACTTAAAGGAAACTTAAGCTTGAATTTGCTGAGGGCTTAGATCAAAGTCTGATGTAGTTAATAGAGTCTTTCCCTCATCCTCATTGGGCTTTAAAGAAATCTCCAAACTCTTTAGGTGAGAATCTCTGGAACTCATTTCACCTGGCACCAAATATTTGAAAATTTGATAATTTCAAGATATTTATGAACTGGGATCTATGTCTTGTCATCCTCCATCCTCCACACTCCTGCACACCTCCTCTAATGACAAGAAAAGGAAACACTGAATAGCAAGTACATTCAAATGGAGCTGGGGGTCTGGATTTGTCCCCCCTCACCTCCTGCTATGCTATCAAATCTAGTGATATGAGATCACAGTTTGGGCTGACATAGTTTGGGGGCTCCTCCTGTGCTGTCCATGTGTACTTCATTTTAGAAGGTGATTTAGAGGGGAAATTAGGACTATGTAACTCCAGGACAGTAGGACTATGTAACTCCAATGCTGGGGTTATAGCCCAAAGTATAAGAACTGCAACACAACAGAAGAGGATAGAGCAGCTCTGCATCAGAGGCATTGCATGGAAACTAGAAGTGCAGTTCACATAGAGATGCTCTCTTCCCCTCATTCCCCCATATCCAGAGGACACTGCAGTCAGTGCTCTGCATGGGCACAGAGAGGCTCAGCTTTACCTACACCTTCATTCCTACCAGAGGTATATCTGCTTGGTTTTTGAAACAACCCTGATTGTCTGCAGGAGGACTTTGGGAAGCACTGACCAAGGAGTCTTCTTTCTGCAGCCAGATCTGCTGCAGTCCAGGCATGTCGAGCCTTGTTGTGGGCTCAGTGAATCTGCTCCTCAGACCAGGCAAGGGAGCAATCCTTCCCACTATTGCACCATAACATGTGAATTATCTGATATTTCTTTTCTCTTCTTTTCCCCACTCCCTGCCCTGCCAGGTGTGAAATTTCTAAAACTTTTTTCATTTATGAGGAAAATTAAATAAAAAAATAAATAAACTCCCAGAATTCAAATATTTCTTATCAAAGTTCTGAACATATGCTACTTAGGAAAAAAAAATCTAAGTGAAATTGGCTGATAAAATCAGAAACCCACAAAGGGCTGTTCTTCCAATCATCTGGTATTTCTCCTGTAATTTCCTCAGAGATTGTGGAGTGATTTTCCAGATGTCTCTGTTCCTTCCAGATGGCGTGTTCAACATGATTTGGAACAAGGCCAATCTTATGCTTCTTCCTATACAGGGGAGGTGATACTGCGCAAGGTACATATATATACATACTTCCACATTTTTGGAAACATAAATAGCATGTTTTCTTAAGTGTGCAAGTAAAGCACAACTCAGAGGAAGGGTGGTTTTCTTGTGAGGCTGACAAAATTGCCCTGTCTGACAAAGGTACCACCTTTTCTGATCAGTAAGAAGAAAGCCAAGGGCAATTTTTGCTATAGGAGAGTTTGTAAGGGGTCAAGAGGTGGCACAGTTTCCTACTGCTCTTTAATTTGACTCACATAAATCCTGTGTAGCCTCAAAGCTACTTTGGTTCCCTCCCAAATGCTATACCTCCTTGCTTGCCTGTTAAACATAGGCTGGCAGCAGAAATGTGCAACCAGGGAGCTAGGGCTGCAGGGAGTGGAGCTTCTTCTGGGGCAAGAAGCCTATGGCAAATGAAAATAAAAACAATAAGTTTGGCTCAGTATATTGGATTAGGCCAAAAAACATTGCATATTCTGCCTATATTCAGTATCTTGACATCTGAGGCAAGGAGATGTTGATATCTCTCCTGGAGAGCCTAATCCTGTGGTTGTTTTTTGCAGGGTGCACTGATGTTTACAGGAGCTGCAGGTGTGCAGCTGATAACAGGGACCTCCATCCATCTCACCACCTCCTTCACCTGCAAAAGAGCAGACATAGCTGAAGACGAAATGGAGGATTCCTCAACAGACAAGTCTGCTCCACTTTTCACCTGATATACTTTTCACCCTGCAAATTTAACTGCTTCTCTGTAAATGAGAACCAGCTCACAGCTCTGCTCTGCATTATCAGAGAGATTAAGCCAATCAGTACTATCAATGGCCTCTGACTCCCTGCGATGGATAGATACAGCAGTGTAAATGCCACGGGTTCATTTTAATACATGTGATTTTTAAGTTACGAGGAGGATCCTCACTGGGAGGACAGACAGCTGGACTTTGGCTGTGGCAGAGAGCTGAGCAGTGCCCTTGAGCAGGGTTTTTTGTTCTGCCTCCTCCCAGCACTGATGTCAGCAGGAGCAATAATGACCTGTTGGGTTTTAAGATGGAAGAAGAAGGGAAGGCATTTCCCCCCCTCAATATTGGCTCCTGTGATATATTTAAATACCTCCAGCCTGCCAGCATCACAAGCTAAGTGTAAGTGATGGACCTTGGGTCTACATTGCTTCAGCTCTACAGTTCACTGTTTCAATTCCCTCAGCTCAGACTCCATGTACATGTTTTTCCCATTTTCACTCATGTTTTTTCAATCAAAGCCCGGCCTTTTAATGGGTAAGTTTTTCCAGCAAAGTACCTAAATGTTGTTGAAGAGACATTTCCCTTCCTCCAGAAAATAAGTGTGATTTTCAGAAAAACTCCTTAATCTTGTGCTGTCAAAAAAACCTTTCTTTAATTGAAAACTTATATCACCAATAGAAAGCATAATGCTCATCATCTATCTGTAATGCTCACCTAAGATATCTATCCAGAAATGTTCTATAAGGCAGTGAGTCTGCTAGCCTGTGTGAATATAGGTAACTTTCAAAGAAAATCAAGAAAATTAGGAATGGGGTAGATTTTAGAAATTTCAAAAATTTTTCCCTTTTCTGAATTGGGGTCAGAAGTGCAATATTTTTGCTAAACTGCTCCTCTAAGAACAAAACTGAGGAACAAGAAAGAACTCTTTCTCAGCTTTCCATCTCCATAATTATGTTAATACCAGAATGCTGTGCTATGATTTTAACTTTTTACATATTTTACTCTTTTTATGGTAACCCTTTTTTCCCTGCAGCTTTTTCTGCATTTCACACATTTCTAGTACATTTCTAGTGCAATAGCCTATGCTTTCTTCAACAACCAAATCCAATTCAAACATAAATATATATTTTTTTTAATACTGAAACAATACATTTGCATAATTTCCACCTGGTATCTCTTGCATTAGGAGATGTGTTGAAAGGACCATTTTGCTTTGAACTTCTTTGGTTTTGACAACTAGCTTTTCCAATAAAAGTGTGGAACCCATCTTCATCTAAGGATGTTTAAGAGTTAGATGTCTAAGTTGGTCATCCTAGGGTTCCTTTATTATTATTTTGGATATATAAACACCTCCTGAGGGCAATTCATCTGGCTTTTCTTACACACTTATCTTTGGCTGCAATGAAACGACCTCTGGAGGTGCCTGTTCTTCTGTATTGATTATAAGGAAAGCCTGGCATGACTAACCCAGATTAGACATCTGGCTTTTAGGACACCTAAATCAAGGAAGATGAACTTTGCCCCAAGTGGATTGGCAGAAAATGCCCCCAAGCACTGTTATTGGCATACCTATGACCATCCCTGTGTCAGATCCCCTGATATCTGCTGACTCCTGGACTTTGTTCATGAGCAAATGAGACCATGTCTTTATATCTAAGAGCAGTGGGGAGAAAACCATAGGATGTCACCTGCAGTGCATAACTTGCTTAGAAGTGCTGCTGAAGGGCCAGAAAGTTTGGAGACTGCTTTCTACCAAGTAATCAAAAAGAGCACTGGAAACAAACTATATTTGTCTCTAAAACCACTTTTTCATTTGCACCTCAGGTTTATTTCCCCAGAGTTTGCAACAGCTGTGTTCTAATTTTGGATACGTGACTATCTTTTACTGAGATGGTCACCAAGAACATGAGACTGACAATAAATTTTTGAATGTGTGAATCAGCAACAAATTACTTTTTCAAAAAAATTTGAACAACACTGAGTAGCTGATAGATTCAGGCCACAAACATTTTAACCTGAATCAAGACAACCTCCAAAACACATACACCAGCCTGGAAGAAAAGAGCCTTCTTGTACTGGAGAGATGATTCAGTCACTGAGCATAGCACTACTCTGTAGGAGGCATTGGCCTGTCAGCCTTGCACAGCCCTGTGGTGGTGCAATTCTTACCCCCCCGCCCCTCTTTGTTGGGCTGCTTGGTGCTAGGTGCGATTCCACCCACATCCCCCGAGCTATACACCAATCTGTGGAGATAAGGACTGATGTTAACAATAACAGAGTTGCACATTAATCAAATTCTTGTGTAACTGCTGGAAGGCACCAGAAGGTATTTGACAAAAGTCAATTATCTTGGACCCTATAAATGGCGACCACCAGGGAGACCCTTTGAGCTCTCCTGGATTGCAGTGGGCCTGTGACCAGCACCTCCCCTGAGCTGGGACGCCTCTCAGGTACCAAACCCTTAAGGTGTCATCTGCTCCAGACGGAAGGCCAGGGCGAAGTCCCCCGCTCGAGTCTCAATTATCGCCCGTTGAGGAATGCCAAGGCATTGGGAGTATTTGCTCTAAACTCGAGAGGGAAATTTTCTTTGAGCTAGCTTCTCTTTACTCTGTGTGTGTGTGTGTGTGTGTGTACGTACCCTTGTTTCTGTGTGTGTATGTCCGTTCTGTGTTCATTCTACTGAATCCAAACACCTTTGTTTCTGTATGTTTGTCCGTTTGTTATGTGCATGCCTGTATATATATAGGTACCATTAAGTAAGTTAGTGTGAATCTTGTCATTTTAGAATCTGAATAAGTCGCTTTTCTTTCTTTTAGTATTTCTGAATTATTTTATAATAATAAATTGCTGTTAGTTATTAATAAACCTAGATTTCTTACTAAATATTACCGTGTCAATACTTTCATCCGTGACAAGCCCCTGAGAAGCAGCAAGACTTTGATGAAAAACAGGCCTTGGGAGAAAGATAAACTGCTGAGCTGTGCCAAGGTGGCAGGGAAAAACAAGGGCCAGCTGCAACACTGAACTGTGGAAAAGTACTGAACTGTGAGAAGTTACCACCGCGTGAACAGCGCGTGAACAAGAAGGTGATTGGTCTGCACAGTGCGTGTTAGAGTGGTCTGATGCTGATAGGAGAAAAGGTTGATAACTGTCTAATTGCTGATTTGCTAATTATGAAGAGCTTTGGCGAGAGCATAAGTATGTACTATTGAAAAAATAAACGGCTTTGCTTGTTATAACTCTCATAGAGTTGTGCAGGTCCGATATCCTCCCGCAACAGTACTCATTATAGATAGAAAAACATAAGAGGAAGGATAACAAGGGAGGTCTTACGTGGTCTAGGGAGAAGAAGGGTGCAGAGGGAAGCGCTGAGGACACTTGAGTTATTCTAACCTGTTGAGATCTTAAATGAAAACTAAATGGGAATCCAGAAAGATGAGGGGAGAGAGGAGAAAATGCAGTGAGTTTGGCATCTCTGATCTCAGTTCAGCCTGCAGTGAGTCTAAAAACGACCTCAGGCTGGAGATCTCCAGCTGTGACTCTGGCAAAGATGATCTCCCCTCCTGTCAGTGGAGAAAGGACAGAAAGAGCAATGGCTGGTATTTCCACTCCAGCATTTACTCCTCAAAAAAAACCCCCAACCTTCTGCCCCAAGACATCAATAAAATCTGCTATTTCCCTCCTTCTGCCAAAAGGGAGGAGTGACCTTGTGAAAACAGACCCCTGAAGGAGAGGATCTCATGCTTTGAGACCTACAGGGCCATTTTCTTTCCCAAAAGCACCCCATGCTGACCTGATCCTGCTCCCAGGGAGAGGGCTGATAACAATCCCTCCTGACTGGAGTGAGGACAGACTGGCCAGCATGCAAGCTCTTTGGAAAGCACTTGCCAATCTTATGTACAGCTGCCCAGCAGGAGAGGGCTGTCTCTCAGCAGGACCTTGGTGGCTACATCTACATTACTCTGAAAAGGTACCATCTGGAGCAGCAGGAAACATGGCATACTCCACCTCCTGTGGACTGCCTGCCTGTGGAGAGTTTGTTTGGGCCTGCCTGGTAGTGTACTAACCCTCCAGGTATCCCTGGGCATGTGAGGTCTTGTGCAGTGTGAGCAGAGTATACTTGACACACCTTAGGCTATTCTTGCAGATTCATTATTCGCACAGGTGACCTCCTGGTCTTGAGCTCTCAGGGCTACCCTGAACAACCAGTGTAGAGATCTAACATCAATCGTTATTCAATTCCACCTGTTCACAAGCAGCTCATTCCCTCTTTTGGACAAGAAAACATTTTGCATCTCTGTCCACCTGGGTCATTCCTCCCTCCTTCCCTCCACCCAACTATGCAAAACTGCACACAACATCAGAGAAGGAAAAGCTGATTTACCATAACAGATCAGAGTGTGGGTACATTGCATAAAATATGCTGTTTGTGACAGAAGCAGCCATCCAGCCAATTTGATAGCTCTGCTCCCAGGAGATTAAAATATCTCCTTCATCTCAACAGAGAGCCTGCATATGGAAAGAACCTCAATTAAAATCTACCTTTTACTTCAGTGCCTTCAAAACACTGCTGCCTCTTATGGGCAAAGCCAGGCATAATCCCAGATTCAGTGTTCCCTCTCAGTACTGTTCAGTTTGTTATCTCTCCTTGTTTGTTTGTTCCACTTACTTGTTCTGTACCCCTGACATGAGGATAATCAAAATCTCTAGAGGAGGGGAGCATCCTCCCTGCTGTAATGAGTGGAGCTCTGCCTGCACTCTGATGCTCCTAGACAGTCATCAGTCTCATCTGGCTAATGGGTTTGTGGTGGTCCCCTAACCATAGCATCTGAACACCTCCCCATCTTTAGCTAGCCAGCTAGCTCACACTGAGCTCTGTCTTTTAAATAGCTAATGTTAGGTAAGGTAAATAAATCTCATCCTAATTGACTGGATCAAAGTAACCCAGGTAGTCTGTGATAGAATAAACCACAATTTACACCAGAGGCCAATGTCCTCCCCAGCCTCAGGTTCATTCCCCTAATGTGAAATAAAAATACATCAAGGGCTACCAAATAGAAAGACACCAATTTTGGCTCAGGGATCCTTTGAACTACAAATCATGGGAGACGGGATTAATATTTTAGGGAAGAATCACTGCCTGCTTGCCCTGATTTTATATTTTTTCTTAGGCATATACTCTTGGCCATAATCAAAGACAGGATACCAGGCAAGGCAGATGTTTGGGCTGCCATAGCCTTGCCATTCTTGTGTTCCTCCCTATCTCAGACCTTGGATTAGTCACTTAGGGACAGATTTTTAGCAGTGACATTGTTCACAACTTCTTTGACCAAGGTCACATTGGAAGTCTGTAAAAGGTCTGAGAATTAATTCCAAATTGCTCAAGTGAAATTTCTACACATTGGACTGTCCACCCCCTGATTCATGGCTGCTACAACTAATTTCAACTGCAGACTATCAAACTTTTTCAGGAGCTGTCTCTAATCAGTTGATAGTGTTTAAAAAAAAAAAAAAAAAGAAAAGAAGGGGGGAACACGTCAAGTAAATTAAAACAATAAATAAGCCAGCTGAAATTGGGGGTCTGCTCATGGTTATTCAGTAAGGTGCAAAAGTATCAAAATCTGCTGGATAAATTATTCATTGCAAATTATTTGTTCATCTTGACAGTCATAAAATTATACAATCCATTAAAAAAAAAAAAAGTCCAGTCACAGTATTTGACTCTAGCCCTGTGCTATAGAGAAAACCCCATTAGGTTGGTGTTTGGGATGGATAACACACCTGTACCTCCACTGATGGGATCTGGGGGTGTCCAGCACCTCCTAATTCATCCTGGGAGATGGAGTACCATACAGGTAGCCACTCATTGTGTCTGGGAGGGATGGTTTCCTTTGCTCTTATGGGATCTGAGGATATTCGTCCACATTCCTTCCCCTACCCCAGAAGAAAAGAGACGGTGTGGAGACCACCACTCTCACATATCTCAAATGTTTTACATCACAAAAATCCACTTCAGCTTTGTGTCAATAGGCTTTGTTCAAAGTAGGCTGTGTTGCAACACCTCCTGCTTGGACAGATCTGTGGCCCTTTATCCCACATTAATTTGGGCACTAGAGGAAGACTGTTGTGTATTGCTGTCACCTCACAGTGGTCCTGTTTTATAGGTGGATTCTTGGGTTTGCTGTAGCAGACAGAATGGAGAGCAGGAGTGTGCTGCTCGACTTTCTCCTGCCTCTGTCCTCCTCTCTCAATTACACACCTGGGACCTTTTCCCTGCACAACACGATAAATCTGCCTCTACACAAGGGAGGGGCATTGAGCTATGCTGATAACTCATGGCTGGGCACATTCTTTGTGCTCACTTTGCATTGCATAGTGTAGAGGGGTTAGACTCAAGCTGATATGCACAGAGGCCATATCAGCTGTCATTCTGCTGCTATTCATCCTACTTCTTATGGCCCAAACCACTGAAAACACCCTTTATTTTTAAAACAAGAAATACAGCAGAGGCCTTATCAACATACAGCAAAGTGTACCAGAAGAACACACACTTCAAAGCAGTGAGTACCATACTGGACTCTTATATTTCATGCATGGACTGAAGCAACTGGGGATGCCTTTGATTACTTTTACACACACAAAGACACACATACTATCACACACACATATATATGTCTGTGTGTGTATGTATGTACAAAGACCAGTGCGATCTGATTAGCATTAGAAAAAGTTGCAGACCTCAGAGAGTAAAAAAACCCTGTTACAAAATCAGAGAGAAAATAGGTGCCTCTACTCTGTTCTATCCAGCATCTTATGTACTACCTTCATCACCATGGCATCTATTTCTCTCTCTGGTTTTTTTTCTTCTTTTTAAGGTTTGATCTGAGGCCAGGTGTTCTAATGAGTTTAGTGAAAGGATCAAAGGATGAGAAACACCATCTGCCTAAAGAAAACAATAGTATTTCCAATTGCATGATGGTATCTGGCAGGGAAGGCAGATTGTTGGGCTCCTTAGCTATATCATAGAAGAGAGACAGGAAGTGCAATAGAGGAGGAAACCTTATCTAACCAGATGCCAGCAAAATTTCAAGTCTTCCCAGACCCCTGTCAATTATTTTATTTTGGCAGCAACAAAGAGGAAAAAGAGAAGGGAAGGGAAGGGAAGGGAAGGGAAGGGAAGGGAAGGGAAGGGAAGGGAAGGGAAGGGAAGGGAAGGGAAGGGAAGGGAAGGGAAGGGAAGGGAAGGGAAGGGAAGGGAAGGAAAGGAAAGGAAAGGAAAGGAAAGGAAAGGAAAGGAAAGGAAAGGAAAGGAAAGGAAAGGAAAGGAAAGGAAAGGAAAGGAAAGGAAAGGAAAGGAAAGGAAAGGAAAGGAAAGGAAAGGAAAGGAAAGGAAAGGAAAGGAAAGGAAAGGAAAGGAAAGGCACTGTCATGTGAGAAGCAATGACTAGATGTATTGGGAAACTGAAGGAGTATAAGTCTTGTCCTTCTTCTTTAGTAAAGGTTTGGGCCCACAGAAATTGGCATAATCCAGAAGCAGTGGCAAGCTATATGGGCGTGCTTGCGGAGGTGCAAGGGTCGCGACCAGGCAAAGGAAAAGCTATAGTGTGCGCTGTATTAGGGGCAGCACTGACTGCAGCCCAAAAAGATAAACATTTTAATAAAGAACTAGGAGGGGAAATGATCAAATCCTTACAAGATCTGGTAAAAGCTCTCCAGCATCAATTGGTCGAGGAACGTAATGTTACTGAACAAAAAGCTAAACTCTGTCAAGAGCAAATTGAAGTTTTGAAAATCCAATTAGCTGATGAGCATAACACCACTCAGTGACTTCACACGGCTCTGTTAGATGCCTTGGACCGAGAAAAAACCTTATTGTCCAAAAAAGAGGGGAATGAAAAAGAAACCCTCAACCGGACAGATCTTGGCTCTGTTCTGGATAGTGAACAGGAAGTTACGAGTCTGGCAAAATCAGCAGCTAGACCCTTCTATCCAACAAAGGAGTTAGAGATAAGCTGAGAAATTTTTTACCCCAAAGATGAGGAGGCAAAATTAAGACCATTAATTAAAATAGAGACCACCAAGGGTCAGGGTGGAAGAGCTCCACAGGTCACCATTCAAACTACACCATATCCAGCGACTGAGCTTGCAAAAATTCAGGAGAAATATACCAGACGAGCTCAGGAAACTGAGACTGAATACATGTGGAGGGTTTCATGACTGGTGGTGACCAAATCTTGTTATCAGCAGATGAGGCCCAGGGGTACTGGGGGCTAGAGGTTTTCTTAATTACTGACAACCAGAGAGCGCCGTGGTCGTTAACTCAACAAGCTGCCTACTGGGCTGTGGGAGAGAAGCAAGTCGATATTGGCCTGTCAGCTCTGCGCAGCCCCTGAGAAGCAGCAAGTCTTTGATGAGAAACAGGCCTTGGGAGTAAGATAAAAACTGCCAAGTTGTGCCAATATGGCAAGGAAAAACAACGGACAGCTGCAACACTGAACTGTGAAAAGTTACTGCTGCGTGAACAGCGCATGAACAAGAAATTGATTAGTCTGCACAGCGCGTGTTAGAGTGGTCTTATGCTGATAGGTGAAAAGGTAGATAGCTGTCTAATTGCTGATTTGCTAATTATGAAGTAAGAGCTTTAACCATAGCATAAGTATGTACTATTGTAATAATAAAGGGTCTTTCCTTTCGCACTGCATGGAGAGTCCGTGCCTCAATTGCCACACTGGGCTGGGGGTCTGGACCACTTGGAAAGGGGGGATCCAGTATGTATTGAGACTCCAACCATAAATCATTTGACTGAAAGACTGCAGAAGGCTGCTTGTCTCCAATTAATGCATGACAGGTGTTTAGTTCCACAGAAGCCTTCCTCGATGCTGTTAGTTGCTAACCCTTATCAAATGACTCCCCTGATTCGGGGCTTGCTGGACGCTTTGAAATTATATGCAGTACAACTACAAGATCGTTTGCGGAATGCATTAGCCCCACGAGGCAGGGGGAGGACCCATGACTTGGGGAGAGATAGCTCAGGACTTAATAAATTATGGCCGGAGAATGGGCCTTACCAGGGGAACGGGTAAACCTAAGCCCTCAGTATGCAGAGTGGAACAGCAGGAAAATCTGTCTCCTTCCTCTCCACAAGTCTTAAGGGCAAAGAGAAACCTCGTGGGCTGAGGGAATTGGACAGGGGATTCCCCGAGACTTAATGGACGGTATGCCTACTACAGTTTTAGAAAAGCTCATTCGAGCCTGGAAAGAGAAAAGGAAGCTGCCCCCCACAACCGAGCAGACCTTATCGGCGAGGGGAGGGACGGAACTGAAAACTAACGAGATGGTGGTAATTGCTTCTCAAACACCAACTGCCCCTGAGGAGGACTTGATTGATTTAGGGTCGGGAAACTGGATGCGCCATCCCCAGTAAGTGAGCCGGGGGATGGTGGGTGGGTCCACTTAAAGGAGGCTCACAGAGAATACTAAAGGAGACTTGTTGATTACCTTTCCGCTTGGCCCCTTTAAAACTCCAGTTACATTTCTAGTAGATACGGGTGCTCAGATTTCAGCACTCCAAGCTGATGTTGCCAAGCGGAATGGCATAATTGCTGACAAAAAGCAGATCTGGGTTACAGATGTTTTCGGGGACTCTAAGCCACAGCCGACTGCTCGGGTGAAATGCTGGTTACCTGGGAATGAAACTGCAACAGAGGCTATTATGATCCTGGGAAATTTCCCCACAAATATCCTGGGACTTGACCTATTGAAGGGACAAGCTTGGGTGGATTCTAAAGGAAGGGAATGGAAATTTGGGTCCCCAACTGCCTCTATAAGACTTTTACAGCAAGTGCCTGCGCTTCCTCCTTCTAAAATTGTTAATGTGAAACCTTACGCCTTACCATTAGGTGCCAGGGAGGGGATTGCTCTGGTAATAGCAGAGAGGCGGGAGCAAGTGTTAATCATTCCAACTCACTCACTCTATAATTCCTCAGTGTGGCCAGTCCATAAACCTAACGGAAAGTGGCGACTGACAATTGACTATCGGCGATTACACGCCAATACAGGTCCTCTAACAGCTGCAGTGCCTAACATAGCTGAACTGATTGCAACCATACAGGAACAAGCCCACCAGATCTTAGCAACTACTGATGTAAAAGATATGTTCTTTATGGTCCCCATACAGGAGGCAGACAGAGATCGCTTTGCCTTTACATGGGAAGGCGTGCAATTTACTTTTACATGTCTCCCCCAGGGATACTGCCATTCGCCGACCATCGCTCATTATGCACTAGCACAGGAGCTTGCTCAAATCCCTCCAAGGGAAGGGGTCAGGATATATCAATATATTGACGATGTTCTGATTGGTGGCTCTGATGCTGCCACAGTGGGACAGACCCAGACAGAGATAATCACCCACCTAGAAAATTTCGGGCTCCAAATCCCAGCCGAAAAGATACAACTCCCATCCTCCGAGGTAAAGTTTCTGGGTATTTGGTGGTGGGGAGGAACAGTGTGTATTCCCCCGGAAACTTTAACTGCCTTGGAAGAAGTAAAGAGCCCTGGAAATAAGAAGGAGCTGCAACATGCCCTAGGCTTGCTGGTATTTTGGAGGAAACATATTCCCGATTTTTCCATCATAGCTCGTCCTTTATATGATTTCACACAAAAGGTCTGTTTGGGACTGGACTCCTGTCCATGAAGAAGCCTTAAAGCTGTTAATCTTTGAGGCTGGAGTATATCAGGCCTTAGGGCCGATACACCCAACAGATCCATTCCAAATTGAGTGGGGTTTTGCAATTCATGGACTATCCATACATATGTGGCAACGTGGGCCGGAGGGTACAACCCGCTCTATAGGGTTTCACTCGCACAGTTTCAAAGACGCAAAAAAGTGTTACTTGACCTGGGAGAAGGGTCTTTTTGTGGTTAGCCTAGCTTTGCAGGAAGCTGAAAAAATCATACGGCAGCAACCAATCATTCTACAAGGACCCTTTAAGATCCTGAAACCAGTACTGTCTGGAATCCCCCCTCCTGTGGGGGTTGCGCAGCGAAGGACAGTGAGGAAGTGGTATGCACAATTAGAACATTACTGCCACACACATCAGAGAGAGGAGGGGACACCCAAAGTGATCAAAATACAAGATCCACCCTCCAATCACCCTGAACCCCCTCCCTCATACATAAAACCTGCTCCCCCATTTGAAACCCATCTAAAGAATGTATGGTTCACCGACGCATCTTCTAGAAGAGAGGGAAAGGTATGGAAATGTGGGGATTGTAAAGGATTTCCTGCTAGGAAATCGGCATGTGAGCAATCCTGCATAAGAGCAAGGCTGGTAAAGCCTCAGCGTCGGCAAGGATGTGACGAGGAGATGACCTTGGAAGAATAAGGAAGAGCCGAGGAAGTTAAACAACTTCAGGGTGTTGGTCTGGGCAGAGAAGAAGTTTGTACAATGTCGATGTGGCAGTTCTCATCCAATCAGAAGAGAGCTTAAGGGGCATGTGCAAAGCTAACTGTCCAATCAGAAAGAATTGTACCATGTGATTGTATCTTGTGATTCTCACCTGCATTATAAAAGGCTTGTCCACCATATTAAAGTAGGCATTGCTTAATCACTGTGTGATCATTTGCATGCATCTATCTCCCGCACCAATCTCCAGCATGGAAATACCAAGTGGTAGCACTGCATGTTGACTCGGGGGACCGAATCATAACAGAGGGTGAGGGAAGTGCTCAGGTGGGAGAGTTAACAGCGGTATGGAGCATGATTGTTAAAGAAGCGGAGACTACAGAACCAGTATTTATTTATACAGATTCCTATGCCGTATTCAAGGGGTGTATCACATTTTGGGAACAAAACCACTGGGAAGTAAATCGGGTACCGGTGTGGCAGCATTAGAAGTGGGAGGAAATCTTAAACATTGCAAAACAGAAGTCCTTTTTAGTAGGATGGGTTGCTGCACACCAGTCAGGAAATCACCCTGCCCACCTGCTAAACAACCAGGTGGATTCAATGACTCGTTTGATGAGAACTGCTACAGAAGGTGAGGAGGAGAAATGGGAACACTTACTGGAATGGCTGCATGTAAAGCGGGGTCATTCAGGAAGCAAAGATTTGTTTAAAGAGGCAATAAGCAGGGGATGGTCTGTAACCAGGGAATTGTGCAATGCCATTATTTCAGCGTGTAGTCTATGTCGTACTTGGCTGGGAGAGTACAACCCTCTTAAGGACCAACCCCTACACCTAAGGGACAACAAGGGACTATGGAACGTCTAGCAGGTGGATTATATTGGTCCTTTCTGGCTCTCCGAGGGAAAACGCTCTGTATTGGTGGGGGTGGAAATAGTATCAGGCCTAACTCAAGCAGAAGCTGTATCTCGAGCAACTGCAGAAAATACGGTGAAGGGGTTAAAACGCTGGTTTAGCTGCTTGCCTAAGCCCAAATCGATCCAATCAGACAATGGGAGTCACTTTACTGCCAGGGTGGTTCAGGAGTGGGCTTGAGATGAAGGAATCCAGTGGATTTTCCATACTCCATACTATCCCCAAGCAAATGGAATTGTGGAACGCACCAACGGGCTTCTAAAGCAGGCCCTAAAACCCCTCGAACCAGGATGGCCACAACGGGTGCCAGACGCAGTAATGGAGATAAACAGCCGGTGGGGATTCAGTGGATGCCGATGACTTACCGTGTTCTGTCCTAAGCCTCTGTCCATACTCACCAGGAAAAAAGAGACTAAAGACCCTGCAAACCCGCTCCATTATCCTGGACAACCTGTTCTAGTAGAATTGCCCACCGTGGGGCAAGTACCCCTAACCCTAAAAACTCCCATCAATATTTGTTCATGGGTGGCTACTGATGCCCATGGGAAAGAATACCATATCAATACCAGGTGGATTGTCCTTTCTTTCTAACCATCATTGTTTTGTTATGTATATATTTGTTTTACAGGGCATTGATCCTAGATGACAGGGCACCTATGTTACTTTTAGCACTTTCAATAGTTATAGGCATTATTGGCTAGTTATTATTTGTAATCTGCTTACATTATTATATAATTTGTGGAATCATACCTGCTGAGTGTGGAATAAATCATTGCCAATCAATTACAATCAACAATCCAGGAAATTTTACAGGTACATTTAATGAGTTCACGTATTAGAAGGTTAACCTGGAGTTGTGCCTTAAGTTACCTTATTGGGAATCACCTCCAAAATAAAGGAAGCCTGTGAGCCACCTGTGACTGCAAACTGGTGCTTGCAAATACCAAACAGATTACAGTGCTAGCTCATATAACTGGATGTGGTCCTGACAACACCACATCCATCAACAGCAAGATGAAGTAATGAAAGACTAGCTGGAGGGGTCTGATCCCACAAATTAAGCATTAATGAATTGTACCTGAATATTAAATTGTATTCCCACTTAAATCCTTATAGACCTGCTAATGTGATTGTGTAACCTCAAATAGTTTTAGAAAATTTAACTTAGCCATTATATGTACTAAATAACTGAACAAGGTATGCCTTTAGGGAATTAAAGGTGCAGACCCAACAAGCATCTAAGATGACGTTGCAGAATCCGGCTAGCATTGCTGAAGGAACATGGACTGTGCGGTGTGCTGAATCTAACTGAGGGAGAATGCTGCATCACCATCCACAATGCCACTGATACTAGGAAATGATCACCTGCTTTGCAACTTATTTAGTTATAGCAACTTATAGAAACTTATAATGATTTCTGAATATTGCTTAATAATCCTGCTTGCCCTGACTGTTCTGTGGAATTTTACCAAGGACTACTGTGTTCATCAAAACAAAGCAGTTTACTGTGGAAACCTACCAAGGACTGCAGTTTTCAGCAAAAAAATATGGTTTGTCCTTGGAAAACAGATGTGCTCTAACTAGTTTAGTCTTGGTAATGAATAGATAGCCATATATGGACAGTAGAAATGGATACACTGGTACTTTTAGATAATATAGAATGAGTAAACAGGCTGAAAACACTCTTGTGATTCAAGAAATTGGCCAAGAGAATCTGCGCATGCTCCGGGGAAAAGTACAAGGTGAGAAAGACTACAAGCCTTCCTCCCAAAGACCCCCGGAGACGCCCCCCAGGAGGCAATGCGCAGGTGCAAAGAGAACATAAACTGCTGACACCAGCCTCTAGAACTAACCCAGCCTTACTCATGCATATGTATGTTTGTGTTATGTAATCCAATGAATATGTATATCCACACTCGATAAGTTTTTGGTAAAATGTGCGGTGGGTGTGCAAGCTTTGTGGAGAAATCCCCTTGCACCCCGGCGCCAGAGTAAACATACCTGCTTTAGAACTCTCTGAGTTGCAGAGTCTGTTTTCTGCAAATCACCACCACCTCTATAGAGGAGACCCGTGCCAAGATGGAGATCACCAACAGGATCAGAGAACTTTTTTGACTGATGGACTGGTTTGATGGATGGAACCCTGGGTCATGGGTCACATCACTGGGATCCTCAGGACTCACGGGGTGGGGAAGATGGCTTGTAAATATTAGTATTGTGATATTATGCAAATTTTTGCTTTTAATATTATGCCTTGCAGCAGTTAGATATATGCTCTCTCACCTTCTGTCTTCTTTTTCCATATACCTTTTTGAGATCACAATGGCCAAAGAAGAACTTGGAGTGTTTGAGTCACGGGGTGGGATGTGAGAGACGAAAAACCAGGCCTGCGAGAAACACGGACTAAGAAAAACAGCCTGAGAAAGCAAAAGTTGAAGCTGATCTAAGGAATGCCTCAAACACTTGCAAGACAAAACTATAGTCATGGGGTGGATAGTGTGGAGGTTGAAGCTGATAAGGCTGCCCAAATAACACAAGATGGGACTGGAGGAGGGAGCCCTGTGCAGACAGGACGGCTCTGCTCTGGGGTACCTGGACAAATTTCAAGGGCCATCTGTCCGGTGAATGACCTTTGCTTCATTATCCACAAAATGCATATTAAAGTTAACACCCCTCGATATGCTAACAAAGGCTAACATGATCATGCTAATTACATTATCCCATGAAACACCTTACCCCTCCTCGTACATGGGATACGTAGGTATGTGGGTCGACCTAGGGGACGGACCCAAGGAAAGTGGGTATAAATCAAGCGGGGGGGGGTCCTGGAGAGTGCAGTGAAGCAAAGAAGACAGATGCCTCCTGGAACCCTTGGTAGCAGGATCGATGCAGTAACCCAGACCGGTGATCTCTATTCCTGTATTCTCTCCATCCCCCTCCTTTCCTTTTTCCCCTTTTTCCTTCACTACCATTAAGAAATGCAAGGCATATTGTATTGCTTGCCACAACTTGCTATATACTTAGCCAATTATCATGTGTTCAATTAGTACATTGTGGGTAATTAATAAATGTTTGGACTTTGAGACTTGTCTCACCGTTGTCCACTCCATTGGGGATTTGTGAATCTGAGTCACTTGTCTCCCTCATCTGAGCGGGACGTGACAGGGGGGACAGGCAGGCAGTAGTCAGACAGACAGAGCTTATTGGAACCAACTTGTGTATGTCCGAGGCAGCTCCTCTCCTGCCCCATTTGTTCCATCTCTTGACATATCCCATTAAGCCAAACAGTGAGCCCTGTGGGCTGTTGCAAGGAAGTGGATGGTTATGCAGCTCTGCTTTCCTGTCGTCCCTTCTGGGGCAGGGGGAGTTGAAACAATTTAGTGTTTGCAAGGATTTAGCAGGTGGAGATTTAAAGGAGGGAGAACAATTTCAGATTTGCAGCTTAAGACCCTGGTGATGGTTTTGGACTTCCAAAAGCCACAAAACATACTTCCCTAATAGCAGTGCCACTTATATATGCCTGAGAATAAAAAGAAGGACTAAAAAGCTACCGACCACTTTTGTAAATCTTGGCATGTGAGTGTGTGTTCTGTAAACCATCAGTCCTAAGTTAGGAAGAGGGATTTCAAAGAAATTTAGACTGCTGAAGTGATCACCATTCCCCTGTCATGGATTGCTGGACAACCATGGAGCTTGGGTGTTAACCTTCAGCACAGGGGCAATCAGTGTGCACATGTCCATACTACCAAGCACCCAGAAATCTCAGACAAATGTCCAGCAGCCTCAATTTCTATTTCCACAGAGAAACAAAGGAGATTTCTATGGGAAAATGTGGATGTATGGCAATCCTGCCTAAAGAGGGATGATGGGGTTTATTCTTTCTCCTTTTTGGCTGCTTTTGAAAAGGGTAGACATCTATGCTCCTCATTAGGAGCCTCACTCCCTTTGGAAACCTGGACCTGTGTGGTCTGTGCATGAGGTGGCATCTAAGCTCATACAACATAAAACAGAGGGAGACAGAGGATGTTGCGTCCCCTAGACATTGGAGATGTCATCTTTGCAACCATCTCTTTTTAAGAGAGCACTCCATGCTAGCAGAGTATTTGTATTTTTTAATGTTGCCATCAGCCTCTTCCTCCTAGGCAAGTTACAGGTACAGAAAGGTAAATGAGCTAAGCAGTGGTGGAGCAAAGGGGAAGACACCAAATCCACAGCCCGAGAGAACAAGCTAAGTAAAGAGGGACGTGCTCAGGCCTTTAGTGCAGCATCCTCTCCCCAACCAGCTACTTGGCATTCTAGCAGGATGGGTTAATCCTTTGCCTTTGAAAAATCTTTAATCTTGGCACCTTGTGGCTGAAGCTGGCACTAACTAGCAGTTATGATCCTGGCGATCAAAGACATGCACTTAAATATTTCAGTTATAAATAAAAAATAATAAAATAATAAAAAATAAAGACATGGCTTCATAATAGCAGTAAGGCAACTCCAGGGGAATTATTATTGACAATTAATCACACTCTTGGGACTGAAGAGGAGCTCCACTGCTCCTTGTAACTCTAATTGCCCTATGGGTGCAATTATCCATACCCTCCTCTTCCTCTCCCTGTCCAGCCAGACTTTATGACTTAATTCCAGAGTAAGCTTTCTAGTTTTTAACCACTGTTGCTTTAAGCCACCCTCCCTGTGATCCAGGCTGGGGACAGAGAACAATAAGACTAATTCTTCTCTTGTGCATGTTCACTCTGGCCAGCTGCAATGCAGGTGTATTCACACCTGCTCCCATGTGCACAGATCCAGGCTGCCAGTGAGGACACTCAGGGGAAGTCCCGTGCTGCAGAAGGCAATCCATGAGCACTATCTTTTTTGATCTCTGGGGTTGGACCTGAGCCATGAAATTTTGAGCATGGAAAGGAGCCTCCTCATTGCTATTTGTGCTACTTTGAATGTTTGGCAAATACTAGAACTAATCCTGTTAAAGACACATACCCTTTTCTTCATTATCTATTATTGAAGCATTTCCCAATTTGAAGCTGGACCTGCCCACAAAACATCTAAACCTACATATAAATGGAGGCACATGTGACACTGCCATGGGACTGGCAGGAACAGATACTTGAGGAAAGGGAAGAAAACAGGGCAAGGAGAACACATCTAATGACTTTTTGGGCCTATTTATATGTTCTGCAGAAAGGAGTTTCACCACCTGACTGGGTCCCATTAAAAATTAACTTCCCTGGATCCATTTTAAGTGTGCTGCCTGACAATTTTGTTCGATGGCCCCCAGTTGTTACACTGGGAGCAGTGAATGACTATTCTCTGTTCATCTTCCCTGAGACACTCAGTTTTATATACACCTGTCATATGCCAGTTTTATCATGAGAGACTAAAGGCACCAGTTAGCTCCTCAAAGAGAAAATTAGGAGTTGATTTAATCACTTTCTGTGGAACAGAAATGTGAGAATACAGGGCTCTTTATTTTAGCAGATGGGTATGTAGAAAGAACCAAATCCTAGAAGACGGAGCCTGACATGCAAAGAGGAAATAAGGTGCCCCTTTTTAAGAGTTACTAACTATTAGAAGTCTTTACCAAGGACTATAGAAGATAACGTGACACTGGCTACTTTAAAATGGGATCGGATGTTTTTCTAAAATATATCTTTTACTTCGACAATAGCTCTTGAACTTGAAATGGGAAATAATTCAGAGAAGTCTGGAGGCCTGTTTTATGTAGCAGGCTATCTTAGATTGTCGCACCAGCCTCTTCTGGGCTTAAAATGCATGAATTATTGAGGTCTGATACTGAGTCTCCACGGCAAAGGTTGCTTTCTCTGGAAGGCTCAAGCCATTAAAGGTTCACTTGTAGCTACTTGTAATGTTCATCACCTACTGTAGTGGAAGCCCAAAGCTTTGAATTCAGGTCTTAAAAGAAAAAAAAACCCAAGGACTGGATTCAGGCTGTACATGTTTTGTGGCTGATCTGAAGTTGGTCACCCTGCTACGCCTAACCATGTGAATTGAATGCTGCAAAAAAGCTATCATAGTGCAAGTTTGGAGCTCTCTATTTCCTTAAAGAAACCTGGTTTGTAACAATAAAGTTTTCCTCATATTATTATTCTTTAATATATCCTCAGCTGGTATAAAGGAACAGAGCTCCTGTAACTTCATCCAAGCTGTAGCAATTTACCACATCTGAGAATATGTCTCATTTCACCTCTCCATTCACTGATGGTATCACCTCTTGAGAGAAGAAAAAGGCAAATTTAATTCCCATCACTGACTCATTCCTTGCTTTCACTGCTAAGGCAACTAGCAATTATTGCTGATCACACACAGAATCACAGAATCATCTAGGTTGGAAAGGACCTTGAAGATCATCTAGTCCAACTGTTAACCTAGCATTGGCAGTTTCCAACTACACCATATCCCTAAGAACTATGTCAACCCGACTCTTAAACACCTCCAGGGATGGGGACTCCACCACCTCCCTGGGCAGCCCATTCCAACGCCTAACAATCCGTTCTGTAAAGAAATACTTCCTAATATCTAGTCTAAACCTTCCCTGGCGCAACTTAAGGCCATTACCTCTTGTCCTATCGCTTATTACTTGGTTAAAGAGGCTCATCCCCAGCTCTCTGCAACCTCCTTTCAGGTAGTTGTCGAGGGCGATGAGGTCTCCCCTCAGCCTCCTCTTCTCCAGACTAAACAACCCCAGTTCCCTCAGCCGCTCCTCGTACGACATGTGCTCCAAACCCTTCACCAGATTCGTTGCCCTTTTCTGGACACACTCGAGTCATTCAATGTCCTTTTTGTAGTGAGGGGCCCAAAACTCAACACAGTCATCGAGGTGCGGCCTCACCAGTGCCGAGTACAGGGGTAAGATCCCTTCCCTGTCCCTGCTGGCCACGCTATTGCTGATACAAGCCAGGATGCCATTGGCCTTCTTGGCCACCTGGGCACACTGCTGGCTCCTGTTCAGCCGGCTGTCAATCAACACCCCCAGGTCCCTCTCTGACTGGCAGCTCTCCAGCCACTCCTCCCCAAGCCTGTAGTGCTGCTGGGGGTTGTTGTGGCCCAAGTGCAGCACCCGGCATTTGGCCTTATTGAAACTTCTCCAGTTGGCCTTAGCCCATCGCTCCAGCCTGTCCAGGTCTCTCTGCAGAGCCTCCCTACCCTCGAGCAGATCAACACTCCCACCCAACTTGGTGTCTTCTTCACACACATACACACAGAGCTTTGCAGAGAATCACTGCAGTTCTCCTGCAAAGAAAATGCTCTAGCTTTCATAAAAATCAGAGATCGGACTGTTCTTATGCCTTGTCCTTTACTCTGGCATTTAAGGCCTGTAAAGCTTGCTGCTTGTGTTGTAATCTTACCCAGCTACAGGATATGTGACTGTGTTGCTTATTCCTCCCCTGTGTAATATAGACCTCCATGCCTCACATGAGCCAGAGCCTTGTAGGAGTTATACAGCTCTTATATTTTAAAGTAGGACTGATGTATTACAGAATGCTGCCATAGATCCTATTAATGGCACTCGGGCTCCATTTTTTTCTTCCTGTAGTAAATTCTGCACTTTTTTGGAAATGGACAGCTTCACAAAGATGCAAAGATCCAGCAGCTGGGAGGGGCTTAGGCAAAGTTTGGGGCTTTCAGGCTTAGGCGATAGCAGAGCACCTCACTTCTCTTCAGTGGCTGTATTTACATGACCAGCCTCTACTGATAAACTAGTGTCTTGTCCAACCTTGAGCAGCACTGCTGCCAAGAGGTTCCCCCATTCCCACACACTTCACTCCATTGCCTGAATTGCTTTTACCATAATAATGTTTTCCCTTGTTCTGAATTTACAGTTATCTCAGCCCCCCACTACCATTCATTCTTTTCTGCCCATTGACAGTTTTGCAGGTATCTGCCCTTTTTCTAACATTCTTCTGCCCAGGAGCAAACTTAGCCTGATATTCACATACAGTGCTTTTTTATACAGGGTGATCTCCATAAGAGATGAATCTGGAGCCATTTTTCAGGCTCAAAGATCTCTGATCTTCACTAGATATGCATATTACTGAGCTGCAGTCCCATTCTGCTCTCAGTTCTTTATAACAGGAAAAGACATAAAGCCCAGGATACCTGTATGCAGGGACTTTGAATCTCTATCTGGATATGACTTAGGCTCCACTCTGCTTTTAATAATCAGGATACAAGCACAACACGAATCTTTTCCTTCCATGACAATCTCATCCTCTTGGAACTGTTTTCTTATGAAGTTTGGGTTTTTCTTGAACTTACAGCTCGGTACCTAAGTATAAGTTGGAGGGGAGTTTGCAGATATGAAAGGTATTTGGATGGGCTTTTTCTCCTTCCCCAGATTTTGAAATTGGGGACAAAGGTTTAACACTGTGGCTTTGTCTATGTCTATCAGCTAAACCAAATCAAAGCATGGACCCAGGCACTGTGCCATGGCCATACAGATTGTTATGGGCCAGGCATCCTTTCCAGGAAGAAATTTAGATTCGCTCACCCTGGTCTGAGTGGAAGAGATTTTAAGTAGGTGTACTGTGTCACTTGTTCATTGAGCCAGAAAATGGGCCTTGGCTGTTTTAATTTACTAGTGTAGGTATATGTTTTAAGATTGCATCATGTGGTAATGATAACAGGACAGCAAGACATGGAAGTTTAAAGATAACAGTATATTCCTCAGTCCTTCTAACAGCTCACTGTGACTCCTCTGTATCTTACAGTTCATTTTCTTATTTCTTTCTACATCTTCCCACCTTCCCAAAACCCAGCCAACATGCACTATGTAATTTCTTACTGGATGTCTGAAAATGGGTTTGAAAAGAGCCAGGTTCTTTGCTTAGAGGAACTGTGGGACGTAGATATATTCAACGCTGCCTCTGTTCCAGCCTAACTAAATGTTCAGCAGCACAGGAAGTGAGTGAACGAGCAGTTGTAAAATCATGATACAATCCCTGCCTGTCACATCTGATTTAGCAAACAAAGTCAGATGGTCTTACAAAAAAAAAAGAAAAATAAGCATAAGCATAACCAGTGCTTCTGTGTTGGAACTGAAACATTAACAATCAGAGGACAGTATTGAAGCAGTGCAGCCAGCACATCCATCTTAGGCACATCAGACCAAATGGAAATCCATGGCCAGTAGATACAAGAAGCCTAAATACCTCAGTGTCCGTAAGATAGTCTCAGTCTGATTATAGGGAAACTGGTGAGGTACAAAACTGAGGTCATAAATCTGGTGGGTAGAGTGCGATGAAGGAAGTGTTGACCAGGGGCTGGGATTCAGGACTGGCTTAGCTGAGTGAGGCACAAGGGATTAGGAAATACATGTCTTCTTGAGCATTCGCTGAATTTACCACGAAATGCATCAAGATCTTTTTTTCCAGAACTCCAATGTATCTTTTATTGCTAATGAAATAAACTATAATAACATGTGGAGAGGGTTCACTAAAGGGAGGGGAAGAAGAGGGAAATGAGACTGAAAAGTATTTGCATTTACATATCTCAACATGACTCACCCTGGTGGTTGGGATAAAGAAGCACCCCAAAACCATTGTGAGTGCTAAAAATATGTGGCCTGAATCAGAGATGTGCAAAGGAGCAATGGTCTGTTGATTTGTATCCACTTGCCCCATATGAGGTGAAAATCTCACAAAAAATGCTAACCTCATCTAATTGCCATCATGATGTTGGGAAGTTTCTGTTACTATGGAGCCCGATCTATAAGATTCTGGCAATGCGGTGTCCTTCTCGGGAGTATATTTGCTAAGTTCAGGCCTGAGTCCTCCTGAATCTGGATATGGTTTAATTCCTGTCTGGTGTCTATTTTACATATGTTTTACCCTGAACACAATAACCTCTTTTTAATAAAGGGAGGAAAAGACAGATGTAACAGATGTAACATATAATTGATACTTCTGTGTTTGTCCTGTTGGGTCCAAAAGGGAAAAGATGAGTGGTGGAGTAGAGAGAGGGTAGAAAACAAAGAGAAGAAATCACAGAAGCCAAGTTGTCGAACTAGCCTATTTCTTCATCATTCCCAGATTTATCTTTTTCTCTTTTTCTTTATTACTAGAAACATTAAGATGAAGGCAGTGTCCTTTGTGGGTTGCATTCCTATGGCTCCTGCTTGCAGAGCATCTCTGAATTACTTACTGATATGACCGCATGGAACTTCACAGCACCCTCATCTCACATCCTGCTGATTTCGGGGAGATACAAGTCATGTCTCACACCCTGTGAGAGGAGTCAATATCATTAAGGATGATTGTACGTTATGATACATTTTCTAAAGCTCAATCTATGTTACAATTAATCCCCATTTCCAATCCAGTATTTGGCCTTCCAAGGTACACATTTACTTTCCATTGCATGTAGTAACAATTTTCTGTCCTTGGTTCTGACTTTCCACTGGTGTAAATCTATATAGAGCTTGCTCCAGCTCATTTTACAGCAGCCCATCATCTCAGACTCTCTCTGATATTTGTCATCTGGTGGTGTTGCAGGTCATTAAGATAGATGCTTGTGACTACCTCGGGATGGGCAGATGTCAGTGTTGGGAAGATGTGTTTCCTTATATATGGTTTGCTGCACTCAGTGAGATCTTTCAAGGTGGGAAAGACTATCTGAATGCAAAGTGGAATTGAGTGCACAGACTGTCACAACTGTTGGGCTAGAAGGCACCTAGAAAGAGCTCATTTTTCTTGTGAAAAGACAGGATCATCTATATCTTTGTTGTTCTGAAGAAAAGTTTGTCTATCCTGCTCTTGCAGGTCTGTAGTCCCGGAGAGGCTGTGCCCTGTGTGAACAAAGGATTTCAGCTTTTCATTGACTTTGCCATTGTACAGTGTGCTGTTTGCAGTAGTAAATTTTACCTTGTCATAAATCTTATCACATCATAAATTTTATCACTTTTAGTGAATTTTTTTATAACTAGCACCTGCAATAGTGTAACGAAGTGAGTATTATATACTTATTTTTACAGTAAGTTTCAAAGAGTTATAATCACTGGACCTCCCTCTCCCCCCATTCCTCAGCTCTTGGAGGAATGAAAAAAATGGATAGGCAAGACATGATGCAAACTCAAAGAATGCCATATGTGTCTGTTAAAAAACACCTCAAGATTTTAAGCAGCTTTTGTGCTTCTGTAAAGTTTGACTCCTGATTTTAAATGTTTGAGATTGGGAATACTACAGTGGGAACCAGCAAAGAAAAACATGGGCTAATTTATCTGCTTGATGGACGAGAACTGAGTATTATCTGACCAAACTGGAAGCAGACAAGCTGCACAAAGCATCAGATGACAAGAGATGAATGCAGCTGTCACTTGGTTAAGCAGGCACAGACAGGAGAGGACACAAGTGCTCTCCTCCAACTTTTGGCTAAGTCTGTGATTCACCCATCTGGGGTCACATCTTCACTCTCTGGAGGAACATCCGTAGCTCATACCAAGATGCTGGGGAGCCCCTCACCTGTGTCTGAGGGGAGAATTGAGCTCTTAATTGCCTAGCATGACTGCATGAGAAAGGTGTATGGTAATAATAATGCAGTAAATGAGAAAGCTGAATATTTGATTATGACATCCTTTGTCAGCTTTATTTCACTTAATAATATGACATGGCTTGGGGAGGGAAAAAGTTATTAACCTTAACATTTTTAAGCCTGAATTGCTGGGAATTTTTTTGCTGAAATTCATGTCCTTAACTTTCTTTGATATTTAACAAATTCCTGGTTTTATCTCCATGGAAGCCTGTTTCAGGAGGGATAAGAGCTAAATGTCTGTGTGTGTGTGGCGGAAGGGAGAGCATAGAGCAAGCCACCATTTGGGAATTGGGTGTAAAGTAGCCTGGCATTGATTAATATTGTTAAAAGAAAGTGGGAGGGGGAGTGTACTGAAAATGAGTGAAAAAATGGTATTGTAATCTGCTTTATTGCATTCCTGAGATGCTTGACTTAGCCTCAGTGTCATAGCAAGATGATGTGTACCCTACAAGTGTATGAAAATAGATGAACTCCTGGGACAATATAGTTCAATCTGCTTTGCTATTACCCATCATGTTCATCTGAGCACACTACAGCTATTAGATCTGTTTGTGAAACATCTGAGCCCATGGATGGATCTCCTTCAAATGGAGCCTGAATGTACAGTTGAGACAGGGTCTAAATGTACAATACATGGAAGAAAAAACAATGGAAATTAATGTACAATGGGGACAACTGCACAATGGGAGATGCAAGAAGAATGAATCTGCTCCAACTGTGGATATATAATGGAAAAATACACAGATTTTCATCTATAATTCATGGTGTTTGCTTCCCCCTTCCCCCTGTCAGCCCTCAATCAGTTTGACTTTCAGAAGCTATCCTTCACTACTGAAAATTGTTAGAAAGCTGTAGTGTTTAACCCCAGAGGTAGCTGCATTTAAAACACAATAACTGAGCTATGTATGTACAGAAAACCATATCCCATGCTCTTTCATTTTTCATAGGGACCAAAGTAGGGCTACGTCTGGGTGAAGAACAGCAACACCAAAGCAGCTCACTGCAACATGCGTACGAAGGCAAAACAGAACAGCAACCAAGAAACCAAGGTCCCTATTAAAATATTGTTAAAGGTTAAGAATATACACCAGAAACTTAATGTTAATATTCTTAAAGAGGTTCCATCATAATCCTAATAGCAATTCATTTTTAAGGTACCTGAAACTACCTATTGTGCCATACCCACTACTAACACTGATGCTTGGTTATCAGTGACACCGTGAAGTAACTGAGTCATGTTCTTCTAATCCCACATTATGACAGTTTTTACATATATGTGTTTTTTTCTAATTATGGCATTGCTGAACAGACTGAAAAATACTAAGGTGTCACACATCTGCATCTTTGTAATTCTGTCTGTAAGAAAATTTCCTGTATTCTTACTACTTCAGTTTGGAAGAATTATAAAATGCTCCAAATGGTTTTTCTTGTCTATTCCTGGGATACTGCTCTCCACCAGGAGAGGAAAAAAAAAAAAAAAAAAAGGGCAAATAAAAAAAGCTTGTCTTGTTATTTCCTTCTCTGGGTAATTGCATTTTCCATACTTCCCCCTTCAGAGGCATTTACAGTGAGTTCTGCCTTCCAATGTTTCTATTGATTTGTAGCTCTGCAGAGTGAAATCCAGACCCTGGCAAAACCAAAGGGACTTTGGGACTTTTGACTTCATTCTTTAAGAACAAATCCACTGGTGTGCAAAGAGTCAGAGTGCTGACCTGTTAAACTGGATTTGTAACTGCTGCTCAGAGCTACAGCCATGCAAGCAGCCAAACTGTACCGTTGGATTTAGCCTTTACTTTTTGACCGCCTTTTTAGTGACTGGGTAACATGGGTTAGTGTAGGGTGAAGGTCTGGGACATCCCTTTCCACTCATACAGTTGGTTTATGCATTGAGAGTTGCCCACTTGGTTTAGACCTACAAGTAGAGACCTGTGGAGTGGCTGGAAGAAAATGGACATATTATGAGCGATCCAGACCGAGGGGCCTCACTGTAACAGCAGGCTGCAGCTGTGTTCAAGGACATAAGCAAGGCCGAGATAGATTTAGAAACTACATTCCTGGGCAAAAGATAAGGAAGTTGGACTGAAACAATAAGAAAAACAGGATGCTGGCGTAACAAAACGAGGCGCGTGAACACCACACTGAGGCCAATCGTAAAGGATAGGAGAGCGTGTGGACAAGTAGTTTTAGCCTATTAGCAGTCAGGTAGTGGTGCGTGTGCTTTTGTGGTGGTTTAGTCCCTGCCGGGGTCTGAGACCACGCGGCCGCTGCCCCTCCCCCACAAAGGGAGTGAAATACAAAGCCCCGGGGCTGAGATAAGGAAAGGTTTAATACAACAGTGCAACAGCAACACAACAAACAACAACAATAAGAATAACAGTGATAACAATGAACAGAGCAAGATATCTACCAATACAGCAGTGAGAACAGAGCGATGGCATAACACACGTGTTAACCAACTGTCTCGCTTCGACTGTCTCGCTTCGGCGCCAGGATGTGACGTCCGCATGGTATCTGAATAACCCAGCTAGAGCTCCCCCCCCCACTGCTGGGGAAACTTAACCCTATCCTGGCTAAACCAGGACAGCTTTGTACTAGTGTATAAATTGCTGTGTATCCTTTAATAAAGTGGCATTAACTTGATCACATTGGTTGTATAAGTTGTGTCCAGGACTTCCGCGTCAGCAAAGACCTGGTTCAGAGCCACCCAAAGGGGTTGTAGGATACCCTACTGTGGTTAGAGTTGAGTAGCTGCCGCAGTGCTGCCTAGTGGTGTGAGGTGCAAGGCCATACAACGTCTCCCAAGCACAGATGCCCAACCTGGCATGCAGTGATGGACTTTGTATGGTAGAAGGTAGATTTGGCCCAAAGAAAACGACATAACTCCCAGTACAGCCAGCAGAACTCCAGCAAGCAAATTCATGACAGAGGAGGGGATGGAGTCCATTGCATCATCTCTGAGATTATATCAAGTTTAAGAGCTGAATAAACTGTTGACCTTGGCCTGTTTGTTGGCTATATCATCAGATCAAATAGATACAATTGTTAATACCATAGCCTAATTACTTCCTAATTTCTTCAAGAATACCCCAAGCATAAGAATTTAATTAACTGCAACTATACAGAAAGTTTGAAGTCTGAGCTATTCTCTTATTGACGTAATTTGGATGAAGAGAATGTGAGCACAGATGTTACATTTCTTAAAGAATCCAATTTTAATTACTTTTAACTTATAAGCTAATGAATAGGTTTCTCTTGTAAATTATCTGAAAATTACTTCCATCCTCCAAAAGTAAGAACAGTAAATTTGAGAAGGATAAGCTGCCGTTTGCTTGCAAAACAATGAGACAGTAATCCAGCCTTCACTGCAAAGCAGAAAATTTTAAATTACCAATCAAAGCTATATTTCTGCTTTTGTCAGACTTCCTTATGCTATATGCCCTCACCCCAAATGAAAAATATAAGGCTGTCAGCAGCTTCCAGAAAATATGTGGAATTGTGATATTAAGTAATGCTTTGCCAGATTTTCCTTCTTTTCCTCTTAGTCTTGCTCCACTTCCTAATGGCTTGTTAATGCAGTTCAGCTTGCACAATCCCTAAAACACTTTGAGGACTGCTGAAACGCATGGTACTATCTTAAGATACCAGGGAAGGGATCTCATCCAATGTGTGCAGAGGAGTTTGCTTCTAATGATCAAGACTCTTGGTTTTGGCAGGAAAGTTGTGGAGGTGAAGCGATGGGAGTATAAAGTAGGCAGGAGTTAGAAAGCAAATGTGCTAGTCACAGAAGCCCAGATAGTGGTAATACAAGTCATCCCCTGCTATCACTGCATGGGGAAACTGCTCACTGAAGGTCCTGACAGACAAATAGGAAAATTGGCACCCCTCCTCTCCTGCAATCACTTGGATGAAAATCCCATTGAAGTCCAGCTCTCCTGGACACTGCACTGGTTTACACACATACACAGATATAGACAGTACAGACAGGTTATAAGTAGTGGTTACTTTGGTTGAGACTGAGACAGAGTTACTACTTAGCTCCTTGTTTGGGTAAATGCTCCAACACACAGAGGATGTACATACTACAGTAACTGCTGCAATGAGGATCAAAGGTGTATGGTTAGCTCCCTTTAAACCTTGAGATGCTAAGAAACAGCTATGTCCTCCCCTTTTTGCAGATTCATACTTGGGCAGCTATTTGGGAAGGGTTCTGATTTTGTTAGCACTGCAATAATAGTAGTGTAACACAGAGGTACTGGCTTAAAAGCCTTTCATACTCTTGCCCCAGCAGGAGGTTGCACTAGACCATGCTGGAAAGTGAAGGCAAAACAACTTTAATGTGAAGAGAAGGCTCTGAGATTATAGGACATGTTACCATAGGTCATAAATAAAAATTAAACTTCAAAAGATGAGTCTACATAGCAGAGCTAGCTCTAAACTCCCTAGGTTGGGTGTTAGCTGTGCAGCAGCATGGATGGCAGTGGAAAGTTGCAAAAAATCCCACTGAACTGCTGAAGATGTCACCAGCCGTTAGTCTGTCCTGAGCTCAGTGTTTCTGCAGAGCTCAGCTGCCAGCGGTACTTGTGCGACATGGTGGAGGGTAAGCCCAGGTGTACCCACATAGGCTGCACCCCTGCATTGCAAGCAACAACTCAGCTTAAGCCTGACCTGTGTGGTGCTTTAAGCATGGCTTCACTGCGTGACCCTAAGGCTTGAGATCCCCTGGGCCCTGCAAATAGACATGCTCTCCATCTCCAGCTTGCCAAGGGAGGCAAGAGGAAGAGGTCTTGGGTACCTGACCTTACTAAATTTGTGTAAGAAGACACTCATGAACTCTGTAAATCCCATCCATGTACTCCTGAGACACAGCTAGACCAAGGCACTGCTAACCTGACCATGTGTGGGTTGTGGGAGACATCGGCCTGTCAGCCTTGCACAGCCTCTGAGAAATAGCTAGGCTTTGATGAAAAACAGGCATTGGAAGAAAGATAAGAAACTGCTGAGTTGTGCCAAGGTGGCAGGGAAAAACAAGGGCCAGCTGCAACACTGAACTGTGGAAAAGTACTGAACTGTGAGAAGTTACTGCTGCGTGAACAAGGTGATTGGTCTGCACAGCACATGTTAGAGTGGTCTGATGCTGATAGGAGAAAAGGTTGATAGCTGTCTAATTGCTGATTTGTTAACTATGAAGTAAGAGCTTTACCGACAGCATCCGAGAGCATAAGTATGTACCATTGTAACAATAAAGTCTCTCTTTCCTTCTGCACTTCACGGAGAGTCCGTGCCTCAGTGGCCACAAATGGTTCCCCATGTGAGGCGGCGATAAGTGTGACCAACTTGGATCACTCCGGTGGCAAACCCCACAGAACTTAAGAGCTGCTGAAAGGAATCAGGAGCCGGCATTGATGGCATCAATCACCGTTGCAGGGTGAGAAAGGTGAGCTGTGGGGAAGCAATGGGTAGGTCAATACCCTCGGAAGAAAAGTCAGTGCTTGCACTGATGGAAAGACTGTTAGTTAAAAATAAGGTCCATATTAACCCACATGTCTTGAAGAGACTTTTACAGTGGGTAGTAGCAGAAATACAGGGAGTTAACGCGGTTACTATATTCACTGTTCCGATATGGGATGAAGCAGGAGTAAGATTGTGGGACTGTGCAACGCGAGGGAATCAGGTTGCGGCAGAACTCTTACCGACATGGAGAACTCTTTTTGAGATAATAAAAAGACAAAATAATGAACGTGGCCAGGCTGTTAATACAGAGAATGAGAATCCAGAGGGCGAGGACGCATAGTTTGAACCTCGGGAGCAAGATTTATATGCTGGGTCTCTAGACTGTGATAATCTTTTAGACCCTGACCCTGTAAATTCTAAAAGAGACTCTGGCCTGTGTCCTCCCTTAGCTGGGGATGATCCGTGGGTAAAAGTGAGGCAAGAAGCCTTGGCGCAAGGGGATATGGACATGGCGAGAAAGATTGTTGCTCCTGTAATTTATGAGCCGGGACGTCACCCACGGTGGGAAGGACTGCAATTTTCTGTTATCAAAGAACTTAGAAAAGGAGCAATTAATTTTGGGATTACATCTCTTTATACTACTAACTTGCTGGGCTCGGTAATGGCTAGTTACACCCTGACTCCTCGAGACTGCAAAACCTTAATGCAATTAATATTGATGGGAACCCAATATGATATGTGGCAGTCAGCGTGGCATAGGCTTGTAGAAGAAAAACAGCTACAATATCTAAACTTGCTGCCTGGTGATCTTGCAGCAGTTCTTCCCTTTGATGCCTTGGTGGGTAAAGAGGAGTGGCGTGATCCTGCCCGACAAGCAAGGGAAATGCCGTGACATGTGTTGGATGATATAAGAGATCTGGCATATTGAGCATTTTTACAGGTACCTGAAGTCGGCAAACCTATGAAATCATTTACCAACATTAAGCAAGGTGCAAAGGAGCCATATATGCAGTTTATTGATCAATTGAGAGAAATTTTGGACAAACAGATTCCTAATGAGGACACTCATCAAATTTTGTTATTGAAACTAGCAGTCTCTAATGCCAATGCTGACTGTCAGAAAGCGTTGTTGCCATTGGATAATCCAAGTTTTATTCAAATGATAGAAACATGTAATAGAATTGGCACTGTTGATCACAAATATGAGGTAATGGCTGCTGCTTTTGCTACTCATAATATGAGACAACAGATCTGTTTTGGGTGTGGACAAACAGGCCATCTCAAAAAACAATGTCCAAATTAGCAAAAGCAGGTTAAAGCTCCTAATGTCTGCTCACGGTGTAAGAAGGGTAGACATTTTGCAAATGAGTGTCAGTACAAATTTGATAAAGAAGGGAGGCCGATTTCAGGAAACCAATTAAAGAGCGCCAAGACACAAATCAGTCCGGCAAATCCCCAAATGCATCAGAATTATGTGCAGCCACCCGAGGGAGTGCCGGCATGGACCTGGCAGCCTCCGAGTCAGTAACATTATTAGATACCACGGTTTCCTTGATACCAACAGAAGTATATGGGCCGTTGGGAAATGGACAAAGTGCATTATTACTGGGAAGATCATCTACAACCTTACAGGGGTTGTTCGTTTTACCAGGGGTCATAGATGCCGATTATGAAGGGGAAATCAGAATTATGGCCTGGACCCCTGTACCCCCGTGTTCAGTAACAAAAGGGTCAAACATTGCTCAGCTTGTTTATCTTACTGTGGCTCCCCCTAATAGTATGCCGAGAAGCCGGGGTGACTCAGGATTTGGATCAGCAGGTACTCCAAATATTTTGGGCTCAGACAGTGACACAAGGTCGACCTCTGGTAAAATGTGCCCTCACTAAAGCAGAAGAATCTGTTGAACTGACAGGCATCTTAAATACTAGCGCGGATGCGACCGTAATATCTGCGAGCAAATGGCCACAGCATTGGCTGTTAGCTCGGGTAACTCAAGCTCTTTTCGGGGTTGGTGGCCATGCCGTAACGTTTGAAACCAAAGATCTCATTCATGTAAGGGGCCCAGAAAATCGGGTAGCAAATATTCATCCATTTATATTGGAAACCCCTATTACATCATGGGGTCGTGACTGTATGGCTCGATGGGGAACTCAGATTGGATCAAATTTGTCTTAATCGCCACTGCAGCACAGCCCACCCCTAAACCCACCCTGAAACTAACCTGGAAAACAGAATCACCTGTGTGGGTGGGTCAGTGGCCCTTGCCAATGGAAAAGTTGTGCCACCTTAATGATTTAATTCAGGAACAATTAAGTGCAGGACATCTCGTACCTACCACCAGTCCTTGGAACTCCCCGGTGTTTGTTATTTTGAAGAAAAGTGGTAAATGGTGACTTTCACATGATCTCCGACGCATTAATGATGCCATGGAGGATATGGGTACGTTACAGCCAGGAATGCCCTCCCCAACAATGATTCCCCGAAACCGGCATCTTGTAATAATTGATCTAAAGGATTGTTTCTTTACCATTCCCTTGCATCCAGATGATGCACCTAAATTTGCCTTCTCTGTTCCCAGTGTTAACGTTAGTGAACCTGCAAGATGGTACCACTGGGTTGTTTTGCCACAAAGCATGAAAAACAGCCCCACGATGTGTCAGTGGTTTGTTGCAAAGGCTTTGAGCCCTGTTAGAATGCAGGTCCCCCAGGATGTTATCTATCATTATATGGATGACATCCTCATAGCAGCAGAAACACAGGAGATCATGGAAAAGGCTCTTGCTTTAACCAAAGACTCAGTATCTCAAATGGGGTTGCAAATAGCACCTGAAAAGGTACAGCGATCATCACCGTGGCAGTACCTGGGGTGGAGAATTTGTGAACAGACCATTGTCCCACAACAGGTTGAACTTAAAACTGATGTTAAGACTTTAAATGATTTACAGAAACTGTTGGGAGCCATAAAATGGATACGGCCGTTGTTGGGCCTAACTAATGATGATCTGCATAGCTTGTTTGATATTTTGCGAGGAGATCCCTCACTGACATCACCCAGAGTAGTTACAGAGAAAGGGAAACAAAATCTCCACTGTGTAGCTAATGCCATCTCAGAAAGACAAGCATCGTGATGTGTGCCTGGCCATCCGTATCAGCTGGTATTATTTAACCCTCCAGGGCAGCCCTGTGTTCTGCTGTTTCAGTGGGATGAAACACTTAGTGACCCTCTTGTTAGTATTGAATGGATTTTTTTGTCACACCAAATGCACAAGACAGTCACTACTCCTCCAGAAATGTTTGCCAAACTGATCATGAAATGTAGGCAGCGCCTACTATTACTTGCTGGTCAGGAACCTGTGTGTATCATTGTTCCGGTTACTATGCACATGTTACATGGCTAATACAAATGTCTTTAGAATTCCAGACAGCAATCTGTGATTACCCCGGACAGCTTTTAGTACACAGCCCGTCACATAAATTATTACAGCAAAATTTTTTATTATATGCCATTCCAAAGTGCAGCCATGTACCATTGCAAGCCTTGACTGTGTTTACTGATGGATCTGGAAAAACGGGGAAGTCAGTCATAGTATGGCAAGACCCACATACTCAAATTTGGCAATCAGACATTACCCAGTCCCCGGGATCACAACAGATTGTTGAGCTAGCTGCAGTAGTCCATGTATTTCAATGCTGGGACACCTCAATTAACATTGTTACTGCTTCTGCTTATGTTGCCAATCTTGTACAGCGTATGGAGAATTCACCTCTGAAGGACGTTAATAATCCACTGCTATATTCATTAATGCACACCCTTTTACAATTATTAAATAACTGCAAGACTTCTTATTTTATTGTACATATTCGAGCGCATACTGCACTACCTGGACCTTTGGTTGAAGGCAATCGACGAGCAGATGCGTTGACTCTGGTGGCACAGGTGGTACCTAATGTCTTTGAGCAAGCGCGGCTTTCACATGCATTTTTTCCACCAAAACACCAGGGCAATACAAAACCAGTTCGCTTTATCACGGCGTCAGGCTAAAGACATCATTGCCACTTGCCCTGAGTGCCAGAAGGACTCCCTCTCTTCAACAGCTAGTGGTGTCAACCCTCGGGGACTCACCTCCTCAGAATTATGGCAATCTGACGTCACTCACTTCGCTGCATTTGGAACGTTAAAATATGTACATGTGTCTGTCGATACCTTTTCTGGAGCAGTGTTTGCGTCCTGCCATACGGGTGAAAAAGCACGCAATGCGCGAAGACACTTTTTAGCTGCATTTGCTTCCTTCGGCGTGCCACGACAGATTAAGACAGAGAATGGGCCTGCTTATGTTTCTGTTTCTCTTGTTTCTTTCTTTCAACAGTGGGGAGTCAAGCATCTGACCGGCATTCCCCACTCACCGACCGGACAGGCCATTGTGGAGCGTACGCGTGGCACGCTAAAGCGTCTATTACAACAACAAAAAGGGGGAGATGGAGGGTATCAATCTACACCTCATGAAAGGCTAAATAAGGCATTATATGTCATGAAATTTTTAAACATTTCCCCTGTCTCACAGGTGCCACCAATATTGCGTCACTTCTCGTCAGATACTAGATCAACAAGAAGTCCAGGGCAAGGCTCAAGTGTTAGCAAAAAACCTGGAAAGTGGTAACTGGGAAGGACCATATCCTTTAATAACCTGGGGAAGAGGTTATGCTTGTGTCTCCACAGGTCACAGTCCCGGTGGTTACCGGCAAGGTGTGTGCGACCATACCTGAGGCGTGAGAGGCAGCTTTTGGTGGACACTCAGGAGCCAGCTGTGGGTGCTGTGGGTGCCCCTGTGCCGACAGTTTGCGGTCTCTTCGACTGATCATTTAAGCAGAATGGATGGGTAATGCTTGCTGCTGCAATAGGACAAAATACACTATCTCTGTCCTTAATCACACTACAGTTGCCAACTCTTTTAAGAGAAAATGCTAACAGTAATTGCAACTCCTTGATGAAATATATAGGCTTACTAGTCACTAGTGAAAGATGTAGCTTAGACAAAATGTAGTTATTAATAAGGATGAAATGCTATAAGAATGTGTGTATTCAACTTTCTTTGTTTAGCAATATTAAGAATTAAGAACTCAAGTGTTTAACCTTATTAGAAACTCCCTTGGTTTTCCCCCTTGAGTGGTGGCCAGGCTCTGGGTGGAACCCAACAGGAGGATGAAATCAGATGTTTCCGCTCAAAGAAAATTGCCAGTTATTTTGGCCTGCTGATTTGGAGGCTGGACCTGCTTGCAGCGATGTTGGATGCCTCACCTACGGATGGACGCATCGCGTAGGATTTCCGGTTTGCGAGGAAGGGCACTCTAAATTCTCGCTGCATCCAGGGTTCCCCAGCAATTGCGGATCTGAATATTAGTACCTCATTAATGATGAGACTGCTTGTGTGGTGAAGGTGAAGGCAGTGATGAGAGTGCTTGTGTGAAGAAGACGTGTGCTGAATCTGATTTTGTGTGCATCAGTGGCCAGTGTGTGCCTAACAGATGGCAGTGTGATGGGGATCCGGACTGCGAGGATGGGTCTGACGAGAGTGCTGAACTGTGCCATATGAGAACATGCCGGGCAAATGAAATCAGCTGTGGTCCTCAGTCAACCCAGTGTATCCCAGTGTCCTGGAAATGTGATGTTGAAAAAGACTGTCCTACTCTTTTCAACTAGTGACTGTAATTGCTGTATTGTTTCTAGCCTTCCGTGGAACTATTTTAAGTATGCTGTGTTTTTTGATGTCTGCCCAAACCTTAATTGATAAAGCTTTGAAACAAGTCTTGCAGGTGCAGCTGCAAAACAAAGAAAGGGAGATGTGGGAGGCATCATCCTGTCAGCCTTACACAGCCTCTGAATCAACAGCCAGGCTTTGATGAAAAACAGGCCTTGGGAGAAAGATAAGAAACTGCTGAGCTGTGCCAAGGTGGCAGGGAAAAACAAGGGCCAGCTGCAACACTGAACTGTGGAAAAGTACTGAACTGTGAGAAGTTACCGCTGCGTGAACAGCGCGTGAACGAGAGGGTGATTGGTCTGCACAGTGCGTGTTAGAGTGGTCTGATGCTGATAGGAGAAAAGGTTGATAGCTGTCTAATTGCTGATTTGGTAATTATGAAGTAAGAGCTTTACCGACAGCATCTGAGAGCATAAGTATGTACCATTGTAACAATAAAGTCTCTCTTTCCTTCTGCACTTCACGGAGAGTCTGTGTTTCAATTGCCACAGTGGGTGACAGCCCTGTTTTGAAGGAGAGGCTGGACCAAAGACTTCTGGAGTTCCCTTCCCACCAACACTCCAGTGATTTCCTTACAATATTTTAGCTGATATCTCCTTGTCCTGCAAAGCAGTGGCCAGATTTGCTTTGGTTTGTCTCCATGAGCTGGCCATTCACCATGATGCACTGACATTCTCCAGAGAGGAGCCTGGTCCTGCATTGTGCTGCCACATCAAAGCACCTCTCACTTTCTCAGCAGTGTTCAGCTCCTGGCACAATGGAGTTTCAACCTGAAAGTTAGCATCCATATTTACTTATTTTCTCCTATTTTGCTAAAGTTTGAGCATAATCCCTTCACCCAATTTTTCTTTAGTGAGTAGAAAAGGACACTTTTCCTATTTGGAAAACTGTGAATTGTGTTTGCTTTTAAGCTTTGCTACAGAAAGAGGAAGCCAGATGGCCTTTGAACCCTGACACAGAGGCAATTCTCACTGAAGATGGGTTTGTATCTTCACTAGATTGCAAAAAAGGAGGAGGTGGGGCAGAGAAAAGCATTTCAAAATGTGGTAATGAAAATGCTCACAGGAAATGTGTTAGATCAGTAAATATACTCTAATGGCATTTGCACTTATTTAACATCCCTTTTACACATCCAGTATGGCTTAAGGGAGCCTTAAAATAAATGTGAATTGGGGTCATAGAGAGAGAAATAGATACAAGGAAATGGGCACAAACTCACAGTGATGCTCTCAACTGGGATGCATTGGCGTAACTCCTAATGTATGTTAGGTAAAGATTTGGCTGTACAGTATATTCCCATACATGGATGCAGACATACAGATGCATGCACTTTTCCTTTAAAATAGTAAGCTTTCACTGGGCCCCACTTCCCATTAAAGTGGACTTACATCCTATGAAAATTCATAAATTCTGCAGGTGTTTTCACAGTGATTTGACAGAGTAATCTCCTGTCATCTCAGCTTCTTGGTGACAATGACAAGAGGAAGATGGATTTATCAAATACACAGTGACATGTTTATGACCCTGTTTTGCATAAGCAGGAACCTGAGCCAAAGGCTGTGCAGCTTGAGATAGCAAGAGGGTTTTTATAAATATTGTGACAAGCAGAAGTCATATTTGGAAGAACGCGAAAAAAAAATCTTTCATTTTTTTTGAGACAGACCACATTGTGGTGGGGCAGGGGAAGAAAGCCTTTTTCCCCACTTCTCCACAGTTCAATTTCCCCAAGAGCATGAAGGCTTAGCTCTCCTCCTCACCTTGAAAACTTTTTCTGTTAACCCTTCTCCTCCCTCTGTGCAGAACACCCATTTTATAAACATGTTGTTAGGAAGGGGGCAGGGGGAAATGCTCTCCATCTTTCAGTGATACAAAAATAACATGGAAAACACAGATGGCACCAATAACTCCATTTATAACATGCATGCAAATATGCCAGGCCCAGCTCCAGATGCACTGCTGCCTTCACCAGAGCGCTCACACACTATTTAAAGTGATTTTACTCTATTCTTGCACACAAAACCTTACTATTATGATTCTTACTGTAGTTCCTAAACAGTGGCCTAGATAGCTCACAGGGTACTGCACAGGGAACCCTCTCAGGTTACTTGAGGCTGCAGAAAGTTTTTGTCTCTTTGAGGCAGGACTAGACCTACAGTGGTGTGAAAAGGCTTTAGTGCCCAGGTTAAGCAAGGTCTTGCAGAAACACCAGATCTTTATCAACAAACTCACCCATTCAGTGTCTCAGGCTGGGCACTGAGAGATGGGCATCGTCTCCCCTGCTCAAACTTAGGGGCAGATGAACTGTTTTCCATCATGTCCCCTTAGAAGCCCTGCCTGCATGAGAAATAGAGCTGTCAAGAGATGGAGAGACAGCTTCAGCCCGACATCCATCCACCAGAGGCCATGGAGATGCTCCAGACTTGGGGAGTCTGAGGTGCGCTGAGGTTTGCACAGCTGTGCCATGCCCAGGGGGGATGCGCAGGAAAGGCAGGAACAAGGAGCAGGGATGAGTGATGTTACAGAGCCAAGGACCAAGCGCCACAGTTTTACATCCACAAGTCCCACAGCAGGGGGTACCCTGAAAACTGCCAGATACTCTTCAGGAGGCTGGCAGTGAGATAATAAAATGTTTGCGCTGTCTTTCAACTTCTCATAAAACCAGGAGGGCTGGTTAAAAATGCAGTAAATGAATCACAAAGAGCTAAAGAAGGAAAACATGAGTAAGAAATGTGCTTGGATGTGTTTTTCCTCTCTGGATTCCATTGTTTTTGTGATAATTTATACACCAAATTAAAGGATGAAGCTAAGAGAGCAACTGTGTGGAAGGAAGGGTTGTGGGTATCCGGAGAGCTCATGTGCTAGACAGACTCAACCAAGATCTTCAATGCTTAATGTGAAATACAGTCTTTGTTTTAAGTTTGTTTTCCTTCCCGCTTGCTCTTCTTTTTTCTTCCTCCAGATAAATATATTAATTAAATGACCCTTCTGTAGAATTACACAGAAAAGAGAATTCAGGAACCTTTATTGAACTGACCTGTAAAACCAGAGCAAAGTCAGATTCTTCTGCTGTTCTCTAAATGATTTTTCCATTGCATTTCACATCTTATCAGGGACTTGTTTGGGCTTGAAGCTCTGAAGATTTTTCTGTAGGTCAGTTCAATAAGGCACTCAAAGCTGCTTTTCTCTCCATTGATTGGGATGTTGGGTATGGTTTTGGGTTTTCTAGTTTTTTTGAAAGTAAAATAATAATCAGGTTTTCTGTCTTTTATTTCTTTTATCTTTAAAGGAAAACGGACATATTCTCATTCTTGGTCCATCACAAAAATATTCCCTTTCTTACAGTGAATTCATCCCATTTCATTACTTGATATCCAGAAAGGACTCCAGCTTTTCCACTAACACTGCAGTCATAAAATTTAGCTCATGGTTTTGGATTCAAACACTTATTTCACCAGACGTGACCTAGGAATGAAACAGCAGCTTCACCAGCCATTCCACCCCAGGGTAAATTGACCCTCTCTGTATTGACAATCTATAGCCTGTTGCACTAAAATAGTTTATTTGTCCCAACTTCTAATTTTGGTGTTATCATATCTAAGGAAGAGATGAACACATAGGCTGAGATTGGGTGGAAGGGACAGCATGTGAATTTCTTTAGGCAGCCTAAATTATATAATAGTCAGGGGGCAGATAACACAAATGCATCAGCCCCAACAATTGTAGATGAGGATGACTGCACAGGTCTGCCTCATGGCCCATGAGTCCCCAGGATCTTCTCAGGTGCTGGCTAGTGGTGAGTGTTTAGAGAAGTGGGGCAGCAAGTATGAAATCACCCTTCTCCTGTGACTCTTCAGCCATCTGATTTCATGAACAACAGTGCACACCACAAGGTCAGAGATGGGCTCCAGACTCCCATCTGCCCCTTGGTGCCATTTTCCTCTGAGAGCCCTTCTTAATTTCCACCCCTGTTTCTAGTCCTGTTCCTAGAGAAGAACCACCAGAGCATGGCATGGCTTCATACAGCCCCTGGCATATCTTCAAACAGCCCCTTGGGTCTACAGCAATAAGCAGGGCTACCTGAAACCCCAAGGAACCTCTGTGACTCCCACAGGGACTTCTCTGGGAGGATAAAATCCAAAAGCCCCTCATATAACAGCACTACACACACACAATACGGCTCCTCCCCACAGCCCCTGTTCCAGCTTAAAGCAGCATTACAATATCCCAGGTGGCCAAATTCAAATATTGCTATAGCTCTATACAAAAGTCACCTTTCTTTTTAGGCATTAGTAAAAATTTCCTATCTCCAGTTGACTGATTATACATTTTATCTGTTATATTTCTTCTTCCTCCCCCCTCCAGCCTCTCCCCCCTCACAGCAAACAGTTTCATGCAAAATTTCTAAGATTTCTGTGGGGAGTGGTAGGCGATAGAACTCTGCTGTCTAATGGGACTTCCACTGGCATTTGGCATCCTTCCTGGCATTTCACCCTTCATATTATAATTTATAGTGTAATCTAATTTTTTTCATATCACACTATAACATAAATTATTGCCAGTTTGTCCCTAACTCTCAAGGAGACAGTCTAGGGCTTTTCAAACCAGGAAAAAGAATGAGAGAAAGAAAGAGAGAGAGAGGGAGAAAGAGAGATGGAAGGAGGGAGGGAGGGAGGGAGGGAACGGAGCAAAGGAAGGGATGGGAGGGAGGGATGAAGAAAGGAAGGAGGGAGGGAGGAAAGAAATTTATTTACAGAAGCAAAACCCCCCAAACCAAACCACTTTTTCTAAAGGCAAACTTACTAAATAAAATAAAGAGGCCAACTTTTTGTCCCAGTAACTTATTATAATGCTCTGCTTCACCCTAGGATATATCAATGAGTCCTCAGTGGACCAGACAGGAGAGAGTCTGAGGAAGAGACCATCCAGCTGAAAAATAATGGATTTTAAAGTTTCCTTATCTTTCTCACTGGTGTGTCCCTTAAATTATTAAAAGTGAAAGACATTTTAATATCACTTGGAGGTTGTTTGTTCATTTTTGGCATCTCATTTATCCTGGAGAATAACACTATAGAAGACAGTTTTACTGTCTATTTACTTTATTACTCTATGTTATTTCTATTATGGTCGCAGTTAGAAGCCCCATTGGGTTAGGTGCTGCACAGATGCATCCCAAGGTGTGAGCAGCCCATTTAGCTAAGGAAACTGCAGGGATGTGCTCATGTCCCCTCCTCTCCAAACTGGCACTGCTCCATGTGCAAAACCATGCCCTGCATGCAGCAATGCTGGCAGAAGACTGCTTCTGCATTCGTCATTTGCATCACTTGAAGAAATTGCACTTCACCAGCTAAAAAATAACTTCCCTCTGCTCACATATCCCATGTGTCCTTTTGGAAGCTCCACCAAAGTAGCCAGAGAGAGCAGCAGAGGCACCCTGGTGTGGTCAAGCATTTGGGGACACTCTACAAGCAAGTCCCAAACTCCAAAATGTAGGGACAGATTGCTGCTCTCTTCCGTCATTAATTGGTTTCAATGAAAAAAAAAAAAAAAAGGAAAATGGAAATAAAATATTTTTAAACATGCATATGATAGTTTGGGGTTTTACTGAGGTTTGAACTATCAGGCCAGAAAGGACCATTTGACCCTTGAATGTGGCCTCCTGTATCTGACAGACTGGTCAACCTCCCTGGGAAAACTCCCCACATGAGCCCCAAGACAGTTCACACCAAAGTATTTAGGGCTGCATGGCAAGACAAGACACAAGCTGGTCCCACCCTAGCCTGTGGCTGCTGTGCTGCAGGCAAGTGTGTTGCTATGTGCCAGATGGACCTTCTCTCGTGCTAGGACAGCTGGAGTTAAAAGCTGTAGCCAGCTCCTGCTCACAGCAACCTGGGCCATTGCACCAACTTTGTGTGCTGGATCACAGCACACCTCATTCCCATACACATATCCAGTATAGGGGGACATGTGAGAGACGAGAAACCAGGCCTGCGAGAAACTAAGAAAAACAGCCTGAGAAAGCAAAAGTTGAGGCTGATCGAAGAAATGCCTCAAACACTCGCAAGACAAAACTATGAGTCACAGGGTGCATTCTGTGGAGGTCGAAGCTGATAAAGCTGCCCGAATAACACAAGATGCAGCTGGAGGAGGGAGCCCTGTGGAGACAGGACGGCTCTGCTCTGGTGCACCTGGACAAATTTCAAGGGCCATCTGTCCGGTGAATGACCTTTGCTTCATTATCCACAAAATGCATATTAAAGTTAACACCCCTCAATATGCTAACGAGGGCTAACATGATCATGCTAATTACATCATCCCATGAAACACCTCACCCCTCCCCGTACATGGGATACGTAGGTATGGGGGTCGACCTAGGGGATGGACCCAAGGAAAGTGGGTATAAATCAATAAGGGGGGGGGGGGGGGGGGGGGCCCGAGAGAGAGCGCAGTGAAGCGAAGAAGACGGATGCCAGCGAAAAAGACGGATGTCTCCTGTGCCTCCCGGAACCCTCGTCGGCAGGATCAGCGCAGAAACCCAGACCGGTGATCTGTATTTCCCCATTCCCTCTATCTCTCTCTTTTCCCTTTCCCATTAAGAAATGCAAGGCATATTGTATTGCTTGCCACAACTTGCTATATACTTAGCCAATTATCGTGTGTTCAATTAGTACATTGTGGGTAGTTAATAAATGTTTAGACTTGGAGACTTATTGTCCGCTCCATTGGGGATTTGCGAATCTGAGTCACTTGTCTCCCTCATCTGAGCTGGACGTGACAAGACATCATGAGAGGAAAGGAGTTTTGGAGGAAGACAGTGCCTCCTTCCCTCTTATTTTGGACAATGCTCATGAAGGACCTAATGCTGGAAAAATCTTCAGGCTTTTGGATCAGGATTTTTGCTGGAAGCCAGCTTTCCCCCTTCCTTTCCCTTCCTTCCCTTCCTTCCCCTCCTGGTTTTCAGCAGCTGAAGCAGAGCAGAAAGGTTATGAAACCACCCAGAGCCCTCCAGCTGCAAAAATTTCTAGGGCTTGTGCAGGATTTACACTCTGTAGTTGTAGGATTACACCTATAAACAGTTCTAAAAAGAAGAAAATTAAAAGAAAAAATACTTAACCACCTCCTCACCCCTCTCCTTTCTCCATGCTCTGAGTTCTACACTTCCCTGGCCCAGGACCTGTGACCACCCATCTCTGCTGGAGTCCCAGTGATTTTCCTTACTCTCTCCACCCTGTCCTTCTCCCACAGCCTTGTTCAGCTACTTGAGCACAGTCTTTTAGGGCAGCACCTCACATAGGCCTGCTCTTGGAATATGGTGTGTATTTGTCTTTTCCCCGCATGGGTGCAGCTTGTGCAGGATGCCTGCAGTTTAGTAAAGCCAAACACTTCACCATGTGACAAACAGCCAAATACAGTTTGCCACCTACCTTTCTGATGGGCTGCTCCAAGGTCTATACACCTTTTGCAGGGTCCATTTTGTAAATATCTTTGCAAAATGGCAAGATCCTAGGAGCTGTGTTAGAAAGGGACATCCTCATTGCTTTTTAGAGGAGGGAATATCAGTACCTCCATTGGAAATAAGCGATGAAGGTGCAGAAGGGTCCTGTCACATCAGGCTGAAGTTGCCTGGTAGAAGAAGACAAAATAGTGACCCCACTGCTGGAAGTGTCTCTGCTTCCTGGGAATTCCTCACCAACGTTATCCTCTTGGTTTTTGAGCAGCAATTTAGAAATTTCACCCTTATTTTCACTTTAAAAAAGAATGCATAAAATGTGTCCCCCTCTTTTGCCAAATGTCATTTTCCTGGCCACATCTGGTCTTCAGGCTTTGCTTGCAGCAGATCCAAGCCCTTCCCCTGTTTCACAAGGAGGCAATACAGGTAGGCTCCTGTTCTCATTCTGCTGCTTAATCTAAGGATTTATCTGGGTTTCACTTTCTGCCTGATTGTAAATGAAGTTTGTCCATCCTAATCTTCTCTGGGGGAAGTTCATGAGAACCACAGATGTTTTCTGAGCATGTAGAGATTCTCAGAGGAAGGATTGCAAAGTGGAGTTGCACTCTTGAGACAGTCTATAGAAATAGACACACCTGTATTAATTACTCTGCTGAAACAACACACATGCCTCAACTGATGCTCACTGTGTGGACCCAAACAGCACTCTCTTAACGTCTTTCATCTCCTTACTCCTTACTCATATTTTTTTTACTCTGTAAGTCCATGTTCAGGTTTGTTTCCTTTGCTCTGCTCTGTCTTCAGACCCTGAGCAGAATTTAACTCAATGTGTTTGCTTAGACATTTTTTGTCAGCCAGCTGAGCAGAACTACATTATAGGGACACATGTCAGTCCCTCTTGGATTTAGCCCACTTCCTGTGTTTTTGACTTGATGGTTTTGAATTCAATTGATTGGTAAATGGCTAAATAGTGAGAGAAATTGCTTTCTATCATTACTCTGCACAGCTGTGTCATTACCCTTTAATATTGCATCTTTATTGACTGATGCATCCTGTCAAGACATGGCCAGCGGGATGCAATGCAGTGGTAGAGATATGCAAAGTATTTAATTCAAAGTTTACTCCTCTAAGGGGAGGCATGCATATGGTCAAAAGAAGGAGGGGAGGAGAGGTGTGAAACCCCAGCAATAAAAATGACCAAGCCTGCTATTCAGTTTGGCCTGGACTTCAATCTGTGATGAATGCTTTGGTGGAGAGATGCCCTCATTCTTTATTATAAGGACTAGATCATATCTAAACCATGCCACTAAGACTGGATATCCCCCAAGCTCATTCTGCCCCTGACATGCCTGTTTCTCAATGTAAGAACTCTGTGACTTTTCCCTTTAAATACTATGATGGCTTGATGTAACCAGTTAGATGTGGTCCAAAAGATATAAGCCAGAAAAAACAAGATTGCTTTCTGTTCTTGCTGAGCTTCCTAGCTCCAAGAAATAAAAAAAATAAAATTAAAAAAAAAGGAAGAAAGGAATTATTTCTTTATTTTTCTTCTAATCTTTTTACTTAAACAAGTGTTATGAAGTTGCTTCCTACCTGGGTTGGACTGGTCAGCTCTGGGCTTCCTGCCTCTCTCACACACAGAACATGACTTTGGGCACTGTATGAAATGTTTGTAATCTGCTTTCTTAATTTCATTTGGTATTTGGAGACTTCTGCTAAATAGTCCCTTCTCATTCAAGACTCTAGTCTGCTGCTTCCATGTCTGAGCAATGCACAGAAAATGAGTGAGGTCAAACATAAATGGGGGAGACTGGGTGTGGAGGTTTGAACTCAGCTGGCAGCCAGATGCCACGTGGCAGGCCGTTCACCTCCCCCTCCCCCGTCTGGTAAAATAGGGGAGGAACAAAAGAAGAGAATTCGTGGGTTGAGTAAAAAGAAAGAATTTACTAAATATAACAAGAGAACAACAGTAACAATAGTGAGTTCAAAAAGAAAACGGGTAAAATGCAACAGTGGCTTACCGTCAAAACCAGGACACTGGGGAAGAGTAAAAAAACCCAGCCCAAAACAACTCTACAATGAAAAGATTAAATAATAGAAAGTGACAGTGTGACATAAAATAGTTATTCATTCACCTGTCCATGCTCAAAACATATCCATGATTGCTGATTATCTACAAATTATAGTCACCTCAGAATTAACACCCAAATGGCTGGTGGCATGTGGGCATACTATGAACACCTGGAAAACACTGTTCACCCAAAGTGTAATTGATCCATGGAACTCCTTGCTGCAGGGAATCAAAAATGCTAAAAGTTTACATGGGTGCAAAAAAATAGCTAAAGAAATAAATGAGTGAAAAATCCACCCTGGGAAACTAACTGCAAGGAAATCTTGAGCCTACATTACAGGGAAAGTAGCACAGTATGTCTTTCTCATTCTTATACTCCTAACTGCTGTTGGCTCCTGTGGATAGATGGTACTGGGAGCCAGCCTGGCTTGATGCAGCTGTTCTTATTTCTCTGTGTTCATGTAGAACACGTATTTTGAAACAAAAACATAATATTAGTAAAAGGACAGAGAAAAGTGTGAGAAAGAGATTTTAGTAATCAGTTAAGAGAGAAAGAAACAAAGAAAAAAAAAGAAATATTGTCAGAGGGCTGGCTCTCTGCCCTACTATTCTGTTTCCCCTCCCCCTTGCCATCTTAGCCCTCAGTTGGGAAAGAAGATCCACCAAATTAAAGATGGATAAAAACTCATTAAGAAACAACAGGCCTAGATGAAATTGACAATGGGATTACACTGATGGGATAGTCTCCCCCTATTCTTTCTTTCGTTCAAAGATTACAAAATCTTTTTTCTCCTCCAGGGCTCTTGCCTCCATCCTGGTCCTGGCTAATCACTCCTGCATGAACCCCTGGGTTTGAAGGGTCCATGTGAGTAGAGAGGAGGAGAGAGTGCGGGTTGTTTGTTATGCTTCCTTTTGTATTTAATTAACCTCCAGTGTTTTCTTTGCCTAGAGAGCAAATCCTCTCACCCTGATTTTTTACACATGCCTGCATTCAGACTGCAGAAAAGTTAGATCTAGAGAGAGAAAAACTGAGAAAGTTAGAGGGGAAAAAATGTTTGTCTGTCAAAAGGAAGAGCATTATATAGAGAGGGAATTGCAATCCGTGTAACCTTTAGAGGCCAATCTTTGCTTATTAATCCTGATGTGAAGCAAGCCCAAGAGGACAAAACGACTCAGATTGATAGTGAGCTACCAGACTTCTGCAGCTCAGGATTCCTGCAGCAAACTCTCATTTCAGGGGCTTGCACAGGAATATCTGGGTTGGGCTTTAAGATAGACATTGCCCACCCCCCCCCTCCCCCCCAGGCTTTTCTTGCTCTTTAACCCACACACTTCTTAAAGATGGTGATGGTTCAACAAATACCAACACTGAAACAGCTGTGAACTAATCCAACAGATCTATGGTTATATCTGAAGCACATAGGGGTACTTTTGTCCATCTGTGCTCATGCCCTGTGACAAGACAGCATGAGAAAATACCCAGAATGTCATGAGAGGTCCTAAGGTAGCAGGAGGGTGGCAGTGCAGAAGTGGCACATCATTGCAAAATAGAGGCTAGAAAAAGGGGATCCACTGTCTTAATTGAACTGTCTAGACAGGAGTTCCTGGGATTGCTGGGGGCGTGAAGCACAATTACACCTTAGATTTCATGTGCCTTGATCTCCAAGAGTGAGCTGAGCTCTAGATTTTCAGTCATGCACATGCCAGTGGAGTTACCTTCCAAAATATGGGAAAAATCTAAATGTCAGTTTGTGGATGGACCAACTAGAGGTCAAGAAAAGGTATAAAATATCCAACATGTCACTTTAACAGGAAGACAATCAACTTGACTAACTCCTAGTCTGATTGTGATTAGAGAAGAAAAAGGAATATTTCAGATATGTATTGAAACAAAAGGGGGGGTGGGTGTCAGGACAGGGAGATTTTTGCTAAGCAGATTAACACAGGCATAGTCAAAGGCTGGAGTAATAATTTACATTTAAGCATTTGTTCCACACAAATTTAGATTGAAGATATCTGCAGAAATTGAAGAACAGATTTCCCTAAAAACCCATTATTTGTGTGGACTTGTTCAACAACAGCACAGTCATGATGCGGAGAGGTTCTTCACTTCAGGACCCTGAACGTCTCCATGCATATTATTGTCCTCATCTTTTTTGGTCTCTCTACTTTGCTAACAGTGCTGTTACATAAGGGAACATACCAAATAACAGCTTTCCTGTGAAAAGTGTTATCTTTCCAAGGGGAAGACAGCCCAGCAAAAAGCTTTCTGTCACTTTCAAAAGGGACTTTGGGCTAAATTCTCAGCTGATATAAACCAGTGTAGCTCCACTGAACCTCAGGTTGATGAAGCAGCTTGAAACCACATGATGTTCATATTGGAGAATCCACAGGAGATGTTGGCGCACAGGCTATGTATTAAAATAATAATGGTAATAATGACAATGATATAAATGGAATTTGCTATGGGGCCACTGGAACAACAACAGCAAGTTGAAAATACGGACAGTATAAACATTTGAATATGAGCTTCCTGTTCTGTAGGCCAAACTTGGGAATTCAATGCTTTGTGTATCTTCACTGAGTATATAATCATTCCACTACTGTTTTGAAAACAGTGAAATTTGGAAGTAAGGTGAGTTAGATGATATAGTAAAAATAAAACTATTTCAAATCTTGTGTAATTGAGTCCCAAACTCATTCACCATGTCTGCTATGACAAATTCAAGTTAGGGAGACACATATGTAAAGTATCACTCATGCATATATATCATACTGAATACCCATAGAAAAAAATGCTGAAATGGTTGGATTTTCACTTTCCCAGACCTGGATTTCTTCCCCTTGCCCTAAAAGGGAAATACAGTCACTGTTAATGATAGTAGGATCTTTACTGTGAAGGAAGGACAGCCACCACAGAACAAGGTTACTCACACACAAGGCAATGCAATAGAAGTGGGTTGCATGAAGCATGTAGATGGTTATGGTAGCCTTAAATCTTGTGAAACTGAGCACAATTCCCAGTCTTATGAAGCACTTGTAAACTGTTCCGCCTATTCTTCACTTCCTATAAGGAAAATTTCATGCCGTCCCAACCTCTTTGCTCTTTAGATACCAAACAAACCCTGGGGGTTATGAGGTTAAGAAACTCTTCACAAAGCCTTGGGTCTGTTGCCTGTGAAAGGAGGGCCAGAACCATAGCAGAGGGTTGGCAGGACCCTGGAGAAACTGTCTAGCTCAACTAGCACAATGCAGCACCAGCTTCAACTTTGCTATTACTGATAGTTGCATTTCTCTCATTTTTATCTACTTCTAGTGATGGAGACTCTCAGCCTCCCTAGACAACCAGTTCTACATCTTTTCTTTCTTCACCATTAGAAAGGATTTCTTTTAGTCAGAATCTTTTTCCATTCAATTTCCTTCCTCTTTCTAGTGTCAATAAGGAAGTGAATAGATCTTCAGACAAACAACAGAAACCCCCTTCTCTCATTAAAGATGTCTGTTGTAACATCCGTTAAATGACTGGTGCCACAAGATGCAGACATTGATACAGGACAGCAAGTTATTCTGACAGGGGGGAGTGGAGGACATGTCCTTCCACTTTCTTTTCCCAAACTTTATCAGTCTTTGAAAATTCAATATTCATTCTGAGCTCCTGCTTAATAAACTTGGCAAACCTGACATTTTTAAAACAAAACCAAACCATGCTGTTCAATTTCCCTTTTCATTCTTAATTGGCCCATCTAAAAGCAAACAAGTGAACATTTAGCTGTGGTAGAAAGAACTGCAGGAGACCTCTCCTCCAAATGCCATTATTCAGAAGTGCGCAGAAGTGTGGATATGTTTAGGGAGAGTGGGAAGCACTCTTCAAATTCTCACTCAGCATTGACAGAGGAGCAGGAGGATACCCAGGGCTGGGACCATGGGGGGATGTAGGGATCCCATGGGGGGATGTAGGGATGTAGGGACACAATGCCCCAGCGTCGGGGACTAGCTGTCTGGGGGATGTCACAGCCAGCTATGCCTGTGGCTTAGGCTCCCTGGATGGTGTCAGGGGAAATTAGGCTTTAAAGAATAGACTGTATAAACAGCGCACTGAATAGGGAGCTGCCCAAACTTGCCAAAATGAAATACTACAGCGAAAGGGATGTCTTAAATCCCATCCCTCAAGAGGTCTCAGACTCCACCCTTTGTTAGGGAATTGACTTGCCGGGATTTAGGTACATGAGACCCTTCTCGCACAACATGTCCACCCAGAGGAGGGTCTCCTCTCAACCAGCTGCTCTGTGAAAGGAAAGGTAAATATCAGGCTCTAAAGCAAGAAAGAGGTGTGTGTAAAGCATGGCTGTAAGCCTGCCTCTCACACAGCTGAAATGCAGACCTGCTAAAGTACTTAATCTGTTTCATGTGGTAATGGTATTGGAGGTATGGAAATCCTGGCTGGGCTGCTTGGTGTCTGTGATGAAATACATCAGATGTAGATCAAGTTAACTTTTCACAGCAGGTATTACAATTTCTAGAAATACACACAAAAGTGTGTCTAGGGCAGGAATCAGATTTCAACAGTGGAGACATACAGAATGTATAATTATATCTTGCATTTTAATAGACTTATTAGCAATAGTCTAATAGAATATTAATGTATGCAGAAATATTAGCATATTACAGATCCTTATTCATTAATATATTAGACCCTTATTGTATTAGTGGCACAATCTACTAGAGAAAATGTTGCTTTGTGTCTGATATTGCAATCCAAGAAAAAATTGAGATGGCAAATAGAGAGCCTCTCTGTGTCACAGGCATGCCTGAGTCTAGGTGTTAATGCAAGAGCTGAGAAGGAAATGCTTTTGCAGGCAGAAAGCAGTTGATATTTGACCAGTTTTCCCACTTTCTCTTAATTCAACCTAAAAACTTTTCAAGCTATTTCCATTAAAATATGAAAAATTGCAGCACTCTAAATCCTAAACCCTCAAGAATCTCAGAGCAGGCGGAAACAGAGTCCCTTTTCTGGCATTCAGATGCCCTCCTAAAATGTAGGGAACTGAGTTCAGATCATTGCTCTCCCACTGTTTTACATCCTGGGGAATGCCTGCTCTGGGGACCTGGTGGCCTCCCTGGTGACCAGCACGCCCTTGCAGATCTCCCCTGTGTTGGACACTACCAAAAAGATCATCTCAGTAGCCTGTACCCCGATACCCCACAACGTGGATGAGTGACCTGACTACCTGTTTATCTGTTTTTCTGGCATTGGTCCACTTTTCTATACTTCCAACCAGAATTGAGAAGACTGTCCCGATAAAAGCTTAATTGAAAACAGTAGTGTCCCATGAAAAGACCTGAAAAATCCTATTAAATTAAGGCCCCCAAAATTCCTCTGTATCTTTGTTAAGTCTGTCAGATTGACATCAGTCCTGGAGTTCCATCACTGAGCTGTTCTGCTCATCCACTCCTTATTAGGGAGCGAGACCTCTTTGAGCTTGTGTTGCTATCCATGCCCTTGTACTGGTGAAACAGATTCCAAGGGCATTTTTAAGGCAGGCACCTAGGACAACAAGAATGTTAAAACAGAATCCCTTTTTGTGATAAGGACTTAACGCCCCCATGAATGGGACTGTATAATGTGGTTGTCTGCTCAAAGCTGCATACTGGGCTGCATGTCCTTATGGCAACTGAATAAACATTCTCTATAAACTACAGAAAACAAATATCATCTAGCGACTTAATCCCATGTCTCTCATTCACAGACAGACTGACAAACAGGACTAATTTCTCTTATTAATACTTTGAGCATAGCCAGCAATGCTGACCAAGATGACTCATAGGTTGGATTACGTGCTTTTAGCAAAATAGAAAAATATGTGAAACAGAAAAATGAAGAACGTCAGTAGGGATGCAGAGTTTTGAAGTCTGTTGTTTCTTTTTTCCTTTTGAGGAAATGAAGCACAGTCCTTTCCAGAAGCAGATATTCTCGAAGCTCCAGGTAACCCTCCCAAATAAGGACAAGAGATGGTGAAAATAATAATGCTTACTCTCTAGAAAGCATTTGCATCTACCTGGCATCTCTGGGGCATCAGGATTGTTTGAAATTCCTTCTAAGGAGCTCAGCAAAGTAGGTATTTTGTTTTTAAAAATAATAGACTAGATTCCCAATAAAAAAAGCTGTTGAATTGAACTGACCGTAGTGTAAATTTTTCTTAGTCTTATATTAGAGTCAATGAGCTGTTTTCCTGGCTTTTTTTTTTTTCTTTTTTTTTTTCTTACTGCACTTACACAGCAGTTTTTCTCTTCTCCTTGAGGTCATGTTAAATGCTTAATTGCTCTTTGCATTTGCTGATGGCGCAACATAAGCCCCTGCAGTAAAAGAGATCTGTGCTAAAACTCAAGTGCTTAAGAAATAAGGAAAGCGGTTATATTTTGGGCCAGTTCAATTACAGAATCACAGAATCACAGAATCATATAGGTTGGAAAGGACCTTGAAGATCATCTAGTCCAACCATTAACCTAGCATTGGCAGTTTCCAACTACACCATATCCCTCAGCGCTATGTCGACCCGACTCTTAAACACCTCCAGGGATGGGGACTCCACCACCTCCCTGGGCAGCCCATTCCAACGCCTGACTACCGTTCTGTAAAGAAATACTTCCTAATATCCAGTCTAAACCTTCCCTGGCGCAATTTGAGGCCCTTACCTCTTGTCCTATCTCTTGTTACTTGGTTAAAGAGACTCATCCCCATCTCTCTGCAACCTCCTTTCAGGTAGTTGTAGAGGGCGATGAGGTCTCCCCTCAGCCTCCTCTTCTCCAGACTAAACAACCCCAGTTCCCTCAGCCGCTCCTCGTACGACATGTGCTCCAGACCCTGCACCAGCTTTGTTGCCTTTCTCTGGACACACTCGAGTCATTCAATGTCCTTTTTGGAGTGAGGGGCCCAAAACTGAACACAGTCATCGAGGTGCGGCCTCACCAGTGCCGAGTACAGGGATAAGATCCCTTCCCTGTCCCTGCTGGCCATGCTATTTCTGATACAGGCCAGGATGCCATTGGCCTTCTTGGCCACCTGGGCACACTGCTGGCTCCTGTTCAGCCGGCTGTCAATCAACACCCCCAGGTCCCTCTCTGACTGGCAGCTCTCCAGCCACTCCTCCCCAAGCCTGTAGCACTGCTGGGGGTTGTTGTGGCCCAAGTGCAGCACCCGGCATTTGGCCTTATTGAAGCTCATCCAGTTGGCCTTAGCCCATCGCTCCAGCCTGTCCAGATCTCTCTGCAGAGCCTCCCTACCCTCGAGCCGATCAACACTCCCACCCAACTTGATGTCGTCTGCAAACTTACTGAGGGTGCACTCGATCCCCTCATCTAGATCATCAAGAAAGATGTTAAACAGGAGTGGCCCCAAAACCGAGCCCTGGGGGACACCACTCGTGACCGGCCGCCAAGTGGATTTAACTCCATTCACCACCACTCTTTGGGCCCGGCCATCCAGCCAGTTTTTTACCCAGGAAAGCGTGTGCCCATCCAAGCCACGAGCAGCCAGTTTTGCCAGGAGAATGCTGTGGGAAACGGTGTCAAAGGCCTTGCTAAAGTCAAGGTAGACAACATCCACAGCCTTTCCCTCATCCAATAAGCAGGTCACCCTGTCATAGAAGGAGATCAGGTTTGTCAAGCAGGACCTGCCTTTCATAAACCCATGCTGACTGGGCCTGATCATCTGGTTGTCCCGCATGTGTTGTGTGATGGTATTCTGGATGAGCTGCTCCATCAGCTTCCTGGGCACCGACGTCAAGCTGACAGGCCTGCAATTTCCTGGATCATCCTTCCGACCCTTCTTATAGATGGGCATCACATTGGCCGATTTCCAATCTGTCGGGACCTCCCCGGTCAGCCAGGACTGCTGGTAAATGGTGGAAAGCATCCTGGCGAGCACCCCAGCCAGCTCCTTCAGCACCCTTGGGTGTATCCCATCCAGTCCCATAGACTTGTGTATGTCTATGTGATGCAGTAGGTCACTGACTGTCTCCTCCTGGATTGTGGGGGGGTCGTTCTCCCAGTCTCTGTCTTCTGGCTGAGGAGGCTGGATTCCCTCAGTACAACTAGTCTTGTTATTAAAGACTGAGGCAAAGAAGGCATTAAGCACCTCAGCCTTCCCCTCATCACTTGTTACCATGTTTCCTCCAGCATCCAGCAGGGGATGGATACTCTCCCTGGTCTTTCTTTTGCTATTGACATACTTATAGAAACATTTCTTGTTATCCTTGATTGCTGAAGCCAGGGTAATTTCCAGCTGGGCTTTAGACCTCCTGATTTCCGCCCTGCATAGCCTCACAGTGTCTTTGTAATCATTGTGAGTGGCTAGCCCCTTCTTCCAAAGTGTCCTGGTTTAACCAGGATAGGGTTAAGTTTCCCCAGCAGTAGGGGGGGAGCTCTAACCGGGTTATTCAGATACCATGCGGACCATCCTGGCAGGTCACATTTTCCTGGTGCGGGAGCGCGGTGCACTCGTGGTTTTGTACATCGTGCTTCTCACTGCTGTATTTGGTAGCTATTTTGCTCTGTTCATTGCTATCACTATTACTGTTATTGTTATTGTTGTTGTTGGTTGTGTTGCTATTGCATTGTTGTATTAAACCTTTCCTTATTTCAGTCTTGGGGCTTTGTATTTCACTCCCTTTGTGGGGGAGGGGCAGCAGCCGCGTGGTCTCAGACCCCGGCAGGGGCTAAACCACCACAACTTTGGCGCTCCAACGTGAGTCTGGAGAAGACTGAAATAAGGACAAAAGGAGAAGTGTGTTAGAGCAATCTGTTAGGTGTAATTTTTTCTGTTTTTACTTGTATTGTTTGATAAGAAACGTTTGCAATGCTGGGCAACTTGCTTGCGTGGTGGGGCTGGATTAATCCTTATATCCCCTGTGTGTTCCCAGTGCTGGTGTTTGTTCTCGGTGGAAAATGTGTCAAGGGTCTTGTTCTGCTCTACTGGTTACTGTCTGCTTATAATGGGCTCGTTTCGCTGCTTGTGGGGGTGAACCGGTACCTGTTTGCTGCCTGGTCTTTTGTTTGGGGTCTCACCCCCTCTGTGGATGAGCCAGGGGAAGAGATTCTCTCGGTTTTTGAGAGTTTCAGCTATCCCTGGAGCACCCAGGCCACTGTGCTTGCGGCTCTGTGCTTTCTAAATGTCTGCCAGATCTTGTTTTGGGCCATGCGGTACTTCTCCAATAATAGCACCACCCGGAAACCTGCCCCGGGGGCAGATAGTTATAAATGGCTAGGTATATGGGAGAAGATGGGCAAGTACCTGAGTGAGTGGTCACCCCCAACGTTCTGGTATTTTACTCCCGAACAAGTGCAGAGTCCTGATAAACTGGTGGAGCGTTTGGAAAAGGTGTGCTGCCAGTCTGACAAACCCCGGGAGATGCAGCTCGCTGCGATGTGCTGGGGGCTTGCCCATGCTTACCGCATCGCCCTTAACACTGATCACTGCCCTCAAGGGGGCGAAAGAGCTGCAGGGTCTGAAAGTGAGCCTGCTGGTACAGCAGCTGGGCCAGGGGGACAGGCAGTGCCAGTATCAGTCGCCTCCACCAGCACAGCAGCTGAGCCAGAGGGACAAGCAGTACCAATATCAGTTGCCCCGATATGGAAAACCAAATATACCAAAAAATCCCCTCGCAGTGCACAGGGTGATAATGAACCAGGCCCATCACGAGAGCAGGAGGAAGAGCCGGAGGTAACCATCCGATCTCTATCCCTCAGTGAGTTGCGAGATATGCGCAAGGATTTCAGCCGCATTACAGGCGAGCAAATTTGCAACTGGCTGCTCCGGTGCTGGGATAGTGGAGCTGCTGGTTTGGAATTGGAGGGGAGAGAGGCCAAGCAGGTGGGACCTTTAGCCAAGCAGGCTGGTATTGACAAGGCAATAGGGAAACAGGCTCAAACCCTCAGCCTTTGGAAGTGACTCCTGCTCGCTGTGAGGGATAGGTACCCCTACAAGGATGATGCTCTATGTCGGTTAGGCAAGTGGACCGACATGGAGAAAGGCATTCAGAACCTCAGGGAATTGGCTGTGTTTGACATGGTCTATGGTGATCTGAATGATGAGCGGTCACCAATGGATCCAGATCAGGCCCCTTGCACACAGCTGATGTGGCGGAAGTTCCTGCAAAGTGGACCAGAGGCACATTCCAAAGCATTAGCAGCAGCATCCTGGTGGCGAGACACTCAGACAGTGGATGAAGTGACTATGCAGCTCCGGCACTATGAGGGAAGTCTCCCTTCCTCCCAACATGCCTGGGTTTCAGCCGTAGAGGAACTGTCTCAGAGGCTCCAGAAAATGGAACAGGACATGTCCTATGTTCCACCTGCACGGGCCGATGTCTCAGCTATTAGAAGCAGGCGTTTCCCCACCCAAGAGAAGGGCAGTAGAAGGTACACACCACGGGGCACCCTGTGGTTTTCCCTCCGCGACCATGGGGAAAACATGAGAAGGTGGCATGGACAGCCCACTTCGGCCCTAGCTGCACGAGTACAGCAACTGAAAGGGAAGACCACCATGAAAGGGGAGTCTTCCAAGAGAGATGCAGCTCCAGTGTCTAGTCAGAAATCCCCCAGACAGAATAGAATGGCCAACAGTATGCTTGACCCTCTTGAGGGGACCAGGAAGTCATTCCTGCAGGAGTCACTCTTAGATCAAGTGAGTGATGGTGAGCAGGATTAGAGGGGCCCTGCCTCCAGCCAGGTGGAGGAAAGGGATAATCGGATTTAGTGGAAGGTGTGGATCCGATGGCCTGGCACGTCAGAACCACAAGAATATAAGGCCTTGGTAGACACTGGCGCACAGTGCACCCTGATGCCGTCGAGCCACAGTGGGGTTGAATCCATCTGCACCTCTGGAGTGACAGGGGGATCCCAACATCTGACCCTATTAGAAGCTGAAGTGAGCTTAACTGGGAAGGACTGGCATAAGCACCCCATTGTGACTGGCCCAGATGCCCCGTGCATCCTAGGTATAGACTACCTCAGGAGAGGGTACTTTAAAGACCCAAAAGGGTACCGGTGGGCCTTTGGTATAGCTGCCCTGGAGGAGTTTGAGCAATTGTCCACTTTACCCGGCCTCTCAGAGGACCCCTCAGTGGTGGGGTCACTTAAGGTTGAAGAGCAGCGAGTGCCAATTGCTACCAAGACGGTGCACCGGCGACAGTACCGTACTAACCGAGATTCCCATCCATCAGCTGATCCGTCGACTAGAAAGCCAGAAGGTGATCAGCAAGACTCATTCACCTTTCAACAGCCCTATATGGCCAGTGAGAAAACCTAATGGCGAATGGAGACTGTGCTGTATTTCCAGCAGATGTCTGGGAAGTTGAAGTCTCCCACAAGAACAAGGGCAAGCGATCATGAGATTTCTCCTAAATACCTATAGAATATTTCATCCACCTCTCTGTCCTGGGTGGGTGGCCTATAGTAGACTCCTACTACAACATCTGCCCTGTTGGCCTTCCCTCTGATTCTAACACAAAGACAGTCTACCCTGTCTTCGCTACACTTGTGCTCAAAGCAATCATAACAGTCCCTAACATACAGCGCCACCCCACCACCTCTCCTTCCTTGTCTGTCCCTCCTAAAGAGCTTATAGCCCTCAACAGGCGCAGTCCAGTCATGGGAGACATCCCACCATGTTTCTGTGATAGCCACGACATCATAATTTTTCTGTTTCATCATGGCTTCAAGCTCCTCCTGTTTGTTACCCATGCTGTGTGCATTGGTATACATGCACTTCAGATGGGCTGATGTTTTGCCCCCTTCCCCCTTCAAATCTAGTTTAAAGCTCTGTCAATGAGCCCAGCTAACTCCTGCCCCAAGATCCTCTTCCCCCTCTGGGACAGGTGCATTCCATCTAATGCCAAAAGGTCTGGTGCCCTGTATACCAACCCATGATTGAAAAATCCAAAGCCCTGATGGTAACACCAGTCTTGGAGCCACAAGTTCATCTGTTGAGTTCTCCTGTATTCTTTTTCATCCATCCCCCCAACTGAAGGGATGGAGGAGAACACAATTTGTGCCCCCGACCCCTTAATCACTTTCCCCAAGGACCTGAAATCTCTCTTCATTACTTTAGGACTTCTCCTAGTAATGTCGTCACTACCTACTTGAAAAACCAGGAGAGGGTAGTAGTCCTTGGGTCTCACTAGAGCGGGGAGTTTTGCCTTGAGGTCCTTGACGCGGGCCCCAGGGAGGCAGCAGACTTCCCTATGAAGCGGGTCCGGTCTGCATATGGGGCCTTCGGTACCCCTCAGAATGGAGTCACCCACTACAATGACTCTTCTGGGGTTCTTTTTAGAACTGGTTTTAATACCTGGTCTAGAATGACCCAGCCTTGGTGGACCTTGGTCTTCCTCCTTGTTTGTCTCATTTCCTTCCTTCTTCTCTTCCTCACTCGAAAGTTCCAGGGTCCCGAATTTATTGTGAAGGGACACCATGGAGGGTGAGGGAGGTCAGGAGAGGATTTTCCTGCCTCCCTGAGCAGGGACCTGTTTCCAGCCTCCCCCATCTCTTAGGTCCCCTCCTTCTGCCTGGTAGTACGAGGTTGAGGGATTACCTGCCTCATTTGGAGCCTCCATTTGCTCCTGTTGCTTTAGAGGTGCTAGGGTGTTACTCCACCAATCAATTTCCCTTTCACACTCCCTAATACTTCTTAATCTCTCGACCTCTTCTTTGAGTTCCGCCACCAGGCTGAGCAGGTCATCCAGCTGATCACAGCGCACACAGGTGTTATCACTGGTGCCATCCAACAGAACTGACAGTCTCAGACACTCCCTGCAGCCCTGAACCTGGACCGCTGCATGTTTGCGTGGCAGTTCCGTCTGGGTCGCCACATTCTTTCTGGTGGTGGTTTTGACCCGAGTGGAGACCATGGTTCAGTCTACTCGTGGAGGACGATAAGAGAAACTAGCTCAGATAGGCTCTAGACCCCGGAGATAGACTTCGCCCTGTCCGCTCACCCTGCCTGCGCAAACTGCCGTGCAAACTGCCGCGCCTCACCCTTCTGATGCGCCACGCCCTGTTTGCCCGCCCTGTTTGCCGCGCTCCTGGTCGCTCGCGCTCCCAGGGGGCTGCTCTTGTACGTGAGGGGCATAGGGTGTCACTCCAGTCTCCGCCCACTCTGACTCGCCGCCGCCCTCGTTAGCGGCAGCTCATTCTTCCGGCTCAGGGGGGAGGCGACTTGAGGCTCTCCTTCTTCCCTGGGCTTCTGCCTTCTCGGCTTGCAGTTTTGCCGTGAGTTTTTGATGCTTTCGGGAGGGTCCCCCACTGCTATCCTCCTCCTCGGAGCCCCTCTCCTCAGCAACAATTATCTCTATTTTTTTTGAATTATATATTAATTTTAATATAAGCTGCAGCCAGAAGTGCAATTAGCATTCAGACAATGTGAGAAAGTCTTGCCTGAAGTTAACTGATGTGTAAAATCCATGCAAGGGATTCTGTGAGGTTAGACTGTGCAAATCACTGCCATAACACAGCTAAGCCAGGTCCTCAAATGGTGTAAATCAGCACCATCAATGGAAACATTCTGATTTATGCTGGATAATTATGTCCCCCCACTCCTATTTGAGATGGGCTCAAGATGACAGCATTGGGATCATCAGTAGAATACAGACTTTTTCTAAGTTCCAAATTACGTTGAAGCCATCCAGTTAGTAGCTATGACAGAAACGTGGTGGGATGCCTCACATGACTGGAGTGCTGCAATCGATGGCTACAAGCTCTTCAGGAGGGATAGACAGGGAAGGAGAGGTGGTGGAGTGGCCCTGTATGTTAGAGAATGCTATGAGAGCTCAGAAATCAAGTATAGTGACAACGGGATTGAGAGTGTTTGGATTAGGTTAAGGGCCAATAAAGCAGATCTTGCTGTGGGAGTCTGCTATAGACCTCCCAACCAAAGCAGTGAGGTGGATGAAGCCTTCTATAAACAGTTGGGAGAAATCTCACGGTCACTTGCCGTTATTCCTGTGGGGGACTTTAACCTCCCGGGTATCTGCTGGGAACACAACACAGCAGAGAGGGAACAATCAAGGAGGTTCCTGGAATGTGTGGAGGATAACTTCCTCACACAGCTGGTGAGTGAGCCGACCAGGGAAGGTGCCCTCCTGGACCTGCTTCTTGTGATCAGGGAAGAGCTTGTGGGGGAAGTAAAGGTTGGAGGCTCTCTAGGGTGCAGTGATCATAAGATGATTGAGTTTTCCATCCTTGGAGAAACAAAGAGAGGGGTTAGTAAAACTGCCACCTTAGACTTCCGGAGGGCAAACTTTGACCTGTTCCAAACACTGATTAACAAAATCCCTTGGGAGGCTGCCTTGAAGGATATGGGAGTCCAGGAAGGCTGGACATACTTCAAGAGAGAAGTCTTAAAGGCACAGGAGCAGGCTGTTCCCGTGTGCTGAAAAACAAGCAGGCGGGGAAGGAGACCGGCCTGGCTAAACAGGGACCTTTGGCTGGATCTCAAGAACAAAAGGAGAATCTATGACCTGTGGAAGAGGGGGCAGGTCTCTCAGGAAGACTATAAAGATGTAGTGAAGCTATGCAGGGAGAACATTAGGAGAGCCAAAGCGCAGCTTGAGCTCAACCTGGCTACAGCTGTTAAGGATAATAAAAAATGTTTCTATAAATTCATTAACAACAAAAGGAGGATTAGGGAAAATCTCCCTCCTTTATTGGATGCAGAGGGAAACATGGTAACAAAGGATGAGGAAAAGGCTGAGGTGCTCAACGCCTACTTTGCCTCAGTCTTTAGCAGTGGAACTGGCTGTTCCCTGGACACCCAGCCTCATGAGCTAGGAGATGGGGAGGGGAAACAGAATGAGGTCAGCACAATTAAAGAAGAAGTGGTCGGAGACCTGCTACACCACTTGGATGCACACAAGTCTGTGGGACCGGATGGGTTACACCCAAGGGTGCTGAAAGAGTTGGCAGATGTGCTCGCTAAGTCGCTTTCCATGATTTACCTGAAGTCATGGCTAACTGGGGAGGACCTGCTGGACTGGAGGGTGGCAAATGTGACACCCATGTACAAGAGAGGCAGAAAGGAGGATCCAGGACACTATAGACCTGTCAGTCTGACCTCAGTGCCAGGGAAGGTCATGGAGCAGGTCATCTCGAGTGCCATTACAAGTCATATAATGGACAACCAGGGGATCAGGCCTAGTCAGCATGGGTTTATGAAAGGCAGGTCCTGCCTGACAAACCTGATCTCCTTCTATGACAAAATGACCCGACTATTGGATGAGGGAAGAGCTGTGGATATTGTCTACCTGGATTTTCAAAAAGCATTCGACACAGTTCCCCATAGAATTCTCACAGAAAAACTGGCTGCCCATGGCCTGGATAGGCGAATGGTCTGCTGGGTCAAGCACTGGCTGGATGGACGGTCCCAGAGAGTGGTGGTCAATGGAGCTAAATCCAGCTGGCGGCCGGTCACAAGTGGTGTTCCTCAGGGCTCGGTGTTGGGACCATTTCTGTTCAACATCTTTATTGATGATCTTGATAAGGACATAGAGTGCATTATCAGTAAATTCACAGATGACACCAAGTTAAGCGGGAGTGTCGATCTGCATGAAGATAGGGAGGCTCTACAGATTGACTTGGATAGATTGGATCGGTGGCCAACGTTAACGGGATGAGCTTCAACAAGGCCAAGTGCCAGGTCCTGCACTTGGGCCACAACAACCCCATGCATGGCTACAGGCTTGGGGAGGTGTGGCTGGAGAGCTGTGTGGAAGAAAAGGATCTGGGGGTTCTAATTGACAAGCAACTGAACATGAGCTGACAGTGTGCCCAGGTGGCCAAGAAAGCCAAGGGCATCCTGGCTTGTATTAGAAATAGTGTGACCAGCAGAAGTAGGGAGGTGATAGTCCCCCTGTACTCTGCACTGGTGAGGCCACACCTGGAGTATTGTGTCCAGTTTTGGGCACCTCAATACGAGAGAGATCTCGAGGTGCTGGAGCGAGTGCAGAGGAGGGCAATGAAGCTGGTGAAGGGCCTGGAGAACAGATCCTATGAGGAGCGATTGAAGGAGCTGGGACTGTTTAGTTTGAGGAAGAGAAGGCTGAGGGGAGACCTCATCAATCTCTACAACTACCTGAAAGGAGAGATCCTGGTGCTGGTCTCTTCTCACAGGTGATTAGTGACAGAACAAGGGGGAACGGCTTTAAACTGCAACAGGGGAGGTTCAGACTGAACATTAGGAAAAAATTTTTCACAGAAAGAGTGGTCAGACAGTGGAATAGGCTGCCCAGGGAGGGGGTGGAGTCACCATCCCTGGATGTGTTTAAGGATCATTTGGATGAGATGTTGGGGGATATGGTGTAGGGGAGAACTTTGTAGAGTAGGGCTGATGGTTGGACTCGATGATCCCAAGAGTCTTTTCCAACCTGAATGATTCTATGAGTCTAGTGACTCCCCTCTCCAGGGCTATCCATGTGTTCTGGTGGCTCCCTTGGTACTTGGAGGTCAGTGGGCATGGGTTGCCAGTCCCATCAGTGTCTCCACACCTATAGGACCTACATATCCATTCAGAGCCATCCTCTGCCTTCAGTGGGAGCCAGTGGACACAGGGTGCTGCTTGGTCCAGATCTGTTGGCAGAACCCACATGTAAGGAAATCTGTGAAATCTGCCTTTCCTTGTGTTTAGATTGGCACCAGCATTTCTAAGCAAATCACGGCAGTGACAAAGAGCTCCCTGTGGACTTGGCTGGAGGCTTCTTGCTCTGCAACTATATTTGCCGACATGATTATATTATTTTCTTCTATATTTTTTTCCTTATGGGATGACAGAACTTTTGCATCAGAACCCAATTCAAAGCACCTTGAAGTCTGTTTTTCTGCCCTTTTTTCAGTGTTCTGATCATATCTATGGGCCAAATACACATACCTCCATCCTCTCTGCAAACAGCTTGGGAGAACAGTTTTAATCCTGCCAAAAGCCAAGACATGCAATGATGATTTCAGTGGTACAGGTCCTGACCCTGCACTAGAGACCATAACAGGCATCTCCCAATGCCAAGCTCTGGGAAATAAACAGAGCAAAACAGTAGAAGTTAGTTTGAGGGGATAACACAGGGCAGAAAGTCCATGCAGGCACCCTGATGCTTTCTCCTTCTCCATTGATCTTCCTGTGGGCTTAGGCATCTGCTCTGCCAACTGTGGGAAGTAATTAGTTTTTTTTCTTTGTGCGTGGCCATTCGCATGTGCATGGGAGAGTCTCTCTGCTAGAAGGTGGTTTGTCAGAACTTGCAATGGAAGTCAAACCCTGCAATTAGAGGCAGTGACTGCACTTAAAAGAGATGTAGAACATCCCAGTGCATGCTTGGATTTATCATGTTGAAAGAATGTAGTCCTCTTTCTACACAGTTGCAGTTTTTGATAAACAGCCTACATCAGGACACCTCAAATGTGTACCGTATCATTAATTACCAGGGTATATGCTCAAGAGGAAGTTAATAAAACTTGTGTCTTACATGGAAGTGAGAAATCTTATTACCTGATGATTCTTAATGGAGGAAGATGCTTCTGAGTCCACATGTGCAACCTTGTACAGGTAATAATAGCAAAACACTCAGGGGAGTCTTTTATGTTTGAGGATGTCATTCTTCTTTTTGATTTATAGGATACTAATGGCTTTTCTCTTATTTTAGAGCCAAGCCATGGTAAAAATCAGCTGATGATGATCAGATTCAGAGAGAAAAACAGAAAAGAAAATAAAACAAAACAAAATAAAATTGGACAAATACAAGTCTCTCTGGGAGGAATGCCAGCTGCTAGCTTTGCTGTTGTTATACTAGAGAATCTTATAAAACTCTAGCCATTAATAATGGGCTGCTGCCAGATATTGATAATTTGTTCAAATTGTAGGTCTGGATTTGAGGGAGCAGATGTTCCTCATGCAGACACTTTCAGGAAATGAATTCCAAAGAAACAAAATAACATTTGGTGCTATCAGTAGAGAGGAAAGGCAGTATTTTAGTGTGCAGTAAACATCTGGACTGCCTTCTATTTTTATTGCCTCTCTCGCCCCTGTTTCTTTCCTACCCATCCAGCCTTACCACTGGATGATTCTGTCGCTCTTCTTTGATGTCAAATAAAAAAAAAAAAATAAATACACTCTGTAGTCTCCTGTTTGTGTTAGAATATATCACAACTGATTTCACTAGGAGTAATGGGACCTGACCAACTTCAAATCACTTTGAGCAGCAGCAAAGCCTCCAAACAAGCTGCCTATTAGGAAGAATAGAAATTAATTTTGATCCAGAACAAATTCCTCTAGTCATTTCAATGTTTGAGGCTGCTCTACCCAATATGGGGCTTAGTTTTACCCTCCAGCAAATTCACAGATGTTCTCTTTCTCTCTCTCTCTGCCTTGCTAGGCTGGAGGAAGACTGGGTATTCATAACCCCAAAATCTCACTGGCACAGATGCTCCAAATAGAAGCAAGCTGTTCTATCATCTTCTTCAGTTGTTGGCCATTCCATTTGAAACCACCCTAGACATGGTGCAACAGAATGTGCTGTGTGTCCAAAAACTGTTAAACCTATTTTCTTGGGCACAGGGACAACTGTTGATGAACACTAAACTGCAATGCTTTCTACCAGTGATCCTGTTCTCTCCAAAAAAGAAGCCAACCTCTAGGACCAAATCCAGAGGTCGTAGTGAGATCATGTTGGCCAGATCTTATCCCTAGGAGATCATTTTTCTTTCTACAGATCTGTGTAGTTCTGCACTGCTTGGAAAGGTAGATAGGTCCAAGACTGCCAAGGGAGCTAGGATGGTGGTCTAATTTTCAACACTTTACAAATGACTGTATAGACTTACATTTCCAAGCAGTCCCATTTTACAATTCCCATGCATTTCCAGCTAATCTCATGCTTGTCTTCCAACCAGTAGCACATTGCCATCTGTCTCTGCTCCTGACTATCTTCCTTTTGTCTTCCCTGTATTTAGGTGAGAGCAAAAACTTCCAAGTTTCACTCTGACCGTAACAGCACTTCACAGTTGGATTGTAGAAGGGGAATAGAGTCAATAGCTCACTTCCCATCCTTTGCAATGCTGCCTTGGCCTTGGATGCTGCACTTGCCATGAATGATGTGAAAAAGAGTGGAAGGATCAGGGCCTAAAAAGTGTCTTTTAATTTTTCCTGCACCCAGTTACCATCTGCCACTAACTTTGCAAACTTTATTGACTGGTGCTAAATATCTTCAGACTTCATTCCAAGTAATGGGAAAAAAACCTGAGGGGCAATCATCTAGTTCCATGATGAATGAAGCCCATGTCATTCAGAGAAAATGAATATTTCTTTGCAGTAATGACCAGATGGTAGCAAGACTCAGATCCAAAATAAAATATGCATGATAAATGCCAAGAAAACACAGAAAGACAAAAACCCAACCTGGAGTGAAATCTCTCTATAAATCTTTCCCCCCCCCTACAACACAGGCATTTCTAATGGAAATGAAATTGTTAAGAGATGTTGCAAGGAGAATACAAATGTGAGAGTCTTCCTCCTTGGAACTTTTTGAAAGAGTATTTCAGCACAGCCAGCTGGCTTTTTTTCTACATATGAGACAGCACTGGGCTGAATGAGATCTTTTCATGTAGAAGCACAGGCAAAATACTAATCCAGAAAATACATTGTACATTAGAGTTGGTATAGAAATGGAATATATTTTGCTTCCTGCAGAGTTGACCTATGGAACTCCTTGATGCAAGAAATTATTGCAGCTGAAGGTCTTCAAAGACTTAGAAAGGGGGTAGTATTTGCAGATAGTAATACTGTTCAAAAATTTATTAGACAGAACAAATGTGGATAGTGGTTTTACAATATCTTAGTTCCAGGTGGATGCTAAAAATAAATTAATGGTGTTAAAAAGAAACGTTCTTATGAAAAATGTAGAGTCCACAATTTTTCTGATGCTTTTTCATGAGGTATGTGGTATTTGAAAGTGCTATGATCATGACAAAGGACAAGGACTGCTGGAGCTGGTCTAACATGGCATTTGCAGGGATATTTAAAGGAAGTCTGTGTTTTGGCATCCTCCTGTCTGCTCGAGGCTTGGATGATCGCACACTTTGCTGGGTAAAAAACTGGCTGGATGGCCGGGCCCAAAGAGTGATGGTGAACGGAGTTAAATCCGGTTGGCGGCTGGTCACAAGTGGTGTCCCCCAGGGCTTGGTTTTGGGGCCACTCCTGTTTAACATCTTTCTTGATGATCTAGACGAGGGGATCGAGTGCACCCTCAGTAAGTTTGCAGACGACACCAAGTTGGGTGAGAGTGTTGATCTGCTCGAGGGTAGGGAGGCTCTGCAGAGAGACCTGGACAGGCTGGAGCGATGGGCTAAGGCCAACTGGAGGAGTTTCAATAAGGCCAAATGCCGGGTGCTGCACTTGGGCCACAACAACCCCCAGCAGTGCTACAGGCTTGGGGAGGAGTGGCTGGAGAGCTGCCAGTCAGAGAGGGACCTGGGGGTGTTGATTGACAGCCGGCTGAACAGGAGCCAGCAGTGTGCCCAGGTGGCCAAGAAGGCCAATGGCATCCTGGCTTGTATCAGAAATAGCGTGGCCAGCAGGGACAGGGAAGTGATCTTGCCCCTGTACTTGGCACTGGTGAGGCCGCACCTCGATGACTGTGTTCAGTTTTGGGCCCCTCACTCCAAAAAGGACATTGAATTACTTGAACGTGTCCAAAGAAGGGCAACGAATCTGGTGAAGGGTCTGGAGCACGTGTCCTACGAGGAGCGGCTGAGGGAACTGGGGTTGTTTAGTCTGGAGGAGGCTGAGGGGAGACCTCATTGCCCTCTACAACTACCTGAAAGGAGGTTGCAGAGAGCTGGGGATGAGTCTCTTTAACCAAGTAATAAGCAATAGGACAAGAGATAATGGCCTCAAGTTGCACCAGGGAAGGTTTAGGCTAGATATTAGGAAGTTTTTCTTTCCAGAACGGGTTGTTAGGCGTTGGAATGGGCTGCCCAGGGAGGTGGTGGAGTCCCCATCCCTGGAGGTGTTTAAGAGGCGGGTTGACATAGCACTTAGGGATATGGTGTAGTTGGGAACTGTCAGTGCTAGGTTAACGGTTGGACTAGATGATCTTCAAGGTCCTTTCCAACCTAGATGATTCTTTGAAATTCTGTGAAATGTTACTGAGCCCACTCTGTATCTGTGAAGGGTTCCTGCACCTTTGGGATGGAGGAACAAGGAGTGGAGACAGAGTTAGTTCTGCAAATCCCCTCCACTCCACTATTTCTTCCTGTGGAATGACCAACTTTCTCTGAGCATGTCTCCTCAGGCCAGAAGTCCCCAACTCTTCTGAGGAGCACTGGAGAAAAACCCCATTATTGCACTCCTTAGCCTGTGTGCATTTGGCCTCTCTAAATATCCTGCATATTCACCTGGAGCCATACATATAACAACTTCCTACTGGAGTAAGAGGCTCTGAATGACAGTGTCAGCTCTGAAACACCAAAGGCTTGCAGCACAGCCAAAAGTTTCTCAAGGGCACTGTAGAAGCAGCTCCCACAAAAACTATGGCCCTCACAGACTTCAGCCATCTTTCAGTTGTAGAACTAGGGACGCTTCCTCAGCTTGCCTTCTCTATGGCACACCTCAAGTGTAGACATTGAGACAGACTTGAAAAACAAAACCAACGATACAAAAGTGATCATGGACCTAAATTTGCCCCCCTGAGAAGAAAATGGACAGAAGAGGCTGCACTGGAGAGAAACTGGTCATATTGCTTAATGCATGACTAGAAGGCACTCTACTATGTTGGTGCTGAGGATGGGATGAAAACCTATCTGGAACAGAACAGCACTCAAGATTATTCACAGTTGCAGCATAAACACTGAAAATTTACTGGAGTGTATAGACCACCCAAGTGTGCAGCTAAATGAACTTCATAGTAACGGAATTGCCATATCCCCCTGAATTGTACCTCAGTAAAGCTACTATGCTGTTTCAAAAGCAAATTCAGAGTAGATGGTAGGATCCCAGGTGATTAGAATACAAGCCATAGGGATAAAATAAACCATCTAAGTTGATAAGGATAGCATGGACTACCCTGACAGACCAAAACCAGTGTAAGCATTCAAGAAGACAAACAGGTTGTGGAAATATGGCAATGTTACAGCTAAGGTTGCAGAAACACTCACCTGAAGTGATATTGTACTATCTGAAAAACCAACCCGTGATTGCTGTAAAAGGCAGCTATTCATCTGGTGTCAATCAGCATAGCTCCATTGATGTCAGCCTCTTTTCTCGGTAGTGTAATGTGCTGTTTCTTTGCTAATATAATTCAATATAATTTCACACTTTTTTAAGCTTCAATGGAGTTACACAGTCTTCCACCAAGTCAGGGTTTGGTTGGCAACCTTATGATGCACATTCAGAAGAAGGCAGAGTTAAGATTACAGAAGCAAATTTAACCTCCCTTCCTGATGTCTGAGTGCTCAACTGCAGAGCCACAACATTACTGTAGTGTGGTTTCCTCCCAAAACACATCAGCCTCCTCTAACCACTTCCATTTACAGTCCTCTCCCTGCATGTCTTGAAGAGCCTTATGAACCCAACCGAATGAAGCCTCCCTACCCAACTATCATCACAGCTGATCTGCAGGTGGCAAAACTGATGCAGTACTATGTTGTCTGGTTCACAGAGGTCACACAGGCTGCCTCTTTTTTTACTGATTTTTCACTTTCTCCCTGATTACAATTTATCAGCCCCAGTCAGCATGAAGCCATAGCCAGCAGCTTGTTGTTCCTAGGGGTAGTTCTAGAAGCTGGAGAAGGTCAAAACAGCATGGTCGTCTCATTGTCCAAGGAGAGAGCTTGGGATCAGGTGTTATGCTCTTGTCATCCCTACTGTTTTGCTACTAGTGTACAGACTGCCACGGTGATACAAGGAAATGATCACCTGCTTTGCAACTTATTTACTTATAGCAACTTATAATGATTTCTGAACATTGCTTAATAATCCTGCTTGCCCTGACTGTTCTGTGGAAGCTTACCAAAGGCTACTGTGTTCATCAAAACAAAGCAGTTTTCTGTGGAAACTTACCAAGAATTACAATGTTCGGCACAAATGTTTCTTGTCCTTGGAAAGCAGATGTGTTCTAGCAAGTTTATGGATAGATAGCCATATATGGACAGTAGAAATTAATAGACTGGTGCTTTTAGATAAGATAGAGGTGGTAAACCAGTGGGAACCACTCTTGTTATTCAAGAAATTGGCCAAGAGAATCTGCACATGCTCTGAGGAAAAGTACAAGGTGAGAAAGACTACGAGCCTTCCTCCCAAAGACCCCCGGAGACGCCCCCCAGGAGGCAATGCGCAGGTGCAAAGAGAACATAAACTGCTGACACCAGCCTCTAGAACTAACCCAGCCTTACTCATGCATATGTATGTTTGTGTTATGTAATCCAATGAATATGTATAGCCACACTCGATAAGTTTTTGGTAAAATGTGCGGTGGGTGTGCAAGCTTTGTGGAGAAATCCCCTTGCACCCTGGCGCCGGAGTAAACATACCTGCTTTATAAATCTATTCGAGTTGTAGAGTCTGTTTTCCGCAAGTCAACGGTGCTAGCCCTGGCCAGCTAGCACTCTCACAGGCAATACCTGGGTACAGTTTGGGGGGACCACAAGCCAGGAACCTTTCCCAGTAGGAAGAACGGATGATGTCATCTGGTTTTAGGAAGAAGAGCATTTCTAGATGCGTGGGCATGAGTTACGCTAGTTCACTTGCCTGCAGAGCAAGAGGAAGTCTGGGGCTAGAGCAGAGGTAGCTGCTCAGATATCCCTCTCCTGGCACTAACATTAGCACAGTGACTTCACCTTTTTCTACCCAGAGCTGTTTAACTGAGGCACCTCTATTAAGACACAGGAACAAAGTCCTTTGTGCTGAGTGCTTTGCAAGGGGGAGGAGTCTCTCAATGTTGAGGACATCCTGCTTCTGAGATGCTGGTCAACTGAGGGTTGATTTTGGTGTCCCCGATGTCAGCTCATAGCTCCTGGGTGCTGAGCCCAAGAGTGGCTGAGCAGGAGGAGCTCTCCCTCAGGGGACAGGGCTCAGCTACTCTCCCTGGTTCTGAGTGCTTATTTAGCAAAGGGGGGGAATGGAAGATGGGGAAAGACAGCAAGGAGGGAAAGCAAAAATAAACTTTATCTAACCAAACAAAAATGTTTTCAGTTCCTGTCAGGAAAAGAAAGATTGGAAATGGCATCAAGTCAGCACTCATTGATTCTCTTTTAGTTATGACTATTATATAGACCCTTCCAATCACTTATGTTTTCCTGACTGGCAAATACTGTCTGAACACCCTAACTCAGTCTCTGGGCCACACTCTCCCATTCTCTTTTTAAATTATTATTATTTTTCTCCTCATTGTTTTTAAATCACTCTCTATGTAACAGTTACTTTTCACATTAAATAACATCAGATGAGAGCTCACCATAGTCAGAAGAATGAAACTGTCATCTCTAATTTGCCTGGCAGAAGCCACATTGACAAGAAGTTGTCTGTGGTTGTTTAGAAATAAAATAATGCTCTGAGAAGTGCAGATACTTAATAGGACTTTAAAAACAACAGGAGCCATGGGGACTGCAGATGGTTCCTAGGCCTAAGGACTAAATAAACAATGATTTTATAGGCAAGAATGTAGCCTAGGGGAGATGGACTCTAAAGAGATGTTCACACATATTGTGTACAACATCATTAGACTGACCTGTGGGAGCAAACGTTCAGCAGTTAAAGATATTTTGAAAAGGAAAAATCAGCTTCAAAAGATGCTTTAGATGAACAGGAGGTGGAAGAGCAAACTGTCTGAAGAACTTCGCGCAGCTAAATGAATCACCAAACATCTGTCTCAGGGACCAATAATTTGAAACTGATTGACTTACTGGGTGTAAAATATGTAGATAAATGTAGAGGAAAAAATATAAATAAAAAATATCCGAAAGGGAAGGTGGGATTTGCTGTGGGAAAACAAGAGACAGGGCTTGGTGAGGAAGGGTCGGGAGGGGGAGGTTCATAAATAAGTAGCAATAAAGGCAGTGGGGATGAGCTCTTTCAAAGGTCCAGAGGACAGCTCACATTCTCTCTCTCTCTCTGAGGTTTCATTTAAGACTGGCACATCGTGCAGAGAATAAAAAAAAAAAAAAAAGAGACAACCTGATATTCATTGACTGAAAAAGAAAACACAGGGAACAGCTTCGAAAGGGCTCCAGCACTGCGATTTTGAAAATAAGGGCCTTGGAACACCAAGTGCAACCTTCTACCCAGGGCTGCTAAACCCTTTCTGCCAAACCATTTGCATTTATAAGGCCTTCAATGATGTGAGGTTTTTTTCCCCATTACCCCCTTCCTGCCCCCCACCCCACCTCCTCTCTCCCTCTCCTTTTTGCAGAGTGCTCATTTCAGACTTGCTCTTTTGTTGCACCTGTTTGCAAGTGGGTATTTTGCAGTTAACTTCAGCTGGCCTCTTCATATTTATAGCTTTCAAGACAGGCAGAAGGTGGGGTGAGGGGGAGAGCCAAGCCAGGCTTTTTGTAAAGAGGTGTGGTAAATTTTGCATCTAGCATTTTTTGGCTGGAGGGTTTGCTACAAAGAAAGGAATGTTGATGTTGCAGCTGCTCCTGGAGAGACCTTTTTCTGCTACAGATTGAGAAGAATGGTGAAATCCCTATTGTGTTAAAGCCAAATCCTTATTCTTGTATCTTGATAGCTGTATATATAGATCTGTTAGATTCCAAACATTTTATTACATTAATTACCTGGGAATAAGCTTGCATTTCTAAAATAACAAATTCTTTTATAAGTGAAAAGATCAGAAATTTTTTCTTGGCAGTAATGTCAAAATACAACATTTTGACAATTTTCTGAGATTTCTCTCTGGATTTTTTTTTTCCCCAGGTGAAAGACACTGTTTTCAATGATCTGGCATTTCCTAATAAGCTTAGCAACAAAAGAAGTCATCCAAGCCAAGCAAAATACAATTTAGTGGAAAATTCCTGACCCTCTCACTGGACAAGGTCTGCTTTTGTTATCCAATCTTACCTTTTCAGCCTTCCCCTGGAATTGTCAGTTTAATTGATATGAACCAGGTTGACCTGTTTTTTTGCTCATTTGAGGGTACTTAGATCATATTCTGTGTCCCTTGAAGCAGTAGAAAAATAACACCAGTGCTCTTGAAACTAATAGGATGTTCATCACCTTGGGTTTGTAAAACGAACATCAGATAAAGAGAATCAATAATCTATCTCAGAGCAGCGAAAACATCAGAGCAAGCCCTTCCACACAACCCTCAAAGGCTCACAGTGAATCACCATCAGCAAATATGCCTCTCACACTATCAGGATAACACACTAGAAATAACACCACTATTTAGATCTTTCATAGTATTTGTAGGAGGGAAACAAGCCTCTCAAAGCTCTTGTCAAAGCAGTTGAAGCATCACTATCCCCATTCTGCAGACTGGGCAAAAGCGGGACCCTCAAGAAGGGTCTGTGAGTCAAGCTGGAGACTCCTAATGAGCAGCTCAGTACCCCACTACCAGCCCATGGGCCCCTTTGTTGCCTGTGTCACCAAAGGCATCAGTGGGGAAACCAGCTTTGGCTGCAGGCACTTGGGGCGGACAGCCATTTCAAACACTCACTTTTGAAAGCACCTGACCTGTTTCCACAAATACTCTGTTCCCAGGAGCCAGCTTTAGCCATGCAAGGACAAAAAGGGTGATTCCTAACACCGAAGGTCCAAAACATCTCTAGAGAGGGAGTGAGTGGGTGCTCCTCATTCGAATGGACGTTGAGGAGCAAACTTGGTTCTGCCCCTATGACTCAGTTGCGATCTCTGCATGTGACCTTCATCTACTCTCCTATGCCAGTGTTTTCAAATGTGGGTCTCTGTAATCAAATGCCTAAATCCTTATTCAGACATCAAAATAGTTGGCCTTTGTCTCAAAGTTGCTAAGCAACCATTGCTCCCGCAGGAGTCAACGGGATCTGCAAACATGCAGTAGTACCATCTCTGACAAACAGGTCACTCCTCTGGCCCCTAAATGCTGAAAAAAGTTGCTGGGTTTAAGCACCTGAGGATGAACTTTCTGACCTTAATTTCTTCATGCCTCAGTGTTCCCTTCTATGAAATGGTTATTGCACCTCACTGAGCATGCAGATCTCTCCTGTGGCGTGTCTGCAAAACACCTCAGACTGCTTGGGTGAAAGAAATTGCAAGCTGGAAAGAGGCAAAGCAGTGGGGCAAAGTACATAAAAGCAACACAATGATGTGACATTGGGGCGGTGCAGGGCTTAAGCATCTTTCATTTTTCTGCAGCCGTGCTGTATAATTGCATCTTCATATTAATAAATGACACCTCACTGTAGGGAGTGGCGTTCGGAAGATCTCGCGATGTACGGAAGGAATAGCTGTAGCCCTCCCTTGTTACGAGGTAAGGTGATGGATAGGCTTGTAATGTTAAGGGCACACCCATGAAGGAGGTACTTGGTGAAGGTATATAGGTGAGATACACAGTTTAATAAACGGACATTTTGTATCCATCATATTGGTGTTTGTACTGATGTCCCCGTGAAGGTCTTAACCTCCTGCAGCATTAGTCTGCGATCTGAGCGCCACTGATATGTGGATTGGCAGGTTTAATGAGGCAGGCTAATTGCGGTGTTGCAGTGTTAGTCTCTGCGACCTGAGCGCCACTGACACGTGGAGAGGCAGGTTCAAAGAGGCAGAGCTAACAGCAACAAATGGTGACCCCGACGTGATTTACGACATGATTTTGGGAAAAGATAAGCTGTGGCAGTCGGCAGTGCACAGCAGGAGGTGAGGAGCTCTACGCATGACGAGAGACTCCGCGGCGCGCCATAGATGTCACAGTTAAGGTACTGAAAAGATGGGGTAAACAAAATAAGACTTCTATGAAGTCGAGAACATTAAAAGCAATGCTACAAAGATTGATAAGGCCCGGCGTTTTAGCAGAGCCGATAGACGGTATGAAGCCAGAGCTCTGGCCGCGAATAGAGGCGGAGTTAGCAGAGCAGGCGAAATTAGGAAAGCCGGAGCATTTAATGGCTTGGGGGCAGGCAAATGCGATGATGAAAGCTACCCCGGAGGAGCACTCAGCAAGCTCCGACGATGGGGAGGACCCCGGAGGAGCACTCAGTGAGCTCCGACGATGGGGAGGGGGAAAACCGAGGTGCGTAGGGGAGAACTAGCAGAAAAATGGAAGGCGGACATACAGCGTTGGGGGGCGGAGATGTGGGAGGCATTGGCCTGTCAACCTTGCACAGCCTGTGAGAAAGTGCTAGGCTTTGATGAAAAACAGGCCTTGGAAGAAAGATAAGAGGCTGTTGAGCTATGCCAAGGTGGCAGGGAAAAACAACAGACAGCTGCAACATTAAACTGTGGAAAAGTACTGAACCGCGAGAAGATGCTACCGCGAGAACAGCGCGTGATCAAGAGGGTGATTGACCTGCAAGCGCGGAGTTGACAGCGGCGGCCCTGGGCCTTTCCAAGCCCCCCCCTCCAACGCCAGAAGCGGCAGTTTTTACAGAAGGTGCTGATGCTGGAATGCAGCGCCCCTTGTCTGCCAAGACCACATAATCAATAAGCAATGGCTTTATATATTCTTAACAGTGTTTTGATGTTTGCAGCGTTTATCATTTTATGTTGTGTGAGCAATAAGTGTAAGAGACCTCCTTGTGTGATTGTTCTGCGGGTGTGAGACGCAGCCCAGCGGCAGCTGCGGAGTGCGGAGTTCTCTGACAGAGCACCTTAGTGCCCGCTGGGTCATCGGTGCTGCCTGTTTGTTTGGGCTGAGTGTTTTAAGTGTCATAGGTGAAATATCTCCTCTAGCAGGAGGCAGTAATTCTGTATTAATTGTTGTCTTGAATTTAGGTGCATACTCTGTGGGGAGAGTGCACCTTTGTACCATCTATCTAAGAAGGGTATTGTCATAAAAATTATCTACAACCTTACAGGGGTTGTTCGTTTTACCAGAGGTCAGACTTACTCAGCTTCTATATTTTACTACAGCTGGGGTGACTCAGGATTTGGACCAGCACGTACCCCTCAAACATTTTGAGCTCAGACAGGGAGACAAAGTCGACCTCTGATAAAAAGTAACCTCACTAAAGCCGAAGAATCTGTTGAACTGACAGGCATTTTACATACTGGTGCGGATGTGACTGTAATATCTGTGAGCTTCGGTAACTCGAGTGCTTTTCAGGGTTGGTGGTCATGCTGTAACATTTCAAAGCAAAGATCTCATTCATGCAAGGAGCCCAGTAAACTGGGTAGCAAATATTCATGCATTTATATTGGAAACCCCTGCTACATCATGGGGTTGTGACTATATGGCTCAATGGGGAACTCAAATTGGATCAAATTTGTCTTAATCGCCACTGCAGCACAACCCACCCCTAAACCCACCCTGAAACTAACCTGGAAAACAGAATCACCTGTGTGGGTGGGTCAGTGGCCCTCACCAATGGAACAGTTGTGCCACCTTAATGATTTAATTCAGGAACAATTAAGTGCAGGACATCTCGTACCTACCACCAGTCCTTGGAACACCCTGGTGTTAATTATTTGAAACAAAAGTGGTAAATGGTGACTTTTACATGATCTCCGATGCATTAATGATGCCATGGAGGATATGGGTACATTACAGCCAGGCCTGCCCTCCCCAACAATGAGTCCCTGAAACTGGCATCTTGTAATAATTGATCTAAAGGATTGGTATTTACCATTCCCTTGCATCCAGAGGATGCAGCTAAATTTACCTTTCTGTTCCCAGTATTAATGTTAGTGAACCTGCAAGACGGTACCACTGGGTTGTTTTACCATAAGGCATAAAGAATACTCCCACAATGCAGGTCCCCCAGGCTGTTATCTATCATTATATGGATGACATCCTCATAGCAGCAGAAACACAGGAGATCATGGAAAAGGCTCTTGCTTTACCAAAGACTCAGTATCTCAAATGGGGTGACAATTAGCACCTGAAAAGGTACAGCGATCATCACCGTGGCAGTACCTGGGGTGGAGAATTTGTGAACAGACTAATGTCCCACAACAGGTTGAACTTAAAACTGATGTTAAGACTTTAAATGATTTACAGAAACTGTTGGGAGCTATAAATTGGATACAGCTGTTGTTGGGCCTAACTAATGATGATCTGCATAGCTTGTTTGATATTTTGCGAGGAGATCCTTCACTGACATCACCCAGAGTACTTACAGAGAAAGCAAAACAAGATCTCCACCGGGTAGCTAATGCCATCTCAGAAAGACAAGCATCGTGATGTGTGCCCGGCCATCCGTATCAACTGATATTGTTTAATCTTTCAGGGCAGTCCTATGCTCTGCTGTTTCAATGGGATGAAACACTTAGTGACCCTCTTGTTATTATTGAATGGAATTTTTTTTGTCACACCAAATGCACAAGATGGTCACTACTCATCCAGAAATGTTTGCCAAACTGATCATGAAAGGTGCCACCAATATTGTGTCACTTCTCATCGCAGATACCAGATCAACAAGAAGTCCAGGGCAGGGTTCAAGTCCTGGAAAGTGGTAATTGGGAAGGACCATATCCTTTAATAACCTGGGGAAGAGGTTATGCTTGTATTTTCACAGGTCACAGTCCCGGTGGTTACCGGCAAGGTGTGTGTGACCACACCTGAGGTGTGAGAGGCAGCTTTTGGTGGACACCCAGGAGCCAGCTGTGGGTGCTGTGGATGCCCCTGTGCCAACAGTTCGCGATCTCTTCAGCTGATCATTTAAGCAGAATGTATGGGTAATGCTTGCTGCTGCAATAGGACAAAATATCTCTGTCCTTAATCACACTATGGTTGCCAACCTTTTTAAGAGAAAATGCTAACAGTAATTGTAACGCCTTGATGAAATATATAGGCTTATTAGTTACCAGTAAAAGATGTAGCTTAGATAAAATGTAGTTATTAATAAGGATGAATTGCTATAAGGATGTGTGTATTTAAGTTCATTGTTTAGCAGTATCAAGAAGCAGGACCCCAAGTGTTTAACCTTATTAGAAACTCCCTTGGTTTTCCCCCTTGAGTGGTGGCCAGACTCTGGGTGGAACCCAACAGGAGGATGAAATCAGATGTTTCCACTCAAAGAAAATTGCCAGTTATTTTGGCCTGCTGATTTAGAGGCTGGACCTGCTTGCAGCGATGTTGGATGCCTCACCTACGGATGGACGCATCGCGTAGGATTTCCGGTTTGTGAGGAAGGGTACTCTAAATTCTCGCTGCATCCAGGGTTCCCCAGCAATTGCAGATCTGAATGTTAGTACCCCATTAAGTAAGTGTGCTATTCCGTATTTTCCTTATTGTTTATTTTTGTAGTATTTAGTCATATCCCTCAAAGTAGTGAAATTAGCCTACTCTTTTAACTAGTAACTGCAACTGCTCTATTGTTTCTAGCCTTCTGTGAAACTATTTTGAGTATGCTGCATTTTCTGAAGTTTGCCTAACCCTTAATTCACAAAGTCTTGAAATAAGTGTTGCAGGTGCTGCTGCAAAACCAAGAAAAGAGGATGTGGACTCAGACTAAGAAATCTGTACAATGGTTAGAGGCCAAAGCAGTCCAAATGGCACTCCAGCAAGAGGCAGAGAATCCTGTTAATATTGTTACAGACTCTTTATATGTTTATAAACTTGTACACAAAATGGCAACAGTAGGATTTGTGCAGACGGAAGTGTCGACCTTGCTTTATGAAGCTCTACAACAGCGCATAGGGCAGGCCTTTATTACACATGTGAATAGTCACCAATCCCTACCAGGTCCGATTGTAGAAGGCAATCATAAGGCTGACCAAGCGGCACGGGGTGTGTCATCAGTGGACACCGCAAAGAGTTTACATGCCTTTTTACACCTTGGAGCAAAAGCCTTAGCAAAAATATGTCATATTTCTCTGTCACAAGCAAAAAACATAGTGGCACTTTGTCCCTACTGTCAAAAAGGCCCACTGTGGGAGGCAGGTGTCAATCCACAGGGTCTCTCTTCCAATCAGATATGGCAAACTGATGTAACAACATGTGAATTGTTAAAACCAAATAAGTATCTCATAGTAACCATTGACACCTTTAGCTCTACAATAAACAGCCAGACACATTATTGTTCATTGGGAGGGCGTTATCGCCTTGTTAGGGAAGCCACAAGAGATCAAAACAGATAACGGCCCTTGTTTTGTTGCTAGACGCACAAAAGAATGGTGTGCATTGTGGGACATCAAATTAGTACACGGCCTTCCTTATAACAGTCAAGGACAAGCGATAGTGGAACGTGCACATCGCACCCTGAAAGCAAAGCTCCAACAGCTTGGGGAGGGGGAAGGTCATAGAGGGACAATACCCATAGACCGCCAACAGGCTCTTTTGTGACGCGCTTTGTATACCCTAAATCATTTTGTTCGAGGCGATGAGTCTACACCTCCCCTGTGGAAACATTTTATACCAGCCCAGGCGACGAAGAACTATCCTTTGGTCCAGATCAGGGAACCGGGCGCCATAGCTGGGGAGTCGGGGTGGTCACTGAGGGTGTTTGGGTGTGGGTACACAGCAGTGGAAAAGGACGGCCTAATCAAATGGATACCCGCACGGTGTGTAAAACCTAATCTAACATAAGATGGAGTTTTGTGTTACAGCGTTGGTGGTGGATCACCCTCCTTGGTTGCGTGTTGCCAACTCACGCAGGATATTGGAGAGAGTGGGCACGAGAACATCACCGCGAAGACGTCTGTATTCCTCTGGATACAGGGGCAGAATCTTGCTATGTCTTCATCACAGCCACCTTTGTAAAACCAGAATGGTTTGGGTGGCTTGACAACGTGTGGGCTTGGATTACTAGTTGGCTTAGTTGGGGTTGGCTCATTTGGGGAATTATTGGAATATGTGGTGTGCTTCTTGCTACTTGTATCGCCTTTACATGTATTAGTGCCGTAGTCCATAGATTGTTTAAGAAGGTTAATGTTTTGTTCTTAGATCGACATATGGGTCTTGCTCATCACCGCTTGGAACAGCGCAATAATGACAATCAATCAGGAATAATGATGTTATAAAGCAAGGGGAGGGGGAAATGTAGGGAGTGGCGTTCGGAAGATCTCGCGATGTACGGAAGGAATAGCTGTAGCCCTCCCTTGTTACGAGGTAAGGTGATGGATAGGCTTGTAATGTTAAGGGCACACCCATGAAGGAGGTACTTGGTGAAGGTATATAGGTGAGATACACAGTTTAATAAACGGACATTTTGTATCCATCATATTGGTGTTTGTACTGATGTCCCCGTGAAGGTCTTAACCTCCTGCAGCATTAGTCTGCGATCTGAGCGCCACTGATATGTGGATTGGCAGGTTTAATGAGGCAGGCTAATTGCGGTGTTGCAGTGTTAGTCTCTGCGACCTGAGCGCCACTGACACGTGGAGAGGCAGGTTCAAAGAGGCAGAGCTAACAGCAACACCTCACAGACAAAGCCCTGCTAACTTCATATGCCCATGCAGAGTCCTATAATAGGCATTTAGAAAGCCATGCGTGGGGCTGGGGTGGGAGGTGGGGGCTTGCAAGCATTTATGAAGTTCAAAGAGACTCCAAAAAACATCTGGTGTAAGGATGGACAGTCTGGTCCTGGGATCTGGCTAACAGTCATATTTATTTGCAGCTGGGCAGGCAGACCAGCTGACAGACCAACCGAAATGCAATGTGCTAGGATATGTGATAGATAGTAAACTATTTATTCATCAAATTCAGTTAAAACAATGGAAAAGTAAATCACCACCTGAGCTATGTAAAGCTAATATTGCTACATTGTATAAAACTAACCAACTAACAGCAAGCACTTAGCTGAACTAACATAATAAATCAAGGCTGTGTAGGGGGTAGGTAGAAGATATAGTGGTGCGTCCTTATCAGAGCTTGAACAGAGACATGTAGAGACAAGAGGCATGCAGAGACATGTCAGAGAACTACAGAGGCTGCGCAGAACCTTGGGGTGAAAAGTTTAACGGCGAGGAAGAGGAGATACTTCATCTCTACGACCACTATTCAGGACTCTGCGACCACCGCCCAGAACTGTTGAAGTTTACTGCGCAGACGCAAGTAGGAGGAAACCTCATTAAAATATGAAGCGGGGGTAGACGGGGATAGATTATGAATATATATGAGAGTTTCATTAATATACATCACTTTGTAACACATAAGCAAGACGAAAAACTTCGAAGGTGCGCACCGTTGGTGGAGTTGAACTCCCCGGCCGCCCAGCGCTGTTTTGCTTGTTGTCGCTTGCTAAATAAACAATTGCAATTTTTATTGGCCCTGTCTCACATCAATTTGAGAATTTACATATAACAGGATAGGTTGTGTCTGATGAGGGGAGCATGGCCCCTAGCCTGCTCCCATGGGATGTATCAGGTCAAGTCAGGGGCTGTGCAAACACAAATGCATTGGTCTGGCACCCTGAATACCTGACTCAGGATCAAAGTGGTCCTGGCCTATTACAGTATATTAAATAGTGACCAGAAATTGTCCCTGCCACTGAAGCTTGGTAATTCATATTCTTATACTGTTACAATGGCCCATGGGGTGCATTTTTGTCTACACTACCTAGTATTCTCCTAAACAATCCCCTGGATGGTTAGGGAATTAAGATAGGCCAAAGACTATCCTCAATGTGCAGTATGGATATGAACACCCTGTTTTGGAAGCAAAGAGACTTTGATAACACAAGGTGCTCCATGTTGGTTGGCCTCAGTGATTGAGAGAGGTCCAAACATTTACTTTAACAGTCACCAGAAAATCAAGAATCTGGACATCTTTCATCTAGTCCAATCTCCTGAATACCCCAAACTGAAATATTTTACCCATCAGCTTCTGTGTGCACATTGTTTGAACCAGAGCCTCTCTTTAGAAGAGCATTTAACAACAAATTTTGTCCATGGTTTCTTCTGTCCCCCACACTGATTTCATAGATATTAGTCAAGTGAGTCTCACAAAAACACCTATGAGGTCATCTCCTGTCTTTATAAGCATTTCATAGGGTTAGGAGACAGAAAATGCCCCACGGTGGAACCTCAGCGAAACCAGGAGCAATGATGAGATGTAGGGATTCATAGTCTGCTCCACAGCACGCCTCTGGTGGGTGAAACTCAGCCCTGCATGGATGAGGAGGGTGGTGTCTGGTATGAAGTTGTAGGGTGGGAAACAATAGACAGTGTGGTGCACCATGGGCAGTAGCGGGTAGGAAGAGAAAGGTTTGTGGCAAGAAATGAAAGAGGATGAGGGATATTATTAGGGATACTATTATGGCTGTGCCCAAAGAGAAATCACAACACTTGGAATTTGGTCCATCCTAGATAGTCCTGGCCATTTCAGTGGAATTCTTGTTTCCTTGATCATTCAGGACTTTTTCCCAAACTTGGAAATTCCTTCCTTGTTATTATCATTTTCTGTCTGCCTTTGCCATGTCTACCTTAGACTGAGTTTAAAAAGTGCAGGAATCTCAAATAAATGAATACACCACTACTTCAAAAGCACTAGATGTAAAGGCAAAACTGGGTTTGGTGGCAGAATTTGGGGCAAATTTTACTGTTTGCAGACGCTGAGTCAGGACTGTTCAGGTGCTTTCTTGTCTGTAGCTCCAGCTCTCTGGCCTGACCCCATTCCTACCCTCCCCTCTCTCCTAGAAAATAAATTTAGAGAGATTCTGACGAGCAGGGACAGGAGGAAGCAGTGACATATAAAATGGCAGTCTCTGCCAGCCTGTGCTTGCACAAACAACCCCCTGGTGCTTGTGAAGGGGGAAAAACATGGTGTGGTGGTGCAATCCTTACACACACACACACACACACACACCCCCGCCCCTCTTTGTTGGGCTGCTTGGTGCTAGGTGCGATTCCACCCACATCCCCCGAGCTATACACCAGTCTGTGGAGATAAGGACTGACAATGTTAACGAGCCTGGCTCCTGCCCCTCCCGATTGCTCGGAAATGGTTAAAATGGCCCATCAACTCCTAAGGGCCTGGCACACCTGTGCCTGGGATGTGGTCAAATGGGAACAATAACAGAGTCGCACATTAATCAAATTCTTGTGTAACTGCTGGAAGGCACCAGAAGGCATTTGACAAAAGTCAATTATCTTGGACCCTATAAACTGGGACCACCAGGGAGACCCTTTGAGCTCTCCTGGATCACAGCGGGCCTGTGACCAGCATCTCCCCTGAGCTGGGACGCCTCTCAGGTACCAAACCCTTAAGGTGTCGTCTGCTCCAGACGGAAGGCCAGGGCGAAGTCCCCTGATTAAGTCTCAGTTATTGCCCGTTGAGGAATGCCAAGGCATTGGGAGTATTTGCTCTAAACTCGAGAGGGAAATTTTCTTTGAGCTAGCTTCTCTTTACTCTGTGTGTGTGTGTGTGTGTGGGGGTACGTACCCTTGTTTCTGTGTGTGTATGTCCGTTCTGTGTTCATTCTACTGAATCCAAACACCTTTGTTTCTGTATGTTTGTCCATTTTGTTATGTGCATGCATGTATATATATATATAGGTACCGTTAAGTAAGTTAGTGTGAATCTTGTCATTTTAGAATCTATATAAGTCGCTTTTCTTTCTTTTAGTATTTCTATTATTATTTTATAATAATAAATTGCTGTTAGTTATTAATAAACCTAGATTTCTTACTAAATATTACTGGGTCAATACTTTCATCTGCGACAAATTGGCGTAGTCGGCAGGATGACAAGCAAAATCACCAAATACTTACAAAAACACGGTATCCAACCAAATCCCACCTTCCCGGAGGATTGGGCTTATAATAACTGGCACAACTGGGAAGAGGTAGAAAAACAGTTAACTATTGCTAGAGGTGCAACTACATTTGGAAAAAATAAAGGTATGATTTGTAAAATGTTGGGAGTGTGCCTGGAAGCTGCCTGTCATGAACGAGAAAAAGTTAATCGTAAAATACAAAATTTACAAGATGAGATTACAGGGCACAAATCCACCAATCTGCTGTTATCGATTAAAATAGAGCAGCTGCAACAGCAACTTAAGGAATCCCAATTGAAACAACAAAAACTGGTGGAACGCGTTGAAATGATGCTAATGCAGTCTCCAAACCCCCCTGATATCGTTCAAATCAGAAAATTAATTGTGTCCCCTGAAGACTGGGATGGTAACATTTGGAGTGATACACATAATGACGACTCAGACGAAAATAATTATTTGCAGCCGCCTGAGTCTCCCCCTCTTGCAGTCAGACCAATTATTAAAACAGAGGAAACAACAGGACCTCGGGGTGGTGTGAGAAGTCGCATCAGCAAAACAACCCCTTTTGATCCAATTCAAATAGCCCATTTACAAGATCGTTACGGCCGTAAGCCTGGAGAAACTGAAACTGAATACCTATGGAGAGTTTCTCTAAACGGGGGAGATAGAATTTTACTAGATGGCAATGAAGCCAGTGGATATTGGGGTCCTGGTGTCTTTTTGGATGCTGGTCCCAACCCCCCGAATGACCCCCACTCACTAACAAGCAGAGTGGCATATTGGGCTGGTGGCATTGATGCCTTAGAGAGAGGAGAACCTCTGTTAATACCTATCAAATCTCTAAATGACCTCTCTGCAGCTTTTACAAAAGCTGCCTGTATTCAAGCCATGCATCAGCGTAAGCCTACTGATGTTCCTCTTTCGGCAACTGTAGCTCCTGCTATACTTAAAGTACTGATAAAAGGAGCCCCTGCCATGCTCAAACCTTTTCTCATTGCAAAACGGGATGAGATCCAGAGAGACTTAAATTATAATGAATTGGTAAATCTAACACAAACTATTGGAAATAGTGGGGAAGGAGAATTAGAACCAAGAGTATTACCCACTTGGGCAACTTTAGTACATGAAACTGTAAATCATGCCCGAGAAATGGGATGGGATGAAATTCCCAATGAAACAAAAAATATAGGTCGCACTGTTAGGCAAATTAAACAATTGCATCAAAATAATTCTCAGGAACAAAAACCCTCTGACCGACAATCTAGGGGTCAGGAGTGGAGAAATGAACTATGAAGCAAGCATTGTCACTAGGAATTCCTAGAGCCGCGATTCAGAGACAGCCTACCGGCGTCATTCTGAGTCTGATTCAGGCATTTCAAAAAGGTATCGCTTCAAATGCTCCAACCCCCCCCCTCCCCCCGTCGCCAGCTCCTAGAGAAAAAAAAAGATAACCCTTTCCTCCCTCAAGAGGATCAGTTGCAAAGCACAGGATCAAAAAACTGATAAGGTCCGGATGGCAACTGGGCCTGCCAGTCCGGCAAGTAGAAGCTTATCAGTGGATAAATGAGAACGGCCCTTACATTTTAATTCCAGTTGGTCCTCAAAATCAATTAATAAAATTTTTGATTGATACTGGTGCACAAATTTCAATAATTACACAGCGAGATGCCGATAAGCTAGGCATACGACCTGGCCGGCGAAAGGTTAAAAATACCGGAGTCACAGGAATTAGCACTGTGTGCCAGACAGCAAAAGTTAATTTACTGCTCCCTGGCGGAAAAGGTGTAACATCTCTTTGCTTTGCAATCAAGGAGCATTATGAAAATATCCTGGGTTTTGATGCACCTCCCTTCACTGAAGATTCACCAACCGAGGGTGTCTGGTTTTCTGATGCCTCGGCAAAAAGAGTGGATGGTAAATGGCAATATAAAGCTGTTGCATTAGAAATCAAAACAGGCAAACAAGTTATTGAAGAGGGTGAAGGCAGTGCTCAAGTAGGAGAGTTAAGAGCAGTTGTTTTGGCAGCACAAAATGAAGCAAAAAACATTTATGTGGACTCTTATGCTGTCTGGGCAGGTGCCACACAGTGGCTTTGTCAATGGGAAGCCCTAAACTGGGAGATAAATAAATCACCAATCTGGAGAACTGAAGACTGGCAATTACTATTAACCATGGCCAGAAAAACACCATTCCAAATAGGATGGGTAAAAGCTCATGCTAATGACAATAAACCAGCTACAAATTGGAACCAAAGGGTGGATGAATTGACAAAAATAAGGAAAATAGACATTGAAGATTCCTCAAACCCCACATGGTATCAACTGGGAGAATGGTTACATCAAAAATTAGGGCACACGGGTTGAGAAGCACTTTACTTTTCAGCTCGAAGCCGGGGATGGCCCCTCAGTAGGAAAACATGTGAAACCATCCTCACTGAGTGCCCCCAGTGTAAATTAAAATTGCAGATGGACCACCCTGCCAAAGCACCACCTTTACACATTAAAGAGGGGAAAACTTTGTGGTCTACTTGGCAAATTGATTACATTGGTCCTTTAAAATCCTCTGCTGGGTACAAATATATTTTAACAGGTGTAGAAATAATATCTGGACTCCTTACAGCTACCAGGTGCCAAAAGGCTAATGCACAGAATACTATCCGAGGCCTTTCCTCATGGTTCTCAATTCTACCTGTCCCTGATTCTATCCAGAGTGACAATGGCTCACACTTTACTAGTAAAAAAGTACAGGAATGGGCAAAGCAAAAAGAAATAAAGTGTGTATTTCACACACCTTATTACCCACAATCTAATGGTATAGTTGAACGAGCCAATGGACTGCTGAAAAAATATCTTAAACCACATGAAGGACAATGGGACAGACGTCTTTCTGAAATTTTACAGCAGTTAAATAATCGGTATGGTCCCTATGGAAGTCCAATTACTTGAGCCTTCTTAACACTTTCTTCAGAAACAAACCTAAACAATGAGCACACCTGGTCCTCAATGAAAGCAGGACAGCCCGTGATGGCAAAAATAACATCTGTAGGAACAATACCAGTAACCCTGGTCAAGCCACGAGGATTTCTAGCATGGGATGCTATTGATAATAATGGAATAAAACATAAAATCAGTACTAGATGGATTTATCCAGTATCCTAAGGGGTAACCTGTTCGGCCTCCCCCCACCGAGACAGTTCTCTTTCCTTTCCTTTTCAGAAATAACTAACTCCACCAATGACACCGTGGAAGCAGACAACACGCCCAGCACGTCCACCAGTAGCACTGTGGGAACAACCCTCATCTTTAATATGAGGCTCTTCACAACATTGCGCCTACCTTTTCTCTCCCTCACCATCATATATCGATTGTTGCAACAACGGTGGCTATACGCTTCTTCGCTCCTTCTTTTCCTGTTCATGAGAGTTGATACACTTACAATGGCTCACACATCAAATCCTTGGGATCTTGCATTACTAAGATACACTGGAAGCATCAAAACACTACGAGAAAAGGCCAGTCTAAATCTTGCTATTCTAGTTCTACATGAAAATGAAATATACGCAAAGAATGAATGGGGATGGGATAACTCTCAGCAAATGGCTCAACTTCAAGCCACAACAGGAGAGAGAATACAAATTGGATGCCGAGTGGTTGATGGACCTACTTTCCGTAGGCCAACAGAAATCAAAATATTTTACACTGATTTTACTAAACCAGAAAACAACAACAATGATTGCTATAAAATAACAGAACCAAATTTAGACTGTTGGTACAATTTTACCTTTTCTAAACCTGTAATTGCATTTTGTATGTGGGGCCATAGAGACACAGAACTATTATTTGATTTCACGATTAGCACACGTAGTATGTGGAGCCTGTGCGCAACAGGATGGCCATGGACCCATGCTCATATAGGCTATAATGGACATGCACCCCAAACTCATCTTGCTGAATCCCTAAATTTGTCTGTAGTAGCCTTACGCAATAATTTTGCCTTCCAAAAATGGGTTATAAAAACTGAAGATAAAGATTGGCAAATTCCATACCTAAAAGGGACAAGTGGAGACACTATTTCAATAGGATGCCGAATTGAAAATCACACTCAATGTACAACAGCTTCACATATTATTGTAGATTACACTGGAAGAAGGCATGGGCATGGCCCTGATAACACACACACCCGTACCTGTCATTTTGGGTATGAATGTTGGTACAATTTTACTATATTCCACTCAGCACTCATAACATGCATTTCGGCAGACCTCAAGTCTCATTCCAGGTTGGCTCTCCAGTTCAAAATTGAAATCCAACAGCCATCCGTACCAACTCGACCTCCTATTAAATTGTCCCCTCGCATTTATACTACTGGTCCTTATATAATTAAAAATATAGGACAACAACAAGTCCTCTTTAACCCCAGCTGGTCTCTAAAAAGAGTGGAGCTAGCACTACAAATTGATGTGTCAGAAATTAAACCAGACTGTTCTGCCTTTTTAAGAGTCGCCCACACTGGCTGGTCAGCATGGTTACATGGACGATCTCTAAAACGATCCCAGCGTACACAACGGGACGCCACTGGGTTATTGGGAACAGGATTAGGAATACTAAACACCATAGATGCTGAAGTTCTAGTGAACAAATTAACTGCTACTACCGAAGACCTGATCAAATTGGAACACCCACTAAAATCATCTTTATCAGCCTTAGGAGCAAGTCAATGGCTTCTATTAGACATTTTGCCTCACTGGGAACGAATTGAAGAAAACGATCATCAATTAATTGCAAAAGCTCTCGGAGCAACCCAAAGTAATACGTCTCTTGCCTTGAGTTGTATCCAAGCACAATTGTGGATACAGTCTATAGTAGCAGCTATTATTAGAGAAGGAGAAGGAGGAACCCTACCCACTGAAATCCGTAAATTGATCTGGGACAACGCCTCAGAATTTGAAAGGGAATTTCAATCATGGTGGCAATTGGTCAACTTTACTCACTACACTGAAGGTGATAAGATTATTGCATTTGTCCTCACCATACGCAATGCTTCAGTGTACAACATATACCCAATCCTTGCATTAGGACTAAATCACAATGGAAACATACTCTATCCCTTAGAGCATAAAGTGCGGGCCCACCAGAAGGAGGGGAAATGGCAAACAATTGATGTAAATGCATGTACTGTGCGAGAACAACGAGGCTTCATTTGTGAAGGAAATACTCTTGAGGCTCAAGACATTTGTCTTGATACTGAACAAAACATTTGTCACTTTGAGATCCACCCAAACGAAACCCCTGAAACCGTAGTCATATATGTTGGAAAGGGATGTGTTTGCATGCGAACACGATGTGATTCCTTATTAATAGATGGTACTGTCCATAACATAACCAATAAGTTCAATCTATGTGTGTGTAACTTTTCTGTAATTATTGGCTGTGATTTTCATTTCTCTGTACCAATAACTACCTATGATGACTTATCTTTCAATTATATGCTATATCACGAGTTGCAACCTACACCTATTGGGATGAGCCTAACCATAATTGAGCAACTCCTCCAACATCCTGACTTAATCGACCTCCTGCAACAAGCACAGAAAACTGGACAAAAGACTCTTATCACGGTCCAACATGATATAGAAGAAATACATCAGGTGTTAACAAGAGTCAAAAGGGATGGAGAACATCAGTGGTGGGAAAGCTTATTTGGATGGTCACCAACCGCAACTGGACTGTTTAATTCCATATTCCACCCGGTCATGATTTTCTTAATTCTAATTCTAATATGTTTACTGCTCATAATTGTATTGTATATTAAGGTTTGGAGGATGGTTAAACAGATTACTCAGTTACAGAAGTATCCCCGTGTGTACACCATCCCAAAATAACTTTTTTTTCTTTTTGAAGCTAATCAAACACAAAATTTCCTTCAACTGTAATTGGATTATGGCATCCTCTGTTTATAGGCATAGAGGCAAGAGGCAAACACACTGCAACTCTATGGACAAGATAAATTGACTTTAGTCACGGGGTGGATTGTGGTGGTGCAATCCTTACACACACACACACACACCCCCCCCCCCTCTTTGTTGGGCTGCTTGGTGCTAGGTGCGATTCCACCCACATCCCCCGAGCTATACACCAGTCTGTGGAGATAAGGACTGACAATGTTAACGAGCCTGGCTCCTGCCCCTCCCGATTGCTCGGAAATGGTTAAAATGGCCCGTCAACTCCTAAGGGCCTGGCACACCTGTGCCTGGGATGGGGTCAAATGGGAACAATAACAGAATCGCACATTAATCAAATTCTTGTGTAACTGCTGGAAGGCACCAGAAGGTATTTGACAAAAGTCAATTATCTTGGACCCTATAAATGGCGACCACCAGGGAGACCCTTGGAGCTCTCCTGGATCGCAGCGGGCCTGTGACCAGCATCTCCCCTGAGCTGGGACGCCTCTCAGGTACCAAACCCTTAAGGTGTCGTCTGCTCCAGACGGAAGGCCAGGGCGAAGTCCCCCGCTCGAGTCTCAATTATCGCCTGTTGAGGAATGCCAAGGCATTGGGAGTATTTGCTCTAAACTCGAGAGGGAAATTTTCTTTGAGCTAGCTTCTCTTTACTCTGTGTGTGTGTGTGTGTGTGTGGGTACGTACCCTTGTTTCTGTGTGTGTATGTCTGTTCTGTGTTCATTCCACTGAATCCAAACACCTTTGTTTCTGTATGTTTGTCCATTTTGTTATGTGCATGCCTGTATATATATATGTGAGAAACTGTGGACTAAGGTATTGTTTATTAAGATTTATGTTAAGCTCAATGTAAAATTAGACGACAGAAACCACTCATGCAAACAACCACTGGACGCCGCCTGTGTGAGATAAGATAACTGTAATCACTCACACAAACTGAACCAGATACTGCTCATGCAAGATAACCACCAGATTTCCAGGAAGCGACAAGAAACAGTACAAGACAGCCCATATAAGGATATATGAGTAAAAGATCAACTATGAGACAAAGAGGGAAGACTTCTTACTTCAGCCTCAACAAATACCAGGAGGCAGGAAACGACCCCCCTAACAACAACTGAAGCATGCGCGGAGTACCTCCACTACCTCATGAGCACGGAAGTAAAGATGTATAAAAAGGGGACTATTTGAACTACTCAGCACGGCAGTTGGCGGAGCGCAGACTCCCCTGCCGTCCAGCGCTGTCTTTGCTCATATTCTACTTGCTATAATTAATAAAGAGTGAATTATAGTCCATTGTGGTCTCAATTTATAACAATTCCTGGTGCCGTGACTCGGATAAGGAACGGTGGGCTTCTGTCCTCCGGGGAGGCGCCCCGCGGCAATCCGCGGCCCCGCGACTGACAGCCTACCTCAACCTTACCGACGAACCTAAATTCTAGAATAGTGAGCAAAGGAGAAAACCGGTAAAATCCCATAAAAATTCTGTGCACGGGAGTCCGGACGAAGACGCAGGACGCGTAAGTATATTGCGAATTTGCTCGCAGGTTTGCCGTTCGGGCGGGACTGGGTTTCCTGGAATATAACGAATGAGAGGTTCGATATACTGAACCAAGCGAGTGTGGACTCTTAAGTACTGCGTTTCCCATCTCCCGCGAGGGATTGGGCCAGGAACAAGGGGAGTGAGTGAGTGTATGTTTGTGGATATTCCAGAAGATGGGGGCGAAGGGCAGCAAGCCTTCGACTCCCATGGGAAGGGTACACACTGTACCTAAGAATACCCCTTTGGCATATGTCTTAGACAATTGGAGGTATTTCCCTGGAACCCTAGGGAAAGATAAGCAGAAAATGATAGAATACTGTACTAAGATATGGGGAGGGAAGAAGATTTCTAAAAATACCTTTTGGCCAGTCTATGGGTCAGAAGAAGATTGGGTAAGACAGCAATTAAACCTCTGGGTCAATAATAAAAAACCCCTTAACCCGGAGGAGAGTCAGTATGCGGAAGTATGGATAAAAAGACCGGGAGCTAAACTTTACCCACTGAATGAAGTAAAAACTAAACAAAAGAAAAAGCAGGAAGAGTTAGACGAAACCCTTCTAACCCCCCCTCCTTACATTCCTCCTCCTGCTCCCGTAGCCCCTCCCGAGGTCCCCAGAGCTCCCACTCCCCCACCGGAGTCGGAACAAGGGTCTTCCCCTCCTCCTAGACACATGACTAGAAGTCAAAAAGGGGCAGCTCAGATGTATCCTCTAAGGGAAATGCCCATGGGGGGACCTCAGCCTATGATTGGATATATTTCTGTACCCCTAAACTCGGCTGACCTACGAGATTTTAAAAGAACCGAGATGGGAAACTTGATTGAGGACCCACTTGGAGTGGCAGAAAGATTAGATCAATTTTTGGGACCAAACCTTTATACTTGGGATGAGATGCAATCTATCCTTGGTCAATTATTTACTACCGAGGAAAGAGATATGATTAGACGAGCAGGAATGAGACTGTGGGATGTTCAGCATGCCCAGGGACCCCAAGCAGATATCAAATGGCCACTCCAAAGACCTAACTGGGATAATCAGGATCCGGTGCATAGAACTCATATGCAAGATCTGAGAACTATAGTAATTCAGGGGATTAGAGAAGCAGTACCCCGTGGCCAGAATATCAATAAAGCATTTAATGAAATGCAAAAGAAAGATGAGAGCCCTACTGAGTGGCTGGAACGACTGAGGAAAGTCCTTCAACTGTACTCTGGGGTAAATCCAGACAACCCTTTAGGGCAAGCGCTCCTAAAAACTCAGTTTGTAGCAAAATCATGGGAAGATATCAGAAAAAAGATTGAAAAGCTAGAAGACTGGCAAAATAGAGGGTTGGATGAATTATTGAGGGAAGCTCAGAAAGTCTACGTAAGGTGGGAAGAAGAGAGCAGCAAGCGACAAGTAAAAATGATGGTAGCAGCTGTCAGAGAGGATCGCAACGGGCGGACTGGTGAACACAGATCTGCTGGAATAAAACAAGGGAACGCAGTAGTAAAGAAGGAACAGAGATGTTGTTTTTACTGTGGAAAGAAGGGACACATAAAGAAGAATTGCAGAGAAAGGATCAGAGATGAGGAAATATTGAAAGCAGAATAGGAGAGTCAGGGGCTCTATATTTTAGGGGACCGGAGTCATCATGAGCCCTTGATAAAGTTAAAAATAGGTCCCCATAAACAAGAGTTCACCTTTTTAGTAGACACAGGGGCTGAGAAATCGACTATTAGGCAAATACCTGAGGGATGTAAAGCTTCCCCTGAAAAAGTACAAGTAATAGGGGCAAAAGGAGAACCCTTTAAAGTAAGCAAAATCAAAAATGTGATATTCGAAACTGAAAATAAATTTGGAATGGGTGAACTCTTGCTCGTCCCTGAAGCAGAATTTAATCTGTTGGGACGGGATTTAATTGTTGAACTACAATTAGAAATCAAAGTAGAAAATCAAGAGCTAACGGTGTCTGCTTATCCTTTGACCGTGGATGATCAAAAACAAATCAACCCCGATGTCTGGTACTCTCCGGACACAATAAGTAAACTAGAAATCCCACCGATTAAAATTCAAATTTCCGAACCCCACATACCTGTAAGGGTAAGGCAATATCCTATATCCTTAGAAGGACGGAGGGGATTAAAACCAGAAATTGATCGATTGTTAACACAAGGAATCTTAGAACCTTGTATGTCACCCTTTAACACTCCTATTTTGCCTGTAAGGAAGCCAAATGGAAAATATCGGCTTGTACATGACTTAAGGGAAATAAACAAAAGAACTATCACCCGGTTCCCTGTAGTAGCAAATCCATACACACTGTTAAGCAAGCTAGGACCCCATAACTCCTGGTATAGTGTGGCTGATTTAAAAGATGCTTTTTGGGCCTGTCCATTGGCAGAAGAATGCCGTGATTATTTTGCCTTTGAATGGGAAGACATAGAGACAGGCCGAAGACAGCAATTGAGATGGACCGTGCTCCCCCAAGGGTTCACTGAGTCCCCTAATCTGTTTGGACAGGCCCTGGAAGAACTCTTAAAAGAATACCGGGTACAAACGGGAAACGTGCTGTTACAGTATGTAGATGATCTGCTCATAGCAGGGAACAATAAGGAGGATGTAAGAAAAGAAAGCATTCGACTCCTAAACTTTCTTGCACAAAAGGGACTACGGGTATCACAAGAAAAGTTACAATTTGTGGAGGAAAAAGTGAAATATTTGGGACATTATTTGTTTAATGGCAAAAAAATATTGGACCCAGAGCGCATTAAAGGAATTCTAGAATTACCTATGCCTGTCACTAAGAGGCAAATTCGGCAGGCATTAGGGCTATTTGGGTATTGTAGACAATGGATAGAGAACTACAGCTTTAAAGTTAAATTTTTATACGAACAATTGTCTAAAGACAAAATACTCAAGTGGACCCCTCGGGATCAAGAGCAGTTTGCTAATCTCAAAAGGGAGCTAAGTCAAGCACCGGTTTTAAGCCTCCCAGATTTAAAGCGGCCATTCCATTTATTCGTTAACATACATGAAGGAACGGCATTCGGAGTATTAACTCAGGAATGGGCCGGACAAAAGAAGCCGGTGGCATACTTATCGAAGCTGTTGGATCCTGTGAGCAGGGGTTGGCCAAGTTGTTTACAAATCATTGTCGCTGCTGCCTTATTACTTGAGGAAACGAATCACATTACCTTTAATGGAGAAGTTGTCTTATATGCACCTCATAACATCAGGGGAGTGTTACAACAAAAAGCGGAAAAATGGCTTACAGATAACCGACTATTGAAGTATGAAGGAATACTCATAGAATCCCCTAAATTTTCTTTAAAAACTATTGGAGCAGTTAACCCCGCTGAATTTTTGTACCCAGGAGAAGGTAATGAACTATTACACAATTGTTTTCAAACAATTGAACAACAGACACGCATTAGGCCAGACTTAGAAGAAGAAGAACTACAATGTGGGGAAGTATTATTTATAGATGGGTCATCACGAATAGTGGAAGGTAAACGATTGTCCGGATATGCCATCGTTAAGTTGGAAAAAGGAGAATTTAAGACAATAGAATCAGGCCCCCTGAGTGCCAGCTGGTCAGCTCAAGCCTGTGAGCTGTATGCATTGTGGAAAGCATTAGTGTCACTGAAGGGAAAGGATGGAACTATATATACAGACTCACGCTATGCGTTTGGAGTGGTACATACCTTTGGAAAAATATGGGAGGAAAGAGGATTTATTAACTCACAAGGAAAAGAATTGATACACCCGGAATTAATTCGGCGAGTTCTGGGGGCATTGAAAGTGCCGAATAAAATAGCAGTTGTACATATAAAGGGACACCAGCGAGGTACAAATTATCAAGTCAGGGGAAATAACGCAGCTGATATAGAAGCAAAACGAGTGGCAGGCAATTATAATACGATTTTGACTATACAACCAGTACCTGTTAGTAAAAATTTGAGTTTTGAGTCTGCAGAAAAGGAAAAACTAGAACAAATGGGAGCTAAGGAACGGGATAGTAAGTACATATTACCAGATGGGAGAGAAGTCTTGCCGAAGGGCATAGCACTCGAAATATTTTCAAAAATACACAGTAAAACCCACTGGGGAACCCAGGCGTTAGTTGATCATTTCAATCAACAGTTTGCCTGTATAGGCGTATATAATATAGCAAAGACAGTCACAGCAGCCTGCGAGACCTGTCAAAAGGTTAATCGAAACAACACGAGACAAAAACCTCTTGGAGGACGTTCCCCAGCATACAGACCTTTCTCACACATACAAGTGGATTTTACTGAACTACCCAGAGTAGGGCGTTACAAATATTTATTAGTAATGGTGGATCATTTAACACATTATGTTGAGGCTTTTCCTACCTCCAAGGCAACTGCTAACCAGGTTACTAAGGTATTACTTGAACACATTATACCTAGATATGGAGTACCTGATGTAATCGACTCAGACAGAGGAACACATTTTGTGTCAAAAATTGTTAGAGATCTAGCAGAAAACCTGGGAATTAAGTGGGAATACCATACGCCATGGCATCCACAAAGTTCGGGAAAAGTTGAAAGGATGAATGGAGAAATCAAAACTATTTTGACTAAATTAATGATAGAAACCAAACTATCATGGATCAAGTGCCTACCCATGGCACTATTAATACTCAGAACCAGACCCCGAGCAGATATAGGAATATCAGCGTTTGAGATGGTATATGGAATGTCCTATAGAATTGAAAGTCCACAAACAAATGTTTTAATTCGAGATCGTGTAATTAATGAATATGTTTCACAATTAGCAGAGCATCGTAACAAACTTTGGGAACATGGGCTGATTGTGCAACGACCTCCATTGGACTTAAAAATTCACACTTTCAAACCGGGGGACTGGATATTAGTTAAAACATGGAAAGAAGAAACCCTAAAACCCAATTGGGAGGGACCTTATCTTATTTTGCTTACAACAGAAACAGCTGTCCGGACTGCTGAGCGTGGATGGACTCATGCCAGTCGCGTTAAAGGCCCAGTGACAAGACCCCACTGGAAAGTAATCAGTACTCCAGGTGACACCAAGATAACCCTGAAAAGATAAAGTAATGATAAAAACTTTGCTTGATCATTTTGTCGCATTACCTTTTGGTATAAAGTGTGTATTGTTGTTTATATTCGCAATAATTATTTCTCTCTTCGTATATTATATATGGAAGCATACAAAATGTACTAAAGGAAATTGTTAAACTCATGCAACCACACAATATTGAATATAGAAAATATGTTGATATAAACACTCTAGATATACGAATTAAGTATAATAATTTGAACCGCAATTGTTATCCGTTTGCTTGTTCCAAGTGTATGGTATGCCAGGATAAATGGTGGACTCACTGTGAATGTGGATACCCTTCAATAGGGGTTTGCACACAGTGTTGGAAAATCCAAAGAACTCTCACTGAGTGAAAATCAAAGCAATTAGAGTCTAAATCTTGGCTATAAAGTGTAAGAAGGGAAGTACCAACTGTGCCTTGCCTCATCCCATTAGTTAAAGCTGTAAAGTGGGAAGCCTATATAAACAGGCAGAAAGCCCAAAACAGCTGTTCTCCTGAAGAATTCCCTTGCTGCCGAGAAGATGGTACACCCCGTGGCTCGAAGCAACCGAGTCGACGGGCGAGGCAGAGGAGGAACAAACTGTGGAGAAAAGAATCAGAACAATGGGACACAAAAGCAACAATGGCCAAACTTCCCCAGGGATGATAAAAATATACTTAAATTGGCAAAATTGACAGACACCTTTTTTTCTGGTGTACCGCTAGTTTTGTTATTGATAATAACCCAAGCAAATGGAAACCCCCATGAACCAATGCTCTGGAAACTATATAACTTACAGGAATCTAGACTAATACAAAATCAGACCTCTCCGGGAAATTGGAATTTTACTGTCCAATTAGTCTCAATGATTCCGGTCGATATCCAGAGAGGCTGGGAGGCGACGGAAGCCAACTCCAAAGCCTTCTATGTGTGTCCAGCTTCCAATCCTGGAAAGAGTTATTGCAACTATCCAGGCCATTTTTATTGCGGTTATTGGGGTTGCGAGACAATAGCCTCAGACTGGCCAACAAAAGGAGACAAATATATAAGTATCACTTGGGGACCTCCAGGTTGCATTCCACCACAACATGGATCTGACGGCTCCGGGGTCTGGGGATCTGTAAGGGGGGTGAAATCATCTCCATCAGAATGCGACAGAATAGAAATTGAAGTTAAACAACCAGAAGATGACACATGACTAATTGGCCGTACCTGGGGAATTAGATATTGGGAACCTGGAGCAGATAGAGGAAGCTTTTTCAAAATAATAAAAGAAAGGATACCCCACGATCCTTTACCAGTAGGACCAAATCCGGTCCTGAATCCACCCACTTTCTCTAAAAAAAAGGTTGTCCCCGTGAACATCGCAACCCCTTCCCCAGACTCCTTCTTGAAAACAGCTAATGGTACCATGACTGAATTCTCCTTATCCAGGGATTTAAAGTTGTTAGAATCCAAAGACCCTTTATGGAATCTAATGCAAGCCTCTTATCGTACCCTTAATGAAAGCAAACCAAATTTAACTGAAGAATGCTGGTTATGTTATAATATTAGACCACCATATTTTGAGGCAATTGGAAAACCAGGAAGGATTCGATGGTCTAACGGTTCAAACCCACGAGAATGTCCATGGGATGGCCGGAGGAATCATACGCAAGGAATTACTATTCAATTAGTAACGGGTCAAGGAAAATGTATAGGTACAGTGCCCGAAAAGTATCAGCCTTTATGCAACCGAACAGTCACTAATACCAATATAGAGAAACACAAAAATCAAAAGGACAAATGGGCTATCCCGACACCAGGAGCTAAATGGGTTTGTTCAGACATCGGAATAATGCCTTGTCTATCTCTAAATGTGTTTGATCAATCTCAGTTTTGCGTGCAGGTAATTATTGTTCCTCATCTAATCTATCACACCTCGGAAGAAATATTGCATCACTTTGAGGGAGACCGGAATAGACAAAAACGAGAACCAATTACAGCGGTAACCCTTGCTACACTACTGATAGCGGGTGGAGTTGGAGCAGGCACAGGTATAGCCTCTCTAGTACAAGGTCAGGAATTACAAAGTTTGCAAATGGCTGTAGATGAGGATTTAGCAAAAATAGAACAATCTATCCAAAATTTAGCCACTTCAGTAAAGTCTTTATCAGAAGTAGTACTACAAAATAGAAGAGGATTAGACCTATTATTTTTGAAGGAAGGAGGGTTATGTGTAGCTCTCAGTGAAGAATGTTGTTCTTTTGCTGACCATACGGGAGTCGTCCAAGACACCATGTCCGAACTTCGGAAAAGGTTAGACCAACGTAGAAAGGATCGTGAAGCGGGCAGGTCATGGTATGAAAACTGGTTTAATGTTTCACCTTGGCTAACCACTTTGTTGTCGGCTTTAGCAGGACCGCTTATTATGTTGATCCTGGGACTTATATTTGGGCCTTGTATATTACGCTATATTTTTCATTTTATTAAAGAACGGTTTGACACAGCTAAATTGCTTATTTTAACCTCGAGAGTAGAATATGAAAGTGTATCTAATAATGAAGATGAAAATTATTGTGAATGTATTATGCCACGCGAAAATCATTATTGTGAGTGCTATAATAAATGTCGAAATTGTGAAAAAGAAATTGTTCACAAGAATGAAGATGAAAGTAGCACCTAATAAACAATAGGATAAAAAGAAAAAGGGGGGATTGTGAGAAACTGTGGACTAAGGTATTGTTTATTAAGATTTATGTTAAGCTCAATGTAAAATTAGACGACAGAAACCACTCATGCAAACAACCACTGGACGCCGCCTGTGTGAGATAAGATAACTGTAATCACTCACACAAACTGAACCAGATACTGCTCATGCAAGATAACCACCAGATTTCCAGGAAGCGACAAGAAACAGGACAAGACAGCCCATATAAGGATATATGAGTAAAAGATCAACTATGAGACAAAGAGGGAAGACTTCTTACTTCAGCCTCAACAAATACCAGGAGGCAGGAAACGACCCCCCTAACAACAACTGAAGCATGCGCGGAGTACCTCCACTACCTCATGAGCAGGGAAGTAAAGATGTATAAAAAGGGGACTATTTGAACTACTCAGCACGGCAGTTGGCGGAGCACAGACTCCCCTGCCGTCCAGCGCTGTCTTTGCTCATATTCTACTTGCTATAATTAATAAAGAGTGAATTATAGTCCATTGTGGTCTCAATTTATAACATACCAGAACCATTTCATAAGCCTCTGTCATTTTTCCTGTTACCTTCAGGTACTCCTCACTGAAAAGCAGCTACCTCTGATGTGCTAGTTGTTAAACAATGTGCAGGAACTTTCCCCGGTGGCTTTGGCTGGGGAGGGAAGAGAAATGCAACAAGCAGGGTGGCTTTTCTGCTGTGTGCAGCACTGTTGAAATCAGCAGAAAGGAGCTAAGAAATCTGTCTGACATCCTGTTAAAACCAAGAAGCTGTTACTACAGGAGGCCTCTTGACAGGGTATCAGAGTGCATACACTGAAACAAGTTACTTCATGGGCAGCCGAATGTGTAAACCCTCTTCCAATGTCCCTACCCCCATGAGTTCATTGATGTCTAATAAAAGATGGGTTACGAGCACTAATAAGAACTCTCTGCTCTGCCTGGCTGCCTATTTTCATGAAATTTAGAGGAACACAATAGCTTTGGGACCTCTTCCACCCCATCAACAATAGGTTAAATTACCCAGTGGGTTCAAAGCTCAAAGGAGGAGTCCTTGACAGATTGACTGATAGATAGGCCCAGGCACACACTTACAAACAACTTGGTTGTACAAGTTTGATTTCCTTTGGAAAGAAGGAGCAGCGGTTTTATTGGTCCCAGCCAATAGATGGAATAACTTATAGCAAATTGCCTCCTATTGCCTTCTTAAGATGTTGCTTTAATGACAACTCAATGGCAAAGTACCTTCTGGATTTTGAAGACGTCACTTTAATGCTTCCTGGGCCAAGTGACCTTGTTGAGCTTGAGAAGATATGATACCATCACTGGCGAAGCTGGTACAGCTGCAAGTGTGCTGAAAGCAAAGGTCTGGAAGAGAAGAAGAGCTTTTCAGAAGCATGCCCTTCATTTTAAAGGGCAAGGCCATGGATTTGAGAAGCCAAACAATTTCTCTGAAGCATGATTTTTTTTTGTGCTGCAGGGGTATTTACTGTTCTAAGATTTCCTGGCATTTGGGTGGTATAGGTAGAACAGATTTACATAAAAAGGGGGAAAAATCAAACCTTCAAAGGAGCTTTAAAAGGACAATATCCCAACCCACTGTCTGTTTGGGGGATTTTATTTGGACAGAGCTGTTGCTGAGCCTTTTGTGACCAGACATTTGTACATGTTTTACTGCATGTTTGCACAGCTGCATGCAGGAGATAATATAACTGACAGGCTAGTGATGACAGATTCCTATAGCTCAGAGGATGCAGGGAAGTCAGGAATGGGGCTACATCCTCTCCAGTATGATAGCACCACCTTTTCCTTTTTATCCTGCAATGCCAGCAGCAAGATGTTCCCCATCCACAGGCAAGATGCGTATGGGTGGGTGCTAAGGTCCTGACAGGCTGGGCCCAGAAGGAACTCCCCTCCAAAATTCCCACAGATGCACCCCATGCCCTCTGATCCACTTTCTAGCACATTTACAAAAGCCAGAAGACTCATGCAAAGCTGAAGTGGGGAAAGAGGACAAAATGAAAAAAGAAGCCCAAATTTACATAAGGCACTGAATAGGATTTAAAAGACATGACTTCTGCTCCAAGCTGTGTAATGAGGTGTTGCTCCCAAACCACAATGAATCACTGTTCCTCAGATTCCTTGTCCATACCCTGAGCAAGGCAAAGAGGCTGTTTTTATCTGAAAGAGGCTTTGAGAGCCACTGATGGAGATGCAGAAGGGCTAAGTATTATCTACATCACCCAACAGAGCAGCATCCATTTTAAAGCCATCTTTCTGCTCTTCTTCACTTTGTGGGTAAAGATGAGGAGCTTTACATTGCTGGTATAGCAGTGGGGACAAGAAGGAACTGCAGTTTCACTTTGCACCCCACTCTGTTCTTTTCTATGGTCAGAAATGGATGTGTTCACAACTGGCTTAGTATTTGAGGCATGTCTGTAGGAAGCAATGTCTAACTGGAAAGCTACAATAACTGGAGGACAGAAAAAGAAAAAGGAAAGAAGAAAAAAAAACAGTTGGAAGCATACACACACAGGGAGAAATCCTTTTGTAAAATTTCTATGCCAGTTTCTGCAACCCTCAACTTATTCTTTTTAACACCAACTTGCCAAAATAAACTATAGTTTGCATTTTCAGTGGTTGATTTTTTGTCTGTAATTTTTCCTATGCTCACATCTCAGCTCTAAATATATTTGCAGGAGGGGAAACAAATGTGTGCCCTTCCTGGTAGCAAATCCACTGTCTCTGCACTTCATCAGGCTGTGAAAGGAAGACTTCACACCATGAGAAACAGTAGGATAAATCAGCCCATTCACTCTCTTCATTCATCTTTTGAATGTCTTTTGCATGTGTTCAGATTGTATCATGGTGTAGATAATGCTGAAAGACTCTTCAATATTCTCTTTTAATTGTTGGCTGCTACAATATCCATCTTTCAGAGAGGAAACGTGATTGCTGAAGAAAATTCAAATAAGCAAACACCAGATTGATGGTAACAGGATGTTTAAGGCTCAAGTTCTCGAGGAAACTTTCCATGGAGGCCTTGGTCCAAAGGCCTCTGGAGTCTGAGTAGGCTTTGGACCAAATCCTAAATAGTTTCATGAGTACACACTGGTTTCAGACCTCATCTCTGTACCTCTGGAGACTTATGAATTTTCACAGAGTAGAGAGAGAAAACCTCACTCCCATTCAGGGCCAGACTTCCTGCCCTGGCTGCAGAAAGTCCTGCTGACAGTGAAAGAAGTTGCTTACATGTAGAAGATACCATTAAGATACTAGTTAATGCATTTTACCTGCCCTTTAATGCGTGGAAAAAGAGACAGACAGAACCACAGAAGAGAGTGCACATTACACCCTGTCAAGAAAACCTACCAAATCTAATCATTTATGACATGCTTTTGCAGGGGTAATTGAGCATTTGGATTGTGGATACCCAAACCATAATTTTTCAAGGACATCACTGATGAATGTGAGGATTTCCCTGGATTTCCATCTTTACTCTCAAGGCAAAACGTATGTGGTCTATGAGCTCTGCTGGCTCATGTGATTGCAGTGGGTTCAACCAAGGGCCATGTAGTTGTTTATGATCTGTCTGGAACTGGTAAAGGACTATTTCCTGACATAAAACTGGTAGAACTGTGTCCTGGACCAACATGTCTTTCTCTTTTTCAAGGGTGCAGAAGAGGACAGTCTTATAGCAATCTGCTTGTCCCAAGCTTCATGTCTGGTAGAGCAGCCCATGGGTCTCCCTGAGCCACTGTGAGGTGGGATCAGAGTCCTGCAACCTATTTGCTGGTTTTCCTGCATTTAACAGCAGGATCTTGAAAACAGATACTAGGAATAACGGAAACCTCAGGGTCGGATTGGCTTCAGGATGTTCCTTTGAACACTTTGCAGGCAGGAGGACCAGCTTATCAAAACAAGAGCCATGTGAAGTATAATATTCTACCCTGGCACTGCTAAATGACAACACTTGTGATAGCTCTTTCCCATTCTGCTAATCGAAATAGCAGCAGCAGATACATATATGCCCACTAATGTAATCTTTTCTCCTGTAAGCAATGGAAAAGGTCTCACACAGCATACTGCCTTGCACACTTAATCTTTACTGCACCCTGAGCTATAGGGAGGTACAGATCTCCCTTGCTCCAAAGCAAGCAGTGATGTCCTAAAGAGGCCAAGAGATACGGCCAAGGTAACCCAGGCTGTCAGAGACAGAGCAGACACTTGAACAAAACGTTCAGGTTGGCCCTTTAACTTCTGGGCTGTCCTTTTCCGCTCATAACAGAAGGAGCCCAGCAACATCCACTGGCTTAATAAAAATTGTTACTATGCTAGGAGACCAGACAGATAATACAGTCCCAAAGCATGGACATGAACTAATGTCATCAGCATTGGTATAAATAGGGTGTCTGCATTTAATTAATAAATAATAGCCTGCAATGCTAATCTCCTTCTGCTAACTCTGTTCTAAAGGTGCAATCTATTAATCACATGTCACTGCCAGCCTGGTCACTTCTTTTTTTAGATTCAAGACAGAAAAAAAATAGCTAGAAATAAATGGATCCTAAATAGAGCAGGACAATTGAATAGCACAGCCAGCATTATGATCCACTGCTGATTTCAGTCCTAAGAATGGATATAATACTTTAAAGAGAGATTGAAGGATTGCAATGTTGTTAAAGGTTAGCATGTTACTAATGTCTGCAAAATGGGGGATTTTTTCCCTGATTATTTGCCCATGGAAATTTTGTCTCTACAATGACTGTTGACATGCAATTGCACTCATTTCTGTGGGCACTGGCTAAGGCAGGTGAGATATTCCTTTTGAGATGGGGACAGCATAACTTTCTAAAAAGCACTGGAAATATCTCACCTGTTTGGCACCTGCTGAGACTAGGAAGCTAGAAACTCAAGGAGAAGAAACATTTGTGTTGGTATGGAAATGTGGTAAGAGGGAAATGACAGCACTGCTCATCTGGGACCATAGAAGAGTCATGCAAATTGCTTGTTCTGCATGTGAATATCCACTTTCCAGGAAGCTTCCCTCTCAGTACTCTGAATAAACTCCATTGTGTCCATAGACACAATGAAGATTTTCACCTGTTCATCTTCAGGATTGTCACCCTGCTGTGCCTTTTCTAGGGTCTCTTTAGAAAAATCTGGAAAACTTTGCCCCAGGAAAACATTGCCCCTCGTGGTTTTGTGTGTGGGAGGCAGGGGGAGGCATATGTATTTAGGTCAAAAAGCAAGTTTCCATCCAAATTATTTTGATTTGAAAATATATCCTACTATCTCTAGGTGTTACACATAATTGATCGCAAAAATGTACCCTTACTAATTGAACTGATTTTCAAAATGATTAAAAGCTTTTCAGAAAGTTCATCTCTGCAATTCCAACGTGTTTGATATCAAAGTTGTGCTGAAGCCTCAAAAGGGTCATTCTCTGGCTAAATTTCTTTATTCATCAGTCAAATGCAAGTCAGAGGTCTCAGCACAGAGCATCTGGGTGAAATTTAACAGTCAGTTTATGCAAGAGATTAAATGAGATCTAACAATTCCTTCTAGATCTAAAACCTATTAATTTTGTTTTAATCTAGCCAGAAACACCAGAAGAATGGCTAGTGTTCCAGTGTTTTGGCCTTTCCTCTCAAAGTCCAAATTTCAATAAGGGAACATTACAGGTTCTAATAAAAAACCACGTTGCCTGTAATACCAGGGAAGAGTGCTGGATCACACACTGAGATCAGGAGAGACAGCGATAAATTCAGCTCATTGCAAACACTGGAGAAATACTTGCATCAGAATTTGAGTTTCTGTTGTGAGACATGATGTTTGACCCCTGTTTTGTTCTAGGTGGCTCTGGTCCCTTTGAAGAGTTCCCTGTAAAGAGAGAGTTGGTATTCAGGGACAACTATATCCCAGTTTCCTCCTGCATCCTTTTTTCTTCCCCAGTATCCATGTACCTGCCTCTCTATAGCAAGTGACACGGTGGCATAATGGACTCCCTGTCAGTGCAGTGTGTCTCTCAGGCATCTGTTGAACCTCTCTTTCTTTTCCACTAGCAAACTTGTACACAAAAGACAGCTGTTTGGCCTTATTTGTGACCAAATATGCCAACCAGGACCACATGGTGTGAGTGTGCAGGAAGAGGGTCCTTGTCAAGAAGGAGGCCATGCCAATTAGCTTAAGGTCTTGTGTATGTTATTCAGGATCTCACTTGCTTTGTCTCAGGGGACATGTCCCCAAAAGGAGCTTTGCTTAAAGGCCATCCTTAATGTTTCCTTTCCCCAGGTAGACCCTAACTCCACAGACCCTGGCCTGATGTATTAATTTTACTTCCAGTTGTGCAACCTAGCACAATGCTTTTTCTTGCATCTGGGAAGACACTATATGACAGGTCTGCATCCAGACACTGTATCTGATCTTATCTTTAGAGAGTAAGCTCTTAAGGAAAAGAGGGCCTCCGTCTGTTCTGCACTGTACAATGAACCTGGTGCCATGGTTCATAACTAGTCTCCCAGGAACTGCCGCAAGACAGATAGTAAATAATAAGATTTCTGATCTAGTGAGTGAAGAGACTGATTTGGTTCAGTCCAGTCTCTAAAGTCATTAAACTCATACTATCTTAATTCCCCCTCGCCGGAGGTTCTGGCCCATTCTCCCACATCTCTTCTTCATTAGCTATTCATAATAATAATAGTCATAGTCATTTTGGAAAAAAAAAATTCAATAAAGCAACTCATCCAATGTACCTTACATTGTGGAAACATAATTTCATGCTAATTGAATGACTTCTTGGAAGTGTTGGTATTTTGTCATTTATAATCAACGCATCTGGCTATTCATCAGCAACTCAAGAGATGGATAAAATAAAGATTTGGGGGAATTAGTTACCATTCATATGGCAGTTCATGGGCAGGAAGTATTTTGGTAGCTATGAATTCCTGCATACTAGGTTTGATGCTACAAGAAAGCATTCCTCCACTAAGGCCAGTCCTAATACATTTGAGTTAGTTATCCCTTATATTTTAACACTCTTCTAGTCCCATTCATTGGGCAATCTCAACTTGTGTTCTGAAACAAACCTGCCCTGGCAAGGGATGAGTCCTGCTGCAGTTCCCACAAGCATGAGCAGGCAGTGTCTCCTATGGGAATGAGTCTGAATTGAATCCACTGTAAAATGAGAGGAATCAAAGTTGCCTCCAACTATTTAGAAGAACATCATTATTTGGGGAGATTTTAAAAGAGAATATTTAGACACCCAAGGCCCATTGACTACATGTGAGATTTGAGCAGTGAAACACAATTGACACTTTTGAACATCTCTATTTATCTAACCAAGTTACTTCTGTGGAACTAATGATTAGAGAACATGAGCACCTAATAATCTTTAACGCATGTATCCTTGCAGCACCAACACTATTTTATAGAAGGAAACTGGAAGCAGAGCAAGATGTTCAGCTAATTCTGTGTGTATGCTCAGTAAAAGATAATACTAGTCACCAGACAGAAATGGAGTGAGAATAATAGCCTGACCCTAAGTAACCTCTTCAATGTCAAGGAGAAAATCTGTGGCAAGGCAAACCTCAGTCTTCCAAGCTGCAGTCTATTGCCCTGTGTAGAGCTTTTTCTTCCTCTGTGCAGGATCAGGCTGCAAGACTGCCCTTAAAATTCAAAAGAAAGGAAACAGTCCCTCACTAAGTGAATGTGGGGATTCGGAAGGAGTCCCTGCAAGAAAATGGACGTGTGAGCAATCCTGCATATGAGCAAGACTGGCAAAGCCTCAGCTTTGGCAAGGATGTGATGAGGGAATGACCCTGGAAGAATAAGGAAGAACCCAGGAAGTTAAACAACTTCAGGGTGTTGGTCTGGGCAGAGAAGAAGTTTGTACAATGTCGATGTGGCAGTTCTCAGCCAATCAGAAGAGAGCTTAAGGAGCATGTGCAAAGCTACCTGTCAAATCAGAAAGAATTGTACCATGTGATTGTATCTTGTGATTTTCACCTGCAGTACAAAAGGCTTGTCCACCATATTAAAGTTGGCATTGCTTAATCACTGTGTGATCATCCGCATGTCTGTATCACCCGCATCTGGCGCCCAACGTGGGCCACGATCAGATTAGCACAAGTCCGAAAAGGACTCGGTGACGTGCAACTAACTACGGGAAAGCCGGTCGAACTTGATCCAGACGCTGCCCCGGTGTCTGAAGGTGAGAATCAGCGTGCTGTAACTTTAAGGCTCCGCAGGACGGCAGCCAGGGATCCGCGAGAGGCGGCGGCCGGGGAGGAATGGGGTCTACGCTTACCAGGGATGAGCAGGCAGTAGTGAAACTCCTCCAACTTATCCTCTCTGTGAGAGGGATAAAATATGACAAGTCCCCTTTAGAAGGCTTATTAAAGTGGAGCCGAGAGAAGGGATTTATCCCCAGTCCAGGGCGTGTATTTGAAGCTGGGAAGCCATAGGGAAGCAGCTATGGGAGTCGGTTAGTGATGGAGGAAAGTCGGCAAAAGAAGTGAGCGGTTACACCACGCTATGGAAATTAATCCGAGAAACATTGCAGGAGATGAGTAGTGAGCGCGCGGCTGCGGCGTCTGCCGCTGCTGCCCTCGGACCGGCCTCTAATCTTGATATATCAGCCACGCCGCCGCTGCCGCCGCTACCGCCCTGCCCCGACCACGGCCGGAAGGACGGACCGGCCCCTTCGCCCCGGAGCGATGTGGGAGGGGGGTGCTCTACGCTGCTTGCGGCTCCCGCCACGCTGGGTCAGCCGAAAAATCCGTTTGCCTCATCGATTGTGCCGCCAGGGCCGCGGCGGGCTACAGGAGCTAGACCCAAAACTGTGCAGGGAGGAGCTGCAAGCGCCGGAAGTGTATCTGATGCCAACCGGAAAGAGACTGAGGGACCGGAAGAGACTAGAGACCTGATAGTGGGCGGGACTCAGATGAGGGCGTGAGTAGCAAGGACTTGTACCTGCCTCCGCCTCCCTCACAAGGCAACACCACAGAAGAACACACCCCCGCCTCACAAGTCGGCTCTTCAAACACTGAAACCTTATTCCTGCAGCTTGTAAACAGCCTGGAGAAACTGATTGTATCACAGGGAGGGAAGATGGAGCAGAGACCATATACCTTTTCGTCAAATACAGAACTACAACCATCTGCTCCTCCTGATCCATCGCTCGAGTATTCAGTTCCCGTGCCTGTTACTAATTCCTTCCCTTCATCTTCATCACAAACGGTGACTGCGTTCCCACCATCTCACCCTGCAGCTTCACATCTTTTCTCTTCACAGATGCAGAGTGCCTCTGTAGCTACGCGCCGATGGAAGGGAATTATTAGAGATGCTATAGTAGAAGGATCTTTTATCCCAGAAAACGTACAAGCATTTCCAGTTTCTTTTAATACTCTTACTGGGGCCAATGAGTGGGATCCCTTAGATTGGAAATTGCTGGAAAAGGCTAGAGCTTCAGTAGTTCAAAATGGTCTCCACCATCAATTAACCAAGCAAATCATTAACTATATCTTCTCGTCATCATTGTTAATTCCAAAAGATATCGATCAAATAGCGGCAGTGATTTTAACTCCATCTCAAAAAATGCTATTCGAAAGCGTGTGGATGAAGTTAGCTAACGATGAACAGGTTCGTCCACGACAACAGGGTGATCCCCTTTATCTTGTCCAAGCACAAATGCTATTGGGTACAGGGCCCTTCACCGCAGTAGATCTACAGGTCAACTTTTCTAACAAAGTGTTACAGTTATCACAGTCAATAGCCAATCAGGCCCTGATGTCTGTACCTGATACAGAAGGAAAGAAACAGGACAAGTCTGTAACAGTAAAACAGGGACTTAATGAACCTTTTTCAAAATTTGTAGATCGTCTTTATGACTCTCTAGAACAACAACCTGACATGACCCAAGAGATGAAGGAAAACATGTTTAAGTTAATGTCTTTCAAAAATGCCAATCCATCTACCAAACGGCTGTTAGTGACCCTCCCACAGGGAGCATCTGTAGCTGACATGATTGAATTAACCAACAGAGGGATGCAACAGGCCAATGTTGCAGCCTATGCCACTGCAGTGTGCGAAATGGTTGCACCATTTTTTAAGAATACGGGAGACAAATGGGGGAAAAAATGCTACAATTGCGGCAAGGAAGGTCATTTTCAAAGTCAATGTAAGAGCCCAAAAATTCAAAAGTGGTGTGATAAGTGTCGGAAGGACAATCATTGCACTTCAGAATGTAGAAGGCTCTCGGGAAACTTGAAGAAGAGCGCGAATCCCCCTCGCGCTCAGACACAAATGAGGGGTGTATGGCAAGCTCAACATCAAGAGCAGGAGGTGGTTTCCTGTCCAATATCGCCTCCGCCACAGCAGGGAGTGCCGGAGTGGATGTGGAAACAGCAGTAGACATTACAATACAAGATCAGAGGGTCCACTTAGTAGATAGTAATGTAACAGGACCGTTAGGGTTTGGACTGAGTGCTCTCTTAATAGGGAGATCGTCAACGACTCCTCAAGGCATTCAAGTGCTATTAGGAGTAATTGATGCAGATTATACTGGTGTTGTAAAAATAATGGTTCAAACTTTAATACCACCTGTGTTTATCCCTAAAGGTAGCAAAATAGCCCAGCTTGTGCTATTTAAAGCCTGTGTTCCCAATGTAGGAGAAGGTAATCGAGGGACTGGTGGATTCGGATCAACCGGCGAACCGCAAGTATATTTATCTTTTGATATAGGTCGAGTAAAACCAGAATGTGACATGATTATCCAATCCTCTGATGGGACATGGAAGAAATTAAAAATGTTAATAGATACAGGGGCTGATGTTACAATCATATCAGCTCAACAATGGCCTACTTCATGGCCTACCATTGCAGCATCAACAGGAGTGTTTGGCATTGGGGGGTCCCAAGCCACCAGAATTAGCAAAGATCCCATTGTAGTCAAATTTCCGGATGGAGCTCAGGTTACCACGAAACCTTATGTGATGGAAGTTCCTATTACCTTACTTGGGCGAGATGTCCTAAGTCAAGTCAAAACAACATTGGTTACACAGCCTTTTCAGTGATAGCCATTGATGAGCAGCCCATCCTCAAACTCAAATGGAAAACAGAAACGCCTGTGTGGATAGATCAATGGCCATTGAAACAGGAAAGGCTGCAAATCGTCCATCACTTAGTTGGAGAACAATTACAAGCAGGCCACATTGTCCCTTCACAAAGTGCCTGGAATACTCCAATCTTTGTCATTCCCAAAAAGAACAACAAATGGCGATTGTTGCATGATTTAAGAGCGGTCAATGCAATAATGGAACCCATGGGATCTTTGCAGCCAGGACTGCCTTCTCCTTCAATGATACCAGAGTATTGGTCAATATTGATCATTGATCTAAAGGATTGTTTTTTCACTATTCCTCTTCATGAGGATGATAGAGAGAAATTTGCATTCTCTGTCCCATCCATTAATAAGACCGAGCCAGCAAAACATTATCATTGGGTAGTGCTGCCACAAGGAATGATAAATTCACCTGCTATGTGTCAAATTTTCGTTGCCTGGACGTTAGAACCAATTAGGAAAAGATTTCCCCAGTTAATCATTTATCATTACATGGACGATATATTAATAGCTGGTAAAGACATGCAACCGGAAGTTATATTAACTCACTTACATGTAGAATTGTCAAAAGGGGGCCTTGGAATAGCCCCTGAGAAAGTACAGTTTACTTCACCCTGGAGTATCTAGGGTGGATCATAACCGATGCTGCCATTCGACCACAGAAATTGAAGATCAATACAGATATCCGCACACTAAATGATGCACAGAAAATGATTGGAGACATTCAATGGGTTAGAAATTTGTGTGGAATTACAAATGATGACTTAAAACCATTAATGCCATTATTGAGCACTGCTGTACAGGCCGATACAAAGAGAACCTTGACACAGGAACACAAGATTGCTTTACAAAAAATTACAGATAAAATAGAATCCTGTCATGCCCAGCAAATACAACTAGAACTTCCATTACAATTGATGATTGTTAATAGCGGCGGAAACAGACAATACCCATTAGCTATCATTATGCAATGGGATTCAGAACAGAAACAACCATTACGTATTCTAGAGTGGATCTTCACATCATACACTCCTAAGAAAACAGTAACTACAAGAGCAGAATTACTATTGCAATTGATCATGCAAGGTAGAAATAGAATTATTGAGATCTCAGGCGCAGATCCCCAAACTATTATTGTTCCCCTAGTACAAGAATATTTAGAATGGCTGCTTACACAGTCGGAAGTGTTACAAATTGCTCTTGAAGATTATACTGGTCAGTTGTCCAATGTCTATCCGGCCCATCGTTTACTGCCATTATTAATGAACCAAACAATTGAAACTTTTCCAATGCAATCAGAAATACCAGTTTAAGGGCTAACATGCTGGAAAAAAGTCAAGGCGAGCTGCATGCACCTGGTTAGAAGAAAACGCATGGAAGTATCATATTATTCAGGGTCAAAAAGAAGACTCTTTACAAACGTTGGAACTTCAAGCGGTTTTGTGGATGTTTTTATCCTGGCCAGATGTAGGATTAAATGTAGTATCTGACTCATTATATGTAGTGGGAATAGTGAAGCGGATTGAATGTGGGCAGGTAAAGGAAGTAAAAAATGAACGCTTAGGGAAAGTACTACAAAAGTTAATTCACACTCTTGATCAGAGAAAAGTTTTCTATTTTATTACTCATATCAGAAGTCACCAATCTAAGGAGGAGCTAGGCTATGGGAATGACTTAGCCGATCAATTAGTTGCTCCAGCCTGGTCTGGACCTTCTCCAGATTTGTTTGCACAAGCTAGAGAATCTCACAACTTTTTTCATCAGCCAGCAAAAATGTTACATAGACAATTCAAAATGCCTCTTGCAGATGCGAAAGGAATTGTAGCCTCCTGCCCGTCCTGTCAAGAAATAGGGTTTGGCCTCGGAACAGGGGTTAACCCACGGGGCCTGTCACCTTTGCAACTATGGCAAATGGATGTCACTCACATAGCAGAATTTGGTAGACTAAAATTTGTACATGTTGTTATTGATACCTTTTCTATGGCCGTTTGGGCTGTAGCCCAAATGGGAGAAACAGCAAAACATGTAGAAAAACATTTGTACAGTTCCTTCGCAGTGCTTGGAGTACCACGAGAAATTAAAACAGACAATGGTCCTGCATATCTTTCTACTCGCTTTCAACATTTTTGCATTTTATGGGGAATTAAGCACTACACAGGAATTCCACATTCTCCCACTGGACAAGCGATCATTGAATGTGTCCATCAAACTCTGAAGCAGTTGCTTCAAAAACAAAAAGGGGGAATGTCAGGAATGATGCCAGCTGAATGTTTAAACAAAGCTTTATATGTCTTAAATTTTCTGCGACTTACAGGAACGCGTCAAGAACCTCCAATGATGATTCACAGTTTAGCATTAAAGGGTGATGCCAAACAGTCTATGGGCACACAGCAACCGTTGGTCATGTTCAAAGATTTAAGCACAGGCCAATGGGAGGGACCTGTTAAAGTACAATTAACTGGCAGAGGTTATATGTGTTTGCTTACAGATCATGGTTTGCGGTGGGTTCCATCTCGTTGGGTACGGCCTTGGAAAGGAAATCAAGCTTGTGATTCTAGGCCTCGTAATGGTTCTGACAGTGATTAATGTTTATCCAGCAAATATGTAGGCTTACTAGTCACTAGTGAAAGATAATGTAGCTTAAACAAAATGTAGTTATTAATAAGGATGAAATGCTGTAAGAAGGTGTGTTTTCGACTTTCTTTGTTTAGCAATATTAAGAATTAAGGACTCAAGTGTTTAACCTTATCAGAAACTCCCTTGGTTTTCCCCCTTGAGTGGTGGCCAGGCTCTGGGTGGAACCCAACAGGAGGATGAAATCAGATGTTTCCGCTCAAAGAAAATTGCCAGTTATTTTGGCCTGTTGATTTAGATAAATGAGGCTGGACCTGCTTGCAGCGATGTTGGATGCCTCACCTACGGATGGACGCATCGCGTAGGATTTCCGGTTTGCGAGGAAGGGCACTCTAAATTCTCGCTGCATCCAGGGTTCCCCAGCAATTGTGGATCTGAATGTTAGTACCCCATTAAGTAAGTGTGCTATTCTGTATTTTCCTTACTGGTTATTTTTGTAGTATTTAGTCATATCCCTCAAAGTAGTGAAATTAGCCTACTCTTTTAACTAGTAACTGTAACTGCTGTATTGTTTCTAGCGTTCTGTGGAACTATTTTAAGTATGCTGTGGCTTTTCAAGTTTGCTTAACCCTTAATTGATAAAGTCTCGAAATAAGTCTTGCAGGTGCAGCTGCAAAACAAAGAAAAAGCCCACTGTGGGAGGCAGGTGTCAATCCACGGGGTCTCTCTCTTCCAATCAGATATGGCAAACTGATGTAACAACATGTGAATTGTTAAAACCAAATAAGTATCTCATAGTAACCATTGACACCTTTAGCTCTACAATATTAGCCACAATGGCTCGTAAGCAAAGAGCCAGACACATTATTGTTCATTGGGAGGGCGTTATCGCCTTGTTAGGGAAGCCACAAGAGATCAAAACAGATAACGGCCCTTGTTTTGTTGCTAGACGCACAAAAGAATGGTGTGCATTGTGGGACATCAAATTAGTACACGGCCTTCCTTATAACAGTCAAGGACAAGCGATAGTGGAACGTGCACAGCGCACCCTGAAAGCAAAGCTCCAACAGCTTGGGGAGGGGGAAGGTCATAGAGGGACAATACCCATAGACCGCCAACAGGCTCTTTTGTCACGCGCTTTGTATACCTTAAATCATTTTGTTCGAGGCGATGAGTCTACACCTCCCCTGTGGAAACACTTTATACCAGCCCGGGCGACGAAAAACTATCCTTTGGTCCAGATCAGGGAACCGGGCGCCATAGCTGGGGAGTCGGGGTGGTCACTGAGGGTGTTTGGGCGTGGGTACGCAGCAGTGGAAAAGGACAGACTAATCAAATGGATACCCGCACGGTGTGTAAAACCTAATCTAACATAAGATGGAGTTTTGTGTTACAGCGTTGGTGGTGGATCACCCTCCTTGGTTGCGTGTTGCCAACTCACGCAGGATATTGGAGAGAGCGGGCACGAGCACATCACCGCGAAGACGTCTGTTTTCCTCTGGATACAGGGGCAGAATCTTGCTATGTCTTCATCACAGCCACCTTTGTAAAACCAGAATGGTTTGGGTGGCTTCACAACGTGTGGACTTAGATTACTAGTTGGCTTAGTTGGGATTGGCTCATTTGGGGAATTATTAGAATATGTAGTGTGCTTCTTGCTATTTGTATCGCCTTTACATGTATTAGTGCCGTAGTCCGTAGATTGTTTAAGAAGGTTAATGTTTTGTTTTTAGACCGACATATGGGTCTTGCTCATCACCGCTTGGAACAGCGCAATAATGACAATCAATCAGGAATAACGATGTTATAAAGCATGGGGAGGGGGAAGTGTAGGGAGTGGCGTTCGGAAGATCTCGCGATGTACGGAAGGAATAGCTGTAGCCCTCCCTTGTTACGAGGTAAGGTGATGGATAGGCTTGTAATGTTATGGGCACACCCATGAAGGAGGTACTTGGTGAACGTATATAGGTAAGATACACAGTTTAATAAACGGACATTTTGTATCCACCACATAGGCGTTTGTGCCGATGTCCCCGAGAAGGTTTTAACCTCCTTCAGTATTAGTCTCTGCGACCTGAGCGCCACTGACACGTGGAGAGGCAGGTTTAATGAGGCAGAGCTAACTGCGACAGTTTCTGATCAGCACGGCGGGATTTTTGGTGCGGTTGGGATCGCTGCTGGGGGCGGGCTGCCTACCAGTTGCCGGCTGATGAGCAACTGCATTGTATTTTACCCATTTGGACTTAATATTGTTACTGGTTTTTTGTTACTATTACTAAATATTTTTTTTATTCAACCTATGAATTTCTTTTTTTTTTGTCCCTCCTCTATTTCACCAGGGAGGGTGGGGGATGTAAACGACTGACCATTGGCTACCGGCTGAGTTCAAACCACAACACACATTAATGAAGAAAGATGCCTTCCCTTTATAGGGCAAAACCCCAGCATCTCCTACAATCCTTTGGTTTTATATAGCCATTTTTATTCACAGATATTAACTAGGGTTTCAGAAAAGTCAAATATCATCATTCATATGATACAGATGGAAAACTGTGGCATGAAAAGGTGAAAGTTGCGATTCATCTTACGTCTCTTCAGGTGTCTAAAGTTGAGATATCTAAATCTGAGTTAATTGCCATAGGTTCCAGTTTCAGTGGAGAGAATGAGAAGGTAAACTTCTGAGCACCATTTATCCTATCTGTCTTAGGATGGGGTGAATCACAGTTTGGAAGCACCTTTCTCCTTCCACTGTCCATAGGAGGATCCTAGATGACTAACTTAAACTATATGCCTAATATTTAGGCGCTAAAGCTAGGCAAAGTGAATCCTGCCTCAAACAACATTTTAAGGACAGTAGCATAGAAGTCCTAGTTAAAATTTCTTCTGTCCCTAAGTCCAAGGCTCCTAAGAGGCCCAGTTTCTGTGTAAAAGCACTAGATACAGTTTACTCAGAGATCTAAAATGTTTATATAGGGATTTTCTATCTCCCAAACTGATTTCATGTACATACTGCAAAGTATGTATAGCAATTGGAAAATGCTGTGTATGCCATGGAGAAAAGTTTTCTTGACTTCCAATATCTCCTGAGTTTTGAAACTTCTTGCAAGCTGTGATACTATAATCTGGGCTCTCAGCAGGCAAGGGGCAAAACCCTTCTCACTGAAATTCCCACTCAGAGAAGAGAGAGTTCAGTCTGCATTGAAACTGCAGGGTTAAACCAATCTTATTTTAAAATGCTCAATTGTAACCTCTGTGTGCCAAGAGCTGAGGGTACTGACTACAGTCCAGACATTTCCTAGCTCCTACATCACACTAAAATTCATTTTCCAGTAAGACCCTGGTTTACTCTAGAGTTAAAGGTCTTGGCAAGCATGCAATAAACAAGCAACAGTCATGAAGAAACAGGCATACAGCGTTATGTGCCGAACAATGGACTCAGTTTATACCCTGGCAATACTTTAGGCAGCAGTATAACTGTATGAACTGTACCAGATCTGGAAACAACAAACTAGATCCAGGGTTTTAAAAGTGTTTAGGTACTTGATTAACCCCAACTGTAATCAACATCAGATGAATAAACAAATACACATTAATTACATGTGTATGTCAGATGCATGCAACTGTAAGTTGCCAGAAGGAACTGAAATTCAGACCTAGAGTAGTGATGGCAGGCAGGGGAATAACTTTGGATACCTTATAGCATTTTTTGTTGTTAACTATAAAACATGCCTCTTTTTATCCCAGTTCTAAGTGACCTGCAACCAGTGAGTTTTCTGCCAGATGCCTCAGTTTCCTTTGTACTAATTCTTTTCTTTATCATTCCTCCTCACATCACATTTTGCACCAGACCCCTTTTAAGACCTCTGCCTGGTACAGCAATCGGCAGCAATGGCATTTTGACATTAGGAGAGAGACTGGATGTTATGCATTATAGGCCTTGCCCAGGGATTGCTTGTGCATTTTCATTAAAGTATCACTTGGTAAAATACAGAAAAAGAACTCACACAACAGGAGTAAGGACAACACCAAGCCTCTCATACCTAACTTGTTGGGTTAATAGGGGATATTGGTGCATCACTGCTGGGCTTGGACTCAGTGTGAGAACATTTTGATCCTTTGTCAATGTCAGACCAAACGCACAAGGAAGAAGCTTGGAAAATCTCAACAAGCAAATGAAATCGGTAAGGTGTGAGCATCAGTCACCCTTACTTTATTCAATATCAGACAGAAAATGGCCTATATGTTACCTTTCCCCAAAATGTTTCTCCGAAAGAACAGCAAAACATGCCTTCCATTTTTTAAAGAAATGCCCATGTAACCATAACTACAAGTTCATCAATAGAAAAACACATAATAAATGGCTTGTTATTTCGACTCTTTTGTGAGACAGTTCATTAGAAACTTCATTTGCCTACATGGATTACACTTATTCAGCTATATTCTAATAAAATGCATATTGCTTCCAATAAAGGGAATGCATTTGCTATTGATATGCTATAAACTACTATACAAAGAGATGCTATTATATTCCTGTGTAATAACAAGCCAATTATAATGATCAGCAAAACCTTTACAATAAAGTCAATGCATGAGGAGAGATTATCATAATGCATTCTAACCGTTCAGTGCCATAAATGCTTTGCAATTAATTGTGGAGCATATCTATAAATGTATTATTAATGCAGTATAAAAACCCATTGACAAGCAACCTTTACATTAAAAAAAATATACTAGGATTGTAATGTGTCCCTGAGTTCACCTAGGAGGTTGAACTGTATTTACAAAGGCAGAATTTTTTATAGGATTACATATTTTACTTCCTTCACTCTCCTCCTCCCACCACTTCTTTCATTTTTGCCCTGTTGTTGAAAAACCTCCAAATATCACTCTGCAGTGTAAGGGCCCTTGATCATCCACCATACTTGATTTTTGGTCCTGTACACATAATTTTGGGCACAGCTACAGGCTTTCACTGATGTCTTAACCCTATGACAATGACAGCCTGTTGGCAGTGTGGGAAAAGCAAAACAGCGAAAAAAAATGCAAAACACACATTTCCTTAACACATGGTTCCCAGAACAAACACAGGACAGGATGGAGATCCAGTGATTTGTGTTGCCGTGGCACCAAGGAGGAATGCAAAGCGAGGTGGAGGCCGCGTGGTCCCGTTCTTCCACTTTTCTCAAGGAACATTTGACATGACTATGCAGATTTATCTCCTGCTCTTCCCCTTCTCTCAAGGAGTGTTTTGCAGTACTCTGCGGACCTTATCTCTCATTCTTCCGCTTTTCCCACAAAACCAGCGCACACCTTGCACCAAGGAATGTGCTGTGTCATTACTCTAAAAACAACGGCTTGACCACAGTCCCACCCACTCACACATACATACTTAGATAAATACTACCCCGAGTTTGTATCTAACTTGGAGGGACGATAATCCGGTACCAAATCAGAGGGGCAGATCGATGGGTTTGTGCTTCTCATCCCCCCTGCTTTTTGATAAGATTTGGGCCCTCGGCTATGCCGAGTGATTATCTAGGAATTAAGTGTGTGTGATTGCAATGGGTTTTTGTGTGTATTTCTATATAACCAACCTGCGGTTTGTGCATTTATCGTAGGCAATCTCAAAGAATCTGTAGAAGTTGCATAAGAATAAACCGTACTATTCATGAACCTGACTGCTTCTCTTGAATGCCACCGGACCTACAGCATACGGGCTGTTCATGCATCTAGTGTCAGGCCTATAGTCACAGCCATAATTGGCATAGCTATTAAGAGAGAAGTCCAGCCGCCCCCAGCCCCTCTAATCTCTGAGGAACGGCTAGAACGCAAGGGGATTCATCTCTTACCAAATTAATTCACTACCTTAAATGCAACACAGTCTGACATGCATGAATGCCAAAGGCACTAGACGCAAGAAATGAGCAAATAAATGCATATCACAACCTAAGCAGGCAATGCAGAAAGGGTGAGAAGAAGAAGGGAATTCAAGTTACATAATTTATGAAAAGTTGCATGGTAGCAGAGAACATAACCAATATCAAAACCTCCAGGCGATGAGCTCCCCAGCCTCTCCCCAGGCTCTGCTCTAGACTCTCCTCCTTCTTCTGAGTAAACTATTAGGTTACAGATTGTAAGAGTCGGTCAGAAGATCAGTATTGTCTCCACTTTGTCATCAGGGACATGGACAGTGAGGTACCCGACAACGGCCTGTTTGGAGCGCAGTTGCCGATCCCTGGAGTGGAATGTGGTGCAAAGGCTCCTGAATACAGAACTGTGTGGCACAGCCAGTGCTGTGCTGTTCTCCTGAGTACTGAACCGTGTGGTGCAGGGAGTGCAGTGCTGTTCTTCAGCGCCTGAGCCGTGTGGTACAGAGTGCTGTGCTATTGTTCGGTACCTGGGCCTAGCCGGAGCCGTTAGAGATAACTGCATAGCCACTGTCAGAAAAGATGGATTGTAACTGTTGCCATAACATCGATGAAGAAATCATGAACTTTAGATGAAATTTGCTTCATTATAATACCAAAACACACCTCCTAGTTGAAGGCTACCTGCCTCTAAGACTGACCACACCTCGGACACTCCCCCCCGCGCATGTGCCATGGCCTCGCTCGAGAAGGGCGGAGATATGACAATTGAATTCTGAGAAGGGTGGAGACCCCTGAGGCAGAGGAGGAGCAAGGTGTGTCACTAAGCATAAAAGATGACTTCTGGACAACAAGAATTTGAAGCTTCCCCACCAAGGATCACGACGATCGACGACGCAGCATCTGCTGGACCCAGGACCGTTAGGACGTCGTGAGATCAGCGGTGGTAGCTATAACCTCTCTTCCTCCTCTCTCTAAACTTGACTTTACTTTTCTCCTTTCTTTCACCCATCTCTAAATATCACGTGCCACTTCATGGGCAACACAATAAAGTTGCACTGTTTGATTGATACAATCCCCTTTGGTGTTGGTCACCTTAATTTTGCACTTTCGAGATCATAGTAAACGAACCATCACGAGTCCACTGAGTGGACTGTGACACAGATGCTTTATGAAAAATGTGCAATATAGTTTGTTTTTTTTTTTCCTTTTATTCCCTTAATACTTGAATTTAAAAGGTTGTCCTTATTACATGTGCTAGAACACAATGTCCTGTGGATCTTTTCCAGTTCCTATTGATGGGCACACTTCCATCAATTTCAGTCACGGTGGAAAGGGCAGACATGAACAAAAGTTTGATGTCCTTTATATTCTTTCAGCAGGTGCGTGTGGAATGGAGCACATCAGCCTTCAGCAGAGTCATCAAATATCAAACACTACACACAAGGATCCGCTGGGGCCTTTTTTCTCCACCAGAATTAAGTTTTACCAGACAGTGGAGAGCACTAATGGGGTCATACAGGGCCACTTTGAATTAACTGATCCATTTGCATGCTGGTACATTCTGTCTGCTTGAAAATACAGCCTTGTGAGGACAATAGGGTGTCAGCTGTCAGTAGGGTCATGCAATCCTGAATTGCCACAATAAACCAGGAGATTTTAATTTCCCATTTACTGTAATCACTCCCACAACAAGCCACAGCTAGAAAGAGATTTCCATGAGTACTAAAATGCTCTTTCTAGATCAGGTTTATCTTAGGGCTAAAGGAAAAACTCTACAGATTTTAACAGATATTCAGACCTGGAATAAAATCCAATGGATGGGTTCCCTTTGAACCCAGTGACTTTGAGCACTGCTGTAGAAGGCTCTATCACACACAATGGGGTCTAAAGCTCATCTCTGCCTTTCAAAGACTGTGGCTTCATCTGAACTGAGAGAAAGGAAGAATGTCCAAATCTGGGTGAGTTTCTTGATACTGCCCTGGACTTAAAGCATCCCTGTTCACATGGGGAGAAAACCAGGACATATAGGCCAGAAGGGGACAGAGCAATGCTCAAGACTGTAGGATATCTAAGGTGGCCTTCATGGTTCTAGGCACAGCTCCTTCCCCAGCCCTTGACTAGATAGACAGAGAGGTGAACATACTTCAAGGCATTGACATCTCTCCCTTCCTACAGCATCTCTGACAGCCATTCCTCAGGAGTTCACCCTGTAAATGACACCAGGATTTGCTGTTGGTTCTGACACTTCCCCAGCCTCTGAGGTAAGAAAGCTGCCTCCCAGTTTAATATCAAGATCTTTTGGTTAGGTTCTTGATTTTTCTTTATTCCTTTGACTCACAAGCTCATTTCTTCTCCCAGTGGATTTTTTAACAGAATATTAGGTTATTTTTAAACAGTCATTCCTTCTCTTTACCCTTCACACAGAGATACTGAAACTCAGCACCAGTATGTTGTTTAATATTGGATATGTAATTAATACAGAAAAGATATTTATATTTGGGTGTGGGGTATTTTTTGGAGGTTTTTTTTTAATTCCTCCTGCAAAAAAAAGTCAAAACCAGCTGATTAATCACATTTGGGGCAAATTTCAGGAAGAGGAGATGTATGAGACTTAGGAGAAGGATTTGTCATGGAGTTGGAAATCTTTCAAACTGCAAGGGAAGATAAAGAGGGAGAGAGATGTTTAAACTGTTGTGGGCACCAAGGGGAAAGAAAGGGGAATATGAGGCCCTGGGTGTGGTAAATGATTTGTCCAGTGGTCTTGAGTCCAGACCTCATAAAATGTGAAGACAGGAGCTGTTACTGTCCAACTAGTAGTCTTAGCCTTGCAAGTGCAATGGTTGCAGCAAAGGCTGGCACACATGTGTTGCATGACCTTTGCAATTCCCTGTCTGTGCCTTGCTCTACCCGAGCTATAAAAGATTAGGGTGAGTCATACTGGACTCATGTCAATGCTGAAAGAGTTAATGGGGATGTGTTCATGGAGAAGCTTGGATCTTTTCTCCCAGCTGTGAGAAGGGAGAACATTATCTGTCTTCCTGGGGTGTTTGCCAGTGCCTTCTGCCTGCTTCTGCTGAATTGGTGTTGGGACCATAAAAGAAAAAGAGATGAGCAGTTGAAGAAAAAGCTGTGGCAGGCCACATAAAGGTAGGTTGTATAGATTACCACCTGGAAACAGGACATTCCCTCAGCCTGCTCTCCAGCTTCTGGGGTGGAAAGTCTTTTAAGCCCACCAAAGGTACAAGATAGGGAACTGCTGGTAAAGTGGCTTCCCCAGAGCTTGATGTGCCAGGCAATACATGTGGCTCAGAAATAAGGAAGAGATGAGAATTACAAAGGTACAACTCTGATGTGTGCATAGTCCCAGACTTCAGGACTTCTTGTGTGCAGGCACAGCCTAACCTCCAGCAGTTCAGGAGAGGAGATGCTGAGCTCTGTCAAGATTGCCATCTCCTTACTTATCCTTAACTCTCTTCTTCAGACCTTTCCAGTCTGAAGGTCTGAGCAACAAAACTTACTCTTTGCAAAGCACTTACAAGGAAGAAGGAAATCATTCCATGCGGCATTGTTATACCAGTGTGAAGACAAACTAAATTGAAGGCAACCAGTCTTGCTAGATTGGGGCACCTAAACAGACCTGGATCTGACTAGTACCTGTATGGGAAGCTTCCTGAGAGGTTTTGGCCATCTGCATAAGCCACAGAATTCTGATCAGTTAAATGGAAAACAGCTAAATGTCAAATAGTTACTGGGACCTTGGGCTGCGTTTGTCACAGATCAACCCTGCCAGCTGCAGCAGAGAGCTAGCGAGAGTTAGAAATGGGCTGGATGAATAAGAAATAGATCCAGACTTTTGTCCCAAAGGAAAATAGGGCTTAGAAATTGTGAGAGGCCATTCTGGCCCCATCATCATTGCTGAGCTGATGGAAGGGAATAAAAAGAAACAGAGTGCATGAGCAAGGCACAACTGTTTTGCTGTTTACTTGTGAAAGACAAGAAACCAGGCCTGCGAGAAACTAAGAAAAACAGCCTGAGAAAGCAAAAGTTGAGGCTGATCGAAGGAATGCCTCAAACACTCACAAGACAAAACTATGAGTCACAGGTGAATGACCTTTGCTTCATTATCCATGAAATGCATATTAAAGTTAACACCCCTCAATATGCTAACGAGGGCTAACATGATCATGCTAATTACATCATCCCATGAAACACCTTACCCCTCCCCGTACATGGGATACGTAGGTATGTGGGTCGACCTAGGGGACGGACCCAAGGAAAGTGGGTATAAATCAAGGGGGGGGAAGAAAGGGGGGGGGCCCTGGAGAGTGCAGTGAAGCGAAGAAGATGGATGCAAGCGAAAAAGACGGCTGCCTTCTGTGCCTCCTGGAACCCTCGTCGGCAGGAGCAGCGCAGAAACCCAGACCGGTGATCTGTATTTCCCCATTCCCTCTATCTCCCTCTTTTCCCTTTCCCATTAAGCAATGCAAGGCATATTGTATTGCTTGCCACAACTTGCTATATACTTAGCCAACTATCGTGTGTTCAATTAGTACATTGTGGGTAGTTAATAAATGCTTGGACTTGGAGACTTGTTGTCCACTCCATTGGGGATTTGCGAATCTGAGTCACTTGTCTCCCTTGTCTGAGCGGGACGTGACATTACTGTAAATGAGTGCTTGGACATTTTGCTCTGAAGCTGGAATAAACCACAATCAAGCAGATAATTTCAGAGCCTGCACACTGAGTAACAGGTAGAGAAACAATGCAAGTCAGTTGAAATACGAAGTCCAAACTTTCCAGCTGCTTCTATCACGTCCCCCAAACAGCAGACAAAAAAAGACATGCTGCACATGCCTCTCCCAAACATACACAAAAAAAATTTGCTTGAAAGCACAAACACAGACAGAAGTTTTAGTAGATTTGTGAAGTCTCACATGCAGAAAACTCTGCAATGTGATGAACTGCAGACTCTCCTGTAAATCTCTCAACACCCTCTGCAGGACATTGCACCCTTTCAACTCTAAACCACTTTGGACTTTGCTTTTTAATTTTTTTTAGTCCAGGAACCTTCTGTATCTCTTCCATAAAATACAGGAGAAACCCAAAGCACCATGAAGTGTTTCTTGGTAGAGACACTGCGCCTGGGTAGCATACTGTGTGCATCTTTGAATGCCTTCCGTTACAGACCTTCCTCTGTCCTTTGAGAGGAATGTGGGAGCAACTAGGCATCACTAACAGAGTACAACTAGAGTAGCAAGAGAGTCCTTTCCTTTTAAAAAATGTTACTCCTTGTACAACCTAGTGGGACCTCGGGGCTGCATTTATCATATCCTGCCAGTTGCAGTGAGAGTTGTCTAGTGAGAGCTAGAGATATTGTGGATAAAATAAGAAATCGCTCCAAACTTTTGCCGCAACCCAGAAAACAGACTTGAAATCTTTCCCTAACTTTGCAAAATTTAAGTCACTGGTATCTACAGACAATTTTTAGAGCTGAATATGAGACAAGGAACCAAGAAAAACCATCAACAGGATGAAAATAATGGAAAATTATATCAGTTTAATTGGGATTTGTCATGTTCAGAATTTAACATGGAGTTATAGCTTACATCCCTAAAAACATATTGGACTACCTAATCTATGATGAAGTAGTTTCTGTATAGCTAAAATTTGTACAACACAGAGGCCAATGACAGTTTTTAAGATACCCTTAATAGAGCTAGAGTTACTCTCTGATTTTTCAGAACTAAATACAGGATTTTTGGCTTTTTATCACATTCTATCAATTCCATCACTGCTAAAGTCTCTATAAAATGTCAAAGGACTCTGACCTTCCAATCAGGTATTCAAAGCTTCATGAAGCATTTTGTAGATGGAATACCCCTATATAACATTTTGTAGCTTGACTATATACACATGCATAAACAGGCAGGAACACAAAATGCAAAATTTTCCCATTAACTTAGACTGTTTCCCTAGAGAAATGTACTGAGGAGACATTCATTTCTAGTTCCCATGAGATTAGGCAAATGTAAATAATGCCATTTTTTATTGAAAAGGATTGCACACTTTGTCTTACTCCTAGTCCAATATGGGGATTAACAAACAAAATAATAAAACCAGCAAAACTAATAAGGGACATTCAGTATTTCCATTTTGTTGGGTTGAGTGTAATTTGTGCCAAGCAATATTTTGAATTCTTCCCCAAATCTAGATGGTCTGATAGTCTAAATTCTTGCTCACACACACTAAATGCTAATACACCCACTTTTGGTTCAACTGAGAATCAAGACATGGGAAGGGTTAAAGACCAACAGAATCCAGGCTCTGGAATAACAGGAAAAAATGCTGAGCAGAATCTGGTTGGGGGGGAGAGTAAATTTTGGACCCCCATCAGCTTTGGGTTCTCGGAGAACTTACAGGAAAAGTCAAAGATTTGTGTTTTAGCAAAATGCAGGTATTTGCCCCTATATAAAACACAATCTCACTTCCTCAAGAATACTGCTCACCATTTCCAGTAAAAGCCTTCTTGCAAACTACAGTTTCAAAGAGCACTGCATTCTTTAATACCTGACCTGGCACCAAAATTTCCTATAAGCCAGAAGACAGAAGTGTATTCAGATCATGGGCTTTGGGCAGACCGAAGACTTGTGCTGTGCAGAAGAGCTGCTTCACCTTCCAAGCCCCGCTCTTCCTTCACACCTCATCCCGATACAGGGGCAGGGTATAATAACCTATAACTTAAGTTACTTTGTTGCTGAAGTTGACCTTTGTCTTGCAGCCCTAATGAAGTCTTTTGATGTGCTCCTAAAATACACAGCCTCCTTTTTAGTGTTCTCTTTGCTGTGCCTGCTTTAACCAGTGGGCTCGTGAAGAACATAGGTTTTCATAAGTGCCTCCCTTGGGTGCCAATTGTTCTTTTCTCCCATAGTTACCCTTGAGTTATGCCGTCCTGAAACATCACCAGCCCAGAAGCCGCTTGTCAGTGGGAAATTAGGACAATGTGACTTTCACACCAACGATGAGTGCATCCACTTGGCCCCTGCATTATGATCACCACCAATAGGAGCAATATGGGAGCAGAGTGGGTGAGAAAATATGAGGTTTTTGTGTGTTGGGGAGATAATTAGCTAAAATACAGTGGGGAGGGAACCATCTGAGTGATGGATAATGTGGAATCAAACCTCCAGCAGACCCCTTTGCAGTTCAAACCACCCCTCCTAAAAGCAGCTGCTCTTAGCAAAAGAGTTTGAAAACCCTTCCCAGAAAGCTGGGAATGTGCTCTCTATTAGTGATTTGCATTTAAAAAAAAAAAAGTGTGACTGAGAGCTACATACCCTGTAGGTGCACTAAGCAAATTGACCAGACTAATTATTATTTTTTGGTATGTCTAATTAAATACACAAAAAGCACTCCCTTCACTCCTGCTGTTGGCATGTGTGGAATCGCTGGAGAACAACGAACATGTTATGAGTGATCCAGACCAAGGGGCCTCACTGTAACAACAGGCTGCAGCTGTGTTCAAGGACATAAACAAGGCCGAGATGGATTGAGAAACTACATTCCTGGGCAAAAGATAAAGAAGTTGGACTGTTGAAAACAGGGGGTCTACCTAGTGGGAGAGCAGCGCTGGACACCACACCGGGACCAATCATAGAGGGCAGAAGGGCGCGTGAACAAGTAGCTTTAGCCTATTAGCAATAAGATAGCGGCGCGTGAAGCTTGTGATAGAGTATAAACTGCTGTGTAGCCTTTAATAAAGGGGCATCAACTTGATCACATTGGTCGTCTAAGTTGTGTCCGAGACTTCCGCGCCAGCAAGTGGCGCCCAAACAGGGATGTGAAGGAGCCTTATTGAAACTATGTGGGACTTGAATACTGAGGAATCGGGACCCTCCCGTCGGTGCCCTCCCGAGCAAGAGAAGACGGCCCAGAGGGGGCAGAAGCAGCCGTAGCAGGCGCTGCCCCGGCGCCTGGGAAGACGCGCGCGCAATCGTCGGGAATCTCGCCCTGATCAGGTGAGCGGCTGGGGAGGAGATGGGGTCCGCGCTGGGTAAAGAAGAAGCGGCAGTGGTTAAGCTCCTCCAACATATACTCTCTGAGAGAGGATTATCTTATGATGAGGGGAACCTGAGGAGGGTGCTGTTGTGGGCTCGGCAGCACGGATTAATCCCCTCAGTGAGCGCAGCCTTTGAAGCAGCTACTTGGGCACAGCACTGTGGGACGACATTAGCTCAGGCTCTAAAGACAGTGGGAAACTCTCCACCGTGTGGAGATTGGTCCTAGACACTCTGACAGAACTGAAAGCAGAACGGCAGACCCCCGCCTCCGCTTTCGCTGCCTGGTCAGCAGAGGCCGAACGCGCTGGCGCTCAGGATTCCGCCACTGCTGGGACGTTCGCGGGATCCCTGTTCCCCAAGGCGGCTCCTAAAAGGAGGGACGGGGACGCTGCACGCGCAGCACCCGTGCGGCAGGGAAGGCAAGAGCAAAAATCAACAGATTTACTCCAGATCGACTCCCCTCCCTCAAGCCCAAAAGATCAATCACTGGAGCGCCCCGCCCGAACCGCCGCCGCCGCCTCGCCGGAGGAAGGCGCCGACCCAGCCCTGCCCCCGTCCTCGCCCCCGACACCCCGGTTGGTGCAGGAACAATCTCGTTATGGTTTTACAAGATCAGCACCTGCAAGAACTAACGAGAAAACTAGAGCAACTTGAGATCCGAATGCAGCAAGCGGCTCAGCCTATTCCTCCGGCACCGCCGCCGCCCCCTCTTCCGATTAACCCCTTCTTTCCCGACACTGGGGGGGGCGGTCAGGGGGAAACGGTGGCGATCGGGCCGCTGCCATCGTCGGCTCAAATGGGAGGGGGGGCACTGGGAGGCGCGGGTGGTAATGGTAATCCGGCACATCGATGGCGGGGAGTTACTCGGGATGCGATAATTGAGGGGCAGTTTAACGAGCTGGGACCAATGGCGTTCCCGGTAACAGTAACCCCACAAGGCAAGGAGTGGGAGGCCTGAGACTGGAAAGTGATTAAGGAGGCCAAATTAGCCGTAACACAATATGGGTTAATGTGGGGACTCAGAAGGAGTCCCTGCAAGAAAATGGACGTGTGAGCAATCCTGTGTATGAGTGAGGATGTGACGAGGGACTGACCCTGGAAGAATGAGGAAGAACCCAGGAAGGTAAACAGCTTCAGGGTGAGGGCCTGGGCCGAGAAGAAGTTTGTACAATGTCGATGTGGCAGTTTTCATCCAACCAGAAGAGAGCCTAAGGAGCATGTGCAAAGCTACCTGTCAAATCAGAAAGAATTGTACCATGTGATTGTATCTCGTGATTCTCACCTTCAGGATAAAAGGCTTGTCCACCATATTAAAGAGGCATTGCTTAATCACTGTGTGATGGTTTGCATGCATTTAACTCCCGCATCAATCTTCTGCAGGTTAAAATCACCATATACTAATTCAGTAATTCAGCAGATTCTTACAGCACATTTATTCACTCCGTATGACGTGCGCATGATTATACAAACCTTACTAACAGCTTCCCAACAATTGCAATTTTTCCAACGTTGGCAAGTGGCCTGCGAGGCTGCGGCAGCCACACCCCGTCAGCAAGGAGATCCTCTACATGGGGTGCAAGCTCAGATGCTGATGGGCACAGGCCCTTTTGCCAACCCGGATTGGCAAGCAGGGTTTCAACCGGAAGTGTTAACGCTTAACCCAAGAATTAGCCCTAAAACCGGTTTTAGCTGTACATGATGAAAAGGCGGCACCAGCATTTACAGGAATAAGACAGGGACCCACGGAGCCCTGTCCAAAATTTATTGATAGACTACATGCTGCTATTAATGGTAATCCTGACGTAAATGATGAAATGAAAGTTAAATTTCTTGCTATGCTTGCTTATGATAATGCTAATGAGAAAACTAAGAAAGTCTTCAGTCTCTTACCGCCTGCGGCCGAGCCCGGCACCGCGCTCTCGGCCGCCCCCCAACGCCGGAAGCGGCAGTTTTTACAGAAGGTGCTGATGCTGGAATGCAGCGCCCCTTGTCTGCCAAGACCACATAATCAATAAGCAATGGCTTTATATATTCTTAACAGTGTTTTGATGTTTGCAGCGTTTATCATTTTATGTTGTGTGAGCAATAAGTGTAAGAGGCCTCTTTGTGTGATTGTTCTGCGGGTGTGAGACGCAGCCCAGCGGCAGCTGCGGAGTGCGGAGTTCTCTGACAGAGCGTCCTAGTGCCCGCTGGGTCATCGGTGCTGCCTGTTTGTTCGGGCTCAGTGTTTGAAGTGTCACAGGTGAAATATCTCCTCTAGCAGGAGGCAGTAATTCTGTGTTAATTGTTGTCTTGAATTTAGGTGCGTACTCTGTGCGGAGAGTGCACCTTTGTACCATCTATCTGAGAAGGGTATTGTCATAAAAATCATCTACAACCTTACAGGGGTTGTTCGTTTTACCAGAGGTCAAACTTACTCAGCTTCTTTATTTTACTACAGCTGGGGTGACTCAGGATTTGGATCAGCAGGTACTCCTCAAACATTTTGAGCTCAGACAGGGAGACAAAGTCGACCTCTGATAAAATGTACCCTCACTAAAGCAGAAGAATCTGTTGAACTGACAGGCATTTTACATACTGGTGCGGATGTGACTGTAATGTCTGCGACCAGATTGGCCGTTAGCTCGGGTAACTCGAGTGCTTTTCAGCAAAGATCTCATTCATATAAGGGGCCCAGAAAACTGGGTAGCAAATATTCATCCATTTATATTGGAAACCCCTATTACATCATGGGGTCGTGACTGTATGGCTCAATGCGGAACTCCAATTGGATCAAATTTCTCTTAGGGGCCACTGCAGCACAGCCCACCCCTAAACCCACCCTGAAGCTAACCTGGTGTCCTGGTTTAACCAGGATAGGGTTAAGTTCCCCCAGCAGTGGGGGGGAGCTCTAGCCAGGTTATTCAGATACCATGAGGACGTCACATCCTGGCAGGTCACATTTTCCTGGCGCAGAGCGCGGTGCACTCGTGGTTTTGTACATCGTGCTTCAAACTGCTGTATTTGGTAGCTATTTTGCTCTGTTCATTGCTATCACTATTACTGTTATTGTTGTTGTTGGTTGTGTTGCTATTGCACTGTTGTATTAAACCTTTCCTTATTTCAGTCTTGGGGCTTTGTATTTCACTCCCTTTGTGGGGGAGGGGCAGCGGCCGCGTGGTCTCAGAACCCGGCAGGGGCTAAACCACCACAACTTTGGCGCCCAACGTGGGGCTGGAGAAGACTGAAATAAGGACAAAAGGAGAAGTGTGTTAGAGCAATCTGTTAGGTGTAATTTTTTCTGTTTTTACTTGTATTGTTTGATAAGAAACGTTTGCAATGCTGGGCAACTTGCTTGCGTGGTGGGGCTGGATTAATCCTTATATCCCCTGTGTGTTCCCAGTGCTGGTGTTTGTTCTCGGTGGAAAATGTGTCAAGGGTCTTGTTCTGCTCTACTGGTTACTGTCTGCTTATAATGGGCTCGTTTCGCTGCTTGTGGGGGTGAACCGGTACCTGTTTGCTGCCTGGTCTTTTTTTTGGGGTCTCACCCCCTCTATGGGTGAGCCAGGGGAAGAGATTCTCTCGGTTTTTGAGAGTTTCAGCTATCCCTGGAGCACCCAGGCCACTGTGCTTGCGGCTCTGTGCTTTCTAAATGTCTGCCAGATCTTGTTTTGGGCCATGCGGTACTTCTCCAACAATAGCACCACCCGGAAACCTGCCCCGGGGGCAGATAGTTATAAATGGCTAGGTATGTGGGAGAAGATGGGCAAGTACCTGAGTGAGTGGTCACCCCCAACGTTCTGGGATTTTACTCCCGAACAAGTGCAGAGTCCTGATAAACTGGTGGAGCGTTTGGAAAAGGTGTGCTGCCGATCTGACAAACCCCGGGAGACACAAATCCTTGCGATGTGCTGGGGGCTTGCCCATGCTTACCGCATCGCCCTTAACACTGATCACTGCCCTCAAGGGGGCGAAAGAGCTGCAGGGTCTGAAAGTGAGCCTGCTGGTACAGCAGCTGGGCCAGGGGGACAGGCAGTGCCAGTGCCGGTCGCCTCCACCAGCACAGCAGCTGAGCCGGAGGGACAAGCAGTGCCAGTATCAGTTGCCCCGATACGGAAAACCAAATATACCAAAAAATCCCCTTGCAGTGCACAGGGTGATAATGAACCAGGCCCATCACAAGAGCAGGAGGAAGAGCCGGAGGTAACCATCCGATCTCTATCCCTCAGTGAGTTGCGAGATATGCGCAAGGATTTCAGCCGCATTGCAGGCGAGCAAATTTGCAACTGGCTGCTCTGATGCTGGGATAGTGGAGCTGCTGGTTTTGAATTGGAGGGGAGAGAGGCCAAGCAGGTGGGACCTTTAGCCAAGCAGGCTGGTATTGACAAGGCAATAGGGAAACAGGCTCAAACCCTCAGCCTTTGGAAGCGACTCCTGCTCGCTGTGAGGGATAGGTACCCATACAAGGATGATGCTCTATGTCGGTTAGGCAAGTGGACCGACATGGAGAAAGGCATTCAAAACCTCAGAGAAATGGCTATGTTTGACATGATCTATGGTAATCTGAATGATGAGCAGTCACCAATGGATCCAGATCAGGTCCCTTGTACACAGCTGATGTGGCGGAAGTTCCTGCAAAGTGGACCAGAGGCACATTCCAAAGCATTAGCAGCAGCATCCTGGTGGCGAGACACTCAGACAGTGGATGAAGTGATTATCCAGCTCCGACACTATGAGGGAAGTCTCCCTTCCTCCCAACATGCTTTGGTTTCAGCCGTAGAGGAACTGTCTCAGAGGCTCCAGAAAATGGAAGAGGACATGTCCTATGTTCCACCTGCACGGGCCGATGTCTCAGCCATTAGAAGCAGGCACTTCCCCACCCAAGAGAAGGGCGGTAAAAGGTACACACCACGGGGCACCCTGTGGTTCTTCCTCCGCGACAATGGGGAAAACATGAGAAGGTGGCATGGACAGCCCACTTCCGCCCTAGCTGCACGAGTACAGCAACTGAAAGGGAAGACCACCATGAAAGGGGAGTCTTCCAAGAGAGATGCAGCTCCAGTGTCTAGTCAGAAATCCCCCAGACAGAATAGAATGGCCAACAGTATGCTTGACCCTCTTGAGGGGACCAGGAAGTCATTCCTGCAGGAGTCACTCTTAGATCAAGTGAGTGATGGTGAGCAGGATTAGAGGGGCCCTGCCTCCAGCCAGGTGGAGGAAAGGGATAATCGGATTTACTGGAAGGTGTGGATCCGATGGCCTGGCACATCAGACCCACAAGAATATAAGGCCTTGGTAGACACTGGCGCACAGTGCACTCTGATGCCATCAAGCCACAGTGGGGTCGAATCCATCTGCATCTCCGGAGTGACAGGGGGGTCCCAACAGCTGACCCTATTAGAAGCTGAAGTGAGCTTAACTGGGAAGGACTGGCATAAGCACCCCATTGTGACTGGCCCAGATGCCCCGTGCATCCTAGGTATAGACTACCTCAGGAGAGGGTACTTTAAAGACCCAAAAGGGTACCGGTGGGCCTTTGGTATAGCTGCCCTGGAGGAGGTTGAGCAATTGTCCACTTTACCCGGCCTCTCAGAGGACCCCTCGGTGGTGGGGTCGCTTAAGGTTGAAGAGCAGCGAGTGCCAATTGCTACCAAGACGGTGCACCGGCGGCAGTACCGCACTAACCGAGATTCCCTGGTCCCCATCCATCAGCTGATGCGTCGACTAGAAAGCCAGAAGGTGATCAGCAAGACTCACTCACCTTTCAACAGCCCTATATGGCCAGTGAGAAAACCTAATGGCGAATGGAGACTGACCGTGGACTACCGTGGCCTGAATGAAGTTACGCCAGCGATGAGTGCTGCAGTGCCGGACATGCTAGAGCTCCAGTATGAGCTGGAGTCGAAGGCAGCCAAGTGGTACGCCACGATTGACATCGCTAACGCGTTCTTCTCCATCCCAATAGCACCAGAGTGCAGGCCACAGTTTGCATTCACTTGGAGGGGTATCCAGTACACCTGGAATCGATTGCCCCAGGGGTGGAAACACAGCTCCACCATTTGCCATAGACTGGTCCATACTGCACTGGAGAAAGGTGGGGCTCCAGAACACCTGCAGTTCATTGATGATATCATTGTATGGGGGGACACAGCTGAGGAAGTCTTTGAGAAAGGAAAGAAGGTAATTGAAATCCTCCTGAAGGCTGGTTTTGCCATCAAGCAACAGAAAGTTAAGGGGCCTGGAAGGGAGATTCAGTTCCTAGGAATAAAATGGCAAGATGGGCGTCGCCACATCCCAATGGAGGTGATAAACAAGATAACAGCCATGGCCCCACCAACCACCAAAAAAGAGACTCAGTCTTTTCTGGGCGCTGTGGGGTTCTGGAGGATGCACATCCCAAACTACAGCCTGATTGTGAGCCCTCTCTACCACGTAACCCACAAGAAGAACGATTTTAAATGGGGCCCGGAGCAACAACAAGCCTTTGAACCAATTAAGCAGGAGATTACCCAGGCAGTGGCCCTCAGGCCAGTCCGGACAGGGCAGGAGATTAAGAACGTGCTCTACACCGCAGCCAGGGAGAATGGCCCTTCCTGGAGCCTTTGGCAGAAAGCAGATGGGGAATCCCGAGGCCGACCTCTAGGCTTTTGGAGCCGGGGATACAAAGGCTCTGAAGCTAACTATACCCTGACTGAGAAGGAGATACTGGCAGCATACGAAGGAGTTCGAGCTGCCTCAGAAGTGGTCGGCACTGAGACACAGCTCCTCCTGGCACCCCGACTGCCGGTGCTGGGATGGATGTTCAAAGGAAAGGCTCCCTCCACACATCATGCAACAGATGCCACGTGGAGTAAATGGGTTGCGTTGATAACACAACGGGCTCGAATAGGGAACCGCGACCCCCCAGGATTAGTGGAAATGATCATGAACTGGCCAGAGAGCAAAGATGCTGGGATGTCACCAGAACAAGAGGTGAAACGTGCTGAGGAGGCCCCTACCATATAACGAGCTGCCAGAGGAAGAAAAACAATATGCCCTGTTCACTGATGGGTCTTGCCGCATTGTGGGAAAACATCGACGATGGAAGGCTGCAGTGTGGCATCCCACACGAGAAACCACTGAAACTGTTGAGGGACAAGGTGAATCGAGCCAGTTCGCAGAGGTGAAAGCCATCCAATTGGCTTTGGAGATTGCTGAGCGAGAAAAGTGGCCGAGGCTCTATCTCTACACTGACTCGTGGGTGGTGGCAAGTGCCCTGTGGATGTGGCTGCAGCAATGGAAACAGAACAACTGGCAACGCAAGGGCAGACCCATCTGGGCCGCTGAAGTATGGCAGGACATTGCAGCCCGGGTGGAGAACCTCGTTGTGAAGGTGCGCCATGTGGACGCCCATATACCCAAGAGTCGGGCCACTGATGAACATCAACATAACCAGCAGGCGGACCCAGCTGCTAAGATCGAGGTGGCTCTGGTGGACTTGGACTGGCAGCGTAAAGGTGAACTGTTCATAGCCCGGTGGGCCCATGAGACCTCGGGCCACCAAGGCAGAGATGCAACATACAGGTGGGCTCGAGATCGAGGGGTGGACCTCACCATTGACACCATCGCGGAGATCATCCACGGATGTGAGACGTGTGCTGCAATCAAACAAGCCAAACGGGTGAAGCCCCAGCGGAATGGAGATCGATGGCTGAAATATAAATATGGAGAGGCCTGGCAGATCGACTACATCACACTGCCACAGACCCGCCGAGACAAGCGCCACGTGATCACAATGGTGGAAGCAACCACTGGATGGCTCAAAACTTATCCAGTGTCCCACGCCACCGCCCGGAACACCATCCTGGGCCTTGAAGAGCGAGTCCTGTGGCAACACGGCACCCCAGAGAGGATTGAGTCGGACAACGGGACTCACTTCCAAAATAACCTCATAGATGCCTGGGCAGAAGAACACGGCATCGAGTGGGTCTACCACATCCCCTACCACGCACCAGCCTCCGGGAAGATCGAGCGCTACAATGGACTGTTAAAAACTACATTGAGAGCAATGGGGGGTGGAACCTTCAAACACTGGGACACACATCTGACAAAGGCCACTTGGTTAGTCAACACAAGAGGATCTGCCAATCGAGCTGGCCTGGCTCAGTCAAAACTTCCACGTGTTGTGGACGGGGATAGAGTCCCTGTGGTGCGCATGAGGGACCTGCTGGGAAAAATGGTCTGGGTTAGTCCTGCGCCGGGCAAAGGCAAACCCATCCACAGGATTGTTTTTCCTCAAGGACCTGGGTGCACCTGGTGGGTGATGCAGGAGGATGGAGAGGTCCGATGCGTGCCACAAGGGGACTTGATTGTGGGTGAAAACACACCGTGAGTTATACTGTGCTTTTGTTAATTTTTCTTTGTCAATGCTAATTGCTATGTGGCAGCTGGATGTGACGCACATGGTATAGAATAAAGGGGTGGATTATGTCCTGGTTTAACCAGGATATGGTTAAGTTTCCCCAGCAGTGGGGGGGGAGCTCTAGCCGGGTTATTCAGATACCATGCGGACATCACATCCTGAGAGGTCACATTTTCCTGGCGCGGGAGCGCGGTGCCCTCGTGGTTTTGTACATCGTGCTTCAAACTGCTGTATTTGGTAGCTATTTTGCTCTGTTCATTGCTATCACTATTACTGTTATTGTTATTGTTGTTGCTTGTTGTGTTGCTATTGCATTGTTGTATTAAACCTTTCCTTATTTCAGTCTTGGGGCTTTGTATTTCACTCCCTTTGTGGGGGAGGGGCAGCGGCCGCGTGGTCTCAGACCCCGGCAGGGGCTAAACCACCACACCTGGAAAACAGAATCACCTGTGTGGGTGGGTCAGTGGCCCTCACCAATGGAAAAGTTGCACCACGTTAATGATTTAATTCATGAACAATTAAGTGCAGGACATCTCGTACCTATCACCAGTCCTTGGAACTCCCTGGTGTTTGTTATTTTAAAGAAAAGTGGTAAATGGTGACTTTTACATGATCTCCAACACATTAATGATGCCATGGAGGATATGGGTACATTACAGCCAGGAATGCCCTCCCCAACAATGATTCCCTGAAACTGGCATCTTGTAATAATTGATCTAAAGGATTGGTATTTACCATTCCCTTGCATCCAGATGATGCACCTAAATTTGCCTTTTCTGTTCCCAGTATTAATGTTAGTGAACCTGCAAGATGGTACCACTGGGTTACTTTGCCACAAGGCTTGAAAAATACTCCCACGATGTGTCAGTGGTTTGTTGCAAAGGCTTTGAGCCCTGTTAGAATGCAGGTCCCCCAGGCTGTTATATATCATTATATGGATGACATCCTCATAGCAGCAGAAACACAGGAGGTCATGGAAAAGGCTCTTGCTTTAACCAAAGACTCAGTATCTCAAATGGGGTGACAAATAGCACCTGAAAAGGTACAGCGATCATCACCGTGGCAGTACCTGGGGTGGAGAATTTGTGAACAGATCATTGTCCCGCAACAGGTTAAACTTAAAAGTGATGTTAAGACTTTAAATGATTTACAGAAACTGTTGGGAGCCATAAATTGGATACGGCCATTGTTGGGCCTAACTAATAATGATGGGCATAGCTTGCTTTATATTCTGGGAAGAGATCCTTCACTGACATCACCCAGAGTACTTACAGAGAAAGCGAAACAAGATCTCCACCGTGTACCTAATGCCATCTCAGAAACACAGCGAGCACAGATTTCACATGCATTTTTTCCACCAAAACGCCAGGGCAATACAAAACCAGTTTTCTTTATCAAGGCCTCAGGCTGAAGACATCATTGCGACTTGCCCTGAATACCAGAGGACTCCCTCTCTTCAACAGCTAGTGGTGTCAACCCTCGGGGACTCACCTCCTCAGAATTATGGCAATCTGACGTCACTCGCTTTGCTGCATTTGGAACGTTAAAATAGGTGCCGTCAATATTGCATCACTTCTCGTCACAGATACCAGATTGACAAGAAGTCCAGGGCAAGGCTCAAGTGTTAGCAAAAACCTGGAAAGTGGTAACTGGGAAGGACCAGATCCTTTAATAACCTGGGGAAGAGGTTATGCTTGTGTCTCCACAGGTCACGGTCCCCGGTGGTTACCAGCAAGGTGTGTGCGACCACACCTGAGGCGTGAGAGGCAGCTTTTGGTGGACACTCAGGAGCCAGCTGTGGGTGCTGTGGGTGCCCCTGTGCCGACAGTTTGCGGTCTCTTCGACTGATCATTTAAGCAGAATGGATGGGTAATGCTTGCTGCTGCAATAGGACAAAATACACTATCTCAGTCCTTAATCACACTACGGTTGCCAACTCTTTTAAGAGAAAATGCTAACAGTACTTGCAACTCCTTGATGAAATATGTAGGCTTACTAGTCACTAGTGAAAGATGTAGCTTAGACAAAATGTAGTTATTAATAAGGATGAAATGCTATAAGAATGTGTGTATTCAACTTCCTTTCTTTAGCCATATCAAGAATTAGGAACTTAAGTGTTTAACCTTATTAGAAACTCCCTTGGTTTTGCCCCTTGAGTGGTGGCCAGGCTCTGGGTGGAACCCAACAGGAGGATGAAATCAGATGTTTCCGCTCAAAGAAAATTGCCAGTTATTTTGGCCTGTTGATTTAGAGGCTGGACCTGCTTGCAGCGATGTTGGATGCCTCACCTACGGATGGACGCATCGCGTAGGATTTCCGGTTTGCGAGGAAGGGCACTCTAAATTCTCGCTGCATCCAGGGTTCCCCAGCAATTGTGGATCTGAATGTTAGTACCCCATTAAGTAAGTGTGCTATTCTGTATTTTCCTTACTGGTTATTTTTGTAGTATTTCGTCATATCCCCTAATTATGTGTACTGAAATTAGCCTCCTCTTTTTAACTAGTAACTGTAACTGCTCTATTGTTTCTAGCATTCTGTGAAACTATTTTAAGTATGCTGTGTGTTTTGAAGTTTGCCTAACCCTTAATTGATAAAGTCTCGAAATAAGTCTTGCAGGTGCAGCTGCAAAACAAAGAAAGGGGAGATGTGGGAGGCATTGGCCTGTCAGCCTTACACAGCCTCTAAGCAATAGCTAGGGTTGATGAAGAACAGGCCTTGGAAGATAGATAAGAAACTGCTGAGTTGTGCCAGGGGGGCAGGGAAAAACAGCGGACAGCTGCAACACTGAACTGTGAAAAAGCACTAAGCTGTGAGAAGTTACCATCGCGGTAGGGCGGAATGTGCCAGGGAATATGGGAAATTAGTTCAATTGACCCATGAAACTGATAATGGACCAGCCTATACCGCTCAAAAATTCGCTCATTTTTGTCAACTCTGGGGTATACGTCACATCACAGCTATACCACATTCCCCCACGGGGCAAGCCATAGTGGAGAGAGCACATCAAACTTTAAAGGTGCTTTTGCGAAAACAAAAAGGGGGAGAGGTCTTGGCTGCTGCAGAACCACTGGCAAAAGCGGTGTATGTGTTAAATTACTTACAGCTCACAGGTGATAGGGAGGAACCACCAGTAGTAATACATAGTTTGGGTCTGAAATCTGGTATAAGCCGGTGTAGAGATGGTGCTTTTGCTCTGGATCTGAAATCCGATATAAGCCGGTGTGGAGATGGTGCTTTTGCTCAGTACAAAGATGTTGCTACAGGAGAGTGGAAAGGACCTGTGGAACTAACAATGACGGGTCGAGGCTATGCCTGCGTTATTACCGATACCGGCACTAGATGGGTTCCGAGTCAATGGGTGCGACCCTGGAAGAAGGAAGTTAAGAAAGATGAAACAGAAACCGAATGAGATATTAACTTGGAGCAAGGGTTATGTTTGTGTTTTCACAGATGCCGGCTCTCGCTGGGTTCCTGCTCGGTGTGTTCGGCCTGTATTGGAACCTGCCTCAGGGTGAAGGATGGGTGGTCTCACAGCCAAATACCACCGCAAGCCCTGAAAATCCGTTCTCTACATGCTTGGTAGAAATACCTGTGGATACATGGCTGAACTCACTGCAGTTTTGGCTTAGCAAACAAACTAATGCTACTTCTTTGGCTTTAAGTGGTCTTTTAACTGATGCTGATAGTGTCAGACATGATACGTTACAAAATAGAGCTGCGATTGACTTTTGCTTCTAGCGCAAGGACATGGCTGTGCTGAATTTGGAGGAATGTGTTGTATGAATCTATCCGATCATTCAGAATCTATTTTTAAAAGCATTCAGCAATTGAAGGATGGAGTCAAACGCTTAACAGAAGATGATGGCTTGGACTGGCTGACAAGGATGTTTAAAGGTTGGGGATTATCTGGTGGGTTGAAAATGTTAATCAAAACTGTCGGAGTAGTCCTTTTGAGTGTAGTGACTGTGCTCTCAACGTTGCCTTGCCTTATAGGCCTTCTGCAAAGGGCCCTGCAGAGGACTGTCGGTGCAATGTTTTTAGCACAGGACCACAGGGGGGTCTGGATCCCTCAAAAACAAAAAGGGGGATTTGTGGAATTGCTGGAGAACAATGAACATGTTGTGAGCGATCCAGACCAAGGGGCCTCACTGTAACAACAGGCTGCAGCTGTGTTCAAGGACATAAACAAGGCCGAGATGGATTGAGAAACTACATTCCTTCCCAAGAGATAAAGAAGTTGGACTGTCGAAAACAGGGGGTCTACCTAGTGGGAGAGCAGCGCGTGGACACCACACCGGGACCAATCATAGAGGGCAGAAGGGCGTGTGAACAAGTAGCTTTAGCCTATTAGCAATAAGATAGCGGCGCGTGAAGCTTGTGATAGAGTATAAACTGCTGTGTAGCCTTTAATAAAGGGGCATCAACTTGATCACATTGGTCGTATAAGTTGTGTCCGGAACTTCCGCGTCAGCAGGCATGAGCTCTACTGGAATGTACATAATGTCCCCTCATTTGCCCAGGCAGCTGAGCCTTTCCCTTTTCCCCTATGAGATTGGCATTGACAACTCCCTATGGCTTACCCACTCCTACTTAGACACAGAGCCAGATCATCAGATGGAAAGGGAAAGGGGATAAATTGACCTGGTTCTGTTAAAAACCACTAGACAAGGCTGTGTGATGTGACATGCCTTTGTTGCAGGTTAGAAACATGCCATGGCTCTTGATAGCAGAACTTGCCATTGCAGAGCCCATCAAATACTTTCTGCCCAGTGTTGGTCAAATTCCCTCGAATTTACTTTACAGGGACTCTAAAAGTGCAATATTTATCCCTGAGTTTTCCAGCGCTCAGCTCTTCTGCTCTGCAATTACACAGCACCACAGCCCTTCCTTAAAGAGCCTCTGACGACCTGCTGGTTTCACCACTCCGTAACACCAGCCCTCTAACTACAAGCTACATTTAAAGTCTTCCAATGAGTTGAGTCACCAGACAGTTTCAGCCTCACACTGATGCAGTCAAAGCCTCTGGAATCCAAAGCTTTCAACTCCTAAAAAGAACACAGTTTCCATGCCTTTTGTCTGTGAGGCATCTTAATCCTTTTAATTAGTTTTGCTGGAGATTTCCACTAATGCCAATGCAAAGATAGTCATCCCGTAAATGAGTAAGAGTTTATGTATATGGTGGAAATTAAAGAGTTTTCACACATCTAAGAGCCACATCATTACTAAATGACAAAGTCTACTCGCACATTTATATGTTACATAAGCACTAATGTTTTTACTGCATATATGGGCAAAAGCCTCTTTATTTTTTCCCAAAGAGATAGGGATATAGAGGAAGGAAGCACCATGTCATTATATATATGCATGTGTATATATATAAGTGTACAGATACAAAAAAAAAAAAAGCAGAGTGGCAATTTGTCCAGCATAACAGACCATCTCACACTTTCTCAGTGAGCTCTGTGTTTGATCTGACAAACAGGCCCCTATTAGAAGAGTACGGCGAAGTATCACCACATCAGTTCCTGTAGAAAACCTTTTACAGGAAACACTTTGTCGCTGGTGATCTATTGGTCATTCAGCAAAACCTTCCAAATCCACCGTGGAGGACGGAAAAGCAAAAGACCAGCTTCTGATTTCAGCTACAGCAGTGCAAGTCCTGAATAACTCCCTGGGACTGAGACAAGTCTTCAGTTTCCACAACAGGTTTATCCATATAAGCTGATACAGGTGCAGAAAACTCTGCTATCTCAGAATTTGCTTTTTCCAAAAGTAGAGTTGCTTCAGTCCAAGCAGAAACAACATGGTCAGAGAAACCATAAAATATCTGCTTTATCCTAACCAAATTAAACACTTCTGCAGCTCAGCCCAACATAGGTCTGAAAAACCTACATTGCCATCACCACTATTAAACTTTGTTAAGTCAGCCCCTGATGCTTCACTTCTTAACAAGGCAGTTATTTGTTTCCCAGGCAATCACTGGCACCTGCCTGCCTTTTAAAATCAAATAGTAAATGAATATGAGGAAAGTGAGATGAAGTAAAGGAGATTTAATAAAGAGAATCCTCGCTGCAGAGGGAATTTCTTTGGCAGTGATTACATTACTAATTGATCAGCACATTGCCTGAGAGAAGCCAGAGACAACAATTATACTTAGTACTGTAGCTGAAAGCAATGCAGTCAACTACCTCCTCGGCTTTCGCTGTCTGCTGGTTTCACCTGGATCGGTCTGTTCATCTATAAGAAAGAGCAAAGAGAGACACATAATTAATTGTGGAATCAAACATTCATATACAGAGGCTTGCTATGTTTTTTACCATGCATCATATTTAGCACCAGAATTTACTCCATGAGGGGGGAAAAAATGAATTAGTAAGCAAGGAAGTAACCACAGAGTACAGGCTGCTTCTTGGTCTGAGGTAAATCAGCGTCATCCCATTTACCTGACAGTGGCTCTGTTGAATCACATTGGGAGAGGGATCTGACTCACTTCACATAGGTCATAAAATTTTAAACATAACTTTTTAAATTTCTAATAGTTTCCTCTGGAAACACTACTGTGTCAGAACAGAAATGCTTTGTCAGAACATCAGGATCAGTGAAACTTTAATTGCAAAGATTTCTTGAGATTGACATGATGAAAAGAAAATGGAAAAATTAATTTCACCTCCACTGTAGCTCAGTAGGATAGTCACCTATAACACAGCAGACTAGCAGACTCCATTTCGTACTTGGGGAATAGGATTTGGATCTGGTTCGTCCACATGCTGCAGGAGTGCTGGCTATTAAGAATTTTTTTTGGGGGAAAGGATAGGATACAAGTCAAAACATCTCCCTCTGTTACTTTTTCAAACAACTTTTTCCTTTCTCACATCAGAACATAAGCAGGTATAAAAAACTTGCCATCATGCTGTGAACAGGATTTCTGTTGTCTAACTTACCCCTCTCTCTCAACAAAAGTGCTAGGGACCATCATTATCCCCAGAGCTGCTCCCTCCCAGGAGAGAGGGCAACAGATGTCCACAATCATCTTCACTGGTCCTGCCTAACACAATGTGGGTGCCTTATGAACAGGGGTGAGGATATATCCCTCCTGTTAATAGCTAGAGATGCAGATTGGATCAGAACCAGCTGAGATTTTCATCTGAAGGCCCTTCCCTGCCTCTTCCTCCATGTCACTTAAAGCAATCCACACACTATGCAGATGGACTATTCAAAATATCTTTCTGTGTGTGACCACCCCTGAGTGGAATGAAATTATCCTTTAGATTTGGCAACCAAAGAAAGTGAAAGTTCAAACAGGCATCACAAGGAGCAGGAAGTCAGAAGGCAATGGGAATCTCCCGACATACTGCTTCCCAATAAAATCAGACCACAAACTGGCTTAGTGTCTGTGAGAGACTGAAGTGTCAAATGGCTGTCTCAAAGCTTGCTTGTGTCTGTGCAAACCTCAAGGACCAGCTGTGGCCTTTGGATTAGTCTAAAGAATGTCACCCAAGGAAGCAGGAGTGTATTGAAGGATGCACCCCCCACTCCCTTGCAGTTGCATTGTCAAACTCCTTAGATAAGCCTCAAAGGGGGAGACATGGACTGAGTGAAAACAAATGTTTATCAAGTGGCTCCATCATGTAGCCATTTGTGGCTCTATTGTGTATGCCAGACACCATGCATGCATTGCTAATGAACTGATAAAAGGTGAGCATTTCTGCCCCAGAAGCTGGATGATTGCTCAAGAAGCATGAAGTCAGAAAAAACCTGTGGACCTGAGAAAAAACTAAAGGTGGGCAGATATGCTAATCAGCTGATATGATGAATTTAAAAGGCAACAGAAAACTTTGCTGTGTGTGCACCCGCTATCGAAGCTAGATCCATGTGCGCCCACCACCGAAGAACCTAAGAACTGAGGACCAATGGGACACTGCTGGATCCATGGTGGTGACTATTCTTGCGATTCTATTCTGGATGCTTGCTTGACTTCTGTCTTTTCCTTCTATTCTGTCCTATCACTACCCCTCTTCACTTTTAATAATAAAAACTGGTTTGGGTGTATGGCATTTGACCTCGTTTGTGTCTTAATCTCGCTCTTGGGATCATATTGAAACCTCCCCCGACATTGGATGGGGACAGTGTCACAGGGTGCCTTCAGGTGATGCTGTCCCTCCCTTATTTGTGTCTAATCACAGTTGGGCAGCAAGGCTGTTAGTTTTCTTTTATCTTTTTTCCCCTAATTTCCCTTTTTTTTTTAAAAAAGTAGTTCATAATCATTTAGAATTATTCTAATTGCTCTGCACACATATTTAGTAATAAAAAGTTGTCAATCTGGCTGACAAGTAGCTTAAGATGATGGAGAGCCTAGCAGATGCTGCTGCATTGTTGTCTCAAGAGGGAAATGTACTTAGCCATAAACTGACTACAGTTAGATTCACACTTGGGAAGAGAAAGATCAATGGCTCCAGATGCTACTGAGCAATTTCTGCTCTCCTGTATGCCTGTATCATCCAACAAACTCCAGACAGTTGAAGTGCTAAAACCAACAAAGAACCTGGTACTGGATAAACCTTGTATCAACCTCTGTTTCTGCAACTGTAAAGACCTGTCGCTCACACGTATATCACAAGATATTAGCAGGACTGGAGGTGATATATTTAGCAGCAGCAAGATGGACATCCTGCCATAGGGCTCCTGTAACCACATGTGAGCAGCTAGCTGTTACAGACATTTAAAGATCTGACATCACACAGATGAGAAGGGTAATTTATGTCATGTAACTACAAATGTCTAAAAAGTGTAATTTTAAGCCACTCTTAAGATTTTTCTCTGAGATGAAAAGCATGAATGGTCTTCTGCAGTGCCTATTCCTCTCCACTGATCATAAAGGTAGTCTATGCAGTTAGAGTTAGGTGAGATGAATGCCATCTTTGTTCTCATGTGCAAGATAATGAAGACAAACTACCCAGTTACTGTTCTTTAACTTCCCCCAGCTGCTCAACCACTGATATTGGTTTGCCTTTACAGCAGGATGGTCTTGACACCATCCGTGTACTAAGGTCTGACTTGAGAGCTGTTAACTTTTGACAGCTGCATTCATTCTATATATTATGGGTTCCTAAGGGGAATATAATAGCTAATCTAATCCAATCGTCAGAGGAGGGTGGTCAGAGGTCCCTAGTGCTTATTCCAAGATAGCCAGAACCTGCATCACAAGCAGTTAGTAAGAGAAATAGTAACAGTAGCCAGGAATTTATAGGAGGTGTGCTGCATACAGTCCTAGGAGGCAATGTCTGGAGTCCAAAAAGGGCACAGCCTTGCAATGCAAAACTCCATAAATTTACCAATGTAGGTACTAATCTGAAGCCTGATGAAGGCTGTGGAAATCTCCACTGAACTCAAGTAAACTTTGGATCCAGCCTTTAGAAAAAACTAGACAGAGCTCTTTCTACTTGTTGTTGAGTTGGATGCGGTCAGTCTGCAAAAGGCAGAGATCATCAGATCTCATCAGCAAAAATGAGAGGAGACTAATATTTGTTTGGGGTGGGTTTTTTTTGAGACTGGGGCATGAGAAAAAGAAGACAAAACCAAGAAAGGGAAAAAAAGAGGGAGGGAATGAGCATCCAACAGAGGAAGAAAAAACTGGGGAAATTAATAAGTAAAAGGCTAGTGTAATTTAATGTATGCTATGATTTATATACTTGACAATTTCTTAATAGACCAAAGAGAGAGTGCTGCCTGCACAGAGCCCATAATACAAATTGAGATCATCTTGACATGAAAGACACCAATTATAGGGAGAAACAGAGAGGAAAATAATTGTTTCCTTCCTCCATCTATGGAATTTTTTTTTTTTTTTTTTACACAGACACTCTGTGAGCAAGGATCTGGCATAGGGAGCAGAAAAGGGCTAAGTGGGGAAATAAAATGGCAGAAAGTTGTACCTTCCCCAGTCTGGAGAAATGCCTTCTTGGGGAGAAGGGAATTCAGAGGTTCAAGCTCTCTGCTTATTCTTCATCTGGGAGTTTTCATGGATTTAATGCAAAGAAACCAAAGTTTATATTCCAAACTGCAGTCTTCTGAATAGTGGTTAGGGAAATATTGATATGGACATCGTTAATATCTGTCCTGTCTTGGTGGACCCTGAGAGTGTGATAAGAGAAAGAACATTTGCCAGTCAGCAAATCTGATTAATACCATGGGTATCCACATGAGATCATAGGCACTACAGATGTGGCTGTGAGGTTTTATTGATCTCTAGCACTAGAAGTCTTCAAAAGAGATTTAGCAACATGGGAAAAGACCTAGGTAGGCTGATCCGGCATTTGAACTGACAGATGGACTGTGTTAGGCTCTCCTCTAGGATGTGCTACACCTCTGTCCATTGCAATGGTTCTTCTTTCCTCTGTCCATGGATGCTTTTTGTGCTCTCCTTTGAAATATGATCATGGTTCCTTAGTCTGTATTATCCCTGTTGGGCTGCCACAGTGAAAGGAGTATACCATTTTACCATTAGTTAACTCAGAAATATTTAATCTCCTCTTTAGCCTTCCTCCTATTCTTTAGGACCTGACTAAAAAATTTTATTCTCTATATAAACTGTGAAGATTCCTGGCATTATGATACCAGAATGCCTAATAGTCATAAAACCATTATAAGTCAGGACAATATGTTTCTCATTCATGATTCAGAATCTAATTTGGCTGCAAATTTACTTTGAAGTGCTGTACTCAACATAAGAGAGGTGTGCTGAGGACCACTGAGGCACAAAGGGATTTAGGCAAGAGCCAAAAAATTTAATTTGGGTTTCTACTTACATATGACAGACCCAATTTTCAAAGGGGTGGCAAGGAAAATGCAAACCAGAGTTTTATTCACAACTGTGTTCCCAGTGTGGCCTCAGGCAAAGCCTGTGTCTCAGATTCCCTGTCTGTATTGGGAACTATGGGCACTGAGTACCACTACAGCTGTGAATCAGCCCCATATCAGGAAGTGGGATTGCACATCCTATTTCCACAAATGCCATAAGCACTTGGGTTGATGGAGGAGTTAGTTAGAACTTCAGGTGCGTCACACTTCAGGTTTTCCTTTGATCCTGTGCACATTCATTTCTGCTGAAAACCACCTTTACTATCACCTTTGCACACCTTGAACAAGATGATGGTACTTGTTATACTTCATACTTTTCATTTTGGCTTTTCCTTCCTTTTGCTTAAAACCAACCCATTTAAATAATGCCAGATGTCAACCTCTCACACCAACTTGCCACTTGCCCCACCTACCCCCACCCCAATCCTCTCTGCAAGTAGAAACATGACATCATTTTTCATGTCCAATTACAGCCACTCTGGTGCCACTGTTAAAAGATAGCACAGGTACTCCTGTCAAAAAGGGTTTGAGTTACAAGAAGCAATGAATTACAGCAAGCCCTTTTTCAGTTCTCCACAGAAATGAAATGTCAGAGCTTGCTGCTGTATTTTTCTCAGCACCATCAGCTATGGGTCACTGCAGGAATTAGACAGGGGACAGATGCTTTTCTGCATCATTATTTTTCTTTTCCTAAGTGTGACAGTCCGATGAAACCATAGTTAATGTCTCAAACATCCGATAAAGAACTTTAGCAAAGGAAATGGTTTCTATGGAAACGCTGGGGCTGTGTAGGTAATGGCAGGGACGCGCGGTCAGAGGAGGAGGTCCCACAGAGTTTGGACCATACTTTTTGGAGGCTGAACTTCCCTATCTTGAGCTACTCCATAAAGAGCCAATAGAGAAGCTGTTTTCACGATGCATGTGCCAAGAGGAAAGGTCAGATAATGGTCATACCTGCGGGGAGGGGGGAGTAACTCCCCAACGACCCCCAAGCCCACTGACCCATTTCCAGAAGAATCTGAAGATACAAACTACGCATGTACCAAAAGCAAGAAGAATTCTAGAAGCATAAACTGTGCATGATGCCTAATTAGCCTAATGAGTCCAAGTGCCCACCCAGAGGAGGGGCAAGGAATTATAAAAGGACACAAGTCAGAGCCCTGGGTGGTGGCACCCCTCTGGAATTGGACCCCTAGGCTAGCTGGACTAATGATGGAACCAGGACTGGTGAAATCTTCCTTTTTGTCATTTTCTGTCGCTCTCTTTTCCTTTATTTCTCCCTTTTTCTCTCCCATTCTTATTCTATATGCCTGCATATAAGGCAAGGCTTGTTAGGGCATGTTTGAGGCTTGTCAGGGTATGTTATAAGACACTAGTCAGTGTAAGTTTAATGCCTGTTGCAGAGGTTGCAAAGATTACTGACAAAGTTTCATGCCAATTATCTGTTGTGAGCGAATAAAAATTGAGTTTTGTGAATTGAAGAATCCTTGGTGTCGATTCACCTTAATCCTGACCTGGGAATTGGTGTATCTGAGTTGTCATTCTGAGAAATTGGGATGTGACACTAAGGTTATCATTTTCTCCTCCACCAACCTTTTTCTGCTCCCTCTGGCTTTGATATTAATTTAGAGCAGGTAGAAGGATCACCTGGGATAGAAGAGTAGGAAGCAGACACAGCTGATTTCTCACTGTCTACATCTTTCTTTTTCTCACTGTTCCTACTGCCCTTTCCTTTTTTGTTTCACTTTTTCATTAGTCATTAATATGTCTGGAGTTTCTAGCCAGGACTAAGGCTCTACCAGGCTTGAGAATGGACAAATACAGAGATAAAAAGAAGAAAGGGATAAAAATAAAAAAGGATGGAGACACCCTGAATAGCTTCAAATGTGATCTGAGACATGAAGGAAAATTGAGGAGGAGACTACTGAGGATCATTGAAATGCCACTAATGGTTAGGAGGACCATGTCCAAGGCAGAAGAGAGCTGTGTTGGAGATAATCTGCTGGTTGTGCTTAAGGGAGAAATCACTTCAGGAGACAAAAAAAAGTGATTCTAGAGCTTATATGATCTATAAGACCATGGAAGATGACCACAGTGATCATCTATCTAATAACAGTATTTCTACCCCTCTTTAGAGGGCTTAAGAACAGATTGGGGGGGTTGATTAAGGCTTTGTATCAAAAACTGTGAGGAAAGGTATTCTATCGTCCATGTTTCCTGAAGATCCCAAAAAGCCAGTCTGGTACTGTGCAGAACGTAGAGGTATTAACCTCTGACAAGGCCTGTTTCCAACTCTATACTGACCTTCTGGATTAATTTGGACATATCATTACATCTGTCTCTTATCTTTCTCATCTACATCTTTCTCAGCTTTCTCTTCTGTACAATGAAGATAAAGATACCCTAATGTACCATGAAGGTGGTTGATGAAAAAAATGTATATAAATCTGGTGTTAAACAAACAAACATCCAGTCATTTCTATGCCTGAATTATGTGGACAGATATAATGGCAAATAACAAACTCTTCATACTCAGTCATGTTTTGTTATGTTTGGTATTGCTCAGGCATCAGCCCTCTAAATCAGTGATGAAACACTGCTGTGACCTAATCACAAAGGATAGGATGGTGATGTGAACTAGCAGGTCATAGCAAATGCTTACTGGGTACTACTGTATCTCTGTAGATGCTGGCTAGCCTCATGGAAGAAAATCCCATCCCAGAACAACTTGCTTCCTAAAGATGCCATGTAGTTCTTGGTGATCTCATGACATAGCTCAGATGTTAATTGGAGGTATGAATAGTTTAATAACTATCCTGAAATTTCCAGAAAATATGGTTACTCCTTATTTCTTCAGTGGTAAAGGTTTTTCTGTTCAAAATCTACCCCTCAAAACACTAAGAGGAATTTCATTTTACCAGTTCTGCCAACTTTTTGGGGGCCTGCCATGTACACAATAGTAATTCCTCTGAAGTCAACACAGCTATTTATGTGAGTAAAGGTACTGGCAGGAATGTGTTTGTAGGAGTGGGTCATAACTTTTAAAGCATTGAGCAAAATCTGCCATGATTGAAGGCCCTAAGGAAATGCAAAGTATATTAGTGTCAAAGTTGGAAAGGCCAAGAAAATAACCTACAATTGAATTGTGTGTGTGTAATTGCAAAGTTCAAATAAATCATTCTGTACCTGATTCTGAGTGACATAATTGAATTACAGTGATCTAAACTAGATAGCCATAATAGTGAATCCAAAGCAGTCTCCTATCTCTGAAGAAAAAAACAAAGTCAAGGGCCCAGGTCCTCAGCTCAGGGAAATTTCTGTGAATGTTTCAGAATCAGTAAAGCTGCTTCAACATAGGTTAGCTACACAACCAGCCTTCTGTATTTGTATATTGCAGCTGTAAGGCATAGAGCAAAACCCTGTCCCCATGGGAATAGAGGTAAGTGCGTGCTGTGGCTACACGAATTGCCATGTGATTACACATTAAGCATATATTTGTGTGGGCAATGCAAATTGATACAATGTTGGATTAATGAAAGAGTAGGGAGAGGAGATGTTTTAGAAAGTTTGGTGAAAAAAATCATGTTGGCTTGCCTTGTGGGAAGCACTCACTAGTAATGCATTGCATCTGAAATGACTCTATCCCAAACCTTATCTGGCTAGTGGACTCTTAATTTCTCCCTACCATCCTCTTCCCTGTCTGACAAGATGTGTGTCAGACATGTACACAAATAGATGAGAAGACCTGAAATGGGAATGTATGAGATATGAAAAAAAATCTTGAAGAGTCTGACCTTTACAAATTAGTCAATGCTCTGGTGCCTACCCCTGAGAATGATTGCTACTGGCCATCCCTGCACCCTGAGAGTATTTTCTATATATCATATAAAACACATTATAATCCATCCATCTAACTATTGATTCATCTTTCCAGTTGTCTCATGTATATAGATGAACCTAGAGGGAGCTTAAGTTCAGTTCAGGATCATGTGCAGAACCCTATGGCTTCAAATCCAAAACTTTCTTCCTGCAGAACAGTTTGGGCTTGAGTTTGAAGAAACCACTGATCTTGTTAATAGCAAAATAAAATCTTTCCAATACAACAAATCATTTGGTTTGTACTTGGGGAAGCTGAACATGTAGTGCTCAACCTCACGTTGCCTTGTGGGGAGGGGTAAAGGGGGAACTCAGTCCTGGCAGGTTTGAGGGCAGTAAGAGGAAAAAAACACAGGATGCTTGGAACAACAAAGCCTTATTTTCCAAAATGAGAGAGACAGCACTGCTTTTTTTTTTGAGTATTTATATCTTATAAGTACTGTTTCATATGCAAATCTGCACGTGAAAGAGACAGCAAGAGATCCCCTTAAAGCTCTGGGCAGTCACACAGTACAAATGATGTTCGATAGGTCTACTTTCACCTGCTAGACTGTGCCACCACACACACAGTGTGCCCTAAGTTACTGCTGCTCTGATCATCCACATGGGTATTTATTTGCACTCATGGATCTTTCCTGGCTTGTGCACTTGAGTTTTCTTTCCTAGGAAAGAAGGGGGCCTAGTGGATGCTGACTTTAGCTTGGGAAATGTGTCTGTAGTCCCAGACCCCTTGCATATGTGATAAGTCCCTGGACATTTAGTGAGGATACTCAAGCATGTAAAGAGTCCCAGGATTGTCCCACTAGTGATGCTAAGCTATATAAAAGGGTCTATTTGTCTGTGTATCCTGACAGCAGAGGTGTAAGTTTTGAAGGGACACCCTGCTCATTAAATCTAGTTCCCTGCTGCTACCATGAGCAATCACAATGTGAAATTCTGTTTGTAAACACATCAAATTCTAATATAAAATGAAGCTAGTCTATTGCTGTCCTTTCTTCCCTTCTTCCCTAATATCAGTAGGGATAAGCTTTTCCACAATCTCACCTCTCTTCTAATTTCCCACCTGAGTTTATTTCAAGATATCTACATCCATTTTTAAAATGTGCCCAAACCACCTTTTATCTAAAATCACTCTTCTCTATTCCTGGCATTTTCTATTAGCCAACTCTTCATGCTTTTAGTAGAAAGCAACCACATTCTCTTTTGGCCTAGATATTGTGATCCCAAACTCTTTCAGGGCAGAGCAACAGCATGATACACACATATGAAGATAGTCCATATAGAGACAACCAAGATAACCTTAAACTACCCAGCATGGCTAGTGAATAACTATCTATCTGGCAACATAGAACTTAAATGAGTGATGTGAATATGTGGCAAGGGTCCTAGATCAGTTTTGCAATGTGTACTGAGTTCAGGTGTTTGCAATTGTAGGTTTATCTGTGCCTGCACTGCCTAGTTGAAAGCTTGCTCTCAGACCTTGTATTTGAGTTGTCTCACAGATGCTCTCTGTGTTGGTCTGCTCTGAGGTTGCCCAGCTCTGCCTGCAGTTGGTGTTCACCCAGGCAGAGACACAGTTTGGAGTATGCTCAGGAGCTGCCTTCATGACCGACACCCACCTCGCTACATTCTCCTTTCAGGTAGTTGTAGAGAGCGATAAGATTTCCCCTGAGTCTCCTTTTCTCCAGGCTAAACAACCCCAGTTCCCTCAGCCGCTCCTCGTAAGATTTGTGCTCTAGACCCTTCACCAGTCTCATTGCCCTTCTTTGGACATGCTCCAGCACCTCAATGAAAAATATTTTTTTTAAAAAAGCAAACAAACAAGGAAAGACTCAGGGAAAGAATAAGATTATCTTAATCTTGACAGTGCCCCCTTAAAAAAAAATCTTCTGTGAAAGGACTTAGAGCATTAACTTTTTCTTCAGTCCTCTTTCACAGCTAGGAAATGGATATTAGGGGGGATTTTAAGCCCATCCAGCTGCCCAAATTAGTCCTCTGTTCTTAACAGCAAATGAATAAGCGCAAGCAGGAACCTTGCAAATATTAGTATAGCCTTCAAAATGAGGAGAAAACAAAAATCTTTAGCTTCCCAAACATTTCCTGAATTGGGAAAAGCATGGAAGTTTTAAAAAACAAAACAAAACCCCCCAATCTTTCCAGATTCCAGATCCTCATAGTCAATGCAATTCCCTGTGCTGGTTTCAGCCCATATAGAATCAAGCCCTCCAATGCAAAAGGAGCCACCCCTCACCCCCATCTATGTATAACTGGTATCATCTGGTCCTACGTTTTGACAATTATCTATAACACAATTACCAGACTGATGAGTATCACTGATTAAGTATGCCATCCTTCAAAGTTGATCTGGGCACTTACAATAAACAAACACCTTGGTTGGGTAACAAAGGTGATTTTCTGTGTCTGTTCCAGCCAGCAAATGCTAGCAATCCTATTCCACCATGTAAGGGATGTGGTTGGAGATTCCCAGGGATTCGTTTCTGATCTGTTATTCATGTGGAGATGCTTCTCTTCTAGTCCCTGACTGTACCTGGTTTCCCCACTCCTGAATGATAAATATTTCCTCTCCACTGAGAGCTATCTAACAAGAGCGATGTCTGATATTAATGCATAGCTGATGCTTTCCTCTATGCCTAAACATTGCCTGCCTTTCTTTTCCACCCTGAACAACCACTTTTTTTTTCTTTTTTTTTTTTGCATCAACATGTACCAAAGCATTAAACAAGACATTCCATTAATTTCTTCATCATCATAACTTAAGCCTGGGCCATACCCTTTAAATATTCATTCAGCTATGAAAACTGGGCATTAAAATTTTAACAATGTCAAGCTCATTTGAAGTGAGTTCCTGAGGGACTATTATGATACAATTAGAATAAATATGATGATTGATTTGGTGTAAAGGTTCACCTGTCCACATCTGTTAGTGGCCAGAAGCAGCATGCCACCTCTGGCATCGCAGCTGATATAGCTCCAATTTATTTACTCCCTTCCTCCTCACCCCCATTTGCTTTTCACTTGCTTGCGAGCTTGACCCCCTCACTTGCTTGCATAGTGTGTTCAGCTTGGATAAAGTTGGAAGAGGCAAACCAGAGAGGCCTCATCAAGAAGACACGACTCATCCAACTGCATTTTCCTCCCTCCTTTCCCTTCTTGTGCTGTGTCATTTGATTAAAGACAGAGCATTGATCAGAGCCACTAGAAGTTCAGCTATAAACTTTCTGGTGGTATTAGCCATTAGCCTTTTTACAGCATGTGTCTGAACTCCCAGGGTCTGATTTTTCTGTGTGGATCGGTAGCAAGCCTAAGCAGCATTGACATATTTGAACCAGTGCGGAGAACAAAGCTTGATGCTTTCTAGCAGCATCCTTCCAAAATCACAGCAGAGAAATATTCTCAAGATGTGACGCTGATAGTAAAAAAACCACAAAGAGGGATACCGATCAAGAAATCACACTACTTAAGGAACCTTCCGTTTCAAACACAGGATATTCTCTAATATACAGACAGATAATTAAAAGATTTTGGTCCACTGGGTGCTGAGCATATTTGAAAATTTGGGCCAGATTGTACTTTCTCTCTCTGCAGTGAGAATTGGGTACTACATGTTTTAAATATGAAATGAGATACATTGAAGCTGTGAGCACTGAAAACAATCATGGGGTGTTATTTTTTAGATCATCTACTTTAAATAAACTACTCATTAATTATTTGAATTAGGGTATAATGCAAACCTCTCTGTATTTAAATAGTATTTAAAGGTAATGCTGATCTAGCCATTCTTACAAGCACTTCCACTGTTTCTAGGTTTTGGGGCTTTACCATCAGTGTCCTGACATATGGTGCTTTCCTTATGTGGTGGTTTAGTCCCTGCCGGGGTCTGAGACCACGCGGCCGCTGCCCCTCCCCCACAAAGGGAGTAAAATATAAAACACCGGGCTGAGATAAGGAAAGGTTTAATACAACAGAGCAACAGCAACACAACAAACAACAACAATAACAATAACAGTGATAACAATGAACAGAGCAAGATATCTACCAATACAGCAGTGAGCACAGAGCGATGGCATAACACACGTGTTAACCGACTGTCTCACGCTGCCGCGCTTGGGCGCCCGGATGTGACATCAGCATGGTATCTGAATAACCCGGCTAGAGCTCCCCCCCCACTGCTGGGGAAACTTAACCCTATCCTAGCTAAACCAGGACATAATCCACCCCTTTATTCTATACCATGTGCGTCACATCCAGCTGCCATTTAGCAATTAGCATTAACAAAGAAAAATTAACAAAAGCACAGTATAACTCACGGTGTGTTTTCACCCACAATCAAGTCCCCTTGTGGCACACATCGGACCTCTCCATCCTTCTGCATCACCCACCAGGTGCACCCAGGTCCTTGAGGAAAAACAACCCCGTGGATGGGTTTGCCTTTGCCCGGCGCAGGACTAACCCAGACCATTTTTCCCAGCAGGTCCCTCATGAGCACCACAGGGACTTTATCCCCGTCTACAGCACGTGGAAGTCTTGACTGAGCCGGGCCAGCTCAATTGGCAGATCCTCTTGTGTTTACTAACCAAGTGGCCTTTGTCAGATGTGTGTCCCAGTGTTTGAAGGTTCCACCCCGCATTGCTCTCAATGTAGTTTTTAACAGTCCATTGTAGCGCTCGATCTTCCCAGAGGCTGGTGCGTAGTAGGGGATGTGGTAGAGCCACTCGATGCCGTGTTCTTCTGCCCAGGCATCTATGAGGTTATTTCGGAAGTGAGTCCCATTGTCCGACTCAATCCTCTCTGGGGTGCCGTGTCACCACAGGACTGGGTCTTCAAGGCCCAGGATGGTGTTCCGGGCGGTGGCATGGGACACTGGATAAGTTTTGAGCCATCCAGTGGTTGCTTCCACCATTGTGAGCACATGGCGCTTGCCTTGGCAGGTCGGTGGCAGTGTGATGTAGTCGATCTGCCAGGCCTCTCCATATTTATATTTCAGCCATCGATCTTCATTCTGCTGGGGCTTCACCCATTTGGCTTGTTTGATTGCAGCACACGTCTCACATCCGTGGATGATCTCTGCGATGGTGTCAATGGTGAGGTCCACCCCTCGATCTCGAGCCCACCTGTATGTTGCATCTCTGCCTTGGTGGCCCGAGGTCTCATGGGCCCACCGGGCTATGAACAGTTCACCTTTACGCTGCCAGTCCAAGTCCACCTGAGCCACTCCGATCTTAGCAGCCTGGTCCACCTGCTGGTTGTGTTGATGTTCATCAGTGGCCCGACTCTTGGGTATATGGGCGTCCACATGGCGCACCTTCACAACGAGGTTCTCCACCCGGGATGCAATACCCTGCCATACTTCAGCGACCCAGATGGGTCTGCCCTTGCGTTGCCAGTTGTTCTGTTTCCATTGTTGCAACCACATCCACAGGGCACTTGCCACCACCCACGAGTCAGTGTAGAGATAGAGCCTCGGCCACTTTTCTCGCTCAGCAATCTCCAAAGCCAATTGGGTGGCTTTCACCTCTGCGAACTGGCTCGATTCACCTGTCCCTCAACAGCTTCAGAGGTTTGTCGTGTGGGATGCCACACCACAGCCTTCCATCATCGATGTTTTCCCACAATGCGACAAGACCCATCAGTGAACAGGGCATATCGCTTCTGCTCATCTGGCAGCTCGTTATATGGTGGGGCCTCCTCAGCACGTTTCACCTCTTGTTCTGGTGGCATCCCAGCATCTTTGCTCTCTGGCCAGTTCATGATCATTTCCACTAATCCTGGGGGGTCGCGGTTCCCTATTCGAGCCCGTTGTGTTATCAACGCAACCCATTTACTCCACGTGACATCTGTTGCATGATGTGTGGAGGGAGCCTTTCCTTTGAACATCCATCCCAGCACCGGCAGTCGGGGTGCCAGGAGGAGCTGTGTCTCAGTGCCGACCACTTCTGAGGCAGCTCGAACTCCTTCGTATGCTGCCAGTATCTCCTTCTCAGTCAGGGTATAGTTAGCTTCAGAGCCTTTGTATCCCCGGCTCCAAAAGCCTAGAGGTCGGCCTCGGGATTCCCCATCTGCTCTCTGCCAAAGGCTCCAGGTAGGGCCATTCTCCTCGGCTGCAGTGTAGAGCACGTTCTTAATCTCCTGCCCTGTCCGGACTGGCCTGAGGGCCACTGCCTGGGTAATCTCCTGCTTAATTGGTTCAAAGGCTTGTTGTTGCTCTGGGCCCCATTTAAAATCATTCTTCTTGAGGGTTACGTGGTAGAGAGGGCTCACAATCAGGCTGTAGTTTGGGATGTGCATCCTCCAGAACCCCACAGCGCCCAGGAAAGACTGAGTCTCCTTTTTAGTGGTTGGTGGGGCCATGGCTGTTATCTTGTTTATCACCTCCATTGGGATGTGGCGACGCCCATCTTGCCATTTTATTCCTAGGAACTGAATCTCCCTTCCAGGCCCCTTAACTTTCTGTTGCTTGATGGCAAAACCAGCCTTCAGGAGGATTTCAATTACCTTCTTTCCTTTCTCAAAGACTTCCTCAGCTGTGTCCCCCCATACAATGATATCATCAATGAACTGCAGGTGTTCTGGAGCCCCACCTTTCTCCAGTGCAGTATGTACCAGTCTATGGCAAATGGTGGAGCTGTGTTTCCACCCCTGGGGCAATCGATTCCAGGTGTACTGGATACCCCTCCAAGTGAATGCAAACTGTGGCCTGCACTCTGGTGCTATTGGAATGGAGAAGAACGCGTTAGCGATGTCAATCGTGGCGTACCACTTGGCTGCCTTCGACTCCAGCTCATACTGGAGCTCTAGCATGTCCGGCACTGCAGCACTCATCGCTGGCGTAACTTCATTCAGGCCACGGTAGTCCACGGTCAGTCTCCATTCGCCATTAGGTTTTCTCACTGGCCATATAGGGCTGTTGAAAGGTGAGTGAGTCTTGCTGATCACCTTCTGGCTTTCTAGTCGACGCATCAGCTGATGGATGGGGACCAGGGAATCTCGGTTAGTGCGGTACTGCCGCCGGTGCACCGTCTTGGTAGCAGTTGGCACTCGCTGCTCTTCAACCTTAAGCGACCCCACCACCGAGGGGTCCTCTGAGAGACCGGGTAAGGTGGACAGTTGCTCAAACTCCTCCAGGGCAGCTATACCAAAGGCCCACCAGTACCCTTTTGGGTCTTTAAAGTACCCTCTCCTGAGGTAGTCTATACCTAGGATGCACGGGGCATCTGGGCCAGTCACAATGGGGTGCTTATGCCAGTCCTTCCCAGTTAAGCTTACTTCAGCTTCTAATAGGGTCAGCTGTTGGGACCCCCCTGTCACTCCGGAGATGCAGATGGATTCGACCCCACTGTGGCTTGATGGCATCAGGGTGCACTGTGCGCCAGTGTCTACCAAGGCCTTATATACTTGTGGTTCTGATGTGCCAGGCCATCGGATCCACACCTTCCAGTAAATCCGATTATCCCTTTCCTCCACCTGGCTGGAGGCAGGGCCCCTCTAATCCTGCTCACCATCACTCACTTGATCTAAGAGTGACTCCTGCAAGAATGACTTAGTGGTCCCCTCAAGAGGGTCAAGCATACTGCTGGCCATTCTATTCTGTCTGGGGGATTTCCGACTGGACACTGGAGCTGCATCTCTCTTGGAAGACTCCCCTTTCATGGTGGTCTTCCCTTTCAGCTGCTGTACTCGTGCAGCTAGGGCGGAAGTGGGCTGTCCATGCCACCTTCTCATGTTTTCCCCATGGTCGTGGAGGAAGAACCACAGGGTGCCCCGTGGCGTGTACCTTCTACCGCCCTTCTCTTGGGTGGGGAAACGCCTGCTTCTAATGGCTGAGACATTGGCCCGTGCAGGTGGAACGTAGGACATGTCCTGTTCCATTTTCTGGAGCCTCTGAGACAGTTCCTCTACAGCTGAAACCAAAGCATGTTGGGAGGAAGGGAGACTTCCCTCATATTGCCGGAGCTGGATAATCACTTCATCCACTGTTTGAGTCTGGGTGTCTTGCCACCAGGACGCTACTGCTAATGCTTTGGAATGTGCCTCTGGTCCACTTTGCAGGAACTTCCGCCACATCAGCTGTGTGCAAGGGGCCTGATCTGGATCCATTGGTGACCGCTCATCATTCAGATCACCATAGATCATGTCAAACACAGCCATTTCTCTGAGGTTTTGGATGCCTTTCTCCATGTCGGTCCATTTGCCTAACCGACATAGAACATCATCTTTGTATGGGTGCTTCTCCATCACACCGAGCAGGAGTCGCTTCCAAAGGCTGAGTATTTGAGCCTGTTTCCCTATTGCCTTGTCAATACCAGCCTGCTTGGCTAAAGGTCCCACCTGCTTGGCCTCTCTCCCCTCCAATTCAAAACCAGCAGCTCCACTATCCCAGCATCAGAGCAGCCAGGTACAAATTTGCTCACCTGGAAGGCGGCCGAAATCCTTCCGCATATCTCGCAACTCACTGAGGGATAGAGATCGGATGGTTACCTCTGGCTCTTCCTCCTGTTCTCGTGATGGGCCTGGTTCATCATCACTCTGTACACTGCGAGGGGATTTTTTGGTATATTTGGTTTTCCGTATTGGGGCGACTGATACAGGCACTGCCTGTCCCCCTGGCCCAGCTGCTGCACCAGTAGGTTCACTTTCAGACCCTGCAGGTCTTTCGCCCCTTGAGGGCAGTGATCAGTGTTAAGGGCGATGCGGTAAGCATGGGCAAGCCCCCAGCACATCGCAGCGAGTTGTGTCTCCCGGGGTGTGTCAGACTGGCAGCACACCTTTTCCAAACACTCCACCAGTTTATCAGGACTCTGCACTTGTTCGGGAGTGAAATCCCAGAACGTTGGGGGTGACCACTCACTCAGGTACTTGCCCATCTTCTCCCACATACCTAGCCATTTATAACTATCTGCCCCCGGGGCAGGTTTCCGGGTGGTGCCATTATTGGAGAAGTACCGCATGGCCCAAAACAAGATCTGACAGACATTTAGAAAGCACAGTGCCGCAAACACACTGGCCTGGGTGCTCCAGGGATAGCTGAAACTCTCAAAAACCGAGAGAATCTCTTCCCCTGGCTCACCCATAGAGGGGGTGAGACCCCAAAAAAAAGACCAGGCAGCAAACAGGTACCGGTTCACCCCCACAAGCAGTGATACAACCATATTATAAGCAGTCTGCAGCCAGTACAGCAAAACAAGACCCTTGACACATTTTCCACCGACAACAAACACCAGCACTAGGAGCACAGAGTGGATGTAAGGATTCATCCAGCCCCACCACGCAAGCAAGTTGGCCAGCATTGCAAACGTTTCTTATCAAACAAATGCAAATAAAAACATGAAAAATTACACCTAACAGATTTCTCTAACACACCTTCTCCTTTTGTCCTTATCTCAGCCCTCTCGTGCCCCACGTTGGGCGCCAAAAGTTGTGGTGGTTTAGTCCCTGCTGGGGTCTGAGACCACGCGGCCGCTGCCCTTCCCCCACAAAGGGAGTGAAATACAAAGCCCCGGGGCTGAGATAAGGAAAGGTTTAATACAACAGTGCAACAGCAACACAACAAACAACAATAACAATAACAGTAACAGTAATAACAATGAACAGAGAAAGATATCTACCAATACAGCAGTGAGAACAGAGCGATGGCATAACACACATGTTAACCGACCGTCTCGCGCTGCCGCGCTCTGGTGCCCGGATGTGACGTCAGCATGGTATCTGAATAACCCAGCTAGAGCTTCCCCCCACTGCTGGGGAAATTTAACCCTATCCTAGCTAAACCAGGACACCTTAAATCCTCAACTTCTGGACCCAAGCAACGTTTTCACAAGAATTTTAATTCCAGAATAAAATGCTCAAAATATAGATCAAATAAAATGAATATGTGAAAATAAAATCTCTCTTATTTATATTATCATATCATACATGATTGATCAGGATAATTTATGATTGATGCATCTTTACAGTAGGCAATATTAATTATTAGAAGCATTATTTGCTTTTCACTGGTTTAAGCTGTTTCTTTCCTCTTGTTCCTTAAAGCAGATACTGATCCTAAATCTGTCACTTTATTTTTCAAATTCAAATCAAGTCCCGTTCCTGTTTCTATTCATCATCTCTACTTCTGCATTATTTACTTTTCAAAACCTAGTAAAAATATATAAAGCTGTCCCAAAAAACTTTTTCTGCAGAAAACTAAAGAAAACAAAAATTCTTTTACTAAAGTTTATAGAACAAAAATGTACATACATAAATCTTTAAACAAAATCCTTTCATTTAGCATCTGCTCTTACTGTCAGCAGCTCATTGTTGCTTCTGTATGATGGACCGGGCACTTTGTTTAGTTCACTTAGCAAGGAAACATAATACCTCATGGTAACAATCATTTGAGATCAACAGGTCTGTTTTTAGTGTTGGATATTGCTCTCCAAGAAGATCTTTGCCATTTACTTTGTTACCAAGATACTTCTGACCATAATTCTTGTGCCCTATATATGATTTTTCCCATCTGAACCCTTTTATCTTTGCAGTCTCTGCATGAAAGATCATAGGTACCCAGGGCTAGTTAGATGAGGTCCTGTGACCATCCTTATTTGCTGTCAGATCACATAACTGAGGTGACACATGTGAACTTGTGGGTGTTTCTAGCCTGACAGTGAAAAATAAAATTTCTTGGGTTAACATAGTTGTGAGAAATTATGGTCATGAATTGGCACTGACTTCTGAAACCATGCCTGTTTGATTCCCGAAAGCACCCAGAAGCACAAGACAACCACAGCAAGCACTAAAGGCAGTTACCAAAGGTGCTTATGTATAATGGGTGTAACGTAATCTGTAAGATTTCTATGTCCCTTTGGGGTCTCCCTCCCTGTCCCCTCTACCTCCCCAAAATGGAAGAAATGTTTTAAAATAAACTCAGCGCATTACACATTACAATATGGAGACAGAAAAGGGAGATAATGGTCACTTGATGTTGATTTTATCAGAAGGATAGGAGCAATTTGGAAAGTCTGAAATCTATTTACTGTGAATGCAGTGTAGAAAGATACAGCCTTGAACTCTTTTTTGAAGTCTATTACCTATCATCTTCTTCCCCACTTAGTTTCCTCCATGGAAAAGGGGGTTAGACAGTAATCTTTACCTTCAGGACCCACTGTGAGGATTAATTAGATATTATTCCTACAAAATTGTAAAATTCTGAAATGCTATATAAGCTCTCAGTGTTATTATAATGTGCCATACTCTGCATAACATATACCGTTGCATTACCCCTTGGTTGTTCAAGACTATAGAACTGCTACTTCTAATTGAGTTAATGGCTTCATAGGTTGGTAATTTAATAAACGAGACTGCTTAAACCAGCAAAGTTTTAATTAAATAGGGTGTGTGCAAAGGGGAATTTATATTTGTTAGAAGCTCCATAAATCCAAGGTATCAAGGCACAGATAATGCCGGTATGATAGTGAATTATACAGATAGGAAAGAAGAACAGAGCTGGAAGCCATCTTGGACATTGATGTCATGTACCACTGTAGTCAGATATTTTGGGCTGGTCTCAGGAGTAGGTAACAGTGTGCACATACAGATGAGACGTTGCGCTTCTCCACTGCTCCCAGAGATTTTTTAGAGACAAGGAGGCTATATCCTAGGTTATCATGCCCCTTACCTGACCTTAGAGAGAAACTCAATTGTTTCTTTCCAGCTGGCCCTACCCCCTAGTTTAGCTCTAATACTGGAAGGAAAATTGGAAATTTTGGGAGAGATCCTATTTGCTTAATGAAAAGACTTAGCTTGTACTTAAATCACAGATATCTTATGAAATTGCCTTTCTGAAGTAAGTGCCTGGCCTTGCCCATGCAGAGAAATGGGCTGCTTGGAGACCTCCAGAGGGAGCGCTTGGCTGCCTATATTTAGACAACTAAATTATGCAGACTCAATTTCCTAGATTGAGAAATTAAGGATTTACTCTGGGAAGCCTGCTTCATTAGGTACTTAAAATGTACTCAAAAGTTATTTACTTCAGTACACAGACTAGATCGCACCTTTGACTTCAGCAGTTGCCTGTCTGCAGTGATTTTGGACTGTGGGAGTGGCACCAGGCACTTTCACTGCCTGCTGGAGCCAGTAGGAAAAATCTGCCCTGAACTTGGAAAAGCAAGGGAATGAATCCCTCCATCTTGACACTTTTATGTGCTGTAAATGCCAATTCATAGCTGCTTCAGTATCACAGGTCAGCACCACTGAGAGTTAAAAGTTTTGTTCTTACATCATTTCTCAAGAGCTCCAAGTCATGCAAATCTGAAACCAAAGTGATCCTTTCTTTCATCCATCTGACCCTGAAAAACAAAGTAAGCCAGGCACGGCTAGCCTGGCTATTTTGTATATAAAGAACAGCACCCACAAAGCTAATGAGAAGCTTTTACAGCTGTTTGTTGAGCACTGATAGATAATCAGGAACAGGTCCAAGCTGCAAAGTTTCATCTGTCAAAAGCTGGGCAGAAACTTTCCATAATAGGGGCCAGTCACAAAATTCAGATCCTGACACAAACACAGTCATCTTAGGAGGGCATATGGCAGTTGTGCTAGTGGCTGAGATTATACCTGGTTCAGAAATCTGGCTCAATTAAACAGTTACTTGCTCACGTCTTTATCTGACCCAGCCAAGCTCATCAGCCCAGACATCTGCACTTCTACAAGGCTCCATTCAGACACAGGAAGCTGCTGGGGTTTCATCAGAGATGGGGATGCCTGATCCTGTAGATCCAACCAGATGATGGGGACTTGAAGCCAGGCATGAGCCCTGAGCAGACTTTCTGGCAGGGTGACCAACATTTTGTGGCTTCAAGGGAGCTGATGTCAGCACTTCCACTTTGGAGGGGAAGAGCTGGCTCAGTAGAAACAAAAAATAATAGGAGACTGGGAAGTCTGACATCAAAACTGGATGATTTTCCTTCTCCCTAAGTGTTGTTCTCTGGTTCGATGACAGGTTATTGATCCTGGTATTTTTTAGTCTCTAGCCTACCTTATGGCAGGAGTCAGGCTGCTTGATGAAAATTGTCCTCTTCAGCCTTAAAATCTGTGAACTTTGCTGAAGTTCAGGAAAAGTTTGCTCCCTCACAAGAGCTTTGAGTAAAGACTCAGGACAATTTGCTTGTGGCTCCAGGTATTGTGCTCATTCCCCACAAGAATCTTATTAGGGCATCATCAGAAATGTTGTTTTGATTAACATTAATTTCATGCTGGGCCAAAATGCCCCTCTCCTCCCTCTGACAGGCTCCATTGAGCCAGTGCTGGACAAAGGGAGTTCAAAATTCATCTCCTTCATGTGAGGTGGTGTGTGTATGTGTGTGTGTTTTAACTAAATCATTTATGGTCAATAATGCCAGGTTATTATAGGTCAATAACTTCCAATTATTCATTAGCCTTGCTGTGCTCCCACTGTCAGGCAGCACACTGGCACGTGGGCTCTCGAGAAGCAAAAAGCTCATGACGGGATCTTTGGAAAAGCAAGCACGAACACAGCTTGAACAGAGAAAAAGAAAACAGAGGAGGGAGAGAGTGTGAAAAGTTCTGGTTGCTCTCAAGAGTATCTTGGGGAATGTGTGTGTGATATACTCTCTCTTTCTCATACATGCATGTGCATTCATATCCAAAAATCATTATTCCTGTGCTCCCAGCTGGTTAGATGTGAGGCAGTCCAGATCCCAGGGCTGTGTGACCACAGAGCTGGTCCTGAGTGAACATTATCTCTCATTAAGGTCTACAAGCTTGGGCTTAATGCCACAGTAGCCTGTGGGTTGTCTAAGCTTTGCGTGTGGACAGTTAATGCTCACAGCTGCCTGCTCTGTACTGGGTACACAAGAGAGGAAGCGTATCATTTTTTTTTCAAGTCAGGGTGAAAATATCAATAAAGAAACAAAAATGAATAAATCAAAATTTTTTTCCTCCTACAGAGGGTCTGAGCATGCTGCTCCCAACCAAATGTTTTGAGATGACAAGACAGGATGCAGGAGTTGTGGGATGGACTTATCTCTTGTAAAGGGCAACCTTTTCCAACTGTGTGGAAACTGGAAGCAGAGAGCAAGTCAAAGCCTGGGAGAGGAGACAAGGAAGAATAATTCTGCTTTTTCATTAAAAAGTGAGTTTTTAAGCTCTCTGCCTAGAAGCCTTTTTGGCTCTTTGCTGAGCAGTGCGTTAACCCTACTTCCATCTAGCACTGAGAACATGCCTCTTCTATGAAACAGCTCGGCACTGATCACACTCTGTACGTGGAGAGGGACTCAGCTTGGGGGAAAAGTGTCTCCTTTTCCTGAAGTCTAGGTAGTGGCCACTGCTGGAGATAACATCTCCAGCAGCCTCGGCTTTTGTTGACTCCCACGTCTGTACAGCTGTCATGGGCAATGAAGAGTGTCCTGGTTTAACCAGGATAGGGTTAAGTTTCCCCAGCAGTGGGGGGGAGCTCTAGCCGGGTTGTTCAGATACCATGCGGACATCACATCCCGGCAGGTCACATTTTTTCCTGGCGCGGGAGCGCGGTGCCCTCGTGGTTTTGTACATCGTGCTTCTCACTGCTGTATTTGGTAGCTATTTTGCCCTGTTCATTGCTATCACTATTACTGTTATTGTTATTGCTGTTGTTTGTTGTGTTGCTATTGCATTGTTGTATTAAACCTTTCCTTATTTCAGTCTTGGGGCTTTGTATTTCACTCCCTTTGTGGGGGAGGGGCAGCGGCCGCGTGGTCTCAGAACCCGGCAGGGGCTAAACCACCACAACTTTTGGCGCCCAACGTGGGGCTGGAGAAGACTGAAATAAGGACAAAAGGAGAAGTGTGTTAGAGAAATCTGTTAGGTGTAATTTTTTTCTGGTTTGACTTGTATTGTTTGATAAGAAACGTTTGCAATGCTGGGCAATTTGCTTGCGTGGTGGGGCTGGATTAATCCTCATGTCCACTCTGTGCTCCTAGTAGTGGCATTTATTGTCGGTGGAAAATGTGTCAAGGGCTTTATTTTGCTCTACTGGTTACTGTCTGCTTATAATGGGCTCGTTTCGCTGCTTGTGGGGGTGAACCGGTACCTGTTTGCTGCCTGGTCTTTTTTTTGGGGTCTCACCCCCTCTATGGGTGAGCCAGGGGAAGAGATTCTCTCGGTTTTTGAGAGTTTCAGCTATCCCTGGAGCACCCAGGCCAGTGTGTTTGCGGCAATGTGCTTTCTGAATGTCTGCCAGATCTTGTTTTGGGCCATGCGGTACTTCTCCAACAATAGCACCACCCGGAAACCTGCCCCGGGGGCAGATAGTTATAAATGGCAAGGTGTGTGGGAGAAGATGGGCAAGTACCTGAGTGAGTGGTCACCCCCAACGTTCTGGGATTTTACTCCCGAACAAGTGCAGAGTCCTGATAAACTGGTGGAGTGTTTGGAAAAGGTGTGTGGCCAATCAGACAAACCCCGGGAGATGCAGCTCGCTGCGATGTGCTGGGGGCTTGCCCATGCTTACCGCATCGCCCTTAACACTGATCACTGCCCTCAAGGGGGCGAAAGAGCTGCAGGGTCTGAAAGTGAGCCTGCTGGTACAGCAGCTGGGCCAGGGGGACAGGCAGTGCCAGTGCCGGTCGCCTCCACCAGCACAGCAGCTGAGCCGGAGGGACAAGCAGTACCAATATCAGTCACCCCGATACGGAAAACCAAATATACCAAAAAATCCCCTCGCAGTGTACAGGGTGATAATGAACCAGGCCCATCACGAGAGCAGGAGGAAGAGCCAGAGGTAACCATCCGATCTCTATCCCTCAGTGAGTTGCGAGATATGCAGAAGGATTACAGCCGCATTGCAGGCGAGCAAATTTGCACTTGGTTGCTCCGGTGCTGGGATAGTGGAGCTGCTGGTTTGGAATTGGAGGGGAGAGAGGCCAAGCAGGTGGGACATTTAGCCAAGCAGGCTGGTATTGACAAGGCAATAGGGAAACAGGCTCAAACCCTCAGCCTTTGGAAGCGACTCCTGCTTGGTGTGAGGGAGAGGTACCCATACAAGGATGATTCTCTATGTCGGTTAGGCAAGTGGACCGACATGGAGAAAGGCATCCAAAACCTCAGGGAAATGGCTGTGTTTGATATGATCTATGGTGATCTGAATGATGAGCAGTCACCATTGGATCCAGATCTGGTCCCTTGCACACAGCTGATGTGGCGGAAGTTCCTGCAAAGTGGACCAGAGGCACATTCCAAAGCATTAGCAGCAGCATCCTGGTGGCGAGACACCCAGACTCAGACAGTGGATGAAGTGACTATGCAGCTCCGGCACTATGAGGGAAGTCTCCCTTCCTCCCAACATGTTTTGGTTTCAGCCGTAGAGGAAATGTCTCAGAGGCTCCAGAAAATGGAACAGGACATGTCCTATGTTCCGCCTGCACGGGCCGATGTCTCAGCCATTAGAAGCAGGCGTTTCCCCACCCAAGAGAAGGGCGGTAGAAGGTACACGCCACGGGGCACCCTGTGGTTCTTCCTCCGCGACAATGGGGAAAACATGAGAAGGTGGCATGGACAGCCCACTTCCGCCCTAGCTGCACGAGTACAGCAACTGACAGGGAAGACCACCATGAAAGGGGAGTCTTCCAAGAGAGATGCAGCTCCAGTGTCCAGTCAGAAACCCCCCAGACAGAATAGAATGGCCAGCAGTATGCTTGACCCTCTTGAGGGGACCAGGAAGTCATTCTTGCAGGAGTCACTCTTAGATCAAGTGAGTGATGGTGAGCAGGATTAGAGGGGCCCTGCCTCCAGCCAGGTGGAGGAAAGGGATAATCGGATTTACTGGAAGGTGTGGATCCGATGGCCTGGCACATCAGACCCACAAGAATATAAGGCCTTGGTAGACACTGGCGCACAGTGCACCTTGATGCCATCAAGCCACAGTGGGGTCGAATCCATCTGCATCTCCGGAGTGACAGGGGGATCCCAACAGCTGACCCTACTAGAAGCTGAAGTGAGCTTAACTGGGAAGGACTGGCATAAGCACCCCATTGTGACTGGCCCAGATGCCCCATGCATCCTAGGTATAGACTACCTCAGGAGAGGGTACTTTAAAGACCCAAAAGGGTACCGGTGGGCCTTTGGTATAGCTGCCCTGGAGGAGTTTGAGCAATTGTCCACTTTACCCGGTCTCTCAGAGGACCCCTCGGTGGTGGGGTCGCTTAAGGTTGAAGAGCAGCGAGTGCCAACTGCTACCAAGACGGTGCACCAGCGACAGTACCGCACTAACCGAGATTCCCTGGTCCCCATCCATCAGCTGATGCGTCGACTAGAAAGCCAGAAGGTGATCAGCAAGACTCACTCACCTTTCAACAGCCCTATATGGCCAGTGAGAAAACCTAATGGCGAATGGAGACTGACCGTGGACTACCGTGGCCTGAATGAAGTTACGCCAGCGATGAGTGCTGCAGTGCCGGACATGCTAGAGCTCCAGTATGAGCTGGAGTCGAAGGCAGCCAAGTGGTACGCCACAACTGACATCGCTAACGCTTTTTTCTCCATCCCAATAGCACCAGAGTGCAGGCCACAGTTTGCATTCACTTGGAGGGGTATCCAGTACACCTGGAATCGATTGCCCCAGGGGTGGAAACACAGCTCCACCATTTGCCATAGACTGGTCCATACTGCACTGGAGAAAGGTGGGGCTCCAGAACACCTGCAGTTCATTGATGATATCATTGTATGGGGGGACACAGCTGAGGAAGTCTTTGAGAAAGGAAAGAAGGTAATTGAAATCCTTCTGAAGGCTGGTTTTGCCATCAAGCGACAGAAAGTTAAGGGGCCTGGAAGGGAGATTCAGTTCCTAGGAATAAAATGGCAAGATGGGCGTCGCCACATCCCCTACCACGCACCAGCCTCCGGGAAAATCGAGCGCTACAATGGACTGTTAAAAACTACATTGAGAGCAATGGGGGGTGGAACCTTCAAACACTGGGACACACATCTGACAAAGGCCACTTGGTTAGTCAACACAAGAGGATCTGCCAATCGAGCTGGCCTGGCTCAGTCAAAACTTCCACGTGTTGTAGACGGGGATAAAGTCCCTGTGGTGCGCATGAGGGACCTGCTGGGAAAAATGGTCTGGGTTAGTCCTGCGCCGGGCAAAGGCAAACCCCTCCACGGGATTGTTTTTGCTCAAGGACCTGGGTGCACCTGGTGGGTGATGCAGAAGGATGGAGAGGTCCGATGCGTGCCACAAGGGGACTTGATTGTGGGTGAAAACACACCGTGAGTTATACTGTGCTTTTGTTAATTTTTCTTTGTCAATGCTAATTGCTATGTGGCAGCTGGATGTGACGCACATGGTATAGAATAAAGGGGTGGATTATGTCCTGGTTTAACCAGGATAGGGTTAAGTTTCCCCAGCAGTGGGGGGGGAGCTCTAGCCGGGTTATTCAGATACCATGTGGACGTCACATCCTGGCAGGTCACATTTTTCCTGGCGCGGGAGCGCGGTGCACTCGTGGTTTTGTACATCGTGCTTCCCACTGCTGTATTTGGTAGCTATTTTGCTCTGTTCATTGCTATCACTATTACTGTTATTGTTATTGTTGTTGTTGGTTGTGTTGCTATTGCACTGTTGTATTAAACCTTTCCTTATTTCAGTCTTGGGGCTTTGTATTTCACTCCCTTTGTGGGGGAGGGGCAGCAGCTGCGTGGTCTCAGACCCCGGCAGGGGCTAAACCACCACAAGGAGTTACCAGGAGCTCTAAAGAGCTGGTCCGTTTTGAACATGAATAATGGGAATACTCTCCTTCAATTTTGGCACAGGGATGTACAGAGGTGTAAAGTTAATCACTAGTTGGTCCACCCCTATTTCCAGAAAAAGAACTTTAATACCTCCTTTATCCAATGAAGTACGATTGTTATACCTGCATATTATTAAGGGTTTATTAAACTGGTGATAATATATTCAAGATAAAGCGATCTGTATGGCCAACTGAGCACAGATCAGACAGAATGATGGGAGTTTATTCTTAAAATATTCAAACTCACATCCTATTGAAATGCAAACCCTCCAGATAAGATTTTTTAATAAATCTGGTCTTTTTTCACTGCATGAAGGTAACCTAATGTTTATTGACTTCAAGACCATATAATGGAATGTAATATCTATTAGTCAGATCCTTGCCTCTCTTTCGATTACTGGAGGTACATGTTCTGGCTCCCAAATAATTTTTGTTTTATGGCTTGGTACAAAAGGAAAGAGATTAAAAACCCTGAAATTAATTAACTTCCTTCTACCCAAGACCCCCCTTCCTCAACTGCTGTCATTAGTTACCCAAGTAAAAGGAAGCAGTACCCATCAGCTGAGAAACTGTCCACTATTTTCAGTGTCAGGAAAAGCAGCCAAAAGGAGAAATGCTGCTAATGCAGAATACCTCTGTACAGCATATGACAGAAATTAAGACTTTTGGATGCCTTCCTTGGGTCTACTATTACCATGCCAGAGAAAATTGAGTAAATTTTTATTTCACCCTTCTGTAAAATAGGACTATGAAATAGCTTGACCTGACTTCTCTGTGTGTGTGTTTCTGGGTGTCAGACTTGTTTAATGCATGTATTCAGTGTGCTTTTATGAATTGGGGGGGACAGGTGGTTACAGAACTAGACACAGTTTCAGATACCAAAGCAGCAGCTGAAATAAAAGCTTTTATTTTAGTGAAATGCCAGCACTGCAATAGCAAAAGTTGAGAACCCATTTCTGCTTAAAGGTCGCTTCTCCTGGAACCCTGTAAAATCTTGTTGTGGTTTAAACCTGGCCGGCAGCCAAACATCACACAGAGGCTCGCTCACCCTCCCCCCACCCGGGGGATGGGTGAGTGAATTGGAGGGATAAAGGGAGACTCCTAGGTTGAGATAAAAACAGTTTAGCAATTGTAATAAAATAAAAAAATAACAATAATATAAAGTACAAACAGGTAATACACAATGTGATTGCTCACCACCCACCAGCTGATACCCAGCCTGTTCCCAGCTAGCGATCCTGAAATACCAAGATCCCACAATTGCAATCCTGGAAGCAGGAAAGAACCCCCTCCTTCCCAGCTGACCCTCCTTTATATACTGAGCATGACATTACATGATATAGAATATTTCATTGGCCAATTTGGGTCTGCTGCTCTGGCTGTGCCCCCTCCCAGCTTCTTGTACATCTGCGCACGGGCAGGACATGGGCAGTTGGAGAGACCTTGATCTCTTAGCAACAACCGTAAACATCAGTGTATTATCAGCATTCTTCTCATACCAGCAAAACCAGGACAAATCTACATGCTGATGTAGATTGATCCAAAATTTGGTGTATCTGGTGGAGGTGGAGGGCTTGTTTCTCATTCCAAAGCGAAGGTTAGCAGAGTGAAAGTATCCTGAAATACAGCTTCCTAGCTACTTGGAAAAGCCCTGTCCATCTCAAAGAGTCTTTTTCATATTGCTGATAGGCTCTCCCAGCTGTTTTGTGGTCAAATGGGGGTTGTGATCATGTCTAAAATAGTCTCATCTACTCATCATTTACCCCAGCTCATTCTTGGTGGTCATAGAGTGGAAGCAGAAAGACAGAGGGAGAGGCTGGGCAGGGGCTGGTGTCACTGCAGGGGATGGAGCAGGCAGGTCAGCTGTGAGCATGTACAGAAGGGATTCAATATGCAACTGAAGATGTGCAAGCTGGGATGTGTAAACAGCTGCCTACTCTTGGTTATCTGAAGCAGCTACTCCTTTTCTGGCCTGTGCTGTTCTGCACAGAGAGGGTTATACAAAGCCCAGGAGTAAACTTTCTAAGTACGGCCAAAAGCCTTTATAAGTCTGGTCATCTCACAGCAGACCTCTGGCTTCCATCACAGCTGAAGAATAACCCAAGCTAAACCTTTCTGGACAGTTCACCTATTAGGCTGAGGGGGATGTGCATAAAATGTGCTGCATGTCTGTGGTGAGAACAGCACTTTCCCATCCCCAGTCTGCACCACTGCCAAAACACAGACTCTATGCCCAGGCACCCTCCTCATCAGTCACTTCACTAGGTATACCACCAGTTACAAATTAGCACTTAATCAAGATAAATCCCATAGGAAGGATATGGATAATACGCAATGCATTAAGCCTGCAAATTAAGATGGTCTGATTTAGCTCTGGATTTAAAACTTCCAAGCTTGCACTAGGACTAATGATGAATAGATGTACATCCTTGGTTGGACAGGAGCTCTGTCAGGGTAAGGCTGCCCAGCAGTGACAAAGCGAGTGTGGAGAAAGTGCTCTGCTCAATGTTCATTAGGCCTTCCACACTGTCCCTGCTTGGGAATGTGCTTTCCCTTGCTGTGGATGGTTGTAATAGTGAAACTTCTCCAGGACCTATTGACTTAATGGTCCCGGAGTTAATTAATAAAACCTAACTGAGGGCAGTGGCTGCTGGCATCATTTGCCCACTGATCAGAGTGGGGAAACTGAGGCACATGGGGCCATATATGGAAAGGCTGACTTGCACTGTGCCCAGGGCTTTCAATTCAATGGATCTAAATAGCAGCAGTTTGCATAGGCAAGGTGAGCGGACAGGGCATAGTCCCTCTCCTGGCTCTAGAGCTTATCTGCGCTAGTTGTCATCTTATCGTCCTCCACGAGTAGACAGAGCTATGGTCTCCACTCACGTCAAAACCACCACCAGAAAGAATGTGGTGACCCAGACGGAGCTGCCATGCAAACATGCAGTGGTCCAGGTCCCAGGCTGCAGGGAGTGCCTGAATCTGTCAGTCATGTCAGAGGGCAGCAGTGACGAAACCTGTGTGCACTGTGATCAGCTGGATGACCTGCTCAGCCTGGTGAGGAACTCAAAGAAGAGGTTGAAAGATTAAGAAGTATTAGGGAGTGTGAAAGGGAAATTGATTGGTGGAGTAGCACCCTAGCACCCCTGAAGCAACAGGAGCAAATGGAGGCTCCAAAAGAGGCAGGTAATCCCTCATCCTCTTGCTACCAGGCAGAAGGAGGGGACCTAAGAGATGGGGGAGATTGGGAACAGGTCCCTGCTCAGGGAGGCAGGGAAATCCCCTCCCAACCTCCCTGACCTTCCATGGTGTCCTTTCACAACAGATACGAGGCCCTGGAACTTTTGAATAAATTAGAGAAGGGATGAAGAAAAAGAGTCAAATAAGGAGGAAGATGAAGGTCCACCAAGGCCAGGTCACTCTAGACCAGGTATTAAAACCAATTCTAAAAAGAACCCCAGAAGAGTCATTGTAGTGGGTGACTCCATTCTGAGGGGTGTTGAAGGCCCCATATGCAGACCGGAGCCACTTCATAGGGAAGTCTGCTGCCTCCCTGGGGTCCGGGTGAAGGACCTCACAGTAAAACTCCCCGCTCTAGTGAGACCCAAGGACTACTACCCTCTCTTGGTTTTTCAGGTAGGTAGCGATGATATCACCAGGAGTAGTCCTAAATCAATGAAGAGAGATTTCAGGGCCTTGGGGAAACTGGTTAAGGGGTTGGGGGCACAAATAGTGTTGTCCTCCATCCCTTCATCTGTGGAGATGGATGAAGAAGGTTACAGGAGAACTCAACAGATGAACTTGTGGCTCCGAGACTGGTGATAATGGCAGAGATTTGGATTTTTCAATCACAGGTTAGTATACAGGACGCCAGAGCTTTTGGCATCAGATGGGATGCACCTGTCCCAGAGGGGGAAAAGGATCTTGGGGCAGGAGTTAGTTGGGCTCATTGACAGAGCTTTAAACTAGATTTGAAGGGGGAAGGGGACAAAATTGGAACTCCCAGATATAAGCCCCAGGGTGGATTACTAGAGGTTGTGGGCTGTTGTGCCAGCGACGCCCCTCACCCTGCCATCTCAGTGGAGGCAAGGGACGGAGACATGCAGCACAACAAAGGTGCAAGGGATATTGATGGATCAGTAACTGTGGTAACACCTGAGAAAGCTCAGGCTGGACTTAAGACCTCTAAATGCAAAAAGGTGCTGGGGACATCAGCCCATCTGAAGTGCATCTATACCAATGCACACAGCATGGGTAACAAACAGGAGGAGCTTGAAGTCATGATGCAACAGGAAAATTATGATGTAGTGGCTATTACAGAAACATGGTGGGATGTCTCCCATGATTGGCGTGCGCCACTTGATGGCTACAAGCTCTTTAGAAGGGATAGACAAGGAAGGAGACACAGTGGGGTGGCGCTGTATGTTAGGGACTGTTATGATTTCTTTGAGCACAAGTATAGTGAAGACAGGGTGGAGTGTCTTTGCGTTAGAATCAGGGGGAAGGCCAACAGGGAAGATGTCGTAGTTGGAGTCTACTATAGGCCACCCACCCAGGACAGAGAGGTGGATGAAATATTCTATAGGCACTTAGGAGAAATCTCACGATCGCTTGCCCTTGTTCTTGTGGGAGACTTCAACTTACCAGACATCTGCTGGAAATACAACACAGCAGAATGGGACCAGTCCCGGAGAGGCCCGGAATGTGTGGGAGATAACTTCCTGACACAGCTGGTGAGTGAACAGACCAGAGAAGGTGCCCTGCTGGACCTCCTCTTTGTGAACAGAGAAGGACTGGTGGATGATGTGGTGGTTGGAGGCCGACTAGGGCACAGCAATCATGAACTAAAAGAGTTCTCTATTCATAGAGAGACCAGGAGAGGGGGCAGCAGAACTGACATCCTGGACTTCCAAAGGGCTGACAGGATGGGATACACCCGAGGGTGCTGAAGGAGCTGGCTGGGGTGATCACCAAGCCACTTTCCATCATTTACCAGCAGTCCTGGCTGACCGGGGAGGTCCCCACAGATTGATAATTGGCCAGTGTGACACCCATATATAAGAAGGGTCAGAAGGATGGGCCAGGAAATTACAGGCCTGTCAGCTTGACTTCGGTGCCCGGGAAGCTGATGGAGCAGATCATTCCGAGTACCATCACACAACACATGTGGGACAACCAGATGATCAGGCCCAGTCAGCATGGGTTTATGAAAGGCAGGTCCTGCTTGACAAACCTGATCTCCTTCTACGACAGTGTGACCTGCTTACTGGATGAGGGAAAGGCTGTGGATGTTGTCTACCTTGACTTCAGTAAGGCCTTTGACATCGTTTCCCACAGCATTCTCCCGGTGAAACTGACTGCTCGTGGCTTGGTTGGGCACACGCTTCACTGGGTAAAAATTTGGCTGGATGGCCGTGCCCAAAGAGTTGCGGTGAACGGGGTTAAATCCAGTTGGCGGCCGGTCACGTGTGGTGTCCCCCAGGGCTCAGTTTTGGGGCCACTCCTGTTTAACATCTTTAGCATGGCCAGCAGTGACAGGGAAGTGATCTTACCCCTGTACTCAGCACTGGTGAGGCCGCACCTCGATGACTGTGTTCAGTTTTGGGCCCCTCACTACAAAAAGGACATTGAATTACTCGAGCGTGTCCAGAGAAGGGCAACGAAGCTTGTGCAGGGTCTGGAGCACATATCTTATGAGGAGCGGCTGAGGGAACTGGGGTTGTTTAGTCTGGAGAAGAGGAGGCTGAGGGGACGCCTCATCGCCCTCTACAACTACCTGAAAGGAGGTTGCAGAGACCTGGGGATGAGTCTTTTGAACCAAGGAACAAGCGATAGGACAAGAGGGAATGGCCTCAAGTTGCGCCAGGGAAGGTTTAGACTGGATATTAGGAAGTATTTCTTTACAGAATGGGTTGTTAGGTGTTGGAATGGGATGCTTTTTTGGTTTGAACTCAGCAGGTAGCAAATCGCCACGTGGCCAGTTGGTTACTTCCGCCCCCCCCCGCCCACCCCCCCGTGAAATAGGGGAGGGACAAAAGAAAGAAATTTGTATGTTGATTTAAAAAAATGTAGTAATACTAACAAAACCAACAGGAACAATAGTAGTCCAAAATGGGTAAAATGCAGCAGTGGCTCACCAAGCGGCAACCAGTACAGAGTCCATCACCAGCAGCAATCCAACTGCACCAGACAATCCCGCCCCTCCAATCCGGAAACCCAAAAGAAAAAAATGCGCATGAGAGAGCAGACATCTGCCTATATGCTGAGCATGACATCACATGACTTGGAATGCCCCAATGATCAATCGGGACCCGGCCCTTCAGCTGTGCTCCCTCTCAGCCCAAGGAAAGTTAACTCTATCCTGGCCAAAACCAGGACAGCTGCCCAGGGCAGTGGTGGAGTCCCCATCCCTGGAGGTGTTTAAGAGTCGCATTGACATAGCACTTAGGGATATGGTGTAGTTGAGAATGGTCAGTGTTAGGTTCATGGTTGGACTAGATGATCTTCAAGGTCTTTTCCAACCTAGATGATTCTGTGATTCTGTAAATAGGAGCCCGTATGTCACCTTGCTTACGCACTTTCAATCACACTTGGGAGTCTCTTGTTCTTTCACTAACTAGCTGCAGGGATGTAGGTGACATTTCAGCTCTCTAAGTATGGCTCGATATAGTTACAGCTCAGTCGCCTGAATTCTCCTAGCAGATTGTGGAGGAGCACAGAAAGGAAACTTCTTCCCACTCCATCTCCTGGGCTGCAGTATGGATGATGCAGCAGGATGGTCCTCAGTGCTCTTTGCTCCAGGTACAAATACAACTATTTCTAATGAGGGCCCTTCTCTGTTGTGCAGCACACTTTGCCAATATACAGTTGAAGATTGTTTCTGTCTCTGTGTGACTGAGCAGTCACAGAGCTCTGGTTAGCCTTTGTTCCTGCCTCAGCTCCTGCAAGACCTGAAAAAAGCCTGTTATCAGACCTCCCATCTACTATATATATTCCAGAAAGTAATCTCTGTGTGAGACCAAGGGAGGAAGAAAACCCCTTAGAAGCTTGTTCACCCATCAAAGTCAGGGTCCGCACGGGCTGGACTACGCCAAGGTACTAATCCTGCAAAATGCAGGGGACCTGCTGTTTTAAGGGAGGTTGTCTGTGATGGAGACTTCAAGAGAAATCAGTTTAAGATTCACAGCTTGGGAGCATCAGGAACCGACTACATTCTGATGAGGGTTAAGAGCCTTTGTTCTGGCTGCAGAAGTAATTTAGGGAAGGAAAATTCTTTAAAATAACAAACATGGCAAAATCTGTGTTATTAAATGTACATTTCTTCATATTTGCACTAGTGTGCAAGCTTGTCACAATAGGGTACCTTTACTGGATGTCATACTGCATTTATTACTGGGAACGACTACCTTCAACAGTGTGTCTCTACTTTATGGCTTTTTAAGATATAGAGGCTTTCATCATATTCCCCAGAGATTTGTTCATGGAGAGGCTGTTTTATATAATCACCCGTGAAAGACTGAAACAACAGCAGCAGGAATCATACAACAAGCTACCTCATGAGAAAAACAACAAAGTGGTGAAACAGGCAACAAAATCTCATCACCCAATGCAAAGTGCCAGATTTAACTCAATTCATAAGGCTGCACTGCTCATTCCACAGAAAGGTTGGTTCACATTCATCCCGAAGAGGACCAGCCCTGTTACCCTGTCCTGGTAAAAGCTAATATATGTTAGTTTATCAGATTACATCAGAGTTTTTCACAAGATCCAGGTGGTTTGGGAAAGGACACAGAAGTTGTGACTGCACTTCTGTGTGCTAAAAAAAAGGCTCCAGCATGGGTTGATGCCTGCTGAGTGTTGTGATCTACCATGCATATCTCCTGGTGCTCTGGGCTGCTGCTGTTGTCCTCACCTCTTTCCAAACCACCCCCCAGGAACAAGGGCTTGGTTTTCTCAGAGACCAAACACAGCTGAGTGTACAGTAGCAAGCACAATACTGATGTACAGTAGAGCCTGAACAGTAATGAGCATGTGAGTGTATTCAAACAAAGGAAAGCCTGCCTCCACCAAAGCATGGCATCTCTCCACTGCTCTCCTCCCCTCCAGTATCACCAGTCTGTTCTGCATTGCTAGTCTTTCTGATGTGCCTCTGTCCAGCAGCTCAGATCAGGTACCAGCAAGCGGAGCTCTCTGCCAGCCAGTGCAGCTCCTGATGATATCCTTTCTTTCCTGGCCAGAAAATGTCAAATCTCACAGTTTATGATTATTCTTTCTTATGTCTCCCTCGGATCCTTATGGAGCAAACCCCAGTCAAAGAAAAGGTGATGGCAGGAGAGAAACTGGGGGAGAAGACCCAGTATTCATTCATAAAACACGACTAGTGACAGAAAGGGATTATCCCAGGGTACCTCACCATGTGATCCAGGGTGTCAGCATGTCCCAGTCTAAGCAGAAAGTGAGAGAAGCTGTGTCCAGCCAGAGATGGACAATAATCTGCCAGTGTTGTGGTTGAACTCAGCCAGTAGCAAATCGCCACATGGCCAGTTGTTTATCCCCCCCCCCCCCCGGTGAAATAGGGGAGGGACAAAAAAAAAAAAAAATTGTAGGTTCACAGAATCACAGAATCGTCTAGGTAGGAAAAGACCTTGAAGATCACCTAGTCCAACCATGAACCTAACACTGACAGTTCCCAACTACACCATGTCCCTAAGCGCTATGTCAACCCGACTCTTAAACATCTCCAGGGATGGGGACTCCACCACCTCCCTGGGCAGCCCATTCCAACGCCCAACAACCCCTTCTCGAAAGAAATGCTTCCTAATATCCAGTCTAAACCTTCCCTGGCGCAACTTGAGGCCATTCCCTCTTGTCCTATAACTTCTTACTTGGTAAAAGAGGCTCATCCCCAGGTCTCTGCAACCTCCTTTCAGGTAGTTGTAGAGGGCGATGAGGTCTCCCCTCAGCCTCCTCTTCTCCAGACTAAACAACCCCAGTTCCCTCAGATGCTCCTCGTACGACATGTGCTCCAGACCCTGCACCAGCTTTGTTGCCCTTCTCTGGACACGCTCAAGTAATTCAATGTCGTTTTGTAGTGAGGGGCCCAAAACTGAACACAGTCATCGAGGTGCGGCCTCACCAGTGCCGAGTACAGGGGTAAGATCCCTTCCCTGTCCCTGCTGGCCACGCTATTGCTGACACAGGCCAGGATGCCATTGGCCTTCTTGGCCACCTGGGCACACTGCTGGCTCATGTTCAGCCAGCTATCAATCAACACTCCCAGGTCCCTCACTGACTGGCAGCTCTCCAGCCACTCCTCCCCAAGCCTGTAGCGCTGCTGGGGGTTGTTGTGGCCCAAGTGCAGCACCCGGCATTTGGCCTTATTGAAACTCCTACAGTTGGCCTTAGCCCATCGCTCCAGCCTGTCCAGATCTCTCTTCAGAGCCTCCCTACCCTCGAGCAGATCAACACTCCCACCCAACTTGGTGTCGTCTGCAAACTTACTGAGGGTGCACTCGATCCCCTTGTCTAGATCATCAATAAAGATGTTAAACAGGAGTGGCCCCAAAACTGAGCCCTGGGAGACACCACTCATGACCGGCCACCAACTGGATTTAACTCCGTTCACCACCACTCTTTGGGCCCGGCCATCCAGACAGTTTTTTACCCAGCAAAGCGTGTGCCCATCCAAGCCTCGAGCAGCCAGTTTCGCCAGGAGAATGCTGTGGGAAACAGTGTCAAAGGCCTTACTGAAGTCAAGGTAAACTACATCCACAGCCTTTCCCTCATCCAATAAGCAGGTCACACTGTCGTAGAAGGAGATCAGGTTTGTCAAGCAGGACCTGCCTTTCATAAACCCATGCTGACTGGGCCTGATCATCTGGTTGTCCCACATGTGTTGTGTGATGGTACTCAGGATGATCTGCTCCATCAGCTTCCCGGGCACCGAAGTCAAGCTGACAGGCCTGTAATTTCCTGGCCCATCCTTCCGACCCTTCTTATATATGGGTGTCACACTGGCCAATTATCAATCTGTGGGGACCTCCCCGGTCAGCCAGGACTGCTGGTAAATGATGGAAAGTGGCTTGGTGATCACCCCAGCCAGCTCCTTCAGAACCCTCGGGTGTATCCCATCCGGTCCCATAGACTTCTGTACGTCTATGTGATGCAGTAGGTTAAATAACAAAAATTTACTAGCAAAAACAAGAGTAATGATAGTAGTCCAAAACAGGTAAAATGGAGTAGTGGCTCACCGAACGGAGACCAGTACAGAGCCCGTCCCTAGCAGTGATCTCGACCGCACCAGAGAAACCTGCCCAGCTGATCTGGAAACCCAAAACAAAAAAAAACAACGCGCGTGAGAGAGCACGCCCCCATCTATATGCAGAGCATGACGTCACATGATATGGAATGCTCCAATGATGGATCAGGACCCAGACCTCTAGCTGTGCTCCCTCTCAGCCCAAGGATCTTTAACACTATCCTGGCTGAAACCAGGACAGTCTCCACACCTTATTCCATACCACTGGCATCATGCCCAGGTTCCAAATACATCCTAAGGACTCACCACCCCTTTTCCCGGGTTTCACAGATATCATTTCCTCACTCTGTGGGCCATCCTTCAAAAATGTCTACTGAGATCATTTAGCCCATAACTTCGGGTTCCATCTGTCATGGTAGTCGTTAAGGCTGGAGAAATGAGGTGGAGTCGGCTCAGTCAGTGGAGCAGGAGGCTTTGGATGTGGCAGGAGCATGTTGTGAGGCATCAATAACAATAACGGGGGTATTTGACAGTTCGATTCATTGGCTATTTTCACCCAAAATCAAATCTCCTTGAGGCACACATCGGACTTCTCCATCCTTCTGCATTACCCACCAAGTGCACCCAGGTCTTTGGGCAAAAGTAATCTTATGCATGGGTTTACCTTTACCTGATGCAGGAATAACCCAGACGGTCTTCCCCAGCATATTTTTAATGCACACTACGGGGGCTTTATCCCCATCCACGGTATGTAGGAGGTTTCACTGAGCAGGGCCAGATTACTTGGCAGATCCTCTGGTATTGACTAACCAGGTGGCCTTTGCTAAATGCACATCCCAGTGTTTGAAAGTTCCACCACCCATTGCTCTCAGTGTAGTTTTTAGCAACACATTGTATCGCTCAATTTTCCCATAGGCTGGTGCATGGTAGGGGATGTGATATATGCACTCAATATAATGTTCTTTGGCCCAAGCGTCTATGGGTTGTTTCAGAAGTGTGTCCCATTATCTGACTCAATCCTTTCTGGCGTGCCATGCCGCCATAAGACTTTCTTCTCAAGGCCTAAAATGGTGTTCCGGGCAGTGGCATGGGACACGGCATAAGTTTCCAAACAACCCGTGGCTTCTTCCACCATTGTAAGCACATAGTGTTTGCCATGCCGAGTTTGTGGGAGTGTGATATAATCAATCTGCCAGGCCTCCCCATATTTATATTTTGACCATCGTCCTTCATACCAAATGGGCTTTAGCCGTTTGGCTTGCTTGATCATAGCACATGTCTCACAGTCATGGATTACCTGTGCAATAGCATCCATGGTTAAGTCCACCCCTCGGTCACGAGCCCATCTATATGTTGCATCTCTTCCCTGATGGCCTGAGGAGTCATGGGCCCAGCAAGCCATAAATTGTTCACCCTTATGTTGCCAGTCCAGATCTACTTGAGCCACCTTAATCTTAGCAGCATGATCCGCCTGTTGGTTGTTCTGATGTTCTTCAGTGGCCCCACTCTTGGGTACATGAGCGTCTACATGGCGTACTTTCACAACCACATTCTCTACCCGAGCAGCAATATCTTGCGATAATTCAGCAGCCCAGATGGGTTTGCCTCTGCGCTGCCAGTTGCTCTCTTTCCACTGCTGTAAACACCCCCACAGTGCATTTGCCACCATCCATGAGTCAGTATAGAGGTAGAGCACTGGCCACCTTTCTTGCTCAGCAATATTCAAGGCCAGCTGGATGGCTTTCACCTCTGCAAACTGACTCGATTCACCTTCTCCTTCAGCAGCTTCAGCGACCAGTCATGTGGGGCTCCAAACAGCTGCCTTCCTCCTTTGATGTTTCCCCACAACGCGACAGGTAGGGCCTCCTGAGCATGTGTTACCTCTTCCTCTGGTGCCATTCAAAAATTTTTGCTTTCTGGCCAATTCTTAATCACTTCCAATACTCCCGGACGGCTGGGACTCCCTATTTGAGCCCATTGTGTGATTAATGCAACCCATTTACTCCACGTGGCATCGGCTGCATGGTGTGTACAGGGAACACTCCCTTTGAACATTCAGCCCAGCACTGGCAGTCGGGGTGCCAGGAGGAGCTGTGCTTCAGTCCCGATCACCTCTGAAGCAGCTCGGACCCCTTCATGTGCTGCCAGTATCTCCTTTTCGGTTGGAGTATAGCGGTCCTCGGATCCTCTGTATACCCAACTTCAAAACCCCAGGGGTTGACCCCAAGTCTCCCCTGGTTCTCTCTGCCAGAGACTCCAGGTAGGGCCATTCTTCCCAGCTGCAGTGTAGAGCACATTTTTAACATCTTGTCCTGTATGAACTGGCCCAAGAGCGACTGCATGGACTATGTCCTGTTTAATTTTTCAAAAGCTTGTTGTTGTTCCAGGCCCCATGTAAAATCATTCTTTTTCCAGGTCACTTGATAGAGAGGGCTGACAATCTGACTGGAATTTGGAATGTGCAGTCTCCAGAAACCCACAACACCTAAGAAAGCTTGTGGTTCCTTCTTGCTAGTCGGTGGGGACATAGCTGTTATTTTATTAATCACCTCCTTTGGAATCTGATGACGTCCATCTTGCCATTTTACTCCTAAAAACAGAATCTCTTGTGCAGGTCCTTTGACCTTACCACGTGTTATGGCAAACCCGGCTCTCAGAAGGATTTGGATTATTTTTTCCCCTTTCTCAAAAACTTCTTCTGCTGTATTACCCCATATAATGATGTCATCAATGTATTGCAGGTGTTCTGGGGATTCACCCTGTTCCAGTGCAGTCTGGATCAGTCCATGGCAAATGGTGGAGCTGTGTTTCCACCCTTGGGGCAGTCGATTCCAGGTGTATTGGACACCCCTCCAGGTGAAAGCAAACTGTGGCCTGCACTCTGCTGCCAGAGGGATGGAGAAAAATACGTTGGCAATATCAGTCATGGCGTACCACTTGGCTGCCTTCGACTCTAGTTCATACTGAAGTTCTAGCATGTCTGGCATGGCAGCACTCAGCAGCGATGTGACTTCATTCAGGCTACAGTAGTCTACTGTCAATCTCCACTCTCCATTAGACTTTCCCACTGGCCATATGGGGCTGCTAAAGGGGGAGTGTGTCTTTCTGATGACTCCTTGGCTCTCTAGCTGACGAATCAGTTTATGGATAGGGATTACAGAGTCTCGACTGGTGCGATAGTGCTGTCGGTGCACTGTTGTAGTGGCAATTGGCACCTGTTGTTCTTTGACCCTCAGCAATCCCACAACAGAAGGATCCTCTGAGACACCAGGTAACACAGACAGCTGTTTAATTTCTTCAGCTTCTAAGGCAGCTATACCAAAAGCCCATCGATACACTTTTGGGTCCTTGAAGTACTCTCTCCTGAGATAATCTATGCCAAGAATACATGGAGCGTCTGGGCCAGTCACATTGGGGTGTTTACCCCACTCTTTTCCAGTTAGGCTCAACTCGGCCTCCAATACAGTGAACTGTTGAGACCCCCCTGTCACTCCTGAAATACAATGGGTTCCCCTCCTTTAAAATTTGACGGCATTATGGTGCATTGAGCACCAGTGTCCACTAAAGCCTTATACTGCTGGGGGTCAGATGTGCCAGGCCATCGTATCCACACGGACCAATAAACGCGATTGTCCCTGTCCTCCGCCTGGCTGGAGACAGGGCCCCTCTAATGTTGGTCATAATACCCGCTAACGACAAATGGGTTAGTGTGGTGCGCATGGATTTCAGTCTCATCTTGATCACTTCTTGTGAATATAAGTCAGAAGTTCTTCTCATAGGATCATGAGCAAAGTTGACCTTTCTGCTCTGTTTGGGCACTTGATTACTGGAAACCGGAGCAGCATTTCTTCTATAAGAACCCCGTTTTGTAGTTGTTCTTCCTTCCAACTCACATACTCGCTCTTCTAGGAGGTAGCTAGGTTTTCCACCCTATTTCTTCATGTCTTCTCCATAGTCACACAGGCGATGCCACAGCTTCCCCCATGGTGTATACCGGTTTCCTCAAGTAGAGAAACGACTGCTCCTAATAGCCGAGATTCTAGTCTGTGCAGGTGGGGAGTAGGACATGTCCTCTTTAAATTGCTGGAATTCTTGAGATAATTTCTCCACAGCTGCGATGAGGGAGGAAGAGAGACTTTCTTCATATTGTCGTAGTCGGTGAGACAGTTCATCCACTGTTGGTCCCTCTTCATCTCTCCAGTCCATTACTGCTAAAGCATTGGCATATGATGATGGTGTGCTCCGTACAAACTTCCTCCACATAGGCCGGGTGCATTGGACTTCACCTGGATCTGTGGGTAGCTGTGCGTTATCTGGGTCATAGTAAACCATTTCCCATACAGCTAGCTCCCTCAGCTATTGAATGCCTCTCTCCATTGTGGTCCACTTACTTGGATGACATACAAAATCTTCCTTGAAGGGATACCTCTCTCTCACACTTGACAGAAGTCGCCTCCAGAGACTGAGATTTTGTGTCTTCTTTCCAATGGCTTTGTCAAGGCCCCGTTCCCTAGACAGGGATCCCAGCTGCCTGGCCTCCCTACCCTCTAATTCCAAGCTGCTGGCCCTGCTATCCCAGCATTGGAGCAGCCAGGTAACATGGTGCTCACCTGGATGGCGGCTGAAATCTTTTCACATGTCTTACATCTCACTCAGGGATAAGGATCAGGTGACTATCACCGGCTCTGCCTCCTCCTCCTGTTCTTGTGATGGGCCTGGTTCATCATCACCCTTTATGCCACGAGGGGATTTTCTTGTGTATTTCTTCTTATGTATGGGAGCAAATGACACCGTCATGGGTTGGTTCTCTGGTTCAGCTGCAGTGCCTGTCGTCGGGGTTGTAGTGGCTGCAGTTTCTATTGTGGACTTTGGAGTGGTTGCACTGTCTGTTACTTGGTTACCAGGTGCAGAGCCCTTCTCTTCCTTTTGAGGGTGCTGAACAGTGTTTAATAGCACTCGGTAAGCATGGGCTAGGCCCCAGCATGTTGCAGTGAGCTGTGCCTCTCTGGAATTACCCAGGTGACAACATACTTTTTCCAAATATTTTACTAATTCTTCAGGATTCTGCACTTGTGCAGGAGTGAAGTTCTAATACACCGGAGGTGCCCACACACAAGTCTATGGGACCGGATGGGATACACCCGAGGGTGCTGAAGGAGCTGGCTGGGGTGCTCGCCAAGCCACTTTCCATCATTTACCAGCAGTCCTGGCTGACCGTGAAAGTCCCGAAAGATTGGAAACTGGCCAATGTCACACCCATATATGAGAAGGGTCGGAAGGATGATCCGGAAATTACAGGCCTGTCATCTTGACTTCGGTGCCCGGGAAGCTGATGGAGCAGCTCATCCTGAGTACCATCACACAACACATGTGGGACAACCAGATGATCAGGCCCAGTCAGCATGGGTTTATGAAAGGCAGGTCCTGCTTGACAAACCTGATCTCCTTCTACAACAGGGCGACCTGCTTATTGGCTGAGGGAAAGGCTGTGGATGCTGTCTACCTTGACTTCAGTAAGGCCTTTGACACCATTTCCCACAGCATTCTCCTGGCGAAACTGGCTGCTCGAGGCTTGGATGGGCACACGCTTTGCTGGGTAAAAAACTGTCTGGATGGCCGGGCCCAAAGAGTGGTGGTGAACGGAGTTAAATCCAGTTGGTGGCCGGTCACGAGTGGTGTCTCCCAGGGCTCAGTTTTGGGGCCACTCCTGTTTAACATCTTTATTGATGATCTGGATGAGGGGATCGAGTGCACCGTCAGTAAGTTTGCAGACGACACCAAGTTGGGTGGGAGTGTTGATCTGCTCGAGGGTAGGGAGGCTCTACAGAGAGATCTGGACAGGCTGGATCAATGGACTAAGGCCAACTGTAGGAGTTTCAATAAGGCCAAATGCCGGGTGCTGCACTTCAGCTACAACAACCCCCAGCAGTGCTACAGGCTTGGGGAGGAGTGGCTGGAAAGCTGCTAATCAGAGAGGGCCCTGGGGGTGCTGATTGATAGCTGGCTGAACATGAGCCAGCAGTGTGCCCAGGTGGCCAAGAAGGCCAATGGTATCCTGGCTTGCATCAGAAATACCGTGGCCAGCAGGGAAAAGGAAGTGATCTTACCCCTGTACTCGGCACTGGTGAGGCCGCACATCGATGACTTTTTTCAGTTTTGGGCACCTCACTTCAAAAAGGGCATTGAATTACTTGAGCGTGTCCAGAGAAGGGCAAGAAGCTGAAGGGTCTGGAGCACATGTCGTACGAGGAGCATCTGAGGGAACTGGGGTTGTTTAGTCTGGAGAAGAGGAGGCTGAGGGGAGACCTCATCGCCCTCTCCAACTACCTGAAAGGAGGTTGCAGAGCAGTGAGGATGAGTCGCTTTTACCAAGTAACAAGTGATAGGACAAGAGGCAATGGCCTCAAGTTGCACCAGGGAAGGTTTAGAGTGGATATTAGGAAGCATTTCTTTACAGAACGGGTTGTTAGGCATTGGAATGGGCTGCCCAGGGCAGTGGTGGAGTCCCCATCCCTGGAGGTGTTTAAGAGTCGGGTTGACATAGCGCTTAGGGATATGGTGTATTTGGGAACTGTCAATGTTAGGTTAATGCTTGGACTAGATGATCATCAGGGTCTTTTCCAACCTAGACAATTCTGTGAGTCTGTGATACGATGGCCTGGCACATCTGACCCCCAGCAGTATAAGGCTTTAGTGGACACTGTTTCTCAATGCACCCTAATGCTGTCAAATTTTAAAGAGGAGGAACCTATTTGTATTTCAGGAGTGACAGGGGGGTCTCAACAGTTCACTGTATTGGAGGCCGAGTTGAGCTTAACTGGAAAAGAGTGGGGTAAACACCCCAATGTGACTGGCCCAGACGCTCCATGGATTCTTGGCATAGATTATGTCAGGAGAGAGTACTTCAAGGACCCGAAAGTGTATCAATGGGCTTTTGGTATAGCTGCCTTGGAAACAGATCGAATTAAACAGCTGTCTGTGTTACCTGGTGTCTCAGAGGATCCTTCTGTTGTGGGATTGCTGAGGGTCAAAGAACAACAGGTGCCAATTGCCACTACAACAGTGCACTGACCTCAATATTGCACCAGTCGAGACTCTGTAATCCCTATCCATAAAATGAGTCGTCAACTAGAGAGCCAAGGAGTCATCAGAAAGACACACTCCCCCTTTAACAGCCCCATATGGCCAGTGGGAAAGTCTAATGGAGAGTGGAGATTGACAGTAGACTATTGTGGCCTGAATGAAGTCACAGCACTGCTGAGTGCTGCCATGCCAGACATGCTAGAACTTCAGTATGAGCCAAGTGGTACGCCATGACTGATATTGTCAATGCATTTTTCTCCATCCCTGTGGCAGCAGAATGCAGGCCGCAGTTTGCTTTTACCTGGAGGGGTGTCCAATACACCTGGAATTTACTGCCCCAAGGGTGGAAACACAGCCCCACCATTTGCCATGGACTGATCTAGACTGCACTGGAACAAGGTGATATGGTGGTGCAATTCTTACCCCTCCCCGCCCCTCCTTGTTGGGCTGCTTGGTGCTAGATGTCATTCCACCCACATCCCCCGAGCTATACACCAATCTGTGGAGATAAGGGCTGATAACGTTAACGAGCCTGGCTCCTGCCCCTCCTGATTGCTCAGAAATGGTTAAAATGGCCCATCATCTCCTAAGGGCCTGGCACACCTGTGCCTGGGATGTGGTCAAATGGGAACAATAGCAGAGTTGCACATTCATCAAGTTCTTGTGTAACTGCTGGAAGGCACCAGAAGGTATTTGTTAAAAGTCAATTATCTTGGACCCTATAAACTGCGACCACCAGGGAGACCCTTTGAGCTCTCCTGGATTGCAGTGGTCCTGTGACCAGCACCTCCCCTGAGCTGGGACGCTTCTCAGGTACCAAACCCTTAAGGTGTCGTCTGATCCAGATGGAAGGCCAGGGCAAAGTCCACCCGCTCGAGTCTCAATTATTGCCCGTTGAGGAATGCCAAGGCATTGGGAGTATTTGCTCTAAACTCGAGAGGGACATTTTCTTTGAGCTAGCTTCTCTTTCACCCGTTCTTTCTCTGTTTATTGGGGGGGGTCTGTGGGGGTGGGTACGTACCCTTGTTTCTGTGTGTGTTTGTCCATTCTGTGTTCATTCTACTGAATCCAAACACCTTTGTTTCTGTGTATGTGTATGTCCGTTTTGTGTATGCGCATGTATATATGTATAAATTAATTTGCCGTCAAGTAAGTTAGTGTGAATCTTGTCATTTTAGGATCTGTGAATAAGTCGCTTTTCTTTCTTTCAGCATTTCTGAATTATTTTGTAATGATAAACTGCTGTTAGTTATTAATTAATCTAGATTTCTTACTAAATCATTACCGTGTCAATACTTTCATCCGCGACAGGTGAATCCCCAGAACACTTACAGTACATTGAAGACATCATTATATGGGGTAATACAGCAGAAGAATCTTTTGAAAAGGGGAGAAAATAATCCAAATCCCTCTGAGAGCCGGTTTTGCCATAAAGCGCGGTAAGGTCAAGGGACCTGCACAAGAGATTCAGGTTTTAGGAGTAAAATGGCAAGATGGACGTCATCAGATTCCAAAGGAGGTGATAAATAAAAGCTATGTCCCCACAAACTAACAGAAAGGAACCACAAGCTTTCTTAGCTGTTGTGGGTTTCTGGAGACTGCACATTCCAAATTCCAGTCAGATTGTCAGCCCTCTCTATCAAGTGACCTGGAAAAAGAATGATTTTACATGGGGCCTGGAGCAACGACAAGATTTTGAACAAATTAAGCAGTAAATAGTTCATGCAGTAGCTCTTGGGCCAGTTTGGACAGGACAAGATGTTAGAATTGTGCTCCACACTGCATCCAGGAAGAATGGCCCTACCTGGTGTTTCTGGCAGAGAGCACCAGGGGAGACTCGGGGTTGACCCCTGGGGTTTTGGAGTCGGGGATACAGAGGATCCGAGGACCGCTATACTCCAACCAAGAAGGAGACATTGGCAGCATATGAAGGGGTCCGAGCTGCTTCAGAGGTGATTGGGACTGAAGCACAGCTCCTCCTGGCTCCCCGACTGCCAGTGCTGGGCTGGATGTTCAAAGGGAGTGTCCTCTCTACACGCCATGCAGCTGATGCCACGTGGAGTAAATGGGTTGCATTAATCACACGATGGGCTCGAATAGGGAGCCCCAGACATCCAGGAACATTGGAAGTGATCACAAATTGGCCAGAAGGCAAAGATTTTGGAATGACGCCAGAGCAAGAGGTAACACATGCTCAGGAGGCCCCACCATATAATAAACTACCAGAAAATGAGAAGCGATATGCCCTGTTTACCGATGGGTCCTGTCGCATTGTGGGGAAACATTGAAGGTAGAAAGCAGCTGTATGGAGCCCCACATGACGGGTCGCTGAAGCTGCTGAAGGAGAAGGTGAATCGAGTCAGTTTGCAGAGGTGAAAGCCATCCAGCTGGCCTTGGATATTGCTGAGCGAGAAAGGTGGCCAGTGCTCTACCTCTATACTGACTCATGGATGGTGGCAAATGCCCTGTGGGGGTGGTTACAGCAGTGGAAAGAGAGCAACTGGCAGCGCAGAGGCAAACCCATCTGGGCTGCTGAATTATCGCAAGATATTGCCGCTCGGGTAGAGAATGTGGTTGTGGAAGTACGCCATGTGTACTCTAATGTATGCTAGAGTGGGGCCACTGAAGAACATCAGAACAACCAACAGGCGGATCAAGCTGCTAAGATTAAGGTGGCTCAAGTAGATCTGGACTGGCAACATAAGGGTGAACAACTTATGGCTCACTGGGCCCATGACTCCTCAGGCCGTCAGGGAAGAGATGCAACATATAGATGGGCTCGTGACTGACGGGTGGACTTAACCATGGATGCTATTGCACAGGTAATCCATGAATGTGAGACGTGCTGCGATCAAGCAAGCCAAACGTTTAAAGCCCATCTGGTATGGCGGATGATGGTTAAAATATAAATATGGGGAGGCCTGGCAGATGCTCCCACAAACTCAGCATGGCAAAAACTATATGCTTACAATGGTGGAAGCAGCCAACTGGATGGTTGGAAACTTATGCCATGCCCCTTGCCTCTTCCCAGAACACCATTTTAGGCCTTGAGAAGAAGGTCTTACGGCAGCATGGCACGCCAGAAATAATCAAGTCATATAATGGGACACATTTCTGAAACAATCTCATAGACGCCTGGGCCAAAGAACATGGCATTGAGTGGATATATCACATCCCCTACCACGCACCAGCCTCTGGGAAAATTGAGCGATACAATGGATTGCTGAAAACTACACTGAGAGCAATGGGTGGTGGAACTTTCAAACACTGGGATGTGCATTTAGCAAAGGCCACCTGGTTAGTCAATACCAGAGGATCTGCCAAGCAAGCTGGCCCTGCTCCATCAAACGTCCTACATACCGTGGATGGGGATAAAGCCCCCGTAGTGCACATGAAAAATATGCTGGGGAAGACCATCTGGGTTATTCCTGCCTTGGGTAAAGGTAAACCCATGCGTGGGATTACTTTTGCCCAAGGACCTGGGTGCACTTGGTGGGTAATGCAGAAGGATGGAGAAGTCCAATATGTGCCTAAAGAAGATTTGATTTGAGGTGAAAAAAGCCAATGAATTGAACTGTCAAATAACCCTGTTATTGCAATTGGTGCCCCACAACATCCTCCTGCCACATCCAAAGCCTCCTGCTCCACCGACTGAGCTAGCTCCGCCTCATTCCTCCAGCCTTAAAAACTGTCATGACAGATGGAACCTGAAGTTATGGACTAAATGATCTCAGTAGACATTTTGGAAGGATGGCCCACAGAGTGAGGGAATGATATCTTTGAGACCCAGGAAATGGGTGGTGAGTCCTTAGAATGTATTTGGAACCTGAGCATAACATCAATGGTATGGAATAAGGTGTGGAGACTGTCCTGGTTTCAGCCAGGATAGAGTTAACTTTCCTTGGGCTGAGAGGGAGCACACCTAGAGGGCCAGGCCTGGATCGGTCATTGGAGTATTCCATATCATGTGATCTTGCTCATTATATAAAGGAGACGCGTGTTGTCTCATTTTCATTTTTTTCTGGTTGGCACAGAGGGATTTTTGGTGCAGTCGGGATCGCTGCTGGGTGGGGTGGTCTGCATACTGGTCGCTGGCTGGTGAGCAACTGCATTGTATATTACCTGTTTGGACTTACTATTGTTACTGTTGTTTTATTACTGCTACTATTTTTTTTTAATTCAACCTACGAATTTCTTTTTTTTTTGTCCCTCCCCTATTTCACCATTGAGGGGGATTTGAAGTAAAGGACTGGCCATGTGGTGATTGGCTACTGGGCGAGTTCAAACCACAACTAGGATGAAACTGAGCTAAGCCTGACGCAATATTAGTATCTGTACTATGGCCTCAGTCTCATGTTGTGTCTTACTGGTCTAAGGTTATTCTCATTTTTCTGAAGCTACTGCAAATCAGGTCATCTTCCAGCTTTCATCTGAGGTGAATTCAGTCTGTATAATCAGGCCTGAAGTTCAGTGTCCCATGCTCAGCAGAGTATAGATTCTGGGCATGGTGACCTTCAGAGGAGAAGCTGAGGGAGGCCAAATCCATTACTTGTTCTTCAGCTACTATAAAGGGAGGCACTTCACCATGTCACTTTGTCATCTTACAGCGGTAACTTTGTATCACCCTGTATCCCTCCCTGGTGCTCCATCCCTGATTTGGAGCACGGCTCAATAAATCCTATGCTCTGTGTGTGGCTTGTAGGCACCTGTACCAGGTCTGGCTGAGCCAGAATTGGTTTTCCCCTGTAGCAGCCCTCATGGTGCTGTGTTTTATGTTGGGAGCTGGCAGGGTGTTGATAGCACACTGGTGTTGTGGCTACTGCTGAGTAGTGCTTACACAGCACCAAGGCTCTTTCTGATATTTCCCCCCCATTGAGTGGGACGGGGTGGGCAAGATCTTGGGAGGGGACACAACCAGGACAGCTGACCCGAACTGACCAAAGGGCTATTCCAGACCATATGACGTCTGCTCAGTATAAAGCTGGGAGAAAGGAGGAAGGGGGTGGGGTCACCCTTGGTCCTCCGAGGCAACCACTACGCGTATTGGAGCCCTGCTTCCTGAGAAGGCCCGACATCGCCTGTTCATGGGAAGTAGAGAATAAATCTGTTTTCTTTTTTTTGCTTCCGCGCGTGGACCTTTGCTTCGCTTTGCTTATATTAAAACTGCTGTTTTTTTACCCACAAGGGTTTTTTTTTTTTTCCTATCTTATTTTCTTTCTCCTCTTTGCCCTGTTGAGAAAGAAAGGGGAAAGGGGGGGAAGTGATAGAGGGACTTGGTCAAGGTCAAACTACCACAGCACCTAAGTACTATAGGATAAGAAATGTTTAGGTAAAATAAAATTTTAAAGTTGCTATATGTTAGCAACTCCTCTTCTGCATAATCTGAAACTAAAGTAATCATTAACTGGTGATCTATTTGTAGAATGATTCTGTAACAAACACCATTGTGTAGGTGCCTGCTAGAAAACGATTTATTACCTTGTTGATCAGAATGTTTTCAAGGACGCATTGTAAAGGAGCCTTAAAGCATGTTAAAAGTGCAACTCAAGACAGAGTCCTTGAGAGAAGGACATTTGGGGGTCTTTCTTTTGAGTTGGTGGTCCATGGTGGTCGCACAAGCAGCCCCCGACTCATTTCAGGACTCAAGTGAACATGACCGGAAAGAGGTGGCAATAAGAAAATGAGTTACAGGTATTATCATGTTTATGTATGAGAACTTGTTTATTATGTATTACTGTATCCTATATAATCAACATGCTACACGAGTTAGGTGCGCGTTGTTGGTGAGACAACTCCCCTATGCACCTGGCCGTTAACAAAGAATGCCTGCTTCTTAATACTGCATTAGTGTTAAGGAGTTTCTTTATTCCTGATTTCGGTGACATAAGTGCCTCTCTGCTCTGCTCCTCACATTCACCAGACCATACCTGCTTGAGGTTTTTTTCTCTTGTTACTCTACTGAATGAGTGAAGTCCCCCGGGGGGAGCACAGGCAGAGATGTCTGCTTCAGCTGGCAGCCCTTGGAAATCAGGCTGGCTCAGAGCAACACAGGAGTTCTGAGGAACTCTGGTTGGGGAAATCACCTACACACACAGAGACTCCTATGGAAAAAAGCACACCTTCATTCCTACTCTATTTTTCTCATGGTTTGTCCTTGCCAGGTGAGACTTTCTGAGAAAGTTGTTTAGCATCTGCCACCATTTGTGCATGAAGGGGAAGAACAGTTTCAGATCCTTGGTTCATCTTGAGCTCTAAAATTGTATCTCATTAGTTTACACTGTGGCAGTGGGATTCATCTGAATGAAAGCAGGTATCTGTAACAGATGTCTCCATCAGAGAGAGCCACCCCAGACTCCCTTTAGAGTCAATGGAGGCAGACTAGCAATCTTGCCTTGGTGGACATCTAAGTAAGTCAGATGAATCCTCCACTAGCTCTAGTCTGGGGTGACTTGCTTAGATATAGCAGCTTACATCTGAGATCAGATGAGTTGAATGCAATTGTACCTTACTTCTTATTGGTCCAGCTGCTTACAAAGGGACAACTGACTCATGCTGTATTTGTATGGCTTACATAAGCATCCCCAGTGTAATTCAAGCTGGCAAATAATACTACTGAACAGTGCAATAGGTATACTGCACAGAAGGAGCAAAAAGGTGTCTATCATAGGAAAATTAATTTAGTCACAATGCTGGAATATTAAGTGAAGGTGGAGAAAAAGTGAATCCCATGTGCTTTGCTAAAGATATTCCTTGCTGTGCTCTAAAAGGAGGCATAAGCTCACAGACAAAGGCTGACTTACCATGACAAGACTTTGGGCTAAATTCTCCTGAAAAGGACAGAGCAAAGCCCATGGTTTTAAGCTCCAGAGAGGTGTGGAGTCACAGCTCCCTGCAGACTGCCTCTCAGTCCTGGACAAGTTGATGGATCTTCAAACTTTACCCCAATAGCTCTTCTCTCTGAACCCACACAAGCATTTCAAAACAATCTAATGAGCTAACTGGAAATGTTAGACTCAAGATTTTTGTCTAAGCATTCTAGGACTGCAGATATTTGAATAGTCTGGACTTTACTCTTAGTAGAACAGAAGCAAAGCTGGTGATGTTGGCTCTAAGACAAAGCCTCTCCTGAGGTGTCTGGTATCTGATGCCACAGCTCCATCAGTAGACTAAATACGTCTGGGCAGTGTCACGACCCGGATTGGGATCCCAGAGAGTAGCAATGGTTCTGTGATCTCTTTGGGTTAAATTAAGGTGAAATGACACCAAACAAACAGTTAAAATGTTTTACTTGTGGTAGAAAACAATTTAAACTTGGAAAAGGATAATAAGCAATGTGGTCTCTTATAAATCTATAAGAAGGAAAGGAAAGGAAAGGAAAGGAAAGGAAAGGAAAGGAAAGGAAAGGAAAGGAAAGGAAAGGAAAGGAAAGGAAAGGAAAGGAAAGGAAAGGAAAGGAAAGGAAAGGAAAGGAAAGGAAAGGAAAGGAAAGGAAAGGAAAGGAAAGGAAAGGAAAGGAAAGGAAAGGAAAGGAAAGGAAAAAGGAAGAGTCAAAGAAATCTGGATCACCACCCCTGGATCCAGCGTTGTCTCAGGCCCGGTAATCTTGGGTGGTGGGTGCACACACAGCAAAGTTTTCTGTCGCCTTTTAAGTTCATCTTATCAGCTGATTAGCATGTTTTGTTTTTTTTCTCAGTTCCCAGAATTTTGCTGACTTCATGCTTCTTGAGCAATTATCCAGCTTCTGGGGCAGAAATGCTCACCTCTTATCAGGCCTAGTCACCTCTTCAATGGTGAAGTCGCAAAGTTGTTAGCAAGGCATGCGTGGTGTCTGGCTTACACAATAGAGCCACAAAGTATTGGGTTTATACAATGGAGCCAGTGATTAGTGGTCCTTGTGCTTGATGGGAAACATTTGGTTTCACTCAGTCCACTTTCCCCCCTTTGAGGCCTATCTAAGGAGTTTGTCAATGCAACTGCAAGGGAGTGGGGGTGCATCCATCGATACACTCCCGCTTCCTTGGGTGACATTCCTTAGACTAATCACTAAGGCCACAGCTTGTCCTTGAGGTTTTCTGTGTCGATGAATATTTGAGGCACTACTTCCTTCAGTTCCTTACACCACCCTGTGACTCAAACATTCGGCAAAACATCAGGGCAGTCATCATCAAGTGTGGCAATCCAGAGATATTGAACAGGGAGAAAGAGAGGAAATGATACAAGAGAACATACATTTCACTATAGCAATACCTATCATAATTGCAAAAAATACTGACAAAAATTGTAAATCCAATGTTTATGAGCCATATTCCCCATCCAGTGAGTCCTAACGATTGTAAAATAGAGCTAATCCATGATTCAGGGGAATGTCCGTCAAACCAGTCCTTAGGTTGCATTGATTGAAGTAATTCAGCAGTCTGCTTGGCGATTTCCTTCATTTTAGCTCGTGCTTCTTCAATAGAGGTGGTCACATTATGTATAGTGATACAACATTCACTTTCTGTTAAATTTAATATTCCACAAGATCCTTGTTCTTTTAATAACAACATATCTAATGCCAATCAATTTTGTAGGGTCATTTTTGATACCTGTTGGACCTGTAAGTCTAGTTCTCCAAATGCATACCTGGTCCAGTTACTTAGCACATGCACTTGCCAAGTGATATTTTCTAATACAAATTGGTGTCATTTAAGGGTCACATAAGGGGAGCTTGGTTATAATCAGTTTCTTGATACAATCAATTATTTCATTACATTTCCGGAGATGTGAGCGGTCCCATGAGGGTGGTTCTGCAAACTTTAAAGGTCTTAATGTGGAGTGAATATCATTTATTCCTGTGTCCCTTAAAAGCTTCCATATGCTTTGGGATTCCTGATAGCAATTTTTCCCCAGTAAAATGACAAGAACTACTCGGTTTCCACCCATTTTTCCATTCCCAACACTCACTTTTCCATAAGTCACAAGATTCAAGGTTTCCTCCTCGGGGAAGAAGAAAAATTTCTGAAACATCAGGAGTTTTTAGAGCTGTGAAAGATCCCCCAGGGGTGTTGTTCCAGGAGCAATGTGGTGTACATGAAATATCACTAGTCAGATTAATAAGGCCAAATTGAAATTTTTTGTAAACAGATTTTGGTAATACTATACACTTTGATTGGTATTATCCCAGATGTGCATGAAACCTTGAATCAAATCCCAGGCTAAATTTGGAGAATCCTTTCCCTGTCCTCCAATGGAAAGGATGAAGACAAGGGAGAAGGCTCTCCCAAACATCTTTCCCTGTAATAACAGACAACAATTACAAATAACAATAAACTGATAGCGCAAATAACAATTCATATAGCCAGGGCTAACATGGGTCCTTCACGGTCCTTCTCTGTTTTTCTCCAATTCTACAAAGGACAAATACAAAGCATATGTAAGTTAAGGTTATTAATATATACATAAGGAGACAAAGAAATTTCTGCAATGGATCTGCAAAATACATAAAATCACAGAACACATTAGAAGGATGGAACAAACCATCTGGTGTTGATTCTGTGTTCTTTTCCATGGGCATCGGCAGCTATCCAGGCACATAAATTGAGTGGTGTCTTCAAGGTTAGGGGTACCTCCCCACTGTCGGAAGGTCCACTAAAACTGGCTGTTCCAGATAATGTAACAGGTTTGAAGAGTCTTTCTGGTTCTTTTCTCCAGGAAGTAGAGAGGGAGGCCTGGGGCAAAATGCAGTGAGTCTGGGGCACCCATTTGTTCCCCAGCGACTATTTACTTTGGCAACTGCATCAGGGAGCTGGGAAGGCCATCCTGCATCATGAGGTTTAAGAGCTCGTTTCAGTAGCTCATTTGTCCTCTCCACTATCCCATTAACTTGTGGGTAGTAGGGAGTATGAAACACCCATTATATTCCTTCTCCTTTTGCTCATTCCTGCACCACCCTGGCAATAAAGTGGCTGCTGTTGTCTTACTGAATTGACTGAGGTTTTGGTAAGCGACTAAACCATAGTTTCAACCCTTTTACTATATTTTCTCCAGTTGCCCGTTGCAACAGCCTCAGCCTGGGTGAGCCCCGATACTACCTCCACTCCTATGAGAATGTAAGGAGGAAGTGCAGGCACTTGCTGTAAAAGTCTTACAGAGGCAGTTGGGAACCCAAATTTCCCTACCTTTCCTTTTGAATCCACCCAGGCTTGTCCCTTTAATAGGTCAAGTCCCAGGATATTTGTGGGAAAATTTCCCAAAATCATAATAGCCTCTGTTGCAGTTTCATTCCCAGGTAGCCAGCATTTCACCTGAGCAGTTGGCTGTGGCTTAGAGCATCCAAAACCATCTGTAACTCAGATCTGTTCTTTATCAGGGAGAATGCCATTGCGATTCGCAATATCAGCTCGAAGAGCTAAGATCTGAGCACACGTGTCTACTAGAAATGTAACTGGAGTTTTAAGGGGGCCAAGGGGAAAGGTAATCAACAAGTCTCCTTTACTATTTTCTGTGAGCCTCCTTAAGTGGATCCACCTACCATCCCCCAGCTCACTTACTGGGGACAGTGGGTCCAATTTCCCAACCTGAAATCAATCAAGTTCTCTTCAGGGGCAGTAGGTGTTTGAGAGGCAATTACCACCATCTCGCTAGGTTTCATTCCCGCCCCCTCCCTGTCTGGGGAGGTCTGCTCAATTTGGGGGGGATCCTTCTCTTTGTCTTTCTAGGCTTAAACGAGCTTTTCTAACATCATAGTAGGCATACCGTCCATTAAATCTCAGGGAATCCCCTTCGAAATGCCCTCTGTCCATAAGACGTATCTTTTAGTATCAGGAGATTGCATCAGCTTCACCGGGGGAGGTCAGGAATTGCGCAAGGGCTTAGCTTTTATTTCCCCATCTCCTTCTACCCTCCTAAGGTCTGCTTTGGATTTTGTCTCTCCCTGACCGGTGAATCCTATCTGTCTCCCGTAATTAATCAACTCCTGTGCTACTTCTCCCCATGTCATCTCCAGGAGGCCACACCTTCTCTGGGGTTAGGGTGTTCTCAAACGATCTTGTACTTGCACTGCATATAATTTCAAGGCATCAGGCAGTCCCCTTATGAGAGGAAACAATCTATTGGGATCTGCCACATACTGCATAGGAGAGGGCTGTTGCAAAATCAGTAATTGGTCCTGCATTAGCTGGAGACATGTAGCCTTTTGTATGCTCTCCAGAATATGTCCTGCTGTCAGAGTCGTTATTGGGAAGGGATCTCCCCTTTCCATAGGGTCTAATCCTCCAGCCCAATATGCTAATCTCTGGGTCAGGGACCAGGGATCTCTGTTGTCATCGGTGGTTATAAAAACTCCCAGTCCCCAATACCCTCTTGCCTCATCTTCACTCAGGAAGATACGGTCACCTCCGTTAAGAGATACTCTCCATACATATTCAGTTTACGTTTCTCGGGGTCCCCAGAATATTTTTCCTGAATTTTAACCAAATCAGTAGGGGAGTAGGGGACAGTTTGGGTGGTGACTTGTTGGGACCCTCCCCGACTGTCATCAACAGTCTCAGTTTTAATCAGTGGTCAAATAACAGCCTCTTCCCCCTCAAGGGAATATAATTCTTTTGTATGCTCTAGGTCTTTAAAAGGGTATAAAAATTTTGATTCTTTTCTCCCATCAGAATCTGCATCCATATTTTCTAAAACGATTTTGGAGGGGGTTTCATCTAATTGCTCTCTTAATATTGTCTCCTGCTCCGATGCCTCTGTTAAAGCGATATGTAACCTTTGGTTAGTCACTCGCTCAGCAGCAAGATGATTGGAGAGGCTTTTTGTCTCATTTCCTAATTGTCCCTGCAAAGCCTTCACCAGATCTTGAATGGGTTTTATTGCCTCCCCTTCTGCCTGCTGGGTCACGTATTTATCTCTTTGTGCTGACACCAGAGCAGCTCCTAAAACCGCACAGACTACTGCTTTTCCTTTTCCTAGTTTGAATCTCCATTCTTTAGCTAGAGTAGAGATTCTGTCCACTACCGCTTGCGTATCATGCCAATTGTTACAGGCCCAAGTCATACCAGGGGGAGAAGGTTGAGCATTATAGCACTCTAATCTCTCCAGGAGAAGGGTACAATCTACAATCGGGTCTCCCAGGGATATCATAATGAGCCCACAGTCGGTCCTCTCAGGAAAACCATAATAAGCCGACAATCAGTCCTCCCAGGGAAGCCATAACAAGTATATAACTATGGGAATCAGATCCCTTGTCAGCCCTCAGAGGGCTGTGCCCCCACTTTTGGTATGACTTCTATCAGAGAAGGGCTACAGTGAACGCCTGGTCCCAATGGCCTCTTTAACACCAAGGGGATCCTGCCCACTACGCCAATAAAACGTCATGACCCAGACTGGAAGCCCAGAGAGTTGTAAAGGTTCTGTGATACCCTTGGGTTAAATTAAGCTGAAATGACACCAGATAAGCAGTTAAAATATTTTACTTGTGGTAGAAAACAATTTAAACTTGGAAAAGGATAATAAGCAATGTGGTCTCTTATAAATCTATAAGAAGGAAAGGAAAGGAAAGGAAAGGAAAGGAAAGGAAAGGAAAGGAAAGGAAAGGAAAGGAAAGGAAAGGAAAGGAAAGGAAAGGAAAGGAAAGGAAAGGAAAGGAAAGGAAAGGAAAGGAAAGGAAAGGAAAGGAAAGGAAAGGAAAGGAAAGGAAAGGAAAGGAAAGGAAAGGAAAGGAAAGGAAAGGAAAGGAAAGGAAAGGAAAGGAAAGGAAAGGAAAAAGGAAGAGTCAAAGAAATCTGGATCACCACCCCTGGATCCAGCGTTGTCTCAGGCCCGGTAATCTTGGGTGGTGGGTGCACACACAGCAAAGTTTTCTGTCGCCTTTTAAGTTCATCTTATCAGCTGATTAGCATGTTTTGTTTTTTTTCTCAGTTCCCAGAATTTTGCTGACTTCATGCTTCTTGAGCAATTATCCAGCTTCTGGGGCAGAAATGCTCACCTCTTATCAGGCCTAGTCACCTCTTCAATGGTGAAGTCGCAAAGTTGTTAGCAAGGCATGCGTGGTGTCTGGCTTACACAATAGAGCCACAAAGTATTGGGTTTATACAATGGAGCCAGTGATTAGCGGTCCTTGTGCTTGATGGGAAACATTTGGTTTCACTCAGTCCACTTTCCCCCCTTTGAGGCCTATCTAAGGAGTTTGTCAATGCAACTGCAAGGGAGTGGGGGGTGCATCCATCGATACACTCCTGCTTCCTTGGGTGACATTCCTTAGACTAATCACTAAGGCCACAGCTTGTCCTTGAGGTTTTCTGTGTCGATGAATGTTTGAGGCATTACTTCCTTCAGTTCCTTACAGGCACGGGTTTAGGCACTGCACTCAGAGAACCGAACCAGTTTTATTGTTAGCATGATCCTTGGCATGATTTTAGTTGATGCCAACTAGTGCTCTCTCACACGATGCTTTGATAGGGGGTTAGCTCACACTGGGAATGGTTCCAGATGATATCTGGATGAGCCTGCTCTGTTTTGGGAGAAAGAGTTTAGCCACGTGGCTCAGCTTTGTTTTATGACGCTTGTCCTTGGGACCAGAAAACAGGTCCTGGCCTGTTTGATTTAGCCGTGTAGCTATTGCTTTAATAATCCTCTCCAGTTAAACCAGCTACCTCCTGCAAACTTTTTTCTTCATGACCCAGGTTCCAGAAAAGCAGAGGAATATCTGATATCCTGTTTCATGTTTCTTCCTCTGGAGCTCAGAGTTGATACAGAGAAATGATTACTTGTTTTGAGACTTATTTACTTATTTACTTACAGCAAACTGCTTAGCAACTTATTTACTTACTTCTAGCAAGTTATAGTATTACTTATAGTATTTTTGAATATTGCTAAGAATCCTGCTTGCCCAGACTGTTCTGTGGAATTTTACCAAGGACTACTGTGTGCATCAAAACAAAGCAGTTTACTGTGAAAATCTACCAAGAACTGCAGTGTTCAGCAAAATATCATGTTTTTGTCCTTGGGAAACAGATGTGCTCTAACTAGTTGGGTCTTGGTAATGAGTAAAGATAGCCATGTACGGATGGTAGAAGTTCCATTGGTTCTCTTAGATAAGATAGAAACACACTCTTGTTATTCAAGAAATTGGCCAAGAGAATCTGCGCATGCTCCGGGGAAAAGTACAAGGTGAGAAAGACTACGAGCCTTCCTCCCAAAGCCCCCCGGAGACGCCCCCCAGGAGGCAATGCGCAGGTGCAAAGAGAACATAAACTGCTGACACCAGCCTCTAGAACTAACCCAGCCTTACTCATGCATATGTATGTTTGTGTTATGTAATCCAATGAATATGTATATCCACACTCGATAAGTTTTTGGTAAAATGTGCGGTGGGTGTGCAAGCTTTGTGGAGAAATCCCCTTGCACCCCGGCGCCGGAGTAAACATACCTGCTTTAGAACTCTATTCGAGTTGTAGAGTCTGTTTCCGCAAGTCAGAGTTATTGTTCTTCTCAGCCCTACGCCAGAAGCCCTCAGTGCAACAAGCCTGGGCAATGCTGAAATACAATCTGATGCAGATGGTAGGGGCCAGCTCTGATTCTGGCCAACAAATTTACAGCAGGGAGGAGGGAAAAAAAAATGGACCTGCAGATAGGTAGGCAGGTGGCAGGCAGTTTATTTCATTGGCAGTGCTGGAGTGCCTACTTCACGGGATGCTAAATGCAGTAAGTGGGGAGGAGAACAAATTTAAGAGGGAAGAATGAGGGGGTGAAGCAGCCAGTGCTCTTCAGGGTATGAAGGGAACATCCTGCACTTCCAGAGCAGTCTCAAAAAAAGGAAACACCCTCAGGATCCTGCCTTTGCAGGGTCTATGTCTTTATTGTTCATATCAGCCCCTAAAGATATGCTCTCTCTAAGGACATGAATCATCCAGGAAAGCCCTCAGCCTTACCATGCCCCTGCTGCAAGTCCAGGTTGGCACAGAGAGCACGTCCTGGACTAAGCATGTCAGATACGTCCTTAAAATTGGGCTAAACCATTTTACTTGCTCACCTGAATGAAACAAATTGGGATCAGTCTGACTTAATCAGACTGTCTGGCAATCCTACCAGCACACTACAATAAAAACCTACTTGATACCCTGCTGCTGCAATCAGACCCATCAGAAATCTGTGCTGTCCTCCATCATTCCTCAAGGCTGACTGCTTCCTGGTAGTTCTGACTAACCAAATTAGACCTCCACTTTGAATCTATATTCTTAGTACCAAGTCCAAAACTCTCTGAGAATGCAGCAGGATGCTAACACATAGGGCAGGGCTAAGTGATACATTTTCCCCTATCCCTTTCTATCCCACGGTTTAAAAAAATCAGCCAAGGCTTTATGCATGTCTTTTCACCTGTGGAGTGTCTCCTTTTCCACCATGCTCATTGCAGGAAAGGAGGAACCATAACTGAAATGTGGAATTTAAGTGCAGTAATGCACAGCTTACAATGCAGGACTCCTTTCAATGAATGGATTGACCACCCGGGAGATCAGCAAGGTGTACAATGTAGCCAGGGAACTGCATGACAGCTGATGGTGTAGCTGTGCAAACTGAAGCAGCCATAAAGGCAAGCAGCACTTAGGCTTCAGGGCACAAAACTATGCACGTGCAGATACCAGGAACGACCACCATAAGGCCGTCAAGAAGAGCCTGGAGCTAAGTGTCCAGAAGCTTCATGTCCCAAGAAGGGCTTCTGCACAGTTCTCCCTCCTCTGCCTCCACAAATTGACCAGAAATAAAGATACCATTTTTGCATTGCCTGATAACTCTGCAGTAGCAAAGGCAGGAATTTGATCACCATTCCTAGGACCTCATGGACAAGGTACCTAAGAGGACAAAGTCACTCTCACATTTACTAGCAACCAGTATTTCTGCTGGTAGGCACACCACAGGGACAAGGATTAGATAAAGCACAGAGAACAACCCCATCTTCTACCTTGTAAAGGAGCATTTATAGCTCAGTACAATGGAGTGTTTATAGTTACTGTTGCTGTATCAGATAGCTTCAGTCTGCTGGGCTGTGATGCTAGGTCTGGTTTTGAATGAAAAGAAATACTAAACCAGATTTGGACTATTTCATGGATGGTATTTTATTTTATTTTATTTTATTTTATTTTATTTTATTTTATTTTATTTTATTTTATTTTATTTTATTTTATTCCATTTGAACAGTGTTTTGGTTTATCTTGTGTTTATTTTGAAGGATTGAGCAGTTTCCCAATAAATCCCACAGTAAGATCTACATGAGAAATACACTTAAAAAGCCCCCAACCCAACAACAACAACAAAGCCCTTTCTTCTGCTGCTGCTGATAACAAGGCCTATTACTTCCCAGCCTGTGTTTGATTTCAACACTGTATAATCTCTCAGCTGCAAACAAGAGACCAAGACAGCTCTGACTAGAGCTACCCTATAAATGATTTTGTCCTTGATGTTTGTTCTTGCTAGAGAGGTGCCAAACTCCCTGCCACATGTTTAGGTACAGGTGGTAAATAGGCTTTTTGGCTGGTTCACAGGTAGTTTGCTAGGGAAAGCCAGGTTTACACCCAATGAGAAAACAGAACTGTTTAAAAAAAACCTCTGTCCTGAGGTTAATGCTTTGGTATGAGGTTCATCACATTTTTTTCCCCATTTAGACACAGTGGATGATGTCCCCCACCTCGTAATCTTTTTTACAGCAAAGCACCTAACCTGGGCAATAGAGCATTGCATGAGGTTATATTGACATGTAGCACACAGGGAACCACACCTATCCTTTGCCATTGCCTCTCCCAAGTGCTTGCTAACATTTCTCTCTTGACCTGCCCAAAAGCTGACAAAGGCTGACAGCAGCCTGAAGCTCCTTGGCTACCCAAAATGAGTGATAGTGTCTCTGTTTAAACTAATGGGTATGGACTAGCCATGATTAAATTTAGGCTAGAAATGACGAGGAGATGGAGATGTGAAAAAGCCTTCCAAAACAGAACAAAGAATGCAAGTGATCTGAACAAACGCAGATGCCTATAACTGAGCCAGGCCCCTTCTACTCAATGGAGAGAATTAAGCATCCCTTATGAATCATCTCACCGTAAGGAAGCATCCAAAGTAGACCAGATGAATCACAGTCCAGAAACAACTATTTTTCTCCCCTCACTGTAAAAGCCCAAGGTAACTATCTGAGAAAGAGACATTTACACTGTAGGTGGTTAAAATTAGGTGAGGTGAACTAAAAAAATATATAAATTTTAAAAAATTAACAACAAAACCGTAACTGTTTTTATGTGCAACATGACACTTGTATCTGACACAAATGGATATGACTGAATGAGATGATGCAAGGATTCCACTGCAGGTCAAATGGGACAACTCTTGCAACAATGAGTCAATTAAAAATTACCTTGATGAAAACTGCTCACAACCACTGCCATAAAAAAACAGATACTTTCCATTGAAACTAATGCGTCACTTCTTGGTTTATGTCAGGATAGTGAAGAAATGTGTCTTCCCTGTTAATTTGAATTTAAGGCCTAAAGACTACAGTGTTTCTCTTCTCTTCTCTCTTTAATTAATCTATTTTCATCCGATATTCCTGTAATTAACAGAGATGAATCAAGGCGTTGGTTTAAATAAGGAAGAAGCAGAGACTTGTTCAGGAGTGAGGGTTCTCTTGATACTATTTTCCTCAAATTTGTCTCAAATGCCACCTTTCAAGACTCCTTTCACCTTGAATAAAGTCAACTATCCACGTGGTTATTTTTGCTACCATTGCTGCCTCAAATCTCATAAAAAAACATTGCTTATGTGAGGTTTCATTTGCCAAAATTAATGAGAAATGGTGGTAGGTGGTGAAGAGGAAAGATGGAGAAGCTTTTCTGTTCTGGGTACATCTCTTTAACAAAAGCACAGCGACTTTTTTTACAAAAACTCATGTGTGCCTTTCGCACAGGGTGGAACCACAGGGCAGTGGTGGATCCCAGTGAGCCATAAAGGGAGCCAGCACACATGGTCCCAAAGGTATTGGTACCTTCTCCGACGCAGGATGAAGACCTGCCTTTCTGCTTTTGCTAGGAGTTAACAGGATTAAATCACACTTCTGACACTAGTGGGGTTTTTTTAGGGTAAGGAAGCATCTCAGATCTGGCAAGTATATTCCCCTCTTGGTGTCCTTGTGTTTAATCTGACAACAACGGACTCCAGTTCTTGCTTTTAGTTTGGAAGTGAGTGGTGAATTTTTGAAACAGCATGAGAAATGTAATTCTGGGGTACCTTTACCTTGATTCACAAAACACACCACAGTCACACATAGAGAACCCCTGGAACAAACCTCCCTAGGACACTAGGTTTGAACATATAGCTGAGTGCTTTTGTTCAGAGTTTGACATCATCACTCAGGTGAGCAGATTCTGAAGCAATGACTGGAGTGATATGATTTCTTGCCATGTTTGTATCCTTAATCATATTTTTTTTCTCACTTCGCTGCATATCTAGCTTTAACAAAGAAATCTGTGTGCGCTGTCTGTCTTGTCCAGCATTTCAGATCTCCTGCAGACTCCCCCACAACTCTTTCATCTTTTGCAACGGTGACTGGCACACTCTGAGCGTGGTTCCTCTCTGACTGCCACCTGTTTTGAAACCCCCACGATAGCACTGCTCCTGCCATGTATGAGATAAAATCAAACGCCACCACTTTCATTTCTTCTTTGGAAACAGTATCTCTCTACACTCCCATCTCACTAAAGAGCTGAATTATCTGAGCCTGATCTTCTGCTAAATAATAATAATAATAATAATAATAATAATAATAATAATATATTTTTTAACATATCACCTGGTACTCCAAGTGATATGAAAACTGTTTTGGAGAAGTCTGCTGAGGCTAGCTGGATGCAGGTGGTTTCAGAGCATTACTTGGGCCCTTTCACAATTTAAGTTATTGTATGGGGAGAAAACCACCACCCATAGCCATTCTTGCCCCTGACACATGGGTAGATGCTCCCTTTCATTCTCCATCTCCGTTTTTACAGGAAAATCACCTCATTTGGGGATGAATGTAACAACCGACTTCATGAGTCAAAAAGCCACAAGATGGCATTACAGAGCAATTAAACAGAAAATCTGTGCTGGAATGTTTTTCCCCTTGCGGGTGGAGGAGGAATTATGAGCAGCAGAACTGTGCTCGCTGTAAGAGGGGACAGGTGTTTCAGAGCAGCTTCCAACGCAGCCACTGTCCCTTCTGTTGACGGTCTCACCTGGTTAACTCTTAATAACATTTCCAAGATTTCAGATGAAAGCCCTTCAGGAAGCAGAGGAGAGCACACGCCTCTTAATCTAGCCTTTGTTAGTGTTATTTTTCTCTTAATGCACTGCTTTTTTTTTTTTTTCTTTTCTTCCCTTATTCATAGGTGTATGTGCTTGTGCTTGTGTTGGTTTTGAGGGGGTGTGTGGTATACAGTCTTTTGTCCCCTGAGGTTGTGGATATGATATAAACTGCCTGTTTGACCACAGCATGTACTGCAGATATAAGTATGTGCAGGCATGTTGTGGGTTAGTGTGGGGCCTGATGTACCAAAGGAAAAGGTAAGCAAGGGAGTGTGTATGGTGTGCACATGTGTGCATGCTGTGTGAATAGTGTGCACAAACACACACAGATTACATGAACAGCTCAAGGTTACATGAGGTGTTATGTCTGTACTGTGGTCACCTGCCTGTGAAATAACAAATACTTTCAGTGGAAAGTTGTCTTGTGAAATGGTTGTAGGTGCAGTGTGTATTATTTTTGTTGTGCTGTGACAAGCTACGTAGCTATCGAAGCACATTGCAAGTGTGTGAGCACCTCTCATGGCTTGTGGGTTCCATGGCACGAAGCAGGAGTGTGTCTGTGTTGTGGTGGGTTGTGAATTATTCAGGCAAACGGTGCCTGCATGGCCATCCTGGACACAGCCATGCTGGCTTGGCTCTGCGGTGCAGCAGGCAGTGTGCATGCATCAGCACTCCCATGTTTCATGTTTCTGTGGAAGATATGATTTACACGTGCATGAACATTGTGGGGGGCACATACAGCTGGCTTAGGACAGTCACAGCCACTGCAGCAGTGAAAGTGGGGAAGGGGAACCGGCAACATTCAGCCTGATCCTGTAGCACTTGTCAGCATTGAGGGAGAAAAATAAGGGTTAAAAAAATCCAACCCCATTGCTGACTTTCCCTGCAGCTTGGTAGAGAATTCAGCACTTGCAGAAACAACTGAGGTGCTCATCAATGCTTGACACAGACTAGCTTATTTTTGTAAATGATATAAAGTCCCCAATTGTGCATTGTTACAGGCCAGGCCAAGGAATGCATTAGGGCTGATTCCTCAGAGCATCCTGCAAATGAGACAGTTCAGGCTGAACACGCTTCAGAAATCAGCGATTTGAAAGAAAAGTTGGGATCATCAGACTTCTCCAGTGTATTCTTTATCTTTCTTATGGTCAGTGAGGACAGGTACTTTTCTTGGTGGCTGCTAGTGAACAAAGAGATGAAAAGGTACAAATGTTGTTGTTTTATATGTGGTGCTGTTTGAAGAAGTGTGTGAAGAAACTATTTCCCTTTTTATTAGAGGTCATCTTAGTATTGCTATTTTTATTAGTCCTACCACTATGTTTATTATTGTTGCTATTATTAAATTATTTCTTAGTCAAATTGGCTAAGGGAATCTTTGATTTTTTTTTTCCTTTTTTTTGTTTTTCAGCTATAAAAGAGTTAATAAATTGACACATTGGGGGTCCAAGGAATTGATGCAAGTTTATTCCCTCTTGGATTGCTTTCTCGGTGCTTTGTCCAGCTTCATTTTAATATTAGTCATCATTGTTTCATATTTGTATTGTGCTCCAGTCAGGGATCATTTCAGCACTGCATTTCCTTAAACATAAAGCTCCCAAAAGCTTAGAGGCAAAAAAGAGCACAGGGGTGAGGCTGCTTTGTACTGAGGTGCTATTTTTCATGGCAGTCAGTGCCACAGTGTTGTTCCTTTGCTTTCCTTCTCATGCCTGAACCTCACTGTTTTAGCATGCAGCTGAGCAGTGGGGCTCAGCCTGTGTAACAGCTCCCTGCTGCCACCCGGAAAGGCCAGTCCCCATCCCCCGCCAACCTCCCCGTGGCCATGTGGTCCTGCGATCCTCACCTAAACCAGTTTTGGTGCTTGTAAGACACAGAGATGGTTCAACCTGTTAGTTCCGTAAAAAGCTATTCCCTTTTTTTTTTTTTTTTTCTCCTTGTTGTCCTGTTAAATTCTGTCAATTCAGTGAGCTGATTTTGCCCAGATGAGCAGCAGAGATAATGCCATGGAGGGAATATATAGCATGTGTCCCCACAGAGGACCCAGCCTCTGCCACCTTTCAAGGGCACTAAGCTGTTGCGCTCAAGCAGTAACACAGACTTTTGTCCATACAGGAAAGCTGTAAACACTTCAGAGTGAGGTTATCCTTAGTCCATACAGAAAAGCAGCATGATCTGCTGCATGTGCAAGCGTGCCCCGCTCTCTCCCCTTTCACTCAGCCTGCCTTGAACCTCCTGCCCAATCTCAACCAGACACGGTGAAATGGCACCAGCTTCCAAGAGACTGGTTTCTGAAATGGGTCATGAGAATAGGTAGTTGAGGCTGAGCAGAGGGAGCATGTCAATGCCCCAGTTAAGGAAAAGGCACTGAGATTTCATGCCATAGGCACTAGAGAGGGCACTAGAGAGTCAACACAGGATGGGCAAGAGAAGATAAATACTCAAACATAGGGAAAACACAGGACACCAGAAGACCAAGCTACAATGCAAGACGCCATATGGAACTACTGCAGATTGAGTGAATTGTTTAGTCTGTGACACCCCCCTATCCCAAATGCAGGAGGGTCCAGGTCCTTGTGTGGAATCCCAGACCCTGTGCTACTACTGCTATTGCTACAGTATTGCTACTGCTGCTGCAAAACATAGACATGAAGTAGAGAAACAGAGCAAAAGGAAGATGTCAGGGGAGCTGAGATCCCAGTAAAATGATTCCTTGGCATAACTAAAACAGGAAGGCATCTCTAACACTAAGAGCCCAATATCATGCTTATTCATGTGATATGAAGAGACAGCTCTGTACAACACCTTAGAGAAGAAATCCCCTCCCAGGAACACTCTGAGGTCCTGATTTAGCACAGACTTAAAAATGCATTTGAGTCTCTGTTGTGGTTTGAGCCCAGAGGGAAACTGAGCACCACACAGCCGTTCACTCACCCCTTCTCCCTCAGGAATGGGAAGGAGAAAAATAAAATTAAAGGCTCAGGAATAGAGATAAGGACAGAGAGGGATGATTCACCCATTATGGTTACTGGCAAAAGACAGACTCATTAGGGGAAGAAAAAAGTACATCACTTTAATTCAAACATTAACAACAACAACACTTAACAGACAGAATGGGGCAGTGAGAAGAATTACCACATCTTAAAAACACCTCCCCCCACATCTCCCTTCTTCCCGGGCTCAGTTTTGTTCCTGATCTCTCTATCTCCTCCCTCCAAGCGGCACAGGGGGCAGGGGATGGGGGCTATGGTCAGTCCTGCTGCTCTGTCCTCCTCAGGGGGAGCACTCCTCACATTCTTCCCCTACTCCATGTGATTCCCCTCTCATGGGAGACAGTCCTCCACGAACTATCTTCGGCATGAGTCCTTCCCATGGGATGCAGCCATTCCCATGCTGCTCTGGTGTGGGTCACTCCCCGCGTGTTGCAGTCCTCACAGCACCGAACTACAACAGTGGGGGCTTCTTCTTCCCACAGAGTCCCGGCCTCCTTCAAGCGCAGCTGCCTGCTCTGGTGTGGGGTCCTCCACAGGCCACAGGCAGATCTCTGCTCTACCGTGGACCTCCATGGGTGGCAGAGGGGTGACCTGCTGTCTCACCACGGGATACAGGGGATATCTCTGCTCCAGCGCACCTTCCCCCCTTCCTCCTCCTTTTTCCACTGACCTCAGTGTTCACATAGATGTCCTTCTCGTAACTCCTCCTCACAATTCTCACTCCTCCTCCCAGGTCGCCCTTCTTAAATACATTATCACAGAGGCGCAGCCACCATCGCTAATTGGCTCAGCCTTGGCCAGAGGCGGGTCTGACTTGGAGCCAGGGGAGCTTCAAGAAGCTTCTCCCAGGGGCCACTGCTGTAGCCCCCCATCCTCTGCTATCAAAAACCCCACCACACAAACCCAGCAGATTCTCACTATCTTGAGTGATGATTACTTCTGTGTGTACACCACAGCTTTCAAAAACTGCACCAGGGCACATAACAGCTTACACCCGAAGAGAAAGCAGACGTAGGCACAACACAATTACTGAGGCTGTGGATTCAGGCTGCCTGAGAACCTTCTCTTTAGTGGCTATCCCTTGCTACATACCACATGGGGAGACCTTTCTGGTAGGGAATCATCTGCTTCAGGTTGAAACAGCTTAGCCATTACGAGGATGAGATGATCACCCTTGCAAGGGAAATTTCTGCTGAGTCCCTTTCCTGGCTTGAAGGGACTCAAACTCTACTCTTGGGAAAAGTTCCATTCCACCAGGCTATAAACTACACTATAAGAGAAGGGAGAGAGTTGCACCCTATACCTCCTAACACTGTGAAATTGGTGAGAAAAGACAGAAAGAATATATGGAGCAGAAGAAAGGGAAGCAACAGGAGTATATCTCTACAGCTCAGATATTAGAGACCACACCTTTGAGTGGGAAAGTTAATGAATTTCCCTTTTATCCAATGCTGATTTCATGTAAAATATATTCAGAGATTTATTTTTTTTAAAAAGAGTGAAAGAGAGGCTGGGCTATTCTTCAAGAACATAACCTATATATAGTTACAAAATATGAGAGAAATGTTTTATGCAGTTATTATAGAAGACAGTATGATTAGACATGAAGAGAAAGATAGAAAGAGGCAGACAGGCAGAAAGATAAAAGAAAAAGCCAGAGAGTTAGCTAGCTATTAGGAAAGGTGAGTATTATGAGAAATTATTGTGTAAAGTTGTAGTCGTGTAGAACGATAGATTAAGGAGAAAGAATCCTTAGCCTCTCATTAGGAAGGAAAAGCAGAGCAAGTTTAGGATGCAGCGAAGTATCCAAAGGATGTTTGAGTTGGTGTACTGGGTCTGACTGAGCCAGAATTGGTTTTCCCCTGTAGCAGCCCTCATGGTGCTGTGTTTTATGTTGGGAGCTGGCAGGGTGTTGATAGCACACTGGTGTTGTGGCTACTGCTGAGTAGTGCTTACACAGCACCAAGGCTCTTTCTGATATTTCCCCCCCCCACAGTGGGATGGGGTGGGCAAAATCTTGGGAGGGGACACAACCAGGACAGCTGACCCGAACTGACCAAAGGGCTATTCCAGACCATATGACGTCTGCTCAGTATAAAGCTGGGAGAAAGGAGGAAGGGGGTGGGGTCACCCTTGGTCCTCCGAGGCAACCACTACGCGTATTGGAGCCCTGCTTCCTGAGAAGGCCCGACATCGCCTGTTCATGGGAAGTAGAGAATAAATCTGTTTGCTTTTTGCTTCCGCGTGTGGACCTTTGCTTTACTTTGCTTACATTAAAACTGCTGTTGTTTTACCCACAAGGGTTGGGTTTTTTTCCTATCTTATTTTCTTTTCCCTTTTTGCCCTGTTGAGAAAAAAAGGGGAAAGCGGGGGAAGTGATAGAGAGACTTGGTGGGTACCTGGCATTTAGCCAAGGTCAAACCACCAGTCGGTTAATAATCTCACAGCAACATAATCAAATTAGTAATGCTATCTTGGCGATGTAGTCTTGTCTATGAAGGCATTTACCTGGTTACATTGTTCAAAACAACACCACTCGAGAGACAGGGGAGTCCAGATGTCCTCCCCATCCTGTTCCCTGCATGCCTCCCCATCCTGTTCTATGCATGTGTACGTGCCATGCCCTCTTACGTAAATCCTCACTGTGGGGAGAAGGGAGTCAATGCGGCAGAAATCATTCCCTGGCTCTCTCCTCCCTGCCTCTGAGCCCTGTGCCCTGGATGCCACGTCCCAGCAGCCTCGCTCGGGCAGAGGTTCAGGGCGAGTGAAACAGTGCTGGCTGAGGGGAAATAGCATCAGCCTCCAGGTATGGGTAAAGCCAAGGTGAGAGGAATGAGTGTCCCTGAAGTCCTTCCTAGAGGAAGAAGATCTATTTGGGGAAGGATTAGAAGTTTTAGAAGTTTTATTATGTACATCCTCCCTCTAGTTTGTATCAAGTAGCACAGTCTCGCTAGGGCTGCAGCTCCCCCTTTTTTTCCCCATCATCCTCTGCCATTCTCTGACTACTGCTGTAGGGCTTCCAGCCTGAAAGCAAGGTAGCCTGATGGGAAGAGACCTGAGCTAAGATGAATCTATCTAGCCAGGAGAATAAGAGAGGAATAACGGGATAAGGACTGGTCTTAAATGGTGTGTCAGACTTAGGACACCTAAAAGATGAAGCAGAAGAAAATGCATAGGGATGGATGGATGGATGTGAGGCATACATATAGAGGGATGAATTCATTTCACAAGATAGTATGTCCAGGCTAGAAATTTGTATAGGGAAGGGAGAAGGGAAGATAGATCTTATAAGGACAGTGATATGTGAGAGGGGCATAGGAATATTTTTACAGTTTCAAAGAACTCATTTGTGCTGCTGCTTTCTAAGAACAAATTCCCAGGTCTCACTATCAGACTGAGATTAAAATGTGTTTATGTTTATATAGTTAGCTTTCATAGAAGTGCTGCATTTAAATACATACATGTAGTGTATATGTGTATGTATATGTATACAGGAAAAAGAGAACCAATAGGTATAAGGATCTTTTCTTCAAATTCCCACAATCTAGAAAGGACCATAAAGGCCACTGATATCTGTGTGAGAAAAGGCCTGTCCTCAGCCCCCTCCATCTGCTCTTCTCTTCCAGGACAGCAGGAGGAAAAGCAAAGAAATGCAGTTCTCCCTGTTCCACCTCAGTGAGGAAGAAGCAGCACAAAAAGTCCCCGTGTCCATTGGCAGGATTCAGAGATGGGCATGGGGCTCTCAGGGAAGGAAATAGAAAATAAAATCAAATGAGGATTAATCTGAAAAGCAAACGTTTGCAGTGACTGTAAAAACCCCACTGCAGGGATTGTCATTTCACAAATTGTATTAATCTGGGCAAACAGTGCTTCAGAAACAGTAACCACGGTGTTTATGCTCAGTTCCCCCTCCTGACCTTATCTTGCCTCCTCTGTTCCCCTCAATATGGGCCAAACCCTTAACACTTTGTACCAAAGGTCTCTTCCTCAACACTGAAATCATGCAAACCTGGAATCTGCATGAATCCAATAAGGAAAAGAAATGACCGAAATGTGACATTTTTCCTTAAGTTTAACAAGTAGTGGGAGACATTGGTGGTGCAAGATGACAAAGCAACTGAGCACCCAGATCCCCATGGAGCAGTTCCTGCGCTTTCTAGGGGCCATGTGTTTGTAAGTAGGATTGTGTTATCACGTTCTGCACCTTAGGTCCAAATAAATGTACAAGGCTGAGCAGGTAGAGGGAGGGTTGGAAAACTAAACCATGTGTAAGTGAAACAGCGCAAGCAGGAAAGAGCAAGGAAGTAATTATAGCCAGGCTTGCAACACTTCCTATGCTCCTTTTTGGTCCAGCCAACACATTGGTCACCTGTTTGCCCTGTGAGATGCTTTGTTATAGCTGTAGTCCATTTCAGAAAGGATATGAGAGGACAGGGGTTTTTGTGGAAGCTGATGGAATCTCTTTCCAGTTGCCTATCTTATTATTTCTCCTGATCACTTGGCATCTGGACACCTACAAACCCAAGAGTTTTCTATGTACAACTTTTGCTGTGAGGAAAAGGAGAGGATAGTGGAATTTCAGTTCTATGGATGGAGCCAGCACAGCAACAATAAAATAAAGGCATCCTTTTTTGCTAATACTGACTCAAAACAATGCTGGGAAAAGAGCTTTTTGGCTTGTTATGCTACAAAATCTACCAGACCTTCTTAAGAGCTGGGGAGGTGGAGGCAATTTTTTTTTGCTTAATTTCAAAGCCACTAAAACATCATGGGTTTGGACATTTCAATTCAATCTCTAAAGCTATTGAGTTCATGCTATGATTAAGAGAACAAAGGAGCAGAGAGTGTGTGGGGGAAGGAGGTAAAAAAGTAAAAACTAGCATGGTGAAAAATAGGCGGAGTGAAGAATATATTGAAACTGTGAAGAAAAAACACCTTAGAAATGTGTAAAGAGCAAAAAGTTATAGAAGAAAAAAAAGCTATCTACTGTATCTACCTAACGGTTCCCCCTAATCTTGTCTGTCAGGCTAATTACCAGATTTAGGTGTTTGCAGGTTATACAAAGACGAGGGGGAGGTGTGAGTGCATGTGCGTGAGTGCATGTGCGTGGTTTCTGACAATTCACACATCCAACCCACTGATTTTCCCCTTTGGCTAGAGGAAAGATATTTTCTTTTTTCAATTGAATCACTGTCAGAATGAGCTGAATTACAGGAAAGACGAGGTTAGGCAGCTCATGTAGCTTTTGAGAATTCCAATAAAAAAATCCAAAGGATTCTCCAAACCCCAGAACTCCAGTAAATGTGCTAGTTCCTGTGTATTACATTGCTTCCTTCCTAACATATTAATGTCCAATACACAGCAATATGCAATGGCATGCTCTGGTTTACGTTTTTTACTAGGGCTTTCACTCAGCCTGCAGTTCTGTACAGTCTTCTGCACCTTTCTAAAGTTGCTGAGGTGCAACCCAGCAGTGTTTTGCACCCACATTTATCCCCCCTGCACCCCAAAAATCACTGGCTTCAGCTAAACTGTGTTTTAAGATGTAAATGGAGCTTAAGCAGAGGAAGGTGGGCAGAGGGCAGTTGATGCTGGCTTAGTAAAGCAGTGAGATATGCAACAGCTCAAGTGACAATTTATCATTAGCAGCTAATCCAATCGCTCCTGCTGATCCAATGAGCCTGAGTAGCTGGAGTAGTTGCTTTGCAAGGGTGGTCACAGAATCACAGAATCATCTAGGTTGGAAAGGACCTTGAAGATCATCTAGTCCAACCATTAACCTAACACTGACAGTTCCCATCTACACCATATCTCTCAGCGCTATGTCGACCCGACTCTTAAACGCCTCCAGGGATGGGGACTCCACCACCTCCCTGGGCAATCCATTCCACTGCCTAATAACCCGTTCTGTAAAGAAATACTTCCTGACATCTAGTCTAAACCTTCCCTGGCGCAACTTGAGGCCATTCCCTCTTGTCTTATTGCTTATTACTTGGTTAAAGAGGCTCATCCCCAGCTCTCTGCAACCTCCTTTCAGGTAGCTGTAGAGGGCGATGAGATCTCCCCTCAGCCTCCTCCTCTCCAGACTAAACAACCCCAGTTCCCTCAGCCACTCCTCGTACGACATGTGCTCCAGACCCTTCACCAGCTTCGTTGCCCTTCTCTGGACACGCTCGAGTCATTCAATGGCCTTTTTGTAGTGAGGGGCCCAAAACTGAAAAAAGTCATCGAGGTGCGGCCTCACCAGTGCCGAGTACAGGGGCAAGATCACTTCCCTGTCCCTGCTGGCCACGCTATTTCTGATACAGGCCAGGATGCCATTGGTCATTTCGTTCTCACAAATATCTCAGGAAGTGAGGACTAAAGACAAGCGGAGATGGCCTGGTACACCCAGCAAGTTCAGCCCCAGTGCTGGGTGCATCACCTGCAAACTAGCCTTGGATCCACATGGCAAAACAGCGACAAGCCAAAAGTCAAGGCACCCCTTACAGTCTCTTTGCAATATCACAAACAAGCTTCTCACTACCTCACTCTGAGTGCCGGGAACTGGAGGCTGGCTGGGGTGAGAAGGAGGAGGAGAGGGAAAGGGTTAAGCCACGGTTATCCCCTCCCTGGGGCCCCCACTCCAGCAAATTGCAATCCAGTGCTGAAATTTTTCAGCAGCTGCATTGATATCATTCCACTGTGCCTTCATTACCTTCTGATCTCTAAATAAGGGCCAGTTGGGCTCAGAAAACATTATGTGGTGCTGTTATGACTGATATAAACCACCAAAGTGGCATTTTGCAAATGAGAAGAATGAGCAAAACCCACACAAAATCCTCTGCAGTTGGGTTTAAAAGAGGGCTGTAACTTCTCATGCATGTCCTGCTCCCAGTCTACATGAAGAGGCTGATTAATCCTGCGTGTGTTAGGCTGTAATATTGCATTACTGGAAGCAAAGAAACCCCTTAATCATATTGCTAGTTATGTCAGAGGTCTGTTTTTGCTACAGTGCATCACATTAAGAGCCATCCCTGGGCTACAGCACTGTCCCAGGATATTTTTCAGGTTGCAGCACTACACGCGGGCTTTTTCATTCTGGTTTTGTTTTAGTGGCTGACTGGCTGGACTGTGGTTAACCTTCAGATAACCATGTGCAGCAAGGACATTTTTGAGGGAAGAGGAAGATGGGATTTTATCACCTCCCATCTCCAAAAGAAATACCAATTTGCAAAGAAGAGCCCTGCTCCTAATCTCCCTTTGCTGTTTGCTCCAAAAGCAGGGGGGGTGGAAGAGCTAATGCCATACGCAGGATGGGAAGCAGTGCTTTGTCTCTCTCCTCTTCTACCCTCCTCTTCCACCCTGACCTGAAAAAAGATAAGAATTTCACAGGGAGGACTGCTGTCTGTACCTTCAGCCCTTTTTTGAGGGTACAGTTCAATCCTGATTAGGTGTGTGCTAGCTGACAAGGCATCCTCCCAACCTCATTCCCTCCCAGTGTAGCAAAGCTGGTCATTAATGAGAGAAAAACAGACTCTCTGAGACCATACTCACTTGGGAGGTCTGGAGTTTGGGAGTCTGTAATTCCTCCCTAGAGCCATTATAGGAGTGGATAGGGAAAGAAAAAACACTGCCTTGTTGACACAGTCCCTCCCTAGGAAACCCAGGGGAGGGCATGAGAAATGCAGATGTTTTCTGAGATGACACACCATGCACCTGAAGTGCTAAGGCTTGGACAACCGGCCTGTCCTGGTTTTGACCAGGATGGAGTGATGTCATGCCCAGGGATTTAGATGGGCGGGCTCTCCTCGGGCTTGGACTGGCACCGTTTTGCTGGTTGGGTCGTGTTGTTGCTTGGGGGGGGGCGGTCACCACGCTCGGTAAGCCACTGCTGCATTTTACCCGTTTCTTTTTGGACTCACTATTGTTACTGTTGTTCTCTTGTTATATTTAGTAAATTCTTTCTTTTTTATTCAACCTACGAATTCTCTTCTTTTTGTCCCTCCCCTATTTCACTAGAGCGGGGAGGGGGAGGTGAACGGCCGGCCACATGGCATTTGGCTGCCAGCTGAGTTCAAACCACAACACGGCCCAAGCCAGAGTTGACCTATAGATGAATCCTGTATATTTTATAACTGATAACCATTGTGCTAGTAGGTATTGTACTAAGTTATAGCAAACCACCTATTCTGATGTAAAAGGTGGAAGTATTGAAGCCTGAACAACAGGCCCTGAGCCGAAGCTGCTAACTCAGTATGGAATCATTAGTGAAATATGTATGGAAGATGTAACTGTCTTGAATGTATCTTTATCTTTCTTTGTGTGTGGATAAAATAACAGGGTCATGGAGACCGTAGTTTGGCACTGTGGCCTGATGTGAGACCTTGTGCATAATCCAATTAGAGAGCAGAGAAACTCCCTGAGCTTCTCCCTTAAGCCCTGGCCAGGCTCTGGGGGGAACCTAATGTGAGATGGAAACCAGATGTTTCCACTTAAAACAAAGGTGCCAGCTATTCTGGCTTACTGATTTTTGGTATATAAGCCTGGACCTGCTCACAGTGACTTTGGAAGCCTCACCTATGGGTGGATGCACCATGTAGGATTTCCCACTTGCTGGGACAGGCTCTCCAAATCCTTGCTGTAACCGGGGCTGCCCAGTGACTGTGGATCTGGATGATGGTAACGTATGCAAGTGGTGATGGATCTTTCTTAATCACTATTCTCTCTCAGGTAGTAATGATTTGATGCATTACCCTGTATTTTCCTATTTGTTTAAGTGCACTACTCTGTCTTTTCTTACTGTATGTTTTCTGTATTATTCTGTTATATTATTTAGTTATTTCTAGTAAAATATGCCTGCTCTTTTCACTCTGGTGTCTGAGTTTAATTGGTATCCCTAATCAGCAAAACAGCACCTGATCTCAATTCCCTAAAACACCCATGGAGAGACACTTCCCTGTGCCAAGGAATAAAGGATTTCCTCCTGATACCACTGGAAGGTTCTTGTTCTGTGTTTAGCCCATAGCTGAGGTTCAAATTTGCACCCATGACTGATCTCCTGTAAAAGCAAGAAAACCCCTTCACTTAAAAAATCCTGCCCTTCCCCAACTAGGACATTTTCAGAGATCCAATAACCAAATAAAAAACCACAACCAGCATGGGAAGTCCTGGTGAAACAAAGAGGTTCACTCAACAGTCAGGATTGAGTATAAGTGTTAAGCAGGGATTCTTTATTCGCAGCACTGGGGATCGCTCCACCACAAGTGCCACACTTACTAACAAAACTCTCTGACTAATATACACAAAAAGCATACATATGCATCAGATTGCTTAGAAAAGGCAGTCTTATGCTAATGGGTTCTCAGAATTCATTTACATAGTCTGAGCATGCATAGTAAAAATAGAGTGAGGGTCTTCTCCCCTCCTTAGGGGTCCACACAGCCTTTCTCACACTGTCCCTTAGTGAACTTTAGGTCTCTAGTGTCCATACATGGTCATAGAGTTACTTCATCCGTCCTTCAGCTCCTGTTTGTTCCAGCTCTCAGCACTTATCTTGACACTGGCGTCTTCTTAGGCACTTGTTTTCTTTAGGTTCCTGCTATTAGGGATGTACTCAGGGAGTTTTTCAGACTGTCCAAGGTCTGTCTTATCTTTACTAGGCAAGGAGTTAAAGGTTTCAAAACATCTTACAAGTGGGTAACTGGGTAACGACTACAGAGGGTAGTTAGGAAAAAAAAGTATAAATGAAATTATATACATTACAGCAAAATACAGGAAAAATACAGGAAAAAAAAATAAAAGCTAGTAAACTACAAGTGATGTCTAACGTTAAAACTAAATGTCTTACATTACAGGTCCCTGTACATTAGCAATTTCAAGTATACTTGTAGCAACTTCTCTTCACTGGCAGTAGCTTCAACCATTACAAACACATAGACAAGACCCATGACAATAAACGATGTCCCACAAAGCATGAAACTAAGAAGAAATGTCTTTGGGGATGACTGATTATTGTACTCAACCCCAGGGAGGAGGAGGTGACAGAAGAAAAAGAGCCTCTGTTTGTACAAGCCACTTTAGACTTTCCCTTTGAACAGGGCACAGAGGCACTGAGTCTTATGGCCTTTTTAATAGGAGCATCTGCTCTTGTTCCCATCCCAGTTGGATAGTGTCTATGCGTGTTTGCTGTTAGCGAGATATGCCATGTGTCACAAGGACGAGTGTATCCTAGTCAGAGAGCACATGCACAGCTTAGAGGCCTTTACACCACAGCAGCAGGTCCATTTGTTTGGTCTGGGCACTTGCTTGGGAGCAGCAGCTGCATTCTCCATCTACTGTGGAATTTCCAAATGGTAAAGCCCCCAAAAGTGGATGTCATTATCAGGGTAATGTGTGTGCAAGCAAGGGTGTGGAGGGAGGGGGCTTCATGGGTGACTTCCGTTTTGGTTTTTGTTTTGGTTTTTGGTTTTTTCTTCTACTGACATCTGGAAATGAGAGTTGTCTCACTCCTACAGACCCTCTGAACTCAGGCTATCTGTGGGACCATCTTTTCCTCCCTCAGTGATGACCTGCCCTGCAGGAGATTGATGGTGATGGAGAGGGGGTGTAGGAAATGTCACAGGGATGTCCACATGGTCAATAGCAAATTTGCCCAAATTGTATTTCTGTCTAGTTCAGAGGCTTGTTACACAGCTCTTAATGCTTTGTTAAGTGTTCACAGGGAAGGAAATGCCCAAGCAACCCTATTTATTTGCCCTGTGTTCTCCTTGTTCCATCTATGCCCTTTTCCTGTAGAAATATCCACCAGCGATTTTTAAAAGGCTCCCATTTATAGGGTAAGTGGAGGCAGATGAAGTTCATCGCATCGTACCCCTTGTAAAGGACTTCAGGGGCCCCATGGAAACCTGCAACAGCATCTTTCCTCTGCCCATCAGCAGCAAATTTAACTGCCCCATCTGCCACCCCAGGCCTCCAACAGAATATAAAACAGGCCAGCCCTTACAGCTAAAGGACAGATCATACACAAACTACCATATGCAGTGGCTTTTACAGGGTTTAGTCCAAATGACTTGCATGCAAAAGAAGTCCTAGCATGGTCAATCCCCAAATTTGAAGAGCTGCCAAAGAATGGGCAAGAGTTTCTGCTTTGTAAAGAAATCTTTGCCTGAGAAAGCTTACTATGAGGTTTGTAAGAGGAGCCTGCACCAATTCGAGCTGGGTGTTAATAATAAATCCGAAGAGCTACAGCACTGGCTCCCCGCCACCCACCTCAGCGAACACGGCTGAACCTAGCAGATGGAAATACAAGTCAAACTCTGTAGGCTGGATACACAACAAGATACTGTTGTCTCATCTGTAGCAATGTACATGCCAGTGGATATCAGCCTAATACAAGGCAAGGAGATACATGAGGAAGTGGTTGCTTTTCTCCTTCCTTCCACTTTTTTTCTGCTCTGAGCTGGGAAGGGAGCCTGGAATTCGGTGCCATGTCCATGGTGCTCCCAATAGACTGGCTTTGATATGGCAAACAGAAGAGGATGCTCAACATATGCTCTGTTGTGCTATGACACAGAGACAGACGTTATGGGACCAGTGTAAGCACTACCTGTCATGCTGACACCCCAAATTGTTCACTGTGCCTTAAGACATTGATTAATGGGGCTCTTGCTGTTTAAACATCAGGAGTGCGTTTTCCCCAGGAGCCCCCAGCATGTGCACCAGGATCAACGCCCCCACAATGGCCAGAGGGAAATTCACTGGACATGACTTGGTTAGTCTCTCCGAGGCCTAATTGGCATCCTCTGCAAACAATCTGGCTTCAGCTGCCAGAAGAGAGTAAATCGTCTCCTCCTTTCACAGAAGGGATGGGGGAAGGGGTGACCACTGCGTGTCTGTGTGTCAGTGTCAGGGGATGGCAACAAAGGATGACAAGAACATGGTGCTGCCAAGGCGCTTGTATATTTGGCTTACCAATGAGTGCAAGGCAGGTGGCAGAGTCTATGTCATGCTCTGTGGGGAGTGGGGAGAGAAGGGAAAAAAAGGAGGCAAAAATAAGACTGGTGCAGATGAGAAGTGCGAGCTCTTCTCACTGGAACAGAGCTGGTCAATTGGGAAACCCAGCCAGAGAAACTTCAAAGGATCAGGAGGGAAAGAGCAGAGCTGGTCAGCATCAGCAAGCATGTCCTGATCCTTTCCTACAGCCTGCTTCATTGCTATTTTAAAGATCTCGTTTTGATAGGAAAATAAATTATAAAACCCCAAAATTTAAAAAAATGGAAAATGAGGAAAATCTCAGAGATTTCAAATAAGTATATGACATGGGTGTGTGTGAGAGAAAGAAAGAGAGGAAGGGAGAGACCGAGATTTAAAAAAAAAAACAAAACACAAAAAACTTCTTGGAACAAAGCACACATGAGGCAATGCCAAAAACTTGAGAAGGAGAATGGTTACACACTAATTTAATTCTCTAATCCCTCTACTGTCACTGTTTACTCACTGATAAATGTGCAGTAACTTCAGCAAGACAGCCACATTTGCAGAAACTGACAGCCTGACTCGGAGATTATTTACCTAAAGACCATGAATATTAAAACAGGTTTCCAAAAAGGCCCCATCTTGAAGGAGAAGATTAGCATGGGGCTTCTTGCTGACAGACTCTTCCCTCTCCACCCCTCCTTTCCCCACTCTGTGATGCATCTGGAGTGCAAGCACTCGAGAAGTATCACCTAGCTGAAGAACTGAAATATTGGAGAGATGACCTGGAGCTGTGCATTCAGCTTTAGCCTGACAGAGAAAACACCCATCCATCCAAGAGAGAAGTTGGGGTTAGTTTTTTGTTTTGTTTTGTTTTTTCTTTCCTTCTTTTAAATAATTAATTAAAACCAAAAAATAAAACCCAAATCTGTTTGTTTCTTTGGGGTTTTTTTCCTCCTTCTGGAAGGTGAACTATGAGCACAGAGTTCTTTAATAGAATTAAAAAGGCAACAAAATTATATTCTAATGTCTTGATCCTTAAATGACTTTGGCTCTGTCTCCTATGATGGTGCATGGAATTCACCAGAAAGCTGGAAAAAGAATAAAGTAGAACTAGAAAGGGCAAAGGATGGCTGTAAAGATCAGAGGGAAGGAATAGTTTCCATAGGATGGGGAAGATGAAATGGTCTAGATACCCCAGCTGAAATGAGACAACAGAGTGGAAATCAAATTGATGTATATAAAAAACATGAATGAAATGTCAAAGGGATTTTTAAATGGACAGTTAACAGTCATTTATTGTATTAAAAAAAAAAAAAAGTTAAACTATCTGGGAACAAGTTTGAAATCACAGTAAGAATTTTGTTTATTTATGCAACGTATATTTTACCGAAGGAAGTCTTTGCCACAGAATCTTGTGGGTGAGATGGGGAACTAGGAAATTAAAATAGGATGTAGAAATTAGGCACTTAAGAAATGAAGATATAACTTAGTTTAGAGATAAAGATGGAAGACTTAGAGATCCAGCTAGGGGCTAGAGGCCCATTAGTTAAAAGATAACTAAGATTAATTAGGATAATAGATCATAGTCGATGGGCCAGAGAGCAGAACAATATAGAAGCCTTGATTAATGGAAGCTGTGAGGGAACGCTTCCTGATGGAATAGGAAGACAGCCCTAAAAACTGGTCAAAACCAACCCTATGGTCTGTCGCAGATGAAAGTACTGACACGGTAATGATTTAGTAAGAAATCTAGATTTATTAATAACTAACAGCAATTTATCATTACAAAATAATTCAGAAATGCTGAAAGAAAGAAAAGTGACTTATTCACAGATTCTAAAATGATAAGATTCACACTAACTTACTTAACGGTACCTTAATTTATACATATATACATGTGCATACACAAAACGGACAAACACACATGACGTACGGAAATTAGACTCTATAACTTGGAAGTTATAAAGTAGGTATGTTTATTGCGTGCAGATGCACGGGGGATTGCTCCACCACAAATGTGCATACCTGAAGTGGCAGGTTGCCCCATATTTATACAATGAAACAATGAATATTTAACTAATGCCTATACATATTCATTACCTGAACCCGCCTACTCCCGCTTTGTATGGTAATTAGCTTATCAGTTCTTCGCGCTTGCGCAGATTCTTCCAAAAATTGTGGGCAAGGGTCTTCAGGTCATGGGCAGTGGTCTTTGGGAGGAAGGCCGTAGGTCCTCCTCATGGTGTACTTTTCACCCTTTGCCTGGAATGTGATGATCCTGTAAGCTTGCAGTGCTCTTATCAGTCTGAGCTAATAGCTAACCATTTGTTTTCCTTAAGCAAGGAGATTTATGGACGTATTTGTAATGGATGCCATCCTGTTCTCAAATTCTTGTTCCCTACAATTGATCCCTTGAGAGAGCCCCCCCCCCCTCCGTTCGGGAAAGAAAAACTGGATTCCTCTTCCATTAATTATTCTCTTTAAGCTATGTGATTACATGACTATATTCTTTGACTACCCATAAGATATATATATATATAGTTATAATTAGCTTATTGTCCCTAGTTCTATATGGTCCCCTACATCAAAGCCAAGACAAGGTGCCACGAGAGGGGTGCATGTTTGTGGTGGAGCGATCCCCCGTGCGTCTCAGCGCTGAATAAACATACCTACTTTATAACCTTATAGGTTGTGGAGTCGTGTTTCCGCAAGTCATGGGGACCAAAATTATAAACAGATCCAAGAAAACCTTAAGAAATTTATGAAAACAGTGTAAAAAGTGCTTTTAAAGACAATGATGCAGGAGCAAAGAATCACAAATTGCTAGAAGAAGAGAGGCAGATTAGGCCTGTCCTACAGCCATTTGGCAATGGAGTCCCAAGCACAATTTATTTACATGAACGTCTGTTTCTTTCTCTCCTTATTACCCCTCCTCTCTACTGGGTATGACGAGCACTCCCTTTCCAGAGAGAAAGCCTACACATACAGAGAAACAGGGGCATGCACATATTAGGCCCATCATATAGCCTAGGATACTAATGCATAGCCTACTGTCTAACCCACCCTGGTCAAATCAATAAGACCCACATCTCTTACAATGGATGACAATGCTACAGTGTGCATTTGTTCTGATACAGACAGTACTGCTTATCCTTGGAAATGGGTAAATATCCTGACTCTGAAGACAATGACATCCAACCTCTCTCTTAGGTCAGTGAACTATTCAGACAGAATTAAGAGTTCATGATTTTCCAGCCTCTCAAGCTACCCAAAGATGCCTTGATGTAGATGCTCATTTGGCATAAAATGGCACAACTCTCTTGAAGTCAGTGGAGTTATTCTGTTGTTTGTTTCTGTCCTCAGCTGAGGATCAGGTGTTTTGAATGCAAGCCTTTGGAAGCATTACTGACAACTGCATGATGGACAAGACTAACACAAGGATGAGCATAATAGTTCTTAAAGGTCTAATAGTTGTCCTATTTGCACTGCCCCAGTGTAAGGAACTGAAGGAAGTAGTGCCTCAAACATTCATCGACACAGAAAACCTCAAGGACCAGCTGTGGCCTTAGTGATTAGTCTAAGGAATGTCACCCAAGGAAGCGGGAGTGTATCGATGGATGCACCCCCACTCCCTTGCAGTTGCATTGACAAACTCCTTAGATAGGCCTCAAAGGGGGGAAAGTGAACTGAGTGAAACCAAATGTTTCCCATCAAGCACAAGGACCGCTAATCACTGGCTCCATTGTATAAACCCAATACTTTGTGGCTCTATTGTGTAAGCCAGACACCACGCATGCCTTGCTAACAACTTTGCGACTTCACCATTGAAGAGGTGACTAGGCCTGATAAGAGGTGAGCATTTCTGCCCCAGAAGCTGGATGATTGCTCAAGAAGCATGAAATCAGCAAAAATCTGTGGGAACTGAGGAAAAACGAAGTATGCTAATCAGCTGATAAGATGAACTTAAAAGGTGATAGAAACTTTGCTGTGTGTGCACCCACCACCCAAGATTACTGGACCTGAGACAACGCTGGATCCAGGGATGGTGATCTAGATTTCTTTGACTCTCTTTCTCTCATTTCTTTTTCTTTCCTTTCCTTTCTTTTCTTTCTTATAGATTTATAAGAGACCACATTGCTTATTATCCTTTTCCAAGTTTAAATTGTTTTATACCACAAGTAAAACATTTTAACTGGTCGTTTGGTGTCGTTTCACCTTAATTTAACCCAAAGGGATCACAGAACCATTGCAATTCCCTGAGCTCCCAGTCCGGGTCGTGACACCCAGCATCCCTGGACACCTTCCCAACTGCAATGAGGCAGTCCATGCCTAGAAAACTGCTGTCAGTAAGGCTGCCCCTCAGCTTTGCCTTTAGCAGAAAAGTGGATTTCAGTAAGGCAGTGCCAAAGGCCACTTGGTCTGAAAGGCTTTGCAAACACTTAATGATTGAGCATGTTAAAGGGTCAAACATGAGACAACCTGGCACACAGCTCTCCTCTGGCCAACATCAGGCTTCTGCCTCAACACCAGTCCCAGAAACAACCCCAGCCTTTTCAGTCTTCATGGTTCCCAGCTGCCATGAGGCTAAAAGTACATCTAGCCAGAGGAAGATGAAGTCTTCTTGTGAATACACTGAAGGCTACTAAAAGACACCTCTTGTCCAGAGGGGATGAGGTGAGCCAGGAGTCAAAGTGAATGGAAATGTCCCCTAACACAGATGGAAGTCCTTGAACATTTCTTGAAGGCTGGATTTGGTACCTCTTTAAAGGAAGAGTTTAATTATAACCAGAGCTACCATAATGAACAGGCAAAGGTGGAATATTAGGAAAGTCTCCTGGAAGCAGAAATGCACCATCAGAGTGCAGATGAAGTGAGAGTCACTCCAGGCTTGGAATTTGGCCCCAGGACAGAGTGGCTTCTTCCAGCTTCTCTTTAGAGCACCTCCCTCTGAAAAACCTCCTCTTACCATCTGAATGCATTTCACTTTCTTTGTTCGCCATAGGCTTTTAGTAGAAGCTGAGAAGCTCTGTCATGACTGACTGTATACTTGCATGGACAAATCAAGCCTACTTCAGGTCCAATTTTAAATGCAAGCGTTAGCCCATGCTCAAAGGTTAAAGAACAAATGCTATGAATTTTAAAAGGTGTAAGCAGTGTTTCTTGATGATGTCACAAGAAGTGTTTTGCTTTCTGGGGCACCTTAGACAGAAAAGGTTTTGGATGCCCTTTGGTTTAGTGATTGCCAGAACCTTGGAGTGGGTTAATGCAGGCAAGCGTCACTCCATGCTACATTTGTTTCTTAAATGCTTCTTCTAAGCATTCTCTTTTAGATCATTGAACAGATGGGTCTTGAGTACGTCTCTCCCAAGGAGGCTGAAGAGGTATGGTTTTCTGTATTGATTGATAGCTCATTGTGGACTTGTTTGGGAAGCTTTTATCTGTATGCTGTTTTCTCTCCATTAGATATACATATCTACACATGTGGAATTACAGCATCCCAGGTGTATAGGCAATATCCCCTTGATTTAGGAGGGTCCTGCAACCTTTATGAAGTAGAGCCATGCCCAGACTCCCAAAGAGTAGACAAAGCCATTCTCAATCACTGCCCAGGTGACTCATCCATCTCACTTGCAATGGGTGCTCTCTTGTTGCATGCAACATTATGCCTGCAGACTGAAGTGCCACAAACCCTCTTCTGCTTGGTGTGCCCATGTGCTCTGTGGTAGACTGATCTACTGTGGACCCTGGGGTCTGTGTGACATGCCACAGAACCACTGCAAGGTGGTGTATCTCCTAGCCTGAGTCCTTGCTTGGAGGAGCTCCTGTGATAGGCATATTGCCCAGTAACGATGCTGTGCACAGGCTATTGCTCTTGTGATGTGCCTTAGTAGAACAATCACACATCCCTCTATACATTTGTGTGCTCCTCAGGCAGTTCTGCACCCCTGACCCATGATAAGACCCCATGTATAAAAATTAACACAATGTGAATGAAGAAACTTGAGTGATCTGCAAAGACATCAAGGTACCTAACTTCTATTTAGATATTTTATGCCCAATATAAGGAACAAAGATTAAAGTCCTACAGAAGATTTTAAACACATAAACATTTTCATGGGTGTAGGAGTCTGTCAAGGAACATACCTCCAAGACTCTGAGGAAATAGTTTCTGCTTTAACACCCCCAACCACACATTCATCACCCAGTAGACATGCAGACAGTCCTCTTTCCTCTCCCTTCCTTCATCCACAGCAAAACCACACTACTCAAACTTTTCCACTATCAGTAAGAGAAGCTGCCATTTACACATTTACAGAGCAGTAGACACAACACCAGTTTAATGATATAAGGAGGGAAAGAAATAAGGAGTGATCTGTATGTAATGTATACACATATATTTTAAAGACTCAGCAGGAAAGAATCTGCTGTCATTTTAGTTTATTGAGAAATAGCTAAATATTAAAGAGGGCCAGGGCTGATGGAATTGGATGGAAAGTTATATCTCTGAATCTATTTGTAATCACCTGTGTCTCTGCTTCTTTTCTCATAATACCTGCAGAGACATGACATACTGCTAGCTACCCCTGGAGCATCTTATAAAGAATGCAAGGGTTTTACAGCATCTGGTATTCGGGTGGTGGTGGACTGGAGCACACATCAGCCCTGATAAGGCAGGAGGGAAGAGATCAGTTCAGACCAGGTGCTTGCAGCATTTGCCCGGAGAGGGAACATGTGATGGCTACTCTACAGGAGGGATCACAATGTCAGTAGTCGTGGTCTGACTGAGCTGTGTGACTGTAAGAGATCTCTAAATCTCCAGCTCTTGTCTCATGATCCACACCTGCTCTTTGCAGCTCCTGCACTGAGACAAACCCTGGTCTCATGTGCCTTCCAAGCTCTCCACGTGTATGCACCACATGCATTTCTTTATCTCTGTGCACCCACTCTTTCCTTATCCTTTCATAACAGCTCCAGATAGGTGTGATTAACAACACACAGGCCTTACACACCTTCTGTTGGAAGTAGTTTTCAGCAAATTTCCCCAAATTGCCTTAATTTTACAGGTAGGCAGAGGGGAAATGAATAACCCAAGTCATGAAGCATGCCCAATGGAAAAAACATGGGAACAGAATCCAGATTTCTTTTTTCTTAGATTTTTCCTCTACTCTCTAGGCAACACTGTGTCCTATAACGCTAGTTTCATTTTTAAATCAGTCACAACTGTAGGGTTGAGGAAAGGACTGAGAGGCTTTTTGAGATTTATTTTTTTTGTCTGATACATCTGCTTTTGCAAAATTATTTTTGAGTAGCTACTGACTCTATTTTTCTTAAGAGCTATTCATGAAGGTGCATGGGAATGACATTTCTTGCACTACACCTGGATTACAGCCATTCGTCAGCAAGGCAAGACACTCAATACCCAGCTGTAGTGGAGGGTTTTGATCAGACAAAGAGTTTAGCTGGAAGGATGGATACTTGATTTTAGACCTTAATTCAATTCCCAACTCAGCCAGGTTGCTTGTCCTGTCCACATCTGGCCACTGAGTTAGTATTTTTCTGTTTTTCCAAATTTTTTGAGGCAGTAAGTCAAGTAATGATCAAGAGGCACTCCGCAATATGACACGGGGAGTACAAGCATCTAGCCAGGCAGATAAATTGTTTCTGTTCTCTGCCTGGAAGAGCATAAGTTTTGCAGTTGTGTATTTCCAGTAGGAGCATTCATAATTATGAATTCAGCAAGTCACTGTGCTGTGCATATTCCACAACTGCTCATGGAGAAATCATTGTCTGTGAGAAATGCTTCTGGTTAACATGTGTGCTGCAACAGGCATAAAAATTGAGCGCAAACTGGCCATGAACAGGCAGAACAAATTCAATTTGGGAGTTGTTATAAGTAGATTTCTCAAATTGATGTGAGTCAGAGCCAATCAAAATTTCAATTGTTTATTTAGCAAGCGGCAATAAGCAAAACAGCGCTGGGCGGCCGGGGAGTCCCTGCTCCACCAACGGCGCGCACTCACTTCCCGAGGGTCCGTCTTTTTTATATCCTCCGCCTTCCGGTATCGGGTCTCTCTGAGAGGTGTATCCTGCGTCTGCGCACTTTGCAGCTAGGGGGTCGCTCCATCCGGGTCTTCCTCACGTCACCAGCTTCTCGTATTTCCTACTTTCCTGAGAGTGGCTCACAAAGCCTTTGTTTATATCTTACAGAATATAGACACTACCCCCTTTTTTTTCTTCTTCTTCTCCCCTTTGTCTTTCTCCCCTTTGTCCTTCTTCCCTTTCTCCCTCTTTTCAGTCTTTTGCATAGTAGGAGTCCTTGCTTCAGCATTTCAACTTAGATAAGCACTTGCAGTCAGTTAGTCGTTACACAGTGTAATAGTTAAGATTAAGCTTAGGCCTACATAGTTTATGGAATAACATGTCACGAGCTCCCAGTATCTTTAATGGAATTTGATGAACAAACAGTTTACTGTCTATCACAGGAGTCACAGGGCTATTGTGTCCTGCACAATGGTCTGTTGTCACAGAGCTCTGCATAGGATCCAGGGACAGAAGTAGGAAACTTTGACTCAATTTTCAAATTATTTTTAGTTTGGTTTCCTAAAGAAATTAGTGATTTTGTGATTATTGTGCATCTTAATGTCTATTTGCATCTCTCTCTTTTCCTCTCCCCTCAGTAACTTTGAACCAATTGGCACAGGAGGTTTCATTTGCAGCTTGACAGATATGAGAGAAAGTGATCATGAGATGAAATGCTGTAGGGAAATAGGCTCTGTTATTTTTTCACTTTCCAAGGAATTCATGTTTTTGAAAAACTTCCCTGGAGAAGTGGAGGTGTTTTGGAATATTGTCCTCTCTCACCATTAAAAATGTAGTGAATAAATTGAGACCCTTATTTGAAGTAATTTCTAAGATGAGACAGCTGCTATCCATGATCTACCTTGTTTACGCAGGACAAAGCAGAGATCATCCAGCCCTTTGCTGTCTGGAAGACCAAAGTATTGAGCAAGTGTTGTCTCCAGTACTTGGTCTTAACAGGTTACTCCTTTAATTTCTCATTGCTCAGACTGATGTTGAAGGGTCTTAAAGGCAACAGACTCTGAGCTCAGGCTTAGGAACTGCTGGCCTAAACTCATCTGAAAATCACCAGTCAGGCAGTCATGTCTACTGCCAGTCAGTGAGAAAATCAGTCTGGCTCCAGTAATTCATTCTGTGATTTAGGGCCAGTTTTGCAGCCATCCTCATAACTTCCTTAGGCTTCCCTATGTCTTGTCAATCCTTAAGGCTAATATAACTAACAGTAGCCTTCATGCTGTTCTGACTTTTATGGAGGAACAGATCCAGCTAAAGCCCAGTGTAAAGGATCTATATAGCCTATCTCCTCCCTGTCTCTGTATACTCTTCACTGACAGATCAAGCCTGACCTTGCAGCAGAAAGATCCAGTGGGTAAAGAACCAGCATGGACTGAGCTGTGGGCAAGTCATTAGCCATTTTCAGCTGCAGGATTATTAATTTTCACAGGTGCCTAAAAATTTCCAAGACTTCTGTACATCTGTGCCTTGGTTTGCCACCTACCAGATAGGAGGAAAACCCACTGGTCTGTTTCACAGGAGGACAGATTTCAGTAATGAACTCCCATCCTGTAGTGTCCAGACACTACAGAAATGGTAGTGCTACTTAATACTGGTAGCAGTGCACATGTGTCCTTGTAGATCCTCTCTTTGCTCCATAGGACAAAATTCAGCAAGGACAGAGCAGGCTAGGCTCAATCCTTAGCTAGAGTAAATTGAGGTAGTCTAATGAACTACTATTTTGCACTAGCCAGAATGCCACCTGCCTGGCTCTAGAGTAACATGATGAGCTGGGTGCTCCTCTACACACCTAGGAAAACCAGTCAAGCAAGAATTCAGATTAAGAGGAGTGTGCACAAATGTTTTCTTAATAATAATTAATACATGATTAATAGGAACAAATTCTGAAAATAAATGATTATAAGATGTCTCTACAGCATGCCACCAGGATGATGGGGATAAATGATGCTGAGGCACCTGAAAGTTGAGAGCCCATTACTAAGCATTTATAAAGGGGAATGCATAAAAATATTTATCCACGTCTCTCTGAAACATACTTTAATGTGTCTTCAAGCAATTTATCAGATAAAAAGCAATTTTCATTAATCAATTATTAATTATTAATAAAGTGTATGTGTCACCTTAATTTAAAGTGCTTATGACTCAAGGTGCACTTTCAGACTTTAATTCTTGAAGGAGATCTTGACTCCCAGACATGACTCCTTCAGACTCAAGTGACCTTGACCTTGATACATCCTTCTTCGCCCAATCCACTCTAGGCCTCCACAACTGTTAGGCTTGCAAATGGGACTAAGTCATGTTTCTGGAAATCACAATTTGTCATTTCAGAAAGAAACTTGATCAGATCCTCTCTCTGCACTCACAAAGCTGGATGCCCAGACCTGGGAATGCAGCATTCAAATGTTTCAATTTATCATTACAGTGGAACCCTGAAGAGATCACATCTGCTAAGACCATAAATTGGACAAGATCCCACTTCAGAAGGAGCAGGCTCAGCTTGATATTCCCATTCTTGAACAAGGGACCAATTAGGCAGGCTTATTTACCTGCCATAAAATGAGATGTTAGCCAGTGGGAGAAGTCACTTAAGTACAACAACAACAAAAAGTCTTTCTGATCTCTGTTAGAAACGGCCAGCTTAAGAAACAGCAGCTCGTCATGTTCTCACTTCAGCCTGTATGTCTTCCTTCTGTTCCCCCTGTTTCTTCATTCCTCCTTTCACGTCAGTCCCTGCCCCTCTCTGCATTTTCCCCTTCATCTTACACTGTACCGGGTCTGGCTGAGCCAGAATTGGTTTTCCCCTGTAGCAGCCCTCATGGTGCTGTGTTTTATGTTGGGAGCTGGCAGGGTGTTGATAGCACACTGGTGTTGTGGCTACTGCTGAGTAGTGCTTACACAGCACCAAGGCTCTTTCTGACATTTCCCCCCCACAGTGGGACGGGGTGGGCAAGATCTTGGGAGGGGACACAACCAGGACAGCTGACCCCAACTGACCAAAGGGATATTCCAGACCATATGACGTCTGCTCAGTATAAAGCTGGGAGAAAGGAGGAAGGGGGTGGGGTCACCCTTGGTCCTCCGAGGCAACCACTAGGCGTATTGGAGCCCTGCTTCCTGAGAAGGCCCGACATCGCCTGTTCATGGGAAGTAGAGAATAAATCTGTTTTCTTTTTTTTGCTTCCGCGCGCGGACCTTTGCTTCACTTTGCTTATATTAAACTGCTTTTGTTTTACCCACAAGGGTTGTTTTGTTTTCCTATCTTATTTTCTTTCCCCTCTTTGCCCTGTTGAGAAAAAAAGGGGAAAGGGGGGGAAGTGATAGAGCGACTTGGTGGGTACCTGGCATTTAGCCAAGGTCAAACCACCACAGTCTTTTCTGGCGCCCAACGTGGGGCGGGACAACGGCAGTTTTATATTAATTGTGCTATAGCTATAGCAGTTAGTAAGCGACAAGCTCTTGTGCTGGTCACGGGTTTGTTTATTGCTCTGCTTATCTTTATTTTGCTAAGCTCGGGAACATGCTGGAAGAAATTGGGAACATCAGGAGTGGTTTTATTCTGCAGGCTCCCGAAGTACTTATTAATCTTTATGTTAGCTCTTTGATACTGTTCATTAATTCTCTTCGCCTATTGTGGGCTGTGTGGAGCTCAGTATGTTTCTGGTGTAAGAGAAGGCAAATTTTGGGTGAGAGAATACCAAAATGTGCCCTGAGGCGGCCTGTCCCTGGGTGGCAGGGGGAGTGGAAGGATTTGGGCAGATTCCTAGGACGGTTATCACCTCCTGTAGCCTGGGATCTTACCCCTGAACAGGCAAGCAACCCCGCAAAATTGACACAACACCTGATAGAAGGGAGCCTTGTCTATCCTGATGAAAATCAGCAACTCCTAGCGCTGTACTGGGGCCTGGCCTGTGCTTATCGAGCTGCAGTTCAGTGCTCTCAAAGGACTGTGGTGGAGATGGGAACTCAAACAATAACAACAACAGCAGAGATTGCCCCAGTAGTAAAAAAGAAACAGTGGACAAGGAGAACAACAGGTCCATACCCTCGATTAATAAGGGACGAAAAAGAGGAGGAAGAAGCGGGTCCTTCAGCAAAGGGGTCAGAAGAGGGAATAACAGAACTCAAACAGGAGGCGGAAACTACCCGGTCCCTGACGTCATCAGAACTGCGAGATCTGCGGAAAGACTATAGCCGCCAGCCGGGTGAGCGGATTGCTGCCTGGCTGCTTCCATGCTGGGATAATGGGGCTGATGCTCAGCAGCTGGAAGGTAAGGAAGCCCAACAGCTGAGTTCCCTTGCTAGAGATCGAGGAATTGAAAGGGGAATTGGAAAAGAAACAGGAATTTGGAGTCTGTGGAGACGGCTCCTTTCAAGTGTTAAAGCAAGATATCCTTTCCAGGAAGATCTTACGGACAACTCCCCAGGGAAGTGGGCTACTGCAGATGAAGGTGTCCACTACCTGAGAGAATTAGCAGTGCTGGAAGTCATCTATAGTGATCCAGATAATGATGAAGCCCCTAAAAATCCAGAGGATGTCCTGTGCACACGGGCCATGTGGAGGAAGGTGATTAAAGGTGCACCATCCTCGTATTCTGCTGGCTTGGCTGCGATGTACTATCCAGAAATGGATGTGGGAGAAGGACTAAGATGTACACCAACTGTGGAGGCAGTCTCTTCCTGGCTTCAGAACTTTGAAGAGAGTCTTGGTACCTCCTCATCTCTACGGGCGAGTGCCCTGGATGTCAGGAGCACCCCAAGAAATCAGTTCTCTTCCACCCCAGTCAGAGGGAAAGGGAAACCCAGGCACATGACATGTGGTGAACTTTGGTTCTTCCTGCGTGACCAGGGGGAGGACATGAGGAAGTGGGATGGTCAACCCACCTTCAAGTTGGAAGCTCGTGTACATGAATTGCGAGGAAAGACCCCTGCCAAGAAGAAGACATCCAAGAAGGTTGTTAATGTAGCTGGTGTGAAACCACAAGAAAGTAATCAGCGATCTCCCAGATACAGGAAGACTGAGATCACCACCCTTGGCCCTGATGAAGGAGTTTCCGGCCTGGCACGGCAAGGGTCAGACAGTGAATACTCTGACCAAGAACAGGAATAGAGGGCCCCTGCCTCCAGCCAGGAGGAGGAAAGGGATGATCGTGTGTATTGGACAGTGTGGATTCGATGGCCTGGCACATCAAATCCACAGAAGTACCAGACTTTAATCGATACCGGGGCACAGTGTACATTAATGCCATCAAGTTATAGAGGGGCAGAACCTATCTGGATCTCAGGAGTGACAGGGGGATGTCAAGAACTGTCAGTACTGGAGGCCGAGGTTAGCTTGACCGGGGATAAGTGGGAAAAACATCCCATTGTAACTGGCCCAGAAGCCCCTTGTATCTTGGGCATTGACTACCTCAAGAGGGGGTATTTCAAAGACCCAAAAGGATACCGATGGGCTTTTGGTGTGGCCAGTGTGAACACAGAGAAGGTCAAACAGTTGTCTAATCTGCCTGGCCTCTCAGGAGATCCTTTTGTTGTAGGACTGTTGCGAGTTAAAGAACAACAGGTGCCAATTGCTATGAGGACCGTGCACCGACGGCAGTATCGCACGAACCGAGACTCTCTGGCTCCCATCCAAGAACTGATCCGTCAACTGGAGACCCAAGGTGTCATCAGTAAGACACATTTGCCTTTTAATAGCCCAATATGGCCAGTGCGAAAGTCTGACGGAGGGTGGAGGTTGACAGTAGACTATCGTGGCCTGAACGAAGTGACGCCACCACTGAGTGCTGCTGTACCAGATATGTTAGAGCTCCAGTATGAACTGGAGTCAAAGGCAGCCAAGTGGTACGCCACAATCGACATCGCCAATGCATTCTTTTCAATTCCTTTGGCAGAAGAGTGCAGGCCACAGTTTGCTTTCACGTGGAGGGGTGTCCAATATACCTGGAATCGACTACCCCAGGGGTGGAAGCACAGCCCCACTATTTGTCATGGACTAATTCAAACTGCACTGGAAAAGGGTGATGCCCCTGAATATCTACAGTACATCGATGACATCATTGTGTGGGGCAACAAGGCAGAAGAAGTGTTCAAGAAAGGACAAAAAGTAATTGAGATTCTTCTGAGAGCTGGGTTTGCCATAAAGAAAAGCAAGGTCAAGGGACCAGCACAGGAGATTCAGTTCTTGGGAATAAAATGGCAAGATGGACGCCGCCATGTGCCTATGGAGGTTGTCAACAAGATAGCAGCTATGTCTCCACCGACCAACAAGAAGGAAACACAAGCTTTCTTAGGACTTGTGGGATTTTGGAGGATGCACATGCCAGGTTACAGTCAGCTGGTGAGCCCTCTCTATCAAGTAACCCGAAAGAAGAACAATTTTGAGTGGGGTCTTGAGCAACAACAAGCCTTTGAGCACATCAAACAGGAGATAGCTCGGGCGGTAGCTCTTGGGCCTGTTCGGACAGGACCAGCTGTGCAAAATGTACTTTACACATGAACTGGGGAGCATGGCCTCACATGGAGCCTCTGGCAGAAGGTAGCAGGTGAAACTCGGGGTCGACCACTAGGATTTTGGAGCCGGGGATATCGAGGATCAGAAGTCCGCTACACTCCAACTGAAAAGGAGATAGTAGCAGCATATGAGGGGATTCAAGCCGCTTCAGAAGTTGTTGGTACAGAAGCACAGCTCCTCTTGGCACCGCGATTGCCTGTACTACATTGGATGTTCAAAGGAAACATCCCTTCTACGCACCATGCAACCAGTGCTACCTGGAGTAAATGGGTAGCGTTAATCACGCAACGAGCTCGACTGGGAAAACCCAACCGTCCAGGAATCCTGGAAGAGATCATGGACTGGCCAGAAGGTAGAGATTTTGGAGCACTGCCTGAGGAAGTGGCTCGTGCCCAAGAGGCACCACCATATAACGAATTACCAGAAGATGAAAGGTGGTATGCTCTGTTTACTGACGGATCCTGTCGTGTGGTAGGAAACCATCGGAAGTGGAAAGCTGCTGTGTGGAGCCCCACAAGACAAGTCGTTGAGGCCACTGAAGGAGAGGGCGAGTCAAGTCAGTTTGCAGAAGTAAAAGCGATCCAACTAGCCCTAAAGATTGCTGAACGAGAAAAGTGGCCAGTACTGTATCTCTACACTGCCTCCTGGATGGTGGCTAATGCCCTGTGGGGGTGGCTACAGGAGTGGAAGAAGACCAATTGGCAGCGCAGAGGTAAACCCATCTGGGCTGCTGCATTGTGGCAGGACATCGCTGCCCGAGTGGAAAACGTGGCTCTAAAGGTACGTCATGTAGATGCCCACGTGCCCAAAAGCCGTGCCACCGAAGAACATCAAAACAATGAGCAAGTAGACAAGGCTGCCAAAATTGAAGTAGCTCGGCTGGACCTGGACTGGGAGCGCAAGGGTGAGCTATTTGTAGCTCGATGGGCCCATGAAACATCCGGGCATCTCGGGAGAGATGCAACGTACAGATGGGCTCGTGATCGAGGAGTGGACCTGACCATGGAGGCCATCTCACAGGTCACTCATGAATGCGAAACATGTGCTGCAATCAAGCGAGCCACACGAGTAAAGTCTCCCGGGAACAGAGGGCGATGGCTGAGTTTTCGATATGGTGAGGCCTGGCAAACTGACTATATTGGACCATTGCCACGAACACGCCAAGGCAAGCGCTACATACTCACCATGGTGGAAGCAACTACTGGTTGGCTCGAAACGTACCCTGTAAATCATGCCACTGCCCGAAATACCATCTTAGGTCTTGAAAGGCAAATTTTATGGCGACATGGTACTCCTGAAAGAATCGAATCAGACAATGGGACCCATTTTCGAAATAATCTTATAAACTCCTGGGCAAAGAAACATGGCATTGAGTGGGTGTATCACATCCCTTATTACCCACAAGCGTCTGGAAAGATTGAAAGATACAATGGACTGTTGAAGACTATGTTGAGAGCATTGGACAATGGGGGATGGAAACACTGGGATATAAATTTAGCAGAAGCACCTTGGCTAATTAACACCAGAGGATCTGTTAACCGTCCTGGTCCTGCCCAAACAAAACCCCTTCATATTGTGGGAGGAGATAAGGTCCCTGTAGTACACACAGGGAAATGGCTGGGGAAGGCAGTGTGGATTGCTCCTCCCTTGGGAAAAGGCAAGCCCACTCGTGGGATTGTTTTTGCTCAGGGACCTGGATGTACTTGGTGGGTAATGTGGGAGGATGGGGCTACTCAGTGTGTGCCTCAAGGAGATTTAACCTTGGGGGGAAAATAATCTGTGGGTTGAGTTGTATGTTGCAGGAAGTGATGGAGGAAGTAGGAACGACGAAGAGTGAACCAGATACGTGCGATGATGACCCAAACCTAGCCGGTGCTGGAGTCCAACAGTCAAACATACTGCTCCTGTCCTGAACATCCATCTTGACAGATGGCAGCCAAGTCACTGAACATCTGGAGGAGTGAAGAAAGCTTACGGAATGAATAAATGAGTGTTATGTGGGACCTGGGCATGACGTAAATGGTATGGAATAAGGGGTGGAGACTGTACTGGGTCTGGCTGAGCCGGAATTGGTTTTCCCCTGTAGCAGCCCTCATGGTGCTGTGTTTTATGTTGGGAGCTGGCAGGGTTTTGATAGCACACTGGTGTTGTGGCTACTGCTGAGTAGTGCTTACACAGCACCAAGGCTCTTTCCGACATTTCCCCCCCACAGTGGGATGGGGTGGGCAAGATCTTGGGAGGGGACACAGCCAGGACAGCTGACCCCAACTGACCAAAGGGATATTCCAGACCATATGACGTCTGCTCAGTATAAAGCTGGGAGAAAGGAGGAAGGGGGTGGGGTCACCCTTGGTCCTCCGAGGCAACCACTAGGCGTATTGGAGCCCTGCTTCCTGAGAAGGCCCGACATCGCCTGTTCATGGGAAGTAGAGAATAAATCTGTTTGCTTTTTTTTGCTTCCGCACGCGGACCTTTGCTTCCTTTGCTTATATTAAACTGTTTTTGTTTTACCCACAAGGGTTGGGTTTTTTTCCTATCTTATTTTCTTTCCCCTCTTTGCCCTGTTGAGAAAAAAAGGGGAAAGGGGGGGAAGTGATAGAGCGACTTGGTGGGTACCTGGCATTTAGCCAAGGTCAAACCACCACATACACATTTTATCTTTCTCTCTGTCCCTTCTCTCTTTTTTTTCACTATTCTTTTACTTAATTTTTCCTCCTCCTCTTTTGCTCTCATTTTTTACACATGCACACATCCAGATAAGATTTAATTTTGATCTTTACTACTGAACAAGCAATCAAAATGGTCTTACATATTGGAACAGAACCTGGGCTACAAAATGAACAAATTGCTCACACCGCCTTCCCTTCATAAGATTTTACAGTGAAGATCAGATCTTCCACTTGCCAAAAACTGGATTCAGGCTCCAAGAGACAGTAAGGGAGAAATCTTTAGGCTTAAAAAGTGATATTTACTGCTTGTCCTCATAGCCTCAATTTGCCTTCTTCACTAGATGGATAATAGTGTGAGAGCATCCAGAGTGGAAGCCGAGAGAAGGAGACACACATCTGTTAGGTATGGTCTGTGTACGTTTATCCTGCCTCTGTGCTGGGGGATGGAGGAGATGACCTCTTGAGGTCCCTTCCAGATGTACTCATCCATAGGTCTGTGATTATTTGCCTCCATGATCTTCAGTTTATCTATTCAAAGAAATAAGCTTCAAAATCTCCTGCAAATACATATCCTGTGGGCTGTCTGAGGATGTTGCCCCTCCGTCCCTGGAGTGCTGCACCCTAATTTAGACTCCACTGAGAGGATGTCTCCCTGCTGATCCCTGCAGAAATATAGCCCCTTTCACATCCTCTAATAGCAAAGGAATTAAAGAATAAAGCTGATTTATCTCAGTAGAGAAAAGAAAGGAAATTCAGCCTCTAAATGGAAAAGAAAATTTCTATACTCAGCTTCCCCTGAAGACAGAGACAGGGAACTGAATTTTGGTGAGGGCTGCTGATGTCATATTCTGGTTTCCCAGTACTGTCTCCCCTCCAGCATAAGCAAGATTAATTTGTGGTTGCCTTCCTGGTGTAATGAGATGTGGCACAGAGCACTACCATCCCTGCCAGAGGGGAGCCACAGAAGAGAAGCCCATGACCCCTCCTATTTTCAGTCAGTGTCCTTTGCTCACACTGAAGCAATGTTCATCCATGTAAGGATGAACATGGAAAAGGGCAGATATATTTTGCCAAAGTGGGCCAAAGGGAGAAGTGAAAATAGTAAAAAGGAAAGGAAAGATGATGATGAAGGAGGGGGTTGGACAGAAATCTAATATGAATGTTCTATGAAAGACAGATAGGAAGGTTGGAAACCTCTTACCTATCTGAGGAGATACAATTGTGAACATCTCTACCTGAACTACTGGATATTTCTAGCTGATTTATTCCAGGTATTTATTTAACAGTGAGATACATTTAACCCTAAAGTCATCTTTTTCTCTTCACAGGCTATTGTGGATCAGCTCAAATGGACATCACTGTAGTACTGACATTTGGTCAGATATAACATACCCAAAGAGAATTTAAGCTGACTTTTCACTATGGCAGGGAAGTCTTGTAAGTAGAAGAGTGGGTCTTCCTGGAGAAGCTGGTCATGCAACACTAATTTACTGAAAAGGTGCTGGTTCATGAACACAATGCATAATAAAGATATTAAAGACTTTATCTTGCATTTTTAGGCTGGCCAGATCTAGGCTGAGAGCACTTTATATTAGCCTACCCTTTCAACAGTCATGACAAAAATAAGAGGAAATTAGTTTGGTATCACACTTTCTCTCTCTTCTGAATCATCAGAATTCAAACTGAGTTAAAAATTAATAGAGGTGAGATTCAACTCACTAAACATAGATACCTACAGTATCTGTGTACATCTGAGCTAGTCACTCTCAACAGCCTTGTTAATCAAAAGAGAGAACTAGACACTTCCATGCACTTCACAATTCATTTCCTCCTAAGGTACATATCTAAACCAAAGATCAGAGGATTTTATAAAAAAAAAAAATCTTATTTCCATCCATTGACCATAATGGGAACTTACAGTAAACAGTTCAGAGTTTAGCAGGAAAATAGTGTCATCTCTATGGTTCCCTCTCTTTAAGAACTATAGAGCAGAGATATTCTTTTAAACTGAATATTTCCTGGTAATAGGAAAAAACTCACAATTTTAACTTTATTTTTTTAATTCAACTCTCCTGACCAATTTTTAATTTCTTTTCTTATTTCTTTAGTTTTCCCTGTCTCCTTCCAACAATCTCACTGCTTGTTTCTTTACTTCCTTTTCATCTTGAATACAAAGAGCAGGTTGATACCAGCTCTGGCCCTGGAAATGTCAGGCTGAAAATGTTACTCTTGGAGTGATTTGCATGCATTACAAAGTGACAGGTGACAGGAGCACACAACTTCAGCTAATAGATGATTAATGATGTGATGTTGGCCAGCACTGTTGACTCATTTTCTTGCTCTTCGTGAAACTTCAAAGGCAGCTGGCATTGTTGCTGCCTTATGACAGGCTCATAAGTGAGTGTAATTGTTTAGTCCATATGTGCATAGCATAGAAGTAGCCATGAGCATGTTCATGGAACACATTTATCTGTATGTGTGTGTATGAGACAATGTGCAGAATCATATGCATGAGCTCCTGCGTGTTTCTGTGTGCATATGAGCTCCTCATATATAAACTGCCTGGTTTCTATGGGTTGCTGAGAGCATCATTATCCAGCTACTATATTCTGAATAAAATACCATGGCCCATTTGGGGTTACAGTCTAAAGGAATGAAAGAAACTCACTGGAATTTTAATCTGGATGGAGAAAAATCAGCCCTAAAGTAAACAGTATGTTTGGAAGGGAGCCCAGTAACTAGCAATCAGAACAGGATTAGAAATAGGTCAAAGCTGTAAAGTTGGATCTTTTCTTCTCAGCAAAATTTGGGAGGGTTTAGGTCATTATAGAGATTAAGGATGGTGGCAAAATGTGAGTTTAGATTTCAACTCCACCCAGAATTCAAGGCATAGGCTCACTTCTGATGCATGCATTATCAGTCTGGAGTCCAGTTAAAGAAGTATTTGGCATTTTCTAGGAGAATATTCTTAGGCAGGATCCTCCCAACACATATAGATGCCAACCTCTGGATTTAAAATCCTTGTACTTGGTAAAGGTGAAGGAAATCTCATGTCTTACTCTACACATGAACACCTCTACCTTCTGCCCTGGGTTTCCTATCCCCTAGCACTCTATTCAGAAGTCTCTTTCAAAGTTGCTCAGCATTAGTAGAAAAGCAAGAAAACTGAAACTGTAGAAAAGAATTAGAGCTTGCAGTTCTGAATAATGATCAGCCAAATTGGTCTTTTAACAGAAATTAGTAGATTTCTGAATCAAATTTCTGCACCAAAAGTGTGTGAGGTTTTTTTTTTTTTCTTTAGATGGAAAAGAAAAAGTGTGAAATTTGGTCTCTCTTTAAAACAACAAATTGCTCAAGAGCCAATGTTGCATGAAGTTGCTGTAGCATAAAGGAAGTATGTCTTTAAGGAGAGCTTAAAACAGACACAGTTTGTCTTTGTTCTTCCGATAGCTATCATTTGGAAAAGCACAATGCAGATGTCAAAAGCTGAAAATATATGTTCCTAAAACCAGATACAAATGGTCAGAGGAGGCCTTGAAAGATTTGTATCTTCTGTTGATTAAAAGGGGAACACATGAGAGTCACTGACCACTGGCTGAGATCAATCTTCTGCACAGAATCATGTAAAATTGGATTTGAAAGGTCCTTGAGAAATCTGCTGGGTTCTGGGCAAGAAGCCTGTCCTAAGCAATCGAAGCCCATGTCTGAGATCTGAGCGAGCCCCAGCATAGGACACACTTGACAAATCAGCTGGACTCAGGACAGATTTTGAGCCTGTGTCTGAGTGTCTGCCTGAGCCTCATCAAATGGTGGTTTCTCATCTCTTTAGCTTGAACACAGAGGGGAAATAGGCTTGCTAGCTGCTCACGACTTGAGGCAGTCTTTGGTGCTTCTGAAACTATCACTGTTTTGGTTTTCCTTGCCTCACAGATCATTTAGTTTGTTAACTCAATCTAAAGACTTGCCATGTCCACTTCACCTCTCCAGCCCTCACTAAACCCTCAATTTACAGGACATTACCCACTCCAACTCAGATGGTGCTCCAGACAGGGCATGACACTAAGTGCCAGGACACCAGAAAGCTGAGAGAAAGGAAAGAGCTGGGACTGCTTTGATCTATTTCAAATCTGTTGAATTAAGCAGGTCTGGAGGTTTGGGTGACAGCACTTGTGCTTCATGCTTGCTTAGCTGAATTGCTTGGAAAAAGCTGAGCTTTCTCTGTGGCTGATGGAAGGAATTTGGTGGGATCAGGTTAGGTCAGCCTTTCTGAATCCTCCCCCCTGCCCCAATTATTAGTAGTGTTTACAAGTCATACAAGGGAGTTTTCAAGCCCAGCCCCAGCAAGAAGACTGGTCTGCCTTGAGCTAGCTGGCAGAAGGAGACATCCCTTTGCTACTTAGTGTGGAAGAAGACAGATCTAGGCTCACTGAGACAGTCTCTTTTACCAAAGGGAAAACCTAGTTCTACTTCTGTCCTTATCATGCTTGGCTTTCCCTCATGGTGAAGTCTGTGTCACTCTAGCTCCTCCTATAAACAGCAGCAAAAAACATCTCAGCACTTTGGGCTTGTGTCAATACCACCTCTTAATTTGAGACATTTGTGACATCTGTAAAAGGAGCAAGCTTTAGAAAACTCTTTTCTCTTATGATATTATTAATAGCAGGAATAATTAATAAATAGATATTGCTTTATAGGTTTGATTAATAGAGCACAGGTGCACTAGAAACAATACTGACAGCTCAATGCAGTATGCACAGGTGCTCTAAGAACAATACTGATACTTCAATGCACATGCTGCTTATTGGTCCCCTGTACAGCCCTCATCATGGCTGGCTTAAAACCCAGTCAAGCCGAATCATTAAAAATTAATCTTAGGTATTAAGTTTTAGACATGACAAAAGATAAGAAATAAGTGATTAACTTGGGGTAAGCAATTTAGAAAAGCTAGGTAATAGGAAAGCTAGACATAGATTGAGTATATGTTAAATAGAATATTTTTAGTCTTTTTACAGAAGTTTAAAAATGAATTGGGATGAAGATTGATTAGAAGATAAACAATCATGATGACTGAAGACTGCATCAGTGAGCAGAGATGTCAGAAGAGGAATTGGAATGGAACAAGAAGAACTAGTCGAAACTGTGGAATATAATGGACTTTTGAAATTGATGATGAATTGAGAACCATAAGTTCCTGGAAAATCGCCAAAGACTTTTTATATTGTATTGCATGTTATGAAGAATCATATATATATAAGGTGCTTTTTGTTAGCTGTTGCCACTCACAGAGGTGATGGCCCAACTCTGAGTTGTTAATAAAGCAAGCCTAGAGGTACCCTCAGTCTGGTGAAATTCTTTAACAACATCCATGTCACAGACATTCAGGTTAACCTGGGTAGATACTAAAAATGGGTGTTGTTGTTTCTAGTGCTCCTGGAAATGCAGTTCATTGTATAGATTTTATTCAAAGTCTATTGAATAACATGCATATGCATGACTTCGTGTGTGAATGCGTCAAAGAGGGACGTCATAGCGACAGAAAAAAGAAAGGTAAAAATCAACCCACAGAAATAAATGTTTTAACTTTTTAATATTTTTATGGCACATGAAAATATAAGTATTATCATGGTAGAGATGTAGATGCATATACACATACAGACTAAGAAAAAGACAAAGACATGTGGCCATTGACCAGTAATGCTGACATTTTAAAGTGATACATTAACTGGCACCTTTCTTGTTTCTTAGCACTTCTTTGAAAGTCTGCTTTGAACATTTTTCCCTAGGTTATTGATAAGTATTAACTTCAGGTATCTGTACCACACTGCTACCTTTAAAAGGTTTAAAATTTAAAATTACAAAAATCAATTTTCTTCCAGATGAGCTTTGTGAAGTCTATTAAGCACCAAAAAAAGGAAAAAACAGAAAGAAAACAAGGTTAAAGTTTCTGGCTCACACTTGCTTTTGGTAGAAATTAGTACCAATAGCAATGGAAATGCTTTTCTTCACCATATTCAAGAATCCACCCTTATTTTACCCTATTGTTTTAAACAAATTTTGGATGGCAACATTTAAGAAGAGTGGCTGATTTGTTCATTGTATTTTTCTTCAAAGCTTGTACTGAGCAAATGAGGCAGGTCTGATTCCACACAATCTTTCTGGCTGACATTAAGAACGGAAATTTGCAATAAAAGGGAAATTGTTTTGAGAAAGTTTTTGGCAAGCATAAAAGGAAGAATTTCAGAGGGAAGTTGGTAACTGTTGATTGCTACTGACATTTGCTGTAATACCAGATTCATTGCTCACCTGCTACAGAACTGCAATCACCTCAGGGTAGAATGCACTAGCAGCTGTAAATCCCAGTCCTGTCATTTAAGAGAACAGGAGTTTCAGCATGTCCTCAGTGGAATCAAGATTAGTTACTTATACTATACAGCAGTGGAGTACAGGAGGAACAGTAATTTCTTGTAAAGTATTTCTAAGTCTGTTAGACTTAGAAAGTTCCTGGTATGCTCTAAGACCAAAAGGCTTCCACTCGAAAAGCCTTCTGCTGCTGTGTTGGATAGTCCCAAGACCAAGCTCACTGCCCTTGGCTGGCACAATTTCAAGAGTGAAAGTGGCAGCACAGTGAAACAAAGGAAGTAATTACAAGCTCTTTAAACTATTACAAAAAGAGAGATGTAACATCCTGAAGTTTCTCCTGTGATCTCAGTCATAATTTCATACTGTTACATCTTCTACAACCCAGCTCCAAAGGGCTTGCCAAAATGCTGCTCATGTCTTCTAGACACTCAGCATTTGTATCCGATCAATCCATTTGATTTGTAGGTTAGTCCTAAGTCTTACAGTCAGATCCAATGATCTCATTGCTGCTAGCGTGAATGCAAAATACTTTCAGTTAAAACAAGGGGATTGATCTAAAAGGACACAGGTAATTTAGAGCAAAAGTTGGGCTTTTGTGTATTAATTAAAAAGTTCGCTGTAACCTATGGGACACATCAACTCTCTTGCAAAGGTTGTCATCTTTGTGCAGCCAGCCATTTGTTTTGCTTTCTTCCTAGAGAAACTTGATTTTCATGATGGGCTATGCCTTTTGCTACTATATCCTCTGGGAGAGAGGTCTGGTCAAATGATTAACATTATCTTCTCTCCTAAATATTACATTATTAAAATCAGGCAGGGGTTTTTATGGCAGCTGACTAATTAGCCCCATGTCTCAGCTGTCAAAAATCTCTATTCATTGACAGTTTACTTTAAGTGGCTCAATTAGCATAACAAATGATTCACCAAAAGTTCTGTAGGCATCCTCTTGATTAATGTCATTTATCTTGCAAGCCAGCAGTAGATGCCTGAGTTGCTCCTAACAATTATTATATACATTTCTATATGTTATGTTTCACTCTGAGAGAAGCAATGTGACTTAAGAGTTATTTGCAGACATTTAATAACAATAAAGAGCCTTTATCAATTGCAAGAAGATGGACGATTTCCCAATTAGGAACCAGGTAGAGGACAAGGCCAAGTTTCCTTGCACATCACCCTGTACACATCCAAGTGATATAATGAACAGAAATTTCTAAGAACATGTAATCAGACTGGGGAAGAAAGAGCCTGATCAGAATCCTTTGAGTCTGTCTTTTTGACTTTTTCTTACTGTCTGCATATGCCTTTCAGTACATTGGCCTGGTATATAGTACCTTTGCTCATGCATGGGTAATACACAGAAAAAAAATGGCTGGGTTTTTCAGTTTCAGCTTCAAAGACTTGCCTTGGGATTTATGCTCCTAAAACTCTTATGTGATTTTGAAAGCCCAGTGTCCTAAGCCCCCATGGCCGGAGCTGATTGATAGTAGATCAAGGGGCACAGTACAGCAGCAGGGCAGCTAATTTCCTATTAAAACAGGACACTCAATGAGTGACAGTGCAGCAGTACTGGGCAAGGGGTGGAGAGATGAGGGTTTTTGTTTTCCCTCAGCTCTGCCACACACCTTTGGCGTGGCCTTACTTAGCCTCCTCTCTGTTTTTTTTCCATCCACTTTGATTTTATCCACACTGCTCATGAGGTTTATGCAGTCCTTGCCACAAGGACAGTCCCTCCCTGAATGTTCACGCAGTGCTTTACCCTATTGTAAGGCTAGGGCCTCAGAAACCCCCATTATATAAAAATACAACATTTCACCACAGAGCAAATTCCAGGTATGCACCACTGTGGGGGAAAACAGGCTTGTTATCAGTTCCCATCAGATACTATCTCTGATCAGATGACCACGTTCTTAAATTTCTGCAGATCGAGGTTTTCTGCCAATGAAATCAGAGATGGCCATATATTATGCTGAAAGGCATTAGTATGGGGGCCTCCATAATCATTATGTAAAAGTATGTGTGGGTTTCAGTTGTTTCAAAGTAATTCTCCTACATGAAGAAGCTTTTATCACTGAACTCTTTAATAAGGGCTCTTCCCCCCAGCCCCAAGAGGGACCATGCAAGCTTTAAAGAAAATACAGAAAGTACTTTCAGTACTGAAGCCACTAGGAGCATATTTTATAAAGCAATAGTAAAGAAATACTGAGAGCAGAATAATTTAATCAGATTCATGAAATCAAATACCCCCAAGGCAGCGATGAATATGCAACTCAACAAGTGCTGGCATTTCATTTCATAGGAAGAAGAAAATTCATCAGCTCCTTTTTTTTGTTGTTTTTTTCTTTTCTTCTTATAGAAGTAAAACTTGACACTAAATAGAACTAAAGTCAAATAACTCTAGGACATGAGGATTAGTGCAAAGGCACCTTGGACCTCCACTCAGTCACATTCTGTCCTGTTTCTTCTTGCTTGGGAGCTGGAAACTATTCACTATTAGGGAGTTGGAGGGAAGGTTGTCAAGTGTTTTTTAAACAGCAGTTTTTTACCTGATCACACTATCAGTCACTGGCAAAATATTTCATCACCTTTTCTCTCTCTACTTGCATCATGTTGCCATGACTGTATTCTCTTCTGGTAAAGGGCAGCACATCAGGCCTTGATCCCAACCTGGGGTCTCCTCATGCTACAGACAAATGTAACAATAATATATGAAAATCGGATTGAAAAATTAGCAGAGGGAGAACCCTCTAAATCTTGAAAGTTAAGGTGCCCATGTGTCCTAAGTGTCAAAAATCTCTTGCAAGGAAAAAGCCTATCATTTTTGTTCTTTTATGCTGTTACTCATTCAGCTGATGGCTGATGGCCTTCCTGGGGTTGATACAGGAGCAGTGTTTCTGTAATTACATCAGTGTATGCAATGAAGGCTATGAAAATGAGGAGTAAACTGACTTTGATGGCAACTTCTACTGCTAACTAGGAAGCCTTGGGAAAAACTCTTGGAGGAAAAAAAAGGTATGATTCCTCAGCATCTACTATGGCCCCATTGAAATACCAAATGAGCAACAGCTATGAGTGTATCTACCCTTGAAACACCTCTGGAGAAATCAGCTTATTCACATTTGCCAGGTACATAACTGAAGCCGAGAGATAAATTTATCTCATTTAAATGTAACCATCCAAAGTTGGACATCAGGTTCATTCCAGGCATCTCCACTTGCTGTATCATCAACAGGGAGTCAGATGCCCCATGCAGTGAATCATCCTGTGCTGCAAGAGGTGGCATCCATTGCCTTACAAAGGTGCCTGTCTCTCCCTATTGACTATAGAGAGAGCTAAGAATAGTAGCTTAGACTGAATACCTTCCTTTTTACAGAACTAAAATTAGCTGAGAAGATTCCCATCTAGCTGTCCTCTCCAAATTAACACAAGAAAAAGTGGATAGCAGAGTAAATTATGCCTTCAGTTCACCATGCATACATGCTGTGCAGGGCATCACCCTTCCTTTTTATATGGCCATCAAACCATCTCTGCAGTGAGGGGATGGTGCTGAAATGTCAAATCTATGCACCTGAGGTCTGGGTGAATGCAGTCCACAAGCACTAAGGTAATATGGAAAAACTGAGCGAGTACAGAGGAACAAAACATTTAGGCAGCACATGATCCTGACAAGTGGCAACAATATCCCTGAGACAGATTTTTGAAGAGTATGGAGAGAAGAGCCTTCAGCATATGATGCATATTTAACAGATAAAATATAGCAGCAGTACTGTCCTGTCTTGCCTCATGGCTTCTTTTTCCAACATAATAAATTTTGCCTTGAGCAAAGCAGAACCAATTGGACTCAATTTATTTTTCTTTAAAACATACACAAACACATTCACTAGGGAAGGATACAGAAGTTCCAGGAAAGAGCTGTAACTCAATTGCCATTATATAACAGAAAGATAATTAAGTAAATGTTGGCAGGGAATAGCATTGCATAACTTTAGCAGAATGAGTTCTTTGTTTTGCCCTTTGCAGAAAGTATACCGCATTCTCCAGAGATGCTACCCTAAATTGCTTTGAATAGCTTCCTTTTCCCTGAAGGAATTCAGAGAGGACAGGGCTGGAAGGGAACTCCAAAGATCAGTTTCCCCCACTACAAGACAGGATCAACTCAAGCTAAGCTGGTAAAGATGCATGTTTTCTCTGCTGGTGGGCAAGAGATTGGTCTGTATGTTGTAAAGATATACAGTTAACTCTTCCCATATTAGCTACCTGGAACTTGGGAGGATCCAGATAACATCTGAATCACTTTGATCTACAGTTTGGAGCAAAGAGAAGCTTTTTAGAAAGAAATGAATAGTGAGAGAGACATAAGTAGACACCCTGAAATGTAACTGGCTTCTGATCATGCCTGAGTATCCAGAGTACAAGGGAGCCATGAGCTGCAGTTACTAATTATTTCCAAGGGCAGATAAATAGCATCTCTGCTTCTTGTCCCATGTGGTGATTCACTGGGTTTGTACACTTTGGTACATTTTATGTCTCAAATTAATCATGAGTTTATAGCCAGACAATAAGTTAACAGAAGAAGAAAAAAACCCATCATTGTAAATCTTGTAAGACTGTACTCTTTTTAACTAGAATATAAGTGAGAAAGAGCATATGTGAGAAGAAAAGAAAGAAAACAGAACAGTAAAATCTTAAATTGGCAAGTCTAAGCTCATTCTCATTGAGGCAAGTAGCTTTCAAATAAGATGACTTCTCTTTAATGTCAGTGGGTTTTGGACAATACATTTCTTGTTCTTTCTGAGTTCATTGAAAGAATTGTATATGAAATGTTATGTGTGTGTGTGTATATACATATTCAGCCACCTTTAAAATATAATTATTTTAAATCAAAATCTTAGAAATAATTTTTATCACTTTGTCATGGAAAGTTATTCAAGCTTCTTGGTAATGAATCTTTGTCTAAAACATACTCTGCAATCTTTGCATAATCATGTCACTATATTTCATAGACTACACCTTTAAGAATTACCACATGATGTGTGAAATGAAACAAAAATAGCAGATATCCTTAGACTGACTTTGGTACAGCAGTGCTAATTTCTCAACCTTCAGAAAGATCAATGTAATCTTAAAGTTTCAAACACATCAACAAAAATTTATTTGAGAGGGAAACAGAGATGCACAAGTGGGCCATTTTCATTTAATAGGAAAGTCATCACAAAGAAATTTTGTGCCATCACCATACCTGAAATGTATGGTAGGCTCAGGATGAGAAGAAATGTTTCATGATTGCACAATCACATGCAGTTCTACCCTTACATGACATCTTTACTGCTGCATTTTGTATCTTAGGGTCTGTTATGACAACACATGTTCAGAGAGTCTAATTTTAAAAATTATTTCCAACAATGCTGTCCTGTGCTTGTATGGGAAAGAGAAGATGATCAATAAGAAAAATATATCCTACTGAATCAGCAAAAAAGCAGCAGTATCATCCTTATCTAGGGCATTGGATAAAAAGTAAAAAGTATACGCAGTGTACACAGTAAAAAGTATATGTATTTAGCACATGATTAATTTAATCTCAGTCAATCCTAACTTTAACAGTATAGCATTTAGTTTGACCTAATCATTCCAGCTCCTTCCATGATCAAATAAAGAGAAGCATATACCTCCAAAGAGAGATTTCTTTTGTTCTTAGGCATAGATCGAGGATATAGAAAACAAACTTTCTTTTCCAATGGTCCTCTTTCTCCATTGACTATAGAAAGGTTCTAGATGACTAGATTAGCCTGTCTTCCAGACATCTAAAGGTTGTGTGTGTTGAATCCAACCGAGTAAAATCTCTTATTTCAGCCCGAAGTGGCTAAGATAACAGTGGTTGAAAAGCAGCTGTAGTTTTTGTTTAAATGCAATATTGGAGAACATTGATGACCTGATTAGAATTTATGATTTGTATTTTAGTGCTACCAGGAAGCTACATAGTAAGTAAAGATGGTGGATAGGAAAGGATGGAAAGTTACAGTAACTCTAGCACTGAGATTAAGTGACTTCCTGAAGGTCACAACAGCTATCTTGTCTATGGAAAAGATAGGAATTGGAGCTGGATTTCTTGAAACTCAGCTCAGGGACCTAACTGAGAAACTCTTCTTCCCTCTTAAAATTGTTCTAAACTACTTAAAGTAGAATGGCAGTTCCTCACATATGAATTGTGAACCAGAGTGGCATCAAAACACTTGTAAGCCTGATCAAGAGCTTAAAAAAAAAAATTGGATTGTGGCTGAGATCCACAGTGAATCCACAAGCCTGAAAGTGAAATCAGAACAGGAAAAGTTCCTCAAATGGGAAGAGCATCAGCTCCTAAGCCAGCAACACATGTTCCTTCAGATGAGCAGTTTTTCCACCTTAGTCCTATGAAGGTACAGATAGAGACAGTACAGCAATGGGGAGCTGGAGAGGAAATGAAGACTGTTGGACACAGCCTCGTGTTTCCCTAAGGATTTGAATTTAATCCCAGTTTTCATCAGGCAAGGCATCTAAATTAGTTGTATCAGGTACCCTCTGCAGTCATCTGAAAAAATAATGGCACCTCTTGAGAATGAGTCAAATTGTCAAGGGACTGAACTGCCACCTGGAGTGCCCTTTGGACTGTAAGGAAACCTAATATTGACCCCCACTTAGAAATACAGTGTCTCAAGTTTGATGGGGAGAAAGTACCCACAAAGATCAGATGAATGGATGAACAAATCATGTAATGTGGATCTGGATAATTTGAGAATCATCCTGTGGATGAGCAGGGTTTGACATTGGGCATAAAGTGTTGCCAGAGCTTTGCCACTGATTTCAGCAGAGCCTGAATTTTACCCATGTTGCAGAAGCCCAGAGGAGGAGCTCAGTTTACAGATAGGACTGCCACAGGTTGTCTGAGCTTGGAACAGGCATCCAAAGGATGAATAGGTCATCTACAGGTGGTCTAGGCTTCAAATAATCCTCTAGGAGACAGGATCAAATCTCTGATCTGATCTCTGACCAGCAGCAGATCTCTGTATCTGAGGCTCATCTGTCATAATTTCCTAGTAAAGAAGAAATGAGGGAAAAGATCTGCCAAAAATATATATGATGGATCAGCCAAATCGTTTCTAAATGGTATCTTAGTCAGAGATCTCCACAGGGGACCAGCAGTCAGCTGCACTACACTATAGAGTAAATGCTACTGCTTTGGAAAAGAATCAATGGCAAGTGATTTGCATTAAACATTTTTTTTCTTTTTGTTTTTGTTGCTATTTTTGGCTAACACAGAACTGCATCAGCATGTGAAATTCAGAGAGAGAGTGCCCAGTTGCTGATTTCCAGTATATTTTTTGTCTCCATGGGGGAGTAGCAGGGTGGAGGTGGTGATAGGGAATCCAAAAAAACCCAAGCAGCCAGACACCATCCAGAGCCAGAAACAGCTTTTGTTTTCCAACATTTTCTTTCAAGCTCATGAATAAACAGAAATCTGTGAATTCAGAACACCTGCAGTTAGCTAGCCTTGGAAAGGAGAACAGAAGAGGGAGAACTAGACCTATGCTAAGCCACTGAACTCATGAATATGAACAGGTGGCATGGAAGTAAATGAAGCCCAGGGATTCATGGATCTCATCATGGGCTAGAGATGCTTTCAGCGTATGGCTGGTATGCAGCAGGCTCTGGCCATTTTCCTGCTATTTAGGCTGCTTTTTGGACTGCTGCTCTCCTGTCCTGGAGGATCGTTCTCACTGATATGGTGTGATGAAATTCATATCTAAACACTCACAGGTATATGTAGGGATTTCTCTAGCCATAAGCCTGGGTGCTTGCCTAGAGCAGCACGTTACTAGGGGCAGCAAAATGGCTCTTCCCCTCAGCTTGCCTGCTCTCATCTTGGGAGGTGTGTTGGGGAGACGTTACACTCATCCTGCAGCCACCACTCTCTGTCTTCTGACTGAACAGGTAAAAAGAAAGATCAGATTTTCAGGGCTCTGCCCCCAGCTCCACTCCTTTCCTCCTGTGACAGAAACAGCCTGGCCAAACCCAGCCCCTCATCCTAGGAGTGGAAAACACTTGTATGATTCAAGTGTTATCTCTACAGATGTTTTTCATAACCCAGACACACATGGATTTATGTGTAAATACAACCACATAAACATCTGTAATGATTGCTATAAGGATAACTATGCAGGTAGATGTGTAGATTAACACACATCATATATGCGGTCACATATGTACAGATTAGAAAGGCAAGCAAATACATTAAAAGATTCAAAAAATCCAAGGCCACAAAAGACCACTGGAACAATCCAAGAGGTTTTCTGCCTTGCATTAACCAGTCTTTATTATGTAAAGTAAGCTCTGTTAGGCTATGGAACATGCTGAAATAATACAGTATGATGAGAAAAACAACAAGAACAAACAATGAAATATTTAATATCCTCTAGTGGCACTGACACAATCTTTAAGCACAGGGCAGTGCATTAACACTGTTCACTATGCCTCTTAACTCAAGTGACTAGAACTTGACTATGGGATACAAAAAGTGGAGAACAATTTTTGCAGTTCTTTTGCACTGAAACAGCCTCAGCTGAACCGAGGTTTGGGCACTGTACTTGAAGAAATATGTGTATTGATCAGTGAATTCAGAGGAGGGAGGGTTAGAGGCTGAGAAAGCACCAGCCAGGAGAAAGAGTCAAAATAATTGTGTCTACATAGAGTGCAGAAGAAAAGAATGAGAAAGGACGTGAAAATAGTATTAGAATATGTAAAGCACTTCACTCAGAAAACAGTTATGAAGAGGTTTCAATTAAAGTATGAGACTTTTTTTTTGCCTGGAAAAGTTACATATCTTAGGGTAAGATAGCTCCTATCTTCTTGAGATGTCACTTTCTCTTCACTGCCTGTGGAGCAAGCCTAGCCAACATGACTCATTTTTGTGTGTGATGATGAGAACCCTTTCCAGGTGTGACAGCACTGTCCAAAATACTCAGGGAAAAGGTATCAAAAAGAAAGTGCAGCCTGCCAGTGATGGCACTGATTCATGAAACATCTGTATGTGCCACTTGCCATGGTTAGACAGCACACTAGTCTATGAATCTTTAATCTGACTCAACAGGAGAGTACATATGTTCTTACATAAAAAAACCTACCAGAATACCACTGAATTTACTTTGGACAGATGTGCGCAGAATGAACATGAAACTATCTTTCATTTGTGATCCTTTGCCCCACAGACAGTATGTAAGGATGGAATTTTAAATACCCTGGAAATTCCTGTGATTCCTGCACTCTTTTATCAAATTCATGAAAAGTTTGACTTCTTGGATAAAGCGACAGTGCCCAAGTCTGACACGGAGTCATTTCCTACCTTTTAAAATGTTCCTAGGATCATCCATAAGCTTTGATGCCTTACAGAGGAAGCTCTGTTCTAAGGGTTTGGTTGCATTTTAGGTTTTTAGGACTTTTTGTTTGTTTTGTTTTGCTGTTTTTTTCATCATGAAACTTCCAAAACCCCACCTCTCCTCAGTGAGATTTTTTTGGTTACCTCTTTTTCCTTGCTGCATGAGAAACACATTTACAAGTCACTAAAACCAACTAAAGCTCTAGCTAGTACTGGTTTCCTTGGCCTGCCTGAAACATCCTGCTTGTGTGCATGAAAAGGACACATGTGCAGTGATTACCAGATCTGCCATTCAAGCAGACCTTTTCTCTCTAGGTCTGCTAGTCCTGGATGAGGGTAGTTTGCTTTTAACTCCACATGAGGCAGACTCATAAGAGTATGGCATTCACTGTAGCAGAGCAAACAACTTAAAATTCAAACACCCTAACTCTCAGCTGACTAAGACTCTTCCCTCCTGAATACTCTCTTGACCACCCAGCCACATCTTCAAGGTGTGTACTCCAAAGGCTGACAGGAGCATCCACGCACTCAGAGCAGATTCAGTAAATGAGATCGAGTGCTCAGACTGCAGGTGAGCTAATTCAGTGCGATTATCTGCAGACAGGCCTTCATCTCCTCATTAGGAAAGAGATAAATTATGCAAAGTGTACTCTTAGTACAAGCAGCAAGAGCCAACAAAGCCATAGAAAAGAGAGAGATGGAAGGAAAAATAGTCTGCAAAGCAGGGCGGAGTAAATGCAACATGGCATTGGGAGTGTTGGGAGGGAACCCTCATCCTGGGTCAGCACCTGTCTGGCAACATGGCTGGGAGCAAAAGACTACCTTCCTTGGCCCCCATTTCACCTTGCCTAGCTGCAGTGACAGTCAAGCTGAAGCAATTGTATGCTTGTCCATGCTCCAAAGGTCCCTTGCTAGTTACTCTTAATGTACCTAAGACTTTCGTAAGAAATTGAGTTACTTAAAACTCCAGATCCCAAGAAGGAAAACCTTTATCTCTTACAGCCCAAGCAGACCCTCCACAATGGAGCCTCTTCCCTGACACCACTTTGCAAAGCCTGATCTTTTTCCTGATGGCTGTCCCTTGAAGCATGGTATCAGTGTGAGCTCTTCTCTGGGGCTGTGCTTATTTCCCCCCAAAAAATACAGTAGGGAAGAAAATGACTGTGTGAAATATCCTACAAGCACCTGAGCAAAATAAAATATCCAAGGTGTGGGCAGGAAAGAAATGGTTGATATTAGCTTAGATACAAGACCCCTCTCAATCCTGGCCCCTGCAGGACTGTCAACATGGTGACCAACCATTATGGCACCCTTCTGTGGGAGGGAAATCCTGCCAGGAGCTGGGCTGGACTCACATTAATTTTCTCCTGGCCAACAAAGACTGACCAGATTGCAAAGAATGTGAACTCACAACCTTGATTTGTTTTCCCTCCAACAGTTCCCTGGAATGTTTAGTTTCTCAGCCTCCTCTCTGCCTCCTCCTCTTTGCCTAGGAGCCATCACAGGGGCAGATACAGCCCTGACAATGCACCCCTGTGTCAAACCTGCCCCACCGGGGTGCAGGAGAAGCACCAGATGCTAATGCAGCCGGAGTTCATCATTCATCCTCCCAGCACAGGCAGGACTGGGCTGGAAGGATGGCACATCAAAGATAGACTACATTTAGATGGATACTTTCCCTCAATCACTGCATTAGCTTGTCCTGATCCTATAGTTAAAACCAGCTATTTATTCTATCACTACATGCTGGCAATGATATATTGCACCAAGTCAGCACCTACAATTATTATAGTACAGAAAACTTTTGCTGTAGCATGTTTAGTGCTGCTATTTATCAGACACGGCTATTACATACTGGCTCCCAACAAGGCTATACAAGTCTGGCACCCAGGAAGACAGCAGGTCCTCTGAATTAAACCAGAACCCAAAGACTTTCTCTTCACCTTTCTCTGGCTTTCCTTAATAGCCTAGCAGGAATTGAGGGCTATCAGGAAAGAAAAGGGTTGCAAGAAAGCACTCTGCTTATCTGACACTATGTCTTGGCACCATAAAATATCATGTGTAGGGGGGGAAAGTTTGCTGTGTTGTAAGGGAGATGACAGGGTCTCTAGAAATTAAATAAATTAGAATCCAAGTAGGTTATACAGTTCCTCAAGGTGCCAAAGACATAGTATTTATAGTTGACATTTCTTTGTGAAATGCTTATCTAATACTACCTGATACCCAAGAATATTATATGTCACAGTCCACCTGCCTATCCAGTCATCAGAAAGTGTACTGATATCACTGCTGCTCCATTCATATGCAAGCCCAGGGCTCTGGACATCTTTCTGGTATCTTTGATATATCACCGAAACTTTATTCTATTATTCCCAGCAAAACCACCTTTCCCATGATCTGCACTTCAGATTAATTTGTTTTCATGTCTTCCAATAGAATGGTATTTAAGAAGGTATTTCTTAAATAATCCTCTCCAATTTTCTAACTGTTTGGATACTTTGTGAAAGCCTGCTATGCCAGAGTTCTCTCTCTCCCACTGTCACTAATTTTCAAAAGAAATTCAAGCCTGAATCTAAGAGACTTCCCTGATGATTTCTTTCTGAAAAATGACGCATTTTTTTCAAACATGATTTTTCAGTAGAAAAACGTTGTCTAAATTACTTTGATTAGCCCTTGCCAACATCTTTCCAGCCCAGAGTTGCCAGCAGCTACATCAAGTAATCTGGGTGTGGTCTCCGTGGAGCTGTAGAAAGCACCATCGCTGGTGACTGCAAGTTTGAAATGCCAAAAGGCACTCAACGTCTGTCAAGTCCAAGTGTTTGTAGGGGCAGAAGCAAATCTGGAGAATTTCTAAATTCTATAAGAGGGCCCAAAGGCAGAGAAGAATATATAGGAATAGCTGAATGGGAATCAATACCCAGCCAGGTACACAGGACTAAGTAATAATTTTCACTGTGGGCTGGATGCAGAACACTTTGGGCCACTGATGTCAAGGATATTTTCCTCAATAAGTTTTTGGGATACTCTGAGACAAACAGATTTAGCTTTATTCTCAACAGCTTCCCACCAAAGGCATCTTTTAAAAGTTGCTCCTGAAGGCCTTAAACTCCCAGAACTCCTGTTGGCAGGAAGCGTGTTATCATCTGAAGTACATTGTCATCGTATTATGGAGCTACTACTGACCACAACTGCCTGATTGCTTTGACTTTGCAACATGATAGAGGTGGCTCATGGGATTTTGTGTGATTTATTTATTTAGGTTTGATGATCCGAGACAGCAGTGTCATTTTGGTAGAAGAAATAAGCAGATCAGATTGTGTGACAGAGGAAAGAAAAGGAAATTAAAATATTCTCCATAATAATAGTAATATTAATAACTAATGCAAAAGGAAGATTTTGCTTCTGGCCATCATTGCTGATGTACAAGACACACACAGTGAGTGGATCTATTGACCTGATATTCCTGCTTACTGTGCAAGTGTTACTAATGTTAGGATGACTATATTTAAGAGGCAGCAGCCCTTAAGAGGCATCTGCTGATGGAGCTGCAGACACCACCAAAGATTCATGCTACTAACTAGGGGAGGGACCCAGACAGTGGAAATCATTTGCTTAAAAGCATGTTGATTTGGACATCACTAATCTCGGCATTGATCTCTGCTGGCATTAACTTTGCTGTTAATGCAAATAACTGAACATAAGGATGCCATTAATTGTATTGATATAATGGAAGGCATTGCCCTTGATTTCAAGGCCCCCCTCCTTGATTTAGTGCTTGCCAATGGCTCAACATTTTTGTCTTCTCTCCCCCTTTCTGCTTGTCCAATGATGTTTCATTCCTTTTTATGTCCCTGTTATGCTTGGAACATACTGTCTCCATGTTCTGCTCCTTCAAATGCTCCCTTCTTCCTGAAGGTCGTGCATTCACCTTCCCTCCCTTCCCCAAGTGCAATCTCACAACTATAACAGAAAGAAAGCAAGACTATATATATATCTAGAACACAACAGCAGCAACACACCCGAAGAATTCAAGTTGTACTTCCAGCATGGCAAATTCCCTCTGTGATTCCCTGGACCAAGAGGATTGTGAGTTGTAGGAGTGAAGGCTTAATGAGGAAAAAGCAAGAAATGTGACTTATCCATATGGCTTTACAGAGGGTGTTACTTCAAAACAGTGTTTTTTCCTACTGGCCAGTTTCCAAACTGAATACTGATAAAAAGTGATGGCTCTAGAAGAGTTAAAAAAAATGAGTTGGGGACTTGAAACCCTTATTTCAGGAATGGATTTAGGGATTCTACATATGTAGCTTCTAAAAAGGAAGGTTAGGAAAAGTCTGTTGCCCTTTATTATTACCTATTAGAAGAAAAAAATCTGATGGCAGAGGGCATTTTAGTTTAGCAGGTAAAGACACCACAAAAGATCACACTAGACAAACTAAGTCTAAAATTACAGCACATTTTATTTTAACTGTGAGTCAACTTTCTATGTCTTAAAATCTTTAAATCAACTTTAGTTTTCTACAAGGCATGTTCAAGATATGAAGCAAAAAAAGAATTATGTATTAGGGGGAAAGCTCTTGTTTTCCCAACACAAGTGTTAATTTAGACCAGAGACTTACCAAATATATATGAGAATCACTTTCTCTGACCCAAAGATTTTGCAGTACCAAAAGGGGAGACACAGGAAGAGAAATACTATTGCAGATCTATCATGGGCAACTACAGTTTTCATTGAATAATAAAACAAGCATCAATTAACTTCACATTTTTCTCAACCTTTATTAATTGTTAGATTTCCCGAGGGCACTGTCATGGTAGAAACTGGTATTGAGTGGATCTGAAGAAGTGAGGGTATGGGGAAGATGTCATATGTGTAAGAGGGTTTCTGGATCAGGAGGCCTTCAGGCTGTCTTTTTCAACCAATCACCACAATTTAGTTTAAAACAGGGTTGCTGACTGTTTGAAATGCTGTCAATTTTGAGATAATCAGAGACATAGCCTCTGGAAACTAGCACATTGTGGGACTGTAAAAGGAAGGCCCTGCAGAGGAGAGTAGGAATAGTGTACATAGCAGCATTAAATTGGCATCTATTTGTCAAAAACATCCTTTGCTACCTCCTTTCCCCAGCAAAAAATTCCACTGAAAAAAACCCCACACTCATCCTCCAGTTCCTCAATTAACATCTGAATTGTAATCAACAACTTTGCAGTCCAGGAATCTTTGAAGAGATGGGAAAACAAATGTTTTTCAAGATGAACATGAAAATACAGTGATGATAGTGGGATTATATTGGAAATAAACGGCCAATAGGAACCTTGGAGGGGCTTGATCCATTCCAAATCCCTTTTGGTCCCTTAATCCATAAAGCCTACTAAAGAAGTATGCTATTGCCAAATAGTTGTATTTAGGATTTGCAGCTGGATTTTTGTGTACAGTTGTCTATCATCATACATCTGTAAATGCATCTTCAATAATTGTTTTTCACTTGCAAAGGGCTTTTCTCTTTGCAAAGTAGTGGTACAAATGTTAACTTTGAATAGCAGTTCTGTGTGGAAAACATAGGCATAATTCGTGTCAAAATAGAATATGGTGTGATAAATGTAATTGTTGTACCTTGTGTGGATCCGAGGTGAGTTGTGATCACTATGACATGTATAGTAATTGTAGTGAATGTTGGAATCAAATTGAGAATGTGTAAGAATAAAAAGCATACCTTTACCTGGAAACACTGTAAATGCCGCCTTTTAGAAACACTCCTTAAACCCCTTAAACGCCCCCTAACGCTGATGCAATAGTTGTTTAGAGGGAGCCCGCCGAAAGATAAGACTCTGAGACTTTTAAAGGACCCAATGAGAGGAAAGCACGCCAAGAGATGGAAACTGCCAGATTTTCAAAGGATCCAATGGGAGGAGGATGCGACTCCAACAATTCAAATAACCCAATAGAAGAGGAACAGGACGACTATCTGGTGGAAAAGGATTGGTTGAGATGCCTGTAAAAGAGTATAAAAGACACTGCTTTTAGAACTTGTGCGTGTATGTGGCAGAGTTACGGCTCTCCGCGCACCCAGCGCTGCTTTGCCTATTGCTTCCTACCCTAAATCGATTGAACCCGAATAAACTTATATGTTTTTTATAAGAATTGGCTTCGTGTGATTATAACATCTGTAAGTGGAAGATATTTATTAGCTCTATTTTACAGATTGGAAAACTAAGGGACAGAGGGTTAATTGAGCCTAGTTAAAAAAAAATCTAAATTATTTGTATCAAAAGAACACATAGAGCTCCAGACATGAACCAAAACGCCTTTATAATCATCACTGTAAAGAAAAGAAAAGATAATTCCTGTCTCAAGTGGCTTTTGCCCTAATTATAAGACAATGGCATATGGACAGTTGGATTATCACAAAAAATAACAAGAGTAAAAGTTACTTTGTTTTTTCCCCTTTTTTTGACTGTATGGCATCTATGTGGGTCTTAATCCTTCCTGATTTAGTGAAAAGGGCAGGAATTTCCTGGTAAACTGAGGAAATGGGTGTATGCCCTCAGTTTAGCCTTGATTTACTTCAATGTGGCTAATGCCACAGGCACCACTCACCCCAAATTGTCTTTCTTTAGATTAGGCTATGAGGAATGTAGTCTAGGATGCTCCTGCCCAGCAAAGCAGCAGGATCTTGGTAGCATCTGCCTTTTCATTAGTACATAGAATATGCCATGATCTGACTCTCCTTTAAACTAAGAATCAAGCCAAGTCATTCAGAAGGACAAATTTCATGCTGCTTTAGCTCCACTGACTTCAAAATCCAAGACCTAACTGGAGACCCCAAATATGCCACAGATCAGTCAAATTTCAGTGGTTCCACAGTTCCTGAGGAGGAGGAACAGATGGACAGGAACACAAAGATGCTGATTGCATAAATCCTGTTTCTTAAGAAACCAGACTAAACTTAGGTGTTTTAAAATCCAGATCGAGGGTTAATTTTGTTTGGAAGTAGGTGCCTGAATACTAACACATACAGCTATGACAGTAACTGTTTCTGTTACTGTTGTCAAAAAAAGGTTCTGATATATCAAATTCAGTTCTGGTATATCATTACAGACTGTTATATCATAAAATGAGCCCTAGACCCATGTATATCCAGGTAGGTAAGTAAGCTTTGATACAGGAGTATTAAGAAAATCAAATATAACTATAGAATAGTTAACCATAGTGAACTTAAGCTGTTCGTTTAAACTAAAAATCCTTTCTGAGCTGTAAGAGCAGGGCATTTCTGAACTGTGGGAACAGAGAACACAGGGCACACAAACATACATAAATAAAGATAGAGGCCCCAAGGACAGAGGATGTAGCATTAGGATGACAAGAGATATACGGGCATTTTATGACTCAGTGAAGTGAGACTGGTGCCTCTGATGCGCGGAGACGAAGAACATCTGTGTGTACCCAAAGATAGAGGACATCTGTACCCCTGGAGATGGAGGACATCTGTGAACTGTAAATTCAAGAGAATGACTCCCCATTCAAGGCTTTGCACCACATATCAAACTTGGGGACCAATTACCAAGAGGATGTGCATCACACATCAAACGTGAGAACTAGAAGGGATGGATCCACTCAAGGATACACATCGCATCATGTTTCCAATAAGATGGAAGAAAGCACGACAATATTGATACATTTATGACTTAACGGATGATTTCTATTTCAAGGATAGCATCACGTTTCAAGATAAGGCGGAAAGAACTGTTGACACAAGAACTTTAGGACTAATTACTCTTTGTTGTGAATATGTATGTTTGTACTGTAAGACCTCATGAATATGTATAAGTAACCTGCATTTAAGTCGTGGATTTACTGGCCTAGGTGTGCACGTTTGGTGGAGAGATCCCCCGTGCACCCGGCGCCGTAATAAAGAATGCCTGCTTTCTAACACTCTGACTTTTGAGTTTTAGAGAGTTCTTCTCTGACCGGCTTTTGCGGTATCAAAAAGTATATCAGCTTTATGGTCATTTCCACTTCAGCCATGCAACCTCCTAACAATAACTTCTGTTTTCAGTCAATTACTTTATAATTATGTTTTTAAATGTCATGTCTGATTTGAGCCAAACACTTGGCTTTTAGCCTTGCCAAGAGAAAGAAGGACTGTGGCATGAAATTACATTATTAAAAGCAACAACTGTGACATTTATAGAGGTACTCACAATTCAGGGCTATATTTCTGTACATAACTTGGGGTGTGGTTCCACAACAGATATCCTTCCATCACAGAGCCCTCAGAAAAGTTCCAACTTAACTGTTTGTGAAATGATCCATTGGCAAAACAATAAGTATTTAAAAAAAAATAAATTAAAACAACAAAAAAACACACCTCCAAAACCCCCAATCCTAAATAGGAATGTCACCAGCAATGGATTTGATTTAAAGTTCATCCAAACAAGCAATTTTGTTGGTACAGATGAGAAGGGCAGTAAGGCAGTAACCCCTTGTACAACAGTGGTGAGGACAGGAGACTCTAACACAGAAGATTGGTAATGTATAATGGTAATGTACATAACCTCTTTCTGAGAGGCCAGCAAATGATTGTGTATTCTGACACACACCCTATCTCCCAAAATGCCAGACTCCTTCTTGATTTCCTTTTCTCACCTACCCAGAGGAAAGGTTTCACCCTGTGATGAATTTGGACAGAATTATGGAGAAGGTGAGAATCTCCAGTGCTATCCTGGAATATGCATGCCATGCAACAGGGTCAAAACCTGCTGCAAATCCTGATGCAGCTGCAGTCTTCTAGGGCTTCCACAAATCTTCCTCACATCACTTCCCCCAGCATTCCCCACCACATGCCCTGATATGAATCATCCTTCACAGCAGGAAAAGAAGATGCTGAAATTATCTGGAAGTACCTAAATACAATGGTTTAAGGACTGGAGTTGTAGTTCTGAAACTACCCTTCCTTTGCACAAGGCCAAAGCACTCCATGCTGAGTAATCTATTAAGACTGCCACTAACTGTGCATTCATGGCACTCATATGCAGCTCAAGGCTCCATTGTGTCTTTGAAAAATCTACCCCCAGTGTTATTGATATGTAGCTGTTTGTGTACTTGTGAATTTCTAATTATAATAATGATAGTAATAATGACTGACACTTATATAGTACCTTTCATTCAGAAGGATCCCAAAGTGCTTTGCAAACTGATTTGCAAATGACTGCATACCCATAGTAAACACCCCACCCCTATGTTAATACAATGTTAATGTTGCAAATATGAAGCAGCAAAAAGACAGGAAATGAAAAGGTTACAGCTTCAGGAACAACATGCCATGCATCTTGCCTATGAATGTCTACCATTCACAACATCACCTGGCAAATGCTGTGCAGCAAATAATACTTCCCAAATTGAAGGAAAGGTGCTCAAAACCTTGTGCATCTGGGCATGAAGGCAATTGGGTGAGTGAGATGGAAATTTCACTCAGTCCCCTTCCCCAGGTGCTAATGTAGAAAGCTGAATTCTCTAATTTTCTATTTTTATTTGATGCAATTGAGAGGGCAATACTAGATGTATATGCCCAACAGTTAGAAGTAATGTGGCTAATGATGCTGCAATTGGACAAGGGAGGGAATGGAATGAATCCTGCTGACTTCAGTGAATGCTAGGTCAAACATTTGTTGAATTGTCAGAACAGTAGCAAAATTTCACTCTCTCCCTTTCTTCTATTTATTATTGATATTGTGAGTTGCTCTATGTTTTCACAAAGGGGAAACCTTTCTTTTCTGTTTCACCCCTTTATTCTTTAAACTATGGGGAGGATAATCTATTTTGGAACCAGATCTCACATGGCAAGTTTCAGCTGAAAGGTGTTTTACATCCATTTGAGCTATGTTCCTCTGTTAATAGAACAGATGAGCCCAATGTTAATGGTGCGAATGGTGCTGTTTTCAATGCACAATTAACCAGGTCAACACTGTGATGAATAAAAAATAAAGCTGGCATCAGGGAGGACCCCATGGAAATTGAAATCAGTTGTTTAGGTGCTTATGACTCCCAAAACATCCTTATCTCTCAACAGACACCTTTTTTTTTTCCACATAAGATCAAAACATCTGTGTCAAAAGACTGAAGCGGAAGAGTTTGAAGGAGAGGCATCTATGTTTCAGAGTGAATGGTTTAACAAAAACAACAGCCCCAACCCTTTTGACTCCAACCAGCTGTGAGCTGATTTTTAGACCATCTGGACAGAGAGAGATTTTTTATTTTTCCTTTTTTCTCAACAGGCAAGATGGCCTGGTGAACAGGACAAAAGTGTATATGCAAACACAGTAGAAACTGACTGTATGCACAGGGCAAACACCTACCATCTCATTGCTATGGCTTCTTAAATGCAAATATTAAAGCTAATTTATCTGTTAAGGCAGTCATTTCTCACAAAATGGGAAGTAGATACTGACTATGCAGATCACTTAGTTGTTCTGGTGGGAGTTTGGCACTAGTTTGGACTTGTCTGTCTGAGCTCCTGCCATACCTTTTATTGAAGGGTAAACTTCTCAGCAGAGTGGGGGAAAATAAGTACAATTGTATCTATCAAGTTCCTCAAGGCTTTTCTTGCTCTGTTTTGAAAGGATATTTCCTGCCAACTCTGTGTATCTTCACACAGTGAGGGCACCCAGAGGAAAAAAAAAAAAAAGCAGCAGCAATATATAGAATACAAATTATTTACTTTGAGAAGGACTTCAACCTGTGTTTGCCTCAATATCCATATCAGTTCACAAGGGTTAAAATTCACTCCCCTGTAACTGCTGCTTTCAAGGTAGGCGGTAGAGTGGCTTCCCAAATCTCTTGCCATTATGCTTGGGGTGACTTTAGCTTATCATTTTTGCACCACGAAGGCTTTCATCCCACCTTAGGTAAGACTCTGTAATGTCTGGCTTTGTTCAGCTCTGGGAGAAGAGTGGTTAATACTGTCATTTTGGAATTCCTTATAAACAAGCCAGCAAAACTGCAAGGTTGACAGCACTATTGAATATGACAAAGTCTCCTTTAAAACACTGACTGTTTGAATGGTGGGAGAAAAAAACAAAAATCATGGCATGATTTATACCCGGCTATACGAGTCGCAGACTTTCCTCTATATCTTTTGTTCAAGGAATAATCGCTCATCTGCAGTCTGCACTGTCCTCAAACAGCTCGTTACAGATGGCTCATCTTGACTCTATAACATTAAAACACGCTTGTGTGTCACCCTGCACCTTTCCTGGACAAGCCACCCCCTCTTGGCCCACAAGCCATAGGAGGGTTTCCTCCCAAATGGAACCATTGCTAATTAATCCCTACATTGGACAGCTGGCTGTCCTGAATGGGAATCACAGAATCACAGAATCATCTAAGTTGGAAAAGACCTTGAAGATCATCTTGCCCAACCATTAACCTAACACTGACCATTCTCAACTACACCATATCCCTAAGTGCTATGTCAACCCTACTCTTAAACACATCCAGGGGTGGGGACTCCACCACCTCCCTGGGCAGCACATTCCAACACCTAACAACCCGTTCTGTAAAGAAATACTTCCTAATATCCAGTCTAAACCTTCCCTGGCGCAACTTGAGTCCATTGCCTCTTATCCTATCACTTGTTACTTGTTTAAAGAGACTCATCCCCATCTCTCTGCAACCTCCTTTCAGATAGTTGTAGACGGCGATGAGGTCTCCCCTCAGCCTCCTCCTCTCCAGACTAAGCAACCCCAGTTCCCTCAGCCGCTCCTCGTACGACATGTGCTCCAGACCCTTCACCAGCTTCGTTGCCCTTCTCTGGACACGCTCGAGTCATTCAATGGCCTTTTTGTAGTGAGGGGCCCAAAACTGAACACAGTCATCGAGGTGCGGCCTCACCAGTGCCGAGTACAGGGGTAAGATCACTTCCCTGTCCCTGCTGGCCACGCTATTTCTGATGCAAGCCAGGATACCATTGGCCTTCTTGGCCACCTGGGCACACTGCTGGCTCATGTTCAGCCGGCTGTCAATCAACACCCCCAGGTCCCTCTCTGACTGGCAGCTCTCCAGCCACTCCTCCCCAGGCCTGTATCCCTGCTGGGGGTTGTTGTAGCTGAAGTGCAGCATCCGGCATTTGGCCTTATTGAAACTCCTCCAGTTGGCCTTAGTCCATTGATCCAGCCTGTCCAGGTCTCTCTGCAGAGCCTCCCTACCCTCGAGCAGATCAACACTCCCACCCAACTTGGTGTCGTCTGCAAACTTACTGAGGGTGCACTCGATCCCCTCATCCAGATCATCAATAAAGATGTTAAACAGGAGTGGCCCCAAAACCAAGCCCTGGGGGACACCACTCGTGACTGGCCGCCAACTGGATTTAACTCCGTTCACCACCACTCTTTGGGCCCGGCCATCCAGCCAGTTTTTTACCCAGCGAAGCGTATGCTCATCCAAACCACGAGCAGCCAGTTTCGCCAGGAGAATGCTGTGGGAAACGGTGTCAAAGGCCTTACTGAAGTCAAGGTAGACAACATCCACAGCCTTTCCCTCATCCAATAAGCAGGTCGCCCTGTTGTAGAAGGGGATCAGGTTTGTCAAGCAGGACCTGCCTTTCATAAACCCATGCTGACTGGGCCTGATCATCTGGTTGTCCCGCATGTGTTGTGTGATGGTACTCAGGATGATCTGCTCCATCAGCTTCCCGGGCACCGAAGTCAAGCTGACAGGCCTGTAATTTCCCAGATCATCCTTCCGACCCTTCTTATAGATGGGCGTCACATTGGCCAATTTCCAATCTGTCGGGACCTCCCCGGTCAGCCAGGACTGCTGGTAAATGCTGGAAAGCAGCTTGGCGAGCACCCCAGCCAGCTCCTTCAGCACCCTTGGGTGTATCCCACCCAGTCCCATAGACTTGTGTATGTCTATGTGATGCAGTAGGTCACTGACTAACTCCTCCTGGATTGCGGGGGGGTCGTTCTCCCAGTCTCTGTCTTCTGGCTGAGGAGGCTGGATTCCCTCAGTAGAACTAGTTTTGCTATTAAAGACTGAGGCAAAGAAGGCATTAAGCACATCAGCCTTCTCATCACTCATTGCCATGTTTCCTCCTGCGTCAAGCAGGGGATGGAGGCTCTCCCTGGTCTTTCTTTTGCTGTTGAAGTACTTATAGAAACATTTCTTGTTATCCTTGATTGCTGAAGCCAGATTAATTTCCAGCTGGGCTTTAGACCTCCTGATTTCCACCCTGCATAGCCTCACAGCATCTTTGTAATCACTGTGAGTGGCTAGCCCCTTCTTCCAAAGGCCGTAAACTCTCCTTTTCTCCCTGAGTTCCAGCCAAAGCTCCCTGTTCAGCCAGGGTGGCCTTCTCTGCCTTGCCCCTCACCTTCTCTGTCATCCCCATAATGGATGACATCGCTGTTTTGGGTGAGGATTTCATAGCTGGTTTGCTAAGGTGAGAGGGTGTCTCAAACCAGAAGGCCACTTTGAAATGGGATTGAGGAGTATATTAAAAAAGATTTTATGTATTGTGGTGGTTTGACCTTGGCTAAATGCCAGGTACCCACCAAGTCGCTCTATCACTTCCCCCCCCCTTTCCCCTTTTTTTTCTCAACAGGGCAAAGAAGGGAAAGAAAAGAAGATAGGAAAACAAAACAACCCTTGTGGGTAAAACAAAAGCAGTTTTAATATAAGCAAAGCGAAGCAAAGGTCCGCGCGCGGAAGCAAAAAAAAAAAACCAGATTTATTCTCCACTTCCCATGAACAGGCGATTCTCAGGAAGCAGGGCTCCAATACGCGTAGTGGTTGCCTCGGAGGACCAAGGGTGACCCCACCCCCTTCCTCCTTTCTCCCAGCTTTATACTGAGCAGACGTCATATGGTCTGGAATATCCCTTTGGTCAGTTCGGGTCAGCTGTCCTGGTTGTGTCCCCTCCCAAGATCTTGCCCACCCCGTCCCACTGTGGGGGGAAATGACGGAAAGAGCCTTGGTGCTGTGTAAGCACTACTCAGCAGTAGCCACAACACCAGTGTGCTATCAACACCCTGCCAGCTCCCAACATCAAACACAGCACCATGAGGGCTGCTACAGGGGAAAACCAATTCTGGCTCAGCCAGACCCGGTACATGTATATACCTGGGAGTTTTTGAGACACACAAGAAAAATGCAGTAGGATTAGGTTACATGAGATGAGATTAGATTAATAAAGCACAGACATAGTGGACCAGATCAAAAGTCAGTCTTAGTTCAATAGCCTGTCTCAGACAGCGGTCAATACCATCTGCTCCTCTGCTACAGGCAGGACACACTTCAGTAGGAAGCTATGGGGATAGCATACTCATAAGGACAATGTCTTCCTAAACCTCATTAATTAGATTTTGGTTTAGGCACTGAAGCAAGAAAGCTTTAATCCACTCTGAAGCTCTGGGATTTTTTTCTTTTTTTTAAATCCTCACAATTGTAAATCTGGATGTTCTTGCTGCCTAATAGAAGTCTAATCCCATTCCCCCCCTTCCCCCCCTCCTCCTAAACTGACAAAATTTTGGTTTCATAGACTAGGAACAACAGTTTTTTTAAAAAAACCTGAATTGTGGCTTTTGTTTGGGCAGGACTGAGAAACCTATGTAACAGCTTGCAGCTGCTCTGCCCAGCCTTGAAGAAACAAGGGAGAAGAATGACTTCAGTCACTGAAATCAGAGATGACCGGTTTTGTATTATCTGGCTGTAATTGTTAAAGCAGCCTGAAAAATGCCCTTCCATGTATTTTCACTTTTCACATTTCCCACTCATGTCCTTTATGAAACAAGTCTAGTAACTAAACCAACTTGGAAGGGATCCAGGGGAGATGGCCAGCATCCTGTATTTTAGACATCTTAAGTGCATGTTTTTTTGGCTGGGCCACTGTCTTTACACCCCATTTGAATAATACAAGGTTTTACTGAGAGGAAAAGGAAGAAGTATTATCCGAGAGAATAAGGAGAGATATCAGCTCTGCCTCATTTCAAATGCCAGCCTAGTGTCTCATTTTACTGAACGGACTGCCCAGGGAGGTGGTTGAGTCCCCATCCCTGGAGGTGTTTAAGAGTAGGGTCGACATAGCGCTGAGGGATATGGTGTAGTTGGGATCTGTCAGTGTTAGGTTAATGGTTGGACTAGATGATCTTCAAGGTCCTTTCCAACCTAGATGATTCTGTGATTCTGTGAGTTGTGTAAGGTCAAGTATATAACCACAGGGCTCAGGGAGAGAGGATACTGGTAATGTTTTTCTGCATGAAGCTTCAAAAAGGTCTAAAGACACAACAAAACAGTTTTTAGGCAATATCTTATAACTGCCAGACAGTGGAGGTTTTGTTAGTTTGGCCAATGTTTCCCATTTGCATTTCCCAAAATCTTTGAAGTGTGTGTGGAGGTTTGATTATTGGTGCAGGGATCTCTAAAGAAATCATATGAGGTATTGTTCTTTGAGGTACTACATTTTTGGTTGTTTCAGTCTATTCACAGAATCACAGAATCATCTAGGTTGGAAAGGACCTTGAAGATCATCTAGTCCAACTGTTAACCTAGCACTGACAGTTCCCAACTACACCATATCCCTCAGCGCTATGTCGACCCTACTCTTAAACACCTCCAGGGATGGGGATTCCACCACCTCCCTGGGCAATCCATTCCACTGCCTAATAACCCGTTCTGTAAAGAAATACTTCCTGACATCTAGTCTAAACCTTCCCTGGCGCAACTTGAGGCCATTGCCTCTTGTCCTATCACTTGTTAATTGTTTAAAGAGACTCATCCCCAGCTCTCTGCAACCTCCTTTCAGGTAGTTGTAGACGGCGATGAGGTCTCTCCTCAGCCTCCTCCTCTCCAGACTAAGCAACCCCAGTTCCCTCAGCCGCTCCTTGTAGGACATGTGCTCCAGACCCTTCACCAGCTTCGTTGCCCTTCTCTGGACACGCTCGAGTCATTCAATGGCCTTTTTGTAGTGAGGGGCCCAAAACTGAACACAGTCATCGAGGTGCGGCCTCACCAGTGCCGAGTACAGGGGTAAGATCCCTTCCCTGTCCCTGCTGGCCACGCTATTGCTGATACAGGCCAGGATGCCATTGGCCTTCTTGGCCACCTGGGCACACTGCTGGCTCATGTTCAACCGGCTGTCAATCAACATCCCCAGGTCCCTCTCTGACTGGCAGCTCTCCAGCCACTCCTCCCCAAGCCTGTAGCGCTGCTGGGGGTTGTTGTGGTCAAAGTGCAGAACCCGACATTTGGCCTTATTGAACCTCATCCAGTTGGCCTTAGTCCATCACTCCAGCCTGTCCAGGTCTCTCTGCAGAGCCTCCCTACCCTCGAGCAGATCAACACTCCCACCCAACTTGGTGTCATCTGCAAACTTACTGAGGGTGCACTCGATCCCCTCGTCTAGATCATCAATAAAGATGTTAAACAAGAGTGGCCCCAAAACCGAGCCCTGGGGGACACCACTCGTGACCGGCCGCCAACTGGATTTATTGTGGTATGTCTCTTAACTTGTCCAGCCATTAATTTAGACATCTATAAAACCTTATAAACACCAGTTTGCCTTCTAAGGAAAATATTATTTTATTTTTGAACCCCAGAGTTTTTACAGAGAGCCCAAATATTGTGATAATGGTCTGTTCCCATGTGGCCCCATGAGCAAGTGGGCAATTGCCAGAGGTCTCCTTTCTCCTCTGTGGGTAGTGATCTCCAGATGGACTTTATGTCTGGTGATGAACTGCTCCTTTTAAAACACAGGAGAGAAGAGATGCAATCTAAAGACAGAGTTGAGCCTACAGAGGTAAATGAGAGTATGATTCATTCCAACTCCCACCTGGTGTTGCTCAGACATTCTTTAATAAAAAGTTGCAGCTTTCAGATGAAATACCTTACTTTAAAAATGTACTTGTATATGAAATGTTGTATTTTTCCAGGTAAAAGGGGAACGTATTTTGAGCAGATGCAATTTTAGTATTTGCCCACTGAGTCCCAACTTTGAAAGGCAGGGCTTCCCATCCTGCCATCCAATCATGAGGACGTGGACAGAATTTAACAGTTCAAATCCAAAGTGGTATAGAGGTCCTGGGAGACAGCTGAAAAATCTATACCCAGAAAGTGTCTGAAGAATACATCTCTGCTTATCTCTGCTTGCATGTGTATGTGGGATTTTATTTTATAACAAGATGTACTGACTAACTGGGAGCATTTCATTAAAGAGAAAAATCTGTGTAAAGCCAGCAAATTACTCACTGCCAAAATTTACCCAGAAGTACCTGTGTAATTGAATTTGTTTGTCTCTAGCAAGATATTTCATTTTCTATAAATGGATTGACTAATGGGGGGAAGAGGGTGGGGAGAAGGAGGAACTGGAAGGTTATCTATCTTCCTTGACAAAATGATCCAGTGACTTGGGATATTTCTCTGCCCTCAAGGAAAGAAGGGCAAGATAGAAACATAATAGACTGAAGCAAGAGGTAGGGCTAGAAAGCAGGGGTTTGTCCATGGCAAGTCACTTAATCTTCCTGTGCTTAAATGCTCCACTTCGTGCCTGTCTTATTTCATATTCTGAGTGCTTTGGGGTGCAAGTGTGTTGTGTGCTATAGTGCAGTTGGATAAGAGCTGCACCTTGATACATCACATATCAAAAACATACTCTCCCTTTAATAAGCAAAAGCCAGTAAGTAAATAAGAATGTAGATTGGGTTTTTGAAGGGATATCACATCTTCAGCATACATCTGTTTCTACCACATTATTGTAGACACATTGGATTAGAGGACTTGGGCCATTTATTTTGGGACATTTGGCAATCCTGGACATACCTGTTGCGGGAGGATATTGGACCTGCACAACTCTATGAGAGTTATATCAAGCAAAGCTGTTTATTTTTCTGATAGTACATACTTATGCTCTCGCCAAAGCTCTTACTTCATAATTAGCAAATCAGCAATTAGACAGCTATCAACCTTTTCTCCTATCAGCATAAGACCACTCTCACACACGCTGTGCAGACCAATCACCCTCTCATTCACGCGCTGTTCACGCGGCGGTAACTTCTCACAGTTCAGTACTTTGCCACAGTTCAGTGTTGCAGCTGTCCGTTGTTTTTCCCTGCCACCTTGGCACAGCTCAGCAGTTTCTTATCTTTCTCCCAAGGCCTGTTTCTCATCAAAGCCTGGCTGTTGATTCAGAGGCTGTGCAGGGCTGACAGGCCGATGCCTCCCACACATACCCACTGCACACAACTCTACTGTGTGTGTGTGTTTGGCATGAAGCATCCTGAGCTTCCTCTTCAGCTCATTTCCTATGGTGATGGATACCATTCTCCTATCACAAGAGACTCATGATACTAAATGTTATTAGATATTTTAAGGAATAAGAGCAGCTCTACCAGATCAGAGAATAGGTCCATCCAGTTCCTCTCATCAACCCTCCCCAATAGTTGGTGCTTAGGGCAAATGTAGGTAGCAGAGATTATATTTACCCTGAATACTCTCCTAAACTCCAATAATTTTCACTTCAGGGGATTCCTGAGATGTCGTATCTGTATAGTCAGTAACCTTCACTGCATTCCCATATCCATCCTGCATGCTGGACCCATGAAAAACAAGGAAAGCAAGCCAACCCCACCTTATACTATAGCCATGTGATTGCCAAAGATCTCATTTTTAGTAATATGGAGCCTACAGTTGTCACCACAGCAAGATCAGATGGGATGGGAGCAAGAATTTAACAAGGGGGATAAAGACAGAGACCAACAGCTTACCTAATCCCTCCCCACCTATGTATACAAGTAATACTTTTATACTAGTGGTATGAACATATTATGTTTGGCAGTATTGTGACACTTTTTGATAGCAGTATCAAGAAATACTCTGTTGCTATCCTTATTCTTCATTAAAAATGCAACATTTTCATTTTAAAGGATTTTAAAATATCTGATCAATCTTCCCTAAAATGTGAGACAGATCTAAATTCAGGATGGAATAAAATCTTTGGTTCTTGGACACAACTGTAGTTTGAAATGAGTGCTAGAGTCCTGTTTTAGTAAGTAGAGTTTGGTTTTCTAAATAAATGAAGCTGATGTGATCAAGTTGTGTGTGTTGTTAGTCTATGCCTCTTTCCTGATTACATTATTTCATGGTTCAGCTGAATGTACATCATGACAGAAAAAAAATAAAGCCTCAAACAACAAAACATGTTAGCACTGTCACTGAGGGGAAGGGTTATGTCAGTAGCTCACTCTTATTAGACACCAGAAAACGCACAATAGTGAGAGTCATCATGAACATCTTGGCCACAAGCAAATATTCAGCCACTGCACGCACCTTTTCGAACATCTGAAAATCTAAGTATCAGACACAAAGACAGAGGAATTCCAGGTTCACACGTGCATGGCTTACAGAATAAATTCTATTTTATTTTGCAGATAGATGAGCTATTACACTGAAGACTGTAAAACTTTTTGGAATTCAAATAGAAAAAGAACACATACCTAAATCTTTCTTTAAGATTTAATGAGTCTACTAAGAACAACCTGTTGTGAGGGCTGGTTTTATAGCCTCACAAAATTGCAGTCTGGGTTACCCTTAGTATACTGTTCTGTAGGAGTCTGGGCCGTGCTGGGAGAAAGTTAGTGCAGACAGAAGAATGCAAGGACGAAGACAAGGCCAGCAAAATAAGGCTGGCAAAAACACACAAGACAGCAGATAAGTGAGAAACACCTGTGGTCAGCAAAAGCACACAAGTCTGAGCAAAACAGGGTATGAGATAAGGGAGTTTTAGCAAGTTTTGGGCTTTACGTGCTAATTGCAATTAACCAATGCAAATGCTTGTAGAGGCGCGTGAACAGCGCGTGTAGATGATCTGTAGCCTATTAGAAGATAGATGAGTGCGTGTACGGAACTTAGTAGGATATAAATGTAACCAGAAAAGGAATAGAATATAACAATAACTATAATAAAAAAGATGGACGACCTGATCATCACATTGGTGTTGCGTCGTTTCTGTTCCCGCATGGAGAAATAAGGACCCCAGCTAATGGTGACTCCGACACTGTTCCTTGACTGCCTGCTCTTTGTAGGAAAATGTACTCTCCACTATCAATTTACATGAAGTCAAATTCCTTTATCAGTTTAAAAGCCTTTTAAAAAATGTATTTTGTGGGTGTCTCACTAGCTGAATCTTTTATTTATGGGATTGTACTGGGATGGTCATTTGAATCTGTATTGTGAGTTCATATTTTATTATGCATTTAATTTGTTTTTTATTGAAAGCTTTCTGAAGCACTAAGAAAGATGCTGGGCAAGTGACTGAATAAAAGCAAACTCATTTCAAAACCCCTCCGTGAACTTTCTGCCTCTTCCCACTGCAGATATGCGCACACCCAGATTTTGCCCTCTATTTCATAGCACACAGCACTACTTTCTTTTATTTTCATCTTCTATGAAAACCTAAACAATTCGTGCTGTTTCTAAGAACAACCAGCATCACAATGTGTTGTGGTTTGAACTCAGCCGGCAGCCAGACGCCACGAGGCTGGCCGTTTACCTCCCCCTCCCCACTCTGGTAAAAAAGGGGAGGGACAAAAGAAGAGAATTCGTGGGTTGAATAAAAAAGAAAGAATTTACTAAATATAACAAGAGAACAACAGTACCAATAGAGAGTTCAAAAAGAAAACAGGTAAAATGCAGCAGTGGCTTACCGAGAGCGACAACTGCCCCCCACAGCAACAACACTGCCCGACGAGCAGACAATGTGGGTGCCAAACCCCAGCGAAAAGCTGAGAGAGAGAGCCAGAACGAGCAAGAGAGCCCGCCCACCTGGGCATGACATCACATGGTGTGGTGGTTTGACCTTGGCTAAATGCCAGGTACCCACCAAGTCGCTCTATCACTTCCCTCCCTTCCCCTTTCTTTTCTCAACAGGGCAAAGAGGGGAAAGAAATTAAGATAGGAAAAAAACCCAACCCTTGTGGGTAAAACAAAAGCAGTTTTAATATAAGCAAAGCGAAGCAAAGGTCTGTGCACAGATGCAAAAAGAAAACAGATTTATTCTCTACTTCCCATGAACAGGCGATGTCGGGCCTTCTCAGGAAGCAGGGCTCCAATACGCCTAGTGGTTGCCTCGGAGGACCAAGGGTGACCCCACCCCCTTCCTCCTTTCTCCCAGCTTTATACTGAGCAGACGTCATATGGTCTGGAATATCCCTTTGGTCAGTTCAGGTCAGCTGTCCTGGTTGTGTCCCCTCCCAAGATCCTGCCCACCCCGTCCCACTGTGGGGGGGAAATGTCGGAAAGAGCCTTGGTGCTGTGTAAGCACTACTCAGCAGTAGCCACAACACCAGTGTGCTATCAACACCCTGCCAGCTCCCAACATCAAACACAGCACCATGAGGGCTGCTACAGGGGAAAACCAATTCTGGCTCAGCCAGACCCAGTACAGTCTCCACCCCTTATTCCATACCATTTACGTCATGCCCAGGTCCCACATAACACTCATTTATTCATTCCGTAAGCTTTCTTCACTCCTCCAGATGTTCAGTGACTTGGCTGCCATCTGTCAAGATGGATGTTCAGGACAGGAGCAGTATGTTTGACTGTTGGACTCCAGCACCGGCTAGGTTTGGGTCATCATCGCACGTATCTGGTTCACTCTTCGTCGTTCCTACTTCCTCCATCACTTCCTGCAACATACAACTCAACCCACAGATTATTTTCCCCCCAAGGTTAAATCTCCTTGAGGCACACACTGAGTAGCCCCATCCTCCCACATTACCCACCAAGTACATCCAGGTCCCTGAGCAAAAACAATCCCACGAGTGGGCTTGCCTTTTCCCAAGGGAGGAGCAATCCACACTGCCTTCCCCAGCCATTTCCCTGTGTGTACTACAGGGACCTTATCTCCTCCCACAATATGAAGGGGTTTTGTTTGGGCAGGACCAGGACGGTTAACAGATCCTCTGGTGTTAATTAGCCAAGGTGCTTCTGCTAAATTTATATCCCAGTGTTTCCATCCCCCATTGTCCAATGTTCTCAACATAGTCTTCAACAGTCCATTGTATCTTTCAATCTTTCCAGACGCTTGTGGGTAATAAGGGATGTGATACACCCACTCAATGCCGTGTTTCTTTGCCCAGGAGTTTATAAGATTATTTCGAAAATGGGTCCCATTGTCTGATTCGATTCTTTCAGGAGTACCATGTCGCCATAAAATTTGCCTTTCAAGACCTAAGATGGTATTTCGGGCAGTGGCATGATTTACAGGGTACGTTTCGAGCCAACCAGTAGTTGCTTCCACCATGGTGAGTATGTAGCGCTTGCCTTGGCGTGTTCGTGGCAATGGTCCAATATAGTCAGTTTGCCAGGCCTCACCATATCGAAAACTCAGCCATCGCCCTCTGTTCCCGGGAGACTTTACTCGTGTGGCTCGCTTGATTGCAGCACATGTTTCGCATTCATGAGTGACCTGTGAGATGGCCTCCATGGTCAGGTCCACCCCTCGATCACGAGCCCATCTGTACGTTGCATCTCTCCCGAGGTGCCCGGATGTTTCATGGGCCCATCGAGCTACAAATAGCTCACCCTTGCGCTCCCAGTCCAGGTCCAGCCGAGCTACTTCAATTTTAGCAGCCTTGTCTACTTGCTCATTGTTTTGATGTTCTTCGGTGGCACGGCTTTTGGGCATGTGGGCATCTACATGACGTACCTTTAGAGCCACGTTTTCCACTCGGGCAGCGATGTCCTGCCACAGTGCAGCAGCCCAGATGGGTTTACCTCTGCGCTGCCAATTGGTCTTCTTCCACTCCTGTAGCCACCCCCACAGGGCGTTAGCCACCATCCAGGAGTCAGTGTAGAGATACAGTACTGGCCACTTTTCTCGTTCAGCAATCTTTAGGGCTAGTTGGATCGCTTTTACTTCTGCAAACTGACTTGACTCGCCCTCTCCTTCAGTGGCCTCAACGACTTGTCTTGTGGGACTCCACACAGCAGCTTTCCACTTCCGATGGTTTCCTACCACACGACAGGATCCATCAGTAAACAGAGCATACCGCCTTTCATCTTCTGGTAATTCGTTATATGGTGGTGCTTCTTGGGCACGAGCCACCTCCTCAGGCAGTGCTCCAAAATCTCTACCTTCTGGCCAGTCCATGATCTCTTCCAGGATTCCTGGACGGTTGGGTTTTCCCAGTCGAGCTCGTTGCGTGATTAACGCTACCCATTTACTCCAGGTAGCACTGGTTGCATGGTGCGTAGAAGGGATGTTTCCTTTGAACATCCAATGTAGTACAGGCAATCGCGGTGCCAAGAGGAGCTGTGCTTCTGTACCAACAGCTTCGGAAGCGGCTCGAATCCCCTCATATGCTGCCAGTATCTCCTTTTCAGTTGGAGTGTAGCGGGCTTCTGATCCTCGATATCCCCGGCTCCAAAATCCTAGTGGTCGACCCCGAGTTTCACCTGCTACCTTCTGCCAGAGGCTCCATGTGAGGCCATGCTCCCCAGTTCATGTGTAAAGTACATTTTGCACAGCTGGTCCTGTCCGAACAGGCCCAAGAGCTACCGCCCGAGCTATCTCCTGTTTGATGTGCTCAAAGGCTTGTTGTTGCTCAAGACCCCACTCAAAATTGTTCTTCTTTCGGGTTACTTGATAGAGAGGGCTCACCAGCTGACTGTAACCTGGCATGTGCATCCTCCAAAATCCCACAAGTCCTAAGAAAGCTTGTGTTTCCTTCTTGTTGGTCGGTGGAGACATAGCTGCTATCTTGTTGACAACCTCCATAGGCACATGGCGGCGTCCATCTTGCCATTTTATTCCCAAGAACTGAATCTCCTGTGCTGGTCCCTTGACCTTGCTTTTCTTTATGGCAAACCCAGCTCTCAGAAGAATCTCAATTACTTTTTGTCCTTTCTTGAACACTTCTTCTGCCTTGTTGCCCCACACAATGATGTCATCGATGTACTGTAGATATTCAGGGGCATCACCCTTTTCCAGTGCAGTTTGAATTAGTCCATGACAAATAGTGGGGCTGTGCTTCCACCCCTGGGGTAGTCGATTCCAGGTATATTGGACACCCCTCCACGTGAAAGCAAACTGTGGCCTGCACTCTTCTGCCAAAGGAATTGAAAAGAATGCATTGGCGATGTCGATTGTGGCGTACCACTTGGCTGCCTTTGACTCCAGTTCATACTGGAGCTCTAACATATCTGGTACAGCAGCACTCAGTGGTGGCGTCACTTCGTTCAGGCCACGATAGTCTACTGTCAACCTCCACCCTCCGTCAGACTTTCGCACTGGCCATATTGGGCTATTAAAAGGCAAATGTGTCTTACTGATGACACCTTGGGTCTCCAGTTGACGGATCAGTTCTTGGATGGGAGCCAGAGAGTCTCGGTTCGTGCGATACTGCCGTCGGTGCACGGTCCTCATAGCAATTGGCACCTGTTGTTCTTTAACTCGCAACAGTCCTACAACAAAAGGATCTCCTGAGAGGCCAGGCAGATTAGACAACTGTTTGACCTTCTCTGTGTTCACACTGGCCACACCAAAAGCCCATCGGTATCCTTTTGGGTCTTTGAAATACCCCCTCTTGAGGTAGTCAATGCCCAAGATACAAGGGGCTTCCGGGCCAGTTACAATGGGATGTTTTTCCCACTTGTCCCCGGTCAAGCTAACCTCGGCCTCCAGTACTGACAGTTCTTGACATCCCCCTGTCACTCCTGAGATCCAGATAGGTTCTGCCCCTCTATAACTTGATGGCATTAATGTACACTGTGCCCCGGTATCGATTAAAGTCTGGTACTTCTGTGGATTTGATGTGCCAGGCCATCGAATCCACACTGTCCAATACACACGATCATCCCTTTCCTCCTCCTGGCTGGAGGCAGGGGCCCTCTATTCCTGTTCTTGGTCAGAGTATTCACTGTCTGACCCTTGCCGTGCCAGGCCGGAGATTCCTTCATCAGGGCCAGGGGCGGTGATCTCAGTCTTCCTGTATCTGGGAGATCGCTGATTACTTTCTTGTGGTTTCACACCAGCTACATTAACAACCTTCTTGGATGTCTTCTTCTTGGCAGGGGTCTTTCCTCGCAATTTATGTACACGAGCTTCCAAATTGAAGGTGGGTTGACCATCCCACTTCCTCATGTCCTCCCCCTGGTCACGCAGGAAGAACCAAAGTTCGCCACGTGTCATGCGCCTGGGGTTCCCTTTCCCTCTGACTGGGGTGGAAGAGAACTGATTTCTTGGGGTGCTCCTGACATCTAGGGCGCTCGCCCGTAGAGATGAGGAGGTACCAAGACTCTCTTCAAAGTTCTGAAGCCAGGAAGAGACTGCCTCCACAGTTGGTGTACATCTTAGTCCTTCTCCCACATCCATTTCTGGGTACTACATCGCAGCCAAGCCGGCAGAATACGAGGATGGCGCACCTTTAATCACCTTCCTCCACATGGCCCGTGTGCACAGGACATCCTCTGGATTTTTAGGGGCTTCATCATTATCTGGATCACTATAGATGACTTCCAGCACTGCTAATTCTCTCAGGTACTGGACACCTTCATCCGCAGTAGCCCACTTCCCTGGGGAGTTGTCCGTAAGATCTTCCTGGAAAGGATATCTTGCTTTAACACTTGAAAGGAGCCGTCTCCACAGACTGCAAATTCCTGTCTCTTTTCCAATTCCCCTTTCAATTCCTCGATCTCTAGCAAGGGAACCCAGCTGTTGGGCTTCCTTACCTTCCAGCTGCTGAGCATCAGCCCCATTATCCCAGCATGGAAGCAGCCAGGCAGCAATCCGCTCACCCGGCTGGCGGCTATAGTCTTTCCGCAGATCTCGCAGTTCTGATGACGTCAGGGACCGGGTAGTTTCCGCCTCCTGTTTGAGTTCTGTTATTCCCTCTTCTGACCCCTTTGCTGAAGGACCCGCTTCTTCCTCCTCTTTTTCGTCCCTTATTAATCGAGGGTATGGACCTGTTGTTCTCCTTGTCCACTGTTTCTTTTTTACTACTGGGGCAATCTCTGCTGTTCTTGTTTTTGTTTGAGTTCCCATCTCCACCACAGTCCTTTGAGAGCACTGAACTGCAGCTCGATAAGCATAGGCCAGGCCCCAGTACAGCGCTAGGAGTTGCTGATTTTCACTGGGATAGGCAAGGCACCCTTCTATCAGGTGTTGTGTCACTTTTGCGGGGTTGCTTGCCTGTTCAGGGGTAAGATCCCAGGCTACAGGAGGTGATAACCGTCCTAGGAATCTGCCCAAATCCTTCCACTCCCCCTGCACCCAGGGACAGGCCGCCTCAGGGCACATTTTGGTATTGTCTCACCCAAAATTTGCTTTCTCTTACTCCAAAAACCTAACGAGCTCCACACAGCCCACAATAGGCGAATAGCATTAATGAACAGTATCAAAGAGCTAACATAAGGATTAATAAGTACTTCGGGAGCCTGCAGAATAAAACCACTCCTGATGTTCCCAATTTCTTCCAGCATGTTCCCGAGCTTAGCAAAATAAAGATAAGCAGAGCAATAAACAAACCCGTGACCAGCACAAGAGCTTGTCGCTTACTAACTGCTATAGCTATAGCACAATTAATATAAAACTGCCGTTGTCCCGCCCCATGTTGGGCGCCAAAATAGACTGAGGTGGTTTGACCTTGACTAAATGCCAGGTACCCACCAAGTCGCTCTATCACTTCCCCCCCTTTCCCCTTTTTTTCTCAATAGGGCAAAGAAGGGAAAGAAAAGAAGATAGGAAAACAAAACAACCCTTGTGGGTAAAACAAAAGCAGTTTTAATATAAGCAAAGCGAAGCAAAGGTCCGCGCGCGGAAGCAAAAAAAAGAAAACAGATTTATTCTCTACTTCCCATTAACAGGCGATGTCGGGCCTTCTCAGGAAGCAGGGCTCCAATACGCGTAGTGGTTGCCTCGGAGGACCAAGGGTGACCCACCCCCTTCCTCCTTTCTCCCCGCTTTATTCTGAGCAGACGTCATATGGTCTGGAATATCCCTTTGGTCAGTTGGGGTCAGCTGTCCTGGTTGTGTCCCCTCCCAAGATCTTGCCCACCCCATCCCACTGTTGGGGGGAAATGTCAGAAAGAGCCTTGGTGCTGTGTAAGCACTACTCAGCAGTAGCCACAACACCAGTGTGCTATCAACACCCTGCCAGCTCCCAACATAAAACACAGCACCATGAGGGCTGCTACAGGGGAAAACCAATTCTGGCTCAGCCAGACCCGGTACAATATCATTATATGGATGACATCCTTATAGCAGCAGAAACACAGGAGATCATGGAAAAGCCTCTTGCTTTAACCAAAGACTCAGTATCTCAAATGGGGTGACAAATAGCACCTGAAAAGGTACAGCGATCATCACCGTGGCAGTACCTGGGGTGGAGAATTTGTGAACAGACCATTGTCCCGCAACAGGTTGAACTTAAAACTGATGTTAAGACTTTAAATGATTTACAGAAACTGTTGGGAGCCATAAATTGGATACAGCTGTTGTTGGGCCTAACTAATGATGATCTGCATAGCTTGTTTGATATCTTGCAAGGAGATCCTTCACTGACATCACCCAGAGTACTTACAGAGAAAGCGAAACAAGATCTCCACCGTGTAGCTAACGCCATCTCAGAAAGACAAGCATCGTGATGTGTGCACGGCCATCCGTATCAACTGATATTATTTAACCCTCCAGGGCAGCCATATGCTCTGCTGTTTCAGTGGGATGAAACACTTAGTGACCCTCTTGTTAGTATTGAATGGATTTTTTTGTCACACCAAATGCACAAGACGGTCACTACTCCTCCAGAAATTTTTGCCAAACTGATCATGAAATGTAGGCAGCGCCTACTATTACTTGCTGGTCAGGAACCTGTGTGTATCATTGTTCCGGTTACTATGCACATGTTACATGGCTAATACAAATGTCTTTAGAATTCCAGACAGCAATCTGTGATTACCCCGGACAGCTTTTAGTACACAGCCCGTCACATAAATTATTAGAGCAAAATTTTTATTATATGCCATGCCAAAGTGCAGCGATGTACCGTTGCAAGCCTTGACTGTGTTTACTGATGGATCTGGAAAAACGAGGAAGTCAGTCATAGTATGGCAAGACCCACATACTCAAATTTGGCAATCAGACATTACTTGATCTCTGGGATCACCACAGATTGTTGAGCTAGCTGCAGTAGTCCGTGTATTTCAATGCTGGGACACCCCAATTAACATTGTTACTGCTTCTGCTTATGTTGCCAATCTTGTACAGCGTATGGAGAATTTGCGTTTGAAGGACGTTACTAATTCTCTGTTATATTCATTAATGCACACCCTTTAACGATTATTAAATAACTGCAAGACTTCTTATTTTATTGTACATATTTGAGCGCATACTGCACTACCTGGACCTTTGGTTGAAGGCAATCGATGAGTAGATGCATTGACTCTGTCGGCTCAGGTGGTACCTAATGTCTTTGAGCAAGCGCAGCTTTCACATGCATTTTTCCACCAAAACGCCAGGGCAATACAAAACCAGTTTTCTTTATCAAGGCGTCAGGCTAAAGACATCATTGCCACTTGCCCTGAGTGCCAGAAGGACTCCCTCTCTTCAACAGCCAGTGGTGTCAACCCTCGGGGACTCACCTCCTCAGAATTATGGCAATCTGATGTCACTCACTTCACTGCATTTGGAACGTTAAAATATGTACATGTGTCTGTCGATACCTTTTCTGGAGCAGTGTTTGTGTCCTGCCATACAGTGGGGAGTCAAGCATCTGACCGGCATTCCCCACTCACCGACCGGACAGGCCATTGTGGAGCGTACGCATGGCACGCTAAAGCATCTATTGCAACAACAAAAAGGGGGAGATGGAGGGTATCAATCTACACCTCACGAAAGGCTAAATAAGGCATTATATGCCATGAACTTTTTAAACATTTCCCCTGTCTCACAGGTGCCATCAATATTGCGTCACTTCTCATCACAGATACCAGATCAACAAGAAGTCCAGGGCAAGGCTCAAGTGTTAGCAAAAAACCTGGAAAGTGTAACTGGGAAGGACCAGATCCTTTAATAACCTGGGGAAGAGGTTATGCTTGTGTCTCCACAGGTCACAGTCCCCAGTGGTTACCGGCAAGGTGTGTGCGACCATACCTGAGGCATGAGAGGCAGCTTTTGGTGGACACTCAGGAGCCAGCTGTGGGTGCTGTGGGTGCCCCTGTGCGAAAGTTTGCGGTCTCTTCGACTGATCATTTAAGCAGAATGGATGGGTAATGCTTGCTGCTGCAATAGGACAAAATACACTATCTCTGTCCTTAATCACACTGCAGTTGCCAACTCTTTTAAGAGAAAATGCTAACAGTAATTGCAACTCCTTGATGAAATATATAGGCTTACTAGTCACTAGTGAAAGATGTAGCTTAGACAAAATGTAGTTATTAATAAGGATGAAATGCTATAAGAATGTGTGTATTCAACTTCCTTTGTTTAGCAATATTAAGAATTAAGACCTCAAGTGTTTAACCTTATTAGAAACTCCCTTGGTTTTCCCCCTTGAGTGGTGGCCAGGCTCTGGGTGGAACCCAACAGGAGGATGAGATCAGATGTTTCCGCTCAAAGAAAATTGACAGATATTTTGGCCTGTTGATTTGGAGGCTGTCTAAACCTTAATTGATAAATCTCTGAAACAAGTCTTGCAGGTGCAGCTATAAAACAATGAAGCAGGAGATGTGGGAGGCATCAGCCTGTCAGCCTTGCACAGCCTCTGAGAAACAGCCAGGCTTTGATGAGAAACAGGCCTTGGGAGAAAGATAAGAAACTGCTGAGCTGTGCCAAGGTGGCAGAGGAAAACAACGGCCAGCTGCAACACTGAACTGTGGCAAAGTACTGAACTGTGAGAAGTTACCGTCGCGTGAACAGCGCGTGAACGAGAAGGTGATTGGTCTGCACAGCGCGTGTTAGAGTGGTCTGATGCTGATAGGAGAAAAGGTTGATAGCTGTCTAATTGCTGATTTGCTAATTATGAAGTAAGAGCTTTACCGACAGCATCCGAGAGCATAAATATGTAGCATTGTAACAATAAACTCTCTTTCCTTCTGCACTTCACGGAGAGTCCGTGCCTCAGTTGCCACATCTGAACAACAATTAACTGACAGAGTTAATGAAATGGGGGGAAAAACACTCCAAACAGAATGAGCTCCAGGTTTGGTGTATCAGGATTCCTGTGTGTACCTTGCAAATTTACAATGTCAAATTGACATAATTTGAAGGAGATGGCAGGCATTATCATAGAAAAAAAAAAGGAAAAGCAGCCCATTCGTAATTTGCATACGCATATTTATTTATTCGATATAGCAGCAAATTCTGCTGTTCTCTGAGTGGCACCTTTGCATCTTATAAATTTCTCCCCATTTGCACAATAGTGCTGGCAGATAAATGTGCTGGCTGGTGAAGCATTCTCTTCTATCCTCTCCCCTGCCAAGTGCACAGGCTCTCAGATATCATGTTGAAACACAAAGCAGGAGCATACCACTCACAGGCTAACCTGCAAACTTTGGATCATAATCCAGTGTGAAACTACTCTCTGTGGGTCAGGTAGAGTGGGGGGACTAATGTGTACTCGCCATAAGGTGGACATACAGGCTATAACCTGCATGAGCTACAGAGATGTGTGAGGTCCCAAAAACAGTATTTAGGATGAGCTGAACATGTGGTATGGATAGTGGTTAGGGCTGTGAAGTGTTTATCTCCTAAAACATCAACACCCCAACTGTTCAATGGTCCAAAAATCAGAACTTCTGAGTTCTGCTTCCAGCTTTGACATTAATAATTTGTTTGTTCTAAAGGCGCCACTCATATTCACACAAAATGGCATTTAAATGTTAATCAAGTCAGGGGATGGAGGGTGCTTGCCAATCACTCTGCAACTTAAGATCAAGGTTTTTGTCTTAAAGGAGGACTCGATGTTAATTTTAAATTTAAAATTCTCAACAGATAGCAGGTTTTCAAATGCCTACTACAATATGACTTGTTTGATTCATTTTAATGAATAAGTAACTCCTGGCAAAATGAAGGTCTCCCCATGTCTTCAAGGAAATGGAATGGCAAAGAGGCACAGTGGACTAATCCTGCATCCACTACAGGGAACAGGAAGCAAAACCAATTTAGACTTCCATTCACCTCCTTGCTCCCCAGGTAGAGACCAAAAAGAGTAATTTACATTGCTACGAACACTAGTCAATTATTGGAGGTTTCAGTTTAAAAGGAAAAAAAAAAGTTCTTAATATTAAATTCAGCTTTGACTCTCTGTGCTGGAGGAACATTCTGTGTACATGTCTGTGCACATTTTTGGTTTTGTTGTTTCTGTGCTTTACATTCTTTGATAAGTTTGGGGTTTTTTTTGTTTGAGTTTGTTTTGTTGGGTTTTTTTTAACCTTCAGAGTGTATCTTTTAAATAGTATAAGGAACCTGTGATCTATTCCGGACTTTTTTTCCAAATGTGTCAGCCCCCAAAAAGAGCCAGAGGGCTTTGCCATATTTATCCCTGACTGTTGCAGGTTGGGGTTAGGGCTGACATCCCTCTCAGGCAGTTCTTGCCACTGCTGCACAGGTACATGACAAACTGTCTTTTTCACAGGCAGCCTTGCAGGGGGTGATGGATTCAGATCGCCACTAACTCAAACTTGTGACCTGAGCCAGGTAGGAAGATACAAGGACTACTTCTGCTGATTTATGCTGATATATGCACATATATAACCTCTCCGTTGGTTGCACAATTCCGCATTAAGCAAAGTTTTATTAATTAATGTATGAGCAAAATCTAAACAGCCACTGAGATTTCCCCTTCCAAATCAGGGGAGGAGGAAGACTTCATCTCAGTTCTATTTTTAAAGCAAGAGAAGGGGAGGGGAAGTGATTTTATATTTAGACTTTCAGACAAAGAAAGGGAAGATGGAGCTAGTAAAATGTTACCTTCAGAGTATGTTTTGGGTTAATGGGATGCTGATAATGCAAGCCCTCAGCCTTATAAAAATAAAAGATCCCTGGCTTCTCCTATAAATTGCTGTGTCATTTACATATAAATGACTCTCCTCTATTTAGCCCCTTCCTCTTTTTTTCCTTTGGACTTTGTATCATCTCCATTTATTCTGCCAGACAATAAAACAGCTGAACTCATCACCAGAATTTGTAGGCTAAGGATTTGCTCTGGTCACCAGCCTAGGGCAATGCAAACCAAAGAGGTTTAGTCAGGTCTAAAGAGAAGGTAGTAGCATGTGTATATGAGCATGTGACAGAGAAAAAATAAAGAGAAATTTTAGAGTGATAATTCTTCTATAATAATTACAAGATATATGGCTTTTATGTGTATGGACATGTATATACAGCTGAATTTGGGTTTGTTGAGTAGGAGATTCTTTGATGTCCTACATCCAACTTTCTTGTGAAATAATGAATGTGCCTGCTTGTAGAAGTCAGGTTCAAGTATATAAACTGTATGCAATTCCTGTGGGAGGTGTGTTCCCATGCTGCCTTGTCCAGCAATGTGCATGGAGTAGGAGGTTTTATTCTGGCGTTTGAAGAACTTATAGATGTGTATTACAGTTACACATCTGTTAGCATGTTCTGACTTGCTGAAAAGTCTTTGAGTGCTGTCTGTGAGTACAAAGGCTATATGCTTGTCAAAAAGTCTGTAAGATCATTAGCATGCATATCTGTGTATTCAGGCAAGTATTGCTACACACTGACTTGTATATGGTTATGTCACATTGTGTGAGTGCATTTGGTCTTGTTTGAAAGTCTCAGTGAGAGTGTATATATCTGCCTTTAAGAATTGCATTGCCGCAGCATATAAATATTTATATATGTAACTGTCATAAATCTGTCAGCTTGGCCAACGTATGAGTTGCCAAGGTAATTTTGGGAGATTTTTATTGAAGAACTCATAAGCTGGAGTTGAGGAATAGCTGAAAGAAATGAGAATTAACGGCTACTCAACATCACTGTCATAAAGTTAGTTATCCCATGTTTCAGAAAATGAAACAGACAGTGTGTTGGCGACCACGGACACAGTTTAAGTACACTAAATTTGCTAAAAGCTTAATATTCTGACTAAAACTAAACCAGGGTACTAGATCAGTGTGCTGTGTACTGCTGGGGAACCCTGGGCAGTCACACTTGGAAACCAAAGGCTGTTGTCCTCCTGTGCTATAGTAGGATTGCTTTTGGAAGAGCCAACATGATTTTCAGCTGGCATTTAAATGTGTGGCAACTTACAAAAAAATCCTTCAAACATAAATGCTTTTTTAATTGAAATCTCACTTGTATATAGGCAAGTAATCTTTTGTCATTGTGCAGTTATTTAGAGGCACTCGGTTATGCAGTTAGCTTTGCTGTTTTAAAGGAAGAAGTGCAGTGGTCTGATATTGCAGAGATGTTATCAGAAACTGAAAACACCTTTTCCTTAGGGCTTGTCTGCACAGGAAAGTCCAGAGTAAATTGGGCAGTGCTTTTTCACCTGTGGCCCACTGACCTCTGCTGGCTCACATAAAAAGCAGTTCAGAAAATAACTAAATTTTTGAATACACCAGCATTCCCTGTAATTCACAGTCCAGCTTCCCCTACCTTCCCAGTTTCCCAGTGTAGACAAACCTTTCTGCTATGTCCATGCACAAGGTGGTTTGTTACTGTAGGCTGAGCTCATGTTACAAGGTTGGCATACCTGTTTGCCACTGGATTTGATCAAAGAAGCAAAGATCCAAGCTCTGGTTTGGTACCACTGGCTGCTGCTACCTCCAAGCTACACAGGTTATCTCTGGTAGTACTTTGAAAGCACAGTTACAAGATATGTGGTTCATTACTTTTGGGGTGCATGGTAGTTTCTTAAATGCAGGAATGCTCATAAGTCTTAGTCTTCCACTATTACTGGCTTATGAATAATAATAATAATAATCCTTGTGCATTCTGGGGGGTAAAATAAGTGAATTTTTAAAATTAAAAAAAAAAATTAAAATACGTGCTTACACTTCCAGTGCACTATCCTGAGAAACATGCCTTTAAAATCTTCCAACACAGCTGGTGTTGGGTTGTTTTATGGTACTTGGTTCAACAGCAAGCATACAGAGCCACAGGCCCTGTTTGGATAGGAGAGGGGTTGGTAAAAGTTTGAAGCATAACCTCTAGGATTTTCAAATTAGCACAGGGGTGTGCAAGGCTAGGACGATTTGCACCCTGAGAGACAGTGCAGGGACTCACCTCTCCAGAGACACTTCTGTGTCTTGGGGAGACCGTTGCAATACTGCAGACACAGGTGTTGTAACATTTAAATATAATAGGCAACCTTTCATTTTCATGTAGTTAATTAATTTTCTTTCTATTTTTATTATTACCTTTATTAGGCATTCACTAGGACTCCTGTTTCATGTCTCAGCTTAAGACTAAGCACTGCAGAGTCTTACAGACAGCTTCTACTTTTTCTTCCAAGCACTACATCACTTTACTTTTAAGTACATATTCTTCTTAATGTCTGTGGGGCATTGACAAAGCCATTGGAAAGAAGAAACAAAATCTCAGTCTCTGGAGGTGTGACGGTTTAATCCCTGCCGGGGTCTGAGACCACGCGGCCGCTACCCCTCCCCCACAAAGGGAGTGAAATACAAAGCCCCAAGACTGAAATAACAAAAGGTTTAATACAACAATGCAATAGCAACACAACAAACAACAACAATAACAATAACAGTAACAGTAACAGTAATACCAATGAACAGAGCAAGATATCTAACAATATAGCAGTGAGAGAAAACCCGGCTGCGCCAACCCCACGCGATCACCGATTCTTCCCGCGCTCTGGCGCCTGGATGTGACGTCAGCATGGCATATGAATAACCCGGCTAGAGCTTCCTCCCGCACTGCTGGGGAAACTTAACCCTATCCTGGCTAAACCAGGACATAATCCACCCCTTTATTCTATACCATGCGCGTCACATCCAGCTGTCATTTAGCAATTAGCATTAACAAAGAAAAATTAACAAAAGCACAGTATAACTCACAGTGTGTTTTCACCCACAATCAAGTCCCCTTGTGGCACGCATCGGACCTCTCCATCCTTCTGCATCACCCACCAGGTGCACCCAGGTCCTTGAGCAAAAACAATCCCGTGGATGGGTTTGCCTTTGCCCGGCGCAGGACTAACCCAGACCATTTTTCCCAGCAGGTCCCTCATGAGCACCACAGGGACTTTATCCCTGTCTACAACACGTGGAAGTTTTGACTGAGCTGGGCCAGCTCGATTGGCAGATCCTCTTGTGTTCACTAACCAAGTGGCCTTTGTCAGACGTGTGTCCCAGTGTTTGAAGGTTCCACCCCCCATTGCTCTCAATGTAGTTTTTAACAGTCCATTGTAGCGCTCGATCTTCCCGGAGGCTGGTGCGTGGTAGGGGATGTGGTAGACCCACTCGATGCCGTGTTCTTCTGCCCAGGCATCTATGAGGTTATTTCGGAAGTGAGTCCCATTGTCCGACTCAATCCTCTCTGGGGTGCCGTGTCGCCACAGGACTCGGTCTTCAAGGCCCAGGATGGTGTTCCGGGCAGTGGCGTGGGACACTGGATAAGTTTCGAGCCACCCAGTGGTTGCTTCCACCATTGTGAGCACATGGCGCTTGCCTTGGCGGGTCTGTGGCAGTGTGATGTAGTCGATCTGCTAGGCCTCATCATATTTATACTTCATCCATCGATATTTATTCCTCTTTGGCTTCACCCGTTTGGCTTGTTTGATTGCAGCACACGTCTCACATCCGTGGATGATCTCTGCAATGGTGTCAATGGTGAGGTCCACCCCTCGATCTCGAGCCCACCTGTATGTTGCATCTCTGCCTTGGTGGCCCGAGGTCTCATGGGCCCACCGGGCTATGAACAGTTCACCTTTACGCTGCCAGTCCAAGTCCACCTGAGCCACTTCGATCTTAGCAGCTGGGTCCGCCTGCTGGTTGTGTTGATGTTCATCAGTGGCTCGACTCTTGGGTATATGGGCGTCCACATGGCGCACCTTCACAACGAGGTTCTCCACCCGGGCTGCAATGTCCTGCCATACTTCAGCGGCCCAGACGGGTCTGCCCTTGCGTTGCCAGTTGTTCTGTTTCCATTGTTGCAACCACATCCACAGGGCACTTGCCACCACCCACGAGTCAGTGTAGAGATAGAGCCTCGGCCACTTTTCTCGCTCAGCAATCTCCAAAGCCAATTGGATGGCTTTCACCTCTGCGAACTGGCTCGATTCACCTTGTCCCTCAACAGCTTCAGTGGTTTCTCGTGTGGGATGCCACACTGCAGCCTTCCATCGTCGATGTTTTCCCACAATGCGACAAGACCCATCAGTGAACAGGGCATATTGTTTTTCTTCCTCTGGCAGATCGTTATATGGTGGGGCCTCCTCAGCACGTTTCACCTCTTGTTCTGGTGACATCCCAGCATCTTTGCTCTCTGGCCAGTTTGTGATCATTTCCACTAATCCTGGGGGGTCGAGGTTCCCTATTCGAGCCCGTTGTGTTATCAACGCAACCCATTTACTCCACGTGGCATCTGTTGCATGATGTGTGGAGGGAGCCTTTCCTTTGAACATCCATCCCAGCACCGGCAGTCGGGGTGCCAGGAGGAGCTGTGTCTCAGTGCCGACCACTTCTGAGGCAGCTCGAACTCCTTTGTACACTGCCAGTATCTCCTTCTCAGTCAGGGTATAGTTAGCTTCAGAGCCTTTGTATCCCCAGCTCCAAAAGCCTAGAGGTCGGCCTCGGGATTCCCCATCTGCTCTCTGCCAAAGGCTCCAGGTAGGGCCATTCTCCCCGGCTGCGGTGTAGAGCACATTCTTAATCTCCTGCCCTGTCCGGACTGGCCCGAGAGCCACTGCCTGGGTAATCTCCTGCTTAATTTGTTCAAAGGCTTGTTGTTGCTCTGGGCCCCATTTAAAATCGTTCTTCTTGCGGGTTACGTGGTAGAGAGGGCTCACAATCAGGCTGTAGTTTGGGATGTGCATCCTCCAGAACCCCACAGCGCCCAGAAAAGACTGAGTCTCTTTTTTGGTGGTTGGTGGGGCCATGGCTGTTATCTTGTTTATCACCTCCATTGGGATGTGGCGACGCCCATCTTGCCATTTTATTCCTAGGAACTGAATCTCCCTTCCAGGCCCCTTAACTTTCTGTCGCTTGATGGCAAAACCAGCCTTCAGGAGGATTTCAATTACCTTCTTTCCTTTCTCAAAGACTTCCTCAGCTGTGTCCCCCCATACAATGATATCATCAATGAACTGCAGGTGTTCTGGAGCCCCACCTTTCTCCAGTGCAGTATGGACCAGTCTATGGCAAATGGTGGAGCTGTGTTTCCACCCCTGGGGCAATCGATTCCAGGTGTACTGGATACCCCTCCAAGTGAATGCAAACTGTGGCCTGCACTCTGGTGCTATTGGGATGGAGAAAAAAGCATTAGCGATGTCAATCGTGGCGTACCACTTGGCTGCCTTCGACTCCAGCTCATACTGGAGCTCTAGCATGTCCGGCACTGCAGCACTCATCGCTGGCGTAACTTCATTCAGGCCACGGTAGTCCACGGTCAGTCTCCATTCGCCATTAGGTTTTCTCACTGGCCATATAAGGCTGTTGAAAGGTGAGTGAGTCTTGCTGATCACCTTCTGGCTTTCTAGTCGACGGATCAGCTGATGGATGGGGACCAGGGAATCTCGGTTAGTGCGGTACTGCCGCCGGTGCACCGTCTTGGTAGCAATTGGTACTCGCTGCTCTTCAACCTTAAGCGACCCCACCACCGAGGGGTCCTCTGAGAGGCCGGGTAAGGTGGACAATTGCTCAACCTCCTCCAGGGCAGCTATACCAAAGGCCCACCGGTACCCTTTTGGGTCTTTAAAGTACCCTCTCCTGAGGTAATCTATACCTAGGATGCACGGGGCATCTGGGCCAGTCACAATGGGGTGCTTATGCCAGTCCTTCCCAGTTAAGCTTACTTCAGCTTCTAATAGGGTCAGATGTTGGGATCCCCCTGTCACTCCAGAGATGCAGATGGATTCGACCCCACTGTGGCTTGATGGCATCAGGGTGCACTGTGCGCCAGTGTCTACCAAGGCCTTATATTCTTGTGGGTCTGATGTGCCAGGCCATCGGATCCACACCTTCCAGTAAATCCGATTATCCCTTTCCTCCACCTGGCTGGAGGCAGGGCCCCTCTAATCTTGCTCACCATCACTCACTTGATCTAAGAGTGACTCCTGCAAGAATGACTTAGTGGTCCCCTCAAGAGGGTCAAGCATAATGTTGGCCATTCTATTCTGTCTGGGGGATTTCCGACTGGACACTGGAGCTGCATCTCTCTTGGAAGACTCCCCTTTCATGGTGGTCTTCCCTTTCAGTTGCTGTACTCGTGCAGCTAGGGCGGAAGTGGGCTGTCCATGCCACCTTCTCATGTTTTCCCCATGGTCGTGGAGGGAAAACCACAGGGTGCCCCATGGTGTGTACCTTCCACTGCCATTCTCTTGGGTGGGGAAGCGCCTGCTTCTAATAGCTGAGACATCGGCCCGTGCAGGTGGAACATAGGACATGTCCTGTTCCATTTTCTGGAGCCTCTGAGACAGTTCCTCTACAGCTGAAACCAAAGCATGTTGGGAGGAAGGGAGACTTCCCTCATAGTGCCGGAGCTGGATAATCACTTCGTCCACTGTTTGAGTCTGGGTGTCTCGCCACCAGGACGCTACTGCTAATGCTTTGGAATGTGCCTCTGGTCCACTTTGCAGGAACTTCCGCCACATCAGCTGTGTGCAAGGGGCCTGATCTGGATCCATGGGTGACTGCTCATCATTCAGATCACCATAGATCATATCAAACACAGCCATTTCCCTGAGGTTTTGGATGCCTTTCTCCATGTCGGTCCACTTGCCTAACCGACATAGAGCATCATCCTTGTAGGGGTACCTCTCCCTCACAGCGAGCAGGAGTCGCTTCCAAATGCTGAGGGTTTGAGCCTGTTTCCCTATTGCCTTGTCAATACCAGCCTGCTTGGCTAAAGGTCCCACCTGCTTGGCCTCTCTCCCCTCCAATTCCAAACCAGCAGCTCCACTATCCCAGCACCGGAGCAACCAGGTGCAAAGTTGCTCACCTGCAATGCGGCCGAAATCCTTCCGCATATCTCGCAACTCACTCAGGGATAGAGATCGGATGATTACCTCCGGCTGTTCCTCCTGCTCTCGTGATGGGCCTGGTTCATTATCACCCTGTGCACTGCGAGGGGATTTTTTGGTATATTTGGTTTTCCGTATCGGGGTGACTGATATTGGTACTGCTTGTCCCTCTGGTCCAGCTGCTGTGCTGGTGGAGGTGACCAGTACTGGCACTGCCTGTCCCCCTGGCCTAGATGCTGTACCAGCAGGCTCACTTTCAGACCCTGCAGCCCTTTCTCACCCTTGAGGGCAGTGATCAGTGTTAAGGGCGATGCGGTAAGCATGGGCAAGCCCCCAGCACATCGCAGCGAGCTGCATCTCCCGGGGTTTGTCAGATTGGCAGCACACCTTTTCCAAACACTCCACCAGTTTATCAGGACTCTGCACTTGTTCGGGAGTAAAATCCCAGAACGTTGGGGGTGACCACTCACTCAGGTATTTGCCCATCTTCTCCCACATACCTAGGCATTTATAACTATCTGCCCCCGGGGCAGGTTTCCGGGTGGTGCTATTGTTGGAGAAGTACCGCATGGCCCAAAACAAGATCTGGCAGACATTTAGAAAGCACAGAGCTGCAAGCACAGTGGCCTGGGTGCTCCAGGGATAGCTGAAACTCTCAAAAACCGAGAGAATCTCTTCCCCTGGCTCATCCACAGAGGGGGTGAGACCCCAAACAAAAGACCAGGCAGCAAACAGGTACCGGTTCACCCCCACAAGCAGCGAAACGAGCCCATTATAAGCAGACAGTAACCAGTAGAGCAGAACAAGACCCTTGATACATTTTCCACCGAGAACAAACATCAGCACTGGGAACACACAGGGGATATAAGGATTAATCCAGCCCCACCACGCAAGCAAATTGGCCAGCATTGCAAATGTTCCTTATCAAACAAATGCAAATAAAAACAGAAAAAATTGCACCTAACAGATTTCTCTAACACACCTTCTCCTTTTGTCCTTATCTCAGCCCTCTTGTGCCCCACGTTGGGCGCCAAAAGTTGTGACGGTTTAATCCCTGCCGGGGTCTGAGACCATGTGGCCGCTGCCCCTCCCCCACAAAGGGAGTGAAATACAAAGCCACGAGACTGAGATAAGGAGAGGTTTAATACAAGAATGCAACAGCAACACAACAAACAACAACAATAACAATAACAGTAACAGTAATAACAATGAACAGAGCAAGATATCTATCAATACAGCAGTGAGAGAAAACCCGGCTGCGCCAACCCCACGCGATCACCGATTCTTCCCGCGCTCTGGCGCCTGGACGTGACGTCAGCATGGCATATGAATAACCCGGCTAGAGCTTCCTCCCGCACTGCTGGGGAAACTTAACCCTGTCCTGGCTAAACCAGGACAGGAGGCAACTCCTGTCAAGTGTGAGGGAGAGGTATCCCTTCAAGGAAGATGTTATTGGCCTGTCAGCCCTGCGCAGCCATGGGAGAGAGGCAAGTCGACATTGGCCTGTCAGCTCTGCGCAGCCTCTGAGAAGCAACTAGGCTTTGATGAAAAACAGGCCTTGGGAGAAAGATAACAAACTGCCGAGTTGTGCCAAGGTGGCAGGGAAAAACAACGGCCAGCTGCAACACTGAACTGTGGAAAAGTACTGAACTGTGAGAAGTTGCTACCGCGAGAACAGCGCGTGAACGAGAGGGTGATTGGTCTGCACAGCGCGTGTTAGAGTGGTCTGATGCTGATAGGAGAAAAGGTTGATAGCTGTCTAATTGCTGATTTGCTAATTATGAAGTAAGACCTTTACCGACAGCATCTGAGAGCATAAGTATGTACCATTTTAAGAAAAAACGGCCCCTGCCCTGCAGAATGAAAGAACACTCTGACTCGTTATTTTGGCCACTACAAATGTCTTCTCTTTGGGTAGCAAAAGAGAAATCATGAAACTAAGTTGTTCTCTCTCAATATATTTATACATGTTTGCATGTACAAATGTATGGAACTGTAGCTGTATAGATATCCATATTCATCCACTCATATATGTACACACCCACACACAGAAAGAAGCACATTTCTACAATTTTAAATCTGAGGAAAAAACTTTGGTGGGCTGGAGAATTGTTTGTAGCTAATGAGAGCCTTCCCTGTGGTAGGGAGCAGGATAAAAAAATGATAAACTGAAGGACATGGGAAATCTCCAACTTTTTCTCCCAGCAGCTTCCTGAGTTGTGGACAGGTTCACACCCCAGGCAGTATGTTTGCCGGCAGTATCTGCTAAACCAAAATGCAGCCATCAGACAGATATCATGGGAATGCCAGAAGCCTCTGGGATGGTGATGCTGCTCTCCACCTGTGCTTGCAGGGAACAAGCACCTTTTCTCTCTGCTTGGTCTGCCCGGCTGAGCAGAGCCTGCCTCCCACGGCACTGCTGTGCAATGCCTCTCACAGGGACGGCTGGCCAAACTTTGCAGTGCTAGTGAATAACTTCCAAAGCTGAAAGCAGCTTTCAGGTTGAGTTCCATGTAAGTCAGCCTTGCTTACTATTCTTCAGGCCCCTATCCCCTGCCCTCCTTCCTTGGGCATAATTGGTCTCTCATTATTTGCACATGATGGAGATATCTCGCTTATTGAGGAGCATAGCAGAGTCAGAGAAGCAAGGAGAGGACACTTCCTGCCTGCACTCTTCCCATCTCACACACAAAATGCTCCTATTTCTTTATGGTGGAAAACAAAACCAAAAAGATGAGGATGCAAGTTTTCAGACAGCAACCAAGCAGTGCGGCACTATATCAAGCTGGATTTACGACATCCCAGAGTGCAGGACAATTCCTTAAAACACACTCATAGTCAGGAAAGTGACTCTCTATAAAATGCCATCTGGGGTTTCCATATATTTTTTTTTTCTCTCTCTCATAACGTTTCCAGGTTGAGTTTGTTAAGTCAAAAATAATTTTTTTTCGCTTCCAACTCAGCTCTGGCACACTCCTCTAAGGACGGGTCATGTATTATCTAGCTCTTACACCATCTTACAGGAGAAAGATTCTGCCAAAAAAATGCAGTTTGATCATTTTCATCCTTACACCTTGTCTGTCACCTTGCAAACCTGTGGAATTTCTTTCAGAGAGCAATGGGAGGCTAAATACACCAATACTCCTTTGAACCTACTTCACCCAGGGAAAATTATTTTAACTAAAAAGGTAGACAATGAAACAGAAGAATTGGCATTTTTTTTGCAGACGTTTTACAGTTGAGTCATGTAAACCTGCCATTTTGATTTTTTTTAATTATAAACAGCTCTCTAACACAGTATCTAGAAATATTTAAATCTAAAAACTGTAAGGATAGATCACAGGTAAACTGAAATATTTATTTTATTGTGCTGAAGGAACATACAGCTGTTGTGCTAGCAAGGCTAAAATATATTATTTAGGTCAATCCAAACATTTTTAAGAACATATTTGCTTAGTCACAAAAAATGAAAACATGAAAAAATAACTAAATAACTTGCTACTTGTGATGCTCCAGTTTGGAACCTTGTGAGGAATGAGAAGGAATGAATATTGAAGCCCAGTGGAAAAAAAAAAGTAATTTCTTAATTAAAAAATTATGAATGTAACTTTTGTTGTGTAGAATTCCCTACAGAACAGCTCACATCTTCCTCACTGTGACTTCCAATAGCTACTTAGAAAGCTGGCCTCGACATCAGTACAATTATGATCTTGCTGGCCAGCTAAAGTGAAGCAAGAGGCATCTCTGTGCATTGAGCCTTTAATTAAGCAATAATAAATGAGATCTACCCATAGTTCTCTGTGTCAGGCTTTGGCTTAGGCAATATAAAGACTGAGGAGCCATGATTAATGTTCAAATATAATGCATGGTTCAGTAACATCCAAACTGATCAGAGAGGGGAGCCAAGGTTTCAATATAATCTAACCGTTCATCACTTATCAGCTCTAAACTCTTGACAATCAGGGCACCCCGCCCTCCTTTGGTAATAGGTTAATTAAATACCAATTTAGAAGTAATCTTACAAATCAGCTGTTGCCCTTGATAAGAATTAATTGCAAATACTTTTGGGGGAGTAACATATTAAATAGACCTTTCTTTAAAAGAAAATATAATCAGAAAGCAGATGAGGAGCAAGACTCCTAGAGTGGTTCCAGAGATAGGAGAATTGTCTGAATCCTCTTCAGTGGGGATGTGGATGACAACAGAACTCATTAATTTTATTTATTGAAGAATTACCAAAATAGTGCTAAAACTGTTCTAAGCTCATTTACAAGCCTCCTTAGCCCACTCATGTTTGAATCCCTCTGAAACAGAAACTTCACCCACTCCTCCTTCCAGTGGGGAATGTAAATGCAGCCTAGTTCACTTTCCACTGAAATTAGCCAAGCTTTTTAATTATCTCGGGTAGGATTCCTGTCACTTAAGTTTAGCTATCTAGAAGGTAGATGTCTAAGCTCCTCCTGTAATCAGGGGAAATCTCTTTGGTCTATTCACATGATGAAATGAGAGTGTCCACTTTGGACTGTGGCCTAAACTTCAATAACTGTCCTGTCTACCTACTCACTGACTGTAAAAGCAACCTTAGGGTCACTTGTTCAGATGAAGACACAAATATTCTAGCCAAACCACTCTTTCCGAATAGCATTCAACTTGACCCTTTTACCATATCTAAACTTTTTCTGCTGTGCTGGTGGCATTAGACTTCCTTTAGAGGCAATAGAGGAAAACAGGTACCTGCCAGGATGGGAAGGGTGCCACCTTTTAGATGTCTGCTTTAGTATGACAATCATGTTGCAAGTGCTAACTCTTCTCCATGGACCACAGAGGTTGTTTAGAGATATAGGTGGTTATACCATGTGATCTCTATGTTTGCTCAGATGAATCCCAGCCTAGATAGTCTGTCTACCATCTGCTCCAATGCCACAGTTTCTTTGAAGGAATAGATTTGGCATCTAATGTGCTTGAAAACCACTTCTATTAGACTATTTCACTGTGCTGAGACTGAGCTCTCATCATGAATGACCACAGGCTTAGGCTGATCTTAGCACAATATATGAAATATAAGATAATCATGACAGTAGCTGATGTCAGACTGTAATATTGAGTTCCTAGAGCCAGATCTTAAAAATGCAAGCCTCTTCCAGCTTTCAGAGGCTTTGAAATCTGAGATCCAACCTAGCAGAAAACCAGGTACCAGCTATAAAGAGTTGAGTGAATCTAGATCTAAACTCCCCCAGAGTTGGAAGGGCTTTTCACAAGTAGAATAGTCTTCTCTAATAAGAATTCAAACTCCCTGGACCTCCTGATGTTTATCCATTACTAGAAAAATATATGCTTCATTTCCCATTCCCATTAACATGGATAGCTGTGGAAAAGGTGCATGAGAACCAGCAGGTTTATAGATCTGTAGCCATATGAATTATCAGCAAGATGCTTCGAAGCCACTGGAGTCCAATATTTACATCTCCTGCATAGAGCCATCATGAAGTCTATGCATCACTTGAGTCCTACCTAAGCACTCAGCTGGGCTCCGCTCTCTTGTATCCTGTGCTGCATGAGATCAACCCAAACTATTGTAACCATCAGCAATATCTGGCTCAAAATTTCAGGAAGAATTTGAAGATTGGTACTTATTTTATGGTTGAGAGTTTGCTTGTTTCTTATGATAACTAAGTAAATAAAAAAAGTGGCATATAACAATCTTATACCTCAACATTATATTCTCTCATTGGGTAATTATTAGACTGCTGATCTGATTTTTCCTCCCATCACTTTTTGGGGTTTTGTTGTTCAGAAAGAACTGAAAATACTTTTAAGTAAAATCTGCTAAAAAAGAAAGTCTCCCAACCTGTGCAGAGAAAAATGGAAGGGAAAAAAACCCCCACCAACAAAATAATAAAACCCCCACACTTCTATAATTTCAAAATAATCATGATTCAATAATTTCAAGACAGGAAGTGTTGGATAAATGTCACTAGAAAATTAATTTTTACTTTGAAATTGCAGTTCATACCTAAAGGACTAATAAACATAGTAAGATAAAAAGCAAATTAAACAGCTTAAAATCATGATCTTAAAATATATTCCCCTGATCTAATCTGATTTTCTAAAATGTTTATTTGCCACATTTTTCCCTTTTTTACTTTCCATCACAACTGGAACAGAAAACATTATATAAAAAGCAATCTCAAAAACTCTTTTCCAGTGGGAAGAAACAATTCCCCTCCAGCTCTGATGTGCCACTGCCCAGTTTTGGATATATAATTAGAATAACATTATTTAGCCATTCCACTGCTAATGACTATTCTCCTTGAACTCAGTGGTAGGGGGTAGCACAGGAAGACCTATTTTTCGAGCCTCCCTGTCACCATGAAATTCTAAGTGGCCACAGAAAGAATCGTAAGAAACACCACAAAGTCACAGACACCAACGTGTTTGTTACCAAAGCATTTTTTGGTAAGAATATAAACAGCATTGTTTCTATTTCTAACTGCAGCACAGTTCCTAAAATGTTTTCCCTAGAGCCATGCAAACCTGTTGTTGCAACAAAATTAATGGAAACTAGATTTCTTAGGTGTTCTGTTTTTTTTTTTTTTTCCCTGATTGACACATGGGGCTGAAATTTGGCTCCTGTATGTTTAGAGCCTTCTGAGATTGATAAAAAAAAAAAAAAAAAAAAAAAAAAAGTTGATCTCAAATCCAAGCAAACCATTTATTAGTTCTTGGGAAAGATTCAGAGGTTTGTTTCAAATTGGGAAAACTCTGCCAGTGTATCAGAGTAAACAGGGATGTGAAATTCAAAGAGATTTTTCTTTTTTTAATCTACGAACCCGTCCAAAACTGGAACATAGCCTCCTCTGAATAGAATCCCAAGAGATTCACAGTCCCTGCTAACCCTTCAGCCCCGAATTCCTCACCAAATAGATGTCATACATAATTTCTAAAAACAGACTGCAAATGGGAGCTGAGAATGTGCATTTCCTAGAGGCAGGAGTAAATGATTCCTCTGACATCTCTTTCTCATATATGGTGTTCCACCACCTATTGTCCACGCCGTATGCTTCCTTCTCCCTGGTAATACCCCCAAGAGATGGTGTAAGGAACTGAAGGAAGTAATGCCTCAAATATTCATCGTCACAGAAAACCTCAAGGACAAGCTCTGGCCTTTGGATTAGTCTAAGGAACGTCCCCAAGGAAGCGCGAGTGTATGGAAGGATGCACCCCCCACTCCCTTGCAGTTGCATTGACAAACTCCTTAGATAAACCTCAAAGGGGGTAAACGTGGACTGAGTGAAACCAAATGTTTCCCCTCTGTCCTGGTTTAGCCAGGATAGGGTTAAGTTTCCCCAGCAGTGGGGGGGGAGCTCTAGCTGGGTTATTCATATATCATGCGGCGGTCACATCCTGGCGCCGAAGCGGGACAGTTGGTTACCACATGTACTCTGTTATTCTTATTGTTATTGTTGTTGTTTGTTGTGTTGCAGTTGCACTGTTGTATTAAACCTCTCCTTATCTCAGCCCGGGGCTTTGTATTTCACTCCCTTTGTGGGGGAGGGGCAGCGGCCGTGTGGTCTCATACCCCAGCAGGGACTAAACCACCACACCCTCAAGCACAAGTACCGCTAATCACTGGCTCCATTGTGTAAGCCCGATACTTTGTGGTTCTATTGTGTAAGCCAGACACCATACTTGCCTTGCTAATGACTTGGTGCCTTCACCATTGAAGAGGTGACAAGAACTGATAAGTGGTGAGCATTTCTGCCCCAAGAGTGGGATGACTGCTCGAGAAGCATGAAGTCAGCAAAAATCTGTGGACAGGGTGAGTACGACCACCGACTCAATTGGACAAGGAGTGGTGCACCCCATTTCCCCCTCAATGCATGTGCAGAACCCATGCTCCACCTTTTTCCTCATCTCTCATGGAAATGAGTTTGTGGAATACCTGCCTCTCCTCATCTAGTATGCTAATCAGCTGATGAACTTAAAAGGTGATAGAAACTTTGCTGTGTGTGCACCTACCACCCAAGATTACCGGACCTAAGACAACGCTGGATCCAGGGGTGGTGATCCGGATTTCTTTGACTCTCTTTCTCTCCTTTCTTTTTCTTTTCTTTCCTTTCTTATAGATTTATAGGAGACCACATTGCTTATTATCCTTTTCCAAGTTTAAATTGTTTTCTACAGCAAGTAAAACATTTTAACTGGTCATTTGGTATAGTTCCACCTTAATTTAACCCAAGGGGATCACAGAACCGTTGCAACTCTCTGGGCTTCCAATCCAGGTCGTGAGAGATGGCTGATGTCCCGCAAAATAACCAGAGAATGCATCTTTAATTTGGTCCAGAAGAAACTTTATTACCCTGTAGCTAGCTGCTTTGATTTTTTTCTATAACAAATTATCATAATGATCTGACCCAGGACCAGATGTTAATTGCAATAGAAAGTAATCAATTTCCTTTACTGAGCATGAACTCATTTGCAAGGTTAGTCAGTGAGCAGATATGGAGTACTTGATGAGGCAAGAACCTATCATCAGACCTTCTGGGTTCCTTGTGTCGATTCCAGGTTTACTGCATTTCACCCATTTTTACTCTACCCATCTTTAGCCAGGTCACCTTATTAAAAAAGTAGCAACGAAAAAACTGCAATCTGTCTTTAATCACTTGGTAAAGGATGGAAAAAAATAATGATGCAACAACCACAGCCGTCTGAGAGCGGTAGATTCTTAGAGACAAAATCATCCTCTGTATATATATAAAAATAAAAATAATAAATATGTAAATCACACAGGAAATTATGGCTAACAACATGTTGTTTAATAGAGGGTATTATAAATATGGGAGATGCTCAAACAACAAATTAAGCCTGCAGTATTCTGAAAAAGAGCTCAGAGGACGCAACCTAAATTCTAACTTGGCTGCTGTCTTTGGTGCTTCTGTGCTTTCATCTAAGTTTTATATTACCACTGAGCATAGCTTTAAGAGGGAAAGGCTGGGCCATCTAGAGCGATAAAAATATAAAGAAGGTGGGTGGAAGCAGAAGGAAGTACTTAATCTTCCAGCAAACTTCTCAAAAGATGGTTTTGTTAAGAAAAAGATCTTTCAGTATGGTTTGATGTGAAGAGTATTTTCCGTCCTGGGGAGGACAGGGGGAGGAATGTTATCTGTTCAGCAGCTACCAGGATAGCTGTAACAGTGCAACCTCTAGTGCAGGGGTTCTCAACCTTTCCTTCACCACGGACCCCCTTTAAATACCTTTTGTGGCCATGGACCACCAAGACTTAATTCAAGATTTAAAGCACTAGACTGCATCAAATATTTATTTCAATTTTCTCATGAAGGGTCTTCAAATTGGGAGAGAAGGGGAAATAAGTTAATCTGTTAATGCACACACTCCTATTATAATATCTTTATTGCAATGATTCCATATGAATTTAAAATCATAGCATCAACACTCTTCTTGCTCAAATGGCCCATTTTATGGTATTTTAACATGCTAATTCCAAATTTGATGCCAATTTTTACATTAAAATTTGATGAAAAGTTTTTACAATTCTTCTCACATTCCCCCTTGTTTGTCTGTGTTCAGTCACCATATATTTTTGTTTACAGGTCCAGGGCCACCGCTTGGAGGAACAGACTTCAGCCCAGTTGTGGCCCTAAAGAGGGCTGTTGGGTTAAGAAAATGTCTTTAAGAGAAAACCACCTAGTTAAAGTGGGTCCCACCAACCATACTAGCACCAAATATACTAGTGGGGCAGGGCAGGTGGGGCAGAGTATGAGAGGAGCATTGAGGGGAGGGGGCTGTGGGAAAAGGAGGTGCAGTGCTTGCCACGGGCCAGACCAAATGTTTCCAGGCTGGACGTTCCCCACCCCTGCTTTAAGCCTTTGTGATGACATCGTGGCCCCCCAGGGGTCCACGGACTACAGGTTGAGAACCACTGCTCTAGTGTATTTGCACCAGTGGAGATGAAAATTAGAGTAAACACCATCATTGTAAAGAGCAGTTTAGTCTGTCTACCTAGGGGTTGCAGCGGGACAATTACATCCTACTGCTGCTTAGAGTAAGTCTAGTCTACTCTGGCTCTATGAAACAACTTTTTTTCTTTTTTTTTTAAGGGAAGATAACCTTCCCCTCCAGCTCACTCTCAATTCCTAATTCTAAAGCAAGCCCTGCTGCTTTTCAGCCCAATTTTTAGTGTACAAAAATCCCATATCCACCATTTTATGTGTGAAAGGGGACCATAAATTTAAATCAAGGCATCTTACAACCAAATTTGGTTTTTGTTTTTTGTTTTTTTTTTTTTTTTTTTCTGTCAGAACAATCTCTATCCCAAGGATATATCTGGACAGGAGGAAGAAAAGCATGCTACCAGGTGAGTGATAATAATGACTAGGACCATCCTTCCCTTTCAGAAGAAGGTGTCTCACATCTACAGTCCCAACAAATGATTCTGGGAATTCACATTTTTGGGACTGGCATTACCACTTCTGGGAGGTGCACAACTCAGGTGAGCCCAGACATGAGGGCAATGTGCTATGGAAGTGGTGGAGGCAGGTGAGCAAGAGAGATCTAAGGGAACAAGGATGAATTAAAGAGGAGGAGGGAAAAAAAATCCATCTCCATAATATATTTTTATTCATATATATGTTACAGCAGCTAATTGCAAAACTGAAATCTCAGTGGCCCCCAATGGAGATACATAAAGCACTAGTAATTTTCGGTGCATTCAGCTAGAAAGGGGTATTGGAAGGTGCATTCTGCATCTGTCTACATTAATAAATAGCGGTTCAATAAGAGTCTTTCTCAGTGACAAGGCCACCCCCATGTTGTGCCTATATTAGAGACCCTTTCAAAGCACACAGGACAGGTTGTTCTGCTATGTCGAGGACAGGGTTAGACAAAGCCTGGCAGCTTCCCAATTTCTTTGAGGTGAATACTAATCCTGGAGGTGAGGGGGCGTGCCTGTAGCTGAGGAGGAAAATGTGCTTCTCACTGTTATCTCTCATGTACTTTTAAGGGCAAAATCTGAGTGAGGGATTTAGCATGGGGTGGCTTCCCCACCAAATTGAGTTAATTGGGAAGGATGCTTAAAGAAGAAAATGTATCATCGTGGTTCTAGCTGAGGACTCTCTGAGTGTGCGTCAGCTCTGCTCACAGCTCTGAGTTTGCCCTGGAGTTATCTCAACTCAGGCAACAGGAGCAAATGTATTTTATAAAAGTCCTTTCCTAGCAGTTTTTCAGGCTATCATCTGGCCTGTTTATACATTTAAAGTGTAAATCAGAGGATCAAATGACTGCCACTGAATTTGTGAAGAGATGGGCCTGATAAATACTCATGGTGTTTGGCATCTGAAGAATTTGGACCATTGTGCTGCAGAGGCAGCCCTGGCCACAGCCAGCCCCAGCCCTCGAGTCCATCACACCCCTCTCTGCCTGCCACAGGGAAGGAAGAGCTGCCCCTGGGGCTATTAGGCACCAGGCTGCTTTGGCAAAATTGATAACAGGGCAGTGAAGACCTCAAACCTCTTCACCTGGAGTTTGATCTTATCTACTCACAGCTCTGAAAACCCAAAGCCCGTTCATCTGCCTGTCAGACACCAGCCCAGGTATCTGTATGAGTAATCACTGCAGATCCAAAACACTGCATGTGACTTAGATGCCACTTTCTCCCTCACTTCTCTTTTCCCCATCTTGCCCAAAATAACAATGACACAACTGTTATTTTCACCTGTTCCCCAGAAGAGACAGCCAAAAGCACTTCCCTGTCTACTTATCACCTCTCCTTTCTCCTCAGAGTCTCTCTACACACCAAGAAAGAAACATTTTTTGCTGGACATTCAGCAAATATGCCCTCGCTTTCATGAGGTTGCTTATGAAAAACTTTTCAGCAAAGGATGCTGAATGTTACCAGGGAATGCACTAAATCATTAAAATAAAGCTGCAAAGAAACTGCAGGAAATATCACAGGTTCACAACCTGTACCATGAACCCCAGACCCCACACAAACACATTGTCTTGCTCCATGAAGGGTCAGCTTTGGACAGAATCAGACAAATTGAGCCAAGCTTATTAGCCTCAGCACCCAAACAGCATATTGGAGCTTGTGATAGGGCACAGAGGCAAGGTGTAGGTGGGGAGGGAAGTGGGAAAGTGCAGATAGCATGGAAAGAGGGAGGCAGTGGCAGGAACCTGGGACGCAGGGTGAGGATGCAGAGATGCTCAGGGAACGAGGAGGAGAGGTGCGCCAGGAGATGGGGTCAGCACCAAGGCAGCAGAAGCACACAGAGGAAGAGGAGATAGCATAAAGTGTGGATCAGGAGACTGCCACGTAGCTGGGCTTAGTCACCAGCTCCAGTGGTAGCTGATGTGCTGGTTTCCCAGCAAAGGCAAACCCCTGTGCATGGCACTTAGCCAATTGTGCAGTGCTGCATGTGGGGAAAAAGAACCTTCTTCCTGACCCCTGCAGGCAATCAGTTTACACCCTGAAACATGAGATTTGATTAGCTTCATTATCACATCTTACATAACTGTAAAGATTATTAATGGTAATAAAATTATCTATCTAGCCTGTTTTAATAATGCAGACACAGTATTTGTCTCGATGACCTCCCACAGGGGACTGGCACATGGCATAGTGGTTCTTTTTATTTATTCTAAATTTACCAGCCATTAATTTCACCAAGTCACCCCTTGTTTTTCCATTATGGGATGGAGCTAGAAGCCAATTAGGTCTCAGTGCACCTTTCCTAATGCCAAACGCAAGTAACTCCAAGTCTGATTAGTAAGTTTTGGAGTAGACACCACCAGGCCTTCAAGCCTTGGGATTAATCCTCTCTCCCTAGCTGTCAACTAATGTATTCCATGATATCATGGGACTTGGCTGGGACTCTTTAAAACCTACCATGCAGTTAAGGAGATTTAGTATGCTAGATGTGAACTCATTGGTTACTTGAAGCCTAAGCTACATTTTTGGCTTCCAAGTATCCCAAAGTAACACAACTGCCCTGACCTCTTCAGAGAGGTCTTGCCAAGAGAGATGCAACGTCATCACTTTAGAGTTCGGACGTAACATCTTACACCATCTCTGATGTTCTGCTTTCTGCCTCTGTGAAGCAACCAAGCGATAGTGCAAATCTCCCTCCTGCCAGTGGACGTTTTCCCCGGAGGTCTTCCCCAGGGAGTGTTCAAGAGAGGAAAAGCTGGGGATGGCCACAAACTCTTCTTTAGGCAATGCATGATTGCTCCATACTATGAGAGGTGAAGGAAACTCCTGCCTTGTCTCATTTTATGCAGTGAAGTAGCTGGGCAAATCAGATAAAGAATGAGAGAACAACCTATTCCTTGTTTTGCCTGCAGCAGATTGTATGTGCCTATAAACTTTTTATGGAAATGCTGAGAATCTGCTCCTGTACTCACACTTTTAAATATAAAGGATGGTATTATGGGACAAAGTTAGGGATAATTCGGAGAGTAGAGGAGTAATAAAGAGTTACTACTTTACTGTGCTTCTGCATATAGTGCTGTACTATGTTCTCACATAGGATGTGGAGGGAAGCATAACTTCAGCTTTTTTTTTTCAAGAGTAAAGATACAATGATATAATTCATATTCTTTGGGGTTTTTTAAAAAACTAGTTTTTGCCTGTTTGTTAAAAATACCCTGTGTAAACGTTTGCTCATCATCACAAATGAGGCTGTCTCTAAGTGACTAAACCAAAATGAGCCTAGTTGAAAATAAACAATAAGGTCAACATGGCAGTCGTGTTGTTGGTTGGCCTAAAATAATTCATACCTGAGATTAAACCCTTCCATTTTTTGTTTCTCTATTTGGAAAAAACATTTGTAGTGCCATTCTGATCCAAATGAGAAATGGGGGTAAAGAATTGATCTGATTTGGAAGAAAGAGGGCAATTCTTCAGAGACCACATCAGGGACAGGGAAACAGCAGTAGGGTGAAGGATGAATTTGCTCTGCACACCATGACTGCAATATTTGTTCACTTACAGCATACACACACAGATTCCCATCCCAGAAGCTGTTGTGTGCTATTGCCTCCTGAGGACACCATGGGTTTTCAGCAACAAAAACTGTGCAAGATCCAGATCTGTCATAACAAGAAGTCCCCTGAGACTTTCATCTACATACCCTCATTAGTTTTGGGAGGAGGGAGTGTAGGCTCCTGCCTGAGGGCACAGCTGCTAATATTGCCATCGGGCTGCTTCCCTTTCACGTATTCAACCAACAGCTCTTTAATGTTCAAGCTGAATCCAGCCAGTGTCCTCAGGCCAGGCAGAAGGAGAGTCCCTCATTTCATGCAAGAGCAGTTCCCCAGTAAAAGCAGCAAGAGGGCAGAGCAGTTCCCAAAAACCCTGTTAGCTTTCAGAGTGAGGGGCAGCTCTGGGTAACACTTATGGAGAACCAGCATCCTCCGGGCCTTCCCCATGCAAATGCTGCTCCTCGATACTGCCATGACAGCATAAATCTGTGTAGATAAACTCTCCACACTGAAGGCAGAGCTGAATTCCCAGTCCACAGCATTGACCTACTAGTTAAGCACTGCAGTGCCATTTGGTGGATTCCCAGCACAAACATATGCTTTCAAACACAAATTGGGATTCTTCTAGCAGATTAAAGCTGTTTTCCTTCCCTGGAAAACAGCCTGTGAAGAAGAGAGCTAAAGGTTCGGCTGCCTCACCATGTTCCCTGGCTCAAGTCACTTGTCTTCCATCCTCCCCCACTCCCCCTTCTCTTCTCCACCCCCCCCCCCCCCCCCGCAGACCAACTCCACCTCTGGTGCCTTCCTCCTACTGATTTCCCTTAGGTCAGAAGAACTCTGTCATCAATCCCCCACTGAGACCTATTTCCAAAGATCAGCACTGACACAGAAGTCACTTGGCACCACACCATCAGAACAACATGTGCCAGTGCTGCTGAGAGGAGAATCTCACAGAGACCAGATTCAGGATGTCGGGCTGTCTGCTAAGCACTTGTTAGGCTCCCATATTTCAGAAAGAAGTCTTTATGCAGATGACCTGGTGACTGGAGAATGTATTTATAAAACAACACACAAGGGCCAGGCTGGTTGACCCGGTCATAACACTCTGCATTGATGAGCAGAAGGGCCTGTGCTGGATCCCTGGTTCTCACTGATGTTGACCAAAGACAGGAGCGGGGCAGGAGGATGCTGCTGTGGAGCTTGGAGTTGGGGATGGGAAGGGGGCAAACAATGTTGGGGATGTGCTGTGGGATTAAGGTCTATAAGAAGGATGGAGAGTGATGCATGTGGGGTACCCATTGAATTCTGTACCTGGTTGTGGGCAGAGGGCATCCCTGGGGTCACACGAGAGGAAGGACCTCTGTCTCAGGGCTGGTGTGAGGTAGGGACCAGGTAAAAAGGATTCTTAGCTCAAGAGCCCTTACTAGAAACCCTACACAACACCATGTCATCTTTCCTGCTCTGGAACTTCAGTTGCTGTTCAAGTGGACCACATGTTCATCAGACACCTCCATCTGACAGAAAAAGTCCAAGGACAAGGGAGAAGCAACAGCACTGTCCTGTAGATATACTCAGTCCAGGAAGCAGCAGGGAAGTGTCTACATGAAAGACTTTGTAAGCATAAGCCAAAAGGTAGTTTAGACCTTGTGAAGGAAAGAGCAATAGAACCTTATGCTACAGATTAAAGAGGACTTTCCCCCAAAATAGACAATGCAAGGAGATACCTTGGCACAGAGGAGCTAATCCTTCTACCTAGAGGTTTCCATCCCATTGGGATTTTATCTGTGGCTTGCAGCAAGTGATAGCCCCACCCAGCTCATCATGTCTCAAGACAACATATATCCCTGCAAAGGAGGGAGCCTTCTCCACATAAACATCAAGTACAATTTGCAAACATCCCTCACACAACCTCTGTGGTCAGAGCCTGAACAAACTGATACATTTTTCATCACAGTCTAAATACATCCATTGGTACCTGCCAGCTCAGAAGACACAGAGGTTTCCCAAATCTGGGGCCACTGGATTGCATCCTGCATGCAGACGTGGGACAGCTGATCCCACAGTCAGAGCAGGACAGATGGAGAAAAGTGTCTTGCTTTGGATACAAAGATGCTAACCATAAAAAAAACCTCATGATAAAAAATGATTGTACTGACTGTGTTCAGAAGCTATCTGGGACCGTACCTTTTTGCTGCATAAAGGGAATCCATGCCAGGAAGCATCAGTGCTGACTTCACTAGTGTTAGCTGGTGTTTCTAAGCAGACAAGCACCAACCAACAGTGATGTTTATTCAACCAGTTTTGAAGGTGCAGATCTGAAATTTGAACCATAGCTTTTCACTGTGGTTGGTCAGAGTATGACACATGCTATTATGGTTCTGTCTTCCGGGGTGAACAAAATACATTTTTGTGGTGATATTTCAACTTGTCATGCTCACAGCTTTGAATTTTGCATTCTCTGAATACTGTTAAATCCTCAAGGGCTTAAGCGTTCAGAAGAAAGGAAAAGGCCACTAATGGGAGATGAAGAAAGAATTAAAAGGAGTCACAACATAATGCACAGCTAAACACAAGCATACACTAACACATACACACAATCAATTCTGTCCTAGTTTGAATGGAATTACTCTGGGAAGAACAATTCCTTTCACTCCAGGAATTACTGGGTGAATTTCTCCAGCCCATGTTATACAGGTCTTTTTTTTTTCTCTCAGTCCTTTTCCTTTTTTTGTGCTTCCCTGCTTCATTGTCCTTGCTGTCCTCAGGAAGGAGGGAATCTGGGTCATTGCTGCCCACTGTTGTCTACTGATCAAAGCTGTAGACATATGTTTCCATTTGGAGCAAAACCAGATTAGCTTTACTCCTACCAGAAACTTTAGACCTTGAGAAAGCAAAAGCATTCCCACCTTTACTTTAAAATTACAGCGAGTATAAGTTTATACACTCATTGCAAAGCTACACTAAATCATCGTGTCTTTTTAGATGCTGCAAGGGACACCAAATAATAATGCAGCTTGCAAATTATAATTTTAAGTACAGTAGTTGCTGGCTCAGGCAAAGCATGTAAGGTGAGGGGGGGCAGAAAACCCAAAAGGATTCTGGGTATTTTTTTCCTTTTACCTTATTAAGCTTTGCTTCCAATTACATTTTAATGATGTTTGATGTCTTCTGTATGCTAGCATTTACTGCAGTCTCATTAAATTTAATCATCTTGATAATGGGTTACTCTGACACTGCAAATTAGGGGCTGAAGGAAACTTTTTGCCACATCCAGAAAAAGCTGTATGTCCACTACACAGCCTGTTGTTACTCAGCAGGAAATAGCAGACTTGCATTGTAGTGTTCCTTCTGCCTCATGGCTTCCTGCTTCCTAAATAGTGAATTAAGGATGAACAAATCACGTGTAGAAAAAGCAAGAGAGATTTCTGGAAAGTTGTTTACCAGTGTGTTTGAAACCACTTTGGGACGCAAGGCATCATTTCAAGAAGCTCATTTTCTCCAATTTTTGCCACCCTCATTAGGAGCTCAAATGGTTGGTTTCTTGCTGTAACTGGTAGCTAAGGGGAATTTAAGGAATTATTTTTGAAGATATTCTTACATTTTTTCAGCATCTCTCATCCTCATACAACAGGCATCTGGATAGTATCCATGCAAGCTGTAAACTCACAGCCTCATGTGGAAAGATGAAGAGAATAAAATTAGAGGCTTATCACCCACATATTTTCACACCTGCTTGTGCTGCATTTTGGATACTGCTTTCACTATCAGTTTATATGACTTCCCATCATCAAAACTTGTAATCACCTAGCAACCGCTAGGTCAAAACCCTTTCTAAGTGTTGAACATTTTTCTCATCCCTTCTTATTCTAGAAGCACAATAAATGGAAAAAAAAAGTCGAAAAGAAAAGAAAAGAAAAGAAAAGAAAAGAAAAGAAAAGAAAAGAAAAGAAAAGAAAAGAAAAGAAAAGAAAAGAAAAGAAAAGAAAAGAAAAGAAAAGAAAAGAAAAGAAAAGAAAAGAAAAGAAAAGAAAAGAAAGGAAAAGAAAGGAAAAGAAAGGAAAAGAAAAGAAAAGAAAAGAAAAGAAAAGAAAAGAAAAGAAAAGAAAAGAAAAGAAAAGAAAAGAAAAGAAAAGAAAAGAAAAGAAAAGAAAAGAAAAGAAAAGAAAAGAAAAGAAAAGAAAAGAAAAGAAAAGAAAAGAAAAGTGTCCTGGTTTAACCAGGATAGGGTTAAGTTTGCCCAGCAGTGGGGGGGGAGCTCTAGCCGGGTTATTCAGATACCATGCGGACGTCACATCCTGGCAGGTCACATTTTTCCTGGCGCGGGAGCGCGGTGCCCTCGTGGTTTTGTACATCGTGCTTCTCACTGCTGTATTTGGTAGCTATTTTGCTCTGTTCATTGCTATCACTATTACTGTTATTGTTATTGCTGTTGTTTGTTGTGTTGCTATTGCACTGTTGTATTAAACCTTTCCTTATTTCAGTCTTGGGGCTTTGTATTTCACTCCCTTTGTGGGGGAGGGGTAGCGGCCGCGTGGTCTCAGACCCCGGCAGGGGCTAAACCACCACAACTTTGGTGCCCAACGTGGGGCTGGAGAAGACTGAAATAAGGACAAAAGGAGAAGTGTGTTAGAGCAATCTGTTAAGTGTAATTTTTTCTGTTTTTACTTGTATTGTTTGATAAGAAACGTTTGCAATGCTGGCCAATTTGCTTGCGTGGTGGGGCTGGATTAATCCTCATGTCCACTCTGTGCTCCTAGTACTGGCATTTATTGTCGGTGGAAAATGTGTCAAGGGCTTTATTTTGCTCTACTGGTTACTGTCTGCTTATAATGGGCTCGTTTCGCTGCTTGTGGGGGTGAACCGGTACCTGTTTGCTGCCTGGTCTTTTGTTTGGGGTCTCACCCCCTCTATGGGTGAGCCAGGGGAAGAGATTCTCTCGGTTTTTGAGAGTTTCAGCTATCCCTGGAGCACCCAGGCCACTGTGCTTGCAGCTCTGTGCTTTCTAAATGTCTGCCAGATCTTGTTTTGGGCCATGCGGTACTTCTCCAACAATAGCACCACCCGGAAACCTGCCCCGGGGGCAGATAGTTATAAATGGCTAGGTATGTGGGAGAAGATGGGCAAGTGCCTGAGTGAGTGGTCACCCCAAACGTTCTGGGATTTTACTCCCGAAAAAGTGCAGAGTCCTGATAAACTGGTGGAGTGTTTGGAAAAGGTGTGTGGCCAATCAGACAAACCCCGGGAGATGCAGCTCGCTGCGATGTGCTGGGGGCTTGCCCATGCTTACCGCATCGCCCTTAACACTGATCACTGCCCTCAAGGGGGCGAAAGAGCTGCAGGATCTGAAAGCGAGCCTGCTGGTATAGCAGCTGCGCCAGGGGGACAGGCAGCGCCAGTACCAGTCGCCTCCACGAGCACAGCAGCTGGACCAGAGGGACAAGCAGTACCAATATCAGTCACCCCGATACGGAAAACCAAATATACCAAAAAATCCCCTCGCAGTGTACAGGGTGATAATGAACCAGGCCCATCACGAGAGCATGCTAGAGCTCCAGTATGAGCTGGAGTCGAAGGCAGCCAAGTGGTACGCCACGATTGACATCGCTAACGCTTTTTTCTCCATCCCAATAGCACCAGAGTGCAGGCCACAGTTTGCGTTCGCTTGGAGGGGTATCCAGTACACCTGGAATCGATTGCCCCAGGGGTGGAAACACAGCTCCACCATTTGCCATAGACTGGTCCATACTGCACTGGAGAAAGGTGGGGCTCCAGAACACCTGCAGTTCATTGATGATATCATTGTATGGGGGGACACAGCTGAGGAAGTCTTTGAGAAAGGAAAGAAGGTAATTGAAATCCTCCTGAAGGCTGGTTTTGCCATCAAGCGACAGAAAGTTAAGGGGCCTGGAAGGGAGATTCAGTTCCTAGGAATAAAATGGCAAGATGGGCGTCGCCACATCCCAATGGAGGTGATAAACAAGATAACAGCCATGGCCCCACCAACCACCAAAAAAGAGACTCAGTCTTTTCTGGGCGCTGTGGGGTTCTGGAGGATGCACATCCCAAACTACAGCCTGATTGTGAGCCCTCTCTACCACGTAACCCGCAAGAAGAACGATTTTAAATGGGGCCCAGAGCAACAACAAGCCTTTGAACAAATTAAGCAGGAGATTACCCAGGCAGTGGCTCTCGGGCCAGTCCGGACAGGGCAGGAGATTAAGAATGTGCTCTACACCGCAGCCGGGGAGAATGGCCCTTCCTGGAGCCTTTGGCAGAGAGCAGATGGGGAATCCCGAGGCCGACCTCTAGGCTTTTGGAGCCGGGGATACAAAGGCTCTGAAGCTAACTATACCCTGACTGAGAAGGAGATACTGGCAGCATACGAAGGAGTTCGAGCTGCCTCAGAAGTGGTCGGCACTGAGACACAGCTCCTCCTGGCACCCCGACTGCCGGTGCTGGGATGGATGTTCAAAGGAAAGGCTCCCTCCACACATCATGCAACAGATGCCACGTGGAGTAAATGGGTTGCGTTGATAACACAACGGGCTCGAATAGGGAACCTCGACCCCCCAGGATTAGTGGAAATGATCATGAACTGGCCAGAGAGCAAAGATGCTGGGATGTCACCAGAACAAGAGGTGAAACGTGCTGAGGAGGCCCCACCATATAACGATCTGCCAGAGGAAGAAAAACAATATGCCCTGTTCACTGATGGGTCTTGTCGCATTGTGGGAAAACATCGACGATGGAAGGCTGCAGTGTGGCATCCCACACGAGAAACCACTGAAGCTGTTGAGGGACAAGGTGAATCGAGCCAGTTCGCAGAGGTGAAAGCCATCCAATTGGCTTTGGAGATTGCTGAGCGAGAAAAGTGGCCGAGGCTCTATCTCTACACTGACTCGTGGGTGGTGGCAAGTGCCCTGTGGATGTGGTTGCAACAATGGAAACAGAGCAACTGGCAACGCAAGGGCAGACCCGTCTGGGCCGCTGAAGTATGGCAGGACATTGCATCCCGGGTGGAGAACCTCGTTGTGAAGGTGCGCCATGTGGACGCCCATATACCCAAGAGTCGAGCCACTGATGAACATCAACATAACCAGCAGGCGGACCCAGCTGCTAAGATCGAGGTGGCTCAGGTGGACTTGGACTGGCAGCGTAAAGGTGAACTGTTCATAGCCCGGTGGGCCCATGAGACCTCGGGCCACCAAGGCAGAGATGCAACATATAGGTGGGCTCGAGATCGAGGGGTGGACCTCACCATTGACACCATCACAGAGATCATCCACGGATGTGAGACGTGTGCTGCAATCAAACAAGCCAAACGGGTGAAGCCCCAGCAGAATGAAGATCGATGGCTGAAATATAAATATGGAGAGGCCTGGCAGATCGACTACATCACACTGCCACAGACCCGCCAAGGCAAGCGCCATGTGCTCACAATGGTGGAAGCAACCACTGGGTGGCTCGAAACTTATCCAGTGTCCCACGCCACCGCCCGAAATACCATCCTGGGCCTTGAAAACCGAGTCCTGTGGCAACACGGCACCCCAGAGAGGATTGAGTCGGACAATGGGACTCACTTCCGAAACAACCTCATAGATGCCTGGGCAGAAGAACACGGCATCGAGTGGGTCTACCACATCCCCTACCACGCACCAGCCTCCGGGAAGATCGAGCGCTACAATGGACTGTTAAAAACTACCTTGAGAGCAATGGGGGGTGGAACCTTCAAACACTGGGACACACGTCTGACAAAGGCCACTTGGTTAGTCAACACAAGAGGATCTGCCAATCGAGCTGGCCCGGCTCAGTCAAAACTTCCACGTGTTGTTGACGGGGATAGAGTCCCTGTGGTGCTCATGAGGGACCTGCTGGGAAAAATGGTCTGGGTTAGTCCTGCGCCGGGCAAAGGCAAACCCATCCACGGGATTGCTTTTGCTCAAGGACCTGGGTGCACCTGGTGGGTGATGCGGAAGGATGGAGAGGTCCGATGTGTGCCACAAGGGGACTTGATTGTGGGTGAAAACACACCGTGAGTTATACTGTGCTTTTGTTAATTTTTCTTTGTCAATGCTAATTGCTAAGTGGCAGCTGGATGTGACGCACATGGTATAGAATAAAGGGGTGGATTATGTCCTGGTTTAACCAGGATAGGGTTAAGTTTCCCCAGCAGTGGGGGGGGGAGCTCTAGCCTGGTTATTCATATACCATGCGGACGTCACATCCTGGCAGGTCACATTTTCTTGGCACGGGAGCGCGGTGCACTCGTGGTTTTGTACCTCGTGCTTCTCACTGCTGTATTTGGTAGCTATTTTGCCCTGTTCATTGCTATCACTATTACTGTTGTACTATTACTATTGTTGTTGTTTGTTGTGTTGCTATTGCACTGTTGTATTAAACCTTTCCTTATTTCAGTCTTGGGGCTTTGTATTTCACTCCCTTTGTGGGGGAGGGGTAGCGGCCGCGTGGTCTCAGACCCCGGCAGGGGCTAAACCACCAAGAAAAGAAAAGAAAAGAAAAGAAAAGAAAAGAAAAGAAAAGAAAAGAAAAGAAAAGAAAAGAAAAGAAAAGAAAAGAAAAGAAAAGAAAAGAAAAGAAAAGAAAAGAAAAGAAAAGAAAAGAAAAGAAAAGAAAAGAAACACAAACAAGGAGAACGAACACTTGGAGAGAGGTAAAAACCAAGTGGTGTACTGGGATTTAGGTCAGGTCCAGGTTCTGTTGAGACCTAGAGTGTCCCCTTCCTTAAAGTTTAAAATATTTATTGAAAAAGCAATTCTGAGCAATAAGAGTTGCGCTGGAGCTTTATGGATTTGGCTCAGTTCTGAAGTTGGTTACATTTCCCAGCTCTGTTTTGCTAATATTTTACTCAGCCAAATTATTATTTCACTAAAAAGTGACAGCACCTCCAAACAGCATGAGCTCTTTGGGTGGTTCAGTGGAATAGGTCCCTCTTCAACCACAGAGACAAGCAGGGAAACAGCACTTCATTAACACATCTGGTTTGTCATTATAAAAATGAACCTACAGCTTCAGCTTTATCCCAACCTTCCAAGTGCTTCTCAACACAGAACTCACAAACTACACTGACAATGGTGCCAGTAGGCTCAAAAACAGGGAAAAGTGGGGCAAAGATACTGGTTTCTTTCCAGCTGTTATCTCTCACTGATAATGGAGCATGGCAGTGGAATAGATAGTAGTCGTGGAATCATTCCCATCCTCCACCTCATAATAGCATCTCTTCTGCAAAGAGTGGAATGTCACTGAGATGGGTACATGATTTTGGTTCAGAAGGTGGCAGGCTGGTGCAAACAATGCAGATCCTTCTCATCATGTTTACAGAAAGTAACTAGTTCGGTTAATTGCTGTCCCATTAAAGAAAATAATTAAATAGTTTATGGAAGCTGAACTAATCTAACAGCCTCTATGACAAAGACAAATATTTATGCTCTAAGTCTGATGGATCACTTTTTTTTTTCTGTTACTCTCTCCTGTCTTTTTTTCCTGAAGGAACTGTTCTGGTATATCAAAGGCCATAATTTCCGTCAGCTCTGAAGGTCATGGTTGAGGCCTTGCACCTCTGGAGGAGTGAAAGGGATTACTCCAGATGTCCCTGTAGAAACAGCTCTTGTGGCTACACCCTGGAAAGGACTAGTCAGTTTATATTTACATTATGGTTCTCAACGGATAACCAGTTTTTCTAATTGTGAGTTTCATAAACTAATCTCTATAAAATTGACCAAACTGATTACCTTATTTGTCTTAAACTGGGAGAAGGTGTCTGATCCACCACCCCCACACTCCGCTTCCTTGGAGGACCATGAAAGCACAATGGGATAACTGTGAATAAAAATATGTTTATGCAAGTGTTCGAAGTTTCTAAAATGGGTATTGAATTTGTCTCTGAAAGGTGGCAATTTTTTAAGTGGCTCCATCCCTAAACTTTTCCAACACGTAATTTTTACCTCCACTGTTTTCTTTCCAACACATCTCTTTTGTGCTAAAACAAATTTAGAAAGTGGAAAAAAAAGAACATCCAAACCTCACAAACCTTCTGATTTTAACCTTATAAATGAACTTGAAAGAAAATAATATCCATTACTGCTAAGATGTCTCTCTTACAAGCAAGCACTACTATTTTGGGGAAACAGAATGTGCGGAAGGAAAATCCTGGCTGGTATTCTTTTTTCAAGGGGTTGATTTTGTTTGTTTTTAAGGATCTGATTTAGGTTAAGTATGGTATAAAAACCAATCAATATCTCAAGGAAAATGTCTCATTTCAAACAATGTTCAGCCTAACACATCTCCATTTGTTCAACTTCCTTTCCATTTCAGTGCTATTTTAATGGGTTCTCCTCCCTTTTGCTGTAAAATAATCCCCTTACATCTTTAGAATCAATTTCTCAAAGGCCCCAAATGGCATCCTGTTGCTTCTCTAAAACCTCGGAAATGGACTGGAAACCAGAGAGGGTCAGGCTCTCTCTCCAGAGGTTTCAAACGCCCACTGATTCAAGCAGGCATTGCTTTATTGAGGAAGGCTGTTCTCCTCAGCACAGTCATATTACTGCTTAAGTGCTACCCCAAGAAGTTGCACAAAAGCATAAAATATAACACTTCTCTCCTGCCTCCAACCCTAAAAAATGGGTTACTTTTCTGGCTTTGGACAAATGTGACTATAATAAATACAGCTTTTACCTGGGTCAGGATCAACATTGATATATGTGAGAAAACTTTAGCTGAATCCAAGAAAGTTTTGCTTTTGCATCAGCTACAGAATTTGTGCTTGTGCTATTCATTGCTATTTTGCAAAAACCAGCTACATCCTCCTATTCGCAAGTGGGGAAGTTAAGGGATTTGTCAAAGTGCATTAAATAAATCCAAGGCAAAATTAGGACTAAACTTCCATCCTCTGTTACTGTCTTTTTCCTCTGAGCCTTGCTAGGTGATAAACTGATCTCCTACCACCAGTTGATCTAGGGCCTGCATTCTCTTAATTATCAGATGAGCTCATATTCCAGTCTAAAATAAATAAATAACTATCGAGGAAAAATAATTATTTCTTCAGATTCCCACTACCTTTAGTCTCCTTTCCCTCTCCACCCCATCTATCATTCAGAGAACATAAATAATTGAAATGAATTGGAGAGTTGTTTTTTTGAATCATACATAAACAGAAGTAAGCCAGGAAGAAAAATCTAATAGGGGTGAGAGTCTCTTTGAACATATGTTCAACACAGGGATTTCTAAAATAGATCTGTCAAGATCACAGTTTCAAGAGTCCCAATTTATTCAGCTGAATCGGATAAAAGTGCCTGCTGGTTAAAGATTTGAAAGGGGAGTGGGGGAGGGAGACTGTCTAGTTCCTATATCTATCCTTCTGTCCTGGTTCAGCTAGGATAGAGTTAAGTTTCCCCAGCAGTGGGGGGGAAGGTCTAGCCGGGTTATTCAATACCATGCTGATGTCATGTCCGGGCGCCCAAGCGCAGGAGAATCGGTGAACGTGCGTGCGTGTGGGAGGCATCGGCCTGTCAGCCTTGCACAGCCTCTGAGAAACACCCAGGCTTTGATGAAAAACAGGCCTTGGGAGAAAGATAAGAAACTGCTGAGTTGTGCCAAGGTGGCAGGGAAAAACAAGGGCCAGCTGCAACACTGAACTGTGGAAAAGTACTGAACTGTGAGAAGTTACTGCTGCGTGAACAGCGCGTGAACGAGAGGGTGATTGGTCTGCACAGCGCGTGTTAGAGTGGTCTGATGCTGATAGGAGAAAAGGTTGATAGCTGTCTAATTGCTGATTTGCTAATTATGAAGTAAGAGCTTTGGTGAGAGCATAAGTATGTACTATTAGAAAAATAAACGGCTTGATATAACTCTCATAGAGTTGTGCAGGTCCAATATCCTCCCGCAACACGCGCATGTGTGTGGTCGCTCTCCTGACTGCTGTATCGGTACATTTTTGTTCTGTTTGTTGTTATTACTGTTATTGCTATTGTTAATGTTCTTCTTGTTGTTCAGTTTGTTGCTGTTACACTGTTGTATTAAACCTCTCCTTATCTCAGCCCCGGGGTTTGTATTTCACTCTCTCCCCGTCTGGTCGAAGGGTGGGGGAAGGGCAGCGGCAGCGTGGTCTCGGGTCCCAGCAGGGACTAAACCACCACAACTTTTGGCACCCAACGAGGGGCACAAGAGGGCTGAGATAAGGACAAAAGGAGAAGGTGTGTTAGAGCAATCTGTTAGGTGCGATTTTTCTGTTTTTATTTGTATTGTTTGATAAGAAACGTTTGCAATGCTGGGCAATTTTCTTGCGTGGTGGGGCTGGATTAATCCTTATATCCCCTGTGTGTTCCCAGTGCTGGTGTTTGTTGTCAGTGAAAAAAGTATCAAGGGTCTTGTTTTGCTGTATTGGCTACAAACTGCTTATAATGTGCCGGCATCACTGCTTGTGGGGGTGAACCGGTACCTGTTTACTGCCTGGGCTTTTGTTAGGGGTCTCACCCCCTATATGGGTGAGCCAGGGGAAGAGATCCTCTCGGTTTTTGAGAGTTTCAGCTATCCCTGGAGCACCCAGGCCAGTGTGTTTGCGGCACTGTGCTTTCTAAATGTTTGTCAAATCTTGTTTTGGGCCACGCGGTACTTCTCCAATAACGGCACCACCCAGAAACGTGCCCCGAGGGCAGATAGTTATAAATGGCAAGGTGTGTGGGAGAAGATGGGCAAGTGCCTGGGTCAGTGGCCACCTCCAATGCTTTGGGATTTCACTCCCGAAAAAGTGCAGAGTCCTGATAAACTGGTGGAGTGTTTGGAAAAGGTGTGCTGCCAGTCTGACACACCCCGGGAGACACAACTCGCTGCGATGTGCTGGGGGCTTGCCCATGCCTACGGTGTCATCTTTAACACTGTTCACTGCCCTCAAGGGGGAGAAAGGGCTGCAGGATCTGAAAGTGAACCTACGGGTGCAGCAGCTGGGCCAGGGGGACAGGCAGTGCCAGTAGCAGTCGCCTCCACCAGCACAGCAGCTGGGCCAGAGGGACAAGCAGTGCCAGTATCAGTTGCCCCAATACGGAAAACCAAATATACCAAAAAATCCCCTCGCAGTGTACAGAGTGATGATGAACCAGGCCCATTACGAGAGCAGGAGGAAGAGCCGGAGGTAACCATCCGATCTCTATCCCTGAGTGAGTTGCGAGAAATGTGGAAGGATTTCAGCCACCTTCCAGGAGAGCGGATTTTCACCTGGCTGCTCCGATGCTGGGATAGTGGAGCTTCTGGTTTTTGAATTGGAGGGGAGAGAGGCCAAGCAGGTGGGACCTTTAGCCAAGCAGGCTGGTATTGACAAGGCAATAGGGAAACAGGCTCAAACCCTCAGCCTGTGGAGGCGACTCCTGCTCAGTGTGAGGGAGATGCACCCATACAAGGATGATGTTCTATGTCGGTTAGGCAAGTGGACCGACATGGAGAAAGGCATCCAAAACCTCAGGGAAATGGCTGTGTTTGACATGATCTATGGTGATCTGAATGATGAGCAGTCACCCATGGATCCAGATCAGGCCCCTTGCACACAGCTGATGTGGCAGAAGTTCCTGCAAAGTGGACCAGAGGCACATTCCAAAGCATTAGCAGTAGCGTCCTGGTGGCGAGACACCCAGACTCAGACAGTGGATGAAGTGATTGGCCAGCTCCGGCACTATGAGGGAAGTCTCCCTTCCTCCCAACATGCATGGTTTTCAGCTGTAGAGGAACTGTCTCAGAGGCTCCAGAAAGTGGAAGAGGACATGTCCTACGTTCCACCTGCACGGGCCGATGTCTCAGCCATTAGAAGCAGGCGTTTCCCCACCCAAGAGAAGGGCAGTAGAAGGTACACACCATGGGGCACCCTGTGGTTCTTCCTCCACGACCATGGGGAAAACATGAGAAGGTGGCATGGACAGCCCACTTCCGCCCTAGCTGCACGAGTACAGCAGCTGACAGGGAAGACCACCATGAAAGGGGAGTCTTCCAAGAGAGATGCAGCTCCAGTGTCTAGTCGGAAATCCCCCAGACAGAATAGAATGGCCAACATTATGCTTGACCCTCTTGAGGGGACCACTAAGTCATTCTTGCAGGAGTCACTCTTAGATCAAGTGAGTGATAGTGAGCAGGATTAGAGGGGCCCTGCCTCCAGCCAGGTGGAGGAAAGGGATAATCGGATTTACTGGAAGGTGTGGATCCGATGGCCTGGCACATCGGACCCACAAGAATATAAGGCCTTGGTAGACACTGGCGCACAGTGCACCCTGATGCCATCAAGCCACAGTGGGGTTGAATCCATCTGCATCTCCGGAGTGACAGGGGGATCCCAACAGCTGACTCTATTAGAAGCTGAAGTGAGCTTAACTGGGAAGGACTGGCATAAGCACCCCAATGTGACTGGCCCAGATGCCCTGTGCATCCTAGGTATAGACTACCTCAGGAGAGGGTACTTTAAAGACCCAAAAGGGTACCGGTGGGCCTTTGGTATAGCTGCCCTGGAGGAGGTTGAGCAATTGTCCACTTTACCCGGCCTCTCAGAGGATCCCTCGGTGGTGGGGTTCCTTAAGGTTGAAGAGCAGCGAGTGCCAATTGCTACCAAGACGGTGCACCGGCGGCAGTACCGCACTAACCGAGATTCCCTGGTCCCCATCCATCAGCTGATCCGTCGACTAGAAAGCCAGAAGGTGATCAGCAAGACTCACTCACCTTTCAACAGCCCTATATGGCCAGTGAGAAAACCTAATGGCGAATGAAGACTGACCGTGGACTACCGTGGCCTGAATGAAGTTACGCCAGCGATGAGTGCTGCAGTGCCGGACATGCTAGAGCTCCAGTATGAGCTGGAGTCGAAGGCAGCCAAGTGGTACGCCACGATTGACATCGCTAATGCTTTTTTCTCCATCCCAATAGCACCAGAGTGCAGGCCACAGTTTGCATTCACTTGGAGGGGTATCCAGTACACCTGGAATCGATTGCCCCAGGGGTGGAAACACAGCTCCACCATTTGCCATAGACTGGTCCATACTGCACTGGAGAAAGGTGGGGCTCCAGAACACCTGCAGTTCATTGATGATATCATTGTATGGGGGGACACAGCTGAGGAAGTCTTTGAGAAAGGAAAGAAGGTAATTGAAATCCTCCTGAAGGCTGGTTTTGCCATCAAGCGACAGAAAGTTAAGGGGCCTGGAAGGGAGATTCAGTTCCTAGGAATAAAATGGCAAGATGGGCGTCGCCACATCCCAATGGAGGTGATAAACAAGATAACAGCCATGGCCCCACCAACCACTAAAAAGGAGACTCAGTCTTTCCTGGGTGCTGTGGGGTTCTGGAAGATGCACATCCCAAACTACAGCCTGATTGTGAGCCCTCTCTACCACGTAACCCGCAAGAAGAACGATTTTGAATGGGGCCCAGAGCAACAACAAGCCTTTGACCAAATTAAGCGGGAGATTACCCAGGCAGTAGCCCTTGGGCCAGTCCGGACAGGGCAGGAGATTAAGAATGTGCTCTACACCGCAGCCGGGGAGAATGGCCCTTCCTGGAGCCTTTGGCAGAGAGCAGATGGGGAATCCCGAGGCCGGCCTCTAGGCTTTTGGAGCCGGGGATACAAAGGCTCTGAAGCTAACTATACCCTGACTGAGAAGGAGATACTGGCAGTGTACAAAGGAGTTCGAGCTGCCTCAGAAGTGGTCGGCACTGAGACACAGCTCCTCCTGGCACCCCGACTGCCGGTGCTGGGATGGATGTTCAAAGGAAAGGTTCTCTCCACACATCATGCAACAGATGCCACATGGAGTAAATGGGTTGCGTTGATAACACAACGGGCTCGAATAGGGAACCTCGACCCCCCAGGATTAGTACAAATGATCATGAACTGGCCAGAGAGCCAAGATTCTGGGATGTCACCAGAACAAGAGGTGAAACGTGCTGAGGAGGCCCCACCATATAATGAGCTGCCAGAGGAAGAAAAGCAATATGCCCTGTTCACTGATGGGTCTTGCCGCATTGTGGGAAAACATCGATGATGGAAGGCTGCGGTGTGGTATCCCACACAACGAACCACTGAAGCTGTTGAGGGACAAGGTGAATCGAGCCAGTTCGCAGAGGTGAAAGCCACCCAATTGGCCTTGGAGATTGCTGAGCGAGAAAAGTGGCCGAGGTTCTATCTCTACACTGACTCATGGGTTGTGGCAAGTGCCCTGTGGATGTGGTTGCAGCAATGGAAACAGAACAACTGGCAACGCAAGGGCAGACCCATCTGGGCCGCTGAAGTATGGCAGGACATTGCATCCCGGGTGGAGAACCTCGTTGTGAAGGTGCGCCATGTGGACGCCCATATACCCAAGAGTCGAGCCACGGATGAACATCAACATAACCAGCAGGCGGACCCAGCTGCTAAGATCGAGGTGGCTCAGGTGGACTTGGACTGGCAGCGTAAAGGTGAACTGTTCATAGCCCGGTGGGCCCATGAGACCTCGGGCCACCAAGGCAGAGATGCAACATATAGGTGGGCTTGAGATCGAGGGGTGGACCTCACCATTGACACCATCGCAGAGATCATCCATGGATGTGAGACGTGTGCTGCAATCAAACAAGCCAAATGGGTGAAGCCCCAGCGGAATGGAGATTGATGGATGAAATATAAATATGGAGAGGCCTGGCAGATCGACTACATCACACTGCCACAGACCCGCCAAGGCAAGCGCCATGTGCTCGCAATGGTGGAAGCAACCACTGGATGGCTCAAAACTTATCCAGTGTCCCACGCCACCGCCCGGAACACCATCCTGGGCCTTGAAGACCGAGTCCTGTGGCGACACGGCACCCCAGAGAGGATTGAGTCGGACAATGGGACTCACTTCCGAAATAACCTCATAGATGCCTGGGCAGAAGAACACGGCATCAAGTGGGTCTACCACATCCCCTACCACGCACCAGCCTCCGGGAAGATCGAGCACTACAATGGACTGTTAAAAACTACATTGAGAGCAATGGGGGGTGGAACCTTCAAACACTGGGACACACATCTGACAAAGGCCACTTGGTTAGTGAACACAAGAGGATCTGCCAATCCAGCTGGCCCAGCTCAGTCAAAACTTCCACATGTTGTAGACAGGGATAAAGTCCCTGTGGTGCGCATGAGGGACCTGCTGGGAAAAATGGTCTGGGTTAGTCCTGCGCCGGGCAAAGGCAAACCCATCCACGGGGTTGTTTTTGCTCAAGGACCTGGGTGCACCTGGTGGGTGATGCAGAAGGATGGAGAGGTCCGATGCGTACCACAAGGGGACTTGATTGTGGGTGAAAACACACTGTGAATTATACTGTGCTTTTGTTAATTTTTCTTTGTTATTGGTGATTGCTAAATGGCAGCTGGTCGTGATGCAGATGGTATAGAATAAAGGGGTGGATTATGTCCTGGTTTAGCCAGGATAGGGTTAAGTTTCCCCAGCAGTGGGGAGGGAGCTCTAGCCGGGTTATTCAATACCATGCTGATGTTACGTCCGGGCGCCCAAGCGCGGGAGAATCGGTGAACGCTCGTGTTTGTGGTCACTCTCCTCACTGCTGTATCGGTACATTCTTTGTTCTGTTTATTGTTATTACTGTTATTGCTATTGTTACTGTTCTTGTTGTTTGGTTTGTTGCTGTTACACTGTTGTATTAAACCTCTCTTTATCTCAGCCCCAGGGTTTGTATTTCACTCTCTCCCTGTCCGGTTGGAGGGTAGGGGAAGGCCAGCGGCAGCGTGGTCTCGGATCCTGGCAGGGCCTAGACCACCACACTTTCCAACTCTGTGTGCATGTGTGTGTGTATAAAACACACTAACTGAAATACACAGACAAGAAAAGGTGCCTGCAATCCTACCAGCACAGAACTGTTTGTCTATCTTCATGCATGGCAGTAGGCGGGGGGGTGGGTGGGCAGGGGAAAGAAAGAAGGAAGGAAGTAAGGAAGGAGGAAAGAAGAAGAAAAGAAAGGAAGACCATCACTCTAAGGAAAAAGAAAAAAAGAGAGGAGAGGAGAGGAGAGGGGAGGGGAGGGGAGGGGAGGGGAGGAGAGGAGAGGAGAGGAGAGGAGAGGAGAGGAGAGGAGAGGAGAGGAGAGGAGAGGAGAGGAGAGGAGAGGAGAGGAGAGGAGAGGAGAGGAGAGGAGAGGGGAGGAGAGGGGAGGGGAGGGGAGGGGAGGGGAGGAGAGGGGAGGGGAGGAGAGGAGAGGAGAGGAGAGGAGAGGAGAGGAGAGGAGAGGAGAGGAGAGGAGAGGAGAGGAGAGGAGAGGAGAGGAGAGGAGAGGAGAGGAGAGGAGAGGAGAGGAGAGGAGAGGAGAGGAGAGGGGAGGAGAGGAGAGGAGAGGGGAGGGGAGGAGAGGGGAGGGGAGGGGAGGAGAGGGGAGGGGAGGGGAGGGGAGGGGAGGGGAGGAGAGGGGAGGGGAGGGGAGGGGAGGGGAGGGGAGGAGAGGAGAGGAGAGGAGAGGAGAGGAGAGGAGAGGAGAGGAGAGGAGAGGAGAGGAGAGGAGAGGAGAGGAGAGGAGAGGAGAGGAGAGGAGAGGAGAGGAGAGGAGAGGAGAGGAGAGGAGAGGAGAGGAGAGGAGAGGAGAGGAGAGGAGAGGAGAGGAGAGGAGAGGAGAGGAGAGGAGAGGAGAGGCCTTCCTTAAATTAGCTTTCTCTTTAAAATTTGGTTATAGCAGAATGATCCCCTCTTCAGCCTGGAAGAGACATAACTGAGGCAGGAGGTAATAGAGGTCTATAAAACTTTCAGTAGCATGAAGAAACTGAAAGATATGGAGCAGATGATCAGTGAATGACTAGTTGATGTCCTTCTAGCATAGGAATTGGGGAATATCATGTGAAATTAGCATGTAGTGGGTTCAAAATACAGAATGGGAGTTGATTCTTCACACAGTACTTAATGAAACACTCTGCTTCTAGATACAGGTCCAAAAGCTCTTGGAGAATTCAAGAAAGAAAAGTCTACCCAATGCTCCTAACTGCAAAGAGCTCACCTCAGAAAATGCCTGAGCCTGAATTTGCTGAAAGAATGCTGTCAGGACCTAGCAAAATGTTTTTGTCTTCCTCTTACACCTTAGTTTGAGCATCTATTTACAGCCAGTGTTTGAGAAGAAGCTGCTGGATTAGATGGATTTTTGGTCTGAGTCAGTAAAGCTCTTCTTAGAAAAGCTGGGCATTTGCTTAGGTGAATAAATTGGAGACAAAACCAGTAAATAATCATGAGACCTGAAGACTAGAGTAATAAAGTGGTTGACCCTGTAATTATGGGCACATTCCTGCAACTTGCTTAGATAAATCCTGCTCCCGTGTATGGTATATATCCTGTTGGGGAAGGCGAGACTGGGGAATAGAGTCTTGAATTAGGTATTATACTTTATTAAGGCAGCTGAATGCTTTAGATTGGTGTGGCAGGTGCATCCGCCCAGTGAAAACAGAGCTTCCTGGCTGCTGAAACGTGGCAGTTTCTGGCTGTCTTTGTTTTCAAGGTCTCGCGGTAGCTGAGACCTTTGACCAATGGGAGCCGCTATTGACTACAGGTCAGATTCGGTCTGGGTATAAACGGAGTCCCTTGGGGGAGCCATTTTGAGCTCGTCCCCTGGAGTTGCACGCTGCGGTCAGGACTCTCCCCTTGGGTTCGGGACGCCGCCCAGGGAAACTCCTCGAGGTGCCTTGGGTCGGGACGCTGCCCTGAGCAGGTCCTCGAGGTTGAGAGCCCTCACTTTCTAGGTGAGTGATAGAGTGTTTGGGGTTGTCGTTAAACCCTAGGTAGTGAAGCTGTGTTTACGTTTGGGGTTGTTGTTAAACCCCTGGTGTGTGACGCTTTGTTTTACTTTTCGGTTCCCGTTAAACCCCAGGAAGTGAAGTTTGCGTTTGGGGTTGTTGTTAAACCCCTGGGGAGTGAAGCTTTGTGAAATATTTCGGGTTATTGTTAAACCCCAGAAAGTTATTCTGTTCTCCTCTTGCGTACATTCGGATCTGTAATCTACGGAGAGCTGACTGGTGGTTTTATGAAAAAAATAAATCTATTTATTTTTTTAAATTGGTGGTGGGTTGCTTATTTGGAAGCCTCCATAACAATTGGCGTAGTCGGCAGGATGTCCATAGAGGAGTTGTTACAGAAATATAGTCGAACAGCTTCCCCCGCTGAACAGCCTGCTCGCAGAGAGTTTGAATCACCCCAAGATAAACCAGGTTGATTTTATGAGTCAGGAAGGAATGATCTCTGGCGGAAGGCATTGGCACTGGGGGTGCCCCGGGCTGGGTTGCATGGGCAATCTACTGATAATATCTTAAAGTTGGTGGAATTGCTGGAGGGGAAAACTCGAGAACAAAGGGAAACACAGGTAACTGTACTCCCTCAGGAAGGGAAAATTAACCCTTTTGTGGCATCGAGGGGGGAGTTGAGAGAGTCAAAAAAACTAGTAGCTGCGGTTTGGGGATCGGGCTGCCCACTCCGCATGGTGAATTCCTGCCAATGGTCCACTGATAAGGAACCTTACATATATATTCCTGTGGGTCCTAAACGGATAAGTTTGGAGTTTTCAATTGACACAGGGGCTCAAGTTAGTGTTTTAAATAGATAACAAGCTACTGAGTTAGGACTTAAACCATCGAGGAAATTTACAAATATAGTAGGTGTGACGGGGGCAATAGAAAAATGTCCCCTAGTGAGAACACAATTTTGGTTACCAGGGAGAAAAAGGATGACAGTGTTGGAAGTGGCTTTAAATCCTTGTAAAGGAAATATACTGGGGTTTGATGTTTTGGCAGGTAAACAGTGGTGTTTGCCAGATGGCAGAGTGTGGAGTTTTGGAGGTAGGGGTATAGGAACTGTTCATGTAAAAACTTTGCAGGTTGCTCTTTTATTACCACAATCTAAAGTGACCTGTGTTTTACAGTGTTCACTGCCAACTGCTGCTAAACAGGGTATTTTAGAGGTGATTAATGATCTTGAAAAAGGAGGAATTATAAGTCGAACACATTCCCCTTGTAATTCTCTAGTTTGGCCAGTCCGTAAGCCAGATGGGCATTGGCGGTTAACAATTGATTATCGGAGATTGAACAGCAATACTCCACCTTTAACAGCTGCTGTCCCAAATATATCGTCAGTAGTAGCAGCAATACAGGTAGCTGCTCATTTATGGATGGCTGCTTTAGATGTTAAAGATATGTTTTTTATGATTCCTCTGAGAGATGAAGATAAGCCTCAGTTTGCTTTTACCTGGGAGGGGATTCAATGTACTTTCAATTGACTCCCACAAGGGTATAAACATTCTCCCACTATTGCTCATAATGCTTTGGCCAAGCTTCTTGATATGGTGGAGATGCTGTCGGGTGTTCATATATATCAGTATATAGATGATATATTGGTGGGTGGAAATACTAAAGAACAGGTAGGACAAGTGGCTGAGATTATTTGGGACCTGTTAACTAAAAATGGGTTAGATATTCCATCTTTTAAGTGCCAAGGTCCCGGACAAGAAATTAAATTTTTAGGAGCTTGGTGGGTGGCTGGAGCAATTGTAGTACCTGATGATATTTTATCAGTTATTGAGAAGGGACAGATAGCAGGTAATAAGGTAGAACTGCAGCAACTGTTGGGTTATTGGAGGAAGCATATACCAGGGTCTTTGGTAATTGCCTGCCCTTTATATGATTTGCTTCGGAAAAATAGAGTATGGGACTGGATGTTACAGTATACAGAGGCCCTGAATGTTTTAAAGGATGAACTTAAAACTTATCAGAAGTTGGGGCCCTTAAATCTACAGGATTTGTTGAGAGTGGAGTGGGGATTTGCAGAACACGCCTCTTATTGTGGTGTGTTCCAGAAGGGACCACAAGGACCGGTTAGACCTTTGTTATTTTCTTCCACTTCATTTAAGGAGGCTGAACAGCGGTATACAGAGTGGGTAAAGGGCCATGCAAGACATGGAACCCCTGCTGCAAAATGGAATCAACAAGTAGATCATTTGGCCCAAATTAGGGTAGTTGATAGTGACAAAGGAGATTGGGATCGGCTGGTTGAGTGGCTACATATTAAGCGAGGTCACTCAGGGAAAATAGATCTTTATTATGGGTGTCGGTCCCGGGGATGGCCTGTGCCAATGAAGATGTGTGAAGCAATTCTTATGGCTTGTCCACAATGTCAAGTGAGACTTAAGATTAACCATCCAAATCAAGCACCAGCCCAACATATTAAAGAAGGTAAGGCACTTTGGAGCACCTGGCAAGTTGATTATGTTGGTCCTTTAAAGCCATCTCATGGAAGAAGGTACATCTTGGTGGGAGTAGGGGTGGTATCGGGACTAACTATGGCTACAGCTGTTAATGTAGCTACTGGAGGCCAAACAATCCGAGTTTTAAGAGGATGGTTTGGCATTTTGCCCATTTCTGAATGTATTCAGAGTGATAATGGGTCACATTTTACAGCTGCAGTGGTGCAAGACTGGGCACGAGGGGAAGGTATCGAGTGGGTGTTTTATACACCATATTACCCTCAAGCCAATGGCATGGTTGAGCGATATGTATGCCAGCCTGTCATGGTGAAGTTGCTCTTAGTTGGCATTGTGTCTATGATCCTGGTAGAATCTAGGGGTTTATATGCCTGGGAGGCTTTAGATAAAGGTGGGAAAACCCACCGAATTAGTGTCCAATGGATAATCCCTGATTTTTAACTTGATGCCCGGGTTTTGATCCGAGGCCTAGTTTTGTTTTTTTTATTAGGACCTCGGAGGAATGGATGATGTCGACATCCTGCCTGGCTGTGGGGATCCATATGGACAATCAAGACTCGGATGACAACGGGGTGGTGAAGGAGTCTTGTGAAATTGACAGCCCTCAGAAGAATATGATTGGACTTGGTGTTGTTATATTGGGCATTGATTGATGTTTGAATTTTTTTTTTTGTTAGAATGGTTAATCAGCCTTTTCAGTTTTGATTATATAATTACCTAGGGATGACAATCCATAATGAGCATGAAGACTCACCGGACCGCGCTCCCTTTTAACCTTGGAGGCAAGAGGTGACTGCTCCACAACTTCAAGGAAACCAGCCGAATCATGACTGTAGTCATGGGGTGGATTGTGGCAGGTGCATCCGCCCAGTGAAAACAGAGCTTCCTGGCTGCTGAAACGTGGCAGTTTCTGGCTGTCTTTGTTTTCAAGGTCTCGCGGTAGCTGAGACCTTTGACCAATGGGAGCCGCTATTGACTACAGGTCAGATTCGGTCTGGGTATAAACGGAGTCCCCTGGGGGAGCCATTTTGAGCTCGTCCCCTGGAGTTGCACGCTGCGGTCAGGAGTCTCCCCTTGGGTTCGGGACGCCGCCCAGGGAAACTCCTCGAGGTGCCTTGGGTTGAGATGCTGCCCTGAGCAGGTCCTCGAGGTTGAGAGCCCTCACTTTCTAGGTGAGTGATAGAGCGTTTGGGGTTGTCGTTAAACCCTAGGTAGTGAAGCTGTGTTTACGTTTGGGGTTGTCGTTAAACCCCTGGTGTGTGAGGCTTTGTTTTACTTTTCGGTTCCTGTTAAACCCCAGGAAGTGAAGTTTGCGTTTAGGGTTGTCGTTAAACCCCTGGGGAGTGAAGCTTTGTGAAGTATTTCGGGTTATTGTTAAACCCCAGAAAGTTATTCTGTTCTCCTCTTGCGTACATTCGGATCTGTAATCTACGGAGAGCTGACTGGTGGTTTTATGAAAAAAATAAATCTATTTATTTTTTTAAATTGGTGGTGGGTTGCTTATTTGGAAGCCTCCATAACAATTGGCGTAGTCGGCAGGATGTCCATAGAGGAGTTGTTACAGAAATATAGTCGAACAGCTTCCCCCGCTGAACAGCCTGCTCGCAGAGAGTTTGAATCACCCCAAGATAAACCAGGTTGATTTTATGAGTCAGGAAGGAATGATCTCTGGCGGAAGGCATTGGCACTGGGGGTGCCCCGGGCTGGGTTGCATGGGCAATCTACTGATAATATCTTAAAGTTGGTGGAATTGCTGGAGGGGAAAACTCGAGAACAAAGGGAAACACAGGTAACTGTACTCCCTCAGGAAGGGAAAATTAACCCTTTTGTGGCATCGAGGGGGGAGTTGAGAGAGTCAAAAAAACTAGTAGCTGCGGTTTGGGGATCGGGCTGCCCACTCCGCATGGTGAATTCCTGCCAATGGTCCACTGATAAGGAACCTTACATATATATTCCTGTGGGTCCTAAACGGATAAGTTTGGAGTTTTCAATTGACACAGGGGCTCAAGTTAGTGTTTTAAATAGATAACAAGCTACTGAGTTAGGACTTAAACCATCGAGGAAATTTACAAATATAGTAGGTGTGACGGGGGCAATAGAAAAATGTCCCCTAGTGAGAACACAATTTTGGTTACCAGGGAGAAAAAGGATGACAGTGTTGGAAGTGGCTTTAAATCCTTGTAAAGGAAATATACTGGGGTTTGATGTTTTGGCAGGTAAACAGTGGTGTTTGCCAGATGGCAGAGTGTGGAGTTTTGGAGGTAGGGGTATAGGAACTGTTCATGTAAAAACTTTGCAGGTTGCTCTTTTATTACCACAATCTAAAGTGACCTGTGTTTTACAGTGTTCACTGCCAACTGCTGCTAAACAGGGTATTTTAGAGGTGATTAATGATCTTGAAAAAGGAGGAATTATAAGTCGAACACATTCCCCTTGTAATTCTCTAGTTTGGCCAGTCCGTAAGCCAGATGGGCATTGGCGGTTAACAATTGATTATCGGAGATTGAACAGCAATACTCCACCTTTAACAGCTGCTGTCCCAAATATATCGTCAGTAGTAGCAGCAATACAGGTAGCTGCTCATTTATGGATGGCTGCTTTAGATGTTAAAGATATGTTTTTTATGATTCCTCTGAGAGATGAAGATAAGCCTCAGTTTGCTTTTACCTGGGAGGGGATTCAATGTACTTTCAATTGACTCCCACAAGGGTATAAACATTCTCCCACTATTGCTCATAATGCTTTGGCCAAGCTTCTTGATATGGTGGAGATGCTGTCGGGTGTTCATATATATCAGTATATAGATGATATATTGGTGGGTGGAAATACTAAAGAACAGGTAGGACAAGTGGCTGAGATTATTTGGGACCTGTTAACTAAAAATGGGTTAGATATTCCATCTTTTAAGTGCCAAGGTCCCGGACAAGAAATTAAATTTTTAGGAGCTTGGTGGGTGGCTGGAGCAATTGTAGTACCTGATGATATTTTATCAGTTATTGAGAAGGGACAGATAGCAGGTAATAAGGTAGAACTGCAGCAACTGTTGGGTTATTGGAGGAAGCATATACCAGGGTCTTTGGTAATTGCCTGCCCTTTATATGATTTGCTTCGGAAAAATAGAGTATGGGACTGGATGTTACAGTATACAGAGGCCCTGAATGTTTTAAAGGATGAACTTAAAACTTATCAGAAGTTGGGGCCCTTAAATCTACAGGATTTGTTGAGAGTGGAGTGGGGATTTGCAGAACACGCCTCTTATTGTGGTGTGTTCCAGAAGGGACCACAAGGACCGGTTAGACCTTTGTTATTTTCTTCCACTTCATTTAAGGAGGCTGAACAGCGGTATACAGAGTGGGTAAAGGGCCATGCAAGACATGGAACCCCTGCTGCAAAATGGAATCAACAAGTAGATCATTTGGCCCAAATTAGGGTAGTTGATAGTGACAAAGGAGATTGGGATCGGCTGGTTGAGTGGCTACATATTAAGCGAGGTCACTCAGGGAAAATAGATCTTTATTATGGGTGTCGGTCCCGGGGATGGCCTGTGCCAATGAAGATGTGTGAAGCAATTCTTATGGCTTGTCCACAATGTCAAGTGAGACTTAAGATTAACCATCCAAATCAAGCACCAGCCCAACATATTAAAGAAGGTAAGGCACTTTGGAGCACCTGGCAAGTTGATTATGTTGGTCCTTTAAAGCCATCTCATGGAAGAAGGTACATCTTGGTGGGAGTAGGGGTGGTATCGGGACTAACTATGGCTACAGCTGTTAATGTAGCTACTGGAGGCCAAACAATCCGAGTTTTAAGAGGATGGTTTGGCATTTTGCCCATTTCTGAATGTATTCAGAGTGATAATGGGTCACATTTTACAGCTGCAGTGGTGCAAGACTGGGCACGAGGGGAAGGTATCGAGTGGGTGTTTTATACACCATATTACCCTCAAGCCAATGGCATGGTTGAGCGATATGTATGCCAGCCTGTCATGGTGAAGTTGCTCTTAGTTGGCATTGTGTCTATGATCCTGGTAGAATCTAGGGGTTTATATGCCTGGGAGGCTTTAGATAAAGGTGGGAAAACCCACCGAATTAGTGTCCAATGGATAATCCCTGATTTTTAACTTGATGCCCGGGTTTTGATCCGAGGCCTAGTTTTGTTTTTTTTATTAGGACCTCGGAGGAATGGATGATGTCGACATCCTGCCTGGCTGTGGGGATCCATATGGACAATCAAGACTCGGATGACAACGGGGTGGTGAAGGAGTCTTGTGAAATTGACAGCCCTCAGAAGAATATGATTGGACTTGGTGTTGTTATATTGGGCATTGATTGATGTTTGAATTTTTTTTTTTGTTAGAATGGTTAATCAGCCTTTTCAGTTTTGATTATATAATTACCTAGGGATGACAATCCATAATGAGCATGAAGACTCACCGGACCGCGCTCCCTTTTAACCTTGGAGGCAAGAGGTGACTGCTCCACAACTTCAAGGAAACCAGCCGAATCATGACTGTAGTCATGGGGTGGATTGTGGCAGGTGCATCCGCCCAGTGAAAACAGAGCTTCCTGGCTGCTGAAACGTGGCAGTTTCTGGCTGTCTTTGTTTTCAAGGTCTCGCGGTAGCTGAGACCTTTGACCAATGGGAGCCGCTATTGACTACAGGTCAGATTCGGTCTGGGTATAAACGGAGTCCCCTGGGGGAGCCATTTTGAGCTCGTCCCCTGGAGTTGCACGCTGCGGTCAGGAGTCTCCCCTTGGGTTCGGGACGCCGCCCAGGGAAACTCCTCGAGGTGCCTTGGGTTGAGATGCTGCCCTGAGCAGGTCCTCGAGGTTGAGAGCCCTCACTTTCTAGGTGAGTGATAGAGCGTTTGGGGTTGTCGTTAAACCCTAGGTAGTGAAGCTGTGTTTACGTTTGGGGTTGTCGTTAAACCCCTGGTGTGTGAGGCTTTGTTTTACTTTTCGGTTCCTGTTAAACCCCAGGAAGTGAAGTTTGCGTTTAGGGTTGTCGTTAAACCCCTGGGGAGTGAAGCTTTGTGAAGTATTTCGGGTTATTGTTAAACCCCAGAAAGTTATTCTGTTCTCCTCTTGCGTACATTCGGATCTGTAATCTACGGAGAGCTGACTGGTGGTTTTATGAAAAAAATAAATCTATTTATTTTTTTAAATTGGTGGTGGGTTGCTTATTTGGAAGCCTCCATAACAATTGGCGTAGTCGGCAGGATGTCCATAGAGGAGTTGTTACAGAAATATAGTCGAACAGCTTCCCCCGCTGAACAGCCTGCTCGCAGAGAGTTTGAATCACCCCAAGATAAACCAGGTTGATTTTATGAGTCAGGAAGGAATGATCTCTGGCGGAAGGCATTGGCACTGGGGGTGCCCCGGGCTGGGTTGCATGGGCAATCTACTGATAATATCTTAAAGTTGGTGGAATTGCTGGAGGGGAAAACTCGAGAACAAAGGGAAACACAGGTAACTGTACTCCCTCAGGAAGGGAAAATTAACCCTTTTGTGGCATCGAGGGGGGAGTTGAGAGAGTCAAAAAAACTAGTAGCTGCGGTTTGGGGATCGGGCTGCCCACTCCGCATGGTGAATTCCTGCCAATGGTCCACTGATAAGGAACCTTACATATATATTCCTGTGGGTCCTAAACGGATAAGTTTGGAGTTTTCAATTGACACAGGGGCTCAAGTTAGTGTTTTAAATAGATAACAAGCTACTGAGTTAGGACTTAAACCATCGAGGAAATTTACAAATATAGTAGGTGTGACGGGGGCAATAGAAAAATGTCCCCTAGTGAGAACACAATTTTGGTTACCAGGGAGAAAAAGGATGACAGTGTTGGAAGTGGCTTTAAATCCTTGTAAAGGAAATATACTGGGGTTTGATGTTTTGGCAGGTAAACAGTGGTGTTTGCCAGATGGCAGAGTGTGGAGTTTTGGAGGTAGGGGTATAGGAACTGTTCATGTAAAAACTTTGCAGGTTGCTCTTTTATTACCACAATCTAAAGTGACCTGTGTTTTACAGTGTTCACTGCCAACTGCTGCTAAACAGGGTATTTTAGAGGTGATTAATGATCTTGAAAAAGGAGGAATTATAAGTCGAACACATTCCCCTTGTAATTCTCTAGTTTGGCCAGTCCGTAAGCCAGATGGGCATTGGCGGTTAACAATTGATTATCGGAGATTGAACAGCAATACTCCACCTTTAACAGCTGCTGTCCCAAATATATCGTCAGTAGTAGCAGCAATACAGGTAGCTGCTCATTTATGGATGGCTGCTTTAGATGTTAAAGATATGTTTTTTATGATTCCTCTGAGAGATGAAGATAAGCCTCAGTTTGCTTTTACCTGGGAGGGGATTCAATGTACTTTCAATTGACTCCCACAAGGGTATAAACATTCTCCCACTATTGCTCATAATGCTTTGGCCAAGCTTCTTGATATGGTGGAGATGCTGTCGGGTGTTCATATATATCAGTATATAGATGATATATTGGTGGGTGGAAATACTAAAGAACAGGTAGGACAAGTGGCTGAGATTATTTGGGACCTGTTAACTAAAAATGGGTTAGATATTCCATCTTTTAAGTGCCAAGGTCCCGGACAAGAAATTAAATTTTTAGGAGCTTGGTGGGTGGCTGGAGCAATTGTAGTACCTGATGATATTTTATCAGTTATTGAGAAGGGACAGATAGCAGGTAATAAGGTAGAACTGCAGCAACTGTTGGGTTATTGGAGGAAGCATATACCAGGGTCTTTGGTAATTGCCTGCCCTTTATATGATTTGCTTCGGAAAAATAGAGTATGGGACTGGATGTTACAGTATACAGAGGCCCTGAATGTTTTAAAGGATGAACTTAAAACTTATCAGAAGTTGGGGCCCTTAAATCTACAGGATTTGTTGAGAGTGGAGTGGGGATTTGCAGAACACGCCTCTTATTGTGGTGTGTTCCAGAAGGGACCACAAGGACCGGTTAGACCTTTGTTATTTTCTTCCACTTCATTTAAGGAGGCTGAACAGCGGTATACAGAGTGGGTAAAGGGCCATGCAAGACATGGAACCCCTGCTGCAAAATGGAATCAACAAGTAGATCATTTGGCCCAAATTAGGGTAGTTGATAGTGACAAAGGAGATTGGGATCGGCTGGTTGAGTGGCTACATATTAAGCGAGGTCACTCAGGGAAAATAGATCTTTATTATGGGTGTCGGTCCCGGGGATGGCCTGTGCCAATGAAGATGTGTGAAGCAATTCTTATGGCTTGTCCACAATGTCAAGTGAGACTTAAGATTAACCATCCAAATCAAGCACCAGCCCAACATATTAAAGAAGGTAAGGCACTTTGGAGCACCTGGCAAGTTGATTATGTTGGTCCTTTAAAGCCATCTCATGGAAGAAGGTACATCTTGGTGGGAGTAGGGGTGGTATCGGGACTAACTATGGCTACAGCTGTTAATGTAGCTACTGGAGGCCAAACAATCCGAGTTTTAAGAGGATGGTTTGGCATTTTGCCCATTTCTGAATGTATTCAGAGTGATAATGGGTCACATTTTACAGCTGCAGTGGTGCAAGACTGGGCACGAGGGGAAGGTATCGAGTGGGTGTTTTATACACCATATTACCCTCAAGCCAATGGCATGGTTGAGCGATATGTATGCCAGCCTGTCATGGTGAAGTTGCTCTTAGTTGGCATTGTGTCTATGATCCTGGTAGAATCTAGGGGTTTATATGCCTGGGAGGCTTTAGATAAAGGTGGGAAAACCCACCGAATTAGTGTCCAATGGATAATCCCTGATTTTTAACTTGATGCCCGGGTTTTGATCCGAGGCCTAGTTTTGTTTTTTTTATTAGGACCTCGGAGGAATGGATGATGTCGACATCCTGCCTGGCTGTGGGGATCCATATGGACAATCAAGACTCGGATGACAACGGGGTGGTGAAGGAGTCTTGTGAAATTGACAGCCCTCAGAAGAATATGATTGGACTTGGTGTTGTTATATTGGGCATTGATTGATGTTTGAATTTTTTTTTTTGTTAGAATGGTTAATCAGCCTTTTCAGTTTTGATTATATAATTACCTAGGGATGACAATCCATAATGAGCATGAAGACTCACCGGACCGCGCTCCCTTTTAACCTTGGAGGCAAGAGGTGACTGCTCCACAACTTCAAGGAAACCAGCCGAATCATGACTGTAGTCATGGGGTGGATTGTGGCAGGTGCATCCGCCCAGTGAAAACAGAGCTTCCTGGCTGCTGAAACGTGGCAGTTTCTGGCTGTCTTTGTTTTCAAGGTCTCGCGGTAGCTGAGACCTTTGACCAATGGGAGCCGCTATTGACTACAGGTCAGATTCGGTCTGGGTATAAACGGAGTCCCCTGGGGGAGCCATTTTGAGCTCGTCCCCTGGAGTTGCACGCTGCGGTCAGGAGTCTCCCCTTGGGTTCGGGACGCCGCCCAGGGAAACTCCTCGAGGTGCCTTGGGTTGAGATGCTGCCCTGAGCAGGTCCTCGAGGTTGAGAGCCCTCACTTTCTAGGTGAGTGATAGAGCGTTTGGGGTTGTCGTTAAACCCTAGGTAGTGAAGCTGTGTTTACGTTTGGGGTTGTCGTTAAACCCCTGGTGTGTGAGGCTTTGTTTTACTTTTCGGTTCCTGTTAAACCCCAGGAAGTGAAGTTTGCGTTTAGGGTTGTCGTTAAACCCCTGGGGAGTGAAGCTTTGTGAAGTATTTCGGGTTATTGTTAAACCCCAGAAAGTTATTCTGTTCTCCTCTTGCGTACATTTGGATCTGTAATCTACGGAGAGCTGACTGGTGGTTTTATGAAAAAAATAAATCTATTTATTTTTTTAAATTGGTGGTGGGTTGCTTATTTGGAAGCCTTCGTAACAATCGGCAGGGTTGGGGAATGTTTAGTTAAAAAAACATTTGTTTTTACAGGGAAACTGAAACACTGAAGCAAGAGACTAGCAGATTCTCTAATGGTCTTTCAGAATTTTTCCTTCCAATCTTATGTCAGTCTGAAAGACAAAATAATTGTATTCTTATATATTCAGCCAAGAGAAGAGTGGTTTTGTGATGTGAACCTAGTCAGCCATCCCTAGTATAACTTAAATTGATTGAGATCTCCATATCCTGGACTTCTTTCTCTAGAGACTAGGTTGAGACCTTCAACTTGCTCTTATCATTTGATAACAGCCACTTTTGCTCCTGACTGCCCTTAGTCAAATGGAGTCCAGTGACCCTGAGGTGAAAGGATAATTTCCAGGAAACTTGATCAATAGCCTCAGTCGTTTTTGCAAAATTATCAGGCAGATTTAGCAGCCAGGTCACCAAGTGTACTTACCCAGACTCATGATGTTGATTGTAAAGCTAATGATATTTTATTCACACACTGCAAAAAGAAAGACTTCTGTTATGGGCTCAAGACATAAAGTCCCTATTGGTACAGGTTCTTCAGTCCCCATTAACAACTGTAATTTTCTGGTGAACTGCTGCAACACTATCTGCCTTTACTTTACACATATGCATAAAGATACAAATGAGAGATGAAGAAATGGATCTACTTGTCTCATTTATAAGTGCAAGGCAGAGATAATGAGGATGAAACACATCTTACCTAATTTTAGCTACCTTGAACACAAAGTATCTACTTTAACCTAGTTGTCCACAGTCCTCCTACCTTAAATAAGGAGAGACATCTCCCCTGGAAGAGATTTATCCCATTCTGAGACAGTTACCTGCAGTATGTGTGAGAGTGGAGGCACCTTTCTCATCACTGTCTGCAGAAGAACCAGAACAGCTAGTCTGTATTGCATGCATAATTTTGATCAGTCTGATCATCCCTCCTCCCAGGAAATAAAATGGCTGTGATCTTAATTCTACCCTTTGGACCATACTGAGCCCACATTTATGGGGACCTGTACCTTGTGTCAACATTTATCCTAGTGCAAAGTCAGTGTAAAAATGCTAGCAAAAGGAAGGATGATGCTTGTTTTTACTTAGCAATATGAAAACAAGCATGTGGAGAAAAGTACAGGATCCACTATTGCTATCACGGGGGCTGATGCAGAGATGGTTAAAGAAGGAGATGCCTTTGGTGAAAGAAAGCTGGACCCACTGACAACAATCCCAGAGAGGCAGGGGAAGGTGCGAGGTCAACCTGTAGATCACTGGAAACTAAGCACTTCCAATCCATTAATTAATTACACAGCTGGAAAGGGGACTGTAAAAAAAGGTGAATACAATGACATTGCTGACAGCAGGAGCCCTCTATTTATCAGTAGTAATGAGCTTCTTCCACTCCTCTGCATCCTCCCTCTCCCAGTGCTGCAGCTGCACTGATGTGACTGAGCACTTGGGCTCCCCTCTCCACTCCCCAGCCAGTCCCCTCCTTGACAACATGAAGGTGACTCAAGTATTCATGTCAGTTAGGCCTGGGGTATCTCAGACTGTACCAGGCTGCTTGGAGAGTAAACACCACCCCACCGATGCAACACATCTGCCTGCTCTTTCCTTGGGCTCCTTTGCCCAACAGCTCTTTTTCCTCCCCTCTTGATATGTTGTGCAATGAGCCCCTGGCTGGAATTGGAGGACTGAAGACAAAAGTGCCACCACCTGCTCTGAATACTTGAAGCTAATGAAGTGAGCAGACAAGCATGTTGAAAGTAAGGGCGCTTTTATTTTTCTCAACAGGTACAGAATTAAATCACTTGTTGCAGGAGATGTTGAGGCAACCAACAACAGAAACAAACTTCAGAAGGACAGACTAAACTAATTCACAGGTCTATCCATATCTACTGAGCAAGCACAAGGACTTCAGAGCAGGAAGTCCTTAAAACATTGACTTCAGGGGAAAAATCATTGCCTATTCTTATATTATGTCCCCAGTCACCTACAACTAACTGTTTTTAAAAATGGAATACTAGGACAGATGGATCTGTGATCTCACCCAAATCAGACCTACTCTTAAACTAGCATGCTACAAACCAACACCCATAGCATGCAAGCTACAATTTAGACCTGAGATGACACCAGCATTTGTTCTGCCGCAAAATATACCTTCTGAGCTTGCCTAGCAGAATCCTCCACTGTGCCTTGTTGCTGGAGAACAGCCTTACTATACATAGGGAAACTGAGGCAGAGCTAAATGATGCACAAAGATCAGAAAATCTACTTTTTTCAAGGCAGGAGTGAGAGCACATCACTTTCTGAAAAGTGTATGCCTTTTAGTTAACACAGTCTCTGTCTTCCAGTGCCAACTTCATTAGGTAGCTGGGAGTTCATGCTAGAGAGGAGAAGTATGCAATGGAACAAACAAAACTGCATATTTCTAGGAGGGGAGCTGCAAACTCATGAGTGTTATCCCTTATGAACAGAAGAGTAGAAAGGTGTGAACTTGTCATTTGGGAGAATGGAGCTGGGGTGCAGATGGTACAACTTTGCCTCCTCTCATTTGCAAAGTCTAAGAAAAGGAACAATGCCTATTACTGTCTCCTGCTTTACTCCACACTAATGGATGCCTCTGAACTAGCAGAAGTTGTTCCCATTAAATTCCTGCATTATCAGGCCATTACTTGACAGGGCAAAGATTAATTGCAAACTTTCAGGGGACCATTTATTCCATTTGCCAATCTATCTCTCCCTTGTTATGCTGCTTTGGTTGTATTGTCAGTTTTTCAAATGCCAAGCAGTTTGGACTGATCCAGTTTTCTGTCCATCCATGTCACACACCTGTCAACTTGTTTCAATCTGAATGTGCTGTTTGCTTTGGGAAAGTCAGAGGGGGAGGGGAGGCAGGTGGGATGCCAAATGGTGTAGGAGGCAGAAGGCCTGTGTTTGAAAAATAAACAGAAAACAGATTAGCAGGCTGTATTATATAGCAAATGGAAGATTCAGAGAAGCCATAGAGGTAAGACTGAAAATTTAACAACATAAATTTAATATCTTCCCTGGTGCTGCAGGCTGACTCATAACATTAGTCTGAGAAACTATGAATGGGGTACCTCAAAACACCTGTGGATTTATGGTTATAGTTCATTTTATTGTACTGCTTGGTGCAGGGCAGTGTGTGAAATTGATTGAATGGGACAACAGATCTTTTAAGAAAATAAACTTTTAACTCAGTGGTCTAAGTCATTATTCAATGTCTTCAGAGCTTAGCACCAGGAGTGTTCAGGAAATGTATCAGAGGGAAAGTGAATTGTACAAACACTTGAGAGAGGACTTAATTACCTGTAGGGAGTGGCGCTCGGAAGATCTCGCGATGTACGGAAGGAATAGCTGTAGCCCTCCCTTGTTACGAGGTAAGGTGATGGATAGGCTTGTAACACTAAGGGCACACCCACGAAGGAGGTGCTTGGCGAATGTATATAGGTAAGATACACAGTTTAATAAACGGACATTTTGTATCCACCACATAGGCGTTTGTGCCGATGTCCCCGAGAAGGTTTTAACCTCCTGCAGTATTAGTCTCTGCGACCTGAGCGCCACTGACACGTGGAGAGGCAGGTTTAATGAGGCAGAGCTAACTGCGACAAATGGCGACCCCGACGTGATTTATGACGTGATTTGAGGAGAAACGAACTGTGGCAGTCGGCAGTGCACAGCAGGAGGTGAAGGAGCTCCACGCAGGATGGGAGACTCTGCAGCGAGCGATGGATGCCACAGTTAAGGCACTGAAAAGATGGGGTAAACAAAATAAGACTTCTATGAAGTCGAGAACATTAAAAGCAATGCTGCAAAGATTGATAAGGCCCGGCGTTTTAGCAGAGCTGATAGACTGTATGAAGCCAGAGCTCTGGCCGCAAATAGAGGCGGAGTTAGCAGAACAAGCGAAATTAGGGAAGCCAGAGCATTTAATGGCTTGGGGGAAAGCGCTTTTGCAAAAACAGAAAGGTGAGATGTGGGAGGCATTGGCCTGTCAGCCTTGCACAGCCTGTGAGAAAGTGCTAGGCTTTGATGAAGAACAGGCCTTGGAAGAAAGATAAGAGGCTGTTGAGCTATGCCAAGGTGGCAGGGAAAAACAACGGACATCTGCAACACTGAACTGGGGAAAAGTACTGAACTGCGAGAAGATGCTACCGCGAGAACAGCGCGTGATCAAGAGGGTGATTGGCCTGCAAGCGCGGAGTTGACGGCGGGGGCCCCGGGCCTTCCCGAGCCCCTCCCCCCGCCGCGGAGCGACCGCTTGCGGCCGAGCCCGGCACCGCGCTCTCGGCCCCCCCCCAACGCCAGAAGCGGCAGTTTTTACAGAAGGTGCTGATGCTGGAATGCAGCGCCCCTTGTCTGCCGAGACCACATATTCAATAAGCAATGGCTTTATATATTCTTAACAGTGTTTTGATGTTTGCAGCGTTTATCATTTTATGTTGTGTGAGCAATAAGTGTAAGAGGCCTCTTTGTGTGATTGTTTTCCGTGTGTGAGACGCAGCCCAGCGGCAGCTGCGGAGTGCGGAGTTCTCTGACAGAGCGTCCTAGTGCCCACTGGGTCATCGGTGCTGCCTGTTTGTTTGGGGTCAGTGTTTGAAGTGTCATAGGTGAAATATCTCCTCTAGCGGAGGCAGTAATTCTGTGTTAATTGTTGTCTTGAATTGTTGTAATGTTTCAAAGCAAATACCTCATTCATGTAAGGGGCCCAGAAAACCAGGTAGCAAATATTCATCCATTTATATTGGAAACCCCTATTACATCATGGGGTCGTGACTGTATGGCTCAATGGGGAACTCAAATTGGATCAAATTTGTCTTAATTGCCACTGCAGCACAGCCCACCCCTAAACCCACCCTGAAACTAACCTGGAAAACAGAATCACCTGTGTGGGTGGGTCAGTGGCCCTTGCCAATGGAAAAGTTGCACCACCTTAATGATTTAGTTCAGGAACAATTAAGTGCAGGACATCTCGTACCTACCACCAGTCCTTGGAACTCCCCGGTGTTTGTTATTTGAAAGAAAAGTGGTAAATGGTGACTTTTACATGATCTCCAACACATTAATGATGCCATGGAAGATATCTACCTCCACCTCACGAGAGGCTAAATAAGGCATTATATGCCATGAACTTTTTAAACATCTCCCCTGCCTCACAGGTACTATCAATATTGCATCAGTTCTCGACACAGATACCAGATCAACAAGAAGTCCAGGGCAAGGCTCGAATGTTAGCAAAAACCTGGAAAGTGGTAACTGGGAAGGACCAGATCCTTTAATAACCTGGGGAAGAGGTTATGCTTGTGTCTCCACAGGTCACGGTCCCCGGTGGTTACCGGCAAGGTGTGTGCGACCATACCTGAGGTGTGAGAGGCAGCTTTTGGTGGACACTCAGGAGCCAGCTGTGGGTGCTGTGGGTGCCCCTGTGCCGACAGTTTGCGGTCTCTTCGACTGATCATTTAAGCAGAATGGATGGGTAATGCTTGCTGCTGCAATAGGACAAAATACACTATCTCGGTCCTTAATCACACTACGGTTGCCAACTCTTTTAAGAGAAAATGCTAACAGTACTTGCAACTCCTTGATGAAATATATAGGCTTACTAGTCACTAGTGAAAGATGTAGCTTAGACAAAATGTAGTTATTAATAAGGATGAAATGCTATAAGAATGTGTGTATTCAACTTACTTTCTTTAGCCATATTAAGAATTAAGAACTCAAGTGTTTAACCTTATTAGAAACTCCCTTGGTTTTCCCCCCTGAGTGGTGGCCAGGCTCTGGGTGGAACCCAACAGGAGGATGAGATCAGATGTTTCCGCTCAAAGAAAATTGCCAGTTATTTTGGCCTGTTGATTTAGATGTATGAGGCTGGACCTGCTTGCAGCGATGTTGGATGCCTCACCTACGGATGGACGCATCGCGTAGGATTTCCGGTTTGCGAGGAAGGGCACTCTAAATTCTCGCTGCATCCAGGGTTCCCCAGCAATTGTGGATCTGAATGTTAGTACCCCATTAAGTAAGTGTGCTATTCCGTATTTTCCTTACTGGCTATTTTTGTAGTATTTAGTCATATCCCTGAAAGTAGTGAAATTAGCCTACTCTTTTAACTAGTAACTGTAACTGCTGTATTGTTTCTAGCGTTCTGTGGAACTATTTTAAGTATGCTGTGGCTTTTCAAGTTTGCTTAACCCTTAATTGATAAAGTCTCGAAATAAGTCTTGCAGGTGCAGCTGCAAAACAAAGAAAAAGCCCACTGTGGGAGGCAGGTGTCAATCCACGGGGTCTCTCTCTTCCAATCAGATATGGCAAACTGATGTAACAACATGTGAATTGTTAAAACCAAATAAGTATCTCATAGTAACCATTGACACCTTTAGCTCTACAATATTAGCCACAATGGCTCGTAAGCAAAGAGCCAGACACATTATTGTTCATTGGGAGGGCGTTATCGCCTTGTTAGGGAAGCCACAAGAGATCAAAACAGATAACGGCCCTTGTTTTGTTGCTAGACGCACAAAAGAATGGTGTGCATTGTGGGACATCAAATTAGTACACGGCCTTCCTTATAACAGTCAAGGACAAGCGATAGTGGAACGTGCACATCGCACCCTGAAAGCAAAGCTCCAACAGCTTGGGGAGGGGGAAGGTCATAGAGGGACAATACCCATAGACCGCCAACAGGCTCTTTTGTCACGCGCTTTGTATACCTTAAATCATTTTGTTCGAGGCGATGAGTCTACACCTCCCCTGTGGAAACACTTTATACCAGCCCGGGCGATGAAAAACTATCCTTTGGTCCAGATCAGGGAACCGGGCACCATAGCTGGGGAGTCGGGGTGGTCACTGAGGGTGTTTGGGTGTGGGTACGCAGCAGTGGAAAAGGACGGCCTAATCAAATGGATACCCGCACGGTGTGTAAAACCTAATCTAACATAAGATGGAGTTTTGTGTTACAGCGTTGGTGGTGGATCACCCTCCTTGGTCGCGTGTTGCCAACTCACGCAGGATATTGGAGAGAGCGGGCACGAGCACATCACCGCGAAGACGTCTGTTTTCCTCTGGATACAGGGGCAGAATCTTGCTATGTCTTCATCACAGCCACCTTTGTAAAACCAGAATGGTTTGGGTGGCTTGACAACGTGTGGGCTTAGATTACTAGTTAGCTTAGTTGGGATTGGCTCATTTGGGGAATTATTAGAATATGTAGTGTGCTTCTTGCTATTTGTATTGCCTTTACATGTATTAGTGCCGTAGTTCATAGATTGTTTAAGAAGGTTAATGTTTTGTTTTTAGACCGACATATGGGTCTTGCTCATCACCGCTTGGAACAGCGCAATAATGACAATCAATCAGGAATAACGATGTTATAAAGCATGGGGAGGGGGATGTGTAGGGAGTGGTGTTCGGAAGATCTCGCGATGTACAGAAGGAATAGCTGTAGCCCTCCCTTGTTACGAGGTAAGGTGATGGATAGGCTTGTAACGCTAAGGGCACACCCACGAAGGAGGTACTTGGCGAATGTATATAGGTAAGATACACAGTTTAATAAACGGACATTTTGTATCCACCACATAGGCGTTTGTGCCGATGTCCCCGAGAAGGTTTAACCTCCTGCAGTATTAGTCCCTGCGACCTGAGTGCCACTGATATGTGGGTTGGCAGGTTTAATGAGGCAGAGCTAATCACGACACTGTAGTATTAGTCCCTGCGACCTGAGCGCCACTGACACGTGGAGAGGCAGGTTTAATGAGGCAGAGCTAAATGCGACAATTACCCATCCTGATTTCCTTTTAATCTGTATGCATTAAGGCAGTGAGTTTGTCTGCCATTTAGTTTGGTTTTGAAGAAGATGACCTTTCCTTTCTAAACTGTTCTACTTTACCACCAGTGTATTTGTCCCGTGACTAAAAGGTATTCTCACCTCACTGGTAGATATCACAGAATATCCTGCTGTTCAGCTCAGCTCAGAAATAACACCCTGTGCTTTGCCATGCAGTTCATACAGACTTGTGATTTGGAAATGGTCTTGGTTCTGAATTACAATCAGGGTAAAATCCATGTAGGTTCAAGAGTGATTTAATTGGATACAGTGGCCCAGATCCTTCCATGTAACTTCAGGTATTTCACTAAGATACTAAGGCTTGGACTTCAGCCATCCTAAGCTCTCACTGTAGTCAGTGGAGAAAAAAATAAGCAATTCAAACATTAAGTGGTTGTATTCCCTCTGGAAATTACTCCCTCCCACCTTTAACAGACTATGGTTATTAGACAACCAGTATAAGTTTCTCAGGTAATTCTCTAAAGCTAGGTGAGTTGAGTCTAACCCACAAATCCATCTGGGATCCAACTTTAGCTCAAATGATCCTGATCTCCAGAAAGTAGGAAATCCTAGAGTTCAAAGGCTGCAGCATCGGTTTTAATATTCAGGACTCTCTTGACACCCTTGTTCATTCACTCCCCTTTCACATCAAATTTGCTAGGAAGCACATGGCAATGATTACCTTGCTCCTCCTCCCTCATGATAATTAACCAGACTCCAAATAGTTTGACTCCAGTCCAAATTGGTCTTACTCATACCTTCCTTAGAGCCTTTGTGCTAGAAAACTGGGGACAACTCCCACAACAAGGACATCCTTGTGGATCAGCTGTTGGTTTAGGATCTTTATCATGACAAAAAAGTAAGACCTAAACTTTGCAAAAGCATCAATCAACTGACAACCTCAAAGAAAAGATGACAAACAATTACAGCTGACAAAAGACAGGTTCAAAACATTTCACAGCAAGCTCCCATGAATGATGTCTGAAATCAAAGATGCAGGACAGATACACTGATCCCAAACTGAGATGTGCTGGAACAAGTAAATGCCCCTCCATTTACAGAGCCATGGTGTGGTGTCTTTCAGAAGCACTAGGGGTGGGGGACAATGATTTTTTTTTCTTAAGATTTCTTCTTTTGTTATCTGCATGCAACAATGTAGAAGACAAATTTTGATTTTTAAACTTGCCTAACAGTAAATGACCTCCATAGAGTTTATGCTTGTGAAGGTCATGGTTGCAGGATTAGCCCTTAAGCATCTTTACCCCTTTCTTTTTGCCTTTTCACCATCTTTGAAACTGAAGGTTAAAAATGAGACAAAGTGGAACAATGTTCTCAGACAAGTTTGAAAAATCAGACTTGCCAGCTTTATCCCATCACTGTGGAGTGCCAGCTCTACTTTCATCAGCCCACATTAGAGGTTTCTCACATTCAGTCTATTCAATCAAGGCAAAACAGTACAGGCAGATGGAATACAACAGTTCATCTAGCATCTACAGAGTCAGATTGGAACAATCCTTCCAGCAAAGCCTCAGTGGAGATGGAAAATAAAATAAAAAAAAAAGAGGTCCTTCTTCATTCTCACTAATAACTCTCCCTCTCACCTTTCATCACCTCCTTTGCATGAAGTATCAGAGAACAGTGTCTCCATTTCTGTCTTCTTGCATTAGAAAACTTCTTTGTAAAATGGACTTTGACTCCTCTATCCCAATTTTAACAAAAAGATAGGATGGAAAAGCCCGCCATGCAGCTGAAACAGAAAATGGTGCATTACTACTGCATACACAGGAACAGTTAGGGGCAAAAAGTGTGTAGTCATCTACTCTCATACCCAAAGATGCTTCATAGCATGTTTATATTGTTCTGGTCAATACAATGCCAAGAGAAAACTAGATTTCTAATGCACTGGATATCCACGCAACAAACATTCTAGTATGTAGCAACACCTTATTTGCTTAGATCAGCTAGAAAAAAGTGATGCAAACTCAAGCCCACTATAGCTCCATTATTTAGGCTTTCCATGTGCAGCATTTCAGGCAGTAAGAGACAGCATCTTAAACTATCTCTCAGTTGTACCTCACTGTCTCTCCTGCTTTATTTCAGTGCCAAGCTAGCATCATTGAAAACAGAGGTCAACAACTGATTGTGCAGGTGCCAAAGATGGCATGGAGTAAGCCAGAAGAGTGGGGAGACGTGGCTTTTTGAAAGACACATTTGTGAGAGACAGGTACCTCACACAGAAGCAAGATACTGCTGATCAGCTGCATGTGTCTTTCAGTGGCAGTCTCCTGGCTCCCGTTGGGATTCTACCTGTACATGTAACCTCTCATTTTGGAAATAAAATGCCTTACACTGAAAAAAAAAAAAGAAAAAAAATCAACATGTCGCTATTTAATGGTTGCTGATTCCATAGCTTAATTCATTATCGAAGTTTCACCTTGCTCTGAAACAATTAGGAGTGCTCATGTGATCAGTTACCAAGTCTCAGTTAGGAGGTAACAATTTATGGCTGAGAAGCTGGATGTGACAACTTCTGAAAGTCCCTTTCAATTGCATCTCCCCTCAGTTGTGATTAATGTATGTAATGATGTAAACACATGTTTAGGAAAAAAAAAGTTAAGGAAGAGTGATGTTACACAAGAGTCACAACCAATGGTGCATGCTGATGTACAATGGTGTATGCTGTATTATGTGCAGCATAATAGAGTGAAATACTTGCATGTGTTCTCAGAGAAGAAAAAGACTGATGGAGAAATCTAAATTAAGTCAAATTCTCTGTTTGAAGAAGCATGATGCAATGTAAAGCCTTTTGTAAACTGACCATCACTGCAGACTTGCATGAGGTACTGAAGAAAGATGCCCCATGAAGACCCAAAATCAGTGAGAAAGGGGTGAGCAACTGAACTAAGAAGTGCCATAACATGAACACATGCTGCCCCCATCCTTTTAGCTCAGCAGAGAGTTAAATGTACTTCCGGATGGCACCAATAACCTTGCCCAGCTGTTCTTGTGTGCTATGCTCCCATGGGGAACATTAACATAGGTTCCAGCACAGTGGGGATGAGCAAAGGGGGAGCAGGTTGCTAGTGTTCAGCAATATGCTGTTTATCCAGCTTAGCCATAAAGCAATGTAAATCAAGCATGTCATCCTACCTAACTGCATGTTCATATAGGACTTAATTGGTAATATTCCTGCAACCTAGCTCCTCAATCTTCATGTTGCATTGAGTCCCTCTCAGAGACTAATGAGCTTCATACAACAACAAACATTTAGGTCTGTTGTTCTAATTCATTAACATAATGGACAATAAAATGAGCAGTTATGATAATAAATACTAATAAGAGGTACTAGTGACACTTATTCCTAGCAATGCCAGGGCTGTATGGTATGCTTATACAGTGGCAACGGTGTGACAAAAAGGGGGTACAGTCCTTCTAGATCCCCTCTCAGTAGCTACCCAGAGTATCAGTTCCATGTCTGTCAGCTGAAAATGCCAACACTATAAAACTATAAATAATTGCTATCGTAGATGATGAAACAGGACCGAAACACCACAAATGTACAATTTTTATTTTTTTTTCACAGTGAAAGAATTTGAGAAAGGAACATATAAGACAAGGGGAATAATGCTGTTGAGTAATTTTGTGAAATACACAGGCCCATCCCAATAGCTATGGACTTGACTGCTGCCTGAAGAAATTTAATCTGTTCTCCTGTTTGTAAATGCACTTTAGTATGTATAAGAAAAGGAAACACTAACAGAGTGAAAATGTTTTGTCTTTTTTTCTTATCACTCAGGTCAGCCATCTTTGACTACAATTAATTTCCCATGATCAGCTGACATTGTAATTAACCACTGGGACTATCTGGTCCCAAAATGTACATGTATGTGCATGTATATACTTGCAAAAGTCTTTTAAGACTTCACTGAACATAACTCTGGTTCATTGCAGCTTAGTCCACTCTTATACCAATGTCTCTTGGACTTCTGATTGTATAGAACACCATGTTTCCATCAGAACAGCTGAAGTGCTAAGGCTTGGACAATAGGCCCAAGCCAGAGTTGACCTATAGATGAATCCTGTACATTTTATAACTGATAACCATTGTGCTAATAGGTATTATACTAAGTTATAGCAAACCAACTATTCTGATGTAAAAGGTGGGAATACTGAAGCCTGAGCAACAGGCCCTGAACTGAAACTGCTAACTCTGTATGTAGTCATTAGTGAAATATGCATAGAAGATGTAGCTTAAACATCATAAAACATGTCTATCTTGAATGTATCCTTATCTTTCTTTATGTGTGAGCAAGATAACAAGGCCACAGAAACAGTTGTCTGGCCTTGTGACCTTGCTCATAAATTAACTAGATAAGCAGGGAAACTCCCTTAGCTTCTCCCTTAAGCCCTGGCCAGGCTCTGGGGGGAACCTAACGTGAGATGAAAACCAGATATTTCTGCTTAAAACAAAGGTGCCAGCTATTCTGGCTTACTGATTTTTAGGTATATAAGGCTGGGCCCGTTTGCAGCGACTTTGGAAGCCTCACCTACGGGTGGACACACCACGTAGGATTTCCCACTTGCCGGGACAGGCTCTCCAAATCCTCGCTGTAACCGGGGCTGCCCAGCGACTGCGGGTCTGGATGATGGTAATGTATGCAAGTGGTGATGGATCTTTCTTAATCACTATTCTCTCTCTCTCTCAGGTAGTAATGATTTGATGCATTACCCTGTATTTTCCTATTTGTTTAAGTGTACTATTCTGTCTTTTCTTACTGTATGTTTTCTATATTATTCTATTATTTAGTTATTTCTAGTAAAATATGCCTGCTCTTTTCACTCTGGTGTCTGAGTTTAATTGGTATCCCTGATCAGCAAAACAACAGCTCATTGCCCTTCTTATTTCTCAGACAGATAAAACCAGGTAATAATGGGGACCTTGCTGAAAAGTGTACTACGTGATACTGATATCTTTCAGCGCAAACCCATATCCCCTGCTTTGTTACATTTTAAGCATTTGTTAATCTCTGGCCTCTTCCTCCTTTTGGATTATGGGAGAAAATGCTTAAATCTAGTTAGGATGGCACGGATGCACTGCAGATAGGACAGACCTATAGAATCATGGTTTGCTCTTTGTCATGTCAAACTAACCACCTTGACCTAACAGTGGCACGCTTGGGAAGCAAGGTATCATTTACCTTTTGTTTGCTAAAAATGGTATCCCATTTACACGACAGGCTTTTTCTTCCCTTTGCTCTTCTATGAACAAAATTTTAATTTCTACAGTCATACTCAGGTTCTCAGTGAGACACTCCACAAGCAAAGAAATATAAGGCTACAAAAATGTATGTTTGCTGAAATTTATGGCCATAATTTTATCACAATGGAAATATTTTTTTAATTGAAATCTACGTTGCTATTATGACACTAATTCAGTTATTCCTTATATTTCATCCATCATAATTTTAACTTCTTGTAAAAGAAAAGTCACTTGTTTCCCTGACATAGGTAGACTTGACTAAAGAAGGAAGGGGTGAATCTGCACTCTAATAACATCCTTTTGAAATTAAGCATAAGGGCAATATTAAAGTAAAATCATAGAATCATTTAGGTTGGAAAAGTCCCTTAGGATCATCAAGTCCAAATGTTAACAATGAAATAAAACAGAATAAAACGATATGGAGTAAATATTAAATACCCCAAAGGCTTTGTCATGGTTCGAACTCAGAGGGCAACTGAGCACCACATAGCTGCTCACTCACCCTACCCTGCCTGGGGGATGGGGGAGTGAATTGGAGGGATAAAAGGAGACTCCTAGTCTGAGATTAAAAACAGTTTAATAATTGTAATAAAATAAAACAATAACAAAAATAGAAAGTATAAACGGGTAATGCACAATGCGATTGCTCACCACCTGCCGACTGATACCCAGCCCATTTCCAGCTAGCAATCCCGAAATACTAAGAACCCGCAATCGCAATCCCAGAAGCAAGAGAGAACCCCCTCCTTCCTGGCCACCCCTCTATATATATTGAGCATGATGTTACATCATATGGAATATTCCATTGGCTGATTTGGATCCGGTGCTCTGGCTCTGCTCCCTCACAGCTTCTTGTACACCTGCTCATGGACAGGACATGGGGAGTTGGAGGGTCCTTGATCTCTTAGCAACAACCGTAAACATCAGTGTATTATCAGCATTCTTCTCATATCAAATCCCATACTGAATCCAAAACACAGCACTATTCTAGCTACTAAGAAGAAAAATTAACTCTATCCCAGCCAAAACCAGGACAGTCTCCACCCCTTATTCCATACCATTTACGTTATGCTCAGATTCAATGTTTCCCAATACATTCTAATTACTCACCATCCCTTTCCCTGGTCTTTGATGTATATACACAGATATCATTCCCTTAGTCTATAGGCCATCCCTCCAGAGTGTATAGTGAGTTCATTTAGTGCATAACTTCAGGTTCCACACAGTCTTTTAAGGCAGGAGGGGTGATGCAGAGTTGGATCAGTCGGTGGACTGGGTAACCTTGGTCACAGCAGGGGAATGGCATGTAGTCTCTGCTACATTTGGAACTCATAGCTGATGTATCTGGCATGGTCCATGTTCACAGTCTGAAGGCCGAAGATGTCGATCTCAAGGATGTTCCTGGGCACCAATTGCTGAAATCAGTCCTGACCCTATCAAAGTCGTTTTTTTTTTTTTTTATATTAATGTGATGCCATTAGTATAATATGTATCAACCGTAGTGATGACACTATGCAATAACACGGTTATTCAGCAATTAACATCATACAGCTCAATTCATCATCTATTTTCACCTAAAATCATATCCCCTTGAGGCACACATCGGACTTCCCCGTCCTTCTGCATTACCCACCATGTGCACCTTGGACAAAAGTAATCCCACGCATGGGTTTACCTTTACCCGAGGCAGGAATAACCCAGACTGCCTTCCCCAGCATATTTTTAACGCACACTACAGGGACTTTATCTCCATCTACAGTATGTAGAAGGTTTGACTGGGCAGGGCCAGCCTGGCTGGCAGATCCTCTAGGATCGACTAACTAGGTGGTTTTTGCCAAATGCGTGTCCCAGTGTTTGAAAAATCCACCACCCATTGCTCTTGGTGTAGTTTTCAGCAACCCATTATACCACTCAGTTTTCCCAGAGGCTGGTGCATGGTAGGGGATGTGATATACCACACTCAATGCCATGTGTTTTGGCACAAGTATCTATGAGATTATTTCAGAAATGAGTCCCATTATCTGACTCAATTCTTTCTGGGGTGCCGTGCCATCACAAGACTTGCTTCTCAAGGCCTAAAATAGTGATCCGGTGTTTTGCTGATTAAGGATACCAATTAAACTCGGACACCAGAGTGAAAAGAGTAGGCGTATTTTACTGGGGATAACTAAATAATGTAACAGAGTAATACAGAAAACATGCAGTAAGAAAACACATAATACTGCACTTAAAGAAAACAACTGGCTCCAAGACTGGTGTTACTGGCAGGAATTCAGATTTTTCAGTCATGGGTTGGTATACAAGACACCAGATCTTTTGGCATTGTATGGGAAGCACCTGTTCCAGAAGGGGAAACGGATCGTGGGGTAGGAGTTAGCTGGGCTCATTGACAGAACTTTAAACTAGATTTGAAGGGGGAAGGGGGCAAAACATCAGCCCATCTGAAGTGCATGTATACCAATGCACACAGCATGGGTAACAAACAGGAGGAGCTTGAAGCCATGATGAAAGAGAAAAATTATGATGTAGTGACTCTCACAGAAACACGGTGGGATGTCTCCCATGACTGGAGTGTGCCTGTTGATGGCTACAAGCTCTTTAGGAGCGATAGACAAGGAAGGAGAGGCGGGGTGGCACTGTATGTTAGGGACTGTTATGATTGCTTTGAGCACAAGTATAGTGAAGACAGGGTGGAGTGTCTTTGCGTTAGAATCAGGGGGAAGGCCAACAGGGCAGATACTCTAGTAGTAGTCTGGTATAGGCCACCCACCCAGGACAGAGACGTGGATGAAATATTCTATAGGCATTCAGGTGAAATCCACGATCGCTTGCCCTTGTTCTTGTGGGAGACTTCAACTTCCCAGACATCTGCTGGAAATACAACACAGCAGAGCAGGACCAGTCCCAGAGATTCCTGGAATATGTGGCAGATAACTTCCTGACGCAACTGGTGAGAGAACGGCCCAGAGAAGGTGCCCTGGTGGATCTCCTCTTTGTGAACAGAGAAGGACTGGTGGATGATGTGGCGGTTGGAGGCTGACTAGGGCACAGTGATCATGAACTAATAGAGTTCTGTATTCTTAGAGAGGCCAGGAGAGGGGGCAGCAGAACTGACATCCTGGACTTCCAAAGGGCTGACTTTGTCTTGTTTAGGCACCTGCTTGAAAGGATCCCGTGGGAGACGATCCTGAAGGGTATAGGGGTCCAGGAAGGCTGGACACTCTTAAAGAAGACAGTCTTAAGGGCACAGGAGCAGGCTGTCCCCAGGTCCTGTAAGAGAAGCCGGCGTCAGAGAAGACCACCCTGTCTGAACAGGGAGCTTTGGCTGCAACTCAGGGAGAAAAGGAGAGTTTACAGCCTTTGGAAGAAGGGGCTGGCCACTCACAATGATTACAAAGATGCTGTGAGACTATGCAGGGTGGAAATCAGGAGGTCTAAAGCCCAGCTGGAAATTAATCTGGCTTCAGCAATCAAGGACAACAAGAAATGATTCTATAAGTATGTCAACAGCAAAAGACCAGGGAGAGACTCCATCCCCTGCTAGACGTGGGAGGAAACATGGTAACAAGTGATGAGGAAAAGGCTGAGGTGCTTAATGCCTTCTTTGCCTCAGTCTTTAATAGCAAGACTAGTTGTACTGAGGGAATCCAGCCTCCTCAGCCAGAAGACAGAGACTGGGAGAACGACCCCCCCGCATTCAGGAGGAGACAGTCAGCGACCTACTGCATCACATAGACACACACAAGTCTATGGGACCGGATGGGATACACCCGAGGGTGCTGAAGGAGCTGGCTGGGGTGCTCGCCAAGTCGCTTTCCAGCATTTACCAGCAGTCCTGGCTGACCGGGGAGATCCCGGCAGACTGGAAATTGGCCAATGTGACACCCATCTATAAGAAGGGTCGGAAGGATGATCCGGGAAATTACAGGCCCGTTAGCTTGATGTTGGTGCCTGGGAAGCTGATGGAGCAGATCATTCCGAGTACCGTCATACAACACGTGTGGGACAACCAGATGATCAGGCCCAGTCAGCATGAGCTTATGAAAGGCAGGTCCTGCTTGACAAACCTGATCTCCTTCTACAACAGGGCGACCTGCTTATTGGATGAGGGAAAGGCTGTGGATGTTGTCTACCTTGACTTCAGTAAGGCCTTTGACACCGTTTCCCACAGCATTCTCCTGGCGAAACTGGCTGCTCGTGGCTTGGACGAGCATATACTTTGCTGGGTAAAAAACTGGCTGGATGGCCGGGCCCAAAGAGTGGTGGTGAACGGAGGTAAATCCAGTTGGTGGCCGGTCACAGGTGGTGTCCCCCAGGGCTCGGTTTTGGGGCCACTCCTGTTTAACATCTTTATTGATGATCTGGATGAGGGGATCGAGTGCACCCTCAGTGAGTTTGCAGACAACACCAAGTTGGGTGGGAGTGTTGATCTGCTTGAGGGTAGGGAGGCTCTACAGAGAGATATGGACAGGCTTTATTGCTGGACTAAGGCCAACTGTAGGAGTTTCAATAAGGCCAAATGCCGGGTGCTGCACTTCAGCTACAACAACCCCCAGCAGGGCTACAGGCTTGGGGAGGAGTGGCTGGAGAGCTGCCAGTCAGAGAGGGACCTGGGGGTGTTGATTGACAGCTGGCTGAACATGAGCCAGCAGTGTGGCCAGGTGGCCAAGAAGGCCAATGGCATCCTGGCCTGTGTCAGCAATAGCGTGGCCAGCAGGGACAGGGAAGTGATCTTACCCCTGTACTCAGCACTGGTGAGGCCGCACCTCGATGACTGTGTTCAGTTTTGGGCCCCTCACTACAAAAAGGACATTGAATTACTCGAGCGTGTCCAAAGAAGGGCAATGAAGCTGGTGAAGGGTCTGGAGCACATGTCGTACGAGGAGCGGCTGAGGGAACTGGGGTTGTTTAGTGTGGAGAAGAGGAGGCTGAGGGGAGACCTCATGGCTCTCTCAAACTACCTGAAAGGAGGTTGCGGAGAGGTGGGGATGAGTCTCTTTAACCAAGTAATAAGCGATAGGACTAGAGGTAATGGCCTCAAGTTGCGCCAGGGAAGGTTTAGACTGGATATTAGGAAGTATTTCTGTACAGAACGGGCTGTTAGGCGTTGGAATGGGCTGCCCAGTGGTGGAGTCCCCACCCCTGGATGTGTTTAAGAGTTGGGTTGACATATTGCTATAGGGATATGGTGTAGTTGAGAGCAGTCAGTGTTAGGTTAATGGTTGGACTAGATGATCTTCAAGGTGTTTTCCAACCTAGTTGATTCTGTGATTGTGAACTAGTACTGCTGGTGCCCCATGCCAATTTGCCATTAAACAGCAGAGACTTGATGCCTTTCCACTGTACAGTGTAAGTTCTGTAGGGAGAGGATATGGGAATTGGTTTCTCTGTGTGATGAAAAGTTGATTCTCACCACTAAAGGTTAGAAATCTTAACAGATCTGCAGTTTTCTGACGTATATTTTGGAGGCAGTTGACATTATCCTTAGTGCAAATCCATGACACACAGAAACGGAATGATAAGCCTGGCCAAGAGGTGTTATCTGCCACAAAAGCTAGTAAGCATTCTTTTTTTCTTTATTTAGGAAAAGTGAAACCTAGAGTTACCCCACAATACTGGTTGTAGATAGGAATGTATCTTTCTAGACAGTCATGCAACAGACACATAAATATAACCTAAACGTTCGGATGGGATATCTCCATTATGATTGCAGATTAATTAGGTTTGGATATATGGTTTAGAAGATACTGGATTGTCATTAAGGCCTTGCTGCTCTTCCCACACTCTTCCAAAAGAACCCTGACCAAAACACCAGAGTTACGTTTCCAGAAGGTAAGTGCATTCATTCAGACATTCTGAAGACCTCTAGATCATTCAACTGCAACTGCAAATATTTCAGGTGCCTCTTGCCAAATTTACTTTAAACATGGCAGCACAGACCAGTTGGTGTCAGCCAAGGTCTCCATCAGTGCCAGGCATAGCACCAATGCCAACAGTTCTCCATCACTGCTTTTGTCTGACACTCTACATAGCACAGGGCACTGAATTTTCCCATTAGGGCACTGAATTTTCCCATTAGCTCCTTATTAAGTACAATGACTTTTTAAGTTGAAATTTATCTTCCAAAAGAGCCCTCTACTCTTTTTGAAGAAACCAATAGAAAATACACCATTTGTTTTTCAATAGCCAGTTACACTCACTGCTTAAAAAAAATTCCATTTGTGTAGTTTCAACTTCTGATCATTGTTTCTTGCACTGTTTGGTCCCTTAGATTGAAGAGTCTTTTATTACCTGGTATTTCCTTCCTTCTGAGGGCTGGCCACATGGTCATGAGCTAACAAGTCAATGCATTATGTGTCGAGTCATCACTGGGTTGTGCACATGCCTTCAGCTCAGACCTTTTACTTGGTGACTGCTGTGAAATAATAGTATGGCTGGCTGGCTGCTGTGTCTCACCAGGGTGGTGGTGACTTCTTCAGTGGCAAAAATAATGTTTGTGATCATGTAATTGTGCTCAACTCCTTCCCCTCTGTCTCTGCTTCCCCTCCCGCTCCCCATTTGTTTGTGCATTTGGACATGTTTTTCTCCACTTTTTTCTAAGTTGGACCTCCCTGCCACTGTCTTCTCCTCCTCCTCCTTTCCCTTACTCTCTTACTTCTCGCTGCTCCCAAAACATGCTTGACTTGCAACACCACCTCCTCAGCTCCTGTTGGTGGGGTTGGCAGTTCAGTTTCCTTGGGGAGTCAGTGTTAATAATGGCAGAAAATCTCCTTAGTTTGGATTCTGTGACTTCATTTTAATGCCAGTGAGCTACATTTCAACATCAGGAGACAGTGATTTAGACTACAAGCTCTGTGAGACGGGATCTTTACTCAGGTTATGCACAGTAATGACATCTTCTCACTGATGATGGTTCTTATGACTTCTGGGGGCCTAGTAACAATTATAATAAGTGATTTAAGTGATGATCTCTGTAAGTAATTAGGTAACTGTCTCTCCTCCTCACCTTCCCAGGATGTCTCTGCACATGATCCCTGTAGCCTTTGATTATCAAAATTGTCAGGACCCTTCCTGACTGTCTGTGAACCTGGATTAGTTGTCTGTGTCTGCCTCAGTTTCTCATGGGCTGAACAATTATAATAGTTCATGCTTCAAGGCTATGAGGACTAAAGTTGTAGTGTTTGCATCATACTTTAGGATCCTTCAGTACAAAGGCTCAGGATAAATGCAGTGTCGTGTTGTTACAGAATCAGAATACTGCACAACCTCATTATTTTAATTTCACTTATGTTTCCAACATTAGTGGATTTTTTGCATCTGGGAACATATTTTCAGTGGCTCCAAGGAAAGGCAGAGAGGGGGTTGCCACTGAGTTTCATTGGAAGATGGGAAGTCAATCACCTTTTGTCCTTTTGGAAAGCTATTAAGTATTACAAAAGGACTGGTAAATCAGATAGAACTTTCTGGCAATAAATGAGTGATTCTTCTTCCAGGTCAGAGAAGGGACAAAATCCTAACAGAAAGTGTCATAACACTCTGTGAAATGAAACAGCTGAATTTCACAAAATTCCTGTCACTACCGTTTAAACATGACCATACTAAGAAATTTAATGGTTTATCCAATCCTAAGGAATGATTTAAGTGGCAGGATACAAACACTGTCTCAGGCATCTTTAGAGCAGTGATACTCATTCCTGATTAACTTCTGGCATGTTGGGACTGAAACTCACTCAGATGCCCAGACTAATAATTCATTCTTAAGACCAAGCAGAAATTACCTTCTAGATAGGAGTTGGGGTTGGGAAAATCAGGAAGTTCTGCATGATCTTGAAAGGAAGATCCCTGGACCTGTGTTTCTTTAACAGATTCTGGCTCATAGGCTTTATTTGCTTCTCAAATCTCTCACGATCTCCTCATTCCTTTCATATATTTTATCTTTAGGAAAAAATCAACCCTTAAAAATAAATACAGAATTTATAACTAAATAGAGCCCTAAATTCTGTATGTAACTAATGTTTTCTTGAAGCCTTTGGCAGTCCTTTTCTAGTTTCTAGGATAATAAAATAGATACAATTTTTATATTGCTATTGCAATAATAATAATAATCTTCATAAATTTATATTCTGCTCATGGTGTCATCCCATCACCTTCATCTAAACTGTTTGGCACAGATCATTCTATATTTCTGGTACTGGTCTAATTTAACATCTGGGAAATATCTGTTACAACTCACACCCAATTTTAGGATTGACAGATGACAAAAATCTGGAAATGGCTGCCATGGTCCAAAAACTTTATATATACTCCCCAAGAAAATTATGGCATATACCTTCAAGTGTAAATGGTACCTGAATGTTAGTATTAAATAGCCAAACAGGGCAGAAATACTGTCTTTAGGAGAGATCTGAACAGGTCTGGCAACTGCTAGAGGATGATTGGGTCATCTTCTACTACTAGCTCAATTCTAGTACCAGAGATGGAACAGTTCAGCAGTCTTTAAATTTATGCAAGACACCCAAGAAATGTTTATGTTTCTTATCAGCATTGCTACCCATTTTCTTTACTATCCATATTTGAATTTAAATATTGTAGATAATTTCCAGAGGAAGAAAAACATTTCTCCTCCATCTAGTCTTTCACCAAAATATGATTAAATCTTTTTTGCTTGAATAAGTGGTGGGGTTTTTTGAGGGGCAGATGTTGGAAGGCAGAGGGGGCTGATGTATCATTGAACAATGACAATTAAATGAATTGCATTTACTAGGTCATAATGGTAATGTGCCTAATTGGAACATAAGGATAGAAGAAAGAAATGAAAAAAGAAACCCTTGTATTATCCTTTCTATTTCTTCCCCCTTTCTTTTTAAGGATAGCCTATCATTAGTCATCATGAAAGCTCTCGGTGACCACTGAAACAGAGGAGGGACCTTTGACACAGCTTGGTCAATCCTGATTGAATAGACCAGAGGGACAGCAGCCAAAAGGAGGGGACCCATTCTTTGCATTTGACAGCCTTGTCCTTTTTAGTTTGTCAACTGTCAGAAAACATTGGGGCACCCTCAGGGTGCATGCAAATGCTTTAAGTTGCCATACAATTTTTTGCTACATGAAGAAGATTGTTTTAAGGTTGAAAGGTGTCTGGTCTGCTCAGAGGATCTAAGATTCAAACGTAGGGAGGTACCTGCTGGAGTCAGAAGTAAATGGGAACTTTGGTAGGTGACACCTTGCATTTTTTCCTCAAATTAACAGAAGATTTGGTTCCACTCCCCATCCCATATATCCCAATTCAAGTTGATCATCATTGCCTGTTTATCACCTACCCTCTGCTTTGCACAGGGGTAGGATGTGAGGCAGAGAAGTCAGAGACTCGGTATTTTCTGTGGCACATCCCCCTTGAATATGCTTCCTGTATACTTCTGCATTTTTCTTTGAAAGTTAATAGCTTAAAAGAAAACCTGATCTCCTAGAAAGACCGCATGTATGGAAGCAGACATTAATTGTGTTTGCGCTGCTGTAAACGGGCAACATCATTTTGACTTCTAAGAGGCTGTCCTACATAAACCCTAGCATAACTATCACTAGACCTAAACAAATACTTATAGGAATATAGAGGTGAGGGAGGAAAGGAGATAGAAAATGACTGCCTTCATTCTTCCTGCCCTCCCATCCTTTCTCACACAGCTATGCTGGTATGACATCACATCAACCAAGGAAATTGTTTCCCATGAGAAATTTCAATCAGTAAATAGGGGAGCAGTGCTGAAACATCTAGGGTTGGTTAAAAAAAGAAGAAAAAGTCTTAGACTAAAGAACATCAGTGAAGACCTTTGCTTCACACTCACAACAAGCACTTTAATACTCAGCTCTGAGGCCCCTTTACTAGCACTGACTTCCCAACCTCTCCTCTTGCCTTCTATTACATGTAATTTTTTGGGATCAACTTTGCCTCTCCTGACTATTCTTTGCATCCAAGCACCAGACCACCAAGGGAATTTACTACTTTCACATTGCTTTCAGCTTATGAGGAGTTTAAAATGCTGAAAATCTCCTCAGAAACTTTGTCCTAACTGGGTCTCCTTCCCAGCTGTAAAAATCCAAATAATTAAAAATGCTTGGAGGTGCTACCATCTTCTCCTTCTACGTTAGTCAAGGCTCAGCCACAATTGCATCTCATTTCTTCTCTCACATTTTGACAAGTCAGACAGGAACTTAAGAAAGGTCCACACTTGTCACTTCCCAATCACCTCCCTTACTGCACTGCTTATAAACCACGCTGTCTTTTCTGCTATAAGGTCTGTCTCTCTCCATGTATTTGGCAGAGAAAATGCACACAAAGATGACAGCTCTTCTAGTCATCAACTGCATCAAGAAGATACCTTATTCATGAGTTGTAGGGGAAGTGAAAATTGTCACATTGACAGTTTGTCCAAGCAAAGTTTGGAATTTTGTATCTATTTCTACAATGAAGGATTTTCTGTAAACTCTTGTTCTTGTATTGTTCTCAAAATGAACCATCTCTAGCCAATTTATGCACTGCGCAACATTAATATAATTAAACCAAAAGAGCAACCACTCCAGCAAAACTGGAAAAAAGGATTTCTGAAAGGAAGAATAAATAACTTAAGAAAGGTCAAAATGGTCATCAGCACTGTCATGACTGCAAAGGTCTTAAATAGAGCCTGCATGGCCACAGAGGGAGTTGACATCCACAGGGAAGGTCTGAAGCTTGACTGTGACAGTAAAAGTTCCTGTCGTATTCTAGAAAGTGTCTCAGCACTGAAAAGTCAGGTGAACTCAGCTGCATGGAAGTACCATCTGAGCTCTGACAGGTCATACCTAAATTTTAATGTAAATACTTCACAGGAATCTGCTCTATCATTATTCAGCTTATGCTGAGAGATATGAATTTCACCTTGTTGCATTGGTTACTCCTGTGACAGTTGAGTGGGGCTATGTGTCTAGGAACAGCAAAATGCTATATTCTTATACCGCATTTCCACTGACAAATGTCTCCCACTGTGGCAGGTTCACAGAATTTTAATTTCTGCCTAGAGCAAAACAGGTACTGATGTTGCCCAAGTCTCTTTTAGTCCCAGAAAGGGGAGAGGCCATGAGGGAGGTACTGTAAACTATTTCCAAACAGGTCTCAGGCTGTAATTTAGAGAACTTGGGTCTCTGCTGAATTTAGTCCTCCAATAAATAAACAGAAATGATGTGAAACTCAAGTTTCTTTGCCTTGGTACTTCCAACAGAAACTTTTGATTCTCCAGCTGCCCATGATTCACAGAGATGTGTTGAAAACCAATTTAAGATCCAGCATAACTGAATATGGCACCACATTCAGCCAGCTGTAGATGCCAGTGCCTCTGACAGTGCTTCTGCCACAGGACACATGGTGAATGGCTGGTGGTGTTTGGGAACATTCTGCAGCCCAGAGCATATTTCCTTGATCTTGAATGTCAGAGAACAGGTTGTCATACTGCTAGCAATAATGGGATTACCTGATTCTTATACCTCTTCTTTTTATCATAGCAAAGAGAGGTTTAATATTAGGAAAAGCAGAAGGGAAGTGTAAGGTTACCCTGTCTGTAAGTAACACATCTCACACTTTGGCTTCAAGAAGAAAACTCATTTTATTCAGGATGGAGATACCTCCTGGAGAGAGGAGAAGAAAGTAATCTGTGACTGTTACTATTGATGGTCATCAGTACAATGACAAAACAGTTCTGAAATGTACAGACTGCTCCATATGGATTGTCCACCTGCTGAAGGAACCAGGAAGTCAATCTCTATAGCCCCTCATGCACAGAAATCTAACTAGATAATATCAATTGTCTCTACTGACCTTGACATGAATCAAGGACATGTTGAGATCTTTCACATATGACAACATATTTTTTCTGGCCTATGACCATATGGGATTTCCTCCCATCTTCCCTCACATAAACATTGTTCAAGTATCTGAGCACAGAAGTGTTGGCTCAGATATATAAGCATCTCACGTGCTTTAAAGGCTTCTTTGTCCCTCAGCAAGGAAAGAAGTTCCTAGTCCAGGTTCTCAAAAAGCACAAGAAAGAGAGAAACCATAGGAATAAAGTTGTGTCCTTCATACATATGGAAATATCGCAGCAGGGGGTTGAGGGCAGGACAAAGAGAGATTTAGAAACTGGAATGAGCTGGCTAGAAAAGACACATACTGAGCGATAGACAGTCAGAGAGGGGCTAAGAAAAGGAGAGACCCAAAACAGCTGCTCTAGAAAGGACACAGGTTACAGAAAAATTGAAAGAAAGAACAGTATCACTCTTTTTTTTTCAACATTCAGAAATAATGTAGTTCCTATTTTATCATTCCTCTCCTTGGACCTCCCATATCCTACTATTGATCTAGTTAAGTCCAAAGACACACGCACCACTTGCTAGTTGTAGCACACTTTCCAAGGCATACATTAACAAAGATGCATCAGTGTCCTGGTTTAACCAGGATAGGGTTAAGTTTCCCCAGCAGTGGGGGGGAAGCTCTAGCCGGATTATTCAATACCATGATGACGTCACCTCCTGGCGCCCAAGCACGGGAGAATCGGTGAACGCGTGTGTTATGCCATCTCTCTGCTCTCGCTGCTGTATCGGTAGATATTTTGCTCTGTTCATTGTTATCACTGTTATTGCTATTGTTGTTGTTTGTTGTGTTGCTGTTGCTCTGTTGTATTAAACCTCTCCTTATCTCAGCCCCGGGGCTTTGTATTTCACTCCCTTTGTGGGGGAGGGGCAGCGGCCGCGTGGTCTCAGACCCTGGCAGGGACTAAACCACCACAATCAGAAAGAGCAAACTTATAAAACAGAACTTACATGTGTGCAGCAATCAGCAGCTTACCATTGTGGGCAATTTGGATTTCATCGCCATAGATCTATGATGTTCTAGAAAGAACTCTAAGAATTTGGTAGAAAGTATTCCTTACTGAAGTATTCCTTGAGTAATTTGGTACTGAAAGTTTTATGAAACTGGTGAAGAATTACTGAAGATTTTATTGTGAGGAGAACCTTTGATAATACTGAAGTTGCCATGCCTTTATACTTCAACTGAGGAGCAGTAAAATTTGGTGTAATTGAGAAAAAGTTGCTTAAGTCATTACAAACTCAGATGTGCCTTTTTTTTTGGAAATTAATGTGAAGACAAGAGGAAAAGAAAAGGAAAAAAAAAAAAAAAGACAAGAGAATCACTATATGGCTCATTACAAGTAAATTTGATTCTGTTCAAACAACCCTGACTACAGAGACATTTGAATCAGCAAAATGAGATACTTAGCAAGGGACTGGTACATCTCAGTCTCACTGGACTGTCCTAGTTCTTCATCCCTGTAGTAGTAATCAATTGAAAAGACTCATTCATATTTCACATCTGCTTATTACCGAGAAGGTTTTTGTGTTAAGAGTCTGAAAGACCTAGATATGCTATTTCTAAAGCAGAAACAGAATAAGGAATGACACTCTTATTCTACAAAGCCAAAAAAAACCCCTGAGAGCAAATTCTTGCATGATATTCTACTGTAGCAAGAGGGGACTTTTTACATATTTTTTGTGGTGTCTCCCCCATGCCTTTTGCATGGCACAAAGCTACATTTGTTTCACTCTAATGATAAAATCAGTGCTAGTATATTATTTCACTCATTCAAAAAAATTGGGGAAGAGTGAAATGTCAGTTTTCTCCAAATCTAAGCACATTTCTCTCACTACTTCTGCTGCTAATTCTGCAAGTAAGTCCATGGGAGGAGATTCCTAACCCAGCCATCAAAACCAGTACTGACAGGCTATAACTTGTAATCAAAGATTGACCTCACTCTGATTGTATAGGACTCTAGGGAGTATCTTGGGAACTACAGACTGGTGAGTCTGACTTCTATCCCTGGTAATATGACATAGTCTATAATAAACAATAAAATCATACAGTACATTAATTATATTTTCTGTTGGGAAACAGTCAGCATGGTTCCTGCAAAGGGAAACCCTATCTCAGTAACCTGCTGGAGTTCTAGCAGGGTGACAGTAAACACATGGATAAAAGGCAAGCAAGATTCAAGAGAAGAGGCTTTTCAGGAGAAAGGTCAGTAGGGATTGGTCCTGGAAGCAATTCTATGCAAAGTCTTTGTCCACAACCTGAAGAAGAAATAAGCAGAGGAATATTCAACTTTGTAGATATGATAATCACTTCTACAAAGTCAAAATGCTTTCCTGTTGGCAAGGAATTGCAGACAGATCTCATAAAACTGTACAAATGGTTGACAAATTAACTCCGATGTGGATAAACCTAAGCTAATGCAATTAAAAAAAAATACCTAAATCGTCACCAATGGTTCACAATGCTGAACACTAAACTGGCAGTTATAGTTCAGGTAAGAAATCTCAGCTCTGTGTTGACAGGTGTCTGAAATCTTTGGCTCAATGTGCAGTGGCAACTGAAAAAGCCAATGAGACTGTGGACCATCATGAAGGTGTTCATAATGAGACAGGGTACATCATTTTGCCTCTCCCTAAAAGGTGTGGTGCACCCACCTCTTGATTGAAAGATTGGGACAATTCAGGAATCTGAGGTGAGATATCACTGAGATTTACAAAAGGTGAAAGCACTGTATGAGCTGAATGTAGAAATGTTGTTCAACACATCATGCAATAAAAGAAATAGGGAACAATGAAAGTAACAGAAGGTTGGTTTAAAACAGACAAAAGTAAAAGCTTCTTTATGTAGTAAGTGGTGAACCTCTGGAACTTGCTACCACAGGAGATTGTGTGGAAGGACAATATGAGCTAGTTTATAAAGGGACTAGACGTTCATAGACAGTATGTCTGTAAAATGGAGACCAATAGGATGAGGCATGGGAGTACAAAATAGTCTGCAGAAAGTGGCTGATTTTGCATGCTTTCCCTTAATAGCATCTCTTACTGCTTCTGCTGCAGACTGAACGCTGGAATAGATGAACAATTGGTCTGATTCAACGGGCATTTCTTATTTTCTTACATCTATGTGCTACTTTGATGGCAGACATGATTTCCATGCCTGTATTCCAAGGCAGTGCCTACATGCCAGTTCTGAATCAAAAGCCATGTAGCAATGATTGATCAGGAGTTTACTCCAAGCTAAATAGCTATACTGAAAATTAGCGAATACAAGGCCAAACTCAGTACCATGCTAATGCAACTTGGTCAGCTCAAAGCTGTGTGAGAACTAAGGTCTATCTGGAAAATATTTCATGGGTATATAACAATCTGTTATCTCCAGGGTCAAAGGTCTACCAACTATCTCCTGGGACACTGAGTCAAATCCCCTGCTCCTGCAAACACCTTGTTATCCATGGCAGGAGGAAGTTTAAGGAAGCTATTTTTCTGGGATTTTGTTAAGAAATCAGTATGATTCATATTGGCTTCTGACTGAGGATATATTTTGTGAAACATTACCTCATTATTTATCTTCTGGATCTTTTATACCCCAGGTGGGCCAGTGGCATGAATATTTTAAAAGAGGCTTTGTTTATCACTCTGAACATAATATAAGAAAAAAATGGCCCTTCTCAGAGGCAGCTGCTTCTTCTGATCCAAGAGTTTGGGATGACATGTAGCTGTCATTTTTATAAACCTAGACAGCAAGGGCACTGGAGTCAAAATGATACTGACTGATGCTATGGAAATAGCTTGTCCTTTGTGAAGACATTTTAGCATAGCACTCATAATTGGAAGAGTGAGTGTATAGATCCAAAGCAGGGATTCTCCAGGGAAGTCCTGGTTATGCTGTTAGAAAAATCTTCTCTCTAAGAATAGGGTAGCAGTTATGACCTATTTGTGGTAACCAGCACATGACTGGGAATGAGGAAAGGGTAAAATCCTGACCTCATCTACTCTTTTGTGAGTTCTGGAAATAGTGAGCCCCACCCTTGTTTCATTGTGAGTGTGGGGAAGGGCCTGGCTTGGGTCTGCAGAGCAATGGACACAGTAAGTTAGGATCTATTCAAGCTTTGCACTTGGGTGAAAGTCATCCTTGGCATGATCCCAGTGAAAGATATTCAGCAGACAACATAATAACACATTCAGCCCATTTGGCTGTATGTAGTAACTCTACTTCCCTTTTAAATCCAGAAAGGGGGCAGACTGCCATCTGTTACTGCTAATGAAAGGTTGAGTGGCCCAAGACACCTATCCCTCAGGTGGAAGCCTGTCCACAGCTGCAGTCTTGTAATCCACTGCAGAAAAAGAATTGCTCTGAGCTTGTGTTAGCCAAACTATAGGTGGGCTCCCCATTACCCTCTTTTTACAAGACAACTTCATTATGAGCTCCACTCGAGGATTTAGACTGGCTACTGTGCTCCCTCTCTGCCTTGCATTTGTCTCTTCAGAAGTACAAGCTTTTCACCTGGTTCATGCACCGTTACTACACCTAAGGAATGAGAATACCTCAAAGCCCCTTGTGGTCCACATTCACAGCACTGGCAGTTCTGTATGGAAAGATAAAGGTAAACCTCTGAATTCTATCATCTCTTCCCAAGCAGACAGTCAAAAAAAAACCCCCCACTTTAAACAAAGGAATTAAAGGGCATGAATGAAACAATACATTTGTTTCCCAACAGACTTTGTTGCTCACTCCTAAGAATAAAACACATAGGATGGTGCAATTAGCAGTAAATAGGACAAGGGTACCTGACTACCCACATGACAGTTTCATATGCAGTTTTTGAATAGTTTCTCAGAAGTGCTTGAAATGCAGAGAGTTTGAAAGGAACTTAGGGAACTAGCTTGCTACATGCTTCTACTCTAGATATTTAAGATTAGGAGACAGACCAGACTATTATGTATGCCAACTAAATACACCACAGTTGCACCAAGAAACCTATTTCAACTCCAGCATAGCATGTTGCTAAATCTATAGTGAGGATACAGCTTGCTAAACACACTACAATGATCATCAGTAGACAGTACTAATACTTATATGTCGGGGGAGGCAGCGGGTCTGCCTCTAGTCTAACTGAAGAAGAATTTAACCTCGACGAGATTCCAGTGTATCCATGAGAGGCCAGAAAGTCCCGAGAAGTGCCATGGAAACAAGATTAGAGAACTAAGATAAGAAGAACTGTCCTGACGATTCAGGCAAGAAACTATCACCCAATCGTGAACTGTTAGTTACTAAAGTAAACCAATCCTGTATGAACACCTACTTTGAAGAAGGTTATAAAAAGGCTTGTTAGAACAATAAAGGGGCTTTTGCAGCCATTTTGGTCATTTTACACAATCTGATGTTTGTCGTGTCTGTCTCTACTGCGACACTTATAGTAGAAGATATTTTTAAACTGGCCATGTTTTGATGCATCCTCTCATATTCATTCCTCAGAACTCAGTAATGATCTGTGAGAACTGCTTTAAAACCCACCAGGCATAAAATCATTTGCAACATTTTTGATGTACAATCTGTGAGATGCAATGATGATAGCATCAGAGCAAAAGATGTCAGGTTGTGGGAAAAATTTGGGTTAATACTTTAACCCTTTAGGGGTATGGGCTATTTTATGCATGTCTTATGCACATTCTAATTTTTGTTATGATAGTGTGACTTCAGAGTCATTCATTTATCTGAAGACTTTCAGATTTATTCCAGTGAGACCAAAAGGAAGACAAATTAAACTGACATCCAAGAAATAGCCTTCCAAATATGTAAATCAAGAGATATGAATCTGCAGTTATTGATAGGTACAAATTACCAGTAATTGGCCAGATGAGGCAAGAGTTTTGTCCTGTTCCACTTACTTTCTCAAAATTCAGAGGAAAGAAATGCAATGAATCAAAAAAACTGAAAACACCTAAGTACTCATCAGTCTCTTTCATTTATCCTAAGCATTATTACAGACATGTCTTACCAGTGCTATTGTTCACTTCGATTTTTTAAAAAATAAGAAATAAAAAATTAGATGTTGCAACCATTAAATTTGGCTGAAAATGGATAAGAATAGAAATCATAAACAAGTCTGGTTTTGACCAGCTTCCAACTCAGCTGTACAGACTGGTAAATTCTGAACAATCCAATCAGAGAAGTGTTCGACCTCCTGAGTGAAGACTTGTGAGTGAACCAGTTGAGGTTTGGTTATGTGATCAAAAAAAAGAGATTCCTTCTTGATTTCAAATATTGCTTTTCTTCCCAAAGGGTGAAATAGAGGATGCATACAGGAGGTGGACCATAATAAAAGCTGGAGAGATATGGTATCTTAAAGCCCTGGAGAAGTCCTCATTTGAATTCCATTCTGAACTTCCTGGCTTAGACCTCTGTCTACATCCTCCTGCTTTTATTCTCTTCAGTTGTGCACTAACAACTTTAAGGCTCATGCAGCATGTAAGGTGATTGCTTTGAATACAAATGGGTAGACTATTAAAAGCAGAACTTAGGCTTCTAGACTCATAAATCATAAAAGGAAGCATAAATTCTGTTTTTTAGTGGAGATTTAAATTCCTAAATGGGTTTTATAGGAGCCACATAAGACCTATTGACAATACCCCTTTATGATAAAAAGTAAATAGAAGTGACCAAGTCAGAATTCAAAATGCCACTGCTTAGCTCCCACTAGCCTGAAGAAGACAAAAAAATGGCTGGAGGAAATCTCAGAGGGAAACAAATGATAACATGAAATTAAATGTGTAATATTCCTTTTTATGCTGTGTGAGGGAAAAAAAACACTCAGAGAATGAGCTGGTACATTTGCATAACAAAGGAAATCAACAACAACAACAACAACAAATTGCTATCATGTTCAAAACTGATAATTGCACAGATGACAACAAGAAAACGCCTTTCTTCTCAGCTCTCTAGCGGATGAACTTGTGGAGATGAGGAAAAAAGGTGGAAAGTGACCCCACTTGCTTTCATGAAAATTAGCAAGCTCAGAAAATGGCCGGTGACTGGTGTGAATGCTAATGAACACAATGAGGGCAGCCAATGTTCCCATCAACTCCATCAGATGATCAACAACTGGCAGCAGACTCTTCTTCAAACCACCCTCATCCAGCCTATCAATGTCCAACTCTTGTCAACAAAATCTTTTTGGAGAAGTGATTTTTGAGGGGGTTCTGGTTTTTTGGTTTTGTATTAAATTATTATTTGTTTCTCTGTTGATATTTTCTTTCAGAGTTTCACTGAATTTGAATTCTTCAAGTCCTATGAAATGTGGAAATCTCTCCTGTTTCTGTACAGCATGGCCCCAAGTATGGATCCTCAATTTTCCCAAGCCAGTTATCTGGACATCTCACCTTCCTGGGATCAAGGGCAAGGTATTTGCAATCACTACCTCCTCTAAGGTTCCCAAGCCCTAGAAGAGTTCTCACTCTGGAGAAAGAGGTACTTCTTTGGGCACCAGCAGATCACCAATTGTAACTGGTCTTGTCAGCATGAAAATATGTATTTGCTTCATCTGCAAGATGATACATAATTCAATATATCCAATGACTTCCTAGAAGTACTGTGACTTCAGAAGTCTACTAAAAATGCTGAATAGTGGTAGTATTTTTTTTTAATTATCCAGTGGTAAGGTGTCCTTGAAAAGAGCTCTGAAACCCTTTGAAGGTATGTGACTGATGATGAAAGTCCTAGATAAAAAGACAGACTGTAAGAGACCTAGACCAATTGATACATCCCTATTTAAGTCCCCACTTCTTCCTTACTATTTCCCATCCCTGCATCAGTAATGCAGCAGGCAACAAAAATGAATGAAATCACAGTCTTATTCTAGTCCTTATTCTAAGACAAGCTCTAATAGCACAAAAAATAGCTCTCATTGGCAAGTCTCCATACACTTGTGAGGTTTAAACCCCTGAAATCTGTCCTTTAACCTTATGGAAAATATCTATAAAATTTAACAGAGTTTCAACCATTTGATTTAAGAAAAAGTCCCTTCAGAGTTTGAAGAGTTTAACACAAATAAAAAACAATTCTATAGATAGAAAATATTAAAGTCAGTATATATTCTGTAAGACAAGATGTGTGCATGTATTTTAAAGTCTTTGTTACAGAATTCAGCAGCAGTTTTAATTTTATGTCATGGTCAATAGGATTGATTAAAAAGCAAACAGCTCCTCCTTTCACCCCTCTCAATAATGTAGAGAAGAAAAACACAAATGTCTAAAATCAGTCAGATATTGTTTTGGTTTTAAATATCCTGGGAATTTTGTACTTGGTGTCTGATGTCTAGTTTGCTTTTATTCATTCCAGAATAAATGAATGGCAGTCAGAGAGATGGGGATGGGGGGGTGAATTGGAGGGATAAAGGGAGATTCCTAGGTTGAGATAAAAGCAGTTTAATAATTGAAATAAAATAAAACAATAACAATAATAGAAAGTACAAATGGGTAATGAACAATGCGATTGCTCACCACCTGCTGACTGATACCCAGCCCATTCCTGGCTAATGATCCTGAAATACCAAGATCCCGCAATTGCAATCCCTGAAGCAAGAGAGAACTCCCTCCTTCCCAGCCACCCCTCCTTTGTATACTGAGCATGACATTACATGATATGGAATATTTCATTGGCTAATTTGGATCCGGTGCTCTGGCTCTTCTCCCTCCCAGCTTCTTGTGCACCTGTGCATGGACAGGACATGGGGAGTTGAAGAGTCCTTGATCTCTTAGCAACAAATGAAAACATCAGTGTATTATCAGCATTCTTCTCATACCAAATCCCATACTGAATCCAAAACACAGCACTATTCTAGCTACTAAGAAGAAAAACTAACTCTATCCCAGCCAAAACCAGGACACTCCCACATATCAGCTTAGGACTTTCAATGATATGCCATCTTTTAAATGTTGGTGATTTGGTATTTGGTACAATCCTGCAATACTTGGAGGGTTGTGTCTAGGGTTTGGTATGGTTTTGTTTCCCTTGAACCCAATTAGGATTTTTCAAGTGATGGTTTACAGCATGAGCAGGGCTATTACTTTTCTCTCATTAATTCACCCATGCAAGAGGACCACTTCCACTACGTGACAAAGATTTCAACTCCTGCCCTGTGCCCTCCAGACACAAACCCAACCCCATGCCATCACTAGGTCAATCTCCAGCAGAAGAGAGAAGGCAACCCCCCCAAATCCCATGTCCCTGTTCCTACTTCACATTGGATCTCTCTCCCCTTTATTTATTTAATTTCCCATGCTCAGTGTGCAATGAACCTCTCCAGGTTGATTCATTCATTTCACTTTGGCAGCATGTCACTACACAGACAATCTATTGAGGATGAGATGGAAATATTACACTACTGAGATGATAATACCTGATTTTAATATCTCTTAGCAGCATCTCCATTGTGCTATGTTGGTGAAACAGATCAGATAGTGTAGGTCTCTAGTGTAAACCAAAACGGGGGGGAAATACTTCTGCTATCAAAATTAAACTCCTAATACATCAGCAACAGAAGGTGAAGGGGCAGCAGAACTGCAAGGGAACAGATCTTTCTATCTTTCAAGTAGCACCTCTGAGCAGGTAGCTAATAAACATCTGTATTTAACTCCAAGCACTTTTCTTCCTCTTTTCTCCCATCTCCTTGTCTTGTCTGCTCCAAATACACTAGGTTGGTGATATATAGCTCATTTTAGTGACATAACCATTCTGTTGGTCATTATCATGTTACTTAAACAGATTTACAGTCTGTGCATTTGAATAAAAATGGATGAAGGGGGGATGTTCAAGGAGCCATGAGGAAAGATATTCAAGAAGTGTGGTTAAGACAACCCTAAGAAGCTCTGCAAGTGGCTTTGCTCTCTAAAACAAGTCAGTAAGTCTGTCTTGTAGGTAAGACACAGGGCAGGGTGTTGGGACAACCTGAGTATTGTTCTTGCTCCTTCCATTATTTGGCTATCTGACCTTCAGGGATTGTTTAGCTTTTCAGTATCACTGTTTCTGCATCTCCAGCTTGCATGTGAGAGAGCATCTTCTGTGCTTTAATGGCTAGATGGACATGTACATACAAAACATATTTATTCCTTTGATTCAGTCGGTATGGCATCAGTGGAGAACTTAGTTCAACAGTTGGCTCTAATAGACCCTGATCATGGGTCAGATTTGATCCTCAATGGCAATAATTTCATCTGAGGATGAGGATGGAGTTGGATAGAGGGATATTTCTAATTCATTAACTATCCTCTGCTGCCTCAGCAAGCAGCTCATCAAGGGAATCATTAACAGCATGAAATATTTAAATGTATGTTTACAAATGATTCTATAAAGAAGATGCCTGGAAGAGCCTTTCAGCTCTTCCAGGTGAATTTCAATGGCCACATCAGCTATGGATACAATGCAGAAGGTTGAGGAACTCAAGTCTGAAACAAATGGACCTCTATTTAACTCTTCATGTCCTGGTGATGCTGGCTGACTTCCTTCTGCCTCTCCACCACTCCTCAACATGCCTCTCTGGTATTCCTCTTTGCGTGCCAATAACCACAACTTATCCCTCCCTATTGCTGACTGGTGTACCACTGTCATCTATACCTAAGATTGTAACCGATGATTGTAAGATATGAGTTCAAAGAAGAATTAAAATCCTGCATCTCTGTTCCCACAATTGCCTCACCTATTTCTAGAGGAGCAATCAGAATGAGGTGGTCCTGTTTGCTATATTACAAGCCTGGTGAAAAGTGTCAATGAGAGCTGTGTTAAGGCAGAATAATTTACCAGAGAGATAAAGCTGAAGGAAAGAAAAGAAAAAATAAAGTTTTTAATGGGTTTCTGAACTTTCTGAGAGGCTGCAGACACAGCATCCTAGTTTTTAAGATCTATGTACTGATGAGTTTTCCCCTTTTTCTTTTGCTGCTGAACTTCCTCATGCAGCCAAAATACAAGTGGTCCCTCAGCACTGATTTATATTATTTTTAGCGATGTGTAGGCAGCAACAGTTTCAGGCCCTCAAAGTCTGATAATATTTTTCCTTTAAAGAAGAAAGAGAGAGAGAGAAGTGATCCTCCACAGCAGATTGGAGCCGGAGGATGTGACCAATAAAAGTTGGGACTGGCAGATTCAGCACCATACCCTAATTAGATGGGAACTTGGCATTTGCAGTGTGACTTCTGCCCTGGTAAAGCTCTTTGACTAGAGGAGGGAATAAATTCAGAGCCTCTTAAAGCCATCATGGTATAAAATCTGTCCAGCTCTGTGAGCAACCTCAAATTTAAATGATCCTGACTTCAAACTCCTAAAATAACATGTTCTGAACTATAGAAAACAGCTAATTTTAAGGGTAAGTTACTGGAATAAGATTCAGGACACTTCAGTCATATTACCATTTCTGTACTAAAATTTCAAAGTCACACTGGGCAAGGCTCATAACTTAAGCCACATTTGTTGAAGGGGCATGTTATTTTGCTTGTCTTGTTTCTTCAAAGAAAAACAACTTTGGGAAGGGGGTTTCTCCTGACACGTGAGTCTGTGATCTCAAGCTCCTCTAAAGCATAAATAGTCGGAAGCAATTCAGTACTGGCATACCTTCATCAGAACACTGGGAGTAGATTCATCAGTACGGATTTAGTCATCTACAGTATAGGCATTTACATCTGAGATAGTCATCTAGGTCACCTTCACAACCCACAAGAAATAGTTGATTCTAGAGCATGATCCATTTAACTCAAATGTAGATGTCTCTGGAATTGCCTATTTCTCTCCACTGACTGTGTATAGAGTCCAGGCAATTAGGTCAGATGCATATTCATGACACACATTTATCAATGAATCCCAAGTTGTGACCCCCTGCAGAAGACACCCTCCTCAAAGCATCTAGACTTTCCACGATTCGGTTTGTGGCTAGTTCTCAAGCATGGGATCCTTACTGACCAATGGAGACTCCCCTGAGAGTCCAACTTTTGTCATGATCTGCTAGAGCTCAGAGGGTTAGAATAGGAGTAAGATGAGTGCTGATGAAACAAGGAGTAGATTTTTGGACCCTTTTAGGCAACAACTTTTAATTTCTTCCATAGGATAAAGAAAAGCAACACCCACCCACCTCCAAATGTGAGTAATTCTGTCTGCAAGGGAAGTAATGCACTTTGACTTCTTGTGAAATCTTGTTTCAAGTGTGAGTGACAGTGGGCATTCTCTACTAAGGCATCCCTTTCACAAAGTGAGGTAGTAAAAGAAACACCATTTCCTCTACTCAGGAGACTGGTTTCACAAAGCTGGTCACAACTTCACATTTAATTGAAACTGTCCAACAAGTTCAAAGGTTACAGCTGGGGACAAGGCAGAAAGGAAGACTTACAGACACTGAGGAAAAGATTCCTTAAGAAGATGAACTGGAGAGGAAAAAAAAAAAAAAGGAACAGAACATAAAGAAAATCAACAACTCAGCCTGGAAACCACCCCACTGCCACAAAAGAAGCCATTCATTTACATTTGCAAGGAACCCAACAGCAGCTGGAGGTGTCTGGGCGCTGCCATTCCACAGATGATGTCAGGCCTGTGGAAGATTTTTCAATTAATCTCTCTTGACCCTATGCCTTGAAGTCTCTTTCCTATTTTTAACAAAACCATTCTGTTGGATGACCTTGGGACCCAGTGACCAATAATGCCCATTTAAGTAACTATGGGGGTGTCAGTAAGTATGCAAGGAGAATTTGCAAGGGGCTTATTATATAGAGAGTTAGCTACCACAAAGAAGGACTCTCTCTCATTCTTGCCTGTAGGCTAGTAGTTGGGGACCTTAAGCAGAGACATGGTCATGCTAAACACATGAAAAATGCTCTAAAAAAGCCATTCTGCATGTAGATGGTTATAGAAATTGGAGAAAAGAAAGGGCATATGAACATATACCAATCAAACTTACCAACATCATGAAGAAAACCATCAAAAACTTCATATTACTTCTTCCTACTAAAATATTACATACGCAAGAATTGCAACTAAAACAAAGCCCAGATCTTGTTTTACAGCACAGTGTGGAACCTAGGCTGTTCCTGTTAATCATTTTGAAAGACTAACACAGGAAGGATTTGGCTTCAAGTTCATGCATGTACATCAAATGTAGAGAACAATTTTGTTTGAGTCACAAGAGACAAAAATGCACTAAACCACTTTGCCTCACCAATTTTACAGAACATGGTTTTATGCCCACAAGACACGTACTTCAAAACATCCTGATAGAGATTCAGCAATAAGCCTTGGATGCAAACTTAACTTTTATTCCACTATGAAAATACATGTTGTACCCTCGTAAGCATTGTAAGATTATGAATGTGTTCTTTTTCCTGTCTTCGGTACATGTGTTTAGCAGGCTGAAAAATAATATATTTCTGTTTTCTTTAAAAAAAAAAGAAAGAAATAATCCTCTACTGAATAGTGCTATGATGACAACATAGGAATAAAACCACTATGTGCTGTTATGCTATGTAAGCCTCTCTGTGCTCCTCTGTTGATGGAATGACAACCATGTTGGTCCTCACTCTAGGTTTCAATCAGCTATACTTTCAGCAAAACTCTCTGGATCAGAGAGGGGGAATGACAACAGATAGGGATAGGCTTAAAGGAGAATGAATGATAAACCTAGTAGACTGGGTTGGATTTGAAGATACCCACTGCAAGTGAAAGGAGAATTTTCTTTGTAGTGTCCCCATTCTTGGGGTTCTGGTAGGTAAGAGCTGAAGAACAGGTAAGAGGATTTATAGGAGTTGTGTGGGTGATGTTGGATTAATGCTATTAATCAGTACGTAAAAACTGTCACCCTGGGTCAGACAAAAAGTCTGTAACAAAATAACCTGTTTCTGACAGTGACCTGTAACAGATGTTTGGAGAAAGTGTGTAAAAACCATGGCAACTACAGAGTGATCTTTCCCCTGGCTGTACTCTTGTGTCTGCAGTCAGCAGTTTAGAAACTTCCCAGGTTTTTGTTTCTGAAGCTTTCAGAAGGTTTGCATGTAAAAAGTTACAAAAGCCATCTGGAATGTCAGGCATTGCTGACGTGTACTGGTGAAAACCATTCTCTGTCATAAGAATGAATGAAGATTGGACAGCTTGATATAATATTACCCCAAACAGTCTTAGGTCCTTGACTAAAACCACCTTTGGCATATAGGGAGAGTATGTAGTTTTTCTCTGGGATGCCATTCAAGCTCCATGCCCATCAGATCATACCAGAATGCATGAACCTAGCGGATTACATGCTGAAAGGATGGATACAGTACTGGAGCAGGAAGATTTCAAGGCTCTCTGAAAGTTCATAAATTATGATAAACCTGCTCATCCAGCATCTCTTGAAAAACTCTTGTCCATGTAGTTGTCCTTGTACCACTCTTGCTAGGTCACTGACTAGCAAGGTGGCCAATGCACTCTGCCCTAGTAGCATTACACAAAACTGATGCTAAGCAATGATCAAAGGAAAGCAGAAGGGCAAAGTGCCAGCAGAACAAAGAATGTAAGGCCCACAGAAATCCATCAAATTTTAAAATGCATCAGATGCACTAACATCTCAGAGGAGACTCAGATAAGGACACAAGTAATTCTTCTTACACATTCCTTTGAGGCTGAACTTTGACGCATAGCCTCACTAATTCTCACACAGGTCTGCTCACTTCTTTGTTCGTTCAAGAGCCTTTCTCTTCTAATGGAGGGATCTCATTTTGCTGAGCTCCACTGATTACTAAATATAAGAACTAAAAATCAAAATGATGCTGTGTGCATTTCTCCACCAATCATACAAATCTCACTTGTCTCCTTTTGCTTTTATCACTCTAGTTTCATCCAGGACAGACCTTTTGTGTGTGTTTCCAAAACAATCTTGCCACTGCTACGTTCAGACCTTGTTTCTATATTCTATATTATCTGACATCAAGCAAAATATCTCCCTTTTTTCTTGTCTACTCCAATTAGTTTCTATTACAGCTTTTCTCTTTCCTTTCCTTCTACCTTTTAAGTCCCGTTTCTCTTTAATTCATTGGCTCTGTACCAGTGTTGCTTAACTCTCAGGAAGTATTTTGGGACATGCTTGATTAAAAAAGATAGAGGAGATTAAATTCAAGCAGTTCTGTATTTTTATCTTGGTACTTCCACTTTCCCCCGTCAGTATAATATCTGTAATAACTGAAGTATTTATATAGTCAGTATTTTAACAATAATTTTCTCAGTCCAAATATTCTAATTTCAGTGTTTTAAAACTAAGAGATAGAAACTTCTATGATGGATCCAAAAAGGATTTTAATTTTTTTTCTTTTAAAACATATTTTAGTGTTTTCATTGGATTATTATTTATATAAGTCCTCATGTTTTCTGGAAATTTAAAATAAATTCATATAAAAGTTACAAGATTTCTTTGATGTTATGTGGAATGCCTAAAGTATTTTGGGTTTGTATCTCTCTCTTTTCAAGCGGAGTTTGAGATACTAATAGAATCAGCTGATTTAGAGATGGAAGTTTCAGGGGAAAAGAATTAGATATATTATGAAAATTTGGTCATTACAAGTTTAACCCTCACAGTGCATTTGCCACCATCCATGAGTCAGTATAGAGGCAGAGCACTGGCAACCTTTCTCACTTAGCAATATTCAAGGCCAGCTGGATGGCTTTCACCTCTGCGAACTGACTCGATTCACCTTCTCCTTCAGCAGCTTCAGCGACGCGTCGTGTGGGGCTCCACACAGCTGCATTCTACCTCCAATGTTTCCCCACAATGCGACAGGACCCGTTGGTAAACAGGGCATATCGCTTCTCGTTATACAGTAGTTTATTATATGGTGGGGCCTCTTCAGCATGCGTTACCTCTTCCTCTGGCGCCATTCCAAAATCTTTGCCTTCTGGCCAATTCATAATCACTTCCAGTATTCCTGGATGGCTGAGGCTCCCTATTCAAGCCCATTGTGTGATTAATGCGACCCATTTACTCCACGTGGCATCGGCTGCATGGTGTGTAGAGGGGACACTCCCTTTGAACATCCAGCCCAGCACTGGCAGTCGGGGAGCCAGGAGGAGCTGTGCTTCAGTCCCAACCACCTCTGAAGCAGCTCGGACCCCTTCATATGCTGCCAAAATCTCTTTTTTGGTTGGAGTAGAGCAGTCCTCGGATCCTCTGTATCCCCGACTCCAAAACCCCAGGGTCGACCCTGAGTCTCCCCTGGTGCTCTCTGCCAGAGACTCCAGGTAGGGCCATTCTTCCTGGCTGCAGTGTAGAGCACATTTTTAACATCTTGTCCTGTCTGAACTGTCCCAAGGGCTACCGCATGGACTATTTCCTGTTTAATTTGTTCAAAAGCTTGCGTTGTTGCTCTGGGCCCCATACAAAATCATTCTTTTTCCAGGTCACTTGATAGAGAGGGCTGACAATCTGACTGGAATTTGGAATATGCAGTCTCCAGAAACCCACATCACCTAAGAAAGCTTGTGGTTCATTTCTGCTAGTCGGTGGGGACATAGCTGTTATTTTATTAATCACCTCCTTTGGAATCTGACGACGTCCAACTTGCCATTTTACTCCTAAAAGCTGAATCTCTCATGCAGGTCCCATGACCTTACCGCGCTTTATGGCAAAACCAGCTCTCAGAAGGATTTGGATTATTTTCTCCCCTTTTCAAAAGATTCTTCTGCTGTATTACCCCAAATAATGATGTCTTCAATGTACTGTAAGTGTTTCGGGGTTTCCCCCTGTTCCAGTGCAGTCTGGATCAGTCCATGGCAAATGGTGGGGCTGTGTTTCAACCCCTTGGACAGTCTATATATAAGCCTATATATAAGTCAATACATAAGTCACTACATAAGCCCATATATTAGAAGGGTCAGAAAAATGATCTGGGAAATTACAGGCTTGTCAGCTTGATGTCGGTGCCTGGGAAGCTGATGGAGCAGATCATTCTGAGAACCATCACACAACACATGCAGGACAACCAGATGATCAGGCCCAGTCAGCATGGGTTTACGAAAGGCAGGTCCTGCTTGACAAACCTGATCTCCTTCTACGACAGGGCGACCTGCTTATTGGATGAGAGAAAGCTGTGGATGTTGTCTACCTTGACTTCAGTAAGGCCTTTGACACCGTTTTCCACAGCATTCTCCTGGCGAAATTGACTGCTCATGGCTTGGATGAGCGCACGCTTTGCTGGGTAAAAAACTGGCTGGATGGCCGGGCCCAAAGAGTTGTGGTGAACGGAGTTAAATCCAGTTGGCGGCCGGTCACGAGTGGTGTCCCCCAGGGCTTGGTTTTGGGGCCACTCCTGTTTAACATCTTTATTGATGATCTAGACGAGGGGATCGAGTGCACCCTCAGTAAGTTTGCAGATGACACCAAGTTGGGTGGGAGTGTTGATCTGCTTGAGGGTAGGGAGGCTCTGCAGAGAGACCTGGACAGGCTGGAGCGATGGGCTAAGGCCAACTGGAGGAGTTTCAATAAGGCCAAATGCCGGGTGCTGCACTTGGGCCACAACAACCCCCAGCAGCGCTACAGGCTTGGGGAGGAATGGCTGGAGAGCTGCCAGTCAGAGAGGAACCTGGGGGTGTTGATTGACAGCCAGCTGAACATGAGCCAGCAGTGTGCCCAGGTGGCCAAGAAGGCCAAAGGTATCCTGGCTTGTATCAGAGGAAGTGATCTTGCCCCTGTACTCGGCACTGGTGAGGCCGCACCTCGATGACTGTGTTGAGTTTTGGGCCCCTCACTACAAAAAGGACATTGAATGACTCGAGCGTGTCCAGAGAAGGGCAACGAAGCTGGTGAAGGGTCTGGAGCACATGTCGTACGAGGAGCGGCTGAGGGATCTGGGGTTGTTTAGTCTGGAGAAGAGGAGGCTGAGGGGAGACCTCATCGCCCTCTACAACTACCTGAAAGGAGGTTGCAGAGCAGTGAGGACGAGTCTGTTTAACCAAGTAACAAGCGATAGGACAAGAGGGAATGGCCTCAAGTTGCGCCAGAGAAGATTTAGACTGGATACTAGGAAGTATTTCTTTCCAGAAGGGGTTGTTAGGTGTTGGAATGGGCTGCCCAGGGCGGTGGTGGAGTCCCCACCTCTGGAGGTGTTTAAGAGTAGGGTTGACATATTGCTTAGGGATATGGTGTAGGTGGGAACTCTCAGTGTTAGGTTAATGGTTGGACTAGATGATCTTCAAGGTGTTTTCCAACCTACATGATTCTGTGATTCTGTGACTGCTCCTAATAGCCGAGATTCTAGTTCGTGCAGGTGGGGAGTTAGACATGTCCTCTTTAAATTGCTGGAATTCTTGAGATACTTTCTCCACAGCCGCAACAAGGCAGGAAGAGATACTTTCTTCATATTGTCGTAGTCAGCAAGCCAATCCATCCACTGTTGGTCCCTCTTTTTCTCTCCAATCCATTACTGCTAATGCATTGGCATATGATGATGGTGTGCTCTGTACAAACGTCTGCCACATGGGCCGGGTGCTTTGGACTTTATCCAGATCTGTGGGTAGATGTGCATTATCTGGGTCATAGTAAACCATCTCCCGCACGGTTAGCTCCCTCAAGTATTGAATGCCTCTCTCCATAGTGGTCCACTTAACTGGATGACATACAAAATCTTCCTTGAAGGGATACCTCTCCCTCACACTTGACAGGAGTCGCCTCCAGAGACTGAGATTTTGTGTCTTCTTTCCAATAATTTTGTCAATGCCCCCTTCCCTAGACAGGGATCCCAGCTGCCTGGCCTCCCTACCCTCTAATTCCATGCTACTGGACCCACTATCCCAGCATCGGAGCAGCCAGGAGTTGCTCACCTGGATGGTGCCTGAAATCTTTTCACATGTCTCGCAACTAACTCAGGGATAAGGATCAGGTGACTATCACTGGCTCTGCCTCCTCCTCTTGTTCTTGTGATGGGCCTGGTTTGTCATCACCCTGTACACTGTGAGGGGATTTTCTTGTATATTTCTTCTTCTGTATGGGAGCAACTGACACCATCATGGGTTGGTCCCCTGGTTCACCTGCAGCACCTGTCCTTGGGCTTGTAGTGGCTGCAGTTTCTATTACTTTGTTACCAGATCCAGAGCCCTTCTCTTCCTTTTGAGGGTGCTGAACAGTGTTTAATAGCACTCGGTAAGCGTGAGCTAGGCCCCAGCATGTTGCAGTGAGCTGTGCCTCTCTGGAATTACCCGGGTGACAACATACTTTTTCCAAATATTCCACTAGTTCTTCAGGATTCTGTGCAGGAGTGAAGTTCCAATACACCGGAGGTACCCACTGTTCTAGGTACTTGCCCATGCTACTCCACACCCCCAGCCACTCATAATTCTCCAACCTTGGGGTAGATTTCCAGGTGATACTCTTAAATAGTTGCTTAACCCTGAACAAAACCTGAACCACATGCAGGAAGACACTGGTTCCTAGCAGTAAGATGACCATGTTAATGTCAACATTCCAAAGATATTTGAAATTCCTGAAATTCTCAAACACAATTGTAAATAGCCCTAGGGCAGATGACTGCACCCTATCATAGATCAACATTATATAGTACAGGAAAAACAAAATCTTAACCCAACTCTCACGGACTGTGAGCAACAGCATGGAAAATACATATTGCAGATGTGATGATAAAATCTTAAGGAGCCAAGCAATCAAATTATTACCCGTTCTGTTGTTATCTCAAACCTCAGGCCCCACGTTGGGTGCCAAAAGATTGTCGTGGTTTGAATTCGGCTGGTAGCCAATCACCACGTGTCCAGTCATTTACTTCCCACCTCCTCCCTGGTGAAATAGGGGAGGGACAAAAAAAAAAGAAAAATTCGTAGGTTGAATAAAAAAAATTTAGTAATAGTAACAAAAGAACAGTAACAATAGTAAGTCCAAACAGGTAAAATGCAGCAGCGGCTTACCAACCAGCGACCAGTACGCAGCCTGCCCCCCCAGCAGCAATCCCAACCACACCAGAAATCCCGCCGCACCGACTCAGAAACCAAAACCAAAACCAGGCCATGAGAGAGCACATGTCTGCCTATATACTGAGCATGACGTCACATGATATGGAATACTCCAATGACCAATCCGGGCCCGGCCCTCTAGCTGTGCTCCCTCTCAGCCCAATGAAAGTTAACTCTATCCTGGCCAAAACCAGGACAAAAGGATATGGAGAACATGAGAGTTTTAGAGCAGGTGGCATCAAACTCTTCCTGAGCAAGTCAAGGGCTCAGCGCCCCCAAAGGAACTCAGCAGAGAGCTCCCCAAAGCAATCTCTTACACAGTCTTCTGTAGTATGTGAATTTATTGAAATAAATTCCCCTTTTCCTACTGGGAGATGAGTGCGCTGTGATCCGTCCTCTCAACCCACACTGACACAGGCAGCTGACATTGCTGTTTTGAATATTTCCCTTTTGTTTTTGCTGCCAGCTCATGGGAGGGGAAGGAGGAAGGAGAAAGAGGAGGGTGTAACGCACCCGCGAGTGTGTGTCGGTAGGCCAAGAGAATCTGTGCCACCAAGCACCCAGATGGCAGGAAAAAGCCACCTTTTGGTAACTGGATCCGAGGCAGATTTTTATAGTGTGTGGGTGTGAGAGAGGGCAGGGGTTGTGAGGAGGATGCAGAAATGCAGACCATGTGAATACACATATATTTGCCCCAGAAAGAGGAAGAGAAGGGCACACAGTGGATAAACAGGCTTCTATCTCCATGTATAGAGTGACAGAGTTGCACAGGGGAGAGGAGCTGAGTTATGGAGACACCCTTCAGGAGAAGAAATATAAGCACCTGATAAGCCTCTCCTTTGCCCTCAGTGCAGAGGCACATGGAAGGTCTTCAGCTTCCCACTGCCTTTGCAAGGTATGTTACAGGACAATTTATTTTTCCCCAGATCCCCTGAAATGGGCTTTAACTATGATGAAAAACTGCCTGTCTTGAGCTGTACTTTCTCTACACCCCTCGAGGTGACACAGCCCACGTGCAAGTCAAGGGCCAAATTCTGTGACTTCATGCTCCTGACCGTGAAGCTGTGCCATCACCTGTACCTCTTTGCAATCTGAATTCCTGGCTCTAGGAAGAAATGAGCCAGCAGAAACCATTCAAACCAACTTTTCTGGTCTCCCATATATCTATGCTAATAAACTAAACTAGGCCATGGCCTGTTCTTTGACCCTGTGGGCATGGAAGCCTTGCACATGTGTAGTTAAATTCTCTACTTTCTCCCCAAAACTGGGTGGGCTAAGTCCCACTTGCCTGAAACAGTCTGTGCTATCCTCTAGACTGTACCTGGGGACTGTGGCAGTGTGCTAATTAACACAGGCCCAAAACATGGCAGGGTGTGTGCTAACAGCAAAATAGTATGGACAGAACCTTGACACATAATCACAGAATGGTTGATGTTGGAAGGGACCCCTGGAGGTCATCTTGCCCAACCCCTCTGCTCAAGCAGGGTCACCTACTTTTCAGTGCTTAAGCCTGTGCCCATAATTTACCAGTGTACAGGGATCCTTGGGAAGGTCCTGACTCCCATCTCCAGGGGTTGGATCACACTTGTAGTTTCCATTCACCTGAACTATCTGAGATGCTGGATGGTTTGCAGCTCTTGGCACATGAACACAACTCAGAGGGACGAGAAGGTTGGCTGGAGCTGGTGAATACTGCTTTGGCTGGGAGTGTATGGGATACACATAAAGAGTTCTCAAAAGATGCAATTAAATACCTCTAAATATCTCACATTAATTACATGCCTGAATCAGTACTGAAGATCATCCTAAAGGTATCTAAAGACCCTTGCAATTGTCTCCATAATAGAAGGTATAATGTAACACACGCAAGATCGCTTAAGGCCATGACCATCTCACTTTAGGGGGGTTTCTTAAAGATTTGTAATTAAGTCAGATCTGTTAAAAGACTGACAAGTATTTCCAGTGAGATCTGACCAGACTGGGGAAGATGTAAGCCTTTTGGTGACTGAAAAGAGGACAGAGGGATCATTTCAACCTCAGTTGGAGTAAGGATGCAAAACCGCACAAAAAAAAAAAAATCTGATAAAGAACGGTCTTAAAAGCTTTGCACAGAGAGTATGCTGTGATCTTACATCTCTAATGTCCAGAAGCTATGGGTCCTGGGTGTTGTGTTTCAAGACAGAATGGGCTATTTTGATTATTATTTTCACTCCCTGATAGCAGAATTTAAGTCAGTAATTCCCAGACTGAATAAGTGTCCTCTATATCCTTCACTCATCAGAACAGGCCAAGCATCACTCAGTGCCTCTGCAAATAGAGGTATTTTGCCCACCATCTTTTTTCTGATAACTATGCAGGAAAAGACTGGGCTCCTTGATTTAGCCCCAGCCACCAAAGAGATGCCCTGCATTGTGCTAATAGGGAGGTATGTAAAGTCACCTCACACGCTAGCACATGCCATGGGGGAAATCCACTGGGAACACCTCGACAGTGAGTATCAAGGCAAACCTTTTTCAGTGCCTTCAAGAGAAACCAAAAAGCAAATGAAAACAGGGAAAAATAATCCCCTCATGTCTCCCTCTCCAAAGGTAGCAGATGCTTTAAAACTCACCAGGCAAGGTCTGCTGTGTAGCAGACAGTGGGGTGGAAAGGGTGGCTACTCTGTATGGCTTCCTCTGCTCTCCAGGCCTGCCCCCAGAAATCACATCGGCATGTGCAATTTTGGCATTTCCATATATATGGACAATTGTTATGCAGATGTTTGGTACTGGGAACTGGGTTTGTTCCCTGGCCCATCCACCAACTGGCCAGTGACCAGGAACTGCTGCAAGCAGCATTTCCAGCTGACTCCAATGCTTTAATTGTTCACTCTGTGTTAAGTAGAAACACATTTCTCTGTCTAGAGATTATGAATGCAAGGCTTGCCTCTCCACCCTCCCTCCAGAGTGTTTTCCTTGACCAGGGGGAGGTTATTCCCTTGAGAGGAGACACCTTGTTGTGGTTTGCTGCAATAGCAGAAAGGGACACCAGATTATCAGCGTTAGTAATTGAGGGCACAAACCTCAACCCTCATCCCAACCTCCCATCTTGCACTTGCTCCTGCTCACATTAAGTGAGAGCTGATCCTGGCTGGGTATTTCCACCTTTGCTTATCATGAACTGCACCTTAACAAGGGCCTGATTCAAAGCCCACTGAAGCCAATGGAGAGACTCCCTCTGTCTTCAGCTTTGGATCAGGCCCATAAGGAGTCATCTTCAGCACAGCCACAGTAGACCGAATCATTAGACTGTACGAATCAGTACAACAACACTGACTTCCACAAAGTGAGTCCAAAGTACATTAATGGAGACCTATTTCAGGAGCTCTGCTAATGGAGGAAAACAGTATTCCCTGTAACAACACAACAAAGCTGCAGCACCTGGACTGCAAGTTCTGTCGAGCCATTGCTGTATCTCCCAATACCTTACAGAAGTTCTTTGTGCAGATTTGATCTCAAAAGGGATCACTTAAAATATATATGTGAGTTTCACTTGCAGAGCGCTTTTTTCTCTGCTTTTGGAAAAGAAAAATAAAGAAGGAAAAAAAGCAATTTTTGCACTAATATAACAAAATATGTTACAGATTGCTCAAGTCAGATGGACTTGTGTACAGATGTCGATATGCAAAAGCCACACCTCTTAAACATTTATTTTAAGGAAATATGCACACAATTAACTGACTAGTCTGACCTCTTTTATAGCACTGATTCAAGGTGCTGCAAGTGTCAGTTACTGGGTGAGTTACTCTGGGGCCTAGACCCAAGTCCCCTGTAGGGTCTCCTGTAGGGTATGACAGTCCCTTATAGCAGGTTGCTATCCTTCCTCAGCACTTAAGGTGTTGTCACAGACTTGCTAAATTTAAGATTATTATTTTAAGGACAGACAGGCCATTCACTCTCCTCATTGACCACAGAAGGGGTATAGATAATCAGCTCAGATTTAAACATATATCTTTTTAAGACATTTAAATAAATCCCATCCCTGAAACTCAGCTTGAGTGGAGGACCCATATACTGCAAGCAGAAAAGACTTGATTTGTGCTGCAGACCTCTGAGGACAATGCTACCACAAGATCCCCAATCCTCACTGTGATGTAGATGAAGCTACTCCAGCCAGCTTGAGAGCTTCCTGTGCTCATAGAGGGAGTCTTTGGCTGTCCCTTTACCATGACCAGTTTTACTGTTGCATCTGTGTCTGCGCTAGGAAAATTTATCGTAGTTTCTGAGATGTGTAAAGGCTCCTATCATGGATGAGACTGAACTGGCATTCATAGGTCTGAAGAAAACAAGTTACTACCAGAATATTTTAATCTCTCTCTGAATACACTGGCTTTGAGTCCAGATTCAAGCCAGGTTCTCTAGCATCTGAGCTAGACAGAAAACTTCATCATTTCATGTGAAAAAAGCCAGAATAAAAAAAGTCACACAAACAATGAACCAAGCAAACAAATGAAAAAAAAAAAAAAAAAAAGCTTGATAGGGGGAATATAAACCATTGTAGTCAGAGAACATAAGAGAAAAGAACTTGTGCAAAGACAAGGGGTCTCCACATTGAGAAACACCAGGTGTCGATAAAGTTGCTAGGTTACTATCTCTCGGGTCTGAGCAGAGACTTCCTCTAGCCCTTGAAGAGACATAGGTAAGAGATAAATCCCCCCGAATTCCGGTACAAGCTGACCCAGGGGTTCAGATAAGGAGCAGAGAACAACTGAGACTGCGCAGAAGGACAAGGTAAAAAGTTCATTGGTGAGGAAGATGAGGTACTTCATCAACGAGACCCCCGCCCAGGAATTTACGACCACTGCCCAGGACCTGAGGAGCCCAGGACGCATGCACAGGAGGGAGGAACCTAATTACCATACGAAGCGGGGATAGATCATAAATATGTATAGGCGCTTCATGAATAAACAATACTTTGTACCATATAAACAGGTCAAAGGCTACGGGAGGGCACGCACGCCTGTGGTGGAGCGATCCCCCGTGCGTCCAGCGCTGAATAAACATACCTGCTTTACAACTACAAAGTTGTAGAGTTCTTTTTTTTCCGCAAGTCATTTTGGCGACCCAGATGGGACCCTCTCTACTCGGCTGCCGGGACCGCTGAAGAGTGGACTTCCTAGGTGCGCACCCCGAGCCCTTCTCGGAGGAGCTCCGCTCCCAGCTGTCCACGGCGGGAGTAGACAAGGACCATCTAGTTCACGGACCAAGGTATCTTTAAATGGGTAAAGGGCTGCTGGTAAGACGCGCAGAGACGTCTGGCGCACAGCTTAGCCCCAAGGAGGGGGTACCCATTTGTTGAGGTTTTGCAAAATGAGTTGAGAGGGAACCCGAGGGATCATTCGAATGCCTCAGGGCTCAGAGCTCGCAGTTTGCTTGTTAAAAGTTTGTGGAGTTTATTGAATATTCCGGAACTGACTTTACAGCAAATGGTTAACGGTTTATAAGATATTCTGTAAACGGATTTGAAAGATTGTTTGAACCATATTTCATAGTGTGAGTGAAAAGTGTGGTGGGCCCTTTAAGTGTCTGTGTATCTGTGGAGCTGTGCTCTGCGCTTTGTTTGTCTGCATATCTGTGATTCGAGCAGGAAGGGTGCGAGTGAGGCTAGCGCCTGTGTGTCTGTGTGCCTGTCTGCCTGCAGGATGCGAGTGAGGCTAGCGTCTGTGTGTCTGTGTGCCTGTCTGCCTGCAGGGTGCGAGTGAGGCTAGCGTCTGTGTGTCTGTGTGCCTGTCTGCCTGCAGGGTGCGAGTGAGGCTCGCGTCTGTGTGTCTGTGTGCCTGTCTGCCTGCAGGGTGCGAGTGAGGCTAGCGTCTGTGTGTCTGTGTGCCTGTCTGCCTGCAGGGTGCGAGTGAGGCTAGCGCCTGTGTGTCTGTGTGCCTGTCTGCCTGCAGGGTGCGAGTGAGGCTAGTGCCTGTGTGTCTGTGTGCCTGTCTGCCTGCAGGATGCGAGTGAGGCTACCGTCTGTGTGTCTGTGTGCCTGTCTGCCTGCAGGGTGCGAGTGAGGCTAGCACCTGTGTGTCTGTGTGCCTGTCTGCCTGCAGGGTGCGAGTGAGGCTAGCGCCTGTGTGTCTGTGTGCCTGCAGGGTGATAGTGAGGCTAGCGCCTGTGTGTCTGTGTGCCTGTCTGCCTGCAGGGTGCGAGTGAGGCTAGCGCCTGTGTGTCTGTGTGCCTGTCTGCCTGCAGGGTGCGAGTGAGGCTAGCGCCTGTGTGTCTGTGTGCCTGCAGGGTGCGAGTGAGGCTCGCGTCTGTGTGTCTGTGTGCCTGTCTGCCTGCAGGGTGGGAGTGAGGCTAGCGTCTGTGTGTCCGTGTGCCTGTCTGCCTGCAGGGTGGGAGTGAGGCTAGCGCCTGTGTGTCTGTGTGCCTGTCTGCCTGCAGGATGCGAGTGAGGCTCGCGTCTGTGTGTCTGTGTGCCTGTCTGCCTGCAGGGTGCGAGTGAGGCTAGCGCCTGTGTGTCTGTGTGCCTGTCTGCCTGCAGGATGCGAGTGAGGCTAGCGCCTGTGTGTCTGTGTGCCTGTCTGCCTGCAGGGTGCGAGTGAGGCTAGCGTCTGTGTGTCTGTGTGCCTGTCTGCCTGCAGGGTGCGAGTGAGGCTAGTGCCTGTGTGTCTGTGTGCCTGTCTGCCTGCAGGGTGAGAGTGAGGCTAGCGTCTGTGTGTCTGTGTGCCTGTCTGCCTGCAGGGTGCGAGTGAGGCTAGCGCCTGTGTGTCTGTGTGCCTGTCTGCCTGCAGGGTGCGAGTGAGGCTAGCGCCTGTGTGTCTGTGTGCCTGTCTGCCTGCAGGGTGCGAGTGAGGCTAGCGCCTGTGTGTCTGTGTGCCTGTCTGCCTGCAGGGTGCGAGTGAGGCTCGCGTCTGTGTGTCTGTGTGCCTGTCTGCCTGCAGGGTGCGAGTGAGGCTCGCGTCTGTGTGTCTGTGTGCCTGTCTGCCTGCAGGGTGCGAGTGAGGCTAGCGTCTGTGTGTCTGTGTGCCTGTCTGCCTGCAGGGTGCGAGTGAGGCTAGCGCCTGTGTGTCTGTGTGCCTGTCCGCCTGCAGGGTGCGAGTGAGGCTAGCGCCAGTGTGTCTGTGTGCCTGTCTGCCTGCAGGGTGCGAGTGAGGCTAGCGCCTGTGTGTCTGTGTGCCTGTCTGCCTGCAGGGTGAGAGTGAGGCTAGCGCCTGTGTGTCTGTGTGCCTGTCTGCCTGCAAGGTGCGAGTGAGGCTAGCGCCTGTGTGTCTGTGTGCCTGCAGGGGGCGAGTGAGGCTAGCGCCTGTGTGTCTATGTGCCTGTCTGTCTGCAGGATGCGAGTGAGGCTAGCGCCTGTGTGTCTGTGTGCCTGTCTGCCTGCAGGGTGCGAGTGAGGCTCGCGTCTGTGTGTCTGTGTGCCTGTCTGCCTGCAGGGTGCGAGTGAGGCTAGCGTCTGTGTGTCTGTGTGCCTGTCTGCCTGCAGGGTGCGAGTGAGGCTAGCGTCTGTGTGTCTGTGGGCCTGTCTGCCTGCAGGGTGCGAGTGAGGCTAGTGCCTGTGTGTCTGTGTGCCTGTCTGCCTGCAGTGTGCGAGTGAGGCTAGAGCCTGTGTGTCTGTGTGCCTGTCTGCCTGCAGGGTGCGAGTGAGGCTAGCACCTGTGTGTCTGTGTGCCTGTCTGCCTGCAGGGTGCGAGTGAGGCTAGCGCCTGTGTGTCTGTGTGTCTGTGTGCCTGCAGGGTGCGAGTGAGGCTAGCGCCTGTGTGTCTGTGTGCCTGTCTGCCTGCAGGGTGCGAGTGAGGCTAGCGCCTGTGTGTCTGTGTGCCTGCAGGGTGATAGTGAGGCTAGCGTCTGTGTGCCTGTCTGTCTGCAGGATGCGAGTGAGGCTAGCGCCTGTGTGTCTGTGTGCCTGTCTGCCTGCAGGGTGCGAGTGAGGCTAGCGTCTGTGTGTCCGTGTGCCTGTCTGCCTGCAGGGTGGGAGTGAGGTTAGCGCCTGTGTGTCTGTGTGCCTGTCTGCCTGCAGGATGCGAGTGAGGCTCGCGTCTGTGTGTCTGTGTGCCTGTCTGCCTACAGGGTGCGAGTGAGGCTCGCGTCTGTGTGTCTGTGTGCCTGTGTGCCTGCAGGGTGCGAGTGAGGCTAGCGCCTGTGTGTCTGTGTGCCTGTCTGCCTGCAGGGTGCGAGTGAGGCTAGCGCCTGTGTGTCTGTGTGCCTGTCTGCCTGCAGGGTGCGAGTGAGGCTAGCGTCTGTGTGTCTGTGTGCCTGTCTGCCTGCAGGGTGCGAGTGAGGCTAGCGTCTGTGTGCCTGTCTGCCTGCAGGGTGCGAGTGAGGCTAGCGTCTGTGTGTCTGTGTGCCTGTCTGCCTGCAGGGTGTGAGTGAGGCTAGCGCCTGTGTGTCTGTGTGCCTGTCTGCCTGCAGGGTGCGACTGAGGGTAGCGCCTGTGTGTCTGTGTGCCTGTCTGCCTGCAGGGTGCGAGTGAGGCTCGCGTCTGTGTGTCTGTGTGCCTGTCTGCCTGCAGGATGCGAGTGAGGCTAGCGTCTGTGTGTCTGTGTGCCTGTCTGCCTGCAGGGTGCGAGTGAGGCTCGCGTCTGTGTGTCTGTGTGCCTGTCTGCCTGCAGGATGCGAGTGAGGCTAGCGCCTGTGTGTCTGTGTGCCTGTCTGCCTGAAGGGTGCGAGTGAGGCTCGCGTCTGTGTGTCTGTGTGCCTGTCTGCCTGCAGGGTGCGAGTGAGGCTAGCGCCTGTGTGTCTGTGTGCCTGTCTGCCTGCAGGGTGCGAGTGAGGCTAGCGCCTGTGTGTTTGTGTGCCTGTCTGCCTGCAGGGTGCGAGTGAGGCTAGCGTCTGTGTGTCTGTGTGCCTGTCTGCCTGCAGGGTGCGAGTGAGGCTAGCGCCTGTGTGTCTGTGTGCCTGCAGGGTGATAGTGAGGCTAGCGTCTGTGTGTCTGTGTGCCTGTCTGCCTGCAGGATGCGAGTGAGGCTAGCGCCTGTGTGTCTGTGTGCCTGTCTGCCTGCAGGGTGCGAGTGAGGGTCGCGTCTGTGTGTCCGTGTGCCTGTCTGCCTGCAGGGTGGGAGTGAGGCTAGCGCCTGTGTGTCTGTGTGCCTGTCTGCCTGCAGGATGCGAGTGAGGCTCGTGTCTGTGTGTCTGTGTGCCTGTCTGCCTGCAGGGTGCGAGTGAGGCTAGCGCCTGTGTGTCTGTGTGCCTGTCTGCCTGCAGGGTGCGAGTGAGGCTAGCGCCTGTGTGTCTGTGTGCCTGTCTGCCTGCAGGGTGCGAGTGAGGCTAGCGCCTGTGTGTCTGTGTGCCTGTCTGCCTGCAGGGTGCGAGTGAGGCTAGCGCCTGTGTGTCTGTGTGCCTGTCTGCCTGCAGGGTGCGAGTGAGGCTAGCGCCTGTGTGTCTGTGTGCCTGCAGGGTGATAGTGAGGCTAGCGTCTGTGTGTCTGTGTGCCTGTCTGCCTGCAGGATGCGAGTGAGGCTAGCGCCTGTGTGTCTGTGTGCCTGTCTGCCTGCAGGGTGCGAGTGAGGCTAGCGTCTGTGTGTCCGTGTGCCTGTCTGCCTGCAGGGTGGGAGTGAGGCTAGCGCCTGTGTGTCTGTGTGCCTGTCTGCCTGCAGGATGCGAGTGAGGCTAGCGCCTGTGTGTCTGTGTGCCTGTCTGCCTGCAGGGTGCGAGTGAGGCTAGCGCCTGTGTGTCTGTGTGCCTGCAGGGTGCGAGTGAGGCTAGCGCCTGTGTGTCTGTGTGCCTGTCTGCCTGCAGGATGCGAGTGAGGCTAGCGCCTGTGTGTCTGTGTGCTGTCTGCCTGCAGGGTGCGAGTGAGGCTAGCGTCTGTGTGTCTGTGCCTGTCTGCCTGCTGGGTGCGAGTGAGGCTAGTGCCTGTGTGTCCGTGTGCCTGTCTGCCTGCAGGGTGCGAGTGAGGCTAGCGCCTGTGTGTCTGTGTGCCTGTCTGCCTGCAGGGTGCGAGTGAGGCTAGCGTCTGTGTGTCTGTGTGCCTGTCTGCCTGCAGGGTGCGAGTGAGGCTAGCGCCTGTGTGTCTGTGTGCCTGTCTGCCTGCAGGGTGCGAGTGAGGCTAGCGCCTGTGTGTCTGTGTGCCTGCAGGGTGATAGTGAGGCTAGCGTCTGTGTGTCTGTGTGCCTGTCTGCCTGCAGGATGCGAGTGAGGCTAGCGCCTGTGTGTCTGTGTGCCTGTCTGCCTGCAGCGTGCGAGTGAGGCTAGCGTCTGTGTGTCCGTGTGCCTGTCTGCCTGCAGGGTGGGAGTGAGGCTAGCGCCTGTGTGTCTGTGTGCCTGTCTGCCTGCAGGATGCGAGTGAGGCTCGCGTCTGTGTGTCTGTGTGCCTGTCTGCCTGCAGGGTGCGAGTGAGGCTCGCGTCTGTGTGTCTGTGTGCCTGTCTGCCTGCAGGGTGCGAGTGAGGCTAGCGCCTGTGTGTCTGTGTGCCTGTCTGCCTGCAGGGTGCGAGTGAGGCTAGCGTCTGTGTGTCTGTGTGCCTGTCTGCCTGCAGGGTGCGAGTGAGGCTAGCGCCTGTGTGTCTGTGTGCCTGTCTGCCTGCAGGGTGCGAGTGAGGCTAGCGCCTGTGTGTCTGTGTGTCTGTCTGCCTGCAGGATGCGTGTGAGGCTCGTGTCTGTGTGCCTGTCTGCCTGCAGGGTGCGAGTGAGGCTCGCGTCTGTGTGTCTGTGTGCCTGTCTGCCTGCAGGGTGCGAGTGAGGCTAGCGCCTGTGTGTCTGTGTGCCTGTCTGCCTGCAGGGTGCGAGTGAGGCTCGCGTCTGTGTGTCTGTGTGCCTGTCTGCCTGCAGGGTGCGAGTGAGGCTAGCGTCTGTGTGTCTGTGTGCCTGTCTGCCTGCAGGGTGCGAGTGAGGCTAGCGTCTGTGTGTCCGTGTGCCTGTCTGCCTGCAGGGTGGGAGTGAGGCTAGCGCCTGTGTGTCTGTGTGCCTGTCTGCCTGCAGGATGCGAGTGAGGCTCGCGTCTGTGTGTCTGTGTGCCTGTCTGCCTGCAGGGTGCGAGTGAGGCTAGCGCCTGTGTGTCTGTGTGCCTGTCTGCCTGCAGGATGCGAGTGAGGCTAGCGCCTGTGTGTCTGTGTGCCTGTCTGCCTGCAGGGTGCGAGTGAGGCTAGCGTCTGTGTGTCTGTGTGCCTGTCTGCCTGCAGGGTGCGAGTGAGGCTAGCGTCTGTGTGTCTGTGTGCCTGTCTGCCTGCAGGGTGCGAGTGAGGCTAGTGCCTGTGTGTCTGTGTGCCTGTCTGCCTGCAGGGTGAGAGTGAGGCTAGCGTCTGTGTGTCTGTGTGCCTGTCTGCCTGCAGGGTGCGAGTGAGGCTAGCGCCTGTGTGTCTGTGTGCCTGTCTGCCTGCAGGGTGCGAGTGAGGCTAGCGCCTGTGTGTCTGTGTGCCTGTCTGCCTGCAGGGTGCGAGTGAGGCTAGCGCCTGTGTGTCTGTGTGCCTGTCTGCCTGCAGGGTGCGAGTGAGGCTCGCGTCTGTGTGTCTGTGTGCCTGTCTGCCTGCAGGGTGCGAGTGAGGCTCGCGTCTGTGTGTCTGTGTGCCTGTCTGCCTGCAGGGTGCGAGTGAGGCTAGCGTCTGTGTGTCTGTGTGCCTGTCTGCCTGCAGGGTGCGAGTGAGGCTAGCGCCTGTGTGTCTGTGTGCCTGTCCGCCTGCAGGGTGCGAGTGAGGCTAGCGCCAGTGTGTCTGTGTGCCTGTCTGCCTGCAGGGTGCGAGTGAGGCTAGCGCCTGTGTGTCTGTGTGCCTGTCTGCCTGCAGGGTGAGAGTGAGGCTAGCGCCTGTGTGTCTGTGTGCCTGTCTGCCTGCAAGGTGCGAGTGAGGCTAGCGCCTGTGTGTCTGTGTGCCTGCAGGGGGCGAGTGAGGCTAGCGCCTGTGTGTCTATGTGCCTGTCTGCCTGCAGGATGCGAGTGAGGCTAGCGCCTGTGTGTCTGTGTGCCTGTCTGCCTGCAGGGTGCGAGTGAGGCTCGCGTCTGTGTGTCTGTGTGCCTGTCTGCCTGCAGGGTGCGAGTGAGGCTAGCGTCTGTGTGTCTGTGTGCCTGTCTGCCTGCAGGGTGCGAGTGAGGCTAGCGTCTGTGTGTCTGTGGGCCTGTCTGCCTGCAGGGTGCGAGTGAGGCTAGTGCCTGTGTGTCTGTGTGCCTGTCTGCCTGCAGTGTGCGAGTGAGGCTAGAGCCTGTGTGTCTGTGTGCCTGTCTGCCTGCAGGGTGCGAGTGAGGCTAGCACCTGTGTGTCTGTGTGCCTGTCTGCCTGCAGGGTGCGAGTGAGGCTAGCGCCTGTGTGTCTGTGTGTCTGTGTGCCTGCAGGGTGCGAGTGAGGCTAGCGCCTGTGTGTCTGTGTGCCTGTCTGCCTGCAGGGTGCGAGTGAGGCTAGCGCCTGTGTGTCTGTGTGCCTGCAGGGTGATAGTGAGGCTAGCGTCTGTGTGCCTGTCTGCCTGCAGGATGCGAGTGAGGCTAGCGCCTGTGTGTCTGTGTGCCTGTCTGCCTGCAGGGTGCGAGTGAGGCTAGCGTCTGTGTGTCCGTGTGCCTGTCTGCCTGCAGGGTGGGAGTGAGGTTAGCGCCTGTGTGTCTGTGTGCCTGTCTGCCTGCAGGATGCGAGTGAGGCTCGCGTCTGTGTGTCTGTGTGCCTGTCTGCCTACAGGGTGCGAGTGAGGCTCGCGTCTGTGTGTCTGTGTGCCTGTGTGCCTGCAGGGTGCGAGTGAGGCTAGCGCCTGTGTGTCTGTGTGCCTGTCTGCCTGCAGGGTGCGAGTGAGGCTAGCGCCTGTGTGTCTGTGTGCCTGTCTGCCTGCAGGGTGCGAGTGAGGCTAGCGTCTGTGTGTCTGTGTGCCTGTCTGCCTGCAGGGTGCGAGTGAGGCTAGCGTCTGTGTGTCTGTGTGCCTGTCTGCCTGCAGGGTGTGAGTGAGGCTAGCGCCTGTGTGTCTGTGTGCCTGTCTGCCTGCAGGGTGCGACTGAGGGTAGCGCCTGTGTGTCTGTGTGCCTGTCTGCCTGCAGGGTGCGAGTGAGGCTCGCGTCTGTGTGTCTGTGTGCCTGTCTGCCTGCAGGATGCGAGTGAGGCTAGCGTCTGTGTGTCTGTGTGCCTGTCTGCCTGCAGGGTGCGAGTGAGGCTCGCGTCTGTGTGTCTGTGTGCCTGTCTGCCTGCAGGATGCGAGTGAGGCTAGCGCCTGTGTGTCTGTGTGCCTGTCTGCCTGAAGGGTGCGAGTGAGGCTCGCGTCTGTGTGTCTGTGTGCCTGTCTGCCTGCAGGGTGCGAGTGAGGCTAGCGCCTGTGTGTCTGTGTGCCTGTCTGCCTGCAGGGTGCGAGTGAGGCTAGCGCCTGTGTGTCTGTGTGCCTGTCTGCCTGCAGGGTGCGAGTGAGGCTAGCGTCTGTGTGTCTGTGTGCCTGTCTGCCTGCAGGGTGCGAGTGAGGCTAGCGCCTGTGTGTCTGTGTGCCTGCAGGGTGATAGTGAGGATAGCGTCTGTGTGTCTGTGTGCCTGTCTGCCTGCAGGATGCGAGTGAGGCTAGCGCCTGTGTGTCTGTGTGCCTGTCTGCCTGCAGGGTGCGAGTGAGGGTCGCGTCTGTGTGTCCGTGTGCCTGTCTGCCTGCAGGGTGGGAGTGAGGCTAGCGCCTGTGTGTCTGTGTGCCTGTCTGCCTGCAGGATGCGAGTGAGGCTCGTGTCTGTGTGTCTGTGTGCCTGTCTGCCTGCAGGGTGCGAGTGAGGCTAGCGTCTGTGTGTCTGTGTGCCTGTCTGCCTGCAGGGTGCGAGTGAGGCTAGCGCCTGTGTGTCTGTGTGCCTGTCTGCCTGCAGCATGCAAGTGAGGCTAGCGCCTGTGTGTCTGTGTGCCTGTCTGCCTGCAGGGTGCGAGTGAGGCTAGCGCCTGTGTGTCTGTGTGCCTGTCTGCCTGCAGGGTGCGAGTGAGGCTAGCGCCTGTGTGTCTGTGTGCCTGTCTGCCTGCAGGGTGCGAGTGAGGCTAGCGCCTGTGTGTCTGTGTGCCTGCAGGGTGATAGTGAGGCTAGCGTCTGTGTGTCTGTGTGCCTGTCTGCCTGCAGGATGCGAGTGAGGCTAGCGCCTGTGTGTCTGTGTGCCTGTCTGCCTGCAGGGTGCGAGTGAGGCTAGCGTCTGTGTGTCCGTGTGCCTGTCTGCCTGCAGGGTGGGAGTGAGGCTAGCGCCTGTGTGTCTGTGTGCCTGTCTGCCTGCAGGATGCGAGTGAGGCTAGCGCCTGTGTGTCTGTGTGCCTGTCTGCCTGCAGGGTGCGAGTGAGGCTAGCGCCTGTGTGTCTGTGTGCCTGCAGGGTGCGAGTGAGGCTAGCGCCTGTGTGTCTGTGTGCCTGTCTGCCTGCAGGATGCGAGTGAGGCTAGCGCCTGTGTGTCTGTGTGCTGTCTGCCTGCAGGGTGCGAGTGAGGCTCGCGTCTGTGTGTCTGTGTGCCTGTCTGCCTGCAGGGTGCGAGTGAGGCTAGCGTCTGTGTGTCTGTGCCTGTCTGCCTGCTGGGTGCGAGTGAGGCTAGTGCCTGTGTGTCTGTGTGCCTGTCTGCCTGCAGGGTGCGAGTGAGGCTAGCGCCTGTGTGTCTGTGTGCCTGTCTGCCTGCAGGGTGCGAGTGAGGCTAGCGTCTGTGTGTCTGTGTGCCTGTCTGCCTGCAGGGTGCGAGTGAGGCTAGCGCCTGTGTGTCTGTGTGCCTGTCTGCCTGCAGGGTGCGAGTGAGGCTAGCGCCTGTGTGTCTGTGTGCCTGCAGGGTGATAGTGAGGCTAGCGTCTGTGTGTCTGTGTGCCTGTCTGCCTGCAGGATGCGAGTGAGGCTAGCGCCTGTGTGTCTGTGTGCCTGTCTGCCTGCAGCGTGCGAGTGAGGCTAGCGTCTGTGTGTCCGTGTGCCTGTCTGCCTGCAGGGTGGGAGTGAGGCTAGCGCCTGTGTGTCTGTGTGCCTGTCTGCCTGCAGGATGCGAGTGAGGCTCGCGTCTGTGTGTCTGTGTGCCTGTCTGCCTGCAGGGTGCGAGTGAGGCTCGCGTCTGTGTGTCTGTGTGCCTGTCTGCCTGCAGGGTGCGAGTGAGGCTAGCGCCTGTGTGTCTGTGTGCCTGTCTGCCTGCAGGGTGCGAGTGAGGCTAGCGTCTGTGTGTCTGTGTGCCTGTCTGCCTGCAGGGTGCGAGTGAGGCTAGCGCCTGTGTGTCTGTGTGCCTGTCTGCCTGCAGGGTGCGAGTGAGGCTAGCGCCTGTGTGTCTGTGTGTCTGTCTGCCTGCAGGATGCGTGTGAGGCTCGTGTCTGTGTGCCTGTCTGCCTGCAGGGTGCGAGTGAGGCTCGCGTCTGTGTGTCTGTGTGCCTGTCTGCCTGCAGGGTGCGAGTGAGGCTAGCGCCTGTGTGTCTGTGTGCCTGTCTGCCTGCAGGGTGCGAGTGAGGCTCGCGTCTGTGTGTCTGTGTGCCTGTCTGCCTGCAGGGTGCGAGTGAGGCTAGCGTCTGTGTGTCTGTGTGCCTGTCTGCCTGCAGGGTGCGAGTGAGGCTAGCGCCTGTGTGTCTGTGTGCCTGTCTGCCTGCAGGGTGATAGTGAGGCTAGCGTCTGTGTGTCTGTGTGCCTGTCTGCCTGCAGGGTGAGAGTGAGGCTAGCGCCTGTGTGTCTGTGTGCCTGTCTGCCTGCAGGGTGCGAGTGAGGCTAGCGTCTGTGTGTCTGTGTGCCTGTCTGCCTGCAGGGTGCGAGTGAGGCTAGTGCCTGTGTGTCTGTGTGCCTGTCTGCCTGCAGGGTGCGAGTGAGGCTAGCGCCTGTGTGTCTGTGTGCCTGTCTGCCTGCAGGGTGCGAGTGAGGCTAGCGCCTGTGTGTCTGTGTGCCTGTCTGCCTGCAGGGTGCGAGTGAGGCTAGCGCCTGTGTGTCTGTGTGCCTGTCTGCCTGCAGGGTGCGAGTGAGGCTAGCGCCTGTGTGTCTGTGTGCCTGCAGGGTGCGAGTGAGGCTAGCGCCTGTGTGTCTGTGTGCCTGTCTGCCTGCAGGGTGCGAGTGAGGCTAGCGCCTGTGTGTCTGTGTGTCTGTCTGCCTGCAGGATGCGTGTGAGGCTCGTGTCTGTGTGCCTGTCTGCCTGCAGGGTGCGAGTGAGGCTCGCGTCTGTGTGTCTGTGTGCCTGTCTGCCTGCAGGGTGCGAGTGAGGCTCGCGTCTGTGTGTCTGTGTGCCTGTCTGCCTGCAGGGTGCGAGTGAGGCTCGCGTCTGTGTGTCTGTGTGCCTGTCTGCCTGCAGGGTGCGAGTGAGGCTAGCGCCTGTGTGTCTGTGTGCCTGTCTGCCTGCAGGGTGCGAGTGAGGCTAGCGCCTGTGTGTCTGTGTGCCTGTCTGCCTGCAGGGTGCGAGTGAGGCTAGCGCCTGTGTGTCTGTGTGCCTGTCTGCCTGCAGGATGCGAGTGAGGCTCGCGTCTGTGTGTCTGTGTGCCTGTCTGCCTGCAGGGTGCGAGTGAGGCTAGTGCCTGTGTGTCTGTGTGCCTGTCTGCCTGCAGGGTGCGAGTGAGGCTAGCGCCTGTGTGTCTGTGTGCCTGTCTGCCTGCAGGATGCGAGTGAGGCTAGCGCCTGTGTGTCTGTGTGCCTGTCTGCCTGCAGGATGCGAGTGAGGCTAGCGCCTGTGTGTCTGTGTGCTGTCTGCCTGCAGGATGCGAGTGAGGCTAGCGCCTGTGTGGTCTGTGTGCCTGTCTGCCTGCAGGGTGCGAGTGAGGCTAGTGCCTGTGTGTCTGTGTGCCTGCAGGGTGCGAGTGAGGCTAGCGCCTGTGTGTCTGTGTGCCTGTCTGCCTGCAGGATGCGAGTGAGGCTAGCGCCTGTGTGTCTGTGTGCCTGTCTGCCTGCAGGGTGCGAGTGAGGCTAGCGTCTGTGTGTCTGTGTGCCTGTCTGCCTGCAGGATGCGAGTGAGGCTCGCGTCTGTGTGTCTGTGTGCCTGTCTGCCTGCAGGGTGCGAGTGAGGCTCGCGTCTGTGTGTCTGTGTGCCTGTCTGCCTGCAGGGTGCGAGTGAGGCTAGCGTCTGTGTGTCTGTGTGCCTGTCTGCCTGCAGGGTGCGAGTGAGGCTAGCGCCTGTGTGTCTGTGTGCCTGTCTGCCTGCAGGGTGCGAGTGAGGCTAGCGTCTGTGTGTCTGTGTGCCTGTCTGCCTGCAGGGTGCGAGTGAGGCTAGCGCCTGTGTGTCTGTGTGCCTGTCTGCCTGCAGGGTGATAGTGAGGCTAGCGTCTGTGTGTCTGTGTGCCTGTCTGCCTGCAGGGTGAGAGTGAGGCTAGCGCCTGTGTGTCTGTGTGCCTGTCTGCCTGCAGGGTGCGAGTGAGGCTAGCGTCTGTGTGTCTGTGTGCCTGTCTGCCTGCAGGGTGCGAGTGAGGCTAGCGCCTGTGTGTCTGTGTGCCTGTCTGCCTGCAGGGTGCGAGTGAGGCTAGCGTCTGTGTGTCCGTGTGCCTGTCTGCCTGCAGGGTGGGAGTGAGGCTAGCGCCTGTGTGTCTGTGTGCCTGTCTGCCTGCAGGGTGCAAGTGAGGCTAGCGCCTGTGTGTCTGTGTGCCTGTCTGCCTGCAGGGTGAGAGTGAGGCTAGCGCCTGTGTGTCTGTGTGCCTGTCTGCCTGCAGGTTGCGAGTGAGGCTAGTGCCTGTGTGTCTGTGTGCCTGTCTGCCTGCAGGGTGCGAGTGAGGCTAGCGTCTGTGTGTCTGTGTGCCTGTCTGCCTGCAGGATGCGAGTGAGGCTAGCGCCTGTGTGGTCTGTGTGCCTGTCTGCCTGCAGGGTGCGAGTGAGGCTAGTGCCTGTGTGTCTGTGTGCCTGCAGGGTGCGAGTGAGGCTAGCGTCTGTGTGTCTGTGTGCCTGTCTGCCTGCAGGATGCGAGTGAGGCTAGCGCCTGTGTGTCTGTGTGCCTGTCTGCCTGCAGGGTGCGAGTGAGGCTAGCGTCTGTGTGTCTGTGTGCCTGTCTGCCTGCAGGGTGGGAGTGAGGCTAGCGCCTGTGTGTCTGTGTGCCTGTCTGCCTGCAGGATGCGAGTGAGGCTCGCGTCTGTGTGTCTGTGTGCCTGTCTGCCTGCAGGGTGCGAGTGAGGCTCGCGTCTGTGTGTCTGTGTGCCTGTCTGCCTGCAGGGTGCGAGTGAGGCTAGCGCCTGTGTGTCTGTGTGCCTGTCTGCCTGCAGGGTGCGAGTGAGGCTAGCGCCTGTGTGTCTGTGTGCCTGTCTGCCTGCAGGGTGCGAGTGAGGCTAGCGTCTGTGTGTCTGTGTGCCTGTCTGCCTGCAGGATGCGAGTGAGGCTAGCGCCTGTGTGTCTGTGTGCCTGTCTGCCTGCAGGATGCGAGTGAGGCTAGCGCCTGTGTGTCTGTGTGCTGTCTGCCTGCAGGGTGCGAGTGAGGCTCGCGTCTGTGTGTCTGTGTGCCTGTCTGCCTGCAGGGTGCGAGTGAGGCTAGCGTCTGTGTGTCTGTGTGCCTGTCTGCCTGCTGGGTGCGAGTGAGGCTAGCGCCTGTGTGTCTGTGTGCCTGTCTGCCTGCAGGGTGGGAGTGAGGCTAGCGCCTGTGTGTCTGTGTGCCTGTCTGCCTGCAGGGTGCGAGTGAGGCTAGCGCCTGTGTGTCTGTGTGCCTGTCTGCCTGCAGCGTGCGAGTGAGGCTAGCGTCTGTGTGTCCGTGTGCCTGTCTGCCTGCAGGGTGGGAGTGAGGCTAGCGCCTGTGTGTCTGTGTGCCTGTCTGCCTGCAGGATGCGAGTGAGGCTCGCGTCTGTGTGTCTGTGTGCCTGTCTGCCTGCAGGGTGCGAGTGAGGCTCGCGTCTGTGTGTCTGTGTGCCTGTCTGCCTGCAGGGTGCGAGTGAGGCTAGCGCCTGTGTGTCTGTGTGCCTGTCTGCCTGCAGGGTGCGAGTGAGGCTAGCGTCTGTGTGTCTGTGTGCCTGTCTGCCTGCAGGGTGCGAGTGAGGCTAGCGCCTGTGTGTCTGTGTGCCTGTCTGCCTGCAGGGTGCGAGTGAGGCTAGCGCCTGTGTGTCTGTGTGTCTGTCTGCCTGCAGGATGCGTGTGAGGCTCGTGTCTGTGTGCCTGTCTGCCTGCAGGGTGCGAGTGAGGCTCGCGTCTGTGTGTCTGTGTGCCTGTCTGCCTGCAGGGTGCGAGTGAGGCTAGCGCCTGTGTGTCTGTGTGCCTGTCTGCCTGCAGGGTGCGAGTGAGGCTCGCGTCTGTGTGTCTGTGTGCCTGTCTGCCTGCAGGGTGCGAGTGAGGCTAGCGCCTGTGTGTCTGTGTGCCTGTCTGCCTGCAGGATGCGAGTGAGGCTAGCGCCTGTGTGTCTGTGTGCCTGTCTGCCTGCAGGGTGCGAGTGAGGCTAGCGTCTGTGTGTCCGTGTGCCTGTCTGCCTGCAGGGTGGGAGTGAGGCTAGCGCCTGTGTGTCTGTGTGCCTGTCTGCCTGCAGGATGCGAGTGAGGCTCGCGTCTGTGTGTCTGTGTGCCTGTCTGTCTGCAGGGTGCGAGTGAGGCTCGCGTCTGTGTGTCTGTGTGCCTGTCTGCCTGCAGGGTGCGAGTGACGCTAGCGTCTGTGTGTCTGTGTGCCTGTCTGCCTGCAGGGTGCGAGTGAGGCTAGCGCCTGTGTGTCTGTGTGCCTGTCTGCCTGCAGGGTGATAGTGAGGCTAGCGTCTGTGTGTCTGTGTGCCTGTCTGCCTGCAGGGTGAGAGTGAGGCTAGCGCCTGTGTGTCTGTGTGCCTGTCTGCCTGCAGGGTGCGAGTGAGGCTAGCGTCTGTGTGTCTGTGTGCCTGTCTGCCTGCAGGGTGCGAGTGAGGCTAGCGCCTGTGTGTCTGTGTGCCTGTCTGCCTGCAGGGTGCGAGTGAGGCTAGCGCCTGTGTGTCTGTGTGCCTGTCTGCCTGCAGGGTGCGAGTGAGGCTAGCGCCTGTGTGTCTGTGTGCCTGTCTGCCTGCAGGGTGCGAGTGAGGCTAGCGCCTGTGTGTCTGTGTGCCTGCAGGGTGCGAGTGAGGCTAGCACCTGTGTGTCTATGTGCCTGTCTGCCTGCAGGATGCGAGTGAGGCTAGCGCCTGTGTGTCTGTGTGCTGTCTGCCTGCAGGGTGCGAGTGAGGCTAGCGTCTGTGTGTCTGTGTGCCTGTCTGCCTGCTGGGTGCGAGTGAGGCTAGTGCCTGTGTGTCTGTGTGCCTGTCTGCCTGCAGGGTGCGAGTGAGGCTAGCGCCTGTGTGTCTGTGTGCCTGTCTGCCTGCAGGGTGCGAGTGAGGCTAGCGTCTGTGTGTCTGTGTGCCTGTCTGCCTGCAGGGTGCGAGTGAGGCTAGCGCCTGTGTGTCTGTGTGCCTGTCTGCCTGCAGGGTGCGAGTGAGGCTAGCGTCTGTGTGTCTGTGTGCCTGTCTGCCTGCAGGGTGCGAGTAAGGCTAGCGCCTGTGTGTCTGTGTGCCTGTCTGCCTGCAGGGTGCGAGTGAGGCTAGCGCCTGTGTGTCTGTGTGTCTGTCTGCCTGCAGGATGCGTGTGAGGCTCGTGTCTGTGTGCCTGTCTGCCTGCAGGGTGCGAGTGAGGCTCGCGTCTGTGTGTCTGTGTGCCTGTCTGCCTGCAGGGTGCGAGTGAGGCTAGCGCCTGTGTGTCTGTGTGCCTGTCTGCCTGCAGGGTGCGAGTGAGGCTCGCGTCTGTGTGTCTGTGTGCCTGTCTGCCTGCAGGGTGCGAGTGAGGCTAGCGTCTGTGTGTCTGTGTGCCTGTCTGCCTGCAGGGTGCGAGTGAGGCTAGCGCCTGTGTGTCTGTGTGCCTGTCTGCCTGCAGGGTGATAGTGAGGCTAGCGTCTGTGTGTCTGTGTGCCTGTCTGCCTGCAGGGTGAGAGTGAGGCTAGCGCCTGTGTGTCTGTGTGCCTGTCTGCCTGCAGGGTGCGAGTGAGGCTAGCGTCTGTGTGTCTGTGTGCCTGTCTGCCTGCAGGGTGCGAGTGAGGCTAGCGCCTGTGTGTCTGTGTGCCTGTCTGCCTGCAGGGTGCGAGTGAGGCTAGCGCCTGTGTGTCTGTGTGCCTGTCTGCCTGCAGGGTGCGAGTGAGGCTAGCGCCTGTGTGTCTGTGTGCCTGTCTGCCTGCAGGGTGCGAGTGAGGCTAGCGCCTGTGTGTCTGTGTGCCTGTCTGCCTGCAGGGTGCGAGTGAGGCTAGCGCCTGTGTGTCTGTGTGCCTGCAGGGTGCGAGTGAGGCTAGCGCCTGTGTGTCTGTGTGCCTGTCTGCCTGCAGGATGCGAGTGAGGCTAGCGCCTGTGTGTCTGTGTGCTGTCTGCCTGCAGGGTGTGAGTGAGGCTCGCGTCTGTGTGTCTGTGTGCCTGTCTGCCTGCAGGGTGCGAGTGAGGCTAGCGTCTGTGTGTCTGTGTGCCTGTCTGCCTGCTGGGTGCGAGTGAGGCTAGTGCCTGTGTGTCTGTGTGCCTGTCTGCCTGCAGGGTGGGAGTGAGGCTAGCGCCTGTGTGTCTGTGTGCCTGTCTGCCTGCAGGGTGCGAGTGAGGCTAGCGTCTGTGTGTCTGTGTGCCTGTCTGCCTGCAGGGTGCGAGTGAGGCTAGCGCCTGTGTGTCTGTGTGCCTGTCTGCCTGCAGGGTGCGAGTGAGGCTCGCGTCTGTGTGTCTGTGTGCCTGTCTGCCTGCAGGGTGCGAGTGAGGCTAGCGTCTGTGTGTCTGTGTGCCTGTCTGCCTGCAGGGTGCGAGTGAGGCTAGTGCCTGTGTGTCTGTGTGCCTGTCTGCCTGCAGGGTGCGAGTGAGGCTAGCGTCTGTGTGTCTGTGTGCCTGTCTGCCTGCAGGATGCGAGTGAGGCTAGCGCCTGTGTGGTCTGTGTGCCTGTCTGCCTGCAGGGTGCGAGTGAGGCTAGCGCCTGTGTGTCTGTGTGCCTGCAGGGTGCGAGTGAGGCTAGCGCCTGTGTGTCTGTGTGCCTGTCTGCCTGCAGGATGCGAGTGAGGCTAGCGTCTGTGTGTCTGTGTGCCTGTCTGCCTGCAGGGTGCGAGTGAGGCTAGCGTCTGTGTGTCTGTGTGACTGTCTGCCTGCAGGGTGCGAGTGAGGCTCGCGTCTGTGTGTCTGTGTGCCTGTCTGCCTGCAGGGTGCGAGTGAGGCTAGAGTCTGTGTGTCTGTGTGCCTGTCTGCCTGCAGGGTGCGAGTGAGGCTAGCACCTGTGTGTCTGTGTGCCTGTCTGCCTGCAGGGTGCGAGTGAGGCTAGCGTCTGTGTGTCTGTGTGCCTGTCTGCCTGCAGGATGCGAGTGAGGCTAGCGCCTGTGTGTCTGTGTGCCTGTCTGCCTGCAGGGTGCGAGTGAGGCTAGCGCCTGTGTGTCTGTGTGCCTGCAGGGTGATAGTGAGGCTAGCGTCTGTGTGTCTGTGTGCCTGTCTGCCTGCAGGGTGCGAGTGAGGCTAGCGCCTGTGTGTCTGTGTGCCTGTCTGCCTGCAGGGTGCGAGTGAGGCTAGCGTCTGTGTGTCCGTGTGCCTGTCTGCCTGCAGGGTGGGAGTGAGGCTAGCGCCTGTGTGTCTGTGTGCCTGTCTGCCTGCAGGATGCGAGTGAGGCTCGCGTCTGTGTGTCTGTGTGCCTGTCTGCCTGCAGGGTGCGAGTGAGGCTAGCGTCTGTGTGTCCGTGTGCCTGTCTGCCTGCAGGATGGGAGTGAGGCTAGCGCCTGTGTGTTCGTGTGCCTGTCTGCCTGCAGGATGCGAGTGAGGCTCGCGTCTGTGTGTCTATGTGCCTGTCTGCCTGCAGGGTGCGAGTGAGGCTCGCGTCTGTGTGTCTGTGTGCCTGTCTGCCTGCAGGGTGCGAGTGAGGCTCGCGTCTGTGTGTCTGTGTGCCTGTCTGCCTGCAGGGTGCGAGTGAGGCTAGCGTCTGTGTGTCTGTGTGCCTGTCTGCCTGCAGGGTGCGAGTGAGGCTAGCGCCTGTGTGTCTGTGTGCCTGTCTGCCTGCAGGGTGATAGTGAGGCTAGCGTCTGTGTGTCTGTGTGCCTGTCTGCCTGCAGGGTGAGAGTGAGGCTAGCGCCTGTGTGTCTGTGTGCCTGTCTGCCTGCAGGGTGCGAGTGAGGCTAGCGTCTGTGTGTCTGTGTGCCTGTCTGCCTGCAGGGTGCGAGTGAGGCTAGCGCCTGTGTGTCTGTGTGCCTGTCTGCCTGCAGGGTGAGAGTGAGGCTAGCGCCTGTGTGTCTGTGTGCCTGTCTGCCTGCAGGGTGCGAGTGAGGCTAGCGCCTGTGTGTCTGTGTGCCTGTCTGCCTGCAGGGTGCGAGTGAGGCTAGCGCCTGTGTGTCTGTGTGCCTGTCTGCCTGCAGGGTGCGAGTGAGGCTAGCGCCTGTGTGTCTGTGTGCCTGTCTGCCTGCAGGGTGCGAGTGAGGCTAGCGCCTGTGTGTCTGTGTGCCTGTCTGCCTGCAGGGTGCGAGTGAGGCTAGCGCCTGTGTGTCTGTGTGCCTGTCTGCCTGCAGGGTGCGAGTGAGGTTAGCGCCTGTGGGTCTGTGTGCCTGCAGGGTGCGAGTGAGGCTAGCGCCTGTGTGTCTGTGTGCCTGTCTGCCTGCAGGATGCGAGTGAGGCTAGCGCCTGTGTGTCTGTGTGCTGTCTGCCTGCAGGGTGCGAGTGAGGCTCGCGTCTGTGTGTCTGTGTGCCTGTCTGCCTGCAGGGTGCGAGTGAGGCTAGCGCCTGTGTGTCTGTGTGCCTGTCTGCCTGCAGGGTGATAGTGAGGCTAGCGTCTGTGTGTCTGTGTGCCTGTCTGCCTGCAGGGTGCGAGTGAGGCTAGCGCCTGTGTGTCTGTGTGCCTGTCTGCCTGCAGGGTGCGAGTGAGGCTCACGTCTGTGTGTCTGTGTGCCTGTCTGCCTGCAGGGTGCGAGTGAGGCTAGCGTCTGTGTGTCCGTGTGCCTGTCTGCCTGCAGGGTGGGAGTGAGGCTAGCGCCTGTGTGTCTGTGTGCCTGTCTGCCTGCAGGATGCGAGTGAGGCTCGCGTCTGTGTGTCTGTGTGCCTGTCTGCCTGCAGGGTGCGAGTGAGGCTCGCGTCTGTGTGTCTGTGTGCCTGTCTGCCTGCAGGGTGCGAGTGAGGCTAGCGTCTGTGTGTCCGTGTGCCTGTCTGCCTGCAGGATGCGAGTGAGGCTCGCGTCTGTGTGTCTGTGTGCCTGTCTGCCTGCAGGGTGCGAGTGAGGCTAGCACCTGTGTGTCTGTGTGCCTGTCTGCCTGCAGGGTGCGAGTGAGGCTAGCGCCTGTGTGTCTGTGTGCCTGTCTGCCTGCAGGTTGCGAGTGAGGCTAGCGCCTGTGTGTCTGCGTGCCTGTCTGCCTGCAGGGTGCGAGTGAGGCTAGCGCCTGTGTGTCTGTGTGCCTGTCTGCCTGCAAGGTGCGAGTGAGGCTAGCGCCTGTGTGTCTGTGTGCCTGCAGGGTGGGAGTGAGGCTAGTGCCTGTGTGTCTGTGTGCCTGTCTGCCTGCAGGGTGCGAGTGAGGTTCGCGTCTGTGTGTCTGTGTGCGTGTCTGCCTGCAGGGTGGGAGTGAGGCTAGCGTCTGTGTGTCTGTGTGCCTGTCTGCCTGCAGGGTGCGAGTGAGGCTAGCGCCTGTGTGTCTGTGTGCCTGTCTGCCTGCAGGGTGCGAGTGAGGCTAGCGCCTGTGTGTCTGTGTGTCTGTGTGCCTGCAGGGTGCGAGTGAGGCTAGCGCCTGTGTGTCTGTGTGCCTGTCTGCCTGCAGGGTGCGAGTGAGGCTAGCGCCTGTGTGTCTGTGTGCCTGCAGGGTGATAGTGAGGCTAGCATCTGTGTGTCTGTGTGCCTGTCTGCCTGCAGGGTGCGAGTGAGGCTAGCGCCTGTGTGTCTGTGTGCCTGTCTGCCTGCAGGGTGCGAGTGAGGCTAGAGCCTGTGTGTCTGTGTGCCTGTCCGCCTGCAGGGTGCGAGTGAGGCTAGCGCCTGTGTGTCTGTGTGCCTGTCTGCCTGCAGGGTGCGAGTGAGGCTAGCGCCTGTGTGTCTGTGTGTCTGTGTGCCTGCAGGGTGCGAGTGAGGCTAGCGCCTGTGTGTCTGTGTGCCTGTCTGCCTGCAGGGTGCGAGTGAGGCTAGCGCCTGTGTGTCTGTGTGCCTGCAGGGTGATAGTGAGGCTAGCATCTGTGTGTCTGTGTGCCTGTCTGCCTGCAGGGTGCGAGTGAGGCTAGCGCCTGTGTGTCTGTGTGCCTGTCTGCCTGCAGGGTGTGAGTGAGGCTAGCGTCTGTGTGTCTGTGTGCCTGTCTGCCTGCAGGGTGCGAGTGAGGCTAGCGTCTGTGTGCCTGTCTGCCTGCAGGGTGCGAGTGAGGCTAGCGTCTGTGTGTCTGTGTGCCTGTCTGCCTGCAGGGTGCGAGTGAGGCTAGCGCCTGTGTGTCTGTGTGCCTGTCTGCCTGCAGGGTGCGAGTGAGGCTCGCGCCTGTGTGTCTGTGTGCCTGTCTGCCTGCAGGGTGCGAGTGAGGCTAGCGCCTGTGTGTCTGTGTGCCTGTCTGCCTGCAGGGTGCGAGTGAGGCTCGCGTCTGTGTGTCTGTGTGCCTGTCTGCCTGCAGGGTGCTAGTGAGGCTAGCGCCTGTGTGTCTGTGTGCCTGCAGGGTGCGAGTGAGGCTAGCGCCTGTGTGTCTGTGTGCCTGTCTGCCTGCAGGATGCGAGTGAGGCTAGCGCCTGTGTGTCTGTGTGCTGTCTGCCTGCAGGGTGCGAGTGAGGCTCGCGTCTGTGTGTCTGTGTGCCTGTCTGCCTGCAGGGTGCGAGTGAGGCTAGCGCCTGTGTGTCTGTGTGCCTGTCTGCCTGCAGGGTGCGAGTGAGGCTAGCGCCTGTGTGTCTGTGTGCCTGTGTGCCTGCAGGGTGCGAGTGAGGCTAGCGCCTGTGTGTCTGTGTGCCTGTCTGCCTGCAGGGTGCGAGTGAGGCTAGCGCCTGTCTGTCTGTGTGCCTGCAGGGTGATAGTGAGGCTAGCGCCTGTGTGTCTGTGTGCCTGTCTGCCTGCAGGGTGCGAGTGAGGCTAGCGCCTGTGTGCCTGTGTGCCTGTCTGCCTGCACGGTGCGAGTGAGGCTAGCGCCTGTGTGTCTGTGTGCCTGTCTGCCTGCAGGATGCGAGTGAGGCTCGCGTCTGTGTGTCTGTGTGCCTGCAGGGTGCGAGTGAGGCTCGCGTCTGTGTGTCTGTGTGCCTGTCTGCCTGCAGGGTGCGAGTGAGGCTAGCGCCTGTGTGTCTGTGTGCCTGTCTGCCTGCAGGGTGCAAGTGAGGCTAGCGCCTGTGTGTCTGTGTGCCTGTCTGCCTGCAGGGTGCGAGTGAGGCTAGCGCCTGTGTGTCTGTGTGCCTGTCTGCCTGCAGGGTGCGAGTGAGGCTAGCGCCTGTGTGTCTGTGTGCCTGTCTGCCTGCAGGATGCGAGTGAGGCTCGCGTCTGTGTGTCTGTGTGCCTGTCTGCCTGCAGGGTGCGAGTGAGGCTCGCGTCTGTGTGTCTGTGTGCCTGTCTGCCTGCAGGGTGCGAGTGAGGCTAGCGTCTGTGTGTCTGTGTGCCTGTCTGCCTGCAGGGTGCGAGTGAGGCTAGCGCCTGTGTGTCTGTGTGCCTGTCTGCCTGCAGGGTGATAGTGAGGCTAGCGTCTGTGTGTCTGTGTGCCTGTCTGCCTGCAGGTTGCGAGTGAGGCTAGCGTCTGTGTGTCTGTGTGCTGTCTGCCTGCAGGGTGGGAGTGAGGCTAGCGCCTGTGTGTCTGTGTGCCTGTCTGCCTGCAGGGTGCGAGTGAGGCTAGCGCCTCTGTGTCTGTGTGCCTGTCTGCCTCCAGGGTGCGAGTGAGGCTAGCGCCTGTGTGTCTGTGTGCCTGTCTGCCTGCAGGGTGCGAGTGAGGCTCGCGTCTGTGTGTCTGTGTGCCTGTCTGCCTGCAGGGTGCTAGTGAGGCTAGCGCCTGTGTGTCTGTGTGCCTGCAGGGTGCGAGTGAGGCTAGCGCCTGTGTGTCTGTGTGCCTGTCTGCCTGCAGGATGCGAGTGAGGCTAGCGCCTCTGTGTCTGTGTGCTGTCTGCCTGCAGGGTGCGAGTGAGGCTCGCGTCTGTGTGTCTGTGTGCCTGTCTGCCTGCAGGGTGCGAGTGAGGCTAGCGCCTGTGTGTCTGTGTGCCTGTCTGCCTGCTGGGTGCGAGTGAGGCTAGCGCCTGTGTGTCTGTGTGTCTGTGTGCCTGCAGGGTGCGAGTGAGGCTAGCGCCTGTGTGTCTGTGTGCCTGTCTGCCTGCAGGGTGCGAGTGAGGCTAGCGCCTGTGTGTCTGTGTGCCTGTCTGCCTGCAGGGTGCGAGTGAGGCTAGCGTCTGTGTGTCCGTGTGCCTGTCTGCCTGCAGGGTGGGAGTGAGGCTAGCGCCTGTGTGTCTGTGTGCCTGTCTGCCTGCAGGATGCGAGTGAGGCTCGCGTCTGTGTGTCTGTGTGCCTGTCTGCCTGCAGGGTGCGAGTGAGGCTAGCGTCTGTGTGTCCGTGTGCCTGTCTGCCTGCAGGATGGGAGTGAGGCTAGCGCCTGTGTGTTCGTGTGCCTGTCTGCCTGCAGGATGCGAGTGAGGCTCGCGTCTGTGTGTCTATGTGCCTGTCTGCCTGCAGGGTGCGAGTGAGGCTCGCGTCTGTGTGTCTGTGTGCCTGTCTGCCTGCAGGGTGCGAGTGAGGCTCGCGTCTGTGTGTCTGTGTGCCTGTCTGCCTGCAGGGTGCGAGTGAGGCTAGCGTCTGTGTGTCTGTGTGCCTGTCTGCCTGCAGGGTGCGAGTGAGGCTAGCGCCTGTGTGTCTGTGTGCCTGTCTGCCTGCAGGGTGATAGTGAGGCTAGCGTCTGTGTGTCTGTGTGCCTGTCTGCCTGCAGGGTGAGAGTGAGGCTAGCGCCTGTGTGTCTGTGTGCCTGTCTGCCTGCAGGGTGCGAGTGAGGCTAGCGTCTGTGTGTCTGTGTGCCTGTCTGCCTGCAGGGTGCGAGTGAGGCTAGCGCCTGTGTGTCTGTGTGCCTGTCTGCCTGCAGGGTGAGAGTGAGGCTAGCGCCTGTGTGTCTGTGTGCCTGTCTGCCTGCAGGGTGCGAGTGAGGCTAGCGCCTGTGTGTCTGTGTGCCTGTCTGCCTGCAGGGTGCGAGTGAGGCTAGCGCCTGTGTGTCTGTGTGCCTGTCTGCCTGCAGGGTGCGAGTGAGGCTAGCGCCTGTGTGTCTGTGTGCCTGCAGGGTGCGAGTGAGGCTAGCGCCTGTGTGTCTGTGTGCCTGTCTGCCTGCAGGATGCGAGTGAGGCTAGCGCCTGTGTGTCTGTGTGCTGTCTGCCTGCAGGGTGCGAGTGAGGCTCGCGTCTGTGTGTCTGTGTGCCTGTCTGCCTGCAGGGTGCGAGTGAGGCTAGCGTCTGTGTGTCTGTGTGCCTGTCTGCCTGCTGGGTGCGAGTGAGGCTAGTGCCTGTGTGTCTGTGTGCCTGTCTGCCTGCAGGGTGGGAGTGAGGCTAGCGCCTGTGTGTCTGTGTGCCTGTCTGCCTGCAGGGTGCGAGTGAGGCTAGCGTCTGTGTGTCTGTGTGCCTGTCTGCCTGCAGGGTGCGAGTGAGGCTAGCGCCTGTGTGTCTGTGTGCCTGTCTGCCTGCAGGGTGCGAGTGAGGCTAGCGCCTGTGTGTCTGTGTGCCTGTCTGCCTGCAGGGTGCGAGTGAGGCTAGCGCCTGTGTGTCTGTGTGCCTGTCTGCCTGCAGGGTGCGAGTGAGGCTAGCGCCTGTGTGTCTGTGTGCCTGTCTGCCTGCAGGGTGCGAGTGAGGTTAGCGCCTGTGGGTCTGTGTGCCTGCAGGGTGCGAGTGAGGCTAGCGCCTGTGTGTCTGTGTGCCTGTCTGCCTGCAGGATGCGAGTGAGGCTAGCGCCTGTGTGTCTGTGTGCTGTCTGCCTGCAGGGTGCGAGTGAGGCTCGCGTCTGTGTGTCTGTGTGCCTGTCTGCCTGCAGGGTGCGAGTGAGGCTAGCGCCTGTGTGTCTGTGTGCCTGTCTGCCTGCAGGGTGATAGTGAGGCTAGCGTCTGTGTGTCTGTGTGCCTGTCTGCCTGCAGGGTGCGAGTGAGGCTAGCGCCTGTGTGTCTGTGTGCCTGTCTGCCTGCAGGGTGCGAGTGAGGCTCACGTCTGTGTGTCTGTGTGCCTGTCTGCCTGCAGGGTGCGAGTGAGGCTAGCGTCTGTGTGTCCGTGTGCCTGTCTGCCTGCAGGGTGGGAGTGAGGCTAGCGCCTGTGTGTCTGTGTGCCTGTCTGCCTGCAGGATGCGAGTGAGGCTCGCGTCTGTGTGTCTGTGTGCCTGTCTGCCTGCAGGGTGCGAGTGAGGCTCGCGTCTGTGTGTCTGTGTGCCTGTCTGCCTGCAGGGTGCGAGTGAGGCTAGCGTCTGTGTGTCCGTGTGCCTGTCTGCCTGCAGGATGCGAGTGAGGCTCGCGTCTGTGTGTCTGTGTGCCTGTCTGCCTGCAGGGTGCGAGTGAGGCTAGCACCTGTGTGTCTGTGTGCCTGTCTGCCTGCAGGGTGCGAGTGAGGCTAGCGCCTGTGTGTCTGTGTGCCTGTCTGCCTGCAGGTTGCGAGTGAGGCTAGCGCCTGTGTGTCTGCGTGCCTGTCTGCCTGCAGGGTGCGAGTGAGGCTAGCGCCTGTGTGTCTGTGTGCCTGTCTGCCTGCAAGGTGCGAGTGAGGCTAGCGCCTGTGTGTCTGTGTGCCTGCAGGGTGGGAGTGAGGCTAGTGCCTGTGTGTCTGTGTGCCTGTCTGCCTGCAGGGTGCGAGTGAGGTTCGCGTCTGTGTGTCTGTGTGCGTGTCTGCCTGCAGGGTGGGAGTGAGGCTAGCGTCTGTGTGTCTGTGTGCCTGTCTGCCTGCAGGGTGCGAGTGAGGCTATCGTCTGTGTGTCTGTGTGCCTGTCTGCCTGCAGGGTGCGAGTGAGGCTAGTATCTGTGTGTCTGTGTGCCTGTCTGCCTGCAGGGTGCGAGTGAGGCTAGAGCCTGTGTGTCTGTGTGCCTGTCTGCCTGCAGGGTGCGAGTGAGGCTAGCGCCTGTGTGTCTGTGTGCTGTCTGCCTGCAGGGTGCGAGTGAGGCTCGCGTCTGTGTGTCTGTGTGCCTGTCTGCCTGCAGGGTGCGAGTGAGGCTAGCGCCTGTGTGTCTGTGTGCCTGTCTGCCTGCAGGGTGATAGTGAGGCTAGCGTCTGTGTGTCTGTGTGCCTGTCTGCCTGCAGGGTGCGAGTGAGGCTAGCGCCTGTGTGTCTGTGTGCCTGTCTGCCTGCAGGGTGCGAGTGAGGCTCACGTCTGTGTGTCTGTGTGCCTGTCTGCCTGCAGGGTGCGAGTGAGGCTAGCGTCTGTGTGTCCGTGTGCCTGTCTGCCTGCAGGGTGGGAGTGAGGCTAGCGCCTGTGTGTCTGTGTGCCTGTCTGCCTGCAGGATGCGAGTGAGGCTCGCGTCTGTGTGTCTGTGTGCCTGTCTGCCTGCAGGGTGCGAGTGAGGCTCGCGTCTGTGTGTCTGTGTGCCTGTCTGCCTGCAGGGTGCGAGTGAGGCTAGCGTCTGTGTGTCCGTGTGCCTGTCTGCCTGCAGGATGCGAGTGAGGCTCGCGTCTGTGTGTCTGTGTGCCTGTCTGCCTGCAGGGTGCGAGTGAGGCTAGCACCTGTGTGTCTGTGTGCCTGTCTGCCTGCAGGGTGCGAGTGAGGCTAGCGCCTGTGTGTCTGTGTGCCTGTCTGCCTGCAGGTTGCGAGTGAGGCTAGCGCCTGTGTGTCTGCGTGCCTGTCTGCCTGCAGGGTGCGAGTGAGGCTAGCGCCTGTGTGTCTGTGTGCCTGTCTGCCTGCAAGGTGCGAGTGAGGCTAGCGCCTGTGTGTCTGTGTGCCTGCAGGGTGGGAGTGAGGCTAGTGCCTGTGTGTCTGTGTGCCTGTCTGCCTGCAGGGTGCGAGTGAGGTTCGCGTCTGTGTGTCTGTGTGCGTGTCTGCCTGCAGGGTGGGAGTGAGGCTAGCGTCTGTGTGTCTGTGTGCCTGTCTGCCTGCAGGGTGCGAGTGAGGCTATCGTCTGTGTGTCTGTGTGCCTGTCTGCCTGCAGGGTGCGAGTGAGGCTAGTATCTGTGTGTCTGTGTGCCTGTCTGCCTGCAGGGTGCGAGTGAGGCTAGAGCCTGTGTGTCTGTGTGCCTGTCTGCCTGCAGGGTGCGAGTGAGGCTAGCGCCTGTGTGTCTGTGTGCCTGTCTGCCTGCAGGGTGCGAGTGAGGCTAGCGCCTGTGTGTCTGTGTGTCTGTGTGCCTGCAGGGTGCGAGTGAGGCTAGCGCCTGTGTGTCTGTGTGCCTGTCTGCCTGCAGGGTGCGAGTGAGGCTAGCGCCTGTGTGTCTGTGTGCCTGCAGGGTGATAGTGAGGCTAGCATCTGTGTGTCTGTGTGCCTGTCTGCCTGCAGGGTGCGAGTGAGGCTAGCGCCTGTGTGTCTGTGTGCCTGTCTGCCTGCAGGGTGCGAGTGAGGCTAGCGTCTGTGTGTCTGTGTGCCTGTCTGCCTGCAGGGTGCGAGTGAGGCTAGCGTCTGTGTGCCTGTCTGCCTGCAGGGTGCGAGTGAGGCTAGCGTCTGTGTGTCTGTGTGCCTGTCTGCCTGCAGGGTGCGAGTGAGGCTAGCGCCTGTGTGTCTGTGTGCCTGTCTGCCTGCAGGGTGCGAGTGAGGCTCGCGTCTGTGTGTCTGTGTGCCTGTCTGCCTGCAGGGTGCGAGTGAGGCTAGCGCCTGTGTGTCTGTGTGCCTGTCTGCCTGCAGGGTGCGAGTGAGGCTAGCGCCTGTGTGTCTGTGTGTCTGTGTGCCTGCAGGGTGCGAGTGAGGCTAGCGCCTGTGTGTCTGTGTGCCTGTCTGCCTGCAGGGTGCCAGTGAGGCTAGCGCCTGTCTGTCTGTGTGCCTGCAGGGTGATAGTGAGGCTAGCGCCTGTGTGTCTGTGTGCCTGTCTGCCTGCAGGGTGCGAGTGAGGCTAGCGCCTGTGTGCCTGTGTGCCTGTCTGCCTGCACGGTGCGAGTGAGGCTAGCGCCTGTGTGTCTGTGTGCCTGTCTGCCTGCAGGATGCGAGTGAGGCTCGCGTCTGTGTGTCTGTGTGCCTGTCTGCCTGCAGGGTGCGAGTGAGGCTCGCGTCTGTGTGTCTGTGTGCCTGTCTGCCTGCAGGGTGCGAGTGAGGCTAGCGTCTGTGTGTCTGTGTGCCTGTCTGCCTGCTGGGTGCGAGTGAGGCTAGTGCCTGTGTGTCTGTGTGCCTGTCTGCCTGCAGGGTGGGAGTGAGGCTAGCGCCTGTGTGTCTGTGTGCCTGTCTGCCTGCAGGGTGCGAGTGAGGCTAGCGTCTGTGTGTCTGTGTGCCTGTCTGCCTGCAGGGTGCGAGTGAGGCTAGCGCCTGTGTGTCTGTGTGCCTGTCTGCCTGCAGGGTGCGAGTGAGGCTAGCGCCTGTGTGTCTGTGTGCCTGTCTGCCTGCAGGGTGCGAGTGAGGCTAGCGCCTGTGTGTCTGTGTGCCTGTCTGCCTGCAGGGTGCGAGTGAGGCTAGCGCCTGTGTGTCTGTGTGCCTGTCTGCCTGCAGGGTGCGAGTGAGGTTAGCGCCTGTGGGTCTGTGTGCCTGCAGGGTGCGAGTGAGGCTAGCGCCTGTGTGTCTGTGTGCCTGTCTGCCTGCAGGATGCGAGTGAGGCTAGCGCCTGTGTGTCTGTGTGCTGTCTGCCTGCAGGGTGCGAGTGAGGCTCGCGTCTGTGTGTCTGTGTGCCTGTCTGCCTGCAGGGTGCGAGTGAGGCTAGCGCCTGTGTGTCTGTGTGCCTGTCTGCCTGCAGGGTGATAGTGAGGCTAGCGTCTGTGTGTCTGTGTGCCTGTCTGCCTGCAGGGTGCGAGTGAGGCTAGCGCCTGTGTGTCTGTGTGCCTGTCTGCCTGCAGGGTGCGAGTGAGGCTCACGTCTGTGTGTCTGTGTGCCTGTCTGCCTGCAGGGTGCGAGTGAGGCTAGCGTCTGTGTGTCCGTGTGCCTGTCTGCCTGCAGGGTGGGAGTGAGGCTAGCGCCTGTGTGTCTGTGTGCCTGTCTGCCTGCAGGATGCGAGTGAGGCTCGCGTCTGTGTGTCTGTGTGCCTGTCTGCCTGCAGGGTGCGAGTGAGGCTCGCGTCTGTGTGTCTGTGTGCCTGTCTGCCTGCAGGGTGCGAGTGAGGCTAGCGTCTGTGTGTCCGTGTGCCTGTCTGCCTGCAGGATGCGAGTGAGGCTCGCGTCTGTGTGTCTGTGTGCCTGTCTGCCTGCAGGGTGCGAGTGAGGCTAGCACCTGTGTGTCTGTGTGCCTGTCTGCCTGCAGGGTGCGAGTGAGGCTAGCGCCTGTGTGTCTGTGTGCCTGTCTGCCTGCAGGTTGCGAGTGAGGCTAGCGCCTGTGTGTCTGCGTGCCTGTCTGCCTGCAGGGTGCGAGTGAGGCTAGCGCCTGTGTGTCTGTGTGCCTGTCTGCCTGCAAGGTGCGAGTGAGGCTAGCGCCTGTGTGTCTGTGTGCCTGCAGGGTGGGAGTGAGGCTAGTGCCTGTGTGTCTGTGTGCCTGTCTGCCTGCAGGGTGCGAGTGAGGTTCGCGTCTGTGTGTCTGTGTGCGTGTCTGCCTGCAGGGTGGGAGTGAGGCTAGCGTCTGTGTGTCTGTGTGCCTGTCTGCCTGCAGGGTGCGAGTGAGGCTATCGTCTGTGTGTCTGTGTGCCTGTCTGCCTGCAGGGTGCGAGTGAGGCTAGTATCTGTGTGTCTGTGTGCCTGTCTGCCTGCAGGGTGCGAGTGAGGCTAGAGCCTGTGTGTCTGTGTGCCTGTCTGCCTGCAGGGTGCGAGTGAGGCTAGCGCCTGTGTGTCTGTGTGCCTGTCTGCCTGCAGGGTGCGAGTGAGGCTAGCGCCTGTGTGTCTGTGTGTCTGTGTGCCTGCAGGGTGCGAGTGAGGCTAGCGCCTGTGTGTCTGTGTGCCTGTCTGCCTGCAGGGTGCGAGTGAGGCTAGCGCCTGTGTGTCTGTGTGCCTGCAGGGTGATAGTGAGGCTAGCATCTGTGTGTCTGTGTGCCTGTCTGCCTGCAGGGTGCGAGTGAGGCTAGCGCCTGTGTGTCTGTGTGCCTGTCTGCCTGCAGGGTGCGAGTGAGGCTAGCGTCTGTGTGTCTGTGTGCCTGTCTGCCTGCAGGGTGCGAGTGAGGCTAGCGTCTGTGTGTCTGTGTGCCTGTCTGCCTGCAGGGTGCGAGTGAGGCTAGCGCCTGTGTGTCTGTGTGCCTGTCTGCCTGCAGGGTGCGAGTGAGGCTCGCGCCTGTGTGTCTGTGTGCCTGTCTGCCTGCAGGGTGCGAGTGAGGCTAGCGCCTGTGTGTCTGTGTGCCTGTCTGCCTGCAGGGTGCGAGTGAGGCTCGCGTCTGTGTGTCTGTGTGCCTGTCTGCCTGCAGGGTGCTAGTGAGGCTAGCGCCTGTGTGTCTGTGTGCCTGCAGGGTGCGAGTGAGGCTAGCGCCTGTGTGTCTGTGTGCCTGTCTGCCTGCAGGATGCGAGTGAGGCTAGCGCCTGTGTGTCTGTGTGCTGTCTGCCTGCAGGGTGCGAGTGAGGCTCGCGTCTGTGTGTCTGTGTGCCTGTCTGCCTGCAGGGTGCGAGTGAGGCTAGCGCCTGTGTGTCTGTGTGCCTGTCTGCCTGCAGGGTGCGAGTGAGGCTAGCGCCTGTGTGTCTGTGTGTCTGTGTGCCTGCAGGGTGCGAGTGAGGCTAGCGCCTGTGTGTCTGTGTGCCTGTCTGCCTGCAGGGTGCGAGTGAGGCTAGCGCCTGTCTGTCTGTGTGCCTGCAGGGTGATAGTGAGGCTAGCGCCTGTGTGTCTGTGTGCCTGTCTGCCTGCAGGGTGCGAGTGAGGCTAGCGCCTGTGTGCCTGTGTGCCTGTCTGCCTGCACGGTGCGAGTGAGGCTAGCGCCTGTGTGTCTGTGTGCCTGTCTGCCTGCAGGATGCGAGTGAGGCTCGCGTCTGTGTGTCTGTGTGCCTGTCTGCCTGCAGGGTGCGAGTGAGGCTCGCGTCTGTGTGTCTGTGTGCCTGTCTGCCTGCAGGGTGCGAGTGAGGCTAGCGCCTGTGTGTCTGTGTGCCTGTCTGCCTGCAGGGTGCAAGTGAGGCTAGCGCCTGTGTGTCTGTGTGCCTGTCTGCCTGCAGGGTGCGAGTGAGGCTAGCGCCTGTGTGTCTGTGTGCCTGTCTGCCTGCAGGGTGCGAGTGAGGCTAGCGCCTGTGTGTCTGTGTGCCTGTCTGCCTGCAGGATGCGAGTGAGGCTCGCGTCTGTGTGTCTGTGTGCCTGTCTGCCTGCAGGGTGCGAGTGAGGCTCGCGTCTGTGTGTCTGTGTGCCTGTCTGCCTGCAGGGTGCGAGTGAGGCTAGCGTCTGTGTGTCTGTGTGCCTGTCTGCCTGCAGGGTGCGAGTGAGGCTAGCGCCTGTGTGTCTGTGTGCCTGTCTGCCTGCAGGGTGATAGTGAGGCTAGCGTCTGTGTGTCTGTGTGCCTGTCTGCCTGCAGGTTGCGAGTGAGGCTAGCGTCTGTGTGTCTGTGTGCTGTCTGCCTGCAGGGTGGGAGTGAGGCTAGCGCCTGTGTGTCTGTGTGCCTGTCTGCCTGCAGGGTGCGAGTGAGGCTAGCGCCTCTGTGTCTGTGTGCCTGTCTGCCTCCAGGGTGCGAGTGAGGCTAGCGCCTGTGTGTCTGTGTGCCTGTCTGCCTGCAGGGTGCGAGTGAGGCTCGCGTCTGTGTGTCTGTGTGCCTGTCTGCCTGCAGGGTGCTAGTGAGGCTAGCGCCTGTGTGTCTGTGTGCCTGCAGGGTGCGAGTGAGGCTAGCGCCTGTGTGTCTGTGTGCCTGTCTGCCTGCAGGATGCGAGTGAGGCTAGCGCCTCTGTGTCTGTGTGCTGTCTGCCTGCAGGGTGCGAGTGAGGCTCGCGTCTGTGTGTCTGTGTGCCTGTCTGCCTGCAGGGTGCGAGTGAGGCTAGCGCCTGTGTGTCTGTGTGCCTGTCTGCCTGCTGGGTGCGAGTGAGGCTAGCGCCTGTGTGTCTGTGTGTCTGTGTGCCTGCAGGGTGCGAGTGAGGCTAGCGCCTGTGTGTCTGTGTGCCTGTCTGCCTGCAGGGTGCGAGTGAGGCTAGCGCCTGTCTGTCTGTGTGCCTGCAGGGTGATAGTGAGGCTAGCGCCTGTGTGTCTGTGTGCCTGTCTGCCTGCAGGGTGCGAGTGAGGCTAGCGCCTGTGTGCCTGTGTGCCTGTCTGCCTGCACGGTGCGAGTGAGGCTAGCGCCTGTGTGTCTGTGTGCCTGTCTGCCTGCAGGATGCGAGTGAGGCTCGTGTCTGTGTGTCTGTGTGCCTGTCTGCCTGCAGGGTGCGAGTGAGGCTCGCGTCTGTGTGTCTGTGTGCCTGTCTGCCTGCAGGGTGCAAGTGAGGCTAGCGCCTGTGTGTCTGTGTGCCTGTCTGCCTGCAGGGTGCAAGTGAGGCTAGCGCCTGTGTGTCTGTGTGCCTGTCTGCCTGCAGGGTGCGAGTGAGGCTAGCGCCTGTGTGTCTGTGTGCCTGTCTGCCTGCAGGGTGCGAGTGAGGCTAGCGCCTGTGTGTCTGTGTGCCTGTCTGCCTGCAGGATGCGAGTGAGGCTAGCGTCTGTGTGTCTGTGTGCCTGTCTGCCTGCAGGGTGCGAGTGAGGCTCGCGTCTGTGTGTCTGTGTGCCTGTCTGCCTGCAGGGTGCGAGTGAGGCTAGCGTCTGTGTGTCTGTGTGCCTGTCTGCCTGCAGGGTGCGAGTGAGGCTAGCGCCTGTGTGTCTGTGTGCCTGTCTGCCTGCAGGGTGATAGTGATGCTAGCGTCTGTGTGTCTGTGTGCCTGTCTGCCTGCAGGGTGCGAGTGAGGCTAGCGTCTGTGTGTCTGTGTGCCTGTCTGCCTGCAGGGTGCGAGTGAGGCTAGCGTCTGTGTGTCTGTGTGCCTGTCTGCCTGCAGGGTGGGAGTGAGGCTAGCGCCTGTGTCTCTGTGTGCCTGTCTGCCTGCAGGGTGCGAGTGAGGCTAGCGCCTCTGTGTCTGTGTGCCTGTCTGCCTGCAGGGTGCGAGTGAGGCTAGCGACTGTGTGTCTGTGTGCCTGTCTGCCTGCAGGGTGCGAGTGAGGCTAGCGTCTGTGTGCCTGTCTGCCTGCAGGGTGCGAGTGACGCTAGCGTCTGTGTGTCTGTGTGCCTGTCTGCCTGCAGGGTGCGAGTGAGGCTAGCGTCTGTGTGTCTGTGTGCCTGTCTGCCTGCAGGGTGCGAGTGAGGCTAGCGCCTGTGTGTCTGTGTGCCTGTCTGCCTGCAGGGTGCGAGTGAGGCTAGCGTCTGTGTGTCTGTGTGCCTGTCTGCCTGCAGGGTGCGAGTGAGGCTAGAGCCTGTGTGTCTGTGTGCCTGTCTGCCTGCAGGGTGCGAGTGAGGCTAGCGCCTGTGTGTCTGTGTGCCTGTCTGCCTGCAGGGTGCGAGTGAGGCTATCGTCTGTGTGTCTGTGTGCCTGTCTGCCTGCAGGGTGCGAGTGATGCTAGCGCCTGTGTGTCTGTGTGCCTGTCTGCCTGCAGGGTGCGAGTGAGGCTAGCGCCTGTGTGTCTGTGTGCCTGTCTGCCTGCAGGATGCGAGTGAGGCTAGCGCCTGTGTGTCTGTGTGCCTGTCTGCCTGCAGGATGCGAGTGAGGCTCGCGTCTGTGTGTCTGTGTGCCTGTCTGCCTGCAGGGTGCGAGTGAGGCTAGCGCCTGTGTGTCTGTGTGCCTGTCTGCCTGCAGGGTGCGAGTGAGGCTAGCGCCTGTGTGTCTGTGTGCCTGTCTGCCTGCAGGGTGCGAGTGAGGCTAGCGCCTGTGTGTCTGTGTGCCTGTCTGCCTGCAGGATGCGAGTGAGGCTAGCGTCTGTGTGCCTGTCTGCCTGCAGGGTGCGAGTGAGGCTAGCGTCTGTGTGTCTGTGTGCCTGTCTGCCTGCAGGGTGCGAGTGAGGCTAGCGCCTGTGTGTCTGTGTGCCTGTCTGCCTGCAGGGTGCGAGTGAGGCTAGCGTCTGTGTGTCTGTGTGCCTGTCTGCCTGCAGGGTGCGAGTGAGGCTAGCGTCTGTGTGCCTGTCTGCCTGCAGGGTGGGAGTGAGGCTAGCGCCTGTGTGTCTGTGTGCCTGTCTGCCTGCAGGATGCGAGTGAGGCTCGCGTCTGTGTGTCTGTGTGCCTGTCTGCCTGCAGGGTGCGAGTAAGGCTAGCGTCTGTGTGTCTGTGTGCCTGTCTGCCTGCAGGGTGCGAGTGAGGCTAGCGCCTGTGTGTCTGTGTGCCTGTCTGCCTGCAGGGTGCGAGTGAGGCTAGCGTCTGTGTGTCTGTGTGCCTGTCTGCCTGCAGGGTGCGAGTGAGGCTAGCGTCTGTGTGCCTGTCTGCCTGCAGGGTGCGAGTGAGGCTAGCGTCTGTGTGTCTGTGTGCCTGTCTGCCTGCAGGGTGCGAGTGAGGCTCGCGTCTGTGTGTCTGTGTGCCTGTCTGCCTGCAGGATGCGAGTGAGGCTAGCGCCTGTGTGTCTGTGTGCCTGTCTGCCTGCAGGGTGCGAGTGAGGCTAGCGTCTGTGTGCCTGTCTGCCTGCAGGGTGCGAGTGAGGCTAGCGTCTGTGTGTCTGTGTGCCTGTCTGCCTGCAGGATGCGAGTGAGGCTCGCGTCTGTGTGTCTGTGTGCCTGTCTGCCTGCAGGGTGGGAGTGAGGCTAGCGCCTGTGTGTCTGTGTGCCTGTCTGCCTGCAGGGTGCGAGTGAGGCTAGCGTCTGTGTGTCTGTGTGCCTGTCTGCCTGCAGGGTGCGAGTGAGGCTAGCACCTGTGTGTCTGTGTGCTGTCTGCCTGCAGGGTGCGAGTGAGGCTCGCGTCTGTGTGTCTGTGTGCCTGTCTGCCTGCAGGATGCGAGTGAGGCTAGCGTCTGTGTGTCTGTGTGCCTGTCTGCCTGCAGGGTGCGAGTGAGGCTAGTGCCTGTGTGTCTGTGTGCCTGTCTGCCTGCAGGGTGCGAGTGAGGCTAGCGCCTGTGTGCCTGTCTGCCTGTCTGCCTGCAGGGTGCGAGTGAGTCTAGCGCCTGTGTGTCTGTGTGCCTGTCTGCCTGCAGGGTGCGAGTGAGGCTAGCGCCTGTGTGTCTGTGTGCCTGTCTGCCTGCAGGGTGCGAGTGAGGCTATCGTCTGTGTGTCTGTGTGCCTGTCTGCCTGCAGGATGCGAGTGAGGCTAGCGTCTGTGTGTCTGTGTGCCTGTCTGCCTGCAGGGTGGGAGTGAGGCTAGCGCCTGTGTGTCTGTGTGCCTGTCTGCCTGCAGGGTGCGAGTGAGGCTAGCGCCTGTGTGTCTGTGTGCCTGTCTGCCTGCAGGGTGCGAGTGAGGCTAGCGTCTGTGTGTCTGTGTGCCTGTCTGCCTGCAGGGTGCGAGTGAGGCTAGCGTCTGTGTGTCCGTGTGCCTGTCTGCCTGCAGGGTGGGAGTGAGGCTAGCGCCTGTGTGTCTGTGTGCCTGTCTGCCTGCAGGATGCGAGTGAGGCTCACGTCTGTGTGTCTGTGTGCCTGTCTGCCTGCAGGGTGCGAGTGAGGCTAGCGTCTGTGTGTCTGTGTGCCTGTCTGCCTGCAGGGTGCGAGTGAGGCTAGCGCCTGTGTGTCTGTGTGCCTGTCTGCCTGCAGGGTGCGAGTGAGGCTAGCGTCTGTGTGTCTGTGTGCCTGTCTGCCTGCAGGATGCGAGTGAGGCTAGCGCCTGTGTGTCTGTGTGCCTGTCTGCCTGCAGGGTGCGAGTGAGGCTAGCGTCTGTGTGCCTGTCTGCCTGCAGGGTGCGAGTGAGGCTAGCGTCTGTGTGCCTGGTGCCTGTCTGCCTGCAGGGTGTGAGTGAGGCTAGCGTCTGTGTGTCTGTGTGCCTGTCTGCCTGCAGGGTGGGAGTGAGGCTAGCGCCTGTGTGTCTGTGTGCCTGTCTGCCTGCAGGGTGCGAGTGAGGCTAGCGTCTGTGTGTCTGTGTGCCTGTCTGCCTGCAGGGTGCGAGTGAGGCTAGCGCCTGTGTGTCTGTGTGCCTGTCTGCCTGCAGGATGCGAGTGAGGCTCGCGTCTGTGTGTCTGTGTGCCTGTCTGCCTGCAGGGTGCGAGTGAGGCTAGTGCCTGTGTGTCTGTGTGCCTGTCTGCCTGCAGGGTGCGAGTGAGGCTAGCGTCTGTGTGCCTGTCTGCCTGTCTGCCTGCAGGGTGCGACTGAGGCTAGCGCCTGTGTGTCCGTGTGCCTGTCTGCCTGCAGGGTGCGAGTGAGGCTAGCGCCTGTGTGTCTGTGTGCCTGTCTGCCTGCAGGGTGCGAGTGAGGCTATCGTCTGTGTGTCTGTGTGCCTGTCTGCCTGCAGGGTGCGAGTGATGCTAGCGCCTGTGTGTCTGTGTGCCTGTCTGCCTGCAGGGTGCGAGTGAGGCTAGCGCCTGTGTGTCTGTGTGCCTGTCTGCCTGCAGGATGCGAGTGAGGCTAGCGCCTGTGTGTCTGTGTGCCTGTCTGCCTGCAGGATGCGAGTGAGGCTCGCGTCTGTGTGTCTGTGTGCCTGTCTGCCTGCAGGGTGCGAGTGAGGCTAGCGCCTGTGTGTCTGTGTGCCTGTCTGCCTGCAGGGTGCGAGTGAGGCTAGCGTCTGTGTGTCTGTGTGCCTGTCTGCCTGCAGGGTGCGAGTGAGGCTAGCGCCTGTGTGTCTGTGTGCCTGTCTGCCTGCAGGATGCGAGTGAGGCTAGCGTCTGTGTGCCTGTCTGCCTGCAGGGTGCGAGTGAGGCTAGCGTCTGTGTGTCTGTGTGCCTGTCTGCCTGCAGGGTGCGAGTGAGGCTAGCGTCTGTGTGCCTGTCTGCCTGCAGGGTGGGAGTGAGGCTAGCGCCTGTGTGTCTGTGTGCCTGTCTGCCTGCAGGATGCGAGTGAGGCTCGCGTCTGTGTGTCTGTGTGCCTTTCTGCCTGCAGGGTGCGAGTAAGGCTAGCGTCTGTGTGTCTGTGTGCCTGTCTGCCTGCAGGGTGCGAGTGATGCTACCGCCTGTGTGTCTGTGTGCCTGTCTGCCTGCAGGGTGCGAGTGAGGCTAGCGCCTGTGTGTCTGTGTGCCTGTCTGCCTGCAGGATGCGAGTGAGGCTAGCGCCTGTGTGTCTGTGTGCCTGTCTGCCTGCAGGATGCGAGTGAGGCTCGCGTCTGTGTGTCTGTGTGCCTGTCTGCCTGCAGGGTGCGAGTGAGGCTAGCGCCTGTGTGTCTGTGTGCCTGTCTGCCTGCAGGGTGCGAGTGAGGCTAGCGCCTGTGTGTCTGTGTGCCTGTCTGCCTGCAGGGTGCGAGTGAGGCTAGCGCCTGTGTGTCTGTGTGCCTGTCTGCCTGCAGGATGCGAGTGAGGCTAGCGTCTGTGTGCCTGTCTGCCTGCAGGGTGCGAGTGAGGCTAGCGTCTGTGTGTCTGTGTGCCTGTCTGCCTGCAGGGTGCGAGTGAGGCTAGCGTCTGTGTGCCTGTCTGCCTGCAGGGTGGGAGTGAGGCTAGCGCCTGTGTGTCTGTGTGCCTGTCTGCCTGCAGGATGCGAGTGAGGCTCGCGTCTGTGTGTCTGTGTGCCTGTCTGCCTGCAGGGTGCGAGTAAGGCTCGCGTCTGTGTGTCTCTGTGCCTGTCTGCCTGCAGGGTGCGAGTGAGGCTCGCGTCTGTGTGTCTGTGTGCCTGTCTGCCTGCAGGGTGCGAGTGAGGCTCGCGTCTGTGTGTCTGTGTGCCTGTCTGCCTGCAGGGTGCGAGTGAGGCTAGCGTCTGTGTGTCTGTGTGCCTGTCTGCCTGCAGGGTGCGAGTGAGGCTAGCGTCTGTGTGTCTGTGTGCCTGTCTGCCTGCTGGGTGCGAGTGAGGCTAGTGCCTGTGTGTCTGTGTGCCTGTCTGCCTGCAGGGTGCGAGTGAGGCTAGCGCCTGTGTGTCTGTGTGCCTGTCTGCCTGCAGGGTGCGAGTGAGGCTAGCGTCTGTGTGTCTGTGTGCCTGTCTGCCTGCAGGGTGCGAGTGAGGCTAGCGCCTGTGTGTCTGCGTGCCTGTCTGCCTGCAGGGTGCGAGTGAGGCTCGCGTCTGTGTGTCTGTGTGCCTGTCTGCCTGCAGGGTGCGAGTGAGGCTAGCGTCTGTGTGTCTGTGTGCCTGTCTGCCTGCAGGATGCGAGTGAGGCTAGCGCCTGTGTGTCTGTGTGCCTGTCTGCCTGCAGGATGCGAGTGAGGCTAGCGTCTGTGTGTCCGTGTGCCTGTCTGCCTGCAGGGTGGGAGTCAGGCTAGCGCCTGTGTGTCTGTGTGCCTGTCTGCCTGCAGGATGCGAGTGAGGCTCGCGTCTGTGTGTCTGTGTGCCTGTCTGCCTGCAGGGTGCGAGTGAGGCTAGCGTCTGTGTGTCCGTGTGCCTGTCTGCCTGCAGGGTGGGAGTGAGGCTAGCGCCTGTGTGTCCGTGTGCCTGTCTGCCTGCAGGATGCGAGTGAGGTTCGCGTCTGTGTGTCTGTGTGCCTGTCTGCCTGCAGGGTGCGAGTGAGGCTAGCACCTGTGTGTCTGTGTGCCTGTCTGCCTGCAGGGTGCGAGTGAGGCTAGCGCCTGTGTGTCTGTGTGCCTGTCTGCCTGCAGGTTGCGAGTGAGGCTAGCGCCTGTGTGTCTGCGTGCCTGTCTGCCTGCAGGGTGCGAGTGAGGCTAGCGCCTGTGTGTCTGTGTGCCTGTCTGCCTGCAAGGTGCGAGTGAGGCTAGCGCCTGTGTGTCTGTGTGCCTGCAGGGTGGGAGTGAGGCTAGTGCCTGTGTGTCTGTGTGCCTGTCTGCCTGCAGGGTGCGAGTGAGGCTCGCGTCTGTGTGTCTGTGTGCGTGTCTGCCTGCAGGGTGGGAGTGAGGCTAGCGTCTGTGTGTCTGTGTGCCTGTCTGCCTGCAGGGTGCGAGTGAGGCTATCGTCTGTGTGTCTGTGTGCCTGTCTGCCTGCAGGGTGCGAGTGAGGCTAGTATCTGTGTGTCTGTGTGCCTGTCTGCCTGCAGGGTGCGAGTGAGGCTAGAGCCTGTGTGTCTGTGTGCCTGTCTGCCTGCAGGGTGCGAGTGAGGCTAGCGCCTGTGTGTCTGTGTGCCTGTCTGCCTGCAGGGTGCGAGTGAGGCTAGCGCCTGTGTGTCTGTGTGCCTGTCTGCCTGCAGGGTGCGAGTGAGGCTAGCGCCTGTGTGTCTGTGTGCCTGTCTGCCTGCAGGGTGCGAGTGAGGCTAGCGCCTGTGTGTCTGTGTGCCTGCAGGGTGATAGTGAGGCTAGCATCTGTGTGTCTGTGTGCCTGTCTGCCTGCAGGGTGCGAGTGAGGCTAGCGCCTGTGTGTCTGTGTGCCTGTCTGCCTGCAGGGTGCGAGTGAGGCTCGCGCCTGTGTGTCTGTGTGCCTGTCTGCCTGCAGGGTGCGAGTGAGGCTAGCGCCTGTGTGTCTGTGTGCCTGTCTGCCTGCAGGGTGCGAGTGAGGCTAGCGCCTGTGTGTCTGTGTGCCTGTCTGCCTGCAGGGTGCTAGTGAGGCTAGCGCCTGTGTGTCTGTGTGCCTGCAGGGTGCGAGTGAGGCTAGCGCCTGTGTGTCTGTGTGCCTGTCTGCCTGCAGGATGCGAGTGAGGCTAGCGCCTGTGTGTCTGTGTGCTGTCTGCCTGCAGGGTGCGAGTGAGGCTCGCGTCTGTGTGTCTGTGTGCCTGTCTGCCTGCAGGGTGCGAGTGAGGCTAGCGCCTGTGTGTCTGTGTGCCTGTCTGCCTGCAGGGTGCGAGTGAGGCTAGCGCCTGTGTGTCTGTGTGTCTGTGTGCCTGCAGGGTGCGAGTGAGGCTAGCGCCTGTGTGTCTGTGTGCCTGTCTGCCTGCAGGGTGCGAGTGAGGCTAGCGCCTGTCTGTCTGTGTGCCTGCAGGGTGATAGTGAGGCTAGCGCCTGTGTGTCTGTGTGCCTGTCTGCCTGCAGGGTGCGAGTGAGGCTAGCGCCTGTGTGCCTGTGTGCCTGTCTGCCTGCACGGTGCGAGTGAGGCTAGCGCCTGTGTGTCTGTGTGCCTGTCTGCCTGCAGGATGCGAGTGAGGCTCGCGTCTGTGTGTCTGTGTGCCTGTCTGCCTGCAGGGTGCGAGTGAGGCTCGCGTCTGTGTGTCTGTGTGCCTGTCTGCCTGCAGGGTGCGAGTGAGGCTAGCGCCTGTGTGTCTGTGTGCCTGTCTGCCTGCAGGGTGCAAGTGAGGCTAGCGCCTGTGTGTCTGTGTGCCTGTCTGCCTGCAGGATGCGAGTGAGGCTAGCGCCTGTGTGTCTGTGTGCTGTCTGCCTGCAGGGTGCGAGTGAGGCTCGCGTCTGTGTGTCTGTGTGCCTGTCTGCCTGCAGGGTGCGAGTGAGGCTAGCGCCTGTGTGTCTGTGTGCCTGTCTGCCTGCAGGGTGCGAGTGAGGCTAGCGCCTGTGTGTCTGTGTGTCTGTGTGCCTGCAGGGTGCGAGTGAGGCTAGCGCCTGTGTGTCTGTGTGCCTGTCTGCCTGCAGGGTGCGAGTGAGGCTAGCGCCTGTCTGTCTGTGTGCCTGCAGGGTGATAGTGAGGCTAGCGCCTGTGTGTCTGTGTGCCTGTCTGCCTGCAGGGTGCGAGTGAGGCTAGCGCCTGTGTGCCTGTGTGCCTGTCTGCCTGCACGGTGCGAGTGAGGCTAGCGCCTGTGTGTCTGTGTGCCTGTCTGCCTGCAGGATGCGAGTGAGGCTCGCGTCTGTGTGTCTGTGTGCCTGTCTGCCTGCAGGGTGCGAGTGAGTCTCGCGTCTGTGTGTCTGTGTGCCTGTCTGCCTGCAGGGTGCGAGTGAGGCTAGCGCCTGTGTGTCTGTGTGCCTGTCTGCCTGCAGGGTGCAAGTGAGGCTAGCGCCTGTGTGTCTGTGTGCCTGTCTGCCTGCAGGGTGCGAGTGAGGCTAGCGCCTGTGTGTCTGTGTGCCTGTCTGCCTGCAGGGTGCGAGTGAGGCTAGCGCCTGTGTGTCTGTGTGCCTGTCTGCCTGCAGGATGCGAGTGAGGCTCGCGTCTGTGTGTCTGTGTGCCTGTCTGCCTGCAGGGTGCGAGTGAGGCTCGCGTCTGTGTGTCTGTGTGCCTGTCTGCCTGCAGGGTGCGAGTGAGGCTAGCGTCTGTGTGTCTGTGTGCCTGTCTGCCTGCAGGGTGCGAGTGAGGCTAGCGCCTGTGTGTCTGTGTGCCTGTCTGCCTGCAGGGTGATAGTGAGGCTAGCGTCTGTGTGTCTGTGTGCCTGTCTGCCTGCAGGTTGCGAGTGAGGCTAGCGTCTGTGTGTCTGTGTGCTGTCTGCCTGCAGGGTGGGAGTGAGGCTAGCGCCTGTGTGTCTGTGTGCCTGTCTGCCTGCAGGGTGCGAGTGAGGCTAGCGCCTCTGTGTCTGTGTGCCTGTCTGCCTCCAGGGTGCGAGTGAGGCTAGCGCCTGTGTGTCTGTGTGCCTGTCTGCCTGCAGGGTGCGAGTGAGGCTCGCGTCTGTGTGTCTGTGTGCCTGTCTGCCTGCAGGGTGCTAGTGAGGCTAGCGCCTGTGTGTCTGTGTGCCTGCAGGGTGCGAGTGAGGCTAGCGCCTGTGTGTCTGTGTGCCTGTCTGCCTGCAGGATGCGAGTGAGGCTAGCGCCTCTGTGTCTGTGTGCTGTCTGCCTGCAGGGTGCGAGTGAGGCTCGCGTCTGTGTGTCTGTGTGCCTGTCTGCCTGCAGGGTGCGAGTGAGGCTAGCGCCTGTGTGTCTGTGTGCCTGTCTGCCTGCTGGGTGCGAGTGAGGCTAGCGCCTGTGTGTCTGTGTGTCTGTGTGCCTGCAGGGTGCGAGTGAGGCTAGCGCCTGTGTGTCTGTGTGCCTGTCTGCCTGCAGGGTGCGAGTGAGGCTAGCGCCTGTCTGTCTGTGTGCCTGCAGGGTGATAGTGAGGCTAGCGCCTGTGTGTCTGTGTGCCTGTCTGCCTGCAGGGTGCGAGTGAGGCTAGCGCCTGTGTGCCTGTGTGCCTGTCTGCCTGCACGGTGCGAGTGAGGCTAGCGCCTGTGTGTCTGTGTGCCTGTCTGCCTGCAGGATGCGAGTGAGGCTCGTGTCTGTGTGTCTGTGTGCCTGTCTGCCTGCAGGGTGCGAGTGAGGCTCGCGTCTGTGTGTCTGTGTGCCTGTCTGCCTGCAGGGTGCAAGTGAGGCTAGCGCCTGTGTGTCTGTGTGCCTGTCTGCCTGCAGGGTGCAAGTGAGGCTAGCGCCTGTGTGTCTGTGTGCCTGTCTGCCTGCAGGGTGCGAGTGAGGCTAGCGCCTGTGTGTCTGTGTGCCTGTCTGCCTGCAGGGTGCGAGTGAGGCTAGCGCCTGTGTGTCTGTGTGCCTGTCTGCCTGCAGGATGCGAGTGAGGCTAGCGTCTGTGTGTCTGTGTGCCTGTCTGCCTGCAGGGTGCGAGTGAGGCTCGCGTCTGTGTGTCTGTGTGCCTGTCTGCCTGCAGGGTGCGAGTGAGGCTAGCGTCTGTGTGTCTGTGTGCCTGTCTGCCTGCAGGGTGCGAGTGAGGCTAGCGCCTGTGTGTCTGTGTGCCTGTCTGCCTGCAGGGTGATAGTGATGCTAGCGTCTGTGTGTCTGTGTGCCTGTCTGCCTGCAGGGTGCGAGTGAGGCTAGCGTCTGTGTGTCTGTGTGCCTGTCTGCCTGCAGGGTGCGAGTGAGGCTAGCGTCTGTGTGTCTGTGTGCCTGTCTGCCTGCAGGGTGGGAGTGAGGCTAGCGCCTGTGTCTCTGTGTGCCTGTCTGCCTGCAGGGTGCGAGTGAGGCTAGCGCCTCTGTGTCTGTGTGCCTGTCTGCCTGCAGGGTGCGAGTGAGGCTAGCGACTGTGTGTCTGTGTGCCTGTCTGCCTGCAGGGTGCGAGTGAGGCTAGCGTCTGTGTGCCTGTCTGCCTGCAGGGTGCGAGTGACGCTAGCGTCTGTGTGTCTGTGTGCCTCTCTGCCTGCAGGGTGCGAGTGAGGCTAGCGTCTGTGTGTCTGTGTGCCTGTCTGCCTGCAGGGTGCGAGTGAGGCTAGAGCCTGTGTGTCTGTGTGCCTGTCTGCCTGCAGGGTGCGAGTGAGGCTAGCGTCTGTGTGCCTGTCTGCCTGCAGGGTGCGAGTGAGGCTAGCGTCTGTGTGTCTGTGTGCCTGTCTGCCTGCAGGATGCGAGTGAGGCTAGCGCCTGTGTGTCTGTGTGCCTGTCTGCCTGCAGGGTGCGAGTGAGGCTCGCGTCTGTGTGTCTGTGTGCCTGTCTGCCTGCAGGGTGCGAGTGAGGCTAGCGTCTGTGTGCCTGTCTGCCTGCAGGGTGCGAGTGAGGCTAGCGTCTGTGTGTCTGTGTGCCTGTCTGCCTGCAGGGTGCGAGTGAGGCTAGCGTCTGTGTGTCTGTGTGCCTGTCTGCCTGCAGGGTGCGAGTGAGGCTCGCGTCTGTGTGTCTGTGTGCCTGTCTGCATGCAGGGTGCGAGTGAGGCTAGCGCCTGTGTGTCTGTGTGCCTGTCTGCCTGCAGGGTGCGAGTGAGGCTAGCGCCTGTGTGTCTGTGTGCCTGTCTGCCTGCAGGATGCGAGTGAGGCTAGCGTCTGTGTGTCTGTGTGCCTGTCTGCCTGCAGGGTGGGAGTGAGGCTAGCGCCTGTGTGTCTGTGTGCCTGTCTGCCTGCAGGGTGCGAGTGAGGCTAGCGCCTGTGTGTCTGTGTGCCTGTCTGCCTGCAGGGTGCGAGTGAGGCTAGCGTCTGTGTGTCTGTGTGCCTGTCTGCCTGCAAGGTGGGAGTGAGGCTAGCGTCTGTGTGCCTGTCTGCCTGCAGGGTGGGAGTGAGACTAGCGCCTGTGTGTCTGTGTGCCTGTCTGCCTGCAGGATGCGAGTGAGGCTCACGTCTGTGTGTCTGTGTGCCTGTCTGCCTGCAGGGTGCGAGTGAGGCTAGCGTCTGTGTGTCTGTGTGCCTGTCTGCCTGCAGGGTGCGAGTGAGGCTAGCGCCTGTGTGTCTGTGTGCCTGTCTGCCTGCAGGGTGCGAGTGAGGCTAGCGTCTGTGTGTCTGTGTGCCTGTCTGCCTGCAGGATGCGAGTGAGGCTAGCGCCTGTGTGTCTGTGTGCCTGTCTGACTGCAGGGTGCGAGTGAGGCTAGCGTCTGTGTGCCTGTCTGCCTGCAGGGTGCGAGTGAGGCTAGCGTCTGTGTGCCTGGTGCCTGTCTGCCTGCAGGGTGTGAGTGAGGCTAGCGTCTGTGTGTCTGTGTGCCTGTCTGCCTGCAGGGTGGGAGTGAGGCTAGCGCCTGTGTGTCTGTGTGCCTGTCTGCCTGCAGGGTGCGAGTGAGGCTAGCGTCTGTGTGTCTGTGTGCCTGTCTGCCTGCAGGGTGCGAGTGAGGCTAGCGCCTGTGTGTCTGTGTGCCTGTCTGCCTGCAGGATGCGAGTGAGGCTCGCGTCTGTGTGTCTGTGTGCCTGTCTGCCTGCAGGGTGCGAGTGAGGCTAGTGCCTGTGTGTCTGTGTGCCTGTCTGCCTGCAGGGTGCGAGTGAGGCTAGCGTCTGTGTGCCTGTCTGCCTGTCTGCCTGCAGGGTGCGACTGAGGCTAGCGCCTGTGTGTCCGTGTGCCTGTCTGCCTGCAGGGTGCGAGTGAGGCTAGCGCCTGTGTGTCTGTGTGCCTGTCTGCCTGCAGGGTGCGAGTGAGGCTATCGTCTGTGTGTCTGTGTGCCTGTCTGCCTGCAGGGTGCGAGTGATGCTAGCGCCTGTGTGTCTGTGTGCCTGTCTGCCTGCAGGGTGCGAGTGAGGCTAGCGCCTGTGTGTCTGTGTGCCTGTCTGCCTGCAGGATGCGAGTGAGGCTAGCGCCTGTGTGTCTGTGTGCCTGTCTGCCTGCAGGATGCGAGTGAGGCTCGCGTCTGTGTGTCTGTGTGCCTGTCTGCCTGCAGGGTGCGAGTGAGGCTAGCGCCTGTGTGTCTGTGTGCCTGTCTGCCTGCAGGGTGCGAGTGAGGCTAGCGCCTGTGTGTCTGTGTGCCTGTCTGCCTGCAGGGTGCGAGTGAGGCTAGCGCCTGTGTGTCTGTGTGCCTGTCTGCCTGCAGGATGCGAGTGAGGCTAGCGTCTGTGTGCCTGTCTGCCTGCAGGGTGCGAGTGAGGCTAGCGTCTGTGTGTCTGTGTGCCTGTCTGCCTGCAGGGTGCGAGTGAGGCTAGCGCCTGTGTGTCTGTGTGCCTGTCTGCCTGCAGGGTGCGAGTGAGGCTAGCGTCTGTGTGTCTGTGTGCCTGTCTGCCTGCAGGGTGCGAGTGAGGCTAGCGTCTGTGTGCCTGTCTGCCTGCAGGGTGGGAGTGAGGCTAGCGCCTGTGTGTCTGTGTGCCTGTCTGCCTGCAGGATGCGAGTGAGGCTCGCGTCTGTGTGTCTGTGTGCCTGTCTGCCTGCAGGGTGCGAGTAAGGCTAGCGTCTGTGTGTCTGTGTGCCTGTCTGCCTGCAGGGTGCGAGTGAGGCTAGCGCCTGTGTGTCTGTGTGCCTGTCTGCCTGCAGGGTGCGAGTGAGGCTAGCGTCTGTGTGTCTGTGTGCCTGTCTGCCTGCAGGATGCGAGTGAGGCTAGCGCCTGTGTGTCTGTGTGCCTGTCTGCCTGCAGGGTGCGAGTGAGGCTAGCGTCTGTGTGCCTGTCTGCCTGCAGGGTGCGAGTGAGGCTAGCGTCTGTGTGTCTGTGTGCCTGTCTGCCTGCAGGATGCGAGTGAGGCTCGCGTCTGTGTGTCTGTGTGCCTGTCTGCCTGCAGGGTGGGAGTGAGGCTAGCGCCTGTGTGTCTGTGTGCCTGTCTGCCTGCAGGGTGCGAGTGAGGCTAGCGTCTGTGTGTCTGTGTGCCTGTCTGCCTGCAGGGTGCGAGTGAGGCTAGCGCCTGTGTGTCTGTGTGCTGTCTGCCTGCAGGGTGCGAGTGAGGCTCGCGTCTGTGTGTCTGTGTGCCTGTCTGCCTGCAGGATGCGAGTGAGGCTAGCGTCTGTGTGTCTGTGTGCCTGTCTGCCTGCAGGGTGCGAGTGAGGCTAGTGCCTGTGTGTCTGTGTGCCTGTCTGCCTGCAGGGTGCGAGTGAGGCTAGCGCCTGTGTGCCTGTCTGCCTGTCTGCCTGCAGGGTGCGAGTGAGTCTAGCGCCTGTGTGTCTGTGTGCCTGTCTGCCTGCAGGGTGCGACTGAGGCTAGCGCCTGTGTGTCTGTGTGCCTGTCTGCCTGCAGGGTGCGAGTGAGGCTATCGTCTGTGTGTCTGTGTGCCTGTCTGCCTGCAGGATGCGAGTGAGGCTAGCGTCTGTGTGTCTGTGTGCCTGTCTGCCTGCAGGGTGGGAGTGAGGCTAGCGCCTGTGTGTCTGTGTGCCTGTCTGCCTGCAGGGTGCGAGTGAGGCTAGCGCCTGTGTGTCTGTGTGCCTGTCTGCCTGCAGGGTGCGAGTGAGGCTAGCGTCTGTGTGTCTGTGTGCCTGTCTGCCTGCAAGGTGGGAGTGAGGCTAGCGTCTGTGTGCCTGTCTGCCTGCAGGGTGGGAGTGAGGCTAGCGCCTGTGTGTCTGTGTGCCTGTCTGCCTGCAGGATGCGAGTGAGGCTCACGTCTGTGTGTCTGTGTGCCTGTCTGCCTGCAGGGTGCGAGTGAGGCTAGCGTCTGTGTGTCTGTGTGCCTGTCTGCCTGCAGGGTGCGAGTGAGGCTAGCGCCTGTGTGTCTGTGTGCCTGTCTGCCTGCAGGGTGCGAGTGAGGCTAGCGTCTGTGTGTCTGTGTGCCTGTCTGCCTGCAGGATGCGAGTGAGGCTAGCGCCTGTGTGTCTGTGTGCCTGTCTGCCTGCAGGGTGCGAGTGAGGCTAGCGTCTGTGTGCCTGTCTGCCTGCAGGGTGCGAGTGAGGCTAGCGTCTGTGTGCCTGGTGCCTGTCTGCCTGCAGGGTGTGAGTGAGGCTAGCGTCTGTGTGTCTGTGTGCCTGTCTGCCTGCAGGGTGGGAGTGAGGCTAGCGCCTGTGTGTCTGTGTGCCTGTCTGCCTGCAGGGTGCGAGTGAGGCTAGCGTCTGTGTGTCTGTGTGCCTGTCTGCCTGCAGGGTGCGAGTGAGGCTAGCGCCTGTGTGTCTGTGTGCCTGTCTGCCTGCAGGATGCGAGTGAGGCTCGCGTCTGTGTGTCTGTGTGCCTGTCTGCCTGCAGGGTGCGAGTGAGGCTAGTGCCTGTGTGTCTGTGTGCCTGTCTGCCTGCAGGGTGCGAGTGAGGCTAGCGTCTGTGTGCCTGTCTGCCTGTCTGCCTGCAGGGTGCGACTGAGGCTAGCGCCTGTGTGTCCGTGTGCCTGTCTGCCTGCAGGGTGCGAGTGAGGCTAGCGCCTGTGTGTCTGTGTGCCTGTCTGCCTGCAGGGTGCGAGTGAGGCTATCGTCTGTGTGTCTGTGTGCCTGTCTGCCTGCAGGGTGCGAGTGATGCTAGCGCCTGTGTGTCTGTGTGCCTGTCTGCCTGCAGGGTGCGAGTGAGGCTAGCGCCTGTGTGTCTGTGTGCCTGTCTGCCTGCAGGATGCGAGTGAGGCTAGCGCCTGTGTGTCTGTGTGCCTGTCTGCCTGCAGGATGCGAGTGAGGCTCGCGTCTGTGTGTCTGTGTGCCTGTCTGCCTGCAGGGTGCGAGTGAGGCTAGCGCCTGTGTGTCTGTGTGCCTGTCTGCCTGCAGGGTGCGAGTGAGGCTAGCGCCTGTGTGTCTGTGTGCCTGTCTGCCTGCAGGGTGCGAGTGAGGCTAGCGCCTGTGTGTCTGTGTGCCTGTCTGCCTGCAGGATGCGAGTGAGGCTAGCGTCTGTGTGCCTGTCTGCCTGCAGGGTGCGAGTGAGGCTAGCGTCTGTGTGTCTGTGTGCCTGTCTGCCTGCAGGGTGCGAGTGAGGCTAGCGTCTGTGTGCCTGTCTGCCTGCAGGGTGGGAGTGAGGCTAGCGCCTGTGTGTCTGTGTGCCTGTCTGCCTGCAGGATGCGAGTGAGGCTCGCGTCTGTGTGTCTGTGTGCCTGTCTGCCTGCAGGGTGCGAGTAAGGCTAGCGTCTGTGTGTCTGTGTGCCTGTCTGCCTGCAGGGTGCGAGTGAGGCTAGCGCCTGTGTGTCTGTGTGCCTGTCTGCCTGCAGGGTGCGAGTGAGGCTAGCGTCTGTGTGTCTGTGTGCCTGTCTGCCTGCAGGATGCGAGTGAGGCTAGCGCCTGTGTGTCTGTGTGCCTGTCTGCCTGCAGGGTGCGAGTGAGGCTAGCGTCTGTGTGCCTGTCTGCCTGCAGGGTGCGAGTGAGGCTAGCGTCTGTGTGTCTGTGTGCCTGTCTGCCTGCAGGGTGCGAGTGAGGCTAGCGCCTGTGTGTCTGTGTGCTGTCTGCCTGCAGGGTGCGAGTGAGGCTCGCGTCTGTGTGTCTGTGTGCCTGTCTGCCTGCAGGATGCGAGTGAGGCTAGCGTCTGTGTGTCTGTGTGCCTGTCTGCCTGCAGGGTGCGAGTGAGGCTAGTGCCTGTGTGTCTGTGTGCCTGTCTGCCTGCAGGGTGCGAGTGAGGCTAGCGCCTGTGTGTCTGTGTGCCTGCCTGCCTGCAGGGTGCGAGTGAGGCTAGCGTCTGTGTGTCTGTGTGCCTGTCTGCCTGCAGGGTGCGAGTGAGGCTAGCGCCTGTGTGTCTGTGTGCCTGCAGGGTGCGAGTGAGGCTAGCGCCTGTGTGTCTGTGTGCCTGTCTGCCTGCAGGATGCGAGTGAGGCTAGCGTCTGTGTGTCTGTGTGCCTGTCTGCCTGCAGGGTGCGAGTGAGGCTAGTGCCTGTGTGTCTGTGTGCCTGTCTGCCTGCAGGGTGCGAGTGAGGCTAGCGCCTGTGTGCCTGTCTGCCTGTCTGCCTGCAGGGTGCGAGTGAGTCTAGCGCCTGTGTGTCTGTGTGCCTGTCTGCCTGCAGGGTGCGAGTGAGGCTAGCGCCTGTGTGTCTGTGTGCCTGTCTGCCTGCAGGGTGCGAGTGAGGCTATCGTCTGTGTGTCTGTGTGCCTGTCTGCCTGCAGGGTGCGAGTGAGGCTAGCGCCTGTGTGTCTGTGTGCCTGTCTGCCTGCAGGGTGCGAGTGAGGCTCGCGCCTGTGTGTCTGTGTGCCTGTCTGCCTGCAGGGTGCGAGTGAGGCTAGCGCCTCTGTGTCTGTGTGCCTGTCTGCCTGCAGGGTGCGAGTGAGGCTAGCGCCTGTGTGTCTGTGTGCCTGTCTGCCTGCAGGGTGCGAGTGAGGCTAGCGTCTGTGTGCCTGTCTGCCTGCAGGGTGCGAGTGAGGCTAGCGTCTGTGTGTCTGTGTGCCTGTCTGCCTGCAGGGTGCGAGTGAGGCTAGCGTCTGTGTGTCTGTGTGCCTGTCTGCCTGCAGGGTGCGAGTGAGGCTCGCGTCTGTGTGTCTGTGTGCCTGTCTGCCTGAAGGGTGCGAGTGAGGCTCACGTCTGTGTGTCTGTGTGCCTGTCTGCCTGCAGGGTGCGAGTGAGGCTAGAGCCTGTGTGTCTGTGTGCCTGTCTGCCTGCAGGGTGCGAGTGAGGCTAGCGTCTGTGTGCCTGTCTGCCTGCAGGGTGCGAGTGAGGCTAGCGTCTGTGTGTCTGTGTGCCTGTCTGCCTGCAGGATGCGAGTGAGGCTAGCGCCTGTGTGTCTGTGTGCCTGTCTGCCTGCAGGGTGGGAGTGAGGCTCGCGTCTGTGTGTCTGTGTGCCTGTCTGCCTGCAGGGTGCGAGTGAGGCTAGCGCCTGTGTGTCTGTGTGCCTGTCTGCCTGCAGGGTGCGAGTGAGGCTAGCGCCTGTGTGTCTGTGTGCCTGTCTGCCTGCAGGATGCGAGTGAGGCTAGCGCCTGTGTGTCTGTGTGCCTGTCTGCCTGCAGAGTGCGAGTGAGGCTAGCGCCTGTGTGTCTTTGTGCCTGTCTGCCTGCAGGGTGCGAGTGAGGCTAGCGCCTGTGTGTCTGTGTGCCTGTCTGCCTGCAGGGTGCGAGTGAGGCTATCGTCTGTGTGTCTGTGTGCCTGTCTGCCTGCAGGGTGGGAGTGAGGCTAGCGTCTGTGTGCCTGTCTGCCTGCAGGGTGGGAGTGAGGCTAGCGCCTGTGTGTCTGTGTGCCTGTCTGCCTGCAGGATGCGAGTGAGTCTCACGTCTGTGTGTCTGTGTGCCTGTCTGCCTGCAGGGTGCGAGTGAGGCTAGCGTCTGTGTGTCTGTGTGCCTGTCTGCCTGCAGGGTGCGAGTGAGGCTAGCGCCTGTGTGTCTGTGTGCCTGTCTGCCTGCAGGGTGCGAGTGAGGCTAGCGTCTGTGTGTCTGTGTGCCTGTCTGCCTGCAGGATGCGAGTGAGGCTAGCGCCTGTGTGTCTGTGTGCCTGTCTGCCTGCAGGGTGCGAGTGAGGCTAGAGTCTGTGTGCCTGTCTGCCTGCAGGGTGCGAGTGAGGCTAGCGTCTGTGTGCCTGGTGCCTGTCTGCCTGCAGGGTGTGAGTGAGGCTAGCGTCTGTGTGTCTGTGTGCCTGTCTGCCTGCAGGGTGGGAGTGAGGCTAGCGCCTGTGTGTCTGTGTGCCTGTCTGCCTGCAGGGTGCGAGTGAGGCTAGCGTCTGTGTGTCTGTGTGCGTGTCTGCCTGCAGGGTGCGAGTGAGGCTAGCGCCTGTGTGTCTGTGTGCCTGTCTGCCTGCAGGATGCGAGTGAGGCTCGCGTCTGTGTGTCTGTGTGCCTGTCTGCCTGCAGGATGCGAGTGAGGCTAGCGTCTGTGTGTCTGTGTGCCTGTCTGCCTGCAGGGTGCGAGTGAGGCTAGCGCCTGTGTGTCTGTGTGCCTGTCTGCCTGCAGGGTGCGAGTGAGGCTAGCGTCTGTGTGCCTGTGTGCCTGTCTGCCTGCACGGTGCGAGTGAGGCTAGCGCCTGTGTGTCTGTGTGCCTGTCTGCCTGCAGGATGCGAGTGAGGCTCGCGTCTGTGTGTCTGTGTGCCTGTCTGCCTGCAGGGTGCGAGTGAGGCTAGCGCCTGTGTGTCTGTGTGCCTGTCTGCCTGCAGGGTGCGAGTGAGGCTAGCGCCTGTGTGTCTGTGTGCCTGTCTGCCTGCAGGGTGCGAGTGAGGCTAGCGCCTGTGTGTCTGTGTGCCTGTCTGCCTGCAGGGTGCGAGTGAGGCTCGCGTCTGTGTGTCTGTGTGCCTGTCTGCCTGCAGGGTGCGAGTGAGGCTAGCGCCTGTGTGTCTGTGTGCCTGTCTGCCTGCAGGATGCGAGTGAGGCTAGCGCCTGTGTGTCTGTGTGCCTGTCTGCCTGCAGGGTGCGAGTGAGGCTCGCGTCTGTGTGTCTGTGTGCCTGTCTGCCTGCAGGGTGCGAGTGAGGCTAGCGCCTGTGTGTCTGTGTGCCTGTCTGCCTGCAGGGTGCGAGTGAGGCTAGCGCCTGTGTGTCTGTGTGCCTGTCTGCCTGCAGGATGCGAGTGAGGCTAGCGTCTGTGTGTCTGTGTGCCTGTCTGCCTGCAGGGTGCGAGTGAGGCTAGCGCCTGTGTGTCTGTGTGCCTGTCTGCCTGCAGGGTGCGAGTGAGGCTAGCGCCTGTGTGTCTGTGTGCCTGTCTGCCTGCAGGGTGCGAGTGAGGCTATCGTCTGTGTGTCTGTGTGCCTGTCTGCCTGCAGGGTGGGAGTGAGGCTAGCGTCTGTGTGCCTGTCTGCCTGCAGGGTGGGAGTGAGGCTAGCGCCTGTGTGTCTGTGTGCCTGTCTGCCTGCAGGATGCGAGTGAGGCTCACGTCTGTGTGTCTGTGTGCCTCTCTGCCTGCAGGGTGCGAGTGAGGCTAGCGTCTGTGTGTCTGTGTGCCTGTCTGCCTGCAGGGTGCGAGTGAGGCTAGCGCCTGTGTGTCTGTGTGCCTGTCTGCCTGCAGGGTGCGAGTGAGGCTAGCGTCTGTGGGTCTGTGTGCCTGTCTGCCTGCAGGATGCGAGTGAGGCTAGCGCCTGTGTGTCTGTGTGCCTGTCTGCCTGCAGGGTGCGAGTGAGGCTAGAGTCTGTGTGCCTGTCTGCCTGCAGGGTGCGAGTGAGGCTAGCGTCTGTGTGCCTGGTGCCTGTCTGCCTGCAGGGTGTGAGTGAGGCTAGCGTCTGTGTGTCTGTGTGCCTGTCTGCCTGCAGGGTGGGAGTGAGGCTAGCGCCTGTGTGTCTGTGTGCCTGTCTGCCTGCAGGGTGCGAGTGAGGCTAGCGTCTGTGTGTCTGTGTGCCTGTCTGCCTGCAGGGTGCGAGTGAGGCTAGCGCCTGTGTGTCTGTGTGCCTGTCTGCCTGCAGGATGCGAGTGAGGCTCGCGTCTGTGTGTCTGTGTGCCTGTCTGCCTGCAGGATGCGAGTGAGGCTAGCGTCTGTGTGTCTGTGTGCCTGTCTGCCTGCAGGGTGCGAGTGAGGCTAGTGCCTGTGTGTCTGTGTGCCTGTCTGCCTGCAGGGTGCGAGTGAGGCTAGCGTCTGTGTGCCTGTGTGCCTGTCTGCCTGCACGGTGCGAGTGAGGCTAGCGCCTGTGTGTCCGTGTGCCTGTCTGCCTGCAGGGTGCGAGTGAGGCTAGCGCCTGTGTGTCTGTGTGCCTGTCTGCCTGCAGGGTGCGAGTGAGGCTATCGTCTGTGTGTCTGTGTGCCTGTCTGCCTGCAGGGTGCGAGTGAGGCTAGCGCCTGTGTGTCTGTGTGCCTGTCTGCCTGCAGGGTGCGAGTGAGGCTAGCGCCTGTGTGTCTGTGTGCCTGTCTGCCTGCAGGATGCGAGTGAGGCTAGCGCCTGTGTGTCTGTGTGCCTGTCTGCCTGCAGGATGCGAGTGAGGCTCGCGTCTGTGTGTCTGTGTGCCTGTCTGCCTGCAGGGTGCGAGTGAGGCTAGCGCCTGTGTGTCTGTGTGCCTGTCTGCCTGCAGGGTGCGAGTGAGGCTAGCGCCTGTGTGTCTGTGTGCCTGTCTGCCTGCAGGGTGCGAGTGAGGCTAGCGCCTGTGTGTCTGTGTGCCTGTCTGCCTGCAGGGTGCGAGTGAGGCTCGCGTCTGTGTGTCTGTGTGCCTGTCTGCCTGCAGGGTGCGAGTGAGGCTAGCGCCTGTGTGTCTGTGTGCCTGTCTGCCTGCAGGGTGTGAGTGAGGCTAGCGCCTGTGTGTCTGTGTGCCTGTCTGCCTGCAGGGTGCGAGTGAGGCTAGCGTCTGTGTGTCTGTGTGCCTGTCTGCCTGCAGGATGCGAGTGAGGCTAGCGTCTGTGTGCCTGTCTGCCTGCAGGGTGCGAGTGAGGCTATCGTCTGTGTGTCTGTGTGCCTGTCTGCCTGCAGGGTGCGAGTGAGGCTAGCGCCTGTGTGTCTGTGTGCCTGTCTGCCTGCAGGGTGCGAGTGAGGCTAGCACCTGTGTGTCTGTGTGTTGTCTGCCTGCAGGGTATGCAGGGTACGAGTGAGGCTAGCGCCTGTGTGTCTGTGTGCCTGTCTGCCTGCAGGATGCGAGTGAGACGCAGCACCGCTCAAAGCGAGTGTGGAGTTCTGATCTGAGGCTCCGTGAAGCGTATGACAAACTGTATTTAAACGGATCCATGATTTGTAAATTTCTGTAAAATTTTGTAAACAAAACAAAACAAAACAAAAACCTAAGAGTGATTATCGGCGTAGGAGGTATTAACAAAGTGGGAGTTGCTTTGATTGTGGGTGTAAATAGTACTGTATAAAGGTGTTAAACGTGTGATTTTGAACAGCAATAATGGGGAACCAGCAGGGAAAGGTTATAAAGAAAAGCCCACTAGATTGTATACTTACACACGGGAAAGATATAGCCGGAAAGGGGGGCACAGAAAACAAGAAAATCATGATTAAATATTGCAACCAATGATGGCCACTCTATAAATTAGAAGAAGAAGCTAAATGGCCACTAAATGGGACTTTAGATTACCATACTCTGCTCTAATTAATGTTATTCCTAAGGAGGGAGGGAAAATGGGACGAGGTGTCTTATGCAGACATGTTCTTTACCCTCCGGAATCACCCAGAGTGGCAGAGGAACTGTGGATTAATACCACCACAAGACCCTCTGGTGCTAGCCTTAGAGAAAGATTATAAAGGGGAAATGAAAGGGAGATTGAAGCGGTGCTGTTCGTCATGCAGCATTGGACAGAGGTGTACAAGAGGGGACAAATCTAGAAGAACAATGACGGGGACCTGGGGAATCTACCCTAGCGGATCCGCTGGTTACAATAAAGCTAGGGACAGAACAAAAAGAGGTGGAATTTTTGATAGACACTGGAGCAACATATTTGGTCTTAAACATGGATTTAATGCCCTTGGGGGAAGATTATGTTACGGCGGTGGGAGCCACTGGCCAAAGTGAAAAGGCGTACTTTTGCAAGCCTTTGAAATACAAGTTAGGAAAACAGTTAGGCATACACAAGTTTTTGTATATGCCCAACTCTCCAAAAGCGCTACTGGGGAGAAATTTATTAGAACAATTAGGAGCATCCATCAGCTTCAGTAAGGGAGAGATTACTCTGGAGGTAAACAATCAAGAACTTATACAAATTACGAGCTTATCTCTAACCAGTGTCCCCACGGAAGGAGGAGGAAATTATCAATCAAGTGCATCCCGGAGTGTGGGCCACTGACACGCCTGGAAGGGCGAAAAATGCTCCACCTGTGGAGGTAAACCTTAAAGAAGGACAACAACCGGTAAGAGTTAAACAATACCCCTTGAAAAAGGAAGATCAGGAGGGGATCCGGCCAGTTATTGAAAGGTTTTTACATATGGGATTATTAAAGGAATGCGAATCTAATTTTAATACTCCCATATTACCTGTCCGGAAACCTGATGGGTCGTATAGAATAGTTCAGGACCTAAGAGCAATAAACAAAATAACAGAAGATCTCCACCCAGTAGTGGCAAACCCATACACGTTGCTAACAAAGTTAACCCCTGAACTAACCTGGTTTACCGTTTTAGACCTCAAGGATGCCTTCTTTTGCCTCTCTCTCTCCACGAAGCCAGTCAGAAAATATTTGCATTTGAATGGGAAAATCCTAAAAGTGGACGTAAGACTCAGTTAACCTGGACGGTGTTGCCGCAAGGATTTAAAAACAGCCCCACTATATTTGGTAACCAACTGGCAAAAGACCTCGAGCTGTGGGAAGCCCCGACTCCACCTGAAGAAGGGAGACTGCTCCAATACGTGGACGACATCCTAATCGCCACCAAGACAGAAGAAACCTGCGTAGCCTGGACGAAAAACCTCCAATGGAATAAGGAGGCAATCCGTGCCTTCGACTCACTAAAGAAGGCCCTGATGTCAGCCCCAGCCTTAGGACTCCCAGATGTAAGTAAACAATTCTTTCTATTTTCACACGAAGAGCAGGGAATTACATTGGGAATACTGGCACAAGATCTAGGCCCGTACCGTCGAGCAGTTGCCTATTTCTCCAAACAATTAGATACAACCGCTAAAGGGTGGCCCGGATGCCTAAGGGCAGTTGCAGCAGTGATTTTGAACGTGCAGGAAGCACGAAAATTCACCTTGGGCCAGAAAATGACTGTATTAGTGTCCCACACAGTATCGGCGGTATTGGAAATTAAAGGAGGACATTGGCTTTCGCCCCAGAGATTCCTGAAATACCAGGCGGAGTTGGTGGAACAGGATGATGTTGAGATCATAGTAACTAACATTGTCAACCCAGCTTCTTTTCTTAGCGGAAACACAGGAGAACCAGTACAACACGACTGCCTGGAAACTATTGAAGCAACGTATTCCAGCCGCGCCGACTTAAAGGACAGCCCCATGGAAGATACAGAAGACTGGTTCACAGATGGGAGTAGTTACGTCCTGAGCGGCAAAAGGTATGCTGGGTATGCTGTCACTACTACACAAGACAAAACTGTGAACATTTACACGGACTCAAAATATGCCTTTGGAGTGGTCCATGCTCATGGGGCAATTCGGAAAGAAAGAGGACTACTGAACTCACAAGGAAAACACATCAAGCATGGGAAAGAAATTCATAGACTATTAGAAGCTGTTCAACTTCCAAGAAAAGTAACAATTATGCATATTAAGGCACACCAAAAGGTGAATTCTGAATTGGAAAAAGGAAATGAGCTGGTGGATGGAGAGGCAAAACGGGCAGCCAAAAGAGAGGTAAAAGTGGAAGGAGCCCTAGTCCCTGATGGGCAGATCACCATGGAAGGTAAGCCTAATTATAATAAAGAGAATCAGAAACTTATCACAGATCTAAAAGGATCATATAATGAGGAGGGATGGGCCATTACTCCCCAAAGAAAAATAATAATTCCTTCCCATTTAACTAGACATCTGGTACGAGAAGAACACCAAAAAGGACATTGGGGAGCAGGGGCCCTATACCAATATTTAATCAAGAATATTAGAGCTAGAAATTTGTATACCATAGTAAGACAAGTAACTCAGCAGTGTGATATTTGCCTCCAGACTAATCCTAAAAATACCCCAATCTAGAAGTAGGTCAAATTGGGAAGGAAATGGACCTGGACAAAAATGGCAGATTGACTTTTCGGAACTGCCAAGAAAAGGGGGGTATCGATACCTACCGATGCTAACAGATACGTTTTGAGGTTGGCCAGAGGCATTCCCCACTAGAACGACCAAGGCCCGGGAAGCAACAAAAGTATTAATACAAGAAATAATTCCACGCTTTGGGGTCCCAGCAACCATGTCTTCAGATAGAGGACCTCATTTCATTTCAAGCGTGGTCCAGCAAATCAGTCGCTACCTGGGTATAGATTGGCAACTTCATACCCCATATTGCCCCCAATCCAGTGGACAAGTAGAGAAAATAAATCACCTAATTAAACAACAAATAGTGAAACTCGGCCAGGAATCAAATCTGACCTGGCCCCAGGCTCTCCCTTTGGCTCTTCTGCGCATACGAGCCAAACCGAGAGCCAAAGAGGGATTAAGTCCTTTTGAGATGCTATATGGCAGACCTTACGCGGTACAAAAGGGAACATCAATGCAAGTTGGGGAGGAAATTCTGACTTCATACATGATAGCTCTAAGTAAACAGCTCAGTAAAATTGAAAAACATGTATTTGGAACTCGGGGTAGAGGACTGGACGGGCCTGTACATAATATACAACCTGGGGACTATGCGTATGTTAAGTCTCTTGCAGAAAAGGCGTTGGAACCACGGTGGGAAGGACCATTCCAAGTGCTGCTCAAAACCTTCACAGCTGTAAAAGTTAAGGAATACTCAGCTTGGATACATCATACCAGGGTAAAGAAAGCTCCTAAACAACGCTGGGAGGTAACAGAAACTGAACCACTAAAGCTCAGCCTCAGACAACAAAAGCCTATTAGGTTTAAACCTCAAAATGATCAACTGTGAGTTTGAACTATTAATATGTTTTAGCATTCCTCTTTTTGCCTGTGCTCAGGAACCAAAAGATTGGCCTTGGAATCATGCTCAGAAAAGTCATGCCATGATGATAAAGGAGGTGGACCCAAAAACGAAATTAGCCATAGTGGTTGTTCACAACAATAATGTATACCAAAGGAACCAGTGGAGCAGGGACAATGAGGACGAAATCGACCAACTAGAAGGAAAAGTAGGGGATGAAATAACAGTGGGTTGCCAAATATATCATGAGGATGGTCTAGTCCCTGTTTTAGAAGACACCATGATCGGTGTGAGAATAATAGGGTCCTCATATAAATTTGGAGAATCATGCAAAGGGAAATTAGTGTGTTGGTTTAACTTCACCTTAACCAAGACAGTCTTTTTAACATGCTTAGGACAAGGGTCAGGTGGGCAAGCATTGTTTTACAGGGTTAGAATTGACCCCACACAGCCCACTACTACCTCACCACCTATCACACCTGTAAGGGTCATGACAATGGCCACCGGGCAAGTGGGGGGGTCACGACCACATATCTTTAAAATAGGCCCACATGTGGTTCGGAAGACCGGTCAGCAAGTGGTATTGTTTAATCCCCAATGGTCACTCAAACAGGTGGAGGTACATCTACAGGTAAATCTAGCAGATGTACAACCAAAATGCCTTCCATATGTGGAAACAGCTCAAAAAGGATGGACAGCCTGGCTGAAATCTCGCACTAATCAGAGACAAAGGAGAGATACCACGGGAATTTTAGGAACTGGACTGGGAGTACTAAATAGCATAAATTCAGAAGTAATAATGAACAAATTAGCCACGGCAACCCAAGACCTAAATCAGTTACAACAACCTCTACACTCATCATTACTCACATTGGGAAATCATCAATGGTTAACATCGAAACTCCTCCCTGATTGGGAAAGAACCAATATCAAAGATCATTCCCTAATACTGGAAGGGATGAAAACCCTGCAGAAGGATACATCCCTAGCTCTCAGTTGTATACAAGCCCAGATGTGGGTACAATCAATTATTTCTAATATTCTAAGAGAAGGAGAGGAAGGAATCCTCCCTACAGAGGTCCGAAAAGTAATTTGGGACAAAGCACTGCACCAAGAAAGAGAACTACAATCTTGGTGGAAGTTGGTAAATTTTACATATGATAGCACAACTGATAAAATAATTGCCTTTGTGCTGACCATACCTAAGGCCACCCAATATAAAATCTACCCTATTACAGCCATAGGGCTATATTAGCATGGAGTAGTAATAAATCCGGTGGGACATAAAGGATGGGCATGGCAACACAAAGGTAAATGGCAAACAATTAATACGGATCTGTGTACCAATATGGGCCATCAAGGATATATCTGTGAAGGAAACACCATGGAGGCTCAAGACATATGTCTAGACACCCATCAGAAAGAGTGTAATTTCGAAGCCCAACCCTCTCCTAACAACCACACGGTTTTAATATACATAGGAGAAGGATGCATCTGTCTAAGGACTTCTTGTAAAAGCTTAATAGTTGATAACTGCGAGGAAGAAATAGGAGGTTACTCTAATTATTGCATATGCAATTTCACCAAGGCCGAAGGGTGTGATTTCACTTACACCATCCCAGTACTGAGCTCCCAGGTGATAAAGACAGAACAAAACCTGTTTCAGAAAATAGATTCTATTCCCATAGGCATGAACTTAGAAAGGGTGAAAGAGATGCTGCAACATGAAGACTTACTCTCCATCCTAGAAGAAGTAAAAAAGAAAGGGAAAGAAATGCTGGTTGTGGTAAGACATGACACAGAACAAATACATGAGATTCTAACAAGGGTACAGAAAGTAGGAGAACACCATTGGTGGGACACCTTCCTAGGATGGTCACCGACGACCACTGGGATCCTTAACACAATACTTCATCCAGTAATGGTATTATTGATATCTGTAATACTATTGCTAGTCCTCACCATAACTATATACATATGGATTTGGAGACGTTTACAAATCATATATGATGCTTTATATCATAACCCAACCCTTAAACTCAAGTAGACTCACCAATCCTAGACTATAGAATAGTAGACTATAAGCTAATTAAATAGTAAAAGAATATACTAAGTAGAGAGAAAAGGGGGGAATGATAGGGGGAATATAAACCATTGTAGTCAGAGAACATAAGAGAAAAGAACTTGCGCAAAGACAAGGGGTCTCCACATTGAGAAACACCAGGTGTCGATAAAGTTGCTAGGTTACTATCTCTCGGGTCTGAGCAGAGACTTCCTCTAGCCCTTGAAGAGACATAGGTAAGAGATAAATCCCCCCGAATTCCGGTACAAGCTGACCCAGGGGTTCAGATAAGGAGCAGAGAACAACTGAGACTGCGCAGAAGGACAAGGTAAAAAGTTCATTGGTGAGGAAGATGAGGTACTTCATCAACGAGACCCCCGCCCAGGAATTTACGACCACTGCCCAGGACCTGAGGAGCCCAGGACGCATGCGCAGGAGGGAGGAACCTAATTACCATACGAAGCGGGGATAGATCATAAATATGTATAGGCGCTTCATGAATAAACAATACTTTGTACCATATAAACAGGTCAAAGGCTACGGGAGGGCACGCACGCCTGTGGTGGAGCGATCCCCCGTGCGTCCAGCGCTGAATAAACATACCTGCTTTACAACTACAAAGTTGTAGAGTTCTTTTTTTCCGCAAGTCAAGCTGACTTAAAAACTAGGAAAGAAAAATATCAAACAAAGCAAAACAGCTGTGCTGCAAATAACACATAGTAGTTTTTGTTTTCATGCATAAAGTTTCTTTCAGCAAAATAAAACTAAAAAATCTTTTTTCAAGATTCATCCTTATTCAAGATGAATTCCCAGCTTCTCTAAGTACCTGGATAACACTCTCCTTTTGAGGTTTAAACTTTAGAGCCACAAGAGTATCTTGCTGTGGACAATGGCAGTGAGTGAGAGATTGTGTAGTGCAAGACTGACCTGGAGTCCCACCTTACAGCTTACCCCAGGCACTGATGCAAACATCTCGGTGTTTGTGTGCATGTTGACATTTATTACTTTATTTTTTAATGCCATGGGGAACTGAGGATTAGGTTTGTTATTTCCACTAACCAGGCATTAAAATACCTTGAGCTGATCGTGCCCTTACTGAGTTTTAACTGAAAAGCACTAGGCAGAGAAAGGATGACACGGTCCTAAGAAATAGTAAGAGACATTAATGCAAGCCACAGTGGCAGCACAAACAACACCCAGATGTATACACTGAGTAAACTTTTTTTTTCCTTCCTTTCACATTGTGGTAGATTAGCCAACAGAGGGAGTCCAAGAGACCCCCAAGAACTGCAGGATAAGCAGATCAGCTTTTGGCAAAATAAAGGTAATTAAACATTTTCTACCAGGGGCTACAGAGTTCAAACCAATGTGAGCTGATTTAGGTCACTGCGAGATCTGCATCGCAGCAAGATTTCTCTGAAAATCAGACTTAATTTACAGTTTAACCTCTCCAAGAAAACAAAGGGAATAAAGAAGCAAGTTGATAATGTCAGTATTATTGTTGATGCTGAAAATGGTCTTCACCCTGTTTATTTCTAATTAAATAATGTGTTTATAGGTCAATGGAATGGAAAAGAAGGTCAGAAGACCAGAATCCAAAGGGCAAATGGTGCCTCATCTGTATCACTATACTCTTGCTCGTATGTATGGAAATACACACAGATATTTAAACACAAGTACATTATGTACTGTTCAGTATTACTGTTTGGTAGCAGAGGATGAGACACGAGATTTCACACAGCCTTGCATCTCCCAGTCTGACCTCAACAATGGAGGAGGAAACCAGCTCTCCCAGGGGACTTGGAAGGGGCAAAGGATGTCACAGGCTGCTGTTTATGGCCATGCCAGGTTAGAGAGACACTATCGAACACAAATTTAAATCATCTCCCTCCTTATAAGGCAGGGCAAGAAGTAACACCGGTGGGCCAGAAGTATTGACATGCCAAAAAAATGGGTTGTGCTCTATTATAGAGCTTTTGTGGCAAAAAGTAACCACATAAATGTCAGGAGAAACATCTTCCCCAGAAGATCCTACTGCTCTCCTCTGGTCTAAGTTGGGAATATCACCTTAAAGACCAAAAGCTGAGCATTTGTCTTCAACACTGAGCTACAAAATCCCCATCCCTACCTTTCTTCTAGAGCTTGTTGGCTGGAGAGTCAAAAGGTTACTTTTTTCCCCCTCTCTTTTGTCCTACAGTAATGAAATCCTACAAGACCGGTCTGAAAACAGATGGGTTTCTGCAGAATATTGACATTTTAAGCAGGAAATGCATACATATGTGGAGGAGGAAGGGACTCATACTATTTCTGGGTACTATGGGGCAGATCATGTTTTCAATATCATACTGGTAGCAGTAGCTGAGCTGTGCTGTCCGAGAACATATAGCTGAAATAGATGACACAAGAGAAAGGTGAAACAGAAGATAAGAGATGTGACTATGGCCATAGAGTGGATTGGTGGCAGAGTACACCCTCATCCACTACACTAAACAGACTGTTCCTTCACCATATTTGAATTTTCCACCTGTTAATACCTTGGTTAATACCATGGTTGCATTAGGTCGAATATGATATATCTACAGGGCTCTATACAAGAGTTAAGAGCTGAGATATAAAAAAAGATACACAATACTCAGGACAGTGATTTGGGAGCAGTTTGTCAAGGAGATCAGGCTGTGGTTGGAGACAAATGAATGGCTCATGCAACACCTCCTGGACCAAAATCTGTCCAAAGTCTGTGAGGTGGGACTTGAAAAAGAAGCCTGACCTCCTCCTCCTACACATGAGGAGTGTGAGATAACATTCCCTGGCAAGCTGTCTGTTCTCTGGATCAGCAGATTAGCTGGAGTGATTACAAGAGAAGAAAGGATATTTTCCACTCAGTTATTTACAAATTGTACCTAATGAATCAGGTGAGTAGCCCTCTGCACAGCCCTCTAGGAATCTGTCCTTTCCAAGTCACGTTCATGGCCCCCTGGCCCAGTAGGGCCAGTGGAGATGTTTCAGCCCTTACACTAATGGGGTACCTGGCTGCTGAGGCCACTGTTGTTTTTCTATTGCTTTCTTAGTGTCTGCCTGCAAATTAAACCTCATTAATTTAGGTTGAAAGCAACAGAAATGGGGAAAAAAGCTAAAGCTATGCATCTGTATAGGATAAATGTTATATCCACTGCTCCAAACCAGAAAAATATTGTCCCCATTGTTGAAGTGGGTGAAGGATAAACACAAGACTCAAATTCAGGAGACCCAAGCTCCTTTGTTGTCTCTGATGCTGAAAAACTGAACAGGTCACTGACTGTATTAGCCAATGTAATTAACTGTCAGTAATGAGAGTGTACAGCCTGTGCAGGTATCATCCATGGCTCTCTTCACAGCCATTGCAGATGGGACCAAGACCAGTCTAGAGTGCAATTCATCCAACTAAACACAGGTATTTGCTCAAGGCCAACATGAGTCATACCCTAAAACTCACCATCTGTCTTTCCTACCTCTCCATTAACTATGAAGGGAGATGAGAAGTGAAAGCCTACACTGTATGGACCTAAAGGTAGATCAAATGAATACCACCACTGATCTATCTGTGTCCCAGTTCTCCAGGTGCAAATGGTACCCAGTCTTTCATGTTCTTGTTTATTTTGTCTCTGTAGCTCTATGTAAATCCTCAGGCCTTAATGCCATATCCATGCAGGTTAACACAGTACAGTTTTATCTGCATCCTTTTGTTTCAGTACTTCTTTAAGAAAGAAGATGGACTAAAAATACAGGCATGAGAATCTGGACCCTGTATAGAAATGTGGTCTTTGATTCCACTGTACAAAATACAGTGAGGCCCCAGTTTTCATGGCTGTCCCTTAGCCTGCACACTCAGAAGATACCAGCTTGAGCTGTTCCGTGCCAGACCTTTTACCAGCACAAGGCAGAGTTATGACACTGAAGTCAATGGGACTACTTTAAATTATATGGTTAAATACCTGTTTATAATCTACACAGCAAACATTTATGCTTCATGTAACTTCAGCTTTATTTTTTTCAAGGAAAAGAATAACTTTTTATTTATTATTATTGTTTTTTGCATAGCTGGCAAGAAGGTTAAAGTCAGTCTCTTTCTCCTCCTCTCTGAGTACCAGCTGTTCTTCATGGGGGGATATATGAGCAGTTTTATACAGTTTTAATATCCACCAGAAATTACATCTCACTGCCTTTAGGGACTGAACCTTTAAAATCCAATTTCAAACAAATATAATTATAAAATAAGGCAGGAAAAAAAAGGGCAAGAGAGGGAAAGAGAGTATCAGAATTCAGTTCCTCGCTATGAAAACTTCAAGGGCACAGCCAGTGGGGCTGTGTTCTTTAGCAACAGTAAGAAAAATGGCCTGGGGCTCTGAGATTAGCATGTTGATGTTTTGGTCACCACACTGTATATGAAACCAGAGATGGCAGAATCCCATGCTGCAAAGGAGGTGTAGCCTTGTAGCCAGTAAGTTTCTCATCAAGCACAAGGACCACTAATCACCAGCTCCATTGTGTAAACCCAATACAGTGTGCAAACCTGATGGGATCCAAGCCTTGCTAACAACTTCTTTATCACCTGTTCAATGGTGAAGTGATAAGAGGTGAGCAGCTGATGCCAGAAGCTGGGTGATTGCCCAAGAAGCATGAAGTCAGCAAAAATCTGTGGAAACTGGGGCAGAAGTAAAGGCAGCAGGGGGAGATCGTGACCACTGACTCAATTCAAGACCAAAAAAACTTTTCCCACACACACCTGCAAGGAGCATGCATGCTAATTTACACAGCAAGCGAGGCTAATTTAAATATAACTAACCAATAGCAAGTGGAATAGTAATTACGGACCAATGAGGGTAAATTTAGATAGGTTTTTACTAATCATGTAACAGGATAAATAGGCTGTACTTCCTTTGTGTAGCGTGCTAGCTTTGTGGGATTACCACCTAGCATCCATCTTTGCACAACTATGGAATAAAACTGGTATCTCAGCTCTGTGTATAAGATTGGCTTTTGCACACTGAGTAACAAACCCTGTTTGAGGGACAACAGAGGAAGGGGAGCAGGAGGTTTTCAGAGGAAGTTTTTATATCTTCCTAAACTTTGTCATAATTGGAGAAACACTGGAAGAGGAGAGAATGAAAATGCAGCATGAAACAGAGCTGAAAGGAAGAAAGGAGGACTGCTGAAGTATCATCTCAGGGTTCTTCCCCCAGAAAAGAGACCTAGCTCCAAACAAAGTAGGGTCTTGGAGAGCACAGCTGTAATTCTGCCAGGGTAAAAAAAACCCACAAGCACTAAAAAACAACCATCCTTGTTAATTTCCCTCAAAAATGACACAGAGAGGAAGATCTTGTTAAAATGTAAGACTGGTGTAACTGTGTGGACATGCTAGTCCCCAGAGAGGCATTGAATCTTACTTGCATGTGCAGTGTTTCTAACAAGCCAGCATTTTTAACTGGAGAAGACTTCACATTAACATAAAATTAAGAAAGTCCTTGCTTACAGATCTGAACAGTCCTGAGCTGATAGGTGTTCCTTCTGCTCAATGAAGCTAAGGGAACAAAGCATATTTAGCATTTTACAGCAGTGATCTGCTATTTATTGCTAGTAATATATAACACTGTGCTGTAAGACCTGTTGGGACCCCTGTGTGTGCACATCCTGAGCATAACGGCCAAGCAGGCATTGCTAGAAGGAGACAGATGCACAGAAAATGCAGGTAGGGGAGGCTTCGTGGACCCCCTGTGATGACATCATGGCCCCCCAGGGGTCCACGGACCACAGGCTGAGAACCACTGTTCTAGGTAATTCCCCTTTCCTCTCCTTCATGTGCACTGCAGAACTGGGGCAGAGCTGCACAGGATCAAAGCTGTGCTTCAGAGCTCAGGAGGTTCTGACAGTTGCATTTGTTCGAGGGGAGATGTGTGGGAGAAGCTTCCTTCTGCTAAATTCAGTGACACACTGTTAACAAGACAATACAACAGCTAGGGTTGATTGCTGTTTTCTCTCCCTGTCTCTTTTTTTTTTAGAGCCCAATGAGACCTTTCATTATATTCCAAACATGTTTCCTTTAAAGCTGTTGTGAAGATTCCCTCCTACTGCTTCCACTGCTCTTCCTCTTCTTTCACTGCAACTGATAAGCATCTCACTCTTTCAGGTCCTGTTTTATACAGGAGACACACAGCATGGCATTCTGGCAAATCACCTTTCTCTTCTCCCTTAGAGATGGGCATCTCACAAGAAATCTGCTCTTGCCAAGCCAACTAGTCACCCTCATCTCAAATTTCAGGGAAACTTATGTTCTTCACCCACAGAGTTGGAGAACAGGTCAATAATATTTCCAAGGCAGACTTTCTGTTGGTATAAATTAGTACAGCTCCTCTGAAGTCAAAGAATTTACTGTCAAGGGGGATCAGATTAAAGCAGACAAACATTGGAAAAGTTGTTATCCATATTTTATAGATGCTACAGCAGAGTCAGAAAAGGGTGATTCACACAGAATCACTGTCCTGGGAGCAGCCAGAAATCTTCTGCATCATAAACCAGCAAGTTAAACACAGAAGCTCTCTGGTATGAAGCAGCAATGACCATCTTAGTGCACTGGAAAGCCCAGAGCCTGGTCCATTTTCCAAGAGGAAATTACCAAAAAGACCACTGAAGGGAAGTTGCTACAAGTATACTTGAAATTGCTAATGTACAGGGACCTGTAAAGTAGGACATTTAGTTTTAACATTAACCATCACTTGTGTTTTACTAGCTTTTATTTTTCCCATATTTTACTGCAATGTATGTAATTTCATTTATACTTTTTTTTCCTAACTACCCTCTGTAGTCGTTACCCCGTTACCCACTTGTAAGATGTTTTGAAACCTTTAACTCCTTGCCTAGTAAAGATAAGACAGACCTTGGACAGTCTGAAAAACTCCCTGAGTACATCCCTAATAGCAGGAACCTAAAGAAAACAAGTGCCTAAGAAGACACCAGTGTCAAGATAAGCGACTGGAAGCTGGTCTAAACTAACCTCCTTGGAACAAACAGGAGCTGAAGGACAGATGAGGTAACTCTATGACCACATATGGACACGAGAAACCTAAAGTTCACTAATGGACAGTGTGAGGAAAACTATGTGGACCACTAAGGAGAGGAGAATCACAGAATTGTCTAGGTTGGAAAAGACCTTGAAGATCATCCAGTCCAACCATTGACCTAACACTGACAGTTCCCAACTACACCATATCCCTCAGCGCTATGTCAACCCGACTCTTAAACACCTCCAGGGATGGGGACTCCACCACCGCCCTGGGCAGCCCATTCCAACGCCTGACTACCCGTTCTGTAAAGAAATGTTTCCTAATATCTAGTCTAAACCTTCCCCGGCGCAACTTGAGGCCATTCCCTCTTGTCGTATCACTTATTACTTGGTTAAAGAGACTCATCCCCAGCTCTCTGCAACCTCCTTTCAGGTAGTTGTAGAGGGCGATGAGGTCTCCCCTCAGCCTCCTCTTCTCCAGACTAAACAACCCCAGTTCCCTCAGCCGCTCCTCGTACGACATGTGCTCCAGACCCTTCACCAGCTTCATTGCCCTTCTTTGGACACACTCGAGTAATTCAATGTCCTTTTTGTAGTGAGGGGCCCAAAACTGAACACAGTCATCGAGGTGCGGCCTCACCAGTGCCGAGTACAGGGGTAAGATCACTTCCCTGTCCCTGCTGGCCACGCTATTTCTGATACAAGCCAGGATGCCATTGGCCTTCTTGGCCACCTGGGCACACTGCTGGCTCATGTTCATCCTGCTATCAATCAACACCCCCAGGTCCCTCTCTGACTGGCAGCTCTCCAGCCACTCCTCCCCAAGAAGAAGAGAAGACCCTCACTCTATTTTTACTACGCATGCTCAGACTATGTAAATGAATTCTAAGAATCCATTAGCATAAGACTGCCTTTTCTAAGAAATCTAATGCATACGTATGCTTTTTGTGTATATTAGTCAGAGAGTTTTGTTAGTAAGTGTGGCACTTGTGGTGGAGCAATCCCCAGTGCTGCCCAGCGCTGCGAATAAAGAATACCTACTTAACACTTATACTCAATTCTGACTGTTTAGTGAAGTTCTTTGTTTCACCACAGGGAAATTTCCCTGTAAAAAACATCTTCAAACTACATACTACCAGTAACAAACCCACCCAAAATAAGAAAAGGACCAGCTATAATCAGATTTGTCAAAAGATAACTTTGACTTGGAGCTGGTACTTTTTTCAGCGCTCTGCCCCTCTAATTGAAAGGTCTGGAAGCAGTGACCTCTCACTGTTGGAGACACAAAAGTGATTTTCTATTTCTGAAATAAACTCCTCTGCAAAGGGGGAAAAAGTCCTCCCGCACGAGAACATCTCAGTGATTCCTCTTCCACCACAGAAAAGAGTGAACAAGTGCTTAGGCAATTGAAAAGGGGATGAATCTAATTGCAAGAAAAGCTTTACTAGATTAATCAATTTAATGTCACCTCTGATAATTCTTGAAGCAATTCCATGTAGATAATCAGGATATATTGATAAATCCAAACTAATCAAGAGGTGTGGAGAGACGGAAAAGCCTTTTTCCTCAGCGTACTATTGTGACAAAAGACACTTCTGAAAGAATCAAACAAGAATTTTCCTCCCCTTTTTTTGTTTTATTGAATGAAATCTGTCTCCAGAAAATTTTAGTGTAACAGGAAAGGATTCAAAGATCTTTGATTATCAAATCAATCTGGAACAGTCCTGTTCTTTTCCAGGACTTGATTGGGTTGACCCAGCGCTTAGGGATATGGTGTAGTTGAGAATGGTCAGTGTTAGGTTAATGGTTGGACTAGATGATCTTCAAGGTCTTTTCCAACCTAGATGATTCTATGATTCTGTGATTTTGTGACTTTCCCAGATTCTGTAGTATTTTCCAGTGGTCTTCAAACTGAAATAGGAACCTGCAGCCAGAAGTTAATTAACCAGCCTATTGGCCTCAACAGTAAATAACATTAACAGCAAGAAGTTTTTCAGTGGAAACTTGCAGGAGGAACTAGTGGAGATGATAGCAGAAGGGTGACCTCGAAGTTAGATAAAACCTGTAAGGTGTAGTCAGGTGGGAAGCATCGAATCTGCACCTGTATGAGGCAACAATGGCAGAATGAATTTGCTCTAGGTTCAGTGAAATGACAAGTCTTGGAAAACACTATGAGCTATTGGACACTGTAACTAAGTTATGGTTCATGCCAGATTTAGGAGGGATGATGTGTGTATGAGCAATGGCAGAAAAAGCAGGGTGAAGGTAACCATTTCTCAGTGCTTTCCCTGCCTGCAGGTACAAATTAGGTTGTTAAATGGGATGCCTGTGAATACAAAGCAAAGAGTTAATTAGTTTGCTGCTTGCAGACTGAATGGTCCTCAGAGGCACTGGTATTTAAAGGGGCTTCCATCTCCTAAATGCCACTGCAGAGGGAGGTTCCTGAACCACTATATTTATATATAGAAAACTATACCCCCTCCTCCCCAGAAAGGTGCTGCATGGCTTTCTGCTTTTGCAAGTGAAGAGAGTTGACAATGAGAAGGGAGATGCATTCTATAGGGCTGACATCTCCCTGCTTTTAACATTACCCAGCTAAGCTCACTTCACAGATTCCCCAGAGCAGTGGGAAACAGTTGATGTGGACCTTTTGGTGATGGATTTTCTTATTTAAAAACATTTCTGGGTCAAAGTCTTCAGACTTTCAGGTTTTTTCCATTTTTTTTTTTCCTCTCATTTTCCACCATCCCATCTTGACATTCAAAGAAACCAGTTTCCCTAAGAAAAAATAGTGATTTTGATTTCTTTGATATTAGCAGATATCATGATCTTTAAAATGTGAAAAAAGGGCATGTTTAATCTATTGGATTTCTGAAGATGTAATTCCTCTTTAACAAATTCAGCAGAAATACCCTGAAAGGGCTCAAACCAATGAATTTCTGATTAAGACTAAACTGTGATGCATGAAAGTTTTGCTTGTGTTTGTTTCCCAAGGACTCCTCAACTGTTTTCCCTAGGCCTCTTTGTCTGTCTAGACAAAAGTAAAACACTCCCTATATAACTCACTGATAGCAGCCTCAAAGCCTTCAATGGGCACTTGGGCAAACTAAGATAAGGGGAACTCGAACAAAAGGACAGAGAGATACAATCTAGGGAGGATGATCTCAGTAGTTCTATTCCAAGTCGTGTCCATCCACAAATCTGCATTCTGTGTTAATGCACAATGTGTGTTAGAGTCCCATGTACTTACGATCCCTCCCCATAGTCCAATCATGTTGATGATTAATGTCCATCCTTTCGTTGGATTTGGAGCCTCAGGGGTCCGGTCCACTTTGATTCCCATTGTTGTTTCAGGCTCCTTTAATTTGAGTGTGATGTATCCACGATGATCGGTCTTTAATCTTGATAGCTGTGTGTGAAGTTAGTAGCACCTGAAATGGACCCTCCCACTTTGGTTCTAGAGGTGAATCTGAAAAAGATCTGATATATACATAATCACCAGGTTTAATGTTGTGTACCAGCCTGTCCAGACCTCGAGCTCTGGTCCCTAGGACCAATTTCTCTATTTCCTGCAGCTGCTTTTGTAGGTTTATACCATAATCAGTTAGCATTTCATTCCCAATCTGAGTTGATGTTCCCGCCTGTATCGTATATGGTCTCCCATATACTATTTCAAAAGGACTTAATCTTTCCTTAGTTCTGGGTTTGGTTCTGATTCTCAAAAGTGCTAAAGACAATGATTGGGGCCAAGGCAATCCGGCCTCCTGACCTAGTTTTATTATTTGTAATTTAATTAAATGATTCATCTTCTCTACTTGACCACTTGCTTGTGGACTATAGGGGGTATGTAATTGCCAGTCTATTCCTAAAAGTTTACTAACCTGCTGGGCAATTTTTCCCACAAAATGTGATCCCCGATCTGATGACATTGTTGCTGGAACCCCAAACCTTGGTATTATTTCTTGTAACAATACTTTAGTTACTTCACTAGCTTTATTGGTTCGGCAATGGAATGCTTCTGGCCACCCAGAAAAGTTATCTGTCAGGACCAAGAGATACCGAAATCCCCCTTTTCTTGGGAGTTCCGAAAAATCAATCTGCCATTGTTGTCCTGGGTAATTTCCTTTCCCTATCCGCCTGGGTTGAGTCTTCAGTCCTGATTTAGGATTATTTTGTAAACAGATTTTGCATTGCTGCGTCACCTGCTTGATGGTAGTATACAGATTTCGGGCAACTATACATTGATTTAGATACTTATATAAGGCCTCTACACCCCAATGGGATTTTCTGTGTTTGGCCATAACTATAGCCCATAATAATGCAGATGGTACTATTATTTTACCTTGAGGAGTCTTTGCCCATCTGCCCTTTTCTCTCCTCCCACCTAAATCTTCAATAAAGTTTTGATCCTCCCTAGAATATTGAGGTTCACCATCAATTTGTATTTTACCGTCTGGGACCAAAGACTGCACTTCTACCTCACCATCTTCAGTCAGCCACTCTTTTAGCCTCACGATCTGCCATAGCGTTGCCGAGTTCATGGGTGGAGTTTCCTTTTGGTGAGCCTTACAATGCATTATGGCCACCTTTTCAGGTAGTTGCACCACTTCCAGAAGTTTGAGGATTTCTTCAGCATGCCTTATATGTTTTCCTTGTGTGGACAAGACTCTCTCTTTCCACACTGCCCCACGAGCATGGACCACTCCGAAAGCATATTTAGAGTCCGTCCATATATTAATTTTCATGCCCTTGGCCATTTCCAGTGCCCGAGTTAAAGCTATTATTTCGGCCTTTTGGGCCGAGGTATTTGGAGGAAGGGCTTTAGACTCTATTACCTGATCTTTGGTGGTTATCACGTATTCTGCCTTGCAGATACCTTTTCAGACCGAACTGCTCCCGTCTGTATACCAGGATTCATCAGCTTCCTCTAATGGCTTCTCTTTGAGGTCTGGCTGGCTGAAATAGACTGCTTCAATTGTTTCCAGGCAGTCGTGTGTCACAGGTTTTCCTGTGGTCCCACTGAGGAAAGAAGCTGGGTTGACAATATTAGTAACTTCTATTTTTATATCATCTTGTTCCACTAGGAGGGCTTGGTATTTCAGGTACCTTTGGGGTGAAAGCCAGTGTCCTCCTTTCATATCTAGTACTGCAGATTCCGTGTGGGATACTAATACCGTGATTTTCTGGCCTAGTGTGAATTTCTGTGCTTCCTGGATATTTAGAACTACTGCTGCTACTGCCCTCAGGCAGCTAGGCCATCCTTTTCTTACTTCATCGAGTTGTTTAGAGAAGTATGCCACTGCCCTTCTATCTGGTCCCAAATTTTGGCCAGCACCCCTAGGGCTATTCCCTGTTTCTCGTGGGAGAATAACCAGAAAGGCTTTGTGATGTCCAGTAAACCCAAAGCAGCAGCATCTATCAGCTTCCTTTTCAGCTGATGAAATGCTCTGTCTGCCTCTCTATTCCAAGTGAGGGTTTTTGGATTTGATTTTAATAGTTCATAAAGGGGTTTTACCATGAGTCCGTAGTTATATATCCAGAGGCGACACCATCCAGCCATTCCTAGGAACGTGAGGAGCTCCTTAGCTGTCTGTGGTCAAGGGGTCTGACAGATGGCCTCCTTCCTTGCAGTCCCTAGGGTCCGTTGACCAGCCGTGACCTCGTATCCAAGGTAAGTTACTTGCTGCTGAGCGACCTGGGCTTTCTGTGGAGAGACTCGATAGCCATTAAGTCCTAAAAAATTCAGCAAAGTAATCGTCCATATTATGCACAGTTCTTTAGTCTCTGTCGCTATTAATAAGTCATCCACATACTGCAGAACTTCTCCATTTCCATGTGGCCCTTCCCATTGTTCCAGGTCTTTGGCCAGTTGGTTTCCAAAGAGAGTGGGGCTGTTTTTAAATCCCTGGGGCAGTACAGTCCATGTTAATTGTGTCTTTCTTCCGGATTCTGGGTTTTCCCATTCAAATGCAAACAATAATTGACTTTTTGAGTTCAGAGGCAAGCAAAAGAAGGCATCTTTTAGGTCCAGCATGGTAAACCAGGCCAATTCAGGTACTAATTTGGTCAATAGTGTATATGGGTTTGCTACAACAGGATGCAGATCTTCAACAATTTTGTTGATAGCCCTGAGATCTTGTACTATTTGATAATTACCATCTGACTTTTTGACTGGTAAAATAGGAGTGTTATATTCTGATTCACACTCCTTCAGTAATCCAAATTTAATAAACCGATCAATTATTGGTTGAATTCCCTTTCTGTCCTCTAATTTAAGGGGATATTGCTTAATTCTTACAGGCTTGGTTCCCTGTCTTGGTTTGATTATTATAGGGGAGGAAGTTTTTGCCTTTCCCAGTATTTCTGAGGCCCATACCATTGGATATACTTGGTCCCTTATCTCCTCAGGGATCTCCGTTTTAACTGGAGTATTTATGAGGGCTAAGCTCAGAATTTCAATCAACTGTTTATCCTCAACTCTAATTTCCATTTTTCCTTTTTTGAATTTAATTTCTGCCTCTAATTGCTCTAGCAAGTCTCGCCTCAGTAAAGGTTTTGGCAAGTTTGGCATGTATAAAAATTTGTGTACTCCCAATTGTTTTCGTAATTTAAATTTTAGAGGTTTCAGAAAATATGCCTTTTCACTTTGGCCAGTAGCTCCCCTTACCGTTACAAAATCATTGTCTAAAGGTGTTAAGGCTTCATTTAAAACCGAAAATGTTGCTCTAGTATCAACTAAAAACTCCATATTGTGCTGTTGTTTCCCTAGCTTTATTACAACAAGTGGATCTGCTAGGGTAGACTCCCCAGGTCCCCATCAATCATCCTTGACATGGGCTTGTACTCTCCCTTTTCCTTTCCGCTTCTCCGGACACTCATTTTTCCAATGTCCCCTCTGCTTACACCATGCACACTGGTCCCTTCCTAAAGGCCGCTTGGGTCCCACATTCTTGAATCCTCTACTGTCCTGTAGGGCTGCTACTAATGCCCGCTTTTCTTTCCTTCGGTCCTCCTCCTCCCTATTGCTATATACTCTCCATGCTTCATCTAACAAAGTCTCCAAATTCCTACTCTCTGGCACTCTCAGCTTCTGCAGCTTCTTTTGAATATCATGTGCCGATTGCCCTATAAATAATGACACTAGCTGTTGTATTCCCACTTCTGATCCTGGATCTAAGAGTGTGTGTCGCTTCATGGTATCCCGCAGCTTATCCAGGAATTCTGATGGAGTATCTTTGGGTCCCTGCCGAACGGCATATAGGGTCGACAAATTAATTGCTTTCGGTATAGCCCGTTCCATGCCCCTTACAATCCAATCTCTATATGCATTTAGCAATTCAATGTGGGCTCCCTTGTTAGGGTCCCAACATGGGTCCTGTAAGGGGAAGTGATCTTTTATATTTTCTCCTGTACTTTTGGGGTGATCAGCAGCCAGATCCTGGGCTGTTTTTAATATTAATTGTTTTTCAGTTTCTGTTGTGTGATCCAATAATAATTGCATATCACTCCAATCTGGATCATGTTGTTTTATTAGAAACTGGAAATGCTTGGTCACCCCAACAGCATCGTTTCGATACCCCTTCACTACACTTTTCCAAGTTTCAAGATCAAAGGAAGTGAATGGGACTTTTATTCTGACAGGGCCCCCATCTGGCCCTACGGCACCACTGTTCGATTCTTCTGTCTCCGAATGTGAGAGGATATGGGGCTATGAGGCAGGGAGCCTGGCTCCTCCAAATTTTCACTCTCCTCCTGCTGGCTTCCTACTGGTGGTTTATAGTACTCTGGTAAATCCTTTATTTTGAACCCTTTCTCTTTCCCCAGTTTTGTGCATCTCTGTCCTATACTGCATGATGTACAACACCTTTTAAACTTCCCTTTCCCTTCCTTCTTATTTTCCTTCTCCAGTGCCAGCACTAGTGGATCTTGTGGGGGTGCCAGGCCACAGTCTATTTCATATTCAGGATGGTTTTGGAGGGTGAAAAACATGTCTGCATAAGAGACTTCATCCCACTTCCCTTCCCTCCTTAAAACCAGCATAAGTTGTAGCAGGGTGTTGTAATTCAAGGTCCCGTTTAGGGGCCATTTCTACCCTTCATCCAATTTATATAGGGGCCACCACTGCTTGCAATATTTTATCAGGGTCTTTTTGTTCACACTTCCACTTGGAGGTTCCCCTATCTTTTTCCATTGTGTTAGAATACAGCCTAGGGGACTCTTTTTAACTATTCCCCCACTCTGGCCACTTCCCATCTCGTCTACCTTACCAAAAAAACCACTTAAATAATATCTCTCTCAGGCAAATGGTACAAAGGTACACTCTTACCACAGCGTATGCACTCTAACTCCAAACAACAATTAACAGAGAATTATTGCTTCCTCGTTAAAGGAGATACCAAGCAAACAAACAAGCAAGCAGCACCGATGACACAGTGGGCGGGCACTAGGACACACTTTGTAATAAGGAATGTTAACTTGTCCTGCCCGTACAGTCTCAGACCTTCATTAAAGGATTCTTTTACTGATTTTTTACACTATCTAAATTTCCACAAATTACTTGTATGAGCTCTCCCGAACGCTCTATTCTGTCCCAATCTGACCACTTCTTACAATTTTCACACCAAAAATCGTTCTCAAACCTAACCCAAATGTAATTGTCACAAGTAAAACACTCAATAACAAAGATTGGGTTACATGAAAAATCCCGACAACTGTGTATAGGACACCAGCAGTTGACAATAGGTTCAGTTAACACCATTACAGAATCTGCCATGTGCTTCGTTCATCTCCGACCGCTTCCCTCACGGGATAACGGAACTGTGGGTCAGAGAACTCCGCACTCGCTTCGCAGCTGGGCTGCGTCTCACACACGCAAAACAATCACACAATCACACAAAAAGCCCCCTTACACTTATTATTCACACAACATAAGATAGCAAATACTACAACCATCAAAACACTAATTATAACAATTGCCAAGGTCACGTTTCCCAGCATAAATCGTAAACCGTGAGCCATTTGCCGTTTATCATTCACCACAGATCCACACCTAATCAATATCGATTAATTATTATAAACGGTACCAGATTTCACATTTGATGGTATCAATGATAATGCCACACCACTCCCGTACTTCCGTACCAGGAGATCTAAGATTCCAATGTGGTCAGAGTGTCGAAACCACCCTGCCACCCACGGGCCCACTACCACTTGGGGACTTGAACCCCAACCCCAGGGGCAAGCACAAAGGCTCTTTACCTTGCGTAGGACACCTCCTCACGACTTACAGGTTCCCCTCTTTCTCCAACATACCTGGTCCGCTGATGGATGGTCCTTGTCTGTCTCTGCCAAGATAGGGAGAGCGAGGGAGGTTCTCCGAGAAAGAAACCTCGGGGCACGCCTAGAACGTCCCCCTCTCAGCCGGTCTCGCAGCCAGATAGAGAGGGTCCCATCTGGGTTGTCAAATTGATGCGTGGAAACAAACTGCACAACTCGGATAGAGTTATAAAGCAGGTATGTTTATTCCGGCCGGGGTGCAAGGGGATTTCTCCACAAAGCTTGCACACTGTCTCAACAAGTAGCCAAATATTTATTACACCAAAACATGCATATTCATTAGGAAAGGCCGGGTTATTACAATTAGTTTGGGGAATAGGCATGGTTATTATAATTATTTCTCGGAACACATTAACATAGTCTGAGCATGCATAGTAGAAATAGGGTGAGGGTCTTCGGTGGTTGAGGGAAGAAGTACGTGGTCTTCTTCACGGTATCCGCTCTTTCCAGGTCATGCTCTGTGAAGCAAAGTCCAGGTGTCTTCTTCCTAAATTGGGGAGATCATCCTCCCTAGATTGTATCTCTGTGTCCTTTTGTTCAAGTTCCCCTCATCTTAGTTTGTCTAAGTGCCCATTGAGGGCTTTGAGTCTGCTATCTTTTTACTTCATACCCCAGGGCTACCTGCTACTTTCTTATCATAGCCAATCCACTAACTGTCTGCTAGGCTACACTGAATCCACAGAACAGTCTGGGCAAGCAGGATTCTTAAGCAACATTCAGAAATCATCATATGTTGCTATAAGTAAATAATATGCAAGGAAAGTGGTCATTTCTCTGTATCAGGGGCTTTGGAGGAAGTGCCAAGAGGTCTGGGAAGTCAACCTCCCTCCCTTCCTTTGCACTCTCTGGGAGTAAAACTCACTCCTGAAAAGAGTGGCCAAAGCAAAGTTTTTACAGGCCTTAATTTGTGCAGGATGCTCCTCAGCAAATGCTATTCCAGATGCCAAAGGCCAGCTACAAACTCCACCGCAAGAGCTGAAATCAATTTTCAGCCAAAGTAAAAAGTCCTGGATATCTGTCCCAGGCTCCTTCACTTTCCAGCAAAGCCATGAAATGAGCTGCTGCCTTTGGTTACATGGTTAATTTCAGAAATTAAAAGACCAGTAGCAATAACAGTGTCGCCAGCTACGTGGTGTGGAGCTCAAGAAAGAATATGCCAGTAGCCTTTGAGATCCAAACTGCTGTATACCCTCTTGGAAACAATTTCCTTCCAGTTTTTGGAAAAAATAGAATAGGGCTAGTTTTGGGGAAGAAATTCAATCTTTAAAACATATATTCAGGTGAGTGAGGAAGGCCTTAGATAAACAATAGTGAATATCACTGAGGGCCAAAGAAAGGAACCAGAGATTATAAAAACAATGTCAAAATTTGAGACACTCAGAGAAGGGAAAAGAGAAGTAGTTTTAAGTGTCTGGAGAAAAGGAGAAAAGCTTTTTAATTTTTTTTCTTCTGCAAGATGAAAATATTTCCTATTTTGACATGAATAAAACTGCCCTTCAATGTATCTGGAAGATGGGCATTTTATTTTCCTCGCTCTCTCAGATTCAGAACAAAACAAAAAAAGGAAACTTTGTTTTCACAGTTGACTAGAACAGTCCAAATCCTCTAACTGTGTTAAATCCAGCAAGAGCAAAGCCTGATCACCAGTGCCACATCTGCCATTTGACACAGGCTTCTCGGAGACCTCAAACACCAGGAGTCTGCTCTCCTGCTAAGTGAACTGTTACAATTCATGTTTGCTGTTCCTCTGTCATTTTAGGCTGAACAGGGTTGGGCTCATATACTTTAAGGAGGAAGGTTAAAGTTTGGGGGATGTTTTGTTGTGTGGTTTGGTTTTTTTTTTCAGGTTTGCTGAACCAGAACTTTCTGGATGATAGGATGAAAACAAGTAAAGAAGCAATATGCCTGGCATCCAGGAAGATATTACACTTAGTCCTACACTAATATTCCTTCAAGGTGAGTTCATCCTTGTGCTGAGCACCAGAAGCAGGCCTGTACATTGAGGACATTTCCCATCAATTAGGTCATGAGCAGGATATGGCAGGTGGATCGGACCAGCAATGGGTTACTGCACCATGGCTGTATGTATCCACACTGCTGCTCAAGCAGGAACAATAACACCCACTGCATCCCCCTGGCATGTTTTATACCCTTAAAACTGACTGATGTCCAATGCTGTTATATTTCTTTAAAAATAAAAAAGTGTTTTTCCCCACATGGTTTTCCAGAGGCTATAGTTTGTCTCCGTATTGCTTAACCACATTTTCCCTTTCATGACTGTTCCTTGATGTCCCTGCAGGAAATTACACTTCAGTTTGTACTTTGTACCTCCACAACTCTGGAGACCTGAAATTCTACCTGCCCAGCATGGAGACAAGACAAAACACAAAATAGAGAAACTCCCTAAGTTGACTGTATGGACTTACTGTGTCCAAGCAAACCTTGCTCTTTAGTGTATTAACATCAAAATATGTCTGTGGTGAAACATCCCCTCATTTTATAAATAAGAAGCAAGCACAAAGGTGAAGGAGGACCAGATCTCCCAAATCTCAGATTGGTACCTTAACCGCAAAACAATCTAGCCCTCATGGGAGTTTTGGCATTTCCATAGACGAAAGCTCTTGGAACTTGATTTAGAATAGTAAAACCTTAAATTAAGTCAGCTGTGATTCAAACACATGGCACAACAGAGACAGAAGCTCACCCAGCCATATTCTCCATCACTAGCAGAAATACAGATTCAAGAGAAGACACACACACACAAAAAATTATATATCTCACCACTGCCTCAGTCATCCACGGTAATTCTGAATATATAGAGCTATAGACTGCATGGATCCTCTGCTATGAATGCTTCTTGGACTGGCAGATGAAATACTGTAACTCTTTAAAGGTTATCCCAGTGAGGAGACAGCCCTGACACTCAACTATATTTAAAATGCTCATGTTTAACTCAAACTCTGGTATGAATTACACTGTATATTTTTGGCTGAGGTTAAATTGATTCATAATGATTTGTTCCTCTCTCCTGCCTAGTAACTTTTCATTAGACACACAGATATCTTAATAACACTTTGTTTTGGCTTTAGCTTCTCTTCTAACTAACCTCAGTCCCAGTATTTGTGCTGGTGGATGGGGATGGCTAAGAGATTTATTTTTTTCTGTTGCATGTGGAAAGTGTTAGCTAACAAAGACTTCTTTACTGTCACACCAAGCTCCCTTGCACTCTTAGTTCCCTCTGTATAATTCATTAACTACAGCTGCTTCTTACAGGAGGATGATAACTGTGTGGCTCATATTGGGTTCTCCTTTTCCCCACTAAAATAGCAAGCAGTTGTCCCCAGCCCTAAGTAGGCTACATTGGCAGCATCACAGCAAGAAAACTTACACATGACTAGAAGAGCTTAAAATCCTACATGCAAAAGATACTACTCCAATTCCTAACACGTTTGTCCTTAGGATAATCAACTGCCCGTTTAGAAATGTGATCAGAAATGAAACTGAGTGAGATGGTTTTCCAAAAGTCCAGAGGCTCAAGGGTCCCAAAGAATTGGCAGAGCTGGGCTGTGGTTTACTCTGACATTTAAAGAGCTTCAGAACCATGCTGTCCATTGACCATCTTTAGGATGGTCAGTGCCATCCATGCTGTAAGCATTGACACTTGATCAGATGTCTCACCCATTGTGCCTCAACTTTTCACCTGGAAATGAAGCTTTTCCAGCCTTCCCCATTGAATTTGAAAGCTCTTTAGAGCAGTTCTCAGCTCATCCTAGATGTCTGAATAGTGCTTACTGCATTTGGGCTCTGATTATTGGCATGTTCTCTGCAAACCACCACTTACAATTGTGAGATTGTCAAAAGATTGTCAAGAGATTGTCAAAAACATACACATATACTTGAAACAAACAGAAATAAATACTCCTTTTTGGGATGATTTTTACCATATTATGAAATTGTGAACAAAGAAACTAAAATCCCATGATGACAGTTCTGAAGTGTTTTGAAAGAAAACACAAGGAGTAGGGGAAAGGAAAATGTGCCCCTGCTCTCTTGCATTATTAGTTTCTAGAGCTACTTCTCCTTTCCTTTTTTCCTACTGGAAGAGTGGGAGGGGGGAGAGAGAGAGGGGAAAAAAAAGTATTATAAAGTGAGAGTTTAACCTCATCAGGACCTCTTTATGCTTGCACAACAAACTCTGTGGCAGAAGCAATAAAAATAATTAAAGGCTTTGTCTCTCTGTTGAAATGACACACCATGTTTTATAAGCATTTCGAACATTTTCATTGAAAAATTGTATTTCAACAAAAGCAAAAGACACCTCAACAAGGCTCACAATGCTTCCATCCCAAACACTTTCCTTTTTAAGAAAAAAGAACTGTTAAAAAGCTGCCTTGTGTTACTTTTTCAATCCCTTGTAGCAGTGATATTTTTAAAATTTTTCTTCACTCTGCCACTTTTTGGATAAGCCCTCCCATTCTGTTCCCCAATCAAGAGTAAAGGCATTGCCTTTGCAGAATGTCTCTGGATTGGGACCAGCATTTGCGAGGCCTGAATGTGATTCAATAAATTTTCAAGTGCTTTAAATTTGAGAACAACATTTCACCTTGGCTAACATTTCTGAGTTTTTTCACTCTTCCCTCCTCCCCCCTCCCTTTCCTTTCAATACAGTTAATCTGTTCCTGGGTTTTGATACCATAAACTCTCTAGATTAGTATTATTAATAAAACCCTACCATCCACCCCCTTATTCAATTAATCTATGCATCCTTTTTTTGTGTGAAAGTGTCTGATGTCAACCTTGATAATTTAGTGGCCATAAAAAATAAATATAAAATAATAAAATCATCCAATAAGCTCTTAAAAAATAAGGGGGGGTGGTGAGGAGAAGGAGACCCTGTGGTACAAAACTATAAAAGGTTAGATTAGACTTTAGCAGAAAAGTCTCTGTGATAATTACTTATCTGCTGATCCATAAATTCTTCACACAAACTGCAACAGTAAAACAAAAAAAATGACACTTTAATAGCAGTGTGCTTTGTAGCACAGGGACATCTCTTCTCCTCCTTCCCATGTCTCTGTGCCTCTGAATGCTTGCAGCCCTCTGACAGGTGGAGCTGACAACCCGGATTTCTAGCAAGTGGTGAGCAGCTAGATGTTGGCATTAATTATTGCTAAACTTTTGCAGACTCCCAGCATGATCCAGCTGGGAAAGGAGGAAGAAGATGAAGTGAGATGGACCATCACTCTGTTAGTGTGGGATATTTTTTTTGAAGGGAGAAGGAAAGAAGAGGATGCCAATAAAGTCTGGGAGAAAAGAGCTGAGCATGTCCAAAGTCCCATCAAGGGTCCACCATTCTCTGGTGACCCTCAACTGGTATGAAGTGGCACGGCTCCACCAACTTGAACTGGTTTACATCGCCAGCTGTGCACCTGTCCCCAGTATCTGCTGCACAGCCCTTTCATGTTTCACAGCAAGAAGGGATCTGGCCACCACACAGATGGAAAGGGAGCGATCCAGAAGCATCAGGAAATCTTTCTGGACTGGCTTTTGTGACACCAAATAAAGAGCAGATTTACCAATGCCAACTTAAGGATGCAGCTCTGGATAGGGAAATTGAATGCTCTGTTTTCCATGTTTGAATATTGTTTTATGAGTGGCAACTTTGTGCTGTTCCTGTAGCTTCACACAATGATAGCCCCTTGCAGACACCAAAGGGAAAATTGTATAAAGTGGGGGAAAAATATAGCTAAGGAATAGAAAACATTAAAAAGAGGATTTGAGTCAGAGAATTGCCCTATATGTAGCCATGAAAAAGGTGCTCTGAAGTTAATGATTCTATAAAACAATTCAGTCAATACTGTTGAATTGGTCTCATTATGCCTGTGGTAGGCAAAGGGTATATTTTCATCAATGGCTGATAATTCATTTAAAGGACTATTCTGAAAAATTAAACAATGCATAGATTTGAAGGCTGCAATATGCTGACAACCATCCAAGACATTGCATTGGGCTTCCTTGCTGATTCAATCACCTTCTTGTCTTTGAGGACCAGCCAAGTAAGCTTATGAGTCCACTTCTGGTTCTGTTAATGAGATAAATTCTCCACTGCAGTCAAGCAAGATTTATGCTTTTAGACAGGGAGATCCTAGGTTACATACGAGTAGATTACAAGACTACTGACAAATACATGTCCTTTGTATGGGACAACAGACCACATCTATCCCATTGTCCTCCTGTGTTGCTCTCTGCTGTTACTTTAAAGAGCTCAGGCAGAAGACTTCCCAGCAATGTCTTTTCTATCCATACTGAATGTCATGCTAGTCTTTGGCATATGTTCCTGTCTTTTCTGCTTGGGTCTTCTAAGACTGACTTGCTTTTTCTTTATGGATTTAGGTAGGGCCCAGCATTGTGGGTATGTGGCTTCCCTGAGCTCAGCGTACATCATAAATAAGTGAACCATGGCAGAGAAAGTGAAAGCAAGCAACACAGAGCAATTTGCCATTTGACCAGCTCAGTTTTGCACAGCCCCCAAGACTGTGTTTAAAAATTCTCGTTATCAGTGTGCTACTTGATTATTTCTAAATTGTAAGGCTGTAACAAAATTGGACTTTAAAAATCGCCCTCCCTTGCCTAGCTGGTACCCTACAATGCACAGAAGCCCTGAACACAACAACCAAATCCATCTCTGCCCTCACCGTGGGCTTTCCATAACAGTAAAGTCTCATTAGTCTAGACTGAGATGCACATAACAGCACCCAGCAACCAGCAGATCCTACTCAGAGATGAAGCAAAACAAAATCAGAGGAGGGAGGAGTGGGGGGTTAAAAATATCTCAGAACCTCAGCCTCTCTCCCAGGTAACTTTCAGTCCCATTTATTTATTTATTTATTAAAATAATTTAAGCCACGGAAACAATCTCTGGAGACGTGGAGTCTCATTTAGACACTTTTTTTTTTTTCCTGCCTGCTTGGATCATCCTGGAATGATCTCTGCATGCCTTCTGAGGGAAGATGTAGCATTAGCAAAGCCAGAGGCAATTTTCAGGCTCTTGTTAGGCCATGAAAGATCCACAGGAGAGAGCCTGTTTTTTTCAACTTTTCTGTCTGACCACAGCCTGAAAATAAGCCTTGAAGTTCTGGCTCTGCTGAAGTCAATGGCAAAATAGCTACACCTTCCCTGAAAACAAAATTATAGTCAGGACCCTTCAGCTTTGAAGATGGCCTCAGAAGCAAGAGAAAAACTGTCCACCTTATGATGCCCCTTGAAAAACAATCTTGAGGCATAACAGCATTAGGGTAGTAGAACTAGGTCTTGGCTGAGAAATAAAATAGAAAATATAACACCCAGGTTCAAAATACAGCATGACTTCTTGAGATAGAGTTGGCCCAGCAGCCACTGACAGCAGAAATGAAGGAGCCAATAAAAAGCCAAAGACCCAAGAAATAGTGCAGTAAATGGCTTCATACATTTAGTTTGCAGCTTCCTAATTCAAAGCTATGACCCTTCCCCATGCCAGCAAACGAGACAGGAAAACACTGAAAGAATAGTTCTTGATTTGGATGTTACAATCACCCTCCCCAAAACTGCATCTAGCTCTACCTCAGGTTACCAGCAAGTCTCCAAGTCCCTTATCTCGGGGAAAGCATGAGGTCTGGAAGGGCTGGGGCAAGAGACTGTTTCAGTGCAAAGGCCCTGAACTGGGGAGTGCAGAAGAGTAGGAGTAGCGGGTGCCCAATCCACTCCTGATGTGTTCTTATGGGGAAACTGAAGCATGGAAATATGTGCAGGTATTGGCCTGAAATCACCAAGAAACACGAAACAACACCAGGAATCTAACCCCTCTCTCCAACTCTTTTTTTCAGTGCCTGGACTCCAACACCCTTCTCTTCCTTCAACCAGGACACATCTTTATCCCTTCCTGAAAGCTATTTTTTTCTGGTTTACCTCCATTCAGCTACGTTGAGTCCTTTTCCAGCCACAGAGATCACTGCACACCTCTGACAAAAAGCTCTGCAACGTCAAAGCGCTCTATGAAGTCCTCCCTCTGTCTCTTCCTTGTTCTTTCCTTTTTTTTTTTTTCCCTCCACAGCCCCTCACATTATTCATCATAATCATAAAACATTCATTTGAAATTCTGACCAATTGGAAGGTCCTCATGGGAGTCCATAAAGGGGGGGGTGTCAGGGTTATAATGAATGTAAATGCCAGGTGTTTAAACTGGATAATGTGCAATTTGCAACTCAAGCAATCTGCACAATAAGCAAACCTAAGTTATGGTACCTGATAGGGACATGATGGCTATTCAGAGAGAATGAAACATTTTACGACCTCTATGTTGCCCTGATCTCATGATCTAATAATAGTCCAGATAAAATTAGTTTAATGTCTTCAAATGTTTGGGGGGAGGCAGATAGGAAGGAGGGATTGCAAGGAGTTGGAGAGGGGGATGAAAATTATATCAGGTGGCTGAGCTGAAGTTTCAGAGGATCAAAGGGAATTGTGAGCTGGATATGTTATTTAAGACAATAACATGCTGAAAGTGAGGAGGCTGAAGACAGGTCTTTCATAACTATCTTGCACAGACATATATACGCACACACAGAACTGTTCCCCAGGATTTGGCTGCTGATGAAATAAAAATAGGTTGATCCTTGCAAAAGGGCTGATTTTCTGGCAGTGCGGGGCTGGACAGCCTGATTCCCCAATGCCTAATGGAGCATCATCACTCAGAAATTATCTAATCTTGGTCTGGAAATAACTGCGAAGAAGAGTTATTCCCATCTCACTCCCTTAATCCCAATAGTGAGTTTCATTTTCTTTCTTTCTTCCCTGAAAGACCAGGTCTGGCTCAGCGAGGGAAGGGGAAAAGCAGGTCTCCATCCGCTCCTCTTGCCCCATCAAAGAAACCAGTGCAGCAGCTGCTCTGCTCTGGTGGAAGGGGCACTCCGAGGAAAGCCTCTCCTCTTTTCTCTGCAATCTGTGTAATGCTCTTTAAAGTGCTGTTTGGATTGTGAGGAACATTGAAATGAAAGAGATAGAAAAAAAAAAATAAATCTTCCAAACAGAGCATTGAAAGCCTCAGAGAGCATGGTTTCCTTTGGGGAATTTGGTCAGGTTTGTTGCTCTAACCCACATGATATAAACACTTTCCTCTCATGGTACAACAGCTCCAGACAGCACTCACCCTACCTCCATGAAGCAGAAGAGGAGTGCAGAGGCTAACCTGCCAGCTAGGGAGAGCTGTCAAAACTGCAGGCCTGGATGAACTCCACCAAAAAATCCTGCTTATCCTTCCCTATCTCCACCTCTTGGCTTCACATTATCCATCTCAGCCCTGACATTGCTCCTCTGGGTGAGCTTCACAACATGCACATGCCTTCCAGCACCCTGGTGGTAAGTCACAACAACTTTACTCCATCTAACCACAGCAGCCTTGAAAATGCTGCCTGGCCTTTGGACATCACAGCTTGTATCCACCCTGTACTGGAAAGGCCACTTCATAAAGGCATCAAAAGCATATCAGAAATGGTAACATGGATTTTTTTTAATTTTTTTTTTTCTTCAAAGTAATGTCACAGCTCAGCACAGCCTTGTAAGCAGCGTCCAGCAAGCTGAATATACTCCAAGTCCACATCTATTTAATTTCTTTCATAATGTGGTTATTTTTTATTTAAACCCAGAAGAGAAACACTAAAGCCTGTTGGTTTTGTTTTGTTTCTTTTTTTCCTAAACACTTTATGATAGATTCTTCCTCTATGTCTTCTGTGTTTACTATTGAGTGTGGCAGGCAAATAGATATCCCACCTGTCTGACAGAGCTAGATAGCTGGATTTGATTCAGATGTTGCAAAGCTGAGTTCACCACTGTAACCATTGAAGGAAAACTGCCATTCTGGTCTTATGAGCTTTTTGATTTGTTTTTCAGAAGGACCTCCCTTTTAGGACATTTCTGTTGGACTAATCTAATTTTAAAGTTACATGTTTTTTGTACCAACCCTCATTAACATTTTTAGAGTTTTAGGAGAGAAATTATGATAATTTAGCCACAAACTCTCCCTGAGAAGTTCGCATCAGAGATTTTACGCATACGTGAATACAAAAATTGCCAAACAAGCTGTGATCAAATTTGGCTGGGTTTTTTTGGTTTGGTTTGGTTTTTGTTTGTGTTTTTTTTTTTTTCCTGAACCTCTGTGAAATCAAAGGAGCAAGCCAAACACAAAGAAGCATATGCCGTGAGTCTGATGTGCTTACCAGAATCACACTACATTTTCCACCCAAGGCCTCTCAGAGTTCCCTCAACAATTTTTTCTTGCTGCATTTTCCTAAGTTGTAGATCAAGGCTCCCTTCCTTGCATCTTTCCTTTCCTTCCAAAGTCTATAACTTTAGGTCTGAAGACTATTTCCTAGGCTATATATCAAGGTCTGCATCCTGGCACACAATCCTTCCATTCCCACCTAAGCTTCCCATAGGCCTTTCTGCTGGCATTTAACCACCCTTGAGCATATAAATCTCTTTAAACCTTGAGAAGTCAGCTGCATGCCATTGCCATCCTACTTCTATTTCAGACATAGAAGACAGAAAATGAGACTTTAGCTATTTCATGGTCATAGACTGACCCATGGTGATGTTCCATTTCACCTGAACCTCAGGCTGTCCTAATCTTCAGCCCTTTACCACCTGAAACCTCTGTCCCAGAAACTGCTCAGGACTGTAGCTAGTCTCTATGAATTCATTAATTTCACGTGACTTGCAAATAATAATGTAAGGGAAAGAATGTTGTTTTCGCATGATAAGCCTGAAGGGAAGGGCAGGAGCGATTCACTAAACCAATCAATGAGACCAATTTACAACCATTGAAATCCCTGGCCTAGGGCTAGAAGGCAAGTGGTCTTTTTGTCAACTGTGATGACCCAGTACTTGGAACTGGCTTTAGATGGATGCAGATACCGAAAGACTTGGGGCGAACTTTTCCATCTTAGTACGCTTGCGTGATGAGCTCATGCATATTAACTTCTCCGCCCTGGAGAAAGCCAAGGTTCATTTCCATGAACATGCGACGTATGAACACATACATGAAGGGGCGTATCGGTAGGCGGTTTGGGAAGTCTGTACACCCTGTAGTACTCAGCCAATGAGGAATCAGGGGAGGGAACTGGCGGTTGGGAGAAAGGGATATAAACCATTGCATGATGGCTGGTAGGCGCGTCCACTTGATGGGGGCGCCCGGTCTTGCAAGAACGTAATAAAGAGTGCTTCACACCGCATCCTGTCTGAGCTGTTGATAATTGGCAACTGAGCATTTCTCACAATAACACATACTTGCACCCAGGCATCTCTCTATAGTTCTGAAAACAAAATCCCCAGGGAGGGATGGAATTGCCAAATCTATTCATCACAAGGATTTTAAATTTGAAAGAGATGTCCATTCTGTGCAACACAGGATACAGATCAAAGTGGAGTTACTTCTTGTCCTTCTTCAAGCTCCATTACAATCCTTGATGATAGAGTCTCCTTTCAAGGTCAGTATCAGGTATCTAACATTTGCTGCCAAAGGGATTTAGGCACTGAATAGCAGAACCTGGCAAAGCTCAACAACTTCTTTCTTGTTGACCTGTGTTTCAACAACATAGCAGCCCTAAGCAGTTGACATTTTACCAGAAACAGGGATGAAAGGTAGCTTGCATGATTTCCTGTTATAATTTTCTGGTTTGATTTTTTAATTGTGTGCGTGTGAGGAAAAATATATCAGATCTCGGCAGGGAAAAAATGCCCCTTCAGAACCTAAATTCGGCAGATTTTATATTCTGGAGCAGATTATGTTCCTAGTTTATAAGGAAAATTAGGTCAAATACAACATTTTCACAGATGGAGGTTCATGATGTTTCTTTTTTTTTTTTTTTTTTTTTCTCTAGTGGGTAAATAATCAAGTCAAAAAAGGCTGATATTTATTTCAAGACTGGGATCAACTCCAAACCAGAAAAGCTAAAACAATTTATCTCCATTTTACTTGTTCTTTCTCTCCCTCTCTTCTCTTGGAGATGTTCCACTTATATAAATAATTAAACATTCATTGGGCCAAGAAAGAAGGAGGATGAGAGAGAGAGACTTACTTTTTGGTGTTGCAGTTGAAACATATACAGAAAAAAGTCATACTGAAAGGGCTCAAACCAATGAATTTCTGATTAAGACTGAACTGTGATGCATGAAAGTTTTGCTTGTGTTTGTTTCCCAAGGACTCCTCAACTGTTTTCCCTAGGCCTCTTTGTCTGTCTAGAAAAAAGTAAAATGCTTCCTATATAACTCACTGATAGCAGCCTCAAAGCCTTCAATGGGCACTTGGGAAACTAAGATGAGGGGAACTCGAACAAAAGGACAGAGAGATACAATCTAGGGAGGATGATCTCCCCAATTTAGGAAGAAGACACCTGGACTTTACCTCACAGCGCATGCTCCAGAAAGAGGGACACCATGAAGAAGACCATGTTCTTCTTCCCTCGACCACCAAAGACCCTCACTCTATTTTTACTACGCATGCTCAGACTATGTAAATGAATTCTGGGAACTCATTATCATAAGACACCCCTTTCCAGGAAATCTAATGAATATGTATGATTTGTGTGTATGTAAACTGATGTCCCTTGCTAGTTCTTGGGAGCCCTTATGGTGGAGAATCCCCAGGGCTACCCCAGCGCTGCTAATAAAGAATAACTGCTTAACAGTTATATTGGATCCTGACTGTTGAGTGAATTTCTTCGTTTCAGTTGGCACCTCAGGTGGGACAATCTTTGTCCGGCTGCAGGAGCTGCTGAGAGGGAGGACTCCCTGGGTGCCCCTGGGACTTCCCGGAGGGACTCCTCTCCTCATCAGGCTCACTGCGGGGACAGACAAGGACCATCTTTGGAAAGGTATTCTTTTAAATTTTTTTTTTCCTTGCTTGGGAGGCATGCCCTTGTAAAGGTACCCATAAATCGTAGAAGACATTCTATGTTGGCTGCCGTACTCCCAGCAATATAGTGTGGAACACTTGATCTGGAGCGTACTTGATCTTGGCTTGGTTTTGGGTTTGGAACCGGTTCATTTGGTAGCTGCCTGTAAGTCGTTACTGTTTAGACACAGGGTTAGCGTATGCGGGACTGCTAGCGTCTTAATACGCATACATTTGGTAACTTTGTAACTTGAGTGCCTCTGTTCATCTCCTCAGAATTTGTAGACGGCATAGATGTTTGGTAAAATACTTGTTTGCATTTGGTAACTTTATAAGCTATATACCTCTGCTCGCCTGAAAAGCGAACAGATGTTTGTGAAAGAAACAGTTTAAAATTTTAAAGTTTAACATCTATTGACTTGCTTTGTATCCTGAATTTGCATGACTGTGTGTGTGAGTGAGACGTACAAATAAGTATGAAGTGAGTGTGGAGTCTGGATCCATGGTTCTGTTATCCCGTGAGGGACACAGCTGGAGAAGGACGAAGCGATTGATAAATAACTGTTGTGATCTTAATACGTAATTTTGAATGATTGTGGGAACCCAAGTAGTGTCTGTTACACCCAGAAAACGATTGTAAACCTTTGTATGTTTTAGAATGTATGTGGTGTGAGCAAAACCTGTTGGTCGAGTTTGGGCGGGATATTGACTGCCCCAAGTGTCAGGAAACTGTTCGCTGTTCGTACGTGATAAAGGTGGTTTGTGGCTTGGAAGAATGGAGGAATTTTAGAGAAAATTCCACTAGGATGTATTCTGATATAGGAGAGTCCGCAGATGGTGTAACTAATAGAAATACTTTGATAAAGTATTGTACTCAGTGGTGGTCATTGTATAAGTTAAAGGATGGAGAAAAATGGCCCAGGAATGGTACTTTAAAATATGATATTTTGCTGCAATTGATGCTGTTCCTAGGACGAGAGGAAAGGTGGGATGAAGTGCTGTAGGCAGATATGTTTTTCACTTTGGGAAATCATCCTGAGTGGCGGAAGGAATGTGGTGTTAATTTAGCCCCTCAGGATCCTCTAGTATTGACACTAGAGAAAGAACAGAAAAGGAGCCAGGGCAGGTTGAGACCATGTTGTTTGGCATGTAGTATTGGAGAGAGATGCCTAAAAATAAAAGATCAAGAGGAAAAAGCAGAAGAGGGAATTGAGGATTATGGATTAATATTTTATATAATTGATTACTATTTCATTGGATGAATTATAAAATGCTCTTTTCTGGCCTTTTCTAAAAAACTATCCTTTCTTAAAGCCACCATGGGTCCTGAAGCAATCTTTGAGCCACGGGGTGGTGTGAGAGACTGAAATGTCCTATGACTGTCTCAAAGCTTGCTTGTGTCTGTGCAAACCTCAAGAACAAGCTGCTGCGGCCTGTGAATTGGTCTGGGGGATGTCACCCAGAGAAGCGGGAGTGTATTGAAGGATGCACCCCCCCACTTCTTTGCGGTTGCATTGTCAGACTCCTTAGATAAGCCTCAAAGGGGCAGAGGTGTACTGACCTGGCCCAATTGTGTAGCCATTTGTGGCTCTATTGTGTAGGCCAGACCCCATGCATGCATTGCTAATGAACTGACAAGAGGCAAAGGTTTCTGACCAGCAGCCCGATGCAACAAAACCTGTGGGACCAGAGAAAAAAAACTAAAGGTGGGCAGATATGCTAATCAGCAGATACGATGAACTTAAAAAGGCAGCAGAAAATTTTGCTCAGTGTGCATCTACCATCGAAGCCAGATCCGTGTGCACCCACCACCGAAGAACTGAAGACTGAGGACCAACGGGACGCCGCTGGATCCATGGTGGTGACTATTCTTGCAGCCCTATCCCACATCCTTGCTTTATTTCTGTCTTTTCCTTCCATTCTGTCCTATCGCTACCCCTCTTCACTTCTTTAATAATAAAAACCAATTTGGGTATACGGCATTTGACCTCATTTGTGTCTTAATCTCGCTCTTGGGATCATATCGACATTGGATCGGGACATTAAATTGGCATCACAGACAGGAACCCTAGAGACAAGAGTGCCATATTGTCTCGCTGTGTTAAGTGGGACTGTGAGAGATGAGAAACCAGGCCTGCGAGAAAGTAAGAAAAACAGCCTGAGAAAGCAAAAGTTGAGGCTGATCGAAGAAATGCCTCAAACACTCGCAAGACAAAACTATGAGTCACAGGGTGGAGAGTGTAGAGGTCGAAGCTGATAAGGCTGCCCCAATAACACAAGATGCAGCTGGAGGAGGGAGCCCTGTGGAGACAGGACGGCTCTGCTCTGGGGCACCTGGCCAAATTTCAAGGGCCATCTGTCCGGTGAATGCCCTTTGCTTCATTATCCACGAAATGCATATTAAAGTTAACACCCCTCAATATGCTAACAAAGGCTAACATGATCATGCTAATTACATCATCCCATGAAACACCTCACCCCTCCCCGTACATGGGATACGTAGGTATGTGGGTCGACCTAGGGGACAGACCCAAGGAAAGTGGGTATAAATCAAGGTGGTGGAAAGAAAGGGGGGGGCCCTGGAGAGTGCAGTGAAGCGAAGAAGACAGATGCCTCCTGGAACCCTCGCTGGTGGGATCGACGCAGAAACCCAGACCGGTGATCTGTATTTCTCTGTTCCCTCTATTTCCCTCTTTTCCCTTTCCTATTAAGAAATGCAAGGCATATTATATTGCTTGCCACAACTCGCTATATACTTAGCCAACTATCGTGTGTTCAATTAGTACATTGTGGGTAGTTAATAAATGTTTGGACTTGGAGACTTGTCTCACCGTTGTCTGCTCCATTGGGGATTTGCGAATCTGAGTCACTTGTCTCCCTCATCTGAGCGGGACGAGACAGGGACCTCTCAGGAACATAAGGAGGTGGGTTTGTGTTGTGTTTGGAACTTACGTGCTGCCTCCCTGAGATGACCGCTTCCCTGCTTTATACATGAACAGGGTTCTCGGGGAACAGAAAGCATCTAATTAAGGTGTGACCTCCTAAGAGTGAATAGGGGAAAGAGTGGATAGTAATATTATTTTTTTATGTTAATTAAGGTGTGGCCTCCTGAGAGGGAAAAGGGGAAATCTGGTTATTAATGTGTGGCCCTCTCAGGATGATGACTCCTTTGTGTTATTTTTTTGTGTTAGATTAAGTTGTGGCCTTCTGAGAGAGAAAAGGGGAAAACTGGATACTAATGTGTGACCCTCTCAGGACGATAACCCCTTTGTGTTAGGAGGCAGTGGGAGGTAGCATTCCAATCACTGCCCAGACTCATAAAACAGGTCCAGTGCCAGGTCCAACTATACAGGCACCACTCAGACAAGCGATGGGACTGGGAGGAACAACCCGAATTAAAGTCCCCTTTAATATGAATGAGTTGGACGCTTGGAAAGAGGTAGTGAGAAACTACCGGAATGACCCACTAGGGGACACAAAAAGATTTGAACTAGGACCCCGATTGGAAAGATATACACTTAATGCTAGATGCTATGACAGAAACAGAGAAACAATTGGTTTTGAAAACAGCTAACCTCTTACTCTGTTTTGAACCAACATTTAATACCTATGGACAGAGATTTTGTAACTGTGGTTGGAGCTTTGCACCCCTGTGGTACAGTCTTTGCACACTGCCGCAGAACAAGGAATTTGGCTATTCAAATGTATTTGAGAACACACTAATCAAATAATATTCTATGTCAATTTCATCAGTTTCTTTTTTAAATATACAAATTCAAACAAGGATATTTCACTTAAGAAAAAAGCTAGATGGATATTCTGAGATCTGTCATGGTTTGAGCCCAGAGGGCAACTGAGCACCATGCAGCCGTTCACTCACCCCTTCCCTCTGATACATTGTGTGGCTGAGGTTTGTTGGTATGTATTTACTGCACAGATTACTAATTCAAACCACATAGAACTTAAATGATTGAGAGCACCATATGTGTATCCAATAGGCCCATATGTAATTAAGAATGTTGGTCAACAACAGTTAATATCTAATCCAACATGGTCTCTTAAACGAGTTGAGCTACTGATTTCAGAGATCCAGCCAGCCTGTTCATCTTTCTTAAAGAACTCTTACGAAGGATGGACAACCTGGATGCAAAGATGAACACTTCATATGAAGTGAACAAAAAAAGACCTAATTGGTGCTCTAGGGACAGGATTGGGAGTTTTCAATAGTATTGATTCGGAAATAATAATGAACAAAATCGCTACAGTAACCAGTGACCTGAACAAAATACAATATCCTCTAAAATCCTCCCTCCTTACTTTGGGCAACAATCAGTGGCTTATGGCAAGTGCATTTCCACAATGGGAGAACCTAAATGAAAAAGATAAGAAGATAATTGTAGATGCATTAGTGAAGTGCTAAGGCTTGGACAATAAGCCCAAGCCAGAGTTGACCTATAGATGAATCCTGTACATTTTATAACTGATAACCATTGTGCTAATAGGTATTATACTAAGTTATAGCAAACCAACTGTTCTGATATAAAAGGTGGGAATACTGAAGCCTGAGCAACAGGCCCTGAACTGAAACTGCTAACTCTGTATGTAGTCATTAGTGAAATATGCATAGAAGATGTAGCTTAAACATCATAAAACATGTCTATCTTGAATGTATCCTTATATTTCTTTATGTGTGAGCAAGATAACAAGGCCACAGAAACAGTTGTCTGGCCTTGTGACCTTGCTCATAAATTAACTAGATAAGCAGGGAAACTCCCTTAGCTTCTCCCTTAAGCCCTGGCCAGGCTCTGGGGGGAACCTAACGTGAGATGAAAACCAGACATTTCCGCTTAAAACAAAGGTGTCAGCTATTCTGGCTTACTGATTTTTAGGTATATAAGGCTGGGCCCGCTCACAGCGACTTTGGAAGCCTCACCTACGGGTGGACGCACCGCGTAGGATTTCCCACTTGCCGGGACAGGCTCTCCAAATCCTCGCTGTAACCGGGGCTGCCCAGCGACTGCGGATCTGGATGATGGTAACGTATGCAAGTGGTGATGGATCTTTCTTAATCACTGTTCTCTCCCTCAGGTAGTAATGATTTGATGCATTACCCTGTATTTTCCTATTTGTTTAAGTGTACTATTCTGTCTTTTCTTACTGTATGTTTTCTGTATTATTCTGTTACATTATTTAGTTATTTCTAGTAAAATACACCTGCTCTTTTCACTCTGGTGTCTGAGTTTAATTGATATCCCTGATCAGCAAAACATAAATTGGTGTCAGGAGTGGGATCCGACAAAAATGCCATTATTTAAAGTGACCATTGGATGTTTTAAATTGTATGAAAAAGTACCTATTGAAAAAGGAAAAGAAACTACAAATTCAAGTAAACGAGGGTGGATTTCGTTAACTGCATGTAGAAAACAACACCAGAGTAAAGAGAGGCTGTTGTTAGAGCGCTCCCAGATGGAGCGACAGAGATGTGATTTGCAGAGTCAAATAGTGATGTTGCAATGCCAGAATAAGGTGTTTGCTGATAAGCTGGATACTTATCAGACAGTGGCGGAGAAAGCTGCGGTGCGAGTAGCACAATATAAGTATAGGAAAAGGAGAAAGTGTAAGAAAGTGCATGCAGTGATTGCAGAAGTGGGTGTGCAGTGGGATCCTGGTAGAGATCCTAATAGTGGGCAAGCTGCGAGGAAGGATATGATAGAGGATCATACACAGTATGAAGTAAACGATATAATTGAAAGATTTAAGCAGAGACCGGGGGAATCCTTGCTCTCTTGGATGGTGCGTTTGCAGGATCAGGGAGTGGCAGGGGTAACCCTAGACGCAGGAGATTCTAAAAAGTTTTTGATTTTAAGTTCAAATGCTTTTGTGCAGGATGCATTTCGAAACAATGATCAGGATATTAATTTGTTAACACTGGCTGCTCTGGGATGTAATACCAAATATCCTCCAGAGAATGATTGGCTGGCATCTGACCGGCAGTGGTATACTTTGCGAGATTGTATACAGCGAATGAAAGAGGAAGGGATGAAAGCAGCTATTTTTGTAGGAGACGCTGACTTTATGGTGTGGCATCCTTTGTCGGTCACTATGAGAAACAGAGTGATTAAAACCGTTCCACTGACATATAAAAATGTAATTATGCCCCTTTGCATTAATGAAATGGGGGATCCCCTCGATGAAGTAATAGAAAAAGTGCAACAGCTACGTGACCTTGAAGAGTGGGGCCCCCGAGGGAGTGCAGGGAATCGAGATACTCGAGACAGCCCTAAAGGCAGTGAAAACAGGATTTCTCGTAAGGAAATGTTTACGGCTTTGTTAAAAGACAGCATGTCTCATGAAAAAATTTATGGTGTTCCAACTAACGAGCCGTGGCGAATATATACACAGAGAGGGCTGAATAAACCTAGCGAGAGAGTGCAGAGTGCTAAAACTAAGAATCCAGGGACAACTCAGCCTATGGCACCCCTTCTCGAACCTCAACGGGACCCTCCATCTGCCCACGGAGGGCCCCCCGTGAGTGGATCACTGGTTCCGGGGGTGAAAGAGGATTGGGCAGCATTTTCTGACTTGTACCCTTTGCAGGAGGCAAGGGAGGGGAATCAATATTATAATCAGCACATATGAATTAATGGCCAAGTTCCAGGGCAGTGAGTGCAGAAGGACCGATGGCCCCATGTAGAACTTAAAGTTGTTTGGTTTTGGTTTTGTTTTTTTTCTCCTTTTGTTGTTGTTTGTTTTTTATTGAGGACAACCGGTCCCCACAAACTATAAATACCCTAATTGAAACTGGAGAAGAGGCCTCCTGAATATATGGGAATCCCAGGAAGTTTAACGGACAACCTGTAATTATTACAGGTTTGGGAGGAAAATAAATTAAAGCTGTACAAACACAAATGGAAATGAAAACAGGAAACCTCCAAAAATTATTATATTCAGTCACGATTGTCCCCATTCCTGAATATAAAATCATTATAGACATTCTAAAAAGACTAACTTTAAATCTTTCTGATAGTCAGTATCAATTTGGAGTTAAACCCTGTATTAGTACCAGACCTGTTACGGTCAGCAAAGTAAAAAAAAGCCTCCTGAGCAGATCCTGGCTGCAACTAAGTTAGTTACAATGAGGCAATATAGAATTCTGGGACGACATGAAGAGGTATAACAGGCAATTAGAGATTTATTAGATGTAGAAGTTTTGAGGTGGCAGTCCGGTGTGGCCTGTCAAGAAAAGTGATGGATCCTAGAGAATGACAGTGGATTTTAGAGAAGTAAACAAACATACTGCACCACTTGCAGCAGCTGTGCCAGACACTGTCACTTTAATAAAAGAAGTTCAGAAACATCCAGGAACTGTAATAGATTTAACTAGTGCATTTTTTACTATCCCAATTGCAGAAAAGCATTTGCTTTCACAAGGGTGCCTGCACAGCCTCACTATCTGTTATAGAATTGTAGCTGAACACTTAGATGAAATACAGCTGCCTCCTCACACACAATTAAGCCACTATATAGATGATATTTTGATTCAAGGAAATGATGAGGAGGAAATACAACAAGTTCTTGAATTAGTGGTAGATCATATGAAACAGAAGGGTTGGGAAATTAACTCTGCAAAAATCCAAGGACCGTCTGAGACAGTGAAGTTTCTGGGAATTCAGTGGCATTGCGGGCATCAAGCCAGCCCCACATGGCCCTGACCACCCCAGAAATCCATCTTATTTTCCAGGACAACCTGTCTTAGTCAAACTCCCCATGGTGGGAGCAGTACTATTAGTATTGGATACCCAAATAAACAAGTATACCTGGAAAGCAAAGATGCTCATGGAAAGGAGCACAAAATTAATACAAGGTGGATTATCCCATCTTTCTAATTATAACCCACTTCCGGTTCTCAAAATGAACCGAGAAGCTTTTCTTTCCTTTTTCTTCAAGGTAAACCCCCCCGGAGAAAGATATTCTGAGTCACGACAGGGGATCCTTATGTGAATTTAAATTTTTATACAGTGTTGATGTTCATTGTCTTATTAATATTTCTAAGATGTATTGTCTATCATTGCAAAAATTGCTTTGGGTGACTGTTCCCCTCTCCATTGGTTCTGGGGGAAGCTCCGGCTTCCTAAGTGTTAACCAAGAATGGGAGGAAAACGAATTTGTGGATTTAAGTCAGTTACCAGTATTATGAGCAAACAACAGACACCAAATCAGGGGAAGGTCCCTTTGCTAATGGGGCCTGGGCTTTAAAAGGTCATTACTGGGCCCATGAAGGCAAGATGGAAATACCAAGACCTAAACCACACATGCACTCTGGGCTGGGGGCATGGAAATCCATTTTCCTGCTGCAAAGGCAGACCCCAGCTCCAGCGAGCCAGACCATCTTCAGCTCCACAATTGACAGCAACAACCAGAATATTTTCCCTTGTGATATGTATGTGTTAGTCTTATAAGTGTCCATGTAAAACATCCTGTAATTGTACTTGTTCATGCAGACAATCACCTTCTCCCCCCAGTCCCCAAGGACCGGGAGTACATCCATTAGGCCCAGCATGGGACACATTTTAGTTAAATATGTTTGGTTAAAATATTGTTAATTGACATTGTTATTGTCACTGTTACCTTTATTATATGTTTGGTTAGGATGTTGTTAACCATTGTCAGTGTTAATATTGTTTTCTTTGTTATTTGTAGTGTTATTGCTCATTTACCTTTGTTTAAATCTGGGATAGAAGTTTCTAGGCCCAGATGACACATGCGCTTTAGGATAAAGGGGCGTGGAAAGCCATTTTCCTGCTGCGTATGCTGACCCCAACTTTGGCAGACCAGGGCAACAGACTGCGTGGGCTACCAGAGCCACAAACACTCAGTGATATATTACCAGAACCATAGAAAAATAATGGATAATATGTTAGTAATAATTTCAATTCACTTTATAGCCTTAGCCTTGATAATCATTTTCTTATTTGTTCTTATAATACATCTTTTTTGTCCCTGTGAATGTCAATCATGTAAACTGCCATTGTGTTCTTCTACTGATTCCTTGCAACCTTAAAATCGGTTTGTAGAATGTTTTGGTTTTGTAGTTAGTTAATTTTGAGCATGACATGTTTGTTAGAGATGTTGTTAGCTATATGCTTGTTAACTGAAGATATTCGTATTTGTTAACTATATTGTTAGTTACATGTTTATTAATGGAAAATGTATATATCTGTTAAAGATGTTATTAGTTATATGTTAGCCAGAAATATCGTTAGTTGTCATGTTGCACGCTATTTCTGTCCTTTCTTTCTCTCTCTCTTTATATCTCTATCCTTTGTGCCACCACGAGGACAGCAATGTCAAGACATGGGGCAGTGTGAGAGACTGTATTGCCTCGACATTGCTGCTGCACCACTACCACTACCTGACCTCAACATCCTGTCCCGTGAAGGAGTACGCTCTGAAGGAGATGAATTGTCCCCGAAGAAACCACCAAATCCGCCTGAAGTCAGAACAACAACATCCTTGGCAGTGCCTGCCAAGCTGCGCTTGCGCACGAGCCAGGTGGAGAAGAAATCAGGGTGAGGAAGGCGTGCGGAAGCTGAAGACGCCACAGGCCGACACCCCCCCTCCAGCACGACCACTGTGAACACCTGGACATGCGCACCTGGAGGAACACGGAGCGGCACGTATGACAATGAGCTCCGTGGAAATGGGTGGACTCTTTGGAGAAATTGTGGGGACTTGGACAATAAAAAGACTGCGTACTCCTCTCTCAGGGCTCAGAGATGAGATTTCAGGAGAGACTGAACCAACAGGACATCACTGGATTCGTGGTGGTAACTGATTTTGCTGCATCTCTTCTGTTTGCTTGCTTAGGTATTCTGACTTTTTCTTTCTTCTTCCCTCTGTCCTATCGCTATTATTGCTTGTTACAGGAAATAGAGTTTGCAAGGTTGCATGGTATCTAACCTCGTTTGTGTCTTAAGATCACTACTGAGATCGTTTAAGAACCCTCCCTGATATTGGATCGGGACACGCCTGACAAAACATCATCAACTGATGAATGAAAACTAATGTCACTAACCATAGAGATGGTTTGAGAGCCATGATTCACCTGTAGGTCAAAGGACCGAATGAAGTGCTAAGGCTTGGACAATAGGCCCAAGCCAGAGTTGACCTATAGATGAATCCTGTACATTTTATAACTGATAACCATTGTGCTAATAGGTATTATACTAAGTTATAGCAAACCAACTGTTCTGATATAAAAGGTGGGAATACTGAAGCCTGAGCAACAGGCCCTGAACTGAAACTGCTAACTCTGTATGTAGTCATTAGTGAAGTATGCATAGAAGATGTAGCTTAAACATCATAAAACATGTCTATGTTGAATGTATCCTTATATTTCTTTATGTGTGAGCAAGATAACAAGGCCACAGAAACAGTTGTCTGGCCTTGTGACCTTGCTCATAAATTAACTAGATAAGCAGGGAAACTCCCTTAGCTTCTCCCTTAAGCCCTGGCCAGGCTCTGGGGGGAACCTAACGTGAGATGAAAACCAGACATTTCCGCTTAAAACAAAGGTGTCAGCTATTCTGGCTTACTGATTTTTAGGTATATAAGGCTGGGCCCGCTCACAGCGACTTTGGAAGCCTCACCTACGGGTGGACGCACCGCGTAGGATTTCCCACTTGCCGGGACAGGCTCTCCAAATCCTCGCTGTAACCGGGGCTGCCCAGCGACTGCGGATCTGGATGATGGTAAAGTATGCAAGTGGTGATGGATCTTTCTTAATCACTGTTCTCTCCCTCAGGTAGTAATGATTTGGTGCATTACCCTGTATTTTCCTATTTGTTTAAGTGCACTATTCTGTCTTTTCTTACTGTATGTTTTCTGTATTATTCTGTTACATTATTTAGTTATTTCTAGTAAAATATGCCTGCTCTTTTCACTCTGGTGTCTGAGTTTAATTGATATCCCTGATCAGCAAAACAATTAGACACAATTCAAACTAACGTTTCTACAGCCCTTAGTTGTGTCCAAGCTCAATTACGGATACAATCAACAGCAGCCTCAATCATCAGGGAAGGTGAGGACAGAATCCTACCAAGAGAATTCCGAAAGGTAATATGGGATAATGCAACAGAATTTGAAAGAAGATTTCAATCATGGTGGCACTTAGTTAATTTTACCTTTGATCCCCTTAAGAACACAGCCACAGCTTTTGTATTAACAATATATCGAGCTTGGGTATATAAAATATATCCGATTGTTGCATTAGGATTAAACCATCATGGAACTGTGATTTATCCCTTAGAGCACAGGGTATGGGCTATAAAAAATAAGAAGAAATGGCAAACTATTGATGTTGAGGCCTGTACTGTGCGAGACCAGCAAGGATTCATCTGTGAAGATAACACCATCAAAGCTCATGACATTTGTCTGGACACTGAACAAAACGTCTGCCAATTTGAGGTTCACCCTAATGAAACCCCAGAGACCATTGTAATTATACATAGGGGTGGGATGTGTTTGTTTAAGAACCCTGTGTGACTTTGTACAAGTAGATGACCTTATAATAGATACAAGTAATCATTTGAACATCTGTATCTGCAATTTCGTTAGTCTTACAGGGTGTGATTTCAATTATACTGCTCCTGTCACAACTTATCAATTGTTATGATCCAATTATAAATTAGTTCAAGATTGGCAGCCCACGCCTATTGGACTGGATCTGACCTTAGTAAGAAAACTTATGCATCATGAAAATTTAAAAAGATTGATGAAACAGGTCCAAGAAAGTGGACAAAAGACTTTAATTACTGTCCAGCATGATACAGAGAGAATACACCAAATCATGAAACGAGTGAAATCAGATGGAGAACACTATTGGTGGGATGTATTTACAGGCTGTTCCCCTTCAGCTACCAAAATATTAAATATACTGATATTGATATTACTAATAATTACGACAATATTAACAACAGTAAACCTTATCTTTTGGTGTAAATGGAAGAACCTAACAAAACAAATATGAACCTTACAGACAGTAATAAAATATAATGAAACCCTTTTGACTGCAAAAGAATTTGCTTAGGGAAAAGAAAAGGGGGGAATTGATACAGAGAAATGATTACTTGTTTTAAGACTTATTTACTTATAGCAAACTGCTTAGCAACTTATTTCCTTACTTCTAGCAAGTTATAGTATTACTTATAGTATTTTTGAATATTGCTAAGAATCCTGCTTGCCCAGACTGTTCTGTGGAATTTTGCCAAGGACTACTGTGTCCATCAAAACAAAGCAGTTTACTGTGAAAATCTACCAAGAACCGCAGTGTTCAGCAAAATATCATGTTTTTGTCCTTGGGGAACAGATGTGCTCTAACTAGTTGGGTCTTGGTAATGAGTAAAGATAGCCATGTAGGATGGTAGAAGTTCCATTGGTTCTCTTAGATAAGATAGGATGAGTAAACCAGCTGAAAAACACTCTTGTTATTCAAGAAATTGGCCAAGAGAATCTGCGCATGCTCCGGGGAAAAGTACAAGGTGAGAAAGACTACGAGCCTTCCTCCCAAAGCCCCCCGGAGACGTCCCCCAGGAGGCAATGCGCAGGTGCAAAGAGAACATAAACTGCTGACACCAGCCTCTAGAACTAACCCAGCCTTACTCATGCATATGTATGTTTGTGTTATGTAATCCAATGAATATGTATATCCACACTCGATAAGTTTTTGGTAAAATGTGCGGTGGGTGTGCAAGCTTTGTGGAGAAATCCCCTTGCACCCTGGCGCCGGAGTAAAACATACCTGCTTTAGAACTCTATTCGAGTTGTAGAGTCTTTTTTCTGCTAATCACCTCCCAGCTGGGAAGGAGGAAAATGAAACAAAAAGGCTCAGGAATCAAGATAAGGATAGAGAGGGGTAGCTCACTCATGAAACTGTCACATGCAAAAAAAAAGGCAGGCTCGTTAAGGGAAGAAAACAAGAACATCACTTTAATTCAAACGCTAACAAAACCAACACTTAACAGACAGAATGGGACAGTGAGATGCATTACCATATCTAAAAAACACCTCCCCCTCCCTTCTTCCTTGCCTCCTATTTGTTCCCCATATTTCTACCTCCTCCCCCAGCGGCACAGGGGCAGGGGATTGGGGGGTGCAGTCAGTCGGCTGCTTCCTCCTCCAAGGGGGGGGAAATCACTCTTCTGCATTCTTCCCCCTGCTCCACATGGTGTTCCTCTCACAGGAGTCAGTCCACAAACTCTGCCGTGAGTCCTCCCCACTGGATGCATTCTTCTTGAGATGGTCTGGCATGGGTCACCCCCACGTGTTGCAGTCAAATTGTTACCCAAAAAGCGGATTCGTGCCCAGCATGCAATAACCCAATCTTAACACACTCAGGAGAGATATTGTATTTATTCAGGCCTGGGTGCTCGGTGGACTTTTCCACAAATCAAGCACAACAACAGCAGGTTTTCATGCTCCTTTTGTACACAAAAATCAGAAGTTAGTACTTTTCCATAACAAGCCTATTAGATACTGATCGGTTAGTGAGTATCATATAATTATAGTACGGCTTACCTAATGCTTCTAATACTATGCATGCTTGGGGAAGGGTCTTAACCTGGGCAGGGGTCTTTTTGACCTGTGGGTGTGTTTTTTAGTATTATAATGAAGGCAGTTTACTTTCAGGACACTCAGAAGTTAGTTTCATTGCCAAGTTAACTAAGCAAATAGTCATTTTGCCAAGTTGTCAAATAATTCATCCTCAAAACAATCCCAGACATTGTCTTTATGGTCCAGGACGTTCTACCTATTTTCTGGGGTTTGGAGATTGGAGTTTGTTCTTCTTGCTTGACCTAGCAATTGTTCCCATATGGTAACTATAGCTACTAGCATAATCATTAACCATGGCTACTAGCAAATGTGAAGTATACTATATCAGTCCCAGCACTGAACTACAACAGCAGGTTTTTCTTCTTTCCACAGAGTCCCAGGGGTCCTCCACAGGCCGCAGGCAATTCTCTGCTCCTCCAATAACCTCCATGGGTAAGAGGGCCGGTGGCCTTGCTGTCTCACCATGGGATACAAGGGGGCTCCCTGCTCTGGCACACCTCCCCCCTACCTCCTCCTGCCTTCCACTGACCTCAGTGTTTGCATAGGTGTCCTTCTCGTAACTTATCCTCAAAGTCCCAAGCCCCTCTCAGGTTTCCCTTTTTAAATACATTATCACAGAGGTGCAGCTAATTGGCACAGCCTTGGTATAAGGAACTGAAGGAGTTAATGCCTCATTCATCAACATGAAAAGACTCAAGGACAAATTGTGGCCTTTGTGGTTAGTCTAAGGAATGAATTATCTGCCTAGGGAAGTGCTGGGTGCACAGCTTCAGCTTCAGCTTCGCTCCCTTGCAGTTGTATAGCCAAATTCCTTAGATAAGCCTCGAAGGGAGGAGACATAGATAGACTGAGTAAAACCATATGTTCGGGTTAATGCCTACACCTTAATTTATGACTATAGCCTTGAAGAAGAGCTAAAATACTGATAAGAGAGATAAATAACCAGCACCAGATGGACCTAAGCAAAAACTGAGGAAAAAATAAAGGGGGGGGGACGACGACAAGCACGACCACTGAACCCATGCTCCACCTTTTTCCTCGTCTCTCATGGAAATGAGCTCGTGGAATACCTGCCTCTTTTGGTCTAGTATGCTAATCAGCTGATAAGATTAATTTAAAAAGTGATAGAAAACTTTGCTGTGTGTGCACTCACCACCCAAGATTACCGGGCCTGAGACAATGCTGGCACATTGGGTGGTGATCCGGATTTCTTTGACTCTTTCTCTCCTTTCTTTTTCTTTCTTATAGATTTATAAGAGACCACATTGCTTACTATCCTTTTCCAAGTTTAACCTATTTCTACCACAAGTAAAACATTTTAACTGGTCATCTGGTGTCATTTCACCTTAATTTAACTCGAGGGGATCACAGAAACTTTACGACTCTCTGGGCTCCCAGTCCAGGTTCTAACTCGTGGCCAGAGGTGGGTCAGACTTGGAGCCGGAAGGGAGGGCAGGAGGGGGAGCTTTCGAGAAGCTTCTCACACAGGCCACCGCTGTAGCCCCCTCTCCTTCTACCAAAAACTCCACCACACAAACCCAGCACATATCCAAATAAGTTACAATTCCAAGTTACATTCAATTATCTTGAATGAATTACAGAATCACAGAATCGTCTAGGTTGGAAAACACCTTGAAGATCATCTAGTCCAACTGTTAACCTGGCACTGACAGATCCCAACTACACCATATCCCTCAGCGCTATGTCAACCCGACTCTTAAACACCTCCAGGGATGGGTACTCCACCACTGCCCTGGGCAGCCCATTCCAACGCCTAACAACCCGTTCTGTAAAGAAATGCTTCCTAATATCCAGTCTGAACCTTCCCTGGCGCAACTTTAGGCCATTCCCTCTTGTCCTATTGCTTATTACTTGGTTAAAGAGACTCATCCCCAGCTCTCTGCAACCTCCTTTCACGTGGCTGTAGAGGGCAATGAGATCTCCCCTCAGCCTCCTCTTCTCCAGACTAAACAACCCCAGATCCCTCAGCCGCTCCTCGTACGACATGTGCTCCAGACCCTTCACCAGCTTCGTTGCCCTTCTCTGGACACGCTCGAGTAATTCAATGTCCTTTTTGTAGTGAGGGGCCCAAAACTCAACACAGTCATCGAGGTGCAGCCTCACTAGTGCCGAGTACAGGGGCAAAATCACTTCCCTGTCCCTGCTGGCCACGCTATTTCTGATACAAGCCAGGATACCATTGGCCTTCTTGGCCACCTGGGCACACTGCTGGCTCATGTTCAGGCAGCTGTCAATCAACACCCCCAGGTCCCTCTCTGACTGGCAGCTCTCCAGCCACTCCTCCCCAAGCCTGTAGCGCTGCTGGGGGTTGTTGTGGCCCAAGTACAGCACCCGGCATTTGGCCTTATTGAACCTCATACAGTTGGTCTTAGACCATCGCTCCAGCCTGTCCAGGTCTCTCTGCAGAGCCTCCCTACCCTCGAGCAGATCAACACTCCCACCCAACTTGGTGTCGTCTGCAAACTTACTGAGGGTGCACTCGATCCCCTCGTCCAGATCATCAATAAAGATGTTAAACAGGAGTGGCCCTAAAACCGAGCCCTGGGGGACACGACTTGTGACTGGCCACCATCTGGATTTAACTCCATTCACCATAACTCTTTGAGCCCAGCCATCCAGCCAGTTTTTTACCCAGCAAAGCTCATCCAAGCCTCGAGCAGCCAGTTTTGCCAGGAGAATGCTGTGGGAAATGGTGTCAAAGGCCTTACTGAAATCAAGGTAAACTACATCCACAGCCTTTCCCTCATCCAGTAAGCAGGTCGCCCTGTCTTAGAAGGAGATCAGATTTGTCAAGCAGGACCTGCCTTTCATAAACCCATGCTGACTGGGCCTGATCATCTGGTTGTCCCGCATGTGTTGTATGATGGTACTCAGGATGAGCTGCTCCATCAGCTTCCCGGGCATCGAAGTCAAGCTGACAGGCCTGTAATTTCCCGGATCATTCTTCCGACCATTCTTATATATGGACATCACATTGGCCGATTTCCAATCTGTTGGGACCTCCCCGGTCAGCCAGGACTGCTGGTAAATGCTGGAAAGTGGCTTGGCAAGCACCCCAGCCAGCTCCTTCAGCACCCTCGGGTGTATCCCATCAGGTCCCATAGACTTGTGTATGTCTATGTGATGCAGTAGGTCACTGACTGTCTCCTGGATTGCAGGGGGGTCGTTCTCCCAGTCTCTGTCTTCTGGCTGAGGAGGCTGGATTCCCTCATTACAACTAGTCTTGTTATTAAAGACTGAGGCAAAGAAGGCATTAAGGACTTCAGTGTTCTCCTCATCACTTGTTACCGTGTTTCCTCCTGCGTCTAGCAGGGGATGGAGACTCTCCCTGGTCTTTCTTTTGCTACTGACATACTTATAGAAACATTTCTTGTTGTCCTTGATTGCTGAAGCCAGATTAATTTCCAGCTGGGCTTTAGACCTCCTGATTTCCACCCTGCATAGCCTCACAGCCTCTTTGTAATCACTGTGAGTGGCTAGCCTCTTCTTCCAAAGGCTGTAAACTCTCCTTTTCTCCCTGAGTTCCAGCCAAAGCTCCCTGTTCAGCCAGGGTGGTCTTCTCTGTCACCGGCTTCTCTTACAGCACCTGGGGACTTCCTGCTCCTGAGCCATTAACACTTCCTTCTTAAAGAGCGCCCAGCTTTCCTGGACCCCTATACCCTTCAGGATCATCTCCCAAGGGATCCTTTCAAGCAGGTGCCTAAACAAGACAAAGTCAGCCCTTTGGAAGTCCAGGATGGCAGTTTTGCTTAGCCCTCTCCTGGCCTCAAATTAGAGGAGTTAAAAAAAAAACTTCATAGGTCTCTGAACTACCCAAGTACATTAAAATAACATATTATAATTAAACATGTATTTTGCCAAGGATACTGTGTCAGAAACAGCTGAGTAGCACTACTCTGCAAACATTTCTGGTCTAGCTGACTATATCTACAAAAGTAAAACTTTATGAAATTTATTCTTTGAATGAAATGTCAGTGATAAACAAGACTAAATGTATGTAGCTAAAATGCTCTTATTACATATCATTTAACTGTCACCACTCAGTAATTGCAATTACAAATTACTGTACCTTGACAGTCACCAATCTGAGATTAAATGCTTGGGAAAAGTACTGAAAGTATGCCCCAAAGTAAATGATCTCTGCTCTAGTTTCCTAATAATTTAGGCATTGAAATGCTTGGATAAAACCGACTGATGAGGTAGGCTGGGAAGACTGATACAATGAAAGAAAAGGAATTTGCAAGGCAATCCCAAACCACAGATTGTCACTTAATCATCAAGGGACACATGGGAAACACCCCAAAGGTATGGACTATGCATGTGGAAGAGACCTAATGCTATGTGTTATGGACTATATTTGACAAGCTTTGAAAGCCCCACAGGCTTTTTCTACATATATAAAACTTAACCTGGAATCATAATTTTCAAGACAAATATAGTATTTTGGAACAAACACAGGAACAAAGGAGCATTCTGGACACACCAATTTCTTGTACCTAATTTGACCTGCTCCCTCAAATGCTCACATGGAGCAGCACATGGATTGCAAAGGCAGAAACAAAAGAAACCCTTTCAAAACACTACACCACTCTGGGGAGATGATGGTAAAGAAAATTAGCTACAGGTGACATAACAGACCAGCTGGTTAGGATACTGTTGGAAAGTGTTTAGATACAGCAATGAGGAGATAAGAAAAATAGAATTGACAAGAACACCATGGAGAGTAAAAGTATACTTAAAGAGGAATTTATGAGATGAATAAGTGTCCTGGTTTAGCTAGGATAAGGTTAAGTTTCCCCAGCAGTGGGGGGGAAACTCTAGCCAGGTTATTCAATACCATGATGACCTCACGTCCGGGCGCCAGAGCGCGGGAGCAAGGGAGAATCAGTGAACGCGTGTTATGCCATCTCTCTGCTCTCACTGCTGTATCGGTACATATCGTGCATTATTATCACTGTTATTGTTATTGTTGTTGTTTGTTGTGTTGCTGTTGCTCTGTTGTATTAAACCTCTCCTTATCTCAGCCACGGGGCTTTGTATCTCACTCCCTTTGTGGGGGAGGGGCAGCGGCCGCGTGGTCTCAGACCCCAGCAGGGCCGAAACCACCACAACTTTTGGCGCCCAATGTGGGGCATGAGAGGGCTGAAATAAGGACAAAAGGAGAAGGTGTGTGAAGTGCTAAGGCTTGGACAATAAGCCCAAGCCAGAGTTGACCTATAGATGAATCCTGTACATTTTATAACTGATAACCATTGTGCTGATAGGTATTATACTAAGTTATAGCAAACCACCTATTTTGATGTAAAAGGTGGGAATACTGAAGCCTGAGCAACAGGCCCCAAGCTGAAGCTGCTAACTCTGTGTGTAGTCATTAGTGAAATATGCATAGAAGACGTAGTTTAAACATCATAAAACATGTCTATGTTGAATGTATCCTTATCTTTCTTTATGTGTGAGCAAGATAACGGAGCCACAGAAACAGGTGTCTGGCCCTGTGACCTTGCTCATAAATTAACTAGACCAGCAGGGAAACTCCCTTAGCTTCTCCCTTAAGCCCTGGCCAGGCTCTGGGGGGAACCTAACATGACATGAAAACCAGATATTTCCGCTTAAAACAAAGGTGCCAGCTATTCTGGCTTACTGATTTTTAGGTATATAAGGCTGGACCCGCTCACAGCGACTTTGGAAGCCTCACCTACGGGTGGACGCACCGCGTAGGATTTCCCACTTGCAGGGACAGGCTCTCCAAATCCTCGCTGTAACCGGGGCTGCCCAGCGCCTGCGGGTCTGGATGATGGTAACGTATGCAAGTGGTGATGGATCTTTCTTAATCACTATTCTCTCTCTCAGGCAGTAATGATTTGATGCATTACCCTGTATTTTCCTATTTGTTTAAGCGCGCTACTTTGTCTTTTCTTACTGTATGTTTTCTGTATTATTCTGTTATATTATTTAGTTATTTCTAGTAAATACGCCTGCTCTTTTCACTCTGGTGTCTGAGTGTAATTGGTATCCCTAATCAGCAAAACATAAATTGGTGTCAGAAGTGGGATACGACAAAAAAATGCCGTTATTTAAATTTAAAGGTAATTTGTCAAGTCCACCAGAAATCCCTGGCTGGGAAAATCCTCCCTATAGTTCGCTGGCTCAGGAGTGGGCTAGGGTCGGAGGACCTTCCGAACAATGGGAGAGCTGGCTGAAAGAAGCCGAGCCATTAGATGTTTTAAATTGTATGAAAAAGATACCTATTGAAAAAGGAAAAGAAATTACTAATTCAAATAAAGAGGGATGGGTTTTGTTAACTGCATACAGAAAACAGCACCAGAGTAAAGAGAGGCTACTGTTAGAGCGCTCCCAGATGGAGCGGCAGAGATGTGATTTACAGAGTCAAATAGTGATGTAATGCCAGAATAAGCTGCTTGTTGATAAGCTGGATACTTATCAGACAGTGGCGGAGAAAGCTGCAGTGCGAGTAGCACAATATAAGTACAAGAAAAGGAGAGGGCGAGTGAATCATAAGAAAGTGCATGCCGTAATTGCAGATGCAGGTGTGCAATGGGACCCAGAGAAATGGGATGGTGATATTTGGGATTCTACAGATTCTGATGAGGCTGGTTCCACAGATGAATTTATAGATGCAAAACCTGTGTGGAGGCGAAAGATAGAAGTGGATCCTAATAGTATGCAATCTGTGAGGAAGGATACCATAGAGGATTATACACAGCATGAAGTAAACGATATAATTGAGAGATTTAAGCAGAAACCGGGGGAACCCCTACTCTCTTGGATGGTGCGTTTGCATGATCAGGGAGCTGCAGGGATAACCCTAGATGAAAGAGATGCTAAAAAGTTTTTGATTTTAAGTTCAGATTCATTTGTGCAAGATGCATTTCGAAACAACCATCAGGGTATCCATTTGTTAGCATTGGCTGCTCTGGGATGTGCTACTAAATATCCTACAGAAAATGATTGGCCGGCATCTGACCGTCAGTGGTATACTTTGAGAGATTGTATACAGCGAATGAAAGAGGAAGGGATGAAAGCAGCTATATTTTTAGGAAACACTAACCTTTTGATGTAGTATCCTTTGTCGGTCACTATGAGAAACAGAGTGATTAAAACTGCTCCACCAGCATATAAAAATGTAATTATGACCCTCCTCATTAATGAAACGGGGAACCCCCTCAATGAAGTAATTGAAAAGGTGCAACAATTGCGTGACCTTGGAGAATGGGGCCCCCGAGGGAGTGCAGGGAATCGGGACATTCGAGGCAGCCCCAAGAGCAGTGAAAACAGGATTTCTCGTAAGGAAATGTTTACTGCTTTACTAAAAGATGGTATGTCCCGTGAAAAAATAGATGGAATTTCGACTCCAGAAATGTGGAAAATATATAAACAGAGAGGGTTGAATAAACCCGGCAAAAAGGTGCAATATTCACAGGCCAAGAAGGCAGGGACAACTCAGCCTACGGCGCCACCTCTCGACCCTCAACGGGACCTTCCATCTGCTCACGGAGGGCCCCCCGTGAGTGGATCATCGGTTCCGGGGGCGAAAGAGGATTGGGCACCATTCTCTGACTTGTACCCTTTACAGGAGGCAAGGGAGGTGAGTCAACATTATGATCAGCACAAATGAATTAATGGCCAAGCTCCAGTGCGGTGCGTACGGAAGGACCGACGGCCCCATGTGGAGCTTAAAATTTTCTGGAACAACCGATCCCCACAAACTGTGAATGCTTTAATTGACACTGGAGCGGAGGCCTCTTTAATATTTGGAAATCCAAAGAAGTATAGGGGACAACCTGTAGTTATTACTGGGTTGGGAGGAAAACAAATTGAAGCAGTGCAAACACAAATAGAAATGAAAATAGGGAACCTCCCAAAGCGATTGTATCTGGTAATGATTGTTCCTATTCCTGAATATATAATCGGTATAGACATTTTGAAAGGACTGACTTTAAATCTCTCTGATGGTCAGTATCAATTTGGAATCAGATCCTACATTAGTGCCAGACCTGTTATGGTTGGCAAAGTAAAAATGCCTCCTGTGCAGATCCCTGCTGTAACTAAGTTGGTTACAATGAAGCAGTATAGAATTCCAGGAGGACATGAAGAGATATCACAGACAATTAAAGATTTATTAGATGTAGGAGTTTTAAAACCAACCACCACTGCTTGGAACAATCCGATATGGCCTGTCAAGAAAAGTGATGGATCCTGGAGAATGACGGTGGATTTTAGAGAGTTAAATAAACACACTCCACCGCTCACAGCAGCTGTGCCAGACACTGTCACTTTAATAGAAAGGGTGCAGAAACATCCAGGAACTTGGTACGCTGTAATAGATTTAGCTAATGCATTTTTTACTATCCCAATTGCAGAAGAGCACTGGGACCAGTTTGCTTTCATGTGGCAGGGCCGGCCATACACTTTTACCAGATTACCACAAGGGTGGTTGCACAGCCCCACCATCTGTCATAGAATTATAGCTGAACACTTAGATGAAATACAGCTGCCTCCTCACACAAAATTAAGTCACTACATAGATGATATTTTGATTCAAGGAAATAATGAAGAGGAAGTACAACAAGTTCTTTAATTAATAGTAGATCATATGAAACAAAAGGGGTGGGAAATTAACCCTGAAAAAAATCCAAGGACCGTCTCAGACAGTGAAGTTTCTGGGAATTCAGTGGCATTGCGGGCATCGAGAAATACTGCCTAAAGCCCGACAAAAGATTTTGGATTTTGCTGTACCACAAAATAAAAAAGAAGCTCAAGATTTATTGGGTTATTCGGTTTCTGGAGGCAACATATTCCCCATTTAGGACAAATTTTAACCCCCTTGTATAAGGTGACAAGGAAAAAATATGAATTTGAATGGGGAAATGAACAGCAAGCTGCTTTTGAGTTAGCTAAAGAAGCCATTCAAAAGGCTTTAGATTTATGGCCCCTGCAGGAAGGGGAGGTAGAATTGAATGTGTCAGTAAACAAATCCCATGCTAACTGGAGTCTGTGGCAGAAACAGGGAAAGAAAAAGGTTCCTTTAGGATTTTGGGGCAGAAAGCTGCCAGAGGCAGGAAACAATTATACTCCTTTTGAGAAACAATTATTAGCATGTTATTGGGCATTAGTTGAAACAGAACAGCTCACAATAGGCCATGAAGTGGCTCTCCGTCCTGAGATTCCTATCATGCAATGGGTAAAAAGTTCTCCAAAAACTCATCGACTTGGGCATGCTCAGGAATCAAGCATTATAAAGTGGAAACGGTATATACAAGATAGAGCTAAGGTAGGAGTGGGTGGAATAGCCACCCTCCATGAGCGAGTGGCTACTATTCCCACAAAGGATCAGGAAATAAATTCTGATTTTACAGCTGAACAGGAATCCCCAGTACAGTGGGGAAAGGCTTTGGACCAATTAGAACCCTCTGCAAAGGAACATGCCTGGTTTACTGATGGGTCAGCAAAGTACATAGGAGGGAAAAGGTTTTGGAAAGCAGTAGCCTATCATCCTCATTCAGAAAAATTTTTAGAAACTACAGGAGAAGGAAAAAGCAGTCAGTATGCTGAATTGTATGCAGTGTATATGGCTTTGAGACAAGAAGACCTAGGTGAATGTCATCTATATACTGACTCTTGGTCAGTAGCTAATGGATTAACAACTTGGCTGCCGACGTGGGTAGCAAAGGACTGGAAAATATATTCCAAAGAAGTTTGGGGAAAAGAACTGTGGAAAGATATTTGGGAAATAATACAAAGAACTAAAGTTACTGTGTTTCACGTGGATGCTCATAGTAACACTGACACTCTAGAAAGACTTTACAACTCTGTTACAGACAACCGGGCAAAGATTTCCCAAGCTGGATTGGAATTCCCTCAGAAGGAGGATCATGAAGGATTGGCGAAATGGGCACACCAAAAGTGTGGGCACCTCAGAGAAAAAGCCACTTAGAGGTGGGCTCAAGATCGTGGCATAGTAATGTCACTTGATATGATTAAAACCATAATTGCTCAGTGCCCCGTGTGCCAGCACACTCATAAACGCCCGGTACCACATGTGATAAAGGGACAACTGGGGAGAGGGAAGTTGCCAGGACAAATTTGGCAAATGGATTATGTTGGACCCCTACCCCAAGATCGAGGGTGCAAATACATTTGCACAGCTGTAGATACTTACTCTGGATATTTGATTGCTTATCCCTGTAAGAGAGCCACCCATCATAGTACTATTTGTACTATAGCCCTAATAATTTTATACTGTGGAATTCCACTACAAATTCAAACTGACAATGGCTCTCATTTTCGAAACAAGTTTGTACAGCAATATGCTGAACAACAAAATATTCAATGGGTTTTTCAAATACCGTATTACCCACAAGCTTCTGGATTGATTGAGCGAATGAATGGATTGCTAAAAGAGCAATTGAGAAAATTGGGGGATGGGAACCTATCCCGATGGAGGACCCATCTCACAGATGCATTGCACATTCTCAACAACAGGCCTATTGGGGAGATGGAAACCCCCTTAATGCGTATGACTACACCCAATCTGCAAATAAAACCTTTGACAGTAAATGAGACTTTAACTTACTGGGAAATTGTCCCAGGTGCCCTGGCCCCTTATCGGGCCACTCCAGAAGCTGCAGGGTTAGATCTTTATGCATTAAAATTGACAAAAGTGACCCCGAAACAGATAAGGGTCATAGATACCGGTGTAGGAATTCAGATTCCTACTGGACATTTTGGACTAATAACAGCTCACTCGAGCCTAGCCCTGAAAGGTGTTCAAGTCATGGGAGGGGTGATTGATGCAGATTATCAAGGTGAAATTAAAGTAATCTTGTTGAACAACGGTGATCAAGATTTGACTATTCAACCCCGTGACCGAGTAGCACAATTGTTGATACTACCTGTTTGCAAGCAGGGGTAAAGAAAGGGGATCCACCCCCAGTCACCACAGTCCAAGAAAGAAAGGGGTTTAGATCAACAGATATTAACAATGGAGCCAAAGTATGGGTCCAAAGGCCAAGCGGCCCCCCTGAAGCGGCTGAAGTAATAGCCACGGGGAAGGACAATACCATTCTGATTATGAAACCTGGGCAAGAAAAATGGGAATATGTCCCTGCAACAAAATGTTATTTGCGAGAATAACTAGATGGTATAGAATTTTGTTTTATAGATTCTACACATTGAATCTACCTGTCTACTGCAACGGCCCCTTCGGGAGGGGATATTATCCACGTAACCTGATCTAAGAAACTGATCTTCGAAGAACAGAAGATATAAGGACAATGAAATTGTTGTTGGTATTACTAATTAGATGCTGTTATTGTAATCAAATTGCAAATTGGGAAAACAGGTTCTTGTCCCTCAGAGAAACAATAGCAAAAATATTCGACCTGCGCAACTGTTGGGTCTGTGGGAGCCCAGGCGGATTTGAGGATTGGCTTTGGACAGCCCAACCAGTGTCACTTAGATGGTGGATCAGCACACGAAGCGACGTACACGAAACAACAGGATTTTGGACTGATGACAGCGACCCTTGGCGACTGCATTTTCCCGGAAAAGGTCTTTTCTGTCTCAATCAGACATGAGAACATGGGGTTCAAATGGGGAAAAGTGTTTGTGAATGGACCTTGTCTCTTGGGTTTGATTGTTGGACTCCTAATTGTCCTCCTTATGATTGTTTTAAATATCGGAACAGATGGAATCAAACACATGTTAAACTCACTAATGGTAGCTGGGTAAGATGTTCTTACCACAAGTATAAGCAAGATTTTGAAGGCTGTAAAGCTGTAGGACAGGACAGTTTCTTTGACCACCTATTTCTAAGCTGTCCCAGAGATAACTCTACAAGTAAAACTCATGTTGTCCGAGATTATCAGTGGAAGTGGCAACACCAAAATGGCACCCGAGCTCATTTTAATACATTCTGGTCCAAATCTAACAAAACATCTCGGGGATGCAATTGTAAATGGAAATCCCCTGTGGGAGCCTGGAGATGCACCTATTGTGATTCTTATGGTGCATCAGCTGTGGTCGGAGGACCACTAGGCCCAGGAAACACATTATATTTTGACCCACCAATTGATGATGAAACCTGGGAAGGTCCCTTTGCCAATGGAACTTGAGCTTTAAAGGGACATTATTGGATTTGTGGCCAACATGCTTATCGGAGGCTACCCCCAAATTGGTCAGGAATATGCTATATAGGATACATCCGACCCCTATTCTTTCTACTGTCACAAGATCAGGGAAAGGGGCTTGGAGTCAAAGTATATGATGATTTGGTTAGAGAAAAATGGTCCATTGACACTTCCACAACTAGAGGAAGTGCTCAAAAATGGGGACAGGATGAATGGCCACCTGAAAGAATCATAGAAAATTATGGACCAGCTTCTTGGAATCCTAACGAAATAATTGCAGGTGCCAGGGAACCCATTTATAACTTAAATCGGATAATTCGGTTACAAGCCGTTTTAGAAATAATAACTAATCAAACAGCTATGGCTCTTGACCTTCTGGCTGACCAATCCACTCAAATGAGGAATGCGATTTTTCAGCATCGCATGGTCTTAGATTATCTGTTAGCAGAAGAAGGTGGGGTTTGTGGGAAATTAAATGAATCCAATTGCTGTTTACAAATTGATGACAATGGGAAAGTAGTAAAACAAATAACTCAAGAGATGAGAAAACTAGCTCATATACTGATCCAAACATGGAAAGGCTTGGACCTGGATCCATTCTCATGGCTGCCAGGGGGTCCCTGGATCAAACTCGCCCTTTTCTTTTTCCTTTGTGCTGTCACTAGCCTAGTGTTTATTCCTTGCTTAATCCCGTGTGGTATACAGTTGATTAAGCGCGCAGTAACAGAAATGCAATTTGTAGTTGTACCTGACAAGACATCATCAATTGATGAACGAAAACTAATGTCACTAACCATAGAGATGGTTTGAGAGCCATGATTCACCTATAGGTCAAAGGACCGAATGAAGTGCTAAGGCTTGGACAATAGGCCCAAGCCAGAGTTGACCTATAGATGAATCCTGTACATTTTATAACTGATAACCATTGTGCTAATAGGTATTATACTAAGTTATAGCAAACCAACTATTCTGGTGTAAAAGGTGGGAATACTGAAGCCTGAGCAACAGGCCCCAAGCTGAAGCTGCTAACTCCGTGTGTAGTCATTAGTGAAATATGCATAGAAGATGTAGCTTAAACATCATAAAACATGTCTATGTTGAATGTATCCTTATCTTTCTTTATGTGTGAGCAAGATAACGGAGCCACAGAAACAGGTGTCTGGCCCTGTGACCTTGCTCATAAATTAACTAGACCAGCAGGGAAACTCCCTTAGCTTCTCCCTTAAGCCCTGGCCAGGCTCTGGGGGGAACCTAACATGACATGAAAACCAGATATTTCCGCTTAAAACAAAGGTGCCAGCTATTCTGGCTTACTGATTTTTAGGTATATAAGGCTGGACCCACTCACAGCGACTTTGGAAGCCTCACCTACGGGTGGACGCACCGCGTAGGATTTCCCACTTGCAGGGAAAGGTTCTCCAAATCCTCGCTGTAACCGGGGCTGCCCAGCGACTGCGGATCTGGATGATGGTAACGTATGCAAGTGGTGATGGATCTTTCTTAATCACTATTCTCTCTCTCAGGTAGTAATGATTTGATGCATTACCCTGTATTTTCCTATTTGTTTAAGTGCACTATTCTGTCTTTTCTTACTGTATGTTTTCTGTATTATTCTGTTATATTATTTAGTTATTTCTAGTAAATACGCCTGCTCTTTTCACTCTGGTGTCTGAGTGTAATTGGTATCCCTAATCAGCAAAACAGTGTGTTAGGTGCAGTTGTTCTGGTATTATTTGTATTGTTTGATAAGGAACATTTGCAATGCTGGCCAATTTGCTTGCGTGGTGGGGCTGGATTAATCCTTATATCCACTGTGTGTTCCCAGTGCTGGTGTTTGTTGTCGGTGGAAAATGTGTCAAGGGTCTTGTTTTGCTGTATTGGCTACAAACTGCTTGTAATATGCTGGCATCACTGCTTGTGGGGGTGAACCGGTACCTGTTTACTGCCTGGGCTTTTGTTAGGGGTCTCACCCCCTCTATGGGTGAGCCAGGGGAAGAGATCCTCTCGGATTTTCAGAGTTTCAGCTATCCCTGGAGCACCCAGGCCAGTGTGTTTGCGGCTCTGTGCTTTCTAAATGTCTGCCAGATCTTGTTTTGGGCCATGCGGTACTTCTCCAATAATGGCACCACCCGGAAACCTGCCCCGAGGGCAGAGAGTTATGAATGGCAAGGTGTGTGGGAAAGGATGGGCAAGTACCTGAGTCAGTGGTCACCCCCAATGCTTTGGGATTTCACTCCTGAACAAATGCAGAGTCCTGATAAACTGATGGAGTGTTTGGAAAAGGTGTGTTGCCAATCTGACAAACCCTGGGAGACACAACTCGCTGTGATGTGCTGGAGGCTTGCCCATGCTAGAGCTCCAGTATGAGCTGGAGTCGAAGGCAGCCAAGTGGTATGCCACAATTGACATCGCTAACGCGTTCTTCTCCATTCCAATACCACCAGAGTGCAGGCCACAGTTTGCGTTCACTTGGAGGGGTATCCAGTACACCTGGAATCGATTGCCCCAGGGGTGGAAACACAGCTCCACCATTTGCCATAGACTGGTCCATGCTGCACTGGAGAAAGGTGGGGCTCCAGAACACCTGCAGTTCATTGATGATATCATTGTATGGGGGGACACAGCTGAGGAAGTCTTTGAGAAAGGAAAGAAGGTAATTGAAATCCTCCTGAAGGCTGGTTTTGCCATCAAGCAACAGAAAGTTAAGGGGCCTGGAAGGGAGATTCAATTCCTAGGAATAAAATGGCAAGATGGGCGTCGCCACATCCCAATGGAGGTGATAAACAAGATAACAGCCATGGCCCCACCAACCACCAAAAAGGAGACTCAGTCGTTCCTGGGCACTGTGGGGTTCTGGAGGATGCACATCCCAAACTACAGCCTGATTGTGAGCCCTCTCTACCACGTAACCCGCAAGAAGAATGATTTTAAATGGGGCCCAGAGCAACAACAAGCCTTTGAACAAATTAAGCAGGAGATTACCCAGGCAGTGGCTCTCGGGCCAGTCCGGACAGGGCAGGAGATTAAGAACGTGCTCTACACTGCAGCCAGGGAGAATAGCCCTTCCTGGAGCCTTTGGCAGAGAGCAGATGGGGAATCCCGAGGCCGACCTCTAGGCTTTTGGAGCTGGGGATACAAAGGCTCTGAAGCTAACTACACACTGACTGAGAAGGAGATACTGGCAGCATACGAAGGAGTTCGAGCTGCCTCAGAAGTGGTCGGCACTGAGACACAGCTCCTCCTGGCACCCCGACTGCCGGTGCTGGGATGGATGTTCAAAGGAAAGGCTCCCTCCACACATCATGCAACAGATGCCACGTGGAGTAAATGGGTTGCGTTGATAACACAACGGGCCCGAATAGGGAACCTCGACCCCCCAGGATTAGTGGAAATGATCATAAACTGGCCATAGAGCAAAGATGCTGGGATGTCACCAGAACAAGAGGTGAAACGTGCTGAGGAGGCCCCACCATATAACGAGCTGCCAGAGGAAGAGAAGCGATATGCCCTGTTCACTGTTGGGTCTTGCCGCATTGTGGGAAAACATCGACGATGGAAGGCTGCGGTGTGGCATCCCACACGAGAAACCACTGAAGCTGTTGAGGGACAGGGTGAATCGAGCCAGTTCGCAGAGGTGAAAGCCACCCAATTGGCTTTGGAGATTGCTGAGCGAGAAAAGTGGCCGAGGCTCTATCTCTACACTGACTCGTGGGTGATGGCAAGTGCCCTGTGGATGTGGTTGCAGCAATGGAAACAGAACAACTGGCAACATAAGGGCAGACCCATCTGGGTCGCTGAAGTATGGCAGGGTATTGCAGCCCGGGTGGAGAACCTCGTTGTGAAGGTGCGCCATGTGGACGCCCATATACCCAAGAGTCGAGCCACTGATGAACATCAACACAACCAGCAGGCGGACCAAGCTGCTAAGATCGAGGTGGCTCAGGTGGACTTGGACTGGCAGCATAAAGGTGAACTGTTCATAGCCCGGTGGGCCCATGAGACCTCGGGCCACCAAGGCAGAGATGCAACATACAGGTGGGCTCGAGATCGAGGGGTGGACCTCACCATTGACACCATCGCAGAGATCATCCATGGATGTGAGACGTGTGCTGCGATCAAACAAGCCAAACGGGTGAAGCCCCAGCGGAATGAAGATTGATGGCTGAAATATAAATATGGAGAGGCCTGGCAGATCGACTACATCACACTGCCACAGACCCGCCAAGGCAAGCGCCACGTGCTCGCAATGGTGGAAGCAACCACTGGATAACTCAAAACTTATCCAGTGTCCCACGCCACCGCCCGGAACACCATCCTGGGCCTTGAAGAGCGAGTCCTGTGGCGACACGGCACCCCAGAGAGGATTGAGTCGGACAACGGGACTCACTTCCGAAATAACCTCATAGATGCCTGGGCAGAAGAACATGGCATCGAGTGGGTCTACCACATCCCCTACCATGCACCAGCCTCTGGGAAGATCGAGCGCTACAATGGACTGTTAAAAACTACATTGAGAGCAATGGGGGGTGGAACCTTCAAACACTGGGACACACATCTGACAAAGGCCACTTGGTTAGTGAACACAAGAGGATCTGCCAATCGAGCTGGCCCGGCTCAGTCAAAACTTCCACGTGTTGTGGACTGGGATAGAGTCCCTGTGGTGCGCATGAGGGATCTGCTGGGAAAAATGGTCTGGGTTAGTCCTGCTCCGGGCAAAGGCAAACCCATCCACGGGGTTGTTTTTGCTCAAGGACCTGGGTGCACCTGGTGGGTGATGCAGAAGGATGGAGAGGTCCGATGCGTGCCACAAGGGGACTTGATTGTGGGTGAAAACACACTGTGAGTTATACTGTGCTTTTGTTAATTTTTCTTTGTCAATGCTAATTGCTAGATGGCAGTTGGACGTGATGCAGATGGTATAGAATAAAGGGGTGGATTATGTCCTGGTTTAGCCAGGATAGGGTTAAGTTTCCCCAGCAGTGGGGGGGAAACTCTAGCCGGGTCATTCGATACCATGCTGATGTCATGTCCGGGCGCCAAAGCGCGGGAGCGTGGGAGAATCGGTGAACGCGTGTCTTATGCCATCTCTCTGCTCTCACTGCTGTATCAGTACATATTTTGCTCTGTTCATTGTTATTACTGTTACTGTTATTGTTATTGTTGTTGTTTGTTGTGTTGCAGTTGCACTGTTGTATTAAACCTCTCCTTATCTCAGCCCTGGGGTTTGTATTTCACTCCCTTTGTTGGGGAGGGGCAGCGGCCACGTGGTCTCAGACCCCGGCAGGGACTAAACCACCACAATAAGATAGCAGGATTTGGAAAAGGTGATACCAAAATAATCCTGCTTGTAGAGCTCGGACTCCAATCTGGCTTGGCATCCTTGGCGTTCAAGGGATGCTCCTACCTACAGTTCAGCCAGCACACAGAAAAAGCATCCTTCACTGCCAGTCTCATGGAGCTCTGGTTTCCAGAAAAGTGTGAAATCGACATTTGGATTTGAAAGCCCTATTCCAAAGCACCTGCAATTCGTCTCTGCAATTTTCATTGACTGAGACCCTTAAAGGGAGGGAGCTAAGCACAGCCTGCAGGTACACAATGCCTGACAGCCAGTGTTAACAAAGACATACTTAGCTTGCCTGAAGAAACAAACAATCACAGAATTGATAACTATTTCATGACTGAGCTGTAAGATGTTGTTTTAAAAAGATGCTGTCAGAAGAAAGATACAAACAAAACAACACATATTATTGAAGGGAAGTTGCTATTATCTGGGCTATTAGCAAATGGAAAAAACTTAAAGTAGAAACTGTTAGACTGTTAAATCACTTTTCAACATTACCTCTTTTCTCTTAAATTGGAACAGAGAAAATGGACTAATCAATTTTCTGTCCTAGTCCTAGCACAATTTCTTAGCAGTGCCTGAAACAGTGTGGTTTTGGACTGTATACTCAGAGTTTACAAACTAGACAGACATGATTTCAACAGAGAAAAGGGGTTGTAATAGACAGGGAAAGTTTAGAAGAATGTTGACAACAACATCAGACTCAGTTCCATCGTTTCTGGGGATAATTTAAACTTTCCTATAATTTATAGTTATTTTTTATTTTCCAGTTCCATTTAGAGTGTCCAAAAATTATCAGGACTCTCCTGTGTTCAACACTGTTCCCAGAAGAAAACATATTCCCTCCCATTCACTAGCATATAGCTAGACAAGATAGCTAATGAATTTGTGAAACCAAATACCACCCCTCTCCCTAACTCCTCCTTTTCATAAAGTTCTCATGTCCCACTCAGGGCTCCTAAAGCAACTCTGTGGCACAGACAAAACCTAGCTCCTGATTCCTATTACTTTAGCTAAAATCTCATTGCTTATGCTCTCAGTCAGCTTTAACATCTGTAGACCCTTTGAATGTAATGGACTATATAAGGGAAATGAAAGAGGAAGAGGTAACATGGCATTTGGGGCACAAAGAGGACAAAAACATAAATTAAAATAAGGATTTTGAATTTTATTGACTTTAAAAATAAAAAGTTTTGAAGTGCCTCTACTGAACTTAAGTTTGTGTAAAATCATGAGTGTTTGAAGCACAGATAAGCACTTTAAATGCAAGCCAAAGGAAAGCAATATACCCTTAGTACTATTTCCATTTAAACTGCTTAGCCACACACTTGCAGACATGAAACAATTCCACCGAGGTCTTCCTGCACTCAGGAAATTCTTCTTGGGTCACTGACTATCATTTAAGGGGCACATCTCTGCCCAGTGTCCAGTGTGAATTTTTCAAATTAGCCTTCAGTTTCTGCCTCTGCAGTACACACAATTCTGCTCAAAACCCCTGAGCTTTTCAGAAAGGCCCTTATACCCATTTAACAATCATAAAACAACACAAGAATATATATTTACTATGTTTAACATGCTGTGCAACCATGTACACAGGCCCTATAAAAGTGAGGCACCAGCTCCCTTGAAGGCTCTTTGTTAGGCTTGCACGCCTTTCCAAGAAACCTGCTATGATTCAGCCCAAGTGACAGGGGCCTGGTGCAGAAATCACTGTAATGTCATGGCCTCTATTATATCCAGAAGGTCAGGAGAAATTATGCCTTCTGTCCTCAAAAGCCTCTGAGTCCTTAATATTGAGATAGGCAAGGGAGAGCCTTCTGCAACGGTTGGTTCAGATTAACATCCTAACAGCATGATAGTTTTGGCTTAACCCCAAAGCTATGTCAGCTGTTTCTACTGTCCAGAGACCTTTGTGTACCAGGGATATGAAAGTCCTCCCAACATCAGAGGCATCTATTACAGAGTCCACCTCACCATCCTTCCTTGAAACTCACCTTTGCTGTGACACTTCCAAACCACTCAACACCCATGAGGCAGCTGGTGTGCTATCACTGCAACTTTCCAACCAAATCATAATCCACTCTATATTACCTTGCTCTCCCTCAATCTGTTTGCTGTGGCCTCTCTCAGGCGTTTATATCTCTGAGCAGTTCCAGTCAAGGACCATCTTTTCATTTTGCATGCAGTAAGCACTAAGTACTCCAGGTCTTTTACCTTCAAATAGGACCTCCCCCTCTCGTGGCAATGCACGCTATAATAAATCACCACCAACAGTCCTGAGGACTGGCTCAACTGTGGAGTGGGACTGTAGTAGCCCATGTCAGCCTCAAACCCCTTCAGGTTATCCCTTCCTCACTTGTTGCTCACAGCACAGCAGAGATGCTGCAGTGACACCAGAGCAGTTTCATGGGCATCCCCCAACCAGACACACACCTTGCAGACACAGACAGAAAACCGTCCCTCCTCCTGCACCATGCCTTTGTCCTTGGTCCCTTTGGATGCCACTTCCATCAGCTCAGCCTGGTTGGGACCAGAATCCTTGGGTCTGTGCCAGGAGTGAGTCGAAAAATCCATCAAGTTATTAATGTGGTCTAAAAATAACTACATGTATTTCCCCCCAAAAAAACAACAGCAGCAAGAAAACCCACTACTTCCTTATTTCACTGCCCGATATCTGATAACCTGCAGTACTAGCTTAAGTCCCCATTTTTCTTCTTCCTTTAATTAAAACAAAACAACCCTCTTTGGTCATCCACGATTTAAAAAAAAAAAAAAAAGAAAAAAATAGTTGGGAAATTACATTGGGGAGGTTATTTTATCCTGTTCCAGTACACTTAAACCTTCATTTTCTCTGGAGAAATAAATTAAATAAGATATAATTCTCTTTGCTTTAGAAAGATCAAGTGATGGCTTAAATCAGACCTTAAGAGGGCACCATCTTCCCCCAAAGATTGACATAGCGCTTAGGGATATGGTGTAGTTGAGAACTGTCAATGTTAGGTTAATGGTTGGACTAGGTGATCTTCAAGGTGATCTTTTCCAACCTAGATGATTCTGTGATTCTGTGATTCTGTGAACTGGTATCCTCTCCTGCTCTACCTCAGGCCAGCTCTGTCTACTGCAGAACAGATAATACCTTTCTCCACTACTTCACTTGCCTGCTTTGATCCTAACCTCTCCAGAGCAGGATACAGCTCCTGCATATATGTACTGTATCTACCTCAGCAGATCTACCTCCATGAAAAAGTTTGGTGTTCCTAGATTTTTGCTGGTGTCCCATGCAGGGATTACCACTGTTAAACTCAAGGCATTGTAAGATACTGAATGGATTGCAATGGGATCTAATTCGACTCTCTGGGAAGCCCTGTCTATTTACTCATTGCCCTTGAATATTGTGCACACAGAGGCCCAGATTTAGGAAAAAGTGGTAAGTACATGAGTAAATCTTTCCCTCTTCAGGACAACATTTAAGCACATCCTTAGCTATGCATACAGCACATGTTTCAGTGTTGTGCAAAATAGGATTGATTTCCCAAACTAGTGCTGTAATTTATAGGCAGGACTATGCTGTCCGTATAATTCTGATTTTCTTTTTTCTCCTAAATCCTTTGTTTTACTGTCACTGTGTGTACAAGGAAAGGCTTGCAAAGCAACCTTAAAAATATATAGGGTCTCTTTCCTGTACTTTCCAGTTTCAGTCTCATGATTTTTAAACCAGCCTGGTGATCTTGAGTTCCCTGACACCATTCTTGCTTTCCAAGCCTGGGCTTCAAACATGCTGCCTGGCAAACAAAGTACCAGTCCAGGTTTCATGGCAGAGCTGCCAGCGAGTCATTCAGTAGCACACTTCTATCAGCCACAAACCAGCTGTCCCAGACTGTAAGGGAGTGTGCTGGGCTGCTGAAACTCTTCTCCTGAGCAGGCATAAAATTGAGTCATGTTCACTTGAGGCTAGGAGTACTGCAGGGTCTTTTTCACAAGCATGCCCCAGTGATCAGGAATAAATTCTTTCCTTTCAGTCTATCCCTCTGGTTTCTATTCACAGGGTCATGACTGTATAAATATTCTAGGGACCTGGGACTTGGGGGCTGAGGTAAGGAGGAGGAAGCCGAAGAAAATACATTTTAACTAGCAAGGACAGTTGCTTCTCCTCTTTCTATCACCTTGTGGGCTTTTGCAATAGAAGAGATATTTTATTTGTATTTAATAAAGCACAGCGGTAGAGCTGTTCATGAATCAAGCCACATCATGCATGGAGCTAAAAAAAATATAAATTGGGATTTTCAAGCTCACTAGCGTTATTAATCTGGATCAAAGCCTGCAGTAGGATTTAATATATTAAGTGAAATTGCAGGCTTTTGCCCCTGTCTTTTCACTAAGACAACAACATACATACACCATATTAGATTCCATTTTTTGTACATTTCAGATAAGGAGTGGATTAAATAATGAATGAGATTCCCATTAGCTTGAAATTTTGATTATTTCAGGCAACCTCCTCCTACCCCCCTCCTTTTTTTTAATCAAAATGACTTCACGCTGGAATATTTTTGCATTGATTTGAAGGGATTTTTTTAAGTGCTCATTAAATTTGCATTTACACATCTGATAATACTTTTTTTTTTTTGTCCCAGACACTGAACACTGCATTAAAAAAAAAAAAAAAAGTAAAGAGAAACCCACCCTGCTTTCATCTTGAGTTGTGTGAAATATTTCTCTGGCAGAGTGTGTAAAGATCAGATCTTTGGGATTCCCCACTACTTGACAAAGTCAAGTGAAAGACTCCATTGTGGCTTTGGTGGGCATCAGATGAGGGTCACTGTAATTGGTATGAGAGACAGAAGACGCCAGTGCTTCCCATCCTACGTACTCCTACCAGACTTGTATGGGATTGTCCCTTGCAAAGCACATTATGGTTTTCTCACCAGAATAGTAGCATTCTCACCTCAGGTCCCAAGTCCTCAACTACTGGCTTTCCCCCACCCTACTGTGAAGACGCCTTTCCTTGGGCTGGTGTTGGAAAATTTCTGTTAAGTTCAGCAAACACTAATATAGAGCTGTGTAGTGAATTGATCCCAGGCTGGAAAGCAGAGATGCTGGCTTCAGTTTATTTACCAAATGAATGGCAAGTTTTCCAATGTTATTCTGAATATAAAACCCTCCCATAAGAAGACAGCCACATCTTGTGCTTGAGCTGCCTAGGAGATGCTGTTTGTCTTTAGAAATGTCAACAATAGATGACCAACAGCTAGCTTATGTAACACTTGATGAGGCAACATGTTCAAGGTCTAGCCAAGCTACTGCTAGAGTACCAAAGCCAGTTACGCTTAGACAAGGACTTTTACCCATCTCTACTTCACATATCGGAGGGAGAACTTCCCCTTTTCTGCACTAAGCCTTTTCTCAAATAGCAAGACAGGGTAGAAAGCAATCCTTCCCTATTGCCTAGAAACATTGGATGCAGGAATCAGCTTGCCACCATTTTCCCCTTCTCACTATCAAAATGCTATATAAATATTTATCATTGCTATTTTACCCTTAACAAAATTCTCCTGACATTCAGCTGAAAATTTCCTTTGCTTAATTTCCTACTACAACTTCTAGTAAATCACACTTTGTAGCATCATAAGCAGTTAATCTCCTGCCTTGGAATTTACATCCTTGCAAATATATGGAGATAAATATCACATTCCCTTCCTTCCCTCCCCTCAGTCATCGCTTAGCCAAGCTATGTGTATTTGGTTCTTTTAGTGTCTCCTTGTAAGTCAACTCACAGGCCCTCCATCATTTTTGTGGCTCTTGTCTGAACTCCCTCCAATTTGCCCATATCTTACTGGTGAGAAGATGACAAAATGGAAAAAATGAGATGAGCCACTTTCTGCTATATGTATCGTAAACTTGCTACTGACACTGTGCAAGGATCCCTCCATAGCTCATGGGGCAGGTATCCTGGAGTCTGGTTCCTCCAACATGATATTCACCTGACAGGAAATGGCACTCTGAAACTTCATGTGAAAATAAAGATATCCTAGCTTTATATCAGTCATGGATTATTTTTTCCCCGCCCATTACTTTTTTTCTGTTTTCAGCCACAAAAAAAAGTGTCTGGAAAAAAGTGTTTTCTATGTTTATAATCAAAATCTGAAACCACTGATGTAACAGAGATCATATTTTCATCAGTATCTTACTCTATCAAAAAATGTGATCTAGTGTTAGGAATAGGAACTAATGAGCATGATGTTTTAGGGATCAACCAGACCTAGGCTCTGTTCCTCCCTTCTCCCCTTAAATTCCCTTTTGGTCTAGGACCATGCAACTTGGTGACAAAGGAAAAGGACCTGAGTGACTGCATTTCTCTGCATTTTAGGGAGTTGGAGGCTTGGTTCACTAGAGCAGATAAAGCACCAAGATCCCCAGCCAGGCGTGCAAATCCTTTCTTAGTTGTTGGGATATACTGGCTTCTCTCTGTCTGCTTAAAGAACAAATGCAGTCAGCACAGTAATGACCTACCACCCAACACATAATTGTGTATTTTTACCATTGCAACGTCCTCAAAATATTCCTTTTGAATCAGAAAATGTCTTTGCTGGGTGCTGTATAGGGAAAGCACAGAACAAACAGCCAACTGCCATGCCATACACTCAAACTCTATTTCAGCTCAGTGCTAATAAATGGCAGAGGTGTACAAAAGGACAGTTTTATTCAGCTTGAAAATCAGTGATTTCCGCATGGTGCCAGCTGACTACAGTTACTGGAGTCTTATTTACAGCAGTATGAGAGCTCTTTAATTGTGCAGGAAATAAACCACCAAAAGACTCCTCCCTTCTATCCCTTTTTTGCAGAAGAAAGATTTAGTTTAAAAATCTGTCCTCTAACAGATCCTTTGCACTTTTATTTTTCCACCAAAAGATATACTGGTTATTTACAAACACAATTAAATGTGGAGAGGAAGGACTGTAAATTGCAGGGACTCAAGAGGAAGGTCTACCAGCCAGGCCCAAATTTAAAAGTTGGATTCAGTGAGTATAAAGTGTGGCAGTTTTCATGCACTATAGTGCACAACCACTTTGCAGAAATGGAGAGAACAGGATGAAAAGCATGAAAAGTTGGGGAAAGTCAAGACACCTAGGTTCTTTTCATGTCTCAGTCACTGTGTGATAATATTAGGTCATTTACCATCTTTGGGACTCAGCTGTTCTGGACCTAAAAAGCCAGATCTTCCCTCCATAGAATTTTTGGGAGGTAAATCACATGCATTAGAGAGGGTAGTGATACTGATTTGTTATTAATTTGAGCTGATCTTAATGATTTTTGATGATTTGATTTAAATAAGGAATGATTTAGAGTAACTATATAACCAGTTTTATACTGCTACAAAGTTCTTTTTTTAAAGTCCCAGGCTGAGGCCATGTAGGGTAGTGATAATCATTAACTAGATTTCTATACAAAGAATAAGACTTGTGATGAGGTACCATTGTTAGACTGTCCGGTAAGGACAATTTATTGCCTATAGACCAGGTGCTGTAAAAGTTACATTGTGAAAGAGCCTTGAAGCATGTTAAAATTGCAATGTGAGCCAAAAATCCTTGGGTCAAGGGCATTGGAGGGTCTTTCTTTTAGGTCAGTAGTCCGTGGTGGTCGCAAAAGCAGCCCCCCGACTCATTTCAGGACTCAAGTGCGCATGACCGGAAAGGGGTGGGAATATGAAAATGAGTTACAGGAGTTAACATGTTTATGTATGAGAACTTGATTAATATGTATAATTGTATCCAATATAATCAGCATGTTACACGAGTTAGGTGTGCGGTGTTGGTGAGATGACTCCCCTATGCACCCGGCCGTTAATAAAGGAGTGTCTGCTTATCTACATCACATTGGTGTCGATAAGTTCTTTTATCCCATTTTGGTGACAGTAGGATGAAAGGAAAATGAATGACCTGTGTTTCCCTGCCTCTCTCTCTCTCCCTCCTTGGCCCAGATGGGGACTTTGTAGGGGTTCTGATGCATTCAGAAACACATGCCACAGAACAAGGAGAGGGTTTATTTCTGCAGCTGGGTTAAATTTCCCACTGATAGGAATGGCCAAGTCCCTTTTGGGGTCTGCATGTTTCTGCCCTCTTCCAGTGTGTCATTGTGGACTTACACCCACAGTTCACACTACTCTTTAGATCAGAAGTTCCCACACATTTCTACTGATGTCCTCCATAGCTGTGGTTCCAAAAACTGTCATTTGGGAACTGCTGCTCCAGCATTTGGGTCGTGGTGGATAAAAGCCTCCATACTACAACAGCCAGCGGAGAAGCCCACTATGCACTGTGCCCTCTTGAGTCCCAGGGCTCACTCCACTAATGGGCACTGCCCAGTCCTCTCAGGGCAGGCCAACTGTCAAAAACAAACGTGGCATGATTTGGAAATAAAACCCAGAGCAATTGGGTTAACATCTGTTAGCCTGAGCCAGAGAGACTGTGAGTCTGAGCAAGGCATTCCTGAGGTGGCAGCTGTGGTAGCTTCTTAAGGAAAGCTCAGCAGCATCATCATCAGTTTGGAAATCCAAATCTTCTGACGGATCCTCTCATAGGCTGCTGGATTCTAATTATCCATCAGTTAGCTACATCTGGTCCTGTCTTGCAGCTGAACAGACACTCTTTCAAGATCCCTTCCAACTAGTGCACTGTACTAGGATTTTCTTGATAATGATTATCTGTGATGTAAAGCTGATATACAGAGCAAGAAGGGATGGACAGACAGAAAAAACTGATTCTGAGTGAGAGCTGGGAAAAAGGTCAGTGAGAGCAACAAGGTGAGGGGAAGCTCTGTTCTCTTCCAGATTTTGAGCAAACAGCTTCCCTGTATTTCTTCTTTTTCATGCAGAAAAAAAGAGACCCATCTGTAAAAACTCAAAGGCAGCAGAACTCTTTTGTAAGAACTCAGGAAATGAGTGATAAATAGGGCTTAAAAGCAAAGGAGCTGAGCTGGCAACTACTAACAGATTGTTCAAAAACTGCTATTCACCCAAAAGAAAGGGATGGGAGGAGGGTGGGAGTGGGTGAAGAGGGAATCCACTGAAAAGAAGACAAATAAATAAAAGTAACTTTCATCCGCTTTCATTTTGTCTTCATGATAAGCTCCTGTTTCAAACTCCAGTGTCCCACACTACTGGATTGTTTTTCACTTTAACCCCAGAAAAAGTACTGTTGTCAAAATCCCCCCTGCCCCAGCACCACAGCCTTGCTGGAATGTCCCGCTTGCCATGGACAAGATGTGTTTGAATCTAAGACTGGGACAAGAAAAAACATGGCTCCTCTGACATGTTGTGGCAGAGCTCTGGGCAGCCCCCTCTGTGCCTGGACCCCTTGCTGTCCCTCTGCACATGTCCCAGCAGCTACATCAAGGTGCCTTGGGTGGTATCTGGGGAAAGCAAGGAAAGACCAGGGAGCTGGAAGAGCCTTACTCTCTACTGTTCTCTTCCCCCACCACCTCCATGGGCAGCTGTGGAAGAAAAGATATCTTACTGACTGATCAGCCATCCCAGGGTAAAGCAGTTATCCAGATTCCAGAACCTTAATAGAGAGAATCATCTCTCCTGCTCCTGCCTGCAAGGCCAGAGCGCACTTCTTGTGCCTTGGATGCTGAAACCAGAGAGAACACTAGGTCCATTGCAGCCAAGCAGGAGTTGATCCTCAGGAGAGAAATGGAGATAAGCCAGGCTCTATTCTTCCTCTCAGACATCTGACCAACACAGTCCCTCATAGCAAGTATATCTATCTGTCCTAGAAAGAAGGAAAAACTATTCATATTAGGTCTTACAATCCATGCTGTCTGGTACAGGGTTTACCATTCTTTCTTCATCTTGTCCAGGCAATATCTGCACTTTTCACACCAGCACTGTGTTCTGAAGGGTAGGATTAAGTATGCTGCGCCACAGGAACAAAAGTCATCCTGACTACAAACAGTACCTGGGAAAGCTGTGGGCTGGGATCATCAGATTTCAAGTTCAAAGCTTATAGAGAGCTGTGACCACCATCCTGCACAAAGGTGACACAATGGGCAGAACCTTTCGTTTGAGTGATGCAAAGCCTCTCAGGATACCCCTGATCAGTTACTTGGTAGTTACTTGGTAGTACACTTTTGCAGGTCCTGCAGGGACCCTGCTTGCTGGCTCCCTGGTGGAAAGTTGTCCTGCTTTTATGAAGTGTGAAAGCAGCTTCTTTTCCTGCACACTTCTCTATTATTTGAAGCTTACCCCCCAGGAAAATGCAGAGCTTTTCACATCAGACCCAAAGGAAAGTATGTGTCCTGTATTTGGCCAGTATAGAGTTAACTTTCCTTGGGCTGAGAGGGAGCACAGCTAGAGGGCCAGGCCCGGATAGGTCATTGGAGTATTCCATATCATGTGACGTCATGCTCAGTATATAGGCGGACACGTGCTCGCTCACGCCCCGTTTTTGGTTTAGGTTTCCGGGTCGATGTGGTGGGATTTCTGGTGTGGTCAGGATCGCTGCTGGGGGGGCAGGCTGCGTACCGGTCGCCAGTCAGTAAGCCACAGCTGCATTTTACCCATTTGGACTTACTACTGTTATTGTTGTTTTGTTACTATTAGTAAATTTTTTTTATTCAACCTATGAATTTCTTTTGGTTTTTGTCCCTCCCCTATTTCACCAGGGAGGGGGTGGGAAGTAAACAGCTGGCCACGTGGTGATTGGCTACTGAAGTGCTAAACCGTGGACAATAGGCCCAAGCCAGAGTTGACCTATAGATGAATCCTATACATTTTATAACTGATAACCATTATGCTAATAGGTATTATACTAAGTTATAGCAAACCAACTATTCTGATGTAAAAGGTGGGAATACTGAAGCCTGAGCAACAGGCCCTGAACTGAAACTGCTAACTCTGTGTGTAGTCATTAGTGAAATATGCATAGAAGATGTAGCTTAAACATCATAAAACATGTCTATCTTCAATGTATCCTTCTTTGTGTGTGTGAGCAAGATAACAGGGCCACAGAGACAGTTGTCTGGCCCTGTGACCTGGTGTGTGACCTTGCTCATAAATCAACTAAATAAGCAGGGAAACCTCCCTTAGCTTCTCCTTTGAGCCCTGGCCAGGCTCTGGGAAAATCTAATGTGAGACTCACTCCAGATGTTTCCACTTAAAACAAAGGTGCCAGCTATTCTGGCTTGCTGATTTTTGGTATATAAGTCTGGACCCGCTCACAGCGACTTTGGAAGCCTCACCTATGGGTGGACGCACCGCGTAGGATTTCCCACTTGCCGGGACAGGCTCTCCAAATCCTCGCTGTATCCGGGGCTCCCCAGCGACTGTGGATCTGGATGATGGTAACGTATGCAAGTGGTGATGGATCTTTCTTAATCACTGTTCTCTCTCTCTCTCAGGTAGTAATGATCTGATGCATTACCCTGTATTTTCCTATTTGTTTAAGCGCGCTACTCTGTCTTTCCTTACTGTATGTTTTCTATATTATTCTGTTATATTATTTAGTTATTTCTAGTAAAATACGCCTGCTCTTTTCACTCTGGTGTCTGAGTTTAATTGGCATCCCTACTCAGCAAAACAGCTACTGGCCGAATTCAAACCACGACAGTCTTTTGGCACCCAACGTGGGGCCTGAGGTTTGAGATAACGGCAGAACGGGTAATAATTTGATTGCTTGGCTCCTTAAGATTTTATCATCACATCTGCAATATGTATTTTCCATGCTGTTGCTGACAGCCCATGAGAGTTGGGTTAAGATTTTGTTTTTCCTGTACTATATAATGCTGATCTATGATAGGGTGCAGTCATCTGCCCTAGGGCTATTTACAATTGTGTTTGAGAATTTCAGGAATTTCAAATATCTTTGGAATGTTGACATTAACATGGTCATCTTACTGCTAGGAACCAGTGTCTTCCTGCATGTGGTTCAGGTTTTGTTCAGGGTTAAGCAACTATTTAAGAGTATCACCTGGAAATCTACCCCAAGGTTGGAGAATTATGAGTGGCTGGGGGTGTGGAGTAGCATGGGCAAGTACCTAGAACAGTGGGCACCTCCGGTGTATTGGAACTTCACTCCTGCACAGAATCCTGAAGAACTAGTGGAATATTTGGAAAAAGTATGTTGTCACCCGGGTAATTCCAGAGAGGCACAGCTCACTGCAACATGCTGGGGCCTAGCTCACGCTTACCGAGTGCTATTAAACACTGTTCAGCACCCTCAAAAGGAAGAGAAGGGCTCTGGATCTGGTAACAAAGTAATAGAAACTGCAGCCACTACAAGCCCAAGGACAGGTGCTGCAGGTGAACCAGGGGACCAACCCATGATGGTGTCAGTTGCTCCCATACAGAAGAAGAAATATACAAGAAAATCCCCTCACAGTGTACAGGGTGATGACAAACCAGGCCCATCACAAGAACAAGAGGAGGAGGCAGAGCCAGTGATAGTCACCTGATCCTTATCCCTGAGTTAGTTGCGAGACATGTGAAAAGATTTCAGGCACCATCCAGGTGAGCAACTCCTGGCTGCTCCGATGCTGGGATAGTGGGTCCAGTAGCATGGAATTAGAGGGTAGGGAGGCCAGGCAGCTGGGATCCCTGTCTAGGGAAGGGGGCATTGACAAAATTATTGGAAAGAAGACACAAAATCTCAGTCTCTGGAGGCGACTCCTGTCAAGTGTGAGGGAGAGGTATCCCTTCAAGGAAGATTTTGTATGTCATCCAACTAAGTGGACCACTATGGAGAGAGGTATCCAATACTTGAGGGAGCTAGCCATGAGGGAGGTGGTTTACTATGACCCAGATAATGCACGGCAACCCACAGATCTGGATAAAGTCCAATGCACCCGGCCCATGTGGAGGAAGTTTGTACGGAGCACACCATCATCATATGCCAATGCATTAGCAGTAATGGACTGGAGAGACGAAGATGGACCAACAGTGGATGAACTCGCTTGCCGACTATGACAATATGAAGAAAGTCTCTCTTCCTTCCTCATCGTGGCTGTGGAGAAAGTATCTCAAGAATTCCAGCAATTTAAAGAGGATATGTCCTACTTGCTAGTTGCATGGAGTAGGATCTCATCTGATATAGAAATGTTAAGAAATTAAGCACATAACTAAAGAATGGTTAGCCATAGTAGACCTGAGAGTTGTCTGTTTAAGCTAAGGCGTTTTGAGTTGTGGGAACAAGGCGTTTTTGAACTGTGAGAACAAAGAAGCAAGTACACATAAACAAAGATAGAGGCCCCAAGGACGGAGGATGTAGCACCATGGTGACAGAAGATAAACGGGCATTTTATGATCCAATGGAATGAGTCTGGGCCCCTGGCACCCGGAGATAGAGGACATTTATGACCCAAAAGGATGACTCCCAAGGTTGCGCATCACATTTCAAACATGGGACCCAAAAGGATGACTCCCGACCCAAGGATGCGCATCGCATCACATTTCAGATAAGGTTGAAGAAACTGTTGACACATTTATGACCCGAAAGGATGACTCCCAGCTCAAGGATACGCATCACATTTCAGATAAGGCGGAAGAAACTGTTGACACAACTCTTATGAACTAATTACACTTTTGTTATAAATATGTATGTTTGTGTTGTGAAACGTCATGAATATGTATAAGATACCTGCATTTAAGTCGTAAATTCACGGGCCTGGGTGTGCACGATAGGTGGAGAGATCCCCCGTGCACCCAGCGCTGCAATAAAGAATGCCTGCTTTCTAACACTCTGACTTTGAATCTTAGAGAGTTTTCTTCGACCGGCTTTTTCGGTATCAATCTATTAGGAGCAGTCATTTCTCTACTCGTGAGAACTGGTATACATCACGGGGAAACGTGTGGCATCGCCTGTGTGACTATGAAGAAGACGTGAAGAAATGGGATGGAAAACCTACCTACCTCCTAGAAGAGCGGGTATGTGAGTTGGAAGGAAGAACAACTACAAAACGGGGTTCTTATAGGAGAAATGCTGCTCCGGTTTCCAGTAATCAAGTGCCCAAACAGAGCAGAAAGGTCGACTTTGCTCACGATCCTATGAGAAGAACTTCTGATTCGTATTCACAAGAAGTGAGTAACCAAGATGAGACTGAAACCCGTGCACACCACACTAACCCATTTGTCGTTAGTGGGTGTTATGATCAGCATTAGAGGGGCCCTGCCTCAAGCCAGGCGGAGGACAGTGACAATTGAGTTTATTGGCCCGTGTGGATTGGCCTGGCACGTCTAACCCCCAGCAGTATAAGGCTCTAGTGGACACTGGTGCTCAATGCACCCTAATGCCGTCAAATGCAAAGGGGAAGAATCCATTTGTATTTCAGGAGTGACAGGGGGGTCTCAACAGTTCACTGTATTGGAGGCCGAGGTGAGCCTAACTGGGAAAAGATTGGGAAAAACACCCCATTGTGACTGGCCCAGACGCTCCATGTATTCTTGGTATACATTATCTCAGGAGAGGGTATTTTAAGGATCCAAAAAGGTATCGGTGGGCTTTTGGTAGAGCTGCCTTGGAAACAGAAGAAATTAAACAGCTGTCTGTGTTACCTGGTCTCTCAGAGGATCCTTCTGTTGTGGGATTGCTGAGGGTCGAAGAACAACGGGTGTCAATTGTCACTACAACAGTGCACCAACAGCAATATCGCACCAATCGAGACTCTGTAATCCCTATCCATAAACTGATTCGTCAGCTAGAGAGCCAAGGAGTCATCAGAAAGACACACTCCCCCTTTAACAGCCCCATATGGCCAGTGGGAAAGTCTAATGGAGAGTGGAGATTGACAGTAGACAATCGTAGCCTGAATGAAGTCACGCCACTGCTGAGTGCTGCCATGCCAGATATGCTAGAACTTCAGTATGAACTAGAGTCGAAGGCAGCCAAGTGGTACGCCATGACTGATATTGCCAACGCATTTTTCTCCATCCCTCCGGCAGCAGATTGCAGGCCACAGTTTGCTTTTACCTGGAGGGGTGTCCACTACACCTGGAATCGACTGCCCCAGGGGTGGAAACACAACCCCACCATTTGTCATGGACTGATCCAGACTGCACTGGAACAGGGCGAAGCCCCAGAACACTTATAGTACATTGATGACATCATTATATGGGGTAATACAGCAGAAGAATCTTTTGAAAAGGGGAGAAAATAATCCAAATCCTTCTGAGAGCCGGTTTTGTCATAAAGCGCGGTAAGGTCAAGGGACCTGCACAAGAGGTTCAGTTTTTAGGAGTAAAATGGCAAGATGGACGTCATCAGATTCCAATGGAGGTGATTAATAAAATAACAGCTATGTCCCCACTGACTAACAGAAAGGAAATGCAAGCTTTCTTGGGTGTTGTGGGTTTCTGGATACTGCACATTCCAAATTACAGTCAGATTGTCAGCCCTCTCTATCAAGTGACCTGGAAAAATAATGATTTTATATGGGGCCTGGAGCAACGACAAGCTTTTGAACAAATTGAACAGGAAATAGTTCATGCAGTAGCCCTTGGGCCAGTTCAGACAGGACAAGATGTTAAAATGTGCTCTACACTGCAGCTGGGAAGAATGGCCCTACCTGGAGTCTCTGGCAGAGAGCACCAGGGGAGACTCAGGGTCGACCCCTGGGGTTTTGGAGTCGGGGATACAGAGGATCCGAGGACCGCTATACTCCAACTGAAAAGGAGACATTGGCAGCATATGAAGGGGTCCGAGCTGCTTCAGAGGTGATCGGGACTGAAGCACAGCTCCTCCTGGCTCCCCGACTGCCAGTGCTGGGCTGGATGTTCAAAGGGAGTGTCCCCTCTACACACCATGCAACTGATGCCACGTGGAGTAAATGGGTTGCATTAAACACACAACAGGCTCAAATAGGGAGCCCCAGCTGTCCAGGAATACTGGAAGTGATTATGAATTGGCCAGAAGGCAAAGATTTTGGAATGGTGCCAGAGAAAGAGGTAACGCATGCTGAGGAGGCCCTACCATATAATAAACTACTGGATAATGAGAAGCAAGATACCCTGTTTACAAACAGGTCCTGTCGCATTGTGGGGAAACATCAAAGGCGGAAGGCAGCTTTGTGGAGCCCTACAAGATGGGTCACTGAAGCTGCTGAAGGAGAAGGTGAATCGAGTCAGTTTGCAGAGGTGAAAGCCATCCAGCTGGCCTTGAATATTGCTGAGCGAGAAAAGTGGCCAGTGCTCTACCTCTATACTGACTCATGGATGGTGGCAAATGCCCTGTGGGGGTGGTTACAGCAGTGGAAACGGAGCAACTGGCAGCGCAGAGGCAAACCCATCTGGGCTGCTGAATTATGGCAAGATATTGCTGCTCAGGTAGAGAATCTGGTTGTGAAAGTATGTCATGTAGATGCTCACATACACAAGAGCCGGGCCACTGAAGAACATCAGAACAACCAACAGGCGGATCAAGCTGCTAAGATTAAGGTGGCTCGAGTGGATCTGGACTGGCAACATAAGGGTGAACAATTTATGGCTCGCTGGGCCCATGACTCCTCAGGCCATCAGGGAAGAGATGCAACATATAGATGGGCTCGTGACCGAGGGGTGGACTTAACCATGGATGCTATTGCACAGGTAATCCATGAATGTGAGACATGTGCTACGATCAAGCAAGCCAAACGGTTAAAACCCATTTGCTATGGAGGATGATGGTTAAAATATAAATATGAGGAGGCCTGGCAGATTGATTATATCACGCTCCCACAAACTCGGCATGGCAAACGCTACGTGCTTATAATGGTGGAAGCAGCCACCGGATGGTTGGTAACTTCTGCCGTGCCCCTTGCCACTGCCCGGAACACCATTTTAGGCCTTGAGGAGAAAGTGTTGTGGCGGCATGGAACGCCAGAAAGGATTGAGTCAGATAATGGGACACATTTCCGAAAAAACCTCATAGATGCTTGGGCCAAAGAACATGGCATTGAGTGGATATATCACATTCCCTACCATGCACCAGCCTCTGGGAAAATTGAGCGATACAATGGATTGCTGAAAACTACACTGAGAGCAATGGGGGGTGGAACTTTCAAACACTTGGACGTGCATTTAGCAAAAGCCACCTGGTTAGTCAATACCCGAGGATCTGCCAAGCAAGCTGGCCCTGCTCCATCAAACCTCCTACATACTGTAGATGGGGATAAAGCCCCCGTAGTGTGCATTAAAAATATGCTGGGGAAGACCATCTGGGTTACTCCTGCCTTGGGTAAAGGTAAACCCATGTGTGGGATTGCTTTTGCCCAAGGACCTGGGTGCACTTGGTGGGTAATGCAGAAGGACGGAGAAGTCCGATGTGTGCCTCAAGGAGATTTGATTTTCGGTGAAAATAGCCAATGAATGGACCTGTCAAATAACCCTGTTATTGCAATTGGTGCCTCGCAACATCCTCTTGCCACATCCAAAGCCTCCTGCTCCACCGACTGAGCCAACTCCACCTCATTCCTCCAGCCTTAAAGACTGTCATGACAGATGGAACCCAAAGTTATGGGCTAAATGAACTCAGTAGACATTTTGGAAGGATGGCCCATAGACTGAGGGAATGATATCTGTGAGACCCGGGAAAGGGGTGATGATTCCTTAGAATTTATTTGGAACCTGAGCATAATGTAGATGGTATGGAATAAGGGGTGGAGACTGTCCTGGTTTTGGCCAATATAGAGTTAACTTTCCTTGGGCTGAGAGGGAGCACAGCTAGAGGGCCAGGCCCGGATAGGTCATTGGAGTATTCCATATCATGTGACGTCATGCTCAGTATATAGGCGGACGCGTGCTCGCTCACGCCCCGTTTTTGGTTTAGGTTTCCGGGTCGATGTGGTGGGATTTCTGGTGTGGTCAGGATCGCTGCTGGGGGGGCAGGCTGCGTACCGGTCGCCAGTCAGTAAGCCACAGCTGCATTTTACCCGTTTGGACTTACTACTGTTATTGTTGTTTTGTTACTATTAGTAAATTTTTTTTATTCAACCTATGAATTTCTTTTGGTTTTTGTCCCTCCCCTATTTCACCAGGGAGGGGGTGGGAAGTAAACAGCTGGCCACGTGGCAATTGGCTTTCGGCTGTGTTCAAACCACGATAGTGTGTCACCAGGAGGAAGAGTTTTGCATACTTCAAAATACCCTATGAAATTATTTTTAATCTCTGCAAAAGGTTTTATATATTCCCCCTTGAATTCAAGGTTCCAATGCCCATTTATGAAGGTCATCATAAATCTGCTACAGTTATCAGTTTCTCATCCCACAGCAGCTTTGACAGTCTGTCCATGGCTCCTTCCCAGTGAATCCTGGTTCAAGCTTCACTCCTTGCCTTAGTAGCACTCAGAATACCCAACAAATGAAGATGAAATAATTAAAATAGCAGTGCTAGACCCAACTAATGATTCCTCAAAACCAGCACTTATTTCAGACAGTAATCAGGAGATGTTTATGGATGAAGGATAAGAAAGAGAACAATTCAATCCCTCCTAGCCAGAGCCTCTTATCCTCTGGATATCAGCAATTATGGGAATTTCTCAGAAATAGGTTTTGTGGGGAATTGTATCTAAGAGTCACCGTAGATTCCTTCTCTGGAAATTTGCCTAGTACGAATTTGTCTAGTACTCTTATGTATTTATTTATTTAAACCTCCCACTCCAGGAAAACTTTTTGATCTTCACAATGTCCTACAACAACTAGTTCCACATTTTGATTATTGCTTGGGGAAGATTTTTTCTTTTCAATAGAGCAACTTCTGCCTTATATTTAGAACTTAATGTCTCTACTTCTAACTATCCCTAAGTTGCTGCTTTGCTGGGAGCCCACCTAACTTTTCTTCTGTTTGCCTCAAGGCACTCAGGACTGACTACATATCCTGGATCTTTCAGTGATACTGGTATTTTTCAGGGACATGGCATTTTTCTAAGTGAAGTGGTGCATCCTCCATATACTGTAAAATCTTTGGATATAATAATTGCTTTCTCAAAGCATGAATCCAAACTAATGAAGCTTGGCTTGCTACAGATTTGTATTTTAGGCCTCACATGTTCTCCCATCTCTGTAATCCAGCCTCTTCCTTAAATTCCACTGTGTCCAAAAGACTGTGAGCTCTGTAGCTAATGCAGGGTACTGTGCATGCCAGTTGCATTGGCCGGTATGTGGGTGCAGATTGGACACCTGCTGCCCTGGCTGAACTCTGCCCACCATCTCCTTAGCAAGGAAATGCATTTGTATCCCTTTTGTCTGCTAATTTTTGCACAACTAGTGGAATTGCAATTATCGTCAAAACTTTCAGGGTTTTTTAAATGTGGTAGAAACCAATTGATAGGTTCAAAAATATCATGGGGGAGAGTAGATGGAAATGGGGGCAGCGCGGAAGCAGGTGAATGAAGAGATGTGGGTGGACTGTGTGACTGAATAAGCTGTGTTTTCTTTGGAAACAAGACTAAAAGCATTGCTCAAATCGAATCAAAATGAAGGTTTGCCTCACTCCATTCCTCCCACCAGACCACTCCAATTGGAGCCAGTCTGAGTGTTCACTGAATGCACATCCATGTCTTAGAGGCTACTGTGGTTAGACAAGAGAGAGCAAGAGGGAGCAGAGCTCTAGCCTTTTCTGCAGCCTGGAGCTCACCCCTCACACATGGCCTCGCTGAGGAGCAAATCCTTCCTCCCCCTTATGTGTCCGGTGTGTCAGATGTCTCCTCTTTCTACACCCACTGAAGAGGAGACCAGAGATGAAACTTGACCAGAGATGAAACTTTCCTACTGAAGAGGACACCAGAGATGAAACTTGAATGGTAGCACATCTCATCACAAAGGTCCGTCTAGAGTGGGCAGGGAAAGGACACATCCCTTTCAAGTGTTCCCAACTATGGAGGATTCCCTATCAGTGTATTTCTGTTTTTAATTCTTTGAGTGGGTCAATATTTGGGTGTGTCAAGTAGGGAAAAGAAGGGGTATGAAGAATTTAATCCTGTCTGCCAAAAAGCAACACAAAATCTTCTCCAAACAGAAACAGACATATTTGAAAAAAAAATGAGAGAGAAGGAAAGTAAAGAAGGCTTGTGGAGTGTGTGTGTATGTGTGTATCTTTTTCATAGCTATTACTAATGTTCAAGTTGAAAGGACTGCACGAAAAAGAATGAAGATTTCAAGCTAAGATATTGAGTGGTCTCAGCTCCCACCATTCCCAATGGCAGGATCACATGACCTGTCCCTCTCCGAGGCTCTGTTATTTGAGACATTTTTTCAGGGTCTAAACATGAAAGCAATAAAAGTAGTTGATTATGGTGGCAATGATGAATCAGGAGGATCTTCTAACACTGAGCTTCATCATAGTAAGGAAAGGCAGTATTAAACCAACAGTGGTTCTGTCTGTACCCCAAATCTTCTTGTCTCATTTCCTGCTACAGGTTTAAAGCAGCAGCTTGCATCCTTTACAGGTCTCTCCCTCCCTCTCCTGCTTGCAAAATTACCACCAGAATCAGCGGGTCCCGTTTCAGATAATCTCTGTTTCTGCACTCCTTCCTCTCAGTCTTTCTTATCCCCTCTATCAGAAAGTGTAAAACAGTGGCCCTTTAGGTCAAAATCTTTTGTTTAAATCTCTGAAAGATGAGACTCAAAATTGATTTTAAAAAGGTCAGAGATCTAAGCTTCCAATTCTCTGGGAACATGAAAACCCTGAATCTGCTCCAAGACTCCACTGAGCAGATTGACACAGGGATGGGAAAAAACTGACATGGAACTGCTGTTCCTGTATCTGCTTTATCATTTTCCCCTTCTTCCCCACCTACAGCCTCCATACAGAAGCCACAGCAGCTTCCCTCTGCAGCTCACAAAAATAAATAGTGATCAGGGAAATTTGTATTCTTCCTCTCCATGCTTCACTCCCTATTCTCTTTTTCGGTAATGGCAATGCAAAATACCCCGCTGAGGTACTTGTCCTTAAAGACAGCTAAAGCTAGAGGGAAGGGGAAGGGGAAAGAAAAAAAACCCTGAAAAAAAAGATAGGGAGAAAAAAAGCTGGAGTCATCCAACATGGAACATATTTCACAGACTTTAAGGGGTTCAAATCACAACTGTACCTGATTACCACAAAGTACATTACTCACTTTAGAACCAAATTTACCCACACAAACTTGGTGTTTTTTCCCTGATTATTACTGTAAGTTATTGCCATCTAAATGCTGACTCATGAAACTCAGCTTATGGAAAAGGTTCTATATGTTAAGGCAGCAAACCCTCACACCATCTCTGCTGCTGCAGTTCATGTCTCTCCTACTACAAGTGTCAGCCAGGACATAAAGCAAGGGATTTGGTATTCCTGGTTTCTTATTCTTGCTTCTAACACTGATGATTTATGTGATATCGGGCACAATACTCTAAATTATACTTCCCCTTTATCTATACAGTTGCCTGTAAAATGAGAATTGAGCTCCCAGTACTCTCAAAAACAAACATTAAGACATACTGAACTGCTTCCCTCAAAAAACATAAGATTTTTATAAAATATTTTTTTTCCTTAATTTGAAGACTGTACAGATTAGAAATTTATTTCTAGAAAAAGATGTGAAATGGAAACTCAGGTTCTTGTATAATCACTTTTCTAGCAGGTGAAGCTTTATGGAAGGTCCAAATATCATCATGCAGGTGAAAAATATATATAGAATCAGAGAGGGGGAGAAGAAGAAATAGCAAATCTGAAAGCCTGTCCTCAACAGAAGAGCTGTCAGGTCTCAACAGTTAATGCTGTTAAAAGTACTTTGGAAGAATCTCAGGAGAAAAGTGTAAAAAAGCGTGTGGCAGGTGCACCCACCCAATGGAAATAGGGCTTCTTGGCTACTGAAGTGTGGCAACCCCTGATTCCCTTTGTTCTCAGGGCTTTGTGGTAATTGGGGCCTTTAACCAATGGGAGCTGCTATTGACTACAGGTCAGATTCGGCCTGGGTATAAATGGAGTCCCCTGGGGGAACCACTTTGAGCTTGTCCCCTGGAGCAACACACTGTGGTTAAGGACTCTCCCCTTGGGTCAGGATGCTTCCCAAGGAAACTTCTCAAGGTGCCTTGGGTTGGGATGCTGCCCTGAGCAGGTCCTTGAGGTTGAGAGTCCTCACTTGTCAGGTGAGTGATAGAGTGTTTTGGGTTGCTCTTAAACCCTAGGGAGTGGGGCTTTGTTCTATGCTTTGGGTTGCAAACCCTAGAAAGTTGTTCTGGTCTCCTTTCACAGACATTTGAACCTGTAATTTATGGAGAGCTAGTTAATTCTGTTAATAATAAGTTTTTAATTTTTGGTGGTTGGTTGTTTATTTGAGAGCCTCTGTAACAATTGGTGTAGTTGGCAGGATGTTGATAGAGGAGTTATTACAGAAGTATAGTTGTGTCCCTTCTCCCCCAGATGTACAATGGGAGAAGTGGTTTGATCTGGTGGCAGCTGTGAGAAAGTTGGAACAAAACTGGGGAAGCTGATGGAATAGTGGAAGTGAAGGAAAAATGTGTGCTATTTTAGGTGCCTGCTTGATTCAGGTGCAGAACTATTTTGTAGTAGTGGAGAAAAATACCTTAGAGGAGAGGTTGGAAACTGATTATTTGAAGACAGAATTATTATGAGAAAGGGAGAGGAGGTGGTTATTAGAAAAAAAACAAAACCTGAACTTATGCTGGCATGAGCAAAAAAGTCCCCTAGTATTGCTCAGATTCAAAAGATAATTACCAGTGTAGATCTTGAGGAGTGGGCTGGAGATATTTGGGGAGAGTCTGATGGAAGTGGCTCAGAGGAAATAGAGGAGTTGGAGGAAAGAATTGTGCAACCTCTCATTAAAACAGAAAGGCATACAGGTCCACAAGGTGGAAACCCCTGAACCACTGTACAACCCACTGGATGGGACCTTAGCTTAGTGAACTTCAGGTTAAATATTCACGTAAACAGGGTGAAACTGAAACCAAGTATTTGTGGAGAGTTTCTTTAATGGGGGGGGGGGGGGGGGGGCGGAATCGAATTCTGTTGAGTGATGCTGAAGCGGGAGGCTTCTGGGGTCCCGGAGTGTTTTTAAGTGATGGACCAGTGGGTAACCAGTCAATAACATCTCGAGTGGCTTACTGGGCTGGGGGTGTGGACCCTAAGGAGAGGGGGGAGCCTGTTACCATTAAGGTGAAGGGACTGTCAGAGCTGGCGGAGGGAGTACAAAAGGCGGCTGGCATTCAGGTGATGGGTGAGAGGGGGCGGTATGGAATACCACTTGCTGTGCCGGTGGATCCCAGCCACCTTAGACCTCTTACTAAAGGACTCCTGAATGCCTTAAAGATCCATGTCCAGTCCCTTAGAGAAAGGGTGCAAAGAGCTATTGAATGCAACCAGCGAAACCCCCCCAACTCTCATGTACATATGCTAACGTGGGCAGAAGTGTTACATGATTTGGTTACTTATGGATGAGAGATGGGCTGGACTGATTTGAGTGGGAGCGGGGACACAAACCGGAGGGTTCGGCAAGTCAGTCAAACGACCTCCCCCTCTGAACAGCCTTTTGGTAGAGAGTTTGAATCACCCCGTGATAAACCAGGTCAATTTTATGAGTCAGGAAGGAATGATCTTTGGCGGAAGGCATTGACACTGGGGGTACCCCGGGCAGTGTCGCATGGGCAATCAATGATAATATCTTAAAGTTGGTAGAATTGCTGGAGGGGAAAACTTGAGAACAAAAGGAAACTGAAACAAAGGCAAAATACTCCCTCAGGAAGGGAAATTTAACCCTTCTGTGGTATCGAGGGGGGAGTTGAGAGAGTCAAAAAACTAGTAGCTGCGGTTTGGGGGCTGGGCTGCCCACTCCGCATGGTGAATTCCTGCCAAGGGTCCGCTGACGGGGAACCTTACATATATATTCCTGTGGGTCCTAAATGGATAAGTTTGGAGTTTTTAATTGATACAGGGGCCCGAATTAGTGTTCTAAACAGATAAGTCACTGAATTAGGACTTAAACTGTCAAGGAAACTTATAAATATAGTAGGTGTGACAGGAGCAATAGAAAAATGTCCCCTAGTGAGAACGCAATTTTGGTTACCAGGGGAAAAGAGGATGACAGCGCTGGAAGTGGCTTTAAGTCCTTACAAATGAAATAAATTGGGGTTTGATGTTTTAGCAGGTAAACAGTGGTGTTTACCAGATGGCAGAGTGTGGAGCTTTGGAGGTAGGGGGACAGGAACTCTTCATGTAAAAAACTTTGCAGGTTGCTCTCTTATTACCACAATCTAAAGTGACCTGTGTCTCACAATATCTACTGCCAACTGTTACCAAACAGGGTATTTAAGTGATTAATGATCTTGAAAAAATAAATCAAGCACATTCCCCTTATAACTCTCCAGTTTGGCCAGTCTGCAAGCCAGATGGGCAGTGGCAGTTAACAATTGATTATTGGAGACTGAACAGTAATACCCCACCTTTAACAGCTGCTGTCCCAAATATATCATCAATAGTAGCAGCAATACAGGCAGCTGCTGACCCATGGATGGCTGCTTTAGATGTTAAAGACATGCTTTTTATGATTCCCCTAAGAGATGAAGATAAGCCTCAGTTTGCTTTTACCAGGGAGGGGACGCAATACACTTTTAACTGACTCCCACAAGGGTATAAACATTCTCCCACTATTGCTCAATGCTTTGGCCAAGCTTCTTGACATGGTGGAGATGCTGTTGGGTGTCCACATATATCAGTATATAGATGATATATTGGTGGGTGGATGTGGGGACTCAGAAGGAGTCCCTGCAAGAAAATGGACGTGTAAGCAATCCTGTGTATGAGTGAGGATGTGACGAGGGACTGACCCTGGAAGAATGAGGAAGAACCCAGGAAGGTAAACAGCTTCAGGGTGATGGCCTGGGCCGAGAAGAAGTTTGTACAATGTCGATGTGGCAGTTTTCATCCAATTAGAAGAGAGCTTAAGGAGCATGTGCAAAGCTACCTGTCAAATCAGAAAGAATTGTACCATGTGATTGTATCTTGTGATTTTCACCTTCATGATAAAAGGCTTGTCCACCATATTAAAGTAGGCATTGCTTAATCACTGTGTGATGATTTGCATGTGTTTAACTCCTGCATCAATCTTCTGCAGGTGGAAATACTAAAGAACATGTAGGACAAGTGGCTGAGATCATTTGAGACCTGTTAACTAAGAATGGGCTAGGCATTCCACCCTCTTAAGTGTCAAGGTCCTGGACAAGATATTAAATTTTTAGAAGCTTGGTGGGTGGCTGGAGCAATTGCAGTACCTGATGATACTTTATCAGTTATTGAAAAGGTAGAACTACAGCAACTGCTAGGTATGTTGGGTTGCTGAAGAAAACATATCAGGGGTTTTGGTAACTGCTTGCCCTTTATATGATTTGCTTTGGAAAAATAGAGAATGGGATTGGATGTTACAGCATACTGAGGCCCTGAATATTTTAAAGGATGAACTTAAAACCTATCAGATGTTGGGGCCCTTACACCCACAGGATCTGTTGAGGGTGGAGTGGGGATTTGCAGAACATGCCTCTTACTGTGGTGTGTTCCAGAAGGGACCGCAAGGACTGGCTAGACCTCTGTTATTTTCTTCCCCTTCATTTAAGGAGACTGAACAGCGGTATACAGAGGGGGAAAAGGGACTCCTCTCACTTACTAGGGCAGTTAAGGAAACAGGTTATGTACCACACAGGATATTGTAGTATAAGGCCCTTTATCCTTTTAAATTCAATTCTTAAGGGATCACCTCCCCCTGAAGGGGTAGCTCAGAAGGCTATGGTACATAAGTGATATGCCTATTTAGAGGGAGTTAGCCAGTTAATTGCAATAAGAGAGGGCCCAGTTAAAATCTCCAAGCTTCAGCAGCCTATAAATTTAGATTTGGCTTTGTTAGGCCAACCCTATAAACCTTTCCCAATCAAGGAGGTACCTGAGCTGACTACAGATTCAGATATACAGGGAATGTGGTTCACTGATGCATCTGCCTGTTGAGTGGAATCAAAATGGCAATATAAAGCAGTAGCTTTAGAAACTGGTACTGGTAAGACAATTATAGAGGAGGGAGAAGGTGGTGTGCAGGTGGGGGAGTTGCGTGCTCTTTTGCTAGTGGCAGAGAATGGTGCCACTGTGATTCATACTGACTCCTAAGCAACTTATAAGGGTGCTACAGAGTGGATATGCCAGTGGGAATCTAATCAGTGGCAGGTAGGCTGTACAGAGGTGTGGAGAGCTGGGGATTGGCAATGATTGTTAGAGATAAGTAGATTGTGACCCCTGAAGGTGGGGTGGGTAAAGGGCCATGCAAGAGATGTTGATTCCATCTTGCAGCAGGGGTTCAAAGTAGATCATTTGGCCCAAATTAGGGTAGTTGATAGTGATAAAGGAGATTGGGATCAGTTGGTTGAGTGGCTACATATTAAGTGAGGTCACTCAGGGAAGACAGATTTCTATTATGAGTGTTGGTCCTGAGGATGGCCTGTGTCAATGAAGATGTGTGAAGCAATTCTTACAGCTTGTCCACAATGTCAAGTGAGGCTTAAGATTAACCATCCAAATCAAGCACCATCCCAACATATTAAACAAGGTAAGGCACTCTGGGGCACCTGGCAAGTTGATTATATTGGTCCTTTAAAGCCATCTCATGGAAGGAGATATATCTTGGTGGGAGCAGAGGTGGTATCAGGATTAACCATGGCTACAGCTCTTAGTGTAGCTACTGGAGACCAAACAGTCTGAGTCTTGAGGATGGTTTGGCATCTTGCCTATCCCTGAATGTATTCAGAGTGATAATGGATCACATTTCACAGCCACAGTGGTGCAAGACTGGGCATGAGAGGAAGGCATCAAGTGGGTGTTTTATACACCATATTACCCTCAACCTAATGGCATGGTTGAGCAAATTAATGGATTGATCAAGAGGCATGCCAAAGTTTCATGACCTAACTGGGATATAAGGTTGGCACAAGCAGTTTTTATTGTTAATAACTGCTGGGGAAATTATGGGAACCTGAAAATACAAGCATTTTGTCCTACAGGATTATCAAGTGATGATGCTCCTATATTTGACAATCATAAGGGCCAGTTCCCCTTGAAAATATATGCAGGCCAACCTGTCATGGTGAAGTTGCCCTCAGTTGGCATTGTGCCTATGACCCTGGTAAAATCTAGGGGTTTACATGCCTGGGAGGCCTTAGATTAAGGTGGAAAAAACTCACTGAATCAGTGCCTGATGGATAATCCCTGATTTCTAACTTGATATCCAGGTTCTAATCCGAGGCCTAGTTATGTTTTTTTGTTAGGACCTTGGAGGAACAGATGACTTTGACATCCTGATTGGCAATGGTGATCCATATGGACAATCAACACTTAGATGACAACATGGTGGTGAATGAACCCTATGAAATTGGCAGCATTCAGAAGAATGTGATTGGACTTGGTGCTATTGTGTTAATGTCACTTTAGGTCAAAAAATAAAGTGGCAAGAGACTTGAGGCAATTGTTGCTATATTTATCCAATTAATCAATTAATGCTTTACTTGAATCTTCCTTGTTAGAATGGTTAATCAGCTTCCTTCAATTTTGATTGCAATACACTGTATTGTTGGAGGTTTTCTTTAAGATTTGATTGTATAATCATCTAGGGATGACAACCCAAAACGAATATGGAGACTCACCAGGACCGCACTCCCTTTTAACCCTGGAGGCAAGAGGTGACTGCACCACCATTTCAAGGAAACCAGCTGAATCATGACTGTAGTCATAGGGTGGATTGTGTGGCAGGTGCACCCACCCAATGGAAATGGGGCTTCTTGGCTGCTGAAGTGTGGCAACCCCTGATTCCCTTTGTTCTCAGGGCTTTGTGGTAATTGGGGCCTTTGGCCAATGGGAGCTGCTATTGACTACAGGTCAGATTCGGCCTAGGTATAAATGGAGTCTCCTGGGGGAGCCATTTTGAGCTTGTCCCCTAGAGCAGCATGCTGTGGTCAAGGACTCTCCCCTTGGGTCAGGATGCTTCCCAAGAAAACTTCTCAAGGTGCCTTGGGTTGGGATGCTGCCCTGAGCAGGTCCTTGAGGTTGAGAGTCCTCACTTGTCAGGTGAGTGATAGAGTGTTTTGGGTTGCTCTTAAACCCTAGGGAGTGGGGCTTTGTTCTGTGTTTTGGGTTGCTGTTAAACCCTAGAAAGTTGTTCTCTTCTCACAGACATTTGAACCTGTAATTTATGGAGAGCTAGTTAATTCTGTTAATAATTGTTTAATTTTTGGTGGTTGGTTGTTTATTTGAGAGCCTCTCTAACAATGTGTACAATGGTTATTTGCTTTCTGAAAGCTAAATATCACATTTTAAAGGCCAGAAATGCATGAGTCCAGAAGGGTTTAGGCATCTGAAGTGCTAAGGCTTGGACAACAGGCCCAAGCCAGAGCTGACCTATAGATGAATCCTGGATATTTTATAACTGATAACCATTGTGCTAGTAGGTATTGTACTAAGTTATAACAACCCACTTATGCTGGTGTAAAAAGTGCTAAAGCATTGAAATACTGAAGCCTGAACAACAGGCCCCAAGCTGAAGCTGCTAACTTAGGATGTAATCATTAACAAAGTAGGTAAGCTCACTAGTGAAAGATACAGCTTAGAATATAGTCAGTAGTGAGGACAAATTGCTGAGAGAATGTATCCAACTTCCCTTGTTTAGCCTTCTTCAAGGCTGAGAACCCAAGTATTTGGCCTTGTTAGAAACTCCCTTGGTCTCCCCCCACCAAGCCCTGGCCAGGCTTTGGGTGGAATTCAACAGGAGAATGAAACCAGAAATTTTCCGCTCAAAAAAAAGGTGCCAGCTATTCTGGCTTGTCGATCTCTAGTATATAAGGCTGGGCCTGTTTGCAGCGACTTTGGATGCCTCACCTATGGGTGGACGCACCGCATAGGATTTCCCACTTGCCGGGACAGGCTCTCCAAATCCTCGCTGTAACCGGGGCTCCCCAGCGACTGTGGATCTGGATGATGGTAACGTATGCAAGTGGTGATGGATCTTTCTTGATCACTATTCTCTCTCTCTCAAGTAGTAATGATTTGATGCATTACCCTGTATTTTCCTGTTTGTTGCTCTAGGTACATTATTCTGCCTTTTCTTACTGCATGTTTTCTGTATTACACTGTTACATTATTTGGTTATCACTAGTAAAATATGCCTACTCTTTTCACTTTAGTGTCTGAGTTTAATTGGTATCCTTAATCAGCAAAACAGCATCTCTTCCAGCCAAGCCTGGACAGAGTAGAACTGGGAAGACTTACTATTTACATCTACCTTACAATTAAGCAACAGTACAAACATAATACTACAACTTCCCTTAACTCAGTGCTAAAGCTCCTGGTCCCAATCCTGCATGGGTCTCCTGCACATACTTTACTTGGTTTTCAATTGAGTTCAAAGGGATTACTCATGCATGTAATGTTATTCATGAGTGAGTGCTCACTAGATTCAGTGGGGGGGGGGAAAAGCAACCCTTTTCAAAGATTCAGAATATTCAGCCTTTATTAATTACTGATTTACTCTTCATTGTATATCATGCTGCATTTCTTTTTCATATTATAAGCATGCACACAGAGATCAGCATCTGCTCTTGTGGATTTCAGCAAGAGCAAACCCAATAAACCATCATGAGAGACTCTTCTTGATTTTAACTCTGGATCAACAAAACCCAAGAAGCCCTACAATCACACCTGAGAGACCTTCTGGGTGACCTTTAGTTACCAGGGATCTAGATTAGGTCTGGCTGGGAAATGGATTTTTCTATATCCTCAGATAAAGAAAAAGAAAGATTGAAAAAACAACAATTAGATTCAGTCTATAGGAAACATCAATTTTTTTCTTTGAAGGTCAAAATATTTTTTTGCCAAAACTTGATCTTCACTTTCTCCCTTCTAATTTATCAATGATAAATCACTTTTCAGAGAATTTTTTTCATAAAAACCTAGCTAGGTGAAATACCTAGTTACTCCCAAACACAGCTCTGATATTTGGACATAACTTACAAGTAATTCTCTGCTTCCTTTTTGAGGTTATCTTCTCACTCTTTCCTTGATGCCTTTTCTGGTAGGAAGCTGAGAAAAATCATATTTACCTAACTTATGTTGCATGGGTGATCACTGTTTTCTTAGGCATGCCTTGTTGCTCTGCCACAGCTGATCTATGGTCTTACACAGATTAGGAATAGTAGAACATGTTTTTTTGGTGGGTAAGGGGTACTGTCTGTGGATATTCTCAAATGAGCCTTATTTCAGAAATAGGGGAAGATGTCATTTGCAGTGACAAACTTGTCTGGTGCAATAGCCAGGCTGAGGATCCTATGGTCCTTTGTCAGCACTGAGAATGCACTGATGAGATGGGCCATCTTATCAACAAGGTTTTTCCTAACTGACTACTTCCGGCTTGGATGGGCACACGCTTTGCTGGGTAAAAAAACTGGCTGGATGGCCAGGCCCAAAGTGTTGTGGTGAATGGAGTTAAATCTGGTTGGTGGCTGGTCATGAGTGGTGTCCCCCAGGGCTCGGTTTTGGGGCCACTCCTGTTTAACATCTTTATTGATGATCTAGACGAGGGGATTGAGTGCACCCTCAGTAAGTTTGCAGATGACACCAAGTTGTGTGGGAGTGTTGATCTGCTCGAGGGTAGGGAGGCTCTGCAGAGAGACCTGGACAGGCTGGAGCGATGGGCTAAGGCCAACTGGATGAGCTTCAATAAGGCCAAATGCCGGGTGCTGTACTTGGGCCACAACAACCCCCAGCAGTGCTACAGGCTTGGGGAGGAGTGGCTGGAGAGCTGCCAGTCAGAGAGGGACCTGGGGGTGTTGATTGACAGCCGGCTGAACATGAGCCAGCAGTGTGCCCAGGTGGCCAAGAAGGCCAATGGCATCCTGGCTTGTATCAGCAATAGCGTGGCCAGCAGGGACAGGGAAGGGATCTTACCCCTGTACTCGGCACTGGTGAGGCCGCACCTCGATGACTGTGTTCAGTTTTGGGCCCCTCACTACAAAAAGGACATTGAATTACTCGAGCGTGTCCAGAGAAGGGCAACGAAGCTGGTGCAGGGTCTGGAGCACATGTCATATGAGGAGTGGCTGAGGGAACTGGGGTTGTTTAGTCTGGAGAAGAGGAGGCTGAGGGGAGACCTCATCGCCCTCGACAACTACCTGAAAGGAGGTTGCAGAGAGCTGGGGATGAGTCTCTTTAAACAAGTAGCAAGTAATAGGACAAGAGTCAATGGCCTCAAATTACACCAGGGAAGGTTTAGACTGGATATTAGGAAGCATTTCTTTACAGAATGGGTTGTTAGGCGTTGGAATGGGCTGCCCAGGGAGGTGGTGGAGTCCCCATCCCTGGAGGTGTTTACTCTTAAAGTTGACTTAGCGCTTAGGGATATGCTGTAGTTGGGAACTGTCAGTGTTAGGTCAATGGTTGGACTGGAAGATCTTCTAGGTCTTTTCCAACCTAGACAATTCTGTGGACAAGCAGTTGGGGTTACTGCCTCTTTCCAGTGTGCAATCCAGACATACTCCCACACATGCCTTATACGAACTCAGTTGGACAAATCATGTTCTTCACAGGAAACATTGTCAAGTTTGTGCACTGAAAGCTTTCCCCAGGAGAACTTTGCACTCTTCACTGACCATACAGGGAAAGGAGGGACCTCTAACACCAAGCTATACAAACACCCCTTCCTTATCCTCCTTGAAAGTTGAAGTGATCTTCCCAGGTCACACAGCAAGTCAGTGGAAGCCTATATCTTCTGAGACCCATCCCAGTGCCTTCTCCACAGCTTTATGCTCTTTCCCTTTGGTTTAGCTGATGCCCTCTAAACTGACAAGCCTGACTTCCAGAGCCCTCCTGGCCCTGTCTGTCATCCCAGCTGAAAGAAACTCCTTTCAGGCTGTCAAACTTGGGCTGGCCTGAGCAAGCAGAGCTCACAGATGGTTAAATGCATCTGACATTTCGCTGCAGGTCCTGCAGCAGAAATCCTTGTCTACTGTAGCTAGAGCCCTGGATAGTAGTGAATCAAGGCTTGTGGCTCCAACCCTGTGTGTGCACACTCTTCTGTGAGTTAATATTATTGGCTCACCCCTCAGTCATGCCTTTTCCAGCTAGCTGCTCCTGTCAAAGCACATCTCATTAGGCCTGAAGGCTCAATGCAATGGAAATTCATGTTTAAATTCAAAAACACTATATTGACCCTGGGAGCCAGTGATGTCTACATTTTTAATAACTTACTGAGAATAAAAGGAGTGTATGTGTATGAAGAAGGGGGAGGGCTGGGCAGCAGGAGAAAGAGGGAATATAGAAGTGGAGGGAAGATGAGTGGATAGGATGAATAGCCAGCCAAGGACTCTGGTCCTCTCCCCTTCAGCTCCATTCTTACTTTATTTGTCCCTCTTGCTGCATGGAAAAGAGCTCTGGCTTCATTTAAAGGGACCTCATAGCCTCAGCAGCAGAGCATGTCCATAATCTGATACTAAAACAACAAGGGAGGGAGAAGAGCATTGTCTAATGCAGCCTGTATGTATATATACATGCATACCCATCCACAGGCATGTGCACACACATGTGAACCCTGGTCCCCAAGCCCTGAGCATCCCAGTGAGATGTGTTTTATTTGTATGGAGAAGTAGCATGCTGCAGAGTGTGAGTAAACACAAAGCCTTTTGGAGGAGGATGTGAAGACAGCCATGCTGCATGTGACTCACCATGTGGCATCAACCCCAGCCCCCTATGCCTCGCTCTGACATCATTCCTAGTCAGAGAGTCACATACAGCTCCCTTGCTCCTTCCACCACATCAGTTAGGTAACATGGAGGGGAGGCAGAGGCAGCATGTTGTGGGAGTGTCAGCTCTGTGCAGCTGTGGGAGATTCAATATGTTAAGAGTCAAATCATGTGTTATTGGTAAATGATTAAGAGGCAAGTTGGCATTGGCCTGTTAGCCCTGCACAGCTGGGGGAGATTTAATATTTAAGAGCCAAATTGACATTGGCTGGTCAGCTCAGCGAGAGAGCTTGGCTTTGGGGAGCTTGGTGAAGGTGGAGAGCTCTGCTCAGGAGCTTTGTCCTGCGCTGGCTTGGAGAAGCACCAGCTCTGCTCTGTGCTGGCCTGGAGAAGCAGCAAGGCTTGGAGGAGAAAGAGGCCTTGGAAGAAAGATAAGTCAGCTTGGGGAAAGTACAGAACTGTTTCTGGGAGAGAGGGTTGATGACTGTCTAGTTGCTGATTTGTTTATTATGAAGTAAGATCTTGAATGAGAGCAAAAGTATGTATTATTGTATGAGTATGTATTATGTAAGAAGAGAGAAAAAAAGAGATATTAAAGAAAATAAACAGCCCCTGCCCTGCAGAAAGAAAAAAGAACATTGTGATGTGTGAATTATTTTGGCTGCTACAACTTATTACAATTTAATGTGACTTATTAAAATTTAATAGCATGTCTTCTCCTCTGTGATTACAGGAGGAGTGATGCTCAGTCTGCTGGGCTTCAGTGTTCTCTGCTAGCACCCAGGGAGCTGGGGAAAGGGAGGCAAAGGTGGTAGGTCCTCTTCTTGTGTGATCACTGTGGACCCCATGGCAGTGTCTTTTTGAAAGCAAGCAATCTGACGTCATCTTGACTGTCATCCAGCTTGAGAAATCACACACTGCACCGCTCTGGCTGCTGTGTCTCCAGATGGAGATGGGTCACTGTGTTGCTGAATGGTAGCAAGAGTCTCCTGGTGCAAACTACATTTCAGTGGGATGTGAAAGTCATGAGTATGCATTTTAGGGGGGAGCATGGAAAGACAAATTTGCAACAAGCTTTGAGATCTTTGGATGGAATTGCTGTAGATGAGCAAAGTATGTCTGTCTAACAAGGGAGAGCTGAAATCAGTTTCAAAAGAGCTCAGTTGTTTTTCCTGTGCTCCCTTCATTTTCTCAGCACAGTATTCCTAGAGTACTGAGCAGTCCTCTCATGATGTCTCTAGTCCATAGCTCATCCCTAGTCATCTGTCTGGCTCAGAGGGATATGCTTGTCTGTGTACCAAGAACTTGAACAGAACAGGACTGAAGACTTCCTGACCTACATTCCTATTCAAAGATGTCCACTGCAATTCAAACTAAGCTCTAAACATTGTAGGCATGTGAATTCCTCAGATTTTCCTCATTTTAACATGAGATCTCCTATGCTATACAGATTGTCCCTCTGTTGTCCTGCAAATTATTCTCCTATCTTTTCTTCTAGACTGTTTACCATTAGCCCTCAGTTCTGCACTGCTTTTCCTGTCTTCCTTCTTTGCAGTCTTTGACTACTTTGATAATTTCCCTAGCATTTTTCATTCTGACACTGATGGGTTTTATTTCGTACTGTTGTAATTTTCAAGATGTATTCAAAGACTGTGTTCAAAGAGTTTAAGGCCAGATTTCTCTATCTTGCCTCCTTGACATGACACACCACAATTTCTACTCACTCAACGAACGCCTTGCTCTTGGCTAAAGCATCTTTTCTAGGAAGGCATCCAAATGTTGATTTGAAAACTTCAAGCAATGAAAAATTCACCAATTTGAAGTTATGATAAAGTTCAATTACACTCACTGATTACAAAAAAAAGCATACATTACTTATCATTTTTGTCTGGCTTCCTTTCACAGGTGTTAGCTCTTGGTGTCACTTTCCCTGATAAGCTAGAGAAACTTTTTTGTTCACCTCATCTAAGTTATGACACTCTTAAGCACCTTTCATCTTCTGCAAGCCTTTTCCATCTGCCTCACTTTCTCCTTTATGGCTTACTGAGTGATTCTCCATCCCTAACACCTTTTTCCTGATGTCCCAGGTACCACCACAAGCCCTCACTTGCTGTCCCACATCACCCAGGTGCCCTGGTGAAGTGTGGTTTACATACATAAGGACCTATGGTGGCTTTTCAGACTGGTGTGTAAGGGCTGTGAATCCTCTCCACAGGCCAGATACCTTGGAGCCCCTTCAGACAGGAGCCTGCACATCTTACCAAATGGCTACAGAAGTCCATGGAGCTCTTTCTGTATCCCACCCAACTCTGAGGCCTCATGTTCAAGCAGAATGAGAGGGAGGGGGTCACATTTGAATGCTATTAAATAGCCTTTGGGCTTCTATTTTATTTATTTATTAAGCTAGATGAGAAGTGCAAAAAGGGATGGGAGGTACTTTGTTTCTGAATTTGTGTCTATTATCTATTGAAATTTGACATAATGTCTCCACATTTCCCCTTAATATTTCATTGTATATAGAATTTGACTAGCTCCACCATCTAATGTGACAGATTAGGAAGATTAAAAAGAAAAGCTAAACTATCAGTAGTTGGAGATGAGGAAAAGTAGCAGATTTATGAATAATTTCAGCTGAATTCTAACAACATTGCATTCCCTGGACAGGACCCATTTGTTATCTTATTCATTATGACTACTGCAATATTAGTGATTTGTTACTGAATCAATTAATTCATATGAGTGAATAAGGCTCTGTCACTTAACTCTTCAGCTGGCTGTGCCCATTATATACTGATTGTGATTTTTAACTGTTTTCTCTCCCCTTCAATCATCCTCCTTATCTTTACCCTCCCCGCACATCCATAGTGAAACAAAATTATGCTTTCCATTTCAGAAATCCATTTGACAAAAGTCACTTGTTTTCCTTTTAATTGTGAGTCTCTCCCCTGAAAAGCTCTTCTTTTGACACACCAACTTTGTACCCAAATGGCCAAGGAGGCAGTCTCAGAAACTGGTTGGGTTAGACTTGATATGTGAAAGCAACTGGTTAAAAAGATCAGTCAAATGAAGATATCTTCCCTCAAAAGCTTCTTAGGTTCCCACCACTGAAGTTGCAGGATCAAGACATTTAAATGGTTTGAGGTGTTTGGTCACTAGGATATAAAGCATGCTACAACAAAACATACAGATAGCAGATTTTATTCTCCAACGGTGAAATACAGGAATAGACAAGCTTATGGACTCAATCAAGGCCATCAACCAAAGCAGAAGCAAAGATACAAGTAATACCCACACCATTTGATGTTGCGCTTGCAGCTAATACACCTGTCTGTCAGGTAGTTAGAGAACCAGGCAACAAGTTTGAAGAGCTGGATTGTAATCAAGGCTCTGTCACTGATTTACTGCCATGAGCAGTGACGATCACATCTGAATTTTGTCACCCCACTGCCTTTGAAAAAAAACACTAGAAAGAAAAGGGAACATACTAAAATCTTCACAATATCCACTACAAGCAATTGAAATGACAGTCATTACTTGCTCCTTGTCATGTGCAAACCACAGCCTACCTATCAATGGTCATTAGGCAGAAGGTAAAAACAATCATTTTAACAGTAACTACTGTCAATGAAATATATTGTGATTAAGCTCTAAGATGTGCTTAAACCCTATATGTACAGTGACAGAAGAATGCAAGCTATGTAGCTACAGGACTAGTTGTTTTCTGAATTTCTCCTCTAGTCCACTGGAGCAAGCTGTAAGCAGCTCATCTCTGCCTGATGCAGGTGAGGTGCACCCCTAGCTGCATTCCTGGTCTTCCAGATCAGACTGTGTTAGCTCAGGGTGGCAATCAGCCAGTCCTTAGTGTTGACCAAAGCAATGGCTGTCATACATGTGAGTCATGCAGTGTAGCCACTTGTCCATTATAACAAGCAGCAATGTCCAGCCCTAAGGAAATGAAAAGGTTGCAGCATCCCAAGAGTGTTCTTGGATCTCCCAGAAGGATTGAGTCTGTGCTCATCAACAGCACAATCTGCAGATAGTGCTATAAATGATGTGCATAGTCACCAAGCACCCTGGGCCCCATACCAATATATCTGCTGAAACTTGCTAGTTTTGTTTGATAGGAAAGTGGCTTTTACCTCCCAAACCTTTGGAAAAGATGAAGGGTTTTATTTTTTTCTTTACTCTGCCCTTCTCAGTCTCCCCAAAAAGTTTCAGCAGGAGTAAGTTTCAAGACAAAGTAAAATGATTTGGTGTAAAACCTAAGCCAAGATCTCTCAAACAAACTTGGGTATGTTTACTAGAACTTGGTTTTCAGAAGGTAGAAAAATGATAGTTTCCATATCACACCTTTGAAGCACATCAACATAAGGCCATCCTCCAGCAGTGATGACTGAAAATGAAGGGTCTTCCAATATCTATCACAGAGGACTCAGTCTCTGATTAGTAACATCCTGGCATCCTTTAGATTAGCAGAATTACTCTGTAACATAGATCAGTATAAAGCTAGAAAGATAACACTGATATCAACAGAGATCTTCCAATTGACTTTACTGCTACCACAAATGAAGCTTTCAGGGCACATGACTCTCATCCTTACTACCAAACAGCATTTCTCTCACAATGCGGTGTATATCAAGGGTCAATACAAAATCTTACCAGCCAGGTTTGCAAGGATAGTACTTAAATGAAAAATTTCCTCAAATTATGCTTTGTAGTTCTCTAATGAGAGACCAGAGAAACAAGATAACATTTTTAGGGAGGTGATTCTACATCATGCTTACTCACAGCTGGTACCTGATGGTGTCAGGTTGTTCCTTTCAGTGCTATCACCTGATAGAAATGTTTCTACTGCCATGAAAGGACTAAAGGCATCTAACTTATGAACAAAATATCTCTTCCCCCATCCTCCTTCCAACTTCACTGCCCAAGCTGAGAGCACCACAAGAACTAAAGTAAATAGCCTAAATGATGACAGGTCAATTAGAGGGTTGAAATCATGTCCAATTTCATTATCTGAAGTGTTATAAGTAACACAGAAAGGATTTGTCTACATGCGCAAGAGTAAATATTTGATTTTTATCTTGACATTGTCCTTTCAGGGAAAGTCAGAGAGAGGAACAGACAGAGACTATAAAGAGGATACTAATGTATTGAAAAACAAATGGTTTATGGTTAACTGTTAGGTAGCATAGGTGTAATGGTTTAGCCCCTGCCGGGGTCTGAGACCACGCGGCCGCTGCCCCTCCCCCACAAAGGGAGTGAAATACAAAGCCCCGGTCTGAGATAAGGACAGGTTTAATACAGCAGTGCAATAGCAACACAACAAACAACAACAATAACAATAAGAATAACAGTAATAACAATGAACAGGGCAAAATATCTACCAATATAGCAGTGAGAGAAAACCCGGCGGCGCCAACCCCACGCGATCACCGATTCTTGACGTGACGTCAGCATGGCATATGAATAACCCGGCTAGAGCTTCCTCCCCCACTGCTGGGGAAACGTAACCCTATCCTGGCTAAACCAGGACAATAGGGAGGATGCCACTAAGTCACTGTAGTTGTTGGAGAAAGGGACCAGTCATGACAATATGACCCATTCTGTCCACTAAGAGCTGTTAAAAAGGGCCTTGATTAATTACTCTGCAGTCACATCCAATGACTTCTGCCCCATACATTCTGCAGTCACACAAGGTGGTACACAGATTAACGTTCACATGCAAACACAAATACACATTGCACTGCCTGCTTCACTCAGAGAAAGAGTGTATTTGCTACAGTCACATGAGGAAGTCAATGGTAAAAGAAATAATGCTCAACCCTCTACAGTCCTATTCCATCCAAAACTGATCAAGATCTGGCTGCTTATTTTGTCAATTTTTTGTCGAAGTTTTGTCTCACACTTGGCCTCCCCACACCTGCCTCAATATTCTCGAATATTCCAGTTCTCTCTCATTTTGACAAAGAAAAGGAGATATAAGTCCTGAAAGTTGTTTGCAAGAGTTTTATTCCATGCTTCAGAAACTAAAATTCACCTCTCAGTTTTCCACAATCCTCATTATAATTAAAGTGGCTGTGAAAGACAGGCAAGGTCTCTGCATCAGCTGAGCTGGCTTGACATGGACCTCAGAAAAACAAAGCTGCTCATGGAAAACATTTGTTTATAAAAAAACTAAAAGGACAAAAATGTAAAAAAAAATCCTCTATCATTTAAGCTTGCCCATAAATGTCAGTAAGACTGCAAAGTTGCAGCTTTCTTGGTATATTTTATAGACACAGATGTTGCTGACTTGGCTGACACTAGCTGGAAGGTGGGGAAGGCAGGAAAGTTGAGATTTAGGGTGGGCAAACATTGGATTGGATTGGATTTGCAACTAAAGCTGTGAAAGCCACATCAGATTAACATTGCCAGGGCAGGAATGATGTGAAAATCATCCATCTTTAATGCAAGTGACAGTAGGACAGGGAATACACACGTGGGGCAAGGGCAGTTCTGGCCCCTCTGTACATTCAGGCGAAGGTGCAGGAAAAAAGACTCCCATGCAGATCCATGCCATTTCTACTACTAGAGCATGTCCTCATCTCTTTGCACTTGGTGGGGAGCAGGAAGGGGAGGGTGGAGGACGGGGTCCAACAACCAACCCTGCAATTTTCCTTCAGCCTCACAGCTCTTCTGTTCAGAGCAAGATAACCCAATTGTGCTGAACCATGTAAAAAAAAACTACAGAGGTTTTTGTCCTCCAGAATCTCTCATCAAAGGAGAGAGCTGAGACCGAGCAATTTAATTCACTTAGGACCTTTGTGTCTTAATCCATGAAGCAAGGTTTTCAATCAGCTGTGGGGGGACAGGGGAAGGCGGCTCTGCACGGGCTCCCCAGGGGTGCAGGTGTGTAGGTGAAGGGCAGAGAGGGAGGCAAGGAGCTGAGCTGTGATCAGTCACGGAGCTCTCACCCAGCCCGAGAGGAGCTAACCAGGCATTACTGCACACCAGCCTTCAGGAATGCAAAGCAGCTTTTGCGTGTAGGTCATTTCAGGACAATAATGATAATTAAAAAGAACCCTAAAACATATTCACACACTGAATGACAAGGGGAACTGGAGTCTGTGGGTGAAAAGAGAATAGGTCCAACTCCTCCCCAGGGGGACAGATGGAGGATGCACAGGAAACAAATTAGCTTCAAAAAACCACATACAAGGAAAATCTATGGAAAGGAGGAGTCTAGGAAAGAGAAAAAACAAACAAAAAAACAAACAGAAGGGGGACAGCATGCATTTGGACTGAGAGCAAAGAAACAAAGAAAACTGCCTGACTAACAGCACAGGTTGAATGACTCGGGCAGTACCTCAGCATATCTAGGAGCCACCTCCATCTTCAGTCCCTTCACACTTATGTAGCCTTGCCAGGGCAGGGACCAGGGCAGGACCTAGAGCAAACTCTGGGTTTCAACCTTGGTCAAGTACAGGGAGACCTGATTTACACTCAATTGTAAAATCCTAAGCACAAGGCTGGTCAGTCTCTCTCTTTAACAATATGAGTCAGGGAATCAGCACAGGACACTTCTCAGAGAGGAGCTGCCTGATAGATGTGCCCACGTCTGGGTGGGTCAGCATCTCCAACAACCCCAGGACTACACGAGTATACCACCTGCATTTATCACAGTTTTCCCTCTGTAAGAAATAGCAACATCTGTTTTGCAAAATAAAAGATGCTCCCAAACCTCTGTTTCACTGGACTTTTAGTATTTCTCATGATTAGTATTTCTCATGACCCTTAGTAAGGATATTTCCATTTTGTAGAGAGCTGTCTTCTTTCTTTCAAGCACGTCATGAAGGCGTTTCTATGAAACTCTTATAATTGTGTAGGAAACTGAGGTAGAGGCTTAACTTATCACTGAGACTTTTGGCTCCTCCTACTCAAACAAGAGTTTTGTACTCTGCTTTTCTGAAAACCTCAATGTGAATGCTTTACCCATCATCCCAAGACAAAAAATGACACAAACTTAGATCTTTATTTTTTGTACCTTTACTTGTTTTTTTGCCTTTGCTTGTTGCAAGACAGATTTCATCCAAGAAGAACAGCAGGTGAGTAAAATGCAGCATCTAACTTTAAATGTATCATCATTTTGAATTTGCAGAATTGAGGCACATTCAACAGCAGAGCAAAGTAAATCCTAAAGCACATCTGATTCTTCTCATATGGAACCGAGTGCTACACTGCAGCTTCTTAACTGCAGAAACACTTCTTGACAGCAATCAAGTTCACACTGGATTTGCAGCTCCATGTTCAGAGCTATTGATATAAGTGGACAGGAAGCAGATTTCCCATCATGAGTGAACAGGAGGCATTTTTTCCCATTGCAAATTGAGAGAGAGAAATCAGAATTGATTAAGTCAATAATTTGTATGTCAGTAGACATGCACACACATACATACCTATAATGACAAATATGTCAGGTCAGTGAAATCTCTCATATAAATTTCAAAATGTAAAATTGTGTTAAAAACCCTGCAACTTCACTCACTTAACAGATTTCAAATCTCAACATTGTTTAAAATCTGAAAGCCAAGCATTTTCCTTAAAGCCATATCAAAACAATATGCTTCAATAATTTCTAAACATAAACACAGATCTGAAAGTGGTGGGACACCCTAGGGAAAAATAGCTCATTTTGTCATCTAATTGTTTCCAGCACTTCTGTAAAACAAATAGTGAAACCAGAATAACTATTAAACAGTAACAAAAGTTAGGAAAAAAATGCTGTCAGAGTTCAAAAATAAGATAATTTCCCTATCATCATTAATGAGATTGATTACCCAGCATCTGTTATCCTACCTTTAAAAAGTCAAAGCGCACTTTTAATAATTGCCTCTTGCTTTTATACAGCATCTGGCACTCACACAGCTTCCTTGATTAAACCTCAGAGCAGGTAAACACTGTGATTCAGAGGAAGGAGAATTCAGAGGTAAAACAAATTGCTCATAGTTTCAGAAAAATCAGTGCCAGAGCAAAGAATCAGAGGTCCAAGCTCTTATCCTGTATAATAAACTACCCTGCAGATAAAGTCTTGGCTACTATTCCCCACAATTAGAGCATTATTCCCCACCATTAGTGTATATTTTGCAACCTTGATAGCAGCAAAACCTCAGTAGCTGGAGTAGTTACACACAAACATAAATAACTTCATCAGAAGAGACCCTGGCTGTTTAAACAGACACAGTAAAGCAGGTGGATGCTGCTGTTCACAGGGCTGGTCGTGCATAATACCATCAGAAAAACACTAATAGGTGCAAATGGATTGCAAACATCTTTAGACATGAAGGTTTGCGACCCACAGAGGAATAAAATTCTTGAAGAGCCCAAGTGAATTACTACACAGTTTTACCAAGAGCTGTGGTGTGGTAGCAGCACTAGGAGGGGAGAGGAGTGTGTAACTGAGATGACCCACCTGGTCTCATGTTAAAGATGTTATGTGAGAGTGTGTGGGGCAGGGAAATAACTCACCTCATCTTGTACCCACTTCTGAAAATCATCTTTTTTTCTTGTTTTTAAACTAAGATCTCACCCTGTTTTGATATATTTCATATTGGACAAAGCAAGCAAAAACATTTGAGCTGAAATTTTACTAGCTGTGAAAATCTCAGCTGTAACAGATAGCATTCCTGTAGCAGCAATTCTTGAAGACTGTATCAAAACCATGACCCATGCCTCTAAATTTTATCCTATCTTCCTGCAATCCTTTCAATCAGGAAAAATGGAAGCAGAGAGTTCAAACTGTCTACAGATCCACTTACATTATATTTAAAAGTAAAAAGAAAGGGACAAATGTGAAAATGTTCTCACACAAGTGTGGCATCGCTGGAGAACAATGAACATGTTGTGAGCGATCCAGACCAAGGGGCCTCACTGTAACAACAGGCTGCAGCTGTGTTCAAGGACATAAACAAGGCCGAGATGGATTGAGAAACTACATTCCTGGGCAAGAGATAAAGAAGTTGGACTGTTGAAAACAGGGGGTCTACCTAGTGGGAGAGCAGCGCTGGACACCACACCGGGACCAATCATAGAGGGCAGAAGGGCGCGTGAACAAGTAGCTTTAGCCTATTAGCAATAAGATAGCGGCGCGTGAAGCTTGTGATAGAGTATAAACTGCTGTGTAGCCTTTAATAAAGGGGCATCAACTTGATCACATTGGTCGTCTAAGTTGTGTCCGAGACTTCCGCGCCAGCAAGTGGCGCCCAAACAGGGATGTGAAGGAGCCTTATTGAAACTATGTGGGACTTGAATACTGAGGAATCGGGACCCTCCCGTCGGTGCCCTCCCGAGCAAGAGAAGACGGCCCAGAGGGGGCAGAAGCAGCCGTAGCAGGCGCTGCCCCGGCGCCTGGGAAGACGCACGCGCAATCGTCGGGAATCTCGCCCTGATCAGGTGAGCGGCTGGGGAGGAGATGGGGTCCGCGCTGGGTAAAGAAGAAGCGGCAGTGGTTAAGCTCCTCCAACATATACTCTCTGAGAGAGGATTATCTTATGATGAGGGGAACCTGAGGAGGGTGCTGTTGTGGGCTCGGCAGCACGGATTAATCCCCTCAGTGAGCGCAGCCTTTGAAGCAGCTACTTGGGCGCAGCACTGTGGGACGACATTAGCTCAGGCTCTAAAGACAGTGGGAAACTCTCCACCGTGTGGAGATTGGTCCTAGACACTCTGACAGAACTGAAAGCAGAACGGCAGACCCCCGCCTCCGCTTTCGCTGCCTGGTCAGCAGAGGCCGAACGCGCTGGCGCTCAGGATTCCGCCACTGCTGGGACGTTCGCGGGATCCCTGTTCCCCAAGGCGGCTCCTAAAAGGAGGGACGGGGACGCTGCACGCGCAGCACCCGTGCGGCAGGGAAGGCAAGAGCAAAAATCAACAGATTTACTCCAGATCGACTCCCCTCCCTCAAGCCCAAAAGATCAATCACTGGAGCGCCCCGCCCGAACCGCTGCCGCCGCCTCGCCGGAGGAAGGCGCCGACCCAGCCCTGCCCCCGTCCTCGCCCCCGTCACCCCGACCGGTGCAGGAACAATCTCGTGATGGTTTACAAGATCCACGCTTGCGAGAGCTAACGAGAAAACTAGAGCAACTTGAGATCCGAATGCAGCAAGCGGCTCAGCCTATTCCTCCGGCACCGTCGCCGCCCCCTCTTCCGATTAACCCCTTTTTTCCCGACACTGGGGGGGGCGGTCAGGGGGAAACGGTGGCGATCGGGCCGCTGCCATCGTCGGCTCAAATGGGAGGGGGGGCACTGGGAGGCGCGGGTGGTAATGGTAATCCGGCACATCGATGGCGGGGAGTTACTCGGGATGCGATAATTGAGGGGCAGTTTAACGAGCTGGGACCAATGGCGTTCCCGGTAACAGTAACCCCACAAGGCAAGGAGTGGGAGGCCTGAGACTGGAAAGTGATTAAGGAGGCCAAATTAGCCGTAACACAATATGGGTTAAAATCACCATATACTAATTCAGTAATTCAGCAGATTCTTACAGCACAATTATTCACTCCGTATGACGTGCGCATGATTATACAAACCTTACTAACAGCTTCCCAACAATTGCAATTTTTCCAACGTTGGCAAGTGGCCTGCGAGGCTGCGGCAGCCACGCCCCGTCAGCAAGGAGATCCTCTACATGGGGTGCAAGCTCAGATGCTGATGGGCACAGGCCCTTTTGCCAACCCGGATTGGCAAGCAGGGTTTCAACCGGAAGTGTTAACGCTTAACCCAAGAATTAGCCCTAAAACCGGTTTTAGCTGTACATGATGAAAAGGCGGCACCAGCATTTACAGGAATAAGACAGGGACCCACGGAGCCCTGTCCAAAATTTATTGATAGACTACATGCTGCTATTAATGGTAGTCCTGACGTAAATGATGAAATGAAAGTTAAATTTCTTGCTATGCTTGCTTATGATAATGCTAATGAGAAAACTAAGAAAGTCTTCAGTCTCTTACCGCCTGCGGCCGAGCCCAGCACCGCGCTCTCGGCCCCCCCCTAACGCCAGAAGCGGCAGTTTTTACAGAAGGTGCTGACGCTGGAATGCAGCGCCCCTTGTCTGCCGAGACCACATAATCAATAAGCAATGGCTTTATATATTCTTAACAGTGTTTTGATGTTTGCAGCGTTTATCATTTTATGTTGTGTGAGCAATAAGTGTAAGAGGCCTCTTTGTGTGATTGTTCTGCGGGTGTGAGACGCAGCCCAGCGGCAGCTGCGGAGTGCGGAGTTCTCTGACAGAGCGTCCTAGTGCCCGCTGGGTCATCGGTGCTGCCTGTTTGTTCGGGCTCAGTGTTTGAAGTGTCACAGGTGAAATATCTCCTCTAGCAGGAGGCAGTAATTCTGTGTTAATTGTTGTCTTGAATTTAGGTGCGTACTCTGTGCGGAGAGTGCACCTTTGTACCATCTATCTGAGAAGGGTATTGTCATAAAAATCATCTACAACCTTACAGGGGTTGTTCGTTTTACCAGGGGTCATAGATGCCGATTATGAAGGGGAAATCAGAATTATGGCCTGGACCCCTGTACCCCTGTGTTCAGTAACAAAAGGGTCAAAAATTGCTCAGCTTGTTTATCTTACTGCAGCTCCCCCTAATAGTAAGCTGAGAAGCCAGGGTGACTCAGGATTTGGATCAGCACGTACTCCTCAAATATTTTGAGCTCAGACAGGGAGACAAAGTCGACCTCTGATAAAATGTACCCTCACTAAAGCAGAAGAATCTGTTGAACTGACAGGCATTTTACATACTGCTCCGGATGTGACTGTAATGTCTGCGACCAGATTGGCCGTTAGCTCGGGTAACTCGAGTGCTTTATGGGGTTGGTGGTCATGCTGTAATGTTTCAAAGCAAATAACTCATTCATGTAAGGGGCCCAGAAAACCGGGTAACAAATATTCGTCCATTTATATTGGAAACCCCTATTACATCATGGGGTCGTGACTGTATGGCTCAATGGGGAACTCAAATTGGATCAAATTTGTCTTAATCGCCACTGCAGCACAGCCCACCCCTAAACCCACCCTGCAACTAACCTGGAAAACAGAATCACCTGTGTGGGTGGGTCAGTGGCCCTTGCCAATGGAAAAGTTGTGCCACCTTAATGATTTAATTCAGGAACAATTAAGTGCGGGATATCTCGTACCTACCACCAGTCCTTGGAACTCCCCGGTGTTTGTTATTTTAAAGAAAAGTGGTAAATGGTGACTTTTACAGGATCTCCGAAACATTAATGATGCCATGGAGGATATGGGTACATTACAGCCAGGAATGCCCTCCCCAACAATGATTCCCCGAAACTGGCATCTTGTAATAATTGATCTAAAGGATTGATTTTTTAAAATTCCCTTGCATCCGGATGATGCACCTAAATTTGCCTTCTCTGTTCCCAGTATTAATGTTAGTGAACCTGCAAGACGGTACCACTGGGTTGTTTTACCATAAGGCATAAAAAACAGCCCCACAATGTGTCAGTGGTTTGTTGCAAAGGCTTTGAGCCCTGTTAGAATGCAGGTCCCCCAGGCTGTTATCTATCATTATATGGATGACATCCTCATAGCAGCAGAAACACAGGAGATCATGGAAAAGGCTCTTGCTTTACCCAAAGACTCAGTATCTCAAATGGGGTGACAAATAGCACCTGAAAAGGTACAGCGATCATCACCGTGGCAGTACCTGGGGTGGAGAATTTGTGAACAGACTAATGTCCCACAACAGGTTGAACTTAAAACTGATGTTAAGACTTTAAATGATTGACAGAAACTGTTGGGAGCCATAAATTAGATACGGCCATTGTTGGGCCTAGCTAATGATGATCTGCATAGCTTGTTTGATATTTTGCGAGGAGATCCCTCACTGACATCACCCAGAGTAGTTACAGAGAAAGCAAAACAAGATCTCCACCTTGTAGCTAACGCCATCTCAGAAACACAGCAAGCACGGCTTTCACATGCATTTTTTTTTTTTTCCATCAAAATGCCAGGGCAATACAAAACCAGTTTTCTTTATCAAGGCGTCAGGCTGAAGACATCATTGCGACTTGCCCTGAATGCCAGAAGGACTCTCTCTCTTCAACAGCTAGTGGTGTCAACCCTCGGGGACTCACCTCCTCAGAATTATGGCAATCTGACGTCACTCGCTTTGCTGCATTTGGATCGTTAAAATAGGTGCCGTCAATATTGCATCACTTCTCGTCACAGATACCAGATCAACAAGAAGTCCAGGGCAAGGCTCAAGTGTTAGCAAAAACCTGGGAAGTGGTAACTGGGAAGGACCATATCCTTTAATAACCTGGGGAAGAGGTTATGCTTGTGTCTCCACAGGTCACAGTCCCGGTGGTTACCGGCAAGGTGTGTGCGACCATACCTGAGGCGTGAGAGGCAGCTTTTGGTGGACACTCAGGAGCCAGCTGTGGGTGCTGTGGGTGCCCCTGTGCCGACAGTTTGCGGTCTCTTCGACTGATCATTTAAGCAGAATGGATGGGTAATGCTTGCTGCTGCAATAGGACAAAATACACTATCTCTGTCCTTAATCACACTACAGTTGCCAACTCTTTTAAGAGAAAATGCTAACAGTAATTGCAACTCCTTGATGAAATATATAGGCTTGCTAGTCACTAGTGAAATATGATGTAGCTTAGACAAAATGTAGTTATTAATAAGGATGAAATGCTATAAGAATGCGTGTATTCAACTTTCTTTCTTTAGCCATATCAAGAATTAGGAACTCAAGTGTTTAACCTTATTAGAAACTCCCTTGGTTTTCCCCCTTGAGTGGTGGCCAGGCTCTGGGTGGAACCCAACAGGAGGATGAGATCAGATGTTTCCACTCAAAGAAAATTGCCAGTTATTTTGGCCTGTTGATTTAGAGGCTGGACCTGCTTGCAGCGATGTTGGATGCCTCACCTACGGATGGACGCATCGCGTAGGATTTCCGGTTTGCGAGGAAGGGCACTCTAAATTCTCGCTGCATCCAGGGTTCCCCAGCAATTGCGGATCTGAATGTTAGTACCCCATTAAGTAAGTGTGCTATTCTGTATTTTCCTTACTGGTTATTTTTGTAGTATTTAGTCATATCCCCTAATTATGGGAACTGAAATTAGCCTCCTCTTTTTAACTAGTAACTGTAACTGCTCTATTGTTTCTAGCATTCTGTGAAACTATTTTAAGTATGCTGTGTGTTTTGAAGTTTGCCTAACCCTTAATTGATAAAGTCTTGAAATAAGTCTTGCAGGTGCAGCTGCAAAACAAAGAAAGGGGAGATGTGGGAGGCATTGGCCTGTCAGCCTTACACAGCCTCTAAGCAATAGCTAGGGTTGATGAAGAACAGGCCTTGGAAGATAGATAAGAAACTGCTGAGTTGTGCCAGGGGGGCAGGGAAAAACAGCGGACAGCTGCAACACTGAACTGTGAAAAAGCACTAAGCTGTGAGAAGTTACCATCGCGGTAGGGCGGAATGTGCCAGGGAATATGGGAAATTAGTTCAATTGACCCATGAAACTGATAATGGACCAGCCTATACCTCTCAAAAATTTGCTCTCTTTTGTCAACTCTGGGGTATACGTCACATCACAGCTATACCACATTCCCCCACGGTGGAGAGAGCACATCAAACTTTAAAGGTGCTTTTGCAAAAACAAAAAGGGGGAGAGGTCTTGGCTGCTGCAGAACCACTGGCAAAAGCGGTGTATGTGTTAAATTACTTACGGCTCACAGGTGATAGGGAGGAACCACCAGTAGTAATACATAGTTTGGGTCTGAAATCTGGTATAAGCCGGTGTGGAGATGGTGCTTTTGCTCAGTACAAAGATGTTGCTACAGGAGAGTGGAAAGGACCTGTGGAACTAACAATGACGGGTCGAGGCTATGCCTGCGTTATTACCGATACCGGCACTAGATGGGTTCCGAGTCGATGGGTGCGACCCTGGAAAAGGAAGTTAAGAAAGATGAAACAGAAACCAAATGAGATATTAACTTGGAGCAAGGGTTATGTTTGTGTTTTCACAGATCCCGGCTCTCGCTGGGTTCCTGCTCGGTGTGTTCGGCCTGTATTGGAACCTGCCTCAGGGTGAAGGATGGGTGGTCTCACAGCCAAATACCACCGCAAGCCCTGAAAATCCGTTCTCTACATGCTTGGTAGAAATACCTGTGGATACATGGCCGAACCCACTGCAGTTTTGGCTTAGCAAACAAACTAATGCTACTTCTTTGGCTTTAAGTGGTCTTTTAACTGATGCTGATAGTGTCAGACATGATACGTTACAAAATAGAGCTGCGATTGACTTTTGCTTCTAGCGCAAGGACATGGCTGTGCTGAATTTGGAGGAATGTGTTGTATGAATCTATCCGATCATTCAGAATCTATTTTTAAAAGCATTCAGCAATTGAAGGATGGAGTCAAACGCTTAACAGAAGATGATGGCTTGGACTGGCTGACAAGGATGTTTAAAGGTTGGGGATTATCTGGTTGGTTGATAACATTAGTCAAAACTGTCGGAGTAGTCCTTTTGAGTGTAGTGACTGTGCTCTCAACGTTGCCTTGCCTTATAGGCCTTCTGCAAAGGGCCCTGCAGAGGACTGTCGGTGCAATGTTTTTAGCACAGGACCACAGGGGGGTCTGGATCGCTCAAAAACAAAAAGGGGGATTTGTGGCATCGCTGGAGAACAACGGACATGTTGTGAGCGATCCAGACCAAGGGGCCTCACTGTAACAGCAAGCTGCAGCTGTGTTCAAGGTCATAAACAAGGCCGAGACGGCCTGAGAAACTACATTCCTGCCCAAGAGATAAAGATGTTGGAATTTCGAAAACAGGGGGTCTACCTAGTGGGAGAGCAGCGCGTGGACACCACACCGGGACCAATCATAGAGGGCAGAAGGGCGTGTGAACAAGTAACTTTAGCCTATTAGCAATAAGATAGCGGCGCGTGAAGCTTGTGATAGAGTATAAATTGCTGTGTAGCCTTTAATAAAGGGGCATCAACTTGATCACATTGGTCATCTAAGTTGTGTCCGGTACTTCCGTGTCAGCACACAAGTAAAAAGATAGAGGTCTAAAAGCAACTGGAATAGCTCTTGGAAGCAGCTCCTGCCTCTTGAATACTTTTCAGTTTACAGCTTTCTATAAAAAAAAAAATTTCTTTTCTCTATCTTTCTTCAAGCTACACACAAGCTTTATGTTGTAAACAACAAGGAGTTTGATAAGCCCAAGAATGGGCTGACTGTATGTGTGTCAGAATATGTGCATATTTAGACCAGGTTCAAGAACAATGCATGTACAGCATGTGCCACATACTGAGACTGTCCCTGCTCTAAATACTTTGGTACATGCCCGCATTTCAAGAAGTGTACAAGAGGCACAACCTGGAGCTTCATAGATGAAAGACACCAGTGGAAGGCAGAACTGCAGGGACACCAAGAGAAACTCAGATCTTTCTCATCAAACTGCAGTACCTACTTTTTCTTCCTCTGTTCTCCAGTCCGACCTTCCTCTTCCCCATTTGGCTGTGGCCTCCACACTCATAGGTATCTCTAGTATTTGCAGCATTCACAGTTTACTGAACCTTTCCCAGACAATCCTTTTTGCTTGCCAAAAAGAATAAATCTACAGAAGCTGATTTTAAGGAAGTCAGGCAGTTGTCAACTCAGAACAGAATAGCCCACAATAGCCACATGACTAATACACTCTCCTATCTGGGTGATCTCTCTCTATAGACTAGCCAATGAATAGTTTTGCTTACTCCTGCCTGATTCAGCTGACCTCAGGCAACCTTCCCCTAATTTGTCACAGCGTAAGAATCAAGGAAAGAAAGAGCAGTGTGAAATTTGGAAAAGTTCAAAAGCACATCAGAGATTGTGATTTTTTCTTTTAAAGAAATAGGATGTGCCACACTTATAAATGGTCCTTTAGGTTCCTGAAGTTCCTGACAGAGCAAACGTTTTAAGTGGTTAGCTCCTACTTTACTATCTAGAATAAGTGACAAGATGTTGAAGTCTTGCAGGCAGAATATCTATGTGAACAATAGGAGTTGCTCAGTAAGAGACAATCTTTAAAAAGAGTGTACTGGGTCTGGCTGAGCCGGAATTGGTTTTCCCCTGTAGCAGCCCTCATGGTGCTGTGTTTTATGTTGGGAGCTGGCAGGGTGTTGATAGCACACTGGTGTTGTGGCTACTGCTGAGTAGTGCTTACACAGCACCAAGGCTCTTTCTGACATTTCCCCCTCCCACAGTGGGATGGAGTGGGCAAGATCTTGGGAGGGGACACAACCAGGACAGCTGACCCGAACTGACCAAAGGGATATTCCAGACCATATGACGTCTGCTCAGTATAAAGCTGGGAGAAAGGAGGAAGGGGGTGGGGTCACCCTTGGTCCTCCGAGGCAACCACTACGCGTATTGGAGCCCTGCTTCCTGAGAAGGCCCGACATCGCCTGTTCATGGGAAGTAGAGAATAAATCTGTTTGCTTTTTGCATCTGTGCACAGACCTTTGCTTCGCTTTGCTTATATTAAAACTGCTGTTGTTTTACCCACAAGCGTTGGGTTTTTTTCCTATCTTATTTTCTTTCCCCTCTTTGCCCTGTTGAGAAAAAAAGGGGGAAGGGGGGGAAGTGATAGAGCAACTTGGTGGGTACCTGGCATTTAGCCAAGGTCAAACCACCACAAAGAGATGTACAGGGACCTTATCTAGGGCAAACAAGACTATGTATTTAATATCTAGGCTATTACTGTTATTCTGTTATGTCATAAAACTTATCCTGTGATGCAGTTTTCCCATTCTGGAAACAGGGTTAATATATTTATTTTTGTTTTAATCTCACAGTAAAGTTATATGGACACAATCCACTAGAATTTGCTGAAAATTGTGGCTGAATTTCTGAAAAAAATAGCCTTTGTTCTGATTCTTAAATATCTTTAAATGCATTAAACTCTACAAACTATGACTAGCATTCTTGTTTCTTTTATCACCACAATAATGTATATTTTTAAAGGAAAACTGAATTTTATATAGTACTTCCTGCATAGGTCTTCAATGTTGCACAGAATTAATAACAGAAGTTCTGAATTGCAAAACAAAGAAATAAATTCTAAATAAAGGCATAAATAAAAATGTAAAAGGACAGAATTAGGCAATAAGAATTCTACTCCAAGAGCAGGAGAAAAAGTGAGTCCAAATCTCAGATGGAAACCTGACCACTGAGCCAAAAAGCAAAACTCAAATTTATCAAACCATAAAATGAATACATTTATCCCAGACTTTATAGCCTGCAATAAGGGTCAGGACAAAATGTGCACTACCAAGTCTGCCATCTTTCCCTAACAAAGGATATGAGGAATGGTTAGGAACTGTTTCCCTTGTATAGTAACAGAGGAAGGCACCTAGTTACATAGAGTTCTTCACCAAGTTCTTCATGAGAGAACTATACTTACACAGTTACTGGGATGCAGCAGAATCAGGTAATTTAACAGTGTCTTGGGGGGCTAAAGCCTTTATCACTCCATAACACAGTTTATAAAAGCCTTGCTCTGAAAACCAGCAGAGCTTAGCTAGGTAACACAGGCTTTAAATCTGCCCATAAATTTCTGCCCCCTCTTTCTGGCAAGGAACTTCCAACCCCTGTGGTGGCATCAGCAACACACCCAGCTCATGACGAGAGATTTACAGCTGTGTCAGACTAAAGGAGGCTGGGTGAGGGCAGCTGCACAGCAGAATATTTATCATGCATCACTTAGGAGATGCAGAATATTGCTTGGGACACTGTAATAGATGCATCAGTGTTAAATTATTTGCTCTGAGGCACCATATGCTAATCAAATGGTGTGCCATGTATAATGTCACATTAATGTTGTAATAAAGGAAATCTTGATGTGTTCTGTAATGTCTTTATGATTACCTTTTAGATAGCTAGTGAAGGAATGTGTGTTCAATACCTGGATCTGTTGTCTAATTACCTAGGATATAATAAGAACCAAATGTTCAATAAAAGACCAGGGTTTTTATTCGAGATCACTGGTGACAACATAAATCATAAATAAGTCTTACAATCTGTACAATCCTGAAACACTATGGTGTGATTGGCATGTGAGATTGTTTTAGGCATATTTTGATTTCTTTTCATCTTTAGTCACCAATCTGGAAAAAGGAAATATGTAGACACAGAGGGATATAGCTTCAAAGCCACTCCCATGAGGATTAAATACACGGGTCCAACAGATGTTTTGCATTTACTTCTACAAATAAACATACTCACAATTCTATCATTCAATTCAAGCCACCCCTTATGCTTACAACAGCCTTTCAGGTAAAGTCACCTTAAGCCTTCTCATCTTTTTTGTAAATGCTCTTACTACTTCCCTTCTTAACACACACACACACACACACACACACAAATACACCTACTACTTTGAATTAGCTTCTGAGACTTTGAATCATTACACAGAGTAATCTCTTATTAACAGCATTTGGGTTTCAGGTTTTTTGTTTTATGTAATTTGCCTGATCCTCAATGTATTTTGCATAGGAAAATGGTAACTATTCCCCTTTTATAACTGGGGAAACTGGGGCACAGAGTTCAAATAACCTGGTTTGTGTGACAGCACTTTGGAGGTGGGATTAGGTGCCAGGTCTCACAACTTCTAAATCAGCATCTGAGCAAATAAGTGCTTGGGGTGGAGTTCCTCACATCAAGCATGTGCTAGAATTAAATTTTGGTTGTGTTGTATCAGGAAAGAGAGGGATTAGGAGTCTTGTACAAAAGAAGAACTGATTTAAAGTGATGTCCTTGTTACCAAGATTCTCACCCAAAATCTGGTGCTCCAGCTGAAACTTAAGCTGAACCTGAATATTTCGGAGTTTGCCTAACCTGTATTTCTAATGCTGTTTGTTCTAAATCAGCAAGCCCTAGTTTCCACAGGGAATGTTTGAACTTAAATCCTAATCCATGTGAACAATGGCAAGAACACATAAGAGCAGGAATCGAAAACCTAAAGACTTTTATTTTTCATTGCCTGATAGTTCCATAGTTCTAAGCATTGTGGTTTCCACAGAGAGTATCAGTGCATTGCCAGCAGCATACCTAATTAATTCCTTCTCACCTGTTCCATGTGGCTTCTGTGAGAGATGAGAAACCAGGCCTGTGAGAAACTAAGAAAAACAGCCTGAGAAAGCAAAAGTTGAGGCTGATCGAAGAAATGCCTCAAACACTCGCAAGACAAAACTATGAGTCACAGGGTGCATTCTGTGGAGGTCGAAGCTGATAAGGCTGCCCCAATAACACAAGATGGGACTGGAGGAGGGAGCCCTGTGGAGACAGGACGGCTCTGCTCTGGTGCACCTGGCCAAAACTTCAAGGGCCATCTGTCCGGTGAATGACCTTTGCTTCATTATCCACAAAATGCATATTAAAGTTAACACCCCTCAATATGCTAACGAGGGCTAACATGATCATGCTAATTACATCATCCCATGAAACACCTCACCCCTCCCCGTACATGGGATACGTAGGTATGTGGGTCGACCTAGGGGATGGACCCAAGGAAAGTGGGTATAAATCAAGAAGGGGGGGGGGGGGGGGGGGGGGGGGGTGGCACGGCCCGGGAGAGAGAGAGTGCAGTGAAGCGAAGAAGATGGATGCCAGCAAAAAAGACGGATGTCTCCCGTGCCTCCCAGAACCCTCGTCGGCAGGAGCAGCGCAGAAACCCAGACCGGTGATCTGTATTTCCCCATTCCCTCTATCTCCCTCTTTTCCCTTTCCTATTAAGCAATGCAAGGCATATTGTATTGCTTGCCACAACTTGCTATATACTTAGCCAACTATCGTGTGTTCAATTAGTACATTGTGAGTAGTTAATAAATGTTTAGACTTGGAGACTTGTTGTCCGCTCCATTGGGGATTTGCGAATCTGAGTCACTTGTCTCCCTCATCTGAGCGGGACGTGACAGCTTCCTCACCCCCCCATCTAACTGATCTATTGCTTCTCTTCAAGATAGGTTAAATTAATGACAATGAAACTAAGGAAGAAGTGAATTATTTAATTCCAGAAAGTATCAAAGCTTACATGAGCCCAGCATTGACTAGGCCAGAAGCATCAGTCCATGCCCTTAGGACTGTTTTTCCAGGCTCCTCCTTGTCTTCTCATCAAATTCAGTAGGAATTTAGCCTGGTCTCTAGTGGGTGACCTTTTGATTCTCCAGAGGTGTATAACACTTGTCATTTACTCTGTGTAGTGTCTTTCATGAGAAAGGCTCAAAATATCTCACTACACCAAGTCTCACAATATCCTTGAGGAGATAGTAAGCATTACCCTCATTTAATTAATGCATTGTCAAAGGCTAAAATACAAACCAAAGACAACTGATCCTTCAAGATACACAGCTTGCTCATGTTCTAGTAAAGTTGGTGGGGAGATGAACACGCTGAGCACTAAACAGGATTAGCCTCCAAGACCAAGGTCAGTTCTCAGATCAGAAATTCTGATCTAGCTTCATGGAGGGCAGAGCCAAGAGCTGACAGCACCTGTTCTGAACAAGCTATAACCACACCAGCAGTCACTCGCCGGACCCACACCCCTCCCCTCGGTAACGAGCTGGGTGGGCTGCCGGGTTAGTGTGGGCGGAACCAGCACCACCCACCCTTGATCAGGTGATAAGAACCCTGGGGGAGGGCTGTTCCCAGAGCGATCAGATAGTACTTGATTGGGAGTGTCCTGAGGCAGCTTGTAGGGCAGGGTTGAGGCTCTGCCACGGTACAAGGTACGTTCGAGCTCTGCAAGCAATTGTCCAGTGCTGGAGAGAGGGGAGGGAAGGAACAGCACTGCAGGGACGTGAGAGCACAGCGTGTGGGAAACAGCACCCAGGGACTGGTTCCCTCCCAGCCAGAGAGAAGACCATGGTCACAACATGGCCAAGAGGCAGAGTGATGAGGAATGTGGGAACCCAGAGAGAGGTCCTGCACAAACAGGTGGCTGTGCAGGTCTCTGCCTGCTGAGAGTGCCTGAGCCTGGCACTTGAACTGGAGGGAGTCAGAGACACCGTTTGTGTGCGGGATGATCAAGTAAACGATCTGCTCAGGCAGGTGTTGAACTGAGGGAGGAGGTAGAAAGGTTGAGGATGATCAGAGTGTGAAAATGATATTGACTGGTGGAGCCACACTCTGAGACAAAGGCAGCAGGTAGAGGCTCTACAAGAAATACATGACTCCCTCCTCTCCTCTCACCAGGCAGAAGGAGGGCACGTGGGGGACAGGGGGGAATGGAGAGAGGTCCTTCCTCAGAAAGGCAAACAAAAACCTTCTTGGCCCCCTCACCTTCCCAGTTGTCATTATACAACAGGTATGAGGCTTTGGAACTAGATGGCCAGCTGAATGAAGATGGAAATGAGGACCCATCTGGTGAGTCATCCACAGCTTGTCCCTCAGCCCCATGACTTGTGACTTCTTCAAGTAAGAAGGAAAGGAGGGTAATTGTAGTGGGTGACTCTGTTCTGAGGGGTACGGAGGGGCCCATATGTTGACCAGACCCATACCATAGGGAGGTCTGCTGCCTCCCTGGGGCTCGGGTTAGAGATATTAAAAGGAGGGTTACTACTCTGGTACAGCCCTCTGATTACTACCCCTTGTTGGTTATCCAGGCAGGTAACAATGAGGTGGTAGAGAGAAGTCTTAAGTCACTCAAAAAGGACTTCAAGGCACTGGGGTGGCTAGTTGAAGGTTCAGGAGCTCAGGTTGTGTTTTCATCAATCACTCAAGTGGAAGGGGAAAACACATCTGATTAACATGTGGCTCCGAGACTTGTGCTACTGTCAGAATTCTGGGTTCTTTGATCATGGTGAAGTTCATAAGGCACCTGGTCTGCTGGTGACAAATTAAATAGGTGGGATGCAGCTGTCCCAGAGGGGAAAAAGGATTCTGGGGCAGGAGTTAGCAGGGCTTATTGACAGGGTTTTAAACTAGATATGAGGGGGGATGGGGAGATAACTGGGCCTGTTAGGAGTAAGCTCAAGGGAAGCATGCCAAGGCTTGAAGGATGGTGGAATGGTGAGGGCTCTCCCTCTGCCACTTCATTTGAGAGAAGGGAAAGATGTTTAGGAACTGTGGAAGCACCTGAGAAGGGTCTGGAAGGGAACGGGGCCCACACTCACAAAAAGGTGTTGGATTCATGAGCTCGTCTCAAGTGCATCTATACCAATGCACGCAGTATGAGCAACAAACCGGGGGAGCTTGAAGCCATGATGCAGCATGAGAACTATAACATAGTAGCTATCACAGAAATGTGATGGGATGCCTCACACGCCTGGAGTGCTGCAATCGATGGCTACAAGCTCTTCAGGAGGGATAGACAGGGAAGGAGGGGTGGTGGAGTGGCCCTGTATGTGAGAGAATGCTATGAGAGCTCAGAAATCAAGTATAGTGATAACAGGGTTGGGAGTGTGTGGATTAGGTTAAGGGCCAATAAAGCAGATCTTGCTGTGGGAGTCTGCTATAGACCTCCCAACCAAAGCAGTGAGGTGGATGAAGCCTTCTATAAACAGTTGGGAGAAATCTCACGGTCACTTGCTGTTATTCTTGTGGGGGACTTTAACCTCCTGGGTATCTGCTGGGATCACAGCACAGCAGAGAGGGAACAATCCAGGAGGTTCCTGGAATGTGTGGAGGATAACTTCCTCACACAGCTGGTGAGTGAGCCGACCAGGGAAGGTGCCCTCCTGGACCTGCTTCTTGTGATCAGGGAAGAGCTTGTGGGGGAAGTAAAGGTTGGAGGCTCTCTAGGGTGCAGTGATCATGAGATGATTGAGTTTTCCATCCTTGGAGAAACAAAGAGAGGGGTTAGTAAAACTGCCACCTCAGATTTCCAGAGGGCAAACTTTGACCTGTTCAAGAGACTGATTAACAAAATCCCATGGGAGGCTGCCCTGAAGGATATGGGAGTCCAGGAAGGCTGGACATACTTCAAGAGAGAAGTCTTAAAGGCACAGGAGCAGGCTGTTCCCGTGTGCCCAAAAACAAGCAGGCGGGGAAGGAGACCGGCCTGGCTAAACAGGGACCTTTGGCTGGATCTCAAGAACAAAAGGAGAATCTACGACCTGTGGAAGAGGGGGCAGGTCTCTCAGGAAGACTATAAAGACGTAGTGAAGCTATGCAGGGAGAGCATTAGGAGAGCCAAAGCACAGCTAGAGCTCAACCTGGCTACAGCTGTTAAAGATAATAAAAAATGTTTCTATAAATTCATTAACAACAAAAGGAGGATTAGGGAAAATCTCCCTCCTTTATTGGATGCAGAGGGAAACATGGTAACTAAGGATGAGGAAAAGGCTGAGGTGCTCAACGCCTACTTTGCCTCGATCTTTAGCAGTGGAACTGGCTGTTCCCTGGACACCCAGCCTCATGAGCTGGGAGATGGGGAGGGGAAGCAGAATGAGGTCAGCACAGTTGAAGAGGAAGTGGTCAGAGACCTGCTACACCACTTGGCTGCACACAAGTCTGTGGGACTGGATGGGTTAGACCCAAGGGTCCTGAAAGAGTTGGCAGATGTGCTCGCCAAGCCACTTTCCACGATTTACCTGAAGTCATGGCTAACTGGGGAGGTCCCATTGGACTGGAGGGTGGCAAATGTGACACCCATCTACAAGAGAGGCAGAAAGGAGCATCCAGGAAACTATAGACCTGTCAGTCTGACCTCGGTGCCAGGGAAGGTCATGGAGCAGATAATCTTGAGTGCCATTAAGTCATATAATGGACAACCAGGGGATCAGGCCTAGTCAGCATGGGTTTATGAAAGGCAGGTCCTGCCTGACAAACCTGATCTCCTTCTATAACAAGATGACCCAACTATTGGACGAGGGAAAAGCTGTGGATATTGTCTACCTGGATTTTCAAAAAGCATTTGACACAGTTCCCCATAGAATTCTCACAGAAAAACTGGCTGCCCATGGCCTGGATGAGTGAATGGTCTGCTGGGTCAAGCACTGGCTGGATGGAGGGTCCCAGAGAGTGGTGGTCAATGGAGCTAAATCCAGCTGGTGGTCGGTCACAAGTGGTGTTCCTCAGGGCTTGGTGTTGGGACCATTTCTGTTCAACATCTTTATTGATGATCTTGATAAGGACATAGAGTGCATTATCAGTAAAGTCGCAGATGACACCAAGTTAAGCGGGAGTGTCGATCTGCATGAAGATAGGGAGGCTCTACAGAGAGACTTGGATAGATTGGATCGGTGGGCCAATGTTAACGGGATGAGCTTCAACAAGGTCCTGCACTTGGGCCACAACAACCCCATGCATGGCTACAGGCTTGGGGAGGTGTGGCTGGAGAGCTGTGTGGAAGAAAAGAATCTGGGGGTTCTAATTGACAAGCAGCTGAACATGAGGCGGCAGCGTGCCCAGGTGGCCAAGAAAGCCAACGGCATCCTGGCTTGTATTAGAAATAGTGTGACCAGCAGAAGTAGGGAGGTGATAGTCCCCCTGTACTCTGCACTGGTGAGGCCACACCTGGAGTATTGTGTCCAGTTTTGGGCACCTCAATACGAGAGAGATATTGAGGTGCTGGAGCGAGTGCAGAGGAGGGCAATGAAGCTGGTGAAGGGCCTGGAAAATAAATCCTATGAGGAGAGATTGAAGGAGCTGGGACTGTTTAGTTTGAGGAAGAGAAGGCTGAGGGGAGACCTCATCACTCTCTACAACTACCTGAAAGGACATTGTAGAGAGGTTGGTGCTGGTCTCTTCTCACAGGTGATTAGTGACAGAACAAGGGGGAACGGCTTTAAACTGCAACAGGGGAGGTTTAGACTGGACATTAGGAAAAAATTTTTCACAGAAAGAGTGGTCAGACAGTGGAATAGGCTGCCCAGGGAGGGGGTGGAGTCACCATCCCTGGATGTGTTTAAGGGTTGTTGAGATGAGATGTTGGGGGATATGGTGTAGGGGAGAACTTTGTAGAGTAGGGCTGATGGTTGGACTCGATGATCCCAAGGGTCTTTTCCAACCTGAATGATTCTGTGATCCAATGCTTTTAATCAATGCCTTCACCCACTGCTGCATCAAGACCCAAGTGATAAAAATAATAAGATACATTTTAAATTTGTTTGTGAATAAGCTGGTTTTGGCTGGGGTAGAGTTAATTTTCTTCATAGTTGCTAGTATGGGGCTGTGTTTTGGATTTGTGCTGGAAACAGTGTTGATAACACAGGGATGTCTTAGTTACTGCTGAGTGGTGCTTACACAGAGTCAAGGCCTTTTCTGCTTCTTGCACTACCCCAACCAGCAAGTAGGCTGGGGATGCACAAGAATTTAGGAGGGGACACAGCTGGGACAGCTGACCCCAACTGACCAAAGGGATAATCCATACAATATGATGTCATGCTTAGCATATAAAACTGGGGGAAGAAGGGGGTGGGGGGGGGATGTTTGGAGTTACGGTGTTTTGTCTTTCCAAGTAACTCTTACGTGTGATGAAGCCCTGCTTTCCTGGAGATGGCTGAACCCCTGCCTGCCAATGGGAAGTGGTGAATGAATTCCTTGTTTTGCTTTGTTTGTGCACATGGCTTTTGCTTTACTTATTAACCTGTTTTAATCTCAACTCATGAGTTTTCTCCCTCTTACTCTTCCAGTTCTCTCTCCTATCCCAGTGGGGGGGAGTGAGCAAGCAGCTGGGTGGGTCTTAGTTGCTGACTGGGGTTAAACCACGACAGTGGGGGTGAGTATATGTACATAAGGTAGCCAATCCTGAAGCGAGTTTCAGAAGCACATAAACCGATATGGCCCCTTTCTCCTGCCAATCAGCATAGCACAGCAAGCAGAAAGGCTCACTAGGAAGTCACCAACTTTCACAAGACTTGGATTCCATTCCTGCATTGGCCAGTGCTTGGCATATGGCCCTGGGGTAAGTAACCATTCTCAGATCCTCTGTTCAACTCCTGTTACATCACCTTGACACTAATGATGAGTATCCTACTATCAGCAATGTGCTACATAAAAACAAGTAAGAAGGAAGGGGAACTGAGGCATAGAGAGGCTAAGTAACTTCTAATGTCATGTAGGATGACTACTGTAGCCAGGGAATTCAACAGAGTTGACACAAGTCTTTGGAATTAAAGTTCTGTCCATTAGACTGCATGGAAAATACAAAGATGTAAACTTTCCTCTGCCTATTCTCATCTGCCATCCACCCTTTCCCTCCTCCTTTTTTGGTCACAAAGCTGCTTATTTTCATTACAATCTAAGTGCTTCCAGGCTTTCTCTACATTTGAAGCAGACTTGATGGCATGATTGAGACTCATAACAAACTTATAAGCAGGCAGATCCCTAAATTAGCTGAAGAATCCTATTAGATGCGTCATTATACGAAAAGAAGGCAGCAATGGGGGAAAAGAAAACTTTACCATGCTGTAGTCCTAAAGCCAAATGCACAGAGTTCCACTGAAACCCGGCATAATTTTTTTCTGCATAGCAACTGTAAAACAGAATTAAGTTAGCATGTCTCCGAAAATATGATGTCTCTTATGGGGGATAATGCCTACTATCATTTCAGATTAATTTGTTGCTCTATATTCAAAGAACTCCTGAGTTTCTACAATAGGCAGTCTAATTGCAAATATTTGGTGTTAATGTTTGATGACTAGAAGAGCAGCAAAGCCAAGGTGTATTTCAGAACAGTATGCGTGCTTTCTTAGCTTCAGGGGCAGGATAGGACATCCATTAGGTGATGAGCTAACTGCAATCTTCTTGGAAGGTTTTATGACTGTACCAGGATTTAAAGAGGTGTTATTAAATGCACCTCAAATAGGCCCAGATGTGAGATCAAGTCACATAAGTACTCTGGCAGAGTCACTTTGAACTGAGGAACAAGGATTTCAGGATTTGAAGCCAAATAAGGCAATGAAGAGGTGGGACAACCCAGTAAGTCAACCACCAGTCATAAAACTACTGAGCATGGTGCAGCATATGCTGTAGATAATTGCTATTGAATAGTTTTACTGAACTAACCTGAACTGTTTCCAGCACAGCCTTGAGAATGTTAGTGGTGGAGAAACTGTATGAAAAAAACCCTAAAGATATCAGCTTGATTAATGCCAAAAAGTTTCTTCAAAACCTGATTCTCCAGTTGTGTGTTTGTGTTCTCTTTGGCCATAACTTCTGTTGCCAGTAAAATGCAGGTTCTGTTACAACAAATTTCAGCTGTGAGAACTTGCATGTTCTGCAGCATATTCATGAAAATTTAAAGTTCAAAGTTTCTGGAATGTTTTTTTTGGTATTGAAGCAATTCTCTCAAATCTTTGTATAACTTGGTAATGAAAGCTATTAAAACAAACACAAATAAAATATACTTATATTTTGACAAAATTTTTTCTTGACCTGAAATTCCATGAGCAGGCTACCATATTAGTACATGCTTAATACATAGAATTTATAAAAGGAAAGGACTCATGCAAATCTTCTGACAGAGTACCTTCCTTGATTGTTAATTGGGTATTCTTTAGTGCATGCTCCAAGTGCCACTGTTATAAACCTATAAACAACCTGACCCATAAAAATTCCACACTAGCTTCTAGTTATATATTGTTACTTACCATTTACTATATTATATTAGACATCTGCCATGCTCCAGGTATTTTACAGTTCTTAGGATAATTAATGTAATTTAAATATATATAGTGGCTGTATGGAGTTCTCATTTGGGAAAGGAACTGTAATCTATCAGAAAAAAAGCTAATTACACTTTATCCCATTGATTTATTTCTCCCCAAGCCTCCCCTTCCAATTTTTTGTAAGTATTACAAACCTTAGGTTATAATTTTGATATATGCTGCTAGATAGATTAAATACCAACTAATTCTCATATAAAACTGGTAGTTTGATCAATGCAGCTAAAAGTTTCATTCCTCACATATGTATTTCTCAGCTTTAGAACTATCAATTTTTATCTCACATGTCAGGATTAGATAATAATCAGGCCAGGAATTCAGTTCCACAGAATTCAACAAAACCTCCTGTTCAAAATTTTAGTCAGAAAAGAACAGTTGATCCCTCTTTGCCATAAGAAAGATGGACTGGATAACATCACCAGGTTCTGTCCAAGGCTACATCCTACTCTTCTGTGATTTCCCCCTTGATATCCTCTGTCTCCCTCTGTTCCCTCTCCAGGAAGTAACCTCCTAGAAACAGATGTGAGAGAAAGCACTCAAACAGAGTTAGAAAAGACAATTTCTGAGAATAATTGTTTCCCAAGCTAGAAACACAAGAGAAGACAGTGGAAAACCACCAAGAAGGTTTGCCCTCACATCCTGGGAGGAACTGAGCAAATCTGGTTTGCCCTTTCTGTATGATACAAATGTTTTTTTTGCCAAGTGAGTCATTTCATTTCCCAGATAGCCTCTATGTCCTTCTTATGAAGGAGGCCACAAGAGAGAAGGGAAAAAACAATAAATAAAAATCATTTGGATTCAGCAGTGATGGGTGTGATGTGGGAACCTGATTAGAATGTCATAATGTAGGATATAGGAAGCTAAATGGAGTAAGAATCCTACAAAGCTTTTGCTTTCAAATGACATTTATTGTCTACCTGAAAAAAAAAAAGAAAAAAGCAGCCAAGCAACAGGGCTGTTGCTGGATCTCCAAAAGTTTTTCTACAATAACTTTGAAGAAGGTCACATGAAGAAGAAAGGAAACTGGAGCCCTTTCCCTCCACAGAGGTAAATATATGGGTGACACTATGCTAATGAAGACAATTTGCTCCCAGGATGAGTCATTCAGCAGCAGCAAGGTCTCTGTCCTGCCTGTTGATTCATATTCTTTTCCCCCTAGCATCAAGAAGTCATCTTAAAAAGGTTGGCTGGGTGACCTACCCACTAACAAGTTTGGGTTTGATTTTGTTATTTATTGGTTATTATTGTAGTGTCACCACCAGGAGATTTTCCCTTCAGTGATGAAATATCCTTTGCATTATCTTGTGTGGGGTGGGCTGGAGAGAAGCTTGAAGAAAGAAATTATGCCAGAACAACTACAGCAGAAACAAGACATGAGCAGGCATCATGTCTGTTGGTGGGAAGGTCAGCTTGGCCTCCACCTTGCAATGCAAAGATTAAGATAGGATTTTTTTTTTTGCCTTGAAATCTTATTGTTGCTGTATGAATAATTCCTAAGGGTTCTACTTCTCTGTTTTGACACACAGGAGCTTTTAAACAGATAAGCCCCTTTGATGTGAGAGCCCAGATGTGTACTAGCACAGTGATGGGATATAGGTCCAATTATGCAAAGCTTCCTTGAGCAAAATTGTTTAAAAATCAAAATGGAGATGTCCACAATGCTTGTTGTAACAAGAGTATCAGCTGCATGAGGACTCTACATCTGACACAATTAACTGCAGTGGAAAAAATTATAAATGTTGTCCTTCAGAACAAGAGCACTTTATTTTCATTTAATGACAACTATGATGGTCTTAAGCAGCAAGCAAAAATTAAAGTACTATTTTTAAGTGTGCATTTTTTAAATGTATCACTTTATGGAGATATTACTAACCAGATAGCTGGTATAAACTGTCATATTTCTAGTGACTGAAGGCAGCTGAATCAATACTTCAAAGTAGGTTCAATATTTGAATGCAGCAGTAAGGAAGGCGGTATAATCCACTGTTATAGATTAGATGGTGTGGTGGTTTGACCTTGGCTAAATGCCAGGTACCCACCAAGTCGCTCTATCACTTCCCCCCCCTTCCCCTTTTTTTTCTCAATAGGGCAAAGAAGGGAAAGAAAATAAGATAGGAAAACAAAACAACCCTTGTGGGTAAAACAACAGCAGTTTTAATATAAGCAAAGCGAAGCAAAGGTCCGCGCGCGGAAGCAAAAATAAGAAAACAGATTTATTCTCTACTTCCCATTAACAGGCGATGTCGGGCCTTCTCAGGAAGCAGGGCTCTGATATGCGTAGCGGTTGCCTCGGAGGACCAAGGGTGACCCCACCCCCTTCCTCCTTTCTCCCAGCTTTATGCTGAGCAGACGTCATATGGTATGGAATATCCCTTTGGTCAGTTCGGGTCAGCTGTCCTGGTTGTGTCCCCTCCCAAGATCTTGCCCACCCCGTCCCACTGTGGGGGGGGAAATGTCAGAAAGAGCCTTGGTGCTGTGTAAGCACTACTCAGCAGTAGCCACAACACCAGTGTGCTATCAACACCCTGCCAGCTCCCAGCATAAAACACAGCACCATGAGGGCTGCTACAGGGGAAAACCAATTCTGGCTCAGCCAGACCCAATACAGTCTCCACCCCTTATTCCATACCATTTACGTCATGCCCAGGTCCCACATAACACTCATTTATTCATTCCGTAAGCTTTCTTCACTCCTCTAGATGTTCAGTGACTTGGCTGCCATCTGTCAAGGTGGATGTTCAGGACAGGAGCAGTATGTTTGACTGTTGGACTCCAGCACCGGCTAGGTTTGGGTCATCATCGCATGTATCTGGTTCACTCTTCATCGTTCCTACTTCCTCCATCACTTCCTGCAACATACAACTCAGCTCACAGATTATTTTCCCCCCAAGGTTAAATCTCCTTGAGGCACACACTGAGTAGCCCCATTCTCCCGCATTACCCACCAAGTACATCCAGGTCCCTGAGCAAAAACAATCCCACGAGTGGGCTTGCCTTTTCCCAAGGGAGGAGCAATCCATACTGCCTTCCCCAGCCATTTCCCTGTGTGTACTACAGGGACCTTATCTCCTCCCACAGTATGAAGGGGTTTTGTTTGGGCAGGACCAGGACGGTTAACAGATCCTCTGGTATTAATTAGCCAAGTGGCTTCTGCTAAATTTATATCCCAGTGTTTCCATCCCCCATTGTCCAATGCTCTCAACATAGTCTTCAACAGTCCATTGTATCTTTCAATCTTTCCAGACGCTTGTGGGTAATAAGGGATGTGATACACCCACTCAATGCCATGTTTCTTTGCCCAGGAGTTTATGAGATTATTTCGAAAATGGGTTCCATTGTCTGATTCGATTCTTTCAGGAGTACCATGTCGCCATAAAATTTGCCTTTCAAGACCTAAGATGGTATTTCGGGCAGTGGCATGATTTACAGGGTACGTTTCGAGCCAACCAGTAGTTGCTTCCACCATAGTGAGTATGTAGCGCTTGCCTTGGCGTGTTCGTGGCAATGGTCCAATATAGTCAATTTGCCAGGCCTCACCATATTGAAAACTCAGCCATCGCCCTCTGTTCCAGGGAGACTTTACTCGTGTGGCTCGCTTGATTGCAGCACATGTTTCGCATTCATGAGTGACCTGTGAGATGGCCTCCATGGTCAGGTCCACCCCTCGATCACGAGCCCATCTGTACGTTGCATCTCTCCCGAGATGCCCGGATGTTTCATGGGCCCATCGAGCTACAAATAGCTCACCCTTGCGCTCCCAGTCCAGGTCCAGCTGAGCTACTTCAATTTTAGCAGCCTTGTCTACTTGCTCATTGTTTTGATGTTCTTCGGTGGCACGGCTTTTGGGCACGTGGGCATCTACATGACGTACCTTTAGAGCCACGTTTTCCACTCGGGCAGCGATGTCCTGCCACAGTGCAGCAGCCCAGATGGGTTTACCTCTGCGCTGCCAATTGGTCTTCTTCCACTCCTGTAGCCACCCCCACAGGGCATTAGCCACCATCCAGGAGTCAGTGTAGAGATACAGTACTGGCCACTTTTCTCGTTCAGCAATCTTTAGGGCTAGTTGGATCGCTTTTACTTCTGCAAACTGACTTGACTCGCCCTCTCCTTCAGTGGCCTCAACGACTTGTCTTGTGGGGCTCCACACAGCAGCTTTCCACTTCCGATGGTTTCCTACCACACGACAGGATCCATCAGTAAACAGAGCATACCGCCTTTCATCTTCTGGTAATTCGTTATATGGTGGTGCTTCTTGGGCACGAGCCACCTCCTCAGGCAGTGCTCCAAAATCTCTACCTTCTGGCCAGTCCATGATCTCTTCCAGGATTCCTGGACGGTTGGGTTTTCCCAGTCGAGCTCGTTGCGTGATTAACGCTACCCATTTACTCCAGGTAGCACTGGTTGCATGGTGTGTAGAAGGGATGTTTCCTTTGAACATCCAATGTAGTACAGGCAATCGCGGTGCCAAGAGGAGCTGTGCTTCTGTACCAACAACTTCGGAAGTGGCTCGAATCCCCTCATATGCTGCCAGAATCTCCTTTTCAGTTGGAGTGTAGTGGGCTTCTGATCCTCGATATCCCCGGCTCCAAAATCCTAATGGTCGACCCCGAGTTTCACCTGCTACCTTCTGCCAGAGGCTCCATGTGAGGCCATGCTCCCCAGTTGATGTGTAAAGTACATTTTGCACATCTGGTCCTGTCCGAACAGGCCCAAGAGCTACCGCCCGAGCTATCTCCTGTTTGATGTGCTCAAAGGCTTGTTGTTGCTCAAGACCCCACTCAAAATTGTTCTTCTTTCGGGTTACTTGATAGAGAGGGCTCACCAGCTGACTGTAACCTGGAATGTGCATCCTCCAAAATCCCACAAGTCCTAAGAAAGCTTGTGTTTCCTTCTTGTTGGTCGGTGGAGACATAGCTGCTATCTTGTTGACAACCTCCATAGGCACATGGCGGCGTCCATCTTGCCATTTTATTCCCAAGAACTGAATCTCCTGTGCTGGTCCCTTGACCTTGCTTTTCTTTATGGCAAACCCAGCTCTCAGAAGAATCTCAATTACTTTTTGTCCTTTCTTGAACACTTCTTCTGCCTTGTTGCCCCACACAATGATGTCATCGATGTACTGTAGATGTTCAGGGGCATCACCCTTTTCCAGTGCAGTTTGAATTAGTCCATGACAAATAGTGGGGCTGTGCTTCCACCCCTGGGGTAGTCGATTCCAGGTATATTGGACACCCCTCCACGTGAAAGCAAACTGTGGCCTGCACTCTTCTGCCAAAGGAATTGAAAAGAATGCATTGGCGATGTCGATTGTGGCGTACCACTTGGCTGCCTTTGACTCTAGTTCATACTGGAGCTCTAACATATCTGGTACAGCAGCACTCAGTGGTGGCGTCACTTCGTTCAGGCCACGATAGTCTACTGTCAACCTCCACCCTCCGTCAGACTTTCGCACTGGCCATATTGGGCTATTAAAAGGCGAATGTGTCTTACTGATGACACCTTGGGTCTCCAGTTGACGGATCAGTTCTTGGATGGGAGCCAGAGAGTCTCGGTTCGTGCGATACTGCCGTCGGTGCACGGTCCTCATGGCAATTGGCACCTGTTGTTCTTTAACTCGCAACAGTCCTACAACAAAAGGATCTCCTGAGAGGCCAGGCAGATTAGACAACTGTTTGACCTTCTCTGTGTTCACACTGGCCACACCAAAAGCCCATCGGTATCCTTTTGGGTCTTTGAAATACCCCCTCTTGAGGTAGTCAATGCCCAAGATACAAGGGGCTTCTGGGCCAGTTACAATGGGATGTTTTTCCCACTTATCTCCGGTCAAGCTAACCTCGGCCTCCAGTACTGACAGTTCTTGACATCCGCCTGTCACTCCTGAGATCCAGATAGGTTCTGCCCCTCTATAACTTGATGGCATTAATGTACACTGTGCCCCGGTATCGATTAAAGCCTGGTACTTCTGTGGATTTGATGTGCCAGGCCATCGAATCCACACTGTCCAATACACCCGATCATCCCTTTCCTCCTCCTGGCTGGAGGCAGGGGCCCTCTATTCCTGTTCTTGGTCAGAGTATTCACTGTCTGACCCTTGCTGTGCCAGGCCGGAAACTCCTTCATCAGGGCCAAGGGAGGTGATCTCAGTCTTCCTGTATCTGGGAGATCGCTGATTACTTTCTTGTGGTTTCACGCCAGCTACATTAACAACCTTCTTGGATGTTGTCTTCTTGGCAGGGGTCTTTCCTCGCAATTCATGTACACGAGCTTCCAATTTGAAGGTGGGTTGACCATCCCACTTCCTCATGTCCTCCCCCTGGTCACGCAGGAAGAACCAAAGTTCGCCACGTGTCATGCGCCTAGGTTTCCCTTTCGCTCTGACTGGGGTGGAAGAGAACCGATTTCTTGGGGTGCTCCTGACATCTAAGGCACTCGCCCGTAGAGATGAGGAGGTACCAAGACTCTCTTCAAAGTTCTGAAGCCAGGAAGAGACTGCCTCCACAGTTGGCGTACATCTTAGTCCTTCTCCCATATCCATTTCTGGATAGTACATCGCAGCCAAGCCCGCAGAATACGAGGATGGTGCACCTTTAATCACCTTCCTCCACATGGCCCGTGTGCACAGGACATCCTCTGGATTTTTAGGGGCTTCATCATTATCTGGATCACTATAGATGACTTCCAGCACTGCTAGTTCTCTCAGGTACTGGACACCTTCATCCGCAGTAGCCCACTTCCCTGGGGAGTTGTCCGTAAGATCTTCCTTGAAAGGATATCTTGCTTTAACACTTGAAAGGAGCCGTCTCCACAGACTGCAAATTCCTGTTTCTTTTCCAATTCCCCTTTCAATTCCTCGATCTCTAGCAAGGGAACCCAGCTGTTGGGCTTCCTTACCTTCCAGCTGCTGAGCATCAGCCCCATTATCCCAGCATCGAAGCAGCCAGGCAGCAATCCGCTTACCCGGCTGGCGGCTATAGTCTTTCCGCAGATCTCGCAGTTCTGATGATGTCAGGGACCGGGTAGTTTCTGCCTCCTGTTTGAGTTCTGTTATTCCCTCTTCTGACCCCTTTGCTGAAGGACCTGCTTCTTCCTCCCCTTTTTCGTCCCTTATTAATCGAGGGTATGGACCTGTTGTTCTCCTTGTCCACTGTTTCTTTTTTACTACTGGGGCAATCTCTGCTGTTATTGTTTTTGTTTGAGTTCCCGTTTCCACCACAGTCCTTTGAGAGCACTGAACTGCAGCTCGATAAGTATAGGCCAGGCCCCAGTACAGCGCTAGGAGTTGCTGATTTTCATCGGGATAGACAAGGCACCCTTCTATCAGGTGTTGTGTCAGTTTTGCGGGGTTGCTTGCCTGTTCAGGGGTAAGATCCCAGGCTACAGGAGGTGATAACCGTCCTAGGAATCTGCCCAAATCCTTCCACTCCCCCTGCCACCCAGGGACAGGCCGCCTCAGGGCACATTTTGGTATTCTCTCACCCAAAATTTGCTTTCTCTTACACCAAAAACCTACCGAGCTCCACACAGCCCACAATAGGCGAACAGCATTAATGAACAGTATCAAAGAGCTAACATAAGGATTAATAAGTACTTCGGGAGCTTGCAGAATAAAACCACTCATGATGTTCCCAATTTCTTCCAGCATGTTCCCGAGCTTAGCAAAATAAAGATAAGCAGAGCAATAAACAAACCCGTGACCAGCACAAGAGCTTGTCGCTTACTAACTGCTATAGCTATAGCACAATTAATATAAAACTGCCGTTGTCCCGCCCCACGTTGGGCGCCAAAATAGACTGTGGTGGTTTGACCTTGGCTAAATGCCAGGTACCCACCAAGTCGCTCTATCACTTCCCCCCCCTTCCCCTTTTTTTTCTCAATAGGGCAAAGAAGGGAAAGAAAATAAGATAGGAAAACAAAACAACCCTTGTGGGTAAAACAACAGCAGTTTTAATATAAGCAAAGCGAAGCAAAGGTCCGCGCGCGGAAGCAAAAATAAGAAAACAGATTTATTCTCTACTTCCCATTAACAGGCGATGTCGGGCCTTCTCAGGAAGCAGGGCTCTGATATGCGTAGCGGTTGCCTCGGAGGACCAAGGGTGACCCCACCCCCTTCCTCCTTTCTCCCAGCTTTATGCTGAGCAGACGTCATATGGTATGGAATATCCCTTTGGTCAGTTCGGGTCAGCTGTCCTGGTTGTGTCCCCTCCCAAGATCTTGCCCACCCCGTCCCACTGTGGGGGGGGAAATGTCAGAAAGAGCCTTGGTGCTGTGTAAGCACTACTCAGCAGTAGCCACAACACCAGTGTGCTATCAACACCCTGCCAGCTCCCAGCATAAAACACAGCACCATGAGGGCTGCTACAGGGGAAAACCAATTCTGGCTCAGCCAGACCCAATACAGATGGCATGTTAATCCTAAATTGCACATTACAGAAGAACCTTTAGAGAGACTTTTCTTCTAAAGATAACTTTTTTTTCTGAATGGTAAGTTTTCTTTGTACTATCATTTAGTCCAAGTTTTCCCTGGTGTCATATAATGCAGAATTTGTCTCCTGCAACTATCACATTGCCAATAACACTCAATAAAACATCAAATTAATTATAAAAAAGTTTTAAGATCAAAATCTTTGATTGCCCATAATGAGATGCCCAATGATTCTAGTCGCAGAAAAAGTGCCTGTTAGATCTAATCATCAGAAATACATTTCAATGTGAAATAAGCGGTGATGAGTATGACAAGATTAATAAAAAAGAATCAATTGCACATATATTAAGCAAGGATTCTTGTACATTAAATATTCATTTTATGCTTCACGCTAACACCTATAACTTAATAAATAAATGTTAATGTTTATTGGGGATTTCTTAACTTCCATCAATGATCTTTTGAAAGGAAAATGCAAATCTATTTAGAGAACTCTTTGAAAAGGTGACTTTCAGTTCCATAATTCAGACAAATACTTTTCCTCCAAGTTGTAAGAACACTGATAAAAAGAATTCCCTCTTCATGTTTGTCACAAACTGTTCATAAACAAGGAACTGTTTGTAAAGAGGATGTCTCAAACAACTGGAATGAGATGCCCTGTGGGGGAGAAGCAGAGCAAGCTCTGCGGAGGTGGGGCGGTGGGCCGTTTCTCTCCCCCTCCCTCCTGTGGTTGCCCAGAGATAAAACTTGCTTAACTGTGCAGGTACAAGCCAGAGAAAATGAGAACCTTCTGGAACAACCTACTGTGCGTGAGTAAGAAAGACTATATAAAGGCAATACCCCCCGTGGGTTGACCCACCACCTACGGACCAAGCTGGCTACTCTGCGACAACACGGGATCCAAGGGTGGTGATTTCCCCTTTTCCTATCCCCTCCTCCTCCTCTCTTTTTTCTCTTTCCTCTTTCTGCGCTCTCTCTCTCTTACATATGTTCATGTGTCTAAGTTTTGTAGGAGTTGAATTGCGATTGGTTGATCATTGATGGGTCTCATCACCAAAGTGCCTTTATTCCTTCTCCAGTGGGTTATCAGTTGGTTGTTGCTAAATTGTCTCCATTCACTCACTAAAGTGGTCAGTTAATAAAGTCACCAACACAATTATTCCTCTGAGTCATTGTGGTGACTCGGCCCACCCTGCAGCTCTGCTGAGCAGAGACCGGCTCTTCCACAGGCATGAAGGTTCAGGGAATTCAAAAGATTCACCCCCCTCGTAACCTACCACATGGGACGAGACACTCCCCACAGAGCTGGAGCCAAGTCTGTACAGTCCTACAACCAGGACATGGCAAGACAGAGTGAAACACAAAATTAATAGCACCAATATTGCTATTATCACATTAGCACAGGCTCAAAATCCTTTTGAATTACAAGACCAGCCTGGGATCAGCCTTCTCAAACAAGTAATGGAAAAGCAGGGAATATACTTCTCTCTAGCTGTCAAATTGTGCTCTTCTCTCAAGCAAAATGTAATTTTTTTTTTTCAAACAAGTGAAAAAGAAATTTCATGGGAAACTAGCATTTCTCTTTTAATAATGAAATGTACATCGATCCAATTTTACTCATCAAGAACAGAGAGGTGTTAAGAGTGCCCTGAATTTCCAGTATTCAGGTGGCCACTGATGCCCAAATTAGCTCTGTTTCACAGCTGTTATTAGTAGTGCTTTGTGCCTGATTCACAACTAACAAAACAGTTTTATGTTAATACAGGGACCTAAATAGATTTGTCCATTAAACGCTAGTACATTAGACCCAAGGTGTCCCTTACAAGTATTCCAGTGGAGTTTTATAAACAATCTTGGCTAGAGCAGCCTTGGGAGGCAAGTTTACTGAGAAACATCACTATTAATAATAACCCTTTCAGGGCTGAATCCAGGGTCTAATGCAGAGCTGTTCTGGAAGTGTGACTAAAGCTACACCATCCTAGTGGGAAGAGGGAAAAATAAACTGTTAGAAGTAACATAAAGAAAAAAAAATCCCAGCAGAGAATGATGTGATCAAAGATTTAGATTCAAAATCCATTACATTAAGTAGGGTCTTTCCCCTCCCCCCCTGCATTGACAATGATATTGCAAGAGCCACAAAAGTATATTCCTGACTGATCAAACTAAGATTTTTATCTCTAGAGGGGAAAAGACTTGTTAATGTCTTGGTGGGCTGGGCAAAGCAATGAGATTCATATTGTTGTAATTATTAATTTATTCAGTAAAGTGTTAAATGTCCAGGTAGTTTACCCATTGGCTACATTTTTTTTTTTTGTATTTCCAGCAAAGCTATTTAATGTCTTATCTTCTCAGAGGAAAGAAATCTGAATGGAATTAAGGATGCATGATCACAGATAGCAAAATGAGCAGAGACAGGAAGAGGGACAGAGAGAAAAAATTAAAGCTCTGATAGACTGCCCAGGAACACCAGTGGAAAAATGTTCTCTGCAATGTTATTTGCCCTTATTTAGGTAGATTCTCTATCCTTATCAAAGCCATTTTTCACCACTTTGGTTGTGCCAATGAGTAAATATTGACCGTATCAGACCAAAAATATTCTCTAGAAAGGGACTCTTTCAAAATGGTATTTATCTAGAAGTAGCACATGCACACAAACATACCCAGTCTGAATACAAACACGCATGTATATAATTTCTGCCCACAATTCTTTTCTGAAAAGCAACCACCAGTAGCTTTGATTCCTGCTAAGTTGCACTAGGATCAAAGACTCTGACTGCAGATCTGCCCCTAGCTCTCCTTCCTGAGAAAGCTGTACTGTTACAGCCAGGGAATGTAGGCTGGACAGAGGAAAGAAAACTGGACACAGGAGCACTTGCTGGAAGTCACCATCACTGTCTTTCCCTACTCCTCTCTCCAGGGAACAAGCCTGATACAGGCCCCTTCTCCCTCAACTGTTACCTGCTGTGGCCCATTATGGAAGGATGGAACCATTATGGAACATCTGGGACCAGTAGAACCAGTTGTTTGGGAAACCTGCTGGGCAAGGGGACCACACTGCAACAATGCCTGTGCCCCACCATTTCTTGGACATGTGCAAGAGAGGGGCCACTTGGGAGGTAAATCCAGACTCTATCCAAAGCCAGTGCCAGGCTAGAGAGGATAAAGGTATCACATTAGATGACACACTAAACAGCAGTCTGATGCTTTTAGCAAATGTCTGAAAAAATCTTTAAGTCCTAATTAAGGAATTTGTTCAGCCCCAAATTATTATTTTTATTAGTTTATTGAAAATACTGAGATGAATGTGCTGGGGGACAAGCCAAAATGTTTTGATTTTAATTTTTTTTTTTTTTTCCTTTCTTCTTTTTGCTTGCTTAGTGCTATTCATGAAGCATTACCACCTAGGGACAGGTTGCGAGGGGTCCAAATGTGATGATAATTTCCATATCATATCATGATTAGGAGAGGCCAAGGGGGTACATACTTCCTACCGAGCTTAATATTTTCAAGGAACAATGCCTTTTACAAACCCACAGTGCTGCTGGGCCCCAAATTCTCCTTTTATTAAGAATCAGTCAATGTAGTTCCACCTTGGGAAAAAACAGTCTCCAAGACTCAGCCATGAGTCTTTCTCAGAAAAGGGGGTTCTTGCCATGCCTTTCTGGTTCCCTCCTTTGGCCTCACTGCAGCAAACCAGGATGTTAATTGGCAAAGCAAGGCTAATTAAAACCAGAGAGGCAAAAGAAACTGGGGGGGGAGTGATGGGGAAAATTAAAAAAAAGGTAAATTCAAGCACATAATAAAGAACATTTCTGCCTTGCTCTTCCTGGGAGGAATCTCGTAACAGGGATCTCATAACAGTGGTGCAACAGCCCAGAGGCTACAAGGAAAAATATTAAGCTACTGTGTATAACAATGTAAACATCAAAACCTTTGTGTACCACCAGAATGGAAACCAAGTAATAAAGTTAAGATGCTAAACATGTTTTTGAGGAGCACTGAAGCATGTAGCATGTATTTGACTTCCACCTTCTGGGGAGTGGAGGGAGGCATGACTGAGATCTACTAAATCCAGTAATGGCTGAATGCTCTGCAGGTGCATACAGCTCCAGTCAGGGCACAAACCCTGAAGTTCAGACACACAGATTTTGAAGGGTTGTCCCACCAGGCAAACACACTGCCTCCTTTTCCTTTGGAGAGAAGTATCCATCATTTCTTGGGAGAAGGTGTCATAATCTTTCTTGATGAGTGTGGGAGGCATTGGCCTGTCAGCCTTGCACAGCCTCTGAGAAACAGCCAGGATTTGATGAGAAACAGGCCTTGGGAGAAAGATAAGAAACTGCTGAGCTGTGCCAAGGTGGCAGGGAAAAACAAGGGCCAGCTGCAACACTGAACTGTGGCAAAGTACTGAACTGTGAGAAGTTACCGCTGCGTGAACAGCACGTGAACGAGAGGGTAATTGGTCTGCACAGCGCGTGTTAGAGTGGTCTGATGCTGATAGGAGAAAAGGTTGATAGCTGTCTAATTGCTGATTTGCTAATTATGAAGTAAGAGCTTTGGCGAGAGCATAAGTATGTACTATTGGAAAAATAAACGGCTTTGATATAACTCTCATAGAGTTGTGCAGGTCCGATATCCTCCCACAACAAATGGTGACCCCGATGTCCCAGGACGGAGCGCAGAAGACGCCGCAGGAGGATCCCCGATTGGAGGTACTGTCTGCAGCGGGGCTGTGGCAGGGAGGATGGAAAACAGTCGATCGATGGAAAAACACCCAGGAGAGGTGATCAGTCGGGGGCAGCATGGGGCAGAACAAGTCCACAGAGGAGACGGCCACTGTCAGACTCCTGCTGCATATACTCTCTAAGAGAGGGATAAGTTATAACGAAACTTCTGTATGAAGGTTACTTAAATGGTGCAGAAACCACGGCCATCCTGCCGATACCCTCACAGCCTTTGAACCAGCAAAATGGGCTGAAATCGGTGAACAGTTGTGGGAAGCTATTTCCAAGGGGGATCAGCATGCCAGTGAGCTCGCGACCACTTGGAAGTTGGTTTCAGACACTCTTAAAGCGCGGAGTTGGTGGCGGTTGGTTGGTACTCTTAAACACCTCCAGGGATGGGGACTCCACCACCTCCCTGGGCAGCCCATTCCAACGCCTAATTCCAATGCCTCATCTTTCTTCTTTTTCCACGAATGTGAGGCTTCAGCCCTTGAGCATCGGTTCCCACCAAAACTAGTGTTATCTGTGGAACTTCATACAAATATCAGATAAGAATGATATTAATTATAATGTTTTCCATGCTTCACTGCATTACTACAGGCTCCATGAAGAGTTAAACTCCTTTGCTAGAAATCATGTGTAGCTAAACTTGTGTGGGAGTCTAGTATATTCACAGCCTCAGACAAGTTACGTGTGCTATCTCAAAAACCCTCACATTCTTTAAGAGTCAAACTTGCAGCAAACATGTTTACTTTCAGCACAACCAACTAAACCAAAGCATTTTTTTATTAAGTGATAATTCTGTAACCCACATGGACACAATGAAAGGTCTTCACACCATCCAAGTAGACCCAATGCAACTTCTTGCATAGGCAGAGAAAACCAGTTAGCTCAAAAGAGTGATTTCAAATCTGACAGTGAACATATCTGCTCTGAATAGCTCTCTAAAGGGTCCTGTCCCTGTTGACTACCAATGTGTCCTGGTTTAACCAGGATAGGGTTAAGTTTCCCCAGCAGTGGGGGGGAGCTCTAGCCGGGTTATTCAGATACCATGCGGACCTCACATCCTGGCAGGTCACATTTTTCCTGGCGCGGAGCGCGGTGCACTCGTGGTTTTGTACATCGTGCTTCAAACTGCTGTATTTGGTAGCTATTTTGCTCTGTTCATTGCCATCACTATTACTGTTATTGTTGTTGTTGGTTGTGTTGCTATTGCACTGTTGTATTAAACCTTTCCTTATTTCAGTCTTGGGGCTTTGTATTTCACTCCCTTTGTGGGGGAGGGGCAGCGGCTGCGTGGTCTCAGACCCCGGCAGGGACTAAACCACCACACAAGGGACATCAACCACAGACTGGCACCTATTTTTGAGTGGTCTGAGTATCCATTCAACCAGCTCCCATTCCATCTCCGGTTAGTTGACTATCTGCAGCAATTTATGAGCACCCCTGTCCACTGCACCGAGGACCCTGGTTCTTTACCAGGCAGAGCAGCACTGACTTTGCTCCGCGATGCAGAAGGTCCACATCCAGCCTGAAGATATGACACTCCAAGGAGCACTGTGTCAAGACCCACCACAGTACACACTTACTGTTCTGAGTCCAGAAGCAACAAGTGTGTGAGGATGGCTGCCTGCAGGAAGACTGGAAGAGTTACCTAAAGGTTAAGTGACTTATTTCAGAACTTGATGCATTTGCAAGAAACATTTAACACTAGGAAACAGCTCCTATTTCTTCCTTAATAGGAAGGAAAATTACAGTCTCTATCAGTAACCCAAAAAGATGCTGGAAACTCTAACCCTGGAGCAGGGGTTCCTTTTCTGACTATGGATGCTTTTTTCCACACATCATTAAAATGTGTGGTTGTGAAAGGAAAGGCAATAGAGAAGCTCCAATGCTTCAGCATCCTTCAGAACAGCAAGGGCTTTGCAAATTGCCATATCCAACTCAATTAATATGGACGTACATAGGGGCAGCAATTTAGGTGTGGGTTTATGTACGGCTATATAGATGCAGATATCCTCACAGTACGTTTGCATATAGATATATATTTATCTATGTATGTCTATATAAAATCTTCAAGACAGATAAAATGCACACAGCTGTTAGCAGCTGAAGCAGGCCTTAATTATACTCAGGTTGTCATGGTAACGTCTGACAAGCTTTGCCTTCCTGGATGGGAACATTTGCCCTCCTGGAGTTTCAGCATACCAAGAGAGAGGTTCTAAGGAAAATGAGAATAAATCACACAACTTTCCCTGGCCTTTGTGTCTTCCTGCCAAGGCAAAAGGGCTGGGAAACGGTATTGCTCCACAGGCCTGAAACATCAGAACAAGGCAAGAATAAAATGGTACAGGAATTTAAAGGATGTTGACACTTAAAATACTTTGTTTTGCTGAAAACTAGCATCCAGCCTAAGATCTCAAAGCATTATCATCATTATTTTTTAACATATATAAGGCATCGTTAATGTCAATAAGTCTGGTACATTAAATCATCAGTGGTAACATCTGAGCTTTTATTGCTATTATTCAAGTAAGAAGACTGATGGGAGAAGGATGTTACCCATTTCACCCATCATCTTGTATGAAAGCACAGTGACACAAGCCAGGAAGGGAACTTAGGTCTGTTCTAACTACAAGTCCATACTCTCTGCTTAAGGGCAGCTGGTTTAATATGCATTCACTGATGTCTCACAGCATTTCTGAATAAATTCTGTCTTTCAGTGGAATAGCATTAGAAAACATTCAAAATTAGGAAAAAAAAAAGTAATGGATCTGATTAAGCAAAAAAAAAAGAATTCACTTGGACTATTTTTTTCAGTAGTAGTTTGCTGAGAAAATACTAAATAGTAGCGACAAAACCCTTTGGAGCAGAGACCTGGAAAGGAAGTAGCAAAGCAAAAGACTTGCCTTTCCCTCTGTCAGAATCAAATAATTCTTTGTTTTCCTTTCAAATGCTTTGCAAAAGTAATTATTCCTATGAATAAGATGTTCAACAAGCTTTCCCCCCTCCTTCCTTCCCATGTCTTAAAAATGAAAAAAACAACCCAAACAGGAGAAAATATCATCTATCTAAAGCACCACACATCAAGACTAATTTAATTCATCTGTCTCACATGCATGTTATCCTGAACAGTTGGAAAAAAAGCAGCACCGTGGTGTGCTACTTCTGCAGTAAGCATCCAGCTGGTGGGAGTGGTTTCAACACATTCAGGAAGCACAGAGTGGGAGTCAATGATCTGAACTTTGACTCCTAAAGATAAGGTGACTTCAAGTTTGAGTTAGTCAACCTAGGCTTCTTTTATAAGCAATGCAGACCAACAGGCACAGGGGAATGTGTCTCTGAAGGTGCCTGTCCCTTTCCTGGATATAAAATGGGACCAGGACAGCCCACTCAGGCATGGACAATTGACTTTCAGACACTGGAGACTGGGCAAGATGGATCTCCTCCAACAGCTCTACAAAAGCCAAACAACATACAACAAGTGAGCCTGTCAGTGGTAGCTCTGCTTAAATCATGCAGATGTGGCTCAACAGCCTTACTTGCTCTTGCACAAAAGGATGTTAGCAATGCAGAATTCATGTGTTTGTACAGCAGGCCTCCAAACACAACTGTAATATATCTATGAAAGAAGAACTGAAAATCCTAATGAAAGCAAATTTGCATACAAATGAAAGTTATTTTGTATGCACTATTCCCCCACCTCTAATTTCATTCTCAGAACCTCAAGGATGCGTAAGATACAAGGAATTACTGCTGGACAGAAACCTTGTTTCCATTTCCCACAAAGAGAAGAAACAGAAACTTTCTCACAAAACATACTTGGCTATTCCTATGTATTGATACGTTTAAGTAAAAGAGGGACAAAAAGACATCTATTTTTGTAACTTAAAAAAGGGGAAGAACAGTGTTTCAAAGTGGAAAGTTGAAATGCTTCATTTCAGAAAACTGAAGTAGAAATGAAAAAAAAGATAATCCCTCTGTGTCTCCCCCAAAATTTCAGAGGGCACAATGCTATAAAGGTTTTATTGCAAGATGACATTTTTATATTAAAACCAAGAAATATTTTGAGAAAAAAAATTATTTTTTACTGAGCACTGAATGTGTGTTATTTTGTCTCTGAAGGCTTCTCACATATTAACTAAGAGCTTTTTGCATCATCATTTCCTAGGAACCTGTGTTTCTAACTTCCACTCCTCTCTCTCCTCCTCCCCTCCCACCTTGAATTTTTTTATTATTATTTTCTTTCATTTCATAAGCTCTCAGCTTTTTAATATAAGAGCTTTTTATTTCTATAAAACAGCAGCTGCTTTAATTTAGTTTTATGGATTTAATATATTTAAGGGTTCCAAGAAAAGCTTGGAGCTGGTGGTATTATCCAGACTTTTGCTGCTTAGTGCCTTTTCTAATGACAAGACTTATCTGATTCAGAACATTTCATATCTGTAGAAAAATTAATTCTCTCTCCCTTTGTCTTTAGGCATCAAGATTTAATCTGTTCAGGGGATTATTCCAAGCACTTTTTTTTTCCCCTTTGCAGATACCCTAATGACTTACTTCCAATGCTGAAGTTGTTCTTCCTGCTGGCATTTGAGTCTGACCGATTTGCAACTTGGTGCCTTACCCATCACCATAGCATTTGAGCTCCTTTCAGTCTTTAATATATTTTGTCCTCCTGCTCTGTCAGGTAGAGGTTGCTATTCTCACCATTTTACATACACGGAAATGAAGAGGGAACTAGAGGTCATATCTACAATTGATCCATATTGATTTCAATATGAGCTACACATGAAAAATACTTTCCTGAATGTAACCTTAAGTGATTTACTCAAGGTCAAACAGGAAGTTTGCTGAAGGAGTGGAAGTGAACTTGGGCACAGTATTTAAGGTCACCACCCTTTCTACCAAAATACATCCCATTCTATGGTATGGTGTCCCTGAAGGCATTGTTTATGGCAAACCAAAGAAACATGGACATCAGAGAAAACTGATCAATGAACAGTTGAAACTCTTTTGGACAACGACCTCAATACTGAGAAGCACAGTAAGACAAGTTGAGTAATTTAAGACAGCTCTGGAGATGAAACTAGATGAGCTAAAATTGTCCTGTGCTGGTTGCAGGTGGACAGCACATGAGGCAGACTATCAACATTCATAAAAACACAGGTTTTTTCATGGGTTTGATCATTAGACAAATATATTCATTTTAGACTACTTCGTCCTATCATCAGAGTAACCCAAGGACAGCAGTGGGATGCTAAGGTATGGACCAAGACTTTGCAATTACTGAAACACACATTTAGTTATCACTTGCTATTACTCTGTCACCTCTGTAGCACAGGAGAAAACTGCACCTGTTCAGAAGCACAGTTATTATCCATATCTATTTTCTCTATTTCATCGCTCTACTTTTTCTCCTCTGCAATAACTCCTGAGGACCTTTAGAAGGCCTCATACTATCCTTCCTCTTCACCTCATCTATTAACCTGATCAGCATTGAAAAAGTTCATTGCAATATTCATCCATCATTTTTAGGCTTTATGGTTAATATCCTTTAATACATTTATGGGGAATTCATGCCTTGCAGAAGCACCATTTCAAATCACTTAGGACAGTTCACTGTCTTGCTTAAACTCTTCCTGCATTTTTCTTGCAATATTAAGAACTAGACTGGAGATAGTGTGTGGGAGGCATCAGCCTGTCAGCCTTGCACAGCCTCTGAGAAACAGCCAGGCTTTGATGAGAAACAGGCCTTGGGAGAAAGATAAGAAACTGCTGAGTTGTGCCAAGGTGGCAGAGGAAAACAAGGGCCAGCTGCAACACTGAACTGTGGAAAAGTACTGAACTGTGAGAAGTTACTGCTGCGTGAACAGCGCGTGAACGAGAGGGTGATTGGTCTGCACAGCCATGTTAGAGTGGCCTCATGCTGATAGGAGAAAAGGTTGATAACTGTCTAATTGCTGATTTGCTAATTATGAAGTAAGAAGAGCTTTGGCGAGAGCATAAGTATGTACTATTGGAAAAATAAACGGCTTTGCTTGTTATAACTCTCATAGAGTTGTGCAGGTCCGATATCCTCCCGCAACAATAGTGGAGATTCCTTATGAACAGTTTTCAGATATTTATTTTGCTCACCTTGTTAAAAAAATATAAAATCAGCATACATATATTTAAATATTATTGGTTTTGCAATCTAATCCTGAAAATGTGTATATTAAAAATTGACAATAAAAGCAGTTGTATTTAGATCTGAATTTCGGTTTCTGAAGTTGTGAAATGTTTGCAAAAACATTGAGGAAAAAAGAGACCAAGCCTAGGATCAGACAATAAACTCCCTCCAAAATTATCAAAACTTTTCTGTCTATCTTTCAAGTAAGCTACCTGTGTCTCCTCCTTTTCAGAAAAGCTGAAATCATACTGAGATTTGAATTTGGGGGTGGCTCGGACAGGGACTAGGTCTAGAGGTCAGAAGACAGAAAACAACAGAAATAGCAAAATAAATTTCTGTGCACCCCCCCGCCCCCCCCATTAAGTCTTCTGTAAAGCTAAACTTTAAAATACTAATAACAGAAGTCTGACTAAGAAAGAAATACATTCTCATGGTTTTGTATCTATTTCTTTAAAGATCTGGGGAGAAATAATCCCACATCCCCTATATGTCAAAACCCTATCATCTCTACCCCTTTAAAAGCTAATGTTTATGAGCCATTTCAGTAAAACCAAGAGGAAAAGAGTTGATACTTTGCTGAAGAACAAAACCACAGAAAATACCTTCAGGTATATATACCATAAGAAAGTTAAAGGACACCCCTCAAACCCTATTATATGCATTCCCTCAGTCTCTGGAGGAGACTTCTGTCAGGTGTGAAGGAAAGGTATCCCTTCAAGGAAGATGTTATATGTAATCCAAGTAAGTGGACCATCATGGAGAGAGGTATCCAATACTTGAGGGAATTAGCTGTGAGGGAGATGGTTTACTATGACCCAGATAATGCACAGCTACCCACAGATCCAGATGAAGTCCAATGCACCCGGCCCATGTGGAGGAAGTTTGTACAGAGCACACCATCATCATATGCCAATGCATCAGCAGTAATGGACTGGAAAGAAGAAGATGGACCAACAGTGGATGAATTGGCTCGCCAACTCCAGCAATATGAAGAAAGTCTCTCTTCCTCCATCGTTGCGGCTGTGGAGAGGTTGCCAGAAATACTATCCAAGAAACTATCCCGAGAGTTCCAGCAATTCAAAGAGGATATGTCCTACTCCCCACCTGCACGGACTAGGATATCAGCTATTAGAAGCAAGTGCTTCCCTACTTGAGAGAACCGGTATACACCACAGGGAAAGCTGTGGCATCGCCTGCGTGACTATGGAGAAGACATGAAGAAATGGGGTGGAAAACCTACCTACCTCCTAGAAGAGCGGGTATGTGAGTTGGAAGAAAGAACAACTACAAAACAGGGTTCTTTCAGGAGAAATGCTGCTCAGGTTTCCAGTAATCAAGTGCCCAAACAGAGCAGAAAGGTTGAATTTGCTCACAATCCTATGAGAAGAACTTCTGACTTGTATTCACAAGGAGTGATCAAGATGAGACTGAAACCCGTGCACACCACACTAACCCATTCATTGATAGCGGATACTATGACCAACATTAGAGGGGCTCTGCCTCCAGCCAGGCGGAGGATGGGGACAATCGACTTTATTGGACTGTGTGGATTCGATGGCCTGGCACATCTGACCCCCAGGAGTATAAGGCTCTAGTGGACACTGGTGCCCAATGCACCCTAATGCCATCAAATTTTAAAGGGACAGAACACATTTGTATTTCAGGAGTAACAGGGGGGGTCTCAACAGCTGACTGTGTTGGAGGCTGAGGTGAGCCTAACTGGGAATGAGTGGCAAAAGCACCTGTGGCAGGTGCACCTGCCCAATGAAAACAGGGCTTCTTGTCTGCTGAAGTGTAGCAGCTATTGATTGCCTTTGTTCTCAGGGCTTCACGGTAGTTGGGGCCTTTGGCCAATAGGAGCCAGCATTGACCACAGATCAGATTCAGCCTGGGTATAAATGGAGTCCCCCAGGGGAGCTTGTCCCTCTGGAGCAGTACCTGGTCGAGGACTCTCCCTTTGGGTTGAGATGACGCCCAAGGAAACTCCTTGAGGTTACTGGGGTCAGGACGCTGCCCTGACAAGGTCCTCAAGGTTGATAGTCCTCATTTGTTAGGTGAGTGATAGAGCATTTGGGGTTGTCATTAAACCCTAGGAAGTTGTTCTGTTCTCTCACGGACATTCAAACCTGTAATTGAATAGTTGCAGAGGGCTAGTTAATTGTGTTCACAATAAATTTTTAATTTTTGGTGGTTGTTTGTTTATTTGAGACCCTCTGTAACAGCACCCCACTTTGACTGGCCCAGAAGCTCTATGCATACTTAGTATAGATTATTTCAGGAGAGGGTATTTCAAGGACCCAGAAGGGTACTGGTGTAGCTTCCTTGGAGACGGAGGAAATCAAACAGCTGTCTGCATTGCTCGGTCTCTCAGAGGACCCTTCTGTTGTGGGATTGCTGATGGTCGAAGAACAACGGGTGCCAATTGCTACTACAACAGTGCACCGACGGTAATACTGCACCAACCAAGACTAATTCCTATCCATAAACTGATTCGTCAACTAGAGAGCCAAGGAGTCATCAGCAAGATGAGCTCCCCCTTTAACAGCCCCATATGGCCAGTGCAAATGTCTAATGGAGAGTGGAGACTGACAGTAGACTATCAGGGCGTGAATGAAGTCACACCACTGCTGAGTGCTGCCGTGCCAGACATGCTAGACCTTCAGTATGAACTGGAGTCAAAGGCAGCCAAGTGGTACGCCACGATTGATATTACCAACACGTTCTTCTCAATCCCTTTGGCAGCAGAGTGCAGGCTGCAGTTTGCTTTTACCTGGAGGGGTGTCCAATACACCTGGAATCGACTGCCCCAGGGGTGGAAGCACAGCCCCACCATCTGCCATGGATTGATTCAGACTGCACTGGAACAGGGGGAAGAACCAGAACACCTGCAAAACATTGATGACATCTTTGTAAGTGATAATATAGCAGAAGAAGTTTTTGAGAAAGGGGAGAAAATAATCCAAATCCTTCTGAAAGCCAGTTTTGCCATAAAGCGTGGTAAGGTCAAGGGACCTGCACAAGAGATTCGGTTTTTAGGAGTAAAATGGCAAGATGGATGTTGTCAGATTCCGATGGAGTTGATTAATAAAATAACAGCTATATCCCCATTGACTAACAGAAAGGAAACGTAAGCTTTCTTGGGTGTTGTGGGTTTCTGGAGACTGCACATTCCAAATTACAGTCAGATTGTCAGCCCTCTCTATCAAGTGACCTGGAAAAATAATGATTTTATATGGGGCTTGGAACAACGACAAGCTTTTGAACAAATTGAACAGGAAATAGTTCATGCAGTAGCCCTTGGGCCGGTTCGGGCAGGACAAGATGTTAAAATGTGCTCTACACTGCAGCTGGGGAGAATGGCCCTACCTGGAGTTTCTGGCAGAGAGCACAAGGGGAGACTCGGGGTCAAACCCTGGGTTTTGGAGTCGGGGATACAGAAGATCCGAGGACCGCTATACTCCAACCAAAAAGGAGATATTGGCAGCATATGAAGGGGTCCGAGCTGCTTCAGAGGTGATTGGTACTGAAGCACAGCTCCTCCTGGCTCCCCGACTGCCAGAACTGGGCTAGATAATCAAAGGGAGTGTCCCCTGTACACACCATGCAACTGATGCCACATGGAGTAAATGGGTTGCATTAATCACACAACGGGCTCGAATAGGGAGCCCCAGCTGCCAAGGAATATTGGAAGTGATTACAAATTGGCCAGAAGGCAAAGATTTCAGAATGTCACCAGAGGAAGAGGTAACACGTGCTGAAGAGGCCCCACCATATAATAAACTACTGGATAATGAGAAGCGATATGCCCTGTTTACTGATGGGTCCTGTCGCATTTTAGGGAAACATTGAAGGTGGAAGGCAGCTGTGTGGAGCCCCACAAGACAGGTCACTGAAGCTGCTGAAGGAGAAGGTGAATCGAGTCAGTTCGCAGAGGTGAAAGCCATCCAGCTGGCCTTAGATATTGCTGAGCGAGAAAGGTGGCTGGTGCTCTACCTCTATATTGACTCATGGATGGTGGCAAATCACCTGTGGGGGTGGTTACAGCAGTGGAAACAGAGCAACTGGCAGCACATCTGGGCTGCTGAATTATGGCAAGATATTACTGCTTGGGTAGAGAACCTGGTTGTGAAAGTACATCATGTAGATGTTCATGTATCCAAGAGCCGAGACACTGAAGAACATCAGAACAACCAACAGGTGGATCAAGCTGCTAAGATTAAGGTGGCTTGAGTGCCCAATCAAACCTTCTACATACTGTAGATGGGGATAAAGTCCCTGTAGTGCGCATTAAAAATATGCTGGGGAAAACAGTCATAACCCAAATTAGCCAATGAAATATTCCATATCATGCTCAATATATAAAGGAGGGGAGTGCAGAAAGGAGGGGGTTCTCTCTCGTTTCTGGGATTGGGGTTTTGGGATCTTGGTTTTCTTTGGGATTGCTAGCTGGGAACAGGTTGTGTATCAGTTGGCAGGTGGTGAGCAAGCGCATTGTGCATTACCCATTTGTACTTTCTATTATTGCTATTGTTTTATTTTATTACCATTATTAAACTGCTTTTATCTCAATTTATGAGTCTCCCTTTATCCCTCCAATTCACTCACCCATCCCCCAGGCGGAGGGAGAATGAGCGAGTGGCTGTGTGGTGTTTGGCTGCTGGCCGGATTTAAACCATGACACCATGCACCTATTTCCAAGACTTTTAATGGAAAAACTCATTAAAAGGTTGTATGGTATCAATTGATAGAGGCAGGCCAGTTATAACTGCATGACCCAACATCCCTGAAACAGGAGAAAGGACAAGGCTTGCTCTGTGTTTCCCATCTGAGTCTCAGAAGGCTATTAAATATGTGTGCTAAATGCCTCACTGACCACTGAAGAAAGATTGTGCTATCTGCTGCACAGAGGCAGACATCATCTTTAAGAGCTTACAACCCAAAGAGGTAAGACAGCAAAAGGAGGTGACAGAAGCAGCTTTTCAAGGATCACAGCCAAAAGGTCAAGCAAAAGATGAAGTGGAAGCCCAAGCCAATTTTTCAGCCTGAGGTATTCCTTGAGTAAGGTATATAGAGAGACGGTGCCTCTCTAGCTGCTAACTCTACATGTGGGCACCTTCCCTGCACACACAGTTTTGGGGAGAACCTGCAGAGGGATGTGATGCCCCGGGTACTCTGGAGACATGAACAGCAGAGGACTGTTCTCCAGCTTCAGGATGAGACACACAAGCATCCTCCCTGGAAACCCACCCAACTAACACGACTGCTGCTCTTCGGGCCAGTGCTTTGCAGGTCCCTCATGCAGGGTCCAGAGAACAGGGAGTTTTTTCTCACAGGAAGGAGGTGATACAGTTGGGATGGGGGGGGTCACAGCGGTGGGTATTCCTGCACATCGCAGCTCCCCAGCTCCTCTGCAAACACGTTCTCCTTTGTTTAACTCCCCACCAGAGCTGCACACGGAGGTGAACTCCATATGCTCCATTTCATATCCCTTCCCTTATAAACCTTTATTAAGCCTTTATGTTACACAACTATCACCAATACAAAACTATTGAATTTAGGCTTCCAGGTGACCGAGTGCATTAAAACTCCTTGCGTGGAATGGCAGGAACCAATTCCTCATTTTTACTGGCTGGGAACTGAACCTTAATAGGGCCCAGAGCACAAAACTCATAAACCACTGGAGTAAGGGGAGGAGAGAGGGGGAATATGGGGGAGTAGGAAGTGAAGTTTGTTGCTGAGGTTATGAAATTATAACAGAAGAAAACAAAATATGTGAAGTAGGGCGCGGTGAGGAATTCTCTCCATGCATGGCAGAGTTAACCTTGCCACCAATGCCCAGCAGCTGGAGGGGAAACAAATAAAGCAGGACCACGCTCTTTACAAAAGAAAGCATTGCTCCTTGACACTGGAATAATAGAAACCTTCTTCTCCAGCCCTCGCACTACTTGGGAGAGGCTGGGGATTGCTGGCTCACGCATGAGTTGCCTTTGCCTAGCAACCGGCACAAAGTCCATCTGTCAGCTTGGCCTACAGTCACCTCATCCTGCCTTCCCCCCTTCTCCACGTGCAGTGCAGGGTCTCTGAACTCATTTGTCAGACATCAGCTCCATCCACCTCTAAGCACATCCGAAGATGGTTTGGCACCTTTGGATAGTTCAACCTGTCCCCCTTCATCTTATTCTGCTTTTGCAGCCCCTCATTGGGAAGTTCTCAGAGGAGGGACCACCTGCTTTGAGAAGATACTTAACCCAACGGATTCACCTCAGAGGAGGAACCAGACACACCTGTAAGCACACACATCTCTTTCTGCCTGGCTGTGATGTTAAAATGTCCGTTTCTGCTGATGGAAGCACATTCTGGGTGCAAGGATGTTTTTAAAACAGGATGTGGGACAAAGCAAAAAGAAAAAGACAGTTGAAAGCTAATTTCTAAGAACTGCTCTCCCTGGTATATATCAGGTGCTGTAAATGCAGAAACAATTATGCAGATTGGAGAGGAAAAGTCAAGTCTACAACTCTGAACACTTCCCAGTTAAATTAAATTCTGCAGCTATTTATTTTGATGCTGAAAGTTACTGCTGGGATCCTGCCACGCTGTGTCACTCTGACCTGAACCACAACAGGCCAGGGATGATACTGCTTCCTGGAATAGCAAGAAGTCATTTCACCCCCTCGCCCAAGAAAGGAACTTATTAGGAAATTAAACAAGCTGAAATACACAAGACAAGCCCAGTAAATGCAATTGTGCTCCAGTCAGCATCAGAAGGGCTGGACGGTCTCCAAAAGTTGAAGCAAGTTAGTCCCCGCATCAGGGTTGCTTCAAATCAGAATGGAAGATAAATGCCCATTTCAGTCACCAGAGGGATATTTACTTAGCGTGTTCTGACTTTGAAAATGGAAAATTACAAGATATATGGCAGCAGCTACTTTCCAGAGCTTAAAGTTATCATAATGCCATTCTTCTAATTACAAATCAGACGCTTAAGAGGAAGGGCCAAAAAGGAGCCAGATTCCAGAGTTAAGAGCAGTGTGTATCAGGTAAGCTTACCTTGGGAGCTGTCTGGTATCACATCCCAGCCCACCATTAGGAATCCTCTCCTCTCACCATCAGACTCCTCATTCAAAGTATAAAGTATTTTTTTACGTTTTAAAACTTATAGGAAATAATTTTCAATTACAAAATCTGTGTGGACAGAGGAAGAACATCTGAAACCAAGAAGAGATTTTGTTTTTTTTTTTTTTTCTCCTCTAGAAATATTTTTCATTTGAAAATAAAATGCCTTTTTCTTCTGGGAGGGAAATTTGAACAATAGAGCAAGGTTGCTACAGAGGTCAGTGCTTGGGATGTATCAGGCCCTAGGAAATTACACCCACAACCCAGCCAGGTGGCCAGCCTAAACACAGTGCTATGAGAGGCTGAATTCAGCCAAGCTATCCCTAGACCAGCATTGGCAGGAGTGAGACAGACGGTTGTTCTCACCCTGCTGGGTTGCTAAGGCAGCACCAAATTTTCTCATCAAAAAGCTTTTCTCTATTAAAAGGTAGAGGCAATGTTTTTTTAACATTTTTAATGATATCAAATTCAATTGAAACAAGATACTTTGTCATCACAGCTCGTTATCGATTGCAAGCTGAACATTTTCAGCAAAATTGGGATGAACAAGAGTAAATCTTACATAAAAAGCACAGTTCTACTGATCACAGCAGCTGCCACTGGCCCTCCACTGAAGCAACAACCAGTTACTTGAGTAAAAATATAATCCTCCAGTAGAGAGGAACCCATCTGTCTTCCAGTCCACTCTGCATCATACTCTTCCAAACACTCGAGAGAGAAAGCAGACCAGTCCATCCCCCTGGTAAAACACTATTAATATGCAGTGACACCATCACACTTCATTTAAGTACATCTGGCATTTTCAGGTGTAATGCCTGAAGCAATAATACTAAAAAAACCAGAACAACCCTAGTTATGCCCTCTGGGAATTGCATGTGTGTGAATGAAGTAACTTACAGAGTTCCTATTTCCATAGTATCAAGCTCTTTACATTCTGTAATGTATTTATCCTCCTACTACTACTACCCAGGGGAAGGAGAGGTCAGTGCTGCTTATCTTGCTTTCCCAACACTTAGATCTTCATTTTCTATTGCATGGGAATTAGAGACCTGAATTTTGGTGTGGGCTTGAGGCTAAGAGGCTCGGTCATGGTCATGCAGGAAGACATTGCTATGGCTGAGCTGGCTTTGACACCAGTCACAGGTCAGACTCCAGGCTCTGCTGGAAGCCATTTGGTCAAACTGAGTGTGATAATTACAACAGGTGTCCCTGAGGATGTATCGGGACTTCTACCTCCATTTCTACTGCTAGGAAATGACATCCAGCTCTCCACGGACACTGTAGTACACATTTCTCTTACCACCATCCACACTGCCACATCAGCATGCACTTTTAGACTAAACATGAGGAAAAGGAGGCCCAGAGCCCCCTGCTTTCCTGCTGAACCCCATGAGAAGTCCCTTGCCCTTCCATTCTCCTCCTCTTCCAGTGTTTAGTCTTAGACCTAGGAGTCTCTGCCTCTAAAAGGTGCCTGGGGAGGAACCTTGGTGACCCCCTCTTGTTCCCCATCCTCCTCATGCTCTCTGCAGCCCTGCCTTTATGCTCACTGGGCCCATTTCCTGCTGCTCCATGGGAAAAGGGATGAGGAGACACAGGAGAAGCAGGTGGGGGAATTCAGTTCCCCTCTGTCACAAGCTGGACCCTCACACAATGAAGGACACATGTAGCTCCTGTGTAGCCACATGATGCTGGGGACTACAGGGCCTCTGCTCAGCAAGCCAAGGAGTTAATAGAAGCAAAACAAATCCCCCTTATTTGCCTCAGGGTCAAGGGTCAGTGTAAGTAAATCATTAATTAACAAGCTGGCACCTCAGTGCTATTGACAGGGTTGTGTGTACACAGTGGGACTGTGGCACCCCCTGCAATTAAGCAGGCAGTGAACTTTCTTCCTCCTCCTCCTCTTACTGTCTCCCACTCAGCTGGAGCAGGCTCACTTACTCCCCTGTCCTCATCAAAGGCTCCTCTCTGTTCTTCCTCTCAGCATGGGGTACCAGCCACCCCTGTGCTCATGCTTCTCACCTCCCAGCAGAGCTATCTTCAGAAACCAAGCCTCCTCATTTGTTGCTTTCCAACTTCATGCAGCACCTGCTCCTTTAAAAAAACTCACTGGCTATGCATCTATCAACATACACATTTACTTTACCTCCCTGCTCAAGTAAAGCTACACCTACAGCCTCTAAAAAACTCACAGGTGCTTGGTGAGAACTCATCAGACTTAAGGCACTACAGTGTCTCAGAGGGAACAAAATATTCTTCACCTCTCAGCTCCTAGATTTTAATAAAAATCTGGGATCCTAATACCTTACTAATGGCACCTGGATTTCTTTTTTTTTCCCTTCTAATCAAAACAGGACTATTGACAGCCTGATTTCTATGCCAGCTGGGAAATTGCCATATAAAGAGCAGTCATTGCAGAGACTCTACAGTCACAGATCCTCTTAATAATCAGGTCTACAGTGTCAGAGGAGCTCCTAAGAAAATTTTTACACTTTTCTTTGCAGAGGAGTCTGCTTCATTTTAGTTGTTTTGGGTTTCAGAAAGGTCTTGGCCTGCTGTCTGAGGTTGATAACAAAGACCAACTGCCTCAGAGCTACATCAGGCAGGGATCAATGCTGGTTTTGAAGCTGAACTTTGAGTCCCAGGGAACTTCAGCTGGAAACTCAAGATCAGGGTTCATCATTCCCAAACCCTGAATTAAACATCCTATCAGTGTTATGTGATGAGATAGCCCATGGTCTGCCAGTTCCTAAACTACAAATCAGAGACTGTCCTGGCAAAATCCAAAAGTATATTTGGATGGCTACTAATTGAAAACAATTACAGATACTCTGATCTACTTAAACACTTCTGAAATAAAAGCATCTGGATGTCACCAAAACGGGATAAAAGAACTTATCGACACCAATGTGATGTAGATAAGCAGACACTCCTTTATTAACAGCCGGGTGCGCAGGGGAGTCGTCTCACCAACACCGCACACCTAACTCGTGTGACATGCTGATTATATAGGATACAGTAATACACATTAATCAAGTTCTCATACATAAACATGCTAATCCTCGTAACTCATTTTCATATTCCCACCCCTTTCCGGTCACGTGCACTTGAGTGCTGAAATGAGTCAGGGGGCTGCTTTTGCAACCACCACGGACTACCGACTCAAAAGAAAGACCCTCCAGTGTCCTTGACTCAAGGACTTTGGCTCACATTGCAATTTTAACATGCTTCAAGACCCTTTCACAATACAGCTTTTAAAACACCTGGTCTACAGGGCTATAAATCATCCTTACCAAACAGTCTAACAATGGTACCTCATCTAGCAGCGTAACTGATTGTATGGTTACTTTAAACTAAATACAACATCTCTATGACTACTTAAATCATTACACCACTATCTTCTATAAAAAATGATATTTCTGTGAGATTCCATTTAATTGATTAGTCCTAATCATTCCTTATTAAAATCTCCAAAAATAATCAACTCAAATTAATAACAAATCAGTAACAATCAGTAACATTTCCCCCCTTTGAAAGTTTTGAAAATCATTTGAATACTTTCATATCAGAGTCTGTTTCTGTCTCACTGTATGCTGGTGCGAGTTTTGGGATTTCTCTTATGATCATGCGATTGAATGCAATTTGGCTGGTAATTTGTTTCTTCAAGCAGGAATAAATTAACATTATTATAAAGAAAATAACCAGCAAGAACAATAACATGCCAATTAATAACCTTATCTATGAACTTAAATTCTAACCCAATCTACTAAAAATTTTGTCTATCCAATCTTCTGACATATCTTCTCAGACATTCTCAGTATCTTCTTTAATTTTTCTTAGTAGTTCTAGATCATGTTTTACATCTTGTGTCACATTTGGGATATGTATGCAGCAGTGATCTATTTTTAAGGTATCTACAAACTCCATGCTCTTTAAGCAGGAGCATGTCTAGTGTCATTCTGTTTTGCAAAGTCATCCTTGAGGTTGCCTGCAATTGAAAATTTAATTCTTTGAATCTTTTCCTTGTGACATTAGCCAGTTTTTTTTACATCTAGTTAGCTGATATAACCATTCCTTGTTTCTATATGATGCTGTGGGATTCAAAAGGGATTCTAACCAATTTTTATTGCTGTTGGGGGTTCATTCCATGTGTCATCCATCTCTGATCTCTTAACCTGCTTTAATTTTAAATTTTTTAAGGACCCCTTAAAGGGAGATTCCTTCTAAATTGGGTACAACATTGGCATATTTAAAGTAATCTGTCTTACCTTCCTATCTAAGGGCAGATGTGTTGTCCAGGTTCCATTATTCATTGCCCAAACCAAATGTCCTGGACTCTGAATTGCAGATCTTCTACAGCTAAATATTGTTCCTCTTTTGGGAATATATGTTTTGGTTAAATTAAGACTGTTTTAAGTCCTTGGCAAAGACACCCATATTTTAAGGCAGCAGCCAAAGCAGGAATTCTCTGAATTATTAGGTCTACATTGCTGGAGTTACATACTTCCTCATATTTCTACCAAGACACTAAATTTTCCTTTTCTCTCAGTGTGCTTCCTTTATCATTTACTGATGGAAAGGCTGCAAAAGTTGTCCCATCCTAAGTAAAACACCAAGGAGTTCTAGCCATATATATTGAAACTGTGAAAATATAGTCATGGACCATATAGAATCCTATTGCACTTCCTCCTCTTATGTAGTCTAATTGGTTTTGTCACACTTCCATTCTGTGATGTTTCTACTTACATTGTTTCTAACTTGTTCATCATAAGAACACCACCCAACAGTTCAATATCTTTCTATTTTTGTGAAAACACAATTTAACAATTTTTCATAATCTGCTTTAGTTCCTGGGGACTTTTACTGTTTCCTGATAATTTTTACTTGTTCATACTACTGAACAACAGGGTTTTTTTTTTTGTTCGCAATGAGTAGTCTCATTTTTGTGTCTTAAATTGGTCAAATCCATTGTTAAAATTCCCCATGGAACAGATTCATCTACTGCTCTTGGTATCAGTAAACAAACAGTAATTTTTGTTATGTTCTGCAAATTGTCAAATACCTTAATTAATCCTAACATCAAATTTTCTTCTGGTGTTTTCTTTGGGAGGTATATTAGCTGTTCTGTTTCTACATGCTTTCTATTCCTTACCTTCAGGTCTAGTACTTCCTCATAACTCTCAGTTTCATTTTGTCTTTTGATTGTTACCTCAAACCAGAATTCCACCAGCATCAGTTTCCAGGTTAAAATCAAATCTAAAACAATTTCGAATTAATATATAAAGTTAGACATATTTTAGAGTCAATTTTTGAAGTTCCCGGATTTCTACTGACGATCTTCCAGGAAGGGGGCACCTTCTTCACTCTAGTAATGTGCATCCATGCATCTGATTCTGCAATTTTCATAGCTGTAAAGGTAGTCAACAGTATTTGAAAGGGTCCTTTCTAGCATTCTTGTAAGGGTTCAGAAGTCCACGTCTTCACGTAGACGTAGTCTCCAGGTTGAAAGTCATGTACTGGATTTTCCAGGGATAGAGGTCAGTTCCACACTACTGCATTTCGGATTGCAGTCAGGGTTTTTCCTAAGGAGAGTAAATAATTATATACATCTTGTTTCCTTTTACATATTTGGATTCGGTTCCAGAGATTCATATGGTTTCTCATATAGTAATTCATAAGGACTAACTGATGTGCCTCTTTTTGGTTGTACTCTGATTTGCAACAATGCCAATAGAAGTATCTGAGGCCACTTAAATTAGTTTCTTGACATATTTTGCTAATTTGCTGTTTTAGGGTCTGATTTTTTTTTTTCTACTTTTCCACTGGATTGTGGCCTCCATGGTGTATGTAAATCTCAAGTAATTTCCAGAGTTTTACATACACTTTGTACTACTTCAGCAACTAAGTGTGGGCCTCTATCTGAAGAGATCCCAATAGGGAGTCCAAATCTCGGGATTATTTCTCATAGTAACCATTTTACTACTTCTTTTGCCTGAGTGGTATAACAAGGAAAGGCTTCTGGCCATCCTGTAGAAGTATCAACCCCCACCAGAATGTATTGATACCCATTTTGTCTAGGTAACTCTGAAAAGTCTACTTGCCAATAGTCTCCTAGTTCTGTTCCAGATTTGAGCTTACCCATTTGGACCCTTTTCTTTGTTACTGGATTATTTTTCAAACACACATCACATTTTGCAATTATCATTTTGGCTAATCCTAGCATTTTGACTGATACCACTTGTCTTTTTTAAAGGGTTACCAAAGCCTCTACGCCTCAATGACATTCTTGATGTTTTATTTGAATTATTTCTTAGTTAGAAGAGGTGGTACTATTATTTGTCTATTAGACATCACCCACCATTCAGCTAAATTTTTCTTAGCATTCAATAATTGTCCCAATTTATGATCTTTTTCTGAATATTTAGGTTTCTCCCTTGGGAGAACTACTGTCTTGGTTGGAATCAATGCCATTTGTAATGTTATTTCTTTTGCTGCTCTTCTGGCAGCTAAATTATTTTCTCCAATTTCTTTTGTATTCCTAACGATGTGTTTTACAGTGCATGATTGCTACCTGAGTTGGTTTCTGAACTGCTTGCAATAATTGCAAAATTTCATCTTGATGTTTAATATTTGCTCCCTGGGAGGACAATAATCCTCTTTCTTTCCAAAAAACTCCATGGACATGTACTACCCCAAAAGCAAACTTTGAGTCAGTCCAGATATTTACTTTCTTCTTTTCACTTAATTCAAGAGCTCGGGTTAAAGCAATGAGTTCTGCCTTTTGAGCTGAAGTGGTGTCAGACAATGCATTTGCCTCTATGATTGAGTTGTCTGTTGTTACCGCATATCCAGAGTATCGGACTCCATGTTCCACAAAGCTGCTGCAGTCTGTGTATAACTCCCAGTCGGGATCTTCCAGTGGTGTGTCCTTCAAATCCTCTCGACTGGAGTACTCATGTTCAATAGTAGTCAGGCAGTCATGCTCCAGCTGCCCTTCTTCCTGTGTAGAACTTGGAAAAACTGCAGGGTTTATAAGGTTAGTTGTTTTTAAAACCACATCATCTTGTTCAGTCAGGACCACCTGGTACTTTATTAGTCTGCTTGGGGACAACCAATGTCCACCCTTTTGTTCTAAACCAGTTATCACCATATGTAGGACATATACTGTTATTGTTCTTCCCAAAGTCAATTTTTTGGGCCTCTTGAATAAGCATTACTGTAGCAGCAACTGCTCGAAGGCAAGCAGGCCATCCTTTACTCACAGTATCCAACTGTTTGGAAAAGTATCTAACTCATCTCTTCCAGCTTCCCATTCTCTGGGTCAGCACACCTAGTGCAAGAAGTTGTCTTTCATAAAAAAACAACTGGAAATCTTTGGTTAAATCTGGAAGTCCCAGGGCAGGTGCAGATATTAGAGCTCATTTTAAATCTTTAAAGGCCTGTTGCTGATGTGGGCCCCATACAAAGGGAAAGTTCTTTTGAGCTTCATACAATGGCTTACCTATTAGACTGTAATTCATTATCCAAAGGCGACACCACCCAGCCATTCCCAAAAAGGCCCTTTGTGGGTGTGCATGCTGGTTTACTGAACTTTCCACCCACACTGACAATGGAAAAGTACAACCAGCATTCCAGGCAGAAGATTAACGACGTCTGAAAACAAGAAATAGTTACCAGAAGGCCAGAAGAAAAGAATGTGCTTGTTAAGGAAGAAACTGATAAAGAAGGGACCTTTTGGAATTGCAAAAGCAGGAACTTATCTACTGGCTGTGTGCGGGTAGCAATGTTTGTGGAAAGTGCCGAGGGGAGCTACTTTTAGAATGCACAACAGTATATAAGGGCTTGCTGCTATTTTTAGAAGGCACAAGAGTATATAAGGGCTTGCTTGCTAATAAAAGCTTGAGCTTGACTTCCAATCATATTGATTGTCTGTGGTCTCGTCTCCTGTGGCCTGCACGGGATTTCGTCCCCACATCCAAACATTTTTCAGCTCTGGTATGCCACAAATGGCTTCCTTACAGTCTGTTTCCAATTGCCGCTGTCCTTTTGAAACCTTAAAGCTCGGATATACTGCAGTCTGGCTTGACTGTTAGGGCTTTATTTCTGGATACCTTGTACCCGTTTAGTCCAAGAAAATTTAGAAGTTCTATTGTTACCTTTATGCAGGTGGATCTTTCTTCTGTAGCAATCAGTACGTCATCCACATATTGCAAAAGCAAGCGTCCAGGCTTTGGCTGTGAATCATCCTGTTTCTATACTTCAAGTTCCTTTGTCAGATGATTTCCAAAAATGGTCAGGCTATTTTTTAAATCCTTGGGGTAGTCTTGTCCATGTCAATTGCATTTTCTTTTTTGTCTCTGTCCTGGTTTAGCCAGGATAGGGTTAAGTTTCCCCAGCAGTGGGGGGAAGCTCTAGCCGGGTTATTCATATGCCATGCTGACGTCACGTCCGGGCACCAGAGCGCGGGAAGAATCGGTGATCGCATGGTTGGTGCAGCCGGTCCTCTCACTGCTGTATCGGTACATACCTTGCTCTGTTCATTGTTATCACTGTTATTGTCATTGTTATTGTTGTTGTTTGTTGTGTTGCTGTTGCACTGTTGTATTAAACCTTTCCTTATCTCAGCCCCGGGGCTTTGTATTTCACTCCCTTTGTGGGGGAGGGGCAGTGGCCGTGTGGTCTCAGACCCCAGCAGGGACTAAACCACCACAACTTTTTGGCGCCCAACGTGGGGCACGAGAGGGCTGAGATAAGGACAAAAGGAGAAGGTGTGTTAGAGAAATCTGTTAGGTGTAATTTTTCTGTTTCTATTTGTATTTGTTTGATAAGAAACGTTTGCAATGCTGGCCAACTTGCTTGCGTGGTGGGGCTGGATTAACCCTTATATCCACTGTGTGTTCCCAGTGCTGGTGTTTGTTGTCGGTGGAAAATGTGTCAAGGGTGTTGTTTTGCTGTATTGGCTACAAACTGCTTATAATATGCTGGCATCACTGCTTGTGGGGGTGAACCGGTACCTGTTTGCTGCCTGGGCTTTTGTTAGGGGTCTCACCCCCTCTGTGGGTGAGCCAGGGGAAGAGATCCTCTCGGTTTTTGAGAGTTTCAGCTATCCCTGGAGCACCCAGGCCAGTGTGTTTGCGGCAAAATGCTTTCTAAATGTCTGCCAGATCTTGTTTTGGGCCATGCGGTACTTCTCCAACAATAGCACCACCCGGAAACCTGCCCTGAGGGCAGATAGTTATAAATGGCAAGGTGTGTGGGAAAAGATGGGCAAGTGCCTGAGTCAGTGGTCACCCCCAACGTTCTGGGATTTCACTCCCAAACAAGTGCGAGTCCTGATAAACTGGTGGAGTGTTTGGAAAAGGTGTGCTGCCAGTCTGCCAAACCCTGGGAGACAAAACTCGTTGCGATGTGCTGGGGACTTGCCCATGCTTACCGCATCGCCCTGTGGTGGTGCAATTTTTACCCTCCCCCGCCCCTCTTTGTTGGGCTGCTTGGTGCTAGGTGCGATTCCACCCACATCCCCCGAGCTATACACCAGTCTGTGGAGATAAGGACTGACAGTGTTAACGAGCCTGGCTCCTGCCCCTCCCGATTGCTCGGAAATGGTTAAAATGGCCCATCAACTCCTAAGGGCCTGGCACACCTGTGCCTGGGATGTGGTCAAATGGGAACAATAACAGAGTCGCACATTAATCAAATTCTTGTGTAACTGCTGGAAGGCACCAGAAGGCATTTGACAAAAGTCAATTATCTTGGACCCTATAAACTGCGACCACCAGGGAGACCCTTTGAGCTCTCCTGGATCGCAGTGGGCCTGTGACCAGCATCTCCCCTGAGCTGGGACGCCTCTCAGGTACCAAAGCCTTAAGGTGTCGTCTGCTCCAGACGGAAGGCCAGGGCGAAGTCCCCTGCTTAAGTCTCAGTTATCGCCCGTTGAGGAATGCCAAGGCATTGGGAGTATTTGCTCTAAACTCGAGAGGGAAATTTTCTTTGAGCTAGCTTCTCTTTACTCTGTGTGTGTGGGTGGGTACGTACCCTTGTTTCTGTGTGTGTATGTCCTTTCTGTGTTCATTCTACTGAATCCAAACACCTTTGTTTCTGTATGTTTGTCTGTTTTGTTATGTGCATGCATGTATATATATAGGTACCGTTAAGTAAGTTAGTGTGAATCTTGTCATTTTAGAATCTGAATAAGTCGCTTTTCTTTCTTTTAGTATTTCTGAATTATTTTATAATAATAAATTGCTGTTAGTTATTAATAAACCTAGATTTCTTACTAAATATTACCGTGTCAATACTTTCATCCGCGACACGCCCTTAACACTGATCACTGCCCTCAAGGGGGAGAAAGGGCTGCAGGGTCTGAAAGTGAACCTGCTGGTACAGCAGCTGGGCCAGGGGGACAGGCAGCGCCAGTACCAGTCGCCTCCACCAGCACAGCAGCTGAGCTAGAGGGACAAGCAGTGCCAATATCAGTCGCCCCGATACGGAAAACCAAATATACCAAAAAATCCCCTCACAGTATGAGCTGGAGTCGAAGGCAGCCAATAAATAATTATTGCTCACTTACTGCAGGCTCTGCTCAAGTAAAGACCACATATAATCCAAGGAAAGATTTCAGAGTTTGGCTCTGTGTTTTGACAGCCTATAAAAGACTGGCTGGAGCATAAGCAGGATCAGCAAAAGTAAGCCCTTCCATATACACAACTCAGAAACCAGTGCTGTTTGACATGCTAGCCAAAACATGACTGTTCACTGCAGCATATTCTGCAGTGCCCCAGCCAGCCAAGCTTTAAAAACATCCCAAACTGGGGAAGAGCTTCTGCCAATTCCCTTTATGGTGATATGTGACATCAAAAGAGTGATCCATCAGCAATTCATATCTATGATCAAATAGGCTCTTTCCCTGGGGAGTGGCAGACCCAGGGAGATTAGTACCTGTCTCTCTTGTTTATCACTGGCAGGTGCTTAAGTGAAGCAAGATATCTGCTCTGCTAAAGTGAACAAAGCTCCCAAAAGATAAGATGGATGTGCTGGGCCACTGAGCTAACACTCAATCAGGAAACAGAGCAAATGAGTCTCTGTTTAGCAAAGGTGGCTTTGTGAGCTCACAGGAGGAACATGGTAATTCATTAATATGGTGAGTATTAAGAGACAGTGTACAGTTGCTAGGAGAAAGCTGCCTGCAACACAAACAAAAGAAATTTACTGGCCCTGCAAAATCTGGGGACCTGGGTGACTCTACAATATCAAGAGCAGACAGGCACAAACTAGCTCCATTCACAAGCTAATCCCAGAGCTGAAAGATCAAGGGATCCCTGGGCAGAGGCATGGATATGGGCCTGCTCTGATCCCGAGGCAGTTTGCCCACATTCGCGTAGCACCTGAGCTAACAAGCCCCGCTTTTCCCCAGATAGCAGTCTATTCAGCTTAACTCTCTCAGCTAGGTAGCTGAATCCCTGTATCATATTCTATCTTGCAACCACCTGGTGTAAATAACAGATAGTAAAACAGCTTTTATAAGTAGGACATGTAGGTTAACTATTGTAGGAGTCTCTTCAACATTGAAGAACTCAGGTGCGTGGAAGGCAATAAAACAAAGTGAGAATTTAACCACTAGGCTTGTGGTTTCATTAGACCATGTAAAAGCTAGGAGAGGATATTGTCATCACTATGTGAGTAAGGAATGGAGAAGAAAAAATATCCCCTTTCTTTCAATTTTGCTTAAATGTTATCTACACATCTGTAGCAGCACATTTTGTTTCTTCAAATTACTAGGCATATAGCAACAGAACAACACAAAGGTTGCACTCATTCAACTGGAGGCAGAAGTTTAGTACTGTGATGCTGCTTCTTGCACTACTGAAGTCTCCAAGTTTTCACAATTCTGAGGCTCTGCAAAAATATTAATTCACAAACACTAAAAAACTTGCCTGACACAAGAACGGAAATGCCTGTCAAAAGCTCTGACCCAACATTCTGGTGTCTAACGTCTTTGTAGAATATGGATAATCCTTTAACATGGTAAAAGTAGATGTCATTTGGCCTTCTCAGTTTAAAGAAAAAATAGTTCCTTGTGAATTTGTTTAATGTAAATAAACCCTCAGTTTGTCTTTAATAAATTCATACATTATTAGAAAATCCTTTATACAAGAAGACCCACTAAGATATATCATCTCATTTTAAGAGATTTCCTGTTGGTGGAAAACAAAGCAGCCACCTGCAAGGGCCTAGTGCTCAAAAGGATTTAAATAAACACACACAGATAATTAGATCACTTAACTTTGCAAATTAAAACAAGCACATTGCATTACCTCCAATTTATCCTAAAAAAAAATATGAAGTTGCCTCAGATAAATATTTAACAAATACAGTGAAGAGCTTATACAAGCAGCATAGTGCTAAATCTTCTAAGCATATGGGCTAATAGGATGAAAACCCACTTTCTGACTAGCTTCATTTTGAAGATCTGGCTACTAGCTTGCACAGGCCCAGGGGATCAGATTTAATTCACAAGCCCTGTTGTCAGAGCAATTTCACCTAACATCACTCAGGCAGCCTAAGCCATTGGTCTTGGGTCACTTTCTATTCAATGGAAAAGAACAGGTGGGATAACTGACCACATTCAACTACTGCTCTCCAATAGATGTAGAAGAAAGCCAAACATTTAACCTTCATCAGGCTGAAGTTAGGGCAGATGAATCATACCCAGGGTCACAAAATTCCACTTTATGACTCAGGCATACACTTTCTTTTCATAAAGTGATAACTGCAGCTGGGGTAAACTTCCTTACACAACCAGAAAGCTAGGCACAGCTCATTAGTTACGCTACAGAGAAAAAAAAGTCCAGATTGAGAGTTGCTCTAGCAGCTGGGTGACACCAATTGTCCATTAGCATCAGTGTGCCAGCTTGGGTCACAGTAGGTCGCCTACATGCAGAGAAGTTTTCCTTGTGGTCAGCAGCTTAGGCGTGCAGCACACAAGCTGCGCCAACAATTGCCTACCAGTGTCAGTCTGCTAGAGATCATCCATGTAACCACCCATGACCAAGGCTGGCCAGAAAAACACCACTCCATTGAACAAACATTTCAAGGCTTTGAAGTGTATTTTAAGACAAGTGTATTTTAAGAGAAGAAATATCACTGCATATTATCCAGTGATTAGATGTGATTTTAAAGGAGAGTTTTCTACCAGTTTCAGAGCAGGTTTACTTATTAGTTTTTAATCCTAGATGTCATCAAAACAGGATAAACAGAACATGTTGGTCAAAATACTGTCCTGGATCTGGGACACCATCACAATAAGAAATATGCTGAAAGCAATATTGTTTCAGAAAACATTTCAGTGCTTTCCAGAAGAAAAAGTTTCATTTGCTTATTTTTTCATCATCTCTGCTCCTAAGATTTGGCAGCACCTTATGTTTTAAACAGGAAATGAAAGAGTCATAATTTTAGCAGTGAACTGGACTGAACTACAGATCCTGCATACAGGTAGCTCCTACAATCACATGTCACAGGCCACTTGCTGCTCACTGCTGGAAGGTGGTAGATGGTTGATCCTGTAGCCAGGAGCTGCTATTACTCTGGCAGTTCTGTCACTGCTGATGATGACACCTGTTTTCATGACCAAAACTGCTAACTTCTCAAAAATGTTTTGTGAAAACCTGCTCTAAATGACAGATTTAAGACTCTTCTGCTTTGTTTTTTGTTGTTGTTTATTTGTTTGGGTGTATATATATGTATATGAATGAATCCCCATACAGTTGAAGTGAATGCCATTCGAGCACCAGGGACAAAACAGGTCTGTTGGCTACAATAGTGGCAACTTTTTTGCCCCAATATTGACCCCAAAACAAGTTTGTGGAAGATTCGGAAACAAGATGATCCTATACTGAGGCTAGTTAGGAGATCTACAGAGAAATAATCTGGTGCCCTAAATAAAAAAAAGAAATTTAGAGTGAGCACTTGCTGCTATTAATCTGATTTACTGTCACATGGGCCACTGAGGTTTGTAAAGATATTACAAGCCCTAGCAGAAATTGGTATCCACAGAAGTAGACTTCACAGAAGTAGACTGAGAACTGAATGGATCATGGGGGCTGAACTGATTTTTTTGTTCAGGATGCACTTAGGTTGCACACCAAGCATATGCCAGAATCCCAGTTTGATCTTCAGGCTCATTTCTGTACACATAATGAAATTCCTAAGTCAAGGCCTGATTACCCATTGCCCTTGGTTACCAAATTGTTCTGGTTAGCCTAGCAAACAAGCCCAAATTTGCATCTGCTGCTCTGCAGATAAATCCCCTGGGCTGGCACAGGAGAAGGTCATGGCATCAGGAGTGCATCCCTTAATGCCACAGGCTGTACTCTGCAGCCCTGTAAATAAACACAGGGGGCTTAGTTAGCAAGGCTATCCCTTCTGCACCTCTTACTGGAACTTGAACATTAAGAGGAAAACAGAACCAAAGAGAAAAACAACAAAACACAACACCAAGATAAAAAAAAGCTAGAAAATAATCTGTCTGCTGCAATGCTAAGGAATAGTTCTTCCCTCATCTATTTTACACCCTCTGCTTTCTGCTGCAGATCCAACACATTCGCGTTTCATTTCAGAAAGTAAAGCTGCCAAGCAGCTACCAAATGACCTTTACCTCTCAGATGAGTATTTATTGCAGGCAACACATACATCAACAACAACAAAAAGTTTCCAAAGTAACGAAAATGTTTCTGCCAGCAATGTATTTTTTACAAGCTTGCAAGATGTACCGAGAGTCTAATAATCAGATTAAAATCACATCAAACTATGTTGGGAAGTCAAGGTGAAGGCCTTTGGATTGTTCTCATGATTAGCCCTATCCAGACCTACCAGGTGATGATAAATTCAGGGTTTTGCTAGGTTGGTGTTTTTCAAATTTATTTTAAGGGCTTACAGTTTTTAAAAGCCAAGAGGTGGGAAAACAGTAGGTGTTTTAGTAGTTCATGCCAGCATCTGACAATAGTGAAATGGTTAAGAAAAAAACCATAATTTCTTCTGTGCAGGGCAGTCAGCAGACCTGGTAATAAACACTTGATTTTTCTATGCCACTTCACAAAAGAGTTCAAGAGCTTTGTCTTCCTTTTACAGGTGGAAGCCCAAGCCTCAGAGAGGCAAAGTGATTTGCCCAATATTATTCATATTTCTAATACCTAGCCTAGGAACAAACTTGAAACCTCAAGTCCCAGGATGGGGTTGTATTTCCCACCAGGATCACTGGGAACCAAATTAGCGGATGGGTTTACTGCTTCTATTTACTACAGAACAGGAATGGTTGAGTTTTAAGTTGCTAAGCACAAGGAGAAATGCTGAGGTCCCAGGGGAGTGCTTGTCTGAAAGTCTGGCTTGAATCTTTCATTTCCAGATAGCATACAGCAGCCTATGTATAGGTGCTTGAAATGGGTACTACGTCCATGTTGCTCCCTGCTTTCCCCTCCCCCCAGAAAGACAGCTGGGAAATACAGACAAGCACTGACAAAAAAAACACTGTCATCTGTCAAAAGGGATTATTAGATACGAGAACAGGAGTTCAAAGTGTTAATACCTGCTCTGTAGATGTAAAGAATAGTAAAAGCCTACTCAGATATCTGCGGTACCTGAGGTGAGCAGCATCTAGCCAGCCTAGCTACAGGTGAGCATCTAAACCACAAAGCCCTACCCAGTTTACAGCAGCAATGCCAAAGTCACCTATGCATCTCTCCACAGCATAGGGAGGCAGTATTCTTGCTTTCAGGCTCAGATTAATCAGGTCTGTATAGATCAGCAATTCAAATAGCTTCAGCCACCCAGCTGATTGTGCACAAAGCACAATCAGGTGAGACTGCAAAACCAATGGGAAATAATCTCATTCAACCTTTCCACTCGAGTCCAACAACTAGCCATAGTATCCTGCATCAGGGCACTCTACATTATAAAAGAGTCAGTGAACCATGAGAAAAAGCCAATGCTGAATACACCCAGGAAACTGTAGAACAGCCTTGGTTGTCTATAAGGATGCCTATAATTTACTTTGCACTCTCTCTGGCCTTTGACAGTGAAGTGCTAAGGCTTGGACAATAAGCCCAAGCCAGAGTTGACCTATAGATGAATCCTGTACATTTTATAACTGATAACCATTATGCTAATAGGTATTATACTAAGTTATAGCAAACCAACTATTCTGATGTAAAAGGTGGGAATACTGAAGCCTGAGCAACAGGCCCCAAGCTGAAGCTGCTAACTCTGTGTGTAGTCATTAGTGAAATATGCATAGAAGACGTAGCTTAAACATCATAAAACATGTCTATGTTGAATGTATCTTTATCTTTCTTTATGTGTGAGCAAGATAACAGGGCCACAGAAACAGTTGTCTGGCCTTGTGACCTTGCTCATAAATCAACTAGATAAGCAGGGAAACTCCCTTAGCTTCTCCCTTAAGCCCTGGCCAGGCTCTGGGGGAACCTAATGTGAGAGTGAAACCAGATATTTCCGCTTAAAACAAAGGTGCCAGCTATTCTGGCTTACTGATTTTTAGGTATATAAGGCTGGACCCGCTCACAGCGACTTTGGAAGCCTCACCTACGGGTGGACGCACCGCGTAGGATTTCCCACTTGCCGGGACAGGCTCTCCAAATCCTCGCTGTAACCGGGGCTGCCCAGCGCCTGCGGGTCTGGATGATGGTAACGTATGCAAGTGGTGATGGATCTTTCTTAATCACTATTCTCTCTCTCAGGTAGTAATGATTTGATGCATTACCCTGTATTTTCCTATTTGTTTAAGTGCACTATTCTGTCTTTTCTTACTGTATGTTTTCTATATTATTCTGTTATATTATTTAGTTATTTCTAGTAAAATACGCCTGCTCTTTTCACTCTGGTGTCTGAGTTTAATTGATATCCCTGATCAGCAAAACATAAATTGGTGTCAGAAGTGGGATACGACAAAAATGCCATTATTTAAAGTGACCATTGGATGTTTTAAATTGTATGAAAAGGTACCTATTGAAAAAGGAAAAGAAACTACAAATTCAAGTAAACGAGGGTGGATTTTGTTAACTGCATGTAGAAAACAACACCAGAGTAAAGAGAGGCTGTTGTTAGAGCGCTCCCAGATGGAGCGACAGAGATGTGATTTGCAGAGTCAAATAGTGATGTTGCAATGCCAGAATAAGTTGCTTGCTGATAAGCTGGATACTTATCAGACAGTGGCGGAGAAAGCTGCAGTGCGAGTAGCACAATATAAGTATAGGAAAAGGAGAAAGTGTAAGAAAGTGCATGCAGTGATTGCAGAAGTGGGTGTGCAGTGGGATCCTGGTAGAGATCCTAATAGTGGGCAAGCTGTGAGGAAGGATATGATAGAGGATCATACACAGTATGAAGTAAACGATATAATTGAAAGATTTAAGCAGAGACCGGGGGAATCCTTGCTCTCTTGGATGGTGCGTTTGCAGGATCAGGGAGTGGCAGGGGTAACCCTAGACACAGGAGATTCTAAAAAGTTTTTGATTTTAAGTTCAAATGCTTTTGTGCAGGATGCATTTCAAAACAACACTCAGGATATTAATTTGTTAACACTGGCTGCTCTGGGATGTAATACCAAATATCCTCCAGAGAATGATTGGCTGGCATCTGACCGGCAGTGGTATACTTTGCGAGATTGTATACAGCGAATGAAAGAGGAAGGGATGAAAGCAGCTATTTTTGTAGGAGACGCTGACTTTATGGTGTGGCATCCTTTGTCGGTCACTATGAGAAACAGAGTGATTAAAACCGTTCCACTGACATATAAAAATGTAATTATGCCCCTTTGCATTAATGAAATGGGGGATCCCCTCGATGAAGTAATAGAAAAAGTGCAACAGTTACGTGACCTTGAAGAGTGGGGCCCCCGAGGGAGTGCAGGGAATCGAGATACTCGAGACAGCCCTAAAGGCAGTGAAAACAGGATTTCTCATAAGGAAATGTTTACGGCTTTGTTAAAAGACAGCATGTCTCATGAAAAAATTTATGGTGTTCCAACTAACGAGCCGTGGCGAATATATACACAGAGAGGGCTGAATAAACCTAGCGAGAGAGTGCAGAGTGCTAAAACTAAGAATCCAGGGACAACTCAGCCTACGGCACCCCTTCTCGAACCTCAACGGGACCCTCCATCTGCCCACGGAGGGCCCCCCGTGAATGGATCACTGGTTCGGGGGGTGAAAGAGGATTGGGCAGCATTTTCTGACTTGTACCCTTTGCAGGAGGCAAGGGAGGGGAATCAATATTATAATCAGCACATATGAATTAATGGCCAAGTTCCAGGGCAGTGAGTGCAGAAGGACCGATGGCCCCATGTAGAAATTAAAGTTTTGGGGTTTTGTTTTTTTTTTTTTTTTTTTTTTTCTTTTCCTTTTGTTGTTGTTTGTTTGTTTTTTATTGAGGACAACCGGTCCCCACAAACTGTAAATACCCTAATTGAGGCTGGAGCAGAGGCCTCCTGAATATATGGGAATCCCAGGAAGTTTAACGGACAACCTGTAATTATTACAGGTTTGGGAGGAAAATAAATTAAAACTGTACAAACACAAATGGAAATGAAAATAGGAAACCTCCAAAAATTATTATATTCAGTCACGATTGTCCCCATTCCTGAATATAAAATCATTATAGACATTCTAAAAAGATTAACTTTAAATCTTTCTGATAGTCAGTATCAATTTGGAGTTAAACCCTGTATTAGTACCAGACCTGTTACGGTCAGCAAAGTAGAAAAATGCCTCCTGAGCAGATCCTGGCTGCAACTAAGTTAGTTACAATGAGGCAATATAGAATTCTGGGACGACATGAAGAGATATCACAGACAATTAGAGATTTATTAGATGTAGAAGTTTTGAGGTGGCAGTCTGGTGTGGCCTGTCAGGAAGAGTGATGGATCCTAGAGAATGACAGTGTTAGAGATCTAAACAAACATACTGCACCGCTTGCAGCAGCTGTGCCAGACACTGTCACTTTAATAGAAGAAGTTCAGAAACATCCAGGAACTGTAATAGATTTAACTAGTGCATTTTTTACTATCCCAATTGCAGAAAAGCATTTGCTTTCACAAGGATGGTTGCACAGCCCCACTATCTGTTATAGAATTGTAGCTGAACACTTAGATGAAATACAGCTGCCTCCTCACACACAATTAAGCCACTATATAGATGATATTTTGATTCAAGGAAATGATGAGGAGGAAATACAACAAGTTCTTGAATTAGTGGGAGATCATATGAAACAGAAGGGTTGGGAAATTAACTCTGCAAAAATCCAAGGACCGTCTGAGACAGTGAAGTTTCTGGGAATTCAGTGGCATTGCGGGCATCAAGCCAGCCCCACGTGGCCCTGACCACCCCAGAAATCCATCTTATTTTCCAGGACAACCGGTCTTAGTCAAACTCCCCACGGTGGGAGCAGTACCATTGGTATTGGATACCCCAATAAACACGTATACCTGGAAAGCCAAAGATGCTCATGGAAAGGAGCACAAAATTAATACAAGGTGGATTATCCCATCTTTCTAATTATAACCCACTTCTGGTTCTCAAAATGAACCAAGAAGCTTTTCTTTCCTTTTTCTTGCAGGTAAACCCCCCGGAGAAAGATATCCTGAGTCACGACGGGGGATCCTTATGTGAATTTAAATTTTTGTACAGTGTTGATGTTCATTGTCTTATTAATATTTCTAAGATGTATTGTCTATCATTGCAAAAATTGCTTTGGGTGACTGTTTCCCTCTCCCTTGGTTCTGGGGGAAGCTCCGGCTTCCTAAGTGTTAACCAAGAATGGGAGGAAAACGAATTTGTGGGTTTAAGTCATTCTGTTACCGGTATTATGAGCAAACAACAGACACCAAATCAGGGGAAGGTCCCTTTGCTAATGGGGCCTGGGCTTTAAAAAGTCATTACTGGGCCCATGAAGGCAAGATGGAAATACCAAGACCTAAACCACACATGCACTCTGGGCTGGGGGCATGGAAATCCATTTTCCTGCTGCAAAGGCAGACCCCAGCTCCAGCGAGCCAGACCATCTTCAGCTCCACAATTGACAACAACAACCAGAATATTTTCCCTTGTGATATGTATGTGTTGGTCTTATAAGTGTCCATGTAAAACATCCTGTAATTGTACTTGTTCATGCAGACAACCACCTTCTCCCCCCAGTCCCCAAGGACCGGGAGTACATCCATTAGGCCCAGCATGGGACACATTTTAGTTAAATATGTTTGGTTAAAATATTGTTAATTGACATTGTTATTGTCACTGTTACCTTTATTATATGTTTGGTTAGGATGTTGTTAACCATTGTCAGTGTTAATATTGTTTTATTTGTTATTTGTAGTGTTATTGCTCATTTACCTTTGTTTAAATCTGGGATAGAAGTTTCTAGGCCCAGATGACACATGCGCTTTAGGATAAAGGGGCGTGGAAAGAGATTTTCCTGCTGCGTATGCTGACCCCAACTTCGGCAGAGCAGGGCAACAGACCGCGTGGGCTACCAGAGCCACAAACACTCAGTGGTATATTACCAGAACCACGGAAAAATAATGGATAATATGTTAGTAATAATTTCAATTCACTTTATAGCCTTAGCCTTGATAATCATTTTCTTATTTGTTCTTATAATACATCTTTTTTGTCCCTGTGAATGTCAATCATGTAAACTGCCGTTGTGTTCTTCTACTGATTCCTCGCAACCTTAAAATCGGTTTGTAGAATGTTTTGGTTTTGTAGAGTTAGTTAATTTTGAGCATGACATGTTTGTTAGAGATGTTGTTAGCTATATGCTTGTTAACTGAAGATATTCGTATTTGTTAACTATATTGTTAGTTACATGTTTATTAATGGAAAATGTATATATCTGTTAAAGATGTTATTAGTTATATGTTAGCCAGAAATATCGTTAGTTGTCATGTTGCACGCTATTTCTGTCCTTTCTTTCTCTCTCTCTTTATATCTCTATCCTTTGTGCCACCACGAGGACAGCAATGTCAAGCCATGGGGCAGTGTGAGAGACTGTATTGCCTCGACATTGCTGCCACACCACTACCACTACCTGACCTCAACATCCTGTCCCGTGAAGGAGTACGCTCTGAAGGAGATGAATTGTCCCCAAAGAAACCACCATATCTGCCTGAAGCCAGAACGACATCATCCTTGGCAGTGCCTGCCAAGCTGCGCTTGCGCACGAGCCAGGTGGAGAAGAAATCAGGGTGAGGAAGGCGTGCGGAAGCTGAAGACGCCACAGGCCGACACCCCCCCTCCAGCACGACCACTGTGAACACCTGGACATGCGCACCTGGAGGAACACGGGGCGGCACGTATGACAATGAGCTCCGTGGAAATGGGCGGACTCTTTGGAGAAATTGTGGGGACTTGGACAATAAAAAGACTGCGTACTCCTCTCTCAGGGCTCAGAGCTGGGATTTCAGGAGAGACTGAACCAACAGGACATCACTGGATTCGTGGTGGTAACTGATTTTGCTGCATCTCTTCTGTTTGCTTGCTTAGGTATTCTGACTTTTTCTTTCTTCTTCCCTCTGTCCTATCGCTATTATTGCTTGTTACAGGTAATAGAGTTTACAAGGTTGCATGGTATCTAACCTCGTTTGTGTCTTAAGATCACTACTGAGATCGTTTAAGAACCCTCCCTGATATTGGATCGGGACACGCCTGACAAAACATCATCAACTGATGAACGAAAACTAATGTCACTAACCATAGAGATGGTTTGAGAGCCATGATTCACCTATAGGTCAAAGGACCGAATGAAGTGCTAAGGCTTGGACAATAGGCCCAAGCCAGAGTTGACCTATAGATGAATCCTGTACATTTTATAACTGATAACCATTGTGCTAATAGGTATTATACTAAGTTATAGCAAACCAACTATTCTGATGTAAAAGGTGGGAGTACTGAAGCCTGAGCAACAGGCCCTGAACTGAAACTGCTAACTCTGTATGTAGTCATTAGTGAAATATGCATAGAAGATGTAGCTTAAACATCATAAAACATGTCTATCTTGAATGTATCTTTATCTTTCTTTATGTGTGAGCAAGATAACAGGGCCACAGAAACAGTTATCTGACCTTGTGACCTTGCTCATAAATTAATTAGACCAGCAGGGAAACTCCCTTAGCTTCTCCCTTAAGCCCTGGCCAGGCTCTGGGGGGGAACCTAACATGAGATGAAAACCAGACATTTCCGCTTAAAACAAAGGTGCCAGCTATTCTGGCTTACTGATTTTTAGGTATATAAGGCTGGACCCGCTCACAGCGACTTTGGAAGCCTCACCTACGGGTGGACACACCACGTAGGATTTCCCACTTGCCGGGACAGGCTCTCCAAATCCTCGCTGTAACCGGGGCTGCCCAGCGCCTGCGGATCTGGATGATGGTAACGTATGCAAGTGGTGATGGATCTTTCTTAATCACTATTCTTTCTCTCTCTCAAGTAGTAATGATTTGATGCATTACCCTGTATTTTCCTGTTTGTTTAAGTGCACTGTTCTGTCTTTTCTTACTGTATGTTTTCTGTATTATTCTGTTATATTATTTAGTTATTTCTAGTAAAATATGCCTGCTCTTTTCACTCTGGTGTCTGAGTTTAATTGATATCCCTGATCAGCAAAACAGACAGCCAAACCAGCCTAGAGGTAAAGTAATAAATCCCAGAGAGAGAGGTTTTGAGAGAGGGAAGCATAATAGCTGGATAAAGAGGCTGAGATCAGTGAGCTCACACAAAAACACTGTAATGCCAGAATATCACACCTGCTTTAGCTTAATCTAAAAGTCAAATCACATGACTGCATTTTCCAGTTTAACTTGCATGTCTGCCACCACCAAGCCATCTTATGAGAATTGTATTCACCTACTCACTGCACAACTCCCACCAGCTTCTCAGGATAAGAAAACCAGCTTCCTTGGAGATAAGAGCTATATCATTGGTGAGACTTGGAGAAAGTTCACTAAGCCCTGGTCCACTTCCTCCCATGCGCACCGAGAATGGACACTATGGATAGCTCACACAAAAAGAGGGGTTTATCATACCTTTGACCTAGATCAACTTCCAGGGAATCCAGATGAAGTTTTTTCACTGGTTCCAATGGGAGCAGAACAAAACAGATACTGAACATATACTTAAGAAAAATCTACCCGCCTATTGCCAGAAAATCCAATATTCATCCCTCCCCCCAATACTAAATTGTGTTCTACGCACAAAAGTGAGCAATTTGGAATTGACTGATCAGCAGAGAGATATCAAAACCAGCAACAGACAAAGCCTGAAGAGCCTCCTCATTTTCTTCCCTCTGGAAAAGTAAAATTGTGCTTTAATTCCAACTTCAAAAAGCCTCTAGTTTTTTTACACAACTGCTTAATCCTGTGGACTCCCGAGATGACATCAGACACCAGTGGGACTTCACCACATGGAGAGGCGACCACTCCTAGACATGTGAGCGTTGGTTGCAGAGGCATTGGTGAGTCAGCAGCAAGCAGATATACTATGTGTACACACAGGCATATGCTACTGGATGTATCATCTTTCTGTAGTAGATATCACAGGCTCCAACATGCTCATGGAGCTCCCTGCCTAGTGCAGAGAGTCATTACATCGTTACAGCTGTATCCAAGGCTGGTTTCACTACCAGACCAAGCAGAGTGATCTCAGCCCTGAGTCACCTGAAGCCTGCATCGAACACCCAGGGGCCAGTGCCAAGTTCACCCAGACCAGCATCCTGAGTTCATCAAAGAAATTGGCAGCTAGTGAGAAAGATGCCTCAGCAACATCAGTTGTGCAGAGCAGTTTTAGGTCTGACTGGTGGAAAGATTTGCCTGTGTTGATGAATAAACGTGTGATGGAAAGTTGTCAGTGTGTCCTGCACCAGCCCTTTGAGGACTATGCTGAGCTGGTTGCACAGTCCAGGTCATAATCTAGAGAGTTTAATAACAGGATTTTACCAATCTCTTCCTGCTAGTCTTCCCCTTCCACACTAAAAGATGTTTCAGCACTTCTTGATGTATTCCAGTTTAGTGAGGGTCCTCCTTTTCTTTTAAACCATTCTTTTACTTATTTTTCATAAATTTAAGTCTTAATCAGAATTAAAACCAGTATTTTCATTTAAATGAGACTACTCATTACATGGAGGAGGTTTCTATAATGCTCATTTTCATAAAGAATCTGAAAAACTATGAATGCATTCATTTCAAAAAAGTCAAATTTTAACTCCATGTAACCATACCAGCTTTCATATTTCCCATAAAACTGTTTTGCTAGATTTCCTGTTGAATGTATTGCTTTGAGGGTAGGCAAGGAGGTGAGATTATGATCCAGAGGTGTATAGTCATCCACAGAATGGATTTGAAAATTTGCTAAAATTTAGATAAATTTATTGGAGTTCACATCAAATCCCTCTATACTTCACAAGTATTACACACATTTCCTCATATTAAAGTGCATATGTACACACTACTATTTATTTCGTGTAACCATTTCATGCCTTGTGGAAGTTTGGACTTTCAGTCAAAAATGTGAATTCATAATTATTCTAAGAATTTTTATCCTGTGCTGCTGCGCATCTGAGTTACCACATCAGCTATCTGTAATGACCAGTGGGGATTTTTCTCGTGAAAGAAACTTAGACCTTAGTGTAGTTTACTTTGCAAAACACAAGAGGAAAGAATTTGAAGAAATTAACGGTGGGAGAGAAAGGCACACAGTCCTCTCACTTCGAGTATGTGCTGATTAGAGAAATTTGTCTCCTGAATGCCTCATCCAAACCAATAAACAAAACAACTCTTCAGAGGGGGACTAGTGCCTCCTCACTTCAGACAAGATAGAAGATACACTTTATGCAGCAGGGAAATTAACAGTTATTTACCCTGCATGCACTTTAGAAGAGAGGCCATTGAGGCAAGCCAGCAAGTGTGTGATCCCATAACGAATAATCACAGACTGAAATGGGTTTGTGTCTCTTACTTCCTGACAAACAGTTTTTCAGAGTATATAATTTGCATTTTTTCTTATCTTCTGAGGACCTGTGTGCCAACTACTTGTACCCTAAGAAGAGTGGATGCTCAAAATTAGAGAAGAAATACCAGCTAGAACTGAAACTAAGACTCTTCTGGCAAATAAACAGACCTTGATGAAGTGGGCATCAAGTGAGAATTTCTAATTTTCCTCTTGAAAGCAATATGTTTCATCTGTATGCCACTTATAAGTGCTTCTTTCCATCACTGTGTGTCAGGATGAACCAGAACAGTACCAAACTCAGTAACACTATGAGTAAACAGTAACATCCCTGAATTTAATTATTAAACAGAGCTTTTTATTGATTGATTTTTTAAAATAGAATGTGAATTATGGGATATGAGGATTAGTTGTTCAGAAATATTAATCAGCAGTTATCTTCCCTAGCAAAAATATAGATTTTTCTTATATTGATGTGGAGAGGTGTATTACTTATTGTTTACACTCCTTACTTTTGCATTTTCCTGACTGTATAGGAAGTGACAAAAAAAAAAATGATGTGGGTTTTTTTTTCCAATGTCCAAGTAGAATTGTCTTTTAATAATATTTTTAAAAGGATTTTAATCAAATGTCTGAAAAATAAAACACAACAAAACCCCAAGTTTTGCAGAAAATAGTGTTTTCAGAGTACTGGAAACTAATGTGAACCTCTACTAATGGGATTTGCAAAATTATTATTTGCATTCAATTTGCAGTGTCTACGTCACTTAAACTTTCAGAAAGCTTTTCAGAAGCCCCAAGAGATAGAATACAAAAGATCCAAGCTAGTCAGAAAACTGTACATTAATACTTATATTTTCAATGCATCTCCTTTGAAGGTTTGCTTAAAGCTGTACGAAGAAGACTCATAGAAAATAGTTGCCCATAGTAATTTCTATCCTGTATTGAAAACCATTTATCCAACTTTCAAAACACATTCTGGATCCACCTATCACTTCAAACAACAAAAGTTATATTAAAGGGCTATTTGAACAGCAGGAATCTTATAGGGAAGTGAGGACCACAAAATATTAAAAAATGCCATCAGAATGATGTAACACACACTCAGGCAAGTTTCTCAGTCCTCTCTTTCTTGCTTTTTACATTAGATAGATTTATCCTCTGTTAAAGTTCTCTATCTTCTACTTGTTACAACAAACAAAACGTACACCATGCATATATTAAATCTCTGTCCAAAGTTTCAAGAAAACTGTTCTCCCTTTTCTTTCAGCCAAACTGAGCCTTTTTTTCCCCTCCCCATCCTTCTGAAGAATTGGGGAGGAAGGACAGAAGAGAGTTTCCTTGTGAAATCAAAAGCTACCCTTGAATCAAGTCTGATAGGCTGCTGAAAATGCAGCACTGAAATTAGTTTATGTCAGTGAAAGACCTTGTTTGTAACTGTAAGGACTGCATACAGCACATTGTTCGATCCTGGGAGGAAGCCATGATGCAGCACGAGAACTATGACATTGTAGCTATAACAGAAATGTGGTGGGATGCCTCACATGACTGGAGTGCTGCAATCGATGGCTACAAGCTCTTCAGGAGGGATAGACAGGGAAGGAGAGGTGGTGGAGTGGCCCTGTATGTAAGAGAATGCTATGAGAGCTCAGAAATCAAGTACAGTAATAACGAGGTTGAAAGTGTTTGGATTAGGTTAAGGGCCAATAAAGCAGATCTTGCTGTGGGAGTCTACTATAGACCTCCCAACCAAAGCAGTGAGGTGGATGAAGCTTTCTATAAACAGTTGGGAGAAATCTCGCGGTCACTTGCTGTTGTTCTTGTGGGGGACTTTAACCTCCCGGGTATCTGCTGGGATCACAGCACAGCAGAGAGGGAACAATCCAAGAGGTTCCTGGAATGTGTGGAGGATAACTTCCTCACACAGCTGGTGAGTGAGCCGACCAGGGAAGGTGCCCTCCTGGACCTGCTTCTTGTGAACAGGGAAGAGCTTGTGGAGGAAGTAAAGGTTGGAGGCTCTCTAGGGTGCAGTGATCATGAGATAATTGAGTTTTCCATCCTTGGAGAAACAAAGAGAGGGGTTAGTAAAACTGCCACCTTAGACTTCCGGAGGGCTAACTTCGACCTGTTCCAAAGACTGATTAACAAAATCCCTTGGGAGGCTGCCTTGAAGGATATGGGAGTCCAGGAAGGCTGGACATACTTCAAGAGAGAAGTCTTAAAGGCACAGGAGCAGGCTGTTCCTGTGTGCCCAAAAACAAGCAGACGGGGAAGGAGACCGGCCTGGCTAAACAGGGACCTTTGGCTGGATCTCAAGAACAAAAGGAGAATCTATGACCTGTGGAAGAGGGGGCAGGTCTCTCAGGAAGACTATAAAGATGTAGTGAAGTTATGCAGGGAGAGCATTAGGAGAGCCAAAGCACAGCTAGAGCTCAACTTGGCTACAGCTGTTAAAGATAATAAAAAATGTTTCTATAAATTCATTAACAGCAAAAGGAGGATTAGGGAAAATCTCCCTCCTTTATTGGATGCAGAGGGAAACATGGTAACAAAGGATGAGGAAAAGGCTGAGGTGCTCAACGCCTACTTTGCCTCAGTCTTTAGCAGTGGAACTGGCTGTTCCCTGGACACCCAGCCTCATGAGCTGGGAGATGGGGAGGGGAAGCAGAATGAGGTCAGCACAGTTGAAGAGGAAGTGGTCAGAGACCTGCTACACCACTTGGCTGCACACAAGTCTGTGGGACTGGATGGGTTAGACCCAAGGGTCCTGAAAGAGTTGGCAGATGTGCTCGCCAAGCCACTTTCCACGATTTACCTGAAGTCATGGCTAACTGGGGAGGTCCCATTGGACTGGAGGGTGGCAAATGTGACACCCATCTACAAGAGAGGCAGAAAGGAGCATCCAGGAAACTATAGACCTGTCAGTCTGACCTCGGTGCCAGGGAAGGTCATGGAGCAGGTCATATCGAGTGCCATTACAAGTCATATAATGGACAACCAGGGGATCAGGCCTAGTCAGCATGGGTTTATGAAAGGCAGGTCCTGCCTGACAAACTGAAGTGCTAAGGCTTGGACAACAGGCCCAAGCCAGAGCTGACCTATAGATGAATCCTGGATATTTTATAACTGATAACCATTGTGCTAGTAGGTATTGTACTAAGTTATAACAACCCACTTATGCTGGTGTAAAAAGTGCTAAAGCATTGAAACACCGAAGCCTGAACAACAGGCCCCAAGCTGAAGCTGCTAACTTAGGATGTAATCATTAACAAAGTAGGTAAGCTCACTAGTGAAAGATACAGCTTAGAATATAGTCAGTAGTGATGACGAAATGCTGAGAGAATGTATCCAGCTTCCTTTGTTTAGCCTTCTTCAAGGCTGAGAACCCAAGTATTTGGCCTTGTTAGAAACTCCCTTGGTCTCCCCCCACCGAGCCCTGGCCAGGCTTTGGGTGGAATCCAACAGGAGAATGAAACCAGAAATTTTCCGCTCAAAAAAAAGGTGCCAGCTATTCTGGCTTGTCGATCTCTAGTATATAAGGCTGGACCCGCTCACAGCGACTTTGGAAGCCTCACCTATGGGTGGACGCACCACGTAGGATTTCCCACTTGCCGGGACAGGCTCTCCAAATCCTCGCTGTAACCGGGGCTGCCCAGCGACTGCGGGTCTGGATGATGGTAACGTATGCAAGTGGTGATGGATCTCTCTTAATCACTATTCTCTCTCTCGTGTAGTAATGATTTGATGCATTACCCTGTATTTTCCTGTTTGTTGCTTTAGGTGCATTATTCTGCCTTTTCTTACTGCATGTTTTCTGTATTACGCTGTTACATTACTTGGTTATCACTAGTAAAATACGCCTGCTCTTTTCACTCTGGAGTCCGAGTTAATTGGTATCCTTAATCAGCAAAACACAAACCTGATCTCCTTCTATGACAAAATGACCCAACTATTGGATGAGGGAAAAGCTGTGGATATTGTCTACCTGGATTTTCAAAAAGCATTCGACACAGTTCCCCATAGAATTCTCACAGAAAAACTGGCTGCCCGTGGCCTGGATGAGCGAACGGTCTGCTGGGTCAAGCACTGGCTGGATGGAGGGTCCCAGAGAGTGGTGGTCAATGGAGCTAAATCCAGCTGGTGGCCGGTCACAAGTGGTGTTCCTCAGGGTTCGGTGTTGGGACCATTTCTGTTCAACATCTTTATTGATGATCTTGATAAGGACATAGAGTGCATTATCAGTAAAGTCGCAGATGACACCAAGTTAAGCGGGAGTGTCGATCTGCATGAGGATAGGGAGGCTCTACAGAGAGACTTGGATAGATTGGATTGGTGGGCCAACGTTAACGGGATGAGCTTCAACAAGGCCAAGTGCCAGGTCCTGCACTTGGGCCACAACAACCCCATGCATGGCTACAGGCTTGGGGAGGTGTGGCTGGAGAGCTGTCTGGAAGAAAAGGATCTGGGGGTTCTAATTGACAAGCAGCTGAACATGAGGCGGCAGCGTGCCCAGGTGGCCAAGAAAGCCAACGGCATCCTGGCTTGTATTAGAAATAATGTGACCAGCTGTCCTGGTTCAGCTAGGATAGGGTTAACTTTCCCCAGCAGTGGGGGGAAGCTCTAGCCGGGTTATTCGATACCATGCTGACGTCAGGTCCGGGCGCCCAAGCGCGGGAAGATCGGGGACGGCTTTTGTCCGAGTTGGTCCCCTCACTGCTGTATCCATGCGGTATATCTCTTGTTCTGTTCATTGTTATTACTGTTATTGTTATTGTTATTGTTATTGTTATTGTTATTGTTATTGTTATTGTTATTGTTATTGCTATTGCTATTGCTATTGCTATTGCTATTGCTATTGTTATTGTTCGGTCTGTTGTTGCTACACTGTTGTATTAAATTTTTCCTTATCTCATCCCTGGGGTTTGTATTTCACTCCCTGCCCCGTCCGGTCCGAGGGTGGGGGAGGGGTAGCAGCAATGTGGTCTCAGGTCCCGACAGGGCCTAAACCACCACAGCCTTTTTGGCACCCAACGTGGGGCACGAGAGGGTTGAGATAAGGACAAAAAAAAAGGACAAACCCTGACCAGAGTGTGTTAGAGCAATCTGTTAGGTGCAATTTTTCTGTTTCTATTTGTATTGTTTGATAAGGAACATTTGCAATGCTGGCCAACTTGCTTGCGTGGTGGGGCTGGATTAATCCTCATATCCACTGTGTGTTCCCAGTGCTGGCGTCTGTTGTCGGTGGAAAATTTGTCAAGGGTCTTATTTTGCTGTACTGGCTACTGACTGCTTATAATGGGCTTGTATCACTGCTTGTGGGGGTGAACCGGTACCTGTTTGCTGCCTGGGCTTTTGTTAGGGGTCTCACCCCCTCTATGGGTGAGCCAGGGGAAGAGATCCTCTCGGTTTTTGAGAGTTTCAGCTATCCCTGGAGCACCCAGGCCAGTGTGTTTGCAGCACTGTGCTTTCTGAATGTCTGCCAGATCTTGTTTTGGGCCATGCGGTACTTCTCCAATAATAGCACCACCCGGAAACCTGCCCCGAGGGCAGATAGTTATAAATGGCAACGTGAGTGGGAAAGATGGGCAAGTGCCTGGGTCAGTGGTCACCTCCAATGCTTTGGAATTTCACTCCCGAACAAGTGCAGAGTCCTGACAAACTGGTGGAGTGTTTGGAAAAGGTGTGTTGCCAATCTGACAAACCCCAGGAGACACAACTCCCTGCGATGTGCTGGGGGCTTGCCCATGCCTACGGTGTCATCCTTAATGCTACTCACTGCCCTCAAGGGGGAGAAAGGGCTGCAGGATCTGAAAGTGAACTTACTGGTACAGCAACTGGGCCAGGGGGACAGGCAGTGCCAGTACCAGTCGCCTCAACCAGCACAGCAGCTGGGCCAGAGGGACAAGCAGTGCCAGTATCAGTTGCCCCGATACAGAAAACCAAATACACCAAAAAGTCAGCCCGCATAGTAAGGGATGGAGATGAGCCAGGCCCAGCACGAGAACAGGAGGAAGAGCCAGAGGTGATCACCTGATCTCTATCCCTGAGTGAGTTGCGAGATACGCAGAAGCATTTCAGCCGCCTTCCAGGCGAGCAGATTTTCACCTGGCTGCTCTGATGCTGGGATAATGGAGCTGGTGTTTTTGAATTGGAGGGGAGAGAGGCCAAGCAGCTGGGATCTTTGTCCAGGGAGGCTGGCATTGACGAGGCAATAGGGAGACAGACTCAAACCCTCAGCCTTTGGAGGCGACTCCTGCTCAGTGTGAGGGAGAAGCACCCCTACAAGGATGATGTTCTATGTTGGTTAGGCAAGTGGACCGACATGAAGAAAGGCATCCAAAACCTCAGGGAATTGGCTGTGTTTGATATGGTTTATGGTGATCTGAATGATGAGCGGTCACCCATGGATCCAGGTCAGGCCCCTTGCACACAGTTGATGAGGTGGAAGTTCCTGCAAAGTGCACCAGAAGCACATTCCAAAGCATTAGCAGTAGCGTCCTGGTGGCGAGACACCCAGACTCAGACAGTGGATGAAGTGGCTGGCCAGCTCCGGCAATATGAGGGAAATCTCCCTTCCTCCCAACATGCTTTGGTTTCAGCCGTAGAGGAACTGTCTCAGAGGCTCCAGAAAGTGGAAGAGGACATGTCCTATGTTCCGCCTGCACGGGCCGATGTCTCAGCCATTAGAAGCAGGCGTTTCCCCACCCAAGAGAAGGGCAGTGGAAGGTACACACCACGGGGCACCCTGTGGTTCTTCCTCCGCGACCATGGAGAAGACATGAGGAGGTGGGTTGGACAGCCCACTTCCGCCCTAGCTGCACGAGTACAGCAACTGAAAGGGAACACCACCATGAAAGGGGAGTCTTCCAAGAGAGATGCAGCTCCAGTGTCCAGTTGGAAATCCCCCAGACAGAATAGAATGGCCAGCGTTATGCCTGACCCTCGTGAGGGGGCCTGTGAGTCATTCTTGCAGGAGTCATTCTTACAACAAGTGAGTGATGGTGAGCAGGATTAGAGGGGCCCTGCCTCCAGCCAGGTGGAGGAAAGGGATAATCGGATTTACTGGAAGGTGTGGATCCAATGGCCTGGCACATCAGACCCACAAGAATATAAGGCCTTGGTAGATACAGGCGCACAGTGCACCCTGATGCCATCAAGACACAGTGGGGTCGAATCCATCTGCATATCCGGAGTGACAGGGGGATCCCAACATCTGACCCTATTAGAAGCTGAAGTGAGCTTAACTGGGAAGGACTGGCATAAGCACCCCATTGTGACTGGCCCAGATGCCCCGTGCATCCTAGGTATAGACTACCTCAGGAGAGGGTACTTTAAAGACCCAAAAGGGTACCAGTGGGCCTTTGGTATAGCTGCCCTGGAGGAGGTTGAACAATTGTCCACCTTATCTGGCCTCTCAGAGGACCCCTCAGTGGTGGGGTCGCTTAAGGTTGAAGAACAGCTAGTGCCAACTGCTACCAAGACGGTGCACTGGCGGCAGTACCACAGTAACCGAGATTCCCTGGTCCCCATCCATCAGCTGATCTGTCGACTAGAAAGCCAGAAGGTGATCAGCAAGACTCACTCACCTTTCAACAGCCCTATATGGCCAGTGAGAAAACCTAATGGCGAATGGAGACTGACCGTGGACTACCATGGCCTGAATGAAGTTACGCCAGCGATGAGTGCTGCAGTGCCGGACATGCTAGAGCTCTAGTATGAGCTGGAACCGATTGCCCCAGGGGTGGAAACACAGCTCCACCATTTGCCATAGACTGGTCCATGCTGCACTGGAGAAAGGTGGGGCTCCAGAACACCTGCAGTTCATTGATGATATCATTGTATGGGGGGACACAGCTGAGGAAGTCTTTGAGAAAGGAAAGAAGATAATTGAAATCCTCCTGAAGGCTGGTTTTGCCATCAAGCAACAGAAAGTTAAGGGGCCTGGACGGGAGATTCAGTTCCTAGGAATAAAATGGCAAGATGGGCGTCGCCACATCCCAATGGAGGTGATAAACAAGATAACAGCCATGGCCCCACCAACCACTAAAATGGAGACTCAGTCTTTTCTGGGCGCTGTGGGGTTCTGGAGGATGCACATCCCAAACTACAGCCTGATTGTGAGCCCTCTCTACCACGTAACCCGCAAGAAGAACGATTTTAAATGGGGCCCAGAGCAACAACAAGCCTTTGAACAAATTAAGCAGGAGTTTGCCCAGGCAGTGGCCCTCGGGCCAGTCCGGACAGGGCAGGAGATTAAGAACGTGCTCTACACCGCAGCTGGGGAGAATGGCCCTTCCTGGAGCCTTTGGCAGAGAGCAGATGGGGAATCCCGAGGCCGACCTCTAGGCTTTTGGAGCCGGGGATACAAAGGCTCTGAAGCTAACTATACCCTGACTGAGAAGGAGATACTGGCAGTGTACAAAGGAGTTCGAGCTGCCTCAGAAGTGGTCGGCACTGAGACACAGCTCCTCCTGGCACCCCGACTGCTGGTGCTGGGATGGATGTTCAAAGGAAAGGCTCCCTCCACACATCATGCAACAGATGCCACGTGGAGTAAATGGGTTGCGTTGATAACACAACGGGCTTGAATAGCGAACCCCAGCCACCCAGGAATATTGGAGGTGATCACGAACTGGCCAGAGAGAAAAGATTCTGGGATGTCACTAGAACAGGAGGTGAAACATGCTGAGGAGGCCCCACCATATAACGAGCTGCCAGAGGAAGAAAAACAATATGCCCTGTTCACTGATGGGTCTTGCCGCATTGTGGGAAAACATCGACGATGGAAGGCTGCTGTGCGGAATCCCACACGAGAAACCACTGAAGCTGTTGAGGGACAAGGTGAATCGAGCCAGTTCGCAGAGGTGAAAGCCACCCAATTGGCTTTGGATATTGCTGAGCGAGAAAAGTGGCCAAGGCTCTATCTCTACACTGACTCGTGGGTGATGGCAAGTGCCCTGTGGAAGTGGTTGCAGCAATGGAAACAGAACAAATGGCAATGCAAGGGCAGACCCATCTGGGCCGCTGAAGTATGGCAGGATATTGCAGGCCAGGTGGAGAACCTCGTTGTGAAGGTGCGCCATGTGGACGCCCATATACCCAAGAGTCGGGCCACTGATGAACATCAACACAACCAGCAGGCGGACCAGGCTGCTAAGATCGAAGTGGCTCAGGTGGACTTGGACTGGCAGCATAAAGGTGAACTGTTCATAGCCCGGTGGGCCCATGAGACCTCGAGCCACCAAGGCAGAGATGCAACATACAGGTGGGCTCGAGATCGAGGGGTGGACCTCACCATTGACACCATCGCAGAGATCATCCACGGATGTGAGACGTGTGCTGCGATCAAACAAGCCAAACGGGTGAAGCCCCAGCGGAATGAAGATCGATGGCTGAAATATAAGTATGGAGAGGCCTGGCAGATCGACTACATCACACTGCCACAGACCCGCCAAGGCAAGCGCCACGTGCTCACAATGGTGGAAGCAACCACTGGATGGCTCAAAACTTATCCAGTGTCCCACGCCACTGCCCGGAACACCATCCTGGGCCTTGAAGACCGAGTCCTGTGGCGACACGGCACCCCAGAGAGGATTGAGTCAGACAATGGGACTCACTTCCAAAATAACCTCATAGATGCCTGGGCAGAAGAACACGGCATCGAGTGGGTCTACCACATCCCCTACCACGCACCAGCCTCCGGGAAAATCGAGCGCTACAATGGACTGTTAAAAACTACATTGAGAGCAATGGCGGGTGGAACCTTCAAACACTGGGACACACATCTGACAAAGGCCACTTGGTTAGTGAACACAAGAGGATCTGCCAATCGAGCTGGCCCAGCTCAGTCAAGACTTCCACGTGCTGTAGACGGGGATAAAGTCCCTGTGGTGCGCATGAGGGATCCGCTGGGAAAAATGGTCTGGGTTAGTCCTGTGCTGGGCAAAGGCAAACCCATCCACGGGATTGCTTTTGCTCAAGGACCTGGGTGCACCTGGTGGGTGATGCAGGAGGATGGAGAGGTCCGATGCGTACCACAAGGGGACTTGATTGTGGGTGGGAACATACCGTGAATTATATTGTGCTTTTGTTAATTTTTTTTTTTTTTTGTTATTGTTAATTGCTAAATGGCAGCTGGGCATGACGCAGATGGTATAGTATAAAGGGGTGGATTATGTCCTGGTTCAGCTAGGATAAGGATAAGTTTCCCCAGCAGTGGGGGGAAGCTCTAGCCGGGTTATTCGATACCATGCTGATGTCAGGCCCAGGCGCCCAAGCGCGGGAAGAGCAGGAATGGCTTTTGTCCGGGTCAGTCCCCTCACTGCTGTATCCGTGCGGTATATATCTTGTTCTGTTCATTGTTATTACTGTTACTGTTATTGTTGTTGCTCGGTTTGTTGTTGTTACACTGTTGTATTAAATTTTATCTTATCACAATCCCGGGGTTTGTATTTCACTCCCTGCCCTGTCCGGTCTGAGGGTGGGGGAGGGGCAGCGGCAATGTGGTCTCGGGTCCTGTCAGGGCCTAAACCACCACACCAGGAGAAGTAGGGAGGTGATAGTCCCCCTGTACTCTGCACTGGTGAGGCCACACCTGGAGTATTGTGTCCAGTTTTGGGCACCTCAATACGAGAGAGATATCGAGGTGCTGGAGCGAGTGCAGAGGAGGGCAACGAAGCTGGTGAAGGCCCTGGAGAACAAATCCTGTGAGGAGCGATTGAAGGAGCTGGGACTGTTTAGCTTGAGGAAGAGAAGGCTGAGGGGAGACCTCATCACTCTCTACAGCTCCCTGAAAGGACATTGTAGAGAGGTTGGTGCTGGTCTCTTCTCACAGGTGATTAGTGACAGAATAAGAAGGAATGGCTTTAAACTCCAACAGGGGAGGTTTAGACTGGACATTAGGAAAAAATTTTTCACAGAAAGAGTGGTCAGACAGTGGAATAGGCTGCCCAGGGAGGGGGTGGAGTCACCATCCCTGGATGTGTTTAAGGGTTGTTGAGATGAGATGTTGGGGGATATGGTGTAGGGGAGAACTTTGTAGAGTAGAGCTGATGGTTGGACTCGATGATCCCAAGGGTCTTTTCCAACCTGAATGATTCTGTGATTCTGTGACTTTGATCTACGCTAGCACCTCAAATATAGCAAAGGATGTCACTAGGTTTTGGAAGAAGAAGGGAGAGGAGAGAAGGAAAGGGAAGGAAAGTGGAGGTGTAAGGCACCAAGCAGATGACACTGAATTATTTATGCATTGGTCAAATGAAACCAGGCTTTGATAGAGGAGAACAGGTGTCACACCTCTGGAGGGAACTAGATTTCACCATCTGCCCCAGAAAATACCATTCAGAAACAGAAAAGATTCAGTGAAAGCATCTCAGAGCAGCTCTAGGCATGGAATTTGAAGCAAATAATTCCTTTACCTACATGACCTGACTTCAAAGCCCTTTGTGAGGCATGAGTGAAATTAAATTCAGTGGACTCTCCTCCTTGTTTCCAGTTGTCTCACCAGAAGTGAATGAGGCTTGACTGCAGCTCAGTGCTGAAAGTATTCTTGAGGGCTAGAAACAGATGCTGATATACAAAAGTGTAGGCAGATCAGGACTCCTGGGCCACCACACTGCTGTGGGCACTGCTCCAGAACTGGTAGGGCAAGATGTATGAGGCAATCAAGGCCAAGAGCCATCCCTAGATGTGAACAGGTCAGAGGTGGGTGCAGGTCTGTGACAGCACATGAATTTTTCTGGTGTGGGTGGACAGTGTACAGATATGGCAGGGAATCTCAGTGCTAAGGCAATGCAGATAGGACCTATTCTGCATACAGGCATGTGGGTGTGCATGCTGGCTTACTGAACTTTCCACCAACACTGACAATGGAAAAGTACAACCAGCACTCCGGGCAGAAGATTAACGACGTCTGAAAACAAGAAATAGTTACCAGAAGGCCAGAAGAAAAGAATGTGCTTGTTAAGGAAGAAACTGATAAAGAAGGGACCTTTTGGAATTGCAAAAGCAGGAACTTATCTACTGGCTGTGTGCGGGTAGCAATGTTTGTGGAAAGTACCGAGGGGAGCTACTTTTAGAATGCACAACAGTATATAAGGGCTTGCTGCTATTTTTAGAAGGCACAAGAGTATATAAGGGCTTGCTTGCTAATAAAGTTTGAGCTTGACTTCCAATCATATTGATTGTCTGTGGTCTTGTCTCCTGTGGCCTGCACGGGATTTCGTCCCCACACAGGCAGGCACCTAAAGTTTGTGCACCTGTGAGCAGCATGGGAGGCCTTGAGCAGACAATACTGAAAGGAAGTTACCTAGGACAACCTCTTTCATATGCCAATGTGTCATTCCATCATTTCTACCCAGGACACTGTTCATTCACAAAAAACCCAACATGCAACCTCCCCATGAAGTAATAGCAAGAAAAAACTAAAATTCCCCTTGACAAAAGCCCTTCTTCCCTCCTTCCATTCTCACCCAGATAGGCGGAGAGGACACATATGATCAAGCAAGACAATGCGAATGCTCCACTTTTTCCCTTGTGCTCATTGATGCTAGAGTAACTTTGAGGAGCCTTATTCCCTGCTAACCAGCTTCCCTTTCTGTGCCCTTTGGTGAGATGTGGTGGAACATGATAGGCATCTTGTATTATGTCTTGGAGAGAAGCAGAGAAGAGAGAATTGAGGAATACTTAATACAATGCAGAGGTTCAGTGCAGTGACAATAGTCTCTATTATTCTTGACATGACCCTAATACAAGCAAGGGGCTGTTTGTAGGATGTCTCTTTTTATTGAAAAGCATATCTGACCCAAAATTTATTACAGATGTCAAATACAGCATGGACAAGTACAGCATGAGTCTAAGAGAAATTCTCCTTTCTTTAAAAAAAACCAACAAATCCATAGTAAGTACGTCACTCTTCCCTTATTTATTTTCACGTCAGTCATGAGAAAGAGGAAAGAGACAGCCCCTTTCTGAAAGGCAAGAATCATCCTGAGCCATCACCTTCTATTGGAAGAAAGCTTTTCCCTCCCAACAGTTATCATCCTTTGTCAGCATCACAGGAATGTCTAGGACACTGTAGTCAAAAGCAGAAGCTGTCACTGCTAAGCACTGTACATAAACACAGATGCATATGAAAGGAAAAAATCCTACTCTAGAGAGCTCTAAATGTCTACTAATGAAAGAGGTAACAGTCAGGGAAGGTTAATTAGCTCCATTTTGTAGGTAGGATATCAAGGCAAAGGTGGGTTCATTGACTTCTGTCACATAGGCTAGCATTGTATCTAGATTTCTTAAATCCTGGTTCTGTTTCAGCCCTCAAAACCACACTTTATCATAGGTATTTTCTCCCTATGCTTTCTCTTGGCCTCACTTTCCCACCTAAAGAAAGGCAAAGGAGACCAGTTTTGAGATAGACAACTGAGGAGCTGCCAACATCTTAATGAAATCTGAGGTCAGCTACAATAAAGTCCCAGTCTGTATGCCTAGTCCCCTCTTGTTACAGCATATCAAGACTATATATATTCTTCTTAAAATCAACCAGGTCTGGTATTGTGCCTCAATGATCCATACAAATATCTTCATTCACACAAAAAAATCCTTAGTATTTCAGGTAAATTACTTAGTAATTTCTGTAAAAATAGAGGGAAGGAGAAAAGGAAAAAAGGAAGTGCATATGCAAACGTTGTCTTCAAATAGCGAAGAGTCAGGTGAGTAGGAAACTTAATTGGGGTGGGCAGACGAAAGCCAGTGTCTGTTCATGTCTTAGTTTGAACTAGGTAAGGCAGGGATTTGTATCAGGGAAGCTCCATATGTCAAGCAAATGTCATGCCTGCCTGTTTGGGTTGATTTCTGCTTTTCTGGCCCTTTCATTTGAACAAGAATTTTCTAACAGATCCAAAAACTCAGTCTCAAATGCATGACCAAAACCAACATGATCCCTCAAATGGAAAGGTCTTGAATTGACATTTTCTAGAGAAAATACTTTAATTAAAAAGAAAAAAAAAATCAGTCATAAGGCATAAGGCCTGAAGTGCTAAGGCTTGGACAACAGGCCCAAGCCAGAGCTGACCTATAGATGAATCCTGTATATTTTATAACTGATAACCATTGTGCTAGTAGGTATTGTACTAAGTTATAACAACCCACTTATGCTGGTGTAAAAAGTGCTAAAGCATTGAAATACTGAAGCCTGAACAACAGGCCCCAAGCTGAAGCTGCTAACTTAGGATGTAATCATTAACAAAGTAGGTAAGCTCACTAGTGAAAGACAAAATATAATCAGTAGTGAGGAGAGAATGTATTCAACTTCCCTTGTTTAGCCTTCTTCAAGGCTGAGAACCCAAGTATTTGGCCTTGTTAGAAACTCCCTTGGTTTCCCCCACCCCGAGCCCTGGCCAGGCTTTGGGTGGAATCCAACAGGAGAATGAAATCAGAAATTTTCCGCTCAAAAAAAAGGTGCCAGCTATTCTGGCTTGTCGATCTCTGGTATATAAGGCTGGGCCCGCTCACAGCGACTTTGGAAGCCTCACCTACGGGTGGACGCACCGCGTAGGATTTCCCACTTGCCGGGACAGGCTCTCCAAATCCTCGCTGTAACCGGGGCTCCCCAGCGCCTGTGGATCTGGATGATGGTAACGTATGCAAGTGGTGATGGATCTTTCTTACTCACTATTCTCTCTCTCTCATGTAGTAATGATTTGATGCATTACCCTGTATTTTCCTGTTTGTTGCTTTAGGTGCATTATTCTGCCTTTTCTTACTGCATGTTCTCTGTATTACTCTGTTACATTATTTAGTTATCCCCAGTAAAATACGCCTACTCTTTTCACTCTGGTGTCTGAGTTTAATTGGTATCCTTAATCAGCAAAACAAGGCCCTAGTAAGAGTCTTATGCATTATCAAGTACACTGTCTAGGCTAGGACAAAAAGGAAAAAAAAAAAAAAAAAAGAAAGGAAAAAAAAAAGAATGAGCCAGATCATGAATGAGCCAGATCATGAGATGACAGAGACTAGTAGACCTCCGAGTCAAGACAGCAATGCTGATTTCCTCTAGATATGCAGAATCAGTATCTAATCACAGCATTTGGGAAGCATAAGCATTGCATATTAGTGTTATTGCAACTGTGAGGGAAACAGACCCACTTGCACTTAGACTTCTTAAGGAGAAATCAGGGTTAGGAGTTTTATTTGCTTCAGTCAAAGGAGAAATGGTATGAACTGTTCATTCTGGAAATGTGCCTTTTCTCACAGGTGGAAAAGTAATATTAGGATGGACAAACTGACATATATGGTAACTCACACTCCAGGTTCAAAAGAGTGAATCCAGGTTTTAGCAACTGGATGAACTGGTGATTTTAAGTTTGCATAACAGATACTATGGACTTACTGATTTAGGATTTTTGTATATTTGTATATCATTGACCTGACCCCTGCTTCAGAAGCTAAACCCACTTACAGAAAATTGGAGCACAGCTTCTATAAAGTTGGTAGTGGACACACAGAAAATGAATGGGTGTGCAAGCAGATGAAAGTAGCTGTACATTGATACGATCTGCAACTGAATGGTTGTGCAGTCCCTATATGCTGAATGAAGTTAGTTGCTAACTGTTGCTTTAACCGTAATTTTTATTGAAGCAAATGCTCCATGACTAAAGTCTTTCTGGGGAGAGAAGACTCCAGCTGTCTTCCCCAAGTACCTGTGTTTTGATGAAGGTTTTCTGGGGAGTTGTTTTGTGTGTGTGTGCACAGGCTACCAGAAAGAGAATGATATAAACCAGAAATATTTCTAGGAAAAAAAATTTAAAAAGATAAATTTTCTCTGATGGAATAAATGCTTCAGTTTTTAAACTTTTTTTTTTTTTTTAAACACTGTTGAGTCCACCTGCTCCAGATCTGATTTTATCCCAGTTGATTTAAGTGCTTTAAAAATGAAGTAAGGAAAAAAGGGTTATTCACTTTGATTAAAAGGGCATTAGGCTAGATTTCAAAAAGCCACATGGTAGCATATCATCTTAGTCTAAGTTCAAGGTTAGAGATGGTATTAAAAGGCAAAGCAAGTGAAATCAAGAGGGTTGCTGTTAAACTTGGCTCTTATAATAGCATCAGCTTTTGTTCAGAATTCTCTTGGCCTCTGGACAAGATACTGCAATTCAGTAACAGCTAGCAGAGACTTTCTAGGACTCTCAAGGATGTTTTCCGAGATATATATGGAGAGACCTCCAGTGGCTCTGATTTGTATCATCAAGCCACCATGGATAGGTGCAAGACTTCAAGCAACATCTCAGGAGCAGTCCTGGCTGACTGGATGGGCTATGAATAACCATAATAACAACTATTATAAAGAGTGTTTGCACATCAGTGCAAAAGAATAAGGAGCAAAGTGGATGAATGTGACTCTTAATCTTCAGCTATCTGCATGGGAAAGTATGATTAATAACTACAGAGGCTTAACATAATGTCCTGGTTTCAGCCAGGACAGAGTTAACTTTCCTTGGGCTGAGAGGGAGCACAGCTGAAGGGCCGGGTCCTGATTGATCATTGGAGCATTCCATGTCATGTGACATCAAGCTCAACATATAGGCGGGCACGTGTTCTCTCATATGTGGGGAGCTTTTTTTCCGGTTTTCGGATCGGCTGGGTAGGGTTCTCTGGTGCAGTCGGATCGCTGCTGGGGATGGGCTCTGTACTGGTCACCACTTGGTGAGCCACTACTGTATTTTACCTGTTTTGGACTACTATTATTACTGTTGGTTTTGCTAGTAATTTTTTTTTTTATTCAACCTACAAATTTCTTTTTTTGTCCCTCCCCTGTTTCACCGGGGGGGGGGGGGGGGGGGGGGAGTAAACAACTGACCACGTGGCAATTTGCTACTGGCTGAGATCAAACCACAATACATAACCTCCTCAGATAACAAGTGAGGTGGCCTTCTCTGAGCCCTGATTATCCTCTTCTAATGGGCTTCATTTATTGTGTAAACTAATAACCAAGGCCTAAGCACTGCACACTCCAGGGTCTGCAGGAAAAACACTGGGCCCAAATGTGATTAAGTTGGTGAAGACTGCCCAGCAACACAGTGTGTTGCTTGAACGGGATGTGGGGACCAGGAGGAGGGAAGGAGAAGCAATGTATCCTGCAAAGAAATAAGGCAGAAAGTAGCAGTGATTTAGCATTGATCTGCTGGTATAAATCCCCTGCCTTTCAACTGTGATTGCTATGAGTTTTCAACTGGAATTGGTGGAAAGCCAGAATACAGCCCCGAGGTGCTAATACCAAGGAAGAGAGGCATTGGTAATGAGGGAATCTGATTGCAATGCTATCCAGAAAGTCAGCAACAGTGCCAGATCTGGAGAGTAACTCGAGTTGTCAGTCAGAGTTTCAGTGCTGAAGAGCAAAGAGGCGCTCAAAGAAAGCTGGATTCCCCAAAGTGAATGAGTTCAACAACACAACCCTGGCCCAGAAAAAAAAAGAAATGACCTTCCAGCTCCCCTGGCTGTATCTCTAAAGTGCAAGCACAGCTGAAGAGAGGCAGCTTTACATGACATCTAAAGGAAGAGGATAAGATTCTCATTTGAGCTTCACTGATGTAAAGAAGCTTAAACTCTGCAAGAGTCCATGGAGTTACTCTGAATTTACACCCAGCAGACAACAGTACAGAATGAGAGCCCTCCCTCACTGGGAAGTATATTTTTTAGCTACACAATGAACATCACATTAGATTATCCAAACTGAAATAACTGTAAATACCTGATTTATCTGGACCCATTTGTGTTGTCTGCTTAATTGTTGCACTTCACTCAACAAGGACAATGAAATTAGTTTGGACAGGCTCACTTTAGAGGCATTAATAATGCTATGGCAGCTTGGGTTCAGAGTGCTGATGGAAAAGGTTTAAGGCTTAATAGAATAAAAATAAAAGAGAAACACATAGCAATATAAATATATTTGGGACCTCCATTGGGACATGAGACGCTGTCTTTGAAGGGTGTCACATCTGTATTTTACTCTTTGTAGTATATCCATATTTGTAGAGCTTGTACTATATTTCCAAAAACCATAGAGACCAGAAATACATGCATTTTCTCAGGATCCCCTCAGCAGCAGTCTGCTTGTTGGATGCTAGCGACATGTGTCCAGCTTCCCCATGAGTGTCTTAGCCTCTCCCCTCCCAGGTGAAAATGTGTGTAATATCAAGCAGCATGAAGGTGAAGTGGTAGAAAAAAATAACAAACTGGGAGCAGCAGGCTGCTACCACCAAAACAGCTAGCCCGCGTGGCTAACCTCTTTCCCCCCCCCCCCCACCTTCCCCTGTGCAGGATAAGCATGGGCACAGAAATCAATCCCTAGTCACTCCCCAGTTGCTCTAAGGAAGAACAGGCATGATCAACCTTCTCCTGGCTGCCTTGTTTCTCTTGGGCAACATGAACATACACTGAAAAGGTCACATACACTAAACTTCGTCATTTCAAGAAACATCAAATTTACAACAAGCCAACTCTGCTATCTATATACATGTAGATTCACAAAACGTGAAAAAGATCAGTAACCTCAGTCTCTCCCTTTGTCTGGAAAAAATACATGATCTCCCAGGCAGAAGTACTAGGGAAGCACAGTGTTCCTCCTCAGCAGCTGTAATCTCAACTCATTTCACCAGGCAGACATTACGTGAACACAGGGTAATGTTTCCAGCAAATCTACAAAGGAGATAAGAGATTGCAAGAACAGATGTGCAGAGTGAGATGGGAAAGAGGAGAAAATGAGGAGAAAATGCTGTTCGGCCAGACATGAGGCACTAGTGTGACTTTATTGAGAAAGGACATCACAAAGTAATGAAAGGACAGAAGCAACGTCTCAGATGTTTACCAAGGAAGATCTTGACAGTAAGTCAGCCATAAACAAAAAGACCCAGAAAATCTGATTCAAGTTTTACTACCCTGGAAACAAACTGTTATTCCATTGATCAAAGCCATAAATGAAATCAGAAATTCATGCCAGCATGTCTGGACAAAGCCACTATAGTAGCATAGAAATGACTGAGCCATTAACAGAACAAGAGAAAAATAAATTCACTCCATCTGTTTGAAGGAACAACCTGAGCTAGGAATGGATTAGTTATATATGGACAAGACTTGCTCTGCAAAAACCTGTACAAAGCCAGTGATGAAAACAGTCATTTTTTGCAACATGCCAAAGAAAATATGCCCTAGAATGTGGAATCGCTGGAGAACAATGAACATGTTGTGAGCGATCCAGACCAAGGGGCCTCACTGTAGCAACAAGCTGCAACTGTGTTCAAGGACATAAACAAGGCCGAGACGGCCTGAGAAACTACATTCCTTCCCAAGAGATAAAGATGTTGGAATGTCGAAAACAGGGGGTCTACCTAGTGGGAGAGCAGCGCGTGGACACCACACCGGGACCAATCATAGAGGGCAGAAGGGCGCGTGAACAAGTAGCTTTAGCCTATTAGCAATAAGATAGCGGCGCGTGAAGCTTGTGATAGAGTATAAACTGCTGTGTAGCCTTTAATAAAGTGGCATCAACTTGATCACATTGGTCGTCTAAGTTGTGTCCGAGACTTCCGCGCCAGCAAGTGGCGCCCAAACAGGGATGTGAAGGAGCCTTATTGAAACTATGTGGGACTTGAATACTGAGGAATCGGGACCCTCCCGTCGGTGCCCTCCCGAGCAAGAGAAGACGGCCCAGAGGGGGCAGAAGCAGCCGTAGCAGGCGCTGCCCCGGCGCCTGGGAAGACGCGCGCGCAATCGTCGGGAATCTCGCCCTGATCAGGTGAGCGGCTGGGGAGGAGATGGGGTCCGCGCTGGGTAAAGAAGAAGCGGCAGTGGTTAAGCTCCTCCAACATATACTCTCTGAGAGAGGATTATCTTATGATGAGGGGAACCTGAGGAGGGTGCTGTTGTGGGCTCGGCAGCACGGACTAATCCCCTCAGTGAGCGCAGCCTTTGAAGCAGCTACTTGGGCGCAGCACTGTGGGACGACATTAGCTCAGGCTCTAAAGACAGTGGGAAACTCTCCACCGTGTGGAGATTGGTCCTAGACACTCTGACAGAACTGAAAGCAGAACGGCAGACCCCCGCCTCCGCTTTCGCTGCCTGGTCAGCAGAGGCCGAACGCGCTGGCGCTCAGGATTCCGCCACTGCTGGGACGTTCGCGGGATCCCTGTTCCCCAAGGCGGCTCCTAAAAGGAGGGACGGGGACGCTGCACGCGCAGCACCCGTGCGGCAGGGAAGGCAAGAGCAAAAATCAACAGATTTACTCCAGATCGACTCCCCTCCCTCAAGCCCAAAAGATCAATCACTGGAGCGCCCCGCCCGAACCGCCGCTGCCGCCTCGCCGGAGGAAGGCGCCGACCCAGCCCTGCCCCCGTCCTCGCCCCCGTCACCCCGACCGGTGCAGGAACAATCTCGTGATGGTTTACAAGATCCACGCTTGCGAGAGCTAACGAGAAAACTAGAGCAACTTGAGATCCGAATGCAGCAAGCGGCTCAGCCTATTCCTCCGGCACCGTCGCCGCCCCCTCTTCCGATTAACCCCTTTTTTCCCGACACTGGGGGGGGCGGTCAGGGGGAAACGGTGGCGATCGGGCCGCTGCCATCGTCGGCTCAAATGGGAGGGGGGGCACTGGGAGGCGCGGGTGGTAATGGTAATCCGGCACATCGATGGCGGGGAGTTACTCGAGATGCGATAATTGAGGGGCAGTTTAACGAGCTGGGACCAATGGCGTTCCCGGTAACAGTAACCCCACAAGGCAAGGAGTGGGAGGCCTGAGACTGGAAAGTGATTAAGGAGGCCAAATTAGCCAAACACAATATGGGTTAATGTGGGGACTCAGAAGGAGTCCCTGCAAGAAAATGGACGTGTGAGCAATCCTGTGTATGAGCGAGGATGTGACGAGGGACTGACCCTGGAAGAATGAGGAAGAACCCAGGAAGGTAAACAGCTTCAGGGTGAGGGCCTGGGCCGAGAAGAAGTTTGTACAATGTCGATGTGGCAGTTTTCATCCAACCAGAAGAGAGCCTAAGGAGCATGTGCAAAGCTACCTGTCAAATCAGAAAGAATTGTACCATGTGATTGTATCTCGTGATTCTCACCTTCAGGATAAAAGGCTTGTCCACCATATTAAAGAGGCATTGCTTAATCACTGTGTGATGGTTTGCATGCATTTAACTCCCGCATCAATCTTCTGCAGGTTAAAATCACCATATACTAATTCAGTAATTCAGCAGATTCTTACAGCACATTTATTCACTCCGTATGACGTGCGCATGATTATACAAACCTTACTAACAGCTTCCCAACAATTGCAATTTTTCCAACGTTGGCAAGTGGCCTGCGAGGCTGCGGCAGCCACGCCCCGTCAGCAAGGAGATCCTCTACATGGGGTGCAAGCTCAGATGCTGATGGGCACAGGCCCTTTTGCCAACCCGGATTGGCAAGCAGGGTTTCAACCGGAAGTGTTAACGCTTAACCCAAGAATTAGCCCTAAAACCGGTTTTAGCTGTACATGATGAAAAGGCGGCACCAGCATTTACAGGAATAAGACAGGGACCCACGGAGCCCTGTCCAAAATTTATTGATAGACTACATGCTGCTATTAATGGTAGTCCTGACGTAAATGATGAAATGAAAGTTAAATTTCTTGCTATGCTTGCTTATGATAATGCTAATGAGAAAACTAAGAAAGTCTTCAGTCTCTTACCGCCTGCGGCCGAGCCCGGCACCGCGCTCTCGGCCCCCCCCCAACGCCAGAAGCGGCAGTTTTTACAGAAGGTGCTGACGCTGGAATGCAGCGCCCCTTGTCTGCCGAGACCACATAATCAATAAGCAATGGCTTTATATATTCTTAACAGTGTTTTGATGTTTGCAGCGTTTATCATTTTATGTTGTGTGAGCAATAAGTGTAAGAGGCCTCTTTGTGTGATTGTTCTGCGGGTGTGAGACGCAGCCCAGCGGCAGCTGCGGAGTGCGGAGTTCTCTGACAGAGCGTCCTAGTGCCCGCTGGGTCATCGGTGCTGCCTGTTTGTTCGGGCTCAGTGTTTGAAGTGTCATAGGTGAAATATCTCCTCTAGCGGGAGGCAGTAATTCTGTGTTAATTGTTGTCTTGAATTTAGGTGCGTACTCTGTGCGGAGAGTGCACCCTTGTACCATCTATCTAAGAAGGGTATTGTCATAAAAATTATCTACAACCTTACAGGGGTTGTTCGTTTTACCAGAGGTCAAACTTACTCAGCTTCTTTATTTTACTACAGCTGGGGTGACTGTGGCAGGTGCATCCGCCCAGTGAAAACAGAGCTTCCTGTCTGTTGAAACGTGGCAGCTTTTGGCTGTCTTTGTTTTCAGGGTCTCGCGGTAGCTGAGACCTTTGACCAATGGGAGCCGCTATTGACTACAGGTCAGATTCGGTCTGGGTATAAACGGAGTCCCCTGGGGGAGCCATTTTGAGCTCGTCCCCTGGAGCTGCACGCTGCGGTCAGAGGACTCTCCCCTTGGGTCAGGACGCTGCCCAAGGAAACTCCTCGAGGTACTTTGGGTCGGGACGCTGCCCTGAGCAGGTCCTCAAGGTTGAGAGCCCTCACTTTCTAGGTGAGTGATAGAGCATTTTGGGTTGTCGTTAAACCCTAGGTAGTGAAGTTTTGTTTTTGTTTGGGGTTGTCGTTAAACCCCTAGGCTGTGAAGCTTTGTTTTTCGTTTTGGGTTCTCGTTAAACCCACGAAGTGAAGTTTTCGTTTGGGGTTGTCGTTAAACCCCTGGGGTGTGAGGCTTTGTTTTACGTTTCGGGTTCCCGTTAAACCCCAGGAAGTGAAGTTTTCATTTGGGGTTGTCGTTAAACCCCCAGGGAGTGGGGCTTTGTAAAGTATTTCGGGTTATTGTTAAACCCCAGAAAGTTATTCTGTTCTCCTCTTGTGGACATCCGGATCTGTAATCTACGGAGAGCTGACTGGTGGTTTTATGAAAAAAATAAATGTATTTATTTTTTTAAATTGGTGGTGGGTTGCTTATTTGGAAGCCTCCGTAACAGTGACTCAGGATTTGGACCAGCACGTACCCCTCAAACATTTTGAGCTCAGACAGGGAGACAAAGTCGACCTCTGATAAAAAGTAACCTCACTAAAGCAGAAGAATCTGTTGAACTGACAGGCATTTTACATACTGGTGCGGATGTGACTGTAATATCTGTGAGCTTCGGTAACTCGAGTGCTTTTCAGGGTTGGTGGTCATGCTGTAACATTTCAAAGCAAAGATCTCATTCATGTAAGGAGCCCAGTAAACTGGGTAGCAAATATTCATGCATTTATATTGGAAACCCCTGCTACATCATGGGGTTGTGACTATATGGCTCAATGGGGAACTCAAATTGGATCAAATTTGTCTTAATTGCCACTGCAGCACAGCCCACCCTGAAACTAACCTGGAAAACAGAATCACCTGTGTGGGTGGGTCAGTGGCCCTTGCCAATGGAACAGTTGTGCCACCTTAAGGATTTAATTCAGGAACAATTAAGTGCAGGACATCTCATACCTACCACCAGTCCTTGGAACACCCTGGTGTTAATTATTTGAAACAAAAGTGGTAAATGGTGACTTTTACATGATCTCCGATGCATTAATGATGCCATGGAGGATATGGGTACATTACAGCCAGGCCTGCCCTCCCCAACAATGAGTCCCTGAAACTGGCATCTTGTAATAATTGATCTAAAGGATTGGTATCTACCATTCCCTTGCATCCAGATGATGCAGCTAAATTTACCTTTTCTGTTCCCAGTATTAATGTTAGTGAACCTGCAACACGGTACCACTGGGTTGTTTTACTATAAGGCATAAAGAATACTCCCACAATGCAGGTCCCCCAGGCTGTTATCTATCATTATATGGATGACATCCTTATAGCAGCAGAAACACAGGAGATCATGGAAAAGGCTCTTGCTTTACCCAAAGACTCAGTATCTCAAATGGGGTGACAATTAGCACCTGAAAAGGTACAGCAATTATCACCATGGCAGTACCTGGAGTGGAGAATTTGTGAACAGAGTAATGTCCCACAACAGGTTGAACTTAAAACTGATGTTAAGACTTTAAATGATTTACAGAAACTGTTCGGAGCTATAAATTGGATACAGCTGTTGTTGGGCCTAACTAATGATGATCTGCATAGCTTGTTTGATATTTTGCGAGGAGATCCTTCACTGACATCACCCAGAGTACTTACAGAGAAAGCAAAACAAGATCTCCACCGGGTAGCTAATGCCATCTCAGAAAGACAAGTATCGCGATGTGTGCCCGGCCATCTGTATCAACTGATATTATTTAATCCTTCAGGGCAGCCCTATGCTCTGCTGTTTCAGTGGGATGAAACACTTAGTGACCCTCTTGTTATTATTGAATGGATTTTTTTTTTGTCACACCAAATGCACAAGATGGTCACTACTCATCCAGAAATGTTTGCCAAACTGATCATGAAAGGTGCCACCAATATTGTGTCACTTCTCGTCGCAGATACCAGATCAACAAGAAGTCCAGGGCAGGGTTCAAGTCCTGGAAAGTGGTAATTGGGAAGGACCATATCCTTTAATAACCTGGGGAAGAGGTTATGCTTGTATTTTCACAGGTCACAGTCCCGGTGGTTACCAGCAAGGTGTGTGTGACCACACCTGAGGTGTGAGAGGCAGCTTTTGGTGGACACTCAGGAGCCGGCTGTGGGTGCTGTGGATGCCCCTGTGCCAACAGTTCGCGATCTCTTCAGCTGATCATTTAAGCAGAATGTATGGGTAATGCTTGCAACTGCAATAGGACAAAATAACTCTGTCCTTAATCACACTATGGTTGCCAACCTTTTTAAGAAAAAATGCTAACAGTAATTGTAACTCCTTGATGAAATATATAGGCTTATTAGTTACCAGTAAAAGATGTAGCTTAGATAAAATGTAGTTATTAATAAGGATGAATTGCTATAAGGATGTGTGTATTTAAGTTCCTTGTTTAGCAGTATCAAGAAGCAGGACCCCAAGTGTTTAACCTTATTAGAAACTCCCTTGGTTTCCCCCCTTGTGTGGTGGCCAGACTCTGGGTGGAACCCAACAGGAGGATGAAATCAGATGTTTCCGCTCAAAGAAAGTTGCCAGTTATTTTGGCCTGTTGATTTAGAGGCTGGACCTGCTTGCAGCGATGTTGGATGCCTCACCTACGGATGGACGCATCGCGTAGGATTTCCGGTTTGCGAGGAAGGGCACTCTAAATTCTCGCTGCATCCAGGGTTCCCCAGCAATTGCGGATCTGAATGTTAGTACCCCATTAAGTAAGTGTGCTATTCCGTATTTTCCTTATTGTTTATTTTTGTAGTATTTAGTCATATCCCTCAAAGTAGTGAAATTAGCCTACTCTTTTAACTAGTAACTGTAACTGCTGTATTGTTTCTAGCCTTCTGTGAAACTATTTTGAGTATGCTGCATTTTTTGAAGTTTCCCTAACCCTTAATTCATAAAGTCTTGAAATAAGTGTTGCAGGTGCTGCTGCAAAACCAAGAAAAGAGGATGTGGACTCAGACTAACAAATCTGTACAATGGTTAGAGGCCAAAGCAGTCCAAATGGCACTCCAGCAAGAGGCAGAGAATCCTGTTAATATTGTTACAGACTCTTTATATGTTTATAAACTTGTACACAAAATGGCAACAGTAGGATTTGTGCAGACGGAAGTGTCGACCTTACTTTATGAAGCTCTACAACAGCGCATAGGGCAGGCCTTTATTACACATGTGAATAGTCACCAATCCCTACCAGGTCCGATTGTAGAAGGCAATCATAAGGCTGACCAAGCGGCACGGGGTGTGTGGTCATTGGACGCCGCAAAGAGCTTACATGCCTTTTTACACCTTGGAGCAAAAGCCTTAGCAAAAACATGTCATATTTCTCTGTCACAAGCAAAAAACATAGTGGCACTTTGTCCCTACTGTCAAAAAGGCCCACTGTGGGAGGCAGGTGTCAATCCACGGGGTCTCTCTTCCAATCAGATATGGCAAACTGATATAACAACATGTGAATTGTTAAAACCAAATAAGTATCTCATATTAACCATTGACACCTTTAGCTCTACAATAAACAGCCAGACACATTATTGTTCATTGGGAGGGTGTTATCGCCTTGTTAGGGAAGCCACAAGAGATCAAAACAGATAACGGCCCTTGTTTTGTTGCTAGACGCACAAAGGAATGGTGTGCATTGTGGGACATCAAATTAGTACACGGCCTTCCTTATAACAGTCAAGGACAAGCGATAGTGGAACGTGCACATCGCACCCTGAAAGCAAAGCTCCAACAGCTTGGGGAGGGGGAAGGTCATAGAGGGACAATACCCATAGACCGCCAACAGGCTCTTTTGTCACGCGCTTTGTATACCCTAAATCATTTTGTTCGAGGCGATGAGTCTACACCTCCCCTGTGGAAACATTTTATACCAGCCCAGGCGACGAAAAACTATCCTTTGGTCCAGATCAGGGAACCGGGCGCCATAGCTGGGGAGTCGGGGTGGTCACTGAGGGTGTTTGGGTGTGGGTACGCAGCAGTGGAAATGGACGGCCTAATCAAATGGATACCCGCACGGTGTGTAAAACCTAATCTAACATAAGATGGAGTTTTGTGTTACAGCGTTGGTGGTGGATCACTCTCCTTGGTCGTGTGTTGCCAACTCACGCAGGATATTGGAGAGAGCGGGCACGAGCACATCACCGCGAAGACGTCTGTTTTCCTCTGGATACAGGGGCAGAATCTTGCTATGTCTTCATCACAGCCACCTTTGTAAAACCAGAATGGTTTGGGTGGCTTGACAAAGTGTGGACTTAGATTACTAATTAGCTTAGTTGGGATTGGCTCATTTGGGGAATTATTGGAATATGTGGTGTGCTTCTTGCTACTTGTATCGCCTTTACATGTATTAGTGCTGTAGTTTGTAGATTGTTTAAGGTGGTTAATGTTTTGTTCTTAGATCGACATATGGGTCTTGCTCATCACCGCTTGGAACAGCGCAATAATGACAATCAATCAGGAATAATGATGTTATAAAGCAAGGGGAGGGGGAAATGTAGGGAGTGGCGTTCGGAAGATCTCGCGATATACGGAAGGAATAGCTGTAGCCCTCCCTTGTTACGAGGTAAGGTGATGGATAGGCTTGTAACGCTAAGGGCACACCCACGAAGGAGGTGCTTGGCGAATGTATATAGGTGAGATACACAGTTTAATAAACGGACATTTTGTATCCATCATATTGGTGTTTGTACTGATGTCCCCGTGAAGGTCTTAACCTCCTGCAGCATTAGTCTGCGATCTGAGTGCCACTGATATGTGGATTGGCAGGTTTAATGAGGCAGGCTAATTGCGGTGTTGCAGTATTAGTCTCTGCGACCTGAGCGCCACTGACACGTGGAGAGGCAGGTTCAAAGAGGCAGAGCTAACAGCAACAGTGACTGTGCTCTCAACGTTGCCTTGCCTTATAGGCCTTCTGCAAAGGGCCCTGCAGAGGACTGTCGGTGCAATGTTTTTAGCACAGGACCACAGGGGGGTCTGGATCGCTCAAAACCAAAAAGGGGCATTTGTGGCATCGCTGGAGAACAACAAACATGCTATGAGCGATCCAGACCAAGGGGCCTCACTGTAACAACAAGCTGCAGCTGTGTTCAAGGACATAAGCAAGGCCGAGATAGATTTAGAAACTACATTCATGGCCAAGAGATAAGGAAGTTGGACTGTTGAAAACAGGATGCCTATCCTACAGGATACCTAGTGGGAGAGCAGCGCTGGACACCACACTGGGACCAATCATAGAGGGCAGAAGGGCACGTGAACAAGTAGCTTTAGCCTATTAGCAATAAGATAGCGGCGCGTGAAGCTTGTGATAGAGTATAAATTGCTGTGTAGCCTTTAATAAAGTGGCATCAACTTGATCACATTGGTCATCTAAGTTGTGTCCGGGACTTCTGTGTCAGCACTAGAAACTAGCAGAGGTTTTGAGGATTGTAGTTTACCATACCTAAGGGGAAAGGAAGGGAACAACTTCATTCTAGCACCATAGAATTCATTTGGTGTTGAAAACGTATGCATATCAAGGTCAAAATAGTACAGAACTCAAAGAAATTTGAAGGCACATATTTTTAAAAGGAATTATATTTTAAAAGATTTTTTTTTTAAGGGGTGACATGGTGGGAAGGGGAGGGGACAAAAACTATGGGAAACAAGTTAAAAGAAGTTCCCATTAAAGAGAAAAATGGGAAGTGCACATTTCTTCTTTGAAAAATAGTTTAGGCTTAATTTTGTCCTTGTACTTACAGAAACTAATCAGAGAGATTTGACATTGCTGGGAACCTGCCAAGTGCAGCAACTCGGACGTGCAGTACCACTGTCTCTCACTGCAGCTACTCAACAGAGCAAAGTCACTTCGGATACCTACTTGCCTGAACTGATAGTACAATCTCATGGTCAGTCATTCCCCACCACTTTCTCCCTGCCAAAGTAAGAGTGCAGCAGAAGTGAAGCACAGAAGGTAAATGGGTTACATCACGTCAAGTCCTATCAAAAGTTATCTGTAAGTGGAGAGATGGGACAGATTTTGCTACTCCCAAAAGCATTCCAGATCAGCTAGTTCTTTAAAAGGTGTTCTTAACTTTAGGCACAGTTTTAAGGTTAATCATGCTCTTAGACTATTTAATACAGGATACACAGCTTTTTCAAAAGATCTGCAGCGAGTGGCTGCATTTCATATAGTAAGGCTTGTAGTTTGTCTACACTGCAACTGAAAGTCTGTTTTCAACATGCATAGATGTTCTTAACCTACATAGCATAAGTAGCACCAACAGAAATAATGTTTCAGGCAAGATTCAAGTCCTTATTGTATAATGGCCCCCCAAGAACTACAGTCATGGAATGTAGTTGCTCCACAGCATTAAAGTCTGTGGTTTCATGTTTTCATTGCTATTCTACATGCTATTTAAATTAAACTAGACGAAGACACACTTCTATGGCTTTCAATTATAATAATTTTGGTGGCAGACATACATACCTGTTTCATCACTTTTGTGTATGGTCTTCAACCTTTGTACTTTTAAGAAAAAAAAAATTTAAAAATTACTTCTGTCTGCATGAAGAAACACAGGGCAGACAGCTTACACCAATGTAAGTGATGTCACTTAAGTGAATTAAATAAATTAAGTGAATTAAGTAATGTCATACAATATCATCCATATGACTGAACAGATGAAAAGTAAATTGACTGTTAAAGGGTGCCTGTTCTCTTCCTCTATCTCTCAGTGACTGAGAACACAGGATGAGAAGTAGAGGTTTACTGCTTGCAAGTTATTCCTGGGCATATCCCATCATCACTTGAATCAGTAGGGTGATGCAACTGGAAACCCCAGTGTTTAGGGTTTGTTACTATCTAATGGCTAACACTGTTGAAGCACCAAGACACCAACCATCTTTGATTCCTGTTGTTTGGAGCTGGGAACCTCTCTCTAGTAAAAAGCCCATGGGAGCTACTGAATGGCCCAGCAGGTGACAGGGATGCTCAGTGCTTTGTAAGATCAGATATTCGGATGCAAAGATTCTTGGTAGAAATATATTCCTCATTTAGAGCTATGGTACTGTTCACGATGACATCATTTCAGCAGTGACAAATATAGCTGAGTCTGCTCTTTCCTATGCCATATAAACCCCTTGACCTCAATCAGATCACTGCTGACTTACACTTGTGTAAATGAAGTCAGAATCAAACCCATGGCATTCACAAATGTAGGCCAGAGTAAGCATTACTCACAGACAATAGACAACCCTTCAGAGGAAGGAAAAAAGATCATTCTCATGCAAATATCCTTAATAATAAGGAACAAGAGATAGAAATAAGAGTATGAATGAAATGCAATCAAGAACTACTCCAAGATCAGATTTGCTTCTAACTTTATGATACTGCATCAGCTGCTCTTAAAGTAGCTTAAGCCCAAAATTTGACCTACCTGAAACTTGTTATATATAATTTTTCATCAGGGATCTGTGAGCTAACTCAATCCCTGGGCTTGGCTTTGAAGGTAGCTAAAGGTGCTTAGCTACTTGCATGATCTGAAAAAATTTGATTGCTGTGTGTGGGAGTGTCAGCTCTGTGCAGCTGTGGGAGATTCATTATGTTAAGAGTCAAATCATGTGTTACTGGTAAATGATTAAGAGGCAAGTTGGCATTGGCCTGTCAGCCCTGCACAGCTGGGGGAGATTCAGTACTTAAGAGCCAAATTGACTTGGCTAGTCAACTTGGTGAAGGTAGAGACCTTAGCTCGGTTAAAGAGCTCAGTTTTGGGGAGCTTGGTGAAGGTGGATCTGTGTAGGCCTGAAGAGGCAGCAAGGCTTGGAGGAGAAGTAGGCCTTAGGAGATCTGTGTAGGCCTGGAGAAGCAGGCCTTGGAAGAGAGATACTAAGCTGTGCTAGTGTGAAGAAGATCGTAGCACTGAGACTGCCTGTGTGGTATGGAACTGTTTGTGGGATAAGAGTATTGATGACTGTCTAGTTGCTGATTTGCTTATCATGAAGTAAGAGCTTAGATGAGAGCAAAAGTATGTATTATTGTATGAGTATGTATTAATGTAAGAAGAGAGAAAAAGAGATATTAAAGAAAATAAACAGCCCCTGCCCTGCAGAAAGAAAGAAGAACACTGTGATGTGTGAATTATTTTGGCTGCTACAACTTAATACAACTTAGTACAATTTAAAGCAAGTTATTAAAATTTAATACAGCTGTGTTCTATGAAAATGGAAACTTTTTTCTGAGATCCAGGTTTGCCCTCAAATTGTTACACATTATCTATTTATGCATAAACAGTGGCATTATGGTTTGGAGAATAGGGGCCCTTTGGGAGGTAAGCTTGACTAGCCTATGGGAGTTTACTGATATGCATATAAATGAGGTCATACATACAAATATGCAGAACAGACAAGTGAAAATATACAGCATCTCTTTCAAATGAAATACTTTGGTTGCTCATATAGTAAGAAGCTGTAAAACTACCCTGAAGAATTAACAGCCTCAGTACATGCTAACTACATCCATCATAAATTCATCTCTAGTTTCTGTTATCATATCACTGTCTCTTGGGACTCCCAGTCCTGTCATCGTTTGCCCTTTATAACTTATTCAGCTTGTACTTGCCTGAATCCCTTCTACTTATCATTCATCTTTACAGTTTACAAATCTGATGAATACACTAGTCTCAGCTGAAATAACAGCATGCATCCAACACACTGGTTCTGTCAGAATGCTTGCAGTATATCCTTTTTCCTCCAAAGTTCTTTGGACTAGGTGGCAGAGAGAGAGTTTACTTTGTATTCTAGAGGCTATATAAGCCAGTCTTTAACTAGTGAAATGGGACTTTAATGTTTACCAAGCAGATAGGACCCAGATGTTTCATCTCATCTGGTGAACAGAACAGCACTGTCAAACTACAGTGGTTTTTAACAAATGGAAAGTTCATATAGTTTCCTCTCCCTCTCTTGTCCCCTCCTTTCCCCAAAGCAAGATCCAAAAGTCCTTTTACTAGCTGGTCAACCAGAAGGAGGAAATGAGGGGTTAAAAAAATAATATCCTTTTAACCATGACATTGACATCCGAAGATTTTAAAGCACTGGAGAATTTCTACAGGACTTGGTTTTGCAAGTCTCTTACCTCAAATCTGGTTTTATTCCTTTTCATCTTCATTTTTAACTTCAGAAAACAGACATGTTTCTCACAAGGGAACAATTAAAGGTGTTTTCTTTCAAAATCTAAAGGGCATGGTGAGCAGGCTGTGTGTTCAGCAGGCTACTTTAATCAATTGAAACCATCCAGCCTGCCACTGCTGACCAAATTGCAATTTTCATTGGTAGAAAAAACATTTGAAATGGGAAGGTGTGGGAATATAATACCGTTTTTGGCATAACACAGTGTGCAGGGTGATATGTGGTTTAATGGTTTTCTAACAAGCTTTTGGAAGAAGCTTTGAAACATTAAAAAAAAAGACAATAAGACTGTAAAAATATGGCATGGTCTGCTTGAACAGTGAAATTCATGCTATATGCACAGGACTTCTGAAATCTACATGGCACTTATGTCTCATTTAAGACTTATTACAATTACAAGGATTCAAGAGGGGCTAGATTTTGCAAGATTCTCTCCTCTCTCCCCCATGCTCAGGTGTTTTTCCTCACATATATATACAAATTTGAGCCAGAGAAGACCAATAACATTGAACAACTTTTAGATTCTTTTAAAACTAAGGACAACTTTAGTTTTATTAAGAGAGGGTTTTTTTGTTTGTTTAAAACTGGGTTTAATATGAGTTTTATGAGCTCACCTGTCTTCTAATGTTATAGATGCATATTTTTGCATATGATGAATAAAGAAGAATGTATTTTTTCTAGATGTCAGAAGAGACAAAGAATATCAGAACAGTTAGGAAGAAAACTAATTATGTTATGGAGTGAGAAATTTAGTATACCAGTAGTCCCTTTGGTGAAATCAGCACCACGGACAGCAACATTACTTGCTTCTGAGAAACCATCACAGCTGCTCAACCAAATTACCTTTGATAAGTGACCTTTAACGTAATTACTGTAACATCAAAGCATTTCTATAAATTATTAAAGAACTAATATACTTCATCATCCAGCTAATCTATTATATGTAAAATAAACAATCACAAGTAAATGCTAGAATTTTAATTGTCCAACACTTGCAAAGTGCTCTTTACACATACATACACACCCTGCTACATTAACCTTCCGTTTTAGGCAAGACAATTTCAAACTGTCCAAAACAGCCTAATTCATTTAGATTAAGAGGATTCAACTAATAATTCTATGTTTTACATTCCATTCTAGTTGCTTCAAAATATTCATGATTCCTGCCCGCCCCAAAACAAAGTGCTGTAAAGACTTTATTAATCAACACATACCTGCTTGGAAGTCTTTTGATTATTCCACAAGATGACTTTATGTCCCACATATAACATAGAAATATGTGAAATTTATTTCTGTCATCTTACAAAGCACATCCAGAAAGTAATTACTGTAAAATATGTGCATGTAGCCACTCCAGTAAAAACAAAGTGATACATAGCTAAGAGGCAAGGCGTCTCAATCTGGATACAAACTCTTCATGCCTCACCATTTCCATACATTAGCATTCATGTGCATATTATTAAAAATGACTCAGTTCTCTGTTTTATAATACAAAGAACACAAATAGCAATAATGCAAGAGCAGGCAAATACAGTTTACTGGGGGATGGAAAAGTGTCTTGATTCAATGGCTCACTATAGCACTTCTTTTTTCCTATACCAGGCTTGTTAATTATTTTTGATACCTCCTCAGTAGTGTTGTTTGTGTCACAGACAGTAGAGGGTCAAGAGAAGGTGTTATATATGTGTCATTTGTGAACTCATGTGAATAAGGACTTAGACCCCTGACCTTATGAGTGCTTTTTATTTTATGGTGATGAACTATGCTTGATATTGTTGGTGCATATTATCAAGAACAGTCAGGTAAATCATAAATAATTCTCTGCTACTCACATAGGAACCATAAAACAGTATCCAGGCATGATAGTTTATCAAGAGACAAGGCTGGTTTCGTTAAATAAACTACAGTGACATCATTCAGAAGATGAGTTCAGAAACTTGGCAGAAAGCTGTGTGCAGAGGATTTGCTGGTTGAAAGTAAACCTTTATCCTGAGACAAACAGAAGTGGAAATTAAAGGGATGGGAGAAGTCAGTGCTCAGAACTCTCAAAACTCTGGTTGCTATCTTAGAGAATTCACTGTTCCAAATTCAATCAGATCCTGATGTGTCACCTCAAACTGTAAAACAAAGCAAAAAAGCTTTCTGAAGTCAGCATGGTCAGTATGGGCTATATGTGATAGAAATGACATAAACCAAGGAAGAAATGTTTTGCCTGTAGTCTAGAATCAGTCAGTGTAACCTCTGAAGGAAGTCTTGATCTTAATGCAAAAGCTGGTTGAATTTTGCCACTGTCCAAGACAACAGTTTTGACTTTAAGAGTTTTGTGATTTGAAATCTCTAAAATGCAGACTGAGATTCAGAACTGTGGACATATGACGAAGTAATTAAAAAACCCAAAAGAAATCCTAAATCATCACTTGCCCTCCCTCCCCAACTCTGAGCCCTCAATCTCACTGACCCACTGTCTTCTTGAAGATATTCCCATCATACAACTTCAGGATGAGATTTTTAACCTCATAGAGAAGATATGAGCTCCATATACAAGTGAGTGGTCTGGCTCCTAATGAGGAGAGCAGTCTCAGTGAAAACAAATGGAATTCCAGTTAGTATCTTTTAAATACACAACACCCTATTCATCACAAGCATATCTCCAGTTTTAATAAATGCATATTTGATTTCAAGCATATTTCAGAAAATTTCAGGTAAAATATTACCTGAAACATCCCTATTCAAAATATTTTCATTTTTTGTACATCCAGTTCTATCAATCAGAGGAGAGAGAAGTAAAAAGAAAACATTACCTGTTAGAGAAAAAAAAAAGGAAAAAAAAGAAAAGCCTAAAACCAACAAGACTCAAGTTACTTTCAATCTGCAGATGACAAGTTTCTAGAAAAAAATAATTCAGAGGGAGTTGTCAGCTGACAAATGTATTTTTAGGGAATGAAGTATGTATATATTTACATAAGGTATGGCCTTTAAAGAAAAGATAGATGTAGATGAGAAAGTGCGTGGGCATCTCCATACTGGCAAAGTGGCATAGAGATAGGTAAATAGACCCAGGATGATGAAAACAAGCAGAGCAGAATCAACACTTTCTTCAACAACATAGAGCAACTGATGTGTCTTAGGTTTTGTGGAAAGGTAGGTTATAGGTACGCAGGACACAGTCATTCAACATCAACTAATAAAGGCAGACTTTTGGATCAATTTCCTCTCAGTTGAGATGCAACCTTGAACCCTCAGGATCCCACTCTTAATTACTTGATCACTGACTTCTGTGTCATTGTGAAACCAGCCCTATTCTAGCCACAGGAGTACTGCACTTCGCTGTTTCCAAGCTATGTACCCTGGCTGAATTTAAATAGTCTCTCTCTCTCTCCATCCTCCCAATTACTGCTAAACTGGAAAACCATCCCAGCAGGGCAGGCCTTCCCCACATAATGCTGATTCTATTTTTAGTTCTGCTTGTGTTTTCTGAACCTTAGATCTTGCTCATGTGAATAATTTTCCACATTATCTTGTGTTTGTCTCTCTTCTCTCTTCTCCTTGTCTCACTGCCTTTCCAATCTGCTACAGCTGCTTGAATACTAAAGTAACTGAGTCAAACCACTTTGTCATCAGGAATATATTTTCATTCTGCGATAACTCAATAATGTGATCTGTTTGTTTATTTTTTGCTGTCACACCTTGCTTCAGAAAAGAAAAATAGTAAGAGGTAGTACCTGGTGAGCACTTCTAATATTTCATTGTAGTGGTCAGAATCCTAAAGCCTTTCCTCAGCTGAGTAAGGCTGGTAGAATCCAGCCCATAACCAGCTAATTACTGTTTTCCTGACTCCGGATAAGAGCAAAAAGCTTTTAGTTTTGTGCATGGAAACAGTTTGGGTGGGTTGGTGGTATCTTGATTTTATTAGTACAATGCAAATAGTGAAACATCCAAGCAATCAGAGACATTATGCTTCCAAACCCAAGACAAGAACTCAATATGTAACCTATTTTAGATTTTAAAAAAGTTATCAATCTGAACTCACCCCTGGCAGTGTCTTCTGTTCATGCAGTGCACTCTGGGCCTTTAGAGCAGACTCCCTTTCACAGTATGTTAGGAAGGCACAGCCTGTAAACAAAAGGTAAAACCTCAGTAAGAGCAGTGCTTCAGAGAGAATCTGTTTAAAATTGAGACATAGAGCAAACCACTTTCCCATCATCACCCCATTCCCACTAAATCAGTCAAAAAGCTCTCCTTAGTAGGTCAGTAGTAAAGAGTCAAGAAATGAAGTTATCATCACTTCTTCTGAGCCTTAATGAAAAGTGAGCAACAGTGTGGCTATGAGTGCTTATTTTTGCTTGAATCCATGCTTAAGTTTCAGATACAGAGGGTTGTACAGGATTAGGAATCTCAAAGAATCCACATGGTGGCAAGGTGGGGCATGAGATCCCACTCCTGATCCAGCAGCAGCACTGGGAACAAGCCCCTTAGTGCCATATCATGCTGACAGTCTTGTGCCCTTCTTTTGTAACAAGCACTTCAAGGGCATACAAGGACTTGGGACTTCCTACTGTAGAGGACTACATCTATTGTTTAGCCTGACTTGCATCCACAAGTAGTCTCCCTGTTTGCATCACACCAGAAAGCCACCACCATGCTGCTGCAAGGGCTCATTGGCTTCCAGCCATGCATACAATCACAGCAAAGCCCAAACAATCAATCCAAAACATCCATGTTACTTTACAGATCATTAGAACTTCAGACATGCTCCAATGGATTATGTCTTTGATTCTTCCAAGAAGTTGTCTTATCAACTACAAAGGCTAAACCCTGGTCATGGTAGGGCAGAGCAAAAACCCTGCTCTGACAACTCTCCCCACTTCCATGCTCACCTTCTGGTAAAACTTGTTGATGTTGCAATGTCTTACACCATTTGTGTGTGTGTCTGATGTGATCAGATTATTCCTTCTTACTGCAGTATACTGAAAACCTTTCAGTTCCTGCAGCAAAAGAAGTGCTTGTTATGCAGAGGACATTTTCTCTGAAATTACTACAGAATGTCTGCAACCTCGCCAGCTCCTTGAAATGAAAGTATCATATCTTTCAAGGTTCAGGCAGCATGTCCATCAAACTGTGGGCATCTTCCAAGAGCAGCACAAGTACAGAGAGACTGCCAAAGAAACAAACATGTCCCATAACTTCATCTTGACCCACCCAGCTTCTCCCCATGCATATAAAAAAGTATGCAACAGGTGAGTAAAGAGTAGGCTATGAAATTTTTTCAGCTCCGATCACCACTGTAATCTTTTTGTCCATACAACGTTCACTGTTTTATCCAAGTTGGTTCCTTAGACAATGTTACTGAAGAAATATACACTTGTTCTTTCCTTCTTTACAATGTTTTTAACAGATTAGTACGCACAAGAGACTAGGGAGATTTTTTTTTCTACAAACATATATATATTTTCTTAAAGATTTTCTTGTAGAAGTCACCCTACTCCTCTCACAATGAAGCTAGAAGCTGGATGAATGTTCCAATTTGGCTTGGAAAAAAAACCCTATTTTTTTCCCTATTTCTTACCCTATATTGCTTTCTGAAGGTCTTGTTCCTTTCAGTTTATTCAAGCCAATCACATTTATTATATCTCAGTAATTGAGACTCAGAAGCAGAAGTTGACAATCAAGGAGACTGAACAACAGCAAGTTTGCATACTCTAATTGGAATTATTTGGATTTGTTCCCCTCTAACTTTAAATGGATGAGTTTTCAGTTAGTCTGCATCTACCAAAGAGGAAGAAACTGTGGCAGAGAGTTTACCGCTAGTAGAAGTAATGTATTGAAAAGGATCCTTAAAAGTCATCCATAGCTCAATAATCAAATGGGAAACTATGCTTAAATTTAATTTCAGTGCTAAATCACAGGCTGAGAGCTGTTGACTAGACACAATAAGGAAGTCTCCCTTTAGTAGCAGACATGGAGCAGCTGATACAGTCACATCATATTTAGGCACATCATAGTGCACAGTTATATAGATAAACTATGCAGTGTAAAGCTCCCATAATGACAGCTATGTTTTTCTCCTCATTGTGATGGCCATGATGACAGTTTAGGGTAACAACTTCCTGCAACTCCTACTATATCATGACTGTAATTCAGACTGAGTAGACAGAAGACTACTCCTCTCTGAAGGAGCAGTTTCCTTCCAAAGTGTGTGTGTGGGCAAGTTCTCATAAGGGAGAAACCTCTGTTAAGTCCTCTCCAAACATGTTTGTGAAAGTGGTAGAAGTACCAAATTCCCAGAAGCAGTATTTAGTAGAATGCATCCAAACATCACTGATTTCCCAAACAAGGTGTTAAGGACAAAAATACTTTGAAATGGAAAAGAAGAAATCTAGTCTCTCATATGGGCAAAGAAAAACCATGTTTTTCAGGGACAAAAAATGTTTTGTGGATGTATTTCTTTTTTCCTTGCTCTTTAAAAATGTCATGCACATGAATTACACTCTATTCCATGCTTGTTGGGCAAAAAGTAATTTACGTAGGAAAAATAATACCTCATTTACTTTAAGTAAATCCTGATTGCTTCGAGACAGTAAGAAGTTCCATCCCAGCAATGGCCAGCTGGAATAAAGTAGAGATTAATGTTCATTATAAACCTCAAATTTGAACTTGAAAAGGCCAGTTGGTGGTTTTTTTTGTCTTCCCTTTACTTATCACAAGATTGCTCTATAAGGCACAAACCCAGCATCAGCCATCAGATAGAGTACTATTTTTCAAAAACATTAACATGTGGCTTGTGATAAAACAATACATATCTATTATTCCATCCTGCAAGCACTTCCATATTTCAGCTCCTTGTGCACTAGGATGAAAGGAAACTAAGATTTCTTGCCCTCTCCCCCACCCCAAAACATCAAAATACTCGATCTGTGTCCTTTGTATTGTGATGCTTAATGGAATTACAACTGTAGCACATCTTTCAGGTGTTACTTGTCCTAGGCTACCTCTTTCAATGTGCATCCATATGGCCCCTCAAAAGGATTCTTCCTTCCTGGAGAATGTTGCTTAAAGAACAGAGCACTGAACACTCAGGTTGACACTACAGGATACAACACCCTAAACAACTGAGTCTTGAAATAAATGTCATATGAAGCAGATATATTGGGTTTTACAGAGAAAAGTCAAACTGGTGAAAAAAGGTTTTTTTTTCATTTTAATTTCCCAGATGGAAAACAATTTCAGAACAATCAATTTTCTCCACTGAAACTTTTGATTGTGAACAGAACCACTTATTTCACTAAAAAACCACCATTTTGATAGTAAACTCTTAAGTAGCTCAACTTAACAGCTCACTTGCCATCAGTGGTTTGGGCTGGATGTGAATATGAATTCTGGGTGAAAGGCTTCATATTCCATTACAAATCATTTGCACCATCCAGCCCCCTGGAATGGCCTATGTTCAACAGTATAACGAATATTTCTGAACACCTCTCTTAAGGAAAGACAGAGTGAAGACTATGCATTATTTCTGTCATCTACTTGTATGGGTGATAATGACTGAGTACAGTGCTTGAGAATTATATCTGAATTTGAACAAAAAAATCTAGTTGACTAACTATTGATAATGAAGAACTTGCTCCTAGCTGTTCCTAATTTCAATTCCATTTCTCTCAAAACATGCCAAGTTTTCTAGACATATGTCAATCAGCTAAAAGATGCTTTGTTTGGATTGTGTCTTTCCAGCTGTTCATTTGCTACCAGTGGACAGCTCTTTGGGCTAGTGCTTAAACATCTGGAAACTCCCATCTGGCAATTAACTCTCAACCTATTGAACTGCAGTCTCTTGGAAACATGAGGACATATAAAGTGGTCTCCTGGGAAAAAAAGGTTGTTAAACAGAAGGGGAAACAAAAACAAGAGCTTGAAAAAAAAAAAAAAAAAGCTCTATTTTAATTTTACCTCCAGGAAATTCAATAACGTAAATAATAATTGCATGGAATACAGATGGATAATTATCACACTTACGGAAACTTCAACCCCACAGTAAGTCTCCTGAAGATTTTGCACAAGCCTGGGAGACAAAACAGTCAGGGGACACATTCTGAGCTGAACAGAATAATTCTGGAAACCAAGAATTATTTTACCCCACCAGTACTCAGTTCATCCTGGGACAAATGAAAACAGAGTCTTTTCATTTGACATCTCAGTGTTTATCACTTCAGTGAATCAGCCACTTTAAACCAGTAGTAGTTCTGACCAGCTAAAAAGCACTGGTCACCTAACTCAAATTTAGCTATTTAAAATTAGTTATCTTAGGGTCTACCATCAATGACAAGACATCCATTTGACCTAGCATACAGGTGAGAAATAAACCTCTGGAGAGGTCTATCCTCTACACCAGGTGTAAGAACCATGCACAACCATCTCAGGTGCAGGCTTTTAGCTTCAAGGTTGCATGTTCACAGCATCAGATTCCACCTGCCACCTCTAACCTCCCAGTTACCTCAAGTATATGCATTATCTGTACCTTAATTAATCCTTGTTATTTATGGTGGGAGATGAAGATGATGCATACTGGAGATCTATTAATAATTACAATTAAGGACTTTTTCCCCCTTTCTTGTTTTGTTCTGGCAGACAGTCACAGGTATCCTGGCACAGTTTCTCCTCTTTGCCCACTGTTTAGATCAAAGAACAAGCACTTAGTGACTTACGACCCTTTCTTTGCGTGATGTGTTTTGGTGACATAGTTTTATTAGAACTACATAACCTCACACAAAGTATGCCTTTAGCTTTTCCATACATCTAGATCCAGAGGCACTAAGAGCTAGGCTATAACCATGATAATTTCCAGGTATTTGCTGTCTGTCTGAACAAGGCATTAAAGGTCCAGTCTAAATCTAATGAAAAAATACTTATACACTTCAGCAGGCTTTGGGGAAGGGGCCCTAAATTTTTCTGAGGCTATGTTTACTCTTTGGCATTATGAGGAAAACTAAAAAGTTTGTTAGGTGCTTTAAGGCTCTTGAATGAAAACCAAGAGCTAAAGCAGATTCTGAGCTCAGGGGTATAAATCCAGTCAAGGGGAGAGCTTGCATGTAGCTCAACAGAACTATGCAATTACACCTACATAAAAATAGGTTCATGATTTGACTCATAATCTATTGCCTCTCTCAGAAGAATCCTTGGCTCAGACACTGACCTCAGCTAAATTGGTGATAATCCAGAATGGTTAGGATAACCCTAGGTTTTGAGAAGGCTGGCTCAAGTGGTCTAAGCCAGTTTTTGATTCATAAACTTTTGTGTTGGTATAGTGTTGTGGTTTAAGCCCAGAGGGCAACTGAGCACCACACAGCCCCTCGCTCACTCCTCCCTCCCCTGGGGGGATGGAGAGAAGAAAATATAACAAAAGGCTTGTGGGTTGAGACAAAGGCAGGGAGGGATGACTCACCAATTATGGTCACGGGCAAAAGACAGACTCGATTTGGGAAAAAAGAAAAACCATCAATTTAATTTGAACACCAACACCACTAATTTACCAGTCAAATCAAAGTAGGACAGTGAGAAATACAACCACATCTTAGAAACACCTTCCCCCCACCCCTCCCTTCCTCCCAGGTTCAGCTTTGCTCCTGATTTCTCTAACTCCTCCTGAATGGCACAGGCAGGCAGGGGATAGGGGTTGGGGTCAGTTCATCACACATTGTCTCTGCCACTCCTTCCTCCTCAGGGGGAGGACTCCTCGCACTCCTCCCCTGCTCCAGCGTGGGGTCCCTCCCATGGGAGACAGTCCTCCACAAACTTCTCCAATATGAGTCCTTCCCATGGGCTGCAGCTCTTCACAAACTGCTCCAGCATGGGTCCCTCCCGTAGGCTGCAGTCCTCCCAGCGACTAACTGCTCCAGCACGGTTTTCCCTCAGAGTCCCGGCCTTCTTCAGGTGCAGCCACCTGCTCTGGCGTGGGATCCTCCACAGGCTGCAGGTGGGCATCTGCTCCACCGTGGACCTCCATGGGCTGCAGGGGACAGCCTGCCGTCTCACCATGGGCTGCAGGGGAGTCTCTGCTCGGGTGCACCTTTCCGCCTCCTCCTCCTTTCTTCAACTGACCTTGGTGTTTGCATAGGTATTTCCCTCACAACCCCTCCTCCTCTCAGGTTCCCCTTCTTAAATATGTTATTGCAGAGGTGCAGCCACCATCGCTAATTGGCTTGGCCTTGTCCAGAGGGAGATCTGACTTTGAGCTGGAGGAGCTTCGAGCAGCCTCTCACAGGAGCCACCTCTGTAGCTCCCTCCCCTGCTACCAAAAACCCACCACACACAAACCCAACACATGGAGTATGCACTCAACCAGTTATTACAGCTCAGCTGACAGGTGATAACTTCTAAAACTACAGCCCTTCTGATATCTATAACTAAAATCAGAATCCTTGCCCAAGAAAAGATAAAACTATCACAAGGCTGTCGGCTTTTTGTTGGTTTTTCTTCAAGTCAATTAGCTTCATTCTTTTAGTTTCAATAATATTAATTGACTTTAACAGTGAGGTTTCCTAAATAGTTGTTCCTATGTTATTTTATGTTAGACTCCTGTATAGCGCATGAACTGGTGAAGAAGATACCCTTCTGTTAACAGGTATGCAAGAAAGAACAAAGAAATCAATTCATAGTGTCTACTACTGTAGAACCTTTTCCCCTACTTCCTTTAATGTACCAAACTTCCCAAAACCCCAAGGCAGAGAAGCCAAGGGCTTTACTCCAGCAGCACACTATGGAGTTAAAGAAAGCAAACTTCAATTCAAGCACAACTATCCAAGACCTTCCTGCTCTATACAGAAAATGGAGGAGAGTAGTAATATTGCATACCTTAGACCACATGATAGTGGTCATGCTCCAACTTAAGAATAGCTACAGTCTTGTAGAGAAGCTGCTTTGAAAGCAAAAAACTTGCATCTCTGGGAAATAGGAATTCTCAACTGGTTACAGGTCTGAATATCTCATTTAGTGATGCTTCAGTCTCTCTGTGCCCTAATTACCCTTAAAACATTTAGACAAAGGGGTACAAGTTATCTGTGGTGGACCAGAGATCTGTCCCCCATTTTTCAAGCTCTAGGTTTGTGTTTAAGAGAGCTCTTCCTCTGAAAATAACAGTTCCTTACTTCAAGATTCAAGGATCTGTTACACAGAGAAAGATTGTAACACTTAAGAAAATTCTTGCCTTGAAACCAACATCTCAGATTACATCTCCCAGCTAGGATTTCAAATGGAAAAGAAATCTTTTTTTGCTTTAACTAACCTAGTTCTACATGTCTGGTTTTGAAACAATTCTTATTTTCTCTGTCTACAGTGGACTGCCCAAGGTTTAATCACTTGAAGGTTTCAGAGATTGAGCTGAATTTTCTAGAGGAGGACACAATGAATGACGACTTTCGGAACTGGAAGTGTTTTATCCAATTTCTTCATCTGTTTCTCTCTCAGTGATTAACTACCTTTTGACAAAAGTTAACATCTTTGCTGGTAAAGAACATTCACTTGGCTAGAACTTTCCTTTTCTCCATCTCCTTTGATGCACAACTACTGAACACTAACTGTTTAGAGAAAAAGATAGGAATAAAAATCTTCCCAGATATCAGCTTCCCTGTCAATTATATTGCAAGGCAGATTAACATCCAAAATGCCCTGCTGTGTGGAAAGCTAATTTTCTTTTTCCTCTTATGTTATTTTCCATTAACTATTATAATGCTGTCATTTTCCTACTATAGATAACTTAATAGGGGTCTCTATGTAAAAGCATGCATAAGGCATACTCATATACACCCATGAACCAATATTAAACAAATTAAGACTCCAAATCTGGAAATGCAGAAGTTAACCATATTTACAGGATATTAGCTCACTTACTTAAAATGCATTTATGATATTTCAAAATGGGACATGGGTATGCACAATCCAAATCAGTCCTTCCTCAGACTAAGCAGTGCTTAATTACATTTAGCAGTATCCAGGCAGACAGCAGAGAGACTTGAGTAACTGTTAGTGTATGCAAGCATTTCAACAAAACACAGAGAATGGTTTCATCATGATTTTTGATAACAAGTAGGTTTTTAACGAAAACACCAGTTTTAGAAAGCCAAAATTTCTCATAGGAAGTTTCAATGAAATATTTCACCAAGAAACGTTTCTGAGCCCCACGATACAATTTCTGATCAAAGCCTACAGCAAGAGAAACTTATTCCAGGACAGCCAGTAGTCCAGACTCTAATCTGAATAAGGCAAACAGGGTCTCGAGCCCAGGGCTTCTACACATCAGAGCAGAGTGAATGGTCACTGGCAGACCCCCGAGGGTCCGTCTCTATTTCTTGTTATCTCCACAGCTACCTTGCCTCCATCGAACTGTAGAACTGGAAAGCTTTTGATCTCTCAAACTTTTTTCCCCAAGATGAGGGAACAGTTTCTGGCTCTGATTGACACAAGGATATTTCACCTGGGGTCTTGAAAGCTCCTTGCAAGTTGCTTTGAACCATCCTTTGCTGACTGGTACGCTCAAGATAAGGTACAGAATGAACAATTGATTTGACATAGCATATAACAGGTCCTGTTTTCCCATAGCTGCCAACATTTTAGCTTTAAATTTGATCCTGAAACTTCTAAGATACTTTTGATCATCTGAGCCTAAGTCAATCCAAGATTCAATGATCAAGTTTCTGCAAGTTTAGCCAATTTACTTCCCAGAACAGGTGTCTAATTTCAATACACACAGCAAAACATCAATGAATAGACTCCCCATTAGAGAAATGAGAAAGTAGATTAATGGTTAAGGTAGTTGTCTACCGAAGAGATTTCTGGTGTGCCTAATAGGGCCTGCAAATATTTGATGCTTTGAACTACACTAGAAAACCTATTTTTTAAACAGACCAGCCTCACTTCAGCTTCTCATTTATTGCCTAATAACTGTGGACTCCATGTTGTAAGGAGAGATGCATGCCCTCAAACCCTATCCATCAAACAATTAGGGGATGCTTTTGATTTTAAAGTACAAAAAGCCCGACTTTAAAGTGAAACTCATGATCAAGTGGTTTTCTGGACCAAGCAACAGTGTTCCCAGTATTTCAGGACTCAGTCACTGATGAGAAAAGTCATGACCAAACTCTAGGGATCACTCAAGTGAGGATAGAATAAGTAGGTTCCAGCTTCTACTCAGTAAGGAAACATTAACTTTAACTTAAAATCCTGATCACCACTAAGCTTGCCTCACTTCAACATACCTATTGCTTCAAAGAAAAATCCAATATATTTGTGTTACCCATTTTATATTGAAGCCTCAGAAAAAAAATGATAATAAAAAAATTATCATGAAATCTTCAAGATTTCTTGCTTCCAGTGTAGTGATAAACAAAGGAAATACAGAAGGTGGGTTTTTTGCCTTGTAATTCACTGGTGAAAGTCAGGAATATAACTAGAAACAATCCTGCTGTTGAAACACTACCGTTTGCATTCAGACAGTTATGGGTTAAACCTCCTTAGAGTACATGCATTAATTAGAATCTGTACCTGCTGTTCTGGGTCCTGCCTGTCAGTTATTTCTATTGTTAGCAGCATATGAAAAACTCAGTGGATTTTCTAAAAAACTTAGCTATTTCAGAAACTTTCCCCCACCTTTCTTCATTTTATTTTGATTTCTGGATCCACTTCTTCCGGGGACACTTCTTCAAGAATTCTCAACTAGTCTCCAAAGGTTATGCTACTGTTAAACAACATTCACTTTGGATGCCTTGAATCTTAGCAAAATAAACCTAAAGCAAAAGCATCTCTAAACAAATTAGACTGTTCTGACACATTGTACTGGGTCTGGCTGAGCCAGAATTGGTTTTCCCCTGTAGCAGCCCTCATGGTGCTGTGTTTTATGTTGGGAGCTGGCAGGGTGTTGATAGCACACTGGTGTTGTGGCTACTGCTGAGTAGTGCTTACACAGCACCAAGGCTCTTTCTGACATTTCCCCCCCCACAGTGGGACGGGGTGGGCAAGATCTTGGGAGGGGACACAACCAGGACAGCTGACCCGAACTGACCAAAGGGATATTCCAGACCATATGACGTCTGCTCAGTATAAAGCTGGGAGAAAGGAGGAAGGGGGTGGGGTCACCCTTGGTCCTCCGAGGCAACCACTACGCGTATTGGAGCCCTGCTTCCTGAGAAGGCCCGACGTCGCCTGTTCATGGGAAGTAGAGAATAAATCTGTTTTCTTTTTTTTTTGCTTCCACGCGCAGAACTTTGCTTCACTTTGCTTATATTAAAACTGCTGTTGTTTTACCCACAAGGGCCGGGTTTTTTCTCCTATTTTATTTTCTTTCCCCTCTTTGCTCTGTTGAGAAAAAAAGGGGAAGGGGGGGAAGTGATAGAGCGACTTGGTGGGTACCTGGCATTTAGCCAAGGTCAAACCACCACAGTCTTTTCTGGCGACCAACGTGGGGCGGGACAACGGCAGTTTTATATTAATTGTGCTATAGCTATAGCAGTTAGTAAGCGACAAGCTCTTGTGCTGGTCACGGGTTTGTTTATTGCTCTGCTTATCTTTATTTTCTAAGCTCGGGAACATGCTGGAAGAAATTGGGAACATCATGAGTGGTTTTATTCTGCAGGCTCCCGAGGTACTTATTCAGACTTATGTTAGCTCTTTGATACTGTTCATTAATGCTATTCGCCTATTGTGGGCTGTGTGGAGCTCGTTAGGTTTTTGGTGTAAGAGAAGGCAAATTTTGGGTGAGAGAATACCAAAATGTGCCCTGAGGCGGCCTGTCCCTGGGTGGCAGGGGGAGTGGAAGGATTTGGGCAGATTCCTAGGACGGTTATCACCTCCTGTAGCCTGGGATCTTACCCCTGAACAGGCAAGCAACCCCGCAAAATTGACACAACACCTGATAGAAGGGAGCCTTGTATATCCTGATGAAAATCAGCAACTCCTAGCGCTGTACTGGGGCCTGGCCTGTGCTTATCGAGCTGCAGTTCAGTGCTCTCAAAGGACTGTGGTGGATATGGGAACTCAAACAAAAACAACAACAGCAGAGATTGCCCCAGTAGTAAAAAAGAAACAGTGGACAAGGAGAACAACAGGTCCATACCCTCGATTAATAAGGGAGGAGAAAGAAGAGGAAGAAGCGGGTCCTTCAGCAAAGGGGTCAGAAGAGAGAATAACAGAACTCAAACAGGAGGCAGAAACTACCCGGTCCCTGACGTCATCAGAACTGCGAGATCTGTGGAAAGACTATAGCCGCCAGCCGGGTGAGCGGATTGCTGCCTGGCTGCTTCGATGCTGGGATAATGGGGCTGATGCTCAGCAGCTGGAAGGTAAGGAAGCCCAACAGCTGAGTTCCCTTGCTAGAAATCGAGGAATTGAAAGGGGAATTGGAAAAGAAACAGGAATTTGCAGTCTGTGGAGACGGCTCCTTTCAAGTGTTAAAGCAAGATATCCTTTCAAGGAAGATCTTACGGACAACTCCCCAGGGAAGTGGGCTACTGCGGATGAAGGTGTCCAGTACCTGAGAGAATTAGCAGTGCTGGAAGTCATCTATAGTGATCCAGATAATGATGAAGCCCCTAAAAATCCAGAGGATGTCCTGTGCACACGGGCCATGTGGAGGAAGGTGATTAAAGGTGCACCATCCTCGTATTCTGCCGGCTTGGCTGCGATGTACTATCCAGAAATGGATGTGGGAGAAGGACTAAGATGTACACCAACTGTGGAGGCAGTCTCTTCCTGGCTTCAGAACTTTGAAGAGAGTCTTGGTACCTCCTCATCTCTACGGGCGAGTGCCCTGGATGTCAGGAGCACCCCAAGAAATCAGTTCTCTTCCACCCCAGTCAGAGGGAAAGGGAAACTGAGGTGCATGACACGTGGCGAACTTTGGTTCTTCCTTCATGACCAGGGGGAGGACATGAGGAAGTGGGATGGTCAACCCACCTTCAAGTTGGAAGCTCGTGTACATGAATTGCGAGGAAAGACCCCTGCCAAGAAGAAGACATCCAAGAAGCTTGTTAATGTAGCTGGTGTGAAACCACAAGAAAGTAATCAGCGATCTCCCAGATACAGGAAGACTGAGATCACCGCCCTTGGCCCTGATGAAGGAGTTTCCGGCCTGGCACGGCAAGGGTCAGACAGTGAATACTTCGACCAAGAACGGAAATAGAGGGCCCCTGCCTCCAGCCAGGAGGAGGAAAGGGATGATCGTGTGTATTGGACAGTGTGGATTCGATGGCCTGGCACATCAAATCCACAGAAGTACCAGGCTTTAATCGACACCGGGGCACAGTGTACATTAATGCCATCAAGTTATAGAGGGGCAGAACCTATCTGGATCTCAGGAGTGACAGGCGGATGTCAAGAACTGTCAGTACTGGAGGCCGAGGTTAGCTTGACCGGGGACAAGTGGGAAAAACATCCCATTGTAACTGGCCCGGAAGCCCCTTGTATCTTGGGCATTGACTACCTCAAGAGGGGGTACTTCAAAGACCCAAAAGGATACCGATGGGCTTTTGGTGTGGCCAGTGTGAACACAGAGAAGGTCAAACAGTTGTCTAATCTGCCTGGCCTCTCAGGAGATCCTTTTGTTGTAGGACTGTTGCGAGTTGAAGAACAACAGGTGCCAATTGCTACGAGGACCCTGCACCGACGGCAGTATCGCACGAACCGAGACTCTCTGGCTCCCATCCAAGAACTGATCCGTCAACTGGAGACCCAAGGTGTCATCAGTAAGACACATTCGCCTTTTAATAGCCCAATATGGCCTGAACGAAGTGACGCCACCACTGAGTGCTGCTGTACCAGATATGTTAGAGCTCCAATATGAACTGGAGTCAAAGGCAGCCAAGTGGTACGCCACAATCGACATTGCCAATGCATTCTTTTCAATTCCTTTGGCAGAAGAGTGCAGGCCACAGTTTGCTTTCACGTGGAGGGGTGCCCAGTATACCTGGAATCGACTGCCCCAGGGGTGGAAGCACAGACCCACTATTTGTCATGGACTAATTCAAACTGCACTGGAAAAGGGTGATGCCCCTGAACATCTACAGTACATCGATGACATCATTGTGTGGGGCAACAAGGCAAAAGAAGTGTTCAAGAAAGGACAAAGAGTAATTGAGATTCTTTGAGAGCTGGGTTTGCCATAAAGAAAATCAAGGTCAAGGGACGAGCACAAGAGATTCAGTTCTTGGGAATAAAATGGCAAGATGGACGCCGTCATGTGCCTATGGATGTTGTCAACAAGATAGCAACTATGTCTCCACCGACCAACAAGAAGGAAACACAAGCTTTCTTAGGACTTGTGGGATTTTGGAGGATGCACATTCCAGGTTACAGTCAGCTGGTGAGCCCTCTCTATCAAGTAACCCAAAAGAACCATTTTGAGTGGGGTCTTGAGCAACAACAAGCCTTTGAGCACATCAAACAGGAGATAGCTCGGGCGGTAGCTCTTGGGCCTGTTCGGACAGGACCAGCTGTGCAAAATGTACTTTACACATCAACTGGGGAGCATGGCCTCACATGGAGCCTCTGGCAGAAGATACCAGGTGAAACTCGGGGTCGACCATTAGGATTTTGGAGCCGGGGATATCGAGGATCAGAAGTCCGCTACACTCCAACTGAAAAGGAGATACTAGCAGCATATGAGGGGATTCGAGCCGCTTCCGAAGTTGTTGGTACAGAAGCACAGCTCCTCTTGGCACCGCGATTGCCTGTACTACATTGGATGTTCAGAGGAAACATCCCTTCTACGCACCATGCAACCAGTGCTACCTGGAGTAAATGGGTAGCGTTAATCACGCAACGAGCTCGACTGGGAAAACCCAACCGTCCAGGGATCCTGGAAGAGATCATGGACTGGCCAGAAGGTAGAGATTTTGGAGCACTGCCTGAGGAGGTGGCTCGTGCCCAAGAAGCACCGCCATATAACGAATTACCAGAAGATGAAAGGTGGTATGCTCTGTTTACTGACGGATCCTGTCGTGTGGTAGGAAACCATCGGAAGTGGAAAGCTGCTGTGTGGAGCCCCACAAGACAAGTCGTTGAGGCCACTGAAGGAGAGGGCGAGTCAAGTCAGTTTGCAGAAGTAAAAGCGATCCAACTACCCTAGAGATTGCTGAACGAGAAAAGTGGCCAGTACTGTATCTCTACACTGACTCCTGGATGGTGGCTAATGCCCTGTGGGGGTGGCTACAGGAGTGGAAGAAGACCAATTGGCAGCACAGAGGTAAACCCATCTGGGCTGCTGCATTGTGGCAGGACATCGCTGCCCGAGTGGAAAACGTGGCTCTAAAGGTACGTCATGTAGATGCTCACGTGCCCAAAAGCCGTGCCACCGAAGAGTATCAAAGCAATGAGCAAGTAGACAAGGCTGCTAAAATTGAAGTAGCTCGGCTGGACCTGGACTGGGAGCGCAAGGGTGAGCTATTTGTAGCTCGATGGGCCCATGAAACATCGGGGCATCTCGGGAGAGATGCAACGTACAGATGGGCTCGTGATCGAGGGGTGGACCTGACCATGGAGGCCATCTCACAGGTCACTCATGAATGCGAAACATGTGCTGCAATCAAGCGAGCCACACGAGTAAAGTCTCCCTGGAACAGAGGGCGATGGCTGAGTTTTAGATATGGTGAGGCCTGGCAAATTGACTATATTGGACCATTGCCACGAACACGCCAAGGCAAGCGCTACATACTCACCATGGTGGAAGCAACTACTGGTTGGCTCGAAACGTACCCTGTAAATCATGCCACTGCCCGAAATACCATCTTAGGTCTTGAAAGGCAAATTTTATGGCGACATGGTACTCCTGAAAGAATCGAATCAGACAGTGGGACCCATTTTCGAAATAATCTCATAAACTCCTGGGCAAAGAAACACGGCATTGAGTGGGTGTATCACATCCCTTATTACCCACAAGCATCTGGAAAGATTGAAAGATACAATGGACTGTTGAAGACTATGTTGAGAGCATTGGACAATGGGGGATGGAAACACTGGGATATAAATTTAGCAGAAGCACCTTGGCTAATTAACACCAGAGGATCTGTTAACCGTCCTGGTCCTGCCCAAACAAAACCCCTTCATACTGTGGGAGGAGATAAGGTCCCTGTAGTACACACAGGGAAATGGCTGGGGAAGGCAGTGTGGATTGCTCCTCCCTTGGGAAAAGGCAAACCCACTCGTGGGATTGTTTTTGCTCAGGGACCTGGATGTACTTGGTGGGTGATGCGGGAGGATGGGGCTACTCAGTGTGTGCCTCAAGGAGATTTAACCTTGGGGGGAAAATAATCTCTGTTGTGAGTTTTATGTTGCAGGAAGTGATGGAGGAAGTAGGAACGACGAAGAGTGAACCAGATACGTGCGATGATGACCCAAACCTAGACGGTGCTGGAGTCCAACAGTCAAACATACTGCTCCTGTCCTGAACATCCATCTTGACAGATGGGATCCAAGTCACTGAACATCTGGAGGAGTGAAGAAAGCTTACGGAATGAATAAATGAGTGTTATGTGGGACCTGGGCATGACGTAAATGGTATGGAATAAGGGGTGGAGACTGTACCGGGTCTGGCTGAGCCAGAATTGGTTTTCCCCTGTAGCAGCCCTCATGGTGCTGTGTTTTATGTTGGGAGCTGGCAGGGTGTTGATAGCACACTGGTGTTGTGGCTACTGCTGAGTGGTGCTTACACAGCTCCAAGGCTCTTTCCGACATTTTCCGCCCCCCCCCCCCCCAGTGGGACGGGATGGGCAAGATCTTGGGAGGGGACACAACCAGGACAGCTGACCCCAACTGACCAAAGGGATATTCCAGACCATATGACGTCTGCTCAGTATAAAGCTGGGAGAAAGGAGGAAGGGGGTGGGGTCACCCTTGGTCCTCCGAGGCAACCACTACGCGTATTGGAGCCCTGCTTCCTGAGAAGGCCCGACATCGCCTGTTCATGGGAAGTAGAGAATAAATCTGTTTTCTTTTTGCATCTGTGCACGGACCTTTGCTTCGCTTTGCTTATATTAAAACTGCTTTTGTTTTACCCACAAGGGTTGGTTTTTTTTTCCTATTTTATTTTCTTTCCCCTCTTTGCCCTGTTGAGAAAAAAAGGGGAAGGGGGGAAGTGATAGAGCGACTTGGTGGGTACCTGGCATTTAGCGAAGGTCAAACCACCACACACATAAAACTTTTTCCAAGTCTTGCCTTTCTGCATTCACATAGGATTGTTCTGGGTTGTTTTGTTTTGTTTTTTTTTTACTGCTCATTATCTTTCACCAGGGTGAGGAACAGACACTTCTTGGAAAATAACATCAACTGTGCATGCAGGAAATATGTTTGTACTTAAAAACATAAGCAAAGTTGGTATTTTCACCCTTTAAAAAAATGCCAGGCCCTGCAGTGAACATCTTGTTGATAGCACCATCAAATGAGAAGTTATTTATGGTTTTGTCTCAGGAACACACAAGTAGACTGTTATAAATACAGACTTATATGTGTTCCAAACAGCCTCATATTCTTTCTTCTCTGAGACAGGGCACATGTCTATATAGACTTCTGATGTTTTCAGCTCAAGGTTGAAAGCAAAAGGCACTGAAACAACTGCAGGAAAGAGCTATTATTAGACAACTTCTAGCCCTTTCAGAAAGAGACTACTCCAATTATCTTTCTAGAGTTATTGTTCTTACCATGTTTGCCAGCTCATGTTTTTCCAATTCAAGAAGTTCAGATTCAGAGTGGAACCGTTATGACACCTCTCAAAATTAACTTCAGTACTTTTCTGTTACTTATGATCAAGTTTTTCTCCTCACCTCTTTGCTAAGTTGCACAGGGTTTTGTTAAGTTTAAATTCAGGTAAGAGCATCTGAAGCTACCTTAGGACTTTTATATTACAAATCAAATCCAAACCCACAAAGAATATATTTCCTGATTCTAGCTGATATAGACATGAAAATCTTTAAGCAGCAGCTACTCCTGCAAGATGATCATCCTGAGTCTGGAAGTCTCCAGAAACTTGTAAAAGTCACAATATGAGCCAGAGAAAACTCTGTAATACCATCTGGCTTCATGAGACTTCTGGAGACAAATTTCAGCTGTCAGAACAATTAACATCCAGGCTCCCATAACCAGATGCTGTTTTCCATATGTTTTGACTTTGAATAGTTTCTTTGATCCTCTAAATGACGTTAGGAGCAAACAAGTATTGTCTCTTATCTCCTATTTCTTTCTCCTTACCCTTCTTTCTCAATTTGACTTGTTCATTAACTATAGGCAGTGGAATAGCATGAAGTAGGATCAAGTTCTTCTGCAAGCAGCCAGAGATGAAGTAATCTGTAGGGAGTGGCGTTCGGAAGATCTCGCGATGTACGGAAGGAATAGCTGTAGCCCCCCTTGTTACGAGGTAAGGTGATGGATAGGCTTGTAATGTTAAGGGCACACCCACGAAGGAGGTACTTGGTGAACGTATATAGGTGAGATACACAGTTTAATAAACGGACATTTTGTATCCATCATATTGGTGTTTGTACTGATGTCCCCGTGAAGGTCTTAACCTCCTGCAGCATTAGTCTGCGATCTGAGCACCACTGATATGTGGATTGGCAGGTTTAATGAGGCAGGCTAATTGTGGTGTTGCAGTATTAGTCTCTGCGACCTGAGCGCCACTGACACGTGGAGAGGCAGGTTCAAAGAGGCAGAGCTAACTGCAACAAATGGTGACCCCGACGTGATTTACGACATGATTTTGGGAAGAGATAAGCTGTGGCAGTCGGTGGTGCACAGCAGGAGGTGAGGAGCTCTACGCAGGACGGGAGACTCCGCGGCGCGCCATAGATGTCACAGTTAAGGTACTGAAAAGATGGGGTAAACAAAATAAGACTTCTATGAAGTCGAGAACATTAAAAGCAATGCTACAAAGGTTGATAAGGCCCGGCGTTTTAGCAGAGCTGATAGACGGTATGAAGCCAGAGCTCTGGCCGCGAATAGAGGTGGAGTTAGCAGAGCAGGCGAAGTTAGGAAAGCCGGAGCATTTAATGGCTTGGGGGCAGGCAAATGCAATGATGAAAGCTACCCCGGAGGAGCACTTAGCAAGCTCCGACGATGGGGAGGACCCTGGAGGAGCACTCAGCGAGCTCCGACGATGGGGAGGGGGAAACCGAGGTGCGTAGGGGAGAACTAGCAGAAAAATGGAAGGCAGACATGCAGCGTTGGGGGGCGGAGATGTGGGAGGCATTGGCCTGTCAACCTTGCACAGCCTGTGAGAAAGTGCTAGGCTTTGATGAAAAACAGGCCTTGGAAGAAAGATAAGAGGCTGTTGAGCTATGCCAAGGTGGCAGGGAAAAACAACGGACATCTGCAACACTGAACTGGGGAAAAGTACTGAACTGCGAGAAGATGCTACCGCGAGAACAGCGCGTGATCAAGAGGGTGATTGGCCTGCAAGCGCGGAGTTGACGGCGGCGGCCCTGGGCCTGCCCAAGCCACCCCCCCCTCCAACGCCAGAAGCGGCAGTTTTTACAGAAGGTGCTGACGCTGGAATGCGACGTCCCTTGTCTGCCAAGACCACATAATCAATAAGCAATGGCTTTATATATTCTTAACAGTGTTTTGATGTTTGCAGCGTTTATCATTTTATGTTGTGTGAGTAATAAGTGTAAGAGACCTCCTTGTGTGATTGTTTTGCGTGCATGAGACGCAGCCCAGCTGCAGCTGCGGAGTGTGGAGTTCTCTGACAGAGTATCCTAGTGCCCGCCTGCTGCGTCACTGGTGCTGCCTGTTTGTTTGGGCTGAGTGTTTTAAGTGTCACAGGTGAAATATCTCCTCTAGCAGGAGGCAGTAATTCTGTATTAATTGTTGTCTTGAATTTAGGTGCATACTCTGTGGGGAGAGTGCACTCTTGTACCATCTATCTAAGAAGGGTATTGTCATAAAAATCATCTACAACCTTACAGGGGTTGTTCGTTTTACAAGAGGTCAGACTTACTCAGCTTCTTTATTTTACTACAGCTGGGGTGACTCAGGATTTGGACCAGCACGTACCCCTCAAACATTTTGAGCTCAGACAGGGAGACAAAGTCGACCTCTGATAAAATGTACCCTCACTAAAGCAGAAGAATCTGTTGAACTGACAGGCATTTTACATACTGGTGCGGATGTGACTGTAATATCTGTGAGCTTCGGTAACTCGAGTGCTTTTCAGGGTTGGTGGTCATGCTGTAACATTTCAAAGCAAAGATCTCATTCATGTAAGGGGCCCAGTAAACTGGGTAGCAAATATTCATCCATTTATATTGGAAACCCCTATTACATCATGGGGTCGTGACTGTATGGCTCAATGGGGAACTCAAATTGGATCAAATTTGTCTTAATTGCCACTGCAGCACAGCCCACCCTGAAACTAACCTGGAAAACAGAATCACCTGTGTGGGTGGGTCAGTGGCCCTTGCCAATGGAACAGTTGTGCCACCTTAATGATTTAATTCAGGAACAATTAAGTGCAGGACATCTCATACCTACCACCAGTCCTTGGAACACCCTGGTGTTAATTATTTGAAACAAAAGTGGTAAATGGTGACTTTTACATGATCTCCGATGCATTAATGATGCCATGGAGGATATGGGTACATTACAGCCAGGCCTGCCCTCCCCAACAATGAGTCCCTGAAACTGGCATCTTGTAATAATTGATCTAAAGGATTGGTATCTACCATTCCCTTGCATCCAGATGATGCAGCTAAATTTACCTTTTCTGTTCCCAGTATTAATGTTAGTGAACCTGCAAGATGGTACCACTGGGTTGTTTTACCATAAGGCATAAAGAATACTCCCACAATGCAGGTCCCCCAGGCTGTTATCTATCATTATATGGATGACATCCTTATAGCAGCAGAAACACAGGAGATCATGGAAAAGGCTCTTGCTTTACCCAAAGACTCAGTATCTCAAATGGGGTGACAATTAGCACCTGAAAAGGTACAGCGATCATCACCGTGGCAGTACCTGGGGTGGAGAATTTGTGAACAGAGTAATGTCCCACAACAGGTTGAACTTAAAACTGATGTTAAGACTTTAAATGATTTACAGAAACTGTTCGGAGCTATAAATTGGATACAGCTGTTGTTGGGCCTAACTAATGATGATCTGCATAGCTTGTTTGATATTTTGTGAGGAGATCCTTCACTGACATCACCCAGAGTACTTACAGAGAAAGCAAAACAAGATCTCCACCGGGTAGCTAATGCCATCTCAGAAAGACAAGCATCGTGAGGTGTGCCCGGCCATCTGTATCAACTGATATTATTTAATCCTTCAGGGCAGCCCTATGCTCTGCTGTTTCAATGGGATGAAACACTTAGTGACCCTCTTGTTATTATTAAATGGATTTTTTTTTTGTCACACCAAATGCACAGGATGATCACTACTCGTCCAGAAATGTTTGCCAAACTGATCATGAAAGGTGCCACCAATATTGTGTCACTTCTCGTCGCAGATACCAGATCAACAAGAAGTCCAGGGCAGGCTTCAAGTCCTGGAAAGTGGTAATTGGGAAGGACAATATCCTTTAATAACCTGGGGAAGAGGTTATGCTTGTATTTTCACAGGTCACAATCCCAGTGGTTACCAGCAAGCTGTGTGTGACCACACCTGAGGTGTGAGAGGCAGCTTTTGGTGGACACTCAGGAGCCAGCTGTGGGTGCTGTGGGTGCCCCTGTGCCAACAGTTCGCGATCTCTTCGACTGATCATTTAAGCAGAATGTATGGGTAATGCTTGCAACTGCAATAGGACAAAATAACTCTGTCCTTAATCACACTATGGTTGCCAACCTTTTTAAGAAAAAATGCTAACAGTAATTGTAACTCCTTGATGAAATATATAGGCTTATTAGTCACTAGTAAAAGATGTAGCTTAGATAAAATGTAGTTATTAATAAGGATGGAATGCTATAAGAATGTGTGTATTTAAGTTCCTTGTTTAGCAGTATCAAGAAGCAGGACCCCAAGTGTTTAACCTTATTAGAAACTCCCTTGGTTTTCCCCCTTGAGTGGTGGCCAGGCTCTGGGTGGAACCCAACAGGAGGATGAAATCAGATGTTTCCGCTCAAAGAAAGTTGCCAGTTATTTTGGCCTGTTGATTTAGAGGCTGGACCTGCTTGCAGCGATGTTGGATGCCTCACCTACGGATGGACGCATCGCGTAGGATTTCCGGTTTGCGCGGAAGGGCACTCTAAATTCTCGCTGCATCCAGGGTTCCCCAGCAATTGTGGATCTGAATGTTAGTACCCCATTAAGTAAGTGTGCTATTCTGTATTTTCCTTACTGGTTATTTTTGTAATATTTAGTCATATCCCTCAAAGTAGTGAGTACTCTTTTAACTAGTAACTGTAACTGCTGTATTGTTTCTAGCCTTCTGTGAAACTATTTTGAGTATGCTGCATTTTTTGAAGTTTCCCTAACCCTTAATTCATAAAGTCTTGAAATAAGTGTTGCAGGTGCTGCTGCAAAACCAAGAAAAGAGGATGTGGACTCAGACTAACAAATCTGTACAATGGTTAGAGGCCAAAGCAGTCCAAATGGCACTCCAGCAAGAGGCAGAGAATCCTGTTAATATTGTTACAGACTCTTTATAAGTTTATAAACTTGTACACAAAATGGCAACAGTAGGATTTGTGCAGACGGAAGTGTCGACCTTACTTTATGAAGCTCTACAACAGCGCATAGGGCAGGCCTTTATTACACATGTGAATAGTCACCAATCCCTACCAGGTCCGATTGTAGAAGGCAATCATAAGGCTGACCAAGCGGCACGGGGTGTGTGGTCATTGGACGCCGCAAAGAGCTTACATGCCTTTTTACACCTTGGAGCAAAAGCCTTAGCAAAAACATGTCATATTTCTCTGTCACAAGCAAAAAACATAGTGGCACTTTGTCCCTACTGTCAAAAAGGCCCACTGTGGGAGGCAGGTGTCAATCCACGGGGTCTCTCTTCCAATCAGATATGGCAAACTGATGTAACAACATGTGAATTGTTAAAACCAAATAAGTATCTCATAGTAACCATTGACACCTTTAGCTCTACAATAAACAGCCAGACACATTATTGTTCATTGGGAAGGCATTATCGCCTTGTTAGGGAAGCCACAAGAGATCAAAACAGATAACGGCCCTTGTTTTGTTGCTAGACGCACAAAAGAATGGTGTGCATTGTGGGACATCAAATTAGTACACGGCCTTCCTTATAACAGTCAAGGACAAGCGATAGTGGAACGTGCACAGCGCACCCTGAAAGCAAAGCTCCAACAGCTTGGGGAGGGGGAAGGTCATAGAGGGACAATACCCATAGACCGCCAACAGGCTCTTTTGTCACGTGCTTTGGATACCCTAAATCATTTTGTTCGAGGCGATGAGTCTACACCTCCCCTGTGGAAACATTTTATACCAGCCCAGGCGACGAAAAACTATCCTTTGGTCCAGATCAGGGAACCGGGCGCCATAGCTGGGGAGTCGGGGTGGTCACTGAGGGTGTTTGGGTGTGGGTACACAGCAGTGGAAAAGGACGGCCTAATCAAATGGATACCCGCACGGTGTGTAAAACCTGATCTAACATAAGATGGAGTTTTGTGTTACAGCGTTGGTGGTGGATCACCCTCCTTGGTCGCGTGTTGCCAAGTCACGCAGGATATTGGAGAGAGCGGGCACGAGCACATCACCGCGAAGACGTCTGTTTTCCTCTGGATACAGGGGCAGAATCTTGCTATGTCTTCATCACAGCCACCTTTGTAAAACCAGAATGGTTTGGGTGGCTTGACAAAGTGTGGACTTAGATTACTAATTAGCTTAGTTGGGATTGGCTCATTTGGGGAATTATTGGAATATGTAGTGTGCTTCTTGCTACTTGTATCTTCTTTACATGTATTAGTGCTGTAGTTTGTAGATTGTTTAAGGTGGTTAATGTTTTGTTCTTAGATCGACATATGGGTCTTGCTCATCACCGCTTGGAACAGCGCAATAATGACAATCAATCAGGAATAATGATGTTATAAAGCATGGGGAGGGGGAAATGTAGGGAGTGGCGTTCGGAAGATCTCGCGATGTACGGAAGGAATAGCTGTAGCCCTCCCTTGTTACGAGGTAAGGTGATGGATAGGCTTGTAATGTTAAGGGCACACCCACGAAGGAGGTACTTGGTGAACGTATATAGGTGAGATACCCAGTTTAATAAACGGACATTTTGTATCCATCATATTGGTGTTTGTACTGATGTCCCCGTGAAGGTCTTAACCTCCTGCAGCATTAGTCTGCGATCTGAGCGCCACTGATATGTGGATTGGCAGGTTTAATGAGGCAGGCTAATTGCGGTGTTGCAGTATTAGTCTCTGCAACCTGAGCGCCACTGACATGTGGAGAGGCAGGTTCAAAGAGGCAGAGCTAACAGCAACACTAATCTTAATCAACAGACCTCTATCTACTTAGGGCTGAGAACCACAAGATACATACTCTGTGCTGTGCATGAGAAAGCAAGGTGAAATGAGGTGCTCTGGTGCCGACGCAGAAGTCTCGGACCCAACTTAGATGACCAATGTGATCAAGTTGATGCCACTTTATTAAAGGCTACACAGCAGTTTATACTCTATCACAAGCTTCACGCGCCGCTATCTTATTGCTAATAGGCTAAAGTTACTTGTTCACGCGCCCTTCTGCCCTCTATGATTGGTCCCGGTGTGGTGTCCACACGCTGCTCTCCCACTAGGTAGGCATCCTGTTTTCGACATTCCAACATCTTTATCTCTTGGGAAGGAATGTAGTTTCTCAGGCCGTCTCGGCCTTGTTTATGACCTTGAACACAGCTGCAGCTTGCTGTTACAGTGAGGCCCCTTGGTCTGGATCGCTCACAACATGTCCGTTGTTCTCCAGCGATGCCACAAATCCCCCTTTTTGTTTTTGAGCGATCCAGACCCCCCTGTGGTCCTGTGCTAAAAACATTGCACCGACAGTCCTCTGCAGGGCCCTTTGCAGAAGGCCTATAAGGCAAGGCAACGTTAAGAGCACAGTCACTACACTCAAAAGGACTACTCCGACAGTTTTGATTAACATTTTCAACCCACCAGATAATCCCCAACCTTTAAACATCCTTGTCAGCCAGTCCAAGCCATCATCTTCTGTTAAGCGTTTGACTCCATCCTTCAATTGCTGAATGCTTTTAAAAATAGATTCTGAATGATCGGATAGATTCATACAACACATTCCTCCAAATTCAGCACAGCCATGTCCTTGCGCTAGAAGCAAAAGTCAATCGCAGCTCTATTTTGTAACGTATCATGTCTGACACTATCAGCATCAGTTAAAAGACCACTTAAAGCCAAAGAAGTAGCATTAGTTTGTTTGCTAAGCCAAAACTGCAGTGGGTTCGGCCATGTATCCACAGGTATTTCTACCAAGCATGTAGAGAACGGATTTTCAGGGCTTGCGGTGGTATTTGGCTGTGAGACCACCCATCCTTCACCCTGAGGCAGGTTCCAATACAGGCCGAACACACCGAGCAGGAACCCAGCGAGAGCCGGGATCTGTGAAAACACAAACATAACCCTTGCTCCAAGTTAATATCTCATTTGGTTTCTGTTTCATCTTTCTTAACTTCCTTTTCCAGGGTCGCACCCATCGACTCGGAACCCATCTAGTGCCGGTATCGGTAATAACGCAGGCATAGCCTCGACCCGTCATTGTTAGTTCCACAGGTCCTTTCCACTCTCCTGTAGCAACATCTTTGTACTGAGCAAAAGCACCATCTCCACACCGGCTTATACCAGATTTCAGACCCAAACTATGTATTACTACTGGTGGTTCCTCCCTATCACCTGTGAGCCGTAAGTAATTTAACACATACACCGCTTTTGCCAGTGGTTCTGCAGCAGCCAAGACCTCTCCCCCTTTTTGTTTTTGCAAAAGCGCCTTTAAAGTTTTGATGCGCTCTCTCCACTATGGCTTGCCCCGTGGGGGAATGTGGTATAGCTGTGATGTGACGTATACCCCAGAGTTGACAAAAGAGAGCAAATTTTTGAGAGGTATAGGCTGGTCCATTATCAGTTTCATGGGTCAATTGAACTAATTTCCCATATTCCCTGGCACATTCCGCCCTACCGCGATGGTAACTTCTCACAGCTTAGTGCTTTTTCACAGTTCAGTGTTGCAGCTGTCCGCTGTTTTTCCCTGCCCCCCTGGCACAACTCAGCAGTTTCTTATCTATCTTCCAAGGCCTGTTCTTCATCAACCCTAGCTATTGCTTAGAGGCTGTGTAAGGCTGACAGGCCAATGCCTCCCACATCTCCCCTTTCTTTGTTTTGCAGCTGCACCTGCAAGACTTATTTCAAGACTTTATCAATTAAGGGTTAGGCAAACTTCAAAACACACAGCATACTTAAAATAGTTTCACAGAATGCTAGAAACAATAGAGCAGTTACAGTTACTAGTTAAAAAGAGGAGGCTAATTTCAGTTCCCATAATTAGGGGATATGACTAAATACTACAAAAATAACCAGTAAGGAAAATACAGAATAGCACACTTACTTAATGGGGTACTAACATTCAGATCCACAATTGCTGGGGAACCCTGGATGCAGCGAGAATTTAGAGTGCCCTTCCTCGCAAACCGGAAATCCTACGCGATGCGTCCATCCGTAGGTGAGGCATCCAACATCGCTGCAAGCAGGTCCAGCCTCCAAATCAACAGGCCAAAATAACTGGCAATTTTCTTTGAGCGGAAACATCTGATCTCATCCTCCTGTTGGGTTCCACCCAGAGCCTGGCCACCACTCAAGGGGGAAAACCAAGGGAGTTTCTAATAAGGTTAAACACTTGAGTTCCTAATTCTTGATATGGCTAAAGAAAGAAAGTTGAATACACGCATTCTTATAGCATTTCATCCTTATTAATAACTACATTTTGTCTAAGCTACATCATATTTCACTAGTGACTAGTAAGCCTATATATTTCATCAAGGAGTTGCAATTACTGTTAGCATTTTCTCTTAAAAGAGTTGGCAACTGTAGTGTGATTAAGGACCGAGATAGTGTATTTTGTCCTATTGCAGTAGCAAGCATTACCCATCCATTCTGCTTAAATGATCAGTCGAAGAGACCGCAAACTGTCGGCACAGGGGCACCCACAGCACCCACAGCTGGCTCCTGAGTGTCCACCAAAAGCTGCCTCTCACACCTCAGGTATGGTCGCACACACCTTGCTGGTAGCCACTGTGGACTGTGACCTGTGGAGACACAAGCATAACCTCTTCCCCAGGTTATTAAAGGATATGGTACTTCCAAAGTAGCACTCTCTAGGTTTTTGCTAACACTTGAGCCTTGCCCTGGACTTCTTGTTGATCTGGTATCTGTGACGAGAAGTGATGCAATATTGGTGGCACCTATTTTAACGTTCCAAATGCAGCAAAGCGAGTGACGTCAGATTGCCATAATTTTGAGGAGGTGAGTCCCCGAGGGTTGACACCACTAGCTGTTGAAGAGAGAGAGTCCTTCTGGCATTCAGGGCAAGTCGCAATGATGTCTTTAGCCTGACGCCTTGATAAAGAAAACTGGTTTTGTATTGCCCTGGCATTTTGATGGAAAAAAAAAAAATGCATGTGAAAGCCGTGCTTGCTGTGTTTCTGAGATGGCGTTAGCTACAAGGTGGAGATCTTGTTTTGCTTTCTCTGTAACTACTCTGGGTGATGTCAGTGAGGGATCTCCTCGCAAAATATCAAACAAGCTATGCAGATCATCATTAGCTAGGCCCAACAATGGCCGTATCTAATTTATGGCTCCCAACAGTTTCTGTCAATCATTTAAAGTCTTAACATCAGTTTTAAGTTTAACCTGTTGTGGGACAATGGTCTGTTCACAAATTCTCCACCCCAGGTACTGCCACGGTGATGATCGCTGTACCTTTTCAGGTGCTATTTGTCACCCCATTTGAGATACTGAGTCTTTGGGTAAAGCAAGAGCCTTTTCCATGATCTCCTGTGTTTCTGCTGCTATAAGGATGTCATCCATATAATGATAGATAACAGCCTGGGGGACCTGCATTGTGGGAGTATTCTTTATGCCTTATGGTAAAACAACCCAGTGGTACCGTCTTGCAGGTTCACTAACATTAATACTGGGAACAAAAAAGGGAAATTTAGATGCATCATCCAGATGCAAGGGAATGGAGAAAAAGTCAATCTTTCAGATCAATTATTACAAGATGCAGGTTAGGGGAATCAATGTGTTGGAGATCATGTAAAAGTCACCATTTACCACTTTTCTTTAAAATAATGAACACCAGGGAGTTCCAAGGACTGGTGGTAGGTACGAGATGTCCTGCACTTAATTGTTCCTGAATTAAATCCTTAAGGTGGCACAACTGTTCCATTGGCAAGGGCCACTGACCCACCCACACAGGTGATTCTGTTTTCCAGGTTAGTTTCAGGGTGGGCTGTGCTGCAGTGGCGATTAAGACAAATTTGATCCAATTTGAGTTCCCCATTGAGCCATACAGTCACGACCCCATGATGCAATAGGGGTTTCCAATATAAATGGATGAATATTTGCTACCCGGTTTTCTGGGCCCCTTACATGAATGAGTTATTTGCTTTGAAACATTACAGCATGACCACCAACCCCATAAAGCACTCGAGTTACCCGAGCTAACGGCCAACCTGGTCGCAGACATTACAGTCACATCCGCACCAGTATGTAAAATGCCTGTCAGTTCAACAGATTCTTCGCCTTTAGTGAGGGTACATTTTATCAGAGGTCGACTTTGTCTCCCTGTCTGAGCTCAAAATGTTTGAGGAGTACGTGCTGATCCAAATCCTGAGTCACCCCAGCTGTAGTAAAATAAAGAAGCTGAGTAAGTTTGACCTCTGGTAAAACGAACTACCCCTGTAAGGTTGTAGATGATTTTTATGACAATACCCTTCTCAGATAGATGGTACAAGGGTGCACTCTCCCCACAGAGTACGCACCTAAATTCAAGACAACAATTAACACAGAATTACTGCCTCCTGCTAGAGGAGATATTTCACCTGTGACACTTCAAACACTGAGCCCGAACAAACAGGCAGCACCGATGACCCAGCGAGCACTAGGACGCTCTGTCAGAGAACTCCGCACTCCGCAGCTGCCGCTGGGCTGCATCTCACACCCGCAGAACAATCACACAAAGAGGCCTCTTACACTTATTACTCACACAACATAAAATGATAAACGCTGCAAACATCAAAACACTGTTAAGAATATATAAAGCCATTGCTTATTGAGTATGTGGTCTCGGCAGACAAGGGGCGCTGCATTCCAGCGTCAGCACCTTCTGTAAAAACTGCCGCTTCTGGCGTTGGGGGGGGGCCGAGAGCGCGGTGCCGGGCTCGGCCGCAGGCGGTAAGAGACTGAAGACTTTCTTAGTTTTCTCATTAGCATTATCATAAGCAAGCATAGCAAGAAATTTAACTTTCATTTCATCATTTACGTCAGGATTACCATTAATAGCAGCATGTAGTCTATCAATAAATTTTGGACAGGGCTCCGTGGGTCCCTGTCTTATTCCTGTAAATGCTGGTGCCGCCTTTTCATCATGTACAGCTAAAACCGGTTTTAGAGCTAATTCTTGGGTTAAGCGTTAACACTTCCGGTTGAAACCCTGCTTGCCAATCCGGGTTGGCAAAAGGGCCTGTGCCCATCAGCATCTGAGCTTGCACCCCATGTAGAGGATCTCCTTGCTGACGGGGTGTGGCTGCCGCAGCCTCGCAGGCCACTTGCCAACGTTGGAAAAATTGCAATTGTTGGGAAGCTGTTAGTAAGGTTGGTATAATCATGCGCACGTCATACGGAGTGAATAAATGTGCTGTAAGAATCTGCTGAATTACTGAATTAGTATATGGTGATTTTAACCCATATTGTGTTACGGCTAATTTGGCCTCCTTAATCACTTTCCAGTCTCAGGCCTCCCACTCCTTGCCTTGTGGGGTTACTGTTACCGGGAACGCCATTGGTCCCAGCTCGTTAAACTGCCCCTCAATTATCGCATCCCGAGTAACTCCCCGCCATCGATGTGCCGGATTACCATTACCACCCGCGCCTCCCAGTGCCCCCCCTCCCATTTGAGCCGACGATGGCAGCGGCCCGATCGCCACCGTTTCCCCCTGACCGCCCCCCCCAGTGTCGGGAAAAAAGGGGTTAATCGGAAGAGGGGGCGGCGGCGGTGCCGGAGGAATAGGCTGAGCCGCTTGCTGCATTCGGATCTCAAGTTGCTCTAGTTTTCTCGTTAGTTCTTGCAGGTGCTGATCTTGTAAAACCATAACGAGATTGTTCCTGCACCAACCGGGGTGTCGGGGGCGAGGACGGGGGCAGGGCTGGGTCGGCGCCTTCCTCCGGCGAGTCGGCAGCGGCGGTTCAGGCGGGGCGCTCCAGTGATTGATCTTTTGGGCTTGAGGGAGGGGAGTCGATCTGGAGTAAATCTGTTGATTTTTGCTCTTGCCTTCCCTGACGCACGGGTGCTGCGCGTGCAGCGTCCCCGTCCCTCCTTTTAGGAGCCGCCTTGGGGAACAGGGATCCCGCGAACGTCCCAGCAGTGGCGGAATCCTGAGCGCCAGCACGTTCGGCCTCTGCTGACCAGGCAGCGAAAGCGGAGGCGGGGGTCTGCCGTTCTGCTTTCAGTTCTGTCAGAGTGTCTAGGACCAATCTCCACACGGTGGAGAGTTTCCCACTGTCTTTAGAGCCTGAGCTAATGTCGTCCCACAGTGCTGCGCCCAAGTAGCTGCTTCAAAGGCTGCGCTCACTGAGGGGATTAATCCGTGCTGCCGAGCCCACAACAGCACCCTCCTCAGGTTCCCCTCATCATAAGATAATCCTCTCTCAGAGAGTATATGTTGGAGGAGCTTAACCACTGCCGCTTCTTCTTTACCCAGCGCGGACCCCATCTCCTCCCCAGCCGCTCACCTGATCAGGGCGAGATTCCCGACGATTGCGCGCGCGTCTTCCCAGGCGCCGGGGCAGCGCCTGCTACGGCTGCTTCTGCCCCCTCTGGGCCGTCTTCTCTTGCTCGGGAGGGCACCGACGGGAGGGTCCCGATTCCTCAGTATTCAAGTCCCACATAGTTTCAATAAGGCTCCTTCACATCCCTGTTTGGGCGCCACTTGCTGGCGCGGAAGTCTCGGACACAACTTAGACGACCAATGTGATCAAGTTGATGCCCCTTTATTAAAGGCTACACAGCAGTTTATACTCTATCACAAGCTTCACGCGCCGCTATCTTATTGCTAATAGGCTAAAGCTACTTGTTCACGCACCCTTCTGCCCTCTATGATTGGTCCCGGTGTGGTGTCCACGCGCTGCTCTCCCACTAGGTAGGCATCCTGTTTTCGACATTCCAACATCTTTATCTCTTGGGAAGGAATGTAGTTTCTCAGGCTGTCTCGGCCTTGTTTATGACCTTGAACACAGCTGCAGCTTGCTGTTACAGTGAGGCCCCTTGGTCTGGATCGCTCACAACATGTCCGTTGTTCTCCAGCGATGCCACACAAAACCATGCATGAGGGGAAAGACCGATGTTATGTAGTTCTTCCTGGTGTGGGATGTGAGCTGTGAGTAAAGCCTTTACAAGTTGAGTTCTTCTGGGGACACAGAGTTTTATGAATTCCACAGGAATCATACAAAGGGGCAGTCATATGGCTGCGGGGCATTCATTCAAGAACTGTGAAAGTCTCAGACATGGTAATGCAGAACAGATAAGAGACTTTGTGGATATCTGGCTCTATTCCATGGAGGGCAAAGACAAGAGGTAGAGTAACACAGTCATTATCTATAAAGATCAGCCCCTAGTCCAGTGCATCAGTGGGTTGTCACAGAAGAATGCTTTTCAGTTGGACAGACCTGAGCATGAATTGTCAAATGTCATGTTATTGCACTGCTGTGTTACATCATAATATATGGTAATACATCTCTGAAATCTCTTTGTACACAGAGGAGAGGAAAAAAACAAAGTTCTGCATGAGTGAAGTCTGAGTGTTGTGTAGAAGGATTGTATGCATGTCAGGGGTTGGGAGGAAGAGATGGGACTTTCAGAGACATTCAGTTATTGAGGATGTTTAATAATAGCTGGGACAAGCGGTTTCTGCTTTTCACTCTTTTGCCCCTTTCCCAAGGTAAAGTATCCCACCTCCTTAGCTATAGCATAACATTCTATGTATCTTGATAAACCTAATCTGTTGCAATTAAATCATATGGTGATCATATCACATGTTTCAATTCAGGTGTTGAATTACTTCAGTTATACTGGAGAACGTGGCTGCATGCATTTATTTTGATGAGGATGCTGATCTGCTAGGATCTGTACAAGTACAGAACAAAGACAGTCCTGTGACAAAAGCTAGAGTACAGAGAATGGAAAAATAATGTGTAATCATATAACTGACAACTCCTATAAAGCATACATATATTAATGTAGTTTTGCTATAGGGGCAATTTAAAATTCTAATGTTTCCTGACTTATGATTTGCATTTAAAAAACCCTCAAAATCTTGTATTTTCACTCTTAAAAATGTAAGGACCATGCAGAGATTTTTATAGCCTTGGGGGGGTATATATGATCTTTTATTTTCTGGGGGTTGGGGGAATATTATTTAGTATTCCTGTGGGTATTCTCTTATTATCAAGAAGAAGGTATAATCATGAGAAATTTGGTTTATCAGCAGAGGTAGAACTAGAGAAGAAATCCCGTGATAAATTAGTTCCATCTTGAGCAATGTTGATTTACTGGGAACAAAATATTTAACAAATGCTTCAACTCTTCTGCCAGCTGATCTTGGGTCTTGGAAGGTTACCTGGCTGTCTATAAATAGGTTGGTAAAATGCTGGGAGCCCTGTGGGTCACACTTCTAAAGTTGTAATCTCTTGATTCATCTTTTAGACTGCTCAGTGAGATCAGATTGTAGGTGGTCCTGGAAGCAGGCTTTTATGGTGCATGTTTTTAAGACTGCAGCTTGCTAGACAGGAGTCTACTACTTTTCCTGGAAAACTTATTCACTATAAATCATAAAAAAACCCACAAAACAACAGACCTCCTTAAATCTGCTTACAGGAAAAACAACAACTAAAATGTTAAAATGTAATAAATGGCTGTGGAAAATGAGAGATTCAGTTTCATCAAGTGATTACTGTATACACAGAGATTGCATTTGGCTCAGAAGTCCCTGAGCCACAAGGCTGTAGACTGAGAAGAATACCCAGAGGAGGCATTATGAACATCCTTTCCTTATACTCTTCTCGGGGCATCTGCTTCAGGCCACCATTGGAGACAGGATATTGTACAAGATGGACTTTGTCTGACCTAGTACTGTCATCTTTATATAATGTTCTAATCACTCCTTTTGAAGACAACACTATTTGTTGTTTGGGGTTTTTTAAAACTCATTAAACTCTACTCTCTTACTTTCTGACATCAGCAGGGATTCTCCAGTGAGTTTCAGCCTCCCAGAGATGCTCAGCAGCTGGCTCACTATTTTTATCTTTCCTGATGAAAAAAATAATAAAGTGAAACCACATCATTAATGTGTGCTTGTTTCCAGGCATCCACTAGCCCGTGATTCATAGACTGGTAACAGGGAAAGTTTTAGTAGACCACTGTATTCAGGAGGTATCCTAGAAAGTTTCTTTCATCCATCTTTTAAATGTCTTGGGCAAAATGGCTTCCACTAGTCTCTTTTGAGGAGACTGCTCTACAGTCTGAATACTTTACCATTGGGAACTGTTCACTAGTACTGTGTTGGTACAGACATGCCTTTGTGTTCATTCTCGGTTGAGAGCTTCTCTCATCTGTATTAAATCAGTGGAGAAATAAAGATGAAGCAAGATGTCATATTAAAACTTAAAAAAACCCTAGTAGAATTATAATTGCTTTTTTATAATTGTCTCTCACTTTTCCCCCTGAAATTGATCTTTATAAAATAAAAAAAATACACCACTCGGAAAAACTTGGTGGCTGGCTGGCTACTCAGCTCTGTCCAACCCCTTAAAAATTGCAGGCAATTGCCCAGTTGACCATGGATGGATTGCATTTTAATACAACTTTCCATCCCAGTCAGTTGACATTCTATTTGTTTTCCCTAAGAAAGGTTATTGAAACCGATTTCTTAAAAGAATGGGCTTTCTCTTGGGTTAGACAATTATCACATCCCGCTCAGACAAGGGAGATAAGTGACTTAGATTTATAAATCCCCAACAGAGCGGACAACGGTAAGTCTCAAAGTCCGGACACAGACATTTATTAATTTCCCACAATGTACTAATTGGATACACAATAATTGGCTAAGTATATAACAAGTTATGGCAAGCGATATAGTAGGCCTTGCATTACTTAATGATAATAAATGAAAAGGGGAAAAAAGAAAAGAGAGAGAGAGGTAGAAATAGAGATCACCTGTCCAGGTTCCTGCATTGGTCCTGTCAACAAGGGTTCAAGGATGCATCCGTCTTCTTCACTTCACCCTCCCCCCTCTTCTTATCCCCCCTCAATTTATACACACTTGGGTCCATCCCCTAGGTCGACCTACATATCTCATGTATGGGGAGGGGTAAGGCGTTTCATGGGATGATGTAATTAGTATGGTCTTGTTAATCTTCATTAGCATATTCAGGAGTGTCAAGTTTAGTATGTATTTCGCAGATAATGAAGCAAAGGTCATTCACCAGACAGATGGCCCTTGAAACTTTACAAGATGCACCAGAGCAAAACCATCCTGTCTCCACAGACCTGCCCCCCCCCTTCCAGCTGCATCCTGTGCTATTCAGGCAGCCTTATCAGCTTTAACCTCCACACCATCCACCCCATGACTATAGTTTTGTTACTTGTGAGTGTGAGACATTCCTCGGCTCAGAGGGCCTCTGCTTGCCCCCATCCCTTATCTGTTTCTCAGGCTGTTTTTCCTCAGTCTTTGCTTCTTGCAGGCCTGTTTCTTTCATGACCCATTTCAAGAAATTACAAATTGTCTCTCACAACAATGTGTTAAACTGTTGAATAGAATCATAGAAGTTAGAAATAGGGTGAAGGGGGGAAATGCATTTGCTCTTGGATCAGTATTAACTTTTGTTTATAGTTTCAAGTGACTTGAATAATAAAAAGTTCTACAGAGCACTGATTTGCTCTAATAGCTGGGAGAGTTAGTAATGCTTACTTTTACCTTCTATAGGGTCATAGACTTCCATCTTATAACTTGCAATTGTCCTAAATCACATAAGAATCCGTGGTTGTGATTCTGTTCTAGGGTTGCAAGCATGTCTCTCTCCTTATGCCTCACAGCGGCATAGGGAGACAAAAATCTTACAGAAATGTCAGATGAACAGCAACATGAAAGATGTTGGAAAATTGCCAAGTTAAAATCTTGTGCTGAGAGGCACCCCACCATGTTGATTTAACTCTTCTTTCTGCCTTTTACACCCCCACAGACACCCCTCAATCATGTTTAAGGGATTATTCCACTATCATCCTGAACTTGTAGGATCTGGAAAACTTTAGGTTATGTGGTCATGCACTATGCTCACACATGTAAACTTAAGTAAAAATAAGATTAAATATGTTCTTGACTAACAGATCAGTTAGATCCAAAAGCCACCCTGGGGGCTGTGTGGGGGAAGCACACAGATATTCCCAATAGTTCAGAGGCATTCCTAATACTCAGCCTAAATGTTCTGTTGTTGAATTTTGTGGTGATGCCCCTAGTTATTATTCTCTGGTATCACCCTGAACAACCTTTGTGTTTACACCTTCAAGGCTTATAGCTGATTATCATTTATCCCCCCCGAGTCATCATTTACTCAAGTTATACATATTTAGTTCTCTTAATCTTCTCTCATAAATCACTCCTCCCAGCCCATTAAGAATTTTTATTACTTGTGGCAACTGAGGCACAGACTCTCCATTGCAGTGCAGAAAGAAAATCCTTTATTATTACAATGGTACATACTTATGCTCTCACTACCTTAGCTCTTACTTCATGATAAGCAAATCAGCAGCTAGACAGTCATCAATACTCTTATCCCACAAACAGTTCCATACCACACAGGCAGTCTCAGTGCTGCCATTTTCTTCACCACACCAGCACAGCCTGGTATCTCTCTTCGAAGGCCTGTTTCTCCTCCAAACCTTGCTGATTCTCCAGGCCAGTGCAGAATAGAGATGGCGCTTCTCCAAGCCAGCCCAGGACAAAACTCCCACCTGGCTCACCAAGCAGAGTTCTTCTAGTCAAAGCCCTCCACCTTCATCAAGCTCCCCAAACAAAGCTCTCTGGCTGAGCTGCCTAGCCAATGTCAATTTGGCTCTTAAGTACTGAATCTCCCCCAGCTGTGCAGGGCTGACAGGCCAATGCCAACTTGCCTCTTAATCATTTACCAGTAACACATGATTTGACTCTTAACATAATGAATCTCCCACAGCTGCACAGAGCTGACACTCCCACAATTACTCATCTCTGAATTCCATCTTTACTTTTTCTTTTTTTCTTTCCATGTGTTTCTGAACACTTCCAGGTGATCATAGCTGACAGGATCATTTTAGATGTGGGTTTTCTATTGACACCAAAGGAAGGAGGTGTCTGATCTGGAAGTGTCATACACACTATTGTATATGATATTGTCATCTATCATCTGAAAGTGTCTTTTCACATTAGTACCTTTTAGCTTCATATGTCCTGTTGAACATTCAGACATTTGCCTCTGTGGCCATTCTCTAACTGTATTTTAAGAGCTGAATCATGCAAGGTGCTAGGCATGGCTAATCCTCCCCAGCAGGGATTCAGGTGACTGGGCACATTATTAAGGGGTTCAGCACCCTCTAGGATCTGTTGAGTTTTATTCTCTGTTCCTCTTCATGTGTGAAATCTTCGTTGCTGCACTGTTTAAATTTAAGATCAGATCTTCTACTTTGCTAGATAGCTCTTCCATCTTGATGCAACTGATATTTATCACGCACATTCCTCCTGCCAGTCCTTGGTGCTTTGGGGGCTACATTGTTCATCCAATCTAATATGAATTCAATTCTCAAAGCAAAAATTTCTGCTAGAAGCTGTATCAAATGTTTAACTGAAACAATCTACTATATACTTATTGTTCACTAATTTTTAAGTTGATCAAAAAAAAGTGATCAAAATATCTCTCTGGTAGTGATTACTACACACTTTACCTTATGTTCTCTATTCATCGGGAAATTGGACTTCCTTCACTTCACACTGACAAGAGCCCTTTTAAACCCAGTGCACTGAAGCTTTGTAAATTACACAGATCTCGTAATTAATTTCACTGTTCCTTTTTCACTTCAAAGATTACATCCTTATACCTTTTGTAAAAATTGGAAGTTTTAGACTTAAATTCACATACTGTTTGTTTTTAACTTCTTACCCAGGAACTCAGACCCACAATAGTGGATGGGAAAGTGCACCTGGATGCAAGGGACAATAGTGTTTCCAGTTTACTTTTTTGAGAGAATCTACTTGGGACACAGTGTATTTGTGAGTCTATGCAGGAATTTGTCCACATTTAAGAAAAGCAGACTGATAGGTGGTCATAGCTCTGGGTAGAGTCTTGGGAGGTTTTGGTTCAAGGCTGACCTTTACTAAAAGCTGTTTGTGTGGTTAAATCTTCTTCCAGCCTTTGCGTGCCTTGTCTTGTTTCTAAATAATTTATACTTGGCCCAGGCTCTTAAAGCAAGATTGTACAATGCAGTGATGGCTCAGTTTAGAGCTCTTTCCCAGAGCAGCAGTGGAGGCCCTTGTTCTTGGGACCTATCTCTCTTCTTTTGTGCTATAACAGTTAGGACCTTTGAGAAGCCTTTGCCATCTTTCTTCTGCCATACTCCCAGAGTGTGGCATCGCTGGAGAACAACAGACATGTTGTGAGCGATCCAGACCAAGGGGCCTCACTGTAACAACAGGCTGCAGCTGTGTTCAAGGACATAAACAAGGCCGAGACGGCCTGAGAAACTACATTCCTTCCCAAGAGATAAAGATGTTGGAATGTCGAAAACAGGGGGTCTACCTAGTGGGAGAGCAGCGCGTGGACACCACACCGGGACCAATCATAGAGGGCAGAAGGGCGCGTGAACAAGTAGCTTTAGCCTATTAGCAATAAGATAGCGGCGCGTGAAGCTTGTGATAGAGTATAAACTGCTGTGTAGCCTTTAATAAAGTGGCATCAACTTGATCACATTGGTCGTCTAAGTTGTGTCCGAGACTTCCGCGCCAGCAAGTGGCGCCCAAACAGGGATGTGAAGGAGCCTTATTGAAACTATGTGGGACTTGAATACTGAGGAATCGGGACCCTCCCGTCGGTGCCCTCCCGAGCAAGAGAAGACGGCCCAGAGGGGGCAGAAGCAGCCGTAGCAGGCGCTGCCCCGGCGCCTGGGAAGACGCGCGCGCAATCGTCGGGAATCTCGCCCTGATCAGGTGAGCGGCTGGGGAGGAGATGGGGTCCGCGCTGGGTAAAGAAGAAGCGGCAGTGGTTAAGCTCCTCCAACATATACTCTCTGAGAGAGGATTATCTTATGATGAGGGGAACCTGAGGAGGGTGCTGTTGTGGGCTCGGCAGCACGGACTAATCCCCTCAGTGAGCGCAGCCTTTGAAGCAGCTACTTGGGCGCAGCACTGTGGGACGACATTAGCTCAGGCTCTAAAGACAGTGGGAAACTCTCCACCGTGTGGAGATTGGTCCTAGACACTCTGACAGAACTGAAAGCAGAACGGCAGACCCCCGCCTCCGCTTTCGCTGCCTGGTCAGCAGAGGCCGAACGCGCTGGCGCTCAGGATTCCGCCACTGCTGGGACGTTCGCGGGATCCCTGTTCCCCAAGGCGGCTCCTAAAAGGAGGGACGGGGACGCTGCACGCGCAGCACCCGTGCGGCAGGGAAGGCAAGAGCAAAAATCAACAGATTTACTCCAGATCGACTCCCCTCCCTCAAGCCCAAAAGATCAATCACTGGAGCGCCCCGCCCGAACCGCCGCTGCCGCCTCGCCGGAGGAAGGCGCCGACCCAGCCCTGCCCCCGTCCTCGCCCCCGACACCCCGGTTGGTGCAGGAACAATCTCGTTATGGTTTTACAAGATCAGCACCTGCAAGAACTAACGAGAAAACTAGAGCAACTTGAGATCCGAATGCAGCAAGCGGCTCAGCCTATTCCTCCGGCACCGCCGCCGCCCCCTCTTCCGATTAACCCCTTTTTTCCCGACACTGGGGGGGGCGGTCAGGGGGAAACGGTGGCGATCGGGCCGCTGCCATCGTCGGCTCAAATGGGAGGGGGGGCACTGGGAGGCGCGGGTGGTAATGGTAATCCGGCACATCGATGGCGGGGAGTTACTCGGGATGCGATAATTGAGGGGCAGTTTAACGAGCTCTGGTGGTTTAGTCCCTGCCGGGGTCTGAGACCACGCGGCCGCTACCCCTCCCCCACAAAGGGAGTGAAATACAAAGCTCCAAGACTGAAATAAGGAAAGGTTTAATACAACAGTGCAATAGCAACACAACAAACAACAATAACAGTAATAGTGATAGCAATGAACAGAGCAAAATAGCTACCAAATACAGCAGTTTGAAGCACGATGTACAAAACCACGAGGGCACCGCGCTCCCGCGCCAGGAAAAATGTGACCTGCCAGGATGTGACGTCGGCATGGTATCTGAATAACCCGGCTAGAGCTCCCCCCCACTGCTGGGGAAACTTAACCCTATCCTGGTTAAACCAGGACACGAGCTGGGACCAATGGCGTTCCCAGAAACAGTAACCCCACAAGGCAAGGAGTGGGAATCCTTATATTGGAAAATGATGGGGATGTGCTGGGTTACTGAATTAGTATATGGTGAATATGAGTTAAAATCACCATGTACTGGTTCAGTAATTCAACTTCCCAACAATTGCAATTTTTCCAACGTTGGCAAGTGGCCTGCGAGGCTGCGGCAGCCACACCCCGTCAGCAAGGAGACCCTCTATATGGGGTGCAAGCTCAGATGCTGATGGGCGCAGGCCCTTTTGCTAGCCCTGACTGCCAAGTTAGATTTCAACCAGAAGTGTTACAGTTAACCCAAGAATTGGCCTTAAAAACGATTTTAGCCGTACATGATGAAAAAGCAGCACCAGCATTTACAGGAGTAAGACAGGGGCCCATGGAGCCCTGTCCAAAATTCATTGCTAGACTACATGCCGCTATTGATGTTAATCCTGAGGCTTGGGGGGCTTGGGACTTTCTTAGTTTTCTCGTTACCATTACTTATGATAGTGCTGATGGGTGGGCTGAGAAAGACTTCACTCTCTTACCCGCCTGCGGCCGAGCCCGGCACCGCGCTCTCGCCCCCCCCCCAACGCCAGAAGCGGCAGTTTTTACAGAAGGTGCTGACGCTGGAATGCAGCGCCCCTTGTCTGCCGAGACCACATAATCAATAAGCAATGGCTTTATATATTCTTAACAGTGTTTTGATGTTTGCAGCGTTTATCATTTTATGTTGTGTGAGCAATAAGTGTAAGAGGCCTCTTTGTGTGATTGTTCTGCGGGTGTGAGACGCAGCCCAGCGGCAGCTGCGGAGTGCGGAGTTCTCTGACAGAGCGTCCTAGTGCCCGCTGGGTCATCGGTGCTGCCTGTTTGTTCGGGCTCAGTGTTTGAAGTGTCACAGGTGAAATATCTCCTCTAGCAGGAGGCAGTAATTCTGTGTTAATTGTTGTCTTGAATTTAGGTGCGTACTCTGTGGGGAGAGTGCACCCTTGTACCATCTATCTGAGAAGGGTATTGTCATAAAAATCATCTACAACCTTACAGGGGTTGTTCGTTTTACCAGAGGTCAAACTTACTCAGCTTCTTTATTTTACTACAGCTGGGGTGACTCAGGATTTGGATCAGCACGTACTCCTCAAACATTTTGAGCTCAGACAGGGAGACAAAGTCGACCTCTGATAAAATGTACCCTCACTAAAGGCGAAGAATCTGTTGAACTGACAGGCATTTTACATACTGGTGCGGATGTGACTGTAATGTCTGCGACCAGGTTGGCCGTTAGCTCGGGTAACTCGAGTGCTTTATGGGGTTGGTGGTCATGCTGTAATGTTTCAAAGCAAATAACTCATTCATGTAAGGGGCCCAGAAAACCGGGTAGCAAATATTCGTCCATTTATATTGGAAACCCCTATTGCATCATGGGGTCGTGACTGTATGGCTCAATGGGGAACTCAAATTGGATCAAATTTGTCTTAATCGCCACTGCAGCACAACCCACCCCTAAACCCACCCTGAAACTAACCTGGAAAACAGAATCACCTGTGTGGGTGGGTCAGTGGCCCTTGCCAATGGAACAGTTGTGCCACCTTAAGGATTTAATTCAGGAACAATTAAGTGCAGGACATCTCGTACCTACCACCAGTCCTTGGAACTCCCTGGTGTTCATTATTTTAAAGAAAAGTGGTAAATGGTGACTTTTACATGATCTCCAACACATTGATTCCCCTAACCTGCATCTTGTAATAATTGATCTGAAAGATTGACTTTTTCTCCATTCCCTTGCATCTGGATGATGCATCTAAATTTCCCTTTTTTGTTCCCAGTATTAATGTTAGTGAACCTGCAAGACGGTACCACTGGGTTGTTTTACCATAAGGCATAAAGAATACTCCCACAATGCAGGTCCCCCAGGCTGTTATCTATCATTATATGGATGACATCCTTATAGCAGCAGAAACACAGGAGATCATGGAAAAGGCTCTTGCTTTACCCAAAGACTCAGTATCTCAAATGGGGTGACAAATAGCACCTGAAAAGGTACAGCGATCATCACCGTGGCAGTACCTGGGGTGGAGAATTTGTGAACAGACCATTGTCCCACAACAGGTTAAACTTAAAACTGATGTTAAGACTTTAAATGATTGACAGAAACTGTTGGGAGCCATAAATTAGATACGGCCATTGTTGGGCCTAACTAATGATGATCTGCATAGCTTGTTTGATATTTTGCGAGGAGATCCCCCACTGACATCACCCAGAGTAGTTACAGAGAAAGCAAAACAAGATCTCCACCTTGTAGCTAACGCCATCTCAGAAACACAGCAAGCACGGCTTTCACATGCATTTTTTTTTTTTCCATCAAAATGCCAGGGCAATACAAAACCAGTTTTCTTTATCAAGGCGTCAGGCTAAAGACATCATTGCGACTTGCCCTGAATGCCAGAAGGACTCTCTCTCTTCAACAGCTAGTGGTGTCAACCCTCGGGGACTCACCTCCTCAGAATTATGGCAATCTGACGTCACTCGCTTTGCTGCATTTGGAACGTTAAAATAGGTGCCACCAATATTGCATCACTTCTCATCACAGATACCAGATCAACAAGAAGTCCAGGGCAAGGCTCAAGTGTTAGCAAAAACCTAGAGAGTGCTACTTTGGAAGTACCATATCCTTTAATAACCTGGGGAAGAGGTTATGCTTGTGTCTCCACAGGTCACAGTCCACAGTGGCTACCAGCAAGGTGTGTGCGACCATACCTGAGGTGTGAGAGGCAGCTTTTGGTGGACACTCAGGAGCCAGCTGTGGGTGCTGTGGGTGCCCCTGTGCCGACAGTTTGCGGTCTCTTCGACTGATCATTTAAGCAGAATGGATGGGTAATGCTTGCTACTGCAATAGGACAAAATACACTATCTCGGTCCTTAATCACACTACAGTTGCCAACTCTTTTAAGAGAAAATGCTAACAGTAATTGCAACTCCTTGATGAAATATATAGGCTTACTAGTCACTAGTGAAATATGATGTAGCTTAGACAAAATGTAGTTATTAATAAGGATGAAATGCTATAAGAATGCGTGTATTCAACTTTCTTTCTTTAGCCATATCAAGAATTAGGAACTCAAGTGTTTAACCTTATTAGAAACTCCCTTGGTTTTCCCCCTTGAGTGGTGGCCAGGCTCTGGGTGGAACCCAACAGGAGGATGAGATCAGATGTTTCCGCTCAAAGAAAATTGCCAGTTATTTTGGCCTGTTGATTTGGAGGCTGGACCTGCTTGCAGCGATGTTGGATGCCTCACCTACGGATGGACGCATCGCGTAGGATTTCCGGTTTGCGAGGAAGGGCACTCTAAATTCTCGCTGCATCCAGGGTTCCCCAGCAATTGTGGATCTGAATGTTAGTACCCCATTAAGTAAGTGTGCTATTCTGTATTTTCCTTACTGGTTATTTTTGTAGTATTTAGTCATATCCCCTAATTATGGGAACTGAAATTAGCCTCCTCTTTTTAACTAGTAACTGTAACTGCTCTATTGTTTCTAGCATTCTGTGAAACTATTTTAAGTATGCTGTGTGTTTTGAAGTTTGCCTAACCCTTAATTGATAAAGTCTTGAAATAAGTCTTGCAGGTGCAGCTGCAAAACAAAGAAAGGGGAGATGTGGGAGGCATTGGCCTGTCAGCCTTACACAGCCTCTAAGCAATAGCTAGGGTTGATGAAGAACAGGCCTTGGAAGATAGATAAGAAACTGCTGAGTTGTGCCAGGGGGGCAGGGAAAAACAGCGGACAGCTGCAACACTGAACTGTGAAAAAGCACTAAGCTGTGAGAAGTTACCATCGCGGTAGGGCGGAATGTGCCAGGGAATATGGGAAATTAGTTCAATTGACCCATGAAACTGATAATGGACCAGCCTATACCTCTCAAAAATTTGCTCTCTTTTGTCAACTCTGGGGTATACGTCACATCACAGCTATACCACATTCCCCCACGGGGCAAGCCATAGTGGAGAGAGCGCATCAAAACTTTAAAGGCGCTTTTGCAAAAACAAAAAGGGGGAGAGGTCTTGGCTGCTGCAGAACCACTGGCAAAAGCGGTGTATGTGTTAAATTACTTACGGCTCACAGGTGATAGGGAGGAACCACCAGTAGTAATACATAGTTTGGGTCTGAAATCTGGTATAAGCCGGTGTGGAGATGGTGCTTTTGCTCAGTACAAAGATGTTGCTACAGGAGAGTGGAAAGGACCTGTGGAACTAACAATGACGGGTCGAGGCTATGCCTGCGTTATTACCGATACCGGCACTAGATGGGTTCCGAGTCGATGGGTGCGACCCTGGAAAAGGAAGTTAAGAAAGATGAAACAGAAACCAAATGAGATATTAACTTGGAGCAAGGGTTATGTTTGTGTTTTCACAGATCCCGGCTCTCGCTGGGTTCCTGCTCGGTGTGTTCGGCCTGTATTGGAACCTGCCTCAGGGTGAAGGATGGGTGGTCTCACAGCCAAATACCACCGCAAGCCCTGAAAATCCGTTCTCTACATGCTTGGTAGAAATACCTGTGGATACATGGCCGAACCCACTGCAGTTTTGGCTTAGCAAACAAACTAATGCTACTTCTTTGGCTTTAAGTGGTCTTTTAACTGATGCTGATAGTGTCAGACATGATACGTTACAAAATAGAGCTGCGATTGACTTTTGCTTCTAGCGCAAGGACATGGCTGTGCTGAATTTGGAGGAATGTGTTGTATGAATCTATCCGATCATTCAGAATCTATTTTTAAAAGCATTCAGCAATTGAAGGATGGAGTCAAACGCTTAACAGAAGATGATGGCTTGGACTGGCTGACAAGGATGTTTAAAGGTTGGGGATTATCTGGTGGGTTGAAAATGTTAATCAAAACTGTCGGAGTAGTCCTTTTGAGTGTAGTGACTGTGCTCTTAACGTTGCCTTGCCTTATAGGCCTTCTGCAAAGGGCCCTGCAGAGGACTGTCGGTGCAATGTTTTTAGCACAGGACCACAGGGGGGTCTGGATCGCTCAAAAACAAAAAGGGGGATTTGTGGCATCGCTGGAGAACAACGGACATGTTGTGAGCGATCCAGACCAAGGGGCCTCACTGTAACAGCAAGCTGCAGCTGTGTTCAAGGTCATAAACAAGGCCGAGACGGCCTGAGAAACTACATTCCTTCCCAAGAGATAAAGATGTTGGAATGTCGAAAACAGGATGCCTACCTAGTGGGAGAGCAGCGTGTGGACACCACACCGGGACCAATCATAGAGGGCAGAAGGGCGCGTGAACAAGTAACTTTAGCCTATTAGCAATAAGATAGCGGCGCGTGAAGCTTGTGATAGAGTATAAACTGCTGTGTAGCCTTTAATAAAGGGGCATCAACTTGATCACATTGGTCGTATAAGTTGTGTCCAAGACTTCCGTGTTGGCAATTTTGCACTGTATGTTACTTTGTGAATGAGAAGGCAAGCCTCTTTCTTCTGGTTTTAGTCAGCATTCAAGATCCACGTAGATCTTTGCAAGGTCAGAGATAGCCTGGAAAGGTAGCACGTCAGTGGTTAGCCAGTGAGCATTACGTGACAGGATGCTGTGAAATGCACATCCAGGGGTGTTGCTATTCCAAACTGGTCATTTAAGATCTCGTAACATTCCTTCCTTCAAGTGCAAAAAGGAATGGACAGTGGCTTCATCTCAGTGTGTTGCTCTAATGCTGCCTCCAGCAGTTAAAAATAAAGCCTATGCCAAGAGGAATATTCAAGATCAGGGAAAGAGTACCATTGCCATTAACAAGGCTGTTGTGAGGCCTCAGCATGAAGAGGGGGTACCATTCCCCACACCTGTGTTCCAAGAGTTGGAATACAAAACCTAGAGCCAGAGAGATATTACCAAGTTCATGTTTTATGCAAGAGCTAAGAGCTTGCTCTGTCTGTCTGTCAAAATGGAAAAAAGCTCAGCATAAATAGGATTGCTAGCTACCTCCCCACAGCAAATATCAAGGAGAAAATAAGAAGCATTTAAAATAAAGGACAATGTTGCACAAGGACAAATAAGTATAAATTGACCGTGAATAAATTTGATTTGGGAATTAGAAAAAGGTTTCTAACCATCAGAGGAGTGATGCTCTGGAACTGCTTTCCAACAAGGATAGTGAGAGCAAACGACCTAATTAGTTTAAAGATGAGGCTTGATAAACTTACAAAATATATTATCACAGTGCAATTGTCTACAATAGTAGGGAACAGATCCTGATGAGCCAGGATTTCCTCCCAGTCCTGTGTTCCAGGCCACGTCCTGTCAACCTAAATTCTCAGCTGAAGTGCAGTTATTTACCAGGCATCACAGAGACTACCCTACTCTAAAACAAGACAGGCTTCTGTTTTCCAAAAAGCACAGATTTCAAGTTACATTGAAAGGGAACATTTCCTACTAGGATGAAAATGCAAGAAAAAAAGAGGGGGGAGAAGCCCCTAAAAAGCTTTATAGAAGATGCGAAATGAGAAACTTAGAAATTTATTACTGAAATTAAAATGGGGGAAGAAGGGAAAGATTATTTCTATTGGAAACTTTAGCAAAGTACTCCATTATTTTGAGAAATACTCATATAAGCAGAAAACCATTTTGATATTTAATAAAAATCAGTCCATATATTTGTAATTTTTGTTGCAAGAGATAGCATATCTAGATAAGCATATTAGTCATGCAAACCATATTTTCTGATCAACTCTACAAATTGAGAGCAGCACTCTTGGCTGCATAGCAGTAGTAGGTGAATCACAGAACTGTCAATTCACACCAATTACTATGAAATGAAGCTTGGGAGGTCAGCTCATCCAACCAGCTAGCAAAAAGCACGGCATATGTAAACCATTGAAGTGCTAAGGCTTGGACAACAGGCCCAAGCCAGAGTTGACCTATAGATGAATCCTGTACATTTTATAACTGATAACCATTGTGCTAGTAGGTATTGTACTAAGTTATAACAACCCACTTATGCTGATGTAAAAAGTGCTAAAGCATTGAAATACTGCAGCCTGAACAACAGGCCCCAAGCCGAAGCTGCTAACTTAGTATGTAAGCATTAACAAAGTAGGTAAGCTCACTAGTGAAAGATACAGCTTAGAATATAGTCAGTAGTGAGGACGAAATGCTGAGAGAATGTATCCAACTTCCCTTGTTTAGCCTTCTTCAAGGCTGAGAACCCAAGTATTTGGCCTTGTTAGAAACTCCCTTGGTTTCCCCCACCCCGAGCCCTGGCCAGGCTTTGGGTGGAATCCAACAGGAGAATGAAATCAGAAACTTTCCGCTCAAAACAAAGGTGCCAGCTATTCTGGCTTGTCGATCTCTGGTATATAAGGCTGGGCCCGCTCGCAGCGACTTTGGAAGCCTCACCTATGGGTGGACGCACCGCGTAGGATTTCCCACTTGCCGGGACAGGCTCTCCAAATCCTCGCTGTAACCGGGGGCTGCCCAGCGACTGCGAGTCTGGATGATGATAGTGGTGCAAGTGGTGATGGATCTCTCTTAATCACTATTCTCTCTCTCTCATGTAGTAATGATTTGATGCATTACCCTGTATTTTCCTCTTTGTTGCTTTAAGTGCACTGTTCTGCTTCTTCTTACTGCATGTTCTCTGTATTACGCTGTTACATTACTTGGTTATCACCAGTAAAATACGCCTACTCTTTTCACTCTGGTGTCTGAGTTTAATTGGTATCCTTAATCAGCAAAACAACCATTTAACATTTTTTGTCCAATCCATTCCTAAAAACCTTTAGAAATGGAAAAACACCCACTATATTTTGGAATCATAATGCAATATACATTGCCTCAGTCTGAATCCTATTGAGCATTAAGGTGGCAGGTGGAGGAGATTTAGAATATAACCATTCCTCCTTTTTCAATAAAAAATGTTATGCTGTACTTCTGCCAAGTTAAAGCTGTCCCAGGATTACCCCAACAGTAGTCTTGATATTAGCCATTTTTTTTTCCTTAAGATAACCAATAAGGTTCCCAGGAAAGATCAGTCTTGATATGTAAAGCAGTCTCACACTGCAAGAGAAATTATTTTCTGATAAGAATATAGAACTAGTACCTCTGGACTCTTGAGAGATCTTAAGGGTGTCTTAGATTCACAGGGGGTTTTTGCCTGACCACTCCAACACCTAAATGTTTCCTGAATTAGATGACTGCAATCGTTGCTATTAAAGCCATAGGGACAGACCTCCCCATTTCTATCATTACCAGAAGGAAACCAGGATGCACAGACACGGTCTGGGGCATCAGTTCTCATCTCAGCCTTCACCTAACATAACCGTCCTCTATCAGAAATGCAATAGCTGATGAGTACGGTGTATTAAACTTCCTAAACCATAGGGTTTTCTAGCCATGTTGCAAATCTATTGCAATTTTGATTCCTCTTCTGCACCAGTGCTACAGAAAAGGGAGAAATTGCTATCCCCATTTCACAGATGTTGAAAGAATGTTTAAAATGAGCAGAAAATCTCTGACTACCTTTCCCATCTATGCATACAGAGTACTTGGTAGGTCAGGGCTGTTTATCCTAGATACCAAGTTAAAAACAGTATTTTGCCTCTTTCAGCTTTTCCCAACTTGTCCATAGTGCATTTTACCTTCTCTCAACTTAGTCCATAAAGAGATTTGGGATATTTTCTGGAATGGAAGATGTTCTGCAGCTAGAAGCTGTTATAGCAACCAGCCTGCCTATTGCTCTCCTGGGCACCTGCATTATGCAGAGCTTGGTGTTCTCACTCTTTGCTTCAGGATTTGGTGTGACACTTCTGAAACACAGCAGACTAGAGATAGGCTATTTAAGAGATAAAAATCCTTAAGAGTATCTTCAAGAACTTAATTTTTCCAAAGTTGTTAGGAAGAGGAGTTTTGAGACCAAAAGAAATACAGATGTGTTGGAGAGAAGCGCAGACAGTAGGAAGGATGTAAAGTAGCCAGAATGATTTAGTGGCAGACATTAATGTCTTCCCACCTTGTCTCCCCTGCTTTGATTTTACACATTAAGAAAGAGGAATGGGTTCATCTGTAAAACCTGTCCTCCAGCTCACTTTCAGGATGCATAACCAGCCCTCATTCAGCAGATCAACCAAGTGTCTCTGATTTTGACCTGTTGTGGTGGTTTAGCCCCTGCCGGGGTCTGAGACCACGCGGCCGCTGCCCCTCCCTCACAAAGGGAGTGAAATACAAACCCCGGGGCTGAGATAAGGACAGATTTAATACAACAGTGCAACTGCAACACAACAAACAACAACAGTAACAATAACAATAACAGTAATAACAATGAACAGAGCAAGGTATATACCGATACAGCAGTGAGAGAACCGGCTGCGCCAACCACGCGATCACCGATTCTTCTTGCGCTCTGGCGCCCGGACGTGAAGTCAGCATGGTATATGAATAACCTGGCTAGAGCTTCCCCCCACTGCTGGGGAAACTTAACCCTATCCTGGCTAAACCAGGATACCTGTGGAACAGAGCTGATATTTCCAAATACCTAAATTGTTCTTTAACATTTAAACCCCTTCATGAAGGGCAAACAGGTCCTTCCTTCCCTCCCACTGCAATGTCAAAGTCTTAGCTCCCTCTTACTTCTGCTACATAATACTCCCGAGATTTACTTTAAAGATGAGCCTGTTCTAGAATCACACCCACCCACCCCCCCAATCTCCCCATTCTTGCAGGAACAGAATAACATATTCTGAAGCACACTTACAAAGATGCTTAAATATATGTGTAATTGCTCATCATTCTGTATCTTTAAGAGATGAAGAATGAATGTGTAAGGGAAAGAATGTTGTTTTTACATAATAAGCCTGATGGGGAGGGCAGGAGCGATTTCACCAAAGCAATCAACAAGAGCGATTCACAACCATTGAAATCCCTGGCCTAGGGCTAGAAGGCAAGTGGTCTTTTTGTCAACTGTGATGACCCAGTACTTGGAACTGGCTTTAGATGGATGCAGATACCGAAAGACTTGGGGCGAACTTTTCCATCTTAGTAGGCTTGCGTGATGAGCTCATGCATATTAACTTCTCCGCCCTGGAGAAAGCCAAGGTTCATTTCCATGAACATGCGATGTATGAACACATACATGAAGGGGCGTATCGGTAGGCGGTTCGGGAAGTCTGTACACCCTGTAGTACTCAGCCAATGAGGAATCAGGGGAGGGAACTGGCGGTTGGGAGAAAGGGATATAAACCATTGCATGATGGCTGGTAGGCGCGTCCACCTGATGGGGGCGCCCGGTCTTGCAAGAACGTAATAAAGAGTGCTTCACACCGCATCCTGTCTGAGCTATGGATAATTGGCAACTGAGCGTTTCTCACAATTTGGGGGCTCATCCGGGAGCGAAGTCGTCGCCTGGGAGTCTCCGCCGTTGAGGGCGAGGAGGCGCGCCCTGTTGATTTCAACGGTCTCGCGAATCATCGACGGTGACTCCACGGGGACCGACTGAGATCCTGAGACTGATAATATAGACAGGCCTTGTGAACCACTGGGGGCAAAAGGATAAAAAAAAAGAAGAGGAACTTTGGAAAGCGCTGTTAGACCAGGCAACTCTGTGCACGGACCAAGGTAAGAAAATTGGACTGTTAAGTACTGCCTTGGTGGTCTGGGAGATTCTGGTGGGTGGGAGCGAGTGAGCCGTACGTCAGTACGGGCTGAGGGCGGAGTCCACAGTGGCGGCTCTGCTGTGCCGCGAGGAAAACGACCAGAAGTCTCGGGAAAAAAAAAAAAAAAAGGGGAACAAAAAGACTAAGCTTAGCGGGAATTCAGGGAAGGTCCCTGAAAACATTCCCCCGTACAGTCCATTGGGGAGAATGTTGTTACGATGAAGGAACGTTCCAAATACAAGGGGAAGGACAAAAAGAAAATGACACATTATTGTGTTTTTGTGTGGACAAAGGAGCCCATTCTGGGACGTAAGGCTTTTTGGCCAAAATATGGGTCAACTGAGAACTGGTTATGTCAAGAGTTCAAAGACCCCTTTTTCACAAGAGGAGTCTGACTACACCTCCTGTTGGGTCCAACAAAGGACTGAACACCTTTTTACCTTAAAGATGGAACAGGAGGAACGGGAAGAAACTGGGGATGAAAAGCCTCCAGAAGCTATCGTTGTGGGAGGCTGGGGCATTTTGAGAGAAAATGCCCAGAGTTAAAGTAATTCCAATCATGAACTTTGAAGACAGAATAGAGCAGTCAGGGGTTCTTTAGCTATAAATCCCACCAAGAGCCCTTGATAAATTGGAGGGTGGGACCCCGGGAGTGATACCGGGGCAAGCAAGACTTCTTTAATTATATTCCCTTGGGGTTGGAGCTATCGGACCAATGGGCGTCGGTGGCCGGCATAAAAGGGGAAGGGTTTACGGTTTCTGTATTTAAAAAAAAAAAAAGGGACAATTGTGGGACAACTGTTATATCTCCCAAAGGCAGGCAGTAATCTGCTGGGCCGGGATTTGGTGATACGACTAGGATTACAAATCCACACTTATAAGGAATGTGTATGACTATTACTATGAATACTCTGACAGAGAAAGATGAGGTAGATATAAACCCCATCGTGTGAGTCAAAGAGGGTAATAGGGGAGGACTAAAAGCCCCCCCTTAAAAAAAAAAAAATAAAAAAAATTATTTATTTGCCTTTGAATGGGAAGACGCCCAGACAGGGCGCAAACAACAGTTGAGGTGAACTGTTCTACCTCAAGGATTTACAGAATTCCCTAATTTGGGCAGATATTGGAACAAACTGTGAACAATTTAAGCCACCTGAAGGGGACATGTTACTACAGTATGTGGATGACATTTTACTCTCAGGGGAGGGGCAGTCTGAGGTGAAAATAGCCACTGATGGACTCCTTAATTTTCTGGGAAAACAAGGGTTAAGGGTCTCAAAGGCCAAACTCCAATATATAGAAAATGAAGTTAAGTATTTGGGCCATTTAATTACAGAAGGGAGACGAAAAATAAATCCCGAAGGGATTCAAGGGATAATTAATCTACCGCTCCCTGGAACTAAGACAGAATTAAGAAAGTTTTGGGTATTGACTGGGTATTGTCGCCTATGGATTGAGGCCTATGCACAGAAAACAAAGGGGTTGTATCTTAAACTCCTGCATGAGGAACCAAAACCTAGCGCTCCTTCCCCTCCACCAGCAGCCGAACCCGTAATCGAGAAAAGCAGAAACAATTAGAAAATAGTGGGGCAGAGGTTTGGGGAGGCGTTGGCGGCGGGCGGCCCTAGGACCGCGGCACGACCCCACACCAGGACGCGGCCCCCCCGCGGTGCCGCAGGGAGGGGGCCCGGCCGCGGCTGCGCCCCCGCGGGGGCTGCGCCGAGCGCTGCGGTCTGAGCGCGCTGCTGGAGGAGCCCGGCCGGGGAATAAAGCGGCCAGCGAGAAAAGGGAAAAAAAAAAAAAAAAAAAATTACAAATGTATTCGGGAGTAGACCCTGCATGCATCCCCGGTGGGGGAGGCTTTATTAAAAACTCAATTCGTGACCAAATTATGGGGAGATATTAGAAAGAAGTTAGAAAAATTCGATGATTGGCAAGAGCGGGGTCTACAGGAATTGTTAAGAGAAGCGCAGGAGGTGCATGTTAGAAGAGATGAGAATAAGTTTCAGAAACTAAAAGGAACACTGGCTGAGCCTCCAGTGTTAAGTTTGTTGGATGTTAAAAAGCCTTTTCAATTATTTATAACTACCTCAGACCAAACTGCTTATGGGGTTCTGCCCCAAGATTAGGCTGGAAGTAAGAGACCAATTGGATACTTTTCAAAATTATTAGATCCCTTAAGCAGGGGCTGGCCAACATACTTACAGTCTTTAGTGGCAGCAGCCTTACTGATTGAAGAGGCAGGAAAGGTGACTTTTGGAGCGATTATCACAGTGTTTTCCCCTCATGATGTGCGTGGGGTACTGCAGCAAAAGGCTGAGAAATGGCTCACTGATAGTCGGCTATTGAAATATGAAATATCTTAATGGAAGCACCAGAATTAGAATTGAGAGTAACCGGTGCTCAAAATCCTACTCAATTTTTATATGGAGATCCTAGGGGTGAATTAAGTCACAATTGCATTGAAGTAATAGAATTACAAACAAAGAGAAGACCTGATCTAGAACAAACTGAATTGAATTCAAAGGTTGTTTATATGTAATGGAACAAGAAGTAGATTATGGGAAAAAGTTATATAACCCTCAGGCGTTAACCGAAATTCAAAAATTGGGGACCACTGTGGTGAATGGGAAGTGGATCCTTCTAGACAATAGGGATACAAGGAGAATTGCAGAGGACTCTGCAAACCAGACCAGAATTGAAACGAAACTTTTGGGTGATGGGTACAGTGTAAAAGAGATTAATGAAAACCAGTTAAGTATTCGAGCCACAAACAATAAGAAGGATCTTGATAGCTGTTCAGTGCGTACCATTAATGGCACATCATGGATAAAAAGCAGGCACTCTCATCTTTTACCTGGTGACACAAATGTTAATGAATATGACCCTAAAATCAATATGTTTGAGAAAACGTATGTCATGTATTTCTACCAGCAAAACAATTTCTGCAATGAATGAAAGGATCCAAATAGATTTCACAGAACTACCGAAAGTTAGGAGATGCAAATATTTACTGGTAATAGTAGATCAATTAACTCACTGGGTAGAAGCTTTTCCTACCACCAGAGCGACTGCCCAGTCAGTAGCTAAAATATTATTGGAACAAATTATACCACGATTTGGAATTGTAAAAGTATTTGATTCGGATCAGGGTACTCATTTTACATCAAAAATTATAAAGTTAAATACAGAAGCTCTGGGCATCACTTGGGAATATCACACTCCATGGCATCCACAAAGTTATAGACAGGTAGAGTGAATGAATCAAACCTTGAAACAACAGTTACCTAAATTAATGATAGAAACCAAATTCTCATGGATTAAATGCTCACCCTTAGCCTTACTTCATATTAGGACTATGCCAAATTCAGAGACAGGCCTCTCACCTTTTGAGATGTTATATGGGATGCCATATTCCCTAGGTATGCCTTTAGGGCATCCATTAATAGAAGACATGAGGATTCAACAATATATTAAAACTATTGAGAAAAACCTAAAAGAATTAAGAATAAAAAGAATGTTAGCCCAGACAACTCCTTTAGGATTTGCAGTACACAAAATACAACCTGGAGATAAAGTAATAATCAAAACTTGGAAGGAGGAAAGCTTATCTCCTAGATGGGAAGGACCATTCCTGGTATTATTGACTACGGAGACAGCTGTAAGAACTGCTGAAAGAGGATGGACTCAGATTTCCAGGGTAAAAGGACCAGTTACAGGTGAACCCAATTAGAAGATCGAGTCAGCACCTGGAGATCTGAAGCTTCGAATATGATGGAGCTAAAATAAGACTGGACTTATTAAAACAGACCAAGTGACACCAATAGCAGTGAGGTCCTGAATCGTCTACATGAACCCTGTGTGTATGTACATATGTTAAACAGTTGTAATATCTATGATTTTTGGTTTTAGACTGTTTTGCATAAAAACATAAATCAGTTGAACAAAGGAATTAGGAAAAAAAAAAAAGTAAAAGGGAGTGAGGGAAAAGCTGAGGATAAGTCCAAGTGAGGGCAAGACCGGATTGGCCTCCATTTTTGCTGTTAAGAAGACACGAACCCGACCGTTGGCAGCAACCCAATGGGTCCAGGGGTAAACAGAAAAATGTGCCATACCGGACCTCACTATGGTAGCTGGCTTTTTCTCCTCACTGTGTATGTTAGCCTCATAATAGCTAAAAGGAGTCAAAATGCTACCAACTCATATGACCCCTTTGAAAATAATGAGCTTGTTTTATTAACAAAGACTATAAGTAAAACCTTCAATTTAAGTCACTGCTGGGTTTGTGGGGGACCTTTGGGATTATCAAGCTGGCCGTGGGTCTCTATACCGCCTCCCCATCACAGATAGCAAACGTGGAATGGCTGGAATGGCAATCTATGGTCCTGGTTACCTGGAACACCGTGGGTAAAACAGCTCTTATTTTATCTGTTGTGTACATTTGCTACCCTAATGTTTATACCATGTATGATTCCATGTTTTATTAAATTGATTCATTTAGTCATTCAAGGGATAAACGCAAACACGAATCAATTTAATAAAATGCGAGGGATTGTGAAGAATGTGGTGATTCGTGTTAAAAATATAGTGACTTTAATGTGAGGAGCAGGTATGCTGCTGGTATTTTGCCATGTACGTAAGTTAAAGGAGATTTACTGTGGTTTTGTTTTTAAAATGGTTCGGAGTTCTTTTTCTGTAAACACAGACTCCTATGGACTGCTATTGCGCAATGGAAAAGTACTGGAGGGACCCCTGTCAGAAGCCCCCAGCAACACCAGAAAGCCCAGGAAAGTTCGAGAGACTCTACTGCGCATGTGCGGACTGGGGAAGAACAAGGATGTCAAGATACCACCTACTTTCTCCACTGTCTCCGTAGGATGCTACGTAATCCCTTGGGTCTGAGGATTGGTCCAGTGAAACCGCCTTGTCAAACAGATGCCTCCGGAACCACCCCCCCCAACTTGGCAAGATGCTGTTACTAGAGGAAGAGGGAGATGAAGATGCAAGAGATGACTTGTCATCAGAGAAAAGATGTAAAATCATGTTGTCAACACTCGAAAAATGTTAATAGAACAATACTCTGAGAATATGCGAAAAGCAACAAGAGTATAAATAAAAACAGGGGGGAATTGTAAGGGAAAGAATGTTGTTTTCGCATAATAAGCCTGATGGGAAGGGCAGGAGCGATTCACCAAAGCAATCAACGAGAGCAATTCACAACCATTGAAATCCCTGGCCTAGGGCTAGAAGGCAAGTGGTCTTTTTGTCAACTGTGATGACCCAGTACTTGGAACTGGCTTTAGATGGATGCAGATACCGAAAGACTTGGGGAACCTGAATTTCGAACTTTTCCATCTTAGTAGGCTTGCGTGATGAGCTCATGCATATTAACTTCTCCGCCCTGGAGAAAGCCAAGGTTCATTTCCATGAACATGCGATGTATGAACACATACATGAAGGGGCGTATCGGTAGGCGGTTCGGGAAGTCTGTACACCCTGTAGTACTCAGCCAATGAGGAATCAGGGGAGGGAACTGGCGGTTGGGAGAAAGGGATATAAACCATTGCACGATGGCTGGTAGGCGCGTCCACCTGATGGGGGCGCCCGGTCTTGCAAGAACGTAATAAAGAGTGCTTCACACCGCATCCTGTCTGAGCTATGGATAATTGGCAACTGAGCGTTTCTCACACCCAGTTCTTTATGAACCCCAATTCAGAACCCACCTCCCAGTAATGAGATTTTTTCAAAGGTCTTGCTGCATAAGGTCAGACAGGAGGAAGATGGGATGTGATCACTGGAAGGGAAAGGTCCACTGAGGGAAGAACCACCCCTCAAATTTTAAGCAAAGATCTTTGTGATGCCAATGGCTGTTGGAAAAGAAATGGATGTATTTGATGTAGCTCAGCCTGGGAAGAATAGGCAAACATGCTGCACTTCATAGCTTTATCTCTACCAGAAAGCAAATGTTAGCAAGGGTGCTGCTCTGTGGTAGGCAACAAGAGTATATAAGCAGATGGTGTTTGAGCGTTTAACCACTTGAATCCAAGCATGACTTGGCAATGAATATACTAGAGGCCTTGTTTACCCTAGAGCTTTGGACAGTGCAGCTGCTATTCCAGTTCTGGTAGAAATTTTCAAGTACAGGTATGCTTGATGAGGGGCAGGGATCACTACCCTAGATGGACAAGAGGCACCATCTCACATTCAGCAGTGCACTCTGTCCATAAGCTCTCCAGACACTCTCCATTGCCATTCTGCACACTGAATCCTAACCAGGATAGCTGATAGGTGCATCAGCATCTAAGAAATAAGAAATATTTGGCCCATACAAGCACCGTCAAGCAGTACTTGAGGGACCGACTGTCTTCTCAGCAACCAGGAATGTAGATGTGTTTTAACTGCCCAGCTGTAAACTTCGTCCTACGCACACCCTCCTCACACATTTCTTCTCCACTATCTGCATAAGGCTGAGAAGACAATCTTCAACAGAAGACTGTCTTTTCTTCTGTCCATGATGAAAATAGCCATGGATGTTTGGAGATGCTACTTACACATATCTAAAGATGGGAAGAGAGTGGGATGGTCTACACAGGAATAGAAATTAGGGAAATAATCAGTAACTCCACATTCTCAGGCAAGAACATTAATCTCTGAATGAATTGCCAGTGATTTAGTCTAAGCCTATTTCAACAAACGCCCTCCTTGGGCATAAAGACCAATAGGAACCTGATAGAACTCTAGTTCTCTACTGAAAAGCCCACACCCTGACCTCCAAAATCAGATCCCAAATATCCTCTATTTCTTAAGCAGCCAACCAAATATAAACAAGTACAAAACCAAGTACAAATTGCCTTAACATCACACTGCCTGCAGTGCAATGGCAAGTTGATCCCTTGCCTCCCATTATCCACCCCAATAATTCTTTTATATGGAGTGTGAAATAATTAGAAGCAAAAACAATTTAGGAAACAAGAAGAAACTAATTTTATAAGCTTGTTTGGGGAAAACACAAAGGACAAAAGCAAACCGGGTAGAGATGCTGACAGATACAGTACTGGTATATTAAAGCCCACACGTGTAATAATAATATGCACAATACACAATGAATTTACTACACAGCAGCCTACTGCTGTGGTGCATTGTGGCTCCAAACCACAGAGAAGATCACAGTTTATGAAGCAGGAGAGTTTACTATTGTGTCCCGTCCAATGACTTTATACTGTGTTTAGGGAGAGACCAAGGTTTCGGAGTGCAGCTCTGGGAACACAAAAATCTCCAAGCCTGAAATGCTGCTGACTACATCCTCCAGATCTAGGCAAGTCGTAATTTACTTCCATGCCCACCTCCCCAAAGTGTTAGATCCACGTACCAATAAGTGGCATTACTCTGCAGCAGCACTGCTCAGGCCATTAACTAATGTAGTGGTGAAGTGCTAAGGCTTGGACAATAGGCCCAAGCCAGAGTTGACCTATAGATAAATCCTGTACATTTTATAACTGATAACCATTGTGCTAATAGGTATTATACTAAGTTATAGCAAACCAACTATTCTGATGTAAAAGGTGGAAGTGTTGTAGCCTGAACAACAGGCCCTGAACCGAAACTGTTAACTCAGTATGTAATCCCTAATGAAATATGCATGGAGGATGGAGCTATCTTGAATGTATCTTTCCCTTCCTTTGTCTATGAATAGAATAACAGAGTCATGGAAGCAGGTGTCTGTCCTCGAGGCGTGATGTGAGACCTTGTGCATAATCCGATCAGATAAGCAGAGAAACTCCCTTAGCTTCTTCCTTGAGCCCTGGCCAGGCTCTGGGGGAATCTAATGTGAGATTTAAACCAGATATTTCCGCTTAAAAACAAAGGTGCCAGCTATTCTGGCTTGCTGATTTTTGGGTACATAAGGCTGGACCTGCTCACAGCGACTTTGGAAGCCTCACCTATGGGTGGACACACCACGTAGGATTTCCCACTTGCCGGGACAGGCTCTCCAAATCCTCGCTGTAACCGGGGCTGCCCAGCGACTGCGGATCTGGATGATGGTAATGTATGCAAGTGGTGATGGATCTTTCTTAATCACTATTCTCTCTCTCGTGTAGTAACGATTTGATGCATTACCCTGTATTTTCCTATTTGTTTAAGCACGCTACTCTTTCTTTTCTTACTGCATGTTTTCTGTATTACACTGTTACATTATTTGGTTATCACCAGTAAAATACGCCTGCTCTTTTCGCTCTGGTGTCTGAGTTTAATTGATATCCTTAATCAGCAAAACAGGTGGCTCAACCTTCAGGGATTAAACTCATCTTTCTGCTTCAAAATGCAGGCCTTCTCAACTGAGCTAAAGGATGCTCTCCATCAGCAATACAAGTCAATGGAAAACATTTGTTTGGAGCATGCTGGCAACACAAGAGGTTATCTTAGCTTGCTAAATGGGGAAACCAAGGTATGGTGTTAACTGGAAAGCTCACTGAAGGTCACACAAGAGGCTGAGGTTGTGGGGAGGTGAATCTGTAGCTACTGCATCTATGTCCTACCTTGACAGCTCAAAGATCTTCAAAAACCAGGGAGAAAGTCAGAAGCCTGAGGTCAGATAGTTTGTCCCTGACTGCTAAGCATGAAGCCTGCTTGAGTGGAGCAGTAAACCCTGACCTCTGGCAACATAAATTCTTGACAGGAGATTCATCTGTAGGCCAGACCACATTTTGACTTCAAGACATACATTTCCACTCTCTTTAACATTGTTTTGTACCATGTCTATTTGTGCCCAGAATAAATGGATGCAAGATGTGGATTTGCAGATGAGAACAGGGGTCTAAACTGGTCACAACCATTCTGGAAGCTTCTATGTTCCAGGGTAAACACTCCCCCACGAGGAGGCTCTGTTTAGAGAGGTGAGCTACAACCAAATAAAATTAAAAACACCACAACACACAACCACACAATCCTATAAAACACTGTCGTGGTTTGAGCCCACAGGGCAACTGAGCACCACACAGCCCTTCACTAACCCCTCCCCCCCAGTGCTGGGAAGGAGAAAAAAATTAATCAAAAGGCTCAGAAATCGAGATAAGGACAGAGAGGGGTTGCTCAGCCTTTTAACAGCCACAGGCAAAAGACAGATCTGTTAGGGGAACTAAAAAACCAAGATCACTTTAATTCAAACACTAACAAAACCAACACTTAACAGACAGAATGGGACAGTGAGAAGCCATACCATATCTTAAAAAAAACACCTTCCCCCACCCCTCCCTTCTTCCCAGGCCCAGATGTTGTTCCAAATAACTCTACCTCCTCCCCCAGCGGCACAGGGGCAGGGGATGGGGGGTGCAATCAGTCTGCTGCTTCTTCCTCCAAGGTGGGGGGGAAGCACTCTTCTGCATTCTTCCCCCTGCTCCACGTGGTGTCCCTCTCACAGGAGACAGTCCTCCACAAGCTTTCTTCATTCTGAGTCCTCCCCATGGGTTGCATTCTTCTCGAGATGCTCCGGCATGGGTCAGCTCCACGTGTTGCAGTCCTCCCAGTGCCGAACTACAACAGCGGGGGCTTCTTCTTCCCACAGAGTCCCAGGGGTCCTCCACAGGCCACAGGTGAATCTCTGCTTCTCCAGTGACCTCCATGGGTGGCAGGGAGGGCAGCGTGCCATCTTACCATGGGATACAGGGGGGCTCCCTGCTCTGGAGCACTTCCCTCCCTTCCTCCTCCTTCCTTACGCAGACCTTGGTGTTCGCATAGGTGTCCTTCTCTTAAGTCCTCCTCAAAGTCCCAACACCCTCTCAGGTTTCCCTTCTTAAATACATTATCGCAGAGGTGCGGCCACCATCACTAATTGGCTTGGCCTTGGCCAGAGGTGGGTCCGAGCCAGGGGAGCTTCGAGAAGCTTCTCACAGGGGCCACTGCTGTAGCCCCCTCCCCTGATACCAAAAACCCCACCACACAAACCCAGCACAAACACAGTTTTGGCCTTATGATAAGAGACAGCAAATGTGGTACTTGTCTCACCAAAAAACAAATAAAACTCAACTTAAACAGCTACCCTTTTAGGGGTCTGGTCCTATTCATTTTAAACTCAACGAATGCTAAAATTGTTGGCTCTCTATACAGCCCAGCCTAGATGTGCTTGAAGACTGTTTTCTCCAGCAGCTCAACTTCACTGGCTGAACTTACACTATATCCTCAGCTTTAGCTGTTAAAAAAATGCCCTCTGTTCTTTGAGTCACTGCCTCAAAGAAACTAGCCAAGTACATTTGATCCTCCAGAATTACCTTTCCTGATCATAAGCTTCCTATCTCAACACACTGGTTTAGAAACAATGCACCAACATACTTTGATAGCCTTGTTCAATTTTTCTGAGTGAAAGGTATTCATTCAGGCATGCTACTCAAACTTACCTGAGTTGCCTACCCAAAACTCTTCTACCACTTCAGTGCATTGCTGCTTCTTTCTCCAGCACCCACTGCAGCTGCTGGGCAGCACTGCTGTTTTGTTTACCCACCTACTGCACATCACCCCAGCAGTGGTTGAATGTCAGTGCCAAGGCTAAAGGTTTCCTCTGCGCATATGCACAGTTTTGTAAAGCACTTCAGGATCAAAGGTGCCAGTGAAACGCAAGGGTATTGTAAAAGTCCAGAGTTTCCTCACAGCCAGCTTGTCAACTAATTACAGTTGAACGCTATGCTGAGAAGCTCTGACAGGTATCAAGAGCAAAACCTGATGGCAACATCTGACACTGACAATTCTGTAGCTGGGAGTGCTGCCATTTTTTATGCTTTCAGGTCTGGCTTTGAACTGAACATGAACTTGCATAGATGTACAAGTCAAGTGCACCAATGCAGTGATCCACCACACTTTCCATCATTTTACACTTAATCACATGCCAAGCCTTCATAAATTCCACTTGCTGCTTTCCAGTCTGCCTCTGACGGGAGCACAGTCAACCTCAGTGTCACTCATGCCAGCGGTGCAGAGCACAAGCAACAGCTTGGATGGAGGACTGCTTGGCTGAGCTTTTCCTTCTGAAGGAGTCATAAACTTGCTTCTTTCTGCCTTGCTCTCTCCCTGAAAAGCTGCAGATAATCTGCACCATGGATGGAGTGACAGTGTAGACCTTGACATGTTGTAGTAGGAGTGTACTATAGGGCATCCACCCAGGACAGAGAGGTGGATGAAATATTCTATAGGCATTTAGGAGAAATCTCACGATCGCTTGCCCTTGTTCTTGTGGGAGACTTTAACTTCCCAGACATCTGCTGGAAATACAACACAGCAGAGCGCGGCCAGTCCCGGAGATTCCTGGAATGTGTGGGAGACAACTTCCTGACGCAGCTGGTGAGTGAACCGACCAGAGAAGGTGCCCTGCTGGACCTCCTCTTTGTGAACAGAGAAGAACTGGTGGATGATGTGGCGGTTGGAGGACGACTAGGGCACAGCGATCACGAAATAATAGTGTTCTCTATTCTTAGAGAGGCCAGGAGAGGGCTAAGCAGAACTGACATCCTGGACTTCCAAAGGGCTGACTTTGTCTTGTTTAGGCACCTGCTTGACAGAATCCCTTGGGAGATGGTCCATAAGGGTATAGGGGTCCAGGAAGGCTGGGCACCCTTTAAGAAGAAAGTCTTAATGGCTCAGGAGCAGGCTGTCCCCAGGTGCTGTAAGAGAAGCCAGTGACAGAGAAGACCACCCTGGCTAAACAGGGAGATTTGGCTGCAACTCAGGGAGAAAAGGAGAGTTTACAGCCTTTGGAAGAAGGGGCTAGCCACTCACAGTGATTACAAAGAGGCTGTGAGGCTATGCAGGATGGAAATCAGGAGGTCTAAAGCCCAGCTGGAAATTAATCTGGCTTCAGCAATCAAGGACAACAAGAAATGTTTATATAAGTACTCCAACAGCAAAAGAAAGACCAGGAAGAGTCTCCATCCCCTGCTAGATGCGGGAGGAAACATGGTAACAAGTGATGAGGAGAAGGCTGAGGTCCTTAATGTCTTCTGTGCCTTAGTCTTTAATAACAAGACTAGTTGTATTGAGGGAATCCAGCCTCCTCAGCCAGAAGACAGAGACTGGGAGAACGACCCCCCCACAATCCAGGAGGAGATAGTCAGTGACTTACTGCATCACATAGACATACACAAGTCTATGGGACCCGATGGGATATACCCAAGGGTGCTGAAGGAGCTGGCTGGGGTGCTCGCCAAGCCGCTTTCCAGCATTTACCAGCAGTCCTGGCTGACCGGGGAGGTCCTGACAGATTGGAAATCGGCCAATGTGACGCCCATATATAAGAAGGGTCAGAAGGATGAGCTGGGAAATTACAGGCCTGTCAGCGTGACATCGGTGCCCGGGAAGCTGATGGAGCAGCTCATCCTGAGTACAACACGTGTGGGACAACCAGATGATGAGGCCCAGTCAGCATGGGTTTATGAAAGGCAGGTCCTGCTTGACAAACCTGATCTCCTTCTACGACAGGGCGACCTGCTTATTGGATGAGGGAAAGGCTGTGGATGTTGTCTACCTTGACTTTAGGAAGGGCTTTGACACCGTTTCCCACAGCATTCTCCTGGCAAAACTGGCTGCTCGAGGCTTGGATGATCGCACGCTTCGCTGGGTAAAAAACTGGCTGGATGGCCGTGCCCAAAGAGTTGTGGTGAACGGAGTTAATCCAGTTGGCGGCCGGTCACGAGTGGTGTCCCCCAGGGCTCGGTTTTGGGGCCACTCCTGTTTAACATCTTTATTGATGACCTAGACGAGGGGATCGAGTGCACCCTCAGTAAGTTTGCAGATGACACCAAGTTGGGTGGGAGTGTTGATCTGCTCGAGGGTAGGGAGGCTCTGAAGAGAGATTTGGACAGGCTGGAGCGATGGGCTAAGGCCAACTGGATGAGCTTCAATAAGGCCAAATGCCGGGTGCTGCACTTGGGCGACAACAACCCCCAGCAGCACTACAGGCTTGGGGAGGAGTGGCTGGAGAGCTGCCAGTCAGAGAGGGACCTGGGGGTGTTGATTGACAGCCGGCTGAACATGAGCCAGCAGTGTGCCCAGGTGGCCAAGAAGGCCAATGGCATCCTGGCTTGTATCAGCAATAGCGTGGCCAGCAGGGACAGGGAAGGGATCTTACCCCTGTACTCGGCACTGGTGAGGCCACACCTCGATGACTGTGTTCAGTTTTGGGCCCCTCACTACAAAAAGGACATTGAATTACTTGAACGTGTCCAAAGAAGGGCAACGAAGCTGCTGAAGGATCTGGAGCACATGTCATACGAGGAGCGGCTGAGGGAACTGGGGTTGTTTAGTCTGGAGAAGAGGAGGCTGAGGGGAGACCTCTTTGCCCTCGACAACTACCTGAAAGGAGGTTGCAGAGAGCTGGGGATGAGTCTCTTTAACCAAGTAATAAGTGATAGGACAAGAGGGAATGGCCTCAAGTTGCGCCAGGGAAGGTTCAGACTGGATATTAGGAAGCATTTCTTTACAGAACGGGTTGTTAAGCGTTAGAATGGGCTGCCCAGGGCTGTGGTGGAGTCCCCATCCCTGGAGGTGTTTAAGAGTAGGGTCGACTGAGCGCTGAGGGATATGGTGTAGTTGGGAACTGTGTCAGTGCTAGGTTAACGGTTGGACTAGATGATCTTCAAGGTCCTTTCCAACCTAGATGATTCTGTGATTCTGTGAAAACGTTGGCATGGGAAGAGGAGGGGGAAAAAGGAAGGAGGGGGTTACAGACCTAAAAAGCACATGGGTTCCCACCTACATACAACTTCCAGCTATTAAAGAGGCCTGGGTCACTCTCCTGAAGTGACAAGGACTTGGACAGCCCAGATGGGCTTCTCCCTTGGCTGTAAGGGGGAATCTAGCATGGGTGCACCTTCGGAGTACCACTATCTCACCCCAGGAGAGAAACAGGATGAGAGCAGTTTCCACCCCTGCTCATTGCTCAGATTTATGCTGAGGCTCTCAAACAAAGGGTAAAGAGGGACACATGCAGAGAAGCTGCTACCAGCTCTAGAAACCTCAGTTCACCTGCAAGTGGAGCTACAAAGCAGCCAAAAAGCCTGGAGACAAAGTAGTACAAGGTTTTAGTCAGAACTACTCAAAAGCATTCCATTTAGGGAAAAAAAAATACAGAAGAAAAAGCTAGAAAAAACAGACTTGCTTTCAGAGTACTGTTGGCCTGCTCTCATAATCACTTAACAAGTCAAGTGGACTAACTGATTTTTAGATGCTTCACCATAAAATTAGAGTTTCTGACCAGGAATTTCCACAGTGCAGAGGGTATTCAGCAAGTCACCAAGAGAGGAAGCAAAACTAAACCCTCTCAAAACCCAAGAAGTGTGAATGCTGATGACCATCTTCACAGAATCACAGAATAGTTGAGGTTGGAAGGGACCTCTGGAGGTCATCTTGTCCAAGATGACTGTCCTGGTTTAACCAGGATAGGGTTAAGTTTCCCCAGCAGTGGGGGGGGAGCTCTAGCCGGGTTATTCAGATACCATGCGGACGTCACATCCTGGCAGGTCACATTTTTCCTGGCGCGGGAGCACGGTGCACTCGTGGTTTTGTACATCGTGCTTCCCACTGCTGTATTTGGTAGCTATTTTGCTCTGTTAATTGCCATCACTATTACTGTTATTGTTATTGTTGTTGTTGGTTGTGTTGCTATTGCGTTGTTGTATTAAACCTTTCCTTATTTCAGTCTTGGGGCTTTGTATTTCACTCCCTTTGTGGGGGAGGGGCAGCGGCTGCGTGGTCTCAGACCCCGGCAGGGGCTAAACCATCACATCTTTGGCGCCCAACGTGGAGCTGGAGAAGACTGAAATAAGGACAAAAGGAGAAGTGTGTTAGAGCAATCTGTTAGGTGTAATTTTTCTGGTTTACTTGTATTGTTTGATAAGAAACGTTTGCAATGCTGGGCAATTTGCTTGCGTGGTGGGGCTGGATTAATCCTCATATCCACTCTGTGCTCCTAGTAGTGGCATTTATTGTCGGTGGAAAATGTGTCAAGGGTTGTATTTTGCTCTACTGGTTACTGTCTGCTTATAATGGGCTCGTTTCGCTGCTTGTGGGGGTGAACCGGTACCTGTTTGCTGCCTGGTCTTTTGTTTGGGGTCTCACCCCCTCTATGGGTGAGCCAGGGGAGGAGATTCTCTCGGTTTTTGAGAGTTTCAGCTATCCCTGGAGCCTCCTGGCCACTGTGTTTGCGGCACAATGATTTCTAAATGCCTGCCAGATCTTGTTTTGGGCCATGCAGTACTTCTCCAACAATAGCACCACCCGGAAACCTGCCCCGGGGGCAGATAGTTATAAATGGCAAGGTGTGTGGGAGAAGATGGGCAAGTGCCTGAGTCAGTGGTCACCCCCAATGCTTTGGGATCTCACTGCTGAACAAGTGCAGAGTCCTGATAAACTGGTGGAGTGTTTGGAAAAGGTGTGCTGCCAATCTGACAAATCCCGGGAGACACAAATCCTTGCGATGTGCTGGGGGCTTGCCCATGCTTACCGTGTAATCTTTAACACTGATCACTGCCCACAAGGGGGAGAAAGAGCTGCAGGGTCTGAAAGTGAGCCTGCTGGTACAGCAGCTGGGCCAGGGGGACAAGCAGTGCCAGTACCGGTCGCCTCCACCAGCACAGCAGCTGAGCCGGAGGGACAAGCAGTACCAGTATCAGTTGCCCCGATACGGAAAACCAAATATACCAAAAAATCCCCTCGCATTGTACAGGGTGATAATGAACCAGGCCCATCACGAGAGCAGGAGGAAGAGCCGGAGGTAACCATCCGATCTCTATCCCTCAGTGAGTTGCAAGATATGCGGAAGGATTACAGCCGCATTGCAGGCGAGCAAATTTGCACCTGGTTGCTCCGGTGCTGGGATACTGGAGCTGCTGGTTTGGAATTGGAGGGGAGAAAGGCCAAGCAGCTGGGACCTTTAGCCAAGCAGGCTGGTATTGACAAGGCAATAGGGAAACAGGCTCAAACCCTCAGCCTTTGGAAGCGACTCCTGCTCGCTGTGAGGGAGAGGTACCCCTACAAGGATGATTCTCTATGTCAGTTAGGCAAGTGGACCGACATGGAGAAAGGCATCCAAAACCTTAGGGAATTGGCTGTGTTTGATATGATCTATGGTGATCTGAATGATGGGCAGTCACCAATGGATCCAGATCAGGTCCCTTGTACACAGCTGATGTGGCGGAAGTTCCTGCAAAGTGGACCAGAGGCACATTCCAAAGCATTAGCAGCAGCATCCTGGTGGCGAGACAATCAGACAGTGGATGAAGTGACTATGCAGCTCCGGCACTATGAGGGAAGTCTCCCTTCCTCCCAACATGCCTGGGTTTCAGCCGTAGAGGAACTGTCTCAGAGGCTCCAAAAAATGGAACAGGACATGTCCTATGTTCCGCCTGCATGGGCCGATGTCTCAGCCATTAGAAGCAGGCGTTTCCCCACCCAAGAGAAGGGCGGTAGAAGGTACACACCACGGGGCACCCTGTGGTTCTTCCTCCGCGACCATGGGGAGAACATGAGAAGGTGGCATGGACAGCCCACTTCCGCCCTAGCTGCACGAGTACAGCAGCTGAAAGGGAAGACCACCATGAAAGGGGAGTCTTCCAAGAGAGATGCAGCTCCAGTGTCTAGTCAGAAACCCCCCAGACAGAATAGAATGGCCAACAGTATGCTTGACCCTCTTGAGGGGACCAGGAAATCATTCCTGCAGGAGTCACTCTTAGATCAAGTGAGTGATGGTGAGCAGGATTAGAGGGGCCCTGCCTCCAGCCAGGTGGAGGAAAGGGATAATCGGATTTACTGGAAGGTGTGGATCCAATGGCCTGGCACATCAGAACCACAAGAATATAAGGCCTTGGTAGACACTGGCGCACAGTGCACCCTGATGCCATCAAGCCACAGTGGGGTCGAAGCCATCTGCATCTCCGGAGTGACAGGGGGATCCCAACATCTGACCCTATTAGAAGCTGAAGTGAGCTTAACTGGGAAGGACTGGCATAAGCACCCCATTGTGACTGGCCCAGATGCCCCGTGCATCCTAGGTATAGACTACCTCAGGAGAGGGTACTTTAAAGACCCAAAAGGGTACCGGTGAGCCTTTGGTATAGCTGCCCTGGAGGAGATTGAACAATTGTCCACCTTACCCGGCCTCTCAGAGGACCCCTCGGTGGTGGGGTCGCTTAAGGTTGAAGAGCAGCGAGTGCCAATTGCTACCAAGACGGTGCACCAGCGACAGTACCGTACTAACCGAGATTCCCTGGTCCCCATCCATCAGCTGATCTGTCGACTAGAAAGCCAGGAGGTGATCAGCAAGACTCACTCACCTTTCAACAGCCCTATATGGCCAGTGAGAAAACCTAATGGCGAATGGAGACTAACCGTGGACTACCGTGGCCTGAATGAAGTTACGCCAGCGATGAGTGCTGCAGTGCCGGACATGCTAGAGCTCCAGTATGAGCTGGAGTCAAAGGCAGCCAAGTGGTACGCCACGATTGACATCGCTAACGCGTTCTTCTCCATCCCAATAGCACCAGAGTGCAGGCCACAGTTTGCGTTCACTTGGAGGGGTATCCAGTATACCTGGAATCGATTGCCCCAGGGGTGGAAACACAGCTCCACCATTTGCCATAGACTGGTCCATACTGCACTGGAGAAAGGTGGGGCTCCAGAACACCTGCAGTTCATTGATGATATCATTGTATGGGGGGACACAGCTGAGGAAGTCTTTGAGAAAGGAAAGCAGCTCATTAAAATCCTCCTGAAGGCTGGTTTTGCCATCAAGCGACAGAAAGTTAAGGGGCCTGGAAGGGAGATTCAGTTCCTAGGAATAAAATGGCAAGATGGGCGTCGCCACATCCCAATGGAGGTGATAAACAAGATAACAGCCATGGCCCCACCAACCACCAAAAAAGAGACTCAGTCTTTTCTGGGCGCTGTGGGGTTCTGGAGGATGCACATCCCAAACTACAGCCTGATTGTGAGCCCTCTCTACCACGTAACCCGCAAGAAGAACGATTTTAAATGGGGCCCAGAGCAACAACAAGCCTTTGAACAAATTAAGCAGGAGATTACCCAGGCAGTGGCTCTCGGGCCAGTCCGGACAGGGCAGGAGATTAAGAACGTGCTCTACACCGCAGCCAGGGAGAATGGCCCTTCCTGGAGCCTTTGGCAGAGAGCACCTGGGGAATCCCGAGGCCGACCTCTAGGCTTTTGGAGCCGGGGATACAAAGGCTCTGAAGCTAACTATACCCTGACTGAGAAGGAGATACTGGCAGCGTATGAAGGAATTCGAGCTGCCTCAGAAGTGGTCGGCACTGAGACACAGCTCCTCCTGGCACCCCGACTGCCGGTGCTGGGATGGATGTTCAAAGGAAAGGCTCCCTCCACACATCATGCAACAGATGCCACGTGGAGTAAATGGGTTGCGTTGATAACACAACGGGCCCGAATAGGGAACTGCGACCCCCCAGGATTAGTGGAAATGATCATGAACTGGCCAGAGAGCAAGGATGCTGGGATGTCACTAGAACAGTAGGTGAAACATGCTGAGGAGGCCCCACCATATAACGAGCTGCCAGAGGAAGAAAAACAATATGCCCTGTTCACTGATGGGTCTTGCCGCATTGTGGGAAAACATCGACGATGGAAGGCTGCAGTGTGGTATCCCACATGAGAAACCACTGAAGCTGTTGAGGGACAAGGTGAATCGAGCCAGTTCGCAGAGGTGAAAGCCACCCAATTGGCTTTGGAGATTGCTGAGCGAGAAAAGTGGCCGAGGCTCTATCTCTACACTGACTCGTGGGTGGTGGCAAGTGCCCTGTGGATGTGGTTGCAACAATGGAAACAGAACAACTGGCAACGCAGGGGCAGACCCATCTGGGCCGCTGAAGTATGGCAGGACATTGCAGCCCGGGTGGAGAACCTCGTTGTGAAGGTGCGCCATGTGGACGCCCATATACCCAAGAGTCGAGCCACTGATGAACATCAGCATAACCAGCAGGCGGACCAGGCTGCTAAGATCGAGGTGGCTCAGGTGGACTTGGACTGGCAGCGTAAAGGTGAACTGTTCATAGCCCGGTGGGCCCATGAGACCTCGGGCCACCAAGGCAGAGATGCAACATACAGGTGGGCTCGAGATCGAGGGGTGGACCTCACCATTGACACCATCGCAGAGATCATCCACGGATGTGAGACGTGTGCTGCAATCAAACAAGCCAAACGGGTGAAGCCCCAGCGGAATGAAGATCGATGGATGAAATATAAATATGGAGAGGCCTGGCAGATCGACTACATCACACTGCCACAGACCCGCCGAGGCAAGCGCCACGTGCTCACAATGGTGGAAGCAACCACTGGGTGGCTCGAAACTTATCCAGTGTCCCACACCACCGCCCGAAATACCATCCTGGGCCTTGAAGACCGAGTCCTGTGGCGACACGGCACCCCAGAGAGGATTGAGTCGGACAATGGGACTCACTTCCGAAACAACCTCATAGATGCCTGGGCAGAAGAACACGGCATCGAGTGGGTCTACCACATCCCCTACCACGCACCAGCCTCCGGGAAGATCGAGCGCTACAATGGACTGTTAAAAACTACATTGAGAGCAATGGGGGGTGGAACCTTCAAACACTGGGACACACATCTGACAAAGGCCACTTGGTTAGTGAACACAAGAGGATCTGCCAATCGAGCTGGACCGGCTCAGTCAAGACTTCCACGTATTGTGGACAGGGATAGAGTCCCTGTGGTGCGCATGAGGGATCTGCTGGGAAAAATGGTCTGGGTTAGTCCTGTGCCGGGCAAAGGCAAACCCATCCACGGGATTGTTTTTGCTCAAGGACCTGGGTGCACCTGGTGGGTGATGCAGGAGGATGGAGAGGTCCGATGCGTACCACAAGGGGACTTGATTGTGGGTGAAAACACACCGTGAGTTATACTGTGCTTTTGTTAATTTTTCTTTGTCAATGCTAATTGCTAAGTGGCAGCTGGATGTGACGCACATGGTATAGAATAAAGGGGTGGATTATGTCCTGGTTTAACCAGGATAGGGTTAAGTTTCCCCAGCGGTGAGGGGGGGAGCTCTAGCCGGGTTATTCAGATACCATGCGGACGTCACATCCTGGCAGGTCACATTTTTCCTGGCGCGGGAGTGCGGTGCACTCTTGGTTTTGTACATCGTGCTTCCCACTGCTGTATTTGGTAGCTATTTTGCTCTGTTAATTGCCATCACTATTACTGTTATTGTTATTGTTGTTGTTGGTTGTGTTGCTATTGCATTGTTGTATTAAACCTTTCCTTATTTCAGTCTTGGGGCTTTGTATTTCACTCCCTTTGTGGGGGAGGGGCAGCGGCCGCGTGGTCTCAGACCCCGGCAGGGGCTAAACCATCACAATGACCAAGATATTTCCCTCTCTTTGGTCTGTATCAGCTCACTCATGTATCACCTCATGGAGAGGTGATGTAGGGTCTGCTCTAACCTCAAAGACATTCTCCATTTAGGAAAATGCCATCTGCCACAGAAGCAATGTTCTGGTCCTGTGTGACACTGTGTACTCAAGTCTCTTAACCCAAATTCCTTGCTAATGGCTAGAAGTGCTTTGAGGGAGAAAGGAAGGCGGAGGAGGAGGAACAAGAATTTTGCTTCCTGATTTTAGTACAGAGAAGATAATATTTTTCATCTTGGTGCTAAGCAACAAATGTTTCCTCCTCTTCCATTCAATGTTTGTGTTTTAAGCCATTTTCTCCTCTACTCCCTTCTCTTCCTCCCCTCCCTCCATTTACTTACAAAAGCTGTTCCATTCAGTTTAATTGGAACAGATGGAAATATAGAAAGTTCCTTTAAAAAAATATAAATAAATTATATACACATACTTATGATCTAGAAAGGGGAAAAAAACATCAAAATCTCTGAGAGCAGAGAATATGAAGAGCTAGTACTCATTGTTCTGATGCTGAACTCTAATTTTAGATGTGTTTACAAATATGTGCCTCAAAAAAAATTACTGCTGCTCCATAATATATGTTTTTGCTTCTCTTGCAGCTAATGCGTTTTGCTGGAAGCTAGCAGTTGAAATCTTCATGCAAAGCAAGTCCATCCCTCAGAAATAGGGAAAAAGTGGTCTATGAAGGTCACCAAACACTTCCCCCACACACGCACCTTCCCTCTCCACATAAACAACTCCTCTCATTTTCCCACCACCCCCTTCTTTTGACCCTGGTACATTTAACTTTTTCTACAATTATACATTTTGCATCTGAATTTCATGCTTCTGACAAGTGACAGCTACTGGATTGACAACCTGAGAGAATGACATCCTATTTATCCAGAAAAGGGGTACAGGAAGCCATAGCTCTCTACCTACCACATTAATCCTACTGTGCTCTTGGAAAGGATTTTTCATGGGTAAATCTCAAAGCACTTAAGGAGGTCAGTATCTTTACGCCATTTGCCAATGAGAAGATAGAGGCTTGGAGGAATGCAAAGTGACTTGGCCAAGGTTAACCAAGAGAGGTGTAGCAAAGCTGTGTATGCAATTCACCTCCCTCAGGGTCAGCCTCTGTTGAAGTCACCCACCCATCCCCTCCCCAACATGAAATGCAACACATTTCCTTCAGCTCTTACCCCAAACAAAGTGCATTTTGATGTCAGATGAACACACCATGGACAACACAAACTGCAGAAACCACTGGAGCTGTGTGAGAGACGAGAAACCAGGCCTGTGAGAAACTAAGAAAAACAGCCTGAGAAAGCAAAAGTTGAGGCTGATCGAAGAAATGCCTCAAACACTCGCAAGACAAAACTATGAGTCACAGGGTGCATTCTGTGGAGGTCGAAGCTGATAAGGCTGCCCGAATAACACAAGATGGGACTGGAGGAGGGAGCCCTGTGAAGACAGGACGGCTCTGCTCTGGTGCACCTGGCCAAAACTTCAAGGGCCATCTTTCCGGTGAATGACCTTTGCTTCATTATCCACAAAATGCATATTAAAGTTAACACCCCTCAATATGCTAACGAGGGCTAGCATGATCATGCTAATTACATCATCCCATGAAACACCTCACCCCTCCCCGTACATGGGATACGTAGGTATGTGGGTCGACCTAGGGGATGGACCCAAGGAAAGTGGGTATAAATCAAGAAGGGAAGTGGGGGGGGTGGCGCGGCCTGGGGAGAGAGAGTGCAGGGAAGCGAAGAAGACGGATGCCAGTGAAAAAGACGGATGTCTCCTGTGCCTCTCGGAACCCTCGTCGGCAGGATCAGCGCAGAAACCCAGACCGGTGATCTGTATTTCCCCATTCCCTCTATCTCCCTCTTTTCCCTTTCCTATTAAGCAATGCAAGGCATATTGTATTGCTTGCCACAACTTGCTATATACTTAGCCAACTATCATGTGTTCAATTAGTACATTGTGAGTAGTTAATAAATGTTTAGACTTGGAGACTTGTTGTCCGCTCCATTGGGGATTTGCGAATCTGAGTCACTTGTCCCCCTCATCTGAGCGGGACGTGACATTAAAATTGGCGTAGTCGGCAGGATCCCCTTTGGTGTCGGAAAGTCTTATGAGATACTGGTTCTCTATCCGACCAACTCGGACAGGGAGAACTGGGAATTGGCCCCTCAGCTATACGCTGGGAAAGGGTCGGAGGGATACCGATTCTCTATCCGATAAGGACAGGGAGAATTGGGAAGTGACCTCTCAACTCTAAGCCAGGAGAGGTTCAAGCAGTGGCAAGCCATGACTGGCCAGGAAATGTCGGTGCTTGACTGCTCCCCTATTTTTGAGAAACTGAAGGAGTATAAGGCTTGTCCTCCTCATTTAGTAGAGGTTTGGGCCCACGATAATTGGCATAATCCAGAAGCAGTGGCAAGCTATATCAGTGCACTTGCGGGGGTGCAAGGGTCGCGACCAGGCAAAGGAAAAGCTGTAGTGTGCGCTGTATTAGGGGCAGCACTGACTGCAGCCCAAAAAGAGAAACATGTTAAGAAACAATTAGAATGGGAAATGATCAAATCCTTACAAGATCTGGTAAAAGCTCTCCAGGATCAATTGGTTGAGGAACGTAAAGTTACTGAACAAAAAGCTAAACTCTGGCAAGAGCAAACTGAAGTTCTGAAAAGCCAATTAGCTGATGAGCGTAACACCTCTCAGCGATTTCACATGGCTCTGTTAGATGCCTTGGACCGAGAAAAAAATCTCACGGTCCGAAAAAGAGAGGAATGAACAAGAAACCTGCAACCGGACAGATTTCGGCTCTGTTCCGGATAGTGAACAGGGAGTTACGAGTCTGGCAAAAGCAGCAGCCAGACCCTTGTATCCAACAAAGGATTTAGAGATAAGCCGAGAAATTTTTTACCCCGAAAATGAGGGGGCAAATTTAAGACCATTAATTAAAACGGAGACCACCAAGGGTCAGGGTGGAAGAGCTCCGCAGGTCACCATTCGAACTACACCATATCCAGCAACTGAGCTTGCAAAAATTCAGGAGAAATATACCAGACGAGCTCAGGAAACTGAGACTGAATACGTGTGGAGGGTATCTTTGACTGGTGGCGACCGAATTTTGTTATCAGATGAGGCCCAGGGGTACTGGGGGCCAGGGGTTTTCTTAGTTACTGATGACCAGAGAGAGCCGTGGTCGTTAACTCAACGAGCTGCTTATTGGGCTGGGGGTCTGGACCCCTTGGAAAGGGGGGATCCAGTATGTATTGAGACCCCAACTGTAAATCATTTGACTGAAAGTCTGCAGAAGGCTGCTTGTCTCCAATTAATGCATGACAGGCGTTTGGTTCCACAGCAGCCTTCCCCAATGCTATTAATTGCTAACCCTGATCAAATGACTCCCCTGATTCGGGGCTTGCCGGACTCTTTGAAATCACATGCAGTACAATTACAAGATCGTTTGCGGAATGCATTAGCCCCGCGAGGGGGGAGACGGGCGGGGGGAGAAGCCATGACCTGGGGAGAGATAGCTCAGGACTTAATAAATTATGGCCGGAGAATGGGTCTTACCAGGGGAACGGGTAAACCTAAGCCCTCGGTACGCAGAGTGGAACAGCAGGAAAATCCGTCTCCTTCCCCTCTGCAAGTTTTAAGAGCAAAGAGAAACCTCTTGTGGACTGAGGGAATTGGACAGGGGATTCCCCGAGAGTTAATGGATGGTATGCTTACTACAGTTTTAGAAAAGCTCATTCGAGCCTGGAAAGACAAAAGAAAGCTGCCCCCCCCAACCGAGCGGACCTTTCGAGCAAAGGGAGGGACAGAGCTGGAAACTAACGAGATGGTGGTAATTGCTTCTCAAACACCAACTGCCCCTGAAGAAGACTTGATTGATTTAGGGTCGGGAAACTGGATGCGCCATCCCCAGTAAGTGAGCCGGGGGATGGCGGGTGGGTCCACTTAAGGAGGCTCACAGAGAATACTAAAGGAGACTTGTTGATTACCTTTCCGCTCGGTCCCTTTAAAACTCCAGTTACATTTCTAGTAGATACGGGTGCTCAGATTTCAGCACTCCAAACTGAGGTTGCCAAGCGCAATGGCATAATTGCTGACAAAAAGCAGATCTGGGTTACAGATGTTTTCGGGGACTCTAAGCCACAGCCGACTGCTCGGGTGAAATGCTGGTTACCTGGGAATGAAACTACAACAGAGGCTATGATGATCCTGGGAAATTTCCCCACAAATATCCTGGGACTTGACCTATTGAAGGGACAAGCTTGGGTGGATTCAAAAGGAAGGGAATGGAAATTTGGGTCCCCAACTGCCTCTATAAGACTTCTACAGCAAGCGCCTGCGCTTCCTCCTTCTAAAACTGTTAATGTGAAACCTTACGCCTTACCGTTAGGTGCAAGGGAGGGGATCACTCCGGTAATAGCAGAGCTGCAGGAGCAAGGGATAATCGTTCCAACTCACTCACCCTATAATTCCCCAGTGTGGCCAGTCCGTAAACCTAACGGAAAGTGGCGTCTGACAATTGACTATCGGCGATTAAATGCCAATACAGGTCCTCTAACAGCTGCAGTACCTAACATAGCTGAACTGATTGCAACCATACAGGAACAAGCCCACCAGATCTTAGCAACTATTGATGTAAAAGATATGTTCTTTATGGTCCCCATACAGGAGGCAGACAGAGATTGCTTTGCCTTTACATGGGAAGGCGTGCAATTTACTTTTACACGTCTCCCCCAGGGATACTGCCATTCGCCGACCATCGCTCATTATGCACTAGCACAGGAGCTTGCTCAAATCCCTCCAAGGGAAGGGGTCAGGATATATCAATATATTGACGATGTTCTGATTGGTGGCTCTGATGCTGCTGCAGTGGGACAGACCCAGACAGAGATAATCACCCACCTAGAAAGTTTAGGGCTCCAAATTCCAGCTGAAAAGGTACAACTCCCATCCTCTGAGGTAAAGTTTCTGGGTATTTGGTGGTGGGGAGGAACAGTGTGTATTCCCCCCGAAACTTTAACTACCCTGGAAGAAGTAAAGAGCCCTGAAAATAAGAAGGAGCTGCAACATGCCTTAGGCTTGCTGGTATTTTGGAGGAAACATATTCCCGATTTTTCCATCATAGCTCGTCCTTTATATGATTTGACACGCAAAAGGGCTACTTGGGACTGGACTCCTGTCCATGAAGAAGCCTTAAAGCTGTTAATCTTTGAGGCTGGAGTATATCAGGCTTTAGGGCCGATACATCCAACAGATCCATTCCAAATTGAGTGGGGTTTTGAAATTCATGGACTATCCATACATATGTGGCAACGTGGGCCGGAGGGTACCACTCGCCCTATAGGGTTTCATTCGCGCAGTTTCAAAGATGCAGAAAAGCGTTACTCGATCTGGGAGAAGGGTCTTTTTGTGGTTAGCCTAGCTTTGCAGGAAGCTGAAAAAATCATAAGGCAGCAACTAATCATGCTACGAGGACCCTTTAAGGTCCTGAAACCAGTACTGGCCGGAACCCCCCCTCCTGTGGGGGTTGTGCAGCGAGACACAGTGAGGAAGTGGTATGCACAATTAGATCATTACTGCCACACATATCAGATAGAGGAGGGGGCACCCAAAGTGCTCAAAATACAAGATCCACCTTCTGACCACCCTGAACCTCCTCCCTCATACATAAAACCTGCTCCCCCATTTGAAACCCATCTAAAGAATGTATGGTTCACCGATGCATCTTCTAGAAGAGAGGGAAAGGTATGGAAATACCGAGCAGTAGCACTGCATGTTGACTCGGGGGACCGAATCATAACAGAGGGTGAGGGAAGTGCTCAGGTGGGAGAGTTAACAGCGGTATGGACCGTGATTGTTAAAGAAGCTGAGACTACAGAACCAGTATTTATTTACACAGACTCCTATGCCGTATTCAAGGGATGTACCGAATGGCTCACATTTTGGGAACAAAACCACTGGGAAGTAAATCGGGTACCAGTGTGGCAGCGTGAGAAGTGGGAGGAAATCTTAAACATTGCAAAACGGAAGTCCTTTTTAGTAGGATGGGTTGCTGCACACCAGTCAGGAAATCACCCTGCCCACCTACTAAACAACCAGGTGGATTCAATGACTCGTTTGATGAGAATGGCTACAGAAGGTGAGGAGGAGAAATGGGAACACTTACTGGAATGGCTGCATGTAAAGCGGGGTCATTCAGGAAGCAAAGATTTGTTTAAAGAGGCAATAAGCCTGGTCCATAACCAGGGAATTGTGCAATGCCATTATTTCAGCGTGTAGTCTATGTCGTACTCGGCTGGGAGAGCACAACCCTCTTAAGGACCAACCCCTACACCTAAGGGACAACAAGGGACTATGGGACACCTGGCAGGTGGATTATATTGGCCCTTTCCGGCTCTCTGAGGGAAAACGTTATGTATTGGTGGGGGTGGAAATAGTATCAGGCCTAACTCAAGCAGAAGCTGTATCTCGAGCAACTGCAGAAAATACGGTGAAGGGGTTAAAACGTTGGTTTAGCTGCTTGCCTAAGCCCAAATCGATCCAATCAGACAACGGTAGTCACTTTACTGCCGGGGTGGTTCAGGAGTGGGCTCAAGATGAAGGAATTCAGTGGATTTTCCATACTCCATACTATCCCCAAGCAAATGGAATTGTGGAACGCACCAATGGACTGTTAAAGCAGGCCCTAAAACCCCTCGAACTGGCATGGCCACAACGTGTGTCAGACGCAGTAATGAAGATAAACAGCCGGTGGGGAATTAATGGGTGCCCACGACTTACCGCGTTCTGTCCTAAGCCTCTGTCCATACTCGCCAGGAAAAAAGAGACTAAAGACCCTGCAAACCCGCTCCATTATCCTGGACAACCTGTTCTAGTAGACTTGCCCACCGTGGGGCAAGTACCCCTAACCCTAAAAACTCCCATCAATATTTGTTCATGGGTGGCTACTGATGCCCATGGGAAAGAATACCGCATCAATACCAGGTGGATTGTCCCTTCTTTCTAACCATCATTGTTTTGTCATGTATATATGTGTTTTACAGAGCATTGATCCTGGACAACAGGAGACCTATGTTACTTTTAGCACTTTCAATGGTTGTAGGCATTATTGGCTAGTTATTATTTGTAATCTGCTTACATTGTTATATAATTTGTGGAATCATACCTGCTGAGTGTGGAATAAATCACTGCCAATCAATTACAATCAACAATCCAGGAAATTTTACAGGTACATTTAATGAGTTCACTTATTAGAAGGTTAACCTGGAGTTGTGCCTTAAGTTACCTTATTGGGAATCACCTCCAAAATAAAGGAAGCCTGTGAGCCACCTGTGACTGCAAACTGGTGCTTGCAAATACCAAACAGATCACAGTGCTAGCTCATATAACTGTATGTGGTCCTTACAACACCACATCCATCAACAGCAAGATGCAGTCATCAAAGACTAGTTGAAGGGGTCTGATCCCACAAATTAAGCATTAATGAATTGTACCTGAATATTAAATTGTATTCCCATTTAAATCCTTATAGACCTGATAATGTCATTGTGTAACCTCAAATAGTTTTAGAAAATTTAACTTAGCAATTATATGTACTAACAAGATATGCCTTTAAGGAATTAAAGGTGCAGACCCAACAAGCATCTAAGATGACGTTGCAGAATCCGGCTAGCATTGCTGAAGGAACATGGACTGTGCAGTGTGCTGAATCTAACTGAGGGAGAATGCTACATCATCATCCACAATGCCACCACCTCTATAGAGGAGACCGTGCCATGATGAAGATGATCAACAATGGGAAGCGAGAACCTTTTTATTGACTGATGGTCTAGTTTGATGGATGGAACCCTGGGTCATGGGTCACATCACTGGGATCCTCAGGACTCACGGGGTGGGGAAGATGGCTTGTAAATATTAGTATTGTGATATTATGCAAATTTTTGCTTTTAATGGTATGCCTTGCAGCAATTAGCTATATGCTCTCTCACCTTCTGTCTTCCTTTTCCCTATACCTTTTGGGATCACAATGGTCAAAGAAGAACTTGGAGTGTTTGAGTCACGGGGTGGGATGCGAGAGACGAGAAACCAGGCCTGTGAGAAACTAAGAAAAACAGCCTGAGAAAGCAAAAGTTGAGGCTGATCGAAGAAATGCCTCAGACACTCGCAAGACAAAACTATGAGTCACAGGGTGCATTCTGTGGAGGTCGAAGCTGATAAGGCTGCCCGAATAACACAAGATGGGACTGGAGGAGGGAGCCCTGTGGAGACAAGACGGCTCTGCTCTGGTGCACCTGGCCAAAACTTCAAGGGCCATCTGTCCGGTGAATGACCTTTGCTTCATTATCCACAAAATGCATATTAAAGTTAACACCCCTCAATATGCTAACGAGGGCTAACATGATCATGCTAATTACATCATCCCATGAAACACCTCACCCCTCCCCGTACATGGGATACGTAGGTATGTGGGTCGACCTAGGGGATGGACCCAAGGAAAGTGGGTATAAATCAATAAGGGGGGGGGGGTGGGGCCCGAGAGAGAGCGCAGTGAAGCGAAGAAGACGGATGCCAGCGAAAAAGACGGATGTCTCCTGTGCCTCTCGGAACCCTCGTTGGCAGGATCAGCGCAGAAACCCAGACCGGTGATCTGTATTTCCCCATTCCCTCTATCTCCCTCTTTTCCCTTTCCTATTAAGAAATGCAAGGCATATTGTATTGCTTGCCACAACTTGCTATATACTTAGCCAACTATCATGTGTTCAATTAGTACATTGTGAGTAGTTAATAAATGTTTAGACTTGGAGACTTGTTGTCCGCTCCATTGGGGATTTGCGAATCTGAGTCACTTGTCCCCCTCATCTGAGCGGGACGTGACAAGCTGTCAAAGACTTCTTCATGGTGTCCCTCTGCTCACCATAAATAGTAAGATACATATTCCCAGTCATTTCCCATAGGGTCTTAAAGGCAGTAATTAATAGTATTACTGCCATCATGAATAACCCTGATTTTACATGTTGCCTCTTTTTCAGGCTTGAGTAGGATCAAATTTGCAGACAAAATAAAAAAGTCTGAAAAGTCTACTTGTATATCTCCTCCCAGCACCACTGAAGTCCTCTGAGCAGGAACATAACACCTGAGAGATGCTACCAGTCTGCCAAGGGACAGAAAACCAGAGCAGAAGGCTGTATTTCTTTTACATTAAGAAGTTCAGATGAGCTGAATTTAATTTACTATTTAATTCAATGGTAAGAACATTACAATTAGCAGTGCCCTCTATTTATCAGCCCTGTTGACTACCAAAGCTCTTTGTTCATATCATATAACCACAGCTAAAACCTCACAGTACCAGCCAGAAAGCAGAAAGATGAGAAATGGGGGCGGGGGTGGGGGGGGAAGTCAAGGTCTACTCTTGTTTGGGATGTTTTGTTCACCTGAAGATACTCGATGTCTTTCTACCTGCACCGTACTACAAAAGAACATTAGATTTCTTCCCAGGATCTGCAACTGAGAGTTAGAAGTTGCTAGAAATATACACTTAATACAGGTGAAAATTAAAAAAAAAAAAAAAGGATAAACTTTCTTTTGTTATTAGCACTCTCTCAGTGAACATTTTTGAAACTACAAATCTCCAAAAGGAACAGAAAATCTGAGGTGTCAACTAGCTAAGAGACATATCACCAGCTCAGGCTAGCAAGACTCATAGGCTGAACCTTGAGTCTTCTCCAGATGACCCAGACAGTGTCCAGATGGATCTCTGCCTAACCCCTGAATCTTGCATTCTGTCACAGGGGACCAAGATTTGTACTAGAACTTTGTTGAAGATGGATCAGAAGTGATCTGGATGAGCAAGGAAGCAGAGGTACATGGATCTTCTGAGGGTGCAGAGGGGAGAAAGAAAGTGAACAAGTACATGTTAGATGCAGACAGGCACCAAGGTCAGATTCCATCATTCCACCACACATCACCCCATCTCCAAAAGAAGCAACTTTCTCCCCCTGCTGCTCAAGCAGGATGTTTCAGCCTCTGCTGTAGAAAACAGTACAAACAAGACAAAACACCCACAATATGACTGATGTCTCCCCACCCTTCCAGTTCTTTATATAAAACTTTGAAATATTTCTACCATTTCTAGACCTCTCCCTTGGGCTTTCTGTCACTTTCTGTGAGTTCACATCATTAGGCAGTTTCCCGGCTAAAGGAGATGAGAGGAATCGATGTAAATTTGCATCCCCTTGATGCCATCCTAAACCAACCCTCTCCCTCCTTGAAGTTGTGCCAGTCAAGCACTGCATGAGAAGATCAACACCATGCTGCCTGCTGATGTGGAAGATGTGGATTCAATTCCCATTTTCACCACAAGCTTCTTAGGTGACAGGCAGGTTTTATTTTCCCTCTGTAAAACAAGAATTGCATTTCATTACCCCACAGGGAATTTGAGAGGATAAAACCCCAGCGATGTTTCAGCAGCTCAGATTCAAAGCTGGTAGAAATTTTCTATTAGAAATAATTTGGAACCGGGGGAGGGGAGATATTTTGCCCCACAAAGTAGTAAAAAAAACCTCCAAATGCTCATTTCTAAGGTTGCTGTAAAAGAGAAGGAAAAATTCCAGTAGAAGTTCCATGAAAATAAACATTATTGCCTGTGTGTTCTCCCACTCTGGGACAATTTATTCAACAAAAAACGACCAAGAGCCATTTGAAGAGACACATACCAGCATTTTATTTTTTTTTTTAATTCTTGTCCCTTTTTAGAAAAACAGTACATTCTGTTCAATTCCCTAAGACAGGTAAGGGCCACCCTGGAGCCTCACTCGTTTTAGAGAGATCTTGAGACAAGCATGATTCTTCCACTCCACTGACAAACAGCACTGTGAAACTAATGGGTGAAGATAGGAAAACTTTTCCTCTAAACAGGCAGGGCCCATGAAACCAGGAGTTACAAGGTACCAGGTAAATAACTAGAGGAGACAGAAAGGAGTATAATTTCATACAGAGACAGGTCATTCTAATCAGACAGACAATTTAAAGATGTATTTTGTCTTTTCTTCTTTATTGGTAATCACAAAGGTAACAAAATCCTCCATGATTCCCCTCCCCCTCAATTACCTGCCCATGAGCTCTAAGAGAGCAGAAAGCATGGAAGAAATTTTGGCATGTTTTATTTTGGACCATCAGGCAGCAGTTTGTACTGATAGATGTATTTTTGAGAGCATACATCTGCCTTATTCACTAATTAAGGCTTCTGAGAGTATAATGAAAAACTGTGTGATTTCACTGCATGGCAAACGGCCAGCACAATTTGTTCCAGATACACAAGAGAGATTTGAGTTGCAGATTATCTGGGTATGGGTAGGGCAAGTTTCATGCAGGTGTGCAGCAAAGGCAAGGGAAAGGGGGCTGGCACCGTATTCCCAGCACACTTGCAAATCTTACCACTGGAATTTCTTCCAGAGACAAAACCCTGGTGACATTTACCACTTGTTCCAGTGTAACAACCCTTACTTGAGCAGCGGACAGTATATGCCATATGTACCTGATAACACTAGATGGAGTGTGTAGAAGAGAAGGAGGAAGAGCAGTTACATTTTTGTTGAAAGTGGTAAATTTGCAAGCTAGTGTAACTTTTATAATATGGCAAAAAGCATATTCAAGTAAAGGACATGATTCCTGCTTTCCATTCTTTCTCTTAATGTGTATTAGCTGGTGTGAAAGCCTTAAGAATTAAACATCTTTTGTTCTTGCTACCAAAGAGAAAAGCCTCTTTCACATTGTGAGAGGGGACACCCATAGAATAGTTCAGGCTTGTTCAAAATTGAACAGCACTCATGCAACACAATTCAGACAAAACAGTCTCCAGACAACAGCTGGTGTATGAACATGTCTCTGAACAAAGTTGGTATTTCAGCAGTCAAAAACACTGAGCCTAGGCAAGACACTAAGACCAAGAACCCCAAGAATTGCTGACAGGCTAAAAAAACACCAACTCCACAATAGCGTCTATCCCAGAAAATCACTGCAGTATATCACTCTGACAATACTGGCAGTAGCCCTGAGCTAGCAGAGAGTGTGAAAGATGCATGCTATAAAATTTACATACATCAAGCAGAAAAAATATGACCAAAATTAAAAAACTACTAATACATAGCAATCTGCCAAATTGAAAACCTGGACTCTTTGGATATCCAACTCCATGTCTGTATCTATTATATTATGAACATAATCTCTATCACTATCAGCAGCTAGAACATACAAGATTTGCTTTCCTTGATGTCCTGGTTCAGCTAGGATAGAGTTAAGTTTCCCCAGCAGTGGGGAGGGAGCTCTAGCCGGGTTATTCAATACCATGCTGACATCACCTCCCGTCCAGGCACCCTCTGGTGCAAGGGTGGGGGAGGGGCAGCGGCAGCGTGGTCTCAGGTCCCGGTAGGGACTAAACCACCACAGCGTTTTTTGGCACCCAACATGGGGCAAGAGAGGGTTGAGATAAGGACAAAAAAAGGCAAACCCTGACCAGAGTGTGTTAGAGCAATCTGTTAGGTGCAATTTTTCTGTTTCTATTTGTATTGTTTGATAAGGAACATTTGCAATGCTGGCCAACTTGCTTGCGTGGTGGGGCTGGATTAATCCTTATATCCACTGTGTGTTCCCAGTGCTGGTGTTTGTTGTCGGTGGAAAATGTGTCAAGGGTCTTGTTTTGCTGTACTGGCTACTGTCTGCTTATAATGGGCTTGTATCACTGCTTGTGGGGGTGAACCGGTACCTGTTTGCTGCCTGGGCTTTTGTTAGGGGTCTCACCCCCTCTATGGGTGAGCCAGGGGAAGAGATCCTCTCGGTTTTTGAGAGTTTCAGCTATCCCTGGAGCACTCAGGCCACTGTGCTTGCGGCTCTGTGCTTTCTAAATGTCTGCCAGATCTTGTTTTGGGCCATGCGGTACTTCTCCAATAATAGCACCACCCGGAAACCTGCCCCGGGGGCAGATAGTTATAAATGGCAAGGTGTGTGGGAAAGGATGGGCAAGTGCCTGAGTCAGTGGTCACCCCCAACATTTTGGGATTTCACTCTTGAACAAGTGCAGAGTGGACAAGTGGAGTGTTTGGAAAAGGTGTGCTGCCAGTCTGACAAACCCCGGGAGACACAACTCACTGCGATGTGCTGGGGGCTTGCCCATGCCTACGGTGTCATCCTTAATGCTACTCACTGCCCTCAAGGGGGAGAAAGAGCTGCAGGATCTGAAAGTGAACTTACTGGTACAGCAACTGGGCCAGGGGGACAGGCAGTGCCAGTACCAGTCGCCTCCACCAGCACAGCAGCTGGGCCAGAGGGACAAGCAGTACCAATATCAGTCGCCCCGATACGGAAAACCAAATACACCAAAAAATCCCCTCGCAGTGTACAGGGTGATGATGAACCAGGCCCATCACGAGAGCAGGAGGAAGAGCCGGAGGTAACCATCCGATCTCTATCCCTGAGTGAGTTGCGAGATATGCGGAAGGATTTCAGCCACCTTCCAGGAGAGCAGATTTTCACCTGGCTGCTCCGATGCTGGGATAATGGAGATGGTGTTTTGGAATTGGAGGGGAGAGAGGCCAAGCAGCTGGGATCTTTAGCCAAGCAGGCTGGTATTGACAAGGCAATAGGGAAACAGGCTCAAACCCTCAGCCTTTGGAGGCAACTCCTGCTCAGTGTAAGGGAGAGGTACCCCTACAAGGATGATGCTCTATGTTGGTTAGGCAAGTGGACCGACATGGAGAAAGGCATTCAGAACCTCAGGGAATTGGCTGTGTTTGACATGATCTATGGTGATCTGAATGATGAGCAGTCACCCATGGATCCAGACCAGGCCCCTTGCACACAGTTGATGAGGTGGAAGTTCCTGCAAAGTGCACCAGAAGCACATTCCAAAGCATTAGCAGTAGCGTCCTGGTGGCGAGACACCCAGACTCAGACAGTGGATGAAGTGGCTGGCCAGCTCCGGCAATATGAGGGAAATCTCCCTTCCTCCCAACATGCCTGGGTTTCAGCTGTAAGGGAACTGTCTCAGAGGCTCCAGAAAGTGGAAGAGGACATGTCCTACATTCCACCTGCATGGGCCGATGTCTCAGCCATTAGAAGCAGACATTTCCCCACCCAAGAGAAGGGCAGTGGAAGGTACACACCACGGGGCACCCTGTGGTTCTTCCTCTGCGACCATGGAGAAGACCTTGATAGATACTGGTGCACAGTGCACCCTGATGCCATCAAGCCACAGTGGGGTTGAATCCATCTGTATCTCCAGAGTGACAGGGGGATCCCAACAGCTGACTCTATTAGAAGCTGAAGTAAGCTTAACTGGGAAAGACTGGCATAAGCACCCCATTGTGACTGGCCCAGATGCCCCGTGCATCCTAGGTATAGACTACCTCAGGAGAGGGTACTTTAAAGACCCAAAAAGGTACCGGTGGGCCTTTGGTATAGCTGCCCTGGAGGAGGTTGAGCAATTGTCCACCTTACCCGGCCTCTCAGAGGATCCCTCGGTGGTGGGGTTGCTTATGGTTGAAGAGCAGCTAGTGCCAACTGCTAACAAGATGGTGCACCGGCGGCAGTACCGCACTAACCGAGATTCCCTGGTCCCCATCCATCAGCTGATCTGTCGACTAGAAAGCCAGAAGGTGATTAGCAAAATTCATTCACCCTTCAACAGCCCTATATGGCCAGTGAGAAAACCTAATGGCGAATGGAGACTAACCGTGGACTACCGTGGCCTGAATGAAGTTACGCCAGCGATGAGTGCTGCAGTGCCGGACATGCTAGAGCTCTAGTATGAGCTGAAGTCGAAGGCAGCCAAGTGGTACGCAACAATTGACATTGCTAACGCGTTCTTCTCCATCCCAATACCACCAGAGTGCAGGCCACAGTTTGCGTTCACTTGGAGGGGTATTCAGTACACCTGGAATCGATTGCCCCAGGGGTGGAAACACAGCTCCACCATTTGCCATAGACTGGTCCATACTGCACTGGAGAAAGGTGGGGCTCCAGAACACCTGCAGTTCATTGATGATATCATTGTATGGGGGGACACAGCTGAGGAAGTCTTTGAGAAAGGAAAGCAGCTCATTAAAATCCTCCTGAAGGCTGGTTTTGCCATCAAGCGACAGAAAGTTAAGGGGCCTGGAAGGGAGATTCAGTTCCTAGGAATAAAATGGCAAGATGGGCGTCGCCACATCCCAATGGAGGTGATAAACAAGATAACAGCCATGGCCCCACCAACCACTAAAAAGGAGACTCAGTCTTTCCTGGGCGCTGTGGGGTTCTGGAGGATGCACATCCCAAACTACAGCCTGATTGTGAGCCCTCTCTACCACGTAACGGGCAAGAAGAACGATTTTAAATGAGGCCCTGAGCAACAGCAAGGCTTTGAACAAATTAAGCGGGAGATTGCCCAGGCAGAGGCCCTCGGGCCAGTCCGGACAGGGCAGGAGATTAAGAACGTGCTCTACACCGCAGCCGGGGAGAATGGCCCTACCTGGAGCCTTTGGCAGAGAGCACCTGGGGAATCCCGAGGCCGACCTCTAGGCTTTTGGAGCTGGGGATACAAAGGCTCTGAAGCTAACTATACCCTGACTGAGAAGGAGATACTGGTAGCATACAAAGGAATTTGGGCTGCCTCAGAAGTGGTCGGCACTGAGACACAGCTCCTCCTGGCACCCCGACTGCCGGTGTTGGGATGGATGTTCACAGGAAAGGCTCCCTCCACACATCATGCAACAGATGCCACGTGGAGTAAATAGGTTGCGTTGATAACACAACGGGCCCGAATAGGGAACTGCGACCCCCCAGGAATATTTGAGGTGATCACAAACTGGCCAGAGAGCAAAGATTCTGGGATGTCACCAGAACAGGAGGTGACACGTGCTGAGGAGGCCCCACCATATAACAAGCTGCCAGAGGAGGAGAAGTGATATGCCCTGTTCAGTGATGGGTCTTGTCGCATTGTGGGAAAACACCGACGATGGAAGGCTGCAGTGTGGTATCCCACATGAGAAACCACTGAAGCTGTTGAGGGACAAGGTGAATCGAGCCAGTTCGCAGAGGTGAAAGCCACCCAATTGGCTTTGGATATTGCTGAGCGAGAAAAGTGGCTGAGCCTCTATCTCTACACTGACTCGTGGGTGGTGGCAAGTGCCCTGTGGATGTGGTTGCAGCAATGGAAACAGAACAACTGGCAACGCAAGGGCAGACCCGTCTGGGCCGCTGAAATATGGCAGGATATTGCAGCCCGGGTGGAGAACCTCGTTGTGAAGGTGCGCCATGTGGACGCCCATATACCCAAGAGTCGGGCCACTGATGAACATCTACACAACCAGCAGGCGGACCAGGCTGCTAAGATCGAGGTGGCTCAGGTGGACTTGGACTGGCAACGTAAAGGTGAACTGTTCATAGCCCGGTGGGCCCATGAGACCTCGGGCCACCAAGGCAGAGATGCAACATACAGGTGGGCTCGAGATCGAGGGGTGGACCTCACCATTGACACCATCGCAGAGATCATCCACGGATGTGAGACGTGTGCTGCAATCAAACAAGCCAAACGGGTGAAGCCCCAGCGGAATGAAGATCGATGGATGAAATATAAATATGGAGAGGCCTGGCAGATCGACTACATCACACTGCCACAGATCCGCCAAGGCAAGCGCCACGTGCTCACAATGGTGGAAGTAACCACTGGATGGCTCGAAACTTATCCAGTGTCCCACGCCACCGCCCGGAACACCATCCTGGTCCTTGAAGAGCGAGTCCTGTGGCGACACGGCACCCCAGAGAGGATTGAGTCAGACAATGGGACTCACTTCCAAAATAACCTCATAGATGCCTGGGCAGAAGAACACGGCATCGAGTGGGTCTACCACATCCCCTACCACGCACCAGCCTCTGGGAAGATTGAGCGCTACAATGGACTGTTAAAAACTACATTGAGAGCAATGGGGGGTGGAACCTTCAAACACTGGGACACACATCTGACAAAGGCCACTTGGTTAGTGAACACAAGAGGATCTGCCAATCGAGCTGGCCCGGCTCAGTCAAGACTTCCACGTGCTGTAGACGGGGATAAAGTCCCTGTGGTGCGCATGAGGGATCTGCTGGGAAAAATGGTCTGGGTTAGTCCTGTGCCGGGCAAAGGCAAACCCATCCACGGGAATGCTTTTGCTCAAGGACCTGGGTGCACCTGGTGGGTGATGCAGGAGGATGGAGAGGTCAGATGGGTACCACATGGGGACTTGGTTTTGGGTGAGAATATACCGTGAATTATACTGTGCTTTTGTTAATTTTTTTTTTGTTATTGTTAATTGCTAAATGGCAGCTGGGCATGACCAGATGGTATAGAATAAAGGGGTGGATTACGTCTTGGTTCAGCTAGGATAGGGTTAACTTTCCCCAGCAGTGGAGGGAAGTTCTAGCCGGGTTATTCGATACCATGCTGACGTCAGGTCTGGACGCCCAAGCGCGGGAAGATCAGGAATGGCTTTTGTCCGGGTTGGTCCCCTCACTGCTGTATCCGTGCGGTATATCTCTTGTTCTGTTCATTGTTATTAATGTTACTGTTATTGTTGTTGTTCGGTTTGTTGTTGTTACACTGTTGTATTAAATTTTTGCTTATCTCAACCCCGGGGTTTGTATTTCACTCCCTGCCCTGTCCGGTCCGAGGGTGGGGGAGGGGCAGCGGCAGCATGGTCTCAGGTCCCAGCAGGGCCTAAACCACCACACTTGTTATTTGGAAGAAAGACTCACTCTTTTTCCCAGTGCTCCATAAATAGCAGTTTTCCTGCCAATTTCTCTGCCCTATTATCCAGATTATATCCCAAATCTTCAGTCAGAATCCATCAACTTTCAGATATTAATGAGAATACTGATCCATGGAGAGAAAACATGTCAGAGAACCAGATCCCTCTCACTAATGGAAGTGAACACATTTTTGGAGATAAAACTGAGCTTCAGGCACAGTTTTGACAGTCTGATCAGTACAAGGAAAAATCGTCACTAAATACACCCAGGATCTTTAAAGGGAAGGCATTCTCAATAGGAGAGGGAATAGGTGACTTCTTACAGATTCATTTAAGTTTAGCAGAATGCAACAGGACAGCCATGATCTACATTTTTAGCTACAAAGTTTTAGAAGTCATTGGAAGTCACAAGTTTTTAGAAATTAGGTTATACTTCATAAAAATGAATTGTCAACAAGATTTTTTTTTTTTTTAAAAGGAGTTTGGAAGACAATAGCATCGTCAAATATTGGACAATCCTGTTCAAGCATTCCAAGTTCCCTGTAAAGGCACCCTTCACCCTTAACAGGGTGGGACCTTGTGAACCTCATCAAGTTCAACAAGGCCAAGTGCAAGGTCCTGCACATGGGTCAGGGCAATCCCAAGCACAAATACAGGCTGGCCAATGAGTGGATTGAGAGCAGCCCTGCGGAGAAGGACTTGGGGATATTAGTGGATAAAAACTGAATATGAGCCAGCAGCCCAGAAAGCCAACCATATCTTGGGCTGCATCAAGAAAAATGTGGCTAGCAGGCCAAGGGAGGTGATTCTCCCTCTCTGCTCTTGTGAAACCTCACCTGGAGTACTGCATCCGGCTCTGGGGCCCCCAACATAAGAAGGACATGGACCTGCTCAAGCAGGTCCAGAAGAGGGCTGTGAGGATGATCAGGGGGCTGGAGCACCTCCCTTACGAGGACAGGCTGAGAGAGTTGGGGCTATTCAGCCTAGAGAAGAGAAGGCTCCGGGGAGACCTTATAGAGGCCTTCCAGTACGTAAAGGGGGCCTACAGGAAAGATGGGGAGGGACTCTTTATCAGGGAGTGTAGTGATAGGATGAGGGGTAATGGTTTTAAACTGAGAGAGGGTAGATTTAGATTAGATATTAGGAAGAAGTTCTTCACTGTGAGGGTGGTGAGACACTGGCACAGGTTGCTCAGAGAAGCTGTGGCTGCCCCCTCCCTGGAAGTGTCCAAGGCCAGGTTGGACAGGGCTTTAAGTAACCTGGTCTAGTGGAAGGTGTCCCTGCCCATGGCAGGGGGGTTGGAACTAGATGATCTTTAAGGTCCCTTCCAACCCAAACCATTCTATGATTCTATGATATTGTAAGTTCTTTTATTATTTCTGAAACATGACATGATTTTTGTTTGGTTTTCAAAAAGTTCCTTTTGTTTAGTTGCCTTTCAAAATAATTATTTGTTACATAACAAAGAAAATCTCATTAGAACTTGCAATGCATTTGTTTCCTACTTTTTTTCCCCTCATAATAAAATTTACTATTTTCCTGCCTGCCCTAGCTCACGGTGAAATCAGTCAGCTGTCCCATGCCTCAACAAATCACAGCAATTAGCAACAAACACCACCACAGCAGAAACATTTCTAAAGACTGTCCACAAAACACATCCAGAGACAATATTCAGAACACATGTATCAAGAAGCTCTTAAAACACCAGTCATGGAAAATCTAATTAATCTGATTCAAAACACACACTGTAGTCAAATGCTAAGTGACATTAACCAGGCTGCAAAAGACTTCTACGGGAACAAAGTGAACCTTTGAACATGGTCAGCAAAGCAGTACTGCAATTCAGAGAGGGAGTGAGGTTTGGGGGATGGATTGGTGCAAACCACAGCATGCTGAGAGTAAAACAAGCAGGAGAGAATCTCCTGTTCGAAACACTGAGCTCCATACAACCCTGGCCTAGGTATATCTTACCATGACATATTATGAGAACTAGAAATCACTGCTCCCACTGAAACAGTGGCATGATTTTTCAGAACTTCTGAGCATGAAGATGTCCCCATTGATTTCAGTGGGATCTGCTGTGTATTTGGTATCTCTGAAAGCTAGGCCATGCACTTAGGTGCCTATATATAGCATTAAAAGTCTAACTTTAGGCACCTATTTAAAATTAAGTTACAGAAATTTCAACCTCTATTCCTGGAAGTACTATCTTTGAGAAAAGAAGTGAAGCCCACAGGGGGCCAGCATTGCCCCTAGCGTTTTAAATCCTATTGCCCTCCTTGAAAGTGGAAAATTCATTCTGTTGCTGTGGCTGTAAAAACTGCAGGAAGATACCATGGGCCTACCTGTGTTTAGGCTGAACCAATGCTTCATGGTTATGAAGGAAAAAGGAAACAAAGGTCCCTGCCTGTATTACTGAAACAGATGTCAATATTGTGATGATGGTCATCAACAAATTCTTCAGTTCTTTATTCTGGTCAGGCCATATGTCCTTAGCTACTAGCTAAGGAACAGTGACTCAACATGGTAAAAAGCTGTTATGCACCACCCCAGAGAAGATGCATTTCCCTTCTTAAAAAAAATTAAAAATCCAGTTTATAGTGAGAATGGCAGGTCACCTTGAAAACATCAGAAAAGAATATAGCACTGGCAGCTTCACATGATTTAGAGACATTAACTAGTGACTTTACCAGCCTGCACAGGTTCTGTAGTATGTGAGGTGCTTCAAAAAGTTTATGACATTGCCTGTTTTTAAGCATGACATTATATGAGGACATTACCTCTGAACCACTACCATGCTTCATTTGACAGAACAGGTCATAATGAGCCTTCACTTTACACCTTTGAAGCTTTGAATCAAGGGTAGGATTTTTGTCCATTTCTGTACTAAAGCTGCTAAAATTGAGGTCCCTTTTCCCTCCTCACCACAAAGCCTGCATTTTTTCCACAGTCCTAAAAAAAACGTGAATACTCTTAAATCAGGGACATATGTTGTTCTAACACCTAATATTAAGCTGTTACAACACTGAGGTATGAAAGGATTGAATATATTGCTGCAGTTGTTACACTGATGAACTAAGGGTTTATACAAGTCCAGTTTTCTTCAGTAAATGGTTTTTCATTACCAAAAGGGGGTAAAGGAAAAGAACACCAAATATACTGCCTTGCCCAGCATCACTTCTGGGTTTTGGAGAGCATTTGCCATTCATCATTATGGTTTCAGTTTTTACTTGACTAGAATAGACCCAGAGACAGATATGCCTCCCACCTCACTTTAGATACATGGCTGAGGCTCTCAGAACAGAGTGTGATGGCCCAAAGTTATTTATGCAGTCAGTGAATGCAGAGAGAGGGGTCTCAGGAGGGCTGTTTATAACCACAGCCTGCTGGTTCAGGCCCAGTGTCCATTTATCCCAGTATCCTGCCTCTGGCAGTGGTCAGTAATGGCTATTAAGTGAAAAAGCAGAAGAACAAGAGAAATATGTATGTTCTCTCCCTAATATACTCTCTTAACCTCCGATATCTGCTGTGGGTGTGCATGCTGGCTTCCTGAACTTTCCGCCCACACTGACAATGGAAAAGTACAACCAGCACTCGGGCAGAAGATTAACGACGTCTGAAAACAAGAAATAGTTACAAGAAGGCCAAAAGAAAAGAATGTGCTCGTTAAGGAAGAAACTGATAAAGAAGGGACCTTTTGGAATTGCAAAAGCAGGAACTTATCTACTGGCTGTGTGCGGGTAGCAATGTTTGTGGAAAGTACCACGGGGAGCTATTTTTAGAAATAAGCATGCACAACAGTATATAAGGGCTTGCTGCTATTTTTAGAAGGCACAAGAGTATATAAGGGCTTGCTTGCTAATAAAGCTCTGAGCTTGACTTCCAATCATATTGATTGTCTGTGGTCTTGTCTCCTGTGGCCTGCACGGGATTTCGTCCCCACTATCTGCATCTCAAAGACTTTCTGACCCCAAGGTAACAACCTCAGACTAAAAAAAACCCATGAGTGGAGTTATCTGAACATTTGCCTAGTCATTTTGTGTTGGGGAACTTCTGCCAACCCCATCATGCTGCAAAGAAGTCATCAGTGCATGTGCAATGACATGGAAACTACTGCCATAATATCACTGCTTCAGAATCTTAGGAGGATGCTCTTATGCCATTGCAAGATACAAGTAGGCATCAGTAAAAATATCCAGGGGAACTCCAATCTCTGGAAGCAGAGGTAGAAATGCCACAGAACCAAGATGAAACTACTTTTTGAGCATCCAGATAACCCAATAATGCAGAAACACCTATAGGCACTTCTAATAAGAGAAGCCATCAGCATTAGTCTCATTTTGCTAGTGAGGGGCTGACAGGCTGTCTTGCTTTAAGTTGCAGAAGAGTTAGGAAACGATGAGACTCCTGACCCTCAGCTCATCTGTGTAATCCCCAGTCCAGGCATCTTCTGCCAGACCTACAGCAACTATTTATCATGAGCGAAGACACTGCTGCATGCTGGGAAGGTTTCTGTGGGGATTCCTGGGAAACATTTTGAGATACTGAAATGCTATTTTCAAAGGGGTTTTCTAAGCAAAATATTTAGCTTTATAAACTCAGCTTAAAAGCCCCAAAATATTGTAGGGTTAAAAAAAAAAGCAGCACCACAGAAGAATTTCAGAAGTTGTTTGACAAATTGTTTTTCCACAGTCTGTCTTTCAGGTAGCAGCGAACACACAGTTATATCACTCTTCAAAAGGCTTGCAGTGAGTCAGCCAGATACCTCCTGTGTGCTGCCTACAACTCCCAGCATCCCGTGTAAACCACTTTCAGGTCCTACCACTTTTTGCTCCCAAACTGATACACTAATCCAATAATCAGGTATCATGTTATCTGTTTAGCCTGTCCAATCAATACATTGCTATTTAAGTTGCATTATCAGAGATATGTTTGGTACAACATCCACAGGGATTGTATTACAGAACACTTAATTGTTTGGTACCAAAATGCAGGACTATTCAATCTGCCCCATGCTAGTCAACAAGAGGCCTTGAAACACGACCCTATCTCACCCCACATCTGCACTGCTTTCCCAGACAGCTTTAAGGACAGTACCTGATCAGTGTCTTTTGGACTCCAGGACTGGCTGCAACTGCAGTGGACTGCAGAAAACCTAGTACTTGTACATGCAGAGCTCACAGTACTGAAAAAATATCACAGAGCTGCTCAATGTCCTCACCCTCCACTAAAACATAGACTGAGTTGAAAATCAACCAGTGATGTCAAGTATGATTCATAAACAGTGCTTTAGGCCGGAGTGAGGGAGAAGAGCAGATACCACTAGTAAGTGGCTAATGTTTAAAAGGCAGAATTCAGACGGGGGGGGGGGGGGGGGGGGAATAGTGTTTTAAATTAGCTCTAAGTTAGCAGCGTCCAACTGAAAAAAGGGAAAACGCCTGGAGTCACAGGACTGACTACCTCCACATGGATCTACTAGCCAGGCCCAGACATGAGGGAAAACATTATAATCCGATTTGCATGAGTTGCTTATTACCACATTCCTTCAAAGCCTCCCAGACAGAGAGAAAAACATCTCCCACCATCAGGCTCCACCAAGGTGACATGGTTGCTAGAAGACTCACAGTTGCAGATACCTACTACAGAGAGGTAAAAAGACAAATCCATTCTGCATATGTGACCGAGGCTTGTGGCTCAGCCACTTCCAGCTTGCTGCTGGCAGCCTGGATATTACCTCTGAGATAAATGAATAAGAGTTTAGGTCTTATTGGATTACTGTTTATTGAACTTTATAATTCCAGTTAACAGACTCCTGAGCAATGAGAGACATGTAGTGTACTCTTCATTTTATAGTGCAATTATTACTGAGTTTATCCTCAGCTGAACAAGAGGTATTAACGGATAAAACATGGGAAAGAAGACATACTAATAGATAAAAGCAGATATTGGAGACAAGGAGATAAACATATACAACTAGGAGAAAATGCACAAGACAAGAAAGAATGCACACGTTTGGCTGATTAGGTTATTTCATTCCTTATACTACTATGCAGGAGGCCTACAGGAAATAGATGAGACAGTTACACAGATGAGTAAGTGTCCTAAATATGCAAGCAGGAGAAAAGAGGTAGGGAGGGGGAAGGAGAAAAAAAAAGAAGAGGTAACCAGTAGTCAAAATAGGACAGAATTTGAAATTTGTTTTCACAGTTGCTCTAGAGACATGAACATGTTGAGAAAGATCTCCCTATTCAGCCTTTTGCCAACATGCAGAGAAAGTTGTACTAGTGAAACTTTGGTACTATTTAAAAGAGCGGAACATGCTTAGGGTATCCATCCATTAACTAGTTCATATAAACAAGATGCAATGCAATCCCTCCATCACCACCCCAATATTGGACAGAAACCAAGCTGCTAAGAAGATCTGTGGAAACTCAGCTACATTAAAAGCCATGATGAAAGGAAAGTGTTTTTAAACCACTGCCACTACAGTCCTTTCAGGCCGTCCTTGCCTCCTTCCTCATTCTCACCTGTGTTTTTTTTTTTTCTTTTGATTTATTGAGCCTGTGTATACTGTCTTTTTCAGAGATAAGAGGAGTATGTATGTGTATAAACTCCAGCAGTAACTAACTACATCGATCCAGACCTCATTGCCAGGGTTTCCTGATACTTTCATGTGCTATATATCAGAGCTCCCCTACCTGTTTGCTGCAAGTATTATGAAGTGGAAAAAGGAAAGAGATTCACGTCATCTTCATTTCATGCTTGAACATTCACATTATGATTCTCCACTGGTGGGAATATTAGCATGGTAGTTTCCAGTTCCTTCTCCCCCATCCCACCATGGTGTCAGAGCCCAGATGCCCTCTACAAATTTAGGTGTCCCTCAGAGAGTTCACAGCTTAAAAGATATAAGGGACTGTGTCAGCCATTTTGTCTCGGCATTGCTGTTGCACTGTTACCATCTCCTGAGCCGCAGGGTTGTGTAAAATTGTTGGACTGTGTCAACTGCCTGTTTTGACACTGCACCACTGCCTAACTTGGCCTCAACATTCCGTTGCCGTGAAGAAGTACGCCCTGAAATATCCCTGAAAAAAACCACAGTGTTTGCCCGAAGCCAGAGCAACTACATCTTTTGTAACATCTACCAAGCTGTGCTTGCACGCAGGGCCGAGGGAAGAAGTTGGAACGAGGAGGACGTGCGGAGGCTAAAGGCGTTGCCAGCCGACCCCCCCCCCCCCCCAGTACGACCACCGTGAACACCTGGGCATGCGTGCATTGAGGAACACGGGGCAGTGAATATGATAATGAGCTCTGTGGAAATGGGTGGATTGATTGTGGGGACTGGGATGATAAAAAGACTGTGTACTCTTCTCTCGGGGGATTCCCCATCACCTGCACTGAGACCGAACCAACAGGACGCAGCTGGATCCGTGGTGGTGATAATTGAGCTTGCTGCATCTCTTCTGTTTGCTTGCTTAGCTCTTCTGACCTTTTCTGCTTCCCTCTGTCATATTGCTATTACCTCTTTTTACGGGAATAAAGTTTGAAAGGTTTTACAGCATTTGACCTCATTTGTGTCTTAATCTCACTCTTGGGATCGTATTGAAACCTCCCCTGACATTGGATTGGGACATTTTAAATTGGCGTCACGGACAGGATCCCTAGAGACCAGAGTGCCGCACTGCCTTGCTTTTTTCAGTGTAACCCTCTCAGGATGAAATAGCCCCCTTTGTGATACATTAAGGTGTGACCTCCTGAGAGTGAATAGGGGGAAAAGTGGATAGTAATATTACTTTTGTGTTAGATTAAGGTGTGGCCTCCTGATAGAGAAAAGGGGAAAATTGGATACTAAGGTGTGGCCCTCTCAGGATGATAACTCCTTTGTGTTAGGAAAAAGAAAAAAAGAATGGCCACCCAAAAGGCAGCTGATGCTTGTGATTATGTCCCCTCACCGGTTGAAAGGATAGATAAATTATATGACTTTTTGGAGGTGCACCAATCTCACCCCTCACTCCAGGGACAAGATTGGGCGAAAAACCACTGGTTTCAACCACATAGTGTGGTGGATAGGATAAGGGTATTGCAGAAGGAAGCTAAGGTTGGATCAGGGAAAGGAAAAGCTATAATTTGTGCAGTATTGGGAGAGAGTCTGGCAGCAGTGGTGGAAGACAAAAAGCAGAAGTTTGGTCAAGCTGATACTGTAATAGACTCCCTGCAGATGGTGATAAAGACCCTTCAGGAAAAGTTGAAAGAAAGTAAACAGCTGCTGGAGGAGGGAAGGAACCAAAATATAATATTAAAGGAGGAATTGAGAAATCAACTTTTGTGGGAGGCTGATACACAGGCGGAGGTAGAAGTGAAGCTTTCAGAGAAGGGGATATGGCAAATCTATCCCCAAGCAGATTTGCGAAAGGCAAAGGAAACCGTAGAAAGCCTCCCCTATATGTATCCGCTGGTTAAAATGGAGTATTTGTATGAGGATGATAACGACCGTCCTCAGGTTGTCACCAAAGAAGTCCCATTTACAGCAACTGAATTAGCAAAATTGAGAAAAGACTTTGTAAGGACTCCGAAGGAATCAGAGACAGAGTATGTGTGGAGACTGTCTCTGTCAGGGGGGGATGGAATTTTGTTGTCAGAGGAAGAAGCAGAAGGATATTGGGTTCCAGGTGTGTTTCTAACTACCGGGAATCAGCCAGGCCCCATGGTCATTAACTCAGAGGGCCACGTATTGGGCCAGAGGGCTGAACCCATTGGAGAGGGGAGATCCCCTCGCCATAACAGGTATGGTGGATCGATTAGTGGAAAGTGTGCAGAAGGCAGCCTGTCTCCAGATGATGTACGATTGGGAGCTCAAGCCCAGCCAGGGCTCCCCGATGATGATGCCTGTGGACCCAGAGAGGATGACTCCTCTGATACGGGGACTTCCTGACTCCCTAAAACCCACTGGAATTCAATTACAAGGGAAGATTCAAAACACACACGACGAAGAAAGAGTTATGGCCGCTCTGGAGGGGATAATGACCGCTGACCATCGGCGGTCAGGGAGAAAAGTATGGACATGGGGAGAGGTAGCTCAGGAATTAATTAATTTTGGGAAAAAATAAGGCCCCGTTGGTGGATTGTCCCAAAGAACTGAAACCAGGGTCGTACAGGCTGCAGAGCGAGTTAGTGGGTGGCAATCATCCATTAAGAAGGGCCGAGACTTGGAGCCGCTTTGAGGTCATAATTTTGGGAGAGAGAAGCCCCTAACTTGACAGGGACTATGGCATCTAGGGCTTCAGAAAGGCATTCCCCAGGACTTGATGGACGGACTCCCAACCCAAAAATTAGAACAACTCGTGCAGAAATGGTCAGGGCCAAGGGCCACTTTCAGACCAACCTCTAATGCTCCACCCTTGATAGACCTTGAGGAGGAGCTGACCGGAGAAAAGAAGGTGGCAGGAAACTAGACCCTCCGTTCCCTGAAGGTGAGGGGGGAGGTGGAGGATGGATGTTTGTAAAACAACTCACCTGGAATAGGAAAGGGGATTTATTGATTACAGTTGTTGTAGGACCAAGGAAAAGGCCGGTAACCTTTTTAATTGATACCGGGGCACAAATTACCACGCTAATGTGGACCGAAGCAGAACAATGTGGAATCTTGATTCCATCTAGAAATCTAATTGTCTTAAATGCCCTGGGAAAAACACCATTGGTGCCTACAACTTCAGTGACAATATGGTTACCAGGAGAGGAAAACCCTGTCAACACCATGGTGGCCATAGGATCTTTTCAGATGAATCCTTTAGGTATAGATGTGTTGAAGGGTAGGCAGTGGCATGATACCCAGGGAAACTCATGATCTTTTGGCATTCCCCAGATCAGGCAATTGGCCGAAACATCCTGGGCAGAGGTGCGCCTATTGCAAGTGGCACCTACCCTCCCCCCCTCCAAGATTACCAATGTGAAATCCTACCCGTTGCCGTCAGGGGCCAGAGAAGGGATAGCCCCAGTGATTGAGGATCTCAAACAATGGGAAATTCTAGTGTTTATCCATTCCCCATACAAGTCTCCAGTATGGCCAGTCCGAAAATCAAATGGCAAATGGAGACTGACAATAGATTACCAGAGACTGAATGCCAACACAGGTCCACTAACAGCTGCCATACCAAACATTGAATTGATAGCTGCCATTCAGGAACAATCCACCCCGTCATGGCAACAACTGATTCAAGGATATGTTTTTTATGGTCCCCTTACAACCCAAGGACCAGGATCGCTTTGCCTTCACCTGGGAAGGACAACAGTACACCTTTACACGACTTCCTCAGGGATACAAGCACTCCCCCACGCTGGCCCGCCACGCTCTAGTGCAAGAGTTGGAGAAGGTCCCTATAAGAACAGAGGTTTAAAATATATTAATATATAGATGATGTGCTTATAGGAGGGAGCCAGGTGGAAGAAGTTAGAGAAACCCAGAGAAACATCATCACCCAGTTAGAAAACATAGGTTTGACAGTTCCACCAGAAAAAATACAAACTCCTTCAAGTGACATAAAATTTTTAGGAATCTGGTGGAAGGGAGGGATGACATGCATCCCACCAGATACTCTTTTCTCTCTCGACCAGATCAAGATTCCAGAGTCAAAGAAAGACTTACAGCATGCACTAGGGTTACTTGTGTTTTGGAGGAAATATATTCCTGACTTTTCAATTATTGCTAGGCCCTTATATGACTTATTGCGAAAGAGAGCTCAGTGGGAATGGACTCAAGTCCATGACGAGGCTTTGCAGCTGTTGGTGTTTGAAGCAACTGATGAAGTGCTAAGGCTTGGACAACAGGCCCAAGCCAGAGTTGACCTATAGATGAATCCTGTATATTTTATAACTGATAACCATTGTGCTAGTAGGTATTGTACTAAGTTATAACAACCCACTTATGCTGGTGTAAAAAGTGCTAAAGCATTGAAATACTGAAGCCTGAACAACAGGCCCCAAGCTGAAGCTGCTAACTTAGAATTGTAATCATTAACAAAGTAGGTAAGCTCACTAGTGAAAGACAAAATATAATCAGTAGTGAGGAGAGAATGTATCCAGCTTCCCTTGTTTAGCCTTCTTCAAGGCTGAGACACCAAGTGTTTGGCCTTGTTAGAAACTCCCTTGGTTCCCCCCGCCCCGAGCCCTGGCCAGGCTTTGGGTGGAATCCAATAGGAGAATGAAACCAGAAATTTTCCGCTCAAAACAAAGGTGCCAGCTATTCTGGCTTGTCGATCTCTGGTATATAAGGCTGGGCCCATTTGCAGCGACTTTGGATGCCTCACCTATGGGTGGACGCACCGCGTAGGATTTCCCACTTGCCGGGACAGGCTCTCCAAATCCTCGCTGTAACCGGGGCTCCCCAGCGTCTGCGGATCTGGATGATGATGATAATATATGCAAGTGGTGATGTATTTCTCTTAATTACTATTCTCTCTCTCTCTCGTGTAGTAATGATTTGATGCATTACCCTGTATTTTCCTGTTTGTTGCTTTAAGTGCACTGTTCTGCTTCTTCTTACTGCATGTTCTCTGTATTATGCTGTTACATTACTTGGTTATCACCAGTAAAATACGCCTACTCTTTTCACTCTGGTGTCTGAGTTTAATTGGTATCCTTAATCAGCAAAACAACTGCTTATCAGGTCCTTGGTCCCATTCACCCAACAGATCCAGTTCAAATTGAATGGGGGTTTGCCAAGACTGCACTGTCAACCCATTTGTGGCAAAGGGTCCCAGAGGGACCTGTTCAGTCCATTGGGTTTTATTCCCGTAGCTTTAAAGACGCTGAAAAAATATATACAACTTGGGAAAAGGGTCTATTTGTAGTTAGTCTAGCTCTGAGAGAAGCTGAACGGACTATTCAACAGCAACCTATAGTGCTCAAAGTACCATTTAAAGTAATCAAAGCAGTTTTGGCAGGAACTCTGCCCCCTGATGGGGTGGCTCAGAGGGCTTCCGTGCGAAAATGGTATGCACAAATAGAACTCTACTGTGACTTTTTTTTTGTATCTGAAGGAGCCTCAGAAGTGTTAAATATACAAGATGAGATAGACCCGGATAGAGAAATACCCAAGCTTGTGCCTGCAATACAAGTAGCTCCTCCGTTTTATGGACAATTTCAAAATGTCTGGTTTATGGATGCCTCTTCGAAGCGAGAGGGAAAAACTTGGAAATATCGAGCTGCAGCACTCTGGGTAGATACCAAGGAACAGATTATTACTGAAGGGGAAGGTAGTGCACAAGTAGGAGAACTAATTGCTGTGTGGAGTGTTTTTCAACACGAGGCTCAATCTGCTTCTTCTGTCTATATCTATACTGACTCATGCTGTGTTTAAAGGTTGCACTGAGTGGCTTCCATTCTGGGAACAAAATGGATGGGAGGTCAATAGAATATCTGTATGGCAAAAGGAAAAATGGCAGGATATCCTTACCATTGCCAGACAAGGGAAATTTGCAGTGGCATGGGTAGCATCTCATCAACAGGATGATACCCTGGTGAGCCGATGGAATGGCCAAGTGGATGAACTAGCCCGACTGGCCCACCTACAGAGCACCCAGATAGAAGAAAATTGGGAACGTCTGTTAGAACGGCTACATGTAAAATGAAAACATTCAGGAGTTAAGGATCTATATTGTGAGGTACAAGCCCGAGGGTGGCCGGTTACCAGGGAAGAGTATAAAATTTGTGTATCCTCCTGCGAACAATGCTGTGTCCGTCTGGACAGACACCCTCTGGAGGGTGACCCCCTGCACTTAAGAGAGGGAAAAGGCCTATGGGAGGCCTGGCAGATTGATTACATCGGTCCCTTTTGAAGGTCAGAGGGAAAATACTATGTGCTGGTAGGGGTGGAAATAGTATTCAGACTAGTGCAAGCTAAAGCATGTCCTAAGGCAACAGGAGAAAATACAATAAAGGCTCTGAAAGAATGGTTTGGAATTTTCCCCAAACTATAGTCAATACAATCAGATAACAGCTCACATTTTACAGCCAAAGTGGTCCAGGAGTAGGCAGTCCAGGAGGGAATTTCGTGGGTGTTTCATACTCCATATTATCCACAAGCAAATGGCATTGTGGAAAGAACAAATGGTCTATTAAAACACTTCCTCAAACTGCATAATCCAGGATGGGCCGAGTGGGTGTGGAATGCGGTGACCAGCGTTAACAGTAGCTGGGGAATAAATGGATGCCCAAAGATCACAGCCTTTTGTCCACAAGCTCCAACCATCATCCCTGAACCTGATGGACCTGATGACCCCAGAAATCCATCTCATTTTCCAGGGCAATCTGTCTTGGTCGAACTCCCCACGGTGGGCGCAGTGCCACTGGTGTTGGACACAGCCCTTAATAAATATGCCTGGAAGGCAAAAGATGCCTTTGTAAAACCTCATAAGATTCACACTAGATGGATTGTTCCCTCCTAACCTGAGAAGCAAATTTGTCTTTTGTTTCATTTTCAGGAGGAAGAAAGCAACCCAGATGTGGGGATTCTAAAGGATTTCCTGCTAGGAAATCGGCATGTGAGCAATCCTGCATAGGAGCAAGGCTGGTAAAGCCTCAGCTTCGGCGCGGATGTGACGAGGAGATGACCCTGGAAGAATGAGGAAGAACCCAGGAAGGTAAACAACTTCAGGGTGTTGGTCTGGGCAGAGAAGAAGTTTGTACAATGTCGATGTGGCAGTTCTCAGCCAATCAGAAGAGAGCTTAAGGAGCATGTGCAAAGCTAACTGTCCAATCAGAAAGAGCTGTACCATGTGATTGTATCTTGTGATTTTCACCTGCATTATAAAAGGCTTGTCCACCATATTAAAAGAGGCATTGCTTAATCACTGTGTGATCATTTGCATGCATCAATCTCCCGCACCTGGCGCCCGAACAGGGTCATAAATCAGATTAGCACAAGTCTGAAGAGGACTCGGTGAAGTATTATCACGGGAAGGCCGCTCGAAATTGATCCAGACACTGCCCCGGTGTCTGAAGGTGAGAATCAGCGTGCTGTACCCTTAAGGAGCCGCGGGAGGCGGCTAGCCGCGAGAGGCGGCTGAGTATAGGGAGCCGCGGGAGGCGGCTAACGATCCGCGAAAGGCGGCGGCCAGGGAGGAATGGGGTCTATGCTTACTAGAGACGAGCAAGCAGTAGTAAAACTCCTCCAATTTATCCTCTCTGTGAGAGGGATAAAATATGAGAAGTCTGTGTTAGAAGGCTTATTAAAGTGGAGCCGAGAGAAGGGACTTATCCCCAGTGCAGGGCGTGTATTTGAAGCCGCTACCTGGGAAGCCATAGGGAAGCAGCTATGGGACTCGGTCAGTGATGGAGGAAAGTCGGCAAAAGAAGTGAGCGGTTACACTGCGCTATGGAAATTAATCCAAGAAGCGTTACAGGAGATGAGTAGTGAGCGTACAGCTGCGGTATATGCCGCTGCAGCTCTCGGACCAGCCCCTAATCTTGATATATCAGCCACGCCGCCGCTGCCGCCACTACCGCCCTGCCCCGACCATGGCCGGAAGGACAGTCTGGCCCCTTCCCCCCCCTCAGCCCCCTCGCCCCAGAGCGACGAGGGAGTGGGGGGCTCTACGCCGCTTGCGGTGCCCGCTGCGCTGGGTCAGCCGAGAAATCCGTTTGGCTTAACGATTGTGCCACCGGGGCCGCGGCGAGTAGCGGGAGCTAAACCCAAAACTGCGCCATCAGGGGCGGGAAGCACCGGAAGTGTATCTGATACCAACCGGAAAGGGACTGAGGAGAAACCGGAAGATACCAAAGACGCCAGTAGTGGGCGGGACCCAGGTGAGGGCGGGGGTACAGAGGACTTGTGCCCGCCCCTCCCACCCTCACAGAACAACCCCTCGGGAGAACAGAGCCCCGCCTCACAAGCCGGCTCTGCAGACATTGAAACTTTACTCCTGCACATTGTAGACAAGCTTGACAACTTGACTGTATCACAGGCAGAGAAGAGGGAGCAGAAACCATATACCTTTTCATCAAATACGGGACCACAGCCATCTGCTCCTCCAGATCCATCACTCGAGTATTCAGTTCCTGTGCCTGCTACTGTGCCCTCATCATCTCACCCTGCAGCTTCGCATCTTTTTTCTTCACAGACGCAGAGTACATCTGTAGCTACACGCCGATGGAAAGGAGTTCTTAGAGATGCTATACTAGAAGGATCTTTTATCCCAGAAACCGTACAAGCATTTCCACTTTCCGTTAATACAGTTACTGGCGCCAATGAGTGGGATCCCTTAGATTGGAAATTGCTTGAAAAGGCTAGGGCTTCAGTAATCCAAAATGGTCTCCATCACCAATTGACCAAACAAATCATTCACTATATCTTCTCGTCATCGCTGTTAATCCCAAAAGATATTGATCAAATAGCGGCAGTTATTTTAACTCCATCTCAAAAAATGCTATTCAAAAGCGTATGGACGAAGTTAGCTAATGAAGAACAGGTTCGTCCACAACCACAGGGTGATCCCCTTCATCTTGTCCAAGCACAAATGCTATTAGGTACAGGGCCCTTCGCCGCAGTAGATCTACAGGTCAATTTCTCTAATGAAGTGTTACGGTTATCACAGTCAATAGCCAGTCAGGCCCTACTGTCTGTACCTGATACAGAAGGAAACAGGACAAGTTTGTAACAGTAAAACAGGGACTTAATGAACCTTTTTCAAAATATGTAGATCGCCTTTATCACTCCCTAGAACAACAACCTGACATGACCCTAGAGATGAAAGAAAAAATGTTTAAGTTAATGGCCTTTGAAAACGCTAACCCATCTGCCCAGCACCTGATAGCGACCCTCCCACATGGAGCATCTGTAGCTGATATGATTGAGTTAACCAACCGAGGAATGCAACAGGCTGATGTTGCAGCCTATGCCACTGCAGTGCGTGAAGTGGTTGCACCATGGTGAACGGTATAAAATAAAGAAGGGGGAATTTTCTGGACGCACCACATAATCAACTAGCAATGACTTTATATATTCTTAATGGTGTTCTGATGTCTGTAGTGTTTGTGATTTCATGTTGTGTGAGTGATGAGTGTAAGAGCCCTCTTTGTATGATTGTTCTGCGTGTGTGAGACGCAGCCCAGCTGCAGCTGTAGACACTCAGGAGCCAGCCGCAGGTGCTGTGGACGCCCCTGTGCCAACAGTTCGCGATCTCTTCAATTGATCATTTAAGCAAAATGTAGGATGTAATGCTATAAGAATGTATGTATTCAACTTTCCTTGTTTAGCAATATTAAGAATTAAGAACTCAAGTGTTTAACCTTATTAGAAACTCCCTTGGTTTTCCCCCTTGAGTGCTGGCCAGACTCTGGGTGGAACCCAACAGGAGGATGAAATCAGATGTTTCCGCTCAAAGAAAGTTGCCAGTCATTTTGGCCTGTTGATTTAGAGGCTGGACCTGCTTGCAGTGATGTTGGATGCCTCACCTACGGATGGACGCATCACGTAGGATTTCCGGTTTGCGAGGAAGGGCACTCTAAATTCTCGCTGCATCCAGGGTTCCCCAGCAATTGCGGATCTGAATGTTAGTACCCCATTAAGTAAGTGTGCTATTCTGTATTTTCCTTACTGGTTATTTTTGTAGTATTTAGTCATATCCCCTAATTATGGATACTGAAATTAGCCTCCTCTTTTTAACTAGTAACTGTAACTGCTCTATTGTTTCTAGCATTCTGTGAAACTATTTTAAGTATGCTGTGTGTTTTGAAGTTTGCCTAACCCTTAATTGATGAAGTCTCGAAATAAGTCTTGCAGGTGCAGCTTTACACAGCCTCTGAGCAATAGCTAGGAAGAACAGGCCTTGGAAGATAGATCAGAAACTGCTGAGTTGTGCCAGGGGGGCAGGGAAAAACAGCAGACAGCTGCAACACTGAACTGTGAAAAAGCACTAAGCTGTGAGAAGTTACCATCACGGTAGAGCGGAATGCGCCAGAAAATATGGAAGATTAGTTCAACTGACCCGTGAAACTAATAATGGACCAGCCTATACCTCGCAAAAATTTGGTGTTTTGTTTTTTTTTTTTGTCAACTCTGGGGTATACATCACATCACAGGTATACCACATTCCCCCACGGAGCAAGCCATAGTGGAGAGAGCACATCAAAAGTTTGAAGGCGCTTTTGCAAAAACAAAAAGGGGGAGAGAGCTTGGCTGTTGCAGAACTACTTGCAAAAGCGGTGTATGTCTGAAATTCAGTATAAGCAAGTGTGGGGATAGTGCTTTTGCTCAGTACAAAGATGTTGCTATAGGAGAGTGGAAAGAACCTGTGGAACTAACAATGACGGGTCGAGGCTATGCCTGCGTTATTACCGATACCGGCACTAGATGTGCTCCATCTCACTGGGTGCGGCCTTGGAAAGGAGATCAAGTTTGTGATTCTAAGCCTTGTGATTGTTCTGACAGTGATTAACGCCCATCCAGCAAAAGTAGTGTTTCCCTGACCAAATATATGAGTAACTATAGCTAATGAGACAGGTCAAGAATCCTTCTGCCTTTCGATGGCTACTCCATCGAACCCGTTCAGAACATGTTTATTGAGAATCCTTTACTTTGACCCACAAGAATTCATTGGGTTTGTGTCAGACAATAGTTGGGCAAAAATGAAATTTTCACAGGCCAACGACATTGTTCAAATTACCCAGGCCGGCACCAATGCCACAACCTTTTGGCAAGGTCAACTTATTATGAGCAAGGAATTGTTAAAAGGAGTAATCATTGTAATTATTGTGATTATTGTGCTTGCTATTATTTTGCCATGCTTAAATTTTCGCATTGGACAACCGTTGTGGAAAGGCTTGAAAGGAGTTTGGATTGCTCAAAAAAAAAAGAGGGATATGTGGGGATTCTAAAGGATTTCCTGCTAGGAAATCGGCATGTGAGCAATCCTGCATAGGAGCAAGGCTGGTAAAGCCTCAGCTTCGGCGCGGATGTGACGAGGAGATGACCCTGGAAGAATGAGGAAGAACCCAGGAAGGTAAACAACTTCAGGGTGTTGGTCTGGGCAGAGAAGAAGTTTGTACAATGTCGATGTGGCAGTTCTCAGCCAATCAGAAGAGAGCTTAAGGAGCATGTGCAAAGCTAACTGTCCAATCAGAAAGAGCTGTACCATGTGATTGTATCTTGTGATTTTCACCTGCATTATAAAAGGCTTGTCCACCATATTAAAAGAGGCATTGCTTAATCACTGTGTGATCATTTGCATGCGTCTATCTCCCGCACCCAGACGCACCCACGGAAGAAGCAAAGCGAAGCGGATGCGAATTTTATATAATTTGGGGGGGGAGATGTGTATGTTATTTTTAATTATATTATCTTGGGGACTTATCTATAAGAGTGAAGAGAAGCCAATTTTCCCCTCCCACGACCTATATGATCCCTTTAAGGATAATGAATTTGTTTTGTTAGCAAGAACTATAAACCAAACCTTTAATCTGAGCCACTGTTGGGTTTGTGGAGGACCTCTAGGGTCATCAAGCTGGCAGTGGATCTCTACACCCCTCACTCCAGCACAAATTGTAAGTAATTATAGCAAAACTGATAACACCACCTGGAATGATAATGAAACATGGCCAAGTCAATTTCCTACTGTGGGTAAATATTGTTTAAATCGCACCCAGAAGAGAGGGGTCAATGTGGGGGAAAGTAGGTGTCAATGGTTGGTTAATACAAATAGGGGTGTTTACATATGGATGTGGCTTGATGAAACCAGACGCAACAAAGGGTTTAAAGGGTTTTGGTCAAACAAAAATAAAACCTTAGTTCTCAGGTGGCCTGGAAACCATATTTACAGTCAAATTTGTGAGTGGAAAAACCATACTGGTGCCTGGTATTGTACCAGCCAGACAAACAACAACCCAAACACCTTTTTCAGCCCTTTGGGAAATGATAACACAACTTATTTCCAATTCCCAAAGGTTGCAGCTGTATCGTTTGCTAACAGTGCCAAAGCCAAAAAGGCCATTATTGGATTTGTGGACATACTGATACAAACAACTACCAGAAAACTGGTCAGGGATTTGTTATGTAGGCATTATCCGACCTCTGGTTTTCCTTCTTCCAGAGACAGGTGGTCATCAGTTGGGAATAAGACTATATGATAATTTAGGGTGAAACAAAGAGGTTCACTCAACAGTCAGGATTGAGTATAAGTGTTAAGCAGGGATTCTTTATTCGCAGCGCTGGGCAGCACTGGGGATCGCTCCACCACAAGTGCCGCACCTACTAACAAAACTCTCTAATATACACAAAAAGCATATGTATCCATTAGATTTCTTAGAAAAGGCAGTCTTATGCTAATGGCTTCTTAGAATTCATTTACATAGTCTGAGCATGCGTAGTAAAAATAGAGTGAGGGTCTTCTCCCCTCCTTAGGGGTCCACACAGCCTTTCTCACACTGTCCCTTAGTGAACTTTAAGTCTCTAGTGTCCATACATGGTCATAGAGTTACTTCATCCGTCCTTCAGCTCCTGTTTGTTCCAGCTCTCAGCACTTATCTTGACACTGGCGTCTTCTTAGGCACTTGTTTTCTTTAGGTTCCTGCTATTAGGGATGTACTCAGGGAGTTTTTCAGACTGTCCAAGGTCTGTCTTATCTTTACTAGGCAAGGAGTTAAAGGTTTCAAAACATCTTACAAGTGGGTAACTGGGTAACGACTACAGAGGGTAGTTAGGAAAAAGTATAAATGAAATTATATACATTACAGCAAAATACAGGAAAAATACAGGAAAAAAAATAAAAGCTAGTAAACTACAAGTGATGTCTAACGTTAAAACTAAATGTCTTACATTACAGGTCCCTGTACATTAGCAATTTCAAGTATATTTGTAGCAGCTTTCATTCAAGGGGACGAAAGGATTGCCCGCAACAAGTGATCTGTTGAGGTTAAAATAGGTGAAACACAGAAGTGGGGGGAAAATGAGTGGCCTCCCAAAAGAATAATTGAGCATTATGGGCCTGCCACTTGGAATCCCAATGAACCAATAGCGGGGGCAAAAGAACCAATCTACAATCTGAATCGCATAATTTGATTGAAAGCAATCTTGGAAATTATTGCCAATAAAATTACTAATGCTATAGACCTTTTAACTCAACAATCTCAACAGATGCACACTGCAATCCTTCAACATCTCATGGTTTTGGATTATTTACTAGCTGAAGAGGGAGGAGTATGTGGGAAACTAAGTATATCTAATTGTTTCTTGGAAATAGACGATGTAGATGACATGGTTCTTCAGCTGACCACAGACATTAGAAAACTGGCCCATGTCCCCATTCTAACATGGAACGGCTGGAATGGTGATTTATGGTCTTGGTTACCAGGAGCACCATGGGTAAAGCAGCTTTTATTTTATCTGTTATGTGCATTTGCTGCTTTGATGTTTTTGCCATGTGTTATTCCTTGCTTTATTCAATTAATCCAACATGTTGTATCTAACGTGCAATTTACATCTACTGTTTCGCCTGATGGTTGAAGTGCTAAGGCTTGGACAACAGGCCCAAGCCAGAGCTGACCTATAGATGAATCCTGTATATTTTATAACTGATAACCATTGTGCTAGTAGGTATTGTACTAAGTTATAACAACCCACTTATGCTGGTGTAAAAAGTGCTAAAGCATTGAAATACTGAAGCCTGAACAACAGGCCTCAAGCTGAAGCTGCTAACTTAGAATTGTAATCATTAACAAAGTAGGTAAGCTCACTAGTGAAAGATGCAGCTTAGACAGAATATAATCAGTAGTGAGGATGAAATGCTGAGAGAATGTATCCAACTTTCCTTTCGCAGCCTTCTTCAAGGCTGAGAACCCACGTATTTGGCCTTGTTAGAAACTCCCTTGGTCTCCCCCCACCGAGCCCTGGCCAGGCTTTGGGTGGAAGCCAACAGGAGAATGAAACCAGAAATTTTCCACTCAAAACAAAGGTGCCAGCTATTCTGGCTTGTCGATCTCTGGTATATAAGGCTGGGCCTGTTTGCAGCGACTTTGGAAGCCTCACCTATGGGTGGACACACCACGTAGGATTTCCCACTTGCCGGGACAGGCTCTCCAAATCCTCGCTGTAACCGGGGCTCCCCAGCGTCTGCGGATCTGGATGATGATAGTGGTGCAAGTGGTGATGGATCTTTCTTAATCACTATTCTCTCTCTCAGGTAGTAATGATTTGATGCATTACCCTGTATTTTCCTATTCGTTGCTTTAGGTGCATTATTCTGCCTTTTCTTACTGCATGTTTTCTGTATTACACTGTTACATTATTTGGTTATCACCAGTAAAATACGCCTGCTCTTTTCACTCTGGTGTCCGAGTTTAATTGGTATCCTTAATCAGCAAAACAATGGTATAGAACAAATTCATGCCATTCACCAATCAAAGTCTGCAGCTGTATCAATTATTTAGACTGTCTTCCATCTATTCTTTTACCTCTTACCATCACCACAATAATATGGAGCAGTGAATTTGTAGTGTTATTGCTTATTTGCCGTTGTCTAAATTTGGAATAGAAACTTCTAGGCCCAGACAACACATGCGCTTTAGGATAAAGGGGCGTGGAAATCGATTTTTCCTGCTGCGTATGGTGACCCCAACTCCAGCAGACCAGGGCAGCAGACTGCATGGACTGCCAGGGCCGCAACCACTCAGTGGTACATTGCTAGAACCGTGGGAAAATAATGGATCACATGTTAGTGGTGATTCCGATTTATTATGTGGCCTTGATTTTGTTAACTGTTACCTTAATTGTTCATTTAATACTTGCTTTTTGTCCTTGCAAATGTCCGCCATGTAAACTGCCGTCGCCTTCTTCTACTGATTCCTCACAGACTTAAAATCAGTTTATAGAATGTTTTGTTTTTGTAAAGTTAGTTAAATTTAAATGTTAAATATTTGTTAGAGATGTTGTCAGTTATACGCTAGCTGGAAATATTGTTCGTTACTGTGTTGCGCACTATTTCTGTCCTTTCTCTCTCTCTTTCTACCTCTATCTTTTGTACCACCACGAAGACAGCAACGTCAAGCCACGGGGTAGTGTAATGGACTGTGTCAGCTGTTTTGTCTCGGCATTGCTGTTGCACTGTTACCATCTCCTGAGCCGCAGGGTTGTGTAAAACTGTTGGACTGTGTCAACTGCCTGTTTTGACACTGCACCACTGCCTAAACTTGGCCTCAACATTCCGTTGCCGTGAAGAAGTACGCCCTGAAATATCCCTGAAAAAAACCACAGTGTCTGCCCGAAGCCGGAGCAACTACATCTTTTGTAACATCTACCAAGCTGTGCTTGCACGCAGGGCCGAGGGAAGAAGTTGGAACGAGGAGGACGTGCGGAGGCTAAAGGCGTTGCCAGCCGACCCCCCCCCCCCCCCCAGTACGACCACCGTGAACACCTGGGCATGCGTGCATTGAGGAACACGGGGCAGTGAATATGATAATGAGCTCTGTGGAAATGGGTGGATTGATTGTGGGGACTGGGATGATAAAAGGACTTCGTACTCTTCTCTCAGGGGATCCCCCATCACCCGCAGGGATTCCCCCATCACCTGCACTGAGACCGAACCAACAGGACGTCGCTGGATTCGTGGGGGTGATAATTGAGCTTGCTGCATCTCTTCCGTTTGCTTGCTTAGCTCTTCTGACCTTTTCTGCTTCCCTCTGTCCTATTGCTATTACCTCTTTTTACAGGAATAAAGTTTGAAAGGTTTTACAGCATTTGACCTCGTTTGTGTCTTAATCTCACTCTTGGGATCGTATTGAAACCTCCCCCGACATTGGATCGGGACACAAGATAACACAAAAGGTGGGTGGTGAGTGTTTTGCTTCCTAAAGTCCCAAACACAGTTAGCGTCAGTTACTTAATTCAAAACAGGGATTCAATCAAAAGATCATTTTTAATGTTGGATAGCTTCTTCTTGACCCATAGAAAAATTGACTCAGCAACACTAAAACAAGCTGAAGATATGGTTTTATTGGCAGACTTAACATTCTCCTCCATGTGAACTGATGTCAAGGGAGATGAGGGTCAAGGAGATGATCAAACATACTACACAATCACTAGCAAGTTAAAATAAGATCAAGTGGCTACACCAAGGTATTGTGCATACTTGCAATGAAAGATAGCCATGTCCTAGCACAGTTACAGTCTGAACATAAGGCTTGCAAAGAAAGGGCAGGACAGCGGAGCTGCATACAAGGAGGAACACCATTGTTAGAGTATTTAACTTTTACCCCATCGGTGACAGAGTTTGAAACTGGTCCTAGATCTTTCTACCTGCAAATTATTTCTTCTAGTCATAGAAGAGTTGCAAGGGAGAGCTGATAATGATCTTGTTCAGTCCCCCTGCTCAAAGGTAAACAGATTCAGTTGTTTCAGCATGGTCTGAGTTTTGTATTCTTCTAAGTGTCCTGCATGTGCACTCTACTGGAGCTGGTGTCAACTGCCAACTGCAGCAACAAATACCCCACATACTAGTAAAAGATCCAAACCTCGATTTTCCTCTCTGAATGTTATCTGGAAACTTCTGCTCATGCAAAGGAGGTGTAAGAACGTTGATTTGGTAATGCTTTGAATGAATGAGCCTTTTTTAACCCGAGGAAGAAGATATGAAAAAAGACAAGGCCTATAACTGTTTTTTATAGCTTTCCTCCAAATATCAGGGTGATATTTCCATAATACAGCAACAATCAAGTTTAAAAAACTTGACAGCCTCAGCCCTCTTTTTACAGCTCCCATCCCTGCAGCCATATCAATCACAGGAGTTACTTACACTTCTCAACTACTTTCCTGCATTTTCTTCCCCTTTAGATGCTTGGAAGCTGTAATGCCCATCCCCTTTAAAGCTATTAAGCAGCAAGTGGAAGTAAAATATTTCTCCAAGAGCAGGTCTTGTTGATGAAATACAATCTGCTTATGCAAACACTGACACAACACAGAACCATCAGCAAAGTTGCAAACTCTCCTTCAGGTTATAGGTTGCACAATGCCTCAACAGTTACATGGAAGACAGCAAACAAGCACCAGGTCAGTGAGAGTTAATCTACTCAAAGAACTTAATGTATCTAAGAAAGTAATGCAAACTGAAAATGGCCAAACCCCCACCTACTCCCTGTACCACCTCCCGAGCCCCCCCCGATCTTGCAATAGATCATACAGAATGGATTATATTAATTTTCTATAAACTTGAGTGACATGTCTTTAAGCTGATTCATATCCACAATGAAGTCTTATAATCTAAAATCATATTAATATTAAAGATTTTCTGTCCTTTATGTGCATAATTATTCAAAGTATAAGGTAAAATTGACAACATATATTTTGACAGCTTATCTATAATAAGTATGCAATCTTGATACCAGCGTGTCATCAGAGACTTCAGTGCTCCTTGAAATATCAGATAGATCCTTTCTTTATATGACATTTACAGTGAAAGATCAGTGTGTTGGGCTTGAGTGGTGGGGTTTTTGGTAGCAGGGGAGGGGGCTACAGCAGTGGCCCCCTGTGAGAAGATTCTTGAAAGGTCCCCCAGCTCCAAGTCAGACCTGCCTCTGGCCAAGGCCAAGCCAATTAGCTATGGCAGCCATGCCTCTGCGATAATGTATTTAAGAAGGGAAACCTGAGAGGGGGAAGGGGGACTTCGGAGGAAGAGTTAAGAGAAGGACACCTATGCGAATACTGAAGTCAGTGGAAGGAAAGTGGAGGAAGCGGCAGGGAGGTGTGCCAAAGCAGAGAGCCTCCCTGTATCCTGTGGTGAGATGTCAGTGCTGCCCTCCCTGCCACCCATGGAGGTCACCGGAGGAGCAGAGATTTGCCTGCAGCCTGTGGAGGACCCCTGGGACTCTGTGGGAAGAAGCAGCCCCTGCTGTTGTAGTTCAGCTCTGGGAGGACTGCAACACGTGGAGGTGACCTACACTGGAGCATCTCAAGAAGGATGCATCCCGTGGGGAAGACTCACGGTGGAGAAAGTCTGTGGAAGTGAAAGAGGAGTTGCTGTTAAAACATGGAGACTTTGATTGATGAATGCTGTAAATACTTAACCATTGCATAAAGGGGAGCCTTGAAGGCTGTAAGGGAAAGAATGTTGTTTTCGCATAATAAGCCTGAAGGGAAGGGCAGGAGCGATTCACTAAAGCAATCAATGAGACCAATTTACAACCATTGAAATCCCTGGCCTAGGGCTAGAAGACAAGCAGTCTTTTTGTGGTCTTTTTGTCAACTGTGATGACCCAATACTCGGAACTGGTTTTAGATGGATGCAGATACCGAAAGACTTGGGGAACCTGAATTTCGAGCTTTTCCATCTTAGCAGGCTTGCGTGATGAACTCATGCATATTAACTTCTCCGCCCTGGAGAAAGCCAAGGTTCATTTCCATGAACATGCGACGTATGAACACATACATGAAGGGGCGTATCGGTAGGCGGTTCGGGAAGTCTGTACACCCTGTAGTACTCAGCCAATGAGGAATCAGGGGAGGGAACTGGCGGTTGGGAGAAAGGGATATAAACCATTGCATGATGGCTGGTAGGCGCGTCCACCTGATGGGGGCGCCCGGTCTTGCAAGAACGTAATAAAGAGTGCTTCACACCACATCCTGTCTGAGCTATGGATAATTGGCAACTGAGCGTTTCTCACAATTTGGGGGCTCGTCCGGGAGCGAAGTCGTCGCCTGGGAGTCTCCGCCGTTGAGGGCGAGGAGGCGCGCCCTGTTGATTTCAACGGTCTCGCGAATCATCGATGGTGACTCCACGGGGACCGACTGAGATCCTGAGACTGATAATATAGACAGGCCTTGTGAACCACTGGGGGCAAAAGGATAAAAAAAAAAAAAAAAAAGAGGAACTTTGGAAAGCGCTGTTAGACCAGGCAACTCTGTGCACGGACCAAGGTAAGAAAATTGGACTGTTAAGTACTGCCTTGGTGGTCTGGGAGATTCTGGTGGGTGGGAGCGAGTGAGCCGTATGTCAGTACGGGCTGAGGGCGGAGTCCACAGTGGCGGCTCTGCTGTGCCGCGAGGAAAACGACCAGAAGTCTCGGGAAAAAAAAATGGGGAACAAAAAGACTAAGCTTAGCGGGAATTCAGGGAAGGTCCCTGAAAACATTCCCCCGTACAGTCCATTGGGGAGAATGTTGTTACGATGAAGGAACGTTCCAAATACAAGGGGAAGGATGTGATAGATAGTAAACTATTTATTCATCAAATTCAGTTAAAACAATGGAAAAGTAAATCACCACCTGAGCTATGTAAAGCTAATATTGCTACATTGTATAAAACTAACCGACTAACAGCAAGCACTTAGCTGAACTAACATAATAAATCAAGGCTGTGTAGGGGGTAGGTAGAAGATATAGTGGTGCATCCTTATCAGAGCTTTAACAGAGACATGTAGAGACAAGAGGCATGCAGAGACATGTCAGAGAACTACAGAGGCTGCGCAGAACCTTGGGGTGAAAAGTTTAACGGCGAGGAAGAGGAGATACTTCATCTCTACGACCACTATTCAGGACTCTGTGACCACCGCCCAGAACTGTTGAAGTTTACTGCGCAGACGCAAGTAGGAGGAAACCTCATTAAAATATGAAGCGGGGGTAGATGGGGATAGATTATGAATATATATGAGAGTTTCATTAATATACATCACTTTGTAACACATAAGCAAGATGAAAAAACTTCGAAGGTGCGCGCCGTTGGTGGAGTTGAACTCCCCGGCCGCCCAGCGCTGTTTTTCTTGTTGTCGCTTGCTAAATAAACAATTGGAATTTTTATTGGCCCTGTCTCACATCAATTTGAGAATTTACTTATAACAAATTGGTGCCGTGACTCGGATAGAGGCAATCTGGTCAGAAGCCTCATACGGGGAGGCGCCCCGCTGAGTTCAGCGGCCCCGGCTGAGTGCTATCCTATCACGCCTCTACCGACGAACTCCAAAACTCGGCAATAAGCAAAAGAATACCGGTAACCCCATAATCTTTGTGCACAAAGCCCCGGACGAAGACGCAGGGTTGCGTGAGTATAGGCCGGTTATCCGTTCGGTTGGGGTTGGGTTTCCCGGAGCGTGGTGTGTGAGACGCCCAGCAGGGCGAAGCGAGTGTGGACCCCTCGGTAGTGCAGTTCCCATATCCCGCGAGGGACTGGGTCACGAAAAGGGGGAAAAAGAATTGTGTGAGTGTGTGAAGGCGCTCTGGAAGATGGGACAGAAGAAGAGCAAGCCTTCTGATCCCATGGGTGGTGTGGGACCCAAGGTGAGGTACCCCCAAATACCACCAGATAGCCCTTTAGGCTTAATGTTAAATCATTGGGAAGATTACCCCTCTAGGCGGGGTAAGGACAAAGTAAAAATGATTTATTATTGTATGGAAGTTTGGGGAGGGAAACAAATCAGGGGCGATCATCTCTATTGGCCTGTTTTTGGGTCCTTTGAAGAATGGGTCTGCCAAGCCCTAAACATTTATGTCAACTCAAGGGAACCCTTTAATTTAGAGGAGAGTGAATATGCACAGGTATGGATAGTATCAGATACCCGAGTAAATCTATATCCTCTAAAAGAAGAAGTTAAGAAAAAGAAGGTACGTGATGAGGACGAACCTCCTACCTCTCCTCCTCCTTACATACCTCCACCCCCACCTCCGGCACCTTCACCTCCTCCGACTGCGCCGGAGGACCCAGAGAATTCAGAATCCCCACCTGAATCCCCGAAAGATCCAAAACGAATAACCCGTAGTCAAACTAGAATGGGGCGGGGTGACAGCAGCTTGTACCCCCTAAGGGAGGTTGCGATGGGAGGACCCCAGCCTGGCATGGGATATGTGACTGTCCCTCTTAATTCAGGGGACGTCAGAGAATTTAAAAAAGAGATGGGGAGTCTATTGGAGGATCCTCTGGGTGTGGCAGAGCGGGTGGATCAGTTTTTAGGACCAAATACCTATACCTGGGATGAAATACAAGCCATAATGGCTATACTATTCACTGCCGAAGAAAGGGACATGATCAGGAGAGCAGGAATGAGAATTTGGGACCAACAGCATCAGCAGGGTCCGGCAGCAGACGTAAAATGGCCTCTAAATCGACCTAATTGGAATAATCAAAATGAAATTGATAGAGGCCATATGCAAGACCTGAGGACGATTGTAATCCAGGGTATAAGAGAATCAGTTCCTAGAGGACAAAATATAAACAAAGCCTTTAGTGAACATCAAAAAAAGGATGAAACCCCTACTGAGTGGTTAGAGAGACTGAGAAAAAATCTTCAACTTTACTCAGGACTGGATCCTAATACACCAGTGGGACAGGCATTGTTAAAGACACAATTTGTGGCAAAAGCATGGACAGATATTAGAAAGAAGTTAGAAAAAATAGAAGATTGGAAGGATCGGGGATTGGATGAATTACTGAGGGAAGCACAGAAAGTATATGTCCGAAGAGAGGACGAGACTCAAAAAAGACATACCAAAATGATGGTAGCTGCGATAAGGGAAGGACAGAGAGTGAACGGTGCTGGGAGAAAAAAGGAAGGTCAAAGGCCAGGCTATGAATCACAGGGACCGGAGAGGGGAAGAGAGAGAGGGAGTATTGTCTGCTTTTATTGCAGAGGAAAAGGTCACACAAAGAGAAGCTGCAGAAGAAGAATGATGGATGAAAGAATGTTTAAAGAAGATTAGGGGTGTCAGGGGCTCTATCTGCTGGGGACCCGAGAACGAACTGAACCCTTGATAAAGTTAAAAGTAGGTCCTCAGCAACAGGAGGTAGAATTTTTAGTAGATTCAGGAGCAGAGAGATCTACCGTTCAATCATTGCCCCAAGGGTGTAAGATTTCATCAGAAAAAGTACAAGTAGTTGGGGCGAAAGGAGAACCATTCGGAGTACCGGTAATTAAAGATGTACTCCTTGAAACAGATTCTAAAGTGGGGATGGGATCCTTGTTGTTAGTGCCTGAGGCAGATTATAACCTACTGGGGAGAGATCTAATGATTGAATTAGGAATTAGTTTGGAAGTAACAGAACACAAACTTGAAATTAAACTGTGCCCCCTACGGGTTGAAGATGAGGCTAAAATCAACCCTGAAGTATGGTACACTCCAGATACGGTGGGAAAATTAAATGTTGAACCTTTTATGGTAACCATCTGGGATCCTGAGGTACCGGTGAGGATTAAGCAATATCCCATACCTCTGGAGGGAAGGCAAGGACTGAAACCAGAAATTCAGAGATTAATAAAGCAGGGATTATTAGAGCCCTGCATGTCCCCTTTTAACACTCCCATTTTACCCGTCAAGAAGGCGGATGGGGGGTATAGATTAGTCCATGACCTAAGGGAAATTAACAAAAGGACTGTAACTAGATTCCCTGTAGTAGCTAACCCACACACTCTCTTAAGTCAATTAGGCCTGAACGACCGGTGGTACAGTGTAATAGACTTGAAGGACGCTTTCTGGGCATGCCCCCTAAAAGAAGAATGCAGAAACTATTTTGCTTTTGAGTGGGAGGACCCAGATACCCACAGAAAAACTCAACTCAGATGGACGGTCCTACCCCAAGGTTTCACCGAATCCCCAAATCTGTTCGGGCAAGCTTTAGAACAAATTTTACAGGATTACCAGATAGGAGATACCCTTACCCTAGTTCAGTATGTAGATGATCTTTTAATAGCAGGGGAAGATGAGGAAATAGTACGGGAAGAAAGTATCAAATTGTTAAATTTCCTGAGCTTGAAGGGACTAAAAGTGTCAAAATCCAAATTGCAATTTGTTGAAAAGGAAGTTAAATACTTAGGACATCGATTAAGTCAAGGAACTAAGAAGTTGGATCCGGAAAGAGTTAAAGGGATCCTTTCCCTACCAAGTCCAAAAACCAAGAAACAAGTCCGGCAGCTATTAGGGCTATTTGGATATTGTAGTCAGTGGATCGAAGGGTACAGTGGAAAGGTAAAGTTTTTATACACCAAAATAACTAAAGATGGATTATTAAAATGGACTCAGGAAGATGATCAACGGTTAAAAGAACTAAAAACTGAATTAGTAAATACTCCCGTTCTGAGCTTGCCTGACCTAAAAAGACCATTTTTCTTATTTGTCAACATAGAGGAAGGAACTGCATTTGGAGTATTAGCCCAGGAATGGGCAGGAAAGAAGAAACCAGTAGCATATATTTCAAAATTACTGGACCCTGTAAGTCGAGGATGGCCTACGTGCCTACAAGTCGTGGTGGCAGCCGCTTTGTTAGTTGAGGAAGCGCATAAAATAACTTTTGGTAGTGAGTTAAAGGTACTATCACCCCATAATATCAGAGGTGTGTTACAACAAAAAGCAGAAAAATGGATAACCGATGCTAGACTGGTAAAATATGAGGCAATCCTTATTGCATCTCCCCACCTGACCCTTGAAACAACATCGTTACAAAATCCAGCCCAATTTTTGTATGGAGAACCTAGTCAAAATCTTTTTCATGATTGCCTCTGTAACATTGAGGAACAAACTAAAATAAGACCAGATTTGGAAGAAGAGGAATTAGGGAAAGGAGAGAAGTTATTTGTAGATGGATCCTCTCGGGTGGTAGAAGGAAAAAGAAAATCAGGCTATGCCATAATTGATGGAAAAACTTTTAAGGTGATAGAATCAGGACCCTTGAGTCCCAGCTGGTCAGCACAGGCATGCGAATTATATGCAGTATTAAAGGCTTTGCAATTACTAAAAGGAAAAGTGGGAACTATATACACCGATTCCAGATATGCCTTCGGAGTAGTACATACCTTTGGGAAAATATGGGAAGAGAGAGGTCTAATCAATTCTCGGGGGAAGGGCCTAGTACATCAGGAGTTAATATCACAAATTTTACAAGCTATAAGGGGGCCCAGCGAAATTGCGGTAGTACACTTAAAGGGACACCAGAGGGGGTTAAATCCTTTAGTACGGGGGAATAACCTTGCTGATCAAGAGGCAAAGAGAGCAGCGCTATCAGCACTGCACTTGGATGATCCGATAGAGGACAGAAAGCGGTGTGTTAATTGTGGAGATAATTACCTCCCCTGTTATGGTTGCTGGAAAGAATTCGGAGTAGATGGCATAGAATGTGTATGTGAAAGACCAGGGTTTAAGTGGTGCTTTTTCCATGGAAAATCCTATGAAATTTTAAGCTTTACTATTCAAGAACAAGCAAAATTAAATCAAATGGGGATTGAACAGAAAGCTAATGGAAAATGGGAACTCCCGGATGGCCGAGAAGTTCTCCCAAAACCCATAGCTACCAAGATAATACAGCAATTCCACAAGAACACTCATTGGGGAACTCAGGCATTAGTGGATCAATTTGCAACTAAATACATGTGCATTGGGATATATGATATAGCCAAACGAGTGATAGGAGAATGTCTCGTTTGTCAAAAAGTAAATAAACATCAAATGAGAAAACAAGTATATGGGGGGCGAGAATTGGCTCATAGACCTTTTGCAAGAATACAAATAGACTTCACCGAATTACCAAAGGTGGGGAGGTATAAATACTTATTAGTAATTATAGATCATTTAACTCAATTTGTAGAAGCCTTTCCCACAGCTCGAGCCACAGCTCACACGGTAACAAGGATATTACTTGAAGAAATTATACCTCGGTATGGAATAATAGAAGCAATAGACTCAGATAGGGGTCCACACTTTGTATCCAGAGTAGCCAGAGAGACTTTGGCTGCCCTGGGTACCCAGTGGCAATACCACACCCCATGGCATCTGCAGAGCTCAGGGAAAGTTGAACGTATGAATGGAGAAATAAAAAAGCAGCTTACCAAGTTAATGTTGGAAACCAAAATGTCATGGGTAAAATGTCTCCCCTTAGCCTTGTTAAACATCAGAACCCAGCCCCGGACTGATGTAGGGATCTCTCCCTTTGAAATGCTATATGGGATGCCCTATGATTTGGAGATGCCCCTGGATCACCCCCAGCTCGAAGAATTAAGAATAAAATCCTACTTGATACAACTAATGGCAAGGAGAAAACAATTGCAGGCCCGGGGGATGGTAGTACAAAGGCCTCCCTTAGATATAGCAATGCATCGAATTCAACCAGGAGATAAAGTATTAATTAAGTCATGGAAAGAATCCTCTTTGACTCCCCGCTGGGAAGGACCCTATGTCGTTCTTATCACTACAGAGACTGCTGTTCGGACTGCTGAGAAAGGATGGACACATGCAAGCCGCGTGAAAGGACCCATACAAGATCCTTCCTGGAAGGTGACCAGCTCTCCCAGAGATCTACGAGTCACCCTTCGAAAGACTTGAATAAACACTGTAAACATCACAGTACAGGATTTCCCAAAAGGACTCGATGAGTGAGACCCTAATATTTTACCCAATTGAAACCTGTATTTGTTTCCGTTTGTATACATAGAGTGTAACATATGTAAAGAAGGTTGGTGGGTCCACAACACATTTGGGGTAAATCTCCAATCTAGTTGTAACCAGTGTTACCAACAGGAACGGAGACTAACCAATCAGACCTTAAAAATTGGAGTAAGAACGGGGAAAATAATTGAAGACTCCAAAACTTGGTAGGAAATATTTACGAGGGGAATAAATCCCGAAGGGGAGTGCACTCACCCTAACTGGCTCACAAAATACCAGCCTCGGATTCTAGGGGCAGTCTGCAGAAAGCAGATCCCTTGGATTCCCTGTCAGGGACCTGAGGTTAAAACTAAGAATTGGGAGACCTATATATATCCCAGAGTAGAGGTAAACGTACCCCTGAAGAATACGACTGCTGCTGAGAAGATGGAACACCCTGCTGCTCTAAGCAACAGAGTAGGCAGAGGAGGCAGAGACGTACAAAGGTGGGAAAAGATTCTCTACCCTACTCTAAAGGGAAAGAGGCGCCTGAGAAATAAAGACCAGAAAAGAGTGCAGAGCACATTGACACCAAAGACACAAAGTTCCCCTTATATAGAAACTATGAAAACTTTCAGAGTCCTACCAACCTTCTATTGGATTTATTGGACTATCTGGATAACAAAGAAATGGAGTTTTCACCCTTCTCGATACATTCTGAGCGTACTACTCATAACACATATGCCACAAGCATGGGCTGGACTGAACCACCAGCCCCATCAACCTTTTGAATGGACCTTAACTATTGAAGGGGGGAACCAGAAACAAATACAGACTATAATAACATCAGGGGCACCATCATTTACGAGTCCCCTGTGTACCCTAATACCCGTAATACCTTGTATACAGGACACAGGATTTTATATCTGCCCCAGTTCCAATCCAGGAAGAAACTATTGTAGCTATCCTGACCACTATTATTGTGGCCATTGGGGATGTGAAACTATAGCCTCAGACTGGGAACCACAAATTAAGGACAAATTTTTGAAATCAGGATGGGTACCATGTCCAAAACGCAATAAAAAGAGAACAGTAGCGAGAGGTAATCGAGTTGGAGTTTCCGCGCTCCCTGAACACTGCACAGACATTTATTTAAATGTAACCAATCCTCGAGATCCTAGTTGGCTTGTGGGAAAAAGTTGGGGAATTCGACTTTATGAGTCAGGACGGGATAGGGGCAGTTTTATTCAAATAAAAAAGAAACCAGTCCCGAATGATCCAATACAGGTGGGGCCCAATCTGATATTAACTGATGAATTGACTAAGAGAATAGAGGAAATCACAACAACAATTCCAAAGATAAATAATAGACGAATTCCAAAGATAAATAGTAACCTAATCACCCAAATTCCTAACGAAAATCTTGGGGATACTTCCCTCTGGAAATTGATGCAGGCTAGCTATCTAGTATTGAACAAAACTAACCCAAACCTCACTGAACATTGTTGGCTGTGTTATGGAATAAAACCACCCTTTTATGAAGCTGTAGGAGTAACGAAAAAACCCAGACGTGTGAATGGCACTAACCCAGCGCAGTGTATATGGGACACAGAGAAACAAGGAACTACATTGACCCAAGTAACAGGAAAGGGCCTGTGTGTAGGAAAAATTCCAGAAAACAAGAAACAATTATGTACCAATAACGATAGGAATAAATCGAAGGGACCTGAAAGACCTGCAAGGTGGTTATTACCTGCTAACGGCACCAAGTGGGTCTGTTCTACTATAGGAGTTACACCCTGCCTGTCATTAGAACATTTCAATGAATCCTCAGACTATTGTATTCAGGTAGCTATTGTCCCTAAAATCTTTTACCACTCCGAAGAGTTTGTCTTCAATTCACAAATCACCCAGGAACACCATCTGTCTAAACGAGAACCCTTTACAGCATTAACAGTAGCTACTCTAATGATTTTGGGAGGTACGGGAGTAGGTACTGGAGTAGCCTCATTAGTACAACAAAGCAAAGAATTTAAAGCATTAAGAATAGCTGTAGATGAGGACCTACTAAGAATTGAACAATCAATAACTGCTTTAGAAAAATCAGTCAGATCCTTATCAGAAGTAGTACTACAAAACAGAAGGGGGTTAGACTTGATGTTTTTACAACAGGGAGGATTGTGTGCTGCACTCCGAGAAGAATGTTGTGTATATGCAGACCACACTGGAATAGTGAGAGATACCATGACCAAGTTACGGGAAGGACTAGAGAAAAGAAAGAAAGAACGGGAAATGCAACAGAGTTGGTATGAATCCTGGTTTAACTATTCACCGTGGCTCACCACCCTGCTATCTACGATAGCTGGACCCCTAATCTTGGTTATTTTAGGTTTGACTTTCGGCCCTTGTATTTTTAATAAGATATTAGAGATTGTAAAGAACAGGTTAGAAACGACCCATCTAATGCTTATCAAAGCCAAATATGAACCACTAGACAACAACCCTGAATTAGAAGGAACCTTCATTTTAAGCCAACAAGAATTACGACAATTTGATGAACAAAATGATAAAAAGAAAAAGGGGGGATTGTGATAGATAGTAAACTATTTATTCATCAAATTCAGTTAAAACAATGGAAAAGTAAATCACCACCTGAGCTATGTAAAGCTAATATTGCTACATTGTATAAAACTAACCGACTAACAGCAAGCACTTAGCTGAACTAACATAATAAATCAAGGCTGTGTAGGGGGTAGGTAGAAGATATAGTGGTGCGTCCTTATCAGAGCTTTAACAGAGACATGTAGAGACAAGAGGCATGCAGAGACATGTCAGAGAACTACAGAGGCTGCGCAGAACCTTGGGGTGAAAAGTTTAACGGCGAGGAAGAGGAGATACTTCATCTCTACGACCACTATTCAGGACTCTGTGACCACCGCCCAGAACTGTTGAAGTTTACTGCGCAGACGCAAGTAGGAGGAAACCTCATTAAAATATGAAGCGGGGGTAGACGGGGATAGATTATGAATATATATGAGAGTTTCATTAATATACATCACTTTGTAACACATAAGCAAGACGAAAAAACTTCGAAGGTGCGCGCCGTTGGTGGAGTTGAACTCCCCGGCCGCCCAGCGCTGTTTTTCTTGTTGTCGCTTGCTAAATAAACAATTGGAATTTTTATTGGCCCTGTCTCACATCAATTTGAAAATTTACATATAACAAAGGACAAAAAGAAAATGACACATTATTGTGTTTTTGTGTGGACAAAGGAGCCCATTCTGGGACGTAAGGCTTTTTGGCCAAAATATGGGTCAACTGAGAACTGGTTATGTCAAGAGTTCAAAGACCCCTTTTTCACAAGAGGAGTCTGACTACACCTCCTGTTGGGTCCAACAAAGGACTGAACACCTTTTTACCTTAAAGATGGAACAGGAGGAACGGGAAGAAACTGGGGATGAAAAGCCTCCAGAAGCTATCGTTGTGGGAGGCTGGGGCATTTTGAGAGAAAATGCCCAGAGTTAAAGTAATTCCAATCATGAACTTTGAAGACAGAATAGAGCAGTCAGGGGTTCTTTAGCTATAAATCCCACCAAGAGCCCTTGATAAATTGGAGGGTGGGACCCCGGGAGTGATACCGGGGCAAGCAAGACTTCTTTAATTATATTCCCTTGGGGTTGGAGCTATCGGACCAATGGGCGTCGGTGGCCGGCATAAAAGGGGAAGGGTTTACGGTTTCTGTATTTAAAAAAAAAAAAAGGGACAATTGTGGGACAACTGTTATATCTCCCAAAGGCAGGCAGTAATCTGCTGGGCCGGGATTTGGTGATACGACTAGGATTACAAATCCACACTTATAAGGAATGTGTATGACTATTACTATGAATACTCTGACAGAGAAAGATGAGGTAGATATAAACCCCATCGTGTGAGTCAAAGAGGGTAATAGGGGAGGACTAAAAGCCCCCCCTTAAAAAAAAAAAAATAAAAAAAATTATTTATTTGCCTTTGAATGGGAAGACGCCCAGACAGGGCGCAAACAACAGTTGAGGTGAACTGTTCTACCTCAAGGATTTACAGAATTCCCTAATTTGGGCAGATATTGGAACAAACTGTGAACAATTTAAGCCACCTGAAGGGGACATGTTACTACAGTATGTGGATGACATTTTACTCTCAGGGGAGGGGCAGTCTGAGGTGAAAATAGCCACTGATGGACTCCTTAATTTTCTGGGAAAACAAGGGTTAAGGGTCTCAAAGGCCAAACTCCAATATATAGAAAATGAAGTTAAGTATTTGGGCCATTTAATTACAGAAGGGAGACGAAAAATAAATCCCGAAGGGATTCAAGGGATAATTAATCTACCGCTCCCTGGAACTAAGACAGAATTAAGAAAGTTTTGGGTATTGACTGGGTATTGTCGCCTATGGATTGAGGCCTATGCACAGAAAACAAAGGGGTTGTATCTTAAACTCCTGCATGAGGAACCAAAACCTAGCGCTCCTTCCCCTCCACCAGCAGCCGAACCCGTAATCGAGAAAAGCAGAAACAATTAGAAAATAGTGGGGCAGAGGTTTGGGGAGGCGTTGGCGGCGGGCGGCCCTAGGACCGCGGCACGACCCCACACCAGGACGCGGCCCCCCCGCGGTGCCGCAGGGAGGGGGCCCGGCCGCGGCTGCGCCCCCGCGGGGGCTGCGCCGAGCGCTGCGGTCTGAGCGCGCTGCTGGAGGAGCCCGGCCGGGGAATAAAGCGGCCAGCGAGAAAAGGGAAAAAAAAAAAAAATTACAAATGTATTCGGGAGTAGACCCTGCATGCATCCCCGGTGGGGGAGGCTTTATTAAAAACTCAATTCGTGACCAAATTATGGGGAGATATTAGAAAGAAGTTAGAAAAATTCGATGATTGGCAAGAGCGGGGTCTACAGGAATTGTTAAGAGAAGCGCAGGAGGTGCATGTTAGAAGAGATGAGAATAAGTTTCAGAAACTAAAAGGAACACTGGCTGAGCCTCCAGTGTTAAGTTTGTTGGATGTTAAAAAGCCTTTTCAATTATTTATAACTACCTCAGACCAAACTGCTTATGGGGTTCTGCCCCAAGATTAGGCTGGAAGTAAGAGACCAATTGGATACTTTTCAAAATTATTAGATCCCTTAAGCAGGGGCTGGCCAACATACTTACAGTCTTTAGTGGCAGCAGCCTTACTGATTGAAGAGGCAGGAAAGGTGACTTTTGGAGCGATTATCACAGTGTTTTCCCCTCATGATGTGCGTGGGGTACTGCAGCAAAAGGCTGAGAAATGGCTCACTGATAGTCGGCTATTGAAATATGAAATATCTTAATGGAAGCACCAGAATTAGAATTGAGAGTAACCGGTGCTCAAAATCCTACTCAATTTTTATATGGAGATCCTAGGGGTGAATTAAGTCACAATTGCATTGAAGTAATAGAATTACAAACAAAGAGAAGACCTGATCTAGAACAAACTGAATTGAATTCAAAGGTTGTTTATATGTAATGGAACAAGAAGTAGATTATGGGAAAAAGTTATATAACCCTCAGGCGTTAACCGAAATTCAAAAATTGGGGACCACTGTGGTGAATGGGAAGTGGATCCTTCTAGACAATAGGGATACAAGGAGAATTGCAGAGGACTCTGCAAACCAGACCAGAATTGAAACGAAACTTTTGGGTGATGGGTACAGTGTAAAAGAGATTAATGAAAACCAGTTAAGTATTCGAGCCACAAACAATAAGAAGGATCTTGATAGCTGTTCAGTGCGTACCATTAATGGCACATCATGGATAAAAAGCAGGCACTCTCATCTTTTACCTGGTGACACAAATGTTAATGAATATGACCCTAAAATCAATATGTTTGAGAAAACGTATGTCATGTATTTCTACCAGCAAAACAATTTCTGCAATGAATGAAAGGATCCAAATAGATTTCACAGAACTACCGAAAGTTAGGAGATGCAAATATTTACTGGTAATAGTAGATCAATTAACTCACTGGGTAGAAGCTTTTCCTACCACCAGAGCGACTGCCCAGTCAGTAGCTAAAATATTATTGGAACAAATTATACCACGATTTGGAATTGTAAAAGTATTTGATTCGGATCAGGGTACTCATTTTACATCAAAAATTATAAAGTTAAATACAGAAGCTCTGGGCATCACTTGGGAATATCACACTCCATGGCATCCACAAAGTTATAGACAGGTAGAGTGAATGAATCAAACCTTGAAACAACAGTTACCTAAATTAATGATAGAAACCAAATTCTCATGGATTAAATGCTCACCCTTAGCCTTACTTCATATTAGGACTATGCCAAATTCAGAGACAGGCCTCTCACCTTTTGAGATGTTATATGGGATGCCATATTCCCTAGGTATGCCTTTAGGGCATCCATTAATAGAAGACATGAGGATTCAACAATATATTAAAACTATTGAGAAAAACCTAAAAGAATTAAGAATAAAAAGAATGTTAGCCCAGACAACTCCTTTAGGATTTGCAGTACACAAAATACAACCTGGAGATAAAGTAATAATCAAAACTTGGAAGGAGGAAAGCTTATCTCCTAGATGGGAAGGACCATTCCTGGTATTATTGACTACGGAGACAGCTGTAAGAACTGCTGAAAGAGGATGGACTCAGATTTCCAGGGTAAAAGGACCAGTTACAGGTGAACCCAATTAGAAGATCGAGTCAGCACCTGGAGATCTGAAGCTTCGAATATGATGGAGCTAAAATAAGACTGGACTTATTAAAACAGACCAAGTGACACCAATAGCAGTGAGGTCCTGAATCGTCTACATGAACCCTGTGTGTATGTACATATGTTAAACAGTTGTAATATCTATGATTTTTGGTTTTAGACTGTTTTGCATAAAAACATAAATCAGTTGAACAAAGGAATTAGGAAAAAAAAAAAGTAAAAGGGAGTGAGGGAAAAGCTGAGGATAAGTCCAAGTGAGGGCAAGACCGGATTGGCCTCCATTTTTGCTGTTAAGAAGACACGAACCCGACCGTTGGCAGCAACCCAATGGGTCCAGGGGTAAACAGAAAAATGTGCCATACCGGACCTCACTATGGTAGCTGGCTTTTTCTCCTCACTGTGTATGTTAGCCTCATAATAGCTAAAAGGAGTCAAAATGCTACCAACTCATATGACCCCTTTGAAAATAATGAGCTTGTTTTATTAACAAAGACTATAAGTAAAACCTTCAATTTAAGTCACTGCTGGGTTTGTGGGGGACCTTTGGGATTATCAAGCTGGCCGTGGGTCTCTATACCGCCTCCCCATCACAGATAGCAAACGTGGAATGGCTGGAATGGCAATCTATGGTCCTGGTTACCTGGAACACCGTGGGTAAAACAGCTCTTATTTTATCTGTTGTGTACATTTGCTACCCTAATGTTTATACCATGTATGATTCCATGTTTTATTAAATTGATTCATTTAGTCATTCAAGGGATAAACGCAAACACGAATCAATTTAATAAAATGCGAGGGATTGTGAAGAATGTGGTGATTCGTGTTAAAAATATAGTGACTTTAATGTGAGGAGCAGGTATGCTGCTGGTATTTTGCCATGTACGTAAGTTAAAGGAGATTTACTGTGGTTTTGTTTTTAAAATGGTTCGGAGTTCTTTTTCTGTAAACACAGACTCCTATGGACTGCTATTGCGCAATGGAAAAGTACTGGAGGGACCCCTGTCAGAAGCCCCCAGCAACACCAGAAAGCCCAGGAAAGTTCGAGAGACTCTACTGCGCATGTGCGGACTGGGGAAGAACAAGGATGTCAAGATACCACCTACTTTCTCCACTGTCTCCGTAGGATGCTACGTAATCCCTTGGGTCTGAGGATTGGTCCAGTGAAACCGCCTTGTCAAACAGATGCCTCCGGAACCACCCCCCCCAACTTGGCAAGATGCTGTTACTAGAGGAAGAGGGAGATGAAGATGCAAGAGATGACTTGTCATCAGAGAAAAGATGTAAAATCATGTTGTCAACACTCGAAAAATGTTAATAGAACAATACTCTGAGAATATGCGAAAAGCAACAAGAGTATAAATAAAAACAGGGGGGAATTGTAAGGGAAAGAATGTTGTTTTCGCATAATAAGCCTGATGGGAAGGGCAGGAGCGATTCACCAAAGCAATCAACGAGAGCAATTCACAACCATTGAAATCCCTGGCCTAGGGCTAGAAGGCAAGTGGTCTTTTTGTCAACTGTGATGACCCAGTACTTGGAACTGGCTTTAGATGGATGCAGATACCGAAAGACTTGGGGCGAACTTTTCCATCTTAGTAGGCTTGCGTGATGAGCTCATGCATATTAACTTCTCCGCCCTGGAGAAAGCCAAGGTTCATTTCCATGAACATGCGACGTATGAACACATACATGAAGGGGCGTATCGGTAGGCGGTTCGGGAAGTCTGTACACCCTGTAGTACTCAGCCAATGAGGAATCAGGGGAGGGAACTGGCGGTTGGGAGAAAGGGATATAAACCATTGCATGATGGCTGGTAGGCGCGTCCACTTGATGGGGGCGCCCGGTCTTGCAAGAACGTAATAAAGAGTGCTTCACACCACATCCTGTCTGAGCTATGGATAATTGGCAACTGAGCGTTTCTCACAGCTACAATCTCTGCAAACTACATAGACACATATCAACAGGACATATTGCCAATGCTGACCCCAAGACATGCTTTGTCTTTGAGAAGGAAGGGGCAATAAATAAAGGTTTTATTTCTTTCCCCTGCACCATTCTCAGCTCTTGTGTTGTATTCATCTCTGATTAATCCTCCCCTGATTTATTTTTTGTGTTGATTTGACACACCTTAATCCCCAAGTCAGCTCCTATTTCTTGCTAAACCAAAGGTAAATTATACCAAGTCTACCCAGCAATATTAAAGCCAGCAGGATTTATAATGCAAAGCACCTGCTAAAAATATCCAGGCAAGCATACCAACTGCAAGAGCTTTCCACAGTGCCAAACATGTCACACCCAGAAGATGCAAAGCAATGCAGCTTACGAGAGACCAGGGTTTCTATCCTGCACCCAGGGCCTAATGAAGGAGAAGGCAAAGGCAGGAGAAATTCTTTCTTGGCCTCTGCACATGCAATGATTTTTCACACTCCCTTCCCCTGGCACCATGGTTGTTCCACCTCTCACATGAGCATCACCCATGTCACTGGCTACACCATGCCTGAGTGGACCCTTGGAGCAGGCGGTGTGTTTGCTTTCCATCAGACATGCATTCCTCCTCACTGACAGGGACTCCACACAGAGACATTTAATCTCACCCAGGGCACTGCCTGTACATACTCTCTCATCCTCAGCTCGCACACACTCCATCAGTACCATGATCCCGTACTCTATTTTTGCCTCTCTCCTCATGTGTGTCACCACCTCAGTGTCCAAAACCCTGCCTGATTCTGCCTCTCACACTTGTACATGCTGATGTGTTCCCCCTGCATCCATGTCCCAGGCGCTGCTTGCAATTTGCGCTTCCTCTCCCTTCTTCCTGCTTGCTGACATCAGTCTCTCTTTCAAGCCTGCAAGAGCCCATGTGCCAGGCAGGAAGACATTTTTTTGATTAATCCACATTATCAGAAAAGTGTATCCAGATCTGAACAGCCCTGTCAGCTCTTGAGAAATGAAACAATAGCAAATATCTGGTGAATTTCATGGTTATCAACACTCCAAATCAGGCAGATGAACTGGAAAAAAAAAAAACATTCAGTATTTTGAACTAATGATTCCTTAATATCTTTGCTTTTTGAGACTTGACTCACTTCAGTTTCCTATTTTTATTTTTAAATGAATTGAAAACCCAGCCCTTTTTGCCCAGGAATGTCTACAATATCCCAGAGCCCAAGGTCTTGTTCCCTTCTCCCCCTCCTCCGGCTTCTGTTTGCAGAGTATCATTATCATTATGCAATGATGTTTCTGTCAAGCTGGCAGAGTTGCATAGTAAAACACATTAACCTGGCAATAACAGATCACTTTTACTTACATTTTTTATCATGATCTATTGCCAAGTTCACACACCAGGCCACTTCCAATAGCACCACGCACTCGATAAATTAGCGTGTTGGCCTAGAACCTGTGATGGAATATTGTTTGGATGTCTGGTGGCTCTGCAACTAATCATATTTTTTTCCCCCAACTGTTTGTTTTGCTTAGACTCGAGGAGGGTGTAGGGGATGAGAGAATAAGAGATCTGTCTCTCTAAGTTTTATCCCTTAACACTAATTGTCCCATCCACTCCTTCATTAGAACCTCTCCCATCAACTCGTTACCAGTTGATAGCCTCAACTATCCTGATCCAGGCAAGGTGCTGAGCCCCTCCTTACTGTTTGTAGGGAGACAAAGTTCTCCCACAGCTGGTAGAAGTTTCTGTAACCAGATCAGCTCAAGAGCCCTACATCTCTGAAGTTCTCAGCCAAATCTGGAACAGAACTGGGCTCTCCAAAATTTTGACTTCCTACTGTATTGGTCTCATTTACAAACCTACATGCCTCAAAAATTAAAAAAAATTAAAAATATCAAACTGCCAAAGCATGCCTCAAGCCAAGGGAGAACTCAAACTGCTTATATGACCAACAGCAAATCTCACTTGATTTCCAGATCCTCACTCAAAGTAGAAATAATAATATTTTTTTGACTCAGTAGGTTTTTTGTGAAGATAACACTGGAGATTCTTTCCAGACTCAATAGTCAAGACAAGGTCCCTGCACAAGAATGGCAGGACCAAGAGATGGGTGCCCGCAGTCATCACAGCTGACCTTTCAGGCCAAAGAAAGGAGATACATATTGCTATATCATTTTTGCAGTGGACATACCTACTACAGCTGATAGAGAGGGTTTTGTTTCCTTTTTCATGAAAGCCTTGCTTATTTTCCTTGCACTTCAACAATCAGGGGCAAAAATAAATTGTATTGCCACTATTTACATAGGGCCTACAAAGCCAGATGATGGCACTAGGTATCTATGCCTAGTCTATTAAGAGCTGCTCTGTTATTACTGCAAGCTAAGCAGTTCACTAGATAGACCTAGAGGTCCCAATTCTGGAAACTTATGCATATAATTCTTATGGCACTGCTGACTACAACAAGTTTATTTGTGTACTTAAAGTTTAAAAACTTTATGAAGCATTTGTAGGATCAGAGTACTATTTCCCTGGATGGCAGCTCTGCTGCTGGTAAATAAGTGCCAGGAAATGGGGCAGAAACATGCTGGTTTGTGCATCCCCAGGCACATGGAAGACAGAAGCAAACTAATATTTACAAACCTGAAAAAACTGTAAAAACCTGGAGTTTCCAGCTTCTCTGACAGTACTAGAAGCAGAGCAGTGAAATAAATTAAATAATCATGCCATAAATGCTAACTAATTGCCATTAAAAAGTACTTAAATCATTTAAAAGAAAAATGCATCCATTAATCAGAATAGCTCAGGTACCTAAACAAATATTTACTGTTATGTGTGCATGTTTAATCTACCTACCCATCAAAGGCTAATGCTCTCTGTTCCTTGCCAGTGAGGCTTATTAACATCTAGAGGGATAAAACAGTTCTGGTTGTTTGACCTTGGCTAAATGCCAGGTACCCACCAAGTCACTCTATCACTTCCCACCCTACCCCCCTTTTTTTCCTCAACAGGGCAAAAAGGGGAAAGAAAATAAGATAGGTAAAAAAAAACCAAACAAACAACCCTTGTGGGTAAAACAAAAGCAGTTTAATATAAGCAAAGCAAAGCAAAGGTCCGCACGTGGAAGCAAAAAGAAAACAGATTTATTCTCTACTTCCCATGAACAGGCGATGTCGGGCCTTCTCAGGAAGCAGGGCTCCAATACGCGTAGTGGTTGCCTCGGAGGACCAAGGGTGACCCCACCCCCTTCCTCCTTTCTCCCAGCTTTATACTGAGCAGACGTCATATGGTCTGGAATATCCCTTTGGTCAGTTCGGGTCAGCTGTCCTGGTTGTGTCCCCTCCCAAGATCTTGCCCACCCCGTCCCACTGTGGGGGGGAAATGTCAGAAAGAGCCTTGGTGCTGTGTAAGCACTACTCAGCAGTAGCCACACCACCAGTGTGCTATCAACACCCTGCCAGCTCCCAACATAAAACACAGCACCATGAGGGCTGCTACAGGGGAAAACCAATTCTGGCTCAATCCGACCCAGTACAACAGTGCCCCAGTACTGTGTAGGAAAGGGGCATAGGGATTTAGGAGCAAACCAGTTACATAGGTAAAAGCATAAGCCTGGAAATGTGGTTCTGTATATAGACTTACATATTGGAATAATCTCATCTTATTACTTGTGTTTAAGCTAACAGCTCTAGGCCCTAATACACAAACTCATTGTCCCAAGCAAGCTCTTCTTAATGCATAGATCCCATTCTGAAGAGCCCCTAAACCCACACATCAAAGTCTCCTCAAGAGCAGGATTTAACATATTGTATTAATGAGGATTACTTTCAAGCAACTGAAAGAACAGGTCTATCTATAGCTTTCAGAAAACAAAAAAACTCCATGTTTGAAGTCTGTTCAGAGATGATTTGTTAGGGAGGTGGGTTGGAACAATTTTCAGGAGAAAAAAAATTCAGGTAAGAAAGAAAAATAAATGAAGGGGGAGAGTTTGAGGTGGGTTTTTTCCCTAATTGGTCTTTGCTAATTTTTTTTTTTTTATTTGTATTTCATTGAAAAGATACTTCAATAGTAACACAGCTAAGAAGGACTCAAATAACAAGCAAACCTATTAAGCTTATAAGTAGGACTTACTACAATACCTTTTTTAGTACAGTTTTCTAAAACTACTGCTAACTTTTTACATAGAGTTAAAGGGTTGTAAGCAGATAGAGACTACTCTAGAAACCAGGCTTTTTAAACACTACTGCCAGTAAATTAGCAAATCCTTTTTCCACTAACTTTTCTGAGGTTTTGTTTGCTTCTCTTAAAAGTGAATTTCAAAGCTTATGCATTCCTTAGCAATTAAAAGAATTGCTACCTGATAGTTCTAACTTACCAATGGAAGCTTCTATTCTTCCTGGAAAAAAAAAAAAAAAAGAAGAGCTAGAATACTACATTCTAGATATTATATTTAGGATATAAACTTACATTTATAAATGAAAAAAACAGAAAGTACTTACTTCTTAGTGACTAAGAGCTAAATCTAAAACCAGAGTCAGGTACATATCCCTAAAGAGTTTTCAACAACAAGTCTACTATTTAAATAGCTGTATATTTAAAACTCTATATCACTCTCACTGTGTATAGATCATCCATTCACACAGAACAACTCTAGATAAAAACAGCTCAGGACAAAGAAAATAGCTTTATAACTAACACCTCAACTGTATAAGTTCTCTGTAGCTTTACTGGCTTTGGTAAAGCAATGCTAATTTACACCAGGTGGGAACCTGCATGAGAAATGCAGTGAGTGGGAACCAAGTCTGATCTTGCAACGAGTTCCTGCCCCCAGGTGGAGCTACTTTAGTATGGAGAGCTGTTGGGGATAGGAGCAGAGTTTTGCAAAAGAGCTTAGCAAGGTCCACTTTCATTTCTGAGCAAAACAGGTATATACATTCTCCTAACTATGTGTAAGAAACCTTTTTTGTCTTAACCCTATAGTGCTGCCTCTTCTTTAGGTAATCCTGATAGGGAGAAGAACGATTTTCAGGAAATAACTTGTGGTTTTTAGGGGACACAGTAGAAAGTGCTTGGGTAGCAAAGACAATTGTCTGGCTGATATCTTCCCAGAAGTGAGATGAGGTTATGAGGAGATTTTAAAAAAGGAAAAAAAATAAAAAGAAAAAAAATAGAAAAAGCAAAAATAAAACAAGTTGACTCTAAACACTGGGTACACCTGGCTTTGAGGAGATATCTGAGGGGAGAGGCCTATACAAGTGTTTAGTGTTAAGGAGCATAGACATGAAACATCTGTTGATAGCATGTAGACAATGTCTTCTAAATCTGGTGTTTATTCTGTGACTGCATAAAACTGATATTCCCTGTTCTAGGGTTGTTGTGGTGGCAGTGGAGGGTATCAGGGGTGTGTTGATGGAGGTCAGGAAGAAGACTCTCTTGTCACTCGCCTTTCAGTAGTGTTGAAGAATCTCCTGCTTTTTGCTGATGACATTGTGTTTTTGTTGCTTTGTTTTCTAAGCAGCATATGTACTGCTCTGACCTGCCTTGTGGCTCTGAGCTGTGGCTGTACAGCCAAACAGGGGAGAAGAATGTGGAAGTGGTGCTATGTGGCTCAGATGCAATCTGGGACTTGTACGTGCAAAGATGGAGCATGTGTGACATGTCGCTGTAACTGCATGGGGTCTCTTGCATAAGCAGTATAGAGTGTGTGTCTGTCTCAAATCTAAGTCAACCTTCTAGCTGTGATGCTTTCCAGAGATGTTTGCAGGAGAGGAATAAACTAACCTTGGTGACTCTGTCATCCCCTTGAGGAGAAAAGTCCTCCTAGTCTGGTTCAGCATAAGGAGGGCCTTAATGTGAGTAGTTTAGATTTACTGTAAAACTCAGTAAGTTTTAAGATGATGGGTGTGGTTTTTGCCAATTCCTTCTTAGGATTTATTGTCTTTCTTTTTTGTTTTAAGTGTAAGGTAGGTTCAAATCAATGTTTTTGAAAATAGCACCTTGATTCTCTGTCCTTGATCCCAGCCTGTTTTTCTCTGCAAAGAAGCAATGTATTTTCTGTCAACTGTTATAGAAACTACAAGCTTTGTGTTTCTGTGATCTAGCCTGGTTTTTAGTGCCAAGGAAATTTTAACAGAAAATCCTCAAAAAAACCTAATGCCCTAAATGTTTCAGGTGAGCTTTTGTCTCATGTATCTATGTGGAGAGAGAGTGGTTTTGGTTGGAGATCTTGGGTATAGAGGAGGGCAGGCAGATGACCTGGGTGTGCTAAGCAGAGCTAGGGGATGCTGGTGCTGAAGATGGCTCTCTGGACAGATACAGAAGAGTGAGTACCCCATCAAGTAAGTGGCAGTGATTTGATGTGACATCTACTACTCTTCCCACATGTACTGGGTCTGGCTGAGCCGGAATTGGTTTTCCCCTGTAGCAGCCCTCATGGTGCTGTGTTTTATGTTGGGAGCTAGCAGGGTGTTGATAGCACACTGGTGTTGTGGCTACTGCTGAGTAGTGCTTACACAGCACCAAGGCTCTTTCCGACATTTCCCCCCCTCCAGTGGGACGGGGTGGGCAAGATCTTGGGAGGGGACACAACCAGGACAGCTGACCCAAACTGACCAAAGGGATATTCCAGACCATATGACGTCTGCTCAGTATAAAGCTGGGAGAAAGGAGGAAGGGGGCGGGGTCACCCTTGGTCCTCCGAGGCAACCACTACGCGTATTGGAGCCCTGCTTCCTGAGAAGGCCCGACATCGCCTGTTCATGGGAAGTAGAGAATAAATCTGTTTTCTTTTTTTTGCTTCCACGCGCGGACCTTTGCTTCGCTTTGCTTATATTAAAACTGCTGTTGTTTTACCCACAAGGGTTGTTTTGTTTTCCTATCTTATTTTCTTTCCCCTCTTTGCCCTGTTGAGAAAAAAAGGGGAAGGGGGGGGAAGTGATAGAGCGACTTGGTGGGTACCTGGCATTTAGCCAAGGTCAAACCACCACAGTCTTTTCTGGCGACCAACGTGGGGCAAGACAACAGCAGTTTTATATTAATTGTGCTATAGCTATAGCAGTTAGTAAGCGACAAGCTCTTGTGCTGGTCACGGGTTTGTTTATTGCTCTGCTTATCGTTATTTTGCTAAGCTCGGGAACATGCTGGAAGAAATTGGGAACATCAGGAGTGGTTTTATTCTGCAGGCTCCCGAAGTACTTATTAATCCTTATGTTAGCTCTTTGATACTGTTCATTAATGCTCTTCGCCTATTGTGGGCTGTGTGGAGCTCGGTAGGTTTTTGGTGTAAGAGAAGGCAAATTTTGGGTGAGACAATACCAAAATGTACCCTGAGGCAGCCTGTCCCTGGGTGGCAGGGCGAGTGGAAGGATTCGGGCAGATTCCTAGGACGGTTATCACCTCCCGTAGCCTGGGATCTTACCCCTGAACAGGCAAGCAACCCCGCAAAAGTGACACAACACCTGATAGAAGGGTGCCTTGCCTATCCCAGTGAAAATCAGCAACTCCTAGCGCTGTACTGGGGCCTGGCCTGTGCTTATCGAGCTGCAGTTCAGTGCTCTCAAAGGACTGTGGTGGAGATGGAAACTCAAACAAAAACAATAACAGCAGAGATTGCCCCAGTAGTAAAAAAGAAACAGTGGACAAGGAGAACAACAGGTCCATACCCTCGATTAATAAGGGACGAAAAAGAGGAGGAAGAAGCGGGTCCTTCAGCAAAGGGGTCAGAAGAGGGAATAACAGAACTCAAACAGGAGGCGGAAACTACCCGGTCCCTGACGTCATCAGAACTGCGAGATCTGCGGAAAGACTATAGCCGCCAGCCGGGTGAGCGGATTGCTGCCTGGCTGCTTCCATGCTGGGATAATGGGGCTGATGCTCAGCAGCTGGAAGGTAAGGAAGCCCAACAGCTGGGTTCCCTTGCTAGAGATCGAGGAATTGAAAGGGGAATTGGAAAAGAAACAGGAATTTGCAGTCTGTGGAGACGGCTCCTTTCAAGTGTTAAAGCAAGATATCCTTTCAAGGAAGATCTTACGGACAACTCCCCAGGGAAGTGGGCTACTGCAGATGAAGGTGTCCACTACCTGAGAGAATTAGCAGTGCTGGAAGTCATCTATAGTGATCCAGATAATGATGAAGCCCCTAAAAAACTAGAGGATGTCCTGTCCTGTGCACACGGGCCATGTGGAGGAAGGTGATTAAAGGTGCACCATCCTCGTATTCTGCCGGCTTGGCTGCGATGTAGTACCCAGAAATGGATGTGGGAGAAGGACTAAGATGTACACCAACTGTGGAGGCAGTCTCTTCCTGGCTTCAGAACTTTGAAGAGAGTCTTGGTACCTCCTCATCTCTACGGGCGAGCGCCCTAGATGTCAGGAGCACCCCAAGAAATCAGTTCTCTTCCACCCCAGTCAGAGGGAAAGGGAAACCCAGGCACATGACATGTGGTGAACTTTGGTTCTTCCTGCGTGACCAGGGGGAGGACATGAGGAAGTGGGATGGTCAACACACCTTCAAGTTGGAAGCTCGTGTACATGAATTGCGAGGAAAGACCCCTGCCAAGAAGAAGACATCCAAGAAGGTTGTTAATGTAGCTGGTGTGAAACCGCAAGAAAGTAATCAGCGATCTCCCAGATACAGGAAGACTGAGATCACCGCCCTTGGCCCTGATGAAGGAGTTTCCGGCCTGGCACGGCAAGGGTCAGACAGTGAATACTCTGACCAAGAACAGGAATAGAGGGCCCCTGCCTCCAGCCAGGAGGAGGAAAGGGATGATCGTGTGTATTGGACAGTGTGGATTCGATGGCCTGGCACATCAAATCCACAGAAGTACCAGGCTTTAATCGACACCGGGGCACAGTGTACATTAATGCCATCAAGTTATAGAGGGGCAGAACCTATCTGGATCTCAGGAGTGACAGGCGGATGTCAAGAACTGTCAGTACTGGAGGCCGAGGTTAGCTTGACCGGGGACAAGTGGGAAAAACATCCCATTGTAACTGGCCCGGAAGCCCCTTGTATCTTGGGCATTGACTACCTCAAGAGGGGGTACTTCAAAGACCCAAAAGGATACCGATGGGCTTTTGGTGTGGCCAGTGTGAACACAGAGAAGGTCAAACAGTTGTCTAATCTGCCTGGCCTCTCAGGAGATCCTTTTGTTGTAGGACTGCTGCGAGTTGAAGAACAACAGGTGCCAATTGCTATGAGGACCGTGCACCGACGGCAGTATCGCACGAACCGAGACTCTCTGGCTCCCATCCAAGAACTGATCCGTCAACTGGAGACCCAAGGTGTCATCAGTAAGACACATTCGCCATTTAATAGCCCTGTATGGCCGTTGCGAAAGTCTGACGGAGGGTGGAGGTTAACAGTAGACTATCGTGGCCTGAACGAAGTGACGCCACCACTGAGTGCTGCTGTACCAGATATGTTAGAGCTCCAATATGAACTGGAGTCAAAGGCAGCGAAGTAGTACGCCACAATCGACATTGCCAATGCATTCTTTTCAATTCCTTTGGCAGAAGAGTGCAGGCCACAGTTTGCTTTCACGTGGAGGGGTGTCCAATATACCTGGAATCGACTACCCCAGGGGTGGAAGCACAGCCCCACTATTTGTCATGGACTAATTCAAACTGCACTGGAAAAGGGTGATGCCCCTGAACATCTACAGTACATCGATGACATCATTGTGTGGGGCAACAAGGCAGAAGAAGTGTTCAAGAAAGGACAAAGAGTAATTGAGATTCTTCTGAGAGCTGGGTTTGCCATAAAGAAAAGCAAGGTCAAGGGACGAGCACAGGAGATTCAGTTCTTGGGAATAAAATGGCAAGATGGATGCCGCCATGTGCCTATGGAGGTTGTCAACAAGATAGCAGCTATGTCTCCACCGACCAACAAGATAGAAACACAAACTTTCTAAGAATTGTGGGATTTTGGAGGATGCACATTCCAGGTTACAGTCAGCTGGTGAGCCCTCTCTATCAAGTAACCCGAAAGAAGAACCATTTTGAGTGGGGTCTTGAGCAACAACAAGCCTTTGAGCACATCAAACAGGAGATAGCTCGGGTGGTAGCTCTTGGGCCAGTTTGGACCAGACCAGATGTGCAAAATGTACTTTACACATCAACTGGGGAGCATGGCCTCACATGGAGCCTCTGGCAGAAGATACCAGGTGAAACTCGGGGTCGACCTTTAGGTTTTTGGAGCCGGGGATATCGAGGATCAGAAGCCCACTACACTCCAACTGAAAAGAAGTTACTAGCAGCATATGAGGGGATTCGAGCCGCTTCAGAAGTTGTTGGTACAGAAGCACAGCTCCTCTTGGCACCGCGATTGCCTGTATTACATTGGATGTTCAAAGGAAACATCCCTTCTACGCACCATGCAACCAGTGCTACCTGGAGTAAATGGGTAGCGTTAATCACGCAACGAGCTCCACTGGGAAAACCCAACCATCCAGGAATCCTGGAAGAGATCATGGACTGGCCAGAAGGTAGAGATTTTGGAGCACTGCCTGAGGAGGTGGCTCGTGCCCAAGAAGCACCGCCATATAACGAGTTACCAGAAGATGAAAGGCGGTATGCTCTGTTTACTGATGGATCCTGTCGTGTGGTAGGAAACCATCGGAAGTGGAAAGCTGCTGTGTGGAGTCCCACAAGACAAGTCGTTGAGGCCACTGAAGGAGAGGGCGAGTCAAGTCAGTTTGCAGAAGTAAAAGCGATCCAACTAGCCCTAAAGATTGCTGAACGAGAAAAGTGGCCAGTACTGTATCTCTACACTGACTCCTGGATGGTGGCTAACGCCCTGTGGGGGTGGCTACAGGAGTGGAAGAAGACCAATTGGCAGCGCAGAGGTAAACCCATCTGGGCTGCTGCACTGTGGCAGGACATCGCTGCCCGAGTGGAAAACGTGGCTCTAAAGGTACGTCATGTAGATGCCCACGTGCCCAAAAGCCGTGCCACCGAAGAACATCAAAACAATGAGCAAGTAGACAAGGCTGCCAAAATTGAAGTAGCTCGGCTGGACCTGGACTGGGAGCGCAAGGGTGAGCTATTTGTAGCTCGATGGGCCCACGAAACATCCGGGCATCTCGGGAGAGATGCAACGTACAGATGGGCTCGTGATCGAGGGGTGGACCTGACCATGGAGGCCATCTCACAGGTCACTCATGAATGCGAAACATGTGCTGCAATCAAGCGAGCCACACGAGTAAAGTCTCCCTGGAACAGAGGGCGATGGCTGAGTTTTCGATATGGTGAGGCCTGGCAAATTGACTATATTGGACCATTGCCACGAACACGCCAAGGCAAGCGCTACATACTCACCATGGTGGAAGCAACTACTGGTTGGCTCGAAACGTACCCTGTAAATCATGCCACTGCCCGAAATACCATCTTAGGTCTTGAAAGGCAAATTTTATGGCGACATGGTACTCCTGAAAGAATCGAATCAGACAATGGGACCCATTTTCGAAATAATCTTTTAAACTCCTGGGCAAAGAAACATGGCATTGAGTGGGTGTATCACATCCCTTATTACCCACAAGCGTCTGGAAAGATTGAAAGATACAATGGACTGTTGAAGACTATGTTGAGAGCATTGGACAATGGGGGATGGAAGCACTGGGATATAAATTTAGCAGAAGCCCCTTGGCTAATTAAGACCAGAGGATCTGTTAACCGTCCTGGTCCTGCCCAAACAAAACCCCTTCATACTGTGGGAGGAGATAAGGTCCCTGTAGTACACACAGGGAAATGGCTGGGGAAGGCAGTGTGGATTGCTCCTCCCTTGGGAAAAGGCAAGCCCACTCGTGGGATTGTTTTTGCTCAGGGACCTGGATGTACTTGGTGGGTAATGCGGGAGGATGGGGCTACTCAGTGTGTGCCTCAAGGAGATTTAACCTTGGGGGGGAAATAATCTGTGGGTTGAGTTGTATGTTGCAGGAAGTGATGGAGGAAGTAGGAACGACGAAGAGTGAACCAGATACGTGCGATGATGACCCAAACCTAGCCGGTGCTGGAGTCCAACAGTCAAACATACTGCTCCTGTCCTGAACATCCATCTTGACAGATGGGAGCCAAGTCACTGAACATCTAGAGGAGTGAAGAAAGCTTACGGAATGGATAAATGAGTGTTATGTGGGACCTGGGCATGACGTAAATGGTATGGAATAAGGGGTGGAGACTGTATCAGGTCTGGCTGAGCCAGAATTGGTTTTCCCCTGTAGCAGCCCTCATGGTGCTGTGTTTTATGCTGGGAGCTGGCAGGGTGTTGATAGCACACTGGTGTTGTGGCTACTGCTGAGTAGTGCTTACACAGCACCAAGGCTCTTTCCGACATTTTTCCGCCCCCCACCACAGTGGGACGGGGTGGGCAAGATCTTGGGAGGGGACACAACCAGGACAGCTGACCCGAACTGACCAAAGGGATATTCCATACCATATGACGTCTGCTCAGTATAAAGCTGGGAGAAAGGAGGAAGGGGGTGGGGTCACCCTTGGTCCTCCGAGGCAACCACTATGTGTATTGGAGCCCTGCTTCCTGAGAAGGCCCGACATCGCCTGTTCATGGGAAGTAGAGAATACATCTGTTTTCTTTTTTTTGCTTCCGCGCGCGGACCTTTGCTTCGCTTTGCTTATATTAAAACTGCTTTTGTTTTACCCACAAGGGTTGTTGGTGTTTTTTTTTTTTCTATCTTATTTTCTTTCCCCTCTTTGCCCTGTTGAGAAAAAAAGGGGAAGGGGGGGAAGTGATAGAGTGACTTGTTGGGTACCTGGCATTTAGCCAAGGTCAAACCACCATGCCAAAGCAAACGGTATGCACCAAAAAGAATCAAGATGGTGCATTAGCAGGGGATAACGATGTTTTGCTGCTTCTTGTATCTTAGTTCTGGACCAGAGAGAGTTTGAGAGAACAATTCTCTGGTAAGGGCATTTATGCGACTCAGAGGAGACCTCAGATCTGGGCCCTGTTCCAAAATAGAGATTTGTTAGAGAAAGAGTATTTATGATGATGGAATAGGTGTTTCTGGGGTTGAGTAGAAACTGAGTGTGACATTTGAGGTTGGGACATAAGGACCACAAATTATGGTCTAGATATTTTTATTTATTCATTTGTGGCTGTAGTTCCAGCTTTTTCCTATATCTCAAATTTCTCTTATGTAACTGGGAACAGAAGAAAATTTTACTTTCTAGGGGCAAGATAAGAATATAGGTTGTGAGGTGCTCTTGCGTGATGATGATCGGAAGTGTATAGGCATATAAAACTCTTGCTGACCTCACTGATGGCACAGTGCATGGTGCAGCATAAGGAACACTGGGCTGGTGGTCAAAAAACTTAATTTAATTTTTTCCCTTGGCTGCTGAGTTGCTGCATGGCCTTGAGTGTATGACTTCTCTTCTGTTTCTTTTGGCTTGTATTTTTGTTAAAGTATGAACATCACCTTGCACTGTGGGGCCCTGATTGCAGCTGAGCTTTCCAAACACAACCATATCGCATAAGGCAAATGTAATAATTATTTCTGTTGGTTGTCTGATAGAAAACAAATTTATTCTTACTCTTGTAGTAGAATGTCATTACTATTACAAGGAAATGCAGTTTCTCCCAGCTGTGCAAAGTTGGTGACAGAACTAGGGAGCTTTGAACTTCCCATGAATTTGCCAATACATGAATCGTCACTGACTGGAAATAGAATTTTCCTTCATGCTTGTTTGTGGGTGAAATTCATTCCTCTCTGTTTAGACATATAGCTATTTAAGCTGAGGCTGACAGAGAGGGCTTAAGGTTTGCATAGGTGTGCAATTGCTTTCCACAGAGGAGTTCAAGCTTTTCATCTCCTGTCTGCTCTTAGCTTTCCTTTAAGATGGGGTATGTGTTGGTGATGTTGGAAGCCTCTTCAAATCATCTGGAGTTGGGAGCTAGAATCAGAGTTGGTGTGAAGAGTTAATCAATGCTGATTTCAGTGGAGCATCATCTATTTACACTAGTGTTCTGAATCAGACACTGGGAATTTAGTTCAATGAGTCTTGGTTTTGCATCAGTTGACTGGAAGTCACATACTGTTTCCTGCCTGCTCTAAGGCCAGAAAGACCAAAATACCTGCTTCTCTTTTCATCTCTCTTCTAATGCTAGACAGCGGCACTCATTTAGACCCAGACCTCTCTAATCTTAAACCCAAAGACTAGATTAACTCTGTGCTAGTGCAAAACTAAAAAAAGATTTCTGGATTGCTCACGTGAAATTCAGGGTACCTGAAACTGTTCTGTGGAAAGGGATCAAGACAGCTTGAGTGGGGCAACCTGCCTGCCACCTGGTGTTACTCACTGACTTTCTCTCCATGGACAGAGTGTATTTTTAGCTTAGCTTTCAGAAGGCAAGGCCTGTGTGATGGTGGTGTCACTGCCTCTGACTCTCCACTCCAGTGATTTCTGAACCTATTATCCAACCTCAGGTAACTTTACTAGGTCAAAAATCTGAGTGACTAAACTGGAAGAAATTTTATGAAAATGGGTGTCTGGGTAGAGAAGAGACATTTAAATTAAAGATGCCCTAGAGGAAGACCACAGGGATGACTCAACCTGAAAGAACTCAAGTTCTATTGGTCAAAAAACCTTTCAGGTTTTCTGTGTTTTGCAGCACATCTAGCTGTCTCAGATTGCACCTGTTGAAGGAATGCTCTTAGTGAGGCATTTCATACCAAGAACACCAAGGAATAAGAAATGAGCCAGTTTGTTGCTCTTGGGTGACTCCAGTGACAAGTCAGTGCAGCCAGCCCTGCTTTCTACCAGGCCCTTGGTTGTCCATACTGCATAATTAAGGGTCAACTTAATCCCCTTTGTAGGTCGGGCTAGGCATGGGTAGGGATTGTCTACATTATGGTCTGCTATGTTCTCTTACAGTGCTTCAAGTCATTCTGTTTCAAGTACCTCCTAACACAGCAAGAGTCGTGGTCTCACTCTTAACATAGGCATTTCTGGGAATGGCTGGGCTGGTGGCCAGATGAGGTTGTATCTGACCTTGGAGAGACCAGCATGGATTTCATCTACAGAAACAAAAAAACACCCTATGATGGGCTGCATTTTCCTCCTGAGTGTATGAATGTTTCACTATTACCCCCTGCCTAGCATGCGTCCTGCTTTTTTTTTCCTTCGCTGTCTCATGACTATTGTTTTAAATAATTCTTCTGACTCCAAATTACTACATGAAGCTCCAGCGTCCCTGGCAGGGCAGTTTGTCCTGCTGGACTCTCTAAAAAAGCAAAGGTAGCAGCTGGAGCAGTGTACCTCTGCTCTGAGGTTCCTAAAATAATTGTATCTAACTTGGTCCAAGCTCATGAAGTTCCTTGGATTCTTGATGATTCAACACCTCGCATACCCTGCTAGGAAACAAGCACTGAACTCGTTAAGAAAACTTACAGGAGCTGGAACGTGCCTCCCTCATCAGGGATGCATCTGCATGAAAACATGCAGAAGAGGACTTGCAGCAATTATGCCAGTGGGTACCTTTTAAGCTAATTTCTTAAGGAAATGTGTTTTTATCAAGCACCTATGCTGTCTGCCTACCTAGGGGTGGCTCTGTCTGTCAGTCTGTCCTTCCTGTGTAACCCTGGAACTCATTGGGCAAATTCAGCACAATATGATAGAGAGGAGAGATCTCAGAGACTATTATAAACTTCATTAACGGGATGACTGATAGTGAAATCACTGAAGAAAAGGCTACTAAGCTCACCCTTTAGTAGACATTAGGGAATCTGCATCGAGAGTGAAGCATCACCAGTTTTCTCTGCTCTCCGAACAACTTGTTTTTAGCTCTGCTGGGCCTGAGTGAGACAGGGGAAGGATGGATTTAATTCCCCCACCCTGGCAATGGAATATGCTTATCCCCTGACATCATTATAGACAAATCTGTATTAAAGGTGGAGAGCATAGTTCAATCTTGGTGGCATCATGTCCAGAGGGCCAGTGGGGGAAATCTTCCTTGCCTAGTTAGGCTTAAAGGGAAACTTAACATGAGGAGGATGACTAAAGTGCATTTAGAGCGAGAAATTTATGTAAAATTATAACCTTTATAAAATAGGATTAAGTGCCAATGTGCTTACATTTGGATGGGGAACGCTTGTTATTTGCCCTGCAAGAGTTATGGACAATAGGTCTCTGCAAACAGAGACTGAGGAAGAGACAGAGAGTCTCAGTTACTTTTTCTTTTTCCCTTCGCTCCTGCCCTCCTCCTTTCATTAAAGCTACACATCATACAAAGTGGCACCAGCCTCAGAGAGTCTGACAAAACCATTGCATGGAGCCTCAGGACAGAACTTGCTGCAGTTCATGTTCTTTCCCTTTCCCTCTTCCTACCTTTTGCCTTCCAAGTGTACATCCAATAAGTCAGATGAAACTTAATCTTGTTTGCTCTGTCTCTAATTCTCTCTTCTTTTCTCTATTCTCTTTTTCTCTTGCTGCTCTGCTTCCTTGTCCCTCCTCTGCTCTCCAGCTTCAAGTTGTGTTTTATGTTGCTCTAGAACAGCAGCACTTTTTGGGCTTACCTTTAGTCTTTTCTGTTTCTGGCCTTCTCCCTTATTTGCAGATCAATAAGTGCAAACAGTGGGCAAGGGAACATCAGCGGAATAAAAATTAATAAAATTGATACAGCTCAGTTCCTATTTTATGTCTCTTAAATTGTTGAATGGGCTGATTTTACAGCAGAGGTGTGTTTGGAGTGGAGGGAGCAATTCTGCTTTTTTTGCTCTGAGGCCCGCAGATATTGGGTGCTCCTGCTCAGAGACCCAAATGCTATCTTGAAGATGAATCACTTGCCCAGGAGGTGCAGGCTGTCAAGTGAAATGATGCTCTGATCTGTGATGATTAGTAGGGAGCTAATATCACAAGGCTTCATTTGTCACCACCTCTCTGTTCCTATAGTACAGTCCTAGGTACTTTGGGATCTGCTTTGGGTTTTTTTTTCAGGTTCTGAGTATCTGTAAAAAATCTCCCAACAAGAGATCTGCTCCTGCAGCATGAACTCAGCTCTCTAAGAGGATGAACTATCATTGCCTTGTACTTTTTATTGTTTATTGTTTTGGTTATTGTTGGGTTTTTGTTTGGGTTGGGATTTTTTTTGTTGTTTTGTTTTTTTTTTTTACAGAAATATCATTTAATTAGACAAGGTGTGCTATAGCATCACTGAGTGTGCTATACCATCACTGAGCTGGGAACTCAGGCTTGTACCTTTATTTCTGTGCAAAAGCTTTCTCCTATTTAATGCCTTCATCCGTGGAAAATGGGAAACATCACTCACTTGAAATGATGGAAGTGGGGAGCTCAAACCACTTAAAAATAACCACTGTCCAATGAGATATGACTCTAGTAATTTCTTGGCTTTAGGAAAATATTTCCCTTCTCACACTAGTGAGAGAACAGAATTGGTTGTAGACTTTGCTTTTTACATCCACTGCTGCTATCTCAGAAGGAAACTGTGAGTATAAGTCAGTTGGGGGCTCTGATCCAGCTATTCTCTTCTCTTTTTGAGTGCAGATTGCTATGTTTTCCACCCTATGAAATGGGAATTAGACTCATGGAAATGCAAGGCCTGTAAAGCTGATTCTTATCACGCTCCAGCTTTCTGCTGGTATTATTGCAATGACTTCTATGTTCTTTGCTCCTGGTATATATCAGGACTTATGAAGATAAGGGTTGGTGCAATAAGGTTCCTCAATATTAGCAAGAATAATTAATTTCTAGTCTGAGCCCTGACATGACATGCGCCAGTTATTGATGAATGAATAGTAAAAGAGGCAGAGGCTTTGCTCAATTTGAATTCTTGCTCCTCCAAACCTTTTCAGTATACTCTCAACTTTAGTCAGGAGCTGTAATGTTGCATTTCTGTAATAAGTCCTTTCTTAAATTTTTCATCTTGACTCAGTATGATCTCTCAAATGGTTACCTGCAGCTGTCAGGATTAGGAGTGTTGATCTGCTCTTGAGACAAAACATGAAGACACTTTCAGGACCTGGTTTTCTCAGATTTCCTCCTGCTCTTGGCTAAGCTGGCCACGCTCTAACTTTTCTTCCAGTGACACTGGTAGAGCTCAAAGCACTGCATTGAGCAGGGAGCTTGGAGAGCACTGAGGCAACTGAACTCCCTCCTCCCAACACCTAAGACATCCCAAATCAGTTTGATTACAGTTTTGCTTGAAAGCTGCTGGGTCCCTTTGAGCCTAAATAGTTGTCATGTTTTACAGATGGATTATTCCAAATCCTTAGGGAGGGGAAAAATATTAACAAGGAGGATAAAGTAGAAAACCACTGTTGCAACAATCACACCAGCTTCAGCTACCCAATGGCTGCTGTTGTGTAATGCAATCCCTATATACAGTGCATTACTGACTTCCAATATGCGGTAATATTTACATTAGCATTAGGACACCATCAAGCCTTTACTTATCCACATAGTTAAAACTGTTATCTGTATATGAACCCCAGAGATGATATATCTAATTGTCAGAAGTGACCTGATGATAATAGCAGTACAATTTAGTTACAATATACAATATCATTAATCATACAAATGTAGCATAAGCAGAATGGACCATTTGCTAAGGTCTTGCTGGGGTGGGAGGAAGGTCCCTCACTTATGACAGCTGTATACACCAGAGGCTTCCCTAAGGAAAGGGGCTGGCATGATGGGGGGGGAGATCTTCCACTGAAATCAGAATCACCTTCAAGGGTGGTACATGTCTCTATTAGCATTATGCTACATATGCTAATGGCACTGTTTCTGGGCATTAACATATGCTCAGAGCAACAGACTTTCACTTACAGAAACTGATTTAAATTCAGTGAAGCAGATAAACACAGAAATCTAAGCAGGTGGCTGCGACTGAAGGAAGAATTTTCAATTCCTGCACTCAAATAATGAACTTCATTAAAACCGTAATTAGTATTCAGATAACTATATTCTGACACATAGAATAAAGAAGATCATTTAAAGGATGCAAATGTCTACCTGGGATGAGGGGAGGCAGGGGCTTAGGTTTGGAATACAGACTGGTTTGAATAGAAATCCAAAGCACTCCTTAATTTCTTACTGCTGCCTTTGATATTGGCCTGGGACAGAAAATACAAATAGCAGGAGGATGTTATTGCATCGTTCACAGGCACAAAGTGGGAATTAAACTTTTAAACAAGCAGTTTCTGGAAGGTAATGATAGAAATTAATCTTTTATTGTAGTATGTTAGATGGTATAAAGATCTTGTTACAGAAGTGCTGGTAAATTTGGTCACTACTTTTAATACCCCAACCTTTCATTTGGGAAATGTTGTACAGGCATGATAAAAAATATGAACAAAAGAAATCTTTTTCTGTTCTCTCCAGTCACACTTGCTCAAGTTTTGTTTTGAGCACTGATAGCTGGTTCCAACTGAAAGAATCACCAGTGTTTCATCCACAGGATAATGTTGCAAAAGTGAAAGTCCTCCCTGTTTCTCTCAAACTCCAGACTCATCTGAAAGGTTGTATGGACTTTAAATCTAATCTAGCTGAGCGTGAAGCTTAGAGTGAAATGTTAAACGGGGGTGAATTTTACATGGATTCAGCTTTTATTGCAGGCATTTGATCTGGTTCCAGATGTACCATTTCTCCAAAGAATTATGCGATAGTTCTTTTTCTTATACTAGGGGTATATATCCTTATGGCCAGTCCTAAAAGGCATATTCAAACCTTGTATGCTCCAGCTAGCTCTCTGGACTGGTATTTCCTCTTAGTATGTAGGAAAATGTAGTACACATACGGTACTAAGTTTTCAAGAATTGTGGATCAGATCTGCACAATGATGAAATTGCTCATTACAGTTCATTACATGAAGAAATGAACAACATCAGATTTTGGAAATCCCTTGGGTTGAAAATGGTGAGAGACTGGGAGAATGTTTGAGGGAGGTATTGTATGCACTTACCCTGTTCTTACTGTTCTCTGGGCATGTGTTTATGGCCGTTGCTGGGTGCAGAGAGGCCTTATGTGCTCCATACCTCTGAATCAGTATGGCTGTACTTATGTGCTTAAGAAAGCAACATCTTTCTTTCCTTTTTCTTTCTTTTTCCCTTTGCATCTTTAATATTGAAAAGCTTTTCTAAGCAAACCTCAAAAATGTAAGCTTTGTTTATAAAGCTGGTGCCTGTGTTCACTGTATTCCAGGAGAATGTGAATGGGAATGAATAGCAAGCAAAGCAAAATTTAAAGAGTAATTTTGAGACCTGACCCTCAAAATAACTAAATGCACCATGTGCATACTCAAAGAACCAATTTTCTGTTCTTTTTTTGGTATTGCTATCTCTTCCAGTTTCTACAAGCCTGGTGTGCTTTGCTGTGCTTCCTCACAACCAGCTTCAGAATGTGTGAGAATATATGAGAATCTCAACTTTTTTTTTTTAGGTACATTTTCCAGCATGTGTTTAACTGAGAAAATCTGAACCTTAAAGACTGAAATATTGCAGAACAACAATTAGAAATCTCAAAATGCACTGTTTTGAGCTAAAATGATTGAATGTCTTTTGTCTTAAGATTTTTAATCCAATATTATAATTTTGGAGGATCTCTTCAATTTTTCTGAATGCATCAGAGCCAGCAATCAAGCTCTATTAACCTTTAAAGTCCAATTTCTTGTTTTCTTTTAAATCAAAAGTAGCAACTTCATGGCCTTCTGTCTTGGTTTCGGCCAGGATAGAGTTAACTTTGCCAGTCAGAGAGGGACCTAGGGGTGTTGATTGATAGCTGGCTGAACATGAGCCAGCAGTGTGCCCAGGTGGCCAAGAAGGCCAATGGCATCCCGGCTTGTATCAGAAATAGCGTGGCCAGCAGGGACAGGGAAGTGATCTTACCCCTGTACTCGGCACTGGTGAGGCCGCACCTCGATGACTGTGTTCAGTTTTGGGCCCCTCACTACAAAAAGGACATTGAATGACTCGAGCGTGTCCAGAGAAGGGCAACGAAGCTGGTGAAGGGTCTGGAGCACAGGTCTTATGAGGAGCGGCTGAGGGAACTGGGGTTGTTTATTCTAGAGAAGAGGAGGCTGAGGGGAGACCTCATCGCCCTCTACAACTACCTGAAAGGAGGTTGCAGAGAACTGGGGATGAGTCTCTTTAACCAAGTAACGAACAATAGGACAAGAGGGAATGGACTCAAGTCGCACCAGGGAAGGCTTAGACTGGATATTAGGAAGTATTTCTTTCCACAAGGGGTTGTTGGGCATTGGAATGGGCTGCCCAGGGAGGTGGTGGAGTCCCCATCCCTGGAGGTGTTTAAGAATCATTTTGACATAGCGCTTAAGGATATGGTGTAGTTGAGACTGGTCATTGTTAGGTTAATGGTTGGACTAGATAATCTTCAAGGTCTTTTCCAACCTAGATGATTCTGTGAACTTTCCTTGGGCTGAGAGGGAGCACAGCTAGAGGGCCAGGTCTGGATTGATTATTGGAGTATTCCATATCATGTGATGTCATGCTCAGTATATAGGTGGACACGTGCTCTCTCACGCCCCGTTTCGGTTTCTGGGTCAGTGTGGTGGGATTTTCTGGTGTGGTTGGATCACTGCTGTGGGGGGGCCGGCTGTGTACCTGTCACCACGCTCGGTAACCCACTGCTGCATTTTTACCCATTTTGGACCTACTATTGTTACTGTTGTTTTTGTTACTATTACTAAATTTTTTTAATTCAACCTACGAATTTCTTCTTTTGTCCCTCCTGTATTTCACCAGGGAGGGGGGAAGTAAACAACAGGCCACATGGCCTTTGGCTACTGGCTGAGTTCAAACCACAACACCTTCCAAACTCTAATAGCAACTCCCTCTTCTTTGTACACTTTGAATAACAGGGTATAACTATGCTACTCTTATCTTTTGGGAGGAGTCCTAGGATACCGGATACCTAAGATAACTATATTACTGTGAAGATTTGAGGTTTACTTCTGCATTTTTCACTCCCCAAGTACAGGTACCCCTATTGTCCCTCTATGGATTCTGGATATTGGAGTCTGCTAGGTGTTTTTTATGTTACACATTATCAGAAATGCAGGGGCGAATTCTACTACGCCCATGCAATCCATTTGACTTGAGTGAGACTGCGTCCCATTAAGTACTTCATCATATGCTCAACAAAGTCAATAATAAAGCTCCTAGCAGCTTCAACTGTGCAGGATCAGGGCCGAACTGGGGGCAGAATGTATGATGTTATTATCACTTTAAAATTATTAGCTTCCATATGTTCCCAAATTCATGGGTATTTAAAATGACTGTTAGAGGCATGCATGACTCTTTGAAATTCTGTTCAAAAGGTTTTGTTACTTCAGAATATTAACAGTCTGGAGGATTTTTCAGATGAAATTATTAGGCTGTTGTAGCTTTTTCTTTTTTTTTTTTTTTCCTTTGTGCTTAATTGCATGCATGTGAATGGTTTCATTGACTGATTTGAAGAGGTGCAAAAAGATCTGCCTGAAAAAGTGTTCTGTATAAAATCACAAGGGGGAAAGGAAAAGAATGCCTACCAATCTGTTAAAAAAATAAAATCGCCCAAGTGTGTGCTATCAATTTCCAGGGAAGAAAAAAAGAGTGTTTCAAGAGCCCCTAATGCAGTCCTAACTAAGTCTTCACTGCCAGTTTGAAAGAAGAATTTGTCTGAGGAAAAAGAAAGCAAAAGTAGCCACCAAAGAAGGAGCATGCCTGCAAAACCAAACTTTCTTTAAAAAGCGTACTTGCAGCTGTTGCCAGATCACGCTGCAAAATGTGACGCAGTTACAGCCATCTTTTCTGTTTTGAATTCCTCTGCCTTTTTCTGTGTGTGTATTAAATGCCTGGCTGTTATCCATTCAATGCAGTGAGGTCACTAAAGATCGGATTATATTCTTTTAGCCAGCCATGACTGAGTGAAATACAGCATCTACGTTTGGAGACAGGGCCCCAGTTCTGCACTGTGTTATTTATCCAACCATCAGGAGACATGGACTCCTGTTGCCTTCAACGATAACAGCCATGGGGTTAAAGTGGAAGGTGTGGAGATGTTTTCAGGATGGGGGATGCTGGTGTAGAGGGCAGGAAAACATGTGTAATGGGTGGACTGAGTCTGCAGCTAAGCCATCCTACTGCCCAAAATACGTGAGTCACTCTGTGCCCTGGGGTACCCCTTTGGGTACTGAGAATGCTGCCACTCCCACCCCCCCACCCCCCCCTCAAGTGAAGGAGAGGTATAAGGTTTGCAAAGCAGTTAGAAATCTCCATTTGAGCAGTAGGACAGCTGTACGAAGATGTATAGTTATTATAGACATATATATAGCAAATAAACCTGACTGGAACCAGGACATCAAAAGACTAATGCTCTCTCCCAAGTATTCATCCTTTAAGTACTGTGTCTTTCTTTCTTATTTTGTTGACTGCCTATTAGTGTGATAATCTCTTGGGGGAGATTACTGAACAAATAGCTGTTGGACAAAAATAATGACAGGGAAGGAAAGCACAAAAAACATGTAAGAAATGGAGGAGGGGCCAGTGATGGTACAAGCAGAGGCATATGAAATCACTCACCGGTTTACAGAATCACAGAATCACAGAATCATCTAGGTTGAAAAGGACCATGAAGATCATCTAGTCCAACCGTTAACCTAGCACTGACAGTTCCCAACTACACCATATCCCTCAGCGCTATGTCGACCCTACTCTTAAACACCTCCAGGGATGGGGACTCCACCACCTCCCTGGGCAGCCCATTCCAACGCCCAACAACCCCTTCTGGAAAGAAATGCTTCCTAATATCCAGTCTGAACCTTCCCTGGCGCAACTTGAGGCCATTCCCTCTTGTCTTATCACTCATTACTTGGTTAAAGAGGCTCATCCCCAGCTCTCTGCAACCTCCTTTCAGGTAGTTGTAGAGGGCGATGATGTGTCCCCTCAGCCTCCTCTTCTCCAAACTAAACAACCCCAGTTCCCTCAGCTGCTTCTTGTACGAGATGTGCTCCAGACCCTTCACCAGCTTCATTACCCTTCTTTGGACAAGATCGAGTAATTCAATGTCCTTTTTGTAGTGAGGGGCCCAAAACTGAACACAGTCATCGAGGTGCGGCCTCACCAGTGCCGAGTACAGGGGTAAGATCACTTCCCTGTCCCTGCTGGCCACGCTATTTCTGATACAAGCCAGGATGCCATTGGCCTTCTTGGCCACCTGGGCACACTGCTGGCTCATGTTCAGCCAGCTGTCAATCAACACCCCCAGGTCCCTCTCTGACTGGCAGCTCTCCAGCCACTCCTCCCCAAGCCTGTAGCGCTGCTGGGGGTTGTTGTGGCCCAAGTGCAGCACCCGGCATTTGGCCTTATTGAAGCTCATCCAGTTGGCCTTAGCCCATCGCTCCAGCCTGTCCAGGTCTCTCTGCAGAGCCTCCCTACCCTTGAGCAGATCAACACTCCCACCCAAGTTGGTGTCGTCTGCAAACTTACTGAGGGTGCACTCGATCCCCTCGTCCAGATCATCAATAAAGATGTTAAACAGGAGTGGCCCCAAAACCGAGCCCTGGGGGACACCACTCGTGACCGGCCGCCAACTGGATTTAACTCCGTTCACCACAACTCTTTGGGCCCGGCCAGCCAGCCAGTTTTTTACCCAGCGAAGCGTGCGCTCATCCAAGCCTTGAGCAGCCAGTTTTGCCAGGAGAATGCTGTGGGAAACGGTGTCAAAGGCCTTACTGAAGTCAAGGTAGACAACATCCACAGCCTTTCCCTCATCCAATAAGCAGGTCGCCCTGTTGTAGAAGGAGATCAGGTTTTTCAAGCAGGACCTGCCTTTCATAAACCCATGCTGACTGGGCCTGATCATCTGGTTGTCCCGCATGTGTTGTGTGATGGTACTCAGGATGAGCTGCTCCATCAGCTTCCCGGGCACCGACGTCAAGCTGACAGGCCTGTAATTTCCTGGATCATCCTTCCGACCCTTCTTATATATGGGCGTGAAGGAGGGCAGAGTCTAATTTCCCTGTAGGTCAAAGGGAAAAGGAAACCAGCTCCGCACAGAGGGGACTCAGCACCCTTGCAGGATCTGTCCATACCTTCCCCAAAAGGTGTAAAACCACATCCTATATGGGAGTGGTAGCAGGCCATGCCCAATTCCCCTATTCACTGTTCCTGCAGGGGTTATGGTTGCTACTGCTGTGAGTGCTTCAGATTAAAACAATGACTTCCCCAGCTAAACAGCCTGAGTAGGAGCTGGGAGACGTGACAGACTCACATCCTCCATGGATCTGGTGTGGATGGGATGCATACAGCCCCCAAGCTGTGGGTGATGCCAGCTACCCACGGGGACCTCTACCAGCTCTGAGCTTGCCCAGCCCTGGCCCCACCGGGGGCACAGCTCAATGCAAGGCAGGGCCCTAACTGATTTTCCAGCTAACTCTCTCAGAAAACAAATCTATTGTCTGTGTTATGTGTTGCACAAATATTGTCACTTCCTGGGAGGAGATATTTATCTATATTTGCCTAGGATTGCTTTTGAACTGGACATTGAACCCATTTCCATGCAGTGATTAACACTGGTGGTGGAGCAAACAAAGGGAAATAGCTTGGAGTGAACTGTTTTTTAAAAAAAAAAAAAAAAAAAAAAGAAGAAAAAAATCCCTGTGGTCTGATAACACTACAGTCAAGGGAAGGCATTCTGTAATCTGGGAACAGTCCTATATAGAGCAATATGCCTGAGTGCCTCTGGGGAGCTGAAGCATTTATAAATCTCACATATTAGATGGAGGCAGAGCACAGCACTCTCTCTGTTCATATGGAGGTGGCTGTTTCTAGTAGTTCTTGTGCATCTCAGAGTAATATTTCCATACTCCAGGCTGCCACTTTAAGAGAAGAAGAAATCCTTTTTGCATTTATTCTGACCTCTTTGGCTCTTTCCTAATTTCTTCTTTATTGTTTTGTCTACTTTTTGCTTAGTTTGGAGAGACTGAGAGCAGACTGTTAGCTTGATGACTAGACTTGCACAGGTTTTTTTGTCAGCTGATATTTGTAGAGGAAAAATAGCTTAGCAGGAAGGAAAGCTGTTTGCAGATTTGGAGGAAATTTGGCAAGTTGTTTCAAGCAGGACATAAAAAGGTTAAAGTCAATCAAAACATTTTCTTTGATTATCTAAAAAAAAAGGTTATCTGTGGGAATAATTTCTTTTCTTAAATAGCTGGGACTTGGTTTCGTTACTAGTTTTTAAGAAAAGTATGGATGCAAGATGCACCAACATGAAAGTGCTCAAAAGCAAAATACCTTGAGATTTATTTTTTTACTTAGAAAATCAAATAAATTAATTTTTGAGCTTAACCTAAACTTCTTTTCTTTTCTTTTTTTTTTCCTTTTCTTTTTTTTTCCTACCCCCACTGGTAAAAAATATCCCAAACCTCCCAAGCCAGACTTCATTAACTCTTTGCAGGTCTGTAGTTCTGATTTCTCCCTGGAGCTGCAGTCCCTGGCTTTCACTGCCACTTCCATCACTGATGTGCCCTATGTCCTTGGTCAAGTCATCAAATCTCCCACTAAAGATTTCTTTCTCCACGCATGCGTGTGCAGCACCTTGCACAGAGGGGACTGGTTTTGGTAATGACCTGAAGGTGTCACTACTACACAGTAAATACTGGTACCCTCCATGTCCTGTTCTTTAGCAGCAGGATGGCTGTACTGCAGTTACAATGAACATAGAAAAAATTGCAATAGGTATCACAAAGTACAGTTTTAACACTTAAGACACCAATATATTGACCCATTTGTGTCAATATTTATTCCTTATCAGCTGCATTACAATGGCACGTAAGCTATCTTACATTGAAATCAGTGACAAATTCCCATTGACTTAAATAGTGCAGGATTGCACACCTAAATCTTTAATGTAGTTGTGTGCATGTCTCTGTTTTTCCTAGATAATGTAACCACTACAATGTAAAAATACATCTATTATGTGCACTTTGCTCAAATTTCTGTAAACGGGACAGTAATCACCCTTTCATATTATATGCTGTATATCAACAAGTTATTTCTACTTAGTGAGAAAGAAAAAAAAAGTTCTTAAGTTCTTTTCTGAAAATGCAAATGTACCTCCATATAGAAATTCCCAGCTAAGACTGTCTATAAATATTAATTCCTCATAACATATACCAAGGCTGTCTCACACTAGGAATTTCATTCCAAAAGATGCAATTCTTATGCAGTCACTGCATGCAAATATTCCTCGGTGCCTATATATCCCCTCATTAACAGCACCAATTGGGTTAAAATAAGGCTGGCACTTATAGCCAATTCTGTCACCGGGGATGCCAGATCCTTTTCAACCTCGCTGCAGCCTGATCCTGCAGTTAGGATCAGGTTATGGATAGTTTTATTTGCTGTAATCAGCAGCTGCTCCTGAAATGCTTTCCTGCTGCTGCCCTGCAGCATTATTTCCACCCAGCAGCAGTGAGGAGGTCTTCTGGGCTGCCACAGCTTCCAGGCTTGGTGGGGAAAGGATGTCACACCAGTGCCTAAATGTCCATTCTGGCTATCCTCACAGGGCCGAATCCTCAGTGGGTGAAAAATTGAGAGCTTCGCCTTTCTACCTGCTGAGGGTTTGGTCATCTCAAAGCAAAGAAATGGAGGAAAACTCGTTCCCCAGCCGTATTTGCAGCCTTTCTCACACACTGCCAGCTCCCCCTTCTTCCCTGCCCCATCCTGTTGGTGTACATCTGCAACTCCTGATTCCTTAAAAGCAAGGGTGAAGGGCTGAAGAAGTGTCTGCCATGTGAAGATACGTGGGTAAAACAGACATTCCCAGGCCAGGTATCTCCCCAACACTCCTCTTGGAGTGGCCAAGACCCAAGGACATCCCGCCCTCCTGACCTTTCTCAGGCTGGGATAAAGAAGAGCTGGAAGGGCAAGAAGGGACCTGGTGGGAGACATCCCAGGGTGGCTGTCACGTTTGCTGGGTTAATTAGCCAAGACCAGAAGCCGTCCCCCCAGCTGCCACTGCACCCCTCCTTATCCCTGACTCTTGCCCAGGGCACCTGGAGCAGTTGGGCCGCTGAGATGGATGCCAGCCATGTTGCTGAATAACGTCTCGGCATCTCCTTACACTTCCCCCGTCTGCCAGTATCCATCTGCTGTCTCTCGTCCCCTGCTCAGCGTCCCAGCGCCTTGAGGCAGGAGGTGTCTTTTTGTCCCCCATCTGTGAAACACCTAGCACAGGGGGTCTCCCAGCCCTAATGGAGGTGACACAGAGGACAGCTCTAGCCCAGAGCCAAGGCAACCCCAAGATACAACCACGCCGTGTGAAGCAGGAGGGTTCATTTAATGTAGAGAGGAGGCTGAACTGCCCTGCCTCTATTTGCTCTCTTTACACCATTGTGTGGATTTTCTTTCACCCTAAGAGAAGCTGTGGGCTCATCCTGGGTATTGAGGTGCATCCCAAAAGCTGTCTCACCACACCCTATGGGAAAGAAACAGCCTCACAGAAATGGAGCCAGTTACTCTGGCAGTGGTGTCTTTAGGCCTGGTCTGCACTAGGATTTGGAAGATGAGAATTAACGTGCTTTAATCCTGCAGTCTTGTTGAAGCAATGTATAAATAGCTTATATGTATTAAACACAGCCTTTGCTGCCCAAGCCTGTTACTGCCTTTCAGCTAACACCTCTAGAGAAGGTCCTAACCAGACACCAAGACAGAAAACAAAATAAAATTTTAGACAGCCTGATCTTAAGCAGGGGCGTTTGGAGAGGGAGAGTTAAGGGCACAGATTACACTTCAAGTGACCTTGATGATGCTTTTTTAACTGGCAGGTTTCCTATCATCCTGGCAGGTAAATGCACAGAAATCCATAGCTATAGTACAGTGACTCATGGTCCTCTAGAAAACTCTTCCTGCATGATCCAAATCCTCACTTCAACCCCACAGTATCAGAGAGGAGCCAGCAGGATTGTAGCAGATGACTGAACTAAAATCAACATCTTCAGCATAATTTTTTGGGTAGGCTTTAAACCTGTTCCATGAATCAAAGGAGCTGTATTGGCATAAGGGCTCCCCCACCCCATCCTCCTATATAACTGCATCTAAACTAGTTATATGTCAGGGCTGTGATTGTTTTGGAGTGTATAACACACATGTTCAGCTTCTGAAATATCTTCTGGCCCTGGTGACTTTGCAGTGGCTTTTACAAGGTTTGGATCTGGCCCCTCCTGTTCTGTAGCTGCATCTCTGATTATGTGAATATTAGTGTCTGGGGAAGGCAGAACAAAAAAAATCCCCATCTGTCCTGATTCTGAGAAACTCAGGCCTGATACTTCCCTGCCAGTCACTGTGAGTAATGCTGCCCTGCAAGCCCATCCCGGGCAATAAGGGATTGCTTGCGAAAAGTAAAGGTGGAAGAGGAGGATGTCAGACATCCCCTCCTGGAAAGATTTATAAATGCACCATAACCGACTTCACATGTTTAGTGTCTTGGAGAGTAATTGAAAGACATCCATATCAATCTTTTCAGAAAGTTCAGTTTGTCTAATCCATCCCCTCCCTAGAGCCACATGAAAAATGTTTGAACTTGTAATGCTGGGGTTGAATTCTCTCTGTCACCTCAGTGTAAACCTAGGGAGGCAACTCTGAAGGCCATGGCAGTTTCCATGGTGTAAGGGAGAGCAGAAGCCAACCCCAAGCGCAGACAAAGTGTACTGGTGTGTCTGTAGCTGGGTTTGTGTGCTGGGTTTGAGTGGCAGGGTTTTTGGTAGCAGGGGAGGGGACTACAGCAGTGGCCCCCTGTGAGAAGCTTCTCAAAAGCTCCCCCAGCTCCAAGTCAGACCTGCCTCTGGCCAAGGCTGAGCCAATTAGCAATGGTGGCCACGCCTCTGCAATAAGTTATTTAAGAAGGGAAACCTAAGAGGGGGAAGGGGAACATGTGAGGAGAGGTTACGAGAAGGACACCTATGTGAACACCAAGGTTAGCGGAAGGAAGGTAGAGGAAGGGGGGGGGAGGTGCGCCAAAGCAGAGATCCCCCCTGTATCCTGTGGTGAGACAGCAGGGCTGCCCTCCCTGCCACTCATGGAAGTCACCGGAGGAGCAGACATTCACCTGCAGCCTGTGGAGGACCCCCGGGACTCTCTGGGAAGAAGAAGCCCCCGCTGTTGTAGTTTGGCACTGGGAGGACTGCAACATGTGGAGGTGACCCATGCTGGAGCATCTCAAGAAGAATGCATCCCATGGCGAGGACTCACAGCAGAGAGAGTTTGTGGAGGACTGTCTCCTGTGAGAGGGACACCACGTGGAGCAGGAGGAAGAATGCAGAAGAGTGCTTCCCCCCACCTTGGAGGAAGAAGCGGCAGACTGACTGCACCCCTCATCCCCTGCCCCTGCGCTGCTGGGGGAGGTGGTAGAGATATCAGGAACAAAACTGAGCCTGGGAAGAAGGGAAGTATGGGGGGAGGTATTTTTTTTAAGATATGATATGGCTTCTCACTGTCCCATTCTGTCTGTTAAGTGTTGGTTTTGTTAGTGTTTGAGTTAAAGTGATGTTCTTGTATTCTTCCCCTAACAAGCCTGTCTTTTGCCTGTGACCGTTAATGGGTGAGTGACCCTTCTCTGTCCTTATCTCGATTCCTGAGCCTTTTGATTCCTTTTTTTCCTTCCCAGGGCTGGAGGGGAAGGGGTGAGTGAAAGGCTGTGTGGTGCTCAGTTGCCCTCTGGGCTCAAACCACGACAACTTGGTTTGAGGAAAACCATTTCTGTCACTGAAAGTTTCCAGTGATTTTATGGGATGGGCATTATGTATCCATATTGTGGTGTGAATGCCACGGATTTTTTGCACAAAATATGAAAAAAAAAAAAAAAAAACAACAGATGATTTTGTGATTAAGAAATCAGACTGAGACTTGTATAATCTGTGTTTAATTCCCAACCCAGCTGTAGATTGCACTCTGCCCTTTAGATAAGTCATTTATGCTCAGATCCATAAAGCTATTTAGGTATCTAACACTCACTGATTTCAGTGGGAGCTGGGATCTAAGTGCCTTTAAGGATCTGAGTCTTAATCTCAGTACAGCTCAGGGTTAGGAACCAAACCTATTAGATCACGATCTGGTACTTCTTTTCTCCTATTGGCTGTGTGCTTATTTGTGTCCATTTGGAATATGGTAAGTCTGTATGTGCCTGTACAGCATCTAGCACAGTGGGATCCTGATCTCAGCTGTTGCTGGAAAAATATAATACAAATGTGATCACAATTACAAAAAAAAAAAAAAAAGGCATTAAGAGCTAAATGTCAAGAAAAGAATCTAAGGACCTTAATATTACAGTCTATTTTTTAATGTTCACTTGTACTTTAAAAATTATTAGCAAACCCCATTTCTTTTACTGTGCATTTATCTCTTGTAGACTTTTAAATTATTCAGCCCTTCTAGCAACCCTTTCTCAAATCATCTCAATTATTTTACAAGTGTGAATTAGGCTTTGCATCCTACCCTTCCAGACATGGGGTTATTACCTTGCTTACTTTGCATTTCAGGAAACTGAGTTACAAGGTCTTTGCCCCAAACAAAGGGTACATAAATAAGCACTTAGGTCTTGAAACAGCAAAACATCCCAATAAATGCTTCCCTGGAACAGACCCGCAGTCCCCTTGTTTCAATCAGTTACAAGTATCCCAACTTTAACCAGGTCTCTGAGGATGGGAGTCCCAGTTCCACTCCTCTGGTTACTAAACCACTCTTTTCTGCCACCTCCTCCTGCTCCTCACTAGGTTTATTCTTCTAATAACAGCATTCTTCACTCTAAGATTGTCCCTCTTACTCAGTAAGAGCAGGCAATGTGTGGTCCTTCATGTGATTTTATGCCAATAGGAACATAAAACCAACCAACCACAGAGAACACACTGTTTTCAGGATTGTGCAGTCTTTCTGAATAAGAAACTGTTTAAACCTTGTACCAGATACACCATCAGTTGTCTGGAATTGTGTGCACAGCATGAGGACTGCAGGTGTAACCTTTGCTAATAGCCACCAGGGAGAGTTGGACAAATGTCAGAGATTTTTCTCCATTCTCATTCCCCTGAGCTACCCCATGCTGTGCATGAGATGTGGGGAAATTCCCTGCCTGCAGTTGACAGTTGGGACTTGCAGGGACTCAGGAATAGCTGTGTTTTATCACACTTGAACATGAAAAGCCAACCTCAAAATCTAAGCCTGTTTCCAGGAACAGCAAGACACTTCCATGGACAAGCACTGGTTTCTTCTTGTCTGGGGCACATTTTCCCTAGAAATAGCAACTATCCTTGATATTCCTGCATTTTTTAAAAGTGAAAGTTCCTAAACCTGTGGCACTGCCCTCCTGCTCTTTGGATTTCAGTATCCCCAAGGGCCAGATCCTCTCTGAATATTCACTGCACAGAGGCAAACCATGCTGTGTGGGGAGTACCGAGGATGAACGGGGAACCAGAGTCATCCAGTGCTTCCTGGCTGTAATGGTTCTACTACCCTCTCTAATGACTACTATTAGCTCTTGGTTTTTCAGGTGGGTAGTGATGATATTACCAGGAGAAGTCCAAAATCAATGAAGAGAGATTTCATGGCCTTGGGGAAATTGGTTAAGGGGTCGGGGGCACAAATAGTGTTCTCCTCCATCCCTTCAGTTGCAGGGATGGATGAGGAAGATTACAGGAGAACTCAATAGATGAACTTGTGGCTCTGAGACTGGTGTTACCGGCAGGGCTTTGGATTTTTCAGTCACGGGTTAGTATACAGGACGACAGACCTTTTGGCATCAGATGGGATGCACCTGTCCCAGAGGGGGAAAAGGATCTTGGGGCAGGAGTTAGTTGGGCTCATTGACAGAGCTTTAAACTAGATTTGAATGGGGAAGGGGACAAAATTGGAACTCCCAGATATAAGCCCCAGGGTAGATTACCAGAGTTTGTGTGATGGTGTGCCAGAGACAACCCTCACCCTGCAATCTCAGTGGAGGCAAGGGATGGAGACATGCAGCACAACAAAGATACAAAGGATATGGATGGATCAGTAACCGTGGTAACACCTGTGAAAGGTCAGGCTGGACTTAGGACCTCTAAAAGCAAAAAGGTGCTGGGGACATCAGCCCATCTGAAGTGCATGTATACCAATGCACACAGCATGGGTAACAAACAGGAGGAGCTTGAAGCCATGATGCAACAGGAAAATTATGATGTAGTGGCTATTACAGAAACATGGTGGGATGTATCCCATGACTGGCGTGAGCCACTTGATGGCTACAAGCTCTTTAGAAGGGATAGACAAGGAAGGAGAGGTGGTGGGGTGGCACTGTATGTTAGGGACTGATATGATTGCTTTGAGCACAAGTGTAGTGAAGACAGGGTGGAGTGTCTTTGCATTAGAATCAGGGGGAAGGCCAACAGGGCAGATGTCGTAGTGGAGACTACTGTAGGCCACCCAACCAGGACAGAGAGGTGGATGAAATATTCTATAGGCACTCAGGAGAAATATCATGATCGCTTGCCCTTGTTCTTGTGGGAGACTTCAACTTCCCAGACATCTGCTGGAAATACAACACAGCAGAGCGGGACAAGTCCCGGAGATTCCTGGAATGTATGGCAGATAACTTCCTGACACAGCAGGTGAGTGAAGCGACCAGAGAAGGTGCCCTGCTGGACCTCCTCTTTGTGAACAGAGAAGGACTGGTGGATGATGTGGCGGTTGGAGGACGACTAGGGCACAGTGATCATGAAATAATAGAGTTCTCTATTCTTAGAGAGGCCAGGAGAGGGCTAAGCAGAACTGACATCCTGGACTTCCAAAGGGCTGACTTTGTCTTGTTTAGGCACCTGCTTGACAGAATCCCTTGGGAGATGATCCATAAGGGTATAAGGGTCCAGGAAGGCTGGGCACTCTTTAAGAAGAAAGTCTTAATGGCTCAGGAACAGGTGGTCCCCAGGTGCTGTAAGAGAAGCCGGTGACAGAGAAGACCACCCTGGCTAAACAGGGAGTTTTGGCTGCAACTCAGGGAGAAAAGGAGAGTTTATGGCCTTTGGAAGAAGGGGCTAGCCACTCACAATGATTACAAAGAGGCTGTGAGGCTATGCAGGGCGGAAATCAGGAGGTCTAAAGCCCAGCTGGAAATTAATCTGGCTTCAGCAATCAAGGATAACAAGAAATGTTTCTATAAGTATGTCAGTAGCAAAAGAAAGACCAGGGAGAGTCTCCATCCTCTGCTAGACGCAGGAGGAAACATGCCAACGAGTGATGAGGAAAAGGCTGAGGTGCTTAATGCCTTCTTTGCCTCAGTCTTTAATAACAAAACTAGTTCTACTGAGGGAATCCATGCTCTTTCAGCAGCAAGACAGAGATTGGGAGAACGACCCCCCCCTGCATTCCAGGAAAAGACAGTCAGTGACCTACTGCATCACATAGACACACACAAGTCTATGAGACCCGATGGGATACACCTGAGGGTGCTGAAGGAGCTGGCTGGGGTGCTTGCCAAGCCACTTTCCATCATTTACCAGCAGTCCTGGCTGACCGGGGAGGTCCTGACAGATTGGAAATCGGCCAATGTGATGTCCATATATAAGAATGGTCGGAAGGATGATCCAGGAAATTACAGGCCTGTCAGCTTGACGTCGGTGCCCGGGAAGCTGATGGAGCAGCTCATCCAGAGTACCATCACACAACACATGCGGGACAACCAGATGATCAGGCCCAGTCAGCATGGGTTTATGAAAGGCAGGTCCTGCTTGACAAACCTGATCTCCTTCTACAACAGGGTGACCTGCTTATTGGATGAGGGAAAGGCTGTGGATGTGTTGTCTACCTTGACTTTAGGAAGGCCTTTGACACCGTTTCCCACAGCATTCTCCTGGCAAAACTGGCTGCTTGTGTTTGGATGGGCACATGCTGTGATGGGTAAAAACCTGGCTGATTGGCCGGGCCCAAAGAGTAGTGGTGAACGGAGTTCAATCCGGTTGGCGGCCGGTCACGAGTGGTGTCCCCCAGGGCTCGGTTTTGGGGCCACTCCTGTTTAACATCTTTCTTGATGATCTAGACAAGTGGATTGAGTGCACCCTGTGAGAGATGAGAAACCAGGCCTGCGATAAACTAAGAAAAACAGCCTGAGAAAGCAAAAGTTGAGGCTGATCGAAGAAATGCCTCAAACACTCGCAAGACAAAACTATGAGTCACAGGGTGCATTCTGTGGAGGTCAAAGCTGATAAGGCTGCCCGAATAACACAAGATGGGACTGGAGGAGGGAGCCCTGTGGAGACAGGACGGCTCTGCTCTGGGGCACCTGGACAAATTTCAAGGGCCATCTGTCCGGTGAATGCCCTTTGCTTCATTATCCACGAAATGCATATTAAAGTTAACACCCCTCAATATGCTAATGAAGACTAACAAGATCATGCTAATTACATCATCCCATGAAACACCTTACCCCTCCTCGTACATGGGATACGTAGGTATGTGGGTCGACCTAGGGGACGGACCCAAGGAAAGTGGGTATAAATCAAGGGGGGGGGAAGAAAGGGGGTAGCCCGGAGGAGTGCAGTGAAGCGAAGAAGACGGATACAAGTGAAAAAGATGGCTGCCTTCTGTGCCTCCTGGAACCCTCACTGACGGGATCAGCACAGAAACCCAGACCGGTGATCTGTATTTCCCCATTCCCTCTATCTCCCTCTTTTCCCTTTCCCATTAAGAAATGCAAGGCATATTGTATTGCTTGCCACAACTTGCTATATACTTAGCCAATTATCGTGTGTTCAATTAGTACACTGTGGGTAGTTAATAAATGTTTGGACTTGGAGACTTGTTGTCCACTCTATTGGGGATTTGCGAATCTGAGTCACTTGTCTCCCTCGTCTGAGCAGGATGTGACACACCCTCAGTAAGTTTGCAGATGACACCCAGTTGGGTGAGAGTGTTGATCTGCTCGAGGGTAGGGAGGCTCTGCAGAGAGACCTGGACAGGCTGGAGCGATGGGCTAAGGCCAACTGGAGGAGTTTCAATAAGGCCAAATGCCGGGTGCTGCACTTGGGCCACAACAACCCCCAGCAGCGCTACAGGCTTGGGGAGGAGTGGCTGGAGAGCTGCCAGTCAGAGAGGGACCTGGGGGTGTTGATTGACAGCTGGCTGAACATGAGCCAGCAGTGTGCCCAGGTGGCCAAGAAGGCCAATGGCATCCCGGCTTGTATCAGAAATAGCGTGGCCAGCAGGGACAGGGAAGTGATCTTACCCCTGTACTCGGCACTGGTGAGGCCGCACCTCGATGACTGTGTTCAGTTTTGGGCCCCTCACTACAAAAAGGACATTGAATTACTCGAGCGTGTCCAGAGAAGGGCAACGAAGCTGGTGAAGGGTCTGGAGCACAAGTCTTATGAGGAGCAGCTGAGGGAACTGGGGTTGTTTATTCTGGAGAAGAGGTGGCTGAGGGAAGACCTCATCGCCTCTATAACTACCTGAAAGGAGGTTGCAGAGAGCTGGGGATGCCCTCTTTAACCAAGTAACAAGCGATAGGACAAGAGGGAATGGCCTCAAGTCGCACCAGGGAAGGCTTAGACTGGATATTAGGAAGTATTTCTTTCCAGAAGGGGTTGTTAGGCATTTGAATGGGCTGCCCAGGGAGGTGGTGGAGTCCCCATCCCTGGAGGTGTTTAAGAGTAGGGTCGACATAGCACTGAGGGATATGGTGTAGTTGAGAATGGTCAGTGCTAGGTTAATGGTTGTACTAGATGATCTTCAAGGTCTTTTCCAACCTAGATGATTCTGTGGTTCATATCATCCTAAAAGCGTAAGAGGGATTTGAAGGGGATGTTATGGTATTGTTTTGAAACCACCTTTTGGTATAAAGCAATTAATTAATTTCCTGAATTAAAAGGAGCCTTGTAATGCCTAGTGGTTTGTCAGTACACCTAAGAGTCGCCTAAGCAGGATGAAATGGGGAGAATCACACCAGGAGGAAGCCATTATCCATTTCGTATCCAGGAAAATGTGAGCAGTTCCACCTGGCATTTAATTCATGAGTGTTGCTGATGGGTTTAAGGCTCTTCTGGTTTTGTCATGTGTGTGGGGAAAAAGCAACAACCAATGACAGAGCTCTTTAAATAAATTGAACGACTTTCTTTCCTCTACTCAGTTGCCCTCTCTATCACATTCCTAGCTCTCACTCCTTTCTTTCTTCCCTATAAAAAATAATCAGTGCAAAATAAATGAGTGAAAAGCCGTCATCTTACCAAAGCATCTTTGTGGATAGGTTTAATTTCCTGCCCTGCTGTGTTTTTGTATGTGTGTGTTTTTCTTTTCCTCAAAGGAGGGAAGGAAATAAAGAAAAAAGCAATGGGGGACAAAATAAAGAGAATCAAGAACTTGACAGCCAATAAAGAGAAGGGATATTTAGGAAAAGAGCAACGTGATCCTGCCTGCATTTCCATGAGTATATTGTCCTTGAACCAAAAGGATCAGCCACCTATATAAGGATCTGAGAGGGGGAGTAAAACATAAAGCAGGTGGTGTCTACCAGAGAAATGAAGTTTGGCATTCCTTCACCCTCCCTTTCAACTCAGAGCGTCTTTGTGTGAAGCATCAGCAGCCACGTGAAACAAACTGTGGGAGTGCGCAAGGGGCTTGTAATTTATGACCATTGTCAGGGGAGGTCTTTTTTGGTCTCTGCCTATTGCAGAGGTAAGTGGGGCTAGGTGGCATCCCCGATCATGCAGCGTGTGAGTTGGCATGCCACAAGCCTTCCTTGGAGAGAAAGCCAGGATGCTCTCTTGCAAGATCCAAGAGTCAGTTCATGTGGTAGAACAGATAGGAACAAGCCACAATGTGGCAACATTGTATCTGGTGTGTGGAAGAGACAGTGAGAGTCAAGCTAGGCTGATCTTGGTCCTGCCTATATCAAATCCAAGCTGATTTATTAGGAGAGGCTCAGTGCTGAAGGAGACATAAGAGGGGTAAAGTTTGTTCTCGTGTACTGGTGCCTCAGTAACTACCTCTCTCTGGAGAAGAGGAAAAAGAAGCAAAAAATTGGGGTGGATTGATTATTATTCACCAAAATATGATGGATTCCCTTGAGCAAGAATCTGTCAAAGCTCTGCCTGTTAGGAAATATCTGTTAACACAGTATGTACAAGTCCAGCAAGGTCTGATCCCTGGTACTTCAAGTAGATGGCAAGTTGTTAACTCTCTGGAAGATCTCAAAGTTCTTCATGGGGTAGTTTTATTTATACAGTTTTTTAGAGCAAGGATCAGAAACACAATGCTGACAAGCTAAATATTTTGAGTTTTTTAAATCAATCCCTAATTTATAGTGTCCAGCTTGAAACACCAATTGCAGTAGGGACCCCCCCCTCCCCAAAGCACATACACAATGAGCATACAAAACATGTAGGCACTAAAAGAAGTGACAGCCAGTTTTAATTTTTCTCTAGAAATGACTTGCTCAGCGTCTATGAAGTAAACCAACAGCTGAGCTAGGAAAAAAAAAGCCATGTCTCTGAACTCCCAGCTCTCAACAACACTGTAATGGTGTGTTAAAAGTCTAGATAGGGCTGCTAATCAAAGACTGTCCTCATGGCAGGACCTTGGCAAGGTGGGTGGCTTTTTTGGGCTCACACCAGCAGCTCACCTGAAACAGAGAGGGAATGAGCCACCAAGACAGGCCTCTTGCTGGTGAAGTTCATTTTGTCTGCAGCTCCTTGGAAAGATTTCTGTGCCTCTATTTCTCCACCCCTTAGGGAGAGAACGGCTCCCATCAGGAAAAAAAAAAAAAAAGAAGGGAAAATGTATTTGGGTTGTATAATTTGAGCACGAAGCTGACATAATAAATAAGGGCTTCAGCATCTGGGCTTGGTGAGGGAGGGGAAGAGGGAAGAATTGGATGGGGTGTAAGGAAATAACAATTTGCTATCACCTGAAGTATTGTTTAACGCTTTATTTTAAAATGCTGACAGCTTCTGCACAGGTGTATCCACGATAGAAGCAGCCTGCTGGTACATTGATAAAGTATTAAGATGAGTGCAGATCTGGGCATGATACAAAGAGATGAGAGCTCCTTGCAGCTGAATTAAGGCAACGCACACAAAGTAACCATTACCTGGCAAAGGATCATTTTGATGCTGATGTCGTTTGTTTTGATCTCAGATCAAAGGGAGGCTAGGTGGTTTAGGGCTGGTGCTTCGAGCTGCATGGTTAACTTATCTGTGCCATTCAAGCAGGCATCACATTGTCTGCTTGCAAGTAGAGAAAGATCTGAAACACGAGGGAGGGATGGAGAGACAAGGGGGAAAAGCAACAACTCTATACTGGGGAGCGGTGCAGCCTCAAGCCCTGCAGAAGTGCATTTAAATACCTGTCTTCTTTACAAAAGCTGGGTGCAAGGTCCTCCTGCTGTTCTCAGTCTAGATAGTCTCACTCCAGATCCAGATCTGAGGTTGTCTCTGCTTTTAGGAAGCTCTTGCTCCTGTGCTGGTATACCCTCCCAGTCCACAGCCCTGAGCCAGTGTAACATCACTGGAAAACATTATCTCAGTATACCGTGGAGGGTGGGCACAGCTGTACTGGTGTAAAAATGCCTGATGCCAGCATGCTTTTACTTTCCTTCTGCTATTTGTGTGTGTATTTATATGTCAGTATAACCATTTCTATACAGGTATTATAATGCCTCTAATAGAGAAGTTTTGTCATCCTGATCATGCTGCTACAGTTAAAACACTGCAGTTTTTCTCCTTCAACAGACCTAAACACAGTCCTGCAAAGTGTTAAGCCCTGTCAGTTCTTGCTGGCTTCAAGGGAACCTCAAAGCCTCTTTTGAGAGGGTCTCAGCAACTCTCTCTGCACCCTGAAGGAGAACTGGGCCCCAGGTTAATGAAAAGTAGGGCAGCCTTATACTATCAGCTGTCTGAGAGGGTGCCTGGCATTTTGAGAAGGAGCGACAGAGAAAATTCAAGTTACCAAGGCAATGGGCAACCTCAACATAGTGAAGGTAGATGTAAAAATACGGGCAAGAGACAGACACAGCTGCTCTGAGACAGGCTCACTACATGCCATGTCTCAGTTTCCCTTTGATTTTGAGGCAGAAGATTATGCTGGCTCACCGCAAATCAGCATGATGGAGATGTTGCAGTCAAGATTTCTGACGTGCCGCTAAATGATCCACTCTCTCTAAAGTGCAAATATCTTGTTTGTGTTGCATCCGAGTCAAATAGATGTGCTTTTCTGCTGCCCCTGCTGGAGACCGCACAGAAGTGAGTTGTGCAGCGTATGATCCCATCCCAGCCCATGCACACTGCAAAGGAAAAAAGATAACTCCAAGTCTTTCTCTCCTTTCTTTCTCCTACCAGACTGGGCCAAATCTTGATCTCATTTATATCGCAGTAATTCTGGAAGAAATTCAGGTGAGTCGGTTCCTCTAGATTTACATGGGTATAACTGAGAGCAGAATTCATCACCACGTCTCCATAGATGGCTCCTAAACAGGGAAAAATACTAAGGTCTCCTTTATCTTGACAGCACAAGATGGCTCAATAAATGTAAAGCACATGTTATATAACAGTAGAATAATCTATGGTATTGAGGGCTCACAGATCCTGAAAGTCTTTTCCGCTTGCAAGGGGGGGGGAAATTAAATAAGGAGAAAAATATATATTGAATAAAGTGCTTTGTGGGAGACATTGGCCTGTCAGCCTTGCACAGCCTCTGAATCAACAGCTAGGCTTTGATGAGAAACAGGCCTTGGGAGAAAGATAAGAAACTGCTGAGCTGTGCCAAGGTGGCAGGGAAAAACAATGGCCAGCTGCAACACTGAACTGTGGAAAAGTACTGAACTGTGAGAAGTTACTGCCACGAGAACAGCGCGTGAACGAGAGGGTGATTGGTCTGCACAGCGCGTGTGAGAGTGTTCTGATGCTGATAGGAGAAAAGGTTGATAGCTGTCTAATTGCTGATTTGTTAACTATGAAGTAAGAGCTTTACCGACAGCATCCGAGAGCATAAGTATGTACCATTGTAACAATAAACTCTCTTTTTCCTTCTGCACTTCATGGAGAGTCCGTGCCTCAATTGCCACAGTGCTTGTTGCAGAATATTTTTTTAAATACTGAACTGTAAAACCTAAAGTAGGGCAATACTCTCCCTTTCAACAATACTTTGACTTCCTACTGTCAGCAGATGCAATATGCATAGGATTCAGAAAGATCCCATTAAAATTCATTAAACCATGTTTCCAGCTATTTAGTAAATTTTGAAGAAAAGAAACCTATTGCCTATTCTGTTCCATATGATGGCCTCTTTGACTGTAAATAACCCTTCATTCATGGGTCTTTCTATCCAACTAATCTCCCACTCCATGCCTTCTGATGCATTTTTAATACCGCAGCTAATACCGCCATCTAAAATCCTCCAGCAGTCACCATGCAATAGAGCTCTTTGCACAGGCAAGGTACTGTAAATCTCCATAAACAGTGCTTGGATGAACAGCAAATTCAGATAAGTGATGTGTTCTTTTTCATGCCTTCCAGTTACAAACGGGGGATGCTCTTCATCCTTCAAGGTAGATTTTTATCTGGGAATGATGCTGGTTTCATACCTGCCCAGGGGATTTAGTTGCTGGGTTTGAGGAAGCTGGGCAAGAAGGGGTGTAAGGAGGAGCAAGAGGGCATAAATAAATAGTGAAACAATAAAGAGAAGCCTAGTAATACACATGCAAATAAACCTCCAAAATTAAAAGGCAAAACAATAATGGATACAGGAAAATCAAGAGATGTTATACAAAGTGTCAACTTTATCTGTCTAAACTGTAAAACTCTGGTCTCTTTATTACATGGTTGACAGAGACTCAGGACCCAATCTGGTCTAGTCCTGAATGCGATAAACTGTGACCAATTTCAGATTGGAGCTGCTAAGTGGAGAGGGGGATTATAGCATGCAAAACAGAAGCAACCAGAAACATTCCTGTTCCCCCCTTCCTCTTTTCTCATCTGATAAATGAGCTGGTTTGTTAAAACAGGGAGTGGAGCTGGAGGGACCAGGGAAAAGGATTTGGTATAAAAAAACTGAAGATGAGAACGGAAAATATTCTGTGTTTCTCTTTGCTCAGAGCAAATCCCATTCCCAGGCCAAATCTGATCAGAATCTGTCCATGAAAAAATCAGGAAGGAAATATTTTGAAATATAGGAAGGGTCTCAGCCTGATCCCCACTACAAGTTATTCAAGGTACACAGTGTTTCTTTCATGATTTCAGTATTCTGCCACAGCTATGAAGGAGTGTTATTTCTGAGTCACAGAATTATGCTTTTCACTTGGCTTCTGTAACACCCCTACGCTTAATTATTTCATCTAAACTGCAGATTTCCACGGATCCAGCAAAGCATTTAAGCACCTGCTCAACTTTAAGAACCTATTGCGTTCTGGGAGGCTTTCCACAATATGAATTAAGTGCACACTTTGCTGGATGGACAGCTCTATACCATAACTACATTTCATCTAGAAGAGATACAGGCCCTTTCCTAAGGGGCTTGCTACTGTTTAGTACATCAGTCTAAAATTTGTCCATGAGTGTATGTGCCTTTTTTATTGAAGACTTTGTCATATCTGATTAAACTCTGAAACAGTGTTTGTGATTAGTCTTGGACAACTCGGAAAAGACTAATCCTGGCACTGCAGGATGAGACACGAGCATTACAGTTTGTGTATCGGATGTGAGTATCACCCTAAGCCACTGGCAAGCCAATCTGAAGTCTGCCTGCTTAACAGAGAGGCCTTGCCATTGCCTTGCTCTGTCAAATCAGGGTATTTTAAAGAGAAAGCAGAGTGATTCTGTTTAAAATGCACAAGACATATGTTCAGAGGATGAGAATTTCAAAGTACAGCACAAGTCTTACTTTATTGGGAAGTATTATTGTCATTGTTCTTCCAGAGCTGGAAAGGGAGGAGAAAAAAATTTATAAGAACTCAACTCTGCAAAATTTGCAGACCTGAGTGGTGGGCTAAGTGTGACACAGCAAGCTGTGGAAAAAGATCAGCAATCAAAAGTAAAAAATCTGGTCTCTCAGCTTCCTGTTCAAAGACACATGATGCACTTTCCTCCTGCCCAAGAAAGAGTAGCAAGTGTACACTAAAAATGTAGAGGTTAAACACCTGTATAGGGGGATATGTCAACTGCTCCACGCTCCATTGGCACTGGTCATGTTGCCTGTAACACCATGGAAATGTGTGTACAAGTTAACAGCAAAGTTCAGTTGCTGTGAGATATGTATGGATTCGTCTGCTTTAATTGTTTCCATGATTTAAGCGTTAGGCAGCAGGAAATTAATCTGGGCAATAGTCAAGACAGTATGCACAAAGCTGGGTCCAATATTGCTAAAACAAGCTGGCTAAAATGAAAAAATGCAGCTGTGACTCTCCGCCCAATACCAACACACACACATACATGCACGCACGCACACAAAACTGGCCCCAATTACTATTCTTATTATTTATGGACACAGATGAAAAGCCAAAGGGGGCATGGTAATGCACACAGATGCTGATTAGCTGGAGATTATACTGATGATGTAATAAAAATTCACTTTGTCTCTTAAACTGCACGAGGACAATCAAAGAGAGATTAGATACAAATCAGAGAGAATGAATAATAGAAGGGAGAGGTAACATCATAAACCATAACTCCCTGCAAAATGTTCTACTTCTGAGTGCCCCCAGTCAGAATAAATAAGGGCTGGAGGGTGTAAATACAGCCCAAATGTACATAGGAAGGAGGCAGATGTGGCTTTGTACGTGTATTATTTATCAATAAGCAGCCAAATATGCACATCTACCTGCACGGGCTTGCAAATAGACACACATACACATCTACACGCATGCACCTTTCTCTGTTGAATGGATGATGAGAGGGAGCATGAGAGAGAAAGCACTGTATTTGGAGAGGGACGGATGGACAGAGAAAGTGTATGGGGCGAATGATTAGAAGCATATGGGAAATGATCTGAGCAAGAAATATGTAAACTTGAGGGAAAAAACTAACTCAGTCTCTACTTGACAGGGTAAGAGACACACATGCAAACCCTCACATGCACATGTATTTACCTAGACATATACCAGTATGTGTCCCTGTCTGAAAAAAGGTTCCCTCCAGCTACAAAAAATCCCAGTCAGAGAGAGATGAGAGAAAACTTTCTCCTCTTAGAGTGCTTGCTTGAAAAGGAGCAGAACTCCTGCATGTCCAACATTGGTTTAAGTTTACTGACCATGTTTAATATTTGATTAAATCTTTGGCATAGCTGACTATCCTGATCTGAATAGATGATCTGATACTTTCTCTTGTAGTAAAGCCAACCATAAATAATAGCTGTCCTCTGACTACTGCTGCCTTATGAATACGAGTAGAATTTTGCCACATCTGAAAACCTGCTACCTGCTTCTGGATTCTTTTCAGCTGCTTGGTATTTTCAGCTGTACTTTATGAAATCAAACAAAAAACCCCAAAATGCTCTCCCAGACATGGAGGGGGCTGCAATTTATTAGTAGCTGAGGGAAAAATCCCTTCCTTCCAAAGTCTTCCCTGGCTTAAGTATTTTAACTGTTCTCCTCGCTGTACTTTTTGCCTGTGGTTTGCATTATTACTTGCTAAATACATCAGAAAATGCTCATCAGCTTGGGCACATTTGTGTGGTTGCCCACACACACACATACACACACACATATGCACGCAGCAATTTTATAAATAAATCACAGTCACAAGGGTGAGGAGAGGCATGTGGTGCTTCAAAAGGGAGAAGAACAGCAAAAAAGAAAGGATGTCTCCAGGATCAGAAAATAGGGGCTGTCAGAGTTTCTTTGTGCCTCTTAATGCCTGTGAGATGGCCACTGCTGCTGATCACAGAAGGTGAGAGGAGGGGACACCAACCCGGGCTGCTTTACCCCTGGCCACCTAGATGAGGAAATGTCTAATCCCTCAACACAGACAAAAAACAAGCCTAAATAATCAGCCTACATGCTTTACACCTCAAGTGAGACAAGGCTTGCCAGGAGAGGTAATATCTTTTATTAGACCAACTGATATAGTTGGAAAAAAATAGACAAGTTTTCAGGCACACAAGGAAGTCTGTCATTTTTTTCCCAGCTATATCAGCTGGACTAATAAAAGATTACAAATGTTGTCTCATTTATAACCTTAGACCATCACCACTAAAGCTACAGCATGACTTCTACCTTAGATACACACAAAGCTCTTTACAAAGCTGGATATCATAAATTCCTCTTTACACATAGCAAACTGAGGAAGAACAAGATCTAAGAACGTGATCTGGCCAGACACAGAAGGGTAGTAAGAGGGCTGGGCTAGAAATAGGCTCCTAATCCCTTCCTACCTACCTCTGAATGAAGAAGACTCTGACACAGCACTACATCGAAGGCTTATTTTGACTTCTTGCTTTAATTTGGGGTTGCTAGATAAGGGTCCTGGAGCTCAGGGGTAGTTATGTTTCAAAACAGCAGGGAAAAATATTTTTGCATGAAGCTGAACTGTAGTCCCAGAAGGGACTGCCAGGAATAGTTAAGAATAAGATCATGATTTTAAGATTCAAAGGAAAATGTATGCAGGATTTTTGTTCAGGTGTGAGAAATCTGCTGCTGATTGAATGAAACAATAAAAGTTAAAAAAAAGGTGCAATTGCATTGGTGAAATTATAGACTTACTGCACTGTTTTATTTTTTTAATCTTTGAAAGAGGACATTGAACTTTGAACCTCAAAAGAAAGAAAAACCACCACCTTTTCCGTCTACTCTCTCAGTAGTTTACATATAGAAATACATATGCTTGTATATCTGTGTGTGTATACTTTGTGGGTGTGGGTCTTTCTGGTACTACCCATAGCTTTTTTCTTTTTGAAAATACTTGGTCAGTATGGCTCCCTTTTCCCAAACCCTGTTCAGGGAATAGCTGAGAATGGAGAGGAGAGATAGTTAACGTGGTCTGAGACAATCAGAGTGGTGACTCATGACATGAACCAGTGAAGTGCTCTCTACAGGGGTGACAGCCAACGACAGCACGAGGGCAAAACATTGGTGCAGAGCTGAACAGAGGGAAGAGGAGTGTGAACAGAGATGGCGAGAGCTGGGGAAACAGGTCTGTAGCAGCAGAGGTTGGCTATGGAAAATAAACAACTCATGAGCACAGGTAGGCTGAGAAGTACATTGTGGGAAACAGGCAGTGAGCCTGGAGCAGCGCCTGGGAAGGGACCTGACCCTGGGGAGAGCTGTGAGCTTGGGGTCCATGCACCCACGCTTGCCCCTGCAACCAGGGGAGGAAACTCAGGAAGGGAGGGTGAGGAGCTGGTCTTGGATGCAAACCCAACCAGCAAGAGCCCAGGTGCAGCACTTGTAAAGGAAATGCAGGGGCCAGGGATGGAGAACTGAGCCTGGGGAGTGAGTTGCTCACCCAGCAATCAGACCAATGTCTTTTGCTGGGTAGCATGGAGCAGGGTCGCTGGGCTTGCAGGTGGCTCGGCTATTTCTTTTTGGATTAAGAAGCTGCTGCCGGAAGTCCTGTCCCTGGATCAGCATAGGGGAGAAGACAGGGGAATGACACACCTATTGTGCAACTCCTTTTATGAATAAACTCATAAAATCTAATTCTACCAGCATCTCTCTGGCCTTTTTCAAATGAGCCAGTCAGTAACAAATGATCATTTAAACACACAAAGCAGCCATTATATGGCAGAACAGATTGAGGCTAATGCAACACACATTCCCCTCCAAACAAGAACCCAACATTCCTTCTTCAATTTTTTTCCCCATCTGCAAACACTGTCAGTAAAGCTGAGTATTATATAAATAATTAAACACTTTCCCTGCTGCCTTTGAAACTGAGACTTAGTTGGATTTCAGGCAATCAAACAACGTCACGTTTGCACACTCACACTGCACACATGCTTCCTCTCCACCTTTGACAGAATATCATTGACTTGAGTGCACTGTGATGATTTCAAATAGACTAGGGGTTAGATAAATGACTCTACATACATATGTACACACGTGCACACTCCAGCTCCTCAATTTATTTCATAAAAGACAGATGGGATGGAAACACAAAAATAAACCCCTACATACATTGCTACTGATGAACTAACTAAAACTCCAACTGAAATAATAAAATTTAAAAAAAACAGTGAGCCTGATTCATTTGCTTGTCAGATCTTCGCTGTAGGAGATCACTTGAAACTCCCCTTTTAAATGAAAAGGTTTCTAAATTAATTTTGCTGTGGCTGGATAATAGAGGTCACTGGAATCTTCTTTATTCCCCACAATAAGCTACTTCTTGGGTAGCAGCAGTGAAAACTCCCTTCTGAACTACCTTGCTCTGCCAAAGTCAGGGACATTCATGTCCCTGCTTAAGGGTTCACATGGTGTCTGTCTGTTGTTTGTGAGGCTGGGTCAGAGTCTAGCTACTAACTTAAGAGTGTTGGGTTGGTCCTCAGTAAATGGACGATGACTGCCAATCCCATCTACCCCTACTGAGGGCAGGAGTATACTTGTCTAGAGGGAACTTGCTCTTTTTACTGACTCAGTGAAGGCATACCTTTGGCTTGATCCAAATTGTATTGCAAACAATAGGTTTGGATCAGGCTCTTAGAGAAAGGTGGGATGCAGTCCTTCATCAAATCCTTGAGCTTTTCAGCTCCTTCAGTTGCCATAACAATGAAGAGCATACATGCCATTCACTAAAAGAAGAGAAAAAAACCCCAAGATCCTGAATCAGTGAATGATGATATTCCTGTAGACAGAAATTACAAATGCTGAATCCTACTCACACAAAGAAAACCGGCAAAATTGACATTGACCCTTTCTTGGCAAAGCAGGGACAAATATATATTTACAAGTGAAATGAGCAAAGCTAATTTTCTACCTTCCCACTGCATGTTTTTTGAAAGCATGTTTTCCTGATCTGCACTGAAAGAGGTTCTGATATAACACATTTGTCATCAGACATCACCAAAACCTTTACTGAGAAAAAACTAATGTTAAATTTATGCCATTAACTTCTCCCTCCTAAAAAAAAAAAAAAAAAAAAAAAAAATCCAATTCACCTAATATTGCAGATGGGGAAATCAAAAATCAATAGCTCACTGAAGCCAAAGGGAAGCTTTCCATTTATTCAACAGGTTTCAGATTGGGCCTGAAGTCACTGAGCTTAAGTGACTCCATCAGAGAGTGTTGGTGAGTAATTATACACTCTGTGATTAGAACCCAGGTGTCCTCACTGATGCCCTCACCCACCAGATAATGCCCTTCCTTTGAATGAAGCTGCAGGCACAGGCAGCAATTTAAAAGGGGCAGCTCTGACATATATTAGCCACTAGCAAATAATCCAGAAAGAATAGTAATGCTTGCTCTTCTTGTTTATTTGTTTGTTTAATTTGGTGTTAACTTTTACTAACCCAATAGTAGAATGTAAAACCTAGCACCACTCTATCACCCCTATCTCCTGCAAGGTATTTAAATGCATTTCCTTCCAGTGTTTCTATGGGTTGGCTTACTTTTTTTTTTTTCCCCTTCTCTGTCAATGACTAAACTTGGAGTTAAATAATTTGTAAGAAAGATATTCTTTTCTTTGGTATCAAAAGTGGCTGGATCCAGACTCTTGCAAATAAACATGCAGCAATGGTATGCTTTTAAAGACATTGCCAAAGGATTTTTGTTGGTTGTCTTGCCCATTCCTCACTTCTACTCCTACTTTTCCATTTATTGCCAGTATCTTGAATGAGGTTTTTTTTCTTAAAAGAAAAAAAAATAAAAAAGAAGGAAAACAAAGCAAAAAAATGTCCAGACTCCCTTCAAATGCACAAAACAGAAAAAAGCCCACAGAGTAGCATAACTGAATAACAATATATCTTTATAAAAGAGGGTGAAAAATTGCATCCTCATCCATGTATTATTGAAGATGGAATGTGATCAAATAAAAGTAATTAAAATCTCATAGAAGAAAAACACTTGCTCTGTAGACTGAGAGAAAACGGAATGAAATGCAAACCATCTTGAAACTATCATACGGAAACTGGAACGAGACACTTCAAGCTGAATGGCATAGCGGAAGGAGTGAATTAGCATACCTAGATAAGGCAGCCTATTGCTGAAGAGGGAGTAGCTATGAAATTCAGAAGCAAGCAGGTCTGTGTATCTGGATTATAGATGAGTAACAACCTTAAGGCAGTCACATTGCATATTATTGGTCATTCCTGCCTCAACAAGTGGTATCTTGCAGAACTGTCCATAACTTAGAGCACAATCCAAACACTGCTGCAGGCAAGGTTGAGTTTTCTTGAAGACTTCAGTAGGCTTTGGAGCAGGTCTGTAGCTACTCTGCAAAGTCCTTTCCCATCAATTATAGATTATGCACATCATAGAATATACATTACTTCCACCCTCTTTTCCCCCCCATTTCTTAAATGCTGCTAAAGGTGTGAAAAAATAAAATAAATCAAGCACTTCCATTGCATTGCCGTGTTGAAAAAGAACTCTCTGGGATTAATCCTGTTCTGATGGGGGCTGAACTGGTTGACCAAAATGGTCCTGGCTGCTCTGAGTTTCTCAGGCCCCTGGCTTCTCTGCAGCTGTCAGGCAAAGACCCGATCCTAGAGAAAGAGGTATCCCATTTCTGTCTGGGTCAGGTGAAATAATGGGCAAGAAACAGACCCCTGCCTGTAAGAGGCAAGAAAACTGAGTTTTCTCTGGGTTAGCTTTCAAAGAGGTGCAAGCCAGTTCAATCTACTCAGCAAAGGTATCTCCCTCTCTCCCCCGCCCCCTCTCTCTCATGCACCATTTCAAAGTGCAACTTTACCTTATTATATCAATCAAATTGTGAGTCTTCAAAATATTTTAGAGGCAACCCGTCTGACTTTCCAGTACTCTGGGGCAGATAACTCTGGACATGAAGCTTTAGAATCAATCAATATTATTAATATTACATGTGGGCAATTCTGTAAATTCTTCACAGTTCTCCTCCCTGCCTGTTAACAGCAAGTACATTATACAGTCTCTGGTTAGATTGGTCAACCAGGCTATTGATAGTCTTAATAAGCAATATCTATATTGTGACCTTTGCTCACAGAACTGAATCTCTCCTATAGGGCTGTCAGATTCCTTAAAGAAGTATTGATAAGCTCATTACTGTATTGCTACATATAATTTTAGGTGTGATTTTCACTCACCCTCAAGCACCTAGTAACCTAATAATTTTTTTTCCCCTTCTAAAGCATTGGCCCTTTTACAATTGATCAAATAGTGAATTAGAGCATTATAGAGAGGAAACATAATCAGGGGATTTCAACAAGCACACTGTGATATATCTTTTGAACTTCTGACAACCTTCATCCCTCTGAATCCTAGGAAGGAAGCACTGTTTTATAGGGATATTATTAGGCTGATGCTGCTTTATACATCTACCTGCAAGGAGCTACCAAATCTGACAAAGTTATTTGTGTGTGTTCGCAGTGAGTGATGCATATTATGTGATGTGAATCTATCCTTCGGGACAGAAAAGCAGAGGAATTATGTGCAAATGCCCTTTTGATACATGCATGCATACACAGTCTCTGTGTATTATATACACAGGCATTTGAATTAGAAACAAGACAAATATGAAGTCAGATCTCATCAGACCAATTCTGTCTGCAAAGCTCCATTTTTATTCTGTTTGAAGAAGTTTCATGTCCAGAGTTATCTGCCCCAGAGCACTGGGAAGTCAGCTGGGATGACTCTAAAATATTTTGGACACTCAGGCAAAATGTACAAATAAACCAGAGATGGATTAAGTGAGACTATATCATTAAATTAGTATAATGAACAAACAGCTATGTATCATATTAAACGCTGCATATAATTCCAGGAATAGCCTGTTAAGTCACCTACCACTTTCATGCAAGAATATGATCTCTGTACTGTCTTTTAGAAAGGAATTATTTAGAGACCTATATCAACCTGTCTGTACTGAATGCATGTTTTCATTAATATGCACATATAATAAATGGTTGCATGTGTGTGTGTGAGAGACGAGAAACCAGGCCTGCGAGAAACTAAGAAAAACATCCTGAGAAAGCAAAAGCTGAGGTTGATCGAAGAACTGCCTCAAACACTCGCAAGACAAAACTATGAGTCACAGGGTGCATTCTGTGGAGGTCGAAGCTGATAAGGCTGCCCGAATAACACAAGATGGGACTGGAGGAGGGAGCCCTGTGGAGACAGGACGGCTCTGCTCTGGTGCACCTGGCCAAATTTCAAGGGCCATCTGTCCGGTGAATGACCTTTGCTTCATTATCCACGAAATGCATATTAAAGTTAACACCCCTCAATATGCTAACGAGGGCTAACATGATCATGCTAATTACATCATCCCATGAAACACCTTACCCCTCCCCGTACATGGGATACGTAGGGATGTGGGTCGACCTAGGGGATGGACCCAAGGAAAGTGGGTATAAATCAAGGGGGGGGGAAGAAAGCGGGGGGGGCCTGGAGAGTGCAGTGAAGCGAAGAAGATGGATGCAAGTGAAAAAGACGGCTGCCTCCTGTGCCTCCTGGAACCCTCGTCGGCAGGATCAGCGCAGAAACCCAGACCGGTGATCTGTATTTCCCCATCCCCTCTATCTCCCTCTTTTCCCTTTCCCATTAAGAAATGCAAGGCATATTGTATTGCTTGCCACAACTTGCTATATACTTAGCCAATTATCATGTGTTCAATTAGTACACTGTGGGTAGTTAATAAATGTTTGGACTTGGAGACTTGTTGTCCACTCTATTGGGGATTTGCGATTCTGAGTCACTTGTCTCCTTCGTCTGAGCAGGACGTGATAGTGTGTGATATGCACATGTGGCAGGCACACTTCTATCTCTCTGCATATGCACTTTTCACATAAAAGTTCATTCTCGGCTGTACCTTTCATGCAAACTATGTATTTTTATTTTTTCCAGACTTAAATAAGGAAATTACAGAACTTAACCATGTAAAGGGGAAAGAATAGCCTGTGTTACAAACTGTGTCTGCGCTGCACTTTGGTCTATCAAACCGTAAGCAACTTTCTGGCAGTAAAATACTTTGAGAGACCTAACAGCAATGGCCCCTGTCACTGGCAACTATATATCCCTGGAGGTGTCAACATTGCCAACAAAAGCATCTATGGAATAGTTAATATTAAACAATGATTGTCCATGTTCAACAAAGGAGGGAGAAATATATAAGGGTGAGGTAGATCAAAATCTTCATGCCTCATTGGCTGAGCTGTTGGACATTTCTAATGCATCTGCAGGGTTTGTTACTAAGAACCTGTTAAGTATCTTTAAACCTTTGATCTGTAGCCAGTCTTGATAAAGGTGACAATTAATTAAAGGAGAGTGCATTGCAATAAAGTTACATTGTGGTCAGTTTATATATGCTGTCTAAAGCTGGTTCACAGAAGTCACTGTCAATTAAAGTCTTCTTGGAGTCCAGTTCATTATCAATTTTTCCCCCTTGCCTTGATCAATATTTTTGTCTGCTCTGCTTGACAAACTTAACACAATGTCTTATCTATGTGTCTTGCCATTCGTTTACATGGAATAGATGGCCATATATGATTTATTTTTAGCTACTGCGTATGGTCAGGCACTTTATTTGAGAGGTTTAGAGCTCTCATCCATCTTTATTTTAAGAAGTGACAATAATAAGCCCTGTTTCTTCGAGGGGATGTCAGTCGGATATAATGAATGCACATTAAAAGCTGCATTCATCTGTGTGTGGATTCAGGCTGTGGCTCACAGTGACAAAAGCAAACAAACACAATATCTGTGGTGACATCCTGACTCCAGCCCACACCAAGCGATGCAGCACAAAGTGATTCAATAGATCCTGCGATCCCTAAAATGTCACAATGCATCTCGAGGAGTTACAGAGAGAGAGGCCCCTATAATATATACCCCAGCTCAGTCAGCAAAGTGATGGTGAAAGAAAAGCCATAACTTTAACTTGCCATGGTTATTATTTTTCCCTTTTTCTGCTGCAGATTTTAATACATAAGGGTCAGTCTGCCATGACAAACCCTGGGAACAGTCATAGGGGCATTGGTGGAGCAGTTAAGTGAGTGAGAAATGTGGCAGAAGTCAGGCTTTTGTCAGTTCCTCCGCTTTGTTATAGTTTTAGTTTCACTTACAGAAGGAAAGCCAAGTTAAGGGGCAAGCCAGCAAGCACAGAAGCTGGTAGCATTAACTGCAAATGTTGTGGTTTGCTATGTAAATCCACAGTCCAGAATTTTTAAAGGGAATGTGAAACACTAAGTGCAAGCCTGCACCAGGATTTCCAAACATGAACCCACCGAAGTGATGGCAAAAATCTCATTGACTTCTGCCCAGCAAGCAGGCAACAGGCCTTCCCTGCCTAATTAAAGATGTTGCTGGGATTAATGAAACACCAGCCTATTTGTTAAGACTGGGATTCAATTTAGCTCACTTAATACCTCACCTGCTTAGTGCAAACTCTTATGGGGCAGAAACCAGGCAGCACTTGATGGACAGGTCATGTTGAGCTCTGAAGCCTTCTGCTTTTATGGAATATTATTTTAAGTCTATACCCAACACCTATGTGAGTCTTTGGGCATCTGATGCTTTGTCTCTATTTTAAATGCAGGTAAGTGGCCCAACAGCCTAGATCATCTCCCCCACTCTTTCTCCCTTGGAACCATTACTGCCTGTCACATAAACCTCCCTCAGTTCACACTTGATTGACGGGAGGGACGATAAGAGCTCCTTTAGTGTTGTTATGGTCTGTTTGGTCAGTGCGGCTGGTATGCATGTGCACAGGTTATGCATAATAAAAAACACCCTGACATCTTGCTGAAAAATGTGGCTGCATATTTCCAGCTCTTAAGGCTAAGGGAGGCCCTCCTCAGTCACCCAGCCCCTTCTACCCCTTGTTCTTTACCACCGTGCATAGAGTCCTCTGCCCGCCCTCCTTGACATGTGCAATCCACTTTTCAATTGAGCACAAGACACTTTCTGCAATCTCACTCACTCTTTACTCATGCAAAATTTTCAGATACTCTCTGACAACTTCCTTCAAAAGACTATTCCATCAGCTGCCTGGCTTTTATTATACTATGCAATTTGAATCCTCTGCTAAAGAAAGCCCTGTCTGTGGCACTGGCCACTTGCTGATACAGGATACAGGACCAGATGAACCACACTTTTCATCCAAGGTGACAAGGATCCTCAATTTTTCCCCCTACTTCAGTACTGACATTCCCAATCTCTTCTGGCTAAATATAGGACAAAAAATAAAATAAAGCAAAACCAAACTGTCCCCTGTTTCTGTTATACTTCAGAAATTAGTCAGCTCCTGATTCACCCTTTAATTAAAACCTTGTTTTGGCCAAGTAAATGCTACAAAATTTAGTTGCTGTCACTATACCTTTTTTTAGATGCTCAAAGGCACCAGTATATGTAGATATTGAGGGACAAAACCAATCGTAATCCATAAATGTGGAGGAAATATAAATTTAATCTGGAGAAAGGTAAGAGAAGGAACAAAAGCTCTAGAAACACAAACTTTAATTTATTTCTTTCCTCCACATTATGTAACTTTAAAACAAATCCATTCTTGTAAGGATGATTAGTTGATATGGTTGTGGGGCTAGCTGAAGAACAGCTTTCAGTGCAAAACTTAATAGCCAAGCGAGAGATCCCAGAAAATTGGAGTTTCTATTGGAAATGCTGACACAACCATAACAACAGCATCATAACTGGCTGCAGCTGCTTTTAGAAACCAGAATCCATGTCCAGACCCCTGAAAAAAGAGTTAACATATAGCCTTCTAATTTATGAATCAATCAGGGCTATCTGTTTGACATTATCAAAACACATGCTCCTCTGTACAGGAGATTATAATGTACAGGGGGTTGCTTTTTTCCTCTCTCTTGCATCAAGCTATCCAGTTGCATTTTGATTGTTTTAAGGCATTGTTCTTTAGACCTAAGGCATAAAGCCTCCTCTGTTTTATTCCAGTTTATTTGTGCATTTGCCTCCCTAAAACTTGTTTGGTTTACTACCATACTAAATGCTGTATGTGTTGCTTTCAGCCAGGCAAGACTTATGTTTCAAGTATGGAGGAGTTTATTCAGCACCTGAATTGTGTTGTGCTTCTTTTCAACTAAATTTTCATTTCCCAAAGGCTATATGCAGGAATATACATATCTCTTTTCTGTACGTATACACAAACACAAATTATACATTTATACATATATACAAATATATCATATTAACAGAATACTCATTTTTTATTGCACCTTTGAATTTCTGAAATATCCAAAACCTTCATAAACATCCTTAGACTTAACAGGGTTTTAATTTTTCTATCATTTATCTTTGTAATCAAACAGAATAGAATATAATGAATGGAAGCCTTGTTTACCTACCCCCAAGGTGTCTTAAATTTCAAAATTATTTATATTTTTGAGAAGGTAAAGCAAAAGAACCAAACTATTCTTTTCATACTGCATTTTTCTAGCTGCATTGAATGCTTATCGAGTGAGGCTCAGGTCAGGTAGGAACACCATCCTAACCACGGGACTGCAATGGTGGATTTCAAGGAAGTTTGGGGGATTTTGTGCTTTTTTTCCTCCCTAAATACGGGTTGAAAGAATGTTGTAGCTCTCAGGTCTATTGAAGACTCTTGCTTTCCCACTGCACACTATCTCCACTCTTTAAGTGCACTCACCCGTGCATGTTTCAGTAAATCTCAGCTAAGTGTGGAATACTGATTTCTTCTGACTTCCTAAATAGAATATTATGGAGACCTGCATGTTTTAAATTAAGACACATTCCAGGCCTTGGGTACAAGCAAACTTTGATAGAAAAGGCTGTCTAAACCTATGGGGACAGTCTTATATTTAGATTACATTAATTTATAAATATTATACAAAATATCACTTAAATTGGCCTTAAATGACTTCAGAGATAATGCATTATAATATGGCTGTCCTGAGAGCACTAACCTTTATGTCTCCCAGTAACTCAGCCTTTAAACATACTCCACTGCTAGATAAGAAGGGGGGAAGCTATGAATGAATGGCTTGCTAAATTGCTCAAGTGTGATTAGTTAACTCTGTGCGCATGTGTGTATGTGTGAGTGCGTAGGTGGGGTCAGCTCAGCCCCGGTGGATTTCTACCCGCGGATCTCAGCACACAGCCTCTTCCCAACCCTAGAGCAAAGTACCACAGCAGGACCCTGTTCCTGCCCCGTGTGGGGAGAAGCAAGGATGGGGGAAATATGCAACAGTTACGCTAGTGCCATGAAAGCTTGCTTTCCTGGGGATCTGGCAAGCTTTTCCCGCCTTCCCTCACACGTTGCTTCCCCCATACCCTTTTCTCTCTTCACATGTCTGCAAGAGAATCCTGCTCCCCTGCCTTTTCCCTGGTATCTGGCCTGGTATCAGCCAGGGCTATTGGTGAGACAACCTGAGACTTCACTCTCCTTTTGTGATAGGTTTTTTGTGAGGGGGGCATAGTTATGTACTTTATCTTCAGGTTCTTATTTTTCAATTTCCTCCTGCTATACAGGAGCACCACAATAGGATCTCTTCATAATATTTTCAAGAACACACATCCTGTGCTCTCATTTCAATGGATTTACACCTGAAATTACTCTGGTTGCTATGTTTTCACTTTAAGCTAATTCCTGTTTCTTCCCTCCTCCCAACACAAACCCACCTTCTCTGGCTCCGCACCCAAGGTTTGCTCTCCATACACTTAATAAGCTACAGCCCACTGTTAATCCTTCAGGGTATACCATTGCCACAGTTTCATCCCCTGGATTAGGAATGAAATCAACTGAGTGATGGATCAATTAATGTATAAGCATTATGCATCACTTATGGAAAGCATCTTGGGGTTTCATATTGCCATCCTACCCCTGAAAGCCAAGTTGGACTATCTTTATGCAATTCTTCACCTATGCCTGCAAAGCAAAGCCAAAGTAAGGAGAACTGAGTTAAATACTATGCTTCACATGACTGCATTTAAAGAAGGGAAAAGAAAAAAAATAGATTAAAAATGAAATAAAATGAAACAAAATAATAAAAAGAAGACAAACACAATCCTCATCCTTCAAAGCCCCATCATGCTTTTTGACTTAATAGTAATTAATCAATCACTACTGGCATGAAAGTAATTTTTTTCCAGGTAGCCAGAGGCACGTTTTTATCAGGATTAGCTAATAAATCAGCATCATCACTAGAAAGGAGTTCAAACTCTTCTTGGATGTACTAAATAAAACTGATCTCTGAAATGCTGTCAACTTTGTGTCTATTGAAGCTTCACTCAAACCCTAGCCTGCGAAATAACAATCATCATTTTTCCTTCCAAAGTCCAAAACTTCTAGGAGGTTAAAAATGACTGTTTCTTTCAAAATGAACTCATGCAATTTGGTTTGATGAGGTGACAAGATTTCCCACCTGGCTTTTTTCCTAGGTTGCAGCTTTAGAACAGAAATGAAATTAAGGGAAATGAAGTTAGTGTCTTGCTTAATTCAGGAATATGTGCTAGTATGGATTTTATGTTTAAATGATGCCCATCAGACCTTGATGTGGTTTCTAAGAAGCTAGTCTGAAAACAAAGCAAGGTTTGAAAGGGCTACACTGATTGTTGTAAATATGAGAAGGGTGTTTGGAGTGACTGGCAAGAAAGGAAGGAAAAAATATCCTATAACTTTGACTGAGTCCATGGCCCCTGAGCCCTGAACATTTTCTCTAGACTGTGAGAAACTGGTACTTTGCACCGTCAGGGTATATTTTTATTCGCATTTCCTGAGGGTGGAAGAGAGGAGGGGAGTGAGTGGGAAGGGGGAAGAGATGCATGCAAAACATGCCATTAAGTTCAATATTTACAACTCGCCAAGGCCTCTGGAAAGCTGGGAAGCCAGTAATGCCATTACCAATGACTCCCTGTGAGGAGGCCACCAAGCTGGAGTAGACACTGCTAGTGAACCTCTCCTGTAACAGATGCCACTTTCACTCCCCCCATGGCCCCCTGCAAAACCCTTTCTCCTCCTGCACTAAATCTGGAGTCACACCCCAATCACTTCTGATCTGATCATTTTCTTTTTTTTTTTTTTTTAATAACTACATATCTAATTAAATTAACACACACACACATATATACAGAACCTGAGTTAATGAAGTGGCTTGCTTCGCTCCTGGGTGTCTCCTGATCCTAAGTGGACTACCATGCAAATTATCTTCAACTTCCTCCCTGCGAGTCCTACTTTCCTACCCGAGGATCTGAGCATCTTTCCCCCACTACACACACCCTCTTCCACCCCCAAAATGTAGCATCATCTAATCTGAAATGCACCTCCAGAGAGCCTAAGCTAAGCAGGGAAAGGAGCGGGCAGAGATGGAGCGAGTGAGGCATCACATGGGGAGTAAGTCTCCGCTGACTTTAAAGAAAACCTAAAAAGTTCCTGGGATGGACTTTGGGCACATTAAAGTAGTGCTTGGAATATGCCTGCTCAGAGACTTCTCCCCTCTGGAACTAAACTGCCACCCGTCCCTCCCGGCTCACCCTCTCCAACACACACACACGTTGTGATTTCATATACACACACACCACACCCTCCCCCCCGCCCTGCTTGAGATGGGCTTTTTTATTGTTGTTTATATCCTCGTTCCCACGCTGAACAAAACCAAAATGAAATACCCCCCTGGAGCATCTCACTCTGCTCTGCCCCTGGCTTTGGAGTGGACTACAAATAATAATTGTAACAGCAGAAGAAAGAAAGAAAGAAAGAAAGAAAGAAAGAAAGAAAGAAAGAAAGAAAGAAAGAAAGAAAGAAAGAAAGAAAGAAAGAAAGAAAGAAAGAAAGAAAGAAAGAAAGAAAGAAAGAAAGAAAGAGAAAGAAAGAAAGAGGGAGGAAAGGCGGAGCAACAGTTGTAAGATAGGGGCCACGGACGGACACACACCCCCTTGGGTGGAAAATGTGCGGATCCCGGAGATAAAGAAATCCTCTTCCTCTTTTCAGAACCACAAGCGCGGACAGCTCCCCGCCAGCCCCGCATCCCGCTCCTGCGCTCGCCTGGGCTCCCCGGCTTTCGCAAGTGACTACATCTCACCCCCCAAAAAAGGGGGGAAAGAAAGAAAAATACTAAGAAATAGACCAAACGGAGCTGACTCCCTTCCCTGCCTCTCTCTCTTCTCTTTCCAGGAGGGTCTATTATATCTTTCCCTGCCCCCCTAGCCTGCCGCCTCTGCCCTCGGGCCAACCAAAAATGACATAAAATGAAATGAAATCGAAAAGAAAGAGAGAAAGAAAGACCCAGAGAGGGAGCAGGAGCCTGCCTTCCTTTCCCGGGAAAGTTCAGGAGGTAACTCACCTTTGTGCATGCCAGTGAACCTGTCCTTCAGCACCGTCAGTTCATAGATCTTCCCAAACTCCTCGAAGAGCGGTTTGAGGTCTTTCTCGTCCAGATTACGAGGAATCTGCCCAATAAAGAGCTTAATGGCATCGTGGTCCTTCATTGGGATGGTGGATGGGTTTCCAGGACTATGGTTTAATCCGTTCGTATGCCCGTTGGTGCTGGGGTTGCTGTGATTGCTACTCAGGCTGGTATTGTCTGGTTGTCCATTTGCTAACGTGGCCATCTTTATATACATAGAGAAAATCTTCTTTCCTTCCCCCCCCCCTTCTTTTCTCTCTCCCTCCTTGTCTCCCCCCTCTCTCACTCTCTCGCTCCCTCTCCCTCTTTCACACACACACACACACTCTCTCTCTCTCTCTCTCTCTCACACACACACACACACACACACGCACTCCTCCCTCTCCGTGTCTCTCTGGCTCTGATCTGATGTTTTTTTTACATTGAAGATCTGTGTCCTTTCCGTTTAAACAGGCTGGATTGGTTCAAATTCCCAGCCAGACTAGGGGGTGGGGTGTGAGTGTGTGGATGTGTGTGTGTGTGTGCGGGGAAGGGAGGCTGGGGGTAGGGGATTGCTTTTGCCTCTGCTCTGGCTAAACCCCCTCCTCCATCCAACCACCCCCCTGTCTGTCTGCCCGGGAGAAGCTTAATGGTATCTTCCAACACAGCCCCTGGCTATAAATAGCACTAGGCGCATGGCTCTTTGAGAGACAGTCAATTTCTATTGTGCCAAGTGAGCAAAGGGGAACGGTTGCGTTTTTAGGTCCAGTGATGATTTTTTTTCCCTTTTCTTTTGCAAGCCCTCTGATCAATCACTGTCATTATAATTTCAGTGATGGGGAGATCTGCCTTTTTATTTGAGAGGGGGAAAAAACCAAACCCAAGGTGTTCTGACTTCTTCCTATTATGATGATCTCTTATTTATTATTTACTCTTATTATGATTTCGCAGTTGATAATAAAAGCAGTTCAGATACAGACGAATCCTCGGGCTCAGAGGTTGCTTTTGCTGCTGTTGTGTCTGTGATGTTACAAGCTCTCTCTACTATATCTGTTGTTGCATCTAAAAAAAAAATGCATGCTCTTTAAGCTCTTTTTTAAAAAAAATTATGGTGCTGCTGATGACATCAAGCTAGGAAAGGCGCAAACTGTATTATTGTAGCTCTTTGGGGAGAGACGAAAAATATTGAGATGACTATTGTTAATTTTCATGCTGCCGATATTTATTTTACGTACAATCTGTGTGGGCGTTATCTCCTACACTAGCTGTGTGTGATGTGTGTGAGTGCATGTATGTATTGGAAAGGGATTGATTAGATAAGATTTTCTTGCCCGACTTTCAAGCCATCAGGATATTCTGTCTCTCTCTGATGGAAACATAAATCGTATTTTGTAGTCATCAGGGATCGGGAGTTGCTTGTCCGAACAATGCTCTCCAGACAAAGTGTACTGTATGGTAGAAATGAAATCAGCTCTCCTTTCATAGCATCTGGGGGTGGGGAGGGCAGGGAGGATCGGATTAAGGACACAACTCCCCCTTGTCCCCCAAATAATAATAACAGTAATCCGGACAGTAACAAAACAAGGCTCTGCGTGTGCTCAGAGCAATTTTTTTTTTTTTTCCCCCTTTCCTCCGGTTCCCGTGCAAGCTGTGCGGGGATGAAGCTCGGACAAACACCGGCTCGGAGTAGCCTGCGATTTGCCTGGTCTGAAACACCCCCCGCCCCACCCCGGTTGGGCTGCATCCACACGCCGCTCGACCATCTCCCCCGCCCCGGACCGCCCCCAGGCACCGCAGGGGCTCCCAGCCATTGTGCCCCTGATCCCCGCGGCAGAGGCGGCGGCCTCGGGGCGGGGGGGGGGGGGGGGGGGCGCGGGCTGGAGCGGGACCACCCCCCGGCCGCCCGTCCCCCAGGAGTGCTGAGCAGGGCGCCGGTAACACACGTGACTGTAAACGGAAGGGGCAGCCGCGGAGGAGGGAGGTTATTAGTTTAAATTTGCAACGTTCCTGCATGTTTTATGGACCGGAATTTATTTTTATTTCTGTTTTAAAAAACAAACAAACAAGGAGCAAAACCACAACACTTTTGTAACAGTTTTCACTTTATTTGGCTTTTGTTTTAATAACAGAGCAGCAAGGCAGTGACCTGGCCCCCCCTTTAAAAAATAAGAATAATTTTTAAAAAAACAACCCAATGCAGGTGACTCAGCTATGACAACTACTCCTGTTACTGCCAGCCCTCCCGTGCCTTAAACGAGCGCCCCTGACAGGAGACGAGCGCGGAACGGCCCGATCCTGGGGGGGAGTATGGGCTGCGGGGGTATTCGGGCCGGGCAGGGGGAAGCGGGGAATGTGCGCGACAGGACCAAGAGTCCCCGCGGGGGGAAGCGTGGTGGGGCGGGGACCGGCCCAGATCCCTCCCCTTCCCCTGGGGCCCGCACCTGGGAGCGACACCCAAGTCGAGCCCACGGCAGTCCCTGATCCTTTACGTCTCTTTAAATATCTTTCGCCGCTAATAGGGAGGCAGCTGCTGTCAGACGCTTAATGCCGGGCTGGTGGCAGGCACCGCGTATTGTCTGCTGTCTGACCAGACATGCTATTTATTGGAGTCGGGGGGGGGTGTGTGTGTGTGTCTGTCTGTCTTCCCTTCCCGGGCACACACAACGTTTAAAGGCTAAAGACACAAAGAATTGACAGCCCAGGAGCTGCGGGGAGGGTAAAATCCTCAGACAGCCCCTCTCCCAAATTCCCAGCCCTGTGACTCGCCTGCTTTCAAATCCTGCCTTGTGCCTTGGACTGTGATAAAAGAATGACAACAGCAACAAAACCTGCATGAAACAAAATCTTCCAGCATCCTCCTGACGCATGGAAACAAGCTCTACAACTCGGATAGAGTTATAAAGCAGGTATGTTTATTCCAGCCGGAGTGCAAGGGGATTTTTCCACAAAGCTTACACACCGTCTTGACAAGTAGCCAGGTATTTATTACACTAAAACATACATATTCATAGAGTTACACAATACAAACATGCCTATGCATAAGTTGGGTGGGGTTAGTTCAAAAGGTTAGTGTCAGCAATTTATGTTATCTTTGCGCCTGTGCATTGCCTCTTGGTGGTCGTCTTTGGGGGTCTTCTGGAGGAAGGCCCGCAGTCTTCCTCGTCATGTAATTTTCACCTTTTGAGTGGAATGCCGAGCTGTCGGGGCCCCAACTCACAGTGCCAGTCTCCACCAGATAGTTGCTCTCCCAAAGATAACGGAGTCTCCAAGATGTCCATGTTATCTCTTTGCTTTTTAACTCAAGGTTAGCTGTTACCTTCTTATCATACTAAGCTAATCCTCTAACTGTCTGCTAGGCTACACTGAATCCACAGAACAGTCTGGGCAAGCAGGATTCTTAAGCAACATTCAGAAATCATCATATGATGCTATAAGTAAATAATATGCAAGGAAAGTGGTCATTTCTCTGTATCACCCCCCACCTTGAACCAGGACATTAAAAATCTTAATATCCGCTCTTTCCGAACCTTAAAACTGCGGAAGGCTCACTGAAAGAAGACTTGTTAAACCTTTTTAAAAGAAGAAATATCCACTATAGTGAAAAGTAAAAAAGCATCCGGCACTGATTCATCCCAGGGATAGCTCTGTTAACACCTTGTCCATGAACAGGCCACTCTGCCTGCAGTCACAGCTTATCCCAAATAGAAGCCAATTAAAAGAACAGGGCAGGGAAAAGAGTCGTTTTGTTGCTCAGCGAGGGTGTCACTTTTATAACAATATATATTTTTTAAAACTTTGAGCTGGTCCACACCTCATTTTCACAGAGCCGTAAGTATAGTCATTTAGACACAGATGCTGTTCAAGTATAGCCCCCTGGTGCACAGGCACAGCTGTGAGGGGTGGCAGGATGAAATAATATGGACACAAATATTGCTACAAGGGCTTTGACATGAACACAGCTGCTGCTGTGGATGGAAATAAGCTGTACCCCATAAAGCACCTTTACACATGTACAAGGGGCTGTACTGGATTTTAAACAGATACAGGCAAAGGAGGAATGAAATTACAGAATCACAGAATCACAGAATCATCTAGGTTGGAAAGGACCTTGAAGATCATCTAGTCCAACCATCAGCCTAGCACTGACAGTTCCCAACTACACCATATCCCTCAGCACTATGTCAACTTTACTCTTAAACACCTCCAGGGATGGGGACTCCACCACCTCCCTGGGCAACCCATTCCAACGCCTAACAACCCCTTCTGGAAAGAAATACTTCCTAATATCCAGTCTGAACCTTCCCTGGCGCAACTTGAGGCCATTGCCTCTTGTCTTATCACTCATTACTTGGTTAAAGAGACTCATCCCCAGCTCTCTGCAACCTCCTTTCAGGTAGTTGTAGAGGGCAATGAGGTCTCCCCTCAGCCTCCTCTTCTCTACACTAAACAACCCCAGTTCCCTCAGCCGCTCCTCGTACGACATGTGCTCCAGACCCTTCACCAGCTTCGTTGCCCTTCTCTGGACACGCTCGAGTAATTCAATGTCCTTTTTGTAGTGAGGGGCCCAAAACTGAACACAGTCATCGAGGTGCGGCCTCACCAGTGCCAAGTACAGGGGTAAGATCACTTCCCTGTCCCTGCTGGCCACGCTATTTCTGATACAAGCCAGGATGCCATTGGCCTTCTTGGCCACCTGGGCACACTGCTGGCTCCTGTTCAGCCAGCTGTCAATCAACACCCCCAGGTCCCTCTCTGACTGGCAGCTCTCCAGCCACTCCTCCCCAAGCCTGTAGCACTCCTGGGGGTTGTTGTGGCCCAAGTGCAGCACCCGGCATTTGGCCTTATTGAAACTCCTCCAGTTGGCCTTAGCCCATCGCTCCAGCCTGTCCAGGTCTCTCTGCAGAGCCTCCCTACCCTCGAGCAGATCAACACTCCCACCCAACTTGGTGTCATCTGCAAACTTACTGAGGGTGCACTCGATCCCCTCGTCCAGATCATCAATAAAGATGTTAAACAGGAGTGGCCCCAAAACCGAGCCCTGGGGGACACCACTCGTGACCAGCCACCAACTGGATTTAACTCCATTCACCACCACTCTCTGGGCCCAGCCATCCAGCCAGTTTTTTACCCAGCAAAGTGTGCGATCATCCAAGCCTCGAGCAGCCAGTTTTGCCAGGAGAATGCTGTGGGAAATTGTTATCTATAAACCAGCCTTTGCTGAGCAGTTCCCAAGTGAGAAATGTTTCCAGGGTAATCACAGTGGGTCCAGTTCAGCAATCCATAAGCAGGGGAGTCCACAAGAATTTTGTAAGAATAAGGTCTTTTGTAACAGGCTTCAGTAAAAATTATTTACCTGTTTGGAACCAAAATAAAGCACTTCAAATTTTTTCCCTTTTTTCTTTTTTATGTGTCTACTTGCAGGAAAAAAAGAAACCCCCCTCCAAGCCCATTTACAACAGCATTTGCTCCTGCTCCTCACTCTGGTTAGTGTCTTTTTTGGGAACGCTATTTATTTTGGCGTAGTTTGCCAGCAATTTTTAGTTCCTCAGAAGAAATGCTACCCCAAACCAGCACAGCTGGAAAAATGCACTGACATTGCTAGGCCAAGAGCAGAGATGCAGCGGGACCAGCCACAGGTATACACACACTTCATGTGAGAAAGGGTTTGCAAACCAGGCTTTGACTTTTAATGTGCTTTTCAAAGGGCTTGACTGATTCCTGTTAATCCTGTGAACAACTTCAGTGTTGTTAACAGGACTGCCTGCATTAGTAAAGGTACTTGCGTGCATTAGTATGCTCCTTGTCCCCATGACGTCAATAGACAGCTTTCCAGTGACTTCCAGGAGGGCTGGATCAGGCCCTTGCTAGCAGCAAGTTTTTAATGAACACTGTTTGGTGCAGGGAAGGGGATCATAGTGATACATTAGTCCTGACTATCTTCATTCTCCAGGAAATGAGCAAGTAAAGAAAGGCAGGAATAGGCCAAAAGGTTGCTGGAGGGGGATTCTTCTGCTGAACTTCAAAACCCTGGACCCGTAGCACACAGAAACATCATTCGCTGAATGATATACAATAAATTGCAGGAAAGTTTTGTTCCAAAAAATAAACAATATGTGTGAATTTTGTTTTTGAATAGTAATTTATCCTTCTTTAGATCTAGGTAGCTATATCAGCCCATATACTCCCAGATTCTCTGCTAGTTTATTTTATTGAGATTTTTCCAAATAAAACATGAGACCATTAATAGCAAAGATACATGTTCTGATCACAGTTCAAAGATACAGTACTCAGCTACTGTTAAAGGGCCTGATCCTGCCAAATCTTCTAACTCAGCTGGGATTGTTTCCTTCAGCTTGTTGGGCTTTCTAGGGAGTGCTGACAGGATCAGGGCCTATTAGCTACATAATCAAATAAAATAATTGAGAGCTGCATATGGGCCTCTAATACATCTAACAAAAGGAGAGGGACCATCATCCACTAAAATTTGGGTGAGAAACCAAGCACCAGGGAATGGGCCGGATCCTGAAAACCTTAATCTGAATTGTTGTTAATCAGTCTGCTGTGGTCAGAGGGATTATTCATGTGAGGAAGGATTACTCATGTGAACACTTGCAAGACTGGTCCCTGAATTAATGTGTGAATCAGTGTGGGTTGGTTTTGGGGTTTTTTTTCTTCTTTTTTTTTTTTTTTTTCCCTGCCTTAGTTAGAATCAAGAAGGTTGATTGAGGAGAGAAATTAAAAACTATTTGCATCCAAAGGATCTTAGTACAGGATTGTAGTCAATGTAGGCAACAAAAGGTATCAGTGTAATAAAAAGGGAGCTTTGTTTATGGAGGCCTTTTGCTATTAAAAGTAACACTGGTGAGTTTCAGGTGGTAAAGTGAAGGCTGCATAGAAACCAGGGGTTAATAGAGGACAGAAAAATAGAAGAGAGCGTGTATGCATGTGTTCACATGTATGTTTAGACACAGGGTTTGTGCAGACACATACATATACATCATTACATTCCACCCAATGGATTCTGCTATTTAAACAGAGCTCTCCAGAATATTCCTATTACCCATACTATGAACACAGTAAATATGTTGTATCAGTCCTTTGAAAAGAATATCAGGTTTATTATCTCCCCATCCCTTTTCCATAATATGTATGTCCCTGTACATAATGAGTAATGAAAGCAGGCAAGCTTGTAGGGACAATAATGTTTCATGTTAATATAGTCCCTTTCATCATCAAATCATTGTGCAATCATTAACAAATTAATGCTCACAGCGCCCCTGTGAGAAAGGGAGATTTCAGTTTGATAAGATTTGGTAGCACCGCCAATTACAAAGGTTGCCTGAGATTTCCTATAATAAAATCCTGTTCAGCTTTGATAAACTGCACATGTTTTGGATGAAAATCTTAAGTTGGGTGCTTGCATTCGGTTGAAATTCTTTAAATATTTCTGAAAAATTTCAGCTGGAGCTATTTGTCTGTCCCTGAGAACAACCCAGAGGAGAGCTGGGCTGGTTTGAACTGAGTCAAATGAGATTCTTTGTAAAGCTCTCCTGTCCCCATGCTTTACAGCATGATACTAAGAGCTGACAGGAGGTGAAGCTCTTTCTCAAGTCTTTTTGCTATCTCAGGGAAAATCTGCCCCAAAGTGGCCAATTAAAAGCTTTGGGAAAATGTTAGTTATCACATACTCACTAGAGATGCAGATTTCCAAAACCAGATTCCCCAGTGACTTGGCTCTCACCTGGTACACTCCAGCAGAGACAAGAGTTATTCCTGTCATTGCAGCACTGGCCTGGGACAGGCCAGGAAAAATTGTAGTCTGGATATGTGAGGCAAAAGCAGGGAGTCTGTCTTCCCTGTGTTTTTGGGGACTGACAGGGAGATCCAACAGTGAGGCTAGAGCAGAAACTAAAAAGAGACAGCTGGGGGGAATTCAGGAAAACTGGAAAGACATAGGAAGTTGGAGTACACTGGGATGGATTGAGAAGAGACACAAATGAGGAACAGACTGGGGTTCAGACTCAAAGGTAGTATCTGTACTAGCAAATGAACCAGGTCCAGAGCACAGGTTTAAGAAATTTATTAATTGCCTTAATCTTAGCACAGTCTTTGGCATGGGTTTGGCCCATATCAACCTCCCAGGCACCTTCTGGGTGCAGTTTGGAGGTCATCACAGACCAATAGGGTGTTTCCAATAGGCACTACAGACAAGGACAATGTGTTTTTTGGGAAAAGAGACTTTAGCCATAGGGGTATGTGGTGCCATGCCATTTGGACTCAGGGTTAAAGAATTCTCCAGTTATTTATTTGCATTGACCCAGTTAGCCATGGAGAGCTTGGGAGGAAAGCTTGTGCTGAGATGCAGCAGTCTGCTGCTCAGTAGGAAGAATCTGGGAAAATGGAGAGAAATGGGAGGGGAGATAAATCTAACAGGCAACCGTCTGTGGTAGAATAACAGGGAAAAGGGAGGGATTAATGTACAGAATGCAATGTAAGAAAACATTGGAAAATAAACCGTGGGAAAGCATAGAGGATCTGAGAGCTCATGGGGCTGGTAAACTCAGGGACAGGGCACTGGAAAGCTAAGGAAAAAGAGGCAGATTGAGAAAGAGGAAAAAAGTGAAACTGGATACCAGACTAGAACTGGGAGAGGTAATACAGAATGAAAAGGGGTGGATCTGAGACAGCGATGAGTTAAAAGAACAACAGGTCTTGCCTGGAGGAGAGTATTTGACCCAAAAAACCCACTCTCCTGTGTGCTTGAAATGGGAGGCAGAATCCCCCAGTCCTCTGCAGTCAACAAAGGGCACTGCACATGCCATTTATTCTGTGAGTGATCATGTAATTAAAGGCTGAATTAGAATGCATCTGTACAACAAAGGAAAATCTGGGTTGTGCATATAACCTCGATTCTGGGGGCTCTTAATATTTAAGTGCTTGTCTTTGCAACCAGAATAATTCCCTTTTATTTAGGGCTTGTGTGTATGTTTGTGTGTGTGTATGTATGATTGCATATATGTGTGTGATATGTGTGTTCACAATGATATTTATTAATTAAGATGATGAACATGAGGCAAAGAGCTATAAGGAAAAGAATTTACTCCTTTTTTTCTTTTTTTTTTTTTTTGTATCTCCAGTTTGGGATTTGGGGACTTTAACTTAATTTCGGTTAAAGATGGGTTTTAAGCCAGTTTTTTGGGAGTGTTGTCTTCCCAGAACTGCAGTCACAGTCAGTGCATATTCTTCAAAATCAGGCCTAACTCTGAAAAGGACTTTAAGCAGCTAATTCATATTTGGGCACCCAGATGCTTGCTGAATTTTAGAGAGACCTGAGTGTGGAGATAAGGTGTGTGACGTTAGCATCCCAAGACAATGGTCACTTTTCAAGTGAAGCTTTACAGCCTCAGGGGAAACAATGACAAAGTCAGTGCTCAAATTCAGAACACCCTGATATCTCATGGCATGCTTTACTTCTGAAGCTATGCCCAGTCTCACTATGAACAATGTATGTTGTAGGCACAGTCTCAATATTGGATTTGTTTGCATGAATGAATACTTGTTTTACAAAACCCATTCTTGCTCCTATTTTATTCTCCAAGTAGCTGGAGGAAATGTCAGTCAGGGACCAGCATCAATGCTGTTGATTTCACGTACCTCATTCTAATGCAGATGCATGGCAGATGACTAAGTGTTGACAGAGTGTGTGTGCACATGCATGTATGTGTGCATCCACACATACACATGCATGGAAATACTGTAGACAGAGAAGAAGGATATTCTACAGCTAAACGTGCAAAAATGCTCCTCATCAGCTTTCTGGTAAAATTTTATAGTATCCTTAAAGAATTTTTTTTGGTTTTCTCATTTTGTATTATCTATCTGTCTCTCTGACCATTTCACTATCTCTCTATCTATCTATATATCCACAAATCTATCAGTTCTTTGCTGTCTGATAGATGATATCTCTACCTGCATTATTTGTTACTGGTGTTGCAAATATGCTCAGTTTCCTTAATGGTCATTTTTCTAAATCCATCCTAGAATTTATGAATGTAATAAACTTTAGATCTGGTCTTATACCCTTTGAAACTTCTATTTCTTATTATTTTTGTCTGTTTCTGTCCAGGATAGTAAATCACCTATACCATGGGCTGTCTTCTAAAGGCCAGACATGCAGATGGAGGCTGTAAAGGAAATAAGCAAAGATATACAAACTGTCCAGGGCTTCAACAGCAAAGGGAGAGACTACTCATGGTTCTACTTAACTGTTTAGCCAACCCAACATTAATAAGTTTATGGAACAGTGTGATGGTTTGACCTTGGCTAAATGCCAGGTACCCACCAAGTCGCTCTATCACTTCCCCCCACTTCCCTTTTTTTTTTTTTTCTCAACAGGGCAAAGAGGGGAAAGAAAATAAGATAGGAAAAAACCCCGAACCCTTGTTGGTAAAACAACAGCAGTTTTAATATAAGCAAAGCGAAGCAAAGGGCTGTGTGCGGAAGCAAAGAAAGAAAACAGATTTATTCTCTACTTCCCATGAACAGGCGATGTCGGGCCTTCTCAGGAAGCAGGGCTCCAATACGTGTAGTGGTTGCCTCGGAGGACCAAGGGTGACCCCACCCCCTTCCTCCTTTCTCCCAGCTTTATACTGAGCAGACGTCATATGGTCTGGAATATCCCTTTGGTCAGTTGGGGTCAGCTGTCCTGGTTGTGTCCCCTCCCAAGATCTTGCCCACCCCGTCCCACTGTGGGGGGGGAAATGTCAGAAAGAGCCTTGGTGCTGTGTAAGCACTACTCAGCAGTAGCCACAACACCAGTGTGCTATCAACACCCTGCCAGCTCCCAGCATAAAACACAGCACCATGAGGGCTGCTACAGGGGAAAACCAATTCTGGCTCAGCCAGACCCGGTACAAACAGATACAAGAGATTGTCTGGCTGCTGTGTGTGCACACGTGTATTCTGTAGGAAAATGTAGGGTCTTGGTCACTTCAAAATTACTTTTCCACTTGGGAGCTGTTTTCTTCTCAGACACCCTTCCAGCATCTCAGGAAAACTGTGCATTGCATGTACCTCCCTGTGATCTTAAAGTAATATAGTTATAGTACATGTGGCAACGTAATACAAAGATTCAGACTCCATTTGTTCCATTGACTGCAATAGGAGGGTGAAGAGGTCTTTTCCTGTGTTTCCAGCTGGTGGGTTGTGCTGGACCTCAAATTAGAACAGACAATTTTTCATCCTTTGTGCTTTCTGCATGTATCCATTTAATTTAGGAACCCCAGTTACCTCTGTAGTTGATGCTGAAAGATAGGTGTTACAGAGGGCTGTTCATCCCTCTAGACCTTTAGCTGAAGAGGAAATGGTAGATTTGAATTCAGAAAGCAGAAGTGCCAGATCAATAGGAGGCAGCAGATGAGAAAATTGCTTAGAGAAGGTCAAAAGAGGGACTGGAAAAGGAGGAGAGAGAGAAATTCAGAGGGAATGCAGTGGTGAAGAGAAAACTGTAACTCACAGGGAAGACAGGAGAAGGCAAAAGAGCTACAGTTTCCTGGAAGAACTAGAAAAGTCTTGGTGAGGAAATGGGTTGGGATAAGAAATACAGAGGTTATCAGAAAAGAACTGGGTAGGTAAGGAAACTGTGACCTTTCTGAGGAAGCTCTGAACAGGCACTTAAGGAAACTAGATGTAACAGCTTGGAGGAATAAAAGCATGAAGTCAAAGAGGTTGAGCATGGGGAGAAATGGCAAAAAAGGTGTAGGTTCTTCCAGAGTCCATAATGGAATAAGAGGTGTCTGAATCTTGCCATACTTCCACAGTCTTCAGATTCATCTAGGAGACTGACAAAATGTTCCAGCTCCATCCACAGTGGCTTCTCATGGGAACCTTCTATCACTATCAGCTATCATGTTGTGACAGGAAATAATGCAATGAGTGTAAAGATGTCATGGCCTTTGTGAATTTATGTACACCCAAAAAAAAGTACATAAGATAAACAGAGAAATTTGTACATGTATTTCATACATATTTCAACACTGAAACTTAGGATATGCCAGTATTAGTTTCACATACAGTTGTAGTCAGCTTTTTGTGTGAAATCATGGGGCAAGTTTAAATATGAGTTTAAACTTCCTCATACTGGACTGACTGGAAGATATTCCATCAATATAAACAACATATCATCTCAAGCACATGGAAGAAGTCAAATGAAATGCTGGTATCCAAAGTAGGATCAGTTGAAGACTCAGAGTCAGAATGGGAGAGTTCCTGTCTCATAGTTCTGCTTCCATGCATTGGCTCATGATGTGCTTCTGCTGGTGCGCAGTCAGAGAGGCACTAAGAAGAGACCTAGGAGAGCCCTGCTAAGTCCCAGACTGATAGAATCAGACCTTGCTTTCCAGGGGCAATTGATTCTGAACAGAAAAGGCCTGGTCTTCTTCCCAGTCTGTGCAGAGGAAAGAAAAGATTATCTTCTTGGTTTTAACTGCAGGAAATGTCCAACTGACTAATCAAAGGGGTACATAGTGTCTGTTTGCTTGCAACGCAACTTGAACAGAACCAAGACTCCACAGAGTGGGATGTGAAGGTGAGGCTATACCATTCTTTCATCAGAGAGAGAAATGCATAGCAAATGGCAGCCATGTGTGTGTACTGGGTCTGGCTGAGCCGGAATTGGTTTTCCCCTTTAGCAGCCCTCATGGTGCTGTGTTTTATGTTGGGAGCTGGCAGGGTGTTGATAGCACACTGGTGTTGTGGCTACTGCTGAGTGGTGCTTACACAGCACTGTCCTGGTTTAACCAGGATAGGGTTAAGTTTCCCCAGCAGTGGGGGGGAGCTCTAGCCGGGTTATTCAGATACCATGCTGACGTCACATCCTGGCAGGTCACATTTTCCTGGCACAGGAGCGCGGTGCACTCGTGGTTTTGTACATCGTGCTTCAAACTGCTGTATTTGGTAGCTATTTTGCTCTGTTCATTGCCATCACTATTACTGTTATTGTTATTGTTGTTGTTGGTTGTGTTGCTATTGCACTGTTGTATTAAACCTTTCCTTATTTCAGTCTTGGGGCTTTGTATTTCACTCCCTTTGTGGGGGAGGGGCAGCGGCCGCGTGGTCTCAGACCCCGGCAGGGGCTAAACCACCACACAGCACCAAGGTTCTTTCTGACATTTCCCCCCCACAGTGGGACGGGGTGGGCAAGATCTTGGGAGGGGACACAACCAGGACAGCTGACCCCAACTGACCAAAGGGATATTCCAGACCATATGACGTCTGCTCAGTATAAAGCTGGGAGAAAGGAGGAAGGGGGTGGGGTCACCCTTGGTCCTCCGAGGCAACCACTACGCGTATTGGAGCCCTGCTTCCTGAGAAGGCCCGACATTGCCTGTTCATGGGAAATAGAGAATAAATCTGTTTTCTTTCTTTGCTTCTGCACGCGGACCTTTGCTTCGCTTTGCTTATATTAAAACTGCTGTTGTTTTACCCACAACGGTCGTTTTTTTTTTTCCTATCTTATTTTCTTTCCCCTCTTTGCCCTGTTGAGAAAAAAAGGGGAAAGGGGGGGAAGTGATAGAGAGACTTGGTGGGTACCTGGCATTTAGCCAAGATCAAACTACCACAGTGTGTTATTACTATTTCCTATGAAATCAATGGGGAGAGAGGCTTCCTTAGCAATGCACCTGAAAGAGAATTCTGCCCCCTTGAAGAACCAGGATCAGGCCATAGGGAAATCATCTAGCTTAAAGATTTTACATGGATGAAAAACATTATGGAATGAGATTATGCCCCTGCACATATCAACATATTCAGTATCTTTGGGGTTTGGTTGTTATGAAATGAAACATTTTTAGCAAAGAGATGTCTATCTCTAGGTGATCTTTTTTCCATCCACACAGCTGAATCAGTTGAACTTCTGTAACTCCATGTGGCCTGTGAGCCTCAGGCCTGAGCAAGCTTGTCCTACTGACATGTGGTCCAATCAAGCTGTAAGAGCCTGAAAACTTGGTTGTCTTCCACAGTCATCTCAAGAGGACAAATTAAGGCAAGAGCCTTGCTGGTGCCTTGTGAGTTTCCATTACAGAAAGTGGACTGATCTGGGTTTCAGAACACATAGGATTTTGTGCTTAACTGAAGATGTAGGTACACTTTTTGGTGACTGTATTCTGCAGGGAATTTTGTTCCCAACGGAGCAAGTGCTGCTGTCTGTCCAAAGGCCATCTATCTTTGCCTCTCTTGAGCTTTACAGAAAATCTAGATCAGGTTTCACAGCCCATCCCAGAAAACCTCCACTTTTTAATCAGAAAGCAAGAGCTCTTTCAAGCAAATGTGAATTCTGTCTCAATGTTTGGTATGAAATATCTTTGTCTATATTGGGTAAGGATCTGCTCTTTCATGCCAAGCAATTCAATAAGAAACCTTGCTGTTGTGTGAGGGGGAAACCTCTGCCTAAGCACATAAGACCCAAAGCCACCATAAACCCCAGCATGCACTTCAGTTTCAAAACACTCAGATTCATCTCAAGTGTTTCTAAGCATTGAAAGTTGCAAGGAATTCTTTAGTATTACCTCTCAAATTATTAACACTTCAAATATATAAGTATACATTTTTAAAGAACTCTTTCAGCTGCCATATCCCCTTTCCCTTCTTTCAAAGCACTCAACTTGGTCAGCAGCAGATTATATACCAAATCATCCCCAGTTATCATATCTCAATATTGATTTTGCTATACTTGCAATAGAGAATATTGAAGGTTTGAAAATCAGAACTCAGTAATATCAGGTGAGCTTGGGAGGGCAATGTGCCTTTTGATAAACCATCATCTAAACAATCTCAACATGCACCCTGATATTGACCTTAATATTCTGGGACATTTCTGCCACATACAGCTTTCAACCATTTTAATTTTTACTGTGACATTAGTAGGATCATATTCTTCTTGTACTTAAGCTTGTGTAAGCTGGAAGACACTCTGTTATCAATGGATTTACGTGTGAGTTGGGGCCAGGCTGAGCAGTATTATTTCCTAAACTTAACTGAGTACAGAACAGCTTGTAGACCCAACAGTGTTTCTGTGTCCCTGAGCTCATATCAGGATGAGATTCAGGACCATATCAAGGCTCCTGTGCCATGGTTTCCATGGAAAAAAAAAGTGAGACATGCAGTCTGGGTGGGAACTATTGTGTGCTTTTTGAAATCACTCTGGTTTTGGGCAATCCGGAGATTAGAACAATGATGATTTAACAAAAAAAAAAAAAAAGAAAAAGGTATTTGCTGGTCATTTTGGACACAGTCTTTATATATGTTGGCCTAATCTGAACCCTAAAGCACTCAGTAGACTTTCCAAGGTTCCCCACATTTGCATTGTGCTGAAAGTGAGGGATGTGAATGATAAGAAATGAGTTTCATTCCAGAGTCTAACGCTGCTCTTAGTAGGGATATCATGTATCTATGCTGACCTCCAGTTTCCCATTTGTGCTAAGTAATGGACTTAGTAATGAAGAGTCATTCTGTGTTTTTAATATTGACAAATTTAGATTTTGGCTTATACAAGACCCCAGAAAACAGGAGGTGAACTTCCAACTGAATCTCTGGATGACATTTTCATTCCTGACTAGACAAAATTAACTGGTGGAGATACTTTTGTCTGTTCAACAAACATAGAGTGTAACATGGCAAGACTTACAACTAGTCACTAACAACTCAAGTGAACTCCTAAAACTGGGTGGGAAAGCTTCAGTCCTAAGTTCATAAGTGGTCCATGAGTGCACAGAGGAAAGGTCACTGTGGTGCAGAAATACCATATGACACATACCAGTTTCCCTGAACACAATAATTTCCTGGGAGATAATTTGAATGATGATGGACTGAGGTGCCTGGGAATCTTAGCAACAATGAAACACTCTTCTGCAATACGACTCAATGCTTGTGGATACAATGAATACAAAGGGCTGAATGTAATGCTGTTGTTGGCCCTTATCCAGTTTTCTGATAGAAGAACAGTCTGGGATCCAGTACACACTCAATCAGCCAAGGTCCAAGATGGAAGAAAAGAAGGAAAAGACCAATACAGTCAGAAATGCATTGTGCAATATGAGGGCTTGGACATGATAATAGCAATTTTTTTTAAAGAGGATGGAAGGTATGACAGTCTTGGAACCATCCTCTCAGAGGCTGTCCAGGGGGAAGTTCAGCATCCCTTGGCAACAAGGAAACAGATCAATATAGAGTTAATAACATTCCCAAGGCCAGCATTGTAAGAGTCGGTCAGAAGATCAGCATTGTCTCAACATTGTCATCAGGGACATGGACAGTGAGGTACCCGACAACGGCCTGTTTGGAGCGCAGCTGCCGACCCCTGGAATGGAATGTGGTGCAAAGGCTCCTGAATGCAGAACTGTGTGGCACAGCCAGTGCTGTGCTGTTCTCCTGAGTACTGAACCGTGTGGTGCAGGCAGTGCAGTGCTGTTCTTTGGTGCCTGAGCCGTGCAGTACAAAGAGTGTTGTGCTATTGTTCGGTACCTGGGCCTAGCCAGAGCAGTTAGTGGTAATTGCATAGCCATTGTCAAAAAGATGGATCGTGACTGTTGCCATAACACCGATGAAGAAATCATGAACCTCAGATGAACTTTGCTTCATTATAATACCAAAACACACCTCCTGGTTGAAGGTTACCCGCCTCTGAGACTGACCACACCTCGGACACTCCCCCCCGCGCACGCGCGATGGCCTTGCTCGAGAGGGGTGGAGATATGATAATTGAATTCTGAGAAGGGCGGAGACCCCCGAGGCAGAGGTGGAGCAAGGTGTGTTACTAAGCATAAAAGATTACTTCTGGACAACGAAAATTGGAAGCTTCCCCACCAAGGACCACGACGATCGACGACGCAGCATCAGCTGGACCCGGGACCGTTAGGACGTCGTGAGATCAGCGGTGGTAGCTATAACCTCTCTCCCTCTTCTCTCTAAAACTTAACTTTACTTTTCTCCTTTCTTTCACCCATCTCTAACTATCGCGTGCCTCTTCACAGGCAACCCAATAAAGTTTCACTGTTTGATTACTGTTATCCCCTTTGGTGTTGGTCACCTTAATTTTGCACTTTCGAGATCGTAGCAAACGAATCATCACGAGTCCACCGAGTGGACCGTGACATTAAACTGGCGTCACGGACAGGATCCTGAGAGACAGGGGGGTGCAGGCTGTGTGTGGTCTGTAACAGGGGAAGAACTTTTCGCTCCAGCCGCACCTGGCCCTACACCCGAAAGGGTGAGAGGTGTCCAGAAAGCAAGGGGGGTGATTTGAGATTCCCGCACACCACACACGCCTCGGTGTATTGCACCCCAAACTCGAATTGAGGGCTCTGTCTATCAGGATCAAGTGCAAGGATCTCTTAGTGCAAAAGGGGGAACTGCCCTCAATAAATGAGGTCGACTACCTGGGGAAGTGAAAGGGACAAACTGAGAAAGTCTGCAACTAAGTTTAACCTCCCCGTGGTAGATCTTGGTCCCTTCAGCCACTCGGGGAAGAGAAGGGCGACGCAGCAGCTGTTGCGTCTGTGGTGTAACTAAGTTTTCCTCCCCGAAGTGAGTTCAGCCCCTTTGTAATAAGAATGACTGAAAAAGATGTTTATCAAAACCCTCCATTAGTAAAAAATCTTGACTCGTTCTATGCACTCTTGGCAAAGTATGGAGCTCGACCCTCCCCGCCCGGGGAAGAGTGGGCTCGAGACAATTGGGCAAATTTACAGAGTGTAACAGACCGAGTGATTTCCATACATAATGAGGCTAGATTATGGTCAGGTAAAGGCAAAGCGATAATCTGTGCAGTCCTTGGAGCCTGCCTGGTCGCAGCAATTGAAGACCGCTCTAAGCGGCGTAGCCATGAAAAACAAATCATAGAATCCCTTGAAAATTTAGCACAACTTTTGCAGAAAACAATCTCCAACCTGGAAGAGCAATTAGCAGAGAAAGAAGAGCAGTTAGCAAAAAAGGAGAAAGTAATTTGTTTGTTAAAACAGCAGATAGAAGAAAAGGAAGAGATAGAGGAAGAAAATCACTTGTTAAAAGATGCCCTTAAAGAAAGGGGATGGAAGGGTTCAGAAGGATTGTTGTGGACTCTTGGGACACCGCAGCTGAATATCGGGCTACCTCAAACTGCACCCCCTTTGCCGCTTAACAAAGTAACTAATGTCAAACAATATCCCCTCCCCCTGGGAACAAAAGAAGGTATCAAACCAGTTATGCAGGAAATTCAGGAGCAAGGAGTGGTGATAAATACTCATTCTCCTTTCAACTCGCCGGTGTGTCCAGTGAAAAAACCTAAGGAGAAGTGGAAGCTTACAGTAGATTTTAGAAGACTGAATGCTGACACAGACCCTCTAACTGCCGCAGTCCCTAACATGGCTGAACTGGTAATAACAATTCAGGAGAAAGCTCATCCAATCATGGCAATCACAGATGTTAAAGATATGTTTTTCATGATACCTTTGCGACCAGAAGACAGAGATCGTTTTGCTTTTACGTGGGAGGGTCAACAATTTACCTTTATCCATCTGCCTCAGGAATACAAACATTCCCCTACACTATCTCACCACGCTTTGGCCCAAAAACTGGAGAAAATACCAAAAGCTGAAGGCATAGCAACCCAACAGAACATAATCTCTCATTTGGAGAACTTGGGTTTGCAAACTCCCCTAGAAAAGATCCAAAAGCCCTCACAAGAAGTGGAGATGATCACACGTCAACAACCAATCGTGCTAAGAGGCCCGTTTAAAGTTATTAAAGCAGTCACTAGCGGGACCCCCCCCTCCTGACGGGGTGGCCCAGAGAGCCTCAGTACGAAAGTGGTATTCCCAGATTGAACACTATTGTAACCTTTTCCCAGTGACTGAAGGAGCTTTAAAAAACTTAGCTGTCCAAGAAACAGAGAGCCTGGACAGCAGCCAAGACAAACCTATCTCAGTTATTTGGGTGGCCCCTCCTTTCCTCCACGATCAGTCAGTGAATGCTTGGTTTACCGACGCTTCTGCAAAGCGAGAAGGAAAAGTGTGGCAATACCGGGCAGTAGCTCTCCACACTGCTACTGATGAACAGATAATAACAGAGGGAGAAGGGAGTGCCCAGAGAGGAGAATTAATTGCAGTATGGAGTGTTTTCCAGCACGAAGCACAAACCACTCCCCCTGTCCACATATACACTGATTCCTATGCAGTGTTTAAGGGATGTATTGAATGGCTCCCTTTCTGGGACCAAAATGAGTGGGAGGTTAGCCTCCAATGCCCTAGGGAAGGAGCATCGGATAAATACTCACTGGATAATTCCATCATTCTAATTTTTTGTCTGGTTTTAATTTTTGCCTCAGAGAGGCAAGTTCTGGTTTATTCTTGCAGAAGAACTCCGAGGGACACCAAGAATAACATGAATCACTTAATTGGATTGGTAGTACTTTTCTGCATCTTACCACTAACCTGTAACCAAAAGAATACAGAATGGCCATGGTCCCAAGCTACCATCAAGCATACTAGCACTCTAGGACACTATCCCAAAGACCGTCTCCCAAACTTAGCCACTGTAGTATGGTGGTACAAGGGGATAACATCCCAATAAGATGCAGATTGATCACTGAATCCCACATTGAAACCACAAACAGTTATGGAGCTGGACCACATGACCCTATTTTGTTATGTAAAAATTAAAACCTAGATTGTTGGCTAAATTTGACTGCTGTACAGCACGCCCATAAAGTTATGTGTGGTAAAAATAACACTAAATATTGGGGAGAACTCAAAATAGATGTTGTAATACCTACTACCCAACCAACTGTTGTGCTTAGCCCAAAAACCTTTGGAATAGGACCATATGTAATCAGGAATACAGGCCAACAATAAATGTTGTTTAACCCGACATGGTCTCTCAAACGAGTTGAATTGCTGATGCAAAACAATGTTTCGGACATTCAGCCAGCTTGCTCACCCTTCCTAAAGGCTTCTTACGAGGGATGGACAACCTGGCTGCAAAAACGAACTCTTTCCACGGGAAGAACACGGAGAGACCTAACCGGTGTTTTGGGAACAGGATTGGGAGTTTTAAATAGTATTGATTCAGAGGTAATAATGAACAAATTGGCTACCTTAATTAGTGATTTGGCTAACTTACAACAGCCCTTGTGATCATTTTTATTGGCTCTGGGGACTAACCAGTGGCTGTTGTCAAATATATTATCAAAGTGGGAAAAGGTAAATGTAAAGGATTATGAATTGATTGTAGATGCACTTGGGGTGATACAGAATAACCTCTCTTTGGCTCTCAGCTGTATCCAGGCTCAAGTATGGATGCAGTCGGTAGCCGCCTCAATTATAAGAGAAGGTGAAGAAGGCACTCTCCCTACTGAAATTAGGAAAATAATTTGGGACAGTGCCACTGATTTTGAGAAGAAACTCCAATCCTGGTGGAACCTGGTAAACTTTACCTATGACCCCATCACAAACACAGCTACAACCTTTGTGCTTACTATATATAATGCTACCATATACCCAATTTATCCCATCATTGCATTAGGGTTGAACCACAACGGAGCTATACTCTATCCTTTTGAGCATAGAGTATGGGCCCGAAAGGTGGATGAAAAATGGCAAACTGTCAATTTGGAATCTTGCATTGTGCGAGAACAACAAGGATTTATCTGTGAAGGCAACGCAATTGAGGCTCAAGATGTTTGTTTAGATACTGAACAAAATATTTGTCATTTTGAGATTCATCTTAATGAAAACCCTGAAACAGTACTCATATACATTGGCAAAGGCTGTGTATGTTTGAGGACTGTTTGTGATTTTTTATCCGTGGACAAGGTAATTGTAGAGACTAAAAATTATTTAAATTTTTGTGTTTGTAATTTTATTGAGATTATTGGGTGTGACTTTTCTTATTCGGCCCCGGTCACATCTCATCAACTTTTGCAATCTAATTATATGTTGATTCATGAATTGTTGCCTACACCCATTGGAATGAATCTCACTTTGGTAAAGCAGTTACTATAACACAAAGATTTGATTGAGATTTTGGAAAAAATTAGGGAAAACGGACAGAAAACCTTAATAACTGTTCATCACAATGTAAAAGAAATACACCGAGTTTTGGAAAGAGTGCAAAAGGATGCAGAACATAGATGGTGGGACACACTTTTCGGATGGTCGCCTACCGCTACAGGCATCCTGAACAAGTTGTGTCACCCCATCGTGGTTCTCTTGATATTGGTTTTGATCAGTTTGGTTTTGTCAGCAGTATTGTATGTCATAACCTGGAGAATGATGAATCGGTTAACACGTTTGATGTCTGTATTGAACACACACAACATGTTTGATGTCCCATCCAATGTGGATATCCCCAAAACAATTGATGTTTTAAAATTTCATTAATTTTTTTTATATTAATAGTTTTGATTGTAATTATTTTATAAATTTAATTTTGTAGATTGTTTGATCACTGTTATTTCCTTTCTTTCTTCTCTCTCTCTCTGTCTCTCTCCCTTTCTTTTGATTTCTTTCTTCCTCTTCTACTATGCTACTACCGTGCGATCCCGATGTCCTGACGACCATGTTGAGCCACGGGGTGGTGTAAGAGTCGGTCAGAAGATCAGCATTGTCTCAACATTGTCATCAGGGACATGGACAGTGAGGTACCCGACAACGGCCTGTTTGGAGCGCAGCTGCCGACCCCTGGAATGGAATGTGGTGCAAAGGCTCCTGAATGCAGAACTGTGTGGCACAGCCAGTGCTGTGCTGTTCTCCTGAGTACTGAACCGTGTGGTGCAGGCAGTGCAGTGCTGTTCTTTGGTGCCTGAGCCGTGCAGTACAAAGAGTGTTGTGCTATTGTTCGGTACCTGGGCCTAGCCAGAGCAGTTAGTGGTAATTGCATAGCCATTGTCAAAAAGATGGATCGTGACTGTTGCCATAACACCGATGAAGAAATCATGAACCTCAGATGAACTTTGCTTCATTATAATACCAAAACACACCTCCTGGTTGAAGGTTACCCGCCTCTGAGACTGACCACACCTCGGACACTCCCCCCCGCGCACGCGCGATGGCCTTGCTCGAGAGGGGTGGAGATATGATAATTGAATTCTGAGAAGGGCGGAGACCCCCGAGGCAGAGGTGGAGCAAGGTGTGTTACTAAGCATAAAAGATTACTTCTGGACAACGAAAATTGGAAGCTTCCCCACCAAGGACCACGACGATCGACGACGCAGCATCAGCTGGACCCGGGACCGTTAGGACGTCGTGAGATCAGCGGTGGTAGCTATAACCTCTCTCCCTCTTCTCTCTAAAACTTAACTTTACTTTTCTCCTTTCTTTCACCCATCTCTAACTATCGCGTGCCTCTTCACAGGCAACCCAATAAAGTTTCACTGTTTGATTACTGTTATCCCCTTTGGTGTTGGTCACCTTAATTTTGCACTTTCGAGATCGTAGCAAACGAATCATCACGAGTCCACCGAGTGGACCGTGACAAGCATTCTCCTGCTGAAACAGATTCTAATATAGAAGGCTACATGTGAGCTATTTTTGTGCCTACAATGACTGCTGTGTTTGCCTCCGCTCCTGGCATCACTCTCATTGTACTGTATGTAAAGCACTTTGGGACACATTGACTATGAAAGGAAGTTCAATTTGTGAAACCAAATTCTATTCTACCCTCAGTCACTGCACACCAAACCGGATCAGCTCTGCATTCATTTCACTTTTTTTTTCAAAATTTACAGATCCTGCCTGCCTTCAGAGTTACCAAGGAAGCACACACATGATTCTATCTATATAAGTCATACAGATATTATGGTTTTATGTGTAAAAATATATGCATGCTTACACATACACACACACACAGACTCTGTAGAAATGACTCATAATGAAAAGCAAGAGACAGGGGAAAAAAAATATCAGTTCATGCCTTTCTTTGCTTGAAATTTTCTATTGCTTTTCTGCTGAATGATGTTCTTGTACTATCTACATAATGAGTACTCTCTTTCTTCAGATAATTAAAGAGATGCTGCCCATATCCAGCTAAAATTATATATTTATACATGGCGACCTTCTATTAATAAACATGTGAGATTGTTACAACTGAACAAAACCTCACAAGTCTCCATTATTTCCTCCACTTAGACTCTTTATTATCCTTCTCCTTATGCATTTAGCACTGGTGAGAGATGACAAAGAAACAGTCTCAGTAAAAGGATGAGGCAATACAGCCGGTTGTCTCACACCTGAAGTCTGATGATTTGGACTGATGCCTTGGTTCCGATCTCTGGCGTGGCTGTGGGCCACTTTGCTTTGTGTTTCATGAACTCTAAAATGGGAATAGCATTGCTTCTCCCTTACCTTCCTCCCACACACAGAGTCTTTCAAGGAAACTTAATAGAAAACCACTGTCTTTTTCAAGGCCAAATACTTGCCCATGGAATATCACTGATTGTCTCCAGACTGTGATCCTATGCCCACCACAGAGAGTATGAAAACTCTCCCTCTGAATGTGGTGGCTCATTTTGGATTCCAGTTTTGTGGTCTTCCCTGTAACATTAGAATCAGAGGAAGTTATATTAGTTCAACAGATGCAGCTGGAGAAAAAACACAAACCAGCCACCAAAACCGAAAACTAAAAACTCAGAATCACAGAATCATCTAGGTTGGAAAAGACATTAAAGATCATCTAGTCAAACCATTAACCTAACTGACAGTTCCCAACTACACCATATCCCTCAGCGCTATGTCAACCCGACTCTTAAACACCTCCAGGGATGGGGACTCCACCACTGCCCTGGGCAGCCATTCCAACACCTAACAACCCATTCTGGAAAGAAATACTTCCTAATATCCAGTCTAAACCTTCCCCGGTGCAACTTAAGGCCATTACCTCTTGTCCTATCACTTGTTACTTGGTTAAAGAGGCTCATCCCCATCTCTCTGCAACCTCCTTTCAGGTAGTAACAGAGGCGATGAGGTCTCCCCTCAGCCTCCTCTTCTCCAGACTAAACAACCCCAGTTCCCTTAGCCGCTCCTCATACGACATGTGCTCCAGACCCTTCACCAGCTTCGTTGCCCTTCTTTGGACACGTTCAAGTAATTCAATGTCCCTTTTGTAGTGAGGGGCCCAAAAAAAACCTCAGTTGCATGTCGGGGGAGGCAGCGGGTCTGCCTCTAGTCTAACTGAAGAAGAATTTAACCTCGACGAGATTCCAGTGTATCCATGAGAGGCCGGAAAGTCCCAAGAAGTGCCATGGAAACAAGATTAGAGAACTAAGATAAGAAGAACTGTCCTGATGATTCAGGCGAGAAACTATCACCCAATCGTGAACTGTTAGTTACTAAAGTAAACCAATCCTGTATGAACACCTACTTTGAAGAAGGTTATAAAAAGGCTTGTTAGAACAATAAAGGTGCTTTTGCAGCCATTTTGGTCATTTCACACAATCTGATGTTTGTCGTATCCGTCTCTACTGCGACAGTTGCATAAGCTTGAAGAAGGCCTTGAAGAAATCTGATGGGTGAAAAAGTATCTGTTGTTAGGTTTTTGGTTTGTTTTCCTTAGCAATATGGCTGGATTAATAAAAATATTTACTTGCTTTCTACTCCAACTCACTTTATTCCTATGCTTAAATCATCCTCATTACAAAAACAGTATCACCATACTGTATTGCACCTTTGGAAGAAGAAACAAGCAAGACTCACCTCTGTATAGCAGTCTATAAGAAAATGAACTTTTCCTTTCTCAACCTACAAAACAAGAAACACATACAAAGTAGATGTTGCAGCCTGCCATCATCTCTCTGTGCTAAGGAAGCTAACATTAGCTGTTCTTGCTCCAGAACCAGTGGACTCAGGGGACCCTCAAGGAAGAATAGCTTGTAAAGAGGTGAAGAAGAAAGATAGATTTTATTCTTTGGGTTTCCCATTAAACGAATACATGAATAGTATTCTCATACACATCCCTTACTTTCAGCATAACTGTAGTCAAGAAAAACTGCAGATAATGAAGCACGGCCAGATCAAGTTTAAACAATATGGTGTTTACCTGTTTTCCACAGCCTGGCCTCAAATCCAAGCAAAAGCATTTGCTCTACTTCTTCATTTCCTGCTCAGCATTCATCATTTTATCTCATCTTCCTGCTCCCCTGCTAAGGTGTTGGTTGGTTTTGGTTTGATTTTTTCTTTCTTTTTTCTCTGCTTTGCTAAGTCTGTTTACAATTGGTGGTGAACAGAGTTAAATCCACTTGGTGGCTGGTCACGAGTGGTGTCCCCCAGGGCTCAGTTTTGGGGCCACTCCTGTTTAACATCTTTATTGATGATCTGGACGAGGGGATCGAGTGCACCCTCAGTAAGTTTGCAGACGACACCAACTTGGGTGGGAGTGTTGATCTGCTCGAGGGTAGGGAGGCTCTGCAGAGAGACCTGGACAGGCTGGAGCGATGGGCTAAGGCCAACTGGAGGAGTTTCAATAAGGCCAAATGCCGGGTGCTGCACTTGGGCCACAACAACCCCCAGCAGCGCTACAGGCTTGGGGAGGAGTGGCTGGAGAGCTGCCAGTCAGAGAGGGACCTGGGGGTGTTGATTGACAGCTGGCTGAACAGGAGCCAGCAGTGTGCCCAGGTGGCCAAGAAGGCCAATGGCATCCTGACTTGTATCAGAAATAGTGTGGCCAGGAGGGACAGGGAAGTGATCTTACCCCTGTACTCGGCACTGGTGAGGCCGCACCTCGATGACTGTGTTCAGTTTTGGGCCCCTCACTACAAAAAGGCCATTGAATGACTCGAGCGTGTCCAAAGAAGGGCAACGAAGCTGGTGAAGCGTCTGGAGGACAGGTCTTATGAGGAGCAGCTGAGGGAACCGGGGTTGTTTAGTCTGGAGAAGAGGAGGCTGAGGGAAGACCTCATCACCTCTATAACTACCTCAGAGGAGGTTGCAGAGGGGTGGGTTGAGTCTCTTTAACCAAGTAACAAGCGATAGGACAAGAGGGAATGGCCTCAAGTTGCACCAGGAAAGGTTTAGACTGGATATTAGGAAGTATTTCTTTCCAGAAGGGGTTGTTAGACGTTGGAATGGGCTGCCCAGGGAGGTGGTGTGTCCTGGTTTAACCAGGATAGGGTTAAGTTTCCCCAGCAGTGGGGGGGGAGCTCTAGCCAGGTTATTCAGATACCATGCGGATGTCACATCCTGGCAGGTCACATTTTTCCTGGCGTGGGAGCACGGTGCACTCGTGGTTTTGTACATCGTGCTTCCCACTGCTGTATTTGGTAGCTATTTTGCTCTGTTCATTGCTATCACTATTACTGTTATTGTTATTGTTGTTGCTTGTTGTGTTGCTATTGCACTGTTGTATTAAACCTTTCCTTATTTCAGTCTTGGGGCTTTGTATTTCACTCCCTTTGTGGGGGAGGGACAGCGGCCGCGTGGTCTCAGACCCCGGCTGGGGCTAAACCACTACATGGTGGTATCCCCATCCCTGGAGGTGTTTAAGACTAGGATCGACAAAGCGCTTAGGGATATGGTGTAGTTGGGAACTGTCAGTGTTAGGTTAACGGTTGGACTAGATGATCTTCAAGGTCCTTTCCAACCTAGATGATTGTGTGATTCTGTGAATTATTCCTTCTTCTCTTTCTCCTCTCTTCTGTAATCTTGGGCCCAGGAGTTTGGTTATCTGAAGGCCTAGTTTGGTGTCCTGTTTTTTATTGTTTTAGCTCATTTGGTAGCTGTGGTGGTTTAGGACATGCCAGGGTCCGAGACCACGCTGCCACTGCCCCTCCCCCACCCTCTGACCGGACGGAGAGAGAGTGAAATACAAAACCCCAGGGCTGAGATAAGGAGAGGTTTCATACAACAGTGCAACAGCAACAAACCAAACAACAACCAGATGTTATTGTTCCCATTTGACCACATCCCAGGCACAGGTGTGCCAGGCCCTGAGGAGTTGACGGGCCATTTTAACCATTTCTGAGCAATCGGGAGGGGCAGGAGCCAGGCTCGTTAACATTGTCAGTCCTTATCTCCACAGACTGGTGTATAGCTCGGGGGATGTGGGTGGAATCACACCTAGCACCAAGCAGCCCAACAAAGAGGGGCGGGGGGTGGGGGTGGGGGTGCGTAAGGATTGCACCACCACAATCCACCCCGTGACTAAAGTCAATTTATCTTGTCCATAGAGTGGCAGTGTGGTTGCCTCTTGCCTCTATGCCTATAAACAGAGGATGCCATAATCCAATTACAGTTGAAGGAAATTTTGTGTTTGATTAGCTTCAAAAAGAAAAAAAATTATTTTGGGATGGTGTACATATGGGGATACTTCTGTAACTGAGTAATCTGTTTAACCATCCTCCAAACCTTAATATACAATACAATTATGAGCAGTAAACATATTAGAATTAGAATTAAGAAAATCATGACCGGGTGGAATATGGAATTAAACAGTCCTGTTGCGGTGGGTGACCATCCAGATGAGTTTTCCCACCACTGATGTTCTCCATCCCTTTTGACTCTTGTTAATACTTGATGTATTTCTTCTATATCATGTTGGACCATGATAAGAGTCTTTTGTCCAGTTTTCTGTGCTTGTTGCAGGAGGTCGATTAAGTCAGGATGTTGGAGGAGTCGTATGGACAGTACCATCTATTAATAAGGAATCACATCGTGTTCGCATGCAAGCACATCCTTTTCCAACATATATGACTACGCTTTCAGGGGTTTCATTTGGGTGGATCTCAAAGTGACAAATGTTTTGTTCAGTATCAAGACAAATGTCTTGAACTTCAGGAGTATTTTCTTCACAAATGAAGCCTCGTTGTTCTCGCACAGTACATGCATTTACATCAATTGTTTGCCATTTCCCCTCCTTCTGGTGGGCCCATACTTTATGTTCTGAGGGACAGAGTATGTTTCCATTGTGATTTAGTCCTAATGCAAGGATTGGGTGTATGTTGTACACTGAGGCATTGCGTATAGTGAGGACAAATGCAATAATCCTGTCACCTACTGTGTAGTGAGGAAAGTTGACCAATTAGACCTGCCTTGTAGTGTTTTGATGCTTCCAGTGTATCTCAGTAATGCAAGATCCCAAGGATTTGATGTGTGAGCCATTGTAAGTGTCTTTACTCTCATGAGCAGAAAAAGGAAGAGAGAAGAAGAGCCGTATAGACACCATCGTTGTAGCAATCGAGGTATGATGGTGAGGGAGAGAAAGGGTAGGTGCAATGCTGTGAAGAGTCTCATATTGAAGATGAGGGTTGTTCCCACAGTGCTACTGGTGGACTTGCTGGGTATGGTGTCTGCTTCCACGGTGTCGTTGATGGAGTTGGTTATTTCTGAAAAGGAAAGAAAAGAGAACGGTCTCGGGGGGGGGGGGGGGGGGGGGGCAGGGGAGGCTGAACAGGTTACCCCTTAGGATGCTGGATAAATCCATCTAGTACTGATTTTATGTTTTATTCCATTATTATCAATAGCATCCCATGCTAGAAATCCTCGTGGCTTGACCAGGGTTACTGGTATTGTTCCTACAGATGGTATTTTTGCCATCACGGGCTGTCCTGCTTTCATTGAGGACCAGGTGTGCTCATTGTTTAGGTTTTTTTCTGAAGAAGGTGTTAAGAAGGCTCGAGTAATTGGACTTCCATAGGGACCATACCGATTATTTAACTGCTGTAAAATTTCAGAAAGACGTCTGTCCCATTGTCCTTCATGTGGTTTAAGATATTTTTTCAGCAGTCCATTGGCTCGTTCAACTATACCATTAGATTGTGGGTAATAAGGTGTGTGAAATACACACTTTATTTCTTTTTGCTTTGCCCATTCCTGTACTTTTTTACTAGTAAAGTGTGAGCCATTGTCACTCTGGATAGAATCAGGGACAGGTAGAATTGAGAACCATGAGGAAAGGCCTCGGATAGTATTCTGTGCATTAGCCTTTTGGCACCTGGTAGCTGTAAGGAGTCCAGATATTATTTCTACACCTGTTAAAATATATTTGTACCCAGCAGAGGATTTTAAAGGACCAATGTAATCAATTTGCCAAGTAGACCACAAAGTTTTCCCCTCTTTAATGTGTAAAGGTGGTGCTTTGGCAGGGTGGTCCATCTGCAATTTTAATTTACACTGGGGGCACTCAGTGAGGATGGTTTCACATGTTTTCCTACTGAGGGGCCATCCCCGGCTTTGGGCTGAAAAGTAAAGTGCTTCTCGGCCTGTGTGGCCTAATTTTTGATGTAACCGTTCTCCTAGTCGATACCATGTGGGGTCTGAGGAATCTTCAATGTCTATTTTCCTAATTTTTGTCAATTCATCCACCCTTTGGTTCCAATTTGTAGCTGGTTTATTGTCATTAGCCTGAGCTTTTACCCATCCTATTTGGAATGGTGTTTTTCTGGCTATGGTTAATAGTAATTGCCAGTCTTCAGTTCTCCAGATTGGTGATTTATTTATCTCCCAGTTTAGGGCTTCCCATTGACAAAGCCACTGTGTGGCACCTGCCCAGACAGCATAAGAGTCTACATAAATGGCTTTTGCTTCATTTTGTGCTGCCAAAACAACTGCTCTTAACTCTCCTACTTGAGCACTGCCTTCACCCTCTTCAATAACTTGTTTCCCTGTTTTGATTTCTAATGCAACAGCTTTATATTGCCATTTACCATCCACTCTTTTTGCCGAGGCATCAGAAAACCAGACACCCTCGGTTGGTGAATCTTCAGTGAAGGGAGTTGCATCTAAAATTGGTGAAGGTTTGAATGGTTGTTGTAATGCCAGGGGGTCAGTATTAATACGCATTTGCAATTTAGAAGCTTTTGTGTGTCCTTCAGTTAATTGCATTTCATCTGCCACACCCACTAGATAGGCATACCACTTCCTAATTGTAAGTTTTTGTGCAATTCCCTCTGGGGGAGCAGTCCCTTTTAGGATTGTGTCTAATAAATTAAAGGGACCTCTGGTCTGAACAGCTTGTTCTTGATGTATTTTCTCAACTTGTTTAATTGCACGGACTAGAGACAAAAGACCCTTTTCCCACTCTGAATATCTTTGTTCAGTCTCTTTAAATGCAGTTGAGCTAAACAGTAAAGGTCTCTTTGGCCCATCAGGGCCGATTTGAAATAAGTTACAATAAGTACCATGTTCTGCAAAACCCCATTCTGCTATAATAGGGTCACGAGGATGAACAGGTCCTAGGGATTGATATGTTTTTAATTCCAGTATTAGAGTTTTAATTGCTTCTTCATGTTCTGAATCCCATCTCCATGATTTTCCTTTTCGTAAAAGTGAATAAAGTGGGCGGGCAATGATGGAGAATCCAGGTACATGTTTTCTCCAATATCCTAAAGTGCCCATTAGCTGTTGTAATTCCTTTCTAGATTGGGGCATTTCTGATTGTTCTATTTTATTTAGAGTATCTGGTGGGATTGCTGCACTTCCAGCAATCCACCAAGTGCCCAGGAATTTCACTTCTTTACTTGGTCCCTGACATTTTTCAGGTGGAATTTCAATTTTTGCTTCATGCAATGTTTGCCAAACTGTTGCTGCCACTTCTCCCACCTTGTCAGGAGAGGGTCCTCCAATTAGAATATCATCTATATACTGATATTGTTTTACCTCTGCAGGGAGTGAAACTGTCTGTAAAAGTTCAGCAAGTGCAGCATGGGCAATTGTGGGTGAGTGTTTATATCCCCGTGGGAGTCTGTTAAAGGTATATTGGATACCTTCCCATGTAAATGCGAATTTTTCTTTATCTTTTTCCCTTAAAGGGACCATGAAAAACATGTCTTTTACATCTAGCACTGCCATCCAAGGATGTGCGGCGGCTTGCAGTGTAGCAGTTAAACCTGCAATGTTGGGGACTGCCGCTGTCAATGGGGCTGTACTGGCATTTAAACGCCGATAATCGACTGTTAAACGCCACCTCCCATCTGGTTTGCGGACTGGCCAGACAGGAGAATTGTATGGGGAGTGAGTTCGGGAAATAATCTGCCGTTTTTCTAAGTCCGCAATTACTTCAGAAATTCCAGTTCGTGCCGTAGCAGAAATTGGATACTGTGGGACATTAGTAATTTTTGATTCGGGAAGTGCTGGAGCTGCACGGAGTACACTCACTGTGGCAGTTTGCTGATTTTTATTAGGGCTGGGGTTGGCAATTGAACCAAAAGACCACAGACTGCCGTCTGGCAAACGCCAGGTCCAGCCGTTCAATGCGTCAAAACCCAGGATATTTTCATGATGCTCCTTGATCGCAAAACGAAGAGATGTTACACGTTTTGCACCAGGGAGCCATAAATTAACTTTTGCTGTCTGGCACACAGTGCTAGTTCCTGTGACTCCGGTAATTTTAACCTTTCGCCGGCCAGGTCGTATGCCTAGCTTATTGGCATCTCGCTGTGTAATTATTGAAATTTGTGCACCAGTATCAATTAAAATTTTTATTAATTGTTGTTGAGGACCAACTGGAATTAAAATGTAAGGGCCGTTCTCATTTATCCACTGATAAGCTTCTACTTGCCGGACTGGCAGGCCCAGTTGCCATCCGGACCTTATCAGTTTTTTGATCCTGTGCTTTGCAACTGATCCTCTTGAGGGAGGAAAGGGTTATCTTTTTTTTCTCTAGGAGCTGGCGAAGGGGGGAGGGGGGGGGGTGGAGCATTTGAAGCCATACCTTTTTGAAATGCCTGAATCAGACTCAGAATGACGCTGGTAGGCTGTCTCTGAATCGCGGCTCTAGGAATTCCTAGTGACAATGCTTGCTTCCATAGTTCATACAGCAGTGAGAAGCACGATGTACAAAACCACGAGTGCACCGCACTCCCGCGCCAGGAAAATGTGACCTGCCAGGATGTGACGTCCGCATGGTATCTGAATAACCCGGCTAGAGCTCCCCTCACTGCTGGGGAAACTTAACCCTATCCTGGTTAAACCAGGACAAGTACCTAACTCAGCTGAACTGATTGCAACCATACAGGAACAAGCCCACCAGATCTTAGCAACTACTGATGTGAAAGATATGTTCTTTATGGTCCCCATACAGGAGGCAGACAGAGATCGCTTTGCCTTTACATGGGAAGGCGTGCAATTTACTTTTACATGTCTCCCCCAGGGATACTGCCATTCGCCGACCATCGCTCATTATGCACTAGCACAGGAGCTTGCTCAAATCCCTCCAAGGGAAGGGGTCATGGTATATCAATATATTGACGATGTTCTGATTGGTGGCTCTGATGCTGCTGCAGTGGGACAGACCCAGACAGAGATAATCACCCACCTAGAAAATTTAGGGCTCCAAATCCCAGCCAAAAAGATACAACTCCCATCCTCCGAGGTAAAGTTTCTGGGTATTTGGTGGTGGGGAGGAACAGTGTGTATTCCCCCCGAAACTTTAACTACCCTGGAAGAAGTAAAGAGCCCTGAAAATAAGAAGGAGCTGCACAATGCCTTAGGCTTGCTGGTATTTTGGAGGAAACATATCCCCGATTTTTCCATCATAGCTCGTCCTTTATATGATTTGACATGCAAAAGGGCTATTTGGGACTGGACTCCCGTCCATGAATAAGCCTTAAAGCTGTTAATCTTTGAGGCTGGAGTATATCAGGACTTAGGGCCGATACATCCCACAGATCCATTCCAAATTGAGTGGGGTTTTGCAATTCATGGACTATACATACATATGTGGCAACGTGGGCCAGAGGTGTTTTGCTGATTAGGGATATCAATTAAACTCAGACACCAGAGTGAAAAGAGCAGGCGTATTTTACTAGAAATAACTAAATAATATAACAGAATAATACAGAAAACATACAGTAAGAAAAGACAGAATAGTGCACTTAAACAGATAGGAAAATACAGGGTAATGCATCAAATCATTACTACACGAGAAAGAGAATAGTGGTTAAGAAAGATCCATCACCACTTGCATACGTTACCATCATCCAGACCCGCAGTCACTGGGGAGCCCCGGTTACAGCGAGGATTTGGAGAACCTTTCCCTGAAAGTGGGAAAACCTACGCGGTGCGTCCACCCATAGGTGAGGCTTCCAAAGTCGCTGTGAGCGGGTCCAGCCTTATATACCTAAAAATCAGTAAGCCAGAATAGCTGGCACCTTTGTTTTAAGCGGAAATATCTGGTTTTCATGTCATGTTAGGTTCCCCCCAGAGCCTGGCCAGGGCTTAAGGGAGAAGCTAAGGGAGTTTCCCTGCTTATCTAGTTAATTTATGAGCAAGGTCACAAGGCCAGACAACTGTTCCTGTGGCTCCGTTATCTTGCTCACACATAAAGAAAGATAAAGATACATTCAACATAGACATGTTTTATGATGTTTAAACTACATCTTCTATGCATATTTCACTAATGACTACATACGGAGTTAGCAGTTTCAGTTCAGGGCCTGTTGCTCAGGCTTCAGTATTCCCACCTTTTACATCAGAATAGTTGGTTTGCTATAACTTAGTATAATACCTATTAGCACAATGGTTATCAGTTATAAAATGTACAGGATTCATCTATAGGTCAACTCTGGCTTGGGCTTATTGTCCAAGCCTTAGCACTTCATTCGGTCCTTTGACCTATAGGTGAATCATGGCTCTCAAACCATCTCTATGGTTAGTGACATTAGTTTTCGTTCATCAGTTGATGATGTCTTGTCAGGCGTGTCCCGATCCAATATCAGGGAGGGTTCTTAAACGATCTCAGTAGTGATCTTAAGACACAAACGAGGTTAGATACCATGCAACCTTGTAAACTCTATTTCCTGTAACAAGCAATAATAGCGATAGGACAGAGGGAAGAAGAAAGAAAAAGTCAGAATACCTAAGCAAGCAAACAGAAGAGATGCAGCAAAATCAGTTACCACCACGAATCCAGTGATGTCCTGTTGGTTCAGTCTCTCCTGAAATCCCAGCTCTGAGCCCTGAGAGAGGAGTACGCAGTCTTTTTATTGTCCAAGTCCCCACAATTTCTCCAAAGAGTCCGCCCATTTCCACGGAGCTCATTGTCATACGTGCCGCGCCGTGTTCCTCCAGGTGCGCATGTCCAGGTGTTCACAGTGGTCGTGCTGGAGGGGGGGTGTCGGCCTGTGGCGTCTTCAGCTTCCGCACGCCTTCCTCACCCTGATTTCTTCTCCACCTGGCTCGTGCGCAAGCGCAGCTTGGCAGGCACTGCCAAGGATGATGTCGTTCTGGCTTCAGGCAGATATGGTGGTTTCTTCGGGGACAATTCATCTCCTTCAGAGCGTACTCCTTCACGGGACAGGATGTTGAGGTCAGGTAGTGGTAGTGGTGCAGCAGCAATGTCGAGGCAATACAGTCTCTCACACTGCCCCATGGCTTGACATTGCTGTCCTCGTGGTGGCACAAAGGATAGAGATATAAAGAGAGAGAGAAAGAAAGGACAGAAATAGTGTGCAACATGACAACTAACGATATTTCTGACTAACATATAACTAATAACATCTTTAACAGATATATACATTTTCCATTAATAAACATGTAACTAACAATATAGTTAACAAATACGAATATCTTCCGTTAACAAGCATATAGCTAACAACATCTCTAACAAACATGTCATGCTCAAAATTAACTAACTCTACAAAACCAAAACATTCTACAAACCGATTTTAAGGTTGCAAGGAATCAGTAGAAGAACACAATGGCAGCTTACATGATTGACATTCACAGGGACAAAAAAGATGTATTATAAGAACAAATAAGAAAATGATTATCAAGGCTAAGGCTATAAAGTGAATTGAAATTATTACTAACATATTATCCATTATTTTTCCGTGGTTCTGGTAATATACCACTGAGTGTTTGTGGCTCTGGTAGCCCACGTGGTCTGTTGCCCTGCTCTGCCGAAGTTGGGGTCAGCATACGCAGCAGGAAAATGGCTTTCCACGCCCCTTTATCCTAAAGCGTATGTGTCATCTGGGCCTAGAAACTTCTATCCCAGATTTAAACAAAGGTAAATGAGCAATAACACTACAAATAACAAATAAAACAATATTAACACTGACAATGGTTAACAACATCCTAACCAAACATATAATAAAGGTAACAGTGACAATAACAATGTCAATTAACAATATTTTAACCAAACATATTTAACTAAAATGTGTCCCATGCTGGGCCTAATGGATGTACTCCCGGTCCTTGGGGACTGGGGGGAGAAGGTGGTTGTCTGCATGAACAAGTACAATTACAGGATGTTTTACATGGACACTTATAAGACCAACACATACATATCACAAGGGAAAATATTCTGGTTGTTGTTGTCAATTGTGGAGCTGAAGATGGTCTGGCTCGCTGGAGCTGGGGTCTGCCTTTGCAGCAGGAAAATGGATTTCCATGCCCCCAGCCCAGAGTGCATGTGTGGTTTAGGTCTTGGTATTTCCATCTTGCCTTCATGGGCCCAGTAATGACTTTTTAAAGCCCAGGCCCCATTAGCAAAGGGACCTTCCCCTGATTTGGTGTCTGTTGTTTGCTCATAATACTGGTAACAGAATGACTTAAACCCACAAATTCGTTTTCCTCCCATTCTTGGTTAACACTTAGGAAGCCGGAGCTTCCCCCAGAACCAAGGGAGAGGGGAACAGTCACCCAAAGCAATTTTTGCAATGATAGACAATACATCTTAGAAATATTAATAAGACAATGAACATCAACACTGTACAAAAATTTAAATTCACATAAGGATCCCCCGTCGTGACTCAGGATATCTTTCTCCGGGGGGTTTACCTGCAAGAAAAAGGAAAGAAAAGCTTCTCGGTTCATTTTGAGAACCAGAAGTGGGTTATAATTAGAAAGATGGGGTAATCCACCTTGTATTAATTTTGTGCTCCTTTCCATGAGCATCTTTGGCTTTCCAGGTCTACTTGTTTATTGGGGTATCCAATACCAATGGTACTGCTCCCACCGTGGGGAGTTCGACTAAGACAGGTTGTCCTGGAAAATAAGATGGATTTCTGGGGTGGTCAGGGCCATGTGGGGCTGGCTTGATGCCCGCAATGCCACTGAATTCCCAGAAACTTCACTGTCTCAGACGGTCCTTGGATTTTTGCAGAGTTAATTTCCCAACCCTTCTGTTTCATATGATCTCCCACTAATTCAAGAACTTGTTGTATTTCCTCCTCATCATTTCCTTGAATCAAAATATCATCTATATAGTGGCTTAATTGTGTGTGAGGAGGCAGCTGTATTTCATCTAAGTGTTCAGCTACAATTCTATAACAGATAGTGGGGCTCTGCAGCCACCCTTGTGAAAGCAAATGCTTTTCTGCAATTGGGATAGTAAAAAATGCACTAGTTAAATCTATTACAGTTCCTGGATGTTTCTGAACTTCTTCTATTAAAGTGACAGTGTCTGGCACAGCTGCTGCAAGCGGTGCAGTATGTTTGTTTACTTCTCTAAAATCCACTGTCATTCTCTAGGATCCATCACTTTTCTTGACAGGCCACACCGGACTGCCACCTCAAAACTTCTACATCTAATAAATCTCTAATTGCCTGTTATACCTCTTCATGTCGTCCCAGAATTCTATATTGCCTCATTGTAACTAACTTAGTTGCAGCCAGGATCTGCTCAGGAGGCTTTTTTTTACTTTGCTGACCGTAACAGGTCTGGTACTAATACAGGGTTTAACTCCAAATTGATACTGACTATCAGAAAGATTTAAAGTTAGTCTTTTTAGAATGTCTATAATGATTTTATATTCAGGAATGGGGACAATCGTGACTGAATATAATAATTTTTGGAGGTTTCCTGTTTTCATTTCCATTTGTGTTTGTACAGCTTTAATTTATTTTCCTCCCAAACCTGTAATAATTACAGGTTGTCCGTTAAACTTCCTGGGATTCCCATATATTCAGGAGGCCTCTTCTCCAGTTTCAATTAGGGTATTTATAGTTTGTGGGGACCGGTTGTCCTCAATAAAAAACAAACAACAACAAAAGGAGAAAAAAAACAAAACCAAAACCAAACAACTTTAAGTTCTACATGGGGCCATCGGTCCTTCTGCACTCACTGCCCTGGAACTTGGCCATTAATTCATATGTGCTGATTATAATATTGATTCCCCTCCCTTGCCTCCTGCAAAGGGTACAAGTCAGAAAATGCTGCCCAATCCTCTTTCACCCCCGGAACCAGTGATCCACTCACGGGGGGCCCTCCGTGGGCAGATGGAGGGTCCCGTTGAGGTTCGAGAAGGGGTGCCGTAGGCTGAGTTGTCCCTGGATTCTTAGTTTTAGCACTCTGCACTCTCTCGCTAGGTTTATTCAGCCCTCTCTGTGTATATATTCGCCACGGCTCGTTAGTTGGAACACCATAAATTTTTTCATGAGACATGCTGTCTTTTAACAAAGCCGTAAACATTTCCTTATGAGAAATCCTGTTTTCACTGCCTTTAGGGCTGTCTCGAGTATCTCGATTCCCTGCACTCCCTCGGGGGCCCCACTCTTCAAGGTCACGTAACTGTTGCACTTTTTCTATTACTTCATCGAGGGGATCCCCCATTTCATTAATGCAAAGGGGCATAATTACATTTTTATATGTCAGTGGAACGGTTTTAATCACTCTGTTTCTCATAGTGACTGACAAAGGATGCCACACCATAAAGTCAGCGTCTCCTACAAAAATAGCTGCTTTCATCCCTTCCTCTTTCATTCGCTGTATACAATCTCGCAAAGTATACCACTGCCGGTCAGATGCCAGACAATCATTCTCTGGAGGATATTTGGTATTACATCCCAGAGCAGCCAGTGCTAACAAATTAATATCCTGAGTGTTGTTTTGAAATGCATCCTGCACAGAAGCATTTGAACTTAAAATCAAAAACTTTTTAGAATCTCCTGTGTCTAGGGTTACCCCTGCCACTCCCTGATCCTGCAAACGCACCATCCAAGAGAGCAAGGATTCCCCCGGTCTCTGCTTAAATCTTTCAATTATATCATTTACTTCATACTGTGTATGATCCTCTATCATATCCTTCCTCGCAGCTTGTCCACTATTAGGATCTCTACCAGGATCCCACTGCACACCCACTTCTGCAATCACCGCATGCCTTTTCTTACACTTTCTCCTTTTCCTATACTTATATTGTGCTACTCGCACCGCAGCTTTCTCCGCCACTGTCTGATAAGTATCCAGCTTATCAGCAAACACCTTATTCTGGCATTGCAACATCACTATTTGACTCTGCAAATCACATCTCTGTCGCTCCATCTGGGAGCGCTCTAACAACAGCCTCTCTTTACTCTGGTGTTGTTTTCTACATGCAGTTAACGAAATCCACCCTCGTTTACTTGAATTTGTAGTTTCTTTTCCTTTTTCAATAGGTACCTTTTCATACAATTTAAAACATCCAATGGTCACTTTAAATAATGGCATTTTTGCTGGATCCCACTTCTGACACCAATTTATGTTTTGCTGATCAGGGATATCAATTAAACTCAGACACCAGAGTGAAAAGAGCAGGCATATTTTACTAGAAATAACTAAATAATATAACAGAATAATACAGAAAACATACAGTAAGAAAAGACAGAACAGTGCACTTAAACAGATAGGAAAATACAGGGTAATGCATCAAATCATTACTACTTGATAGAGAGAGAGAATAGTGATTAAGAAAGATCCATCACCACTTGCATACGTTACCATCATCCAGACCCGCAGTCGCTGGGCAGCCCCGGTTACAGCGAGGATTTGGAGAGCCTGTCCCGGCAAGTGGGAAATCCTACCCGGTGCGTCCACCCATAGGTGAAGCATCCAAAGTCGCTGCAAACGGGCCCAGCCTTATATACCAGAGATCGACAAGCCAGAATAGCTGGCACCTTTGTTTTGAGCGGAAAATTTCTGGTTTCATTCTCCTGTTGGCTTCCACCCAAAGCCTGGCCAGGGCTCGGTGGGGGGAGACCAAGGGAGTTTCCCTGCTTATCTAGTTAATTTATGAGCAAGGTCACAAGGCCAGACAACTGTTTCTGTGGCCTTGTTGTCTTGCTCACACATAAAGAAAGATAAGGATACATTCAAGATAGACATGTTTTATGATGTTTAAGCTACATCTTCTATGCATATTTCACTAATGACTACATACAGAGTTAGCAGTTTCAGTTCAGGGCCTGTTGCTCAGGCTTCAGTACTCCCACCTTTTACATCAGAATAGTTGGTTTGCTATAACTTAGTATAATACCTATTAGCACAATGGTTATCAGTTATAAAATGTACAGGATTCATCTATAGGTCAACTCTGGCTTGGGCCTATTGTCCAAGCCTTAGCACTTCAGGAGGGTACCACCCGCCCTATAGGGTTTCATTCGCAGTTTTAAAGACGCAGAAAAGCGTTACTCAATCTGGGAGAAGGGTCTTTTCGTGGTTAGCCTAGCTTTGCAGGAAGCTGAAAAAATCATATGGCAGCAACCAATCTTTCTATGAGGACCTTTAAAGTCTTGAAACTGGTGCTGGCCAGAACCCCCCCTCCTGTGGAGGTTGTGTAGCAAGAGACTGTGAGGAAGTGGCATGAACAGTTAGATCATTACTGCCACACGCATCAGATAGAGGAGGGGGCACCCAAAGTGCTCAAAATTCAAGATCCACCTTCCGACCACCCTGAACCTCCTCCCTCATACATAAAACCTGCTCCCCCATTTGAAACCCACCTAAAGAATGTATGGTTCACCGATGCATCTTCTAGAAGAGAGGGAAAGGTATGGAAATACCGAGCAGTAGCACTGCATGTTGACTTGGGGGACCGAATCATAAAAGAGGGTGAGGGAAGTGCTCAGGTGGGAGAGTTAACAGCGGTATGGAGCGTGATTGTTAAAGAAGCTGAGACTACAGAACCAGTATTTATTTACACAGACTCCTATGCCGTATTCAAGGGATGTACCGAATGGCTTACATTTTGGGAACAAAACCACTGGGAAGTAAATCGGGTACCAGTGTGGCAGCGTGAGAAGTGGGAGGAAATCTTAAACATTGCAAAACGGAAGTCCTTTTTAGTAGGATGGGTTGCTGCACACCAGTCAGGAAATCACCCTGCCCACCTACTAAACAACCAGGTAGATTCAATGACTCGTTTGATGAGAATGGCTACAGAAGGTGAGGAGGAGAAATGGGAACACTTACTGGAATGGCTGCATGTAAAGCGGGGTCATTCAGGAAGCAAAGATTTGTTTAAAGAGGCAATAAGCAGGGGATGGTCCATAACCAGGGAATTGTGCAATGCCATTATTTCAGCGTGTAGTCTATGTCGTACTCGGCTGGGAGAGCACAACCCTCTAAAGGACAAACCCCTACACCTAAGGGACAACAAGGGACTATGGGACATCTGTTAGGTGGATTATATTGGTACTTTCTGGCTCTCCGAGGGAAAACGCTACGTATTGGTGGGAGTGGAAATAGTGTCGGGCCTAACCCAAGCAGAAGCTGTATCTTGAGCAACTGCAGAAAATACGGTGTAGGGGTTAAATCGTTCGTTTAGCTGCTTTCCTAAGCCCAAATCGATCCAATCAGACAATGGTAGTCACTTTACTGCCGGGGTGGTTCAGGAGTGGGCTTGAGATGATGGAATCCAGTGGATTTTCCATACTCCGTACTATCCCCAAGCAAATGGGATTGTGGAAAGCACCAAAAGGCTTCTAAAGCAGGCCCTAAAACCCCTCGAACTGGCATGGCCACAACGGGTGCCAGATGCAGTAATGAAGATAAACAGCCGGTGGGGAATTAATGGGTGCCCACGACTTACCGTGTTCTGTCCTAAGCCTCTGTCCATACTCGCCGGGAAAAAAGAGACTAAAGACCCTGCAAACCCCCTCCATTATCCTGGGCAACCTGTTCTAGTAGACTTGCCCACCATGGGGCAAGTACCCCTAACCCTAAAAACTCCCATCAGTCTTTGTTCGTGGGTGGCTACTGATGCCCATGGGAAAGAATACCGCATCAATACCAGGTGGATTGTCCCTTCTTTCTAACCATCATTGTTTTGTCATGTATATATGTGTTTTACAGAGCATTGATCCTGGACAACAGGAGACCTATGTTACTTTTAGCGCTTTCAATAGTTATAGGCATTATCGGCTAGTTATTATTTGTCATTTTCTTATTATTATATGGGAGAATTCCACAATTTCTCCCCATTATTATATGGGAGAAATTGTGGAATCATACCTCCTGGGTGTGGAATAAATCATAGATCCATATCCAAATATTACAGATATATTTAATGAGTCCACTTATTAGAAGGCTAACCCGGAGTTGTGCCTTAAATTACGTTATTGGGAATCACCTCCAAAATAAAGGAAGCCTGTGAGTCACCTGTGACTGCACACTGGTGCTTGCAAATACCAAACAGATTACAGTGCTAGCTCATATAACTGGATGTGGTCCTTACAACACCACATCCATCAACAGCAAGATGCAGTCATCAAAGACTAACTGGAGGGGTCTGATCCCACAAATTAAGCATTAATGAATTGTACCTGAATATTAAATTGTATTCCCATTTCAATCCTTATAGACCTGCTAATGTGATTGTGTAACCTCAAATAGTTTTAGAAAATTGAATTTAGCAATTATATGTACTAAATAACTGAACAAGGTATGCCTTTAGGAAATTAAAGGTGCAGACCCAACAAGCATCTAAGATGGCATTGCAGAATCGGCTAGCGTTGCTGAAGGAACGTGGATTGTGCGGTGTGCTGAGTCTAACTGAGGGAGAATGCTGCATCACCATCCACAATGCCACCACCTCTATAGAGGAAACCCATGCCATGATGAAGAAGATCGCCAACAGGACCAGAGAACTTTTTCGCCTGACGGACTGTTTTGATGGATGGAACCCTGGGTCATGGGTCACATCACTGGGATCCTCGGGACTCACGGGGTGGGGAAGATGGCTTGTAAATATTAGTATTACGATATTTGTTGCAGTTAGCTCTGCCTCATTAAACCTGCCCCTCCACGTGTCAGTGGCGCTCAGGTCGCAGAGACTAATACTGCAGGAGGTTAAAACCTTCTCGGGGACATCAGCACAAACGCCTATGTGGTGGATACAAAATGTCCGTTTATTAAACTGTGTATCTTACCTATATACATTCGCCAAGCACCTCCTTCGTGGGTGTGCCCTTAGCGTTACAAGCCTATCCATCACCTTACCTCGTAACAAGGGAGGGCTACAGCTATTCCTTCCGTACATCGCGAGATCTTCCGAGCGCCAGTCCCTACACTTCCCCCTCCCCATGCTTTATAACATCGTTATTCCTGATTGATTGTCATTATTGCGCTGTCCCAAGTGGTGATGAGCAAGACCCATATGTCGATCTAAGAACAAAACATTGACCTTCTTAAACAATCTATGGACTACGGCACTAATACATGTAAAGGCAATACAAATAGCAAGAAGCACACTACATATTCTAATAATTCCCCAAATGAGCCAATCCCAACTAAGCCAACTAGTAATCCAAGCCCACACGTTGTCAAGCCACCCAAACCATTCTGGTTTTACAAAGGTGGCTGTGATGAAGACATAGCAAGATTCTGCCCCTGTATCCAGAGGAAAACAGACGTCTTCGCGGTGATGTGCTCGTGCCCGCTCTCTCCAATATCCTGCGTGAGTTGGCAACACGCGACCAAGGAGGGTGATCCACCACCAACGCTGTAACACAAAACTCCATCTTATGTTAGATCAGGTTTTACACACCGTGCGGGTATCCATTTGATTAGGCCGTCCTTTTCCACTGCTGCGTACCCACACCCAAACACCCTCAGTGACCACCCCGACTCCCCAGCTATGGCGCCCGGTTCCCTGATCTGGACCAAAGGATAGTTTTTCGTCGCCTGGGCTGGTATAAAGTGTTTCCACAGGGGAGGTGTAGACTCATCGCCTCGAACAAAATGATTTAAGGTATACAAAGCGCGTGACAAAAGAGCCTGTTGGCGGTCTATGGGTATTGTCCCTCTATGACCTTCCCCCTCCCCAAGCTGTTGGAGCTTTGCTTTCAGGGTGCGCTGTGCACGTTCCACTATCACTTGTACTTGACTGTTATAAGGAAGGCCGTGTACTAATTTGATGTCCCACAATGCACACCATTCTTTTGTGCGTCTAGCAACAAAACAAGGGCTGTTATCTGTTTTGATCTCTTGTGGCTTCCCTAACAAGGCGATAACGCCCTCCCAATGAACAATAATGTGTCTGGCTCTTTGCTTACGAGCCATTGTGGCTAATATTGTAGAGCTAAAGGTGTCAATGGTTACTATGAGATACTTATTTGGTTTTAACAATTCACATGTTGTTACATCAGTTTGCCATATCTGATTGGAAGAGAGAGACCCCGTGGATTGACACCTGCCTCCCACAGTGGGCTTTTTCTTTGTTTTGCAGCTGTACCTGCAAGACTTATTTCGAGACTTTATCAATTAAGGGTTAAGCAAACTTGAAAAGCCACAGCATACTTAAAATAGTTCCACAGAACGCTAGAAACAATACAGCAGTTACAGTTACTAGTTAAAAGAGTAGGCTAATTTCACTACTTTGAGGGATATGACTAAATACTACAAAAATAACCAGTAAGGAAAATACAGAATAGCACACTTACTTAATGGGGTACTAACATTCAGATCCACAATTGCTGGGGAACCCTGGATGCAGCGAGAATTTAGAGTGCCCTTCCTCGCAAACCGGAAATCCTACGCGATGCGTCCATCCGTAGGTGAGGCATCCAACATCGCTGCAAGCAGGTCCAGCCTCTAAATCAACAGGCCAAAATAACTGGCAATTTTCTTTGAGCGGAAACATCTGATTTCATCCTCCTGTTGGGTTCCACCCAGAGCCTGGCCACCACTCAAGGGGGAAAACCAAGGGAGTTTCTAATAAGGTTAAACACTTGAGTTCTTAATTCTTAATATTGCTAAACAAAGAAAGTTGAATACACACATTCTTATAGCATTTCATCCTTATTAATAACTACATTTTGTCTAAGCTACATCTTTCACTAGTGACTAGTAAGCCTATATATTTCATCAAGGAGTTGCAATTACTGTTAGCATTTTCTCTTAAAAGAGTTGGCAACCGTAGTGTGATTAAGGACCGAGATAGTGTATTTTGTCCTATTGCAGCAGCAAGCATTACCCATCCATTCTGCTTAAATGATCAGTCGAAGAGACCGCAAACTGTCGGCACAGGGGCACCCACAGCACCCACAGCTGGCTCCTGAGTGTCCACCAAAAGCTGCCTCTCACACCTCAGGTATGGTCGCACACACCTTGCCGGTAACCACCGGGGACCGTGACCTGTGGAGACACAAGCATAACCTCTTCCCCAGGTTATTAAAGGATCTGGTCCTTCCCAGTTACCACTTTCCAGGTTTTTGCTAACATTCGAGCCTTGCCCTGGACTTCTTGTTGATCTGGTATCTGTGTCGAGAACTGATGCAATATTGATAGTACCTGTGAGGCAGGGGAGATGTTTAAAAAGTTCATGGCATATAATGCCTTATTTAGCCTCTCGTGAGGTGGAGGTAGATATCTTCCATGGCATCATTAATGTGTTGGAGATCATGTAAAAGTCACCATTTACCACTTTTCTTTCAAATAACAAACACCGGGGAGTTCCAAGGACTGGTGGTAGGTACGAGATGTCCTGCACTTAATTGTTCCTGAACTAAATCATTAAGGTGGTGCAACTTTTCCATTGGCAAGGGCCACTGACCCACCCACACAGGTGATTCTGTTTTCCAGGTTAGTTTCAGGGTGGGTTTAGGGGTGGGCTGTGCTGCAGTGGCAATTAAGACAAATTTGATCCAATTTGAGTTCCCCATTGAGCCATACAGTCACGACCCCATGATGTAATAGGGGTTTCCAATATAAATGGATGAATATTTGCTACCTGGTTTTCTGGGCCCCTTACATGAATGAGGTATTTGCTTTGAAACATTACAACAATTCAAGACAACAATTAACACAGAATTACTGCCTCCGCTAGAGGAGATATTTCACCTATGACACTTCAAACACTGACCCCAAACAAACAGGCAGCACCGATGACCCAGTGGGCACTAGGACGCTCTGTCAGAGAACTCCGCACTCCGCAGCTGCCGCTGGGCTGCGTCTCACACACGGAAAACAATCACACAAAGAGGCCTCTTACACTTATTGCTCACACAACATAAAATGATAAACGCTGCAAACATCAAAACACTGTTAAGAATATATAAAGCCATTGCTTATTGAGTATGTGGTCTCGGCAGACAAGGGGCGCTGCATTCCAGCATCAGCACCTTCTGTAAAAACTGCCGCTTCTGGCGTTGGGGGGGGGCCGAGAGCGCGGTGCCGGGCTCGGCCGCAAGCGGTCGCTCCGCGGCGGGGGGAGGGGCTCGGGAAGGCCCGGGGCCGCCGCCGTCAACTCCGCGCTTGCAGGCCAATCACCCTCTTGATCACGCGCTGTTCTCGCGGTAGCATCTTCTCGCAGTTCAGTACTTTTCCCCAGTTCAGTGTTGCAGATGTCCGTTGTTTTTCCCTGCCACCTTGGCATAGCTCAACAGCCTCTTATCTTTCTTCCAAGGCCTGTTTTTCATCAAAGCCTAGCACTTTCTCACAGGCTGTGCAAGGCTGACAGGCCAATGCCTCCCACATCTCACCTTTCTGTTTTTGCAAAAGCGCTTTCCCCCAAGCCATTAAATGCTCTGGCTTCCCTAATTTCGCTTGTTCTGCTAACTCCGCCTCTATTTGCGGCCAGAGCTCTGGCTTCATACAGTCTATCAGCTCTGCTAAAACGCCGGGCCTTATCAATCTTTGCAGCATTGCTTTTAATGTTCTCGACTTCATAGAAGTCTTATTTTGTTTACCCCATCTTTTCAGTGCCTTAACTGTGGCATCCATGGCTCGCTGCAGAGTCTCCCATCCTGCGTGGAGCTCCTTCACCTCCTGCTGTGCACTGCCGACTGCCACAGTTCGTTTCTCCTCAAATCACGTCATAAATCATGTTGCAGTCACCAGATATTATGCAAATTTTTGCTTTTAATATTATGCCTTGCAGCAGTTAGATATATGCTCTCTCACTTTCTGTCTTCTTTTTCCCTATACCTTTTTAAGATCACAACGGTCAAAGAAGAACTTGGAGTGTTTGAGTCACGGGGTGGGATGTGAGAGACGAGAAACCAGGCCTGCGAGAAACACGGACTGAGAAAAACAGCCTTAGAAAGAGATAAAAGTTGAGGCCCTCAGAGCTAAGGAATTCCTCAAACACTCGCAAGATGAAACTATAGTCACAGGGTGCATTCTGTGGAGGTCAAAGCTGATAAGGCTGCCCCAATAACACAAGATAGGACTGGAGGAGGGAGCCCTGTGGAGACAGGACGGCTCTGCTCTGGTGCACCTGGACAAATTTCAAGGGCCATCTGTCCGGTGAATGCCCTTTGCTTCATTATCCACAAAATGCATATTAAAGTTAACACCCCTCAATATGCTAACGAGGGCTAACATGATCATGCTAATTACATCATCCCATGAAACACCTTACCCCTCCCCGTACATGGGATACGTAGGTATGTGGGTCGACCTAGGGGATGGACCCAAGGAAAGTGGGTATAAATCAAGGGGGAAGAAAGAGGCGGGGGGGGGGGGGGGATCCGGAGAGAGTGCAGTGAAGTGAAGAAGACGGATGCCTCCTGGAACCCTCGCTGGCAGGATCAATGCAGAAACCCAGACCGGTGATCTGTATTTCCCCATTCCCTCTATCTCCCTCCTTTCCTTTTTCCTCTTTTTCCTTCACTACCATTAAGAAATGCAAGGCATACTGTATTGCTTGCCACAACTTGCTATATACTTAGCCAGTTATCATGTGTTCAATTAGTACATTGTGTAGTTAATAAATAGTGCTTAAGCATATGGTGTAGTTGGGAACTGTCAATGTTAGGTTAATGGACTAGGTGATCTTCAAGGTCTTTTCCAACCTAGATGATTCTGTGATTCTGTAAATGTTTGAACTTTGAGACTTGTCTCACCGTTGTCCGCTCCGTTGGGGATTTGCGAATCTGAGTCACTTGTCTCCCTCATCTGAGCAGGACGTGACAATAGGACTGATAGAATACTATAATTGTGGCATCTGCATGAATAGAAATAAGGATTTTATTAAAAAGAAAATGAGCTGAGTGCATAAAAGAGCCATGAAAATTATTTCAGGTCCAGAGAAAATGCTTTACAGAGAGAGACTTAAAGATCTCAGTCTGTTTAGCCTATTGAAATGAAGACTGAGAGGTGTCTGCAGTACAGCGTATCAGTACTCTCACGGGGGAAGAATGCTGGGTATTAATGGGCTCTTAATCTAGCAGGGAAAGGCACATCAGGAAGTAATGGCTGGAGCAGAAGCCAGGCAAATTCAAAGTACTAATTAGGCACAATGGAGAAGATGATTCACCAGCAGCACAAATTACTGAGGGAAACAGTATTTTCTCCATTGCGTGATATCTTCAAAATCAAAAAAGACTTATTTTCAGATGTGTTTTAGCTGAAGTTTTATTTCTTAAGTAAAAGGCATAGCTCAGCACAGGTTTGTGCATGGTTGAGGTGGTACAGGTAGGTGAGAGATGTCTGTTGACATGCATTGAGATGACCAAAAGCTAAGTGAACATAGCACAGTGACGACTCTGAGCTAATGAATCTGGCCCCTTTATTACTGCTTCAGTCTCAATACCCTTATTTTTGTGCTTTTCAGTTGGCACAAGGAAATGCAGCTTGTCTTTTTTCTGTGAAGCACCCTGCAGAAATACCCTTTCTTGTAAATGAGATGTTTTATACCCCTAAAGAGATACAATTTTAACATAAATTTGCCCTGGTACAGCACCAGAAATTTTGTTTCAGGGTTTACAGTTCACAGAGCTCAGCCTGCCAATTTTAAGGGCAAATATTCTACTTTTTAAAAAAAAAAAAAAAAATGTGGCATTAAGGAATTGAGTTTTAGATCTCTTTTCTGAAGGTTTTTGTTTCTTTGTTTTGTTTTTCTTTTTTTTAATGAAATTCAGAGAAAAATGTGAGACAAAACACAAAGGAGCTAGAAAATGAAAGTGTTACAGGTGAATGTTTCTTAAAATTCATCAAAGACTGTAACAGACAGATCTGCCTGCTTTATGAAAAGCTTGACTAGATGAATAAAATGTTAGCTGTGTTGCTAGAGTTTTGGATTTGTGAACCCCAACATCTTGAATAAAAGGACTATGGCCATTTTCTCAACCAGTTATTCTATAGGAAACCTATATAGTCCCATGCACAAGTATAGCATGAGTTTTATTATGCTACTAGACACCTGCTACATTTCTCTTTACAAGCAGACGCTTCACAGAAGCTAAGAGGTTCTCAGTGTACCAGCCTGGAAGCTATCAGAGATAATGATTACTTAGAGACTATGCCAGATGCAAGGTTAATTAGGAGTTGAGAACTTCAACATAAATTACATAGTGAACTCATCAGTTGCAGCTGTTCATTGTCAATAAATGAACTGCAGCTGCAGTCCCTTCATTTAAAACTGCTGGTCTATAGGGAGTGCATCTTGTGAGGTTTTGTGGTTGTTGTAATTGTTCTATTGTGGTGGTTTGACCTTGGCTAAATGCCAGGTACCCACCAAGTTGCTCCATCACTTCCCCCCCTTTCCCCTTTTTTTCTCAATAGGGCAAAGAAGGGAAAGAAAATAAGATAGGAAAACAAAACAACCCTTGTGGGTAAAACAACAGCAGTTTTAATATAAGCAAAGCGAAGCAAAGGTCCGCACGCGGAAGCAAAAAAAAGAAAACAGATGTATTCTCTACTTCCCATGAACAGGCGATGTCGGGCCTTCTCAGGAAGCAGGGCTCCCATACGCGTAGCGGTTGCCTCGGAGGACCAAGGGTGACCCCACCCCCTTCCTCCTTTCTCCCAGCTTTATACTGAGCAGACGTCATATGGTCTGGAATATCCCTTTGGTCAGTTGGGGTCAGCTGTCCTGGTTGTGTCCCCTCCCAAGATCTTGCCCACCCCGTCCCACTGTGGGGGGGGGGAAATGTCGGAAAGAGCCTTGGTGCTGTGTAAGCACTACTCAGCAGTAGCCACAACACCAGTGTGCTATCAACACCCTGCCAGCTCCCAGCATAAAACACAGCACCATGAGGGCTGCTACAGGGGAAAACCAATTCTGGCTCAGCCAGACCCGATACAGTCTCCACCCCTTATTCCATACCATTTACGTCATGCCCAGGTCCCACATAACACTCATTTATTCATTCCGTAAGCTTTCTTCACTCCTCCAGATGTTCAGTGACTTGGCTGCCATCTGTCAAGATGGATGTTCAGGACAGGAGCAGTATGTTTGACTGTTGGACTCCAGCACCGGCTAGGTTTGGGTCATCATCGCATGTATCTGGTTCACTCTTCGTCGTTCCTACTTCCTCCATCACTTCCTGCAACATACAACTCACCCCACAGATTATTTCCCCCCCAAGGTTAAATCTCCTTGAGGCACACACTGAGTAGCCCCATTCTCCCGCATTACCCACCAAGTACATCCAGGTCCCTGAGCAAAAACAATCCCACGAGTGGGCTTGCCTTTTCCCAAGGGAGGAGCAATCCACACTGCCTTCCCCAGCCATTTCCCTGTGTGTACTACAGGGACCTTATCTCCTCCCACAGTATGAAGGGGTTTTGTTTGGGCAGGACCAGGACGGTTAACAGATCCTCTGGTATTAATTAGCCAAGTGGCTTCTGCTAAATTTATATCCCAGTGCTTCCATCCCCCATTGTCCAATGCTCTCAACATAGTCTTCAACAGTCCATTGTATCTTTCAATCTTTCCAGACGCTTGTGGGTAATAAGGGATGTGATACACCCACTCAATGCCATGTTTCTTTGCCCAGGAGTTTATGAGATTATTTCGAAAATGGGTTCCATTGTCTGATTCGATTCTTTCAGGAGTACCATGTCGCCATAAAATTTGCCTTTCAAGACCTAAGATGGTATTTCGGGCAGTGGCATGATTTACAGGGTACGTTTCGAGCCAACCAGTAGTTGCTTCCACCATGGTGAGTATGTAGCGCTTGCCTTGGCGTGTTCGTGGCAATGGTCCAATATAGTCAATTTGCCAGGCCTCACCATATCGAAAACTCAGCCATCGCCCTCTGTTCCAGGGAGACTTTACTCGTGTGGCTCGCTTGATTGCAGCACATGTTTCGCATTCATGAGTGACCTGTGAGATGGCCTCCATGGTCAGGTCCACCCCTCGATCACGAGCCCATCTGTACGTTGCATCTCTCCCGAGATGCCCGGATGTTTCGTGGGCCCATCGAGCTACAAATAGCTCACCCTTGCGCTCCCAGTCCAGGTCCAGCTGAGCTACTTCAATTTTAGCAGCCTTGTCTACTTGCTCATTGTTTTGATGTTCTTCGGTGGCACGGCTTTTGGGCACGTGGGCATCTACATGACGTACCTTTAGAGCCACGTTTTCCACTCGGGCAGCGATGTCCTGCCACAGTGCAGCAGCCCAGATGGGTTTACCTCTGCGCTGCCAATTGGTCTTCTTCCACTCCTGTAGCCACCCAGGGACAGGCCGCCTCAGGGCACATTTTGGTATTCTCTCACCCAAAATTTGCTTTCTCTTACACCAAAAACCTAACGAGCTCCACACAGCCCACAATAGGCGAATAGCATTAATGAACAGTATCAAAGAGCTAACATAAGGATTAATAAGTACTTCGGGAGCCTGCAGAATAAAACCACTCATGATGTTCCCAATTTCTTCCAGCATGTTCCCGAGCTTAGCAAAATAAAGATAAGCAGAGCAATAAACAAACCCGTGACCAGCACAAGAGCTTGTCGCTTACTAACTGCTATAGCTATAGCACAATTAATATAAAACTGCCGTTGTCGAGCCCCACGTTGGGCGCCAAAATAGACTGTGGTGGTTTGACCTTGGCTAAATGCCAGGTACCCACCAAGTCGCTCTATCACTTCCCCCCCTTTCCCCTTTTTTTCTCAATAGGGCAAAGAAGGGAAAGAAAATAAGATAGGAAAACAAAACAACCCTTGTGGGTAAAACAACAGCAGTTTTAATATAAGCAAAGCGAAGCAAAGGGCCGCGCGCGGAAGCAAAAAAAGAAAACAGATTTATTCTCTACTTCCCATGAACAGGCGATGTCGGGCCTTCTCAGGAAGCAGGGCTCCAATACGCGTAGCGGTTGCCTCGGAGGACCAAGGGTGACCCCACCCCCTTCCTCCTTTCTCCCAGCTTTATACTGAGCAGACGTCATATGGTATGGAATATCCCTTTGGTCAGTTGGGGTCAGCTGTCCTGGTTGTGTCCCCTCCCAAGATCTTGCCCACCCCGTCCCACTGTGGGGGGGGGGGAAATGTCGGAAAGAGCCTTGGTGCTGTGTAAGCACTACTCAGCAGTAGCCACAACACCAGTGTGCTATCAACACCCTGCCAGCTCCCAACATAAAACACAGCACCATGAGGGCTGCTACAGGGGAAAACCAATTCTGGCTCAGCCAGACCCGATACATCTATATAATGTCTTCTCTTTCTATTATTTCTAGGTGGTTGTTTTTTTTTTTTCTTAAAACGATGATGAGGGTGTTTATTATGCTAATTAAGATCTGTAGTCCACATATATCAAGCACTGCATACTTATCTTTTGGAGAATGTTCCTTATTCCAGAGATCCTGCAACTGGTAGTAGAAAACAACAGGTTATTACAACTAAGAAGTGAAATGTATAGAAGGAACCAATGGGATTATTTTGATTAATGTAATCAAGACTGGGAAAGCATTGTTTGGATTTTGTTTAGGCCACTTCAAAATTTATATTTTAGTAGTATGTGCTTATTTTTTTTCTTTAAGCACAGCCCCCTTAGTATCTCAATTTGATATTTTCAGAGTTGATCACTATACTGCATCTTTCAGCAGATCTGTTTGGTTTTTTTTTAAAAAAGGACAATATAAAGAAGTAGAAATAAACAAATATGTACTTTAAGTTTACATGTACTTCTTTGTTTAAATTTAAAGAAATGCACTCTTGTTCAAAAATTGCTTAAAAATGCATTCAGTGTATTTGTGATTTAGTCTAGCTGTTTAATTTGTTTTTTAGAAGTGTTCACTGGTTTTGGTTATGATTTCAATGAATGGTAGTATTTATTACATTTCAGATTTGTGGACAAGCAAAGGGTAAGTGAATCTGACCTCTTTTTCTCTCTCTCACTGCATTAGAAGGGTTTCTGTTTGTATGAATGGCCTTTTAAGATAAATGTTTTCCCCATTTTTTTCCAGTATTCATGCTTAGCCACTTGAAACTATTGATGTCAAGGTTATAAAGAAATGGTAAACATCATATCATGATGGGAATACAATTGTGTCTGGAGTCCCCGGTTTGGTCTCAGTCTCCTCTGAGCTATACCCAGACCAAACACATAATATGGCACCAAGGAGTGTGAGGTGGCACCAAGGAGTTTACAGCTGAAGTAGAATTTACTATTGCTAGACCTTATCCAAAGGCCATCAATTTCTACAGGCACAAATCTTTGATATAAAAGGGTTTAGATCAGGATTTCAATAAGAATTTACAATTACAAGCTTTCCTTTTGTGAAAAGTCTGTGCCATGTGGAGCCTCAAGAATATATTTTCAAAGTACTAAAGCTTAGACTGAAGAGGGGAAAAAAATTTGAAGGGTGATGAATGTTATCAACAATTTTTTATTCAGTTTTGTTTAAATGTCTCAGGATTTTCAGTAGCACTGGAAAACACTTGAATCGGTTTCTCCTTCTTTCTATCCCGTTTCACTTTATAAGCCTTCAGGGGGTAAATTTTCTGAGGACTAAGGCACACTCAGTGTGTTCCTGAAAAATAAACAACTAGTTTAAATCTGAGAACTTCTGCCTGAGATTACCTATGCTGCACCAATCTGATCTGAAACCCTTTGAATTGCCTTGAAGAGAACAGGATTATGCTGGGTTTGTGTGGCAGGGTTTTTTGATAGAGGGGGAGGGGGCTAGAATGGTGGACCCCTGTGAGAAGCTTCTCGAATGGTCCCCTGGCTCCAAGTCGGACCTGCCTCTGGCCAAGCCAATTAGCAACAGTGGCTGCACCTCTGCAATAACTTATTTAAGAAGGGAAACCTGAGGGAGGGTTGGGACTTTGAGGAGGAGTTATGAGAAGGATACCTATGTGAACACCGAGGTCAGTGGAAGGAAGGAGGAGGCATGGGATGAGGTGCACTGGAGCAGAGACCCCCCCTGTATCCCATGGTGAGATGGCAGGGCTGCCCCCCCTGCCACTCATGGAGGTCACTGGAGAAGCAGAGATTCACCTGCAACCTGTGGAGGACCCCCAGGACTCTGTGTGGGAAGAAGCAGCCCCCGCTGTTGTAGTTTGGCACTGGGAGGACTGCAACATGTGGAGGTGACCCATGCCGGAGCATCTCAAGAAGAATGAATCCTATGGGGAGGACTCACAGCAGAGAGAGTTTGTGGAGGACTGTCTCCTGTGAGAGGGACGCCACGTGGAGCAGGGGGAAGAATGCAGAAGAGTGCTTCCCCCCACCTTGGAGGAAGAAGTGGTGGACTGATTGCACCCCCCATCCCCTGCCCCTGTGCCGCTGGGGGAGGAGGTAGAGATATTGGGAACAAAACTGAGCCAGGGAAGAAGGAAGGGGTGGGGGGAGGTGTTTTTTTTTAAGATATGATATGGCTTCTCACTGTCCCATTCTGTCTGTTAAGTGTTGGTTTTGTTAGTGTTTGAATTAAAGTGATCTTGTTTTTTTTTAGTTCCCCTAACAGATCTGTCTTTTGCCTGTGGCTGTTAAATGGCTGAGCGACCCCTCTCTGTCCTTATATCGATTCCTGAGCTTTTTGATTCTTTTTTTTTCCTTCCCAGCCCTGGAGGGGAAGGGGTGAGTGAATGGCTGCATGGTCCTCAATTGCCCTCTGGGCTCAAACCATGACAGTGATGAAACCATATACACTTCAGCAAAAATTTGCCTAGAATGTTCAATTTTATGTGCTCTCCAAATAAATAAGAGAAAGCTTTATAATAGTATTTTTCTTTTTTATTTATTTTAACACATCATTCACTTTATAAAATGCGAGAGCATCTAAGAACAGTCTGTACAGGGGATTGTGGAACTACTTCTATTAATCTTAAATTTGATTTTAAAATATATTAGAAAATAATAACAAAATAATTGAATTACAATAATTTGACAAAGTTTCTTTTACAAAGATTAACTTTTATTGGCAGTAGCAGGTACTATAACAAGCAGAACAGCTTCAAGGTGAAGTCGGGCAGTTCGGGCTGGACAGTGGGGAAAATGTCCTCTACTGGGGATTGTGCAGCCCTGGAGCAAATCAGCCAGGAAATTGAAGGAGACTCCATCCTTGGATGCTTTCAAGACCAGGTAGATAAAGCTGTGCCTGACCTAATACAATGCTGGCAACTGTCCTACTTCAAATAGGCAGCCAAACTAGAGACCTCAAAAGATGTTTCCCAACCAATATTGTTATGATTCTGTAAGTAGATAAATAATTGTAACATGTAATGGACCACATCTTTTTTCAAATTAATTCTGTTAATCAAGGCCCACTAAGTGATCCAAAATGATACATAAGAACACCATAATTTGTATATTAAAGACTCTAAGCTTTTTCAATTCAGTACTCCATCTCTTATATTGCTTCATAGAAAGCATCAATATTTTTTCTGATCAATTACTAAATAATTTGGATTTACAAGGAATTTTTAACACCAGTAAAAAAACTTTTTATAGAATCATTATGTTGGAAAAGACCTTTAAGTTTGTTGAGTCCAACAATAAACCTAACACTGCCAAGTCCACTAATAAACCATCTTTTAAATACCTCCAAGGATGGTGACTCAACCACTTCCCTGGGCAGTCTGTTCCAGTGCTTGATAACTCTTTCAGTGAAGAAATTTTTCCTAATATCCAAACTAAATTTCCCCTGGTGCAACTTGAGGCCATTTCCTCTTGTCCTATCACTTGTTACTTTTACATGTGTTTGGTTTATTATATTTTGGTTTTACAAAAAAAAAATTGTTGTCTGAATAAAAATAAAGTTTTAGTGTTAATTTTATTATGATACCATATTTTGACATACTTGAGAATGAAACATTATGGCTTTCCATTTCCAAAATATCATTTTCTGTAATTCCCTCTGAAGATTAATCTTCTCCTTCCTGCTGTGTCTTCAAATGAAAGAAAGTTTAATGTTTTCATTTGAATATTTTCTTCAATCTTCAGTTTGCAGTTCTTTTTGGTTTGTGTATGTATATGTGAATGAAAATAATGAAAACAGTTTCACACTGATACTTTTTCATCCTTTCCAACTCTGTAGTTTTCTATTTCAACCTTCAAGTAAAAAACAGAATAATGCGTATTCTTACTTTTTTACCAATCAGTTACTGACTGTGTTAATCCAAAATACTACTTATTGACCTAAATTTCACAAAGACTAGTTTCTTTACCAGATCGACTTGGAAAGTGACCTTTAAGCATCTGTATCCATCTTTAAAAACAAAAAAATTTTATACTTTCCCAGCAGAATCTTACAAAATTTTCTATGTATAGAATGCTTAATACTATATTGAGTTATTTCTAATTTACAGCAGTAAGACTCCTAAATACTTTTACTGTTATTGATAGAGATATTGAAAAACTAACTAAAAGACTAATAATATAGGGATATGGAGAAACTAAAATGACTAATAATATTAGGCCTAAGAATTGTATGTTTAACCAAAGAATTGCTGAACCTTAAAGAACAGAGATAGAGGCACCAAGGACGAAGGAGGTGAAACCATGGCAATGGAAGATAATGGACAATTTATTATGCAGAGGACTAAGACTGGGCCCAAGGATGCACCACATTCTACAGATAAGGAGGCTAATGAGCAATTTGACCAGAAAGAACTGATTCTGTGACCTGGTGATGTTGCAACTGGGGGAAAGGTGATGAGGAAGACTGCTGGCCTTCCTCCCGGAGACCCCTGAAGATGACCACCAGGAGGCAATGTGCAGGCACAAGGATGACACAAACATTTTAAAACTGCTGACACAAGTCTTTTGAATTAACCCCACCTTAGTTGGTCATATGTATGTTTGTATTGTGTAACTCTATGAATATGTATAAGATACCTGCATTTAAGAAGTAAGCTAAGGAGCTTGTGTGTGCATGATAGGTGGAGCTATCCCCCGTGCACCCAGCACTGCAATAAAGAATGCCTGCTTTCTAAAACTCTAAAACTTTGAGTCTTAGAGAGTTCTTCGACTGGCTTTTTTGGTTTCATTATTTACACCACTGTTGCCGAGTTCTGAATCACAGCCATGGCTATATTTATGGTTTACACAGTCCCTGTGGTTGTATGTAATTTTTACAGTTGAATAAAAATAGCAGATCTCTACTTAAAGGACCTTATCATAGATCCTTAATTACAGCTATGTTAAAGTAAACTCCATGGTAGCCCATGAGCCAAAGTAATAATAAATAAAAGGGACTGTAAAGTGAGTAGTTTCTTCCAAAGGGAAATGTCAACCTGCACATGGAAATGTCACCAGTGCAATAACATTTCCTGCTGCAGCACAGGGCACTGAGTGGAAACTGAGCAGAAAGAAGAGCTGGTGTCTTTGTGAAGGGTGTACAAGGTGAGAGGCTGTGGACAGAGCGAGCTGTCTGTCCTCTGGGCAAAGGAGGAGAAGCTGCCAGGTGGGTGATCAGAGCTACCCATGGAGGAAATGGATTTTCAGAGTGAGCCAAACTGCAGACCCTGGGCTTGATTGCTGGAATAAGGCTATTGCGCTGCTTTGACATCAATGCCCCTTTTAGGAACTATTTATTTTAATTTAGATCCTGCACCCTCTTCTCTGGAAGCAGGAGAGCTTTTCTTTCCCCAGATGATTTCCTGTTTCTGCAGCAGTTGCCTCAGTGCTGTCAATCAAAAGAGAGTGGATTTACAAGAACTTCACATCCCTCTGTCTTCTGGTTTAGGTGGTCTCAGACAGTTTTGTTTGGTAGGATGAGAATACAGTAGCAGAAACTTCCTGCAGTGGAAGCCTTGTACAAAAAAAAGGAGCAGGAAACCTCATTTTCCTGCAAGCAGTGAGTGTATCTGCATTATTTTGTTTCTTTCTAAAACCCTCCTTGCATCCCCTATAAACTCTGAATGGTGACTTTGATTTTGCTTTGGATCCACTTTGGTTTTGCCCAGCCTCCAGACACATCGGCTGCACACACAGCCCTTTGGTCCTGGATTTGCAGAACACCACCCTGGGCCAGTCAGCTTCCCCCTTTTGCCTCTCATGCATCCACCTCTTGGGACTTCAGATCTCTAATCCCTTGTTATTTTTATTGCAGAAAGAGGTCTTCTTGCCTCATTTGTTGAATCTGAAAGACCATGCCTAAAGCAGTGTCTGCCTTTAATGAACTTGGTGATTATCTCTGTTCTGAGAGCAACTGTAAGAGCTCTTGGTATAGTAATACCAATGTACAGACCACTCAAACCTCAAAGACAAAGGGAATCTGCTGATTCTAAGCATTCATTAAACTTTAGTACCTGTAAAAAGCAGTAGCAAGGCAGGTGAAATTTAGGTAACCATCTATGATGTGGACTGAAACATGCTAAGCCACAACCCTAGGGATGTTTGTTAGTTTAGCTAGTATGGGGGAGTAGGACTTACACAAGGATTTCCAGGCTGAAGATGTGAATCTGCATAGTGAAACCTAAACTGTATTGCATTATATATTGCATGTAAATGACAAATAACACACCCCAACCTCTGAGCAACTGCATAAGGCATATGATTCTCTCTGCAGATGGTTTTAGCAGCAAGTGTGAAAACGTTTGCTGGGCCTTTCTTTCCCTCCACTAGCTGAACTGGTTCAAAGGTGTAGTGAGAATCAGACCCTGTGCTTAAGGGGAAACCAAACCCAGCAAATGTTTTTGGCCCTACTCCTCCAGTCTGTACCACATCATGTTACTAAAAGATCCCACATTATATCTGAGAAGAACTAACCTTCTAATGTTGCTCACAGATGATATCTGCTACCAATGATGTTGTTTACCAATTTTAACTGCCAGACTCCTAAATCAGAAAAAAAGGGTTTCGTTTTCCCAGCAGAAGTGAAACTTTTTTTTTCCCTTCCTCCTCCTCCTCCCCACCCCCAACCCCGCCCCCGTCCCCCCCGCCCCCGCCAGCTCCTTTGCATCTTTTCAATTTACAGAATGCTTTGGGATCATTCTGGGAGAAAAGCTCCATGCAGTATAACCACTTAGCTTGTAAAGCAAACAGAAAAAAATGGCCTGTTGGTCATAAACGAGCTGTCTGCAAATTTGTCATATGCAATCTATGCACTGAATCTTATTCAGGACTGCAAGATGTGGTGGTTTGTTTTATACTGATGGGCACTGTTGCCAGGGATTCCATCCCAATATAAATGTTTGTAAGACACATCATGTGTCAGCCTCTTCAGTCAGTTGTCAGTAATAGAATTTGAAAGGCATATAGTGACAGTATAAATGCACATGGTATATCTGACTATTTTGTTAGAAGACTGATGGGTCCTGGCTGCTTAGGATGCTACACGGACTCCCAAGCAACCTGCATTTTTAAAAGCTCTTTCTCCCAAACTGGAAACAGAGACTAGCCGTACTGAGCTTCCTTTATTGTCAGCTGAGAGAAATATGGAAGGCAATTCATCTGACCTATCTTTGACATTTACTTTAGAATGGGATGAACTTCTTCCTGTATTTCTCTCCACTGACTATGCAAACAAGCCTCAGGTGATTAGCTTAACACTTAGAGTTCAATTCAGTTGCTTAACCATAGGCCCTGGGGTATTCTGGCTGACCTCTAGCTTCTGGGTGCAGCATCCCTTTAATCCTATATGGTATCTGCCAGCCTTTTTTAACTGTCTCAAATAGTCTAGAACATCTCAAGTGGCATTAGATACATGTGCATGGGCACCTGAAAGTATTAGGACTCATCTAGGCTAAACTCAGTGACTGGGGGACTTTTTTCAGTAGACCACAAACAGGCAGTTAGTGTCACCTGAGTTGTGGTAGGGCATGACAGAATCACAGAATCACAGAATCATCTAGTTTGGAAGGGACCTTGAAGATCATCTAGTCCAACCGTTAACCTAGCACTGACAGTTCCCAACTACACCATATCCCTAAGTGCTATGTCAACCCGCCTCTTAAACACCTCCAGGGATGGGGACTCCACCACCTCCCTGGGCAGCCCATTCCAACACCTAACAACCCGTTCTGTAAAGAAATACTTCCTAATATCCAGTCTAAACCTTCCCTGGCCCAACTTGAGGCTATTGCCTCTTTGTCCTATCACTTGTTACTTGATTAAAGAGTCTCATCCCCAGCTTTCTGCAACCTCCCTTCAGGTAGTTGTAGAGGGCGATGAGGTCTCCCCTCAGCCTCCTCTTCTCTACACTAAACAACCCCAGTTCCCTCAGCCGCTCCTCGTACGACATGTGCTCCAGACCCTTCACCAGCTTCGTTGCCCTTCTCTGGACACGCTCGAGTAATTCAATGTCCTTTTTGTAGTGAGGGGCCCAAAACTGAACACAGTCATCGAGGTGCGGCCTCACCAGTGCCAAGTACAGGGGTAAGATCACTTTCCTGTCCCTGCTGGCCACGCTATTGCTGATACAAGCCAGGATGCCATTGGCCTTCTTGGCCACCTGGGCACACTGCTGGCTCATGTTCAGGCAGCTGTCAATCAACACCCCCAGGTCCCTCTCTGACTGGCAGCTCTCCAGCCACTCCTCCCCAAGCCTGTAGCGCTGCTGGGGGTTGTTGTGGCCCAAGTGCAGCACCCGGCATTTGGCCTTATTGAAGCTCATCCAGTTGGCCTTAGCCCATCGCTCCAGCCTGTCCAGGTCTCTCTGCAGAGCCTCCCTACCCTCGAGCAGATCAACACTCCCACCCAACTTGGTGTCATCTGCAAACTTACTGAGGGTGCACTCGATCCCCTCGTCTAGGTCATCAATAAAGATGTTAAACAGGAGTGGCCCCAAAACCGAGCCCTGGGGGACACCACTCGTGACTGGCCGCCAAGTGGATTTAACTCCGTTCACCACAACTCTTTGGGCCCGGCCATCCAGCCAGTTTTTTACCCAGCGAAGCGTGTGCCCATCCAAGCTGTGAGCAGCCAGTTTTGCCAGGAGAATGCTGTGGGAAACGGTGTCAAAGGCCTTACTGAAGTCGAGGTAAACTACATCCACAGCCTTTCCCTCATCCAGTAAGCAGGTCACCCTGTCATAGATGCCAGCAAAAAAGACGGATGCCTCCTGGAACCCTCGCCAGCGGGATCAGTGCATAAACCCAGACCAGTGATCTGTATTTCCCCATTCCCTCTATCTCCCTCTTTTCCCTTTCCTATTAAGCAATGCAAGGCTGTCGGGGGAGGCAGCGGGTCTGCCTCTAGTCTAACTGAAGAAGAATTTAACCTTGATGAGATTCCAGTGTATCCATGAGAGGCCAGAAAGTCCCGAGAAGTGCCATGGAAACAAGATTAGAGAACTAAGATAAGAAGAACTGTCCTGACGATTCAGGCAAGAAACTATCACCCAATCGTGAAGTCTTAGTTACTAAAGTAAACCAATCCTGTATGAACACCTACTTTGAAGAAGGTTATAAAAAGGCTTGAATACGGCATAGGAGTCTGTGTAAATAAATACTGGTTCTGTAGTCTTAGTTTCTTTAACAACCATGCTCCATACCGCTGTTAACTCTCCCACATGAGCACTTCCCTCACCCTCTGTTATGATTCGGTCCCCCGAGTCAACATGCAGTGCTACTGCTCGGTATTTCTATACCTTTTCTTCTCTTCTAGAAGATGCATCGGTGAACCATACATTCTTTAGATGGGTTTCAAATGGGGGAGCAGGTTTTATGTATGAGGGACGGGGTTCAGGGTGATTGGAGGGTGGATCTTGTATTTTGAGCACTTTGGGTGCCCCCTCCTCTATCTGATACATGTGGCAATAATGATCTAATTGTGTATACCACTTCCTCACTGTGTCTCGCTGTGTAACCCCCACAGGAGGGGGGGTTCTGGACAATACTGGTTTCAGGACCTTAAAGGGTCCTCGTAGAATGATTAGTTGCTGCCTTATGATTTTTTCAGCTTCCTGCAAAGCTAGGGTAACCACAAAAAGACCCTTCTCCCAGATCGAGTAACGCTTTTCTGTATCTTTGAAACTGCGCGAATGAAACCCTATAGGGTGGGTGGTACCCTCCGGCCCACGTTGCCACATATGTATGGATAGTCCATGAATTGCAAAACCCCACTCAATTTGGAATGGATCTGTTGGATGTATCGGCCCTAAAGCCTGATATACTCCAGCCTCAAAGATTAACAGCTTTAAGGTTTCTTCATGGACAGGAGTCCAGTCCCAAACAGACCTTTTGTGTGAAATCATATAAAGGATGAGCTATGATGGAAAAATAGGGGGTATGTTTCCTCCAAAATACTAGCAAGCCTAAGGCATATTGCAGCTCCTTCTTATTTTCAGGGCTCTTTACTTCTTCCAGGGTAGTTAAAGTTTTGGGGGGAATACACACTGTTCCTCCCTGCCACCAAATACCCAGATACTTTACCTCGGAGGATGGGAGTTGTACCTTTTCAGCTGGAATTTGGAGCCCTAAATTTTCTAGGTGGGTGATTATCTCTGTCTGGGTCTGTCCCACTGCAGCAGCATCAGAGCCACCAATCAGAACATCGTCAATATATTGATATACCATGACCCCTTCCCTTGGAGGGATTTGAGCAAGCTCCTGTGCTAGTGCATAATGAGCGATGGTCGGCGAATGGCAGTATCCATGGGGGAGACGTGTAAAAGTAAATTGCACGCCTTCCCATGTAAAGGCAAAGCGATCTCTGTCTGCCTCCTGTATGGGGACCATAAAGAACATATCTTTCACATCAGTAGTTGCTAAGATCTGGTGGGCTTGTTCCTGTATGGTTGCAATCAGTTCAGCTATGTTAGGCATTGCAGCTGTTAGAGGACCTGTATTGGCATTTAATCGCCGATAGTGAATTGTCAGATACCACTTTCCGTTAGGTTTACGGACTGGCCACACTGGGGAATTATAGGGTGAGTGAGTTGGAACGATTATCCCTTGCTCCCGCAGCTCTGCTATTACCAGAGCGATCCCCTCCCTTTCACCTAACGGTAAGGCGTAAGGTTTCACATTAACAGTTTTAGAAGGAGGAAGCGCAGGTGCTTTCTGTAAAAGTCTTATAGAGGCAGTTGGGGACCCAAATTTCCATTCCCTTCCTTTTGAATCCACCCAGGCTTGTCCCTTCAATAGGTCAAGTCCCAGGATATTTGTGGGGAAATTTCCCAGGATCATCATAGCCTCTGTTGCAGTTTCATTCCTGGGTAACCAGCATTTCACCCGAGCAGTCGGCTGTGGCTTAGAGTCCCCGAAAACATCTGTAACCCAGATCTGCTTTTTGTCAGCAATTATGCCATTGCGCTTGGCAACATCAGCTTGGAGTGCTGAAATCTGAGCACCCGTATCTACTAGAAATGTAACTGGAGTTTTAAAGGGACCGAGCAGAAAGGTAATCAACAAGTCTCCTTTAGTATTCTCTGTGAGCCTCCTTAAGTGGACCCACCCGCCATCCCCCGGCTCACTTACTGGGGATGGCGCATCCAGTTTCCCGACCCTAAATCAATCAAGTCCTCCTCAGGGGCAGTTGGTGTTTGAGAAGCAATTACCACCATCTCGTTAGTTTCCAGCTCTGTCCCTCCCTTTGCCCGAAAGGTCCACTCGGTTGGGGAGGGCAGCTTTCTTTTGTCTTTCCAGGCTCGAATGAGCTTTTCTAAAACTGTAGCAGGCATACCATCCATTAACTCTCGGGGAATCCCCTGTCCAATTCCCTCGGTCCACAAGAGGTTTCTCTTTGCTTTTAAAACTTGCGGAGGGGAAGGAGGCGGATTTTCCTGCTGTTCCACTCTGCGTACCGAGGGCTTAGGTTTACCCGTTCCCCTGGTAAGGCCCATTCTCCCATCATATTTTATTAAGTCCTGAGCTATCTCTCCCCAGGTCATGGCTTCTCCCCCCGCCCGTCTCCCCCCTCACGGGGCTAATGCATTCCGCAAACGATCTTGTAATTGTACTGCATGTGATTTCAAAGAGTCCAGCAAGCCCCGAATTAGGGGAGTCATTTGATCAGGGTTAGTAATTAATAGCATCGAGGAAGGCTGCTGCGGAACCAAACGCCTGTCATGCATTAATTGGAGACAAGCAGCCTTCTGCAGACTTTCAGTCAAATGATTTATGGTTGGGGTCTCAATACATACTGGATCCCCCCTTTCCAAGGGGTCCAGACCCCCAGCCCAATAAGCAGCTCGTTGAGTTAATGACCACGGCTCTCTCTGGTCATCAGTAACTAAGAAAACCCCTGGCCCCCAGTACCCCTGGGCCTCATCTTCTGATAACAAAATTCGGTCGCCACCAGTCAAAGATACCCTCCACACGTATTCAGTCTCAGTTTTCTGAGCTCGTCTGGTATATTTCTCCTGAATTTTCACAAGCTCAGTCGCTGGATATGGTGTAGTTCGAATGGTGACCTGCGGAGCTCTTCCACCCTGACCCTCGGTGGTCTCCGTTTTAATTAATGGTCTTAAATTTGCCCCTGCATTTTTGGGGTAAAAACTTTCTCGGCTTATCTCTAAATCCTTTGTTGGATACAAGGGTCTGGCTGCTGTTTTTGCCAGACTCGTAACTCCCTGTTCACTATCCGGAACAGAGCCGAGATCTGTCCGGTTGCAGGTTTCTTGTTCATTCCCTTCTTTTTCGGACCGTGAGATATTTTTCGATCCAAGGCATCTAACAGAGCCGTGTAAAGTCGCTGAGAGGTGCTACGCTCATCAGCTAATTGGCTTTTCAGAACTTCAGTTTGCTCTTGCCAGAGTTTAGCTTTTTTTTCAGTAACTTTACGTTCCTCAACCAATTGATCCTGGAGAGCTTTTACCAGATCTTGTAAGGATTTGATCATTTCCCCTTCTAATTGTTTCTTAACATGTTTCTCTTTTTGGGCTGCCGTCAGTGCTGCCCCTAATACAGCGCACACTACAGCTTTTCCTTTGCCTGGTCACGACCCTTGCACCCCCGCAAGTGCACTGATATAGCTTGCCACTGCTTCTGGATTATGCCAATTATCGTGGGCCCAAACCTCTACTAAAGGAGGAGGACAAGCCTTATACTCCTTCAGTTTCTCAAAAATAGGGGAGCAGTCAAGCACCGACATTTCCTGGCCAGTCATGGCTTGCCACTGCTTGAACCTCTCCTGGCTTAGAGTTGAGAGGTCACTTCCCAATTCTCCCTGTCCTTATCGGATAGAGAATCGGTATCCCTCCAACCCTTTCCCAGCATATAGCTGAGGGGCCAATTCCCAGTTCTCCCTGTCCGAGTTTGTCGGATAGAGAACCACTATCTCATAAGACTTTCCGATACCGAAGGGGATCCTGCCGACTACGCCAATTTTAATGTCACGTCCCGCTCAGACGAGGGGGACAAGTGACTCAGATTCGCAAATCCCCAATGGAGCGGACAACAAGTCTCCAAGTCTAAACATTTATTAACTACCCACAATGTACTAATTGAACACACGATAGTTGGCTAAGTATATAGCAAGTTGTGGCAAGCAATATAATATGCCTTGCATTGCTTAATAGGAAAGGGAAAAGAGGGAGATAGAGGGAATGGGGAAATACAGATCACCGGTCTGGGTTTCTGCGCTGATCCTGCCGACGAGGGTTCCGGGAGGCACAGGAGACATCCATCTTTTTCACTGGCATCCATCTTCTTCGCTTCATTGCACTCTCTCTTGGGCCCCGGCCCCCCCCCCCCCTTCTTGATTTATACCCACTTTCCTTGGGTCCGTCCCCTAGGTCAACCCACATACCTACGTATCCCATGTACGGGGAGGGGTAGGGTGTTTCATGGGATGATGTAATTAGCATGATCATGTTAGCCCTCGTTAGCATATTGAGGGGTGTTAACTTTAATATGCATTTCATGGATAATGAAGCAAAGGGCATTCACCGGACAGATGGCCCTTGAATTTTTGGCCAGGTGCACCAGAGTAGAGACGTCCTGTCTCCACAGGGCTCTCTCCTCCAGTCCCATCTTGTGTTATTCGGGCAGCCTTATCAGCTTCGACCTCCACAGAATACACCTTGTGACTCATAGTTTTGTCTTGCGAGTGTTTGAGGCATTTCTTTGATCAGCCTCAACTTTTGCTTTCTCAGGCTGTTTTTCTTAGTTTCTCGCAGGCCTGGTTTCTCGTCTCTCACATCCTACCCCATGACTCAAACACTCCAAGTTCTTCTTTGACTGTTGTGATCTCAAAAGGTATAGGGAAAAGGAAGACAGAAGGTGAGAGAGCATATAGTTAATTGCTGCAAGGTATAATATTAAAAGTAAAAATTTGCATAATATAACAATACTAGTATTTAAAAGCCATCTTTCCCACCCTGTGAGTCCTGAGGATCCCAGTGATGTGACCCATGACCCAGGGTTCCATCCATCAAACTAGTCCATCAGTCAAAAAAAAGTTTCTCACTTCTTGTTGGTGATCATCTTCATCATGGCACGGTCTCCTCTATAGAGGTGGTGGCATTGTGGATGGTGATGTAGCATTCTCCCTCAGTTAGATTCAGCACACCGCACAGTCCATGTTCCTTCAGCAATGCTAGCCGGATTCTGCAACGCCATCTTAGATGCTTGTTGGGTCTGTACCTTTAATTCCTTAAAGGTATACCTTGTTAATATATATAATTGCCAAGTTAAATTTTCTAAAACTTAAGTGGTCTTTTAACTGATGTTGATAGTGTCAGACATGCTACGTTACAAAATAGAGCTACGATTGATTTTGTGCTTCTAGCGCAAGGACATGGCTGTGCTGAATTTGGAGGAATGTGTTGTATGAATCTATCCGATCATTCAGAATCTATTTTTAAAAGCATTCAGCAATTGAAGGATGGAGTCAAACGCTTAACAGAAGATGATGGCTTGGACTGGCTGACAAGGATGTTTAAAGGTTGGGGATTATCTGGTGGGTTGAAAATGTTAATCAAAACTGTCGGAGTAGTCCTTTTGAGTGTAGTGACTGTGCTCTCAACGTTGCCTTGCCTTATAGGCCTTCTGCAAAGGGCCCTGCAGAGGACTGTCGGTGCAATGTTTTTAGCACAGGAACACAGGGGGATCTGGATCACTCAAAAACAAAAAGGGGGATTTGTGGAATCGCTGGAGAACAATGAACATGTTGTGAGCGATCCAGACCAAGGGGCCTCACTGTAACAGCAAGCTGCAGCTGTGTTCAAGGACATAAGCAAGGCCGAGATAGATTTAGAAACTACATTCCTGGCCAAAAGATAAAGAAGTTGGACTGTTGAAAACAGGATGCCTACCTAGTGGGAGAGCAGCGCGTGGACACCACACCGGGACCAATCATAGAGGGCAGAAGGGCGCGTGAACAAGTAGCTTTAGCCTATTAGCAATAAGATAGCAGTGCGTGAAGCTTTGTGATAGTGTATAAATTACTGTGTATCCTTTAATAAAGTGGCATCAACTTGATCACATTGGTCGTCTAAGTTGTGTCCGGGACTTCCACGTCAGCAGGGACTTGCCCATGCTTACCGTGTCATCTTTAACGCTACTCACTGCCCTCAAGGGGGAGAAAGGGCTGCAGGATCTGAAAGTGAACTTACTGGTACAGCAACTGGGCCAGGGGGACAGGCAGTGCCAGTATCAGTCGCCCTGATACAGAAAACCAAATACACCAAAAAGTCAGCTCGCATAGTAAGGGATGGTGATGAGCCAGGCCCAGCACGAGAACAGGAGGAAGAGCCAGAGGTGATCACCTGATCTCTATCCCTGAGTGAGTTGCGAGATATGCAGAAGGATTTCAGCCGCCTTCCAGGAGAGCAGATTTTCACCTGGCTGCTCCGATGCTGGGATAGTGGAGCTGGTGTTTTGGAATTGGAGGGGAGAGAGGCCAAGCAGCTAGGATCTTTGTCCAGGGAGGCTGGTATTGACGAGGCAATAGGGAGACAGACTCAAACCCTCAGCCTTTGGAGGCGACTCCTGCTCGCTGTGAGGGAGAGGTACCCCTACAAGGATGATGTCCTATGTCGGTTAGGCAAGTGGACCAACATGGAGAAAGGCATTCAGAACCTCAGGGAATTGGCTGTGTTTGATATGGTTTATGGTGATCTGAATGATGAGCAGTCACCAATGGATCCAGACCAGGCCCCTTGCACACAGTTGATGTGGCGGAAGTTCCTGCAAAGTGCAACAGAAGCACATTCCAAAGCATTAGCAGTAGCGTGGCGAGACACCCAGACTCAGACAGTGGATGAAGTGGCTGGCCAGCTCCGGCAATATGAGGGAAATCTCCCTTCCTCCCAACATGCCTGGGTTTCAGCTGTAAGGGAACTGTCTCAGAGGCTCCACAAAGTGGAAGAGGACATGTCCTACATTCCACCTGCACAGGCTGATGTCTCAGCCATTATGTTGGGAATGGCACTCGGAAGATCTCGCGATGTACGGAAAGAGTAGTTACAACCTCCCCTCCTTTCCTTTGTTACTAAATAAGGTAATAGGTAATCCTGTAATGCCGAAGGCACACCCACGGAGGAGGTACTTAGTGAATGTATATAGGTAAGATACACAGTTCAATAAACGGACATTTTGTAACCACCACATTGGTGTCTGTACTGATGTCCCCGAGAAGGTCTTAACCCCCTGCGGTATCTGGCCCTGCGACCGGAGCGCCACCAACAGGTGGATAGGCAGGCTTAAAGATGCAGAGCCAGCTACAATAAGTGGTGACCCCGACGTGATCTACAGTTACTATCGTCGGTGCCCAGCAGGGGGTGAAGGAGCTCCATGCAGGACGGGAGACTCCGCGGTGCGCCATGGATGCCATAATTAAGGTACTGAAAAGATGGGGCAAGCAACATAAGACTTCTATGAAGTCGAAGACACTGAAAGCTATGCTACAAAATTTGATAGGGCTCGGCATGTTGCCGGAGCCAATAGACTGCATGAAGCCGGAGCTCTGGCCACAGATAGAGGCGGTGCTGATGGAACAGGCGAAGCTAGGAAGGCCCTAGCACTTAGTGGCTTGGGGGAAGGCAAACGCGATGATGATAGCTATCCGGGAGGAGCAACAGGCGTGGCGGGATGTGAAGAAGGGTCTGCGGGGTCTTGCGGAGGAGACCACCCAAACGGAGGAGCTCACGGAGAGCTCCGACGATGAGGAGGGGGAAGACATAGTAGGGAAGCTAGAGGCGTGGCCCATAGAAGGCAAACCATCGGGGGGAGACGGTGGCGGAGAACAGAGGAAGAAAGGTGCGATCCTGTCTGCGCCCCTGGCACCCCCCCCCCGTGTACCCTTGGGACGAGATGCAGAGGGTGGAAACCGACGTGCGTAAACAAGAATCAGCAGAAAAGGGGTGCGCGAACATGCAGCGTTCGGGGGTGGATATGGGGGCGGTCCGGCAACCACAAGAGCAGGGGCAAGTCGCCCAAGGGCCGGGCCAAGGAGGGCAACCTGGGCAGGACCCGCTCCTTGATTGGTTGCCGGGCGCTCCTCAAAGCCCTGTGGGTGCTGCGCCATGGAGTGCAGTGAAGCCGGCAGAGCCTCGCCATATAAGGGAACCGAGCGACCCGTTCACTCATTGGTGGGAGCCAAGGACCCGGATAGGGTCGGATGGCGAATCGGAGAGCAACGAAGCAGAACATGACCAAAAATGGAAGCATGAGAGAGGTTGGGGGGGCACGGCCCAACCAGCGGGAGGTCCACCCACCGTTAGAGCCGCCTGCGGAGGGAATGAAAGGGCTGATGACGGAACTCGCTAGGGCGGTGCAGGAACTATCCGCTGCAGTTAGAGAGAACAGGCGGCTGGTGGGGGGGGGCTTGGCGCCATCCCCTGCACCGAGGACACCCACAGATTGGCAACTTATAGCCAAGGAGTGCATTATGTCGGGGGTGAAGCTTGAGCCTGCAGCAATACATGCCTACCCAGTCAGGGTTACCCCCACAGGGCAGCAGGAGTGGTATCCACTTGATGCGAAAGCCGTGCAAACCCTATTTAAGGCAGTTGCTGAACACGGCTTAGGACACCCAGAAACAACTTTGCTATTAGAAACCATTTTAGCATTGCCACTGACCCCCTCTGACATGCGACAGCTGGCGAAAGCGGTGTTAAAACCAGCAATGTATTTGCTGTGGAAGGAGGCATGGGGAAGCCGAGTTAATGCTGCAGTCCATGCGGCCGCCAATCAACAGCACCCCTTACGTGGGACTACCCATGACCGCCTATTAGGGCGGGGCGCCTTTACAACGATGCCGGCTCAGTTACAACTGCGGCCCAGAGAATTCACGGCCACTACCGAAGCTGGCAAACAGGCCTTTATGGACGTAGCCAAATTGGAGAAGAAGGAGCCCGCTTGGACCTCCATCAAGCAGGGGCAGAATGAGCCATTCTTGCAGTTTGTCGACAGGCTTCACGCTGCGGTTTTAGAGTCAGATCTACCTGATGGTGCAAAAGAGGCCGTGCTAGTGGAGTGTATAAGGCAACAATCCAATCTGTTAATCAAAGGCATTGTAAAGGAAAGTCCCCTAAACACACCCGTCGCCACCCTCCTCCGGCAAGTAGTACAAAAGGAGGCCTTAGTACATTCCCCAGGGGACATTCATTTCACCGAAAGACCCGTATCCCATAGGAAAGGCAATATGCCAGGCGCCGATAAAAAGCCTCAGCAGGCAAACCGACAGGGGCAGCGGTCCTCAGGGATAGGGCCATGCTGGGTGTGCGGAAAACCTGGTCACTGGGCATGAGACTGCTGGCATAAGCGGCTACAGCCGGGAAACGGGAGCGGGGGAGCCAGGGATGGGGGCAGGGCTCCTCCTATGCGTTACAGACAGCCCCCACAGAACAAAGGCAACTCCTTTTATACTCCCTGAGTGATGGTGAGATATACCCAGGGATACCCTCCGGAGAGCGACCCAGGGAGGGCCCCTCAAGCGATGGGTACACCAGAGCAGGAACAGTGGCTCTGGTCTTAGACTGTAGTGACAAACCCATGGTCACCGTTTGGATAAGTCAGCCCCGCCCCGAAGGAACCGAAGAGATAGTAGTGCAGGCCATGATTGATTCAGGAGCTGACGTGACAGTTGTGGGCTAGAGATGGTGGCCAGGACAGTGGAAAACCACGTTTGGAGGGTTTGTGACAGGAGTAGGAGGGGAAAAGCCGGTGTACAGAGCCATTACCGTGACAGTATTTAAGGTTCGAGACCAGAACAAAGGGACCCTAACCGCGACACTAAAGCCCATTGTATTGACAGAATTCCACGGGGTCCTGCTAGGCCATGATTGTATGCAGCAAATGAAAACTGGCATCACAAATTTAGGGTAAGGGCCACTGCCGAGCACATACCGCCTCTAAGGCTTATGTGGTTGACAGCCACACCAGTATGGGTCGAGCAGTGGCCACTTAACTCAGAAAAATTAAACGCACTCTGTCAGTTAGTGGAAAGAGAAGCGCAGGCGGGTCACTTAGAACCCTCTACAAGTCCCTGGAATACTCCCGTGTTTGTCATCCAAAAGAAGGATAGAACCAAGTGGCGCTTACTTCACGACCTCAGGGCCGTGAACCAACAGATGCAGGCGATGGGTGCCTTACAGCCGGGGTTACCCTGGGGCTCCGCTACACCAAAAGACTGGCCCATTGTGATCATTGATATCAAAGATTGTTTTTTCAGCATTCCCTTACACCCTGCCGACAAACAGAGATTTGCCTTTACCGTGCCATCCGTGAACATTACTCAACCAGCTCAGCGCTGGCAATGGACCGTGCTACCACAGGGTATGAAGAACTCGCCTGTCATTTGCCAGCTATACGTGGCCAGGGCCATCGCACCCTTGAGAGAAGGTGAGCCTAACCACCATGTAATACACTATATGGACGACATACTGCTAGCGGCACCTACAGAACAGCAGGTAGAACACCTGTTTCAACGCGCCAAGGCCTTACTTCAACGACATAATCTGAGCATTGCCGAAGCAAAAATTCAACGTGGTACGCGATTACAATACCTGGGCATGACGTTGACAGGGAACAACATAAGTCCGCAGCCAGTGGCTCTCACCCCGAGCGTTGCCACTCTCCATGACGCTCAGAAATTAGTTGGGGCCTTACAGTGGCTCTGCATCTTTGTCTGCATCCCCTTGGGATTTATGAAACCCTTTTATGAACTACTAAAAGGCGAACACCTGTGGGAGCCCAGAACACTCATGAAAGAATGTCAAAACAAATTGGAACTCATACAGGCTATCTTACGACAGCAGCAGCTGTTGCAGCGATGGGACCCGACACAGTCAGTCGCAGCAGGCTGCTTCATTTCTGAACATGGGACAGTAGGCATCCTTTTCCAAGGCACAGATGGTAAGCCCGTGCCCTTAGCCTGGGCTTACCAAAATACCAACAAAGCTGCTTTTGTCACCATTGTTGCTGTTTTGGCAGACCTCATAGGACGCTTACGCAACATGGCTGTTACACTTTGGAAAGGAACCTGATACGATCCTCGTCCCCTGGAAGCAACAGGTATGGGAAAATATGGTTGCTCGTTCTGAAGATTTACAATGTGCCATCTTTGACTTTCCGGGCTCCATAACAACAGGAAAAGGCCTACAATGGATTACCCACCTGAAAACGATCCAATTACAACTTACCCTACCTCTATCAATGCGCCCTCTCCAAGGCACAACATATTTTACAGACGCCTCGTCGCCATCTCAGACAGCTGCAGTTGTGTGGAAGACTGAGGGACGCTGGGAAAAGAGGACGTGGACCCAGACCGACAAGTCTGTACAGTGGCTGGAAGCCAAAGCGGTCCAAATGGCACTCCAACAGGAGCCAGAAAACCCTATTAATGTTGTTACAGACTCTTTGTATGTCTATAAGCTCGTGCACAAAATGACAACAGCGGGGTTCGTGCAAACGGAAGCCTCGACTCTACTTTATGAGGCTCTACAACAACGCACAGGACAGGCCTTTATTACCCATGTAAACAGTCACCAATCCCTACCGGGTCCAATTATAGAAGGCAACCATCAGGCAGATCAGGCGGCGCAGGGTGTGTGGTCAATAGACGCCGCAAAGAACCTACATGCCTTCCTACACCTTGGAGCGAAAGCCCTAGCAAAAACATGCCAGATTCCCCTGTCACAAGCAAAGAACATAGTGGCACTTTGCCCCTATTGCCAAAAAGGCCCACTGTGGGAGGCAGGCATCAACCCGCGAGGCCTCTCCTCTAACCAGATTTGGCAAACCGACATAACGGAATGTGACTTGTTAAAGCCAAATAAATACCTTATAGTAACTATTGACACCTTTAGTTTAGTTCCACAATACTAGCCACGATGAGTCGTAAACAGACAGCCAGACACGTCATTGTTCATTGGGAGGGCGTTATTGCATTATTAGGAAAACCACAGGAAATCAAGACAGACAATGGCCCTTGCTTCATTGCTAAGCACACAAAAGAATGGTGCGTGTTATGGGACATTAAGTTAGTACACGGCCTCCCTTACAATAGTCAAGGTCAAGCCATAGTGGAGCGTGCACATCGCACCCTAAAAACGAAACTCCAACAGCTTGGGGAGGGGGAAGGCCACAGAGGAACAATACCTGTAGACCGCCAACAAGCTCTCTTGTCACGCGCCCTGTATACTCTAAATCATTTCGTTAGGGGTGAGGAATCCACACCTCCCCTGTGGAAACACTTTATGCCAACGCAGGAGACGAAAAACTATCCCTGAGTCCAAATCAGGGAACCAGGCTCGATAACTTGGGAGACGGGGTGGTCGCTGAGAGTGCTTGGGCGTGGGTACGCGGCAGTGGAAAAAGATGGTATAATTAAGTGGGTACCTGCACGGTGTGTAAAACCTCATCTAACATGAGATGGAGCTTTGTTTTACAGCATTGGTGGTGGATCACCCTCCTTGGCTGTGCATTGCTGAGTCACGCAGGATACTGGAGGGAGTGGGCGCGAGCACATCACCGCGAAGACGTCTGCTTTCCCATAGATACGGGAGCGGAATCCTGCTATGTCTTCATCACAGCCGCCTTTCATAACGGGTCTAGAGAGCCAGTGCCCATATCCGAATCTAAGTATGTAACCGAACTCATGCATAAGGATGTACAAGAGCTGTGGTGGTTTGACCTTGGCTAAATGCCAGGTACCCACCAAGTCACTCTATCACTTCCCCCCCTTTCCCCTTTTTTTCTCAATAGGGCAAGGAAGGGAAAGAAAATAAGATAGGAAAACAAAACAACCCTTGTGGGTAAAACAACAGCAGTTTTAATATAAGCAAAGCGAAGCAAAGGGCCGCGCGCAGAAGCAAAAAAAAGAAAACAGATTTATTCTCTACTTCCCATGAACAGGCGATGTCGGGCCTTCTCAGGAAGCAGGGCTCCAATACGCGTAGTGGTTGCCTCGGAGGACCAAGGGTGACCCCGCCCCCTTCCTCCTTTCTCCCAGCTTTATACGGAGCAGATGTCATATGGTCTGGAATATCCCTTTGGTCAGTTCGGGTCAGCTGTCCTGGTTGTGTCCCCTCCCAAGATCTTGCCCACCCCGTCCCACTGTGGGGGGGAAATGTCAGAAAGAGCCTTGGTGCTGTGATAGCACTACTCAGCAGTAGCCACAACACCAGTGTGCTATCAACACCCTGCCAGCTCCCAGCATAAAACACAGCACCATGAGGGCTGCTACAGGGGAAAACCAATTCCAGTTCAGCCAGACCTGATACAGTCTCCACCCCTTATTCCATACCATTTACGTCATGCCCAGGTCCCACATAACACTCATTTATCCATTCCGTAAGCTTTCTTCATTCCTCCAGATGTTCAGTGACTTGGCTCCCATCTGTCAAGATGGATGTTCAGGACAGGAGCAGTATGTTTGACTGTTGGACTCCAGCACCGGCTAGGTTTGGGTCATCATCGCATGTATCTGGTTCACTCTTCGTCGTTCCTACTTCCTCCATCACTTCCTGCAACATACAACTCAGCCCACAGATTATTTTCCCCCCAAGGTTAAATCTCCTTGAGGCACACACTGAGTAGCCCCATTCTCCCGCATTACCCACCAAGTACATCCAGGTCCCTGAGCAAAAACAATCCCACGAGTGGGCTTGCCTTTTCCCAAGGGAGGAGCAATCCACACTGCCTTCCCCAGCCATTTCCCTGTGTGTACTACAGGGACCTTATCTCCTCCCACAGTATGAAGGGGTTTTGTTTGGGCAGGACCAGGACGGTTAACAGATCCTCTGGTGTTAATTAGCCAAGGGGCTTCTGCTAAATTTATATCCCAGTGCTTCCATCCCCCATTGTCCAATGCTCTCAACATAGTCTTCAACAGTCCATTGTATCTTTCAATCTTTCCAGACGCTTGTGGGTAATAAGGGATGTGATACACCCACTCAATGCCATGTTTCTTTGCCCAGGAGTTTATGAGATTATTTCGAAAATGGGTTCCATTGTCTGATTCGATTCTTTCAGGAGTACCATGTCGCCATAAAATTTGCCTTTCAAGACCTAAGATGGTATTTCGGGCAGTGGCATGATTTACAGGGTACGTTTCGAGCCAACCAGTAGTTGCTTCCACCATGGTGAGTATGTAGCGCTTGCCTTGGCGTGTTCGTGGCAATGGTCCAATATAGTCAATTTGCCAGGCCTCACCATATCGAAAACTCAGCCATCGCCCTCTGTTCCAGGGAGACTTTACTCGTGTGGCTCGCTTGATTGCAGCACATGTTTCGCATTCATGAGTGACCTGTGAGATGGCCTCCATGGTCAGGTCCACCCCTCGATCACGAGCCCATCTGTACGTTGCATCTCTCCCGAGATGCCCGGATGTTTCGTGGGCCCATCGAGGTACAAATAGCTCACCCTTGCGCTCCCAGTCCAGGTCCAGCTGAGCTACTTCAATTTTAGCAGCCTTGTCTACTTGCTCATTGTTTTGATGTTCTTCGGTGGCACGGCTTTTGGGCACGTGGGCATCTACATGACGTACCTTTAGAGCCACGTTTTCCACTCGGGCAGCGATGTCCTGCCACAGTGCAGCAGCCCAGATGGGTTTACCTCTGCGCTGCCAATTGGTCTTCTTCCACTCCTGTAGCCACCCCCACAGGGCGTTAGCCACCATCCAGGAGTCAGTGTAGAGATACAGTACTGGCCACTTTTCTCGTTCAGCAATCTCTAGGTCTAGCTGGATTGCTTTTACTTCTGCAAACTGACTTGACTCGCCCTCTCCTTCAGTGGCCTCAACGACTTGTCTTGTGGGGCTCCACACAGCAGCTTTCCACTTTCGATGGTTTCCTACCACACGACAGGATCCATCAGTAAACAGAGCATACCGCCTTTCATCTTCTGGTAACTCGTTATATGGCGGTGCTTCTTGGGCACGAGCCACCTCCTCAGGCAGTGCTCCAAAATCTCTACCTTCTGGCCAGTCCATGATCTCTTCCAGGATCCCTGGACGGTTGGGTTTTCCTAGTCGAGCTCGTTGCGCGATTAACGCTACCCATTTACTCCAGGTAGCACTGGTTGCATGGTGTGTAGAAGGGATGTTTCCTTTGAACATCCAATGTAGTACAGGCAATCGCGGTGCCAAGAGGAGCTGTGCTTCTGTACCAACAACTTCTGAAGCGGCTCGAATCCCCTCATATGCTGCCAGTATCTCCTTTTCAGTCGGAGTGTAGTGGGCTTCTGATCCTCGATATCCCCGGCTCCAAAATCCTAATGGTCGACCCCGAGTTTCACCTGGTATCTTCTGCCAGAGGCTCCATGTGAGGCCATGCTCCCCAGTTGATGTGTAAAGTACATTTTGCACACCTGGTCCTGTCCGAACAGGCCCAAGAGCTACCGCCCGAGCTATCTCCTGTTTGATGTGCTCAAAGGCTTGTTGTTGCTCAAGACCCCACTCAAAATTGTTCTTCTTTCGGGTTACTTGATAGAGAGGGCTCACCAGCTGACTGTAACCTGGCATGTGCATCCTCCAAAATCCCACAAGTCCTAAGAAAGCTTGTGTTTCCTTCTTGTTGGTCGGTGGAGACATAGCTGCTATCTTGTTGACAACCTCCATAGGCACATGGCGGCATCCATCTTGCCATTTTATTCCCAAGAACTGAATCTCCTGTGCTGGTCCCTTGACCTTGCTTTTCTTTATGGCAAACCCAGCTCTCAGAAGAATCTCAATTACTTTTTGTCCTTTCTTGAACACTTCTTCTGCCTTGTTGCCCCACACAATGATGTCATCGATGTATTGTAGATGTTCAGGGGCATCACCCTTTTCCAGTGCAGTTTGAATTAGTCCATGACAAATAGTGGGGCTGTGCTTCCACCCCTGGGGTAGTCGATTCCAGGTATATTGGACACCCCTCCATGTGAAAGCAAACTGTGGCCTGCACTCTTCTGCCAAAGGAATTGAAAAGAATGCATTGGCGATGTCGATTGTGGCGTACCACTTCGCTGCCTTTGACTCTAGTTCATACTGGAGCTCTAACATATCTGGTACAGCAGCACTCAGTGGTGGCGTCACTTCGTTCAGGCCACGATAGTCTACTGTCAACCTCCACCCTCCGTCAGACTTTCGCACTGGCCATATTGGGCTATTAAAAGGCGAATGTGTCTTACTGATGACACCTTGGGTCTCCAGTTGACGGATCAGTTCTTGGATGGGAGCCAGAGAGTCTCGGTTCGTGCGATACTGCCGTCGGTGCAGGGTCCTCGTAGCAATTGGCACCTGTTGTTCTTCAACTCGCAACAGTCCTACAACAAAAGGATCTCCTGAGAGGCCAGGCAGATTAGACAACTGTTTGACCTTCTCTGTGTTCACACTGGCCACACCAAAAGCCCATCGGTATCCTTTTGGGTCTTTGAAATACCCCCTCTTGAGGTAGTCAATGCCCAAGATACAAGGGGCTTCTGGGCCAGTTACAATGGGATGTTTTTCCCACTTATCCCCAGTCAAGCTAACCTCGGCCTCCAGTACTGACAGTTCTTGACATCCGCCTGTCACTCCTGAGATCCAGATAGGTTCTGCCCCTCTATAACTTGATGGCATTAATGTACACTGTGCCCCGGTATCGATTAAAGCCTGGTACTTCTGTGGATTTGATGTGCCAGGCCATCGAATCCACACTGTCCAATACACCCGATCATCCCTTTCCTCCTCCTGGCTGGAGGCAGGGGCCCTCTATTCCTGTTCTTGGTCAGAGTATTCACTGTCTGACCCTTGCTGTGCCAGGCCGGAAACTCCTTCATCAGGGCCAAGGGAGGTGATCTCAGTCTTCCTGTATCTGGGAGATCGCTGATTACTTTCTTGTGGTTTCACGCCAGCTACATTAACAACCTTCTTGGATGTCTTCTTCTTGGCAGGGGACTTTCCTCGCAATTCATGTACACGAACTTCCAATTTGAAGGTGGGTTGACCATCCCACTTCCTCATGTCCTCCCCCTGGTCACGCAGGAAGAACCAAAGTTTGCCACGTGTCATGCGCCTACGTTTCCCTTTCCCTCTGACTGGGGTGGAAGAGAACTGATTTCTTGGGGTGCTCCTGACATCTAAGGCACTCTCCCGTAGAGATGAGGAGGTTCCAAGACTCTCTTCAAAGTTCTGAAGCCAGGAAGAGACTGCCTCCACAGTTGGCGTACATCTTAGTCCTCCCATATCCATTTCTGGATAGTACATCGCAGCCAAGCCCGCAGAATACGAGGATGGTGCACCTTTAATCACCTTCCTCCACATGGCCCGTGTGCACAGGACATCCTCTGGATTTTTAGGGGCTTCATCATTATCTGGATCACTATAGATGACTTCCAGCACTGCTAATTCTCTCAGGTACTGGACACCTTCATCCGCAGTAGTCCACTTCCCTGGGGGGTTGTCCGTAAGATCTTCCTTGAAAGGATATCTTGCTTTAACACTTGAAAGGAGCCGTCTCCACAGACTGCAAATTCCTGTTTCTTTTCCAATTCCCCTTTCAATTCCTCAATCTCTAGCAAGGGAACCCAGCTGTTGGGCTTCCTTACCTTCCAGCTGCTGAGCATCAGCCCCATTATCCCAGCATCGAAGCAGCCAGGCAGCAATCCGCTCACCCGGCTGGCGGCTATAGTCTTTCCACAGATCTCGCAGTTCTGATGACGTCAGGGACCGGGTAGTTTCTGCCTCCTGTTTGAGTTCCGTTATTCCCTCTTCTGACCCCTTTGCTGAAGGACCTACTTCTTCCTCTTCTTTCTCCTCCCTTATTAATCGAGGGTATGGGCCTGTTGTTCTCCTTGTCCACTGTTTCTTTTTTACTACTGGGGCAATCTCTGCTGTTGTTGTTTTTGTTTGAGTCCCCATCTCTACCACAGTCCTTTGAGAGCACTGAACTGCAGCTCGATAAGCATAGGCCAGGCCCCAGTACAGCGCTAGGAGTTGCTGATTTTCATCGGGATAGACAAGGCACCCTTCTATCAGGTGTTGTGTCAGTTTTGCAGGGTTGCTTGCCTGTTCAGGGGTAAGATCCCAGGCTACAGGAGGTGATAACCATCCTAGGAATCTGCCCGAATCCTTCCACTCCCCCTGCCACCCAGGGACAGGCCGCCTCAGGGCACATTTTGGTATTCTCTCACCCAAAATTTGCCTTCTCTTACACCAAAAACCTAACGAGCTCCACACAGCCCACAATAGGCGAATAGCATTAAATGAACAGTATCAAAGAGCTAACATAAGGATTAATAAGTACTTCGGGAGCTTGCAGAATAAAACAACTCATGATGTTCCCAATTTCTTCCAGCATGTTCCCGAGCTTAGCAAAATAAAGATAAGCAGAGCAATAAACAAACCCGTGACCAGCACAAGAGCTTGTCGCTTACTAACTGCTATAGCTATAGCACAATTAATATAAAACTGCCGTTGTCCCGCCCCGCGTTGGGCGCCAAAATAGACTGTGGTGGTTTGACCTTGGCTAAATGCCAGGTACCCACCAAGTCGCTCTATCACTTCCCCCCCTTTCCCCTTTTTTCTCAATAGGGCAAAGAAGGGAAAGAAAATAAGATAGGAAAACAAAACAACCCTTGTGGGTAAAACAACAGCAGTTTTAATATAAGCAAAGCGAAGCAAAGTTCCGCGCGCGGAAGCAAAAAAAAAAAACAGATTTATTCTCTACTTCCCATTAACAGGCGATGTCGGGCCTTCTCAGGAAGCAGGGCTCCAATACGCGTAGTGGTTGCCTCGGAGGACCAAGGGTGACCCCGCCCCCTTCCTCCTTTCTCCCAGCTTTATACTGAGCAGATGTCATATGGTCTGGAATATCCCTTTGGTCAGTTCGGGTCAGCTGTCCTGGTTGTGTCCCCTCCCAAGATCTTGCCCACCCCGTCCCACTGTGGGGGGGAAATGTCAGAAAGAGCCTTGGTGCTGTGATAGCACTACTCAGCAGTAGCCACAACACCAGTGTGCTATCAACACCCTGCCAGCTCCCAGCATAAAACACAGCACCATGAGGGCTGCTACAGGGGAAAACCAATTCTGGCTCAGCCAGACCCGGTACCAAAAAACGCAGTATGTCTTAGAGACCATTAACATGCTGATTGACATAACTGCGCAGGGAGGCTGTAAAAGTGTGATGTTTAGAAACCTAACCTTTTGTTGCATACAAGACAAAGATTATGATAAATTTGGGAGACAAAATGTACTAATTACACAGCTGTTGGAGAACATCAAGAAAACAGCTACCTTTATGAAACCTGAATGGTTTGGGCAGCTTGACAACGTGTGGGCTTGGTTCACTGGTTGGTTTAGTTGGGATTGGCTCATTTGGGGAGTCATTGGGGTATGTAGCATACTCCTTGTTATTTGCATTGCTTTTACCTGTATTAGCGCTATGGTTTGTAAGTTGTTTAAGAAGGTTAACATTTTATTAAAAAGATAATGTTATAAAGCATGGGGGGGGAAGCGTAGGGAGTGGCACTCGGAAGATCTCGCGATGTACGGAAAGAGTAGTTATAACCTCCCCTCCTTTCCTTTGTTACTAAATAAGGTAATAGGTAAGCCTGTAATGGCGAAGACACACCCACGGAGGAGGTACTTAGCGAGCATATATATGCAAGTTGCGCAGTTCAATAAACGGACATTTTGTAACCACCACATTGGTGTCTGTACTGATGTCCCCGAGAAGGTCTTAACCCCCTGTGGTATCTGGCCCTGCGACCAGAGCGCCACCAACAGGTGGATAGGCAGGCTTAAAGATGCAGAGCCAGCTATAATACCATTAGAAGCAGACGCTTCCCCACCCAAGAGAAGGACAGTGGAAGGTACACACCACAGGGCACCCTGTGGTTCTTCCTCTGCGACCATGGGGAAAACATGAGGAGGTGGCATGGACAGCACACTTAGGCCCTAGCTGCATGAGTATAGCAGCTGAAAGGGAAGACCACCATGAAAGGGGAGTCTTCCAAGAGAAACGAAGCTCCCGTGTCCAGTCGGAAATCCCCCAGACAGAATAGAATGGCCAACATTATGCTTGACCCTCTTGAGGGGACCAGGAAGTCATTCTTGCAGGAGTCACTCTTAGATCAAGTGAGTGATGGTGAGCAGGATTAGAGGGGCCCTGCCTCCAGCCAGGTGGAGGAAAGGGATAATCGGATTTACTGGAAGGTGTGGATCCGATGGCCTGGCACATCGGACCCACAAGAATATAAGGCCTTGGTAGACACTGGCGCACAGTGCACCCTGATGCCATCAAGCTACAGTGGGATTGAACCCATCTGTATCTCTGGAGTGACAGGGGGATCCCAACCTCTGACCCTATTAGAAGCTGAAGTAAGCTTAACTGGGAAGGACTGGCATAAGCACCCCATTGTGACTGGCCCAGATGCCCTGTGCATTCTAGGTATAGACTATCTCAGGAGAGGGTACTTTAAAGACCCAAAAGGGTACCGGTGGGCCTTTGGTATAGCTGCCCTGGAGGAGGTTGAGCAATTGTCCACCTTACCCGGCTTCTCAGAGGAACCCTCAGTGGTGGGGTTGCTTAAGGTTGAAGAGCAGCGAGTGCCAACTGCTACCAAGACGGTGCACCGGCGGCAGTACCGCACTAACCGAGATTCCCTGGTCCCCATCCATCAGCTGATCCATTGACTAGAAAGCCAGGAGGTGATCAGCAAGACTCACTCACCTTTCAACAGCCCTATATGGCCAGTGAGAAAACCTAATGGCGAATGGAGACTGACCGTGGACTACCGTGGCCTGAATGAAGTTACGCCAGTGATGAGTGCTGCCGTGCCGGACATGCTAGAGCTCCAGTATGAGCTGGAGTCGAAGGCAGCCAAGTGGTACGCCACGACTGACATCGCTAACGCGTTCTTCTCCATCCCAATAGCACCAGAGTGCAGGCCACAGTTTGCATTCACTTGGAGGGGTATCCAGTACACCTGGAATCGATTGCCCCAGGGGTGGAAACACAGCTCCACCATTTGCCATAGACTGGTCCATACTGCACTGCAGAAAGGTGGGGCTCCAGAACACCTGCAGTTCATTGATGATATCATTGTATGGGGGGACACAGCTGAGGAAGTCTTTGAGAAAGGAAAGAAGATAATTGAAATCCTCCTGAAGGCTGGTTTTGCCATCAAGCAACAGAAAGTTAAGGGGCCTGGAAGGGAGATTCAGTTCCTAGGAATAAAATGGCAAGATGGGCGTCGCCACATCCCAATGGAGGTGATAAACAAGATAACAGCCATGGCCCCACCAACCACTAAAATGGAGACTCAGTCCTTCCTGGGCGCTGTGGGGTTCTGGAGGATGCACATCCCAAACTACAGCCTGATTGTGAGCCCTCTCTACCACGTAACGGGCAAGAAGAACGATTTTGAATGGGGCCCAGAGCAACAACAAGCCTTTGAACAAATTAAGCATGAGATTGCCCAGGCAGTAGCCCTTGGGCCAGTCCGGGCAGGGCAGGAGGTTAAGAACGTGCTCTACACTGCAGCCAGGGAGAATGGCCCTACCTGGAGTCTTTGGCAGAAAGCACCTGGGGAATCCCGAGGCCGACCTCTAGGCTTTTGGAGCCGGGGATACAAAGGCTCTGAAGCTAACTATACCCTGACTGAGAAGGAGATACTGGCAGCGTACGAAGGAGTTCGAGCTGCCTCAGAAGTGGTCGGCACTGAGACACAGCTCCTCCTGGCACCCCGACTGCCGGTGCTGGGATGGATGTTCAAAGGAAAGGCTCCCTCCACACATCATGCAACAGATGCCATGTGGAGTAAATGGGTTGCGTTGATAACACAACAGGCTCGAATAGGGAACCTCGACCCCCAGGATTAGTAGAAATGATCATAAACTGGCCAGAGAGCAAAGATGCTGGGTTATCACCAGAACAGGAGGTGAAACGTACTGAGGAGGCCCCACCATATAACGAGCTGCCAGAGGAAGAAAAACAATATGCCCTGTTCACTGATGGGTCTTGCCGCATTGTGGGAAAACATCGACGATGGAAGGCTGCAGTGTGGAGTCCCACATGATGAGTCACTGAAGTTTCTGAGGGATAAGGTGAATCGAGCCAGTTTGCAGAGGTGAAAGCTACCCAATTGGCTATGGAGATTGCTGAGCGAGAAAAGTGGCCGAGGCTCTATCTCTACACTGACTCGTGGGTGGTGGCAAGTGCCCTGTGGAAGTGGCTGCAGCAATGGAAACAGAGCAACTCGCAACGCAAGGGTAAACCCATCTGGGCTGCTGAAGTATGGCAGGATATTGCAGGCCAGGTGGAGAACCTCGTTGTGAAGGTGCGCCATGTGGACGCCCATATACCCAAGAGTCGGGCCACTGATGAACATCAACACAACCAGCAGTCGGACCAGGCTGCTAAGATCGAAGTGGCTTAGGTGGACTTGGACTGGCAGCGTAAAGGTGAACTGTTCATAGCCCCGTGGGCCCATGAGACCTCGGGCCACCAAGGCAGAGATGCAACATACAGGTGGGCTCGAGATCGAGGGGTGGACCTCACCATTGACACCATCGCAGAGATCATCCACGGATGTGAGACGTGTGCTGCAATCAAACAAGCCAAGCGGGTGAAGCCCCAGCGGAATGGAGATCGATGCCTGAAATATAAATATGATGAGGCCTGGCAGATCGACTACATCACACTGCCACAGACCCGCCAAGGCAAGCGCCACGTGCTCACAATGGTGGAAGCAACCACTGGATGGCTCGAAACTTATCCAGTGTCCCACACCACCGCCCAGAACACCATTCTGGGCCTTGAAGACTGAGTCCTGTGGCGACACGGCACCCCAGAGAGGATTGAGTCGGACAATGGGACTCACTTCCGAAATAACCTCATAGATGCCTGGGCAGAGGAACACGGCATCGAGTGGGTCTACCACATCCCCTACCACGTACCAGCCTCTGGGAAGATCGAGTGCTACAATGGACTGTTAAAAACTACGTTGAAAGCAATGGGAGGTGGAACCTTCAAACACTGGGACACACATCTGACAAAGGCCACTTGGTTAGTCAACACAAGAGGATCTGCCAATCGAGCTGGCCCAGCTCAGTCAAGACTTCCACGTGCTGTAGACGGGGATAATGTCCCTGTGGTGCACATGAGGGACCTGCTGGGAAAAATGGTCTGGGTTAGTCCTGCGCTGGGCAAAGGCAAACCCATCCACGGGATTGCTTTTGCTCAAGGACCTGGGTGCACCTGGTGGGTGATGCAGGAGGATGGAGCGGTCAGATGGGTACCACAAGGGGACTTGATTGTGGGTGAGAACATACCGTGAATTATACTGTGCTTTTGTTAATTGTTTTTTGTTATTGTTAATTGCTAAATGGCAGCTGGGCATGACGCACATGGTATAGAATAAAGGGGTGGATTATGTCCTGGTTCAGCTAGGATAGGGTTAACTTTCCCCAGCAGTGGGGGGAAGCTCTAGCCGGGTTATTTGATACCATGCTGACGTCAGGTCCGGGCGCCCAAGCGCGGGAAGAGCAGGAATGACTTTTGTCCGGGTTGGTCCCCTCAGTGCTGTATCCGTGCAGTATATCTCTTGTTCTGTTCATTGTTATTACTGTTATTGTTATTGTTATTGTTGTTGTTCAGTTTGTGTGGGAGACCGCGGCCTGTCAGCCTTACACAGCCTCTGAGAAACAGCCAGGCTTTGATGAAAAACAGGCCTTGGGAGAAAGTTAAGAAACTGTCGAGTTGTGCCAAGGTGGCAGGGAAAAACAACGGCCAGCTGCAACACTGAACTGAGAAAAGTACTGAACTGTGAGAAGTTACTGCTGCGTGAACAGCGCGTGAACAAGAAGTTGATTGGTCTGCACAGCGCGTGTTAGAGTGGCCTTATGCTGATAGGAGAAAAGGTTGATAGCTGTCTAATTGCTGATTTGCTAATTATGAAGTAAGAGCTTTGGCGAGAGCATAAGTATGTACTATTGGAAAAATAAACGGCTTTGCTTGTTATAACTCTCATAGAGTTGTGCAAGTCTGATATCCTTCTGCAACAGGTTTGTTGTTGTTACACTGTTGTATTAAATTTTTCCTTATCTCAACCGTGGGGTTTGTATTTCACTCCCTGCCCCGTCCGGTTTGAGGGTGGGTGAGGGGCAGCAGCAACGTGGTCTCGGGTCCTGGCAGGGCCTAAACCACCACAGATGCCTTTAGTTTGCTGTGGTAATTTTTTGTACTTCTTTATTTGTCCCAAAAAACATATTCATCTTTTTGATAGAGATGGAAGAAGGTAAAATATGAAAGTACTGAAAAACCCTATCCCTAATGCTCAAACATGTACAAAACCATGTAAGTAGTAGTCTGAATAGGCATTAATTATAACTCTTTGAAATGTTTGCATGGCATGTTTCTTCTTTCCCTATGTGCGTACATGTGCATATTTATATTTATATGCATATATTTGTATATATACACACAAAAATATGTACATGCATATAAATAAGTACAGATTGAATGTGCATCAATCTGATATTTGTCTCCTCTCCCTGTTTCTGCATGAACTATTGGGAAATTCTAACTTTTCTTGGTTAAAATTACCTCTATTTATTTATTACTTAAATGTATATTCTGATATGAGTAGACAAACATCTGTTTTCCTGAGTGAACTTTTATTACTTATGCTTCTCAGATTGCTCAGGGAAGACTATAAAACCTGGGTGTCTTCCAAACTGTCCTGGTCCATATGAAGGGCTGTCCACATTGGCAAAGTAACAAGTGAAAGGATATGAAATGGGCAGTGAGACAACAGGCACAGAAAGTATCTATCATTTTACTTTACAGAGTGTCTCTTGATATTTTTCCTCTTTACATTCTCAATCTTACCATGGTTTGAATTTTGTGGAAAAACCTATGCAAAGTGGGATCTTGCAGCATAGATCATGTAATAAATGGGATGCCTCTCAGGAAAATAAATCTGTGCTGGTTCATCCTGATGCAGAATTGGTGTTGATGCTAACATGTCATTTTTCCAAATGCTTCAGAGTCCTTTAGGCTTGCCATGAAGGTAAGGATTTATCTTCTAATCTCAGAACCACTTTTCTCTGTCTGGATTAGCCATGAGCAGAAAAGTCATTAACATTGATGAACTGGGGACTAATACCACTCCAGAGCATATTATGTGGTCTGTTTATACCCTGCCCAGCCCCTTAACCTATGTCTCAGGTAGAAAAAAAAAAATGGTAGCACAAGCCCCTACTCACTTGGAAACAACTGAATCACAAAATAGCTGAGGTTGTGAAGTGCTAAGGCTTGGACAATAGGCCCAAGCCAGAGTTGACCTATAGATGAATCCTGTACATTTTATAACTGATAACCATTGTGCTAATAGGTATTATACTAAGTTATAACAAACCAACTATTCTGATGTAAAAGGTGGGAATACTGAAGCCTGAGCAACAGGCCCTGAACCAAAACTGCTAACTCCGTATGTAGTCATTAGTGAAATATGCATAGAAGACGTAGCTTAAACATCATAAAACATGTCTATCTTGAATGTATCCTTATCTTTCTTTATGTGTGAGCAAGATAACAAGGCCACAGAAACAGTTGTCTGGCCTTGTGACCTTGCTCATAAATCAACTAGATAAGCAGGGAAACTCCCTTAGCTTCTCCCTTGAGCCCTGGCCAGGCTCTGGGGGAACCTAATGTGAGAGTGAAACCAGATATTTCTGCTCAAAACAAAGGTGCCAGCTATTCTGGCTTACTGATTTTTAGGTATATAAGGCTGGACCCGCTCACAGCGACTTTGGAAGCCTCACCTACGGGTGGACGCACCGCGTAGGATTTCCCACTTGCCGGGACAGGCTCTCCAAATCCTCGCTGTAACCGGGGCTGCCCAGCGCCTGCGGATCTGGATGATGGTAACGTATGCAAGTGGTGATGGATCTTTCTTAATCACTATTCTCTCTCTCTCTCAGGTAGTAATGATTTGATGCATTACCCTGTATTTTCCTATTTGTTTAAGTGCACTGTTCTGTCTTTTCTTACTGTATGTTTTCTGTATTATTCTGTTATATTATTTAGTTATTTCTAGTAAAATACGCCTGCTCTTTTCACTCTGGTGTCTGAGTTTAATTGATATCCCTGATCAGCAAAACATAAATTGGTGTCAGAAGTGGGATACAACAAAAAATGCCATTATTTAAATTTAAAGGTAATTTCTCAAGTCCACCAGAAAATCCTCCCTATAGTTCACTGGCTCAGGAGTGGGCTAGGGTCGGAGGACCTTCCGAACAATGGGAGAGCTGGCTGAAAGTAGCCGAGCCATTAGATGTTTTAAATTGTATGAAAAAGATACCTATTGAAAAAGGAAAAGAAACTACAAATTCCATTAAACAGGGATGGGTTTTGTTAACTGCATATAGAAAACAGCACCAGAGTAAAGAGAGGCTGTTGTTAGAGCGCTCCCAGATGGAGTGACAGATGTGTGATTTACAGAGTCAAATAGTGATGTTGCAATGCCAGAATAAGTTGCTTGCTGATAAGCTGGATACTTATCAGACAGTGGTGGAGAAAGCTGCAGTGCGAGTAGCACAATATAAGTATAGGAAAAGGAGAGGGCAAGTGAAGCATAAGAAAGTGCATGCAGTGATTGCAGATGCAGGTGTGCAATGGGACCCAGAGAAATGGGATGGTGATATTTGGGATTCTATGGATTCTGACAAGGCTGGTTCCACAGATGAATTCATAGATGCGAAACCTGTGTGGAGGCGAAAGATAGAAGTGGATCCTAATAGTATGCAACCTGTGAGGAAGGATACCATAGAGGATTATACAGAGCATTAAGTAAATTATATAATTGAGAGATTTAAGCAGAAACCGGGGGAACCCCTGCTCGCTTGGATGGTGCGTTTGCATGATCAGGGAGCTGCAGGGATAATCCTAGATGACAGAGATGCTAAAAAGTTTTTGATTTTAAGTTCAGATTCATTTGTGCAAGATGTATTTCAAAACAATAATCAGGATATCAATTTGTTAGCACTGGCTGCTCTGGGATGTAATACCAAATATCCTCCAGAGAATGATTGGCTGGCATCTGACCGTCAGTGGTATACTTTGCGAGATTGTATACAGCGAATGAAAGAGGAAGGGATGAAAGCAGCTATATTTTTAGGAAACACTGACCTTTTCATGCAGTATCCTTTGTCGTTCACTATGAGAAACAGAGTGATTAAAACTGCTCCACCAGCATGTAAAAAATGTCATTATGACCCTCCTCATTAATGAAACGGGGAGTCCCCTCACTGAAGTTGTGGGAGGCATTGGCCTGCCAGCCTTGCACAGCCTGTGAGAAAGTGCTAGGCTTTGATGAAAAACAGGCCTTGGAAGAAAGATAAGAGGCTGTTGAGTTATGCCAAGGTGGCAGGGAAAAACAACGGACAGCTGCAACACTAAACTGTGGAAAAGTACTGAACTGTGAGAAGATGCTACCGCAAGAACAGCGCGTGAACAAGCAGGTGATTGGTCGGCACAGCGCGTGTTAGAGTGGCCTTATGCTGATAGGAGAAAAGGTTGATAACTGTCTAATTGCTGATTTGTTAACTATGAAGTAAGAGCTTTTCCGACAGCATCCGAGAGCATAAGTATGTATCATTGTAACAATAAACTCTCTCTTTCTCTCTGGATTTCTTCGGGAGTCCGTGCCTCAGTTGCCACAGAAGTAATTGAAAAGGTGCAACAATTGCATGACCTTGGAGAATGGGTCCCCCAAGGGAGTGCAGGGAATCGGGACATTCGAGGCAGCCCCAAGAGCAGTGAAAACAGGATTTCTTGTAAGGAAATGTTTACTGCTTTACTAAGAGATGGTATGTCCGTGATAAAATAGATGGAATTTCGACTCCAGAAATGTGGAAAATATATAAACAGAGAGGGTTGAATAAACCCGGCAAAAAGGTGCAATATTCACAGGCCAAGAAGGCAGGGACAACTCAGCCTACGGCGCCACCTCTCGACCCTCAACGGGACCTTCCATCTGCTCACAGAGGGCCCCCCGTGAGTGGATCATCGGTTCCGGGGGCGAAAGAGGATTGGGCACCATTCTCTGACTTGTACCCTTTACAGGAGGCAAGGGAGGTGAGTCAACATTATGATCAGCACAAATGAATTAATGGCCAAGCTCCAGTGCGGTGCATACGGAAGGACCGACGGCCCCATGTGGAGCTTAAAATTTTCTGGAACAACCGGTCCCCGCAAACAGTAAATGCCCTAATTGACACTGGAGGGGAGGCCTCTTTAATATTTGGAAACCCAAAGAAGTATAGGGGACAACCTGTAGTTATTACTGGGTTGGGAGGAAAACAAATTGAAGCAGTGCAAACACAAATAGAAATGAAAATAGGGAACCTTCCAAAGCGATTGTATCTGGTAATGATTGTTCCTATTCCTGAATATATAATCGGTATAGACATTTTGAAAGGACTGACTTTAAATCTCTCTGATGGTCAGTATCAATTTGGAATCAGATCCTACATTAGTGCCAGACCTGTTATGGTTGGCAAAGTAAAAATGCCTCCTGTGCAGATCCCGGCTGCAACTAAGTTGGTTACAATGAAGCAGTATAGAATTCCAGGAGGACATGAAGAGATATCACAGACAATTAAAGATTTATTAGATGTAGGAGTTTTAAAACCAACCACCACTGCTTGGAACAATCTGATATGGCCTGTCAAGAAAAGTGATGGATCCTGGAGAATGACGGTGGATTTTAGAGAGTTAAATAAACACACTCCACCGCTCACAGCAGCTGTGCCAGACACTGTCACTTTAATAGAAAGGGTGCAGAAACATCCAGGAACTTGGTACGCTGTAATAGATTTAGCTAATGCATTTTTTACTATCCCAATTGCAGAAGAGCACTGGGACCAGTTTGCTTTCACGTGGCAGGGCCGGCCATACACTTTTACCAGATTACCACAAGGGTGTTTGCACAGCCCCACCATCTGTCATAGAATTATAGTTGAACACTTAGATGAAATACAGCTGCCTCCTCACACACAATTAAGTCACTACATAGATGATATTTTGATTCAAGGAAATAATGAGGAGGAAGTACAACAAGTTCTTGAATTAATAGTAGATCATATGAAACAAAAGGGGTGGGAAATTAACCCTGAAAAAAATCCAAGGACCGTCTCAGACAGTGAAGTTTCTGGGAATTCAGTGGCATTGCGGGCATCGAGAAATACTGCCTAAAGCCCGACAAAAGATTTTGGATTTTGCTGTACCACAAAATAAAAAAGAAGCTCAAGATTTATTGGGTTATTCGGTTTCTGGAGGCAACATATTCCCCATTTAGGACAAATTTTAACCCCTTTGTATAAGGTGACAAGGAAAAAATATGAATTTGAATGGGGAAATGAACAGCAAGCTGCTTTTGAGTTAGCTAAAGAAGCCATTCAAAAGGCTTTAGATTTATGGCCCCTGCAGGAAGGGGAGATAGAATTGAATGTGTCAGTAAACAAATCACACGCTAACTGGAGTCTGTGGCAGAAACAGGGAAAGAAAAAGGTTCCTTTAGGATTTTGGGGCAGAAAGCTGCCAGAGGCAGGAAACAATTATACTCCTTTTGAGAAACAATTATTAGCATGTTATTGGGCATTAGTTGAAACAGAACAGCTCACAATAGGCCATGAAGTGGCTCTCCGTCCTGAGATTCCTATCATGCAATGGGTAAAAAGTTCTCCAAAAACTCATCGACTTGGGCATGCTCAGGAATCAAGCATTATAAAGTGGAAACGGTATATACAAGATAGAGCTAAGGTAGGAGTGGGTGGAGTAGCCACCCTCCATGAGCGAGTGGCTACTATTCCCACAAAGGATCAGGAAATAAATTCTGATTTTACAGCTGATCAGGAATCCCCAGTACAGTGGGGAAAGGCTTTGGACCAATTAGAACCCTCTGCAAAGGAACATGCCTGGTTTACTGATGGATCAGCAAAGTACATAGGAGGGAAAAGGTTTTGGAAAGCAGTAGCCTATCATCCTCATTCAGAAAAATCTTTAGAAACCACAGGAGAAGGGAAAAGCAGTCAGTATGCTGAATTGTATGCAGTGTATATGGCTTTGAGACAAGAAGACCTAGGTGAATGTCATCTATATACTGACTCTTGGTCAGTAGCTAATGGATTAACAACTTGGCTGCCGACGTGGGTAGCAAAGGACTGGAAAATATATTCCAAAGAAGTTTGGGGAAAAGAACTGTGGAAAGATATTTGGGAAATAATACAAAGAACTAAGGTTACTGTGTTTCACGTGGATGCTCATAGTAACACTGACACTCTAGAAAGACTTTATAACTCTGTTACAGACAACCGGGCAAAGATTTCCCAAGATGGATTGGAATTGTTACCGAAAACTCGGAATAAAGCTTATCAACACCAATTTGATGCAGATAAGCAGACACTTCTTTACTGACGGCCGGGTGCGCGGGTGAATGTTTTCACTAACGACGCATACCAAGCACCAAAATCATACATCTTATATTGAACTTATTCATACATATTCGTTAAGTATTCATGCATAAACATAACAATTCCTGGAAATCATTATCATACTCTCCTCCTATTTCCAATTCTGCGCAGTAGAGTCCAGAAGCCTCTGGAAATGGGTCTGGGGTGTAATGTGAGTCGGTGGTCAATGAGTCGGTGGTCGTGATCTCCCCCTGCCGGAATTACCTATTGCCTGAGGACACTGTTTCTTGGCTTAAACTTGCATGTTGCTTCAGTCGATTTCCCCATTTTCTCATTAATCTGGATTCTGACATCTCTCTGCATTCTTTTAAGTTATAAAATACCTTATAAGTAAACGCTATATCCAAATTATCTTGAATCTTAAGCCTGTTATCTATAGTTCTAAATGTTCCTACTAGGTGATTCTGACCAATTCCTTCGGCCTTGGTACAGGGCTGTACAGGGGAGTTCGTAGTAGCCTCGGTTCCTGTATAATGTGGAAATGCAGCATATGATTTCTACTAAATATCTCCTATAATTCTATATTCTTATTAAAATTAAACAAAATTTATTCTAATCAATAACAAATCAGTAACAGAATTCCCTCAGAAGGAGGATCATGAAGACTTGGTGAAATGGGCACACCAAAAGTGTGGGCACCTCAGAGAAAAAGCCACTTAGAGGTGGGCTCAAGATCGTGGCATAGTAATGTCACTTGATATGATTAAAACCATAATTGCTCAGTGCCCTGTGTGCCAGCACACTCATAAACATCCGGTACCACATGTGATAAAGGGACAACTGGGGAGAGGGAAGTTGCCAGGACAAATTTGGCAAATGGATTATGTTGGACCCCTACCCCAAGATCGAGGGTGCAAATACATTTGCACAGCTGTAGATACTTACTCTGGATATTTGATTGCTCATCCCTGTAAGAGGGCCACCCACCATAGCACTATAGACCTAATAATCTTATACTATGGAATTCCACTGCAAATTCAAACTGACAATGGCTCTCATTTTCGAAACAAGTTTGTACAGCAATATGCTGAACAACAAAACATTCAATGAGTTTTCCATATACCATATTGCCCACAAGCTGCTGGATTGATCGAGCTAATGAATGGGTTGCTAAAAGACCAATTGAGAAAATTGGAGGATGGGAACCTATCCCGATGGAGGACCCATCTCACAGATGCATTGCACATTCTCAACAACAGGCCTATTGGGGAGATGGAAACCCCCTTAATGCGTATGACTACACCCAATCTGCAAATAAAACCTTTGACAGTAAATGAGACTTTAACTTACTGGGAAATTGTCCCAGGTGCCCTGGCCCCTTATCGGGCCACTCCAGAAGCTGCAGGGTTAGATCTTTATGCATTAAAATTGACAAAAGTGACCCCGAAACAGATAAGGGTCATAGATACCGGTGTAGGAATTCAGATTCCTACTGGACATTTTGGACTAATAACAGCTCACTCGAGCCTAGCCCTGAAAGGTGTTCAAGTCATGGGAGGGGTGATTGATGCAGATTATCAAGGTGAAATTAAAGTAATCTTGTTGAACAACGGTGATCAAGATTTGACTATTCAACCCCGTGACCGAGTAGCACAATTGTTGATACTACCTGTTTGCAAGCAGGGGTAAAGAAAGGGGATCCACTCCCAGTCACCACAGTCCAAGGAAGTAAGGGGTTTGGATTGACAGATATTAACAATGGAGCCAAAGTATGGGTCCAAAGGCCAAGCGGCCCCCCTGAAGCGGCTGAAGTAATAGCCATGGGGAAAGACAATACCATTCTGATTATGAAACCTGGGCAAGAAAAATGGGAATATGTCCCTGCAACAAAATGTTATTTGCGAGAATAACTAGATGGTATAGAATTTTGTTTTATAGATTCTACACATTGAATCTACCTGTCTACTGCAACGGCCCCTTCAGGAGAAGATGTTATCCACGTAACCTGATCTAAGAAACTGATCTTCGAAGAACAGAGGATATAAGGACAATGAAATTGTTGTTGGTATTACTAATTAGATGCTGTTATTGTCATCAAATTGCAAATTGGGAAAACATGCTCTTGTCCCTCGGAGAAACAATAGCAAAAATATTCGACCTGCACAACTGTTGGGTCTGCGGGAGCCCAGGCGGATTTGAGGATTGGCTTTGGACAGCCCAACCAGTGTCACTTAGATGGTGGATCAGCACACGAAGCGACATACACGAAACAACAGGATTTTGGACTGATGACAGCGACCCTTGGCGACTGCATTTTCCCGGAAAAGGTCTTTTCTGTCTCAATCAGACATGAGAACATGGGGTTCAAATGGGGAAAAGTGTTTGTGAATGGACCTTGTCTCTTGGGTTTGATTGTTGGACTCCTAATTGTCCTCCTTATGATTGTTTTAAATATCGGAACAGATGGAATCAAACACATGTTAAACTCACTAATGGTAGCTGGGTAAGATGTTCTTACCACAAGTATAAGCAAGATTTTGAAGGTTGTAAAGCTGTAGGACAGGACAGTTTCTTTGACCACCTATTTCTAAGCTGTCCCAGAGATAACTCTACAAGTAAAGCCCATGTTGTCCGAGATTATCAGTGGAAGTGGCAACACCAAAATGGCACCCGAGCTCATTTTAATACATTCTGGTCCAAATCTAACAAAACATCTCGGGGATGCAATTGTAAATGGAAATCCCCTGTGGGAGCCTGGAGATGCACCTATTGTGATTCTTATGGTGCATCAGCTGTGGTCGGAGGACCACTAGGCCCTGGAAACACATTATATTTTGACCCACCAATTGATGACGAAACCTGGGAAGGTCCCTTTGCCAATGGAACTTGGGCTTTAAAGGGACATTATTGGATTTGTGGCCAACATACTTATCGGAGGCTACCCCCAAATTGGTCAGGAATATGCTATATAGGATACATCCGACCCCTATTCTTTCTACTGTCACAAGATCAGGGAAAGGGGCTTGGAGTCAAAGTATATGATGATTTGGTTAGAGAAAAACGGTCCATTGACACTTCCCTAACCAGGGGAAGTGCTCAAAAATGGGGACAGGATGAATGGCCACCTGAAAGAATCACAGAAAATTATGGACCAGCTTCTTGGAATCCTAACGAAATAATTGCAGGTGCCAGGGAACCCATTTATAACTTAAATCGGATAATTCGGTTACAAGCCGTTTTAGAAATAATAACTAATCAAACAGCTATGGCTCTTGACCTTCTGGCTGACCAATCCACTCAAATGAGGAATGCGATTTTTCAGCATCGCATGGTCTTAGATTATCTGTTAGCAGAAGAAGGTGGGGTTTGTGGGAAATTAAATGAATCCAATTGCTGTTTACAAATTGATGATAATGGGAAAGTAGTAAAACAAATAACTCAAGAGATGAGAAAACTAGCTCATGTACTGATCCAAACATGGAAAGGCTTGGACCTGGATCCGTTCTCATGGCTGCCAGGGGGTCCCTGGATCAAACTCGCCCTTTTCTTTTTCCTTTGTGCTGTCACTAGCCTAGTGTTTATTCCTTGCTTAATCCCTTGTGGTATACAGTTGATTAAGCGCGCAGTAACAGAAATGCAATTTGTAGTTGTACCTGACAAGACATCATCAACTGATGAACGAAAACTAATGTCACTAACCATAGAGATGGTTTGAGAACCATGATTCACCTATAGGTCAAAGGACCGATTGAAGTGCTAAGGCTTGGACAATAAGCCCAAGCCAGAGTTGACATATAGATGAATCCTGTACATTTTATAACTGATAACCATTGTGCTAATAGGTATTATACTAAGTTATAGCAAACCAACTATTCTGATGTAAAAGGTGGGAATACTGAAGCCTGAGCAACAGGCCCTGAACTGAAACTGCTAACTCTGTATGTAGTCATTAGTGAAATATGCATAGAAGATGTAGCTTAAACATCATAAAACATGTCTATGTTGAATGTATCTTTATCTTTCTTTATGTGTGAGCAAGATAACAGGGCCACAGAAACAGTTGTCTGGCCTTGTGACCTTGCTCATAAATCAACTAGATAAGCAGGGAAACTCCCTTAGCTTCTCCCTTGAGCCCTGGCCAGGCTCTGGGGGAACCTAATGTGAGAGTGAAACCAGATATTTCTGCTCAAAACAAAGGTGCCAGCTATTCTGGCTTACTGATTTTTAGGTATATAAGGCTGGACCCGCTCACAGCGACTTTGGATGCCTCACCTACGGGTGGACGCACCGCGTAGGATTTCCCACTTGCCGGGACAGGCTCTCCAAATCCTCGCTGTAACCGGGGCTGCCCAGCGACTGCAGATCTGGATGATGGTAACGTATGCAAGTGGTGATGGATCTTTCTTAATCACTATTCTCTCTCTCAGGTAGTAATGATTTGATGCATTACCCTGTATTTTCCTGTTTGTTTAAGTGCACTGTTCTGTCTTTTCTTACTGTATGTTTTCTGTATTATTCTGTTATATTATTTAGTTATTTCTAGTAAAATACGCCTGCTCTTTTCACTCTGGTGTCTGAGTGTAATTGGTATCCCTGATCAGCAAAATAGGTTGGAAGGGATCTCGAGAGATTGCTCAGTCCAACTCCCCTGATCAAATAAGGGTCACCTATAGCAAGTTTCTTAGAACCATGTCCAGAGGGTATTTGAGTATGTCCATGGATGGACACTACGCAAACTCTCTGGGCAATTTATTGCAGTGTTTGATCACCCTCATGGTTAAAAAGTTTCTTCTTATGTTTAAATGGAAGTTCTTGTATTTCCATTTGTGCCCATTGCCTATCACGTGCAAACTTGCTGAGGGTGCATTGTCCCATCAGTCAATATACAGTTTAAAATACAGATTTTAAACAGTATTGACCCTCGTTATAGACTCTTGGGATACACCACTAGTAACTGGCCTCCATGGACTTTGCTGATCACAAACCCTTTAAGAACAGCTGTTAGGCAGTTTTCAGACCACATCACTATTTAACCAGCCCATATTTCATCAGCTTGTCAATGGGAGTCGTTGTCATAAGCCTTGCTACAGTCAAGAGAAACAAGATCCTGTGAGAGACTGAAATGTCCTATGACTGTCTCAAAGCTTACTTGTGTCTGTGAAAACCTCCAAGGCAAGCTGCTGAGGCCTGTGAATTGGTCTGGGGGATGTCAATTGGTCTGGGGAATGTCGCCCAGGGAATCTGGAGTGTATTGAAGGATGCACCTCCCCACTTCTTTGCGGCTGCATTGTCGTACTCCTTAGACAAGCCTCAAAGAGGCAGACATGTACTGAGCTGGCCCCATCCTGTAGACATTTGTGGCTCTATTGTGTAGGCCAGACCCCATACATGCATTGCTAATGAACTGACAAGAGGCAAAGGTTCCTGCCCTGAAGCCAGATGCAACAAAACCTGTTGGACCAGAGAAAAAAAAACTAAAGGCGAGCAGATATGGTAATCAGCGGATACGATGAACTTAAAAAGGCAGCAGAAAATTTTGCTCAGTGTGCATCCACCATCGAAGCCAGATCCATGTGCACCCACCGCCGAAGAACTGAAGACTGAGGACCAATGGGACGCCACTGGATCCATGGTGGTGACTATTCTTGCAGCCCTATCCTGCATCCTTGCTTTATTTCTGTCTTTTCCTTCCATTCTGTCCTATCGCTACCCCTCTTCACTTCTTTAATAATAATAAAAAACATTTTGGGTGTATGGCATTTGACCTCATTTGTGTCTTAATCTCGCTCTTGGGATCATATCGAAACCTCCCCCGACATTGGATCAGGATACAAATATAGACTAGTTTCTGGTCCTATTTGCTAATGTGTGAATCCAAAATCATTACAAAGTAGTTTTGTATTATTCCAACTGAGGTCAGAATCAGGATCACGTAGGAGGTGTGAATAACGCATGGCCTCTTGTACTCTGAGACTCTTTCTTGTTCTGCCTGCTCTATTGGCTGAGGATAGGAGTGACATTTTCATTTGTATTTAGTATGTACTAAATGGTAAAACTAAATCTAGCTGAGGTTTCTGAAACTGACACTGTTACCTGGCAATTCACACAGTTGTCATCTGGCATTGTACACTTTTAATGACAGGGTAACAGCAGTCTGATCTCTGTTATACAGCACCAAGCAGAGTGTAGGGTCTAGTCCAGAAGAACAGCACTGGGTACTCAGGAATACAAGTAATGTAAAGCTTGTTGAATTTTGGGAAGAACTATAACAAGAGAAGAACCAAAATAAAATACACAGAACCCTTCCTGTCCTATATTCTTATTAAAAAAAAAATCTTTCTCACTTTTATCCTTTCTTTGCATTTCTGTGCTGAAGAAACAGAATATATACCTGGTAGCTGGACGGTGAGCTTCCTCTCACCAGAACTTCGTTCTGTTCTAAGACTCATGAGATGAATCCTCTGGTGGCACCTGTTTTTCTCCACAGATCACAAAGATAGTCCTAGATACTTTCTTAGAACTATTCATGTCTAACAGTAGGTGACATGAACCCTATTTCATGTATCTACAAAATTGTCCACTCATATTTTCACCAATCTACTTTTAGAAGTAGAGCCTGGCTGTAAATGTATTTTCTGTTTCACAGGCAATTACATTATTTCCATAGTTTTCACTCTTTTTAACTGGATAATTGTCGTGGTTTAACCCCATCTGGCAACTAAGCCCCACACAGCCACTCGCTCACTCCCTCCTGCTGGGATGGGGGAGAGAATCGAAAGGGTAAAAGTGAGAAAACTCATGGGTTGAGATAAAACCAGTTTAATAGGTAAAGCAAAATCCACTCATGCAAGCAAAGCAAGACAAGGAATTCATTCACCACTTCCTATCGGCAGGCAGGGGTTCAGCCATCCCCAGGAAAGCAGGGCTACATCACGCGTAACAGTTACTTGGGAAGACAAATGCCATCGCTCCGAACGTCCCTCCTTCCTTCTTCTTCTCCCAGCTTTATTTGCTGAGCACGATGTCATATTGTATGGAATATCCCTTTGGTCAGTTTGGGTCAGCTGACCCAGCTGTGTCCCCTCCCAAATTCTTGTGGACCCCCATCCCATTCGTTGGTGGGGTGATGTGAGAAGCAGAAAAGGCCTTGACTCTGTGTAAGCACTGCTCAGCAGTGACTAAAACATCCCTGAATTATCAACAGTGTTTCCAGCACAAATCCAAAACATAGCCCCATACTAGCTACTATGAAGAAAATTAACTCTATCCCAGACAAAACCAGCACATTCTCCACTGGTGGTTCCACTGGAGCTCGAACCCAGGACCTTCTGTGTGGAAAGCAGATGACAATAATAATAATAGAACAAATGTGAAATTTACTCAGGAATGAGAGTCTGAAATAAAATAATAATGTTTTTTATTTTAAACTTGCTTTTTCAAAGAAAGTGAAATGATTCATTGCAATGCTCATGCTTGATTTTATACACTATAAGCAGCTTTAAAATGATTCAAAAAAGGTTGTACTGGAATGGAAACATTTAAACATTCTGTTCCATTACAAGCTCATCAGAACAATCTTCTCAGATTTCTTCATAATGAAATTTTATTAGAATTGATAGATTTTCACACAAGCATGCAGTTTTGACAAGCATTTTCTGAAAGAAAGAAAAAAAGGTTAGTAGAGGACATCCTGCTAGCTTTATTTAAAAATCTTTGCATTATATTAAAATAAAAAATAAAAAATAAAAAAGCAACCCCACCAAAAAATAGCTAATCAGTTCACTTGGGTTCTCTCTAGAGACTTATCTACTATGGTTCTTCCACAGAAAGATTTAATTACTTTGTATCTAAAGAATATTTTTTAATTCAAGAATCTTTAACTTACATACAAACTTTTATTCTCAAAACAGCTCCAAAGGGTAATCTAATATAGATGTTCTTATTTTCCCATTCATATACTAAGATATAGAGATTTTAAATGATTTGCAAAACTGAAACTTGAGTTTGATGCAAAATCCACATTGAGGTATTGCCACATTAGACTCCACTAGGCACCCCTCCCTCTCTTTTTTAAAAATAAAATATAAGAAAATTCATATTCTGTGGATAAATGTTACAGCTCAGCCATATGCAGTATGAAGGGAGAGGTTGCTCTATCATGTTGAAGAATCAAAGAGTTATGAAGAAAACAAAAAATAGTGGAACATCTCACTTTTGCTTTTCCTGCATAAATAATGCAACCCAAGGAGAATTAGCATTTGGACAGTGGTTTCTTGTCATATGAAGCACCACTTCAGAAGCTTAATAATATAGACAAGTCCCTATTACGGTGGAAAACACAGTGGGACAAAGGAAAATATTTCGTTTCACTAGGTAAAATCCTTTATTTAAAGGCCAGCTACAAAGAGACAATGATCTTTGCTCCTGGACACCTACTAGCCATTAATGGGAAAGTTCCTCTGAAAACATAAACATGCACTTACAACTTGGGCTCTAATAAGGACTTTGCTGTTTGATGATGACACATCTGGCATGCTTTCAGAACTCTGCAGTCCCAATTATAAAGCTGTCCAGCAGGAAAACCCGCTACAGATCTGAGCTGCCAGACCTTTGAAATGAGGTTGAAGAAAAAAAAAAAAAAAGAGGCAAATAAAAGGGGTTAAAGATAAAAAAAAAAAAAAAGGAAGAAAAGAAAGGAAAGGAAGTCTTGATTTGGGAAAAAAAAAGAAAAAAATAAGAAAAAGGTAAAATGCCTTTAAAGAAAAGTTGTTCCTAGAGTTCCCTATAATGTGACAGAGCTAATTTGTGCCTTCAAAGATCTAGAGCCTGCTAGCTGTAGGTGGCAAAGAGGTTACTTCTGGTATGGACTGTGGGCATCAGATAACATAACACAGAAAATGTCTGTCCCCCATGGAAAAGTTAATGATGAGATCAACTCTTTTAGGATCCCCTAAAAGAGTTCCTTCAACCTCACCGCATCCACATCTCATTCTTGCAGCCAAACAAAGTGTCTGGTTGAGTTTAGTTGACCAACCAATGCTTTGATAGCTGGGGTTTTTTACTTGCCCCTGGGGTTACTCAGTGTAGCAGACTTAGGCCAGCCTATTGAAACATGAAGGTCAATTTTCATCTATTTTTTTGTTTTGTTTTGGAGGGTGTGTGTGCATTTTTATTGCTATTGAAAATCTAGGTTTGATAATAAATTTCCATAAATAGCAAATCTTTTAAATCTGTCAGCTTTCTCAGTGTGAAGTCCCATCATTCTTAGTGAGGTCCAAACATTCTCCAAGCTATCTCTAAGCAAAGTAGACATAGAATGAGAAGTGGTACATCTGTTTCACAATGTGGTATTGTCTAATTTATGTATGTAAGAGACACAGCTTCAGTGTTATAGGACTCAACTATTACGTCCACAATGCATTAAACATGCAAGGTATGGATGTGGGGGGATGACTGCATTGCATGGAACTGTGCCAAGATACCCTTTTTGTAGTACATGTATCAAACAGTAGTCTCCGCACAGAAAAACTGTACAAATATTCAGCAAATTTATTCCACATTCCAGAGGCCACAATACTGGTCTCTTGTCACAGAACAACAAAAGATCAGATATATAAAGCTAGAAGGAGTCTACATAACCTTAAATATTGGTCTCATGTAGAACTGCTATCTCAGTAGTGTCTTTTAGCATACTGATCACTGGGACAGTTGGTCTTCCCACTACTAGTTTATGTCTGTAGCTTGAGCTCAAAGCATATAAATTGACTAAAAAAGTCTGAACTCAGGACATGCACGGAAAGGATGGGTTGCAGGGCATTTGGTCCCGACTGCATCTTTTCTGTTCAGCCAATGTGTCTTCCTAGAGCTTGCTTTGAGAGAACAAAATATTCTTGGATGCTCCCTAACATCCAAGTTAGGGAAGTTGGAAGTGTGGGAAAAGCAAAACAGTGAAAAAACTGCAAAACACACATTTCCTTAACACATGGTGCCCAGAACAAACACAGGACCGGATGGAGATCCAGTGATTTGTGTTGCCATGGCACCAAGGAAGAATGCAAAGCGAGGCGAAGGCCGCGCGGTCCCATTCTGCCACTTTTCTCAAGGAACATTTGACATGACTATGCAGATTTATCTCCTGCTCTTCCTCTTCTCTCAAGGACTGTTTTGCAGTACTTTGCAGACCTTATCTCTCATTCTTCCTCTTCTCCTACAAAAACAGTGCACACCTTGCACCAAGGAATGTGCTGTGTCATTACTCAAGAAACAATGGCTTGACCACAGTCCCACCCACTCACACATACATACTTAGATAAATACTACCCCGAGTTTGTATCTAACTTGGAGGGACAATAATCCAATACCAAATAGGAGGGACAGATCGATAGGTTTGTGCTCCTCACTCCCCTCACCTCCAGAAGGGACGTCTTCTGGTAAGATTTGGGCCCTTGACTATGCCGAGTGATTACCCGGGAATTAAGTGTGTGTGATTGCAATGGGTTTTTTGTGTGTAGTGCTATATAAAACCTGCAGTTTGTGCATTTATTGTAGGCAATCTCAAAGAATCTGTAGATGTTGCATAAGAATAAACTGTACTATTTGTGAACCTGAGTGCTTCTCTCGAATGCAACTGGACCTACAGCACACGGGCTGTTTGTGCATCTGGTGTCAGGCCTATAGTCACAGCCATAATTGGCATAGCTATTAAGAGATAAATCCAGCCACCCCTGCCCCTCCAATCTCTGAGGACTGGCTAGAATGCAAGGGGATTCATCTCTTACCAAATTAATTCATTACCTTAAATACAACACATGGGAACTGCAGACCTTGGCCTCATTCCATGCCTGCATGGAGTCCATATGTAAAATAGAAAATCTGGATTAGAACCCAGCCTTTCCCAGCAGAGGACTATAGGTATCTTTGTGTGAGTCTCAGGAACTGAAGCAAGTTCTCTGATGTACCAGCCTCATGATCAGAAGACAATCTTTCTTGTTGAAGTAATCACTCCAGGTGAAATGCTCAGCTGTCTAGATTCTCTGTAGCTCCTTTCACAAACTCTGCTTTTCCCTGGCCTGCGTGAGTCATTCCCCTCCCTGTTCTGTACATCTTCCAGACAGAGAGGATTATTTTACCCCTTTACCCATCTCTATCATCATTTATCCAAGCCATTCGCCCCTCTGTCAATGGGGCTAAGGGAAATTACCCCTCAGTGTGGGAGACCTGAGAGTTTAATCTCTCCTCTTTTACCTCTTAGGATAATGTGAAAACGTTTTCCTTCATAAAACATGTTTATACAGCATCAGCATCAAAAAGCCATTTTCTTGTTTTCCCTAATGACTTTATCAGACACACAGCAACACAGTGAAAGATGTTGTTGTTATTCCTTTTCCTTTCCTTGATCATTATTTTTTCATGGAAACATCATTAGTGAAGATAATAGTTGTGCCACAATATATTTAACACATAGGCCTGACACTCTCATTCTAATGTATTGCCAAGATTTTTTTTTTCCTTTTTAAGCTCCCTGTCATTCATCAAAGGCCCTTTCAGAAGCAGAAACCCTGGGTTACCCTTCTGCCATCTTTTAGAGGGGAAGATGTGAGAGACTTCCCCTTCACCTTTCTGTGTTGTGGGACTGGTATTTGCATAGACTGGTAGCATCTGAAATATCAGAGACTTGAATTCAGTTTCTTGCTCTTTCTTCAACCTGCTTTGTGGATTCCTTTCTTTCTGGAGACTGCTGACTACCAGTATGATGAAATATGATCTCCAAGTGCTGGCAGAAACCTCTACTATAATTAAAAATTACATAAACACCCAAAAAACCAACCAAACAAATTAAAAACCCCTAAATTCCACTATCTGTCTTGATATCTGTCCTGGTTAACCTGGTCCTTTTATTAGCAAAGCTTTCTGCACCCAGGTATGGTGATTACAGTATGTCAATCTAAGTCCCAGCTTTTCTAAAGTAAAAACATCCATAACTAGGAACACTTTGCTGAGAGGTGCCACTGCCTTTCCTATGCTACCTACCAGCTGCTGAAGAAAGCATGACTTTAGTCTCACTGAACAGTCATTTTTCAGGGAATTATATACCAGTTTTGGCCTTCTATATCTCCATTTCTCTGTGAGATGTTATCAAAGAATGACTACAGGAAAATCAATATGCAAAGAAGACAAGCAAGCTCAGCTGTGAGGCAGAGACAGCCCATGTCCCCAAGAATTTAGAGACCCCTTAGACAGTGGAGACAGAGAGTAAATAAGGACATAAGGTTACACACAGAGTAGACTCAGGAAGAACTCACTTGCCTGACTCTCAATGCAACACTGCTTTTGTATATAGCACTTAGGGCATGTCTTCAGAGAATAAACTTCTGTTAGTTTTTATTTGGAAGCTGTATAACTTAAACTTTGTGTGAAAGAGTCCAAGTAGATAAGCTTTACTTTTCAGGGCTTGCTAGCTTGCAGTCAGTGTTAGGTTGTGGCTCAGCAGAGTGGGTTTATTCCTTTTTGGATTGTCACACAGGGAGGAAGCACATACAAGTTTCAGCCATCAACTGTTGTATCATCTTCCCAGCCACAGACTCTCTCTGATCTCTGAGGGTACCCACTCAGCCATACTCCTTGGTTATATGCTAGTGAGCATGTATATATGGAATGGGAATGGCTGACTGTCATTTGAGCTTGCTGCAGTAGGTCTCTATTCCCTTAACTTTACAGGTTAGTTTGCAGAGAATTATGTATTTGGGGGGGGGGGCATTATTTTCTCAAAGGAAAAGTCTAGAAATGCACATTAGCACATTATTTTTTGAACACTTTCTCAGCTGGTCTCTTAAGAAGAGACTCCTTCAAGTGTTCCCCTCAGCAGTGAGTCTTTCTGTATATCACTGGAGTCCCCTGTTCACAGTTCATCTAGAAGAGAGTGAACTGCTCAGCCTCACTTCATAGCTCTCAGGTCCCAAATGATATCTATTCATGAGATGCTCTACAGTACAAATCAAGGGACCCTTAAGGTGCTGTATAAATTCCTAACAAGGAATAATCTGTTCTCAGTGTTGCATGCAACAGCACTTTAAAAAAAAAAAGAAAACTGTAGAAAACATTGGGGGAAGGCAGAACCACAGGGGGACCACAGAATGGTGTGACAGAAACACAAAATCCTCCTACCCCCAGTGCTGTCAGGGTCCCTGAGCACTAGGCAGCAGAGGCAGGAGATGGGCAGTCTCCTTCACAGAAGGGGAATGGAGGCACTGCGGGGCAGTGGGTGGGATCCATCCACTTGGTCCGAGGATGTGCCCATGTGAGGAGTGGGATTGTCCTAGGTTTTCTTTAGAGATAATGGTAGGACTTGAGAGTCCAGTCCAGACCTGGACCACCTTCCAGAGGTTTCTCTCTCTCCCTGTGTTAGGTTTTGGGGATATAAGGTAGGTAATCATCTAAAGAAGACAAAACAAATATCTAAAATTAAACAGGATAAGGTAGGCCCTAGAGTATTACCCAAAATTAAGAAGAAAAACTGTGATAACCCTCAAATTATGCCACAGTTTATCAGTCTCTGGAGTAGACCCTAATTCATGTTTTGGTTATAGCCATTTGCCTCCTCCTGCCCTTCTCTTCTGTGTTGTAACAGAGAAATAATAAAACCCAGTAATGTAACTGGATCTTGGGACATAGCAAAGTGACTGGAAAGTCACCTTGTGCAAAGGAATCCTGAAGCAGTTTAAGACAGGTAGAGCTAGGTTTATACCTCATACAGACACCTGTCTCAGATATTGGAAACAATTGATTTTCACTGAGGAATGGTTAAGAAATGCTGGTCCTTCCACTGTGTGGAAGTCATTAAACAGTCCTTGTATGATGAATTTGTCTGGAATAAACAGGACTGGCTCCAAGGCTCTTCTAACCTGCCCCTGCAGCCAAAAGACTTTTGTGATAGCCCACACACTAGTGAATCTGTCTGAGACAGAAAACCTCCAATTCCTTGCTCTTACACTAATGCTTAGTGCAGCACTTTCAATGTGTCCACTATTAATGTGTTACATCTCTGACCATAGCAGGTAGAAAAACTGGTCATGGACTAAGACTGCATACCACCAAGTGTTAGTCAGTATTTCAAAATATGGAAGATTTTGTGTGTGTGTGTGCTTAAAATGTCTCACAGCTTGAGTTTATTAAGCAGTCGATATCCAGACTTGCTCAACTGTCTTTACCTGGACTGAATTTTGGCAGTTTAATGACAGCACTACCTCATGAAATTTCCAAGAGTTTTGAAATTTATCTAGGAATGTAAGCTCTAAGAATTATTTCTCTTGTGTGTTACCATTATTTCTCTTTTCAGTTCTGACAAAAGAGGTGTGGAAAACAAGATGCTTGCTCACCCCCACGTGAGGGGAGGGAGAATTGGAGAGATAAAGGTAGGCAGACTCGTAGGTTGAGATAAAAACAGTTTAATAATTGAAATACAATAAAATGATAATAACAGTAATAGGAAGTACAAACACGTAACACACAATGTGATTGCTCACCACCTGCAGGCTGATACCCAGCCTATTCCTGGCTAGCGATCCTGAAGAAAACCAAGATCCCGAAACCACAATCCCAGAAGCAAGAGAGAATCCCTCCTTCCCGGCTGACCCTCCTTTATATACTGAGCATGACATTACATGATATGGAATATTCCATTGGCCAGTTTGGGTCTGTTGCTGTGGATGTGCTCCCTCCCGGCTTCTTGTACACCTACACATGGGCAGGACATGGGGAGTTGGAGAGTCCTTGATCTCTTAGCAACAACTGAAAACATCAGTGTATTATCAGCATTCTTCTCATACCAAATCCCATACTGAATCCAAAGCACAGCACTATTCTAGCTACTAAGAAGAAAAATTAACTCTATCCCAGCTGAAACCAGGGCACCTAACATATTTGAACCACCCAAAAATCTCAAAACTAATTGGATCCATACAACAAAAAAACACAAATAAACATTGATATTGGAATGCCATGCAGTAATCTTCAAATTATTATGAAATTGAATTAAAAACAATATTTTTTCTCATTAAAAAGAGAAATATATAGAGTTTCTGCTTTTTGCACAATCATTAAGTATTTAAGTTAATAATAAAAACATAAATAGGTGTTGCCCAGATTCCACAAGTTGTAGATTCATCAAGAACTACAGAAAGTGAGAACTGAAATCAGCAATGGGGAACAGACTTCATTACCACTCTAAAAGCTTTTGTAGCTCCTAAGAGATAAGGAGCTTTAGGTATAAGCAAGCAGGTTATATGTGGTGCTGGCAAAATAGGGGAATCAACACTGGAGAACTTATCAAAAGTCCACTGAATTCCATGGAAAAACTACTAACTTCAGTGGGCTTTGAATTAGGCTTTGAGTTCAAGTGCTTTGACAGGGCTGCAGGGAAAGGATGAAAGAGAGCACAATAATAAAGAATAAAGCAGTACTGGGATGAATGACGTAGACTCCAATAGCAAGAAATAGCAAGGAAGTTGGGCTGTAGCAGGCAGCAGGGCTGTGAGGTGACTGCAGAACTGTGTGTGTGAATTCATACAACATCCATTCACGCCATTTCTCAGATGCTCACTTTTCTGAGAAGTAAATTCACTCAGCTTTTTTTTTTGTTTTTAAATGTATATTATTTATTTTTAGGAAAAGAAAAGCATATTGTTGAATATTGGTGGCTCAAGGATGCTGAGTGGGAAGATAATGATTTATAATACATTATAGGAATGGGCATGATAAAAGTCTGCAAAAAGATTCTATTGCTCTGCAGCCTCTGGTCTCTGCATAACTTAAGCAACAAGGTGTCTCTTGCAGACTGCATGGTTTTAACTGAAGCTATTACCAGCATTTGAGATAACATATTGTTTAATCCTTCTAACTTCAACATGAATCATTCAGAGGAATGAGGGGAGGAGGGGAAAGACTGAGGGGAGGGAAAGAAAAGGACTCTTGTAAGAATTATGAGAAGTGTGAGCTGCAGGATCTGATGATAAGGCAGAAAGAGCTGCTGAGCCATCTGTGTAGGGAAGGTAGGATACTACGTGAGAGCTCTTGGGGATCTGTGAGCACACCTACCAGGCTGGGAGATGAGGAGCATACAGTGGCTTGCCCCTGGGCTTCTCTCTCTGTCAAGAGATACCTGCCCAATGATGTCTCTTTTTTGAAGCCATTTATTTTCCTTCAGCAATGACCGCTGCTGATGTCATTGGAGCACTGGAGTCTTTTCTCCATGGTGGGTCCATCTGCATGGTGAATCTCTCATTACTGCCAGTCAGGGCCACATCAGAGCCGAGCATGCGTCTCACCTCTCATACCCTGCCTCTGGGATTAGACAGCCTTTGGGGCCTTGCAGTGCTTTTCAGGGCTGAGCTGAGACCTCAGGGACCACAGGCAGGTAAACTCTTGGGGCAGACTATTTACATGCAATATCCACAGGCTTTCCTAAAGCAGTATAGGGCCAAAAATAAAAGTCAGTTGCCTTAGTCAAAACTATATGTCCAGTACTCTGGGAAGCTCTCTGTGCAAGAAGCACTGTCTCTCTGCTTTTTCTTGGGCTCACTTTCACAGCTTCTTGGCTTACTTCTTCCTGTTTCAAGAGCACTATAGATTGCAACTCTTGGTACTCTTTTTACCTACAGGGAAGCCTCCATCTTACATATTCCTAACCTGTCAAGTACTCTAGTTTCAGGGCTTTGACACAATCCAGCTGTTTTACTGAAAAGAACAGCTTGTTTCCTCTCTTTGCTGAGCCTGAAGGATATTTTTTGGCCAAAACATTAGCTTTAATACATCAATACATTTAAGGAGATTTATATCTGCATCCAAAATTCACCTCTGGTGACCTTTCAGCTTTTCAGTCAGGTGTTGGCAGGCTTGCACTCTTGACTATTTGTTTGAAATTCAAGCTCATAAAGAGTGGTTCTACCCATTAAGGTGACATGAATTAAATATTCCCTTGGAGTTAACTTGTATATAACCAAGAAAATGCATTTTTTTCCTGAAGACAGGAGAAACAAGCAGCAGCAAGTAGTTGGGTATCAGACATACAGTCTCTCTCTTCTTGGTCCTATCTGTGGCTTCAGAATGGAAATAAGACCAGCATTTTTATTTAATCCCAAATCAAGATGATTTTACTCAATTGATCCATTTTTTTAAATTGCAGTGCAGAGGAATCCTTGAAACCAAGAGATCTCTACTTTCTAAGTGACTTAGGTACAGATAAAACTTGCATATAAGATGTTTCTGTTCATTTTGTAACACCTAAATCTGGGTGTATGAATACTGAGCCTAACTGCCACCTATACTCTCTTGGAATGAACAAAATATTACTTTGGGTAGCCAATCTCATGGAGATCTATTTTTCTGGGTTAGGAGAAGGAAATACACAATTCCATGCTGGTTTCCCATCTTCCTTTCTGTCATTATTTCTCCTTCCATTTCTGTAATGATATTTTCAAGGAAAAGAAAAGCATCAAAGTTTTGAACACAGGCTCATTTTAGCTCCATTATGATTGTTATTATTACTACCAGTAGTACTACTCAGCTTTTTATAGCTCTTTTTCTTGCATATTTCTTAGAGAACTTCATAAAACAAGGAAATGTTCTTATCCTGGCTTTCCTGAGGCACTGAAGCACACAGAAAAAATAAATAATTTGCCAACAGTTAAAATGGAGGTTAGTGGTGTGGCTGGAAATAAACCATAGATCAGATGAGGAATGGTTCAATGGCCAACATGGTAGAATAGCAGTTTCCAGGGTAAATTTGTCAAATGTCTGGAAAAGTGCCTCATTTTATATTGTGAATTGTTCTTTAATCTAGAAATCTTTGTTTCAGATGAGAAGAAAGAATATGGGGCAATGGGTGAAGGGAAAGTGTCATACTAACAAGTAGGAAGAGAAAAGACTCTGGACCTAAGGGAAAGACAGAAGTGGTTGGAGAAATTAAGTCAGATACAAGCAAAAAAATCTGAGAAGCAACATTCTAGGTGATGTTATCTCTCATTAGAAAGGGGAATTCTGTTCCATTTTTCAGAGGATGGAGAAAAATATTTACACATGACTCTTCAGCCCCTTTACAGACACATAAACATTGTTTTTAATTAGTCTGAAACTAGGATTTTCTCTAAGCATATTTCAGTCCCTGAATCTCTGGTTCCTTTTTCATTCCCAGATATATTTAACAAAAAATAAAAAGGGGAAAAAGAAAAAGAAAAACCTCTGCACACTGCCAACTCCATTGGTATCAGTCACAAATGCTTACAAGGATTACAGTGCAGTAATGAGCTTTTGCACTAATGGTACATCTTTTAATAACTGCTATCTGCACTTCCAGTTGTAAATGATAAGTGAGTCTATATTGTTGATGACAAAATGCTTCAACTTTTCCCTCCCCCTCCCCTGATACTTCATCTTTCTCTGAATTCCTCAGCTGAAGGTTGGAGAGGAATTAGAGTTAATTCTGAAGCTGTTGCCTGAGACCTGATGCCACTGTATGTGGCTGGTGTCTCCCAGATGATCATGGGACTGAGCTCCTGCTCTGCTGTGTCCCTCTGGGCTGTGGCATTGGGCACTCGCAGTGGAACGTGGTGAGGATGCCCAAATGAAAAACAGTGAAATGCTTCCTTTCGTGGCAGTGACTGATAACAGAAGGGAAGAAGAAAATGTGATAATAATAGTTTTGTTTCAGAGGAAAAGAGAGCTGTGAAGGGACAGGAGGATCAGAGGGTGGAAGTTAGGCAAAAATGGCTTCAGCTTTCTGCTCTGCCTTCCTGTGTGATGTTGGCCAAGATGTTTATTTTTCAGTGCCCCCTGTAAAGCAAGGCTAACAGCATTTCCCCATCTCACATGAAGGATTGGAAGGGAAAGGGAATAGGGATACAATCATTCAGTGAATGTCAGGTCATTACTTATTGTGATGGAGATGTAATGTTGTGAAACTTTGTTGCTCTGGAACTTTTTAAGAGATTAAACAGAGTCAGAGACAGACTGCATTGCTCATCCTCCCTTGGGTGCAGCTAGGTCTGTGTCCTGTGATTCTGTAGCTGCAGCTTCATCTTTGTTTAAGCTTTAACTTCCCTCTCAGCACCCCTTTTCTTTTTTCTTTTTTTTTTTTTTTTTTTTTCTTTTCTGAAAGGAGAAAGATTTAATTTCCATGGAGCTTTACAGAGGAGAGGAGAAAGAGCCAACTCACATTGCATGCTTGCTTAGTCTCTGTTCATCTGGACGTATCTGTCTCTGACAGCAGTCAGTATTGAGACAGGCTCTCTGGGGTCTCAGTCTATGACTGTATCCCCTCTCCTAGCACAATCTATAGTATGTACCCGTATAATCTGTGCCATCCTGTTTTGTTTTGGTTTTTTTTCCTGATCTCTCTTGAGTACAGGAACATTTCTATTCAAGGCTCAGAGGTCAAAGAGATTCTGGAGTATTGTCTGGGAACCTCATTGAGCAATGTCCTCTAACCTGGGGCTCTAGTCTGGCTCAGCACAGCTCCACAGTACCAGCAAACTTGGTCCACAGCATGGCAAATTGCATGAGTGGCAAAGGTGGAATGGATTTACTTAGAAAGACTAAGAACAAAAATATAAATACAAATAAGAAAGTATTTGGCTTCTACACAGAGTTGGTAATGATAAGAAGAAGAATGAAACCTTCTGGAAAGGAATTTTCATGGGTATCAAGTGAAGGTGCCACCCATATTTGTACCAGTTAAGCAGTTAATTTTCTTATCATGCTTTATAATCAAGGAAAAAGAAAGAATTAATAAACATCCTTTAGTCTTTAAGTGATATATACAGCAGGCCAGAAAGTGGAATTTTCAGAAAGATTCCAAGTCTTAAATGCCTTTTTTTTTTTTTTAGTTTTAATTTAGAATAAAATGTAGTCTGGAATTTCATGCAAAAGAGAATATTTGCAGAGGGAAATGTCAGAAGCACAGTAAACACATCTATCACTACCACCTGGAACTGTTTAGAAAAATTGCCATGGAGAATTTTATCAAAATTAGCACATTCCAGAAACATTTTGGTTTTGCTTAAATGGCATTTTCAAGCAGAAAAAAGTTATATAAAAATAGTTTGAGCAGTTGTATTGCTTATTTTATTTTATTATTTTTTCAGTAAACCCATTTTCTTGTATTTTTAAAACCAGAGATAGAAGAAAATCACTAGACAATGTAAGTGTGGCTAATAATCCTACCCTGGAAGAGAAATGGAATATTTTAATAATGTGATGCCCTTATGATCTCTGCCTGCTAAGATTATATGGTAATAATATTTTTTGATACAGAAACAAGTGTAAAGTCTTTACTGCATAAAATGTTATGGCGGAGAAACAGTGCCATATGATATCAATACAAGACTTGAAAAAAACATTTAGGAATGCCCCCCTACAAATATCCATAAACATACTTGCTTCAAGTCTGTCAAAGCATTTTGTTTAAAAATATATATATAATTCTGTTCATGTGTGTATTTATGTACTTTATATGAAATAATTTTCTTCGTTCAACTGCATTTTGAAATGTTAAATATAAATATTCCATTAAGATGATCAAACAGAACATGCAATGCTCAAAGTTTCTCCTAATGTACTTCAAGCAAAATTTTTCAGCAGTATTATTTAATACAGATGTACATGCATATACACACACACAGACACACAGAGTATTTCTATTGAAACAATGTTTCTGATGGAAATTGGTTTTAAACATTTTTTTCTGATCAGTTCCACTGAAGAGCTAGAGGGCGAGAAACGTTGCATGAGAAGAGGGTAAGCATGTAGTGCTATTTCTCCAGAATATTCCCCAAGGAATTCTTGTTTCAGGCTGTTCCTGGTCCAAAAGCAGTATCTTTGGGCATAAAAACACTCAATGGATTTTTATCTCATTCCATATCTTTTATAAACCCATAGGAATTTTAGCATATACAACATCCCGTGGCAACGAGTTCCAAGAAGTACTTCCTTTTGTTCATTTATAAATTCCCATCTGCCAGTTTCATTTCATGCCTTAGTTCATATTTTGATCCAGTGAACAATGTTTTCATAGACCCTTATCATATTTTCTCTCAGTCATCTCTTTTTTTTTTAGGCTTCAGAGTTTCATGCATGGATTCTATTTTATACCTGTGATCTTGTTGCCTTTTTTCTGTACCTTCTCTAGTTCTCTTACTTGATTTAAGAGAAGAGGAAAAGTAGAACTTCACACAGCACTGTGTGCAGAGGCACTGTAGACATGCAGTACTTTTCTCTCTCTTGCATTCCTAAATTTAACTACGGGTGAGCTGGTATTTTCTTAGCACTATCTTTTATCATCCCAAGACATTATTTCTAAATAGTTCTGAGCCCATCATGGCATAAATAAAGTGAAGATTTCTGTTCCCATGTTCATCAGTGAAACCTGGGACTGAGTTCTTTATGTGAAGAAAAAGGAAAATAAGGGACAAGAAGTTCTAGGATATAGTAATACCTCCAGATAATAATCCTACGCAATAGGTTCAGGGTGAAGACCCTCATAGAAAGCTGTTATCTACAAGAAAGAATGAGTGAGCTGAAAAATGAAGAGCCTGATGCCAAGGGTATAAATTGTCAGAGAATAAAAGATGGAGAAAGGTTGAAAAAGGAATTTAAAAAGATTAGCATTGTTTGGAATCATATGTCTAGAAAGCAGTCTGCTAAAGGAGAGCATTATGGTGAAAAAGCATTCAACGTAAAGTCTGCTTACCCAGGGAAAAAGAAGAAACTGAGGCAAAAAAAAAAGTGCCCAAAGCTAGACACTGTCATCTCTACTACAGAACTGGCAGTTCATTTAATAACTTTCAAGCCTATGTCTTGGTATTTCAAGCTTTAAAACCTCCAGCTGAAAACAATCACTATTAATAACCCCCCTGCTTTGCAATTTGAAAGCAGCAGGTACAACAGTGAGACACCTATAATCCCCCCATGTTAGACAGCAGCAGAACAGTACTCAGCCAACCATGGAGGAGAATCCTATAAAAATACCTAAATCCACCTCTCCATGATGGATGGTCTTTGTACAAGAACTTTAATGCCACTGTCTATTGATGCTGAGCTACTAAGTAATCTGAGGGAAACTAGGAAGCAATTGCCATGATAAAAATTAAAATGGATTGGGGATAAAGCTGGAATTTCATCAAAACCATCATGATCAGAACAATATTGCCTGAGAAATGGGGAGCTTTATATCTGTCAACATGTCAGTGTTTGGAGAGGAAACCAAAGATCTGGAGATTGTTGTCAGAAGAGGGATCTTTTTCTTCCATAAGCACCATGCATGTACCAACATGAAATACAAATGCAATCTTGTTGACTAGAATTCATGACAAGTATCTCCTGTGAGAACAGTCAGAAACCAGTAAGACTGCTCAGATATTCCTGGAAGACATCTCATATATTCACTAAGCATTTGTTCAGCCTTTACTCATGAAATGCATTCTGATAATTCATAGGACTCTTTTCTGAATAATTCAGGATTTATTTCTGAGTTTCAAGTTGAGCCAAATCCTGCATACCTTGCGTGAACTAATGAGAAGGAACCATTAATGCTGAGAGAATAACTCACAGGCAACAGATAGGATCAAGCCCTACACAAGTATTAAGACTAAAATTCTGATAGCATTAGTAGGATCTAAAGCTGACTGAAAGAAGAATTAAAAAACAAAAACAAAAAATCAGAAAAGATGACACTGTGATTTTGAGAAAGAAAAACTGTCAGCAAAGTCACATAGGAAAAAGCTGACTAGTTGTTATTTGACAGCTGGGGGCCACCATATTTCTGAACAGTATGGGCAAAGGCATGAATGTCCAAGGACAGAATCAACCATTCTGGAGTAATTAATAGCATGATGCCAGGAAATAAAAGTGGACTGAAATCTAATTCCTCTCTGCATGTGTGGTAGGGATTTAAAGCAGGGAAGAATAATAAAGTCACAGAACAGGTGAGGTTGGAAGGCACCTCTGGAGTTCCTCTAGCCAACCCCCAGCTCAGAGCAGTGTCACCTTGAGCAGGTTGTTCAGGACAATGTCCGTTTGAGATTCGAGCATCTTCAAGGATGGAGACTCTACAACCTCTCTGGGCAACTTGGTGCAGTGTTTGACCACCCTCACAGTTAAAGAGTTTCTTCTTATGTTTGAATAGAATTTCCTGTGTTTCCATTTCTGCCTATTGCCTCTTGTCCTGTCACTGGGTCTTCTTTACTACCCCTCCTAAGGTATTTATACACATTGATATAAGATCCTCCTGAGCCTTCACTTCTCCAGGCTGAACAGTCCCAGCTGTCTCAGCTTCTCTTCATATACCAAATGCTCCACCATCTTGGTGGACCTTTGCTGGACTTGCTCCGGTATGTCCATGTCTCTGTATTGGGGAACCCAGAACTGAACCCAGCACTCCAGATGTGAGCCTGCTTCCTTTTTCTGCACTAGAATCACATTAGTTATCTGAACAGGAAAAAAACAGTGGAGCAAGATTCATAGGTTTTTTCAGGATGATTTAAAATAATTCAATAGAACCACTGGGAAGAAATTGACAGCTAAATAGAAAGTGAAAGCCACATGAGCAACTCTTATATCAACAAGGGGAAACAGTGTCTGCTTTCCATTAAAATGTTTTTGAAAAGAAGTTGATTGAAAACACAAGATTTCTGATGCTTCCAGGTTTTTGAAGTCTACAGAGGGACGCTCATGAGCAGTAAGCCTAGAGTTTAGCTGCTGTGAACAGGATCATTTGCTGGAGATAGGTCCAGTGCCTTACATGAGAGTATTGTCTGTCTAAACTCACATAAGAGGGTAGCCTTACAGGGTAGCCTTAGCACCTTTAGCAGTTAAAAAAATTTGGGGGGATGGGGAATATATCTCTAGGCTGAAATGCATCTCGCTCTCTGAGCTGAATAGATTTTTTTTGTTCACAAAATGCTTTAAAATCTCTAGGTTTGAGTTATCTGTGGCTGGGGAATTGCAAGTACTTTTCATGCCCACAGACCATTTCAGATGCTTTGCTTGTGCACAAATAATTCAATGTTTGGGAAAGGAAAAACTTGGCATGGAGATCATCTGCAGTGAGGAGCAAGAGACCAGCTTCTTAAGGAAAGGAATAAAAGGACTAGCAATAACAAAAATAGAAATATTAAGGCCACAGGACTGGATAGCTTGTTTATCCTAGAGGATGTCGTGACTTAAAGGATGAGACACAAGCTCAGATAAGATGAATGCCAAGAATTATAAGTATTTGCCAACTACCATCTTTGAGGATATTTTCTTGGGGTCAGGTTATTCAGTAACCTGGAACAGCCTTTTTTATTTGGGTTTGGGCTTATTTTTGTTTGTTTGTTTGTTTCTTTGTTTTATTTTCTGTCTTGTGTTGATGCTTATGCTTTTTCTTTGAGGCAGGCAAGCTTCTTGTCATGGGAGACAGGACACTGAACCCATTAACTGTTGTCCTGATCCAGCAGGATGAATCCTGTGTTCCTTTATTACACGTTATCTATTTTTGTTCATATGGATCATCTAAATATAGCCAATGCATGGAAAAGCATGTACAATCATCTGTGCTCTGCAGGTGGAACAGGGCATATTTTCGTAGTTGGATTCAGGTCACGTAGCTTTTTCACATTTAAATTCCATCTTTAAGATGGCTCATCTAGGTTCTGCCAGTACTCACTAGAGGTAAGTACGCAGTGATATATAGGTTAAATCTTGTACAGTGGTGTTGTCATGGTTTGAACTTGGTCGGCAGCCAATCACCACGTGGCCAGTTGTTTACTTCCCCCACCCCCCTCCCCGGTGAAATAGGGGAGGGACAAAAAAAGAGAAATTCGTAGGTTGAATAAAAAAAAAAAATTAGTAATAGTAACAAAACAACAGTAACAATAGTAAGTCCAAACGGGTAATATATAATGCAGTTGCTCAGCGACTGGAGACCCGTACGCAGCCCACCCCCAGGAGCGATCCCAACTCCACCAAAAATCCTGCCGTGCCGACTGGGAAACCGGAAATGAGAAAGCACACATCTCCTTTACATACTGAGCATGACGTCACATGATATGGAATACTCCAATGACCAATCCGGGCCCGGCCCTCTAGCTGTGCTCCCTCTCAGCCCAAGGAAAGTTAACTCTATCCTGGCTGAAACCAGGGCAGGTGTCAACCTAGGTTGAATTCTCTATTGCTCTTTTCCTGTTCCTTCCATTGATATCATCATTGCTTAAGTGATTAGCACAAACTAAATCACTAGTGACATGAAATCCACCCCAAAACTTGGTGTATAACTAAGAATGCCTTCATACTGGAGGGTGATAAGAAATCTAGCTGCTTTCTGGAATGCCTGAGAGTGAGAGGAAAGGGAAATAAGAACCAGGGACGAAGAAGAATTTATTAGGTTAAAGGATAATTTTGACACAAGAGTATCCAGAGGTAATTTGGCAATGAGTAAATGTGGAATGCAAAGGGAAAGAAAATTCCAAATGTAAAAAAAGTTATTTTTAGTTGATGGTCAGAACATGGATCTTCCAACTTTGTAATATGAGAATCAGGAAAAGGAAACCTAATTATCTTTTAATTCAATATATAATGAAAGCAATTTTCTGAGGTAGTACCTGAACTATGTGACCAGAAAGTCCCTACTTTCCTGTGGCACTGATAGTGCAAGCAGAATTCAGTTCACATAAATTTATTTCAATGTGTTTCACACATCTTAATGGAATTAATCCTTTTTTTCTTCATTAGTGTGAATATTCATTACATATTGCTTTTATTTCCCTTTTAAAATGTTTATATAATTGCAACAAAGTCAGTCAGAGTATCATATTACATTAAGTGAAGTAAAAATTTTCACTGAATTTGTAAAGAGTTTAAATTAAGTAAGTGAGAAATTTAGCATTTAAAATCAGGAGCCTCAGTGTGTACAAGCCATTGGGGCTACCAAGCCAATTGAAAGCTCCACCTTTCCTTATAGAAGGATCTGGATAACTGTCCTACCCTATGCCATCTGACCATTGCCCTTGAGGGTCTCCAGGCCTGCAGGGAGAAGATTTAATGAAAAAAAGAAAATCAGGTTGCGGATTCATTTCTAAAAAGCTTTGGGCTTGTATGACTCAAAGTATCATGGGTTATGTCTTAGTGCCACTCTTAAGAAATAAGCTCTGTCAGGAAAGCTTTGCATTGAACTTCAAGGTACGATGGAGATAAGGTGGGGTGTTTCACATACCTCAAATTGGTTAAGCTTGATTTAAGCTTGATCCTACATATCAGTGTAGAGATCTTACATGATACAATATGAAGAAATGAGATCAGCAAAGTAGATCCAAGCAAACAATTTTGCTTTGTGATGTGCATGTTAAAGTCACTGGGAAAAGAAAAATTCTTAATTCTCTTTTATGCATATCAATTTTGTAGGTTTATAATTGCATTACTTTGAATTTATTATGATTTGGATGTTGATCTTTATAATGTTTTCAACCGCTATTTGTTTTAGACCAGAGTTTGAATACTAAGTACACAACACTGCAGAAACCATAGCAAGATCAGTCTGTGTAACTATCATGTACAGGAAATTAGGATAGTGTTTTCATAATTTGTGGGCTTGCATACAAATCTCCAGTTTCTGGAACGCAGACAGCACTTCCCTCCCTCAGAGCTGAAGATAAAAGCCTGTGAGTGATCCTGAGGTGCTAAAATATGAGGGAGACAAGGACCAGATAAGAATCTTGATAGATAGGATAGACAGATATAAACACTAACCCTGGATAAGATTTCAAGCAATAATCTAATCAATAAACATATGGGCAAATGAAAATGCAAATGAGCCGCAGAGATATAAATGTTCAGGAAGAAAGAAAGATTTCTGTAATACTTACCTGTATTGCATTGACTTGAACTAGCCCTTAAGTGGAACTGACGGTATTAGAAACACAATAAGCACTCTAGACAAACTGGAATAACAATCACTTCAGGAGCCTGGAAACATTCACAATTCTGCTGTTTTCAACTCTTTCAGTGGCTTTAATTTTCAGTGGTAAGCATAACTCCTATATAGTGTTGTCAAAACTGCAATGAAGTTATGTCATTGAATATTAAAGAGCTCGCCTGCAGAATGCCAAACACACAGATTTGAATTTCATGCTCTCTACTAAATATCAAGACAAATATGTCTAATTTCATAAAAACCTCACCAGCTGAGAAAGGCTGACAATCAGGCCCAGTGTTACCACTTTTCCAGCTGAAGCAGGAGTTTCTATTGTAAAAAAGCTCTTCCCAGGAGGTCAGAGGAGAGGAGAAGCAGCATGGGGTTAGGATTCATGGATGCAGCATGAGATCAAAGCATAAAGAGTTTGGGGTACGAAGGGTACAATTCATCACTGAACAGAAAATGCACGTTTGTGTATGAAAATATTCTCCTTGTGCTGTTCAAAGAAGTTGGGAGGCGATTCAAGAAGAACATAAGGAAATTGGGATATTTACCCCAAAAGACAGGAGTGTCATTTGCTGTAGAGCTTTCCTGATTCCAGACTTGATTTGTGAGCCATGACGGTTACTTGTTCAACAGGACAAGCAACACACTTGTGCTCCTCACCAAAATCCAGAGGGTTGTTGCCTCCCTTGTCCTTTCTCCCAATTCTACCTTATGCTCCAAGACATACTCAGGGCCCCTGTCTTTCCTTGTCTTCCCACGTCTTCATGAGACTAGAGATAACTTGTGGTAATCTTTTGGGAGCCTGTAGTGTCTCTGTTAAATCTACAGATATGTGCTGATATGTGCTTTTCCCTTTGGGGTAGGTTTTATTCTGTGTGCTAGATTACAAACAGTAGTGAAGGGCTGTGACCACTGGAAAGACTTGGGAGGCCATATGAACATGAACTTCGTGGTAATCTCTAGAATAGCAAGGCAGTTTTCTTCTGGGATGTTTTATAAAAATGATTGGTTTGACCTTGAAAGTAAAACTTTGTACCTGCTTCTATTGGATGAAATGCATTTGTTCAAGGAATAGATGCCCAAATCTTACCAATTATACTCAGATGCTCAAAATAGTCTGGACACTGATATTCTGGGCAGAAGTATTCCTGGCAGACAACAAAATAGAGAAAATTAATTGCTCAGTCTTATTTGATCTACAGTTTATAGATAGCACTGTGGAAAGAAGTGTTCACTGTGCTGGGTTTGTGCTCTGTGACCTCTCCAGTCTGTGAATGACTGAAATCCACCAAACTCTTTTCACCTAGGTATCCTAAAGCTTTGAAAATGAAAAATCATTAATTACCCTGATTGTAGTTTTAGTGACTAACAAATAGTCAACAATTATAATAATTAATGGGATTTTTTTTGTTGTTCCATAGAGCACCAAAAGCATATTGGAAACACAGCATTTCTCCTAAAGTTACATTGGTTTCAAGATATTTCCCTCTGATTATTTCATTTCCTGGGGGGGCATCTCTATGTTCACAGAAATCTTTTAGATGCTCTGTTTTACCAGTGCTTATGCCCTCTGAGATCTTGCATTATTAATAATACTAATTATTTCAATTATTTATTATTAGATGAAGGATGAGACAGCTTCCAGCAATTCACAAAGCACGGAAGAGGATGTAAGCCTTATCCTGCAGGGGCTGTGGTTGAACTTTCAGACCCCTGTGTAGTGAGAAGCCCCTGACAGAGAGGAATTGTACTTAGCAAGAACAGTTGCTAAATGGACACAGAAAATAAATAAATAAATATAAAGACCCCATACATTGCTGGACTTCTTATTCAAAAGGTCACAACAGGGGGGCTGATAAAAAAAAAAGTATAGTAGATGGTATAATAATCCAGAATATAGATCAGTATCTGTAGAGGTTGATTAACATCTGATAATTTCATGAGGTATACTTTAATTTTCTGTAGGAGATGTCCTTTATCTCTTCTGGAGGACAGAGAAATGTCTGGTCACAAAGAGGCAGGTGTACTGAATGAATGACCATAGCTCATAGTGTGCACTGTTATACAAGTTTCCTGAGTGTTTTGCTGATCAGGGATATCAATTAAACTCAGACACCAGAGTGAAAAGAGCAGGCGTATTTTACTAGAAATAACTAAGTAATATAACAGAATAATACAGAAAACATACAGTAAGAAAAGACAGAATAGTGCACTTAAACAGATAGGAAAATATAGGGTAATGCATCAAATCATTACTACTTGATAGAGAGAGAGAATAGTGATTAAGAAAGATCCATCACCACTTGCATACGTTACCATCATCCAGACCCGCAGTCGCTGGGCAGCCCCGGTTACAGCGAGGATTTGGAGAGCCTGTCCCGGCAAGTGGGAAATCCTACGCGGTGCGTCCACCCGTAGGTGAGGCTTCCAAAGTCGCTGTGAGCGGGTCCAGCCTTATATACTAGAGATCAGCAAGACAGAATAGCTGGCACCTTTGTTTTGAGCGGAAAGTATCTGGTTTTCATCTCACGTTAGGTTCCCCCAGAGCCTGGCCAGGGCTCAAGGGAGAAGCTAAGGGAGTTTCCCTGCTTATCTAGTTGATTTATGAGCAAGGTCACAAGGCCAGACAACTGTTTCTGTGGCCTTGTTATCTTGCTCACACATAAAGAAAGATAAGGATACATTCAAGATAGACATGTTTTATGATGTTTAAGCTACGTCTTCTATGCATATTTCACTAATGACTACATACAGAGTTAGCAGTTTCAGTTCAGGGCCTGTTGCTCAGGCTTCAGTATTCCCACCTTTTACATCAGAATAGTTGGTTTGCTATAACTTAGTATAATACCTATTAGCACAATGGTTATCAGTTATAAAATGTACAGGATTCATCTATAGGTCAACTCTGGCTTGGGCCTATTGTCCAAGCCTTAGCACTTCATTCGGTCCTTTGACCTATAGGTGAATCATGGCTCTCAAACCATCTCTATGGTTAGTGACATTAGTTTTCGTTCATCAGTTGATGATGTCTTGTCAGGCGTGTCCTGATCCAATATCAGGGAGGGTTCTTAAACGATCTCAGTAGTGATCTTAAGACACAAACGAGGTTAGATACCATGCAACCTTGCAAACTCTATTTCCTGTAACAAGCAATAATAGCGATAGGACAGAGGGAAGAAGAAAGAAAAAGTCAGAATACCTAAGCAAGCAAACAGAAGAGATGCAGCAAAATCAGTTACCACCACGAATCCAGTGATGTCCTGTTGGTTCAGTCTCTCCTGAAATCCCAGCTCTGAGCCCTGAGAGAGGAGTACGCAGTCTTTTTATTGTCCAAGTCCCCACAATTTCTCCAAAGAGTCCGCCCATTTCCACGGAGCTCATTGTCATACGTGCCGCGCCGTGTTCCTCCAGGTGCGCATGTCCAGGTGTTCACAGTGGTCGTGCTGGAGGGGGGGTGTCGGCCTGTGGCGTCTTCAGCTTCCGCACGCCTTCCTCACCCTGATTTCTTCTCCACCTGGCTCGTGCGCAAGCGCAGCTTGGCAGGCACTGCCAAGGATGATGTCGTTCTGGCTTCAGGCAGATATGGTGGTTTCTTCGGGGACAATTCATCTCCTTCAGAGCGTACTCCTTCACGGGACAGGATGTTGAGGTCAGGTAGTGGTAGTGGTGCAGCAGCAATGTCGAGGCAATACAGTCTCTCACACTGCCCCATGGCTTGACATTGCTGTCCTCGTGGTGGCACAAAGGATAGAGATATAAAGAGAGAGAGAAAGAAAGGACAGAAATAGCGTGCAACATGACAACTAACGATATTTCTGGCTAACATATAACTAATAACATCTTTAACAGATATATACATTTTCCATTAATAAACATGTAACTAACAATATAGTTAACAAATACGAATATCGTCAGTTAACAAGCATATAGCTAACAACATCTCTAACAAACATGTCATGCTCAAAATTAACTAACTCTACAAAACCAAAACATTCTACAAACCGATTTTAAGGTTGCGAGGAATCAGTAGAAGAACACAATGGCAGTTTACATGATTGACATTCACAGGGACAAAAAAGATGTATTATAAGAACAAATAAGAAAATGATTATCAAGGCTAAGGCTATAAAGTGAATTGAAATTATTACTAACATATTATCCATTATTTTTCCGTGGTTCTGGTAATATACCACTGAGTGTTTGTGACTCTGGTAGCCCACGCGGTCTGTTGCCCTGGTCTGCCGAAGTTGGGGTCAGCATACGCAGCAGGAAAATCTCTTTCCACGCCCCTTTATCCTAAAGCGCATGTGTCATCTGGGCCTAGAAACTTCTATCCCAGATTTAAACAAAGGTAAATGAGCAATAACACTACAAATAACAAATAAAACAATATTAACACTGACAATGGTTAACAACATCCTAACCAAACATATAATAAAGGTAACAGTGACAATAACAATGTCAATTAACAATATTTTAACCAAACATATTTAACTAAAATGTGTCCCACGCTGGGCCTAATGGATGTACTCCCGGTCCTTGGGGACTGGGGGAAGAAGGTGGTTGTCTGCATGAACAAGTACAATTACAGGATGTTTTACATGGACACTTATAAGACCAACACATACATATCACAAGGGAAAATATTCTGGTTGTTGTTGTCAATTGTGGAGCTGAAGATGGTCTGGCTCGCTGGAGCTGGGGTCTGCCTTTGCAGCAGGAAAATGGATTTCCATGCCCCCAGCCCAGAGTGCATGTGTGGTTTAGGCCTTGATACCTCCACCTCGCCTTCATGGGCCCAGTAATGACTTTTTAAAGCCCAGGCCCCATTAGCAAAGGGACCTTCCCCTGATTTGGTGTCTGTTGTTTGCTCATAATACTGGTAACAGAATGACTTAAACCCACAAATTCGTTTTCCTCCCATTCTTGGTTAACACTTAGGAAGCCGGAGCTTCCCCCAGAACCAAGGGAGAGGGGAACAGTCACCCAAAGCAATTTTTGCAATGATAGACAATACATCTTAGAAATATTAATAAGACAATGAACATCAACACTGTACAAAAATTTAAATTCACATAAGGATCCCCCGTCGTGACTCAGGATATCTTTCTCCGGGGGGTTTTACCTGCAAGAAAAAGGAAAGAAAAGCTTCTCGGTTCATTTTGAGAACCGCAAGTGGGTTATAATTAGAAAGATGGGGTAATCCACCTTGTATTAATTTTGTGCTCCTTTCCATGAGCATCTTTGGCTTTCCAGGTCTACTTGTTTATTGGGGTATCCAATACCAATGGTACTGCTCCCACCGTGGGGAGTTCGACTAAGACAGGTTGTCCTGGAAAATAAGATGGATTTCTGGGGTGGTCAGGGCCATGTGGGGCTGGCTTGATGCCCGCAATGCCACTGAATTCCCAGAAACTTCACTGTCTCAGACGGTCCTTGGATTTTTGCAGAGTTAATTTCCCAACCTTTCTGTTTCATATGATCTACCACTAATTCAAGAACTTGTTGTATTTCCTCCTCATCATTTCCTTGAATCAAAATATCATCTATATAGTGGCTTAATTGTGTGTGAGGAGGCAGCTGTATTTCATCTAAGTGTTCAGCTACAATTCTGTAACAGATAGTGGGGCTGTGCAACCATCCTTGTGAAAGCAAATGCTTTTCTGCAATTGGGATAGTAAAAAATGCACTAGTTAAATCTATTACAGTTCCTGGATGTTTCTGAACTTCTTCTATTAAAGTGACAGTGTCTGGCACAGCTGCTGCAAGCGGTGCAGTATGTTTGTTTACTTCTCTAAAATCCACTGTCATTCTCTAGGATCCATCACTTTTCTTGACAGGCCACACCAGACTGCCACCTCAAAACTTCTACATCTAATAAATCTCTAATTGCCTGTTATACCTCTTCATGTCATCCCAGAATTCTATATTGCCTCATTGTAACTAACTTAGTTGCAGCCAGGATCTGCACAGGAGGCGTTTTTTTACTTTGCTGACCGTAACAGGTCTGGTACTAATACAGGGTTTAACTCCAAATTGATACTGACTATCAGAAAGATTTAAAGTTAGTCTTTTTAGAATGTCTATATTGATTTTATATTCAGGAATGGGGACAATCGTGACTGAATATAATAATTTTTGGAGGTTTCCTGTTTTCATTTCCATTTGTGTTTGTACAGCTTTAATTTATTTTCCTCCCAAACCTGTAATAATTACAGGTTGTCCGTTAAACTTCCTGGGATTCCCATATATTCAGGAGGCCTCTTCTCCAGTTTCAATTAGGGTATTTATAGTTTGTGGGGACCGGTTGTCCTCAATAAAAAACAAACAACAACAAAAGGAGAAAAAAAACAAAACCAAAACCAAACAACTTTAAGTTCTACATGGGGCCATCGGTCCTTCTGCACTCACTGCCCTGGAACTTGGCCATTAATTCATATGTGCTGATTATAATATTGATTCACCTCACTTGCCTCCTGCAAAGGGTACAAGTCAGAAAATGCTGCCCAATCCTCTTTCACCCCCGGAACCGGTGATCCACTCACGGGGGGCCCTCCGTGGGCAGATGGAGGGTCCCGTTGAGGTTCGAGAAGGGGTGCCGTAGGCTGAGTTGTCCCTGGATTCTTAGTTTTAGTACTCTGCACTCTCTCGCTAGGTTTATTCAGCCCTCTCTTTGTATATATTCGCCACGGCTCGTTAGTTGGAACACCATAAATTTTTTCATGAGACATGCTGTCTTTTAACAAAGCCGTAAACATTTCCTTATGAGAAATCCTGTTTTCACTGCCTTTAGGGCTGTCTCGAGTATCTCGATTCCCTGCACTCCCTCGGGGGCTCCACTCTTCAAGGTCACGTAACTGTTGCACTTTTTCTATTACTTCATCGAGGGGATCCCCCATTTCATTAATGCAAAGGGGCATAATTACATTTTTATATGCTGGTGGAACGGTTTTAATCACTCTGTTTCTCATAGTGACCGACAAAGGATGCCACACCATAAAGTCAGCGTCTCCTACAAAAATAGCTGCTTTCATCCCTTCCTCTTTCATTCGCTGTATACAATCTCGCAAAGTATACCACTGCCGGTCAGATGCCAGCCAATCATTCTCTGGAGGATATTTGGTATTACATCCCAGAGCAGCTAGTGTTAACAAATTAATATCCTGAGTGTTGTTTTGAAATGCATCCTGCACAAAAGCATTTGAACTTAAAATCAAAAACTTTTTAGAATCTCCTGTGTCTAGGGTTACCCCTGCCACTCCCTGATCCTGCAAACGCACCATCCAAGAGAGCAAGGATTCCCCCGGTCTCTGCTTAAATCTTTCAATTATATCATTTACTTCATACTGTGTATGATCCTCTATCATATCCTTCCTCACAGCTTGCCCACTATTAGGATCTCTACCAGGATCCCACTGCACACCCACTTCTGTAATCACCGCATGAACTTTCTTACACTTTCTCCTTTTCCTATACTTATATTGTGCTACTCGCACCGCAGCTTTCTCCGCCACTGTCTGATAAGTATCCAGCTTATCAGCAAACACCTTATTCTGGCATTGCAACATCACTATTTGACTCTTCAAATCACATCTCTGTCGCTCCATCTGGGAGCGCTCTAACAACAGCCTCTCTTTACTCTGGGGTTGTTTTCTACATGCAGTTAACAAAATCCACCCTCGTTTACTTGAATTTGTAGTTTCTTTTCCTTTTTCAATAGGTACCTTTTCATACAATTTAAAACATCCAATGGTCACTTTAAATAATGGCATTTTTGTCGTATCCCACTTCTGACACCAATTTATGTTTTGCTGATCAGGGATATCAATTAAACTCAGACACCAGAGTGAAAAGAGCAGGCGTATTTTACTAGAAATAACTAAGTAATATAACAGAATAATACAGAAAACATACAGTAAGAAAAGACAGAATAGTGCACTTAAACAAATAGGAAAATACAGGGTAATGCATCAAATCATTACTACTTGATAGAGAGAGAGAATAGTGATTAAGAAAGATCCATCACCACTTGCATACGTTACCATCATCCAGATCCGCAGGCGCTGGGCAGCCCCGGTTACAGCGAGGATTTGGAGAGCCTGTCCCGGCAAGTGGGAAATCCTACGCGGTGCGTCCACCCGTAGGTGAGGCTTCCAAAGTCGCTGTGAGCGGGCCCAGCCTTATATACCTAAAAATCAGTAAGCCAGAATAGCTGGCACCTTTGTTTTAAGCGGAAATATCTGGTTTTCATCTCACGTTAGGTTCCCCCCAGAGCCTGGCCATGGCTTAAGGGAGAAGCTAAGGGAGATTCCCTGCTTATCTAGTTGATTTATGAGCAAGGTCACAAGGCCAGACAACTGTTTCTGTGGCCTTGTTATCTTGCTCACACATAAAGAAAGATAAGGATACATTCAAGATAGACATGTTTTATGATGTTTAAGCTACATCTTCTATGCATATTTCACTAATGACTACATACAGAGTTAGCAGTTTCAGTTCAGGGCCTGTTGCTCAGGCTTCAGTACTCCCACCTTTTACATCAGAATAGTTGGTTTGCTATAACTTAGTATAATACCTATTAGCACAATGGTTATCAGTTATAAAATGTACAGGATTCATCTATAGGTCAACTCTGGCTTGGGCCTATTGTCCAAGCCTTAGCACTTCACTGAGCTAGAGAGACAATAAGAGAGAGATGCTATATCTTCAGATGCAGAATCAGAGCTCACAAGCCAATAGGAGAGACTGAGTTCAGATACCAAACAGCTTAGAGTAATGACCCAAGATAATGCAAGGTCACAGCATAGTCTGACCAGCACAACAGACTGTCCTAGTCAAAAGTAAATTTCACATCTTAGACTTGAAAGAAAGCCTTTTATTGTTATGTAGGATAATGAAAGCTCAGAAATGGAGGATGGCACTTTTTGAGTAAAATTATCTTCAGGGAGTTTAATGTTAAGGAGGGAGCATGCTCTCTGGAAGGCTGGCCCACCACATCTGTATTTTTTCAAGGAATAGAGAAGGACATCTGTTTTTTTCCTGTAACTTAAAAGTGGAGGCCTCTAACACATCTAGATCTAGACATACTTGCAAGTTTTTGCATTTATTTTCCTATTTCTCCCTTCTACTTGTTAAGCAGATATCTGTTCATCACTATATAACTCTGATTAGATAGTTTAAAAGAAAATGTATTGGTCTTCACACAGAACTGGAACACAACAGGTAGTTGATATAGATCAAATATTGTGTCTTCAGTTTGGTCTGAAGTTGGAGAAACACAAAATGCCACCTGGAAACTACAGAACACATTCAGTACACCTAAGCAAAGCATGTGAGGAGACCCAAGAGAGAACACAGACAAAATCATCTCTGTAACTGTGGTGGTTTGACCTTGGCTAAATGCCAGGTACCCACCAAGTCGCTCTATCACTTCCCCCCCCTTCCCCTTTTTTTCTCAACAGGGCAAAGAGGGGAAAGAAAATAAGATAGGAAAACAAAACAACCCTTGTGGGTAAAACAACAGCAGTTTTAATATAAGCAAAGCGAAGCAAAGGTCCGCGCGCGGAAGCAAAAAAAAGAAAACAGATTTGTTCTCTACTTCCCATGAACAGGCGATGTCGGGCCTGCTCAGGAAGCAGGGCTCCAATACGCGTAGTGGTTGCCTCGGAGGACCAAGGGTGACCCCACCCCCTTCCTCCTTTCTCCCAGCTTTATACTGAGCAGACGTCATATGGTATGGAATATCCCTTTGGTCAGTTCGGGTCAGCTGTCCTGGTTGTGTCCCCTCCCAAGATCTTGCCCACCCCGTCCCACTGTGGGGGGGAAATGTCGGAAAGAGCCTTGGTGCTGTGTAAGCACTACTCAGCAGTAGCCACAACACCAGTGTGCTATCAACACCCTGCCAGCTCCCAGCATAAAACACAGCACCATGAGGGCTGCTACAGGGGAAAACCAATTCCAGTTCAGCCAGACCCGGTACAGTAACTATCGCAGTGACGTTAGTGACTTGCAAACGATTTTAGGTATTATTACTCCCTTCAAAAGACAAGTGTGATTCCCCCATGCTTTTCTTTCTGACACATGCCTTCCTACCCAATGCATAGCAAGTGATTTTTATATCTGAAACATACTCTGTGGAATAAAGAACAGATGTACAATTGGAAACGGATCCAATCCAAAAGGTTGCTTCTGAACAACATCTGACTCAGGAACCTTTTTCTTTTTTTTTTTTTTTTTTTAAATTAAACCAATCCAGAAACTGAGGGTTTGGTTTGGTTTGGTTTTGTGGGTTTTTTTTCATGTGGACCTACTCCCAGTCCCCTGTATGCTGAAGGAGTCCTACTTTAGATTCCAAATGGCTTAATGCCAGCACAGTATGTATTATATACAATCACAGAAAATAGCATTGCAAAGGGTCTTAAGAGGATTTGTAATCCATGTAGTTCTTTCCCCAAGGCAGGATCAACTACTTAAGCCATTTGCAAGAGAAGATTGTCTATCTCTTGTTCTCAGTAATGACCAGTGATGTATTGCAAACCATGTACTTATATATATTACACCAGAATTTGGAGAGTACAGGTCAGATTGAAGTCTCACTTCCTGACACTGTGCAAACACATAAGAAGAAGCAATTCCAGTTCCAAACAGCTTTCAATCTCAGTAGACAAAGCAGCAAAGGGAAAGAGAAATAATATGTCATGATGTTTATTTTATATGGAAAGTCTAACTTTTTAGCATTAGCCTAATCCATCTTTTATAAGGCTAATACTAAACCTCCATCTGACCACAACTGGAGTTAACAAAAGGCACTACATATTGCACAAAGAATATGCAGAAAAGAAAAAAAATCTATATGGGACTCCTGTACAACCCAGACCTCTCACATCTCAAAATGGTGACAAAGACTTCCATACCTAGCACAAAAGTTTTCTCTCACTGCACATTTACAAAATAGAATGATAGCTTTCAAAATAAATAATAATAATAAAAAGCATAGCACATGATGGAGTTTTGCAAGAGATGAAAAAACAGGCCTGCGAAAAACACGGACTGAGAAAAACAGCCTGAGAAAGAGATAGAAGTTGAGGCCCTCCAATCTAAGGAATGCCTCAAACACTCGCAAGATGAAACTATAGTCACGGGGTGGATGGTGTGGAGGTTGAAGGTGATAAGGCTGCCTGAATAACACAGGATACAGCTGGAGGAGGGAGCCCTGTGGAGAGAGGATGGCTCTGCTCTGGTGCACCTGGCCAAATTTCAAGGGCCATCTGTCCGGTGAATGCCCTTTGCTTCATTATCCACGAAATGCATATTGAAGTTAATACCCCTCAATATGCTAACGAAGGCTAACATGATCATGCTAATTACATCACCCCATGAAACCCCTTACCCCACCCCATACATGGGATACGTAGGTATGTGAGTCGACCTAGGGGACGTACCTGTGGTGGTTTGACCGTACAGTACCCAAGGAAAGTGTGTATAAATCGAGGGGGAGGAAAGAAAGGGGGGGGTGCCTGTAGAGTGAAGTGAAGCGAAGAAGATGGATGCCTCCTGGAACCCTCACTGGTGGGATAGACGCAGAAACCCAGACCGGTGATCTCTATTCCTCTATTCCCTCTATCTCCCTCCTTTCCTTTTTCCCCTTTTTCCTTCACTACCATTAAGAAATGCAAGGCATACTGTATTGCTTGCCACAACTCGCTATATACTTAGCCAATTATCGTCTGTTCAATTAGTACATTGTGGGTAGTTAATAAATGTTTGGATGCTGAGACTTGTCTCACCGTTGTCCGCTCCATTGGGGATTTACAAATCTGAGTCACTTGTTTCCCTCATCTGAGCGGGACGTGACAGTTTTCCCAACACAGCATGCAGCTGTGGATCCAAACAAGTTTATCCACAGTCCCTGAGCAATGGTTTATGTTTTGACATTGACTAACTCATCCATGCTCAGGGCAAAACACTCAGAGAATCTCCATCACCAGTTTCCCATTAGAAATCTTGATCTCTGCTGAAAGGAGCTCAATTCCCTTCATTATTTCCCAGCCGACAGATGGCTTGAGAGGGAGGATATCACAAGTGTTAGTCTCTTTGCCTCCAGCCAGGCCGTGAATGACACAAGAAGGAGAGAAACAAATAAAAAATATCTCTGCTTATGTGACAACTTTTAAATGTGTTTGTCGTACCACTACGCTTCATTCGTTCTCCCAAAACTAGTTTACCAGGATTATATTCTTGGAAATCCTTCAGCAAGTGTTATCTCTCCCCCTTTTCTCTGAATTTTTGTTAGTTTCTTGTTATTTCACTGAAAGAATGCACTGCAATCCATCTTGAAGAGCTACTTTGTTATTAGAAGGAGTTATAGAGCTCTTCAAATTAATCATTGTATAAAATCTATCAAATATTTTTGAGAAGGGTGGTGTTTTCTTACTAAACAAGACAAAGAACAGTAAGATGAGTCTTAATGTAGAGTTTTCAATAAATATCTTTGGAAGGATCATTTTATTTGTATTAATAATTGCATTATTTTGGCAATGAGAGGTCAGGATCAAGATCTGTAAGTTAATGAGAATTGTCATTCCATTAACCGCAGTAGAGGTATGGTGCTTTGTGTTAAGAGTTAGTCATAAACATAGTGAAAGATAGTCCCTGACCTGAACAACTTACTTTTTGAAGGCAGAAAATAGTCAAAATTGAGAAAATGCATGAAGAGCAAAAGAAAGGGTGTTTTCCACTCAATACAATCAGTATCAGTCATTTGAGGATATGAGCTGGTTCTGAACATATGTGCAACTGTTTCCTCATTCTCTGCTCTCACCCCTGTGTGCTTGTGGGTATATCCCATAGTTTTCTGTGTGGAAGTACTCCAGAACTCTTCTTAGTCAATAGCATTAGAAGACTCTGTGGCTATGTCAATACAAGTAAATTAAACATTTATTGGTCCATTCCTTGATACTGAGTCTGAATGTCATGAAATGGCCCTCATCCATACCATATCACTTCCTTAGCTTTTAAAACAGGAGTTTAATTGTGGGAGTGTCAACTCTGCACAGCTGTGGGAGATTCAATACTTAAGAGCCAAATCGACATTGGCCAGTTGGCTCTGCTCAGGAGCTCTGTTTTGTATAGGCTTGGAGAAGTGCTGGTCAGTCCTGCACTGGCTTGGAGAAGTGCTAGCTCTGCTCTGCACAGGCCTGGAGAAGTAGTAAGGCTTTGAGGAAAAACAGGCCTTGGAAGAAAGATAAGTCAGCTCTGTGTAGGCCCGGAGAAGGAGAAATGTTCTGAGGAGAAACAGGCCTTGGAAGAGAGATAATGAAACTGCCAGGCTGTGCTAAGGTGGATGGAACTGTTTGTGGGAGAGAGGGTTGATGACTGTCTAGTTGCTGATTTGCTTATTATGAAGTAAGAGCTTGGATGAGAGCAAAAGTATGTATTATTGTATGAGTATGTATTATGTAAGAAGAAAAAGAGAGTGTAAAGAAAATAAACAACCCCTGCCCTGCAGAAAGAAAGAACACTGTGACGTGTGAATTATTTTGGCCGCTACAACTTATTACAACTTATTACAACTTACACCCACTTAATACAACATAATACAACTTATTAAAATTTAAGACATTTAATTGCCTATTAAGAATGGTCCCTGACCCATACTAGATGCCCAAACCATGCCAAGGAATAGCTTTGGAGACTGATTATTGTCATAAGTCAAAACCATATCAGAAACTGTTCTAACTATTCAGTAGTATCAATAATCTTGTTCTAGTGCCTGTGAATGTTCCCAGACAGTGTTTTATTCGTTAACGTAGCCATTCCATATCTGTCCCCTCAGGGGAGCTGCATGATGGCCAGTGAAAGAACACCAGCACACAGGTGAGTTTTATTAAATGTGTATGAGTAAGACCATCTGAGAAGAAAGATAATAAAAGATTGGTAGTGTGGGGATGTGACTAAGGTAGTTACAACCAAAGAGATTCTGTAGCCTCTGGAATATGAAAATATTAGTATGGACCACATAAAAAATTAAAACACTTTCCCTTAGCTGTTGACATTCACCATTTTGATTTCATTAAAAAAGTTTTCATTAAAAAGCTAATCTTTTTTGAATATATTAAAAAGACTCTAATAACAGGGAACAGAATCAAAACATCAACATTTTGGTATTAAAAGAAGGAGGAGAAAAAAAAATAAAGAATAATTGATAAGAGAAATGATGCAAAATAAAATAAGTCAAGGAAAGTGAAGGGAGGATGGCTGTAATGCCTCAAGAAATCTAGTAATGACCTGAGAGAGGATGGAGGAGAAGGAGGTGTGTTTTGCTTTATTGTGTATTTCTGTAGAGTGCAGTAAAAGAAAATTCTACCATCTGTCATCTTCAAGAAATTTGCATGCTATGACATTGGACAGGTTTGTTCATACTTCCAATCTGCTGCTCGCTCATTTCTGTTGAACATTTTTGTTCTCCACCTCTCTCACATAATTTTTACTTTTATTATTATTATTTGGAATTTGGATCATGTTCCATTATTTTTCTATAGCTTGAATTCTTCAAGCTAAAATAAAATAATAATAACAAAAAAGAACAATCTATCAAAATATCCTAGACTGCTTCCATTATGTGGCTTGCTCTTTCTTTTTGATTTATCCGGATGTGATTTAGGTATACTATTTTAGGTGATTAGGCTTCCCCAACCCACTGTTTGGGATACAATATTAAATGAAATGTGTCATAATGAACACTAATGTAACATTAATTTTTACTTATATTAAAATGCATAAGGCAATATATAGGAAATTTATGTAAGTAGGTTATATCTCCTATTAGGGAGAGTGTATTTCTTCAGGATATAGCAGGAAAATGTCTCTGTCAGAAGTTACGATTGCAAATCCAAAAGGCTGCTATATGTCACAGAATGGCCTAGTTCTGGGATTTACTTAACCCAGCTGGCCCAGCTGGGTGATATGTGGATATCAATTCTCAGCTGATCTCCCATCTTGGGAGATACCTGCCTCCTTTGTATGCTCCAAACGGAGGATGCTAAAGAAAAGACCCTAATGTTTCTCAATGAGAAACAGGAGGACGTAGACAACCATTTCAGGGTAGAGATCTACCTTTTAGACTGTAAATGTTAGAGTAGACAAATCTATTCTTAAGTTACATCAGGAGTGCCATGTTCCTAAATCTGCTAGGTCAGGGATTTGAAAGGGGAAAGCTTTAATATTGTGGCCTCATATTCCAAGATGTAGATTCAATTATTTCCTTGAGCACAAAACTATTATTTCAAAGAGCACAACAGGTCCTGAATAGAAAAAGAGGTCCTGAATAGGGAAAAAAGGAAAATAAAAAGCCTTTAATTCCAGCAGCTACAAAAGTTTTTCTTAGAATTCATCTTCCAGATTTCCAATGATTGGTACATCTTCAGATTTCAATCACAATTTAACTGAAAAGCAGACTTTAAGAATGTCCACATGTCTTTCAGCAGAAATCTTAGAATAAATGTGTAGCTTCAAGCTGTAAGAGAAGCTGGTGGCAGAGAACCACCCTGGCTGAACAGGGAGCTTTGGCTGCAACTCAGGGAGAAAAGGAGAGTTTACAGCCTTTGGAAGAAGGGGCTAGCCACTCACAGTGATTACAAAGATGCTGGGGGGCTATGCAGGGTGGAAATCAGGAGGTCTGAAGCCCAGCTGGAAATTAATCTGGCTTCAGCAGTCAAAGATAACAAGAAATGTTTCTATAAGTACTTCAACAGCAAAAGAAAGGCCAGGGAGAGCCTCCATCCCCTGCTAGATGCAGGAGGAAACATGGCAACGAGTGATGAGGAAAAGGCTGAGGTGCTTAATGCCTTCTTTGCCTCAGTCTTTAATAACAAGACTAGTTGTACTGAGGGAATCCAGCCTCCTCAGCCAGAAGACAGAGACTGGGAGAACGACCCTCCGCAATCGAGGAGGAGATAGTCAGTGACCTAATGCATCACGTAGACATACACAAGTCTATGGGACCGGATGGGATACACCCAAGGGTGCTGAAGGAGCTGGCTGGGGTGCTCGCCAAGCTGCTTTCCATCATTTACCAGCAGTCCTGGCTGACCGGGTGTCACGTCCCGCTCAGATGAGGGGGACAAGTGACTCAGATTCACAAATCCCCAATGGAGCGGACAACAAGTCTCCAAGTCTAAACATTTATTAACTACCCACAATGTACTAATTGAACACACGATAGTTGGCTAAGTATATAGCAAGTTGTGGCAAGCAATATAATATGCCTTGCATTTCTTAATAGGAAAGGGAAAAGAGGGAGATAGAGGGAATGGGAAATACAGATCACCGGTCTGGGTTTCTGCGCTGATCCTGCCAACGAGGGTTCCAGGAGGCACAGGAGACATCCGTCTTTTTCGCTGGCATCTGTCTTCTTCGCTTCGCTGCACTCTCTCTCCCGGGCCGCACCCCCCCCCCCCTTCTTGATTTATACCCACTTTCCTTGGGTCCATCCCCTAGGTCGACCCACATACCTACGTATCCCATGTACGGGGAGGGGTGAGGTGTTTCATGGGATGATGTAATTAGCATGATCATGTTAGCCCTCGTTAGCATATTGAGGGGTGTTAACTTTAATATGCATTTTGTGGATAATGAAGCAAAGGTCATTCACCGGACAGATGGCCCTTGAAGTTTTGGCCAGGTGCACCAGAGCAGAGCAGTCCTGTCTCCACAGGGCTCCCTCCTCCAGTCCCATCTTGTGTTATTCGGGCAGCCTTATCAGCTTCGACCTCCACAGAATGCACCCTGTGACTCATAGTTTTGTCTTGCGAGTGTTTGAGGCATTTCTTTGATCAGCCTCAACTTTTGCTTTCTCAGACTGTTTTTCTTAGTTTCTCGCAGGCCTGGTTTCTTGTCTCTCACAATGTACTTCTCGATTAAGCTAAGGAAGAAGGATGTTTTTATGACTAAACCACTGGGGACTCAGAAGCCCCAGGTTTTCTCTCTGCTCTACCAGTGGCTGATGAATCCAGAAGCATGTTTCCAGATCGCTGACAGTTCTGCATGGTCCCTTTGCACGACCTTTATTCTCCAAGGTGGGGCTACAAATTCCTTGTCTTGCCTTGTCCATTAAACTGTACAGTTTTTATGATAAGGAGTAGTGATTGAGACACTTCATACAGCTCTTACGGGGCCCTGTCCTTGAGCTTCTGGAGGCTGCTGGGGTACAGATATGTTTCTGGAAGTGCTGTAAACTGTGTCAAGTGCCATAACTGCAGGTGCACAGCCTACAGACCAGAAGAGCAGCTCCAGGACTAGATTTCAGAGCTCATTTGGGTGACTAGAGCATTCACCGGGATTGCCAGATCCTTAGATTTACTTAGATTTACTCTGGCTCTCACACAGAAAGGAGAATATTCATTCACTTGTCTGGACAACATGCTGACTGGTGTAATTATATTATAAGAGGTCAGATTTCTCCTGTAGTATCTGCTGGCTTTGATATCATTCTTAACTTCCCATCCTGAGCTGCTTTGTAGTATTGCTGTGTGTTTTAAATCATCTGAATCAGCCATGTATCTGCAGTGATGGTACCACAGCTGACTCATGCATTAGTGTACATACCTCAGCCCAATTAATCTTCCTCTGAGGAAACTGCATAAATAAGATCTTATGACTACATGTTATCCAGAACCTTTCATCCTAAAACATTTTAGGATGTCTTACTAGGCTATATGTATATGTACATACACATATATACATTTATGTATATACACACACAGCGAGAGAAGAAAGGTCAGTAATGCAATGTTTGGATCCAAATTTGGGTCATAGCTGTAAAAGACCCAGCTTCAGAGTATTCTGATTCTCTGTGCACTTATTTACGCTAACAGTTCACTTAACTGACTTCATCAGGATTCAGGAGGATTTAGATGCAATAAGGTTAATCTATAGAATAAATATGAGCCTATGGGTAAAATCCTAGGCTCCTTTGGAATCAATGTAGAAATTCCCAAAGGACTGAAAACTTCTTTCTGTCTAGGAATCATTCCCTTCGGCATGACAGTGCACCCCTCACTGGAGTGGGAAGCAGCTACAAAGCTTTAATGAATGAAAAAGAGTATAATATCCAGCTAAAACTAGAGTGGGAATTATAAGTAGGCAAATCAACCAGCAGTTACTCAAATTTACATCTATTGAGGATGTTGGGATTAATGACTAGTTTATGCACTACATTTCCTTCATTTTAATATCATTTTAATATCATTGTATATTATTCTAATTACATTCAATCTTAGTTTTTCTGTTACTTTATAGAGGAAGCACATTTGTGCTCGCTAGCTTGGAAAAAAAGCAAGAAGCAAATGTCAAACTTACACCACCACATGGGATCTAAAGCTTGGTTTAATTCTGGTTAAGAGAGATCTAAATTAAAACTACTTTCCTTTCCCTGCGGACCCCTTATTTAAAGATGACAAGTCCCTGAGTGTGTGTGTTTGTGAGATGTAGGAGTCTGGGCCGCGCTGGGAGAAAGTTAGTGCAGACAGAAGAATGCAAGGACGAAGACAAGGCCAGCAAAATAAGGCTGGCAAAAACACACAAGATAGCAGATAAGTGAGAAACACCTGTGGTCAGCAAAAGCACACAAGTCTGAGCAAAACAGGGTATGAGATAAGGGAGTTTTGGCAAGTTTTGGGCTTTACGTGCTAATTGCAATTAACCAATGCAAATGCTTGTAGAGGCGCGTGAACAGCGCGTGTAGATGACCTGTAGCCTATTAGAAGATAGATGAGTGCGTGTACGGAACTTAGTAGAGTATAAATGTAACCAGAAAAGGAATAGAATATAACAATAACTATAATAAAAAAGATGGACGACCTGATCATCACATTGGTGTTGCGTCGTTTCTGTTCCCGCACGGAGAAATAAGGACCCCGGCTAATGGTGACTCCGACAGTGAGACTAAATATGTTACTGAAGGATCATGAACAAAGCCCAAGAGACAAGTAGAGAAAAAGAACAGATAGATGTAATGGATGATTTCATATACTGAGTTTTGTTTGAGTTTCCCATCCTTTTGAAATGCATGTGTCACTCTTGTTCTGTGTGAGGATGTCTTTTACCTTTCAGTCTGCTTTGCAGAATAGCAAAGTAACTATAAGAATCACATAGGATATGGAGAATGATGGTATTCATGAAAAGAATCTACTGTAGAAGCATCTGGCCAAAAGTCTTTAAAATGTGTTTTCTGGTGTATGAAAAGGGAAAGCTCACATAGTTTTAGAAATTCACTACTATATTCTCCAAGGATTTACTTATTTAGCAATAGGGAAAGTGCAAAATATTCTAGAGACCCACAGAGAAAAAAATCTCAAATATTAGATCTTGGTTGCTAACTGCTAAAAAATACTGTTCAAATTTTGTTACATTTATAGAAATGTATGCCAGCAAGAACAAAATGGTTAAATAAATAAAGAAAAGATAAAATAGATGTGAATGCAGCTGTGAACATGAGGTTGTTTAAATCTCTAGAAACAACTGACAGCTTAGGAAAGAATATTTGGGTGAAGAGCTTGTGATTTGTGTTACCATAGCACCAAGGAGGAATGCAAAGTGAGGTGGAGGCTGCACGGTCCCATTCTTTCACTCCTCTAAAGAAATATTTGACACTACTATATAGATTTATCTCCTGCTCTTCTGCTTTTCTCAAGGAATGTTTTGCACAACTCTGTAGACATTATTTTCTGTTCTTCCTCTTTTCCCACAACAACTACACGCACTTGCACCAAGGAATGTGCTGTGTCGCTACTCAAGAAACAATGGCTTGACCACAGTCCCACCCACTCACACATACATACTTAGATAAATACTACCCCGAGTTTGTATCTAACTTGGAACAGAATCTGGTACCAAATCGGAGGGACAGATCGACAGATTTATGCTCCTCAACTTCCCTGAGAAGGGACGCCTTTTGGTAAGATTTGGGCCCTCGGTTATGCTGAGTGATTGCCCGGGAATTAAGTGTGTGATTGCAATTGGTTTTGTGTGCAGTGCTATATAGCCAACCTGCAGTTTGTGCATTTATTGTAGGCAATCTCAAAGAATCTGTAGATGTTGCATAAGAATAAACTGTACTATTCGTGAACCTGACTGCTTCTCTTGAATGCAACTGGACCTACATCACATGGGCTGTTCGTGCATCTGGTGTCAGGCCTATAGTCACAGCCATAATTGGCATAGCTATTAAGAGATAAATCCAGCCACCCCTAGCCCCTCTAATCTCTGAGGACCGGCTAGAATGCAGGGGGATTCATCTCTTACCAAATTAATTCATTACCTTAAATGCAACACTTCCTCAAGCTCATCATTACAGGAGGACACTCCTTTATCCCACTCCAGTCCTTTCTCCCACCCGCAGGTTGCTAATTCCTTCCCCTTTCCATCTACTTCTCAGCCACCTGTGGTTCCATCAAGGGAACCACAGGTCAGAGCACCTCTGTTAGTACCGCCCAACTCCTTAACAATATGAACTCTGCATCACAAAGCAAAGAAATACTGTAGGAGATTAAAACTTGGGATTTTTCCAACTGACATTGTTTCAAGCAGAACCTCCCACATTTTGGTTGATCCAGATTTATATACTTTCATACACCCATGGGAACATCTTTGTCATGATCTGGCATGCCGCAAGAAGAGATGAGTGAGTGTAACTGTCTTTATCTCCCTGTAGGTCCCCAGAATTGGGTAGGACAATATGGTACAAACTGTGTCTTATATCAAACAAGGACAGAAAAATTGGGACCTGTTTTGCTAAATAATAAGCTATATGTCATCACAAAAGAACCCTCAACCGGTAGATTCATAAGGATAATGACTTTCACATCAATAGATAATTCAGGACAAGGACTTACCAGGATAGTTGATATATCACAACAGAAAAAGAAATAGACCTAGCTGTCTGTAACCCAGGGTATGCTCAGGTCTTTGGATGATCCTTGCCCTCATACCAGGAGATCTCAGGGTCTGGGAGTCTTTAAAAATAATTCTAGCTTTCTGCAGGGCTCTAGAACTTCTAAGGATACAATCTCTGGAACGATGAGCACAGCAGGACATAGCTTTTACATGAAACTGCAGCATTCATTGAGGGTACAGGGTTTAATAATTTTAAATGAATATGTGAAGAAAGATGAATATTTGAGTTCATGTTCTCAGAGCAGGACACATGTAAAGTAGTCAGTAGATTTAAAGTTGCCCTTCTCAGGAAGACAGGTGCCTAATTCTGGATTGCCAGAATGATTGTCACCTTCTATTTGGTATTCAGAGCTGTAAATGCTCTTTCAAGTCAAGCCGAGTTTGTAACTATAAGTTTACTGTCACCTCAGTAGTTGGATCACAGTTTAGCTTCCCTCTGTGTTTATAGTGATTTAAATTCAGACCTCCTCAGCTGTGGATGACTGCAATAGCTTCAAGACATTATATTGTTTCATACATGGAAATGTTATATTTGTGCCCAGAATTTCTCAGAGGTGTTCATGAATGAGCTGAGAAAGTATTTTCATTTTATCTAGGTTGTCAAAGAAGAGGTATTAATGAAACTCCCTGGATAAACAGTAGTCCCACTGCCCTTTTTGGTACCTTCTTAGCCCCTTCAATATTTAAAAAAATCTGTACAAAATGAAACCACTTCTATCAGAGGACTTGAGCTCAAGCCTGTTCAGAGTGCCCAAAGCCATGTGGTTGGGCTATAGTCTGAGGAGATAAGTGTAGGACAGATTCTTAACTTATAGGCCTAAGTGTTATATGTCAGTGAATTTGGACCCAGGTGACTTAAGTGATAACTGGGCAAAGACTAACCACAAACTTCTTTCATTAATCTAACTCTGCATCAAGGAGCTGACCACTGAGCGCTGGAGGCTCTTAGCCTCTGTCCCTTAGACAAGAGCAAATGTATCAGTTGCCTGATACCTGGTTGCCGCTCTGGAAGAGAGCCAGAGTGGGATGGGGAAAGAGCAAATTATACAGCCACTAAATCAGGCAGGGCATCTTTCACTCTGGATAGATTGGAAGGCTGTGCTCCCAGGGCAAAGGCCCTAGGGAAAGATAATGCTTCCCTGTACCCCAGTCTTCCTGTCTCTAGATTTCTCGGTTATATTTCTTCCCCTCATTTTCCACACTCCCCCATGTTTGTTGGCATGGTCTAGTCCATGCGAAAACAAACTAAATGCCATAGAGTTTGTTAATTTTTGTTGTTGTTGGTTTTTTTTGTTGTTGCTTTTCTTCCTCAAGTCCCCAAAGAAACATCAAAGTACAAAGGAAAGAAAGCAATACTGAGAATAAGAGTGAAAGCCAAACAAAAAGACAGAGAAAATGAATAATAAAAGAAGCGAGTGATGGCCCTGCAGAACTTTCTTCAGGGGGGTTAGGCTTCCTTCAGAGAAAGTTTATGTATATATTTGGTTGTTTGCATTTTCAAATTGGGGCTGTTTGTGCACATTCAGAGGAGAACAAAAGCAATGCAAATTTCAGGGGAGGTGTTTAGTGTGGCAGGCTGCTGGCAGGGCCACCTGGCTACTGCAAGCAGCCCATTGCCCGCTGTGCTCACCTGCTTAAATATTAACAACAAGGGGGAAGGCAGAAATGTATCAATTAAACATCAGGAGTGTCTGAGCAGGGAGATGGATTGTTTTCAGAACACAATGCAGGCAGTCGAATACCCTGACCTCTGTTCCTGGCTACTTAACCCTCTGAATGTTAACCCATGTTAACATGTCTTCCCTCCCTCCCCACCCTTCCCTATGAAGACGTGATTGCGACACATAAAGGGAACAACATTCATTTTTGAAAATTGATGAATAGAGATTCAACATTAGTCCAGAAGCAGACTTGAGTTGACTGCAGCTCCAGACCAGAATCTGGCACTTTTCTTCTACAGAGTCTCCACCTGAGCTGTGAGGTGTTTTGTGCAAAGTAGAAGAGAGACACACAAAATAAGTCTTAGTGAGCAAAAATTAAACAACCTGACAGTTACTGAGGATCCTGCCTTTGCTGCGTGGCAAAGGAAACCCGTGCCAAAGACAGGAAGCAAACTCTAATCAGTCTAAACTGGAAGACTTTACCTAAAAGTCTCTAAAAATAATAACATATTGGACCAAAGTTAAGATCCATCAGCCCCAAATTCTGAGTGCTGCCAATAATGGGTGCCTAGGGGTAATTGTAAGAAAAGAATAAGTGTGTGTGTATATATATATGTTTTTTTCTGTACAGCCTCTTAGCCTCCTGAATGACATCCTGAATGTAAAGTGTTTTCTGTATATTTAGTAACTCTTAATTGATTTATTTTCCATGAACTTGTTTTTCCTTGAATGCATGTAAACTTCTGACTTCCATGACACCCTGTGACAAGGAGCTCCCCCATTTAACTATTCTAATTACACAGCTTAGTGACTTGCAGAAACAGACTCTACAACTCGAATAGAGTTCTAAAGCAGGTATGTTTACTCCAGTGCCAGGGTGCAAGGGGATTTCTCCACAAAGCTTGCACACCCACCGCACATTTTACCAAAAACTTATAGAGTGTGGATATACATATTCATTGGATTACATAACACAAACATACATATGCATGAGTGAGGCTGGGTTAGTTCAAAAGGCTGGTGTCAACAGTTTATGTTCTCTTTGCACCTGCGCATTGCCTCCTGGGGGGCGTCTCCGGGGGTGTTTGGGAGGAAGGCTCGCAGTCTTTCTCACCTTGTATTTTTCTCCTGAGCATGCGCAGATTCTCTTGGCCAATTTCTTGAACAACAAGAGTGTTTTCAGCCTGTTTACTCATTCTATCTTATCTAAAAGTACCAATGGAACTTCTACCATCCGTATATGGCTATCTTCATTCATTACCGAGGCCCAACTAGTTAGAGCACATCTGTTCCCCAAGGACAAAAACATGATATTTTGCTGAACACTGCAGTTCTTGGTAGATTTTCACAGTAAACTGCTTTGTTTTGATGGACACAGTAGTCCTTGGTAAAATTCCACAGAACAGTCTGGGCAAGCAGGATTCTTAGCAATATTCAAAAATACTATAAGTAATACTATAACTTGCTATAAGTAATTAAATAAGTTGCTAAGCAGTTTGCTATAAGTAAATAAGTCTCAAAACAAGTAATCATTTCTCTGTATCATTAGTTTAGCTGTCAGGTGTTAGATAACACATTAGATAAACCTGTGATCAGGTAACACAAGCACTTTAGGTAGCTGAACTCTTCCACCATATTCATATTGCCACATGCACCAAGTTTTGAAAAAATCTCCTTATGGGAGCTTACTCCAAGTTGTGGCGCATTTTGTGAATGGGCTTAAGAAGAGGATAATGTGGGAAGTCTAAAGCAAAGGAAGCTCATATACAGTGATCTGGATGGGTGATGGCTCGGAGTTGTGTTTGGTGCTACTCAGGCAGTGGGAAACATGCTTTCACCTACAGAGATTCACCCTCAAGCTTGGCAGTCATTATGGCAGATGGCCTGGTGGTCTTAATTTCCAAAAATTTTTTCAGTTCTTGCTAGAACCTCAATTTCATACTGGCCTCATTTTGGTTTGAATTTCAAGAGATTTAAACTGGAACATTTTTAACTCTTCAGCTGGGCCATTTAATATACTTGCTGATAGTTCAAATCTGCAGATAATTTACTCTCCCAGTATTTCTAAAAAGTAATTACCTGTGTGTATAAAATGATGAAATCTCATTATATTTTAAAAAATCCACCATGCATTTCATTACATTATTGAATTACTGCTGTGCTTGTACAGTATTATGTTACTGCCTGATCACAGGCAGTACTGTACAGATGTGTTATTTAAACAAATGCAACTAGCCATACAGAGCTATGTGTATACGGAACAAAGTTCGCAAGTACTGGCCATTGATACTGACTTCAGTTTAACCAGTGAAGGGTGAATTCAAGGCTTAGTTTTGCAGAAAGATTGGTCTTTCAGTTTCCACAAACTTTTTAGCAGCAGTGACTGCTTGGAGTTTCTTCAAATCAAAGCTAACAGTTTAAAGCTGGATAAAAGAATTTTGCCCCGAGTTAAAACCTAGAAGAATGTATTTAAAATTATCATTATTTGTCGTGGTTTGAGCCCAGAGGACAACTGAACACCACACAGCCCTTCACTCACCCCTTCCCCCCTCAGTGCAGGGAAGGAAAAAAAGGAATCAAAAAGCTCAGGAATGGAGATAAGGACAGAGAGGGGTCACTCAGCCTTTAACAGTCACAGGCAAAAAGACAAGCTCATTAGGGGAAGAAAAAGGACATCACTTTAATTCAAAACACTAACAACAACACTTAACAGACAGAATGGGACAGTGAAAAGCATTACCATATCTTAAGAAAACACCTCCCCCCATACCTCCCTTCTTCCTGGGCTCAGTTTTGTTCCCAATATCTCTATGACCTCCCCCAATGGCACAGGGGCAGGGGATGGGGGGCTGCTTCTTCCTCCAAGGTGGTGGGAAGCACTCTTCTGCATTCTTCCCCCTGCTCCACGTGGCGTCCCTCTCACAGGAGACAGTCCTCCACAAACTCTCTCTGCTGTAAGTCCTCCCCACGGGATGCATTCTTCTCAAGATGCTCTGGCATGAGTCACCTCCACATGTTGCAGTCCTCCCAGTGCCAAACTACAACATTTGGGGCTTCTTCTTTCCACAGAGTCCCGGGGTTCCTCCACAGGTCACAGGTGAATGTCTGCTCTTCTGGTGACTTCCATGGGTGGCAGGGAGGGCAGCCCTGCCGTTTCACCACAGGATAGAGGGGGGCTCTGCTCCTCTGGTACACCTCCCCCCCTTCCTTCCACTGACCTCGATGTTCACTGTCCTGGTTTAGCCAGGATAGGGTTAAGTTTCCCCAGCAGTGGGGGGGAGCTCTAGCTGGGTTATTCATATATCATGCGGACGTCTGTGGTGGTTTGACCTTGGCTAAATGCCAGGTACCCACCAAGTCACTCTATCACTTCCCCCCCTTTCCCCTTTTTTTCTCAATAGGGCAAAGAAGGGAAAGAAAATAAGATAGGAAAACAAAACAACCCTTGTGGGTAAAACAACAGCAGTTTTAATATAAGCAAAGCGAAGCAAAGGTCCGCGCGCGGAAGCAAAAAAAGAAAACAGATTTATTCTCTACTTCCCATGAACAGGCAATGTCGGGCCTTCTCAGGAAGCAGGGCTCCAATACGCGTAGTGGTTGCCTTGGAGGAACAAGGGTGACCCCACCCCCTTCCTCCTTTCTCCCAGCTTTATACTGAGCAGACGTCATATGGTATGGAATATCCCTTTGGTCAGTTCGGGTCAGCTGTCCTGGTTGTGTCCCCTCCCAAGATCTTGCCCACCCCGTCCCACTGTGGGGGGGAAATGTCAGAAAGAGCCTTGGTGCTGTGTAAGCACTACTCAGCAGTAGCCACAACACCAGTGTGCTATCAACACCCTGCCAGCTCCCAGCATAAAACACAGCACCATGAGGGCTGCTACAGGGGAAAACCAATTCTGGCTCAGCCAGACCTGATACAGTCTCCACCCCTTATTCCATACCATTTACGTCATGCCCTGGTCCCACATAACACTCATTTATTCATTCCGTAAGCTTTCTTCACTCCTCCAGATGTTCAGTGACTTGGCTGCCATCTGTCAAGATGGATGTTCAGGACAGGAGCAGTATGTTTGACTGTTGGACTCCAGCACCGGCTAGGTTTGGGTCATCATCGCATGTATCTGGTTCACTCTTCGTCGTTCCTACTTCCTCCATCACTTCCTGCAACATACAACTCAGCCCACAGATTATTTCCCCCCCAAGGTTAAATCTCCTTGAGGCACACACTGAGTAGCCCCATTGTCCCGCATTACCCACCAAGTACATCCAGGTCCCTGAGCAAAAACAATCCCACGAGTGGGCTTGCCTTTTCCCAAGGGAGGAGCAATCCACACTGCCTTCCCCAGCCATTTCCCTGTGTGTACTACAGGGACCTTATCTCCTCCCACAGTATGAAGGGGTTTTGTTTGGGCAGGACCAGGACGGTTAACAGATCCTCTGGTCTTAATTAGCCAAGGGGCTTCTGCTAAATTTATATCCCAGTGCTTCCATCCCCCATTGTCCAATGCTCTCAACATAGTCTTCAACAGTCCATTGTATCTTTCAATCTTTCCAGACGCTTGTGGGTAATAAGGGATGTGATACACCCACTCAATGCCATGTTTCTTTGCCCAGGAGTTTATGAGATTATTTCAAAAATGGGTCCCATTGTCTGATTCGATTCTTTCAGGAGTACCATGTCGCCATAAAATTTGCCTTTCAAGACCTAAGATGGTATTTCGGGCAGTGGCATGATTTACAGGGTACGTTTCGAGCCAACCAGTAGTTGCTTCCACCATGGTGAGTATGTAGCGCTTGCCTTGGCGTGTTCGTGGCAATGGTCCAATATAGTCAATTTGCCAGGCCTCACCATATCGAAAACTCAGCCATCGCCCTCTGTTCCAGGGAGACTTTACTCGTGTGGCTCGCTTGATTGCAGCACATGTTTCGCATTCATGAGTGACCTGTGAGATGGCCTCCATGGTCAGGTCCACCCCTCGATCACGAGCCCATCTGTACGTTGCATCTCTCCCGAGATGCCCGGATGTTTCGTGGGCCCATCGAGGTACAAATAGCTCACGCTTGCGCTCCCAGTCCAGGTCCAGCTGAGCTACTTCAATTTTAGCAGCCTTGTCTACTTGCTCATTGTTTTGATGTTCTTCGGTGGCACGGCTTTTGGGCACGTGGGCATCTACATGACGTACCTTTAGAGCCATGTTTTCCACTCGGGCAGCGATGTCCTGCCGCAATGCAGCAGCCCAGATGGGTTTACCTCTGCGCTGCCAATTGGTCTTCTTCCACTCCTGTAGCCACCCCCACAGGGCGTTAGCCACCATCCAGGAGTCAGTGTAGAGATACAGTACTGGCCACTTTTCTCGTTCAGCAATCTTTAGGGCTAGTTGGATCGCTTTTACTTCTGCAAACTGACTTGACTCGCCCTCTCCTTCAGTGGCCTCAACGACTTGTCTTGTGGGGCTCCACACAGCAGCTTTCTACTTTCGATGGTTTCCTACCACACGACAGGATCCATCAGTAAACAGAGCATACCGCCTTTCATCTTCTGGTAACTCGTTATATGGCGGTGCTTCTTGGGCACGAGCCACCTCCTCAGGCAGTGCTCCAAAATCTCTACCTTCTGGCCAGTCCATGATCTCTTCCAGGATTCCTGGAGGGTTGGGTTTTCCTAGTCGAGCTCGTTGCGTGATTAACGCTACCCATTTACTCCAGGTAGCACTGGTTGCATGGTGTGTAGAAGGGATGTTTCCTTTGAACATCCAATGTAGTACAGGCAATCGCGGTGCCAAGAGGAGCTGTGCTTCTGTACCAACAACTTCGGAAGCGGCTCGAATCCCCTCATATGCTGCCAGTATCTCCTTTTCAGTTGGAGTGTAGTGGGCTTCTGATCCTCGATATCCCCGGCTCCAAAATCCTAATGGTCGACCTCGAGTTTCACCTGGTATCTTCTGCCAGAGGCTCCATGTGAGGCCATGCTCCCCAGTTGATGTGTAAAGTACATTTTGCACAGCTGGTCCTGTCCGAACAGGCCCAAGAGCTACCGCCCGAGCTATCTCCTGTTTGATGTGCTCAAAGGCTTGTTGTTGCTCAAGACCCCACTCAGAATGGTTCTTCTTTTGGGTTACTTGATAGAGAGGGCTCACCAGCTGACTGTAACCTGGAATGTGCATCCTCCAAAATCCCACAAGTCCTAAGAAAGCTTGTGTTTCCTTCTTGTTGGTCGGTGGAGACATAGCTGCTATCTTGTTGACAACCTCCATAGGCACATGGCGGCGTCCATCTTGCCATTTTATTCCCAAGAACTGAATCTCCTGTGCTGGTCCCTTGACCTTGCTTTTCTTTATGGCAAACCCAGCTCTCAGAAGAATCTCAATTACTTTTTGTCCTTTCTTGAACACTTCTTCTGCCTTGTTGCCCCACACAATGATGTCATCGATGTACTGTAGATGTTCAGGGGCATCAGCCTTTTCCAGTGCAGTTTGAATTAGTCCATGACAAATAGTGGGGCTGTGCTTCCACCCCTGGGGTAGTCGATTCCAGGTATATTGGACACCCCTCCACGTGAAAGCAAACTGTGGCCTGCACTCTTCTGCCAAAGGAATTGAAAAGAATGCATTGGCGATGTCGATTGTGGCGTACCACTTGGCTGCCTTTGACTCCAGTTCATACTGGAGCTCTAACATATCTGGTGCAGCAGCACTCAGTGGTGGCATCACTTCGTTCAGGCCACGATAGTCTACTGTCAACCTCCACCCTCCGTCAGACTTTCGCACTGGCCATATTGGGCTATTAAAAGGGGAAGGTGTCTTACTGATGACACCTTGGGTCTCCAGTTGACGGATCAGTTCTTGGATGGGAGCCAGAGAGTCTCGGTTCGTGCGATACTGCCGTCGGTGCAGGGTCCTCATAGCAATTGGCACCTGTTGTTCTTTAACTCGCAACAGTCCCACACAAAAGGATCTTCTGAGAGGCCAGGCAGATTAGACAACTGTTTGACCTTCTCTGTGTTCACACTGGCCACACCAAAAGCCCATCGGTACCCTTTTGGGTCTTTGAAATACCCCCTCTTGAGGTAGTCAATGCCCAAGATACAAGGGGCTTCTGGGCCAGTTACAATGGGATGTTTTTCCCACTTGTCCCCAGTCAAGCTAACCTCGGCCTCCAGTACTGACAGTTCTTGACATCCGCCTGTCACTCCTGAGATCCAGATAGGTTCTGCCCCTCTATAACTTGATGGCATTAATGTACACTGTGCCCCGGTATCGATTAAAGCCTGGTACTTCTATGGATTTGATGTGCCACGCCATCGAATCCACACTGTCCAATACACCCGATCATCCCTTTCCTCCTCCTGGCTGGAGGCAGGGGCCCTCTATTCCTGTTCTTGGTCAGAGTATTCACTGTCTGACCCTTGCTGTGCCAGGCCGGAAACTCCTTCATCAGGGCCAAGGGAGGTGATCTCAGTCTTCCTGTATCTGGGAGATCGCTGATTACTTTCTTGCGGTTTCACGCCAGCTACATTAACAACCTTCTTGGATGTCTTCTTCTTGGCAGGTGTCTTTCCTCGCAATTCATGTACACGAGCTTCCAATTTGAAGGTGGGTTGACCATCCCACTTCCTCATGTCCTCCCCCTGGTCACGCAGGAAGAACCAAAGTTCGCCACGTGTCATGCGCCTGGGTTTCCCTTTCCCTCTGACTGGGGTGGAAGAGAACCGATTTCTTGGGGTGCTCCTGACATCTAAGGCACTCGCCCGTAGAGATGAGGAGGTTCCAAGACTCTCTTCAAAGTTCTGAAGCCAGGAAGAGACTGCCTCCACAGTTGGCGTACATCTTAGTCCTTCTCCCATATCCATTTCTGGGTACTACATCGCAGCCAAGCCCGCAGAATACGAAGATGGTGCACCTTTAATCACCTTCCTCCACATGGCCCGTGTGCACAGGACATCCTCTGGATTTTTAGGGGCTTCATCATTATCTGGATCACTATAGATGACTTCCAGCACTGCTAATTCTCTCAGGTACTGGACACCTTCATCCGCAGTAGCCCACTTCCCTGGGGAGTTGTCCGTAAGATCTTCCTTGAAAGGATATCTTGCTTTAACACTTGAAAGGAGCCGTCTCCACAGACTGCAAATTCCTGTTTCTTTTCCAATTCCCCTTTCAATTCCTCGATCTCTAGCAAGGGAACCCAGCTGTTGGGCTTCCTTACCTTCCAGCTGCTGAGCATCAGCCCCATTATCCCAGCATCGAAGCAGCCAGGCAGCAATCCGCTCACCCGGCTGGCGGCTATAGTCTTTCCGCAGATCTCGCAGTTCTGATGATGTCAGGGACCGGGTAGTTTCTGCCTCCTGTTTGAGTTCTGTTATTCCCTCTTCTGACCCCTTTGCTGAAGGACCCGCTTCTTCCTCCTCTTTTTCGTCCCTTATTAATCGAGGGTATGGACCTGTTGTTCTCCTTGTCCACTGTTTCTTTTTTACTACTGGGGCAATCTCTGCTGTTATTGTTTTTGTTTGAGTTCCCGTTTCCACCACAGTCCTTTGAGAGCACTGAACTGCAGCTCGATAAGCATAGGCCAGGCCCCAGTACAGCGCTAGGAGTTGTTGATTTTCACTGGGATAGGCAAGGCACCCTTCTATCAGGTGTTGTGTCAATTTTGTGGGGTTGCTTGCCTGTTCAGGTGTAAGATCCCAGGCTACGGGAGGTGATAACCGTCCTAGGAATCTGCCCAAATCCTTCCACTCCTCCTGCCACCCATGGACAGGCCGCCTCAGGGCACATTTTGGTATTCTCTCACCCAAAATTTGCTTTCTCTTACACCAAAAACCTAATGAGCTCCACACAGCCCACAATAGGCGAATAGCATTAATGAACAGTATCAAAGAGCTAACATAAGGATTAATAAGTACCTCGGGAGCTTGCAGAATAAAACCACTCATGATGTTCCAAATTTCTTCCAGCATGTTCCCGAGCTTAGCAAAATAAAGATAAGCAGAACAATAAACAAACCCGTGACCAGTACAAGAGCTTGTCGCTTACTAACTGCTATAGCTATAGCATAATTAATATAAAACTGCCGTTGTCCCGCCCCACGTTGGGCGCCAAAATAGACTGTGGTGGTTTGACCTTGGCTAAATGCCAGGTACCCACCAAGTCACTCTATCACTTCCCCCCCTTTCCCCTTTTTTTCTCAATAGGGCAAAGAAGGGAAAGAAAATAAGATAGGAAAACAAAACAACCCTTGTGGGTAAAACAAAAGCAGTTTAATATAAGCAAAGCGAAGCAAAGGTCCGCGCGTGGAAGCAAAAAAGAAGAAAACAGATTTATTCTCTACTTCCCATGAACAGGCGATGTCGGGCCTTCTCAGGAAGCAGGGCTCCAATATGCGTAGTGGTTGCCTCGGAGGACCAAGGGTGACCCCGCCCCCTTCCTCCTCTCTCCCAGCTTTATACTGAGCAGACGTCATATGGTCTGGAATATCCCTTTGGTCAGTTCGGGTCAGCTGTCCTGGTTGTGTCCCCTCCCAAGATCTTGCCCACCCCGTCCCACTGTGGGGGGGAAATGTCAGAAAGAGCCTTGGTGCTGTGTAAGCACTACTCAGCAGTAGCCACAACACCAGTGTGCTATCAACACCCTGCCAGCTCCCAGCATAAAACACAGCACCATGAGGGCTGCTACAGGGGAAAACCAATTCTGGCTCAGCCAGACCCGATACAACGTCACATCCTGGCGCCGAAGCGGGACAGTCGGTTACCGCGTGTACTGTGGGATTTGCTCTGTTCTCACTGCTGTATTGGTAGATATTTTGCTTTGTTCATTGTTATTACTGTTATTCTTATTGTTGTTGTTTGTTGCATTGCAGTTGCACTGTTGTATTAAACCTCTCCTTATCTGAGCCCCAGGGCTTTGTATTTCACTCCCTTTGTGGGGGAGGGGCAGCGGCCACGTGGTCTCAGACCCCGGCAGGGACTAAACCACCACATTCACATAGATATCCTTTTCTTAACCCCTCCTCACAAGTCACCCAACCCCCTTTCAGGTTTCCCTTCTTAAATACATTATCACAGAGGCGTGGCCCCCATCGATAATCGTCTCAGTCTTGGCCAAAGGCAGGTCTGACATTGAGCTAGGGGAGTTTGAGAAACTCCTCACAGGGGGCCACATCTGTAGCATCCCCCCCGCTACCAAAACCCCACCACACAAACCCAGCACATTATTATTTTTCTATTTGCAGTGGTGAAATCAGATGAAGTAAGGATGAATGAAAACATGAAGCAGAGACATCTGAACAGAGAAGATGAAAAACAATTGGAAAAGAGAAATGGAGCAAAGAATGACAAAATAAATGGCCAGGGACCCTCACGCTAAATCAGTTACCCAGGATATGGATGTCAGTTCTCTAGAGGCCCAGAATAGTGTTGTACCCTCTTGACCAAGGTAAAAACTTACAATAATCACATAGGACCAGCTCATCAACTGGGAAAAAAAATACTATTGAATTCCAAGAGAATTCTCTATTTTAGAACATCTGAGAAATTGGACAATAATATGTATTTGTAAAGAAAAACTATAAGATTTTTTAAAAGGGATTGATTAGCATTGAACACTTCCACTTATTTTCTCCTTGCAGGCAGATATCTTGGTCTTGCAGCTAGTCTTTTGCTGAAGGAGAAATCCATGACTCCATATAAGGGTCCAGCTCATATAATGTATGATATTATGTATGTTACTTGTTTATTAGAACTGATCAAATCAGAATCTGGACAATCCCACTTTCAGGAGCTTCAACCCACTTCCCTGAGTGCAATTCTGTGTTAAGTTAGAAAAACTATGATAGAAAAAAATCTTCCTGAGCCGTTTGCCACAGCTCCCAATAAAGGAACTGCAGCAAAGATCTAAGGATGATGCAGCATTTCTAAAAAGAGAAACTTGCCACTACTCCAGTGGTGTTGGCAATTCCTGAGGCTGTGTGTGAGTGCCATCTGCTGACCCCTGCCATGGAAAAACAAAGCAAAACCCACTGGTCTCCTCACTGTTCCTTTGGGTCTGCAAATGCTCCCCACCATACTGAGAGCAAATCTGTTACCTTTTGCTATAACGTAATACATTCTCTAAGGCAGCTGCTTTCCCAGTTATTCCCACTTACTGTCTTCCCCTAAGACCTCACAACTGTAGAATCAAGCACTCACTCTATGCTGCAATTGCTTTTTAATCTAAAAGCTTATTCCAACACCCAGCCTCTACTTACTGTCTTGACATGAGCCTGAAGATTTCTTTAGCTCCTATAAACACAATGTCTCCTAGAGCTTCCTGCAGCTAAGGCATACCTTCCAAGTACCACTTCTTCTTATGTCATATGGAAAAAATTCAGCACAGTGGGACACCAAAATCTATGCATCATTTAGATTTTGCTTATATACTATATTAATGATGTTACAGTAATAAATGCATCAACCTAGGATTGAACTACCTTCTCTGTACATCCTAGCTTTGCCACAGGTTGCTCATGTGTGTTACGGAGGCTCTCAAATAAACAACCAACCACCAAAAATTAAAAAATAAAAAATTTATTATAACTAGCTGTCCGTAAATTACAGGTTCGAATGTCTGTGAGAGGAGAACAGAGCAACTTTCTAGGGTTTAATGACAACCAAAAACGCTTCACAAAGCCCCACTCCCTAGGGTTTAACGGCAACCCAAAACGCTTTATCACTCACCTGATAAGTGAGGGCTCTCAACCTCGAGGACCTGCTCAGGGCAGCGTCCCGACCCAAGGCACCTCAAGGAGTTTCCTTGGGCAGCGTCCTGACCCAAGGGGAGAGTCCTCGACTGCAACGTGCTGCTTCAGGGGACGAGCTCAAAATGGCTCCCTCAGGGGACTCCATTTATACCCAGGCCGAATCTGACCTGTAGTCAATAGCGGCTCCCATTGGCCAAAGGTCCCAACTACCGCGAGACCTTGAGAACAAAGACAGCCAGAAGCTGCCACACTTCAGCAACCAAGAAGCTCTGCTTTCATTAGGCGGATGCACCTGCCACAGTGTGCCATTGGGCTTGTCACTGAATCATCCAGTGACTCGAGTCTCTATGTATAAAAGGGGGATAAGAATATTTCCTCTATGTAAGGGAAAGAATGTTGTTTTCGCATAATAAGCCTGATGGGAAGGGCAGGAGCGATTCACCAAAGCAATCAACAAGACCAATTCACAACCATTGAAATCCCTGGCTTAGGGCTAGAAGACAAGTGGTCTTTTTGTTAACTGTGATGACCCAGTACTTGGAACTGGCTTTAGATGGATGCAGATACCGAAAGACTTGGGGCGAACTTTTCTATCTTAGTAGGCTTGCGTGATGAACTCATGCATATTAACTTCTCCGCCCTGGAGAAAGTCAAGGTTCATTTCCATGAACATGCGACGTATGAACACATACATGAAGGGGCGTATCGGTAGGCGGTTCGGGAAGTCTGTACACCCTGTAGTACTCAGCCAATGAGGAATCAGGGGAGGGAACTGGCGGTTGGGAGAAAGGGATATAAACCATTGCACGATGGCTGTTAGGGGCGTCCACTTGATGGGGGCGCCCGGTCTTGCAAGAACGTAATAAAGAGTGCTTCACACCGCATCCTGTCTGAGCTGCTGATAATTGGCAACTGAGCATTTCTCACACTCTATTTGCCTGATCTGGGTAGATTGTGAGCTCATTAAGGCGGGCACTATTTCTTCTTATGCATTTCTTACAGAATCTTCCACAGCATGTTCCCTTTGTCATTGTGAGGACTGCACAGCTCCAGTACATACAAAAATATGGTAACACTAATTTAAAACTCTTTTGAGAACTCACATAATGCTGGGTTTGGATTTTCTGGGGTTTTTTTTTTTAAGTCTTCTTCACAGGGGAAATGTCACTGAAAAAGAACAATAGAGACCAAATTAAACTGTGAGACCATTGGGAGAGATTCAACCATTTCAAGTAACAGTATTGATATCTATATGCATGATCTAGCCACTGTGGTACAGGATTGGTGAATCAGGAAAAACAGAAAAATTGTCCTAACTTAGAGAAGCGGTAGCATTCCACCTTGCTCACAGTCTTTACTTCTCAGAGAAAATATTCCTTGTTCAGATTACCTTAATTTTTGGATAACCCTGAAATAAAAGAAATTGACTCAACAGTAAAGTTTTTTTTACTGTTAAGCAGTTATTCTTTATTAGCAGCGCTGGGGTCGCCCTGGGGATTCTCCACCATAAGGGCTCCCAAGAACTAGCAAGGGACATCAGTTTACATACACACAAATCATACATATTCATTAGATTTCCTGGAAAGGGGTGTCTTATGGTAATAAGTTCCCAGAGTTCATTTACATAGTCCAAGCATGCGTAGTAAACATAGAGTGAGGGTCTTTGGTGGTCGAGGGAAGAAGTAAATAGTCTTCTTTTGGTGTTTGCTAATTGACCTTCTTTCCAGAGCATGCGCTGTGAAGTAAAGTCCAGGTGCCTTCTTCCTAAATCAGCAAAATCATCTGACCTATAATAGGGTCTCTGTGTCCTTTTCTTCAAGTCCATCTTATCTTAGTTTGCCCATTCTAGGAGTTCTCCAAGTGTCCACTGAAGGCTTTGAGACTCTGCTGTTGTCACCAAAATGGGATAAAAGAACTTATCAACACCAATGTGATGTAGATAAGCAGACACTCCTTTATTAACAGCTGGGTGTGTAGGGGAGTCGTCTCACCAACACCGCACACATAACTCGTGTAGCATGCTGATTATATTGGATACAATTATACATATTAATCAAGTTCTCATACATAAACATGCTAATTCCTGTAACTCATTTTCTTATTCCCACCCCTTTCCGGTCACGTGTACTTGAGTCCTGAAATGAGTCAGGGGGCTGCTTTTGCGACCACCATGGACTACTGACCTAAAAGAAAGACCCTTCAATGTCCTTGACTCAAGGACTTTGGCTCACATTGCAATTTTAACATGCTTCGAGGCCCTTTCACAATGCAACTTTTAGAACACCCGGTCTACAGGACAATAAATTGTCCTTACCGAACAGTCTAACAATGGTACCTCGTCTAGCAGCATAACTGGTTGTATGGTTACTTTAAACTAAATACAATATCTCTATGACTACTTAAAACATTACACCTTATCTTTTATAAAAAAACAATATTCCTGTGAAATTTCATTTAATCAATTAGTCCTAATCATTCCTTATCAAAATCACCAATAATCATCAACTCAAATTAATAACAAATCAGTAACAATCAGTAACGCTATCAGTGATTTACATAGGGAGCATTTTAATCTTGTCTAAACAGACAAAGAGGCCTAGGGAAACAGTTAAGGAGTCCTTGGGAAACAAACGAAGCAAAACACAAGCAAAGGTTTCATGAATCACAGTTTAGTCTTAATCAATAATTGTCAGAAATTCTTTTGTTTGAGACCTTTCACTCAGACCCTTCCCCAGAAATCTTAGGGTGTAAACCAGAGCAGGGATTTGCTATTCTTGTTCCACAGACAGGAGTTAAAGGCCAGAGAACTGAAAGCACCTGTCCAAGACTGCAAATACAGTTGAGCTGCCAAGAATGGGAATTGAACCTAGACCTTCCCAGATTACACTGCAAAGAGACACACAGGCACTCTGAGCCAGCAGTATTTATATCTGTTGGTCCTCTAATACCATGTGATTGTGTTTGCACAGAGCTGAGCCCAGGTGAATAGGCAGTGCCTCTTGGCTGGGCCTGAAGGCTCGGGCCTGCTGATGCATGATGTGTATTTATACAGGTTTTAGTTGGCCCAGAATATATGTAGCTACAGTGCTTGCCGCAACTCTCAGCGTACAACATATATGCATCCCAACTCTTAAACTTTGGCAACAAGAACAGCTTTTAAGAATTTGTTTCTTTAAGGTAGAAGAGAAAGTCAAATAATACATTTCTCCCTAAAAGCCACAGAACAAAGTGAGAAAGAAAGAAAAAAACCTAACCCTCCCTCCCCCACCACCTCCAAACAGCAACAAATTCCCAACTCTGTAGGCGCCACATTTCCAGCCTTTAAATAAATAACAACAGCAAGGCCAAACTTTTTATCTCCCCTATGTAAGAGGAGAAACATTCTGGCTTTGCCACATGCTCTGTTCACAGGGGTATCATCTGCCGGGGTCCTTACTTCTCCGTGCGGGAACAGGAACGACACAACACCAATATGATGATCGGATCGTCCGTTCATTTCCCAATCCTGGTTACATTTATATTCTACTAAGTTCCGTACACGCGCTCATCTATCTTCTAATAGGCTACAGGTTATCTGCACGCGCTGTTCATGCGCCTCTACAAGCATTTGCATTGGTTAATTGCAATTAGCACGTAAAGCCCAAAATTTGCCAAAACTCCCTTATCTCATACCCTGTTTTGCTCAGACTTGTGTGCTTTTGCTGACCACAGGTGTTTCTCACTTATCTGCTATCTTGTGTGTTTTTGCCAGCCTTATTTTGCTGGCCTTGTCTTCGTCCTTGCATTCTTCTGTCTGCACTAACTTTCTCCCAGCGCGGCCCAGACTCCTACATCTCCCCCCTTTTTTTTTTTTTCTTTATTTGCTCAACCAAACTTTGCAGCATCCGCTGCAAACATTGGAACAAGCAAGGAAGAATCAACATCAAAAGCAGCAATACTATCAATACCATCAATGCTCCTTTGACCAATGTTTGTAACCAACCTCTCAGTCCGAGACCAACGAGCCAATCTGAAAAGGGACCATGTCCCGCTGTAATATGCTTCATGTTATCTTGCATTTTCGCTAATCGTTGGTGTATGCTCTGCGAATGGTCAGACAAATTAAAGCAACACATTCCTTCAAAATCTTCACATCTATGCCCATGTGCCAATAATAAAAATCTACAGCAGCACGATTTTGCAAAGTAGCATGCCTAACACTATCAACATCGGTAAGCAGCGCACTCAGCATTTGCGAAGTTAGATTAAATTGCTTTTCACTCCAACATGCTAATCTACGTATATATTTTTGCATTTATGGCAGCCATTCCTTGCAGAAAGAAGAAAGAAGTAGCTATAACAGTGGCTAATGAAGGTAGCTGTACGTTGTCGTTGCAGGTGTCGTCAAAGGTTCGAATAGATCTGCGTGATCTTGACTCATGTCTCCTACTGGCATTCAATAACTCTCTCATGTGCAGAGTAAACAATGTTAGCCGCCCAAGGTAGCATGGACCACCAACAGGTCGTACAGGAATACCAGGCCATGCTCTATCTCCACAAATCAGAAACACTCCGGGTGGAGGTTTAAAACCTCCTTTGGTGTTTACGGTAAACCCTCCTGTTTTCAAATCATTCCAAGGAGAATGCCCTGTTACATTTTGACAACCTATAAACAAGCCTTGTTGTCCACTCCGTGCCAACCAAACGTACCATGGGCCATCGAACCAAACCACTCCTGTGCCATTCACTGGCTGGAGTTGAGGAACTGTATCATTACAGTCCTGCATATCAGTTGCAGTAACATCAACATACTCGACAGGCACAACGCTAGCTAGCAAGTCCAGCTCCTGCAAAGGTAAATGAGCTGATTGATTTAAATTTTCGATGACTGTCTTCTGCCAGGCCGCACTACGCATAGTGGGCCAAACATAGATGCCATTTGGACTTAAATAAGTTTCACTTTCGCTACTAGTCAGGTCCACCCTCTGTTGTTTCCAGTACCCATCAAAGTCAGTTTCATTTTCCTGCAACGGAATGCCAATCAAACAGGTTCGAAAAGGATTATCCACCTGTTGCAAACTCAAACAAAAATCTGACATCCCAGCTGTATTTGTCCACGTTACCCAAATATTTTTGTTCTGGGTGTAATGTCGAAAATCCCTTCACTACCTGCTATAAAACAAATCAAAATAAACATCGCCCACGTTTGACACATCGCCATCGTTTTACCTCTCTTTTCCAGTTATCCTTGTGCACCTGCCAACTTCGAGGAACATTTATTCCAACACCACAGCTCCTATCTACTACCTTATTATTTTGCCTAATACATTGCAAAGCTAAGCGCTTACAAAGCTCAAAACTAATTTCTGCTAAAACTCTTTGCCCAAGATCTTCAATTAAGCTTAAAGCCCTAGAAAACTGCTGTTGTTCTCTAAAACTCTAATCTGTCCTTCTGTACCAACAGCTAATCGCTGATATACTGACCTACCTATAAAACCAGACAACCAATCTGCTTCAGTGTAAAAGATAATCCAGTCAGCACACAAGTGACATTTATACACACTTTCCCGATCACGTTGCACGCGTGACTCTCCAAGTTCCCCTGTCACACCATGCACAATGTATAAAAACCCAAGGTCGACAGTTTAGACCATGTTCCGTACAAGCTGTGTCATGTTCTTCAAGCTGTTTTATGGTGAGTGGCTGTGTTCGAATAGCCACATAAAATGACTGCAGGTTTGGTAAAAGACACAGAACTTCACTGTTCGCTGGATGTAGTGCTGTTAACAACGGTGTCAGGACCAAGTTCAATCGATGTTGGTGTCTCTGAAGTGCCTCAGGACACAGGGTTGGTGTCGTCATTCTTTGCGATCCATGGTTTCACCCACTTTGCGGGGGTCCACTTGGGTGGATCACTACCTGTAGAAACACAAGCATAACCCCTTCCCCAAGTTAACAACTGCATAGGTCCCTCCCATTACCCAGATTGAGGGGAATACAATTGCACTTGAATTTTTTGAAAAGAATAATCATGCTTGTGTGTTTGCATATGTATTCGCGCAGGCGGTTCATCTTGCCCTCCCCGTATATTAAGCCAATTTAAAACAAATAATGTTTTTGCCAATATCTCATGAGGGGAACCCCCTGTCTCCCCCTGTTTTTTCAAAATAACAAGGTGATATTTCAATATACGATGGGCGCGCTCAACGATTGCTTGCCCAGTAGAGTTGTGTGGTACTCCATGGAGAAGCTGAATTCCCCAATGTTGTAAAAAGGCAGTGGTGGAGGCTGCCCGATATGCGGGACCATTATCAGTTTTAATTTTCTTTGGACACCCCATAACCGCCATCGCTTGCGTCCAATGTTGATGAGCTGCTACTGCCAAGGCAGAAGCATGAGCAGAGGCCCATGTAAATGAGGAACAGGCATCCACTGACACATGTAAGTAGCGAAGACGCCCAAAAGGCAGAAATACAGTGATATCAGTTTGCCAAACTTCCCGTGGCTGTAAGCCACGAGGATTCGCACCACCGTCCTGTAGCGGTGTGAGAGTGGCACAGTCTGGACAAGCAGCCACTATCGCCTGTGCTTGGGTCTTAGGGATGTTAAATTGCTTACGTAATGCAGTTGCAGACTGGTGAAAAAAGGCATGAGATTTATAGGCTTCTTGAACAATGTTATGCGTGTCTGCTAAAGCGGCAACCAACTGATCAGCTCGAGCATTGCCTTCTACAAGACCTCCAGGGAGCCTAGTATGGCTCTTTATATGCATGATAAAAACCCGATGCGTGCGATGATTAACAGTATTTCGTAAGTCGACAAAAGCCTGAAATAGGGTGGGATTGTTTACATGTCCTAACAAGGCCCTTTCGATTCGTTGTACTACACCTGCCACATATAAAGAATCAGTCACAATGTTTAAATCTTGAATGTTCCAGTGGTTAAGCACAGCAATCACCGCTTTAAGCTCCAGAATCTGTACAGATGTATCGCGAACAAAACGTTCTGATTGCCATATTCCATTCTCCTTCCAAACAAATCCTGCCGTTTTGGTCTTGCTGCTGGCATCTGTAAATACTGTTAAAGCCTGTAAAGGTTGTCAACTAATGACAGGAACAGCAGTCATTGTTAAAGCAGTTTTAAATAGTGGATGCTTTGGATAATGGTTGTCAATTTGATAGGATTTGTTCATCACAGCCAGTGAGAAGGACATAGATGATTCACACATAGCCTGAATTAGGTCCAGTGCATACGGCACAACTACTCGATCCGGTTCCTTTCCAGCAATAGATATTGCTCGCTGAACACCTTTTCGGATAATACTTGCTATCGCATCCACACGTGATGTTATTGTTCTATGTCCCCTGGCCGATAAAAATAACCATTCAATAATTCTGAGGGGATTAGACTATTGTTCACACCATTGTCCTAAAAAAGCTGATACTTCTGACTCTGTATTATATACAAACAGTTGTAATGCTTGAACAGGGTCAATACGAGCTGCAGAATTAACACTCAATTTCAGGGAAATATTATCCAGAGCGTGTTTAGCTGACGCTGTTAGAGACCTAGGTTCTTGAGGATTACAATTTCCTTGCAACAACTTAAATAAAGGCTGTAAATCTGTGTTAGTAATGCCACAAATACTGCGGATCCACTGAATATCTCCCACCAATTTCTGTAGATCATTTAATGTTTCCACTTTCTGTACTGTTGATAGCTTCTGTGGCCTAACAGTAGATTCAGTTAAAGTCATCCCTAGGTATTTCCATGGCTCAGTCCATTGTACCTTTTCAGGGGCCACAACAAGTCCCATTATATTTAGAACTTCTATCAGTTCTTGAATCAATTCTTCAGAGATGGGTGTTTTTTGGCAAAGCAACAAAACATCCATATAGTGATGCAAAATACAGTCGATATGATGTTCTCGAAAGGGTCGTAGAGCTAAATCCACATACCATTGACATATTGTGGGAGAATTTTTCATGCCCTGTGGTAACACTACCCAATGATATCTCTCAGAAGGTTTTGCTCTATTTGTAGAAGGGACAGAGAAGGCAAATTTTTCATAATCCTCCAGATGTAAAGGTATTGTAAAAAAAAACCCCAATCTTTCAAATCAATAACCACAGTGTCCCAGCCCTGAGGGAGCATGGATGGATTGGGTAATCCTGGCTGAAGTGCTCCCATGTCCTGCAGAACTGCATTAACTGCTCGCAGATCTTGTAACAGTCTCCATTTTCCAGACTTCTTTTTGATGGTAAACACAGGTGTATTCCACGGACTGGTAGAAGGGACAAGGTGTCCAGCATTCAATTGTTCTTGCACGAGATCCCTTAAATGAGCGAGCTTCTCAGTTGGTAGCGGCCATTGCTCCACCCATACAGGAGTATCAGTTAACCAGTTCAGTTTTAAAACAGGACGGGGGTCGCTCGCTACAATGGCTGCCCCTAAAAAGGTGTTTGTAATACACATCCCCACTGAGACAAGACATCTCGCCCTAATAACCAGAGTGTCATATGCAGTACATATGGTTTCACTTGTGCTCTGAGACCTTCTTTGTCATCTATAATGGTGACAAAATGTGCACTTTGCTGTGTAGGGGATGCTCCTCCAATTCCTACAACCATGTTGGATGCCATAATCAAAGGCCAAGAAGGTGGCCATGCAGCATATGGTATAATGGTGACATCGGCTCCAGTGTCAAGCATGACTTGTTCAGAGCGGATCTTAACTCCATCATTCCCAAGTATTGTGACTGTTCTCATAGGCTTATTGTTGGTGATCAATTGTGAAAAGGCAACAGTCACTGGTCCAGTAGACCCAAATCCTTGATCGCCTCTTTCGCGATCTTGACTCTTAATAACATGTGCTCGAAACGGAATTAATTGAGCAATACGGTCACCTTTATGCAATGTGGCTGGAGGGTTTAGAATTCTCACCATTATCCCAATTTGTCCAGTATAATCAGAATCAATGAATCCAGGAATAATCATAATTCCTTGCTTCGATGCCGAGGATCTTCCTATCAATAATGCACTAAGTCCATGTCCTAACGGTCCTGTAACTGCGGAAGGAACTACATGCACTGAATCATCTACTATTGTGATGTCGACTCCCACGGCCAAATCGAGGCCTGCACTTCCTCGGGTGGCTGCTGAAAGCTCGTCGAGGCAGCCGCCACTTGGGGGAATTTGAGTGTCTTGGCGCCCCCCGGAAAGGCGCTCTGCGAGGAGTTTCCCGGCAAGGGGCTCCCGTCTTTCTTGAATTTTGATCGACACTCGCTGGCCTTATGCCCAAATTTATCACATCGGTTACAGGTACCGGCAAATGGCGCTGTTATGGTAGCTTTCTTTGCCTGAGGACATTGTCGCTTAAAATGATCAGGTTTACCACATGAAAAACATCCTTCCTTTTTCCTAGCATTTTTAAGTCCAGGATCTCCTTTTCCCTGACTTGTAACAGGTCTTAAAGCTGCAGCAAGGGCTCTTGCGTGGATAGTAGCCTTTTCTTGCTCCTCCAATAATGGTGGCAATCATGAACATGCCTCAACCATCTGTGTCAGGCTAGCACCTCGTGGGAGACTGGCAATCACTTGTTGGCATCTTTGATTTGCATTTTGATATGCCAAATCTTTCCCCACCGCTGTTTTAGCATCAGGTGTAAGATTAGGTGCAGTATCCAGTGCCTCTTTCAATCGATCAATAAATTGCATATATGGCTCCTCTGGCTTTTGCTTCACTTGATGATAAGGCAGTCTCGGTTTTCCAATTTGAGGCAGCTCTTGAAGCGCCTCTAAGGCCAGTGCCTGAGAGTGTTGTGTTATACGAGGGTGCAAGGCTGCCTGTGCTGCTCCGTTACAATACTGTCCTGTCCCCATAAGTTGATCAAGTGTAACAAATCTTAAAGGATCATGTCCATCCAACTGATGGAGGTTGTTTACCATTGAAATCTCACATTTTTCATGCCATCTATCTTTAAACATCATAAAAGCAGTAGGGGGAAGAATAATCTCCAAAAGTGCTCTGATATCAGTTGGCACTAAATCTTGATTGCGAAAAAAAGATTGTATCACAGTCATAACTTGTTTGTTATCATACCCAAAGTCCATGACTGTTCTTTGTAACTGAGTCACAGTCTTCCAGTCAAATGGATGCCACACCCGCTGGTTCCCTTGCACGACAACTGGCATTGCCATGACACTAGGTGGCAGCATCTGCCCTTCTATAACTGCATGTTCAATCACCCCCTTCCATCTCTGCCCGACAGTATAATTAGGGTCCTGCGGGGGGGCGCGGATCAGGCGCGGGAGGACTGGATGCCGAAGAAGCGGCATTGTTTTCATGTCCTTTTCTTTCGTCTTTGCCCTGAAGCCATCCAGCAACCCGTTTTAATGGAGTCGTTGAACTAACTTCCCCTTCTCCGTTCTCTGACTGTTTATATTTTGTGTATGCTCTCCGTTCCTTTGATGTAAGCCCATTTCCAAATTTACCTCTCAGATAACTATCCGCCTCTTCTGGAGTCATCTCTCCGTCCTCTAACAGCTGCATTACCCAAGCTCTGGCTCTTTTTTCCTTCTCTCTCAATTCCTCCTCAGTAATCTGAGTCTCTTGTGGGGGTCTCTCAGAATTATTTTGCCCACCGGGTGCACCCCTAGCTTCTGGCGCACAGACGCTCTCTTCGACTGCTTTCAAACCATCCCTTATGGCTTGATGAGCCTTTCTATACGCCTCACGAATAGCCTGTTTGGCTGACCCACGATCTAGCCGTTGCATTTCATCCAAAAGGTCAGACATTGCTTTCTCTTGTTGTTTTAACAGACTAGCAAGGTGTTCAGAATGAGGTTTAGGATAGACTGCCCGAGACGACTCATCATCCACATCCATAGGGAGCGGCACTTTAACTGGGTCTATGGAATTTGACAAAGTACCAGGAGGAGGTGAACCAGGCAAAGGTGGGGCAGAGGGCATTGTTGGCGGCACCCAGGGTTCGATCTCAATCCTAGGACCTGCCCAAAATTCCCTTTCTGACACAGGACACACAACTTTAGAGGACGCAGGCACACCATCAAATAACAAGTTCTTTTCCTCCTTCTCTTTCTCCTCCTTGTCACTCTCCTTCCACTCAGCGGCAGCAATCGCGCGAGCAGCGGCAGCAGCAACACAAGCCCGACCTTTCATTGCTTCCAATATCACTCGCACCTTTCGATAAGTAGGTGCTAATTTTCTCGCTTCCTTTTTCCCTGCTTGAATCGATTCCCACAAATCAGTCCCAATAGATTTCCAAACTTCTTCATCATACAACTGATCAGTATTAGTGATTAATGTCCTACGTCTACACCAGAGAAGCAGCGTGGCTAAATCCCCTTCCTTGAGATCCACCTCTGTCTCCTCTGCGAGCTGCATCAAACTTCGAACTGCAGCCTTTTCTGTCGCTGATGCAGCGAGCCCCATGCTGTTGGTATCTAAGCCCCTACTTTCCCAGCTTAGCGCGGATCCGCTCCTGCCTCTCTCGGGCAGCCCGGCTTACCTCCGATAACGCCGACCGACAGCCCCCGCCTTCCTCCGGCTTCTGTTCAGGCGATTCTATCAGAATCAGCAACGATTCTATCACGTCGTAAATCACATCGATAGTAAATCACTCACATTGATAGCAGGTCACATCGGCATGCCGGCACATCAGCACTTCGGCACGTTGGCACGTCGGGGTCACCATTTGTCGGAGTCACCATTAGCCGGGGTCCTTATTTCTCCGTGCGGGAACAGAAACGACGCAACACCAATGTGATGATCAGGTCGTCCATCTTTTTTATTATTATATTATCTATATTCTATTCCTTTTCTGGTTACATTTATACTCTACTAAGTTCCGTACACGCACTCATCTATCTTCTAATAGGCTACAGGTCATCTACACGCGCTGTTCACGCGCCTCTACAAGCATTTGCATTGGTTAATTGCAATTAGCACGTAAAGCCCAAAACTTGCCAAAACTCCCTTATCTCATACCCTGTTTTGCTCAGACTTGTGTGCTTTTGCTGACCACAGGTGTTTCTCACTTATCTGCTATCTTGTGTGTTTTTGCCAGCCTTATTTTGCTGGCCTTGTCTTCGTCCTTGCATTCTTCTGTCTGCACTAACTTTCTCCCAGCGCGGCCCAGACTCCTACATACGAGAGCAGAATTACTATCACAATTGATCATACAAGGTAGAAATAGAATTATTGAGATCTCAGGCACAGATCCCCAAACTATTGTTGTTCCCCTGGTACAAGAATATTTAGAATGGCTGCTCAGACATTCGGAAGTGTTGCAAATTGCTCTTGAAGATTACACTGGTCAGCTGTCCAATGTCTACCCAGCCCATCATCTATTACCATTATTAATGAACCAAACAATTGAAACTTTTCCAATGCAATCAGAAATACCAGTTCAAGGGCTAACAGTTTTTACAGATGCTGGAAAAAGTTCAAGGCGAGCTGCATGTACCTGGTTAGAAGAAAAGGAATGGAAATATCATATTATTCAGGGCCAGCAAGAAGATTCTTTACAAACGTTACAACTCCAAGCGGTTTTGTGGGTATTTTTATCCTGGCCAGAGATAGGATTAAATGTAGTATCTGACTCACTATATGTAGTGGGAATAGTGAAGCGAATTGAACGTGGCCAAGTAAAGGAAGTAAAAAATGAATGTTTGGGGAAACTGCTTCAACAGTTAGCTCACACTCTTAATCAGAGAGAAGTTTTCTATTTTATGACTCATATCAGAAGTCACCAATCTAAGGAGGGGTTAGGCTATGGGAATGACTTAGCTGATCAATTTGTTGCTCCAGCCTGGTTTGGACCTTCTCCAGATTTGTTTGCACAAGCTAGAGAATCTCACAACTTTTTTCATCAGTCAGCAAAAATGTTACATAGACAATTCAAAATCCCTCTTGTAGACGCGAAAGGAATTGTTGTCTCCTGCCCGTCCTGTCAAGAAATAGGGTTTGGCCTCGGAACAGGGGTCAGCCCACGGGGCCTGTCACCTTTGCAATTATGGCAAATGGATGTCACTCAGATACCTGAATTTGGTAGATTAAAATATGCACATGTTGTTATTGATACCTTTTCTATGGCCGTTTGGGCTACAGCCCAAACTGGAGAAACAGCAAAACATGTCGAGAAACATTTATATAGTTCCTTTGCAGTGCTTGGGGTACCACGAGAGATCAAAACAGACAATGGTCCTGCATATATTTCTAGTCGCTTTCAACATTTTTGTATTTTATGGGGTATCAAACACTACACAGGAATTCCACATTCTCCCACTGGACAGGCAATCATTGAATGTGTCCATCAAACTCTGAAGCAATTGCTTCAAAAACAAAAAGAGGGAATGTCAGGAATGATGCCAGCTGAACGTTTAAACAAAGCTTTGTATGTTTTAAATTTTCTGCGACTTACAGGAACGCGTCAAGAACCTCCAATGATGATTCATAGTTTAGCACTAAAGGGTGATGCCGAACAACCTATGGGCACACAGCAGCCGCTGGTCATGTTCAAAGATTTAAACACAGGCCAATGGGAGGGACCTGCTAAAGTACAATTAACTGGCAGAGGTTATATGTGTTTGCTTACAGATCATGGCTTGCGGTGGGTTCCATCTCGCTGGGTACGGCCTTGGAAAGGAGATCAAGTTTGTGACTCTAAGCCTCGTGATGGTTCTGACAGTGATTGATGCTCATCCAGCGAACATATAGGCTCAAAGATGTGGCTTAGACAAAATGTAGTTATTAATAAGGATGAAATGCTATAAGAATGTCTGTATTCAATTTCCTTGTTTAGCAGTATTAAGAAGTAAGACCTCAAGTGTTTAACCTTATTAGAAACTCCCTTGGTTTTCCCCCTTGAGTGATGGCCAGACTCTGGGTGGAACCCAACAGGAGAATGAGATCAGATGTTTCCGCTCAAAGAAAGTTGCCAGTTATTTTGGCCTGTTGATTTAGAGGCTGGACCTGCTTGCAGCGACTTTGGATGCCTCACCTACGGATGGACGCATCGCGTAGGACTTTCCAGTTTGTGAGGAAGGGTACTCTAAATTCTCGCTGCATCCAGGGTTCCCCAGCAATTGTGGATCTGAATGTTAGTACCCATTACGGGATGGTTGAAGGAATTGTTAAAAGGAGTAATCATTGTAATTATTGTGATTAGTGTGCTTGCTGTTATTTTGCCATGCTTAAATTTTCACATTGGACAATCGTTGCAGAAAAGCTTGCAAGGAGTTTGGATTGCTCAAAAACAAAAAGAGGGATCTGTGGGGATTCTAAAGGATTTCCTGCTGGGAAATCGGCATGTGAGCAATCCTGCATATGAGCAAGACTGGCAAAGCCTCAGCTTTGGCGAGGATGTGACGAGGAGATGACCCTGGAAGAATGAGGAAGAACCCAGGAAGTTAAACAACTCCAGGGTGTTGGTCTGGGCAGAGAAGAAGTTTGTACAATGTCGATGTGGCAGTTCTCAGCCAATCAGAAGAGAGCTTAAGGAGCATGTGCAAAGCTAACTGTCCAATCTGAAAGAATTGTACCATGTGATTGTATCCTGTGATTTTCACCTGCATTATAAAAGGCTTGCTCCACCATAATAAAGTAGGCATTGCTTAATCACTGTGTGATCATCCGCATGTCTGTAGCTCCCGCAGTTCTCGTGCTGCATTATGGCTTCAAGCTCACCCTGTTTGTTGCTCATACTGCGTGCATTGGTGTAGATGCACTTGAGATGAGCTAATGAATCCAACACCCTCTTGTGAGCACGGGCCCCATTCCCTACCAGACCCTTCTCAGGTGCTTCCACAGTTCCTGAACATCTTTCCCTTCTCTCAAATGAAGTGGCAGAGGGAGAGCCCTCACCAGTCCACCATCCTTCAAGCTTTGGCACGTTTCCCTTAAGCTTGTTCGTAAATGCCCAGTTATCTCCCCATCCCCCATCATATCTAGTTTAAAGCCCTGACAATAAGCCCTGCTAACTCCAATAAGCCCCTGCTACCTCCTGCCGTCAGAAGACATCTTTGACATATTTTGGTGGACAATATGTTTGTGTTCAAGCGGGATGCTCAAATCATACACAGAGTAGTGACAAGAATCTAAAAAGGTTGAAAGCATGTGAAACCTCATTAAATAATGTTTCTAATTATAAGTGGATATTATTTATCAGAAATTCCAAAAGTTTTTAAATTAAATTTGAGGACTACAAGGGTCAGATGACATGCACAAATTAGTTTAATCTTAATTCTAATACGAGTTGGGGCACGTGTGTGGGGACGAGATCCCGTGCAGGCCACAGGAGACAAGACCACAGACAATCAATATGATTGGAAGTCAAGCTCAAACGTTATTAGCAAGCAAGCCCTTATATACTCTTGTGCCTTCTAAAAATAGCAGCAAGCCCTTATATACTCTTGTGCCTTCTAAGAATAGCAGCAAGCCTTTATATATTGTTGTGCATTCTAAAAGTAGCTCCCCTCGGTACTTTCCACAAACATTGCTACCCGCACATAGCCAGTAGATAAGTTCCTGCTTTTGCAATTCCAAAAGGTCCCTTCTTTATCAGTTTCTTCCTTAATGAGCACATTCTTTTCTTCTGGCCTTCTTGTAACTATTTCTTGTTTTCAGACGTCGTTAATCTTCTGCCCGGAGTGCTGGTTGTACTTTTCCATTGTCAGTGTGGGCAGAAAGTTCAGTAAGCCAGCATGCACACCCACATACGTGGTCCAGGAACTCTGACTGCTGCGGCAAAGCTATTAAATGGGGAATTTGTGGAGGGGGGCAAAGGAAATTTTCACTCTCCCAGCAGAAACACCAGGGAAATTGTTCCCTGGGCAGGTCAGAAAATATTTTGTGAGGTCCAGCTCTGAAAGGCACTGTGAGGTACTGAGATAACTTCCCATCCCTAATACTGAAAGGTGAAAGTACAAGTGTGCAATTGCTTATTCTCCTGGCATGCTTATGGGTTGGGCAAGATTCATTTTGGGAGGATCCCTAGGACATGTGCATGCTGGAGGCTGTGTTGCACAGCTCAGCAGGCCTCCTGTATCTTCAGTGAGCATCACCAAGCTTGCCCTAATGCAGGCTGGAGCTGGTCAGGGTTAAGATTTGTGAAATTCCACACAGCATGCCCCAATTTATTGATTTATTTTTCATGCAGAGGAGATTTTTTACCAGCTTCTCTTGGCTATGAAGGGAGCTGGGGCCAGTGGATGCCTAGTCCATAGCTAACATTGGGAATGGGGTTAGTGCCCATGGTACAGGGGATAAATGAGACTAAGGTCTGTGCCACGATATATTTTAGCTGAAGCATTGATGCTTGTGAGGAAAGGGAAGGGAGAGAAAAAAGAGGGAGCATTTTGCCAGACCTCCTTCTGTGTTTCATTTGCCAAGGGTTGGAGACGTGTTCAGCTTGGGCTTGGTCGCGGATGAAAGTATTGACACGGTAATGATTTAGTAAGAAATCTAGATTTATTAATAACTAACAGCAATTTATTATTATTACAAAATAATTCAGAAATGCTGAAAGAAAGGAAAGCGACTTATTCACAGATTCTAAAATGACAAGATTCACACTAACTTACTTAACGGTACCTTAATTTATACATATATACATGCGCATACACAAAACGTACAAACACACACACAGAGACAAAAGTATTTGGATCCAGTAGAATGAACACAAAACATACACACACACACACAGAAACGAAAGTATCTGGATCCAGTAGAATGAAGTACGTACCCACACACCAATAAGCAGAGAAAGAGCGGGTGAAAGAGAAGCTAGCTCAAAGGAAAATTTCCCTCTCGAGTTTAGAGTAAATACTCACAATTCCTTGGCATTCCTCAATGGGCGATAATTGAGACTCGAGCGGGTGGACTTCGCCCCGGCCTTCCGTCAGCTCTGGCAGCAGATGACACCTTAAGGGTTTGGTACCTGAGAGGCGTCCCAGCTCAGGGGAGATGCTGGTCACAGGCCCGCTGCGATCCAGGAGAGCTCAAAGGGTCTCCCTGGTGGTCGCCATTTATAGGGTCCAAGATAATTGACTTTTGTCAGATACCATCTGGTGCCTTCTAGCAGTTGCACAAGAATTTGATGAATGTGCAACTCTGTTATTGTTCCCATTTGACCACATCCCAGGCACAGGTGTGCCAGGCCCTTAGGAGATGATGGGCTATTTTAACCATTTCTGAGCAATCAGGAGGGGCAGGAGTCAGGCTCGTTAACGTTATCAGTCCTTATCTCCACAGATTGGTGTATAGCTCGGGGGATGTGGGTGGAATCACACGTAGCACCAAGCAGCCCAAAAGGAGGGGCGGGGAGGGGTAAGAATTGCACCACCACAGGCTTCCAGAGAAGAAAGATTAGAGAGCCAGGATTACGTCACTGTTTGACTCATCCAGAGGAAAGGGAAGGAGGGAGTGTGAGTTAGGGACCGGATTAGAGTTGGGGTCTGTGAAACAGGGAAGCGGAGCCAAAGTCATAGACAGTTTCTGCAATTCACACTTAGTTATTCAAGTGGAAAGAGGTGGAAATGTGGTATTGGTGTCTCTGTGTGATGTATCCCAAATTTCATCCTGTGTATGAATAACACCGGCTTCACTCTCACAGCTGGGTGGGTGAGCCAGTTTGGGACTCACCTTTAGGCTGAGCAGTGTGCATTGCCTGAGGTTTAAGGTTAGTTGTAGGTGCAGAAGTGATTTGGAAGAACATGGAGGCAGGTCTTGGGAATTTAAAATTTAAATTAATTTGTTAAAGTTTCTTTTAATTTTTATGAATATTGGCATTTTAGAATTTGTTCGGGCTAGATATGTTCATGATTTGTGCAGGTTTTTTTAAAAAAATGCTGTATTCCTAATTTTGGTTAGCAGTATGAGCATGTAAGAAGCTAGTGTTCAGGTGGGGTTATGATCATGAAAAGAATTGCTGCAGAATGATGGTTAGAGCTGAATTTTGTTGACCCTGTGGAGGAAAGCTGTGTGTTGCTCTCAGTTGCTTTGGTTGCCTACTCTGAATTTTTGCTCAATACATATTCCTGGCACAGGCTGGGCTTAGACTAGGGATAGCCTCTATGAAACTGGTGACTACAGAGCTACAGTTATTTTCAAATTTGCAAGTTCTGTGATGGAGAGCATTGATATCACTTTATTTGAATACCTTAAAATCAAGTTTCTTGTGGTGCTTTATGCCTTTCTGATTCCCTATATTATTGTTCAAGTTACTTTTACAGGATTTCAAAGATGCATTTCAGACCCAAGCTTATATCTGAACTTTGGCACATCGGTAAAGGAAAATACAGAGCTTGCATCAGCTTGTTTTACTCATAGTAAATTTTCACACAGAGGAATAGGCCTTATCTATAGCCAAGGTTAGGTTTAGTGCTAGGTTCTACTGTAGTGCTCAAAATGCAACATTTTATTTCAGTGAAGGCTTCTGGTTATGTGGAAGAAACATCTAACTAGTGTCAGATTATTTAAACACCATACTCTTAGGCTTGTGTGGCCTTGAGTGCCTTCTCCATGGCCAGTGCTTGGGTAATACAGGGTTTATGAGACTAAAGAATGCATAACGAGGCTTATGATATAAATTTGCCAGTTGTACTGAGTCCAGTGCAAAGGTAGGGATTAGTTTGGAGGGTCATGAAAAGTTGAACTGGAAAGCCAGAGGTCTGGCTGAAGTTTGACAACTGCAAAGAGAAGAGATGAGGGCTGCTTCCACTTGCTTTGAATCCCTTAGTCTGAACGCCTCATCTGAGGCCAAAGTCGGGGTTAGACTTGGGGTCAAGATGCACCCAGGGGTCCTTGTTAGGGACCAAAATACCTCTCTACAAGGCTGCTCTAGGATTTCCTGTGTTTCTGGGAATAGTTGAAATGCTATGGTGACACAGTCAATGAAAGAAACATACTAAATAATGTTGCCTTTGACATCAGATATGTCATCTCAGGGTCATGGTTTATGTTTTCCATAGCTACAGTATAAGCAAAATCCCATGGCTGATCCCCATGCCCCACTGTGAGTAAATACTGCTTTCTAGGCAGACTGCTGTGAGTTCATGTCCCAATCCCTTCCCCTTTTGCCATTAGGGATGATAAAATCAAAGTTACCTCAGAAGCTACCTGTCTCATCCCACACAGTGGGTTATGAGGGGGGTGAATCTTTTGACTTCCCCAAGAGCCTGCTTGCTGGTAGAAGAGCCGGTCTCTGCTTGGCAGAGCCACAGGGTGGGCCGAGTCACCACAATGACTCAGAGGAACAATTGTGCTGGTGACTTTATTAACTGACCACTTTAGTAAGTGAATGGAGACAATTTGGCAACATTCAACTGATAACCGTCCCAGGAACGAATAAAGGCACTTTGGCGATGAGACTATTTCCCTAATAACCTGTCAACTATCAACCTATCGCCATTCAATTCATACAAAATTTATACACATGAATATATGTAAGAAAGAGAGGGAGAACAGAAAGAGGAAAGAGAAAAGAGAGGAGGAGGGGAGAGGAAAAGGGGAATCCCCACCCTTGGATCCCGCGTTGTCAGAGTAGCCAGCTTGGTCCATAGATGGTGGGTTGACAAAGACACACGTGGGGTGTTGCCTTTATATAGTCTTTCTTACGCATGTGCAGTAGGTTGTTCCAGAAGGTTCTCATTTTCTCTGGCTTGTACCTGCGCAGTTCAGCAAGTTGTGTCTCTGGGCAACAACAGGAGGGAGGGGGAGAGAATTGGCTCTCTGCCCCACCTCTGCAGAGCTCACTCCGCTTCTCCCCCACAGTGCATCCCACTTGAGTTCTTTGAGACATCCTCTTTATGAACAGTTCCTTGGTTATGAACAGCTCGTGACACCACCCCGTGGCTCAAACAACGAGAGTCAGTGGAGTATCTTCAAGATCTTACCTCTATACTCAGCACTGGTGAGGCCGCACCTCGATTACTGTGTTCAGTTTTGGGCCCATCACTACAAAAAGGACATTGAATTACTCGAGCGTGTCCAAAGAAGGGCAATGAAGCTGGTGAAGGGTCTGGAGGACATTTTGTAACAACCTCTCAAAACCCAAGACATGTTGCAAGAATGTTTATTTTGTCTTGTCTGTCAGAATTCCTTAAGGCCTTTTGTTCAAACTTTTCTTCATTCTTTTAGTTCACAAGACTCAAGGGTAGAGCTGAAAGATTTTAAAATTAGACATTTCAGTGATCTTTTCAACTGATACTTTGAATTTCAGCTTTAGAAGTCAGCATTTCTTTAATTGTTTCCTTTTTTTCCTGACAAGATGTATAACAGGCAGAAGCTTTGTGTTTCAGCACAGAAATTAGGACATCATTTTCACTGAAGTGCTGACTTTCTCCTACAGCTACAAGCAAGGAAATCTATAAACTGCTCTGGGAACCAAATTTGTCATAAAAGAATAGGCTTCATCTGAGATTATACAGGGAGAACAAAGCATTTTTTCCACTGATAGTATCTACACAACAGGACACGAGATGTTGCTTTTGAAATGCCAAATAGTTTGTGGTTTTTTCTTTTATTAGAACCAGCTTAATGACCTTATAGGACTCAAATGCAGCTTCTTGAAAAATTCTAGTCTTTAAATTGAAGTTTTGTAAACTGTGTGATGTCCACTGCTACTTGGAGGTTGACCATAAGAGCTATTCAGCTCACTTATACCAGAAAAGCTCAGCTGGAAGCAGCAGAACACAGGCCATTTCCATCAAGGACAGGACCTGGCCATTCACTCTCTTCCACAAGCTTTCTGGGCCCCATAAAAACCAGATATGATCTTGCCAATATGTTCCCACGAAGTCATTCATGCAGGACACCCACTTCAAGTGGAAGTAAGGCAGTCTGGAAATGTCCTGAGGAAAGCAGATCTGGTGAAGTTTATATCCTGGGTTCTACAGCCAAGAACTTTGGGAAAAGTCATGGTATCTCAAGTTCTGCATGTTTTTTAGTGTTCAGTCTCTAAATATTTTGAAGGTGACCCAAAATATTTACATGCTAAATCATGCTTCTTAAGAACTAAGCTCAGTTTTCAGAAAATGCCATATGATTTTGGGTGGTACCTGGGAAACACACAGTAACATCAGTCTCATTGACGTAAGCAGGAACACCAGTCAAGGTCTGGGTCGTGCTTGACAATACCTTTCACAGCTCTATTACAGTGGTCACTTCATCTTACACTCTGTCAGGCTCCATATGTCCTAAGGACTCCTCATTCCCCCAAAATAGTGTCTAACATTGTAGTAAATATTTTATATCATTCTTCATGGAATATTTTCCATCCTCTTTGATCACCTCTTCTGCTTTATTTCTCTTCTAGAACCATCTTCTGGTATCCTTCAAACTATTTAACACACAACAAGCAAATTACATAATTTCCAACTCCCTCTTACCTCATCAAGATGGGAGTTTTTTTATACCATCTAGAGTTCTCCAAAGATCTTCATGTGGCATTCCCAAAATTCTGTTTCTTATTAGATTTTTGTACAGAATAAGAAGCCAGATCACCTTTCTCCATCTGTGCCTAAATGCTGTACTGGATGCATTTCTTCATTGACTCCCTGAACTCAGAGTAGCTAGCAGAGCACTTGCACACTAGCCAACTGTCCTGAGAAAAGGGTGTGGAGGTTATACCATCTATGAATGGATGTGATAGTTGTTGCAAAAAGATGAACAGCATTCTGCAACTATTTGTCTCATGCAGACTAATATATTAAGGTATTCACTACCTGATGTTTCTAAAAGGAATGTAATCAGCTTGCATTTACCAGAGCTTATGATCAAAGTGTTAGGCTGTTTCACTACTATAATTGTTATGAACAACTTATACTTGTTTCTCTTCTCTTCTCAGTCCAATTCTGTCCAGTGCTTTGGGATCCATTTTCAATAAATGGGACCTTCCTGTTTTCACTCTGCCCTTCAACATTGCCATGACTTTGTACTTGGTAGCCACAGGACGCTACAACCTCTTCTTCCCTACAACCCTCATCAAGCCCAATATCACCTGGTCTGCAATCAACGTGCCACTGGTAAGCTTCACTCCAACGAGTTTATGACATTTCTGTAAGAAGGTGAGCATGAAGGCACTCAGCTCAGCATAACAATTTCACATGGGTCAGAATGGCTATACAATATGTATAGCCAGTAGCAATTCTCAGAAATATGTGGCTCGGTTCAGTCCGTAGAGGACAGTGCCATAAAAGCCCCACAGACAGTCCTGTCTGATCCAGCAGAAAGGCTGATTGAACCTGAGGGAACAGATGCTGAACCTCTCACTCCACCTAAAGTTGGACTGCCCCAAAACAAGTCTTGAGTGCTGTCAATACAGAAGCACATCTGGAAATGCATTCCCACTGTCCAGATGTGGTTAAAAGGACATCATCAAAACAGTCAGTGACAATATGAAAAGACAGAAGAAACATCATTATCCTAAGGACAGAAACTCATTTATACCCAGTCCCCTCAGTTCAGCTCTAGCACTGGAGGGTGACCTTCCCAAAGCAGCAAAAGTGTAACTGATATGCTTCATATAACATATAATAAACTCAAATCAGCCAGCCCCACCGTAGTATCACTGCCTAGGAAGGTTACAGTTTTTCTCCTTCACTAAAGTCACCAAAAAAATCCCAAACCCTCCACCACTCCCCATCCACCATATTACCATCCCAAAAGAAATAAAAGTCCATCTTGGACTGATGAAGTTCAAACCAAAGAATGAACTAACTCTGGTTTGAAGGGCATGAGTGCCCACATTTACCCAGCAGTCCAACTCAGAACCAGAGTTCCTTCCTTTCCTTTTCAACCAATAACTTGGACAAAATAACTGCTGTGTCCTTCTGAATACAGAGATACAATAACATGCCTTTTTCTACTGGCTGCTGCAGCTCTTGCAGTCCATCGCAGTTGGTGTTTGGTCAAGTGTATGGTTGTGAAAATCCCTGGACTGGAAGCATCATCCTTGATGCTTTACTTATCTCCTCCCCACTTATTTGTTTACATGCTGCAATCGGATCAACAGTGGGGATGTTTGCAGGTAAGAAATATTTGCCAGTCATTTTTTTAACTAGGGTATCTTAACTCAAGCCATTATATGACTCTGTCCAGACTTTACAGTTGCATGGGTTTGGGACAACACTCTCATTTCTGAAACTGTCTCTAAATTTGAAAGGTCTTACTAAAGGTCGCACAACATGGTGAAGGCAAGAACAGAAGCATATTTTCTTTAAGCTTTGAATTTGTTATTACGTTTGTAACTCAGGCAGGTGGTTTGTTCCACCTTGCTTAACCCTCCTGCCACTGGATGTGATGAATCCCATGGAGACGATGATAAAGAAACCTGGAGAAATAGTTTCAGAACTGATCTTTTGCCACCACAAGTGTTTTAAATTACCACCACAAGCAGATGTCTGCCTCAGAGCTGATCAGTCAATGAAAAGAAACAGACTTTTCTAGGATGCAGTTCATTCTATCCTGCTGCAGATTTTTAAAAATAACTAAATGAATGCCACTCAGAATGGCCTGTCTCTCCACTAACCAGAGAAACAATCTTAAGAGATGAATCTGACCCTTGAAGTCAGACAAGATTAATGCTACTTATGTGACCGAATGTAATAAAAAAATATGATGGAATAAGTGTAGTCTGAGATAACAACCTTGGAAAAGGCAGCGTCATCCAACAATAAGTTCTCTGTGCTCTGAAGCACTTTGTACAAGATGTGAAATGCCATATATTTGTGTTTTTAAACAAAACTATTCACAATTTGTATGGTTAAGAGCATTTGGCAAGTTTTGTACAGGTCTGACATTTAATCTAGAAGAGAAAGGTCAGGGGAATGTATCTGGGGATAAGCATGGCGATGAAACAGAAGACAAATGAGGACATTATAGCAGGAAATGTATTAATCTTAAGAGTGACATGAAGGTGGCCTGTGCACTCCATATTGTGCTCTCCTTTTTACTGGTACTCCTGAAGATGAGAAAATGAGAAATCCTGCAGAAGCACCTGTGAGGTCAGATTTGGAGCAGACCCTCAGCTCTCATCCCAGTGGAGAATTTCCACAGCACTGATGGAGTAACCACCTCTAATAACTAGACCACATCTAGCAAAGGTCTCGTGGCTTGGATGGGCATACGCTTCGCTGGATAAAAAACTGGCTGGATGGCCGGGCCCAAAGAGTTGTGGTGAACGGAGTTAAATCCGGTTGGCGGCCAGTCACAAATGGTGTCCCCAGGGCTTGGTTTTGGGGCCAATCCTGTTTAACATCTTTATTGATGATCTAGACAAGCAGATCGAGTGCACCCTCAGTAAGTTTGCAGATGACACCAAGTTGGGTGGGAGTATTGATCTGCTCGAGGGTAGGGAGGCTCTGCAGAGAGACCTGGATAGGCTGGAGCGATGGGCTAAGGCCAACTGTAGGAGTTTTAATAAGACCAAATGCCAGGTGCTGCACTTCGGCCACAACAACCCCCAGCAGCACTACAGGCTTGGGGAGGAGTGGCTGGAGAGCTGCCAGTCAGAGAGGGGCCTGGGGGTGTTGATTGATAGCCAGATGAACATGAGCCAGCAGTGTGCCCAGGTGGCCAAGAAGGCCAATGGCATCCTGGCTTCTATCAGCAATAGCGTGGCCAGCAGGGACAGGGAAGTGATCTTACCCCTGTACTCGGCACTGGTGAGGCCACACCTCTAATACTGTGTTCAGTTTTGGGTGCCTCATTACAGGAAAGACATTGAGGTGCTGGAGCATCTCCAAAGAAGGGCAATGAAGCTGGTGAAGGGTCTGGAGCACATGTCATATGAGGAACGGCTGAGGGAACTGGGGTTGCTTAGTCTGGAGAAGAGGAGGCTGAGGGGAGACCTCATCGCCCTCTACAACTACCTGAAAGGAGGTTGCAGAGAGGTGGGGTTGAGTCTCTTTAACCAAGTAACAAGGGATAGGACAAGAGGGAATGGCCTCAAGTTGTGCCGGGGAAGGTTTAGACTGGATATTAGGAAGCATTTCTTTACAGAAGGGGTTGTTAGGCGTTGGAATGGGCTGCCCAGGGCAGTGGTGGAGTCCCCATCCCTGGAGGTGTTTAAGAGTCGGGTTGACATAGTGCTTAGGGATATGGTGTAGTTGGGAACGGTCAGTGTTAGGTTAAGGGTTGGACTAGATGATCTTCAAGGTCTTTCCCAACCTAGATGATTCTGTGAAGGTCACTAGGAAGAGATGGAAAACTCTTCTTACTCCCACAAAAGACACTCATCTGTGCCTCTGATATTCAAGATCAGAGTATGTATGAGGTTTAAGCAGTACATGTGAGCACAGCTTTTTGAAAGGACACCCAGGTGAGAAGGTCCTCCTACACTCTGGTTGGATCCTCCATCTGGTCATCTGGGGGAGTAACTACAACACACTCAGTGCATACACAGAAAGTTTTGCCTGAAAGAAACCTTTGCGACGGCCAAATTCCAACCCTAGGGACATTATCAGAGCTCCAAAATAATGAGCTTCATTTGATATCATCCTTTTTCTGCATGTGCATGCTATGCAAGGGTGAGCATGGTTAAATTTGTCTAGATGTCATAGGGAAGAGACAACAGAGTCACAGCAAGTGGTGGGTCCTCCTGCAGATACCTCTCATACCTGACCTCACAGCATTGCCGTTTGTCTTTCAGCACTAAGCATTGCATCATCATTTGACAACATCTACCTTGGCTTACACAGTTACAACTGCGCACTCGCGTGCATTGCGATTGGGGGCATGTTCTATGCCCTGACCTGGCAGACTCATTTGCTGTCACTTGCCTGTGGTATGTATCTTTTACATAAAGGGAAGACAAAACTTTATGCAGCCAGGCAGTCCATGAGTAGTACACATTTAGAGTCAACTATTGCTCTGCTGCAAAACTAGGTACTATGCAAGAGCTATTTCTGGGATGGCATCAGAGTTGAGCTTGGTTGTACAAGCTGCAAGTGCAGAGAGAAGGGCCATTAGGCCCTGGTAACATAAAAACATCTAGAAAGGGTGGAAGTACTGTTTGTGAAAGGAGCACAAGCTATGCCATGAACAGAAGTTTAAAAATTAGCAACTCAGCAGATTCATAGAAGCAACCTTTTCATAAGTATATATATCATTAGAGGAAGTGTGTCATAAGAAGAGAGCTGTTGCACAAGGTCAGTTTAAAACCCATTGTGGTGGCTTGACCTTGGCTAAATGCCAGGTACCCACCAAGTCGCTCTATCACTTCCCCCCCTTCCCCCTTTTTTCTCAACAGGGCAAAGAGGGGAAAGAAAATAAGATAGGAAAAAAAACCCAACCCTTGCAGGTAAAACAACAGCAGTTTTAATATAAGCAAAGCGAAGCAAAGGTCCGCACGCGGAAGCAAAAAAAAAAAAAAAAACCAGATTTATTCTCTACTTCCCATGAACAGGCGATGTCGGGCCTTCTCAGGAAGCAGGACTCCAATACGCGTAGTGGTTGCCTCGGAGGACCAAGGGTGACCCCACCCCCTTCCTCCTTTCTCCCAGCTTTATACTGAGCAGACGTCATATGGTCTGGAATATCCCTTTGGTCAGTTCGGGTCAGCTGTCCTGGTTGTGTCCCCTCCCAAGATCTTGCCCACCCCGTCCCACTGTGGGGGGAAATGTCGGAAAGAGCCTTGGTGCTGTGTAAGCACTACTCAGCAGTAGCCACGACACCAGTGTGCTATCAACACCCTGCCAGCTCCCAACATAAAACACAGCACCATGAGGGCTGCTACAGGGGAAAACCAATTCCGGCTCAGCCAGACCCAGTACAGTGTCTTACCTCCTGTTTGCTACCTCTGACATCCTGGGGCCAGGGAGGCCCACTGCTACCTGCTTGGGGTTTGAAGCCACAGGACAGACACTGGTGCAGAATTTCGGTAATCTCCCACTGCACACAGGTCCAGTTGTGCCAACTGATAAAAGAAATACCATCATCACCTACTCTTGACAAAACCACATTATTCATTCACCAGCCATATCTACACAGCAGATAGATAGGACCAAATATAGTCCACGTGGCCAGATGCAGCATTGAGGCATTTTAACTAATTGTTGAATTCTAACACTAATCCTCACATCAGGTAGCTAGGAGAATACTTCACAGTGCATTTGGACAATATTACGATTTCTGATAATTTCTTTGGAGAAATGAGCAAGATTTTCTTCACCTTGAGCTGTCTTTGGTCTTCTTTTCTCAGCATTATTTTGTGCCTACTCCAGAGCAGCTCTTGCTAATGCCCTATCTGTGGTAAGTTTGGGGGTTTTTGTGGGATTTTTTGTTTTTTTGTTTTAACTGTATTTTGATTTGTTCTGATATAATGCTAAGGAAGTGCCACAAAATTCTCCATGTCAGTTTTGACAGCATTGAAGAGAGAATGCTGCAGCCAGTGGCAGGTCTTGTACAAATTCTGTGTCAGTTGAATTGTGCACTTGCAGACTCTATAGCATATAATAAGATTTCAAAGACCTTTGGAGCATGTTATCTGCAGCAGGACTGTGCATGTATATGTGAATTCCAGCAACACCGTATGGTTTGAGATGCAATACTTAGTTTCAGGCTATATTTTTGAACAATTCCCAATGGTCTGAATTTTTACTTGCTTCTTCCAAGGTCTTTCTCCCACCCTACCCACAGATATTATTTAAGTTTGATTTGGATATGAGAACTAAAATGAGGGGGAGACTGTTCTCTTAAATACAAAATCATCATACCTGGACAGATCAAGAAAGAGGTGAAGCCAGAAATGCCAAGCTTTGTTTCTTCTTTAAGATCTGAGAGATTAAATCCAAACCATATTTTAATAAAATGTATTTGTTAAAATATTTCAATATATATAATTAAAAATATTGTATATTTTATATTTATATAAAAATATTTTTAATATATTTTAATTAAATGTATTCATCTGGCATCCACTCAGTACCACGTAGGTCCGTGCAGATGGGTTGCTTTGTTAAGCACACCTGCTTTTGTGATGCATCAGAACAAAAGAACATTTACTTTTTCTCCTTGTGATCTTGTTTTTGGCAGACCCCAAGTCAGGTCAAGAGGTGGGGTCACAGAGCAGGACTGAGGATTGGATGCAATGCCAGTAAAACATGGGCATTGAGGATGGTGAATATCTGTGACTAGTGCTCTCATTACATGGCATTTTACGAGACAGTGAGGGTAGGATTCAGCTTATTTATTAGAGAATTTAAATGTTTGTGTGAGCTGGGTGTCTCAGCTTTCATTACAGTCAGCAGAGCTCTGGAGCCTGATTCAGTTGCTTCAATATTGGTGCCAAGTGCCTTTCTGGCCAACATCTGCTTCTCCAAAAGGACTGAGGTCTCCAATGCGGGATGCCTTACATAGACCTGTACATTTCAGATAAACTAGATACCTCTGTGTGAGCCGCTGAATTGACATTTGGTAGCAGACGAGCTTCCCAGAACTCCAGTGACCAGCAAGAACCTAGTTCACATGTAGTCCCCACCATGTAGGCACCTGCATCTAGGCATCCTTCTCTGGATCCAAATGGGGGATCCTGTATGGGGGGGTTCAGGAAGGCATGTCCTATGTGTTAAAGGATTTCACCAGACTGTGGGTATCTCTAGGCTTGCTTTATTAACAACTCGTAGTTGGGCCATCACCTCAGTGAGTGGCAACAGCTAACAAATAAGCGCCCTCTCTATATATCATATAACATGCAATACAAAGAGTCTTTGGTGATTTTCCAGGAACTTTCAGCTCTTAATTCATCATCCATTTCAAAAGTCCATTGTATTCCACAGTTTGGGCTAGTTCTTATCGTTCCGTTCCAATTCCTCTTCGGACACCACCGTTCACTGATGCAGTCTTTGGTCATCATGGTTAATTATCTTCTGAACAATCTTCATCATAATTCACTTTTAGACCTCTGAGAAAAGACTCAAAATGTTCTATTTAACATATACTTAATCTATGTCTAGCTTTTCATTACCTAGCTTTTCTAAGTTGCTTAAACTGTCAGTATTGTTCCTAGAGCACCTGTGCATACTGCATTGAACTGTCAGTATTGTTCCTAGAGCACCTGTGCTCTATTAATTAAACCTATAAAACAATATCTATTTATTAATTATTCCTGCTAATAATAATATCCTAAGAGAAAAGAGTTTTCTAAAGCTTGTTCCTTTTATACTATGTCACACTATCCTCAGGGAAAGCTCAGGCTCTCCCAACTTCTCAAATGCAAGAATGTAGCAACAGGCAGAAGTAAGCAAAGGGAACATGCAAAAAGAGGTACCAAAGGCACCGGTCTGTCTGTCCTTTCCCCTTCCAGCTTGGGCTGTGACAGCACCTGGACTTTTTGCCTCTCTGCACTTTTATTTTTGCTGATAAATTCAGACAACCCAGCCATCTAGAAAATCCCCCTCTGCAAAGTCACCTACCCAGAAGCCAACCGGATCTACTACCTGAGAATGAGAAGAAGAGCATCAGAGAGCAAGAGAGAAGAGCAGAAACAAAAGGAGCAGAAACCCTCTGGCAACTCAAAAATAAGCATAGGAGGCACCCCTCTGTGCACCCCCAAAGAATGCCACACTTACTGATTTCAAATTTCCACAAGTGTACAGTTTTGGGGAGGTTTTCCAGATGCTATCCAAGCACACTACAGCCACAAACACCACCTTCAGCAGTGGTCTGCAGGCTGGCGATTCAGCATCCCATACTCCGGAGGAAATACGATTTGCCCTTGAGCTAAGCTTTCCAAGAAGCACTTGGGTAACATAATAATGGCTGCCTTACCAATCCACATGCTGTTAACTCGAAAGTCACCTCTTATCAATACTAATTATAAGAATAGGCAGAAGAAAATTAAAGCTGACAAGAGACTGTATTTAATTTCAGACATGTAATTTAACAAAATAAATATGCTGAGAAGGCATTGGTATCTAATAATAATAAATAATGTAAGAACTACATCAAGAGCTGCACTTCAAATTAAGAACATGTATATTTGAAAGTGGAACAAACAGACTGATCTCTTCCTTTCTTGTGTCCCATCAATGTCTAACCCTCTTAATCCATTTCAACACCTACAATATACACAGGTAAATATTCTTACAAAGTGCATGCTATATTTGGTGCCATCTCCTGACTCCTCGTTAAGTGCCAAGACAATGAAGGTATGAATATATATGCCTTAATCAGACTAGATAAGTGACTAGCTAGCAATGATCAAATATTTTTCTTTTCCTTGCTGTTTTGTCCCACGCGGTGGGTTACGAGGGGGGTGAATCTTTTGAATTTCCCAAGAGCCTACATGCTGGTGGAAGAGCCAGTCTCTGCTCGGAAGAGCCGCAGGGCGGGCCGAGTCACCACAATAATTCAAGAGGAACAATTGTGTTGGTGACTTTATTAACTGACCACATTAGTAAGTGAATGGAGACAATTTGACAACAATCAACTGATAACCGTCTGGGGAATGAATAAAGGCACGTAGACGATGAGACTATTTTCCTCAACAATGAGAGTCAGTGGAGTGTCTTCAAGGTCATCTTCTAGGTCGGTGGAGTGTTTTCAACGTCATCTTCTAGGGTGGTGATACGAACATAGTGGACAGCAGGAGAAAGGAGAGAAGAAATAGAAGCAAGTAGACATGTAATCATACATCGTATAACAGCTATGCCAGTTATCAAGAACAAAAAACAAACCGATAAAGTTATTCCAATTTGTGTTAACCACTTCCCCCACCCCGTGAGTCCCCAGGACTGCAGGAGAGAGCCGAACCAAGATCCAGTGAACCAGTCCTTTGGCTGGAGTGACTGGAAGATTTTGGCAGTTTGATTAGCAATTTCTTTCATTTTGGCCTGCGTTTCCTCTACAGAAGTACTGGTATTATGGATAGTTACACAACATTCTCCATCACTTAAATTTAACATATCACATATCCCTTGCTCTTTTAACAATATCATATCTAAAGCTAAACATTTTTGAAATGTCATCTTTGATACTTGTTGGACTTGTAAATTCAGTTCTCTTAAAGCATACCTTGTCTAGTTTACTTAGGTGTACTTGCCAGGTGACGTTTTCTAGAACAAACTGATGTCACGTCAGGATTACAGATGTAGCAAAGACCGTTTTCCATTAGAACATCCCCATGCTTGTCCCAGGGGAGCTGGGTATATACTAGTTTTACAAGTCCAGGTATCATTATAATCCATAAAATATACTTCAGGTTTTGCAGTGAGTGGCAGGCTCTTCAAAGGGTAGTGTGTATGGGGTATACTTGACTTGCGGAGAAAAATAACTCTACAACTTTGGAGTTGTAAAGCAGGTATGTTTATTCAGCGCTGGGCGCATGGGGGATCGCTCCACCACAAGCATGCTCGCCCATCTGCAGCTATTGTCTTGCTTATATGATACAAAGTATTGTATATTCATAAGATGCCTATACATATTCATAGTCTATCCCCGCCTCTCCTCGCTTCTCATGGTAATCAGGTCTCCTCCTCTTGCGTCTGCGCATTGAGCTCCTCAAGTCCTGGGCAGTGGTCGTAAATTCCTGGGCAGGGGTCGTATAGATGAAGTATCTCCTCTTCCTCACTGATGAACTTTTCACCCTGTCGTTCTGCGCAGCCTCAGTTGTTCCCTGTTCCCTGGCCAAACCACCAGGCCAGTTTGTGCCGGAATCTGGGGTAATCTGTTGCTGACACATACATTTCCAAGGGTAGAGGAAGCTTCTGCTCGGACCAGAAGATAGTATCCTAGCAACACTATCAGCACCTGGTATGTTTCTACACATATCCCCCCTCATCTTTGCGCAAGTTCTTCTGTCTTGCGCCATCTAACTACAATTGTTTATATTCCCTATTTCATCCCCCCCTTTCCTTCCTACTTAGTAAATTCTTTTACTACTTGGCTAGTTCATAATCTACTTTTCTAACCTTTTAATATGTTAGTACTACCCTACAAATTAGTAAGTTTGTTGCTTAAAGCTCGGATTGTGATATAAAGCATCATACATAACCTGCAAGCGTTTTGTAAGTCTCCAGTTCCATATGTATATAGCTATAGTGAGGATTAACAGCAGCACTACAGACATCAATAGCACTATTACTGGGTGAAGTGTCATGTTAAAAATTCCGGTGGTCGTTGGTGACCATCCTAGGAGGGTGTCCCACCAATGATGTTCTCCCACCTTCTGTACTTTCATCAAAATTTCATGAATCTGTTCTGTATCATGTCTTACTACAACTAACATTTCTTTCCCTTTTTCTCTTACCTCCTTTAGGACGGAGAGTAAGTATTCGTGCTGTAGCATTTCTTTTACTCTTTCCAAGTTCATGCCTATGGGGGTGTGAAGTGCTAAGGCTTGGACAATAAGCCCAAGCCAGAGTTGACCTATAGATGAATCCTGTACATTTTATAACTGATAACCATTGTGCTATTAGGTATTATACTAAGTTATAGCAAACCAACTGTTCTGATATAAAAGGTGGGAATACTGAAGCCTGAGCAACAGGCCCTGAACTGAAACTGCTAACTCCGCATGTAGTCATTAGTGAAATATGCATAGAAGATATAGCTTAAACATCATAAAACATGTCTATCCTGAATGTATCCTTATATTTCTTTATGTGTGAGCAAGATAACAAGGCCACAGAAACAGTTGTCTGGCCTTGTGACCTTGCTCATAAATTAACTAGATAAGCAGGGAAACTCCCTTAGCTTCTCCCTTAAGCCCTGGCCAGGCTCTGGGGGGAACCTAACGTGAGATGAAAACCAGACATTTCCGCTTAAAACAAAGGTGTCAGCTATTCTGGCTTACTGATTTTTAGGTATATAAGGCTGGGCCCGCTCACAGCGACTTTGGAAGCCTCACCTACGGGTGGACGCACCGCGTAGGATTTCCCACTTGCAGGGAAAGGTTCTCCAAATCCTCGCTGTAACCGGGGCTCCCCAGCGACTGCGGATCTGGATGATGGTAACGTATGCAAGTGGTGATGTATCTTTCTTAATCACTATTCTCTCTCTCTCTCAAGTAGTAATGATTTGATGCATTACCCTGTATTTTCCTATTTGTTTAAGTGCACTATTCTGTCTTTTCTTACTGTATGTTTTCTGTATTATTCTGTTACATTATTTAGTTATTTCTAGTAAAATATGCCTACTCTTTTCACTCTGGTGTCTGAGTTTAATTGATATCCCTGATCAGCAAAACATAAATTGGTGTCAGAAGTGGGATCCAACAAAAATGCCATTATTTAAAGTAACCATTGGATGTTTTAAATTGTATGAAAACGTACCTATTGAAAAAGGAAAAGAAACTACAAATTCAAGTAAACGAGGGTGGATTTTGTTAACTGCATGTAGAAAACAACACCAGAGTAAAGAGAGGCTGTTGTTAGAGCGCTCCCAGATGGAGCGACAGAGATGTGATTTGAAGAGTCAAATAGTGATGTTGCCATGCCAGAATAAGTTGTTTGCTGATAAGCTGGATACTTATCAGACAGTGGCAGAGAAAGCTGCGGTGCGAGTAGCACAATATAAGTATAGGAAAAGGAGAAAGTGTAAGAAAGTTCATGCAGTGATTGCAGAAGCGAGTGTGCAGTGGGATCCTGGTAGAGATCCTAATATTGGGCAAGCTGTGAGGAAGGATATGATAGAGGATTATACACAGTATCAAGTAAATGATATAATTGAAAGATTTAAGCAGAGACCGGGGGAATCCTTGCTCTCTTGGATGGTGCATGTGCAGGATCAGGGAGTGGCAGGGGTAACCCTAGACGCAGGAGATTCTAAAAAGTTTTTGATTTTAAGTTCAAATGCTTTTGTGCAGGATGCATTTCAAAACAACACTCAGGATATTAATTTGTTAGCACTGGCTGCTCTGGGATGTAATACCAAATATCCTACAGAGAATGACTGGCTGGCATCTGACCGTCAGTGGTATACTTTGCGAGATTGTATACAGCAAATGAAAGAGGAAGGGATGAAAGCAGCTATTTTTGTAGGAGACGCTGACTTTATGATGTGGCATCCTTTGCCGGTCACTATGAGAAACAGAGTGATTAAAACCATTCCACTGGCATATAAAAATGTAATTATGCCCCTTTGCATTAATGAAATGGGGGATCCCCTCGATGAAGTAATAGAAAAAGTGCAACAGTTACGTGACCTTGAAGAGTGGAGCCCCCGAGGGAGTGCAGGGAATCGAGATACTCGAGACAGCCCTAAAGGCAGTGAAAACAGGATTTCTCGTACGGAAATGTTTACGGCTTTGTTAAAAGACAGCATGTCTCATGAAAAAATTTATGGTGTTCCAACTAACGAGCCGTGGCGAATATATACACAGAGAGGGCTGAATAAACCTAGCAAGAGAGTGCAGAGTGCTAAAACTAAGGATCCAGGGACAACTCAGCCTATGGCACCCCTTCTCGAACCTCAACGGGACCCTCCATCTGCCCACGGAGGGCCCCCCGTGAGTGGATCACCGGTTCCGGGGGTGAAAGAGGATGGGGCAGCATTTTCTGACTTGTACCCTTTGCAGGAGGCAAGGGAGGGGAATCAATATTATAATCAGCACATATGAATTAATGGCCAAGTTCCAGGGCAGTGAGTGCAGAAGGACCGATGGCCCCATGTAGAACTTAAAGTTTTGGTTTGTTTTTTTTTTTATTTTTTTTATTTTGTTGTTGTTTGTTTGTTTTTTATCTAGAACAACCAGTTCCCACAAACTGTAAATACCCTAATTGAGGCTGGAGCAGAGGCCTCCTTAATATATGGGAATCCCAGGAAATCTAAAAGACAACCTGTAATTATTACAGGTTTGGGAGAAAAATAAATTAAAACTGTACAAACACAAATGGAAATGAAAACAGGAAACCTCCCAAAATTATTATATTCAGTCATGATTGTCCCCATTCCTGAATATAAAATCAATATAGACATTCTAAGAAGACTAACTTTAAATCTTTCTGATAGTCAGTATCAATTTGGAGTTAAACCCTGTATTAGTACCAGACCTGTTACAGTCAGCAAAGTAAAAAAAAAAAAAAAAAAAAAAATGCCTCCTGAGCAGATCCTGGCTGCAACTAAGTTAGTTACAATGAGGCAATATAGAATTCTGGGAGGACATGAAGAGATATCACAGACAATTAGAAATTTATTAGATGTAGAAGTTTTGAGGTGGCAGTCTGGTGTGGCCTGTCAAGAAAAGTGATGGATCCTAGAGAATGACAGTGGATTTTAGAGAAGTAAACAAACATACTGCACCGCTTGCAGCAGCTGTGCCAGACACTGTCACTTTAATAAAAGAAGTTCAGAAACATCCAGGAACTTGGTACGCTGTAATAAATTTAACTAGTGCATTTTTATTTTTTATTTTTACTATCCCAATTGCAGAAAAGCATTTGCTTTCTCAAGGGTGGCTGCAGAGCCCCACTATCTGTTATAGAATTGTAGCTGAACACTTAGATAAAATACAGCTGCCTTCTCACACACAATTAAGCCACTATATAGATGGTATTTTGATTCAAGGAAATGATGAGGAGGAAATACAACAAGTTCTTGAATTAGCAGTAGATCATATGAAACAGAAGGGTTGGGAAATTAACTCTGCAAAAATCCAAGGACCGTCTGAGACAGTGAAGTTTCTGGGAATTCAGTGGCATTGTGGGCATCAAGCCAGCCCCACATGGCCCTGACCACACCAGAAATCCATCCTATTTTACAGGACAACCTGTCTTAGTCAAATTCCCCATGGTGGGAGCAGTACTATTAGTATTGGATACCCAAATAAACAAGTATACCTGGAAAGCAAAGATGCTCATGGAAAGGAGCACGAAATTAATACAATGTGGATTATCCCATCTTTCTAATTATAACCCACTTCCGGTTCTCAAAATGAACCGAGAAGTTTTCTTTCCTTCTTCTTGCAGGTAACCCCCCCGGAGAAAGATATCCTGAGTCACGACGGGGGATCCTTATGTGAATTTAAATTTTTGTATAGTGTTGATGTTCATTGTCTTATTAATATTTCTAAGATGTATTGTCTATCATTGCAAAAATTGCTTTGGGTGACTGTTCCCCTCTCCCTTGGTTCTGGGGGAAGCACCGGCTTCCTAAGTGTTAACCAAGAATGGGAGGAAAACGAATTTGTGGATTTAAGTCAGTTACCAGTATTATGAGCAAACAACAGACACCAAATCAGGGGAAGGTCCCTTTGCTAATGGGGCCTGGGCTTTAAAAGGTCATTACTGGGCCCATGAAGGCAAGATGGAAATACCAAGACCTAAACCACACATGCACTCTGGGCTGGGAGCATGGAAATTCATTTTCCTGCTGCAAAGGCAGACCCCAGCTCCAGCGAGCCAGACCATCTTCAGCTCCACAATTGACAACAACAACCAGAATATTTTCCCTTGTGATATGTATGTGTTAGTCTTATAAGTGTCCATGTAAAACATCCTGTAATTGTACTTGTTCATGCAGACAACCACCTTCTTCCCCCAATCCCCAAGGACCGGGAGTACATCCATTAGGCCCAGCGTGGGACACATTTTAGTTAAATATGTTTGGTTAAAATATTGTTAATTGACATTGTTATTGTCACTGTTACCTTTATTATATGTTTGGTTAGGATGTTGTTAACCGTTGTCAGTGTTAATATTGTTTTATTTGTTATTTGTAGTGTTATTGCTCATTTACCTTTGTTTAAATCTGGGATAGAAGTTTCTAGGCCCAGATGACACATGCACTTTAGGATAAAGGGGCGTGGAAAGCCATTTTCCTGCTGTGTATGCTGACCCCAACTTTGGCAGACCAGGGCAACAGACTGCGTGGGCTACCAGAGCCACAAACACTCAGTGATATATTACCAGAACCATAGAAAAATAATGGATAATATGTTAGTAATAATTTCAATTCACTTTATAGCCTTAGCCTTGATAATAATTTTCTTATTTGTTCTTATAATACAACTTTTTTGTCCCTGTGAATGTCAATCACGTAAACTGCCGTTGTGTTCTTCTACTGATTCCTTGCAACCTTAAAATCGGTTTGTAGAATGTTTTGGTTTTGTAGAGTTAGTTAATTTTGAGCATGACATGTTTGTTAGAGATGTTGTTAGCTATGTGCTTGTTAACTGAAGATATTCGTATTTGTTAAAGATATTGTTAGTTACATGTTTATTAATGGAAAATTTATATATCTGTTAAAGATGTTATTAGTTATATGTTAGTCAGAAATATCGTTAGTTGTCATGTTGCACGCTATTTCTGTCCTTTCTTTCTCTTTCTCTTTATATCTCTATCCTTTGTGCCACCACGAGGACAGCAATGTCAAGCCATGGGGCAGTGTGAGAGACTGTATTGCCTTGACATTGCTGCTGCACCACTACCACTACCTGACCTCAACATCCTGTCGCCGTGAAGGAGTACGCTCTGAAGGAGATGAATTGTCCCCGAAGAAACCACCATATCTGCCTGAAGCCAGAACAACATCATCCTTGGTAGTGCCTGCCAAGCTGCGCTTGTGCACGAGCCAGGTGGAGAAGAAATCAGGGTGAGGAAGGCGTGCGGAAGCTGAAGACACCACAGGCCGACACCCCTCCTCCAGCACGACCACTGAGAACACCTGGATCTGTGCACCTGGAGGAACACGGAGCGGCACGTATGACAATGAGCTCCGTGGAAATGGGTGGACTCTTTGGAGAAATTGTGGGGACTTGGACAACAAAAAGACTGCGTACTCCTCTCTCAGGGCTCAGAGATGAGATTTCAGGAGAGACTGAACCAACAGGACATCACTGGATTCGTGGTGGTAACTGATTTTGCTGCATCTCTTCTGTTTGCTTGCTTAGGTATTCTGACTTTTTCTTTCTTCTTCCCTCTGTCCTATCGCTATTATTGCTTGTTACAGGAAATAGAGTTTACAAGGTTGCATGGTATCTAACCTCGTTTGTGTCTTAAGATCACTACTAAGATCATTTAAGAACCCTCCCTGATATTGGATCGGGACACGCCTGACAAAACATCATCAACTGATGAACGAAAACTAATGTCACTAACCATAGAGATGGTTTGAGAGCCATGATTCACCTATAGGTCAAAGGACCGAATGAAGTGCTAAGGCTTGGACAATAAGCCCAAGCCAGAGTTGACCTATAGATGAATCCTGTACATTTTATAACTGATAACCATTGTGCTATTAGGTATTATACTAAGTTATAGCAAACCAACTGTTCTGATATAAAAGGTGGGAATACTGAAGCCTGAGCAACAGGCCCTGAACTGAAACTGCTAACTCCGCATGTAGTCATTAGTGAAATATGCATAGAAGATATAGCTTAAACATCATAAAACATGTCTATCCTGAATGTATCCTTATATTTCTTTATGTGTGAGCAAGATAACAAGGCCACAGAAACAGTTGTCTGGCCTTGTGACCTTGCTCATAAATTAACTAGATAAGCAGGGAAACTCCCTTAGCTTCTCCCTTAAGCCCTGGCCAGGCTCTGGGGGGAACCTAACGTGAGATGAAAACCAGACATTTCCGCTTAAAACAAAGGTGTCAGCTATTCTGGCTTACTGATTTTTAGGTATATAAGGCTGGGCCCGCTCACAGCGACTTTGGAAGCCTCACCTACGGGTGGACGCACCGCGTAGGATTTCCCACTTGCAGGGAAAGGTTCTCCAAATCCTCGCTGTAACCGGGGCTCCCCAGCGACTGCGGATCTGGATGATGGTAACGTATGCAAGTGGTGATGTATCTTTCTTAATCACTATTCTCTCTCTCTCTCAAGTAGTAATGATTTGATGCATTACCCTGTATTTTCCTATTTGTTTAAGTGCACTATTCTGTCTTTTCTTACTGTATGTTTTCTGTATTATTCTGTTACATTATTTAGTTATTTCTAGTAAAATATGCCTACTCTTTTCACTCTGGTGTCTGAGTTTAATTGATATCCCTGATCAGCAAAACAGGGTGGAACATATTTTTCGAAGTAAATTGTACTCCGTTTCTATTACCTGGGAGCTTAGCACAGGGATGACATAGTTGAAGTCACACCCTTCAATTTTAGTGAAATTACACACACAATGATTAGAGTAGTTTCCTATCCCTTTTTCATAACCGTCGACTATCAAGCTCTTACAAGAAGTCTGTAGACAGATGCATCCTTCTCCTATGTATATTAGAACCGTGTGGTTGTTAGGAGAGGGTTGGACTTCAAAGTTACACTCTTTCTGATGGGTATCCAAGCACATATCTTGAGCCCCTATGGTGTTTCCTTCACAGACATATCCCTGGTGTCCCATGCTAGTACACAGATCTGTATCAATTGTCTGCCATTTATCCTCCTGCTGCCATGCCCATCCTTTATGTCCTATTGGATTGATTATTATCCCCTCATGATACGATCCTATGGCAGCGATAGGGTAGATTTTATATTGGGCAGCCCTTGATATGGTCAGCACAAAGGCAATTATCTTATCATTCACACCATCATATGTAAAGTTTACCATTTTCCACCAGGATTGTAGTTCTCTTTCTTGGCCAAGTGCTTTATCCCAAATTACCTTTCGGATCTCCATAGGAAGGATTCCTTCCTCTCCTTCTCTCAGAATATTGGAGATAATTGATTGTACCCACATCTGTGCCTGTATACAACTAAGAGCCAGGGATGTGTCTTTCTGTAAAGCCTCTATCCCTTCCACCACTAATGAATGGTCTTTGATATTAATTCTTTCCCAATCGGGGAGAAGTTTCGATGTTAGCCATTGATGAGTCCCTAAGGTTAGTAATGATGAGTGTAGAGGTTGTTGTAATTGATTCAATTCTTGGGTTGCTGTTGCCAATTTATTCATTATTACTTCCGAATCTATACTGTTCAATACTCCCAACCCTGTTCCTAAAATTCCCGTTGCATCTCTCTTTTGCCTCTGAACAGCGCGGGATTTTAGCCAAGCTGTCCATCCCTTTTGAGCCGTTTCTACATATGGAAGGCACTTTGGTTGTACCTCTGCCAGATTCACCTGTAAATGTACCTCCACCTGCTTTAGTGACCATTGGGGATTAAACAGCACAACTTCTTCTGTCAGCACAAGTTCTTCTGTCTTGCGCCATCTAACTACAATTGTTTATATTCCCTATTTCATCCTGCCATATTAACTCCTGTTATAAACTTCAGTTTTAGTATAAATTTTATTACACAGCCTATCTTGATTTCTATATCCACTAGAAGGGTAACTCCAACAAGTACACATATCCCTTATCAGAACCCTTACTCTGTCCAAGAGCCAGGTTTCTGGGGGGTCTCCCCGGCCAGTATTACAATCAAGAACTTTAACACATGTGAATAGATCAGACCAGCTATGTTGTGGGGGATTTGCGTATTTAGACTGGGGAAGGGCAATGCATATCCCTTGGTTAGTTCTATTCCACATTTTTATAAACCCACAAGTTAATTCCCACACAAGGATTGAAGGAGTATTACTTCCACTCCCCCCTTGTTCCCCTCTCCCAGAGGAGAGGAGGACAAGGGTCCACATGAGAAACAGTAAATACATACTAGAATTATTACTAAAACAACAATTACGATTGATAAACCAATACTAAAAATGTAACATTAGCAGTATTCGTCACGTTCTGACACTCTTTCAACGTGACGTATTCGTTTGGCAGACGACGAATCCTGTCTTTTTCCTGTAAAAGAAAAGGGAAAGCTCGGTACTTTTGAACCGGCTTTAGAAAGGAGGGGTTATCCATCTAGTATTAATTTTGTGGTCTTTTCCATTGGCATCGGTAGCCACCCAGGTATAAAGGTTCAGTGGGGTTTTTAAAGTTAATAGAACTTCCCCTTCTGTGGGTAGGTCTACCAGCACAGGTTGCCCTGGATAATGTGAGATTTGTTTGGAACTCATCATTTTTTCTGTTCCTGGGAGAAGACTCAGGGGTTTTGGGCAGAAGGCAGTAAGCCTAGGGCATCCATTCGCCCCCCCATCGACTACTGATCTTGGTCACAGCATCCCTCAGGTGTCCTGGCCAGACAGGATCATGCGGCCTCAGGGCATGCTTCAAGAGCCCGTTAGTTCTTTCCACTATCCCATTTGCTTGGGGATAGCAGGGAGTGTGGAATGTCCACTGCATCCCTTCATTTGTTGCCCATTCTTGGACCACCCTAGTAGTGAAGTGGCTGCCATTGTCAGATTGTATTGATTTGGGCTTGGGTAGGACACTGAACCAAATTTTCAACCCTTTTACTGTATTTTTTCCAGTAGCCCGTGTTACGGCTTAGGCCTGGGCAAGTCCGGACACTATCTCTACTCCTACTAACACATATTGCTTTCCCTCCGATCTCCTAAAGGGTCCCATGCAGTCGACCTGCCAAGTTTCCCATAGGCCTTTCCCATCTCGAAGGTGGAGTGGAGGATTTTGCAAAGGATGTTTCTCCAGCCGAGTGTGACATAGGCTACAAGCAGAAATTATGGTACTGCACATCTCTCTAGTGATGGGCCATCCTCTGCTCCCAGCCTCTTTCAGGAAGTCTTTAATCTCTGAGTGTCCACGTTTGATGTGCAGCCACTCCAATAGGTGTTCCCATTTTTCTTCCTCTCCTTCTGTCGCTAACACAGCCAAATGGGTAAGTGAGTCTACTTGGTTGTTCAGAATGTGTACTGGGTGGTTCCCTCCCTGATGGGCAGCTACCCGTCCTATTAAGATAGAGCTTTTCTTAGCTGCTTGCAGGATATCTTCCTACTTCTCCTTTTGCCAGACAGGTACCCGGTTTACCTCCCACTGTTTTTTCTCCCAAAAGGGGAGCCACTCAGTGCACCCTTTGAACACAGCGTATAAGTCTGTGTAGATATATGTAGGGTCCATGTCATCCCTTTCTCTCATAACCGCATGCCAGACTGCCACCAACTCTCCCACCTGTGCACTACCCTCGCCCTCTGTTATAATTTGTTCTCCAGAATCAACACACAGAGCTACTGCTCGATATTTCCATACTTTACCTTCCCTTTTTGATGAGGCATCAGTAAACTATACATTCTTTAACCGGGGCTCATAGGGAGGAGCCTCTTTTATATAGGGAAGATGAGCTTCCTTTTCCAGGGAAACAGATGATTTGTCCTGTATTTGAAGCACCTTGAGGACCCCTTCTGTCACTTGGTATATGTGACTGTAATGTTCTAATTGAGCATATCATTTTCTAACTGTCTCTCGCTGCGCTACTCCCGCGGGAGGTGGGTGTCATGGTTTGATCTCAGACAGTAGCCAATCACCATGTGGCCAGTCGTTTACTTCCCCCCCACCCCCGGTGAAATAGGGGAGGGACAAAAAAAGAAATTCATAGGTTGAATAAAAAAAAATTACTAATAGTAACAAAATATCAGTAACAATAGTAAGTCCAAACAGGTAACATATAATGCAGTTGCTCACCGATCGGCGACTGGTACGCAGCCCGCCCCCAGCAGCGATCCCGACAGCACCAAAAATCCCGCCGTGCTGACCGGGAAACCGGAAACGGAAATGAGAGAGCACGCGTCCCCTTATATACTGAGCATGACGTCACATGATATGGAATACTCCAATGACCAATCCGGGCCCGGCCCTCTAGCTGTGCTCCTTCTCAGCCCAAGGAAAGTTAACTCTATCCTGGCCGAAATCAGGACAGTGGGGTACCCACTAGGACAGGTTTCAGAACTTTAAAGGGTCCTTGCAGGATTATGGATTGTTTCCATATGATTTTTCCAACTTCTTGTAGGGCTAGGGCTACCACAAATAGACCCCTTTCCCAGGTGGAATACCATTTCTCTGCATCCTTAAAACTGCGTGAAAAGAACCCGACAGGGCAAATGGGGCCCACTGTCCCTTTTGCCATATATGTATTGATGCTCCATGGATTGCAAAGCCCCATTCACTGTGAAGTGGGTCTGTGGGGTGGACTGGGCCCAGGGCCTGATATACTCCTGCCTCAAACACTAATAACTTTAGGGCCTCCTCGTGAACAGGGGTCCAATCCCAAGCAGCTCATTTATCTATTAGGTCAGGCCTAAAGCATGTTGCAGTTCTTTTTTATTGTCTGGGGCTTTTACCTGTTCCAAGGCAAGCAGCGTTTCAGGAGGTATGCACGCTGTGCCACCTTTCCACCATATGCCTAGAAATTTCACCTCAGGGGCAGGTAACTGTATTTTCTCGGTGGGAATTTGGAGGCCCAATTTTTCCAGGTGGGTAATTATGTTTCTTTGGGTTTTCCCCACTGCAGTAACATTGGCCCCCCTATCAGTACATCATCAATGTACTGGTATGTTTTTACTCCGTCCTCGGGAAGAGGGGCTTTTGCTAGCACCTGGGCTAGGGCATGGTGTGCCAAAGTAGGTGAATGTTTCTAGCCTTGTGGGAGGAAGGTAAAGGTATATTGTATAGCATCCCAGGTAAATGCAAACTTGTCTCTATTGCTCTCTTGCAGGGGCACTATGAAAAACATGTCTTTAACATCAATAGTTGCTAAAATATCATGAGACTGTTCTTGGATAGTGGACACCAGCTCTGCTATGTTCAGGACAGCTGCTGTTAGTGGGCCACTGCCCACACTGAGGCGTTGTTTTGCTGATTAAGGATACCAATTAAACTCGGACACCAGAGTGAAAAGAGTAGGCGTACTTTACTAGTGATAACCAAGTAATGTAACAGCGTAATACAGAGAACATGCAGTAAGAAGAAGCAGAACAGTGCACTTAAAGCAACAAACAGAGTAATGCATCAAATCATTACTACACGAGAGAGAGAGAGAGAATAGTAATTAAGAGAAATACATCACCATTTGCATATATAATCATCATCATCCAGATCCGCAGACGCTGGGGAGCCCCGGTTACAGCGAGGATTTGGAGAGCCTGTCCCGGCAAGTGGGAAATCCTATGCGGTGCGTCCACCCATAGGTGAGGCATCCAAAGTCGCTGTGAACGGGCCCAGCCTTATATACCAGAGATCGACAAGACAGAATAGCTGGCACCTTTGTTTTGAGCGGAAAGTTTCTGGTTTCATTCTCCTGTTGGATTCCACCCAAAGCTTGGCCAGGGCTCGGGGGGGAGACCAAGGGAGTTTCTAACAAGGCCAAATACTTGGGTTCTCAGCCTTGAAGAAGGCTGCGAAAGGAAAGTCGGATACATTCTCTCCTCTCTACTGATTATATTTTGTCTTTCACTAGCGAGTTTACATATTTTACTAATGACTACATGCTAAGTTAGCAGCTTCAGCTTGGGGCCTGTTGTTCAGGCTGCAGTATTTCAATACTTTAGCACTTTTTACACCAGCATAAGTGGGTTGTTATAACTTAGTACAATACCTACTAGCACAATGGTTATCAGTTATAAAATATACAGGATTCATCTATAGGTCAACTCAGGCTTGGGCCGGTTGTCCAAGCCTTAGCACTTCATTTGGTCCTTTGACCTATAGGTGAATCATGGCTCTCAAACCATTTCTATGATTAGTGACATTAGTTTTCATCCATCAGTTGATGATGTCTCATGTCCCGATCCACTATCAGGGAGGTTTCTTAAATGATCCTAGGAGTGAACTTAAGACACAAATGAGGTTAGATGCCATACAACCTCGTAAGCTCTATTTCCCATAACAAGCAATAATAGCGATAGGACAGAGAGAAGAAGAAAAAGTCAGAATACCTAAGCGAGCAAACGGAAGAGATGCAGCAAGATCATTTACCACCACCACAAATCCAGAGACATTCCGTTGTCTCAGTCTCGGTACAGGTTATAAGGTTGCTCCAAGCTCCACCAAGAGAGAGATGATGTCGAAATCCCGAAATTTCAGCTCTGAGTCCTGAGAGAGGAATACTCAGTCCTTTTATTGTCCTAGTCCCCACAATTCCTTCAAAGAGTCTGCCCATTTCCACGGAGTTCATTGTACGTGACACCCCGTGTTCTTCCATGTTCACAGGCCCAGGTGTTCACGGTGGTCTTCACTTGGCTCGCGTGCAAGCGCAATTTGACAGGCACTGCCAAGGGTGTCGTTGTTGTGGCTTCAGGCAAATATGGCGGTTTCTTCGGGGACAGTTCATCTCCTTCAGAGTGTACTCCTCTGTGGTGACAGGATGTTGAGGCCAGGTAGTGGTAGTGGAGCAGCAGCAATGTCAAGACAAGCACAGTCTAACACAGTCTTTTACACCATCCCGTGGCTCGACATCACTGTCATCGTGGTGGCACGAAGGATAGATATATAAAGAGAAAGGATAGAAATAGCACGAAACATGATAACTAATAACATTTCTAACAGATATAGAAATTTTCCATTAATAAACATGTAACTAATAATATCTTTAACAAATATGAATATCTTCAGTTAACAAGCATATATCTGACAACATCCCCAACAAATATGTCATGATCAAAATTAACTAACTCTACAAAACCAAAACATTTTATAAGGCTATATAGTAAATTGGAATCACCACTAACATGTGATCCATTATTTTTCCGTGGTTCTGGCAATGTACCACTGAGTGTTTGCGGCCCTGGCAATCCACACAATCTGCTGCCCTGGTCTGCCGAAGTTGGGGTCAGCATACGCAGCAGAAAAATTAGTTTCCACGCCCCCTTATCCTAAAGCACATGCATCATCTGGGCTTAGAAATGTCAATCCCAGATTTAAACAAAGGTAAATGAGCAATAACACTACAAATAACAAATAAACCAATATTAACACTAACAATGGTTAACAACATTTTAACCAAACATATAATAAAGGTAACAGTAACAACAACCATGTCAATCAATAATATTTTAACTAAACATATTTAACCAAAATGTGTCTGAGGCTGGGCCTAAGGATGTGCTGCCAGTCCTTGGGAATTGGGGGGGAGAAGGTGGTTGTCTGCATGAATAAGCACAATTACAAGACAGTTTACATGGACAATGACAAGATGAACACTTACATACCACAAGAGAAAATATAGCAAGAGCTAACAGAGCAACCTCCACAAAACTAAGTATCAAAAGGGGATAAATTCTGGTTGTTGTTGTCAATTGTGGAGCTGAAGATGGTGGTCTGGCTCGCTGGAGCTGGGGTTTGCCTACGCAGCAGGAAAATGTATTTCCACACCCCAGCCCAAAGCGCATGTATAGTTTAGGCCTTGGTATTTCCATCTTGCCTTCATGGGCTCAGTAATGACCTTTTAAAGCCCAGGCCCCATTAGCAAAGGGACTTTCCCCTGATTTGGTATCTATTGTTTGCTCATAATACTGGTAACAGAATGACATAAAACCCCAAATTTGCTTTCCTCCCATTCTTGGTTAACATTTAGGAAGCTGGAGCTTCCCCCTGAATCAAGGGAGAGAGAACGGTCACCCAAAGCAATTTTGCAATGATAGACAATACATTCTAAAAACATTAATAAGACAACATCAACACTATACAAAAATTTAAATTCACATAAGGATCCCCCGTCGTGACTCAGGATATCTGTCTCCGGGGGGTTTTACCTGCAAGAAAAAGGAAAGAAAAGCTTCTCGGTTCATTTTGAGAACCGGAAGTGGGTTATAATTAGAAAGATGGAATAATCTACCTTGTATTAATTTTTTGCTCCTTTCCATGAGCATCTTTGGCTTTCCAGGTGTACTTGTTTATTGGGGTATCCAATACCAATGGTACTGCTCCCACCGTGGGGAGTTTGACTAAGACAGGTTGTCCTGGCAAAGGAGATGGATTTCTGGGGTGGTCAACGCCATGTGGGGTTGGCATGATTGTTGGAACCTTTGGACAGAATGCTGTGATCTTTGGGCATTCATTTACTGACACATTTAACTCCACTTCTCCCTACTGCAGAGGCCATAAATCAAAAGCCTTTTGAATGGTTTCTTTAGCTAATTCAAAAGCATCTTGCTGTTCATTTCCCCATTCAAATTCATATTTTTTTTTCCTTGTCACCTTATATCAAGGGGTTAAAGTTTGTCCCAAATGGCAAATATGTCGCCTCCAGAAGCTGAATAGTCCAATAAATCTTTGAGCTTCTTTTTGTCTTGCGGTACAGCAAAATCTAAATTTTTTTGTTTGGTTGGTTGGGTTTGTTTTTTTTTTTGGTTGGGCTTTAGGCAGTATTTCTCGATGCCCACAGTGCCACTAAATTCCTAGAAACTTCACTGTCTGAGACGGTCCTTGGATTTTTGCAGGGTTAATTTCCCAACCCTTCTGTTTCATGTGATCTACCACTAATTCAAGAATATGTTGTACCTCCTCATCATCATTTCCTTGAATCAAAATATCATCTATATATTGACTTAATTGTGTGTGAGGAGGCAGCTGTATTTCATCTAAGTGTTCAGCTACAATTCTATAACAGACAGTGGGGCTGTGCAACCACCCCTGTGGTAATCTAGTGAAAGTATATTGCCGGCCCTGCCATGTGAAGGCAAATTGATCCCAATGCTCTTCTGCAATCAGGATGGTAAAAAATGCATTAGCCAAATCTATTACAGCGTACCCAGTTCCTGGATGTTTCTGAACTTCTTCTATTAAAGTGACAGTGTCTGGCACAGCTGCTGCAAGCGGTGGAGTATGTTTGTTTAGTTCTCTAAAATCCACCGTCATTCTTCAGGATCCATTGTTTTTCTTGACAGGCCATATCAGATTGTTCCACATTGTTATGGTCAGTTTTAAAGCTCCTACATCTAATAAATCTCTAATTGTCTGTGATATCTCTTCATGTCCTCCTGGAATTCTATACTGCTTTATTAAGACTAACTTAGTTGCAGTTGGGATCTGCACAGGAGGCATTTTCACTTTACCGACGGTAATAGGTCTGGCACTAATACAGGGTTTAACTCCAAATTGATACCAAGCATCAGAAAGATTTAAAGTTAGTCTTTTTAGAATCTCTATACCTTTTATATATCCACGAATGGGGACAATCATGACTGAATATAATCATTTTGGGAGGTTTCTTATTTTCATTTCTATTTGTGTTTGTACAGCTTTAATTTATTTTCCTCCTAAACCTGTAATAATTACAGGTTGTCCTTTAAATTTCTTGGGATTCCAATATATTAAGGAGGCCTCCGCTCCAGTGTCAATCAGGGTATTTACAGTTTGTGGGGACTGCTTGTTCTAAAAAAAAAAATTTAAGCTCCACATGGGGTTGTCGGTCCTTCTGCACCCACTACCCTGGAGCTTGGCCATCAATTCATTTGTGCTGATCATAATATTGATTCACTTCCTTTGCCTCGTGCAAAGGGTACAAGTCAGAAAACGGTGTCTAATCATCTTTCAAACCCAGAAGCGGTGATCCACTTATGGGGGGGGAAGGGGGCCTTCCGTGGGCAGATGCAGGGTCCCGTTGAGGTTCGAGAAGGGGTGCTGTAGGCTGAGTTGTCCCTGGACTCTTAGTTTTAGAACTCTGCACTCTCTTGCTATGTTTATTCAGCCCTCTCTGTGTATATATTCACCACAGCTCGTTAGTTGGAACTCTATCTTTTTTTTTTTTTTTTTTTTTTTCACGAGACATGCCGTCTTTTAGCAAAGCCATAAACATTTCCTTACGGGAAATCTTATTTTCACTGTCTTTAGGGCTGTCTCGAGTATCTTGATTCCCTGCACTCCTTCGGGGGTCCCACTCCCCAAGGTCACCCTACTGCTGTATTTTTCTATCGCATCAAAAAGGGGACCTCCTATCTCAGCAATCAAAAGAGTCATGACAACACTTTCACAGCAGTACTGCATCTCACACACTCACACGCACTCTTACATTAAACAGATTGATCTTATATTACCACACAAGGAGCTCCCTTACACCATTTACACAAACAACACAGAATTACACTTATAACCACAAGTACCACTAGGACAATTATGACAAACAACAAATCTAAATTTAACACCATACGTACAATATACAAGTTCCAAGTCTCAGAGTCAATATCGGTGCCAATGGTCAAAGTTCACAACAAATCCAGCCTTCTCCTTTTTCTATACTTACATCGTGCTACTCGCACTGTGGCTTTCTCTGCCACTGTCTGATAAGTATCCAACTTATCAGCAAACAACTTATTCTGGCATTGCAACATCACTATTTGACTCCGTAAGTCACATATCTGTTGCTCCATCTGGGAGCGCTCCAACAACAGCCTCTCTTTACTCTGGTGTTGTTTTCTATATGCAGTTAACAAAATCCATCCTCGTTTACTTGAATTTGTAATCTCTTTTCCTTTTCCAATAGGTATCCTTTTCATATAATTTAGAACATCTAATGGTTTGGCTTCTTGCAGCCAGCTCTCCCATTGTTCACACGGTCCTCCGACCTGAGCCCACTGCTGGGCCCAGGAACTACAGGGAGGATTCTTCAAACCAGGAGTATCTGGTGGACTTGAAAAATTTCCTTTGAACTTAAATAATGGCATTTTTTGTTGGATCCCACTCCTGACACCAATTTATGTTTTGCTGATTAAGGATACCAATTAAACTCGGACACCAGAGTGAAAAGAGTAGGCGTACTTTACTAGTGATAACCAAGTAATGTAACAGCGTAATACAGAGAACATGCAGTAAGAAGAAGCAGAACAGTGCACTTAAAGCAACAAACAGAGTAATGCATCAAATCATTACTACATGAGAGAGAGAGAGAGAATAGTAATTAAGAGAAATACATCACCACTTGCATATATAATCATCATCATCCAGATCCGCAGACGCTGGGGAGCCCCGGTTACAGCGAGGATTTGGAGAGCCTGTCCCGGCAAGTGGGAAATCCTATGCGGTGCGTCCACCCATAGGTGAGGCATCCAAAGTCGCTGTGAACGGGCCCAGCCTTATATACCAGAGATCGACAAGACAGAATAGCTGGCACCTTTGTTTTGAGCGGAAAGTTTCTGGTTTCATTCTCCTGTTGGATTCCACCCAAAGCTTGGCCAGGGCTCGGGGGGGAGACCAAGGGAGTTTCTAACAAGGCCAAATACTTGGGTTCTCAGCCTTGAAGAAGGCTGCGAAAGGAAAGTCGGATACATTCTCTCCTCTCTACTGATTATATTTTGTCTTTCACTAGCGAGTTTACATATTTTACTAATGACTACATGCTAAGTTAGCAGCTTCAGCTTGGGGCCTGTTGTTCAGGCTGCAGTATTTCAATACTTTAGCACTTTTTACACCAGCATAAGTGGGTTGTTATAACTTAGTACAATACCTACTAGCACAATGGTTATCAGTTATAAAATATACAGGATTCATCTATAGGTCAACTCAGGCTTGGGCCGGTTGTCCAAGCCTTAGCACTTCAGGCGTCAATAGTCAACTGTTAAGCGCCATTTTCCATTTGGCTTATGCACTGGCCATACTGGGGAATTATAAGGGGAGTGGGTTTGTACAATTACTCCCTGCTTTTGCAACTCTTTTATCACAGGAGTAATTCCCTCTCTGGCTCCCAATGGTAAGGGGTAAGGCTTTATGTTTACTATTTTAGATGGGGAAGTGCTGGGGACGCCTGTAACAGTCATATGGAGGTGATGGTGGGAGATCCAAATTTCCATTCCCTCCCACTCGCGTCCTTCCACCCTCTCCCTTTTAATACATCAAGTCCTAGAATGTTCACTGGGTACGGGCCAACAACCATAACTACCCAAATGGGACTGTCTTCTTCGGGCAACCAGCACTTCACTGTGGCTGCGTTTTGGGGCAGGGACTTCCCAAACACATCAGTAACCCATATTTGTTTTTTATCTGTTACAATATTGTGGCGGGCTGCCACATCAGCGCGTAAAGCTGACATCTGCGCTCCAGTATCTACTAAAAAGGTAACGGGTGTTCTTCGGGGCCCTATGGGGGAAGTAATCATTAGATCTCCCTGCTGGTTTGTGGCGAGGCATCTTACATAAGTCCACAAGCTGTCCCCCAGCCCACCTAGTAGGGTCAGCAAAATGAGTTTCCCAGCTTAACTCCAGAGCCCTGGTGTTCCGGTGGGGGACAGAGGAGGGGGGCGGTCTGGAAAGGGAGGTAGAGGTCAGGGCATTTTCTTCTCATCTAAAAGTCTTATCCGGGCCTTTCCACATTTCTACTAGTAACTGTAGGTTAGTAAGGGGTAGCCCATCCATAAGCTCTCTAGGTATTTCTTTGTGTAGGCCCTCTTTCCAAAGTTGGTTCCTTGTTATCCCTGACCCTTGGATTTTTCCAGGGGGCAAGCCTTTCAAGGGACGCTTATTAAATTCCGTTCTCCTAACCACAGCTTTGCCTCTTTGTTTCCCCCCCCCCCCCCCAAGATTCCTACATTTCAGCAGTAATTTATCAGCTCCTGCGCAATCTCTCCCCAAGTGAGGGGGAATTCTGCCAGGGAAGGTTGTGTTTGGTTTCTCCCTGGCATTGACATTTCCGCCAAGCGCTCCTGGATCAGGAATGCTGCCCCAAGATGGTCTTGAATTTGTATAGCATATAGTTTTAGGGAGTCAGGAAGGCCCTTTATCAGAGCTTTCATTCTATTTGGGTCAGCTCTTAGCAGCATGGGGAGGGCTGATGGGGTACTAAACGGTTGATGGTGTACTGAACGCCTGTCGTGCATAATGCAAGTCTGGCCAGCTTTGTCATTCTTATGGGGATCCTGCTGTCTTGAGGTAGGTCTGGAAAATGAGCCTCTTTAGATTTGGGCTTTTCCTTGGAGCCGGGAGAACAGGAGAGGGGTTTGAAGCTGAAATTTAGAATTGTTTGAGTGGAAATTTCCTCTCCAGTCCTGAAATACAGTGATACAGCTAACCTCAGGCTTCCAAAACCCTCTAGTATTTTGGGATCTTTCAATATGGCTGATACAGTTTACAATGCTACAGATGGCCAGAAAAAGAAGCAGCCTTGAGGTTCATACACATGGCACGAAGCAGAGAGATTTTCTCACTCCCAGCTCCTGGGTCCCAGGGCAAAGAAACAAATAGGATCATGCCAAGAACCAGGCAGAACTGATACTCCATCCTCCAGAACAGATGCACACAACAGGGAGAGAAGAGAGGATCTGAAGGTGTCTGAAGGTGAGGATGACCAGACGAGAGGCCAGAGTCTTCCAGCCAAAGTGTACATTATCTTGGGAGCCAGTTTGCCATAGTAAGTAATTGGAGCTAGGATCATGATTGTGAAAAGAACGATTTGCAGTGGAGGTCCCATAGGTGCTTGCGACTCAGTCTAATTTCCACAGGCATCCAGACCAGCCTAGAGAAATGCCCATTGCTGATAAAAGTGATAGTGCTGCCTGGAAAAAGGGCAGGGAACACAATACCAAACAAGGTTTCCATATAGCAGTTATGCACTCTTGCAGCTGCATGGACTGAGAAGGTGAGTCTTGAGAGCACATCAAGCTGGACAGAAAGAACAGTGGGTCTCCAGAGCAGTTGGGCAGAGGAGGGAAGTGCTGTGTGTGCATTAGGAGAACTGTTTATTTTGGGAGCATACATCAGCAGCAGTATCCAGACACAAGGTCAGAGCATGGGGAGTTTTGACTGGGCCGGGGCCAGGGAACTGCCGTTTATGAGCCCTCTAAAAAATGGACATCTGAATATTCGCTCTGATTTCCATAACTGCACATGTGGCTGTGCTGGAGACATACCACAAGAGGGAGCGGGACACCAGAGCCGGACAGTGCTCCTCTCCAGCCATCCCAATAGCCATTTGTTAAATGCCATCCAGTTGTTGCTCAGAGGAATGTCAAATAGCAGCTTTCTCTAGAGAATTTTTACAGGCCAAAATGAAGGAATAAGAGCTGCCCATACCAGCTTGGCTTTTGGTCCTCTCTGTATAAATCCAAAACTATTTCCCTCAGCAAACAAGTACAAGATTGTGACAGACACCTTGGTGCTCTGTGCTGAAACAGATTTTTCCACTCTGCATTTGCTCATAAAAACAAGATGATGAAAAGCAACATGGCCACGGATGTTGATGGGAACAGACTTGCTTATGTTTCTCCTCCAGGCACCCTGCTTCTGGGACAGCTTAGTCCTTACCTGGCCAGAGGAGCTGAGCATCACTCTCCCTTGATACATTGTGTGGTTATCTCCCCCTCCTGCCGTACCTCCATTTCCATTGCCACCTCTCCACACTCCTCCAGAGAAATCACAGATTGGGAAAAATTCTGGAAGTGAAACAGTGGGTTCAGCCAGTCAGCCTTACAGCAGGAGGCTAGACCAGATGAGATGCAGAGGTCCCTTATCCTACTGGAGCAGTTTTGGCGCATCATCTGGTTTTGACACTGTCTTCCATAACATCCTCATAGACAAGTTAATGAAATATGGGCTAGATAAGTGGACAGCAAATTGGATTGAAAACTGGCTGAATGGGTTGGGCTCAAAGGATTGTAATCAGTGGCACAAATTCCAGCTAGAGCCCAGTCATTAGTAGTGTAACCCAGGGGTTATACTGGGGCCAAAACTGTTTAACATCTTAATTCATGACCAGGGTGATGGGGTGGAGTGCAAATTTGGGGAAGATACAAAACCAGGAGTAGTGTCTGATACACCAGAGGGTTGTGCTGCCATCCAGAGGGTCCTCAACAGGATGGAAAAATGGGCTGACAAAAACCTCATGAAGTTCAACAAGGAGTTCAACAAGCCCTACATCTTGGGAGAATGCACCAGTACATGCTGGGAGGCCACCCATCTGGAAAGCAGCTTGGTAGAAAAGGCCCTGGGGGTCCTGGTGGACACCAAGTTGACCATGATCCAGCGATGTGCCCTTGCAGCAAGGATGGCCAACAGCCTCCTTGGCTACATTAGGAGGAGCTTTTCCAGCAGGTCAAGGAAGGTGATCCTTCCCTTTTACTCAGCACTGGTGAGACACATCTGAGGTATAGTGTCCAGTTTTGGGCTCCCTGGTACAGGAGAGACAGGGACATACCAAGTAAGTCCAGAAAAGGGGCACGAAGATGGTTAAGGGATGGGAGCACCTGTGATACAAGCAGAGGCAGAGAGAGCTGGGACTGTTCAGCCTGGAGAAGTGAAGGATCGGGGAGATCTTATCCATATGTACAAATGTCTGATGGGGGAGAGTAAAGAAGGCAGAGCCAGACTTTTCTCAGTGGTGCCCAGTGACAGGAGCTCAGCTCCTGCGAGTGATTTCCCCACCAATGAGGGATGACAAGGAGCCCACAAACATTGGCTACGTTTCACACATCCACAGCCCAGTCTATAGCAAAGGCAGACCAGGACTTGAGTTTTAGCAACCTGCAGAGCTCCATACATGGATTTACATCATTTTAAAGCACCTGTTGAAGTCCAAGAGCTGATGCAGCTTCCTGTGCAGACCTAATCCCTGCCATGCAACCTGAGCTGAGGAGCACATCCAAAACCAGCAGTATAATGGCAGTCTGCTACCAAGTGGTTTTCAATGCACCTTTTGAAGGCCACTGAGTCTTGAGAGAGATGTGGAGACAGAGCATGTGAAGCTGGATTAGGGCCATTAGAGTCTTTCCTTGGCAGAGTTGACGAGTTCAAGCACTGTACCCAGCTAACACAGCTAGACAGCTCCTGCCTGGCAAGCTAACGCAGTTGGGGATTATTCAGGCATTTCTCTGGGACAGCTCAGGTACTAAGTCTGGTTGGGATCCAACCACCAACCCCTCTTCTGACCACGTCAACCATTGGGCTCAGTCCAAGGGATGTTCTCAGAGCCACCTACCTTCCCACAGAGCACAGCAGGCAGAAGAAACGCATCAACCAGCTTCACTGGCAGAGCTGATGAGTTGAGCCATAGATTCAGCCCTCCTAAGTCACACAGGACTTAGCTTCCAGATACCAACCCCAGCTGCCTTGTCCTCAGCACCAAGTGGTCTTCACACGCACCTAAAATTAAGAGGCAACTCACTAGTCACCTATAAGTGTTACCTGCATGCTCAGTTTGCACGTCATTAAATGGTTACACAGAGCTCACCCAGAGCTGGTGGCCCGCTCCCAGGCAGATGGTACCCAACAGCTATGTTGGGGTCACCATTTGTCAGGGTCACCATTAGCCGGGGTCCTTATTTCTCCGTGCGGGAACAGAAACGACTCAACACCAATGTGATGATCAGGTCGTCCATCTTTTTTTTTTATTCCTTTTCTGGTTACATTTATATTCTACTAAGTTCCGTACACGCACTCATCTATCTTCTAATAGGCTACAGGTCATCTACACGCGCTGTTCACGCGCCTCTACAAGCATTTGCATTGGTTAATTGCAATTAGCACGTAAAGCCCAAAACTTGCCAAAACTCCCTTATCTCATACCCTGCTTTGCTCAGACTTGTGTGCTTTTGCTGACCACAGGTGTTTCTCACTTATCTGCTATCTTGTGTGTTTTTGCCAGCCTTATTTTGCTGGCCTTGTCTTCGTCCTTGCATTCTTCTGTCTGCACTAACTTTCTCCCAGCGCAGCCCAGACTCCTACACAGCTACATAACAGGCACATGGCACATCTTGATCCTTTTGACAAGGAATGGCCTCTGCTGTTTTAGTCTTCCCACCTTGAATCCCAAAGCCCAAAAGACAGGAATAGATACTAACGCCCTTGAGTGCCCAGCACTGGAGGTTAGTGATGGGGACCTGACTTGGTGTGGACTGAATTACACATGGGAGGTTTCCTATCATTCCCACCCTTCTGCACTAATCCTATAGGGAATCTTAGTCCTCAGGCAACAAGGAGTGCTTTGGCCATCTAAGGCACACAGCTGCGGGCAGGCGTTCCTGCACCTGACTCCAGCACCCAATCTGGGATCTGGCCCAGACCTTCTCAGAAGGTAACTGTTGGAAATTTAGGGGTTCCCTAAGGCAGTTGCTGCAGTAATTAAGCCCTCCCCATAGTTGGCTGCACCTATGATCCAGTGAACCCATCACGTGGCAGTGGAGATCATCACTGTTCTGTCTCTCATTCACAGAGCAGGCTGCTGCCAGGGACCTCATTCCCACGTAGACATCAGCAGACTGTGATCCTGTTACTTATTAACCAGCTCTGATAATCTAAACAAAGCATCGCTCCAAGACATCCATCACAGACCTGCAAGCCAGTGGCTTTTCTTGTGAATTCTCTCCAACGTGTCAACAACCTCATTAAAGCTCCAGAATTGGACAGGGAGGTCCTGAATCTGGTCCCCTGGAGGAAAGAGCCACCCCATCGCTCTGCAGATGGAGGCAGCACAGCCCGACAGTGAATCCTGCCTGCCCCCTGCGCTGCATCCCTTTCACAGAGAGCAGAAAAGATGCTGTTTTAAATGACTTGAGGTCCAAAACTCAACCTGATCAGATTCCCTATGAGGATCTCCCATCCAAATTACCCAATGCATTTCCCTTCTTTTGAGATGCAAGGATTCATTTTACCAGTGAGAAAGCAAAGGCAGCCCAAGAAGAAATTAATAGTAAAGGGAAAAAATTTTACTGCGCTGGAGTGAAGCAGCTTCCCCTGCAAAATTTCATGTAACATGTACTACTGGGTGCAAAGTCAGTGGACAGCAGCATCTGGCTTACTCACAACGGCTGGTGCTTCTTTGATTAAAGGAAGCCTTGCTCATGCAGCAATGCTAAGCTGACAACTGTTATCAGATACCCTACTCCTAGGGGGAAAAAAAATCTAGTCTCCTGTTAAAAACGTCTCCATCAAAAGAGGGGCACCCTGGGAGTGAACACAGTGAGAATAACATCACTCCAGCTCATGTAGATGCTGAGGCTGTTTCCACAGGGCTGGAGGAAGCAAAGTCATAAAGCTAGATGGGTTCTGGTTCAACAGTGAACCATTCACTCCAACACTCAAGTGAAGTTGCAGGGTTGCTTCTCTAAGCCATCATTGTGAAAGAGGCCTAAGTGAATTAAACTGTGGTTTAAATTAGCCTAACAGTTTCCTTAAGCTCGCTAGCTTTTTCTCCGCCCTTTCTCCTATAATTCACTCTCTCAAGACTTCTCCCTCTAGCCTCTTCTCTGCCTTTCACAGCCTTATAAACCTCTCAAATATCACACAATTCTGATATTCCAGATTCATTCAGGGAGCCAGGGAGGCCAGGTTAAAAAAAGAAGGAAAAATACCCCTTGAATTTCTCAAATAACTGATAAAAAGCAATTAAACAACAGAAGGTCATCAGGTCTTTCGCTCTGGTATGTTAACGGAATAGTGCCTCCAAAAACTACCCAGAAACAGGAAAACTCGACAGGCTGCTGAACACAACACACTGTGTTGCATACTCCCAGGTCAGTGTTTTGAGAGGGAAGGATGCTGAGCTGTCTTGGATGAGAATAACGCTGGAGAGGTCGAGCTCAGATATACCAAGAGTGTGCTTTGAAGCCTTGAGTCCTTTTAAGTGGTGGAGGAGGACAAAGGACAGAGTTAAAGGAGAGTTAGTTAAAAAAAAAAAAAAAAAAAGCAGCAGGGAAGAGGACATTTGGAGCGGCTGTTGGCAACACACCAAGGACAGAACAAGAAGAAAGGTGGAGAATTCAACAGGGAACCTTCTTAACATTTGCTTGGAGCTCACCAAGTGGGAGGAGAAACAAACTAATTAGTAATATCAGGACAAGAGCCATGCTAGCCTATATAAGCTGGTGTGGCATTTTCTTTTTCCCACTTTCTTAGTCCTGCTTTCCTTCTGTCCTAGCCAGCAAAGCAACAGCTACCCCTGAATTCATCGGAGAGGTAAGAGCACTCTGTTCCTTCCTTTTAATGCACAGCAATAAACATGCACCCTGTTACTGACTTACTGACTTACCTGGATCTCTCTTCTCCCCCAAAACACCTAACGAACAGCATTTGAACAGTCCTCCTGAGTGAGAGCGGCTAAGGTTCAAGAGGAGCACAGAGGTTAGGGAATGTCACAAGAATTTCAATTATCGAGAATTTCCTAGCAGGGTGAGGATTTATTAGTACTACTTAGTCCAGTTGGCTGTGATACCATTACTAGCTTGTCCAAGATGGTTTTGCAAAATAGAATAGCTCTCGATTTATTACTGGCCTCTCAAGGGGCAGTCTGCACTTTGATAAACTAATAAAGTTGTTGTATGTACATAGATCAGTCAGGAAGGATAACCACGGACTTAAACAAGGTTTGGAAACAAACTGAACAGCTCCACAGGATTTCTATGGAAGAAATTTCTATTTGAGAAATTTGGAATAAACTAACTTCATGGTTACCAAATTTATGCTGGTTAAAACAATTGTTCATGCTTATTCATTGTCACAATATGTATAATTACATGTATAATGATCCAGTGTTGTAGTTGTTTACAAATGCACTATGACAAGATGATCTGGATTTGAGGGATAGAGCTGAAAAGCACTATACCCTCAAAAGAAAAGGAGGGATTGATACCAGGGGACTGGAACCAAGGACCCGTTTGTAAAACAAACTAGCTTATCTATAAACAACAAAATATACGCTTCTCAGTTTAGACACCCTAAGAGTAGATAACAGGATGCTTCAGTGTCTGGACAAAGAAAATTGTGGCTTTGAACAAGTCCAGGCTGGACTCTATTTTGGCAATCAGCCTCCAGGGAAAGTGATCATGCATGGAGTAAAGGTTCATCAAAAGGACGCAGTGAGGAAGACTATAATTTGCCACTAGAGACCACCAGAGGACCAACAACTCATTTAGGTTAACAGAAATGAGCATGCGCAAAGTACTAATGCATACGTTAACTAGTTCTAGGAAAAGTAAGAATATGTTAATGGGTTCTTGGAAATTTAATGAATATGAATGAATTGCTTTCAGTATAAGCTGTGTAGCGTTAGGAGTCAGTGTGCTCACCTTTGCGAAATTATTCACGGTGTGCGCCCAGCGCTGCAATAAAGAATGCCTGCTTTCTAAAACTCCAAAACGAGTCTTGAAGAGTTTCTTCGACCAGCTTTTCGGTATCAGCACACCAAAAGGGAAATCACCCAGCCCATATTTGGAATAATCAAGTAGATTCATTAACCTGTTTAGCTACAATGGCAGCAGAAGGTAACGAAGAAAAGTGGGAATATCTATTCGAATGGTTACATGTGAAACATGGTCACTCAGGGGCCAAAGATCTGTTTGGAGAAACTGGTGGCAGGGGTTGGCCTGTTACTCGAAAACCATGCAACACGATTATTTCTGTTTGTGGTCAATGTCACACCCAATTAGAAAGACACCCCTTGCAAGAACCCCCTCTCCACTTGCAGGATGGGAAGGGTCTTTGGGAGACTTGGCAAATTGATTATATAAGACCCTTTAAAAAATCAAATGGGAAGCAATACATTCTTGTAGGGGTGGAAGTAGTATCAGGGCTTACCCAGACTGAGGCTGTTGCGCAGGCAACTGGAGAAAACACAGTAAAAGGGTTGAAACTGTGGTTTAGTCACTTACCAAAACCTCAGTCAATTCAATCAGACAAGAGCAGCCACTTTACTGCCATTGTTGTGCAGGAATGGGCAAAAGGAGAAGGAATACAGTGGGTATTTCACACTCCCTACTACCCACAAGCTAATGGGATAGTAGAGAGGACAAACGGGCTACTGAAATGAGCTCTTAAACCTCATGATGCAGGATGGCCTACCCGGCTCCCTGATGCAGTTGCCAAAGTAAATAGTCGCTGGGGAACAAACAGGTGCCCCAGACTCACCGCATTTTGCCCCAGGCCTCCCTCTCTACTTCCTGGAGAAAAGGACCAGAAACTCATCAAACCTGTTACATTATCCGGGACAACCAGTTTTAGTGGACCTTCTGACAGTGGGGGAGGTACACCTAACCCTGAAGACACCACTCAATTTATATGCCTGGATAGCAACAGATGCCCATGGGGAAAGGACATAAAATTAACATGTGATGGATAGTTATGAAATTTTAGAACCGGTTCTGTTCGAACGAGGTCTCTCTCTCTCTCTTTGTTTTATGGGAGTTCCATGAGATTGAAGTTTGGCAAAGTATTTGAGGAATACGGAGAAGAGGACATGGATTCTTTCTGCCAGTATTATTGCTGTTTGCCTTCTGATCTTTATAATATGCATATATTTTCACCGCGATCATTTGTTCGGGCGGCCTGTCTCACCTCCCTTATTGTTACAGTAGAGGACACAGCTTCCCCACCTAATTTAGCATGGGAACTGATAAGAGGGTTTGTGCAAATCTGGAATCACACTGATTAAGGAATTTGCATTGCTCTCCCTGAATCTGCTGAGTTAGGCTTGCGGTTCTTTGTTACCCCTGTTAATTTCTCTGCTCTAACTACTCTTCAAGAAGTTGAACAACCCTATGTTATTTTTCCTGCCATTTGGCGATTTAAAGATGATACTTACCTGCGATGGAAAGCAGACCAGCTCTTGATTGATGATTTTGTGGAAAAGATTTATTGACCCATATGGGATGGTATGTTCGGAGTGAAGGATACTTTCTTTGCGTTTTATAATTCAATGTTTTGGGAGCGAGCCAGTTGTAATGCCTCCCACCTAGATATAAATGTTAACATAGACTCAAGCCCTCTTGGGCTTACATGAGCCTTTACTGGTGGAAATGCAATCCTTTCACCAGGAACTTTCACAAGTCCTGTCCTGTCAAGCTATTGGGTACCTTGTTCTTACTTTCCTTTTGATTTCTCCTTTCACCCTTTCAAACAACCAGATTATTATGAGGCTACTTATATATTGGATATCACCCTTCCCTGGTGCATTAGACTCCCCAGTGGAACAGGAATAAGATCCAGAAATCTGTCTAAAATAATGTGGACCCGGTCCATAAAAAAACCCACATTGAGACCTTTAAAGTTTGCAGAACCACCTTCATGGGACCACTCACATCTCTGGAAATGTAATAAAATAATTGATTGTAATACTGGGCCCAGGGACCCATCAGAAACATGGGTAATTGAAAGAGTAAGAGTATTAATTTGAGATGTGTATTTGTTGGGATTATTCATCAATGGGTTATAGAAATAAGGATAAATGGTATAACAAGACATATGATCAAGCGACTGATCATAACTGAGCTCAATATTGTGGAGACCCTTATACGCACTTTAAAGGGCACTCAGCCACAACACCAGCAATTCACCTTGTAAATTATAGTGATACTTGGACATCTAAGGACAGCAATTATCCTGCCCCCTTTGGTCTGGCCTGGGGATGCTCAAATGGAAAGTTTTATTGTAAATTAAATTTAGTTCAACATACAGGACTCGACTGTGGAATTGTTTTCCCTTCATTATATCCTGGAAGAATTTTTAATTTTACACCATCTTATTGTCTCCAAAGGCGACAGAGTTCTGACTGTGCTCCAGGGAGACCAGAGTAGATGGTAAAGGGAGTTGACATTCCTGAACATTATAGATATCTGAAAACCAGATTCGTGCCCAGCATGCAATAAACCAATCTTAACACGCTCAGGAGAGATATTGCATTTATTCAGGCCTGTGTGCTTGGTGGAGTTTTCCACAAATCAAGCACACCAAGAGCAGGTTTTTGTGCTCCTTTTATACACAAAAATCAGAGGTTAGCACTTTTCCATAACGCGCCTATTAGATACTGATTGGTTAGTGATTAACATACAATTATAATACAGCTTGCCTAATGCTTCTACTACTACTCATGCTCAGGGGAAGGGTCTTAACCTGGGCAGGGGTATTTTTGAACTGTGGGTGTGTGTTTTAGTATTATAATGAAGGTAGTTCACTTTCAGGACACTCAAAAGTTAGCTTCATTGCCAAGTGAAGTAATCAAATAGTCACTTTGCCAGGTTATCAAATAACTCATTCTCAGCACAATCCCAGATGTTGTCTTTAGGGTCCAGGACATTCTACCTATTTTCTAGGGTTTGGAGATCAAAGCCTATTCTTTATGAATTTCTTATCACTGTCCATATGTGCGGTAACTATAGCTACTAGAATAATCATTAACCATGGCTACTAGAAAATGTGAAGTATACTATATCAATTCCCCCATTTGTTGTTGTAAACAACATAAGTCTCACATCATCCCTGAATTAGGCAACAAGTAACAGTAATCAAAATTATCATAAGTAACATGAGCAAAAATAAATGCTTTAACCATTTGAGATCAGGAATCCAGGAGACTAAGCAAGAGAAGCCTAATGTTTCTCGTTCTTTAAATTTGGATGCCAGATCTTTCAATTGTTGAATTTTCTTTTCTACCAATTGAGAATTGTCTGTTAAATTAAAACAACACATCCCTTTAAATTCCTCACAGCCATGATTGTGTCTAAGAAGTAGGTAATCAATTCTTGCCCTATCTTCAACAGCAGCTTCCCTTATTAGTGCCATTTTGGTTCCAATAGGCACGAGTGCCTGTGAAGTATAATTTAACCAGGACACAAGTAATTCTTTTTATTGTGTGGTAATTTATAGCCACTCCAACTCTAGCGGCTGCTGACATTTCACTTGAGCTATATAGAGTGACTTGGGAGTCAGAATTCTCAGATATCTGATGTGTGCTTCTCAATTTGTTCTAAATCTTCCTTATTTAATAATAATGGAGCCATTCTTCCTATGGAACATGGTCCTCCAGTCACATTTGCTAGTATGTAGGTATACGCCAGTTGCCCACACAGTAAAAACCAGCCCATAGGACATCTAGTATGTGCCCAGGCATAACTTAAATTTTGGGTGGTATTGCAGCTTAGAGAAGCCTTCAGAAGACTTAAATCCTCACATTTTGAAGAGCAATTTACAAACTTGACACAATGCATTGCAGGGAGTGCTTTCGCACCTTCACTCTCAACATTCCTTCTTCCTTGATTTTAGGTGATTTACCTAGACTATATATGTTAAGATAAATCAATTTGGCATCAAAATTTCTGAACATAGTATAGTTCTTTAACAACTCTAAAGGAGTTGGTATCACAGAATCACAGAATCACCTAGGTTGGAAAAGACCTTGAAGATCATCTAGTCCAACCCTTAACCTAACACTGACCGTTCTCAACTACACCATATCCCTAAGTGCTATGTCGACCCTACTCTTAAACACCTCCGGGGATGGGGACTCCACCACTGCCCTGGGCAGCCCATTCCAATGCCTAACAACCCGGTCTGTAAAGAAATTGTGGTGGTTTGACCTTGGCTAAATGCCAGGTACCCACCAAGTCGCTCTATCACTTCGCCCCTTCCCCCTTTTTTCTCAACAGGGCAAGGACAGGAAAGAAATTAAGATAGGAAAAAAACCCCAACCAACCCTTGTGGATAAAACAAAAGCAGTTTTAATATAAGCAAAGCAAAGGTCCGCGCGCGGAAGCAAAAAAAGAAAACAGATTTATTCTCTACTTCCCATGAACAGGCAATGTCGGGCCTTCTCAGGAAGCAGGGCTCCAATACGCCTAGTGGTTGCCTCGGAGGACCAAGGGTGACCCCACTCCCTTCCTCCTTTTTCCCAGCTTTATACTTGAGCAGATGTCATATGGTCTGGAATATCCCTTTGGTCAGTTCGGGTCAGCTGTCCTGGTTGTGTCCCCTCCCAAGATCTTGCCCACCCCGTCCCACTGTGGGGGGGAAGGGAAATGTCGGAAAGAGCCTTGGTGCTGTGTAAGCACTACTCAGCAGTAGCCACAACACCAGTGTGCTATCAACACCCTGCCAGCTCCCAACATAAAACACAGCACCATGAGGGCTGCTACAGGGGAAAACCAATTCTGGCTCAGCCAGACCCAGTACAGTCTCCACCCCTTATTCCATACCATTTACGTCATGCCCAGGTCCCACATAACACTCATTTATCCATTCCGTAAGCTTTCTTCACTCCTCTAGATGTTCAGTGACTTGGCTCCCATCTGTCAAGATGGATGTTCAGGACAGGAGCAGTATGTTTGACTGTTGGACTCCAGCACCGGCTAGGTTTGGGTCATCATCGCACGTATCTGGTTCACTCTTCGTCGTTCCTACTTCCTCCATCACTTCCTGCAACATACAACTCATTGTTACAGAGGCTCTCAAATAAACAAACAACCACCAAAAATAATAAAAAAAATATCAACACAATTAACTAGCTCTCCATAAATTACAGGTTCAAATGTCTGTGAGAGGAGAACAGAACAACTTTTTAGGGTTTAACGGCAACCCAAAACGCAGAACAAAGCACCACTCCCTAGGGTTTAATGGCAACCCAAAACGCTTTACAAAGCCCCACTCCCTAGGGTTTAACGGCAACCCAAAACAGTTTATCACTCACCTAAAAAGTGAGGGCTCTCAATCTCGAGGACCTGCTCAGGGCAGCGTCCTGACCCAAGGCACCTCAAGGAGTTTCCTTGGACAGCGTCCTGACCCAAGGGGAGAGTCCTCAACTGCAGCGTGCTGCTCCAGAGGACGAGCTCCAAAATGGCTCCCCCAGGGGACTCCATTTATACCCAGGCCAAATCTGACCTGTAGTCAATAGCGGCTCCCATTGGCCAAAGGCCCCAATTACCGTGAAGCCCTGAGAACAAAGGCAGTCAGGAGCTGCTACACTTCAGCAGTCAAGAAGCTCTCCTTTCATTGGGCAGATGCACCTGTCACAATCCACCCCGTGACTACAGTCATGATTTGGCTGGTTTCCTTGAAGTGGTGGTGCAGTCACCTCTTGCCTTCAAGGTTAAAAGGGAGTGCGGTCCTGGCGAGTCTCCATACTCGTTGTGTATTGTCATCCCTAGATGATTATACAATCAAATCTTAAAAAAAACAACCCTCCAACCAATCAATGTATTACACTCAAAATTGAAGGAAGCTGATTAACCATTCCAACAAGGAAGATTCAGACATATCCAATTAATCAATCAATGCCCAATATAGCAACAATTGCCTCAAGTCTCTTGCCACTTTCTTCATTTTTTGACCTAAAGTGACATTAACACAATAGCACCAAGTCCAATCACATTCTTCTGAATGCTGCCAATTTCACAAGATTCATTCGCCATCACGTTGTCATCCAAGTCTTGACTGTCCATATGGATCCCCATTGCCAATCAGGATGTTGAAGTCATATGTTCCTCCAAGATCCTAACAAAAAAAAACAGAACTAGGCCTCGGATCAGAACCCGGGCATCAAGTTAAAAAATTAGTAATTATCTATTGGGCACTAATATGGTGAGTTTTTCCACCTTTCCCTAAGGCTTCCCAAGCATGTCAACTATGCCCATTAGCCTGAGGATAGTATGGGGTGTGCAAAGTCCCTAGATTTTACCAAGGTCATAGGCAGAATGCCAACTGAGGGCAACTTCACCATGACAGGTTGGCCTGCATATATTTTCAGGGGGAACTGGCCCTTATGATTGTCAAATATAGGAGCATCATCACCTGATATCCCGTAGGACAAAATGCTCTATTTTTGAGTTCACATAATGTCCCTAGCGGCTATTAACAATAAAAACCGCTTGTGCCAACCATATATCCCAGTTAGGTCGTGAAACATTGGCATGTCTCTTGATCAAGCCATTAATTCGCTCAGCCATGCCATTAGCTTGAGGGTAATATGGTGTATGAAACACCCACTTGATGCCTTGTGTGCCCACTCCTGGACCACCCCAGCAGTAAAGTGGCTCCTGTTACCTGATTAAATTGATTTGGGAGTTTCCTTCTCTATCTGCCTGTGTGTGGCAATAATGATGTAAATGCACATAGTGCGACTCCCACAGGAGGAGGGGGAGTTTCCAGAGCTCTTAACGCCTTCTCCGGGCATGGTTTTAGGGAGCTTCTGAGCCAGTGCACAGCAAGCAATTGTCGGCGAGTGCCAATATCCCTGGACAGGGCATGCAAATGTAAACTGCACGCCGTCCTACATGGGAGCAAAGCGATCTCTGCTTCTGACAAAGGAACCACAAAGAGCGGGTCTCAGACCTGGCAGGCGTGCTCCTGCAGGCAGCACGGGTTTATGAAAGGCAGGTCCTGCTTGATAAAACTGATCTCCTTCTACGACAGGGTGACCTGCTTATTGGATGAGGGAAAGGCTGTGGATGTTGTTTACCTTGACTTTTGTAAGGCCTTTGACACCGTTTCCCACAGCATTCTCCTGGCAAAACTGGCTGCTCACAGCTTGGATGGGCACACACTTCGCTGGGTAAAAAACTGACTGGATGGCCGGGCCCAAAGAGTTGTGGTGAATGGAGTTAAATCCAGTTGGCGGCCGGTCACAAGTGGTGTCCCCCAGGGCTCGGTTTTGGGGCCACTCCTGTTTAACATCTTTATTGATGATCTAGACGAGGGGACTGAGTGCACCCTCAGTAAGTTTGCAGATGACACCAAGTTGGGTGGGAGTGTTGATCTGCTCGAGGGTAGGGAGGCTCTGCAGAGAGACCTGGACAGGCTTGTGGCAACTGAGGCACGGACTCTCCATGGTGTCACGTCCCGCTCAGACGAGGGGGACAAGTGACTCAGATTCGCAAACCCCCAATGGAGCGGACAACAAGTCTCCAAGTCTAAACATTTATTAACTACTCACAATGTACTAATTGAACACACGATAGTTGGCTAAGTATATAGCGAGTTGTGGCAAGCAATATAATATGCCTTGCATTGCTTAATAGGAAAGGGAAAAGAGGGAGATAGAGGGAATGGGAAATACAGATCACCGGTCTGGGTTTCTGCGCTGCTCCTGCCGACGAGGGTTCCGGGAGGCACAGGAGGCATCCATCTTTTTCGCTGGCATCCGTCTTCTTCGCTTCACTGCACTCTCTCTCCTCGGGCCGCGCCACCCCCCCCCCCCCCTTCTTGATTTATACCCACTTTCCTTGGGTCCATCCCCTAGGTCGACCCACATACCTACGTATCCCATGTACGGGGAGGGGTGAGGTGTTTCATGGGATGATGTAATTAGCATGATCATGTTAGCCCTCGTTAGCATATTGAGGGGTGTTAACTTTAATATGCATTTTGTGGATAATGAAGCAAAGGTCATTCACCGGACAGATGGCCCTTGAAGTTTTGGCCAGGTGCACCAGAGCAGAGCCGTCCTGTCTTCACAGGGCTCCCTCCTCCAGTCCCATCTTGTGTTATTCGGGCAGCCTTATCAGCTTCGACCTCCACAGAATGCACCCTGTGACTCATAGTTTTGTCTTGCGAGTGTTTGAGGCATTTCTTCGATCAGCCTCAACTTTTGCTTTCTCAGGCTGTTTTTCTTAGTTTCTCACAGGCCTGGTTTCTCGTCTCTCACACATGGAATCCAGAAAGAAAGAGAGTTTATTGTTACAATGCTACATACTTATGCTCTCGGATGCTGTCGGTAAAGCTCTTACTTCATAGATAACAAATCAGCAATTAAACAGCTATCAACCTTTTCTCCTATCATTATAAGACCATTGTAACATGCGCTGTGCCGACCAATCACCCTCTCGTTCACGCGCTGTTCTCGCGGTAGCAACTTCTCACAGTTCAGTACTTTTCCACAGTTTAGTGTTGCAGATGTCCATTGTTTTTCCCTGCCACCTTGGCATAGCTCAACAGCCTCTTATCTTTCTTCCAAGGCCTGTTTTTCATCAAAGCCTAGCACTTTCTCACAGGCTGTTCAAGGCTGACAGGCCAATGTCTCCCACACAGGCTGGAGCGATGGGCTAAGGCCAACTGTAGGAGTTTCAATAAGGCCAAATGCCAGGTGCTGCACTTCGGCCACAACAACCCCCAGCAGCAATACAGGCTTGGGGAGGAGTGGCTGGAGAGCTGCCAGTCAGAGAGGGACCTGGGGGTGTTGATTGACAGCCGGATGAACATGAGCCAGCAGTGTGCCCAGGTGGCCAAGAAGGCCAATGGCATCCTGGCTTGTATCAGCACTAGCGTGGCCAGGAGGAACAGGGAAGTGATCTTACCCCTGTACTCGGCACTGGTGAGGCCACACCTCGATGACTGTGTTCAGTTTTGGGCCCCTCACTACAAAAAGGACATTGAATTACTTGAGCGTGTCCAAAGAAGGGCAACGAAGCTGGTGAAGGGTCTGGAGCACATGTCGTACGAGGAGCGGCTGAGGGAACTGGGGTTGCTTAGTCTAGAAAAGAGGAGGCTGAGGGGGGAACTCATTGCCCTCTACAACTACCTGAAAGGAGGTTTCAGAGAGGTGGGGTTGAGTCTTTTAACGAAGTAACAAGCCATGGGATAAGAGGGAATGGCCTCAAGTTGCACCAGGGAAGGTTTAGACTGGATATTAGGAAGCATTTCTTTCCAGAACGGGTGGTTAGGTGTTGGAATGGGCTGCCCAGGGCAGTGGTGGAGTCCCCATCCCTGGAGGTGTTTAAGAGTAGGGTCGACATAGCACTTAGGGATATGGTCTAGTTTGGAACTGTCAGTGCTAGGTCAATGGTTGGACTAGATGATCTTCAAGGTCCTTTCCAACCTAGGTGATTCGGTGATTCTGTGATTCTGTGATAGTAACAAAGGATGAGGAAAAGGCTGAGGTGCTCAACGCCTACTCTGCCTCAGTCTTTAGCAGTGGAACTGGCTGTTCCCTGGACACCCAGCCTCATGAGCTAGGAGATGGGGAGGGGAAGCTGAATGAGGTCAGAACAATTAAAGAGGAAGTGGTCAGAGACCTGCTACACCACTTGGATGCACACGAGTCTGTGGGACCAGATGGGTTACACCCAAGGGTGCTGAAAGAGTTGGCAGATGTGCTCGCCAAGCCGCTTTCCATGATTTACCTGAAGTCATGGCTAACTGGGGAGGTCCCATTGGACTGGAGGGTAGCAAATGTAACACCCATCTACAAGAGAGGCAGAAAGGAGGATCCAGGAAACTATAGACCTGTCAGTCTGACCTCGGTGCCAGGGAAGGTCATGGAGCAGGTCATCTTGAGTGCCATTACAAGTCATATAATGGACAACCAGGGGATCAGGCCTAGTCAGCATGGGTTTATGAAAGGCAGGTCCTGCCTGACAAACCTGATCTCCTTCTATGACAAGATGACTTGAGTATTGGACGAGGGAAAGGCTGTGGATATTGTCTACCTGTGTTTTGGAAAAGCATTCGACGCAGTTCCCCATAGAATTCTAATAGAAAAACTGGCTGCTCATGGCCTGGATGAGCGTACGGTCTGTTGGATCAAGCACTGGCTGGATGGACGGTCCCAGAGAGTGGTGGGCAATGGAGCTAAATCCAGCTGGCGGCCGGTCACAAGTGGTGTTCCTCAGGGCTCGGTGTTGGGACCATTTCTGTTCAACATCTTTGTCAATGATCTTGATAAGGACATAGAGTGTATCATCACTAAGTTCGCAGATGACACCAAGTTAAGCTTCGTAGGCTGCCCAGGGTGGTGGTGGAGTCATCATCCCTGGATGTGTTTAAGGGTCATTTAGATGAGTTGTTTGGGGGTATGGTGTAGGGGAGAACTTTGTAGAGTAGGGCTGATGGTTGGACTCGATGATCCCAAGGGTCTTTTCCAACCTGAATGATTCTGTGATTCTGTGATTCTGTGGTATGACATTTCAGTCAGTCACGGAAAGTCCTGTCAGTCTAGCTGAAGTGGGCTTGAGGTAGTCAGAGTAGTAAAAAAGACCAAGACTTCTGTGTAGCATTGCACCTAGGCATATAATTGATCCGTGAGGATTTGTGATGATGCAGAGTCCACTCTCTCCTGGATATCTACTACATCCAAAGGGGATTGGTGTGGGACAAGAGAGGAACAAAGTGCAAGCCCTGTGGGAGCTCAGCCCACAATGAACATGGGAGTGACTCAGCTATGAGGGACAGCCACTGACTTTCTTCATCTATCTCTAGTCCCTCCACATTTAGATGCTCCTCTTTGCTCATGAAGGCCTGTGGTTTCTTCCTCAACTAAATATCCGATTGAAATTTCTACCGCTTTGAACCATTGGCAAAAATAAGATGGTCAAATGCCTTCTTCCCACAAAAGATGAGTTTGGGCTACATGACTTCACTTTATAGTTTCACGAATGCCAGCGTGGACTGAGATCATGTGTACGTTCATTCTGTTATGTTGATATATTTTTGGAGTCTGCTAAAATAACACTGCCATTTGGGCGGTGTGAGGTGTCTCACCAGGAACAGTGACTTTTCTGGTGTGCTTAAGAGATACTCAAGTCCGAGTTCCCTTTCAATGGATTCCTGTCAGGGAAGGGTGAGGGTCCTGTTCCTCTCCTCTCTGTCCTGATCTTGGTTCTAGAGCAGGCTCCATTTTGAACATGAAGCAACCCCAACTTTTTGTACTTTGTGAGCAGTGTAGATGTTATATGTAAAAGAGTAACTTCTGAACAGAAAGTATAATCAATATAATCTTAGGATATGTTCAGCATATGCCATTTTACCTGAAGCTCTCTCTTTAAGCACAGGAGCAATCTCTTCAGATAGTATGGCAAGAAATATCTGGGCCAGAAGTAGCCTGGCTGCAATGGTACTGAGCTCTGGACAGGTTAAATTACCCTTCTGATAGATGGAAAAGGATATGATAGCTTTTACTTATTTGGAATCTTTCAAAGAACCAAATGATGAGTGTGTCTATTTGCAGAAATAGAGATTTAACTTCCATATCTGCAATACAAGTGTGATTACTCTTTATAAAATTAACCAGTATTTTCAGCTATATGTGGCCTCTGTTCTCCATAAAAACATTTTTTAGTGTGTATAGATTCTGTTTTTAATAACCTTTATTTTCTTCATATCATTTTGGTGTTCTGAAACATATCTCTATGTATTTTTCCTTTGGGATTAACACTAAAAGCCCCACTATATATATACCACTAGTCCTGGGTCATCAAGTCCACCTCCTGGTTGCCACCAGGTAACCCATCTCATAACTCCATACACAGACCCATCTTTGTGCATTTGAGAACCAGCCAGGTTTCTCCCTGGGTGTTTCCATGGAAAGGCTGTTCTAAAGCTTTGTCAAATTTGATGTTAATCTGTTCTTTCCTATTTTCTCTTGTTCTATCTGCCAGTCTTCTCCAGGCTCACTGTGAAAATGGGGCGGGGGGGTGGTGGTGGTGGTGGTGAGACTGATTGCCTTGTTAGAAATAAGTGAACTGAATGAAATTGGCCCAGTGGTCTGAACAGCAAAAATGTAGCATTTGGTAGTGATCAGGCTTCTGGTGTGTTGAGCTCTTGCCTATTCAGCTGATCAGTATTGCTTTGTATTTTGCTCGTGTTTTCCCATCTGTTTGTCTGTATCAATCTTTTCTTTTGTTTCATGTTTCAATCCAAAACTATTTTGGAGCAGGGCCATCTTTTTGGGTTGAGTACGCACAACATCTAGCCCAGTGGGATTTATGATTAAGGCTTCCATAAGGAACACAATATGAATAATAATATGAATAACACTAGAGCATATAGTCAAGCTTGCCATAGAATATCCAACAGAAATCCTATATCTAAAAATAGAATGCCACAAGCAAGACAGACGTTCAAATTAATTTAGTGATTTTTTTTGGTCACTGGGATTTATAAGTGTACAGGGAACTATATTTCAACAGACTACCATTTCCACTTTTAAATTTTCTAAAGAGGATTTTTAGGAAATAACTGTTGAACTATGCCCATTCCTGCTATTCCATAGTGAACCCTTCCAATGCATATTAAGCAGGATGCCAGTAACAATGTGGTCATTTTGAATTGTCTTGCTGGAGTTTTGTCTGAGGAAGCAGAGAAGGCTTTAGGATCTAGCAAAATGTTCCTTTTTAACAGTCCTATTGTTGTTGGAGAGGGAGGAGAGAGACTGTGATCCAAAAGCCCCTTAAATGGGGTTTGAAGTAATGAATAGCTGTGGTTACTGGAAGTGAGAATTTATGGAGCCATTGGCTATTGCTGACAATCCTAATGATAAGTGTTTCACCAGGTAGTGTTATTTGCATGGTGGTAGCACTTTGTGTGTTGATCATGGAACTGGATGCACTGGAAGCTGCTGCATGAATTCAGAACCAAATATCATTCCTTCTCCAAAGAGTTTACAGTCAAAGTATATTAAGGTCAGTTACTATATGTGGCTATGTAAAGCTAGATAGGGGACCAAAACAAAGGATGGTCTGTTGACAGCCCAGTGGTCCATATGAAATAAATGAAGGGTTCAACTGAAAAAAGTGGTTTGGTAATTTTTGTTTTGAAATTACTAACTGTAGGTATTATCAAATCTTAAGCTCTGTTCTGAATGTAGGAGTGGTTCATTCCTCCTTATTTTTGCTGTTGTAGTGTTCTGAAATTAAAAGAAAAAGGCAGCACAGGGAAGACTGTAAACACTTGTTAAAGCTTCATGATCTTCTACTTACTTGGAAATACTAGTCAAGTAAAGAGTAGGCTCTTCTCAAGAAGAAATGTCCTGGACTGGTGAGTAACTAAGGAGAAATGTGATCATCTGATGGGCCTGACCAGAGGGTAACTGGACAGAAAGGATGAGACTACAGAAGGGAAATATCTCACCAGCCACTTCAGAGATGGGAAGAAGAAACAAATGATCATCTTTTCAGAGGTAAATAGGATCCTGGTTTTGCAAAAAGACTTTGGTCCAAGTTCAAACCATGCACAAATAGTGAGAGAGCTGGGGCACAGAAGTGTGTAATATCATTCTTTTATCTGGGCTTTCTGTTTATTTTGTTGTATAAGTAAAGAGAAGTAGGGTTAGAGACCTTTGCAAGGTCTATGGAATGTGTTCCTCACTTTGATGGCATCTCTGGAAGCAATCTCTAAATCCATGCTCATGAGACTCTGGTCTGAGACAGAGTATGCTCACACAGTTGGGGAGTTTGGGAGCGCTTATGCTGCATAGCAGGATGTGACATTTTGGTCAGAGGTGGTAACGAGTGCTGTTAGGAGCCTGACATGTTCCCTCCTGTTTCAGAAGGCTTTGGAAGGACAGAGACCCAAATGCATACACATTGGTCAGTGTCACCAAAGGGAGCCTTGCAAAGGATGTGTCCACTGGTGTGCCCCCATCAAAAGGGTTGTGCACCCTGTATTGATGGCTGTAACCTGCAAGGGATGGGGTAGGAGCGGGGAGGTCAGGATGAAGCCAAGGGTATTCCAGATTTTCTTTTCTCTCATCTTGCTCACTGGGTATCCAGTAAAATATTCCCAGACCATTTTTGTTTGTTCCCTTTGAACAGCCTTCCTTGCCAAAATGCAGAGAGAAGTAAATACACACATCCTGTAGCCACCACTTCATATATCAAATTAGTAAAGCTTAATAAGTCCCCCATTATTTTGTTGCACTATGGTGGATACAGGTGCTTTTCTGCATAAAATTTTCACACAACACAGCAGTTGCACTTTAAGCCTAAATGGCATGCACTTAGTTATCTAGTTTTTGCATGTTAATCCTCTCAAGATGTCTGTTAACTTAAACCTCATTAATTAATGTGCTTTTAGCATCTGCAAATGTATGATTCAGCATTTTAAAGGAAATTGGAAGACCACAGAGTATTGTATTATGAATCATAATAACATTTAAAGACATGTGAAGTAACTTAGCTGATTCCTTGACACTGGTGGCACATCATAGAGAAATATACCACTCTGTAACCTCTAATTAACAAAAAGGTCTTCTTTCTGCTATCTCCATTTTTGTTTATGTTCTTAGACAATCACAGCTGTAGTAACACTTCTGCAATTGTCTTCATTTCAATGTGTTTTCTTAAGGAAAAAATGAGATTCTCACCCAAGATAAATGTCTAAAAAGACATGGAGGTCTGAATGAGAGGCACTAGACTTCATTTTTAGTCAAGGGAGATACACAGGCAGCCCCAGAAGGTAATTCATCTGATCACAACCTAATAGAATTCACATCTAACCCTTAAGCAAACAACAGTGTTGCAACAAGCTCAAGTTCAAAACTCTTTTTATACAAAAAAAAAAAAAAAAAAAGAGTACTTAAGGGACTTGTGGCATTCCTTTGCCCTTCTTATTTTGAACAGGAAATAGCAGCCTATTGTCTGCTTTGGCATATCTGAGGCCAATGAGTGTGTCAAACATGCACTGTGGTCCTGCAATTTAAGCCTTTATTTCCAGTCCAAAGAGATCTGGGATTTTTAAGTAAATAGGCAAACTTCTGGATATTTCTTGCAAAGCAACTTCCAGTTTTGAATTGCTTATTGCTTGCAATAATACCTTTCATCAAAAGATGTGAATGCACTTAATAAGTATCAGATCTTCACTGATGGAAAATTTACACAACAGAAATGGGAAAGATTATACCAAAAGTATGAAGAGATATTTAAGTATCACCACCATGTATTTCTACACAAAATCTTAAATATTATCAGTGGATGTGGTGGAGCAAAACTTGGTAGAGATCATGGGGAGAAAAGGAAGCACATTATCATAATTTTTGCTCAAAAAGTTTGGAGTTAAGACTCCTGTGGACAGTCTTAATCACAGATATACAACTTAAATCCTCCTGTTAGCAATATTATTTTAAACCTCGTGGGTTATTTATTGCTGGTGATGTTTTTAACAGAAGGGCTGATTAGTTGTTGGAGCAAACTACCAGGGAAAACAGTGGATTCCTCTTCTCTTGAAGTCTTCATCTCAAAACTGGAAGTCAACATTACTATGCTCCATACAGCAGCTACAGGATGAAATTTACAGTCTGTATTACATGGGCTGAATGCTGAAACGTCCCTTCTGTCCCGAACATTTATGAATTTCAGTGTTTCTAAAGTATCTACAGATCCTTGAATAAAAGACACATTTGGAAGTACAACATATTTTATGGGAGAGCTCCATTTGCCTTACATGGAGGTAAAGAAAACCTCACAGAGTTTTATAGCAAGCTCAGGTACATGCGCATTTTATTAAACTTATTACAACTTTCAACCAAGTGGGTGCGTAGACATAAATAAGCAAGGGCAGACTGGATTTACTAACATGCATACTTTTCTCACTCTGATGGGTGTAATAAAACATATATGGTATTTGTTATTCAAATCTCAAGGGGAAAAAGAAGTTGTAGTCAGGATGTTGTGGCCGAACAGTTTTGTAATTCTCTTATGTAAATAAGAAATAAGATATATGTATATAGTTTCTATTGTTAAAATCAGTTGTTAGAAGGGAGCTAAAATGGCCCCCATCTTCAAGCCACTACAAAAACACTTGTGCTGAGTCATCCCCCCTTCTGTGACGGAAACCTGAGACAAGCCCGCGAAAACCTGAGAAAAGCCCGCGAAAACCTGAGAAAAGCCCGCGAAACTTGTTTACACCTTTGCAGACCCCTCAGGGTACGCCCATCATGAATATGGATGAAGCCTACACTATAAAGGGACTCGGTTCTGCCGGGTCAGGTGTGTGTGCTGGTAGAGCAGAGACTCCCGGCACACCCAGCGCTGTTTTGCTCACTCGCCGCTTGCTAATAAATTTATTATTGATCACTAAAAATTGAGAAGTGGTTATTTCCCACTAAATTACTTTTAATCTATAACAAATTTGGTGCCGTGACTCGGATCCAGATCTTTTGGTGCGAAACCCCAGATAGGGGAGGCGCCCTATCTTCGGATAGCCCCAGTCTGAGGATCTCGTGGCCAAAACGCTGGATATCCGAACCCCTTTTAATTCGGACTCGGGAGTGAGCAAAAGAATCTGCAGAACCCCTTAAATTTTGTGCACGAAGACCGATCGAAGACTCCGGGAAGGAGTAAGTATTTGCGTTTGTGCAGTTATCCGTTCGGTTGGGGTTGGTAATCCCAGAGTGCGAATGAGTGAGAGGTCTCGAAGAGATCACCCGAGTGTGGACCCTTTAGTAGTGCAGTTCTCGTAGCCTGCGAAGGAGTGAGTCACAAATAAGGGGAGCGTGTGTGTGTGTGAAAGAAGGCACTCTGGAAGATGGGACAGAGGGAAAGCAAGCCCTCTGGATCCATGGGAGGGGGCAACTGAACTCCTCCCGCTGCTGGCTCCAGCTGGGACAGGGCTTGTTCCCGGGGCGCCACCGCCCGACCCGAGCAGCGTGCCCAAGCCGAGCCCTGGAGCAGTGTCGCGGAGCCTGGCCCAGCGTGGGGGAGGGGGGGGGGCAGAGCTGCCCCCTCCCCAGCCGGGAGGGCTTGTCCCGAGCACCCAGCTGCCCCGGGGTGGGGGTTGGGGCTGGAGCAGGGGGCACCGAGCGGCCCCAAATTAGCATTTAGGCTTCTGCTCAGAGACAGGATGCAGTAAACTGTCTCGAGGGGGCTCTGTGCTGAGCACCACCCCCCCCCCCCCTTCTAACCCGCTCATACTTGTAACCAGTGATTCTGACCCTGAATCTCCCGGACCCCCTCAGCGGGTTACCCGAAGCAAAGTTAAGGAAGGGAGATTATACCCCCTTAGAGAAATGCTTGTGCCAGGAGTGGGGGCACAAGGGGAACCGGGATCGGGGTATGTCGCTGTTCCCCTCAACACTGGAGATGTGAGAGATTTTTAAAAAAGAAACGGGGAACTTAATAGAGGACCCGCTTGGCGTAGCCAAACAGGTGGACCAGTTTCTTGGCCCAGATTTATATACCTGGGATAAATTACAATCTATCCTAGGAATTCTATTTACTATGGAGGAATGAGATATGATCAGGAGGGCAGGTATAAGACTTTGGGACCAGCAACATCAAGTGGGTCCCACAGCAGATCAGAAGTGGCTGTTGGTAAAACCCAACTGGAATAATCAAGACCCAGGCCACCAAACCCACATGGCAAATTTAAGAATTATCATAATTCAAGGAATTAAGAGAGTCAGTTCCCCAAGGGCAGAATATTAATAACAGTTGTACTCAGGAATAGATCCTGCCACCCCTGTGGGGCAGGCATTATTAAAGACTCAGTTTGTGGCTAAGTCTTGGGCAAATATTAGGAAGAAGCTAGAAAAGATAGAAGATTGGCAAGGGAGAGGAATTGCTGAGAGAAGCTCAGAAAGTTTAGGTGGATTCCTACTTGAAGTGGTGGTATTGTTCTCGTTATCAGTTTGGATACCCAGATAATGATCTATTTAAATGTTGTTTCACCTCTTCATAACTCGTTTATTATTCAGTATACCTTTGCCTGCTTGACTTGGTGATCAGAAGGTGACAGCTTAGAACTTTCTATCCTCTTGGTATTTTAAGGACTGTAGACAAGGATCAAAAGATACTGTGATAGATACAAGCCCTTGGCTAGCTTCAGCAGCTTTTTTTTTCTTAACAGTGATGAATCAATTTAAATAAGAAAATCGGAGTAAAACATTATCAGAGTGAAAGCAATAGTCCAAGAGGGAAAAAAGTGAGCAGATCTGCAGCTTAATCTGGCTGCCTGTTCTTCAAGCAGGCAGCTCTCTTACATCATTGGCAGGAGTTGGAAGAAAAAAAAAAAAAAAAAAAAGAATCAGGGTTCTAGCATACAGGCAGGTATATGGGCTGGGGAGCCAAGTTCAAGCTAATTTGCCCCCAGACCACATTCTTTTGGAGCTGCTAATCTGGTTTGTACTTCTTAGCCAAAAGATGGGGAACTGACATAATTGTAGCACAGTGACTAGACAGCTCATAAATGTTGTGTCTTTTCCAAAGAAGGAGGATGCTGCTGTGCCCTTTGCAGACTTTCTCCTCACAGGCCATGGCCTAGAGCTTACCAGTTTTGTAATTTGTGATGTGCTATGTAAACACCACGCACTGCGTGTGTGGTATAGCTGCCCAGATGCTTTATTTGATTGCATCTGGAAGTACATGGGCAACAGTCTCGGTAGATTTAAACTGCCCTTGCTCTAAATGTCTAGACCCAGGAGTAGGAGTTTCAGGTTGAGAGGAGGCAATGCAGAGTGTGTAACAACTCAAACATGCAGCAAACTGCATTATTTTAGCCTGAAAACTGTTCTGTGCATTCCCCAGTACCTGCATGTAATAAAGCTGTGCAGAACATGGATGTTTTATATGATGATTACCTGGAGACTATGGTTTCTTTGGGATCAGAGATTTTCATTCATTGAATGGTTCTGCCTGCTTTAATATGAAGGAAGTGGAATGTTTTTATTGCAAAAGGAAGGGGCATGTGAAGAAGGTTTGCTGGAGGAGAATCCAAGATGAGAAAATGTTTTCTGAAGATTAGTGGGGTCAGGGGCTCTATGTGCTGGGAACTCAAAGAACGAAGAGCCCTTGATAAAACTTAAAGTGGGTCCTCAGCGACAAGAAGTAGAGTTCCTTGTGGACTCAGGAGCCGAAAGATCTACCATTCAGGCTCTGCCTCCAGGCTGTAAAGTATCATCAGAAAAAAATCAGTGTAATAGGGGCTAAAGGTGAACCGTTTGAGGCCCCGGTTCTTCATGATGTGATTGTTGAATCAAAATGCAAATATGTGATTGGAACATTTTTATTATTACCAGAAGCAGATTATAATTTACTTGGACGGGATCTGATTATAGAATTGGGAATTAATCTGGAAGTAGAAGAAAGAGAACTCAAAGTCAGATTATGCCCCCTCACAGTGGCGAATGAAGAAAAGATTAACCCAGAAGTATGGTATACCCCAGAGACAGTGGGCAGATTGGATATCACCCCCTTCGAAGTCACCATTAGGAACCCAGAGATCCCGACTAGAATCAAACAGTATCCCTTACCGCAAGAAGGCAGGAGAGGCTTAAAGCCTGAAATAGAGAGACTCCTTAATCAGGGGCTATTAGAACCTTATATGTCACCTTTTAATACTCCAATATTGCCCGTTAAGAAGGCAGATGGGAGTTATAGATTAGTGCATGACTTACGAGAAATCAACAAAAGAACTGTAACCAGATTTCCTGTAGTGGCAAACCCCCATACTTTACTTAGTCAATTGAATCCTGAAAATCAGTGGTATAGCGTAATAGACTTGAAAGGTGCTTTTTGGGCATGTCCTCTAAAAGAGGAGTGTAGAAATTATTTTGCTTTTGAATGGGAAGACCCAGATACCTTTAGGAAACAACAGCTGAGGTGGACAGTTTTGCCTCAGGGTTTTACTGAGTCCCCTAACCTCTTTGGACAAGCCCTCGAACACATCTTAAAAGATTATAACTTGGGGGAAGGTGTTACTTTAGTACAATATGTAGATGACCTTCTGTTAGCAGGAGGCAACCCAGAGATGGTACGAAAGGAAAGCATTAAGTTGTTAAATTTCTTAAGCCTCCAAGGATTAAAAGTATCCAAATCTAAATTGCAATTTGTAGAAGAAGAGGTGAAGTATTTAGGTCACTGGATTAGTAAAGGGAGCAAGAAATTAGACCCAGAGAGGGTGAATGGAATTCTTTCTCTCCAGGCTCCCAAAAACAAATGACAGGTTAGGCAGCTCCTTGGACTACTGGGGTACTGTAGACAATGGATTGAAAATTATAGTACAAAAGTTAAATTTTTATACCAGAAATTAACAAAAGACGGGTTGCTTAAATGGATCCCAGACGATGAGGAAAAATTAGAAAAATTAAAAACTGACTTAGTCAACACTCCAGTATTGAGTTTACCAGATATAAGAAGGCCCTTTTATTTATTTGCCAATACTGAAGATGGCACGGCATTTGGGGTATTAACCCAAGAATGGGCTGGGAAAAGGAAGCCTGTGGGATACATATCTAAATTGTTAGACCCCATAAGTAGGGGATGGCCAACATGCCTCCAGGCGATAGTGGCAGTGGCCTTGTTAGTAGAAGAGGCTAATAAAATTACATTTGGGGGGAATCTGAAGGTGTTGACTCCTCATAACATTAGGGGAGTGCTTCAACAAAAAGCGGACAAATGGATAACAGACGCCAGGCTCCTCAAATATGAAGGAATATTAATACACTCACCAAAGTTAGAGATTGAAGTAACTAGTCTTCAAAACCCAGCACAATTCCTATATGGGGAGCCAAGCGAAAGTTTAAACCATAATTGCCTCCATACCATTGAAGAACAGGCAAAAATCAGGCCGGACTTAGAAGAAACAGAATTAGAAGAAGGGGAAAAGCTGTTTGTGGATGGATCCTCTAGAGTGGTAGAAGAAAAAAGAAAATCAGGTTATGCAATTATTAGTGGAACCACCCTAGAGGTAATAGAATCAGGACCACTGAGTCCTAGCTGGTCGGCTCAAGCTTGTGAACTATATGCAGTACTAAGAGCGTTACAGATTTTAAAGGAAAAAGAGGGAACCATTTATACAGACTCTAAGTACGCCTTTGGAGTAATTCACACTTTTGGAAAAATTTGGGAAGAAAGGGGACTCATTAATTCACAAGGAAAAGGGCTAATACATGAGTCTCTAATTATCCAGACTCTCCAAGCATTAAGAGGTCCTAAGAAAATAGCAGTAGTGCATATAAGAGGATACCAACAGGGAACCTCACTACAGATCAGGGGAAATATTCTAGCTGATCAAGAGGCAAAACGGGCTGCACTACTAGCATTGATGGTAACAGAATCAAACACAAACGAAAGAACAGACCCCACCAAATTAGGATTCACGTTTACTAACCAAGAGAAAGAAAAATTGAAACAAATGGGAATTAATGAAAAACAAGGGGAATGGGAATTACCTGATGGGAGGAAGGTTCTCCCGAAGGCAATGGCTTGGAGAGTTATGAAGGATTTCCATACTAAAACTCACTGGGGAGTACAAGCATTGGTAGACCAGTTTGCTATTAAATACATGTGCATAGGAATTTATAATGTTGCTAAGGGAATAATAAAAAGCTGTTTAACTTGCCAGAAAATTAATAAGTACCAATTAAGAGAAAAGATTCAAGGGGGACGGGATTTGGCATACAGACCATTTGGAAGAATTCAAATCGATTTTACAGAACTACCAAAAGTAGGACGGTACAAATACCTCCTAGTATTGGTAGATCATCTCACTCATTATGTGGAGGCCTTTCCCACTGCTCGAGCTACAGCAAATACTGTGATAAAAATACTCTTGGAAAACATCATCCCTAGGTATGGAAATATAAAAGTAATTGATTCGGACAGGGGTCCCCACTTTGTGTCTAAAGTAATCAAAGAGACATTGACTTCCCTGGGGACCAAGTGGGAATTCCACACTCCCTGACATCCACAAAGCTCAGGAAAAGTAGAAAGAATGAATGGAGAAATCAAGAAACAACTTACCAAATTAATGTTAGAAACAAAGATGTCTTGGGTTAAGTGTTTACCCCTAGCACTTCTGAATATCCGGACCCAGCCCCGAACTGATACTGGAATATCCCCGTTTGAAATGCTATATGGTATGCCTTATGATATGGAATTTCCCACTGATCACCCAGTATTGGAAAAAGACAATTTGCAACCATACTTAATAAACCTCATGAATAGGAGAAAAGAACTACGCAAAAAAGGGATGGTAGTACAGAGACCTCCATTAGAAATTTGTATGCACTCCATAAGACCTGGAGACAAGGTGTTAATAAAAACTTGGAAAGAATCCTCTCTTACCCCTCGTTGGGAGGGACCGTTTCTTGTTATACTCACAACAGAGACTGCTGTCCGGACTGCTGAAAAGGGATGGACTCATGCTACCAGAGTGAAAGGACCCTTAACGCCTGATCACTGGGAAGTAGCTGAAACATCAGGAGATCTGAAACTAGTGTTGCGAAGGAAGAAGGACTAAATGAATTTTGTAAAACCCCTAACTGTGTTTGTTATCCTTTTGTGTGTTTTAAATGCACTACTTGTGAGGAAAGTTGGTGGGCGCACTGTGTCCACGGCTATTCCCCAAAGGAATACTGTGACCAGTGCTATAAAAGAGAAAGAAAATTAACCAGTCATCAACAGGAAAAATTGTGTGCATACCAATGAACCTAAGCCCCATAACGTGAATATAGTACAAACTCTTTGCAAATTCCAAATACTCCAAGTGCCCTGTACGATCCCACAAGTGAAAGCCTGGAACTGGGAGGCGTTAAGGTGTCGATAACAAGACCCTAACCCCACAGAATACGACTGCTGCCGAGAAGATGGAAAGCCCCGCTGCTCTAAGGAATGAATGGAGTAGGCGGAGGAGGCAGAGACGTATGGAGAGGGGAAAATAAGAAAGGCCTCGAAGCAACCAGTTCAGGTGATTGTTGTGGCAAGGAGAACTGGAAAGCATGGGGAAGGAAAAGATCTGAGCATGCAAATCCTGTCGCAAGACAGAAAGGGGACACGTTTGTACAATTAGCTAGTAATTGGAAGATGAACCCACCAACTCTCCTCACTATAGTGGTCATTTGGGCTATGGGAGGAATCGCAATTTTGATGTTAAACCTCCATTTTATGAAACCCCTAGTGTTATTATTAATTGGGTTAACTTTCGGACCATGTATATTTAACAAGTCTGTGATGTGTTAAGGAGATTTGAAAAACAAAATTAGTTAAAAGAAAAGGGGGGAATTGTAATAAAACATATATGGTATTTGTTATTCAAATCTCAAGGGGAAAAAGAAGTTGTAGTCAGGATGTTGTGGCCGAACAGTTTTGTAATTCTCTTATGTAAATAAGAAATAAGATATATGTATATAGTTTCTATTGTTAAAATCAGTTGTTAGAAGGGAGCTAAAATGGCCCCCATCTTCAAGCCACTACAAAAACACTTGTGCTGAGTCATCCCCCCTTCTGTGACGGAAACCTGAGACAAGCCCACCGAAACCTGAGAAAAGCCCGGGAAAACTTGTTTACAACTTTGCAGACCCCTCAGGGTACGCCCATCATGAATATGGATGAAGCCTACACTATAAAGGGACTCGGTTCTGCCGGGTCAGGTGTGTGTGCTGGTAGAGCAGAGACTCCCGGCACACCCAGCGCTGTTTTGCTCACTCGCCGCTTGCTAATAAATTTATTATTGATCACTAAAAATTGAGAAGTGGTTATTTCCCACTAAATTACTTTTAATCTATAACAATGGGCATGCAAGGGGCTGCAATTGCCTGTGTCTCAAGGACAATTTTAACAGCAAGACCATTCTCCTCAGGGGACTGCTCTCACTTTTTCATTTAAAAAAGGAGGAAAGAAACCCAAGCCTAAAAATATGATGATTTTATTATGTGAGACTCAATAGGAAATGAAGTAAGAATATCAGACTGCTTTCAGTTGGGTAGTTTCCTAGCAAGGGATTTTGTTTTAAGTTGGAAGAGGGGCAGCTGTGTTGGAGGCTAGTTTCCCTTCGCCTAAACATCAGGACCTCTTCAGCACTTTAATTGTATGGAGGTTGTTGGGTGAGCTAGGCAGTGCAAAAAGTAGAGCAGGTTTGATAGGAACTCCTGAGCTTTGATCCAGACTCTACTGGTTTGGAGAGGAAGATTCAGCTGTAGAAGCAGAGGGAAAAGACCCCTCTGAACAATTGCAGCAGCTCCTGGTTGTATCTATTGGTGTGCACACTGGGGTGCACGTGTATGTGTGTGCACACTCGCTGTATAAGCAAGCCAGACGAATTCCATCTTCATGGACAGTTCAATGGAAAGTTAGCTCGAAAATGCAGTATATCATATTTCATTAATTTAATAGGGTTTTCATGATTTTACAAAGTGCTTCAACCAGACACTCATGGCTGGAGGCTACACAGCAGGAGACCTAAAACACTGCATCTGTGTTTTTCAACTCTTGCCAGAATCCACTGAATTTGATCCGGAATGACTATGCATCTTTGGAATGTACATTCACTTTTCTCTTGCCTTATCCAAATAAAAAAGGGAGGGGGGGAAAAAGGAGTCCTATGAGAATTCCATATGAAAACACTAAACTAGCATTATAAAGGATTTCCTATAAGCAAAATTATGGTCACAAATTTTAGACTCGGACCACGTTTGAAACAAAGGGCCCCTTGTCTCCCTCTTTTTACTCTATTATTTTATCTATGTTAACAAACACATTTTTATTTTTTATAGCTATATATAAACAGATGTGCACATATGCACTCATGCAAAAATGAATGTATATATTAGTTTGAGGTCCATTTGCAATCTCTCTTATTTTTTTTTTAGATTGAAGAACTAACAAGAGCAAACTTTAATCACTGTGCACTAAATCCCTTGAAAATAAATATCCAGGGCAACTTCAAAAGCCCTTAATTAGAAGCATATGTGTGGTGTTACAAATTTCTGGCTGAGGCAGCTGAGTTGTAATTTAATGTTATGATCTGCTATAAATATTATCCATAATGAGCAGACTTCTTGTTACAGTTCTGTATGTCAGATAACCAATATTTTTTGTCTGCTTTTGTTCAATCTCTGAACTTTAAGTGAAGTTTAAAATTAGAAAGAAAGGAAGAAAGAAAGAACCAGTTTTCCCACCAGGGAGCTCAACATTTTTGTCCTCCTAGCTGCAAAGGGGGCTATTGATTTTATTCTGTTTTCTTTATTATAGTTTAAAAATGTGGTAAACAATAACTTGGAGATAATGGGTGAAGGGGAATAATAAGGATTGGAGGTTAGTGAGATAACTGGTTGTTTTGAACATCTTTCTGATAGCAGATTCCTGGAATATGGGCTGTGTTTCTCCCCAAAAAAACCCTCATAGCTCATTTCTACTTGAAAATCTAAACCATTTCTGCCTCTGTGTTGTACCTGACCCAAGGGGCAGTTGTCTGTCATACTGCAGAAACTTGAGGGTAAAGGATAAAATTTTCTGTTAATTTTAGGCACTGTCTGTGAATTGGTTTTGCAGCCTTGGCATAGACTGTGTATGAATATATGTATGTGTGTGTGTAAGGAGTGGGTAATGAACCAGCTGGTAAATTTAAAGTGCAAATATACAGCTGTAAGGATTATGCACTGGTTTCCTAAATGTGTGTGAAAAGATACAGAAATAGTGTGGGGCCACGGAACAAGTCCACAGACTCATGACTCATGTATAAAGAGGCAATGCGGTTTTGGACTTCAACCAACCATTCAGGCTGAATGGTTTTTTCCTTGCAGAGTGCCCTGGGACCCCCCTGCCCCGTACCTATTTAAAATGATAAGCCTTATCTGGTGTTTTTGACTTCAGGTATCTGAGCCCTGCCTTGGCAAACTTTCCACACAGATGCAGCTACATCTTTTAGCCTGAGCACAATGTGCGGGAGGGCTGCTCTCCTGGGCTATCTCTCTTAGACAGTTGCGTGTCCTCAGCCTACACTCCCTCGAGCAGTCTGAGCATCTCCTACATCTCTCCCACTCAAATGAGCTTTTCAGTTGGAACTGATTTTATGCTAGATCCAAAAAAACTACTGGAAGAATGAGCAAAAGTCTTCATCAAAGAGCCCAGGGTGTGGACGTGTCTCCTTTATTGACTGCAGCGACTCGACATAAAATGTGGCTCCTGCAGCTACGTGCTGACAGAGCGATTCAAAGCAGGGAAGCGTTGAGCAAAGACATAATGGTTTCAAGCTGCAGGCACTACAGGGCCAGATATAATGCAAATAGATGGCTGGAAACAGCATGCTCTGTGGGGATGATAGTAAGTGGTCAGATGTCAGTGTAGCGTTGGCCCCTGTCTATTTAGCTTTTGCCAGACTCTCTGGCTGCTGCCACTGCTGCTGGGGAGAGACTGGGGTGTCTGGGATGATATCTCCTCCCAGGAGATGTCAACCCCTCATAGGAATGGTAGTCAATTCTTGTGGCAGCAGGAGGAGCTGTAAATCCAGTTCTCCAGGGTTTCCCCCACAAGGCTTTCTGTCTCAGCTCTGCCCCTCATTCCTGAGATGTCTATATGCAATTTTTGCCTATGCTGTTGCAAAGCCTTGAGCTGGATCACATCCTATCAGATCTCATAACTCATATCAGATACAGCAAACTGCAAGCCAGGTTCATTCTCTGTGCTAACTCCCCTCAGCCCAGCTGAGTTACATGGAGATTAATTTGGCCACCTCCTTTCCCTCCTTAGGTACTGCAGAGTAGAAGCAAGGCTGTAAACCTTCCAGGTGACAGGTTATCTCCAGAAAGGTTTGCCAAGTTACTTTATAAACTTCAGCTACATAGGAGAGAAGATAAAAGCTATAATGTTGCCCATCAGTCTCCATGATGGATATGTATCTCAATCTCTGACTGTGTTGGATGTCTCCAACCAAACATTTCATTAAAATTCTGGAAATAAAATACCTCTACTCTCCCCCTCCCCTTCCATCTCCAGTTTCTGGAACCAGAAGTGCCAAGATACAGAGAGGCTGTTGTCAAGATATTTCTACCAGAGGTGATGGAAATGCCTATTTCTTTGTGACTGCCAGCATCAATTTGTAGGCTGGGAGGGTTCAGATAATGCCTGGAGACCTGCAGAGCTGCAAGTGCATCTCTGAATGCAATCAGCACTCAGAGTCATCTCCAGTAATGCTTAAAGAGGCACATCCAGTAGTTTGGGCCACTTACCAAACCAACCTTAAACCAAATATATTGCTGGAGAAAAGTTTCCAAGTCCTTGTTTCATAATGTTATTTAACACTTCACAAGTTCCTTCCAACCAGAGATCAAGAAAGTTATTTAAAAGTATGAATCATTTCAGTGTTTCAGAGCAACTTTCTGAAGTCCCCCACTGCCACCCCCACCTCCATCTGACCGCTGAGCCATAGGTGACTTCCCCAGTGTGGACTGGTGCGATGTAACATTGCTGGAAGTTGAACCTCTCTCCATTGTGCCCTTATTTGTTATCAGTTATTGGGGTGTGTGCAGCTCCAGGTAAAATGGGGATTATCTGACACACCCCCTTAAATGGGAGCTTAGAAAAGCTACATGTGAAAGATGGTAGGAGAGACATAAAGCAAGAAAGTGCTTTTTCAACTGAAGTCAAACACTAGTAGTGAGTTTGAGGCAAATGAGAGCTCAGATTTCATGTGTCCTGGCCCAGTGCTCCTGTCACGTCCCGCTCAGACGAGGGGGACAAGTGACTCAGATTCGCAAATCCCCAATGGAGCGGACAACAAGTCTCCAAGTCTAAACATTTATTAACTACCCACAATGTACTAATTGAACACACGATAGTTGGCTAAGTATATAGCGAGTTGTGGCAAGCAATATAATATGCCTTGCATTGCTTAATAGGAAAGGGAAAAGAGGGAGATAGAGGGAATGGGGAAATACAGATCACCGGTCTGGGTTTCTGCGCTGCTCCTGCCGACGAGGGTTCCGGGAGGCACGGGAGACATCCGTCTTTTTTGCTGGCATCTGTCTTCTTCGCTTCCCTGCACTCTCTCTCCCCGGGCCGCGCCACCCCCCCCCTTCCCTTCTTGATTTATACCCACTTTCCTTGGGTCCATCCCCTAGGTCGACCCACATACCTACGTATCCCATGTACGGGGAGGGGTGAGGTGTTTCATGGGATGATGTAATTAGCATGATCATGTTAGCCCTCATTAGCATATTGAGGGGTGTTAACTTTAATATGCATTTTGTGGATAATGAAGCAAAGGTCATTCACCGGACAGATGGCCCTTGAAATTTGTCCAGGTGCACCAGAGCAGAGCTGTCCTGTCTCCACAGGGCTCCCTCCTCCAGTCCCATCTTGTGTTATTGGGGCAGCCTTATCAGCTTCGACCTCCACAGAATGCACCCTGTGACTCATAGTTTTGTCTTGCAAGTGTTTGAGGCATTTCTTTGATCAGCCTCAACTTTTGCTTTCTCAGGCTGTTTTTCTTAATTTCTCACAGGCCTGGTTTCTCGTCCCTCACAGCTCCCTGCCCTGCATGAGGCTGCTCTTCTGTCCACCTCATGTCCTGGACCAGCTCTTCTAGAGCCAGAAATCCTGACCTCCAGGAAGGGACAACCACAGAGATACCAGATGTACAAGGTCTGTGGGACCTATCAGGTATGCTGTGGTGAATATACTCTTCCTAGGGAAAGAGCACAGAAGTTTAGTTACACTTTGCATGAAGCTCAGGTGAAGAGGTAAAGAGGACCTTGTGGCAGGTTGTTAGATGCCTGCCAGCTGCTCCCCCACTGTCTAGCTCTGCTCTTCCTCATGTACCTCTGCCACTGAGAGCTTTGCAAGGGTGACAAAAAAGAGCTTCACAATTTGACATTTTACAGATCTGTGATTAGTGTCTGTTGACCCACAGAGGCCTTTCACAATGAAAAGAGAGAAAAAAATAATCCCAAACAGCAGGGGAGAGAAACAAATTGAGTCCACCGCTCATCTTCCAAGTTTCCCAACTCTGCTAACTTGCTCTTTACCATCCTTCTTTCATTGCTCAGTGTGTCAGGTTTTCCTTGAACTCTTCATTCACTTAGCTCAGTCTGGTCAATGAGGAGTATTGTGCACTGAACACACAAATAACTGGCTACTCGCTCTTTCATCTTCATTTCTTCACTTCTCTATAGTTTATCCTGATTGCCTCCACTGACTTAGTAGGCTTTGTGTCAGACTTGAAACCAGACCATCTGGTAATGATGGTAATGATGGTTGTTCTTCCTTTGGGTTGGACTGTATTCAACTCTTAACTAAAGCACAGATTTCTTCCACAATCCAAAGAATAATTTCCATTTAAACATGGTAGAGTACAGCTTGTCTGATCAGCTGTCCTGAACTCACAGGGATTAGTCATGTCCCTCAACCTGCTAAACTACAGCCTTGTCGGGGGAATGGGTCACCTGTGTGCATGTACAATGCTGCACAATGTGCTCAAGACAGATGGAAGAGACTTGCTGCCCCAACCACTCATTTTTTAGGACCTCAATAGGTGGAGCTGAACGAACAACGCAGAACACACAAGTGAATGTATATATGGATTGGTTTGCTTTTTTTGGTGTATTAGGAAGGGATTGCACTTGTGAAATGACAGAAATGTAGCTGTATATTGAAGGGAGGGCATGAAGGACACAAGACTGCTGCAGAAAAAGATGGAGGAGCATTAGAAAATGAATGGAACACATAGAAATATTCATCTGGGACAAAGTATCTTTTCTCTGTCTATAGGCGTCTCCAGAGTATATTCTGCATTTGATTCGACTTTTACACATACAGCATTAAAAAAGACATTACTTTTCTTGGTAAATCACCTACAGAATGAATTTTAGCACACAATTTTGCATATCTAGATTAGATTAGACAATCATTCAAGTGCTTTGTGTGTTGGAGATGTCCACCTTGAGATGATTTAGATCTCAGTTAAGGCAGGTCAGGTACACTTAAACTGTCCCTCTGGCTAAATCAATCATTTAGTGAAAGAAGCCTTAGTGTTCCATGTAAATAAGGATTCTCATGTCATGGTTTGCTTAGTCTGCTAATCAAAACATGTAGCTCTGAGCACTTCCCATTTAGTGCAGCTTATGAAAATCAAGCATCGTTATTGCTTTCTGATACATTATCACCAGCAGCCATATAATGGGCAAAATGTTCCTGGGTTGGAATGAGTGCAATTTATGATTCTAAATTATTATGTATAAAGAAGGAAAAGTGCAGCTGGATATTCATTAGATGCGTTCAATTTAATATATTGAAAACAGTAAAGAATATTTTTTAATTAATAAGCCAAATTCACATGGCATGAAATCCATAAAGAGAGCCCACAGAGCTCTTCATCTCTCTCATACTTACTGGAAAGTGAAACGACAAAGCTGCTCCTCTCTCTAGAGGAAGTTTGTCTGCATTCATGTGCAGACCAGAATTCACCTGCTTTGGTTGTGTCTGCTTTATCACCAAATTTAGCAGAATTTGCCCATCAGACCCACCAGTAATACAAAAGACATTGGATGTTTTTATGTGCCTCAGTGTTTGGACTTCCAATTTGCAAATCAGTTTCAGGAGGAAGATAGCTAGCATATTCAAAAAATCAGGACCTTTGGTCAAATTGTTTTAAGAAAGAACAATTAACAATTATTAAAAAGATGTTAAAAATGTTGTAAGCATTGCCTCTGTGCTGCAGTGTTGGAAGGAATGAATAGGAAAAAGCAGGACATCTTCAACAGCTCTGAAGTTCAAGTCCCAAGATGACCTTCAAAATCAAAACTGCATCATTGACATTTCCCCTAAGAGTTTGAAAATGTACTGAAGATATCTACTAAAGGATCTATTTCTTGTGATGTGTTATTAAAAAGACCCGAAATAGAAATGCAGTAGCATGAACAATTATTACAGTTACTATTGGGACTGGAACTTTCATTCTAGCTCAAAATGCTTGTTGAATAAAGTTTTGGCACCTGGCATTAACCGTGTTTGTGAGAAGCCAGAAAGTGAATCACTGTTGTGGGAGGATATCGGACCTGCACAACTCTATGAGAGTTATATCAAGCAAAGCCGTTTATTTTTCCAATAGTACATACTTATGCTCTCGCCAAAGCTCTTACTTCATAATTAGCAAATCAGCAATTAGACAGCTATCAAACTTTTCTCCTATCAGCATAAGACCACTCTAACACGCGCTGTGGAGACCAATCACCTTCTTGTTCACGCGCTGTTCTCACGGCAGTAACTTCTCACAGTTCAGTACTTTTCCACAGTTCAGTGTTGCAGCTGTCCATTGTTTTTCCCTGCCACCTTGGCACAACTCAGCAGTTTCTTATCTTTCTCCCAAGGCCTGTTTCTCATCAAAGCCTAGCTGTTGATTCAGAGGCTGTGCAGGGCTGACAGACCAATGCCTCCCACAAATCACATTGGAAAATCTGAGCAAAATTTCCATGGCTGCCATCACTCAAGGGCAAATGAAATGTATTTCCAAATTACAAGAAATTTTTAACATGACTTTTAGCTCGTAGCAACTAGCTCAAAATCAATAATTTAAGTTGAATCTTCTTGACTTTTCTGATAATTTGTTATTTGACAGAAAGAGAGGGGGCTGAGTTATGCTATTACATTATTTATATTCACATTAGCACTCAGAGTACCTTCATTCAGTGGCTAGCAGGTCGAGGGAGGCGATTCTCCCCCTCTACTCCACTCTTGTGAGACCCCACCTGGGCTACTGTGTCCAGATCTGGGGCCCCCAACATAAGAAGGACATGGACCTGCTCGAACACGTCCAGAGGAGGCCATGAAGATGCTCAGAGGTCTGGAGCACCTCCCTGATGAGGACAGGCTGAGAGAGTTGGGGTTGTTCAGCCTAGAGAAGAGAAGGCTCCAGGGAGACCTTATAGCGGCCTCCCAGTACTTAAAAGGGGCCTACAGGAAAGAGGGGAGGGATTCTTCATCAGGGAGTGTAGTGATAGGATGAGGGGTAATGGCTTTAAACTGAAAGACGGTAGATTTAGATTAGATATAAGGAAGAAATTCTTTATTGTGAGGGTGGTGAGGCACTGGAACAGGTTGCCCAGGGAGGTTGTGGCTGCCCCCTCCCTGGAAGTGTTCAAGGCCAGGTTGGACGGGGCTTTGAGCAACCTGGTCTAGTGGAAGGTGTCCCTGCCCATGGCAGGGGGGTTGGAACTAGATGATCTTTAAGGTCCCTTCCAACCCAAACCATTCTATGATTCTATGATTCTATGATTAGGCATGGCCTTTCCTCAAAAAATGCACAAGCCAGGTATGACCATTACCATCCTCAAACTGGGATCGCTCACTGCCAGTGCCCACTAAGTGGGGCCATATGCACCCCCACAGGGCCTGACTGTACAAGGTGAATCCCTTTCTCTTGAAAGGCTGTATTTTTGACCATTCACAGAGTCAGTGCTGAAGGGCATAGCCTTGATGCCCGTGCCCTGTTTAACATTTTAGAGATTAAACCATGTCAAGAGAGAGTCCCAAGCAGAAGCTATGCTACCACAGACAATTTAATCTGTGAGTATGCACAACCCTGCTTACTCCAAGTACCAACCACAGTGAGGATGTGGTGACAACCAAGCCACCACCAGTTCCCTGGGTGGCTTTTTACTTAGAGTATAGCTCTTATACCATGCCATCTTCATGTATATCCCACAATGAACTAAATAGGTTGCAATTTGGAGAATTGCTCCTTACAACATCCTGAAAGTGATCCTTGGGGGTGTCTGAACTACAGGGTGGACTGAATGACTTACTATAGACTGGATTTGTGCACAGCGCCACAAAGACATGGCAGGGATCTCCCACCTGGTGTGCTGCCAGGGTGTCCTCCAACACAACTTCATGTTTGGTTGTGCTTCCCCTGCACAGTTGAGCAACTACTTTGAAAGGCAGCTGGCAGGAAACTGTGCCTTCTCTGCAAAGTAGGTGAGTTTCCAGCCTGAATGAAAGTGTCTGGCCTTGGAGAGAGGTAACCAGCATACTCAAATGAGAGACTTTCGTGGACAGAAAGGAATGCACGCACACACTCAGGGAGGCAAAACTCACTAGGGGGATGTGGGGTGATCTTGTCCTCTTGCAGTTGCAGAGTAGAGCCTGTCTACTTCAGTGAAGTGCTAAGGCTTGGACAATAAGCCCAAGCCAGAGTTGACCTATAGATGAATCCTGTACATTTTATAACTGATAACCATTGTGCTATTAGGTATTATACTAAGTTATAGCAAACCAACTGTTCTGATGTAAAAGGTGGGAATACTGAAGCCTGAGCAACAGGCCCTGAACTGAAACTGCTAACTCTGTATGTAGTCATTAGTGAAATATGCATAGAAGATGTAGTTTAAACAGCATAAAACATGTCTATCCTGAATGTATCCTTATATTTCTTTATGTGTAAGCAAGATAACAAGGCCACAGAAACAGCTGTCTGGCCTTGTGACCTTGCTCATAAATTAACTAGATAAGCAGGGAAACTCCCTTAGCTTCTCCCTTAAGCCCTGGCCAGGCTCTGGGGGGAACCTAACTGAGATGAAAACCAGATATTTCCGCTTAAAACAAAGGTGTCAGCTATTCTGGCTTACTGATTTTTAGGTATATAAGGCTGGGCCCACTCACAGCGACTTTGGAAGCCTCACCTACGGGTAGACGCACCGCGTAGGATTTCCCACTTGCAGGGAAAGGTTCTCCAAATCCTCGCTGTAACCGGGGCTGCCCAGCGACTGCGGATCTGGATGATGGTAACGTATGCAAGTGGTGATGGATCTTTCTTAATCACTATTCTCTCTCTCTCTCAAGTAGTAATGATTTGATGCATTACCCTGTATTTTCCTATTTGTTTAAGTGCACTATTCTGTCTTTTCTTACTGTATGTTTTCTGTATTATTCTGTTACATTATTTAGTTATTTCTAGTAAAATATGCCTGCTCTTTTCACTCTGGTGTCTGAGTTTAATTGATATCCCTGATCAGCAAAACATAAATTGGTGTCAGAAGTGGGATCCAACAAAAATGCCATTATTTAAAGTGACCATTGGATGTTTTAAATTGTATGAAAACGTACCTATTGAAAAAGGAAAAGAAACTACAAATTCAAGTAAACGAGGGTGGATTTTGTTAACTGCATGTAGAAAACAACACCAGAGTAAAGAGAGGCTGTTGTTAGAGAGCTCCCAGATGGAGCGACAGATATGTGATTTGAAGAGTCAAATAGTGATGTTGCAATGCCAGAATAAGTTGTTTGCTGATAAGCTGGATACTTATCAGACAGTGGCAAAGAAAGCTGCGGTGCGAGTAGCACAATATAAGTATAGGAAAAGGAGAAAGTGTAAGAAAGTTCATGCAGTGATTGCAGAAGCGAGTGTGCAGTGGGATCCTGGTAGAGATCCTAATATTGGGCAACCTGTGAGGAAGGATATGATAGAGGATTATACACAGTATGAAGTAAATGATATAATTGAAAGATTTAAGCAGAGACCGGGGGAATCCTTGCTCTCTTGGATGGTGCATTTGCAGGATCAGGGAGTGGCAGGGGTAACCCTAGACGCAGGAGATTCTAAAAAGTTTTTGATTTTAAGTTCAAATGCTTTTGTGCAGGATGCATTTCAAAACAACACTCAGGATATTAATTTGTTAGCACTGGCTGCTCTGGGATGTAATACCAAATATCCTACAGAGAATGACTGGCTGGCATCTGACCGTCAGTGGTATACTTTGCGAGATTGTATACAGCGAATGAAAGAGGAAGGGATGAAAGCAGCTATTTTTGTAGGAGACGCTGACTTTATGATGTGGCATCCTTTGCCGGTCACTATGAGAAACAGAGTGATTAAAACCATTCCACTGGCATATAAAAATGTAATTATGCCCCTTTGCATTAATGAAATGGGGGATCCCCTCGATGAAGTAATAGAAAAAGTGCAACAGTTACGTGACCTTGAAGAGTGGAGCCCCCGAGGGAGTGCAGGGAATCGAGATACTCGAGACAGCCCTAAAGGCAGTGAAAACAGGATTTCTCGTACGGAAATGTTTACGGCTTTGTTAAAAGACAGCATGTCTCATGAAAAAATTTATGGTGTTCCAACTAACGAGCCGTGGCGAATATATACACAGAGAGGGCTGAATAAACCTAGCAAGAGAGTGCAGAGTGCTAAAACTAAGGATCCAGGGACAACTCAGCCTATGGCACCCCTTCTCGAACCTCAACGGGACCCTCCATCTGCCCACGGAGGGCCCCCCGTGAGTGGATCACTGGTTCCGGGGGTGAAAGAGGATTGGGCAGCATTTTCTGACTTGTACCCTTTGCAGGAGGCAAGGGAGGGGAATCAATGTTATAATCAGCACATATGAATTAATGGCCAAGCTCCAGGGCAGTGAGTGCAGAAGGACCGATGGCCCCATGTAGAACTTAAAGTTTTGGTTTTTTTATTTTTTTTCTTTTGTTGTTGTTTGTTTGTTTTTTATCTAGAACAACCAGTTCCCACAAACTGTAAATACCCTAATTGAGGATGGAGCAGAGGCCTCCTTAATATATGGGAATCCCAGGAAATCTAAAAGACAACCTGTAATTATTACAGGTTTGGGAGAAAAATAAATTAAAACTGTACAAACACAAATGGAAATGAAAACAGGAAACCTCCCAAAATTATTATATTCTGTCATGATTGTCCCCATTCCTGAATATAAAATCAATATAGACATTCTAAGAAGACTAAATTTAAATCTTTCTGATAGTCAGTATCAATTTGGAGTTAAACCCTGTATTACTACCAGACCTGTTACGGTCAGCAAAGTAAAAAAAAAAAAAAAAAAAGCCTCCTGAGCAGATCCTGGCTGCAACTAAGTTAGTTACAATGAGGCAATATAGAATTCTGGGAGGACATGAAGAGATATCACAGACAATTAGAAATTTATTAGATGTAGAAGTTTTGAGGTGGCAGTCCGGTGTGGCCTGTCAAGAAAAGTGATGGATCCTAGAGAATGACAGTGGATTTTAGAGAAGTAAACAAACATACTGCACCGCTTGCAGCAGCTGTGCCAGACACTGTCACTTTAATAAAAGAAGTTCAGAAACATCCAGGAACTTGGTACGCTGTAATAAATTTAACTAGTGCATTTTTATTTTTTATTTTTACTATCCCAATTGCAGAAAAGCATTTGCTTTCTCAAGGGTGGCTGCAGAGCCCCACTATCTGTTATAGAATTGTAGCTGAACACTTAGATAAAATACAGCTGCCTTCTCACACACAATTAAGCCACTATATAGATGGTATTTTGATTTAAGGAAATGATGAGGAGGAAATACAACAAGTTCTTGAATTAGTGGTAGATCATATGAAACAGAAGGGTTGGGAAATTAACTCTGCAAAAATCCAAGGACCGTCTGAGACAGTGAAGTTTCTGGGAATTCAGTGGCATTGTGGGCATCAAGCCAGCCCCACATGGCCCTGACCACACCAGAAATCCATCCTATTTTACAGGACAACCTGTCTTAGTCAAACTCCCCATGGTGGGAGCAGTACTATTGGTATTGGATACCCAAATAAACAAGTATACCTGGAAAGCAAAGATGCTCATGGAAAGGAGCACGAAATTAATACAATGTGGATTATCCCATCTTTCTAATTATAACCCACTTCCGGTTCTCAAAATGAACCGAGAAGCTTTTCTTTCCTTTTTCTTGCAGGTAAACCCCCCGGAGAAAGATATCCTGAGTCACGACAGGGGATCCTTATGTGAATTTAAATTTTTGTATAGTGTTGATGTTCATTGTCTTATTAATATTTCTAAGATGTATTGTCTATCATTGCAAAAATTGCTTTGGGTGACTGTTCCCCTCTCCCTTGGTTCTGGGGGAAGCACCGGCTTCCTAAGTGTTAACCAAGAATGGGAGGAAAACGAATTTGTGGATTTAAGTCAGTTACCAGTATTATGAGCAAACAACAGACACCAAATCAGGGGAAGGTCCCTTTGCTAATGGGGCCTGGGCTTTAAAAGGTCATTACTGGGCCCATGAAGGCAAGATGGAAATACCAAGACCTAAACCACACATGCACTCTGGGCTGGGGGCATGGAAATTCATTTTCCTGCTGCAAAGGCAGACCCCAGCTCCAGCGAGCCAGACCATCTTCAGCTCCACAATTGACAACAACAACCAGAATATTTTCCCTTGTGATATGTATGTGTTAGTCTTATAAGTGTCCATGTAAAACATCCTGTAATTGTACTTGTTCATGCAGACAACCACCTTCTTCCCCCAATCCCCAAGGACCGGGAGTACATCCATTAGGCCCAGCGTGGGACACATTTTAGTTAAATATGTTTGGTTAAAATATTGTTAATTGACATTGTTATTGTCACTGTTACCTTTATTATATGTTTGGTTAGGATGTTGTTAACCATTGTCAGTGTTAATATTGTTTTATTTGTTATTTGTAGTGTTATTGCTCATTTACCTTTGTTTAAATCTGGGATAGAAGTTTCTAGGCCCAGATGATACATACGCTTTAGGATAAAGGGGCGTGGAAAGAGATTTTCCTGCTGTGTATGCTGACCCCAACTTCGGCAGACCAGGGCAACAGACTGCGTGGACTACCAGAGCCACAAACACTCAGTGATATATTACCAGAATCACGGGGAAATAATGGATAATATGTTAGTAATAATTTCAATTCACTTTATAGCCTGAGCCTTGATAATAATTTTCTTATTTGTTTTTATAATACATCTTTTTTGTCCCTGTGAATGTCAATCATGTAAACTGCCATTGTGTTCTTCTACTGATTCCTTGCAACCTTAAAATCGGTTTGTAAAATGTTTTGGTTTTGTAGAGTTAGTTAATTTTGAGCATGACATGTTTGTTAGAGATGTTGTTAGCTATATGCTTGTTAACTGAAGATATTTGTATTTGTTAAAGATATTGTTAGTTACATGTTTATTAATGGAAAATTTATATATCTGTTAAAGATGTTATTAGTTATATATTAGTCAGAAATATCGTTAGTTGTCATGTTGCACGCTATTTCTGTCCTTTCTTTCTCTTTCTCTTTATATCTCTATCCTTCGCACCACCACGAGGACAGCAATGTCAAGCCATGGGGCAGTGTGAGAGACTGTATTGCCTCGACATTGCTGCCACACCACTACCACTACCTGGCCTCAACATCCTGTCGCCATGAAGGAGTACGCTCTGAAGGAGATGAATTGTCCCCGAAGAAACCACCATATCTGCCTGAAGCCAGAACAACAACATCCTTGGCAGTGCCTGCCAAGCTGCGCTTGCGCACGAGCCAGGTGGAGAAGAAATCAGGGTGAGGAAGGCGTGCGGAAGCTGAAGACGCCACAGGCCGACACCCCTCCTCCAGCACGACCACTGTGAACACCTGGACATGCGCACCTGGAGGAACACGGGGCGGCACGTATGACAATGAGCTCCGTGGAAATGGGCGGACTCTTTGGAGAAACTGTGGGGACTTGGACAATAAAAAGACTGCGTACTCCTCTCTCAGGGCTCAGAGCTGAGATTTCAGGAGAGACTGAACCAACAGGACATCACTGGATTCGTGGTGGTAACTGATTTTGTTGCATCTCTTCTGTTTGCTTGCTTAGGTATTCTGACTTTTTCTTTCTTCTTCCCTCTGTCCTATCGCTATTATTGCTTGTTACAGGAAATAGAGTTTACAAGGTTGCATGGTATCTAACCTCGTTTGTGTCTTAAGATCACTACTAAGATCATTTAAGAACCCTCCCTGATATTGGATCGGGACACGCCTGACAAAACATCATCAACTGATGAACGAAAACTAATGTCACTAACCATAGAGATGGTTTGAGAGCCATGATTCACCTATAGGTCAAAGGACCGAATGAAGTGCTAAGGCTTGGACAATAAGCCCAAGCCAGAGTTGACCTATAGATGAATCCTGTACATTTTATAACTGATAACCATTGTGCTAATAGGTATTATACTAAGTTATAGCAAACCAACTGTTCTGATGTAAAAGGTGGGAATACTGAAGCCTGAGCAACAGGCCCTGAACTGAAACTGCTAACTCTGTATGTAGTCATTAGTGAAATATGCATAGAAGATGTAGTTTAAACAGCATAAAACATGTCTATCCTGAATGTATCCTTATATTTCTTTATGTGTAAGCAAGATAACAAGGCCACAGAAACAGCTGTCTGGCCTTGTGACCTTGCTCATAAATTAACTAGATAAGCAGGGAAACTCCCTTAGCTTCTCCCTTAAGCCCTGGCCAGGCTCTGGGGGGAACCTAACTGAGATGAAAACCAGATATTTCCGCTTAAAACAAAGGTGTCAGCTATTCTGGCTTACTGATTTTTAGGTATATAAGGCTGGGCCCACTCACAGCGACTTTGGAAGCCTCACCTACGGGTGGACGCACCGCGTAGGATTTCCCACTTGCAGGGAAAGGTTCTCCAAATCCTCGCTGTAACCGGGGCTCCCCAGCGACTGCGGATCTGGATGATGGTAACGTATGCAAGTGGTGATGGATCTTTCTTAATCACTATTCTCTCTCTCTCTCAAGTAGTAATGATTTGATGCATTACCCTGTATTTTCCTATTTGTTTAAGTGCACTATTCTGTCTTTTCTTACTGTATGTTTTCTGTATTATTCTGTTACATTATTTAGTTATTTCTAGTAAAATATGCCTGCTCTTTTCACTCTGGTGTCTGAGTTTAATTGATATCCCTGATCAGCAAAACATTCAGCCTGCAGTGTGCTGGGAAATTGAGATGTCTCCTGGTCACGTCTTCCTAAAACAAAGAGATACAGAAGACTGAAATCCTGGAGGGCCATAGAGCAAGAGTGATCAATAAGTATAAGGTGACATATGTATATGGCAACATACCAACACCTCATCTAGGTGTAAAAGAGTTGTGATTAGCCCCAAGGGCCCATGGTGTAAATGACCCAGTCATTGGAACCACTGTGGGCACTGATGGTGTGGCAGAACCGTCCCCAAGTGGTGAACAGAAAGTAGATCCTTTCTGTTGGGCTTATAAAAGATCTTTCAGAGTTAACACAAAGCCAGAGACCTTAATGGCTCTTCCTGTGCTCCTACAAGACACCCAGACCACACTCAGAGGAGCTCTGAAATGTAGCTGACCCACACTCTCACCACTTGTATTTCAACACAATGAAACAGAGAAATGCTTGTGTAAGTTTGTTTGCATGCATGGTCCAGAAGAGCCACCAGCATAAAAGGTCTCTAAAAGGCTTGTTTTGCTGTCGACAGTGTCATCAATTGATGAGTACTGGAAACTACAGTGTTAATGGAAGAAGTGTCATCTTTTCTAATATCTTCAACAAAAGATGTTAGTGGGAACAAGTTGTTCCACGAGCAGCAGAATTAATGAAACCATGTTTCTTGTGGATGTGTGTCTTGGGCTTGAACATTCTGGGTAAACATGAGTGCCAACTTAAGCTTTTCCCATAGTTGTGATATGAATAATGTCTCTCCCCAACGTGGATTCTCCAGTGTCTGATAAAGGGTAACTGGAGCCTGTCTTATTCTGGCTGGTGCAACTAATCAAGTCCCTGTCTTCCCCCACGCTGTAAATTTTCATGAAACCTGTACGATTCTAACAAATTTTGTTGAAACAGGTTCAAAAGTTGTCAGGGGACACAAAGAGATGAGCTGATACGCACATAACTTGGATCGTGTAAGTCCTTATTTTCTTTGGAAACCAGGATAGGAATATTCTCCACAGGCAGATTTTAATGCAGAAAATTACTATTTATGGAAATCTCGACACTCTTTTCTATCTTATAAAGAGATGCAACTTGGCTTCTCTCCTCTGTATGATTTATGACCTATAGGGGAAGGAGTGTTTAAAGATAATCTGCCAAAGATTTTCAACAGTTGTCCCTCTTCCTCTTACAAGTTTTCTAAATTCCTGTTGTGCTTCCTTCTGATGAATAAAAGCTCACCGAAAGGCTTTTACATTTTCACTTCTAGTATTTTGCAGCTTGTTCTCGATGAGACTTTTAGTGAAGAATCTTTGAGCTGTTTCACAAAGACCATGTGGATCGATTCAAGTGCCAGTATTTAAATTTTAACATAGGTTTTCTGAAGACTAAAGTTTAAGCACTGATGTTAAATAAACAGTTAACGTAAGTTCCCCTTTCAGTTACTCTGCTTTTTCTTATCTTACTCTTCTTCATTTTAGTAGACTGTCTGTCATCAGACAGTGCTTCAGCCTAGACACAACTTATATTGCCAAAATAAAAAATAAGCTCTTCCAAAAAAACAGTTTTCTTTATGCTAAAGAAAGAAAGAAACACCAATGACACAAACTCTTTTTTCCTCTCACAGGTCCTCTTTCTTACCTGGAGGAATGATGGAAGGCTTTGAATATATCAGCCCAAGGCAAAGTCTAGTCAAAACCTAGTGAGATTTGTTTTTCTCTTTTTGTCTTGTCGACACTAATTCAAGACTCAGAAGTGATGGGTAACACTACTGTTGTGATTTTAAACAGGCCATTCACCCTAGGATCAGGACCTTAAATCTCCATGTGTCCTAGGTGCACTGCAAAGCCCAACTCTACTCCTCATTATTTCTGCTCTTTTGATTTTCACAGAGAGTTTAACCAGTTCTTGTTGTGGCCAGTACCAGTGACAAGGGAAATATTTATAGTGTTGAAATCAAAGGAGCCAGCACAAGGCAGTGCTAACAGCACTCCATCACTTTAACCTTATTTTTCAAGGGGGGGATGTAACTACAGTCTTAAAGATCACTCATCATGATAGGAACATTTTCTTCTTGGAAAGCCTTTGTGTTATGACTGTAGTTCAGGGAAACAAGCATTGCTTTTTTGCATAATTCACAATTCTTCAACATCCAGTTTGAACATTGCTGGTTCAAGCAGCATATTGGTTTTCTCGTATAGACAGCGGTGCACAGTGCTATTTCTCATCCTTTTTCACCCACTGTTTTTCATGGTGTCTGTGCACATGGAGAATTCTCAATCAACAGAAAAAGGGCCTACCTCGCCCAGACCAGTAGGACACTATCATTCATCAACACCTGCTTCTCCCCTACATTGTTCCTTAAACTTCTGAGGTTTTATTTAGTTTGATTTTCTCTCTATTCTGTATTGTTTTGCACTTGCTGTGTTATCTCTCAAAAAGCTGCAACATTGCACCAACCTCTCATTGACTCTTTTTTTCCACACATCGTGTATTCTTTGGTTTATGATTGATTTTTCACAGCAATTCACCAGGACAGCTCACGGCAGCAGGGAGACCTGTACGTACCCACAGCTCTGGTGCCTCACTGTATGTCCTCAATGGTCTTCAGGCTATGAGTCTAACATTAGAGGATCACTTCCATCAATCCCTAAGCTCCTCCAAAGACCAAAGCTGGGTGAGTGTTTGTCCCAGGCCACCATTATCAGGAGAGGAATAAAGGCAGGGCAGGAGAGCTGGGGATCAGTTGGAGGTGGAAGAGCTCTGGGAAGCGTGAGAGATGCAGGCAGGAACTGCAGCTTGGAGCTGCCACCTTATACTGAAATTTTCCAAGGTGCAAAGGTTGCAGGGCTGTATGTATTTTTTGTCCTTGTCTTTCATTCTCCTTCAGCCCCCTTGCAGCAATAACCTGCCCCAGGCAACTGACTTCTTTGTCTGTGCCAAGAGCTGGCCCGGGCTGTACCACCTGGCCCTGAGATTTTTCCACTCCCCTCTGCTCTAGCTTCTGAAAATCTGGCAGCAGTTCATGGTGGAGTGATTGGAGCCTGATAGAGGGGATGTGAATAGCTCACTGTTGATTGACAGCCCCTCCATAGTGTAGTCTGTCAGATTCATTATCTGTACTTCAGAAATCCATGGAGATCCCATCACCATTTCACAGGGTGCCATAGAAACATATAACGAAGATCCAGTCCCCTTTCCCCAAGAGGTGGCAATATATTTCTGAGATAATAGGCAGTAGGTGGAATCAGCTAGTGGACAGCAGCGAGGAAAGAAAAAGACTTTTAAGATCTGGGAAATACACAGATGTCACAAAGTCTGGCTGTTTCCCTTTTGCTAATGACATTAGAGTTTCCTTGGTGTCCTCTGAAAGCAGTGGTCTCCAGAAGTGGACCATCAACCCGAGTCTTGTCCCCTAAGTGAGTGGGTGTACTCCAGCCACAAAGTAACAGAGAATATCATGTTGGATGAAGACCCAGAAATTTAAGTTCCAGTGCTTGAACCTGTAGATGTTCATTCTGTTGATATAACAATAAGACTGAGATATTTTATTGCTATTATTTCCCAAGCAGTTGTGAAAGCGAATTTGAGGAAGGGACTTTTAAGTAGTGTTTACGTGAGGAATGATTATTTGTGGAAAATTCCTTCTCTGAACTTTTCCAATTTCATTAACAAAGGAATGTTTATAAATCAAAGCCCTGCTGAACACACTGACATTTCTGAGTTTGGAGTTGCTCTTGTAGCAGTTGAAATTGAGTTTATGCATCAGTTTGAGAGCACGTATTACATCCGGGTGGAACAAGGACCTGCTTGTGGCAATCATGAGAGAAAATATTCCTCATGTGGCAATAGGGCAAGTACTGAGAATATAAATGAAGGCAATTGAGATTGCTTGGTGAAAGCAGTTTCTTGCTCAGAATATTGTCTAAAGTCATTATTAGTTGGGCAGAATAAATAATTTTATTTTGGGCAAATGCAATCTCTAAAAGAGAGCTTGTTTTTACTAGTAACTATTCAATGTCTGCCTTGAGGCAGAGGTTTATTATGTAGAGACAAGATTCCTGACGGACTTTCCAGTCTAAAATTGGATCCTCATTAAAGCTAGGCTAATGTAATAATTTTTGGTTTGTTTTACCACTTTTTCTGTTGTTTCAGCCAATGCTGAAAACCCCTGCTGTCCCTTTGTCCTACTGAGTTATCCAAAGTCCAGCTTGTTCCAAAACCCAGATAGCCATAAGGACAGTCCTATGCCATTCATGGCTTCATGCTGTCTGTTTTTAAGAGGTAGGTTGAAGGTTTTCTATTATAAGGCACCACATGCTACTCTTGGAATTGATCAACGATTTGAACTTTCATATCATCTATCAATGAAGGATGATGAGAACATTTTGCAAAAATAAGTACTCCTATCTCCATTTTGCCATTGGAAAATGGAGGGTTGAAGAGCTATCTGAGGCCAAACCCAGACACTCTTCATGGTGCTGCCAAGGAGGACAGCATCTCTGCAGCACTGCCTGCTGCTGGGGATGGCTTTTTGCAGTCCTGTGGAAACCTAGAGCAGCAGAAACTTAAGCCCAGTTCTTATTCCCATTTTTCCATCAGAAAATGGAGGGTTGGATAGTTATCTGAGGCCACACACTGATAGAGTCAAACTCAGAAACCCTTCCTCATGCTGCCAAGGAGGACAGCATCTCTTCATTTTTCAGCCTAGGAATACCAGCTACTTCTAGTCTCTACTAGTGACCAGCTGCTAAAATTCTTCCCTCCCACAGCATATTCATACCTAACAAGAACTGGAGAACTATGGGAAATTTCGATTGAGATTTGGTGTGGAACACACAAAGCCTGTGATTTCTAGTAGAAGGGACTAACAATTAGGGAAACTTGTGACAGTTGTGAGTAAGAACATCCAGAAATGCTTTTTGTGCATAGTGCTTGTAGAAAAAGGCAGGCATGGATCTGTTAGCAAGGAAATCAGATAAACAGGGCTTCAGGGAAAGAAAATTTCTCAATGTCACCTTCCTAAGAGAAACTTCTCAGAAAACCTCAAATATAGCTTCCCTGATGCAGACAGGAAGCTTGTGCTATGTCACCGAGGTACTCAGCAGTTACAAGGTGTATATTTTAGAACATCACATGAGGAATTAAGCATGAAGGTGCCATTTAATGATACATTTATGCATTTGCTTTTTTTTTTAAAAGCAGACTCTGCTGAGTATTTATTCCTTTGAGTTAATGACAATAATTACATGAAAATCTATTTGGGCTTCTCAAGATGCTGAATTTGCAAACTGGCAATACAAATACTTTAATACTCATTTAAATACACTGTAATTGCACTTGATTTTAAGTAGTGGTGTTTTAAAAATGATGACATTTGTAAATACTAGATCTCCTCCTTCCCCTCCCACTCCACTCTAACATCAATCCTTAGCAATGCCAGACCTCCCCATATTTATATTTTAACCATTGTCCTCCATACCAAATGGGCTTTAACTGTTTGGCTTGCTTGATCGTAGAACATGTCTCACATTCATGAATTACCTGTGCAATAGCATCCATGGTTAAGTCCACCCCTTGGTCACGAGCCCATCTATATGTTGCATCTCTTCCCTAATGGCCTGAGGATTCATGGGCCCAGAGAGCCATAAATTTTCACCCTTATGTTGCCAGTCCAGATCTACTTGAGACACCTTAACCTTAGCAGCTTGATCCACCTGTTGGTTGTTTTGATGTTCTTCAGTGGCCTGACTCTGGGGTACACAAACATCTACGTGATGTACTTTCACAAACAAGTTCTCTACCCAAGCAGCAATATCTTGCCATAATTCAGCAGCCCAGATGGGTTTGCCTCTGTGCTGCCAGTTGCTCCGTTTCCACTGCTGTAACCACCCCCACAGCACATTTGCCACCATCCATGAGTATAGAGATAGAGCACTGGCCACTTTTCTCAGCAATATTCAAGGCCAGCTGGATGGCTTTCACCTCTGCGAACTGACTCGACTCACCTTCTCCTTCAGCAGCTTCAGCGACCCATCGTGTGGGGCTCCACACAGCTGCCTTCCACCTTCGATGTTTCCCCACAATGTGACAGGACCCCTCGGTAAACAGGGCCTATCGCTTCTCATTATCCGGTAGTTTATTATATGGTGGGGCCTCTTCAGCACGTGTTACCTCTTCCTCTGGTGCCATTCCAAAATCTTTGCCTTCTTGCCAATTTGTAATCACTTCCAGTATTCCTGGACGTCTGGGGGTCCCTATTTGGGCTCGTTGTGTGATTAATGCAATGCATTTACTCCACGTGGCATCGGCTGCATGGTGTGTAGAGGGGACACTCTCTTTGAACATCCAGCCCAGCACTGGCAGTCGGGGTGCCAGGAGGAGCTGTGCTTCAGTCCCAATCACCTCTGAAGCAGCTCAGACCCCTTCATATGCTGCCAGTATCTCCTTTTCGGTTGAAGTATAGCAGTCCTTGGATTCTCTGTATCCCCGACTCCAGAACCCCAGGGGTCGACCCCGAGTCTCCCCTGGTGCTTTCTGTCAGAGACGCCAGGTAGGGCCATTCTCCCTGGCTGCAGTGTAGAGCACATTTTTAACATCTTGTCCTGTCCAAACTGGCCCAAGGACTACTGCATGAACTATTTCCTGTTTAATTTGTTCAAAGTCTTGTCGTTGCTCAGGACCCCATATAAAATCATTCTTTTTTTCTGGGTCACTTGATAGAGAGGGCTTACAATCTGACTGCAATTTGGAATGTGCAGTCTCCAGAAACCCACAACACCCAAGAAAGCTTGCATTTCCTTTCTGTTAGTTGGTGGGAACATAGCTGTTATTTTATTAATCACCTCCATTGGAATCTGATGACGTCCATCTTGCCATTTTACTCCTAAAAACTGAATCTCTTGTGCAGGTCCCTTGACCTTACCGTGCTTTATGGCAAAACCGGCTCTCAGAAGGATTTGGACTATTTTCTCCCCTTTCTCAAAACTTCTTCTGCTGTATTACCCCATACAGTGATGTCATCAATGTATTGCAGGTGTTCCAGGGCTTCACCCTGTTCCAGTGCAGTCTGGATCAGTCCATGGCAAATGGTGGGGCTGTATTTCCACCCCTGGGGCAGTCGATTCCAGGTGGATTGGACACCTCTCCAGGTAAAAGCAAACTGTGGCCTGCACTGTGCTGCCAGAGGGATGAAGAAAAATGCGTTGGCAATATCAGTCGTGGCGTACCACTTGGCTGCCTTCGACTCTAGTTCATACTGAAGTTCTAGCATGTCTGGCACGGCAGCACTCAGCGGTGGCGTGACTTCATTCAGGCCACGATAGTCTACTGTTAATCTCCAGTCTCCATTAGACTTTCGCACTGGCCATATGGGGCTGTTAAAGGGGGAGCGCATCTTGCTGATGACTCCTTGGCTTTCTAGTTGACGAATCAGTTTATGGATAGGGATTACAGAGTCTCGATTGGTGTGATAGTGCTGTCGGTGCACTGTTGTAGTGGCAATTGGCACCTGTTGTTCTTTGACCTTCAGCAATCCCACAACAGAAGGATCCTCTGATAGACCAGGTAACGCAGACAGCTGTTTAATTCCTTCTGTTTCCAAGGCAGCTATACCAAAAGCCCATGGATACCCTTTTGGGTCCTCAAAATACCCTCTCCTGAGATAATCTATGCCAAGAATACATGGAGCGTCTGGGCCAGTCACAATGGGGTGTTTTTCCCACTCTTTTCCCAGTTAGGCTCACCTCGGCCTCCAACACAGTCAGCTGTTGAGACCCCCCTGTCACTCCTGAAATACAAATTGGTTCTGTCCCTTTAAAATTTGACGGCATTAAGGTGCATTGAGCACCAGTGTCCACTAAAACCTTATACTGCTGGGGGTCAGATGTGCCAGGCCATCGAATCCACACGGGCCAATAAACTTGATTGTCCCTGTCCTCTGCCTGGCTGGAGGCAGGGCCCCTCTAATGTTGGTCATAATACCCGCTAACAACAAATGGGCTAGTGTGGTGTGCATGGATTTCAGTCTCGTCTTGGTCACTCACTTCTTGTGAATACAAATCAGAAGTCCTTTTCAATGAGAACTCTTTAGGTAAACTCACATACTTGAATGATTAAATCCAAGGATTAAAATATCTTTTACAATGTGTAATTTTTTCCTTTCTTGCTATAAGTTTAACACAGGAAGCGGGGGAGGGAGAAAGAGAGAGAAATAAGCTTATATTCTTAACTTTCCTAACCCATATTGCATTCCGGAACCGTAAGATGTTGTAAAGACAGGTAAGCAGATTAATTTAGCAGACTTCCAGATTTCTGAAGCAAGAACATTTTATCATTTCTGACATATGGAGCATGTAGTACTGACTGCAGTATGGAATAGAAGATCAAAGTCATGTTTTCAGTAGATTCCAGGAACATTTTTAGCCTTAAAGTAATTAGTAAACTTCAATTTAGGAGTTGAACCCTAAAACCTTAATTTGGACAAAGTGCTCCTACTTGGGAGCAGTAGTAACTCACTCACAGGTCAAAATTTAATATAATTCTTGAACCAGGCATCTCAGTGTCTTGGAGAAAACGACTAAAAAATACTTAGAAAAATACCTTCAAGGGATGAGGATTAAATTGAGAGCTAAGCACATAAAAAATAAGAACTAGGTTTTGCAGATGGAAGTATTAACACTGTGATGTTTTATCAGCAAATCAATATTTATTAATGACTAGCAGCACTTAATCATTAACTAATTTACATATTTACAAAATAATTCAGTAAAATATGTTATGATTAAAATAGCGACTTAAGTACAGATTCGAAGATGACAAGATTCACACTAACTTATTATACAGTACCTTAAATCAATACATATATACATGCACATTCACAAACACAAGACATATAAACACACAGACAGACAAAAGTATTGGGATCCAGTGGAATAAGTATGTACCCACACTCATGAATATAACTGTGTATGCCCAAACACATCGGTAAGCAGAGAGAGAGTGGGTAAACAAGAAGCTAGCTCAAAGTTAAAATTTCCCTCCTCTCAAGTTTAGAGTAAATACTGAATCTCAGTAAAATGAAAGCTAAATGAGGTGTTCTTTAAAATTATCTTTGAACACTTAAAGAAGGTAAGGAAGAGGGCAATTTGGCTGATGCTGACTGAAGGGGAATGTGATATGAGGTTGAATGTTTTTAGGAGCTGAAGTCTTTTGAATACTGGAGAGGGGGAAGGAGCAGAAAGAACAGGATGTCAGGGGTTTTCTAAATGCTACATGCAATAGCAGTAATATATATATCACTTTTGACTGGGAGATGCATTAAGCTGGACTTGTTAGCACAAATAAGGCTGTGCACATGCAAGAAGGTTTTTGGTGTTTTGTTTTGTCTGTTTTTTGTTTGTTTTGGAAGAAAATTTTTCTCAATTTACTTATAAGAAATGGCTTTCTTGTTTTGGGATTTACAATTGATTGTCTTAGCCCAACCAAGGGTTTTTTGATAGAAATCTTATAACACCCAGGAAGCAACTAGAGACCTCCAGGTGAAACTGTGGAGGGGTGATTTATGATGAATGACCTCAGTGGCCCATCTTAGACTAGCATCCTTTAATATTAAGGTGGATAAAAAAGTCTGTACATCAGACGTTTTCACTTCACTTGACCATGGTCTTCCCAGTCCTCCCCTGTTTTTGCTCTTCAGATTGCCATTCTTTTTATTAGAGATGATACAGACTAACTTGGGCATTATCAGAAGCCAGCCAGCACTGGATAAAAGTGCACCTAAACAGGCTGAGATTTAAGGCAATATGCAATTCTACAAATGGTCTCAGTCCTGCTCTCCTCACAACTGCTGGCATAGGAATTGTCTCCGCTCAAGGATGTGTCCTGCTCTTGCATATGACTGCAGTAGAGGTACATATGGGGTCAGTGTCCCACCCCATCAGGCTACTGCAGTTGGCTGATCCTTGGAAGAAAAATCTCAGGTGCAGAGGAAATTGCACGTGACAGTTGTTTGAAAACATGTATCTTAAATGAAGTAAGGAATCTGACATAAGTAGATGATCCCTGAGACAGTGGTAGCTGCCAAAATCATGAGTTAGGTCATGACATTTGTAGAAGATTTTAATATTTTGCAGCTGGAATGTGCATATAACAATGTATTCCCACCCCACATTCTCGCTGAGTTCGAAGACATGGATGCAAATGGTTACTGACTGGCTCAAAAACTTCCTTGCAGATATTGTGGATTTGTTTCTTGACAGCCTTTATCACGGCAAGAGGAACTGTTGAGGTATTATGAGTGCAGAAGATTGAGACTAACTGTGGAGGATTGTTTAAGTTTTCCTAGTTAGTTAAACAGCTGCAGGGCATATTGGATTAGATTCAGCTTCATAGCTTAGACACAAATCTCAGTTATCTTCTATTCTTGGCATTGGTCTTTGCTTGCCTGACAGCTCAGTGATGGGAATCCAGGATCTTTGACTATATGAATCTGTTCCTACATAGGTGTCACCTCATTCTGCAATTGTGTGCTCAGCATTCAAACATTTTCCTCGGTCGTTTCTCACTGACAACTGTTTCTTCCCAGTGGAGAGTGGATGAGCCATGGCAAACCTTTATTACTTCTCTGAGATGATGTTATATCAGCTTCCACATCAGTCCTGAAGCCAACTGCAATCTTGTGCAGTCAACTGCTTGGATCTTTTCTGTTTGCCAGAATATTGTCCCAGCAAGGCAGTCTCACCCTTATCAACACTATTATCTCACATGCGTGCTGCTGTCCCCTGGGATGTGCACATGGGTGAGTAGTGACCTACTTGTAATATCTCTTGCGTTCCTTGTAGGGTTTTTATTCCAGATGCATGCAACAATTTTGCTGCTAGTGATGTGGCTGTTCTCAGCCAATTTGAATCACTGTGGGCTAAGGAGAATAGTTGCTATTTTTGTAACTACTGACATCAAGTAATAACATAAGTGGTGATGCCTCTGGAATTAGCCAGTTCCCACAGTTTTTCATCTTTCTTCATGAGACATTTGGCTTCTCTTGTCTCCCTAATTGCTTTCTCATTTGTCAAATCAGGGTTGAGCCTTTCTGACACTGACTTTCTGACACTGTCTTTCATGCACAAACCATAAAATCATGCATTGTTTCATCATGCAACCAGCTGGAGAAATGGCAACTTTGTAGGGGGACTGCATTGGGACTGGAACCTCAGTGCTCCTCCTCTGTACAATTCCTGGGAGGCAGTGAAGGTCCTAAGAAGGACTCCAGAACATCTTGTCTGCCCGAACAAGACCAGTGGCTGAACTGAAGAAGGAGACGGGGTAGAGGAAAAGGATCTGGGTAGGTATGCAATACCCAGCCACGGTAGAGGCGACTGCTAACCCTGTTGGCTTTGAATGGCTGGTGCTGTCAATATTTCCTTTGGAAATACCTCAGATGCCCTATGGCCGGTCCCAAAGGTGCTTCAGCCAACCCCAGGGAGCATAATGCAAATGGTGATGGGGCTGCTCGCAAATGGCAACACACAGACACCCCCATGAACTCTTGTGAAGAACAGACATTCCCTGTCTACCACCAGCTATCATGCACATAGATTAAATGGATATCTCACTTCTCTAAAAAAATGGATTCTTTATTTATTTGCAAAGACAGAATAGGCAATAAAAAGATTGCAAAGACAGGATAGAAACCACCAGTTTATGGCTGGAGTGTATGAGCTAGGGGTACTTTATGGTTTAAGTCATCATGCCATAAGCACTCCTGCAGGATAAATGGGAGAAAAGTGATCTCTAGAAATGGTTCTGAAGCAGTTCAGAGGATTTAAGAAACAAAGTTGTGCAGTCCACAACTAGCCCTATCTGGTTGCAATCATTCTCACTTAGCTAAGACCCATTCAGCAAAAAATTTAATTCTGTGTTTCAATCCACCCCTGTTCAGTAAAGCACAGAAGCATGTGCTCCATATTAAATATATACTGAAATCCTTCTCCTAGGAGCCTCTTTGCCAACCTGAAGCTCTGCATCTCAATTCTAGTCAAAATTGAACTGATGCTAGGGGGTTTTGGCCTATGGATGTCGCTCAAAGTGATATCACAGTTTAAATGTGTACAACAACAACCGCAATTTAAACAGGATCTAAATAGCCTAAACTCCGAGGCAGGTGCAAAATCACCATCCTCCTTGAACTGTGGAAATCACCTTTGCTGGAGCTTTATTAAGATACCTGACTAGTTTTATGTAGGAATAAACACAGTGATTTCTAAGGATCTCTACTGTATTCACATTGATTTAACATAATGGAGGTTTGTTAAGTTGAAAAAAAGAGATACCTCATATCTAGTCCCAGATGCAATATCAGATACGTGTTTTCTGAAGCTAAAATATCTGAATGTGTGGAACCAGACTGCCATTGCAGCTTGTTTACATGTCATTGTCTAGGTAGCAAGGGACAATGTGAGTACATGAAACAGATGTATGCAGGCACAAAATCTGAATGCTTGCAGTTTTTTAAAGGTGCAAAAATTTAAGCAGTGCAAAATTCTGTGAGAATACCAAGTCTAAAATAACTGAAAATTGATTCCCACTAATTCTGGAAATATTCTGGAAAACACAATTATTTTTGAACAGCTCCATGACTACTGAAGTACAAGGGAGTCCTGTCACTGATTTCAGTGTGAGTAGAAAATACTGAGTAATTGTGAAAGACCACCCCCCAAATTCAAGTTGTCCAAATGAAGTCAGCACAGTTCAGGTCTTTCCTTTCCCTGACAATCCCTGTCCCAAAAGAAATGATCTCCCATGGTGTGCTGCATGAGAACAGAATGAGTCAAGGGACAAGAAGAAGGTAAAATGCTATTTTCAGAGTTCAGCCTATCAAAGACTAAGTGCACGCTTAACATCAGACATTTACACATCACACTTTTCCTATGATGGTTACTATCATCATCAGACTACATCTATTGAGTGAGAACTGCAAATTTAAGATTTCCCAACAAGTAGTTCATAGACAGAAAACACATGCAGAGCTATTACTTCTCTTCTGATATATACTATTATTATATTCTATATACATATACTATATGGAGTATATATATACACTATATATATACTATATTATTATATTCTGATATATACTATGCTGTCTGGGACCTACTGGACTTACAGTTCAGCCCTGAGTTGAAGGAATGAGCAATGCAATATACCATCAACTCTACTTTATGCAGCATGTACATCTGCTTTAAAAATCCTAGTTTGAGTACTAGCCACATCTCACTGGTGTGGTTTAAAATGTGTGACAAGATGGAAGTCTGATGTGATGGTCTGGGTCATGATATCATTATTATTGCATGCCAATTATAATAATAAAACAACAACTAAATGCCATTCAATGGCTGTACTAAGAATAGGTTGACTGAAATGTAATGACTATGTATAATCATTAGAGAGCTGCTGAGTCTCAGATAATCTCTTCTAATGAACAACTGGATATTAACTAGCAAATGATGACTTTTGCAACTGAATCTAAAAGATAAACTCATTATTACCATTGGATTAAGAGTCTATGTATCGATGTTCAATCATTTTTATAGATTTGCTTTCCTTAATGTAGAATATGACAATAAAAGTGAAGTGAATAGTAATTTCCTAATAACAACCCTAATAATGCTAATAATACCATAATCTTATTTAATCTAATTTAAATAGAAAGTGAAAAGACCTACTTAGAACCACTTGTCTTTTGTTGGTGAAAAGATTCTCATTATGAAAATTAAATTGCTTTCTAACTCCGTTGGCACACTAAAATCAAAGCCACTCACAATTTACAAACCAGGCAGGAGCCCCAAATCTACAAAATCTTTAGGGAAGCACTAATGCATTGTGTTTAATAGAGATGAATTTAAGCATCTGCTTACAGTCTTTGCTGAACTGGGCTTTCTCAAGATTTTGGACAAGGTCTTGAATTTAAATGAGATTAATTTCCCATCCACATCAGAACACTCTATTATTATCTGAGTCAATTTAGTTTCCCAGTGAAGTCTCTGCAAGTGACTGTAGGAATTAACAGGGAAGAAGAGAGAGTAGGTGAAGGCCAAATGGCAAAGATGCAGCTGAAATCAACTGGTAAAGCTTGTCTGGCATACCAAACAGTAAATTTTCTTGACTCCACATGTACTTTTAATATCCTGTATCAGAAAGTAATCCTCTGAAAGCATGTCACCCAAGTATGGACTTTCCTCAGCAGCATTTAAAATAAATTCTATCATCAAATATTTCTAAGTTCACCCTTCACCCTGAAGTTTCAATACCTTTTCTATGTGTATAAACACTGGGAAATTTGACAGAGCTAATCCTGTAAAAAAGGAAGAATTAAAAGTGATTCCTTTTTACTGCTAGTCCCATTTTATCTGTGTGTTATATACATGGTTTTGTATTTCAGTCACATCTTGTGTGCAAACAAAGACAGTTTTGCTGTGTTTTCCTTGGTGTCACTGCAGAGCTGACATGTCCCTAGGAATAAGGTCTGGACTCTCTTGTGGCTAACATTTCACACTGTGAGCATGCCTCTGGTTGCAAAATTTTTATTGGTGGCTGTGAGAGACGAAAGTGACAGTGACAACAAGCAAGACAGGAGGAACAAAGTCTGAATTTTGGACTATTTGTGGAGCTGACAGACCTCTCCTGCTCAGCAACAGAGAAGAGTGGATGTCATAGGGGTTAGATAAGCATGGTAGTCAATATGGTTATTTTCTCTGAAAAGTCCCATTTTCAGAATCGATCCGTAAGTTCAAAGCAAGCAGGATGGGCTGGATTCACAAGGGAGGGTAAAACGCCATATTTGCTGCAAAATTCTCTGGTGCTGACAGCAATGTCTTGCAGGAGACATCACAGCCGGATAGATTGTGTGGGGATGAAAATGGGACTGGGTGATTACATGAGGAGAAGGGAGGAATGGTGGTGGGATCCTGAGCTAACTCCACCCAGAAAAAAGCTATTTGCTTTCCTACCTGAGCTCCTGATGGTTCAGCAAGAAGCAGGTTGAATAGTGCTAAATCCAGAAACAGCAGCAATTGCGGGGAGCACGTGCACTGGCAGTGCCTGGGCTGGGGGTGGTGGGCAGGGTGGGATCTGGCTGTACCCCTCTGCGGTGGGGGGAAATGAAATGCTGAGCAGCCCCGGTGTAGCCAGCTGGAAATTTTTTACAGTGGGAAAAGATGGAGAAAAACTACCCTTTGGCTATAAAAAAAATCCCTTTTCAACCAAGTATTTTTGGAAATAGGCAGATGCATTATAAATCCTCACAATGCTACTTCTCTGGAAAAAAGTACAAAATATGCAATTTTCTGTCAGAAAGTCAACAGTTTTTTGTTGCTCACAGTCTTTCAATCCCAGCATTTGTCTGCCCACAAGCCTCAGCATCAAATGAGAAACATGCCCATGTGCAGGAAAGGATTGTATTGCAGGCACCAAGTTAGATGACTGTGCTCGGGTAAACCCTGCTCAGCTCTCCTTAGAGCTGGTATCCAAAGTCACTGTGGGCAACTCCAAACCTGCTCTGACTTGTGCTGCCTACTCATGGTGTCAGTGCCCACGTGGAAAGGCAGGGTATGAGGATGCCTTAGACTATGCCTCAAGTGTATGGAGCATGGTGGTGATGGGACCTGTCACTGAGGAGTCTCCCTGTGAACATCTCCCTCCCAGGATGATTTAAGCAGACCATGGGATGACTGTACTGCTCGGTTTATCCCTGGGTCTGCAGGGATTCAGATATTTCCACCTGTCTTTGCTCCTGCAGGGCTTTTCGGAGGAGAGCATGCTCCTTTGGGATATCCTTACTACAGAGCGATCCCAGGGAGACAAACAGACCACTGGGGAGAGTGTTAAAAATAAAATTAAAGGAAGACTGCAAATGACAGTAAAGTTGAAGACAGGACTTTCAGAGAGCACAGTTTGTCAGGAAGACAGCTTCTTTTTATAGCATGCCTGGCATGGCTGATGGCAAAGACATTTGACATTTAGCTCTGATTGAGTGGCAGGTGGGGAGAAGGAAGCCAGAGATACTGTAAGCACATCACTTCAAAAGCAGAATTAGGAAAGGGCAGCATTTGGGGAAAGTTGCGTAGCTTTGGCTGGACTCTTTGGCTGCTTCACAGTGCTTGAAGGGCTGGATCCGAAGTCCCTTGACATCACTCCCCAATCCCTTCATGGAGAGAAAAAAGTAGTCTCAGAGCTCCAGGAAAATTAGTTTCCTTCCACAAAGGTCCACTTTCCTTGGGCTGTCAGAGTTGCCTGTGTCCAGGTCTCCTTCCCCAATGAGCCAGAGCAGGATTTGGTCCTCAGGGATGACCTGAGGGTGAAAGACCTCCAAGCTGGCAGTAGTCATGGTGGGGATCTACACCTTTCCTTTGCCACTGAATTACTGTCAAGAGGGGAAATTGGGTGACATAGGATGTGAATCACAACTGAGGGAGTCTTTCAGGTGCTCTTGGCTTAGGAGAACCCAGCCTCAGCGCAAGTGTTTGAGCAACTGGAAGTTTGTTGAAATGAAAATGGGCCTCAGGGTCTTATTTTCTCCATTTGCAAAATGTGGGTACCAACATGGACCCTTCTCCCACTCTCAAGGTACCTTTGAACATGCAAAGTGCTGAGTATTAGTCTTATTATTAGGAGGGACTTATTCCCTACAGGACAGCTTTTATCTATTACACTTGCAATGAGCCTGTGGCTTTTGATTGCTACCCCTGAGTTGTTCACACATCACACTAGATGCCTGCCCAGCACCTAAAATGGGGATAACACACAATGTTGTTTTTCTTTATGTGCTTGAATACTTTGACTGTGTTTCCAGCCCAGCTCTGATTCTGTGACTCATGAGAAATACTGGTCACTGTGCACTGGGGACCACTGTGAAAAACTGGGGGTAAGTCTCTGAAGTGCTAAGGCTTGGACAACAGGCCCAAACCAGAGTTGACCTATAGATGAATCCTGTATATTTTATAACTGATAACCATTGTGCTAGTAGGTATTGTACTAAGTTATAACAACCTATTTATGCTGGTGTAAAAGGTGCTAAAGCATTGAAATACTGCAGCCTGAACAACAGGCCCCAAGCTGAAGCTGCTAACTTAGCATGTAGTCATTAGTAAAATATGTAAACTCGCTAGTGAAAGACAAAATATAATCAGTAGAGGGGAGAGAATGTATCCAGCTTTCCTTTCGCAGCCTTGTTCAAGGCTGAGAACCCAAGTATTTGGCCTTGTTAGAAACTCCCTTGGTACCCCCCCCGAGCCCTGAGCAGGCTTTGGGTGGAATCCAACAGGAGAATGAAACCAGAAACTTTCCGCTCAAAACAAAGGTGCCAGCTATTCTGGCTTGTCGATCTCTGGTATATAAGGCTGGGCCCGTTCACAGCGACTTTGGAAGCCTCACCTATGGGTGGACGCACCGCGTAGGATTTCCCATGTGCCGGGACAGGCTCTCCAAATCCTCGCTGTAACCGGGGCTGCCCAGCGTCTGCGGATCTGGATGATGATGATAATATATGCAAGTGGTGATGTATTTCTCTTAATTACTATTCTCTCTCTCTCTCGTGTAGTAATGATTTGATGCATTACCCTGTATTTTCCTATTTGTTGCTTTAAGTGCACTATTCTGCTTCTTCTTACTGCATGTTTTCTGTATTACGCTGTTACATTACTTGGTTATCACCAGTAAAGTACGCCTACTCTTTTCACTCTGGTGTCTGAGTTTAATTGGTATCCTTAATCAGCAAAACAGTCTCTTATCAACTACTGCTTATCACATAGACCTACTAATATATTTGTTCCAGACTTCCCTGACCTCCCAAATTTAATTTACTATTTTTATGAGGTCTTCCTTATCTCCAAATACATTTTCCTCTTATTTATTTTTCAGGATACATTTCGTAGAAGGAGTTAAGTACCTCAGTAATTTACAGTCATCGTTAATTTCACGACTGCCAATTTATTAGTGTTTACACCTTCTCTACAAGAAGGCAAAGTATTTGATACAATAAATAAATTTCTCCTCAAGCATTTGTCAGGCTGTATTTGTTAGTGTGAATCTTTCTCTGCCAGTGCAAGGATAAACTATGGGACTCCCTGCCACAGGATAGGAGAGGGGAGACAGTGTGAGCATGTGTGAGATACTTAATTAGGACTAATGACATGAGGGATACCCTTAGGCAAATTTTTAACCTGAATATGGCTAAAGATCCTTGTTTGGAAGATGAAGATAGAGAATGCAAATTGCACTGAACATTGGCTTTGGAAAAGAGAAGGATTTGAGAAAAAAACAATTATTTGCTCAAGTACTGTATTTTAATGAGGGAAAAATTAAATTGTACTTTTAATTTTTGTTGTTTTGAACTGAAACACTTTGAATTGTGGACCAGACCCAAAACAGTTGAGGAACGATTATGTTTCAAACTCTATTTGACTAAGGTGCTATGGTATTTCATGGAAGTTGTGATTTGAATATTCATCATCTCCTGTAGGCAAAACTTCTCCCACCAGGTTTGTGTCATAGATGCTTTTTCTTTTCCTCAACTATCTCAGATTCAAAGTGTTGAAAATTTCCTACTGCAGGCCAGCTGTCTGGAGGCCTATGTGTAATTGTACTCCTGCTTCCAGCAGAGAGGAATCTGTGTAGTGGTAGGAATGATGTGTCGATGTTGAGTTTATACCTTGTCACAGGCTCAGAATGTATTTACTGGAAAATGCAACTACTTTCCCTTTGCTTTTCTTTCCATCGGAGATGTGGGAAAACTAACTCTGGACAGAAATTTATTTCTGCATAATTTTCTGGGGTGGGGGTGCAGAGGCAGGATTTCAGTTTTATTATGATTTTCCACCTAACATCTCATTTTAAATGAATTCAGTCCCCAAAATATTTCGAATACTGTGCCACAGGGAAATTGGAGTTTGCTGCTAAACCTTCCGTAATACATCATGGTTTCTCTTCTTATTGAAGGGAAGTTGAACATTTGGGAAATCTCAGACAGTGAAGTGTTAGGGGAGATGTAGTCTTGCTGGTGAGTCCAGCTTTCAGGTGAGAATGGGACTGCAGGCAGCAGAATTCACCCATGAGACATTCATGACAATTCTCCTTTAGTCAAAAATATTTGCCTTTTGTCATGGTAGTGTTTCTAGTATAAAAAAAGTTAAAACATATCTGTGGAAAAGAAGCTAGTGTTAATTACAAATTAGACTTCACTAAAACACCATTTTTCTAATGTAAAGCTACTTCCAGAGAAAATGCATGCATGAAACTATTGACAATAATACTTTGCTTGCCATTTTCTGTATTTTTATATTGTGAATCCTACAAGGGAGGTGCTTTTCATTTGTGTATCTATCTGCTGACTCTAGGTCATGCTATGATAAAAACTAATCATAATAATGCTCCTTTGCCTGAGATGTACATGAGAGAAGACTTTACCCACAACAGGCAGATCATGAATGGAGATTTTAGTTGTTCTCCCTCCTGGGTCTCCTGAGCTGGTGGAGACGGTGAGGGTGCCCTGTGCATGCAACACCCAGGGAGGCCGGCTGGCTCATTTTGAGTCAGAGATTTCTGGGACAACAGATAACTTCAGGAGCATTGCAAGCAAAGCTCTCAAAGCGTTTCCTGAGATCCTCCAGCTTCTACCAGAAATTATTGACTCGCTGCAGGAATTACTGGGTGAAATCCCATGCTCACTGGGATGCTAATGTAGGGACAGATGCTCCCAAGGGTTCCTTCCCAACTAAAGAATGAAAAATCCACTTAAAATGGCTGTGCTTAGCCCAATGTTTACTCATAATAAAACTTCATTAGGGGGACCTAGACTTGCATTAGTGTTGGCTTTGTTCTGATGAAATCTGGCTGCATAAAGAGTATCTCGGGGAGCTGCTCCAGCAAAAACATCCACTGCCCAGCACTGTCAAAACACTCTGCTTTAAAGGTGAGGTCCTGCCCACACCTCGGGAGCACTGAGGTGAGCCAACCCCATGGGCTCAGTGTGATGAATAAATTCACAACCTGACGGAGAAACAGCTTATGCTTTTCCTTTTTGCCCCATTGCACAGAAAAGCTGGTTGGAGGTTTCAGCCTGTGAGGAAATGTGGGAGCAGTCCTTGCTCCTGGCAGCATGTCAGCTGTGGTGTGTGCTTGTAACATAGATAACATCATAGCATCCTGTGTGGTGACCCATCCAGCCTGTTCTTGTGTGGGTAGCAGGATTAGTTCAAGGCAGAAGAAATTCACTATTCCCACTTGAGCCATTCTGGCTTCACTAGCCACTTTTTTGCCACCCCCCTCAAAGCTTTTGTTGCTTTAGTTTTTCTCCCTCAGGGGAAAAAAAAAGGAAACCTCTTAGAATGGTTGCAAAACCTTTGTCATGATTTTTTATATTGGTAGAGGTCTGCTTATATTTGTGTTAACTACTTGTATAGTTTAGCTTAGGTCTGTTAAAAGTCATTAATATTCTAAGTATAGAAATGCTCACATATGACATGATCCAGCTTCTGCTGAAATGAGTGAAACTCAGTGATTTAGACAGATCTTCCGAGAAAAAAGGGGGGAGACTGAAGCGTCCATGTACATTCATTAAAGATTGCTTCAACTAGAAGAAGTCAAAATAAATTTTGCAAATTGCACATCCAGTTTACTAGACTTGGACAAAATGGTGGGCCTGCCTGTAGGGCAGAAAGCAGAAGCTGTTCAACAGCATCAATAGCTAAATATGGGAAGGGAGGAATGCAGAGAAACTTCATGGCAGATTTTGGCTGGTGGGGTGATTTCCTGCATACAAGACTGCAGGAAGAGCGCGCTGCTCTGAGATCTGTAAGGGCTGCAAGTGGTCAGAGCTGTAGCTTTATGCCCCATCCCAAAGTGTGAGTGGGGAAGGATTAAAACCTGAGTATTGATCACATAAAGGAGAAAAAGAGATTACTTGTTCTAGGGAGGAGCAAAAGAGAAAGCTCTAGGTAGTTCCATAAGTTAAGATCAAAAATTAAATCAATTTTAAAGAGATTTTGAAATACATTTTAAATGCAGGAAACGTGTCTTAATTACTGTGTGTTTGCCTTGTGTACTTTATGTTTAATTTACCCAGTTTTTGGAGGTGCTGAGCAGCAGCAGCATTCACTGCTTTGAGGTCAGGTTGAGGGACATCAATACTGTGAGAATAATTGAGCCCAGCATGACTGAACTGGGGACATTTCCAGATGAGGGTTCTTGTGCATGTTAATTTACAGATACCTGCAGCATGTTACAAAGTGACAGTCCTTAGCTCTCTGTCATCCTAAAGCAACTAGAATGTGGCCAGTCTGGCCAAGATCACAGAGACATATTAATAAATACTGTGAAGTTTATTTGAGTGTTCTTGGAGGCAATGAAAGGACCAGACCCAGCACATCATGTAGCAGCTCCCATCACAAGGAACCCATTGTTGTAAGCTCTTAAAGATAATGCTGGTATTTCTTGGGTTGCCTCCACTTTGCCCCTAGACCTTTTTTCAGTAAACCTCTTAGCATGTCTCACACCAACTGGTGTCTCCCTGGCCACAAGACTTCATGAGATTACATGTTAAAGATATCACCTAACATACTTCACTCAGCCAATATCATCACTATTAAATCTTTAATGGCAAATGTTAAATATTTTATTTAATGGAGAACTTCCCTTCACCCCTGCACAAGAAGAATATTTGTCCCTCCATGAAGAATGATTGCAAACATTTCTGACAATAATTAATTTTCCGTTAATTATTTTCTATTTTGGTACAGTGTGTTCTTTTTATTCTAGCTCTCTAAAAAATTTGGTGTTGAGACCCCTTCACCCTTTCCATCTATTCAAGTACAAGGTTCCATTCTTCATTAGGGATATTTTAAAATCTGCAAAGAACTGTTTTCCAGATGTGGATATGCACAGACAGTAATTGCACTTCATGATCGCTTCCAGCTGCCCTAAATTCCTGCCAACAAATTCCCATAAGGAGTGATTGTTTTGTGCTGCAAATCAGGGAGAACACTGTAAAATGATAATGTCTTGCACACTGAAGTACCTAAAAGAGTTATGGACTTTATAACTGAACTAATTGGAATTAGGCTTTACTTTAAAGGACAAGAAAATGCCAAAGAAATGCAATCTTTGTAAATTAATCTGTTGGGCTGCTTTTGAGTAGTATTGAATACTTGTTTATTGGATAATGTTTATTTTTTCTGAATTATATATTTGAATACACTGTGGATGCCTTGGAAACTTACATATCATGGATACGACAATCTCATGTTTTGAATTTGGATGCGTAAACAGACACCACATATTCTTTTGCCAAGTAAAGCATTTGCCTCCTGGAACTGTTCTGTTCTGACCAGAATTAGTTCTAGGCTGTGGATGTTGTTTACCTTGACTTTAGTAAGGCATTTGACACCGTTTCCCACAGCATTCTCCTGGCAAAACTGGCTGCTCACAGCTTGGATGGGCACACGCTTCGCTGGGTAAAAAACTGGCTGGATGGCCGGGCCCAAAGAGTTGTGGCGAATGGAGTTAAATCCAGTTGGTGGCCGGTCACAAGTGGTGTCCCTCAGGGCTCGGTTTTGGGGCCACTCCTGTTTAACATCTTTATTGATGATCTAGACGAGGGGATCGAGTGCACCCTCAGTAAGTTTGCAGATGACACCAAGTTGGGTGGGAGTGTTGATCTGCTCGAGGGTAGGGAGGGTCTACAGAGAAACCTGGACAGGCTGGAGCGATGGGCTAAGGCCAACTGGAGGAGTTTCAATAAGACCAAATGCCGGGTGCTGCACTTCGGCCACAACAACCCCCAGCAGCAATACAGGCTTGGGGAGGAGTGGCTGGAAAGCTGCCAGTCAGAGAGGGACCTGGAGGTGTTGATTGACAGCCGGATGAACATGAGCCAGCAGCGTGCCCAGGTGACAAAGAAGGCCAATGGTATCCCGGCTTGCATCAGCACTAGCGTGGCCAGCAGGGACAGGGAAGTGATCTTACCCCTGTACTCGGCACTGGTGAGGCCGCACCTCGATTACTGTGTTCAGTTTTGGGCCGCTCACTACAAAAAGGACATTGAATTACTCGAGCGTGTCCAAAGAAGGGCAACGAAGCTGGTGAAGGGTCTGGAGGACAGGTCTTATGAGGAGCGGCTGAGGGAACTGGGGTTGTTTAGTCTGGAGAAGAGGAGGCTGAGGGGAGACCTCATCGCCCTCTACAACTACCTGAAAGGAGGTTGCAGAGAGGTGGGGATGAGTCTCTTTAACCAAGAAATAAGAGATAGGACAAGAGGGAATGGCCTCAAGTTGCACCAGGGAAGGTTTAGACTAGATATTAGGAAGCATTTCTTTACAGAACGGGTTGTTAGGTGTTGGAATGGGCTGCCCAGGGCAGTGGTGGAGTCCCCATCCCTGGAGGTGTTTAAGAGTAGAGTCGACATAGCGCTTAGGGATATGGTGTAGTTGAGAACGGTCAGTGTGAGGTTAATGGTTGGACTGGATGATCTTCAAGGTCTTTTCCAACCTAGATGATTCTGTGATTCTGTTATGGATGACATGTTCTGGTGTTAATAGCCTCAATTTCATTGATATCAGTAGAGATATGTACACACTGCTAGAACTGTATTTTTGTTATTTTAACAACGTAATTTTTAAACAGGTGTTTGTACAGTTCCAGTGTAGTTTTCTCCCTTTTTACCTACACATCCTTATGATTCTTGTCTGAAATAGTTTTATGCAAGACCAGCAGAAGACATCACTTACAGCCTCAGAGTGAATAATAACATCCCAACCAGCATAGCAAATGCTTTAGCAGTCTTCAAAAATTATAATAAAAACATTTTCTGACATCAGTAGAACAGAATTTTAAAATCTATCATGTAACACCTTGCTCCATTACTCACAAGACTGTGGACCCAATAAACAACCCTACAAGCTCTCTTTATAGACTACTCTTCACTCTGTTTCAAAGCTTGACCATGGCCCATGTTCCTGGAGGTTAAAAATGTAGAGTCACACTTCCAACCATGCTTACCACCTTAGTGTTGTGCCCCAAAGCTCAGCTTTCATTTTAGCAGCTGAGTTCAGAATTTGAATTTCCTCCATAGTAATATAAAGTGTGGAGAACCAGAACACTGCCAGGACCCACAGCAGAAGAGCCCCAACCTGAAAACTCTGGTCAGGTGAGTCCATATTTTTAAATAAAAAGATATGTATTTTACTTTCTATGCTTAAAGGAGGTTTGCACAGCTGACCTCTTTGGGCCCTCTCTTAGACAAACTAGTAGACTTGAACAAAATGCCTCCTGAAGTGCATGTATGCTGGTGCAGCATCAGCCTGGAACAATGAATGCTTCCTTGCATGTCCACCAAGCTACAGTGGGTCTAATTCACTGTTACCGCATTGCCTGTGAGCATGAACAGGAATCTTATCTGTAGTTCCTAAGGAAACAGTGTAGGTGGTTCCCATGGCTTCTTGTGGAGTAGCTCCTTATGGTTGATGAAAGCAAATAATCATTTTTGAGTTTTACTGAATTTGCCAGTAATCTTCAACATTTTCCACCTTACTTTTTTTTTTTTTTCCCTGAAGATGTGGATTGCTATCTTGAAAAGTTAAGCTTCTGACTACAGGTTTTCTTTCCTTGTGTACTGGGTCTGGCTGAGCCGGAACTGATTTTCCCCTATAGCAACCCTCATGGTGCTGTGTTTTATGTTGGGAGCTGGCAGGGTGTTGATAGCACACTGGTGTTGTGGCTACTGCTGAGTAGTGCTTACACAGCACCAAGGCTCTTTCCGACATTTTCCCCCCCCCACAGTGGGACGGGGTGGGCAAAATCTTGGGAGAGCTGACCTGAACTGACCAAAGGGATGTTCCATACCATATGATGTCTTTTCCAGTATAAAGCTGGGAAAAAGGAGGAAGGGGGTGGGGTCACCCTTGGTCCTCTGAGGCAACCGCTACCCGTATTGGAGCCCTGCTTCCTGAGCAGGCCCGACATCGCCTGTTCATGGGAAGTAGAGAATAAATCTGTTTTCTTTTTGCTTCTGCGTGCGGACCTTGCTTTTCTTTTGCTTTGCTTATATTAAAACTGCTGTTGTTTTACCCACAAAGGTTGGGTTTTTTTCCTATCTTATTTTCTTTCCCCTCTTTGCCCTGTTGAGAAAAAAGGGGGAAGGGGGGAAGTGATAGAGCAACTTGGTGGGTACCTGGCATTTAGCCAAGGTCAAACCACCACAGTCTTTTTTGGCGCCCAACGTGGGGCTCGACAACGGCAGTTTTATATTAAGTGTGCTATAGCTATAGCAGTTATTAAGCAACAAGCTCTTGTGCTGGTCACAGGTTTGTTGATTGCGCTGCTTATCTTTATTTTGCTAAGCTCGGGAACATGCTGAAAGATATCGGGAACATCATGGGTGGTTTTATTCTGCAGGCTCCTGAGGTACTTATTCACCCTTATGTTAGCTCTTTGATACTGTTCGTTAATACTATTGGCCTATTGAGGGTTCTGTGGAGCTCGGTATCTTTTTGGTGTAAGAGAAGGCAACTTTTGGGTGAACCAATACCAAAATGTGCCATGAGGCAGCCTGTCCCTGGGTGGCAGGGCGAGTGGAAGGATTTGGGCAGATTCCTAGGACGGTTATCACCTCCGATAGCCTGGGATCTTACCCCTGAACAGGCAAGCAACCCCGCAAAATTGACACAACACCTGATAGATTAATACAAATTTCTTCAGAATTCCAGACAGCAATCTGTGACTACCCCGGACAGCTTTTAGTACACAGCCCATCACATAAATTATTACAGCAAAATTTTTTATTATATGCCATGCCAAAGTGCAGCCATGTACCGTTGCAAGCCTTGACTGTATTTACTGATGGATCTGGAAAAATGGGAAAGTCAGTCATAGTATGGCAAGACCCACATACTCAAATTTGGCAATCAGACATTACTCAGCCCCCGGGATCGCCAGAGATCGTTGAGCTAGCTGCAGTAGTCCATGTATTTCAACGCTGGGACACCCCTATTAACATTGTTACTGATTCTGCTTATGTTGCCAGTCTTGTACAGCGTATAGAGAATTCGTGCTTGAAGGACATTAATAATCCACTGTTATATACATTAATGCACACCCTTTTATGATTATTAAATAATGGCAAGACTTCTTACTTTATTGTACATATTTGAGCACATACTGCACTACCTGGACCTTTGGTTGAAGGCAATTGACAAGCAGATACGTTGACTCTGGCGGCTCAGGTGGTACCTAATGTCTTCGAGCAAGCACGGCTTTCACATGCATTTTATCTACCAAAATGCCAGGGCAATACAAAACTAGTTTTCTTTATCAAGGTGTCAGGCTAAAGACATCATTGCCACTTGCCCTGAATACCAGAGGACTCCCTCTCTTCAACAGCTAGTGGTGTCAACCCTTGGGGACTCACCTCCTTAGAATTATGGCAATCTGACGTCACTCACTTCGCTGCATTTGGAATGCTAAAATATGTACATGTGTCTGTTGATACCTTTTCTGGAGCAGTGTTCGCGTCCAGCCATACAGGTGAAAAAGCACACGATGTGTGAAAACACTTTTTAGCTGCATTTGCTTCCTTGGGCGTGCAATGAGAGGTTAAGACAGACAATGGACATGCTTATGTTTTTGTTTCTCTTTTTTCTTTCCTTCAACAGTGGGGAGTCAAGCATCTGACCGGCATTCCCCACTCACTGACCGGACAGGCCGTTGTGGAGCGTACGCATGGCACGCTAAAGCGTCTATTGCAACAACAAAAAGGGGGAGATGGAGGGTATCAATCTACACCTCACGAAAGGCTAAATAAGGCATTATATGCCATGAACTTTTTAAACATTTCCCCTGTCTCACAGGTGCCATCAATATTGCATCACTTCTCGTCGCAGATACCGGATCAACAAGAAGTCCAGGGCAAGGCTCAAGTGTTAGCAAAAAACCTGGAAAGTGGTAACTGGGAAGGACCAGATCCATTAATAATCTGGGGAAGAGGTTATGCTTGTGTCTCCACAGGTCACGGTCCCCGGTGGTTACCGGCAAGGTGTGTGCGACCATACCTGAGGTGTGAGAGGCAGCTTTTGGTGGACACTCAGGAGCCAGCTGTGGGTGCTGTGGGTGCCCCTGTGCCGACAGTTTGCGGTCTCTTCGACTAATCATTTAAGCAGAATGTATGGGTAATGCTTGCTACTGCAATAGGACAAAATACACTATCTCTGTCCTTAATCACACTGCAGTTGCCAACTCTTTTAAGAGAAAATGCTAACAGTAATTGCAACTCCTTGATGAAATATATAGGCTTACTAGTCACTAGTGAAAGATGTAGCTTAGACAAAATGTAGTTATTAATAAGGATGAAATGCTATAAGAATGTGTGTATTCAACTTCCTTTGTTTAGCAATATTAAGAATTAAGAACCCAAGTGTTTAACCTTATTAGAAACTCCCTTGGTTTTCCCCCCTTGAGTGGTGGCCAGGCTCTGGGTGGAACCCAACAGGAGGATGAAATCAGATGTTTCCGCTCAAAGAAAAGTGGAAGCTATTTTGGCCTGCTGATTTAGATATATGAGGCTGGACCTGCTTGCAGCGACTTTGGATACCTCACCTACGGATGGACGCATCGCATAGGATTTCCACCTTGCAAGGAAAGGCACTCCAAATCCTCACTGCATCCAGGGTTCCCCAGCAACTGCGGATCTGAATATTAGTACCCCATTAAGTAAGTGTGCTATTCTGTATTTTCCTTACCGTTTATTTTGTAGGATTCAGTCATATCCTTTAATTATTGGCAGTGAAACCAGCCTACTCTTTTCAACTAGTAACTGAAACTGCTGTATTGTTTTAAGCCTTTTGTGGAATTATTTTATGTATACTGTGTTTTTTTGAAGTTTGTCTAAACATTAATTGATAAAGCTTTGAAACAAGTCTTGCAGGTGCATCTGCAAAACAAAGAAGGGAGAGATGTGGGAGAGAGGCAAGTCGACATCGTCCTGTCAGCTCTGCGCAGCCCCTGAGAAGCAGCAAGGCTTTGATGAAAAACAGGCCTTGCCAGAAAGATAAGAAACTGCCGAGTTGTGCCAATGTGACAGGGAAAAACAACGGACAGCTGCAACACTGAACTGTGGAAAAGTACTGAACTGCGAGAAGTTACCGCTGTGTGAACAGCGCGTGAACGAGAAGGTGATTGGTCTGCACAGCGCGTGTTAGAGTGGTCTTATGCTGATAGGAGAAAAAGTAGATATCTGTTTAATTGCTGATTTGCTAATTATGAAGTAAGAGCATTAACCATAGCATAAATATGTACTATTGTAATAATAAAGGGTCTTTCCTTTTGCACTTCATGGAGAGTCCATGCCTCAGTTGCCACAGGTAATAACCTCCCGTAGACGGGGATCTTACCCCTGAACAGGCAAGCAACCCTGCAATATTGACACAACGCCTGATACAAGGGTGGATTGCCTACCCTGGAGAAAATCAGCAACTCCTAGTGCTGTACTGGGGCCTGGCCTGTGCTTATCGAGCTGCAGTTCAGTGCTCTCAAAGGACTGTGGTTGAGATGGGAACTCAAACAATAACAACAACAGCAGAGATTGCCCCAGTAGCAAAAAAGAAACAGTGGACAAGGAGAACAGCAGGCCTGTACCCTCGATTAATAAGGGAGGGAAAAGAAGAGGAAAAGCTTGATCAAGAAGCTAGTCCTTCAGCGAAGGGATTGGAAGAGGGAGTAACAGAACCCAAACAGGAGGCGGAAACTACCCGGTCCCTGACGTCATCAGAACTGCGAGATCTGCGGAAAGACTATAGCCGCCAGCCGGGTGAGCGGATTGCTGCCTGGCTGCTTCGATGCTGGGATAATGGGGCAGATGCTCAACAACTGGAAGGTAAGGAAGCCCAACAGCTGGGTTCCCTTGCTAGAAATCGAGGAATTGAAAGGGGAATTGGAAAAGAGACAGCAATTTGCAGTCTGTGGAGAAGGATCCTTTCAAGTGTTAGAGCAAGATATCCTTTCAAGGAAGATCTTACGGACAACTCCCCAGGGAAGTGGACTACTGCAGATGAAGGTGTCCAGTACCTGAGAGAATTAGCAGTGCTGGAAGTCATCTATGGTGATCCAGATAATGATGAAGCCCCTAAAAATCCAGAGGATGTCTTGTGCACACAGGCCATGTGGAGGAAGGTGATTAAAGGTGCGCCATCCTCGTATTCTGCCGGCTTGCCCGCAATGTACTACCCAGAAATGGATGCGGGAGAAGGACTAAGATGTACACCAACTGTGGAGGCAGTCTCTTCCTGGCTTCAGAACTCTGAAGAGAGTCTTGGTACCTCCTCATCTCTACGGGCGAGCGCCCTGGATGTCAGGAGCACCCCAAGAAATCATTTCTCTTCCACCCCAGTCAGAGGGAAAGGGAACCCCAGGCGCATGACACGTGGCGAACTTTGGTTCTTCCTGCGTGACCGGGGGAGGACATGAGGAAGTGGGATGGTCAACCCACCTTCAAGTTGGAAGCTCGTGTACATGAATTGCGAGGAAAGACCCCTGCCAAGAAGAAGACATCCAAGAAGGTTGTTAATGTAGCTGGTGTAAAACCACAAGAAAGTAATCAACGATCTCCCAGATACAGGAAGACTGAGATCACCGCCCTTGGCCCTGATGAAGGAATCTCCGTCCTGGCACGGCAAGGGTCAGACAGTGAATACTCTGACCAAGAACAAGAATAGAGGGCCCCTGCCTCCAGCCAGGAGGAGGAAAGGGATGATCGGGTGTATTATACAGGGTGGATTCGATGGCCTGGCACATCAAATCCACAGAAGTACCAGGCTTTAATCGACACCGGGGCACAGTGTACATTAATGCCATCAAGTTATAGAGGGGCAGAACCTATCTGGATCTCAGGAGTGATGGGGGGATGTCAAGAACTGTCAGTATTGGAGGCCGAGGTTAGCTTGACCGGGGACAAGTGGGAAAAACATCCCATTGTAACTGGCCCAGAAGCCCCTTGTATCTTGGGCATTGACTACCTCAAGAGGGGGTACTTCAAAGACCCAAAAGGATACCGATGGGCTTTTGGTGTGGCCAGTGTGAACACAGAGAAGGTCAAACAGTTGTCTAATCTGCCTGGCCTCTCAGAAGATCCTTTTGTTGTAGGACTGTTGTGAGTTGAAGAGCAACAGGTGCCAATTGCTACGAGGACCGTGCACCGATGGCAGTATCGCACAAACCGAGACTCTCTGGCTCCCATCCAAGAACCGATTTGTCAACTGGAGAGCCAAGGTGTCATCAGTAAGACACATTCGCCTTTTATAAGCAATTTTAATATAAGCAAAGTGAAGCAAAGGTCCGCACGCGGAAGCAAAAAAAAGAAAAAAGATTTATTCTCTACTTCCCATGAACAGGCGATGTCGGGCCTGCTCAGGAAGCAGGGTTCCAATACGTGTAGCAGTTGCCTCAGAGGACCAAGGGTGACCCCCACCCCCTTCCTCCTTTTTCCCAGCTTTATACTTGAGCAGACATCATATGGTCTGGAATATCCCTTTGGTCAGTTCGGGTCAGCTGTCCTGGTTGTGTCCCCTCCCAAGATCTTGCCCACCCCGTCCCACTGTGGAGGGGAAATGTCAGAAAGAGCCTTGGTGCTGTGTAAGCACTACTCAGCAGTAGCCACAACACCAGTGTGCTATCAACACCCTGCCAGCTCCCAACATAAAACACAGCACCATGGGGGCTGCTATAGGGGAAAACCAATTCTGGCTCAGCCAGACCCAGTACACTGACCAAAGGGCTATTCCATACCATATGACGTCTGCTCAAGTATAAAGCTGGGAAAAAGGAGGAAGGGGAGGGGGGGGGGTCACCCTTGGTCCTCCGAGGCAACCGCTACGTGTATCGGAACCCTGCTTCCTGAGAAGGCCCGACATCGTCTGTTCATGGGAAGTAGAGAATAAATCGGTTTTCTTTTTGCTTCTGCGTGCGGACCTTGCTTTTCTTTTGCTTTGCTTACATTAAAACTGCGTTTGTTTTACCCACAAGGGTTGTGTTTTTTCCTATCTTATTTTCTTTCCCTCTTTTTGCCCCGTTGAGAAAAAAAAAAGGGGGGCGGGGGGAAGTGGTAGAGCGACTTGGTGCGTACCTGGCATTTAACCAAGGTCAAACCACCACACCTTGGTTAGCTTTTCTTTTGCCACCTCCTTAGGTGTAGTTCCTGTATGCCCTAGAGACCACATGTTGAAAACTACTCCATTGGCTAAGTCTACAGTGGTGTTTCTCATAAGTATATATCTCATAAGCTACTTACTTTCTACAAATACATTAAAGCCTTACTACAGGTTTATTTAAGCTGCAGCTCTCTTCTGGAAAGTAACTCACTAAAAATTTTCTGTGGTCCAGGATTATCACCTTCCATTAACAAGCAACTGAGCAATGAGTTGGACATCATGGCCAAACCTCACCCGTGCCTTTCTGAGGCATTGCCGCTCTGCTACCTGTCAGCCACCAGCTGTAGAAACAAGCCATGTGTTGTCAACGGGGAGTCTTGTGATAACGCAAGGTGCTTTCTGTGTCATGTAGATGTAAAGTTTGTGTAGGCTGTCCCCATGATCACTCCTGATGAACGTACAGCTTGATACATTGCTAGCTGAATGAAATGGCTTAGTAATGCAATATAATTATATAGCTTAAGTGTCAGAATTACAATTAGGAAAAAGGTAGGTGAAAATTAAGCTCCTAAATCCCCATTTACTTCCCCAACAAAAGCTGGTCAGCTTTGTAAACCTGGTGAGCATATGGCAAGCCCTGTCTATGCAAGAGTTACCGGGTGCAAGACATGTTTGAAAATCATGTCCAAGTAGGACCCTATGTCTACAAAATCCTGTTTTGAAGCCTTGACTTGTTTGTGCATTGGAAGAGTGGTTTTGTACCAACAGAGAAGTGGGTTTCATTCTGTTATTAAGTCTCACATTTGGTAAAGGAAAAATTAGCCTCTTGTTAGCATATAATATACTGAAGATAATGAAAGGCTTTAGGAAAATAAGAGGGTGATGGGAAATGCTTTGTCTGAGTGATGGTAATGCCTCTGGATGGGTCTGTGTGTGTATGTTTGTGTAAGAAATGCACAAATGTCTAGTGACTTGATAGGAAGGACTCTACTCCCTTTGAACTTTAGGATGTTGACTGTGACGCTTGTAGCCCCATGCTCTGTTCTCGTTCAGGGGAGCAGGACATGTTCCAATGAGCAATTGCCAATGGGATGGTATCACATGGTTTAATGAGAGCAGGAGAGAAGATAATCAAGATTTTTCCACAAATGCCTCTGTCTTTGCATGGGATATTTCTATGAGGTGTTTCAGGCTGATGCAATCTCACACTGCCTGTGCACTGTGCCATACACTTCTAAGGCTGATGAGCATATTCAAGCCCTTTGTTGACTTCATTATGAGAGCAAGATGGTCACACTGGATGCGGGGAAGATGTTGCTTGCAGCAGGGGAATTGAGGCAGAGACAGACTCATTGCAGACTGCTGAATAGTATCTAACCATCCTACAACCTTCTTCAGAATAACCTCCTCTCCTTTGCCTGTATTAACCCCTCTGCCTGTATTTTATGGACAGACATTTCTCCCTATTTGTTCTACAGATTTTGATTAACTTTGTAGTGGGATATTTATATCATTTTCTTAAGCTACTTTAGGTACCACACTGAGGGAACCTGAGGAAATTTGTATTGCCTAACTCGGAAGTCTAAAAGGTAGATGTCTCCATCTGAGCTGTTCATTTTGGTCCATAGTCAGTAGTGAAAGAGAGGTTCTGAATCATCAGATTTAAGATTGGAGGTATTGTCCTTCGGAGTGCTTCCAGTAAGTAGGGTGACTAGCCAGGGTTACTTTTACATTTGAGACCTGTAAAGTTGAACACCTACATCCCAAGTTTCATACATAGGAAAAAGTGGTAGATTCCTCCAGAAACTTCTTCAGGACACCAAGGATCAGTGACTAGGAGTAGGCAGTGTAAGCACCTCCTGTTTGATGGTGCCGATGCTAAAGTGGCTCCTCCAGCCATTAAATCACCGACTAGTGCAACATCTCTGACAACTTCAGCAAGCATTGATCATGGCTGGATGCTTGATTTGGAGCCCAGTGTGATGAACAGGAGGTTTTCATTTGGCTTTCTGTTGGATTTTATGGTGAGCCCTGTTACATAAATAATAGCCTGTCTGCATGTGACATTATCAGCCTGAAAATACAGCTGCAGCAGTCTTCTCACAGTAGGTGGAAGTCACTGTCCAGAGCAGCCCTGTAGGCAGCACTTGCCACTTCCTAGTCAAAAGAAAGTGCCTTTCTTACCATGGCATTTGTCTTGGTAGGTGGGAAAGCACTTGTAGCTGGGCATGGGAAAAGAAATAACAATCTTTTGTTATAAAGTTTTGTTATAACCACACCTGTATGTGCTGCATGGTAAAAATTCACCAACAACATTCATTTATTATTATACCTTCATGAACAATCTGTCATTCACAACCCTCCCACACCCAGACATTCACACATGACCAAGGTTCATAGATGAAGATACTCACTGGCGCACAATTCATCAACAGCTCTTTTCAGCAGTGAGCCTTTCTGATGATGGATTTTTTACTCTGCTCTCCAGCTGACCCACCGCCTCTGATATCCCGGTGTCTAGCCCAGAATCTCTTGATTTTCTACTCTCCCTTCTGTTTAAACATATCTATTTATTAAAGTTAAGGCTTATTGAAATTTCAGGAGGAAAAAGTTTCTGCCAAAAAATACAGTTTTGTCAAACCTAATTTTTGGCAAGAGAATGTCAGCTATATGTACATGCACACACAAAACCTTGCTGGTGAGAAATTCAAAAGAAAAAAATTGTCTTGAGTAATCATTTAAAACCAAGATGAAATATTGTGTTACAGTACAACCTAAACTGTCATTTTTTCTTTTCAGTAAAAACCCCCCACATTTTAAAAGAAAACATAATTTTGTTTTGAAACATCAACCTGAGATAATTTTAATTTTGGATTTTCTTGGAAACTGCTCAAGCAAGTGAATTTTTTTAAAGCCTACATCCAGGATTTTTCTTTTTTAAATTCCACTTTTTTTTTTTTTTAGGAATAAAAAATAGTTTTTTGACTTGCTCTACTTGTAGTTTTCAGACCTGGTTTCAGGATCTGCCATACTGTACTTGTATAGAGCTGCTCTTCCCTATAGAGGATTTCCCCATATCTTCTACTCAATTAATGTAACTGATGGCTATAAGGGGAGTATTTTATTTTACACTCACCTAAAAAGGGCAAGTGAAATTATTTTGTTCCAGTTACGCAGAAGACTGACACAGAAAAAAACAGCAAATCTTTGTGCCCCTTAGATGGCCTCAAGAGATGGAGATTTATTACTTGCTCAAGCACTCTTCATTTTTGCAAAGTGCAGAGGGTCTATCTGAGTGGAAGGACCATTTTCAAGACCTGGTCTTTACAAGGCTGATCTTCAAAGCATGCTGCACCATCATAGTAATTTCTCTGCTGCCCTTCCACCTCCCCTGCCTGCATTTCTGATCATACTCCCAGCACTGCTCACTGCAGCACTACTGTACAAGCTTTGCCAATCTCCAGGGCTTCTCCAGGCTCGCTGCCTCTGTCCTTTTCAACTTGCATGCTGCTTTAGAAAACAACTGTTACCCTCTGTAATCAGCCTGAAAGCCCTGCAAGGCTGTTGGTTTTAAAGGGGAGTTTAGACAATAGTTGTGTGGTCTTTCTTGATAAACCAACCTCTAGTCATAGGTAGAAAAACAGCAAGGGTCTTGTGTTCTCTTGACCTTTCTCCCAAAATAATCAATATCTGTAGGCTGTCAAGCCTATTAAACTGTGCACCAGTAGAGAGGCTGTTTCATACACTCAGTCCTCTTTTCGTGACTGAAAAAACAAAAACTGGAGAGACCTAGGGATCCCCTCAGTAAATTCCTGCAAGACGCTGTTTTGCAATGGTTGTCCACAGCAAGGTATGTGAGGCTAATGTCCAAATTAATAGCCCTCTAGCCATGATGAGAATCGTAAAGAAAGCACTTACCACTCTTAAGCCAAAATCAATAGTAATTTTTTTTTCCTTAGCTCAAAAGGACAAAACTATTTGTTTCACCATCACACCAGCAGGTCATTCCTTGAGATGAGCCGCTTCCATCAAAGGTAGCAGCGTCTGCAGAAACAGAATTAACTTAACTTCACTAGCCTCTAATCATAGAAGGATTAGGTTCAAAGTGGATAAACAGTCTCAATTGCCTACCATGGTAAGTGGGTCTGTTTTAAAATTAGAAACCTTTCATAGTCTAGGGTAGTGTCTTTCATGTGATCTTGACAGCAGCAAAGTCCATCTTGAGACCTTGCCCAAGTTTTGATTCTTCCTTGTAGGATGATACTCTTATTGCTGAGAAGTTGGACATTTTCAGCAAGTGCTATATCTCTACTAATGTAAAAAAAAAACTATCTATAAAGTCAGCTGGACTGTATGTTTGCCTATTACTCCCTCTGAATCATGGCCTTCTGTTTTGCTGATTAAGGATACCAATTAAACTCAGACACCAGAGTGAAAAGAGTAGGCGTACTTTACTGGTGATAACCAAGTAATGTAACAGCGTAATACAGAAAACATGCAGTAAGAAGAAGCAGAATAGTGCACTTAAAGCAACAAACAGGAAAATACAGGGTAATGCATCAAATCATTACTACACGAGAGAGAGAGAGAATAGTGATTAAGAAAGATCCATCACCACTTGCATACTTTACCATCATCCAGATCCGCAGACGCTGGGCAGCCCCGGTTACAGTGAGGATTTGGAGAACCTGTCCCGGCAAGTGGGAAATCCTACGCGGTGCGTCCACCCATAGGTGAGGCTTCCAAAGTCGCTGTGAACGGGCCCAGCCTTATATACCAGAGATCGACAAACCAGAATAGCTGGCACCTTTGTTTTGAGCGGAAAGTTTCTGGTTTCATTCTCCTGTTGGATTCCACCTAAAGCTTGGCCAGGGCTCGGGGTGGGGGAGACCAAGGGAGTTTCTAACAAGGCCAAATACTTGGGTTCTCAGCCTTGAACAAGGCTGCGAAAGGAAAGTTGGATACATTCTCTCCTCACTACTGATTATGTTTTGTCTTTCACTAGCGAGTTTACACATTTTATTAATGACTACATGCTAAGTTAGCAGCTTCAGCTTGGGGCCTGTTGTTCAGGCTGCAGTATTTCAATGCTTTACCACTTTTTACACCAGCATAAGTGGGTTGTTACAACTTAGTACAATACCTACTAGCACAATGGTTATCAGTTATAAAATATCCAGGATTCATCTATAGGTCAACTCTGGTTTGGGCCTGTTGTCCAAGCCTTAGAACTTCACCTTCTCACGCACACAGATGTCTTTGTGTGTTATTGCCAGGCTTTTCTCTAGGACATGATTTCAGCAG